>NC_136065.1:447082383-449582383 GCF_964261635.1 Lissotriton helveticus
GCCACACACAGCCACCCACACACACAGCCACACACAGCCACCCACACACACAGCCACACACAGCCACCCACACACACAGCCACACACAGCCACCCACACACAGCCACACACACACAGCCACACACACACAGCCACACACACACAGCCACACACACACAGCCACACACAGCCACACACACACAGCCACACACACACAGCCACACAGCCACACACACACAGCCACACACACACAGCCACACACACAGCCAGCCACCCACACACACAGCCAGCCAGCCACACACACAGCCAGCCACCCACCCACACAGCCACCCACCCACCCACACAGCCACCCACCCCCACACACAGCCAGCCACCCCCACACACAGCCAGCCACACACACACACAGCCAGCCACACACACACACAGCCAGCCACACACACACACAGCCAGCCACACACACACACACACACAGCCAGCCACACACACACAGCCAGCCACACACACACAGCCAGCCACACACACACACACACACAGCCAGCCACACACACACACACAGCCAGCCACACACACACACACACAGCCAGCCAGCCACACACACACAGCCAGCCAGCCACACACACAGCCAGCCACACACAGCCACACACACACACACACAGCCACACACACACACACACAGCCACCCACACACACACACAGCCACCCACACACACACACAGCCACCCACACACACACACAGCCACCCACACACACACACACACACACACAGCCACACACACACACACAGCCACACACCCACCCACACACAGCCACCCACCCACCCACACACAGCCACCCACACACACACACAGCCACCCACACACACACACACAGCCACCCACACACACACACAGCCACCCACACACACACACAGCCACCCACACACACACACAGCCACCCACACACACACACAGCCACCCACACACACACACAGCCACCCACACACACACACAGCCACCCACACACACACACAGCCACCCACACACACACACAGCCACCCACCCACACACAGCCACCCACACACAGACAGCCACCCACCCACCCACACACAGCCAGCCACCCACACACACACACACACAGCCAGCCACCCACCCACCCACACAGCCAGCCACCCACACACAGCCACCCACACACACACAGCCACCCACACACACAGCCACCCACACACACAGCCGCCCACACACAGCCGCCCACACACAGCCGCCCACACACAGCCGCCCACACACACACACACAGCCACCCACCCACACAGCCACCCACACACACACACAGCCACCCACACACACACACAGCCACACACACACAGCCACACACAGCCACACACACACAGCCACACACACACAGCCACACACACAGCCACCCACACACACCCACCCACACACACCCACCCACACACACCCACCCACACACACCCACCCACACACACACACCCACCCACACACAGCCACACACACACACACAGCCACCCACCCACACAGCCACCCACCCACCCACACAGCCACCCACCCACACACACAGCCACCCACCCACATACACAGCCAGCCACACACACACACAGCCAGCCACACACACACACAGCCAGCCACACACACACACAGCCAGCCACACACACACACAGCCAGCCACACACACACACAGCCAGCCACACACACACACACAGCCAGCCGCACACACACACACACACACACAGCCACCCACCCACACAGCCACCCACACACACACAGCCACCCACACACACACAGCCACACACACACACACACAGCCACACACACACACACACAGCCACACAGCCACACACACACAGCCACACACACACAGCCACACACACACAGCCACACACACACAGCCACACACACACAGCCACACACACACAGCCACACACACACAGCCACCCACCCACACACACCCACCCACACACACACAGCCACACACACACACACAGCCACACACACACACACAGCCAGCCACACACACACAGCCAGCCAGCCACACACACACAGCCAGCCACACACACACAGCCAGCCACACACACACAGCCAGCCACACACACACAGCCAGCCACACACACACACAGCCAGCCGCCCACACACACACACACACACAGCCACCCACCCACACAGCCACACACACACACACACAGCCACCCACACACACACACAGCCACACACACACACACACACAGCCACAGCCACACACACACAGCCACACACAGCCACAGCCACACACACACAGCCACACACACACAGCCACACACACACAGCCACACACACAGCCACCCACCCACACACACACAGCCACACACACACAGCCACACACACACACACACAAACACACACACAAACACACACACACAAACACACACACAGCCAGCCACACACACACACAGCCAGCCACACACACACACAGCCACACACACACACAGCCAGCCACACACACACACAGCCAGCCACACACACACACAGCCAGCCACACACACACACAGCCAGCCACACACACACACAGCCAGCCACACACACACACAGCCAGCCACACACACACACAGCCACCCACACACACACACAGCCACCCACACACACACACAGCCACCCACACACACACAGCCACCCACACACACACACAGCCACCCACACACACACACAGCCACCCACACACACACACAGCCACCCACCCACCCACACAGCCACACACAGCCACACACAGCCACACACAGCCACACACAGCCACACACACACAGCCACACACACACAGCCACACACACACACACACAGCCAGCCACACACACACACACACACAGCCAGCCACACACACACACACAGCCAGCCACACACACACACACACAGCCAGCCAGCCACACACACACAGCCAGCCAGCCACACACAGCCAGCCACACACACACAGCCAGCCACACACACACACACAGCCACACACAGCCACACACAGCCACACACAGCCACACACAGCCACACACAGCCACACACAGCCACACACACACAGCCACACACACACAGCCACACACACACACAGCCACACACACACACAGCCACACACACACACAGCCACCCACACACACACAGCCACCCACACAGCCACCCACACAGCCACCCACCCACACAGCCACCCACACAGCCACCCACCCACACAGCCACCCACACACACAGCCACCCACACAGCCACCCACACACACAGCCACCCACACACACAGCCACCCACACACACAGCCACCCACACACACACACACCCACAGCCACACACAGCCAGCCACACACAGCCACACACACACAGCCACACACACACAGCCACACACACACAGCCACACACACACAGCCACACACACACAGCCACACACACACAGCCACACACACAGCCACACACAGCCACACACAGCCACACACACAGCCACACACAGCCACAGCCACACACACACAGCCTACACACACACACAGCCACCTACACACACACACAGCCACCTACACACACACACAGCCACCTACACACACACACAGCCACCTACACACACACACACACAGCCACCTACACACACACACAGCCACCTACACACACACACAGCCACCTACACACACACACAGCCACCTACACACACACACAGCCACCTACACACACACACAGCCACCCACACACAGCCACCCACAGCCACACAGCCACCCACACACACACAGCCACCCACACACACACAGCCACCCACACACAGCCACAGCCACACAGCCACCCACACACACACAGCCACCCACACACACACAGCCACCCACCCACACACAGCCACCCACCCACACACAGCCACCCACCCACACACAGCCACCCACCCACACACAGCCACACACACACAGCCACACACACAGCCACACACACACAGCCACACACACACAGCCAGCCGCCCACACACACACCCACCCACACACACACACAGCCAGCCACCCACCCACACACACAGCCAGCCACCCACACAAAGCCAGCCACCCACACACAGCCACCCACACACACACAGCCACCCACACACACACAGCCACCCACACACACACACAGCCACCCACACACACACACAGCCACCCACACACACACAGCCACCCACACACACACACAGCCACCCACACACACACAGCCACCCACACACACACACAGCCACCCACCCACACACAGCCACCCACACACAGACAGCCACCCACCCACACACAGACAGCCACACACAGCCAGCCACCCCCACACACACACACACACACAGCCAGCCACCCACCCACCCACACAGCCAGCCACCCACACACACACACACAGCCACCCACACACACACAGCCACCCACACACACACAGCCACCCACACACACAGCCGCCCACATACAGCCGCCCACACACAGCCGCCCACACACACACACAGCCACCCACACACACACACAGCCACCCACACACACACACAGCCACCCACACACACACACAGCCACCCACACACACACACAACCACCCACACACACACAGCCACACACACAGCCACACACACAGCCACACACACACACACACAGCCAGCCACACACACACACACAGCCAGCCACACACACACACAGCCAGCCACCCACCCACCCACCCACACAGCCAGCCACCCACCCACACAGCCAGCCACCCACCCACCCACACAGCCAGCCACCCACCCACACAGCCAGCCACCCACCCACACAGCCAGCCACCCACCCAGCCAGCCACCCACCCAGCCAGCCACCCACCCAGCCACCCACCCACACACAGCCACACACACACAGCCACACACACACAGCCACACACACACAGCCACACACACACAGCCACACACACACAGCCACACACACACAGCCACACACACACAGCCACACACACACAGCCACACACACACAGCCACACACACACAGCCACCCACCCACCCACACACAGCCACCCACCCACCCACACACACAGCCACCCACCCACACACACACAGCCACCCACCCACACACACACAGCCACCCACCCACACACACACAGCCACCCACCCACACACACACAGCCACCCACCCACACACACACACAGCCACCCACCCACACACACAGCCACCCACCCACCCACACAGCCACCCACCCACCCACACAGCCAGCCACACACACAGCCAGCCACACACACACACAGCCACCCACACACACACAGCCACCCACACACACACAGCCACCCACACACACACAGCCACCCACACACACACAGCCACCCACACACACACAGCCACCCACACACAGCCACCCACACACACAGCCACCCACACACACACACACAGCCACCCACACACACACAGCCACCCACACACACACAGCCACCCACACAGCCAGCCACCCACACAGCCAGCCACACAGCCAGCCACCCACACAGCCACCCACACACACACAGCCACACACACACACACACAGCCACACACACACAGCCAGCCGCCCACAAACACACCGACACACACACACACACACACAGCCACCCACACACACACAGCCACCCACACAAACTCAGCCACCCACACACAGCCACCCACACACAGCCACCCACACACACAGCCACCCACCCACACACACAGCCACCCACACACACACACAGCCACCCACACACACACACAGCCACCCACACACACACACAGCCACCCACCCACACACACAGCCACCCACCCACACACACAGCCACCCACCCACACACACAGCCACCCACACACACACACAGCCACCCACACACACAGACACACCCACACACACAGACACACAGCCACCCACACACACACACAGCCACCCACACACAGCCACCCACCCACCCACCCACACACAGCCACCCACCCACCCACACAGCCAGCCACCCACCCACACACACAGCCACCCACCCACACACACACAGCCACCCACCCACACACACACAGCCACCCACCCACACACAGCCACCCACCCACACACACACAGCCACCCACCCACACACACACAGCCACCCAACCACACACACAGCCACCCACCCACACACACAGCCACCCACCCACACACAGCCACCCACCCACACACACAGCCACCCACCCACACACACAGCCACCCACCCACACACACAGCCAGCCACACACACAGCCACACACACACACAGCCAGCCACACACACACACAGCCAGCCACACACACACAGCCACCCACACACACACAGCCAGACCCACACACACAGCCACCCACACACACACAGCCACACACACACACAGCCACACACACACACAGCCACACAGCCACCCACACACAGCCACCCACCCACCCACACACACAGCCAGCCACCCACACACAAACAGCCACCCACACACACACAGCCACCCACCCACACACACACAGCCACCCACCCACACACACACAGCCACCCACCCACACACACAGCCACCCACCCACACACACAGCCACCCACCCACACACACAGCCACCCACCCACACACAGCCACCCACCCACCCACACAGCCAGCCACACACACAGCCAGCCACACACACACACAGCCAGCCACACACACACAGCCACCCACACACACACAGCCACCCACACACACACAGCCACCCACACACAGCCACCCACACACACACACACACACAGCCACCCACACACACACACACACACAGCCACCCACACACACACACAGCCACCCACCCACACAGCCAGCCACCCACACACCCACCCACACAGCCAGCCACCCACACAGCCAGCCACCCACACACACACAGCCACCCACACACACACACAGCCACCCACACACACACACAGCCACCCACAGACACACAGCCACCCACACACACACACAGCCACCCACACACACACACAGCCACCCACACACACACACAGCCACCCACACACACACACAGCCACCCACACACACACACAGCCACCCACACACACACACAGCCACCCACACACACACACAGCCACCCACACACACACACAGCCACCCACACACACACACAGCCACCCACACACACACACAGCCACACACACACAGCCACACACACACAGCCACACACACACAGCCACACACACACAGCCACACACACACAGCCACACACACACAGCCACACACACACAGCCACACACACACAGCCACACACACACAGCCACACACACACAGCCACCCACCCACACACACACAGCCACCCACCCACACACACACAGCCACCCACCCACACACACACAGCCACCCACCCACACACACACAGCCACCCACACACAGCCACCCACACACACACAGCCACCCACCCACACACACACAGCCACCCACCCACACACACACAGCCACCCACCCACACACACACAGCCACCCACCCACACACACACAGCCACCCACCCACACACACAGCCACCCACCCACACACACAGCCACCCACCCACACACACAGCCAGCCACCCACACACACAGCCAGCCACCCACACACACAGCCAGCCACCCACACACACAGCCAGCCACACACACACAGCCAGCCAGCCACACACAGCCAGCCAGCCACACACACACAGCCAGCCAGCCACACACACACAGCCAGCCAGCCACACACACACAGCCAGCCACAGCCACACACAGCCACACACACACACAGCTACACACACACACAGCTACACACACACACAGCCACACACACACAGCCACACACACAGCCACACACACACAGCCACACACACACACAGCTACACACACACACACAGCTACACACACACAGCCACACACACACAGCCACACACACACACACAGCCACACACACACACAGCCACCCACCCACACACAGCCACCCACCCACACACAGCCACCCACCCACACACAGCCACCCACCCACACACAGCCACCCACCCACACACAGCCACCCACCCACACACAGCCACACACACACAGCCACACACACACACACAGCCACACACACACAGCCACACACACACAGCCACACACACACAGCCACACACACACAGCCACACACACACAGCCACACACACACAGCCACACACACACAGCCACACACACACAGCCACAGCCACACAGCCACAGCCACACACAGCCACAGCCACACACAGCCTACACACACACAGCCACAGCCACACACAGCCACAGCCACACACAGCCTACACACACACAGCCACCTACACACACACACACAGCCACCTACACACACACACAGCCACCTACACACACACACAGCCACCTACACACACACACACAGCCACCTACACACACACACACAGCCACCTGCACACACACACACACACAGCCACCTACACACACACACACACACACACAGCCACCTACACACACACACAGCCACCCACACACAGCCACCCACAGCCACACACACACAGCCACCCACAGCCACACACACACAGCCACCCACAGCCACACACACACAGCCACCCACACACACACAGCCACCCACAGCCACACAGCCACCCACACACACACAGCCACCCACACACACACAGCCACCCACACACACACAGCCACCCACACACACACAGCCACCCACACACACACAGCCACCCACACACAGCCACCCACACACAGCCACCCACACACAGCCACCCACACACAGCCACCCACACACAGCCACCCACACACAGCCACCCACACACAGCCAGCCGCCCACACACACACCGACACACACACACACACAGCCAGCCACCCACCCACACACACAGCCAGCCACCCACACAAAGCCAGCCACCCACACACAGCCACCCACACACAGCCACCCACACCCACACACACACCCACACACACACACACACAGCCACCCACACACACACACAGCCACCCACACACACACAGCCACACACACACACACAGCCACCCACACACACACACAGCCACCCACACACACACACACAGCCACCCACACACACACACACAGCCACCCACCCACACACAGACAGCCAGCCACCCACACAGCCAGCCACCCACACAGCCACCCACACACACACAGCCACCCACACACACACAGCCACCCACACACACACAGCCACCCACACACACACAGCCACCCACACACACACAGCCACCCACACACACACAGCCACCCACACACACACAGCCACCCACACACACACAGCCACCCACACACACACAGCCACCCACACACACACAGCCACCCACACACACAGCCACCCACACACACACAGCCACCCACACACACACAGCCACCCACACACACACAGCCACCCACACACACACAGCCACCCACACACACAGCCACCCACACACACACAGCCACCCACACACACACACAGCCACCCACCCACACACAGCCACCCACCCACACACAGACAGCCAGCCACCCACACACAGCCAGCCACCCACACACAGCCAGCCACCCACACACACAGCCAGCCACCCACCCACACAGCCAGCCACCCACACACACACAGCCACACACACACACACAGCCACACACACACAGCCACACACACAGCCACACACACAGCCACACACACAGCCACACACACAGCCACACACACAGCCACACACACAGCCACACACACAGCCACACACACAGCCACACACACAGCCACACACACAGCCACACACACAGCCACACACACAGCCACACACACAGCCACACACACAGCCACACACACAGCCACACACACAGCCACACACACAGCCACACACACAGCCACACAGCCACACACACAGCCACACACACAGCCACACACACAGCCACACACACAGCCACACACACAGCCACACACACAGCCACACACACAGCCACACACACAGCCACACACACAGCCACACACACAGCCAGCCACACAGCCACACACACACAGCCATTCACTGTTAGACGGGGACCTGGAGGGTCGGCCGAGCACAGCGATCGCACAGACAGGTAACTTCCCCCCCACAGATGGACACCACACAAAGATCAGGGTAACACCTTTTATAGGCACTTCTGGTAGTAGAGTGGTACGATACAAGGCGATCAGGACACGATGATCCTCTCAATTCTAGTCTCTAGTAAGGGAAGGGGGTAGCGGGACAGTCTTGGTACCCACGGGTACGGAGGTGTAACGGGGATAGCTCACAATCCTCGAGCTCGGTGTTCGGAGGGGTCAGACCGCGGCAGCGCCGGCAGGTCCCGAAGAGGTCGTAGGTGGCAACGGGCCGCGGCAGCGCCAGCAGGTCCCAACGAGGATGAAGGTTACAACGGGCCGCGGCAGCGCCAGCAGGTCCCACGAGAATGCAGGTTGCAACGGGCCGCGGCAGCGCCAGCAGGTCCCACGAGGATGAAGGTTACAACGGGCCGCGGCAGCGCCAGCAGGTCCCACGAGGATGAAGGTTGCAGAGGGCCGCGGCAGCGCCAGCAGGTCCCACGAGGATGAAGGTTGCAGAGGGCCGCGGCAGCGCCAGCAGGCAGGACAATAGTTCACAAGGCAGGGCTGTGGCAGCGCCAGCAGTCCGTCAAGGATGAGTTTGTCGCGGTGTCTCTCGACTCCAGGATACAACTGCCTTCCTGTCCTGGGGCGGCCTCAGTTATAGGTCTGGCGCCCTTTGATGTCCGGACCCTCGCTCTTGGAGGTCGGGAGGTCTGGGATGAGGGAGTCCAGACACCCAGCAGGGGGGTGGAGCCAGCGCCCGAGGAGGCTGGGGGTGCTCGGCACCTGGCGGGGGAGAGCCATCGACACTTCTTACTCCCAGTGACCTGCCAAGTGGTCCGTTCACCTCCTGGGTGGAGGGTGGTGCCGGGATGTCGGGGCCTGGCCAGGCCCAGGGTTGGGGTCGGGCTGAGGCCGCGCGGCCGCGTGGTGCTGTGTCCAAGATGGCGGCTGGGCCGGGCAATGGTGCTGACGGTGGCCCGGGCCCTGTCCTGCGGGGAGGGAGCGAGCCCTTCATGTGGCCTGTCCAACACCCACCCACACACACACACACAGCCACCCACCCACCCACCCACACACACAGCCACCCACCCACACACACAGCCACCCACCCACACACACAGCCACCCACCCACACACACAGCCACCCACCCACACAGCCACCCACACACACAGCCAGCCACACACACACACAGCCAGCCACACACACAGCCAGCCACACACACAGCCAGCCACACACACACACACACAGCCACCTACACACACACACAGCCACCCACACACAGCCACCCACACACAGCCACCCACAGCCACCCACACACAGCCACCCACCCACACACAGCCACCCACCCACACACAGCCACCCACACACACACAGCCACCCACACACACACAGCCACCCACACACACACAGCCACCCACACACACACACAGCCACCCACGCACACACACACACACACACAGCCACCCACGCACACACACACACACACACAGCCAGCCACACACACAGCCACCCACACACACAGCCAGCCACACACACAGCCACCCACACACACAGCCACCCACACACACAGCCACACACAGCCAGCCACCCACACACACAGCCACACACAGCCAGCCACCCACACACAGCCAGCCACCCACACACAGCCAGCCACCCACACAGCCACACACACACACAGCCACACACACAGCCACACACACAGCCACACACACAGCCACACACACAGCCACACACACAGCCACACACACAGCCACACACACAGCCACACACACAGCCACACACACAGCCACACACACAGCCACACACACAGCCACACACACAGCCACCCACACAGCCACCCACACAGCCACACACCCACACACACAGCCACCCACACACACACACAGCCACCTACACACACACACAGCCACCTACACACACACACACAGCCACCTACACACACACACACAGCCACCTACACACACACACACAGCCACCTACACACACACAGCCACCTACACACACACACACACACACAGCCACCTACACACACACACACACAGCCACCTACACACACACACACACAGCCACCTACACACACACACACACAGCCACCTACACACACACACACACAGCCA
Organism: Lissotriton helveticus; assembly: GCF_964261635.1. Lineage (NCBI taxonomy): Eukaryota > Metazoa > Chordata > Amphibia > Caudata > Salamandridae > Lissotriton > Lissotriton helveticus. Next base: position 447,094,366 of record NC_136065.1, read on the forward strand.
CCTACACACACACACACACACAGCCACCTACACACACACACACACACAGCCACCTACACACACACACACACACAGCCACCTACACACACACAGCCACCTACACACACACACACAGCCACCTACACACACACACACAGCCACCTACACACACACACACACACAGAGTTTTGAAGAATCTTAAAGGGGTGTTAGAGAAAACTTCCACAATAGTGGGCACCCATCCTGTTTTATATAATCTGCTGTAACTGTTTGAAAGTGTAAGAAACCTGTGAAGAAGCCTGAAAGAATGGAAATCTCGGTTGTTCCCGGCTCACGGAAAGGAGTCCTTAATGAGGACGCGAATATAGTCATAAGCAGCTGTGGTGACAGGTAAGTCAGGATGCAACAACAAGTGTGACGTCCTGGTCTCAAAAGGACGGTGTCTGACGTCAGCGCGTCAAGAGGCGTGAAGCTGAACAGTCATTGTACAGCATAATGCCTGCGGACTGACTGTATGCTAATCTATATGTTCTTTGGGGTGAATCTGTGGTATAGAAGAGTGCAGTCAGAGGCCTGCTGCTTCTCGCACTGTTACAGTGCTCGCTCCGAACTCTGTCAGTGCACTTCACCCCTGTCTGACAGCTCCGAAGTACTGGTCGCCGCCATAACCCACCAGTGCACCGCAGGCCTCCCTGCAGCTACCCATGCATAGACTGAGCACAGCTCTGCCAGGACATCGGAGCCATGCCTGCTGCTTGAGTCTGTATGCCACCTTTATGCCACCCACACGTGGATTTGCCACTACGCCTCCAGCATGGCCAGTTTCTTCCCCTTGGAGGTTGAAGGTCTGAGGCTGCCCTTCTGTGCCCTCGGCAGTGAACGGCGGGGGCTGGAGAAGTAACAGGAGAGAGAGAGTGAGGGCGCGGAAGTAGAGTAGAAGGGGTGTTATGAGCAGATGACCCGGGGGGAGGGAGGCAGAAATGATACTCTAGTGGAGATGGGGTCTCGGGCTGGCCGCCTGCAGAGGAGAGGCCTGGGGTCATCGACTCTTGCCAACAGTTGGTAAATACCCCCCATGGGAGCTTGGCTGCCCTTCTGTCCACACCACCAGGAGGGCCTCGGGTCGATGCCCCTGGCAGCCCCGCCTCCTGGAAGAAATGTACTCAGCAGAAGAGATGTCCAGGGAGAGCTGAGTCCGGGAAGAGAGGGGTGGGGGGGGAGATAGAGCAGCGGCCGGGATGCACCCATTGGCTGGTGCTCTGGAGGGTCGGGGCGAGGGGGGGGCTGCCTCATCGCTGTGTGCCGAGGGCCTTCTGTCCTGACTCCTGACGGGTCCATGGTGAGGGAGACCCCCGATGCATCTTTTAAGGGGGCTCAGTCATGGGATAGGGGGGGCGCGAGCTGTGAGAGGTTTAGAACAGATACTGGATGGAGGGACAGCAGGACATTTATAGACAGCGGAGGGAAAAGAGAGAACGGAAAGAATGACCGAGGGCGGTGATAAACAAGGGAGGGACCATAGACAAGCGGTGGATGGAGAGAAGAACGGAGGGTAGCCGGACAAGAAAGAGGGCTGACATTACAGAGAAATGCAAGGAATGAGAGGCGGCCATGGGCCACGGCAGAGAGCAAGAGAAGGACGCACAGACGCTCTTAGACATCATTTTGATGCCTGTTCCTTGTGTGGGAGCACTGCAGCCAGCAGTACCACAGGCGAGCACACCCCTCCTCTCACCAGTCCAGGGTCTTGCACCCTCCGGCGTGCAAATATGCACCCAATACAGTTTTTTTTACATTTTGTACAGCAGATTTGCTAGTCAACATAATTATTCTAGAGTAAACTGTACATACGCATCCGTCGCAAACCATAGCTTAAAACCATTTTTAAAACAAAATATCGAAACATCACTGAATTTCATCCAACATTTGAAATCTCACCTAAACAAGAGAGGAGCGCTCCACACGACCACGTTTCTCCGAGGCAAAGCAGAAATGCCTCGGAGAAACGTGCTGCCATTTTCGTGATTCAGGGGCGTGTTTTTGAGCAGTTGAGTGACGGATGACGTCACAGCTTAAAAACTGCAAAAAAACACGCCCCCGAATCTGCAAAAGACAGCCTGAACCGAGTGACGTCCCTCTCCTCCAATGGCTGGCCAGCATTTACGAGGCCAGCCAATGGAGAAGAGGGGCGGGTTCAAGCCCCCATACTGGACAACATTAAATCTTCGGCTCCGCCCACTGCTTACAGCAGTGCGGACGAGGCCTCGACCTAAAAATTAATGCAAGGTAAACATCCTGTATTTCTGGGCAGTTCATTTAAGCTCCTGTGCCTACAAACGAACGTGACCATGTGTAATGTAATTTGTGCTCATGTAAAGCGCTGCAACATCTTGGTTCAAATTTGCGCTAAATAAAACTACCACAAAAAAGTAATCTTATTGTGCCAAATATGACATCTCAGTTGGATAATGTGATCACTGTAGATGTCTATGTGTGAGATCAGACAGACACAGAATTGTATCCTAGTTGGCGCAGTGTGGCATATTGACTTATGTATTTATAGTTTGAGACAGAAATACACTGTGCATGTGCATGTGTGTCATTATTAACTAGTAACGACAGAGAAGAAAGGTACACAAAAGGAACAAGGTCCATGGGTCCAAAGATATGGTTCAGAAGAAGGGGCACTGTGTGGGGGCTCATTTTTTCATTTACTTATGAACAGAGGCGACTTCCTCAGAAAGATTCCCCCTAGGAAGGGTGTAATATATAGTTGTTTTTTTTTTTTTTAAAGGGCCATCACAATCATTAGTTTAACAGGTACTGAGGGAAGGGTGTAAGTGACCACTGTCCCACAACGATGTCTTCCTTAATATGAAAAAGGTGCTGTGGGGCCCATTGTCCTTGCTAGCATTAGAGCCCGGGTCACATTCACGGCTTTTTTTCCCACACGCAAGGCCATAAAGTATGATTGGTGCTGCAGGTAGTGGCACCAGGGCCCCATGGCATGAGGAGCTGAGTAAACCGCAATCATGGCAGTTTTTCAACCCTCCTTGGCTTGCATTAGGGCCCAATGCACACTTGTATGTCAGTGTTACTTTCAGCCTCGGAGCAATGGCTCAAGGAAGGTGAAAATTGAAGCAGAGGAGGCACCTTAGTTTCGCCTCAGAGAGGTGGCAGGGAGGGGGTGTGGCAAAATGGGAGCCCTGTTTTTTAACAAATGGCAGAGGAGATAGGTTCTGCCATGCAAAGCGGGCTATCATTCGTGAAACAGGTGAAGCAGTCTAGGGTTCTGAGGGGCACACTGCATCACAATTATCACTTTCACTTTAAAAAGGGGTCAAGAGACCCTATTGTCATATGTAACTTTAGGGCACCCTTGCAGAAAAAAAGAGGGATATCATGTGGAAGTTTCTGTTTTTTCTTGAAAGGGACAGAAAGCCTGTTGCAAGGTTGGCATGATGGTTAAGCAAGGTGGGGGAAAGATGAAAGCAGCAGAAGTGATAGCCTGCTAAGCAGGGCCTCAGTTATCATTGGTGCTGCAGGTGCAGTTGCATTGGGGCCTAGGGGTGTGAGGGGTTCACAACACCACTATTATGGGGAGCAATATTGTTGGGTCAATTAGTGGTTTTGTTCGATGTATTTGCTGTTATATAAGTCTCACATTCAGTGTGGACTGTGAACTACAGTATCACTAAAATGACTCATAAATCTTGTCCCCTATGCTTAGCCCTACTCTACAGCTCCCCCAACCCTTCTCATAAAGTATTGGAGTGGGCCAGACTTCAAGCAACTTCATTAGGGGGGTTCATAGCAAAAACGTTTGAAGACCTCTGGACTAGAGGATAAAAACTGCATGAACTGAAGGGCGACCTCTTTGGAATGAATGAATTGACTATCAAGTAAAACATTTCGATTCCTTCTACCTCAACGAAATTTTATGCTCAAAATATTTCACTCCGTCTACAGAGGCTAAACTCCTTGGATCAGAATCTTTAAAATATGGGTTTGTGTACCAATACCACCCTGGTTTGCGTATACTAATTGATCCTTGCTGATTACAATCCTTAAGTTCATCTTTAACGCAGAAACTGACATGGACTGGCATTTAACAGACATGCCCCTAACTACTATTGCCTGTGTAACTCACCTTGCAAATGTTCCAACCTTAACTGGTCATATTCTGCTCTCCAAACTCCTGCAACTTGAGCAAATTCTTGGCAAATAAACGTGTTCCTAAATGTTACATTACATGCCATTCTGTAACGACGTGCATGATTCGCAGTTTTCATTTAAACAAGGGATGCCAAATACAATAGAACGTGCAAAAAAAGATTGGCAGACAACATTGAAAAAAGTCTAATAACCCTGTTGAATAGAATTAAAGATTACCATTTGAGCCAATGTTTCCCTTCTAATAACGACTTACAAACTGCTAATGTATCGCATGCAAACCAACACATCAACAGATTAAATAGAACAATGACAAGCACAAGAATGTAACCACCAGTCAACCTTGACTTGTGGCAGAATTACAAATACACAGCTGTACACAATTCAATAGGCTAAACACTCGCGCAAGTTTGAAATGCAAATACTAGACTGTGAAACACAATAGCGACTCGGCCGAGAGAACTCCTAAAATTACGAAATAGAAAGATTGATTTCCACGCCGATACGTCATATACTGAAAAGAGATAAACCACTTTTAACGGGAAAGTTGATCTTGCTTGCGCCTTTCTAACATCATGGAACACAGTTCTCCGTTGTCTGCCCCAAAATATCCCTCCTAAAGGAGTAACCTTCTATCCTTCAGTCCCACAGCTTCAACTCTAGTCGACCTGCACGGGCAAATAGTTTTATTCCGAAAAAGAAAGACAATTTTATGAAATGAGGTCGGAGTCTGGAGATCAAACCAAATAAATAAGTAAATGTCAGTCATAAAACCAAACAAACAATCAGGAAGCGCAGGTGCTGCACTTTCGAACACAGCTGAGAAAAAGACGCGACGTACTGGTTTCTGATTCGCGAAATCACGGTCACAACAAAAACAAAACTGACCTGCGCCCGGTGCACTCCTTTAAATATTATTTATTTGCGACGTACTGTAGACCCCCACACATATTACGAAGCGTACGAATACCGAAAACAGTACTGTTCCACGGAGTAACGCAGCTCAAAAGACTCGTAAAGTTGCAACCCCCGATGATAATAAAAAGAGAAGTTGTTTGCCCAGAGCCGTTTCACACTCCCACCGTGTGCTCTCTGAACTCACCTCCGGCTCCAGGAGCACAGGAGTTTCTCGCACCTTCTTCCGTTTGATTTCCATGCCCAGCGCCGAGCAATTGGCCACTGTGGCTCTGCATCTCTCCGCTCGCTTAAACATTTGAAAATCCCGCCTCGGCTGTCCTGCCATTCTCTAACCAAGCACCCATCGGCTTTTCTCTCTCTCTCTCCCACACTCATCAACCCTGGAGATATCACAGGGGCGGGGGATCCTGGGAGAAAGCTTGGGGGCGGGACCTGGTGCTTTGTGAACTCCGCAGCTGCCACAAACGTCGGTCACTTGAATGATGGGGATGAAGGAGGCAACCATCTTGGAATAGCCATGTGCCGCGAGATTAAATGTAACGAGAGGAAAGCTTGGATATACCTGATCAGTGCAACTATTGAAGGACAGCTGCTTCGACCTTTGCTCATGTATTTTAGGTGCAAAGATTACATATGTAAATGTGTTTATATTGTTAAGTATTCAATAGTGTAGATACTATAGTACCAAAACATCAGAAAATGAATTGGCTTTTATTTTTGCGCTAGGAAACAATTTTTTGAGTAACTGGATCTTCCTTTGCAACCTTCAGGAATCAGCCGCTTTCTAAGATTGACCCTTTTGTCAAAGGCGATTACGCAATTTGATCATTCTGCTGTTGGGAAGATCCAGTTGTTATCTAGAACATCTAAAGGTAATAATAGCCTTAACACAAGATCAGTGCACTTTTCAATTCCAGACATCTTAAAAATATTGCATGCAGCGCATTTGATGAAATCGGCCTTTCAGTTGCAAGGCCTGACACCGCTGTGCTGAATACAAGCGTCCCTAGAGACACAGAAATTCTGATCTCTATAAATGTGATAGCTGCCAAATCGACTTGTATGTTAGACACCGTCAGCCAAGTCTGGCTTATAAATTTCACTTGGTATTCCTAGCTTGGTTTTTTGCTCTTTCGGCAGCATTTTGTAGCTAGCAACATTTCAACACTAATATTTGGGGATTTTTTAACATTCTTCTAAATATTCCTGGAGTTACAATAGTAAATAAGACTCCTACCATGTTGGGGGAAGATGCGCTTTCTCAAAATATTATCCTTATGGACTTCAAAGACCCATGCTGTAATTTACAGCTAGGACTGATTGAGGGGGCCAGGCGGCATTGTATTGTATTGTAATTGCATTTATATAGAAATGAGATCTTTGAAGAGGTGCTGAAGCAAATTTGTAAGGGATACAATGCTAATGCGTGGGAGTACTATGATTGGAAGAATATATGTCTTGCATGTGTCCTATATGGACAGTGCTTTGGTATCATGCGTGTGGACCAGAGATATGCTGTTATCGTAGTTTGTTACTGCCCTTAGGAATGAGGCTAAACTGACTGAGTAATAGGAATTAAACAAGGCAATAGACACAGTCCAGGTGGGAAGGTCTAGATTTTTTAAGCCAAAAATGCCTTTTATTTAGCTATCTCCTTCTTAAATTGCATCTGCCTTAATGTAAGTCAACAGACACAATACATTTAGCTGATTTGATTACCAATATCTCCCACTTTCCAGTTTTAAAATATTGGTATGTATGTAGGATCCTTATGCATTAAAGTGAGTGCTTGTTTAAAGACCACATGAATGCACTTTGGCCTATATGGGATGTGCTTTCATGTTATTTATGTCCTAGAAAGCTCAGCCCATGTTGATGCAGTCGTGAAGCAGCCCTGCCAAGTATCCCACATCCAGGTGTGACAAGCTGGTCCAGTCTAAGATTTGTATTAAATGCTGGGGCTTATAGTCTTGATTATTCCATTATAAAACCAGGAATACAAGCTCAAGAATGCAAAGAACACATTTCTCCTGGAGTAGCTGTTCACACAAGGACGAGGGAAATTGGCAGCCATGTTGAAGCTGCACATTTTCAACAGGTGCAGCACCGAGACTGGGATTGCTGAGTGCCTAGTGCAGGTGAATGTATGATATAACAACCAGTGCTAAAGTACATGTGCTCTCTTCTCTAAACATGATATGATTGGTTTACACCTGTCTTGTAAAGTGGTATACTATGTACCCAGGGACTGTAAATTAAATGCTACTAGTGAGACTGCAGCACTGATTGTGCCACCCACACAGATAGACTTTTGAACCTATCTCAGGCCTGCCACTGCATGGCCTGTGTGTTCAGTTTACTGCCACTTAAATTTGGCATTTGAAACCCTTTTAAAAGCCTTAAACTTCCCTTTTATTACACATAAGTCACCCCTAAGGTGGGCCTTAGTATCCCATAGGGCAGGGTGCAGTGTAAGTAAATGGTAGGACATGTACTTTTAAGTTGTGCATGTCCTGGTAGTGACAAACACCTACATTCGTTTTCCACTACTGTGAGGCCCAGTACTGTGAGGCCTACTCCTCTCATAGGTTAACACTGGGAATTCCCTAAACACTTTAAAGCTGTAATTTGTTAGAGGGTGACATTTATGGTCTTGGAGCACTGGACCAGGGCGGCTTCATTTGAGTGTGTGCTTCTACATAATATGAGAAAACACTTGTAAACGATAGGAATTGAATCAGGTTTGTTTGTACTTTATTACAAGGAAACCAATTCAACAAGAAGTGTAAAGAACATTTTAAAATTAAATAATGAGCCGTGGAGTCTTAGCAAAGACCAGATGGCAGAAGACACATGCTAGAAATATGATGAAAGCATATAGGGGAATGCTTTTAGAATAACAAGAATGTAGGAACAAGAGGAGAAACATCAGTAAATATATCAAACATATGCAGCAGAATCAAGATTGTTTTTGAAGAGCAAAGAACATGCATTTGTAAAAAGACTGAAAACCATATTAAATGAAGAGAGAAATACATTTAATAGTAATTAAAGCATATGCAGAGAAAAATGTAATTCAGAATACAATAGACAATATGCGACCTTAATGAACATTCTCTTGGAGAGCAAGAACATGCAATTGCAATAATGATTTAGAATAATTGTAATGCAGAGGAGAGAGAAAGAGACAGTTTCAAAATACAATAAGCATTATAGCCTCAGCCATGGATCCTAGATAGATGGCTGAGGGGAACCACACATTTCATTTCAGCGAGGTAGTTCGACGAATGGACTGTGGGCAGATCATTTATACTCTTTTAATGAGGAACCATTTACCACAAAATCACGACATTATCAGGTGGTTTTGTTGTAAATAAAACAGCGGTATTATTAAGCATTAGCTGAAGCCATAATGCATCAGTCCAAATATCTAGTATAGGGATTTCATTTTGTATTTCGAGTCCACCATTTTCATGCCCTACATTGCCATGTGCTCAATGTTCTGATTGTCCTACCTCTCTGCCAGTTACACTGTGGATTCTACCTAGCAACAGTTATTATTAGTCCTTCTTGAGAGTGTAGCGCATGCTCAGCAGAAGTAACAGTTGTTCCTTATTAGCATAGCCCTCCCATGTTCTAGAAATACTGTTAGCTCCACCCACTGATATATTTGGAAATGTCCTTACGTGGTTGCAACCTCTGTCTAAGCTGTAAGCTGAACCCCTTCCACTGTGTATAAAAGGGGCCATGTGCTTGTATTCAGTGTGCTACTCTGTACAATACTGTAGAAGTGTTGTGGAGGTTGTATCACCACCTTTAAAGGTTTATTAAACTATGTTTTTGTATTTCCAGTTTCCTTGCCAACTTCATTTGTAAGTCTAAGGACTTTGTACACAGAAGGGCGAACCCTTTCGGTACCTTTGGGCCTTGCTGAGGCCTGAACTCATCAATTGGCGCCCGTCACGTGGGGCTCATCGGCGACTCGGAGGCTCGAAGGACTGGTCGTGACGAAGGAGTGGAACTCTGCCGGGGAAGTGATCACTGCCAGCGGCGTCTTTAGTCCTGGCATCCTGAGGTATTTCTTCCTTCCTTCCGATCTGACCATCTGGGTGGCGCCGGTCTTCGACTGAGACCTCTTCTGTCGGTTTGCTGTGGATAAGCTGTTTGAGCAAATTGTGGAACTTGGCAAGTGGAATCTGGACGCTCGTGCTTGGTAAGGACCAATGTATGGTAATTACTGTGAGTGTTTATGGTAGCCAGTGATTAGCAAGGCAGTTTTAGGATACGCTTGCTGTGGCTTATGGATATGGATATGGAGATGTTTGGATGATCGATCATATTATGATTATGAATATGGGTATATATGCGTTGCAACACATATAGGTAGGCAATGTGGAGATTTTTCTCCAACATATGGTTGTGAGCGGCGCAACGATTAAGTGCCATTTTTCTGTATAATATTGTGTATTTCGCACTATTTCTAGCATGCCTGCTTTTAGCGCACTACGTAAGTGGTGCTGCTGTGGAAACCGGTTAAGTCTTGAAGAATCGCAGGGACATGTATATTAAGTTTGGTCTTTCCCCTATAATGTACAGCACATTGTGGAGGAAGTATACCAAGAAGGATCCTGAGTTGAGATGGCCTTTGTATGGTTCGTTTGATGTGCGCAAAATTGAGTATGTGGAACAGTGCCTGTGTAAGCGCCGAGTGAGACAAGATATGTTTGAGAGTGTGCGAATGTGGGTGAAAGAAGTATGTGAGCGTGAGAAACGTGAACATGCGCTGATTGAGAAAGAGCAGAGGAAGAATGTGCGTGAGAAGGCGCAAGAAATGAGACAACGTGAACAAAAAGACGCGGAAGAAAAACGGGAAAAGGAACGTAGATTGCAGATATCTGGCCAATATCCCATTCGTCGGCCTCTTTATCCTGTCCTTAATAATGCTGATGATGATTTTTCATTACTAGATCGTTCTCCGCCTCCGTATGCTGGCCCGTCTGCTCCGAAAGGGGAAGATGAGGATTCTGGATCATTTAAAGATAAGGTAGACACGCGGTCTAAGCTAACATCTGATCGTATGGCGGAGCTCCGACAAATTTCTTATCGTATTCTTAAGGGTACAATTCCTCTTGCTGAAATATTGTTGTCTCTTGAAAAATGGCCGGACAGGGAAAAAATTTATTTTCTTGAAACCTTTTCTGATGAAGTAGTCGGGGCTTTTCGAAAATATTCTCCTGTTCTTGAACCTGATGACATAATACAAGATAAGAAAGAATTGCGTAAAGGTCTCTTTTCTCCTTCCCAGGCAGCTGATGCAGTTCGACGGTTATTCGTATTGCGGGATGAGGCGTCTCGGTTACGAGAAGAAAAGCGACAAAAGACGGTGGACGACAAAGAGACGGGTTTGAGTGGCGACGGGAAACAATCACCTATCTTTTCTTCAGATAAGGTCGATATTGTGCATGTTAAACCTATGCGAGAGGCAGCGCCTTTGTATGTTCCTCCTAAAGGAGCGGGTACTAGTTCAGATAAAGATTCAGCTGATGCCCGAGGGTATTTTATCTATAATTGGGTATATACTCCTTGGAATAGAGCGGATGTTATGGCCTTAAAGAAAGCGTTACCTGACCCACGGAAAAATCCTGCTGCCTTTTATGAGGAAGTTGAGGGGGCTTTGAATTCTTGTACTATGACATTAGCTGACATTGATTTATTCTTTGGTCTTATATTACCCCCTGACATGTGGAGATCAGTACGGAAAATTGATGATTTAGTGACGTTTAAAGCTAAATGGGAAGACATTGAGGAGGAGGACAGAGCTAGGAAACCTGCGCAGAAACCACCCCAGCTCATTCTAGACCTCCCTGCTGCTATTTTGATTAAATTAAAGACGATTATTCCCCCTAAAAAGATTGACTGGACTATGTTAGCATCTTGCAAGCAAAAGATAGATGAATCAGTTTCTGACTTCTTTACGCGATTTGAAGAAACTTTTCACGATTTCAGTGGTCAGTCTCTGACGGATGACACGGGTCGACATCTGTTTGTAGACAAATATGTTTCGAATTTATTACCAGGAGTAGCAGCTCGGTTGAAAGCGAGTGAAAGCTCCTGGACGACTTCGACTCCGGCATCCCTCCTGACAATGGCTCAGTATTACCAGCGTCAGGAACTAGAAGCAAAAAGTAATGAAGATAAGAAATCTAAGGATTTGAAAACAAAAGTTATGTTAGCACAAGTGTATGGACCACCCCAGAGAGGAAATAATAGAGGTGGTCGGGGTTTTTATGATTCTACATATAACCGCACAGACTTGGCTAAAGATCAATATGCATATTGTAAGCAACGAGGCCACTGGGCCAATGAGTGTCCTTTAGCGCGAGAACACAGGGCTATGGGACGGGGTAGAGGTTTTGGGAGAAATCGTGGGGGTTTTTCTGGACCACGAGGTAACCTAAATGATAGGGCTAGATTCGCATCTAGGGAGCAACAACAAGGAGGGTCTAATACCTTTGATAGACGAAATCAGTATCAGATGTCTGACTATGTGCACCCCGAAAGTCATGATTCCCAATATGCATAGGATTGCGTAGGATGGGGGGAGGAATCAGTTGAAGTACCAGTAGATCAGAGGGGTCCTTATGTTACAGCACATGTTTTGGGTTCTACTGATCAGTTTCTGGTTGATACAGGGGCTACTCGTAGCGCCTTGTCTAAACAATTGGTTCCGAGGGCTCCCCTGTCTGGCTTAATGATCACATCTGTAGGGTTCGATGGAACACCTTCTCTTAGCCCATTATCCCAACCCCTTGCATTTCATGTCGACAAATTTACAGCACCATGTCCATTCTTGCTTTCCTCAAACACGCCTGACAACATTGTGGGTCTAGACATGCTGAAACATTTTAGAGCCACAATCCGCTGCTCCCCTGAAGGAGTACGCGTGATTTTAAATGACAACTACCCTGCAAAAGAGAGAGTGTGTATGGTCGCTGAAAGTGCTGCATTAGCCTCTTTACCTCACACGTTGTGGGCTACTTCAGACACTGATGTGGGACAGATGGTCATTCCTCCGGTTCACATTAGTGTGAAGGAGGGAGCTGTGTTACCACGCCTGCCTCAATATAGGATTTCACAGGAGGGTGAGGAGGCGCTCATACAGATTGTGCAGGATCTCATCCGAGTGGGGGTGGTGGAAGAAGTCCCATACAATGTTTGTAACAGTCCTATTTTACCAATCTTGAAGAAGGACACTGATACTAGGGTATATCGATTTATTATTGATTTGAGGGAGGTGAACAAGATAGTGGTGCCCCAATACCCTGTTGTTTCTGACATCACGACACTCCTTACCTTAGTTCCACCAACAGCGACAACATTCTCGGTTGTCGACCTGAAGAACGCCTTCTTTTCGATCCCTATTCACCCTGATAGCCGTTACCTTTTCGGCTTCACTTTGAATAATCGATCGTATAGATTTTGTAGAATTCCACAGGGCTATACTGAGAGCCCTAGTATCTACAGTCAGGCGTTGAAAAGACAGTTGGATTCCTTTGTCTTGCTTGAGGGGGTAGTGCTTATTCAATATGTCGACGATATTTTGTTGGCTGCTGACACCCCTGAGCAATGTGAGACTTGTACGTTGTCTTTGCTTTCCTTTTTGGCTTCTCACAATCATAAGGTATCTAAGAAGAAATTGCAATTCTGTAGACCTAAGGTGACCTACCTAGGCCACCTTTTGTCTAAGGAGGGGCGTGCACTTACATCAGATCGTATCCAAGCCATCCTGGACACACCAACACCTTCTACACAGAAAGATGTTCGAGCATTTTTGGGTCTTACGTCCTTTTGTAGGCAGTGGATACTGGGGTTTTCACATATAGTCAAACCACTGTTAGCGCTATTGACAAAAGACACTCCAATTCCCCTTCCTTGGACAGATGAATGTGAAAACGCTTTCCAACAGTTACGTCAGGCCCTTTGTTCAGCACCAGTGTTAGGCACTCCTGATTACACGAAACTTTTCACATTATATGTACATGAGAGAGATGGATGTGCGTCATCTGTGTTAGTACAGATGCACGGGGACAGGCAGCGTCCGTGTGCATATTTCTCGGCATTGCTCGATCCTGTCGCTCGGGCATTGCCGGGGTGTTTTCGTTCGGTCGCAGCGACAGCTGTGTCAATACGTCAGAGTGAGGGAATAGTGTTATCTCACAAGCTGTTAGTGTTGGTTCCCCATGCTGTTGACGCCCTTTTGAATCAAACAAAGACGCAGCATTTAACAAGTGCCCGTCTGACCGGATATGAACTAACGTTGCTGGCTCCCCATATCACATTGAGGAGATGTGCTACGTTAAATCCAGCAACATTGTTACCATTCCTGACGACTCAGCCTGAGGCACAAGAAGCACATGATTGTATTTTTGTGACTGAGGAACAGACAAAGGGTCGTATCGATCTCCAGGATACGCCTTTCTCAGATGTAGATGGAGAATTATGGGTGGATGGCTCCTGCCTGAAGCTACCGGATGGTACGACTTCGGCAGCATATGCCATCACTACTTTGTATACTATCGTGGAAACTGCACGCATACCACAGAAATCAGCCCAGGCAGCGGAGCTGATAGCATTGACACGAGCATGTGAGCTTAGTGCAGAGTTGTGTGTGAATATTTATACAGATAGCCGCTATGCTTTCGGAGTAGCGCACGACTTTGGCCTGCTCTGGAAGGAAAGAGGTTTTCTGACATCACACGGAACACAAATTATGTATGGAGAACTGGTGCACAATCTTTTGACTGCCCTGACATTTCCTAAGAAGATAGCTATAGTGAAATGCAGTGCACATAAGAAAGTTATTGACAAAGTAGGGCAAGGAAATGCTTTTGCTGACCAAGTAGCACGAGAAACTGCAATGAGACCTGACTCCACTTCAATGTATGTTGTGAAGTCACAAGCAGAACGATGGCATGATGCTAGGAAAGAAGTGAGGGAAATACAGAGAGTTGCTTCTGATAAAGAACGAGAGCAATGGTCTGAAAATGGAGAACTGGATGATGAAGGTTGTTGGCGCAACAAACAAATGGATAGGTGGAAGTTGCCCACAGCTTTTGTCCAACCTATGGTTCAAATGGCACATGGGCTAGCACATGTTGGAGCTTCAGCGATTGTGAAATTGCTTGCGCAAGTTTGGGAGCATCCAGAGATTGCTAGCACGGCCAAGAGAGTGGTACAGACCTGTATGATCTGTCTTAAATACAACCCAGGGAAAGGAACACGGACTCCAGCAGGAGGATTTAAAATACCTACTGCACCTTTTGAAGTCCTGCAAATGGACTATATCCAACTTGAACGCTGTAATAATCTAAAGTACGTCTTGGTAGTGGTGTGTGCTTTCAGTAAATGGATTGAAGCCTACCCTACTAAGGACAATACTGCAATGACTACAGCAAAGGTGCTACTGAAGGAGTTTTTCCCTAGGTATGGTGTTTGTAGACTATTATGGAGTGATAACGGGCCTCATTTTATAGCAGACGTTATCAAGTACGTTCTGAGAGGTCTGGGGATAAAACAGAAGTTTCATGCAGTGTTCCATCCACAGTCGGCTGGCTTGGTGGAACGCTACAATGGAACACTGAAGCTTAAACTAGCAAAGATCCAGGCTTCCACTTCTCTGACTTGGCCCGACGCTTTGCCTTTGGCATTGTTGTCAATAAGATCAGTACCACACTCCCGAACCGGCCTTACACCGTATGAAGTGGTGTTTGGTCGTCCCATGAATATTTGGGGAGTGCCCAAACCAAGTTCCGTATATGATGTACCTTGTGTATTGATGAATGACTATCTGGCACAATTAACTGATAACTTGGTTTCTATTCATCAACAGGTTCGAGAAGCACTCCCTGACCGGTCCACAGTTGAGGGTCATAGTCTCCGACCCGGTGACTTCGTCCTCATCAAGGCGTTCGAGAGGACGAGTGGCCTGGAGCCCCGATGGTGCGGTCCCGAGCAGGTTCTGCTCGCAACAAGAACTGGATTCACTCCCTTCATTGTCGCAGAGTGCAACCCGGATAGGTGGAGCCTGCCGTGTTGACTGACCATCGAGAAATCCTGACTACAGAGAAAGGCCCTGCTGTGGTACCTGATGAGCAAGAGGAGTTCTTCCCGGACCCGACGACTTCTGGAGTAAGAAAATACAACCTTCGACCCAGGAAGAAGTTTTCTGCTGTTTAGACTGCTGTCAGAACGGCCTCTTGGTTGGTGCAACGGAGAGCCGATGAGGCAAGGGGGGGGGATCAGCCTTGCATTAGAGTAGTGACACCCGTCTTGGCCCGTTGGTGAAGAAAACAACAGCCGCCTTGGGGGAAGAGTTCTGACAGCCTTTTTTTTAGTTTCAGGAAGATTTGCGAGACATTTGTTCAACATGGAGAGAAAGAAAGTGATCTGCGCCTTCGGATTTATTGCTAGTGTGGCAGTTGTTGCCATTATCACGTGGTTTGTTGAGGATGTAATTCCTGCCCGTGATCTATATGTGGTTTCTACACCGGTGCCAGAGGAGCATTTCTTTTATACGCTCCCCTATCAGGAATCAAAACACCGCTTGTCCTTTGTAAATAACACCTTCATTCAGATGCTACATCATACCCACACTGCTACAAATGAAACAAATTGCTGGATATGTGGTATGATGCCAGCGCACCAGAAGAAGGGGGGAACACCGTTTATACCTCTCCCTTTCTCTCATAATGGTTCTTGTCGTGCCTGGTATACTCTTCTATTTGCCACAAGAAAGCCTGCTGTTGGAAGATTACTTTTTAGACTAAACAAAGAATGTCACCAGAATAAAGAAGGCTATCCACAAGCCAATGGAACTATATGGGAGTGGGAAGAATATCGACCGGACAATGAGTCTACTCCCTACATTTTTACGAACACTAGAGACACTGTCGAAAGTGAAAAATGTGTGATCTCAGTTGCACAAGCACAAGCGGACTTATGCGTACAAAGTGTTGGGTACATCCCTGTAGGTGTTAGTGATTGTATTAAAGTCTTAAATATAGATGGTCTGAATAATATCACATTTTTAGCATCCCATAATACATATTTTGTATGCGGTAATAGAGGATATTATCGATTACCAGCTGGCTGGTCAGGAGTATGCTATGTATCGTTTTTATTACCACCAGTGTTTTTAGCACCTGCCACTTATCATAAAGACTTGAAATTGTTGAATAATGCCACTGTGAATAGATACAAACGTACTTTATCTATCGATGATGTGGACCAGACCGACACTAGTTTGCAGCAATATGTAGATTTTAACCTAGGGTTATTCTTTTTTGTTGGAGCTGCCCTAAACAGTAGAAAGATAAGAAGATTAACTAGAGTTGTAGAGGCAGTGACCAACCAAACTGCTGCAGCACTAGGAAACGTAACTGAAGAGTTGCAAATTACTAGAATTGTTGCCCTGCAAAACAGAATGGTGTTAGATGTCATATTAGCAGAAAAAGGAGGAGCTTGTAGACTTATTGGAAGTAGCTGTTGTGTCTTCATCCCAGACAACTCGCCTTCTGTTTATAATGCCATAAATAAACTGCATAAAATAGCTGCTGACATACATGTAGATAATGGTACATGGACCTTCTCTAGTTGGTTTTGGACCTTATTTACTACATGGGGTTGGAAGATCCTCACTGGCCTTTGTATAATAGTAGTAATTCTTTTTACTTGCTGTATGTGTATTCAATGTGGTCCTATGATATGTTCTCTTTGTATTACCTCTTGTATACCCAATAAGAAAGCTGTTTCCGAAGCTGCTTATCAAAAGAGTCTAACTAAAGAGATTTCTAACATTATGAGCATTGACATTCAAGATGAGTTTGATGACTACCCTATGAAATGGAATGGCTTCAGCTAACGCTGAAAGGGTCGTCTGTTGTAAATAAAACAGCGGTATTATTAAGCATTAGCTGAAGCCATAATGCATCAGTCCAAATATCTAGTATAGGGATTTCATTTTGTATTTCGAGTCCACCATTTTCATGCCCTACATTGCCATGTGCTCAATGTTCTGATTGTCCTACCTCTCTGCCAGTTACACTGTGGATTCTACCTAGCAACAGTTATTATTAGTCCTTCTTGAGAGTGTAGCGCATGCTCAGCAGAAGTAACAGTTGTTCCTTATTAGCATAGCCCTCCCATGTTCTAGAAATACTGTTAGCTCCACCCACTGATATATTTGAAAATGTCCTTACGTGGTTGCAACCTCTGTCTAAGCTGTAAGCTGAACCCCTTCCACTGTGTATAAAAGGGGCCATGTGCTTGTATTCAGTGTGCTACTCTGTACAATACTGTAGAAGTGTTGTGGAGGTTGTATCACCACCTTTAAAGGTTTATTAAACTATGTTTTTGTATTTCCAGTTTCCTTGCCAACTTCATTTGTAAGTCTAAGGACTTTGTACACAGAAGGGCGAACCCTTTCGGTACCTTTGGGCCTTGCTGAGGCCTGAACTCATCAGTTTGACTGCATGACGGACTTTGGTCACTTCTCGGAAATATTAGGAACAGAGAAGTGACACCCTACATTACATAAGTTAACCAAAAGGTCACTTGATGTTTGACCGTAATTCAAAATGAAATTGAACATTTATCGAAAAGGGTTTGTGTCACTTTAGGGAAACCTTTATAAGAAAGCGGAACATTTAGAAAGGTATAGGTCATATTGTCACGCCATGTTGCATGTCTTAGTTACATTAAAGCTAGCAAAATATATAATAATATGAAAGATTGAAAGGTGACAAGTGGCCCCCACCATCCGGTATTGCGTGATGCCCCTCTTAGCTCAGGAGTGTAAGAAGAGAAGTGCACATAAAGTACAACAAGGGAGTGGGGGTTTGGGGGGAGCTGGGGCTTCACTGAGGAGATGTTTTGTGAATTTGTCAGAGAGGCACAGGGCCTACTGTGTTTAGAAAAATAGTTTAAGACAGTATGGTCAATTTAACAAATTCTGTATGCTGGCTGGTGGGGCCTTATCATGGTCTCATGCTCAGGTGTGGGTAGGAATAGGCCAAGGCATTTATATGGTACAACTGGACCCTGCTTAAAATTCCTGATTAGAACGGATTAGCTGTGTCATGTTTTACATCTTTGGAATGGTAATGATAAATCCTCTTTACTGGTAACATTGATTTACCATTACTATTTTATAAATGGCACTTGTAGAAAGTGGGCATGTCTCTCCTCTTACTGCTCTGTGTACCTGCAGCTTGTCTCTAATACACGTCTGGGGTGGGTAACAGCTACACTCTATGCATTCCCTCTAGAAAGTCACAAACATAAAAAAGGTTAGGAGTCTCTGAGTACTCATATGCATTCTGATAGCTCTTCCAAGGGAGGAAGGGGCTGACACTCACATCTGAATAGGTAGTTGCCTCACCCCCACAAAAAGGGCTGATTATCCCCCATAGATAGTCTAAAGCCAGGGCTGAGGATGAAAGGATACTTGTGCACTTCTTTGAAGTCACGCCCACTTCCAAAGACACATTTTGGTATAAATACTAGGTCTCTGAACCACCAAATCGGACACTTCTGGACCTCCTACTGGACACTGTCAGAAAAACTGCTGTGCTGCATAAAAGACTGACACTCTGTTGACCTGAAAGGCCTGCTTTTCTCTTGTGCTGCCCTGCTGCTCTCTGACTCTGCTTAGGAGAGCTGGACTCTGCTTTTGCACCAAAGTGATCGCCAAGGACTTGTTGGCTTGCCTTCTGTTGCTTGAGGCTCAGGGAGATCAAAATCTCTACGCCTGGTTCAATAGAAATGGATCCAGATACTTGCACCAGAGAAACTGATGCATCTCTAGTCTACTTGGAGCAGAATAGGAGATTCAGCCCTGTTGGGGAGTAGAATCAGACCATCTCTCTCTTGGAACCAACGTATTGCCTTGAGAGCCCAAAGCATCGGAACCATGAATTGCTGCTGTTGCAGTGTGAAGAGATCGACGCATTCCCACGACTGCATGGAGAAACCCGGCACATCGCACTTCAGAACCGATGCATCACCATCACTGCATGGAGAAAATCGACGCATCATCTGCTGCGGGATCGACATCAACACATTGCTTCACAGTGCCCCACATCTCGCTTTTGCAACCAGGATAAAGTACTTTGTTCACCAGTTCCTGGTTGGGTCCTGTAGCTGGCCTGCGCTCCATCGAGGTCGGCCAGACTGTTGATTTTGCCCCAGTCCAGCGTGACCAGATAACCATCATTGATGCTAATAACATAACATGGCACATGTATTTCTAAAGTGCATGTTCACCTAAGAGTATGTTGAATAACAGATGTTTATTGTTACTCAATGTATGGCACTTCTTTTATTGACTTCAGAAGGATGAAAGGCTGAGTGGACTCGCTGGGACTATGACTCAGAGGTCAAACTCAGGACCTTACAGTGGACTCATTAGTCCACCAATCCTCCAAATCAGGCCATTTGCCAGCTTATTGCCTCTCAGCACTAGAACTCTTTTAATTCTTTAAAAATTCATAACTCAACTTCTACTTAATGGATTTTTGTCATTTTGGTCTTGATTTATTAAAATAATTATTTTCTATTATCTAAAACTGTGGCTTTTTTGTGGTGTTTTCATTGTGTTAATGTGTGTGTTGCACAGATACTTTACACATTGCCTCTTTAGATAAGCCTGCCTGCTCTGTGCCAAGCTATCAGAGAGGGAGCACAGGTTATCTTTTAGTGTGTATCTAGTTTACTCTGACTAGGATTGTGGTTCCTGCTTGGAGAGGGTGCATACCTCTGCCAACTAGATACATTTCTAACATCCACCTATACATTCATCTCAATGAGTTTGCACCCACTCCAGGCTTTTGTCAGGGACCTTGATGTTATTCATGCCTTATCTGTACATACTATGTGAATGAAGAAAAGTTGTACTAGTCTCTCTGCTGCATCTCTTTAATGGATAAGGAAAGAATACACTTCATGTATTTACTTTGGGTATGTAATTATGTGTGGTTCATGCCAAGTTCTCTGGTTGGACACTCAACACTGGAGAACTTAGATCAGGAGTGTAGTCTTTTTGCTTTCTTGATGGAGGCATTCTAGATTCTGTTAAGATGGGCTTTGTCTTTAGTGTTTTTGGATTTCATCCTTTCATGCTGTAGAACAGCTATTCGTTAATCAGTCTTCTTTATTCCATTAACAATCCCAGACAATTTCTGGGTGCCATTTAGGGTGCATGGATATTTGAAGCGGATTCAGCTTATTAAATACTTTGGAATGCCATTTGTACAATTGGATGACCTCTTTTGTTTGGTTGGGTGTTGAGATGTGAATTTACATGGTAGGTGTGGCATGTATGTTAAGATATTAGAAAATGTATGCATATCTCCCCGTTGACTTCATATCATATAAGACATGGGTCGGATGCCTAGTGCTGGGCAGTAAATTCAATGATGTGGGGCTCAGTGCATCCCACAACAATTTTTTCTCCGCCAGGAGTTCTCAAGTTGCATGAGTAGATAATCATTTCTAGGTGTATTTTATGCATTCTGGTTCTTATACGCAGATGATGTTCTCTTCTTTGTTACCGACTCCCACAGAGATGGTCCAAGGATCCTCCAAATCATGCAGATCTCCGGTGAGACATTGGGCCTATTTATGAATGTAGATAAATTAATCATATGGCCACTCCAGGGAAGGAGTCCTAATCAAGCCGTGCTGTGGTGTGTGGCTTCAAGTGTCTCTGTTTACCCGTCCATGTGAAGACCTCCTCTGGAGTCTCAAAGAATAGGGTGCAGGAGTTGTACACCACTCGTAGACGGGCGGGAAACAGGAGCAGGCATGGGATTTTAAGATCTTGAAGGTGGGCCTTGGCTACCATAAAGGATTGGCGCCATTGCTGCTCCATTTTTGTATAGTCCGGGAATATTAGTATGCAGTAGAACTCATATAAGAGTTCAGTCCATGACCTTGCCTGTCACGATCATGAAAGTTCAGAATCAATGCGGCGATTACGGGCCATGGCGGCCCTATGTGTGCGTTTTGTAATAAAGCAAATGGGCCAGGTGTGTCCAGTGAAATCCAGGGTGCGAGCCAGTGGTTTAGGAATTTCTCTATAGCTTCACCTTTGCAGTTTTCAGGACAGCCCACAAAGCAGAGGTTGCCCTTTCGCGTCCTCCACCTGCATGGCTAGGCCTTTTGTGAGCTTTTCAAGAGTAGAGACCTTAGTTTGAAGTGTAGAGAAGGTGTCCTCTATGCAAGAGACTCTAGTTTCAGCTTCAGTTATGCGATCCACAGCATTATGGAGGTCTTGGTGCTATAGCATCACCTCCGAACCCACAGCGCCAGTCCTGGCCTCAAGAGACTCTCTAGATTGTGTTATTGCAGCAAGCAGAGCAGCATTATCAGGTAGAGTTGTAGTACCTCCCCTGGTGTCAGCTTTTTGAGATCCCGCCCGAGTTAAGCGATCCATTGTACTTTGTTTTTACCCGTGTCCAAGGAGCTTATCTTTTGTCATGGCCAGAGGCAATGGGCCACACTGGACCACGCAGATCTGCCCCACTCAAACACCTTTGTCCACCAGGCAGGCCAGGACCCTGTCCCATCCCTCACTGGAGTCCAAACTATGGCTGGATAAGTATGCTCTAGGCCCTATTTTTGCCAGGGCTGGATTGGTGGGTCTTAGGTCGCAATGCATGTGTTTCTGAAAAGTGAATGCTATGGGGCCCCCCTCCCGGCCACCAGCCGCCCCGGGGCCTAGCCCGCCACTACCATGGACAGAAGTATATCCCCCTCCCCCTAGAGGGTGCTCACCTCTTATGGATGCCGCAAGCCACCTCTGCATCTCCGGCTGCACAAGGATTTCTCAAGGTCAGCCTTCCTCTCGATCCAGCAGCCGGTTAGGGTCTATATTTCAACTATGGGCAGGCCGCACATATCAGATAGTGTGGCCTGCCCAGCCCCCAATGCAACTGCCTCGTCGTATCTGTGCACGCGGCTGCCATAGTTTCAGCTCCACGTCCATCAGCCAAGCACGGGCCTCTCCACCCACGGGCATGGCCAGGCCGAAGCGGCAAGAGATGCGGGAACCATGGCACAGCCTCCGGCCGATGGGCAAATACTTGCCACTCCTGGGACACACCTGCAGATGGCACGCCCCTCTCAGCCGCTCACCATGGCCTGCAAGGTCTGCTGCGTCACAGGATCCAGCAGCAGACCACACGTCCACACGCTGCCAGCCGAGCCCCATGGATCAGCAATGGGTGGCGCTCCGGCAATGTAGATGTAGAGGCAGGGGGTCGAATCCAATGTGGATGACAGATATCCGGTAAGATATGGAAGTATTGTGGATGGGCTTGTGTAGCTTGCCTAGAGCGCATCCGCCATGTTGGACCGCCAGACTATTTTGACTCATTGGGTGCATACTGGACATTATTCTGTCCATCTCTGGTATAGTGGTGCCCTTTCTTGGCAAGGTGTGGGTTCACTAGACATATGTGGCTTTCCTTGGTATAATTGTGTGCCCAGGCTTATGGTGACTATCATTGACATATTAGGGGCATTCGTGGCATAATTTTGGCTATTTCTGGTACAAGGATGGCACTAGCATGAATGCATTCCTCGGCAATGGGTGAGCAGGTATTCGGGGTTTGTGATTGTGGGTGAGGCACACTTGACGTACTTGTAGCTAGCCCTATCATAATCGTATCCCTCGATTGATGGTGCCTACCTTTGACATATTTTGAACATTCTTGACATAATTATAGCTCACAGTGGCAAAATGATGGCTGTGGCATAATTGGACCATGCTTGACAAAGCTTGAGCTTTCTTGGCAATCATGGACAAGTCTATCCATTACAAATTGTAGTGGAAATTCCTGCACTTTAATGGACATCTCTGGTATTTAATGAAGATAAATCAATCAATCAATCAATCAAGGATTTGTAGAGCGCAGCAAATCACTCATGAAGGTCTCTGGAGTTACTAGCTGCTACATGATGAACTGTTCATTCAAACAGCCACATCTTGAGGTCTTTCCTGAATTGCTGGAGTGATGATGCAGCCTTGAGGTACAGGGGAAGGCTGTTCCAAGCTTTGGCTGCAAGGTTTGTCGGGGCAGGATATGAGTCGACTTTAGCTGGCCACAATACGTCATTCCTTGGTGAGGAATTGTTACCAAAGATGAAGGCTTCCGTATTGTCCATATTGAGCTTGAGACAGTTGTCCTTCATCCAGTTGCCAAAGTTCCTCATACATCTGTGAGACTTAGCTCTGGTGGTGGAGGGGCGCTCTGTCAGCGAGAGGATGAGCTAGGTGTTGTCGGCATAGGAGATTATGTTTAGTCTCTGCTTTCTGACTGTGCTGGCCAGGGGGGTCATGTATGCGTTGAAAAGGGTGGGGCTGAGGGACAATCCATGGGGTTCGCCACAGGTGAACTCCTTGGTTTTCGAGGTGAACAGTGAGAGACAGATTCACTGGGTACTTCTGGTGAGGTACAAGGCGATCCATTAAATGGTGTCGCCCTGAATTCAAATGTGGTTGAGTCTGTTGATCATGATGTGATGGGAGCTGGTGTTGAAGACGGCTGACAGGTCTAGGAGAATGAGGGCTGCCATCTTGCTATGGTCCAGGAGGGCGTGATAATATCTGTGGCTGCGATCTGGGCTGTCTTAAGCTGTGATTGGCTCAGAATCCGGATTGAGAAGAGTCCAGGAGGCTGTTGTGTTCCAGGTATTTGGTGAGTTGCTGGTTGAATGCCTTCTCAAGAACCTTCACAAGAAAGGGAAGCAGGGAGATTGGCTGGTAGTTCTTCAGTTCTGCTGAGTTGGCCGATGGTTTCTCAGGAAGGGCCTCACTTCAGTGTGTTTCCAGTCTTCAGGGAAGGAGGCCGAGATGATGGAGGTGTTCAGGAAATTTTTTAGATCATCGCTAATCATTTTACTCCTGCGGTTGAAGGCGTAGTGGGGACAAGTGTACATGGGTGCTCCCGAGTGTATGGAGTTCATGATGAAGATTGTGGCTTGAGTCGTAAGAGGGTCTCTATGGGTGAGCAGGTATTCGGGGTTTGTGATTGTGGGTGAGATGGCGGATGCTTTAGGCGACAGAGGGTTGGTGTTCAAAGTTTTCATAGATGGTTGAGATCATGTTGGTCACACAGTTTTGGGAGGGGATGATGTTGTTTCCGGCAGCTGCGGTGTTGCAGAATTCCTTCTTGATGATAAAGTGCTTCTTGCTGTGCTTTGTGCTGGCTTCTGTGTGGTCTGTTAGGGTGTGTTTCTTTCAGAAGGAGGTGGTACTGGTTGAGTGCAGTCTTGAAAGAGATGTGGTCTTCTTTCTCCTTGATGATGCGCCACTTCCCTTCTAGTTGTGGGCAGTTGCGTTTGGTGGATTTCAGCTCAGTGGTGACCAGTTGCTCTTCTGGCAGATCCTCTGGATTTGGCTGGTTTGCTGAGGGTGATTGTGTTGGCGCTTTCTGCGATAAACTGGGAGAAGTTCTTCGCAGTATGTTCTTGGGAGCTTAGAGTGTTGTTCCACTGGTCTTCTGATATCTTTTTCCAGTTTTTGTGCGTGGAACTGGGGGGCATGGTGCGGGTATTGATGGGTCCTGAGATGGTGAAGTGGATGCTGTAGTAGTCGCTCAAAGTGATCTGCGAGAAATGAATGTACTTGACTCTGTCACTGGACGTGAAAATGGGGACGAGCGTGTGTCCTGCTGTTTGAGTGAGGTTGGTGACAAGTTGCTTACGGCCTATTTTGCTCATGCTTTCCAGGAGGTCAGTTGTGTTGTTGTTTCTGGAGTAATCTTGGTGAAAGTTGAGATGTCCTAGGAGGATGTAGTGTTCGGAGTCAATGGTGATTAGGGTGATGAGGTCAGGGAGTGTGTTGCAGAAGCTTGGGCAGGGTCCTGGGGGTCAGTAGGCGAGGGTGCCTCTGATGGTGTTTTTTTTCCGTCTGTCTGGAGTTGGAAGTTGAGATGCTCCATTACTAGGGTTGAGTCGCCGAGGAGATCGTGCAGTGGGTGGAGTCATTTTAGATGATGGCAATACCCCTTTCATGTTTGGTCCCGGTTTATTATTTTGTTGCCACAGGGGTGCTTATGGCAATCTCTGCCTCGGAGGAAGGGTTCAGCTAGGTATCTCTGAGGAAGATGATGTTCGGGGTGAGGGAGGAGAGCGGGTCCCAGATCTTTGTGGCGTGTTTGACGAGTGACCGTGCGCTGAGTAGAATGCACTAGAGTTGTGTTGTAGCGGTCCAGGTTGGCGTGGTGGATGCAGTTAAGTTTGTGGTGCCTCCGGCTTTGTTGGTCACTTTGGTACTGCTGGTGAAGCAGCCATGTTGGCAGGAGAATTTACCTCTGGTGGTGCGTGGAGATGTGCAGTAGCAGTTGTTGTTGATGGGGCCCGGGTCCAGGGCTCAGAGGTCTGCGGCAATGTAGCTTTGCAGGGTGGATGAACCAGTGTTCCTGGCACTGGGCGCGGCACAGGTACAAATGGACTAGACCTCTCTGCAGCCTACATTAAGTAGGTCGTTGAAGGAGGGAGCGGCGCCGAAACAGTGTGTGCGACAGGTGGAAAGTGGGGGGAAACACCAGAAACACAGTGGTGGGAGAGCAGCAGTGCAGGGAACGGCACAAAGTGCAAAATCAAATCCAAGCAACAGTTAGTTAAATTCAGTACAATCAACAGTGAGGCAAGTCAAATACAGGCAACAGAAAGGCAGCTTAAATACAGTCAACAGTAAGGAAAATCAAATACTAGCGAGAGTAAAGCAACTTAAATACAGTAAACAGTAATGCAAATCAAATATGGGAAAGAGCAAGGCAACTTAAATACAGTCAACAGTAAGGCAAATACAGGGAACAGTAACAAAAATGTAATATCAGAAACAGTAAGCCAAATCAAAATGGCCAACAGTCAGGCTAAACAACAAGGCAGTCAGGGCAAGAGGCAGAAATGGCTCTTTGCACAGCAGCAGGGGTAGCTTGTATGAGGATTTGCTCAATGGAGTTACGCTGCGTCCTCAAGTAAGTAAGTCCTGGTAGGAGGGAGGGGCGCTGAGGCGGGGCAGGCAGGAAGAAGGCGGAGACAGCTGGAAAAAGAATGTTGATAGAGCGGTGATGATGATGGTAAATTTATAAAGCGTGACAAATACCCTAATGTGTCTAGGTGCTGCCCTCAGAAAGAACGTCGATGCAGGGAACAGCGCGAAATGGGACGAGAAGGAAAATACAACTACAGCAGAAAGTGAAAAATCAAATCCAGGCAACTGTAAATTAAAAATAAATATGGGCAACAGTGAGGCAAATCAAATATGGGCAACAGAAAGGCAACTTAAACACAGTCAGCTGTGAGGCAAATCAAATGCAGGAACAGTAAGTCAAGTTAAATATAGTCAACAGTAAGGCAAATCAAATACAGGCCACAGTAAAGAAAATTAAATATAGACAACAGTATGGCAAATCAAAACGGGCTAAACAATAAGGAAAAAGTAAAATTTATGGACAGAATGCAGAACAGTATTATACATTCACCCCAGTACAGAGATCTGGGACTAAATCCATCATTGTTTTGCTCACCATGCCATTCCAGTTTGAACCCAGTTATTTGCAAATCATTCTTGACCCTGTGCCCAATGGGAACAGTCCAGCCTAACCTGCCAGGCCAGGTCCTCCCTGGACTGGACCCAAGCATCCTAGGACCGATTTTGTGGTTTCACCCCTCATCAGCCAGGACAGCTTGACTCCAGTGGCATGGAGAGCACAAGACCCCCGTCTGGGCATAGCCGTCCCACTCGGGGTGACAAATGCAAAAAGAACAATTGAAGGACAGAATGCAGAACAGTGTCATACATTCACCCCAGTACAAAGATCTGGGCCAAAATCCATTGTTTTTTTGCTAACTATACCATTCCAGTTTGAGCCCAGCCATATGCAAATCAGTCTTGACCCTGTGCCCATTAGGAACAGTCCAGCCCGAACTGCCAGGCCAGGTCCTCCCTGGACTGGAACCAAGCATCCTAGGACCGGTTTCGGGGTTTCACCCCTCATCAGCCAGGATAGCTTGATTCCAGTGGCATGGAGAGCATGGGACCCATGTCTGGGCATACCCGTCCCACTCGGGGTGACAAATGCAAAAAGAACAATTGATGGACAGAATGCAGAATAGTGTCATACAAGACTGATTTGCATATAGCTGGGCCTGAACTAAGGTGGCAAAGTGAGCTAAAAAATGATGAAGGATTCAACCCAGTGTACTGATACCGAGTGATATATTGACCATTGGCTCCATTTGGCATAATCGACTCCATTTTCTGTGCTGATTCCATCTTATGCAATTGACTCGATTTTCTGTGCTCGCACGTAGCTGCAAAGTGGGGAGGGCATGTTTATGCTCTTCACTTGTTTTTCGCTCCTCACCGATCAGAGTGAACTGGAACATGTTGTGTGGGATGCATGCTTAGCACCTTTCAGGGAATGTGTGGAATATACAGCTCTGTCTCAGAGTCAAATACCGAAGCCTGGCCAGCCTCCGTCTTGACCTTGACACAGACCAGTATAGCCAGCTCGGGTTTTTCCAATAGAAGGGAGCGAGCTTTCTAGAATCTACGCCTCACGTTGAGTAAAGGTATTAAAGCTGGAGTCCTTCAGCAGGGGGGGGCAGTTATAAGCTCACCACAGAATAGACGTATTGCTGTGGAAGTGATGGAACTTGGGTCCCGATCGAACTCCTTCCTGGGCTGTGGAAGGGCTTCTCCAGCTTGAGTTGGCAAGGATGTTGCATAATCGATCGGTGAGGTGTTCCTTAATTTATGTACATCATTTCTAAGTTTCTTTGCTCTTTGCTACATGTATATATGCTGCATTTCATTCTGGTTTTGTACTTGAGTCATTTGATATTTG
The DNA here is from genome assembly GCF_964261635.1 of Lissotriton helveticus. Lineage (NCBI taxonomy): Eukaryota > Metazoa > Chordata > Amphibia > Caudata > Salamandridae > Lissotriton > Lissotriton helveticus. The sequence continues at coordinate 447,122,355 of NC_136065.1, forward strand.
GGAGTCTGCATGAACTGATATATTTTGCCTTCCTTTTTAATATATTGAATTAATAAACAAGTGTGTGTGTCACTTCAAATGCACCTGAATTTGTCTTCTCGCCTCACCTTAAGAGAGTGCTGGGATTGGTTTTATCGCCTCGTCTTTTGGGAGTGCTGTTTAACGTGTTGTTTAAAGGTACAGTCGTGAATTTGCCTCCTCTTGGGAGTGCAGGGTCAAGGCTTGTCCTATTGTGTCAAAATTACATTGACTACACCCAGATCTGTGATGGGGGTGAGTGTCTGAAAAGTATCAGCACTCCGTCCATCATCTCCTTGTGTTTGCTTTGTTCGCCCTAAGTTGGCAGTGTATGCCCAGACGTGGGTCACTTGCTCACTTTGCCACTGGATTCAAGTTAGCCTGGCTGATGAGGGGTGTTACCCAGAAACTGGTCCTAGGATGCTTGTTTCCGGTTTAGGGAAGACCTGGCTTGGCAGTTTGGGCTGGACTGTTCCCATGAGGCACAGGGTCAAGACTGATTTGCATATAGCTGTGTCTGAACTGAGGTGACGAAGTGAGCTAAATAATGATTATGGATTCAACCAGAACTGTGACTGGGGGTGAGTGTCTGAAAAGTTTCAATTCAATTCAATTCTTTATTCGGTTTAAAAAACCTTGTAAGATACAAACATACAATCATAATACATCATGTAACAATATAAACTCATCATAATACATAATGAAACAATAGCAGCGGGTAGAATATCCAAACATTTCATATCAACATATTTCCTTTGCATAAATACCTAAAATTCAGTTCATTTTCCAAGCCATCCATTTGATTGACTAGCTCGTGGTTGGCCCCTCCAGTATACAGAACACTAAATATTCGAATTTAATAAAAAATAATTTAACTGTTTTGTTAAAAAGGAGAATACACATCAGGACAGTAAGCAACAACATATAGCAGCTGACCGATAACATGGAAACATGGTAAAGTAGCCTATTCCATTAGGTTTTTAAGTTTTTAGGTTTTTCATCCTCCTAATCAGAGCTACACATAGGAGAAAACGGCTTAGGCTGAACACAATCGTTTGTGCAGTGTCACCCTTAAAAATTCTAAGTCCAACCTTAATTTGTCTGAAGCCTAGCCTTTTACAGATTGGCTTGAGCCATTTTTTCCTGGCTCTTAGATAAGCTGGGCATATAAATAAAACATGGGACTCATCCTCTTTCAACCCCATCTCGCATAGCTCACATGTATCAGAGCCAGCGGCCCCGGCCAACCCCTTATTACAAGTCCAGCTGGTTGTTCTTTCTTTTAATTGTAGAATACCATACCGGAACTTTAGATATACGCTTTTGGCAAGTGGGGGATAAATTTCATCCATAAGGGGCTCTAAATACATAGTCATTTTAATTTCGAAGAATTTCGAAGTTAGAGTCCCTATTCTGGGGTTTAATAACACTGAGTCTCTAATATAATCCCAGTACCTTTGCTTCAGAATCTTTTTTGAACTATTTGTGAGGGAATCAGGATCAAACCAGAAGTCACTTAGCCCTAATTTTTCAAACCATTTCTTGACGTACTCTAACCATGGCAAATACGTGCTATTCCTTATGGCCAATATCTCTTTCAATGCTTCTCTATAATCTGTCAGCTCCTCAACGGACCATAAACGGATCCAATAAAGGAGCGGACGAAGAGAAGCATAGTCATCTGTACGCCTAAAATTAAGATCCCATAATACTGGTGTCAGTGGTGTTGACCCTGGAATCCCTAAAAGTTGCCTAATAAACGAGTTTTCCCTCACTCGAAAAGTATCCTTTGAGGCATAAGCCCAGAGGTCCGCACCATAAAGTGAGGATGATTGTACTTTATATTTGAATAGTTCAATAGCTGGTGAGACTGCTTTAAAATGGCTATTCTTATGCCTCTTTAAAATCGGACACTGATTTTGGGTCAGCCTTAGTTTTGAGTTCTCCAATTGCGTCTTCCATGTGACATGACTGTCTAAAATGATGCCCAGGTATTTAAAATTTGGGACCTCTTCAATAAGTTCATTATTTATCTTAAAGACCTTATTGAAACCTTTATGAGGGTTGATTGTCATGACTTTTGTTTTAGAGGAATTAATTTCTAATCCCTTGTCATGACAATACAAACTAAAAGTATTTAAAAGGTTTTGGAGTCCCCTGGGTGTCTGAGAAATTAAAATCGTGTCGTCTGCAAACAACAGTGCCGGAACGGCTTGCCCGCTCAATTTGGGAGAGTCATGCTCGCAGCCCAAAAGAGTTTCGGGGATGTCATTAACGTACAAAGAGAATAAGGTAGGTGCCATTACACACCCCTGCCTTACCCCTTTTGCTATTTTTATTTTCTCGCTAACTTCACCATTAGGTCCCCATCTAACTCGTGCATAATTATTCTCGTGAAGTCTAATTAAAATTTGAAGGATATTTGCAGGGACACCCATCTTACTTAGTGTCTTCCATAGGGCTTCCCTTGGAACCATGTCAAAAGCTGCCTTCAAATCTACAAATGCCACGTAAATATGGGAACTTCTTATAATCGTGTATTTCCAGACTAAACATAAAAATCTAAAAACCTGGTCTATAGTGCTTATCTTTGATCTAAAACCTGCCTGATATTTTGTAAAAATAGAGTGTTCTTTAATCCAAGAGGTAAGCCGACCCAGAACTTGTCGGGCAAAAACTTTTTGCAGCACGTCAATTAGGCTGATAGGCCGATAATGTGAAGGGTTTGACCTATCCCCCTTTTTGAACAGTGTTACAATCTCCGCCCCCTTCCAGGTTTCTGGGACAGGAGCTCCACAAACAATTTCATTGGATAGTAAATTGATGTAAGGAGCCCAAATATAATTTTCGTGTTTCCATAAATCACCTGGTATTTTATCAGGGCCTGGGGCTTTCCCTGTCTTAACTGCCTTGATTGCTGAAATTGTTTCTGACAAAGAGAAGACAAGAGATGTATCATGGGCTACAAGGGAAGGCTGTGAACCATCCCAGCTTTCAGTCACGCTTTGACCTTCACAAGAATAAAGCGAAGTAAAATGCTCAACCCATGTTTTCTCTTCTAGAAATTTGTCTTTACATTCCGTAGCCCCCCTAGTACCTCTAGCAATGAGGCTCCAGAAGGAAGTCTGGTCTCTGCACTTGCATGCATCCAACAAATCTGACCAAACCCTTTCATCCCACTCTTTTTTGGCCATTTGCAGGATTCTTTTATACTGAGCTCTCTTAGTTCTCACAATATCCGCTGAGTCCCCCCTAACCGCTTTGATTAGATCTGATTTGGCTTTCCGGCATGTCTGGTTATACCAAGTAATCCCGGCTTGTTTACCTTTTTGGGCGTTTTGTGATCTCTTTACCGCCCTACTCAAGATCTCGCCAAGTTGGTTAATTAAACATTCATGGGATTTTACCAAAAGCGGTCTTTGAATGACAATACTATTCCCTAAGAGAGCAGACATGTGCCTCACAAATACATTGTAGATTTGGCTAATAGTTTTTGTGTTGCCTAATACCACTGGCCATTTCAGGGATCTACGATTATTTGCCACTAGAGGGTCCTGTGACAAGGGTACTGTGTTACTAACCCTTTTATCAGGGGTTATAAAGATCTGGATCTGTACAGATAAAATCAGGGGATAATGGTCACTCTCTGTACGATCATCCACCATTAAATCGATAATCATAGGCCATATGTTTAAAGAAACCAACAAATAATCTAAATGGCTATAGGTCACCCCTCTAGTGAATGTTGGTTTACTGGGGGAGTCTGATGGCAACCGCCCATTACAGGCACGTAGGCCTGATTCTAGGGTTAAATTCAATAGCTGTAAAGCACTCACTGTACAGGGTGCTTTATGATTTGTATCAACTAAAGGAATGTTGTTGGCGCCGTCCTCATCCTTATAGATGTCTTCTAAACCTATAATAGGTTCAAACCCTCTATTGAAGTCACCTCCTATAATTACTCTTGCATTTTGATCAAACCCTGTCACAATATTACTCAAGTGGGTTACAACAGATGATTCTATACATGATCGATGTGGTCTACTATAGATATTGATCACGTAAATGCTGCAACCCATAGTATTTTTTAGCTCAAGTAATAACAGGTCAGGGTTATTTGTATCAATTTGCTTAAAAGACAGGCCTCTTGTAATTTTTACCCAAATTGTTAGGCCGCCAGAAGGTCTTCCCCCATTTACATTTACTGCGGGGATGAAAAAGGATCTATAATTGACCTTAAAGAAGTTCTCAAGCCCCCAGGTTTCCTGAAACATAATTATATCCCCACTAGCCAAATAATCATGCCAGGCCGGATCTGAAAGATTCTTCTTCAGGCCCGCAATATTCCAACAGATGATGTTAATTAAATCCGAAGCCCCTGGTTCCATTGTTACCAATTGCGAAATTGTTGGTACATTGGCATCTAAATGTAATGTTTGCACCATTGAATCTGCAGAATGCATTGGCTGTTGGGGGTTTTCAGCAAATGCAATCTGCTTTGGTGTAACTACAGGGGGCAGACCAGAGTGTATATGATTTACACCACATGGCTTTATCAAAATCCCACCATCAAGTCAATCGCAATCAGATAAACCAGCTAGAGCGTCGAACCTATTAGAAGTACTAACTCCCCAGTTGTAAGATGGAGCCCCAAAACCCCAACCATTTGTAGGTGCATTCCATCTAGGTGTAGGTGTGGTAGGGAACGGTGGGTTCAGGTAAGTACCCGGCCATCCTCCATTATAATTACCATTACCTACACATGCTGGGGTATTAGGGTACAATAGACGCTGTTGCATACCTGGCCATCCTCCATTGTAACCAACGGTACCTAAAATCCCACAATTGTTTGGTGGTATACCAAGTCCTTGTCTACCCATTAAATTCGGATTTTGTCCTGGGGTAATGTGACAGGGAATATTATGTTGGTTAACATGCCATAGGCCAGTCCTATCTTTAGAGACATGGTTTGTATCGCACATTATAGGTCCCCCATCCCATCCATTTTCTCTCGCTATCCAAGCTGGTTTCAAGGGCTTACAGTTGTTGACTTTTTGCAAATCATTATAAAAGAATTCCAAGGTGAGGGGAATTATGGAACTACTTCTTTTTTGTGGTGGTAGTATATTGGATAGAATGTCAGGAAGAGCGGATGGAGTTGTGAAAGTTAATATCACACAATCGCCCTTCCATTTCTTTTGTTTTTTCCCTATCCATCCAACCCTCCTTGCCATTTTGATTTCATTGGCCAGCCGTTGTTCCCCCCCCTGTGCTATCCGCAGATTTTTTGACAGCCAGTATAATGCCTTACTTATTAGCGATGAGGCTGACTCAATTTGACCCGGTGGTAAGATGGGTGTATTAGCTAGCACTAACACTAGTGGTGATGCTTCAACTACAAATTGTGTGGAGTTATCTTCTATCGCCAGAGGCAATACATCATGTGATGGCTCAACTAATTGAACAGGGGGGGCTTCTAGTGGCAAATCATGAACATTTTGGCTGGTTTGTGGGCATTCTAAAGGAGTTGGCCCTGATGGCGTAGTATCTGATGTTGACCCAGATTCATTATCTTCCTTTGTGCAATCATGGCCGTTATTAACATTACTTAAAACATTTCCTATGGCATCTGATAATACATTTTGAGTACCTCCCAATTTCTTTATCTCTGCAGAAAGTTTATCAATCTTGCTAATAAGTGGTTTGATAATTGTCTGAATTTTAATTTCTAACAGCTCCGCTATTCGTGAGAATAGGTCCTCGTCCATTATTTCCCTCGAATTGTTCTCCTCATTGTTCTGATGGGTACTTTGTGGATTTTGCTGAGGTATAGCCTTACTTTTTCCTGAGCGTGGCCCTCCACGTTTGTTTTGTAATCTGCGACAGGCTCTGACTGCCCTTGCAGACTGCTTCGCAGGAACTTCATCCACCACTTCCTCTTTTTCATCATTATCTACAGCCTCAATGACAACCTGTGCATCTGACTCGTTATCCACATGTTGTTCAATGTCCGACGCATTCGTTGTACTGATATCAATACCAACATTTAATGAGGGAGCTGGTTCAAGTACATCACTGTTAAAATCCAATAGCAGGGACTCGTTTGACTGTGAGGATGTAGGTGGGCTTAGAGAATGGAGAACAGGTGACTGGGACAGACCCAATGATTGTCTGCGCTTGCTGTTTATCTGGGTAACCACTTGAACAAGATAGTTTTCCATAGTGTTTTTAGGAGTTTCAGGTACCAAACGAGGAATTTTTTTAGGCATTATTATGCACAATGTGTGATAGTTCTACACCCACAACCCGATAAAAAAACAAGGTATTGGTTCCAATATTTAAAACAAGAAATTCTTATGTCAATGCCTTGTGTAAATCTCCAATGGACTTATTTCCAGGTTCGAAGAGATGTATTGTCTGCTGACCGCTTTGCAGAAAGGAAATGGTCCCTGGAGCACAAGTGTAAAGTTTAGAGGAATGGCCTAGCCTGGCCTCCTAGTGCCGATGAGGGCCCGCCCTTTGCCCGGGCTTAGCCCCGGGCGTCCCGCTCGCGTCCCGCGACGCGGGGGTTCCCGGTCTTTATGGCAGCGTTGGCGCTCTCTGGGCGCTTGCCGCGTCACTCAGCACGCGCCGCCGCGAGGCCTGCCGGGATTTGTGGTCTCCCGGAGCGGCGGCGCGGAGTCTGGTGTCTTTGGACTCTTGGCGGTGGCGGCGATGTTTGCTGGAGCTCCCTGGTGCTCCCTGGTGCTGTGTCAGCCCCCAACTGACTCTCGGCGGTGGCGGCAAAGGTACGTGCTTCCCCCCGCTCTGCCGGGGTTCCCGGTCTTTATGGCAGCGTTGGCGCTCTCTGGGCGCTTGCCGCGTCACTCAGCACGCGCCGCCGCGAGGCCTGCCGGGATTTGTGGTCTCCCGGAGCGGCGGCGCGGAGTCTGGTGTCTTTGGACTCTTGGCGGTGGCGGCGATGTTTGCTGGAGCTCCCTGGTGCTCCCTGGTGCTGTGTCAGCCCCCAACTGACTCTCGGCGTTGGCGGCAAAGGTACGTGCTGAAAAGTTTCAGCACTCCGTCCATCATCTCCTTGTGTTTTCTTTGTTCGCCCTAAGTTGGTAGGGTATGCCCAGACGTGGGTCCCTTGCTCACTTTGCCACTGGATTCAAGATATCCTGGCCGATGAAGGGTGTTACCCAGAAACCAGTCCCAGGATGCTTGTTTCCGGTTCAGGGAAGACCTGGCTTGGCATTTCGGGCTGGACTGTTCACAGGAGGCACCCGGTCAAGACTTATTTGCATATAGCTGAGTCTGAACTGAGGTGGCGAAGTGAGCTAAAGAATGATGATGGATTCAACCCAGATCTGTAACTGGGGGTGAGTGTCTGAAAAGTTTCAGCACTCCTTGTGTTTGCTTTAAACAATACAATAAGGAAGTCAGGACACAAGGCACAAATGGCTGTTTGCACAGCAGCATTGAACGAACGTCGCTGAAACATGCAGTGCTCTGCAAGTCACAAGATTCAATTCTGGCAAGGCTGATTTTAAATCCATCATTGTAGGGTTTGGTATATTGACTACCTTTATATTGGATAACAGTAGCTACTGTTTACAACACTTTAAAATAGCAGGAGTGCTTTATGATGCGCTAAATTAAACTAAGCTATTTTTTCCAATCTCCTGTCTCTAGTTTTCACAGGACAATAAGTGCTTCTGCACAGTTGTGTTTCAAGTGCTGTATCAGTATGCTCTCATTAATGCTGACTGCTATCGTATACAAATCACATGCTAAACCTTCTTGACAACAAGTGAGGGATCTTTTTAGAAGGGATCATGATGTCTCTGCAGTGAGCCAATCACAGAAGATTATCTGCAAACGTAGCATCAAGTACTGCAACAAACTACATTTTATGAACAATACATCTGTGTTGTTTTGCACTAACAAGTTCATTGTAAGAAAGGTGGAGCACTCCATTTCTATTTTAGTATAACTTTTTTCAAAGAAGCTCAACACCTCATTAGAGGTAATACAATACCGGGATTGTATATTATAAGGTCATTGAACCAGGCCTGAAGGATGCTGTCAGGTTACAGGCTAGGAATACATTGATAATTGGCTGCAATCTGCTAGACATATTTAAATGTTCTTGGTCTGTGTTTAATTGTAACTGAAAGTCTAGGGAAGGAGAACAATATTTATTTTGATGTAATTCATCCTGGTGTCTGGAGTAGACTTTGTAACAATGTATCAGTGGCGGCTAGTGATCCCTGAAATTGGAGTAGCAGAATACTTGCCAGGGGTTCATCTAATTTTGTTTTTAATTTGGCTTGGATGCCCTCACACACAGATGTACCACACACAGGTGTACCTATACACTCACACTTACTGTTTCTCACTCCCAAACACATTTGCACACTCACACTTTCACAATCACTGACCCTCACTCACAGCTACTGGTGTACAGGAAGTCCAGTTTGAACTCCTGGGATAAAGTGCTCTGCTTTAATAGTGCATCTGCCCTGGTTTCAACTGCACCTGTGATAGGAAACTCATTTTTTGCATGAACACTTCTAAATTAAATGATTACAAATGTAATAAATTAATTTTAGCACTGGATCTGTGAATTATATGGTGGCTCACGGATGGCTTCGCTATGCCCTCAATCCCCTGAAGAGGAGCCCTGCAATGCATGTAAATGTAGACAAGCCAATCAAGGCAGTTTTAAATTGTATTCTACAAATGTCTTAACTGCAAGGTCGGATTGTAGTGCTGCATTGGACAGACAGTGAATATGAGCTGTGTCTTCCTGCTCAAGCGCCGCTCCAGCTCCACTCACCCTTAGTAGCTTTAGGCCATTATTCTGGAATGGGGTCTTCCTGACTCTTCCTCCGCCATACGGTCAGCATCTGTGGCTACTAGCCTTCCACGATACACTGCAGCCTGCACCCTGCACAGCTGACCTAGTAAAGTAGTTCTGAAAGTCCATTTGACAGTTGAAGCCTTCAGCAGCCAAGTAACTAGCAAGTGTTAGCTTGTGAAGTACACGCCCCACGGAGCAGCAGTGTCTCCAGCCACTGACACATGTGAACTGGGTCATACCTGTCTCTCATCCCTAGACAAGTGACTCTCAGTTGACCTTGCACTGTCCTTTGTATGAGGTCAGCGCAGAGGGCTTAATAGCCGCCCCTCTACTCTAGCGGTTCCTGAGAGGGATCCACCCTTGATTCCCAGGATAACCAATTATATGTAACTGATTACCATGTAGATCAATTGCATATAGATTGAACAATAAAAAATTGGATTGGGACTGACACTTTTCAAACAAGATTAGACATGATTGCTTTAATGACAACAAGGGCTTTGTTAGAAATGGGTGTCTCTAGTTGGCAAGGGTTTGCACCTTTGTCCAAGTAAGGACCCTTCTCCCTAGCCAGGGTAAGGGAGATACACTTCTAAAATAACCCCTGCTCACCCTATTGGTAGCTTGGCACGAGCAGACAGTCTTATCTCAGAGGCAGTGTGTAAAGCATTTGTGAACACATACAGTAATACAGTGAAAACACTATAAATGGGCGCCATAATAGTTTAGAAAAATAAGTAATCTTTATCTAAACCAAAACAAGACCAAAACAACAAAAAAATCCACAATACAGTACTACAAATATGATTCTTAAAAGGTAGAAACAGTTCTCTTCTAAGAAAATGTTGAATGCAACACTTTTACATAAAGTACCTATGATGCATCGAAAAATGCAAGCAAAAAGGGTCGCAGGGAAGGTGATATATTGGTTCCTTACTGCTGTGTCGGGGAGGCCATGCGTCGGTTTCTTACCAGAGGGGAGGTGATGCATCGGTTTCTTACTGTGTGAGGAGGTGCTGTGTTGGTTTCTTACTGCATCCCACAACGATGCAACAGACTTGGCGCTTCGATGCGATGAGTGACGATCCGGTAGGATGCGATGCGTGAAGACCCGGGATGCGCTGCAATGATTTCAGCCACGTCCCCTCGATGTGTCAGTTCTTCTCCAACAGGGCCTGCATCAGAATCAGTGCAGTGATCTCAGACGTCAGAGATCGGTGCACAGAAATCGTCGCACAGCAGATACTATTGCTGCGAGCAGGCGCTGCGTCGATTCTACGCCTGTGGCGTTGCGTCAGAAATTCTTCTTGCACCGCTGCGATGCGTCAAAAACAGGCAATGCTTCGATTTTTACAATTATTGCAGTTTCCAGTCCTAAAACAACCTCCAGAGGTCCAGAACACTGGTAGGCACCTCTCAGCAGGTCAGAACTAACTGCAAAGGAGTTCCGGCAAACTGGGTGTGAAGTCTTTGTGTCTGTGAGACTTCAGAACAGGAGTTAAGCTCTATTTCAAGCCCTTGGGGATCTTCCTCAAGTAGGGGGTACAACACACAGCAAAGTCCTTCTCCTTTCCTTGGCAGAAAGTAGTCACTACAGGCCAACCCCAGACAGCAAACAGCACAGGGCCAGTATTCCTCCTCATTTTCTCTAGCTCTTCTCTTTGGCAAAGTTTAGTCTTGATTTCCAGAAGTGATCTAAAAGTCTGGGGTCTGGGCCCCTCCTTTTTATAATACAAAATCCTTTGTTCTCTTTGGCAGAGAAGCTCTTTGCCCAGCCAAAACTAGTTCTGTCCCCTATGGTGCAGCTTCCTGGCAGGAGGTGGAGACAGCGTTGTCTAAGGCCCATTCAGGTATGAAAGCAATCTCCTCCTCCTACTCTAAATGCAGCCCAGGTCCATTCACCCTGCTCACCCTGGAAAGTCAGGACACACCTAACCCCCCAAGTACCAGTCTAAACAGAATGCACATCCCACCCTCTCCTAAGCAAGACAGTCAATACACAGCCTTTCAGAGGCACACTGGGTGGTTAGGCAAGAAAGGACCTACTTTCTAAAAGTGGTATTTTCAAACCCAGAATATAAGAATCACCCTCACTAAAAGATGCATCTTAAAATTCTGAGTTCAGGCATATCAAACTTTATTTTCCTATTGTGTTCCCATGGGCCATAATACTCATAAGATGTTATGCGCAAACTCCCAATTCTATCGTATCAGGCCAGATAGCCTTACAAAAGCGAAAAACGAAAATGGCAGAATTTCACTATTAGAAAATGCCACAGACACACATCAGGGCATGTCCTACCTTTCACATACACTGTACCGGGCCACAGGGCTATCTTGGGCCTCCCTTATGGGTGTCTAACATGTAAGAAAAGGTACGGTTAGGGCCTGGCAAGTGGGTGCACCTGTCAGGTCGAGTCAAACTATCCTGGCTGATGAGGGGTGAAACCCCGAAACCGGTTCTAGGATGCTTGTTTCCAGTCCAGGGAGGACCTGGCCTGGCAATTCGGGCTGGACTGTTCCCATTGGGCACAACGTCAAGACTAATTTGCATATGGCTGGGTTCAAATTGGAATGACATAGGGAGCAAAAAAATGATGGATTTAGGTCCAGATCTCTGTACTGGGGTGAATGTATGACATTGTTCTGCATTGATTTACAGGCCCTGGACACACACAGTGCACTGTACTAGGGACTGACTAGTAAATCAAATATGCCAATCAATGAACCACCAATCCATAACAAAAATTTACAGGGAGTACTTGTACTTTGGCACTGAACAGCAGTGGCAAAGTGCTCAAAGCATCTAGACCAGCAAATATGAAGTCCAACACACAGCAAAAACACAGGAGGCAAAGGCAAAAGTACAGGGGAAACCCACGCCAATGATGCCAGGTCTAAGAGGCTTAAAGAGAGATGTATTAGCTCAAAGCTGAGAGCACTGATGCTTTCAGTGGCGTCTTAATTTGCTTCCAGAGTCAGTCCTATCAACTAGTGTGGAGAATTCATGCTTCGCGTTACATACAGGGAGTCATTTCATACAGGCCAAGCAATAGCCCAGCAGGAAATAGGCTGGGATCTCACCACGCCACAGTTGTTATCCTCTTTCATAATTTACAGGCTTTCTTTAGTGGAGTCTAAGATGATTATGCTATTGGAAACATTTGACCATTAGTTCTTTTACCACACAGTCACCAGCTTGTGTACTTCAGAAACACCTGTCCTCTGTAAGGCAAGACTTCTGCTATGCATTGTTTCTGCATTGTATTCCTTCCAGGCAGGAAAAATAATAAATGGGCTTCAGCTATAGGGAGAAAACTCCATTTGTGTCTAGGAAATTGATTATTTGCTTCTTAGAAACAAAGAACCCTATCTGGGTGTTTAGGAAAGCAAAAATATAGGCTCTGATAACATTGCTGCCCTAAAGAGGCATGCTTCTTTTTTTAAATACAGCAGTTGTGTGAGAAGTGTGGTGAGACTCTGCCACCCCACTGGGATTGCATACCCTCCAGAGTGTTTAATGATGAACACTGCTATCTCCTCAAATGTTAATGACATTGTTACAGCATTCAATTTTGCATCATGTGTCCGCTCGCCCCGGGTTCCCGGGGGAATTATAGAGGTTGCTTTTTTGCTATTTGTCTCTTTTAGTCGAGCCTTGGCAGTGCTCAAGTGCTACATTAAGGCGACCCCTGTATGCCTTTTTGTAGACCCTCTCCCGTCTAATTTTTGACAAACCTAATTTTTCGATTCTCTATATGGAAGTTCTGATTGTGAATATTGATTGTTGAAAGCTTTATTTCGATATATTGCACATATCTTAAAAAGCATTACAAAAACACATATACATTAAAATATTAAAAACTCAGTACAATACTAAATCATTTCATTTCGTTATTTACATGAAGACGATATGGACATTGGTACAGGATAGTCAACTGGCTATTAGGGTACTGTTGATAGCCTCAATGAACGGATCCGCCATGCCCAAGCCAGAAATTTAGCAAGACAGAAATCAAACAGAGGGCAGGGGTCAGATCTTAAAATTCGTAGAGCCTCAAGATGGGATCTAGTTCCGATGCTCCGACACAAAGGCTTTAGCCAGATGCGGCGCGGGGCAAAATAAGCTGGGCACACGAAAAGTATGTGGGGCACAGACTCTAGCCTACTATTACAAAAAGGACAAAAAGAAGATAAATGCGACAAACCCCTCCAGCTGGCAATCAGTTTTCCCACTGGCAGTAACCCCAACCTGAATTTGATATATAGTGCCCTGTCCCAAGATTTAGTAATCAGGTCTAAATATGGCTCACAGTAAGGGACATCCTTGATCAAGAGAAATTCGACAGAAGTTCTACAGAGTTTGGAATTACAATTTCTGGTGTCCATCACCCATGACCAATATAGCGCCTTTAATTGCTGTTTGGGCGCGGCAGATCTATTAGCCCACGCGTACTCAAGGCCAAGTTCGATGAGAAGGCACTTGACTTCCTTAAGCCAACGGATTTTGGACCAACCAGGTGTTGAGAGCAGTTCCCTTAGACCATCAGCATAGCTAGACAATTCTGGTACCCTCCAGATGCGAGCCCAGAGGAGGAGGGGGCGCAACCTCGCCTGGTCCCCTATGGGACGAGTACCTGCGTCTAGAAAGATTGGAAGAACAGGAGTGCTATGCGGCAGGCCCATAAGGTCTCTATGAAATTTGTTTTCCGCTCTGGACAAAAGGTCTGTGTTCTGGAAGCCCATAGTTCGGATCCGTAAAGGGCTGCGCTCACCCCCCTTGCCCTGTAAATGTTCAATACAGGACCATGAATATATAGATTGACTAACCAACAAATATCACCCTTCCATTTGGGAATCAATTGTCCTCTCTGAATTAGCCTGGGGTCGCGCTTCAGTCACAAGTTATAGACCATATGAAGCAGGCCCCATGTATTACTTGGGGAATTGCCTCTTTCCTTTAACCACATTAGAACCTATATGTGAGACCTTTCCAAGATGGCGCATACCGTAGACACGATCTCTGTTGGTCCTTTTTTTACCTCTACTCTTGATCTTCACCTGGATTGGAAATTATCATTACAAGATGGTGCCCTATATTGGAATGAAGGCTTCTGGTCCGTCATCTGTATCTACCCGCAATCACCATCTGAATTGAGTTGAACCAATTTTACGCCCTATTTATAATCGCGTTTTTGTCATCATTCCAAGGTTTCCTTGGACTCCGCCTCACCACTAGACGAGGGTCCGTCGTCTTGCTGCCAGGAAATTCATCAATTGAAACGTGCCCCGGTAAGCCGTCCATATCTGCTCCCTTATTACTTAGAACGAGAGGCTCTCCCAGCGGGAAGTTGAAATAACTCCCTTTTGTTTATGTTCACCCTAGGGAAATTTCTCCTACCGGATTTCCAACGTTAGGGATTCCCTGATCGGCAGGCGAACACATCGTTACTCTTACCTTTCCGGCTGGAAATTGGGTTATCAGTAAGGTGAGCCCTGTTTATCACTTTTGGGCCAATACCCGACTCTGTTCGAGTTATATAACAATCACTCTGTTTACAAAATGTAATCGATAGCTATGACCCGATGCGAAAGCCTCTAGAGATCATCTTTTTGTAGTAAACAGTATAATGACGCCTCTCTCATTCCCCCACAGTTTTTATCACATCTATGCGGAAGTAAAGAACGTCGATATATTCTATGCGGGGACATCTCCATACAACATAAAGGTATTGGATGAGTTAGAATACTGGAAATTGCTGTGAGAACCCTAACCCTTTTTTTAGATAAGGGATCATCACCCCAGAGCCCCCCTATGTTCATTCGAATCAGGCCCAATCTTAGACGTAAAAAGCCCATAAATATAGGGAAAAAAAGATGCCCGTCTACTTTAAAGAGACTGACAACTTTAGTGTTGCGGGTTTCCAACGGGCAATTCGTTTTGTGAATATAAGATGCCCATATATATAGGAAAAAGATGGCCGTAGCCTTAAAAAGATAATGAGAACTCTGAAGCTGTGGGATAATTGGGTTTACACATATATTCTCTAAGCATGTTTATCCTTCTGTCCTTTTGTTCCTATCCAGACGATCCCTTTTTTAGCGCAACTCGACCTGAATGGGGAAGAAAAACTTGATTACATCATTGTTATATTTAAGATTCAACTGAAGCACTGTGTCAACTATGGACCCTCTGAACCCCAAATGTGGTTGAAAATCATTTTAATCTCAGGTACTTTCCAACCGTAGTATAATAGTCTAAGGTTCTGGATTCTATCGTTAAACATAGGGAATGTGTTTTTTTTAACGGATACATTTGTCCCCTTTACTGCTTAGAATACCTGAGATCGAATATCTGTCCGGATATACGTGATTTCTTACAAATCTTCATTCTTGACTCTCCCTGTGTAAGTATCCCTTATGTTATCTGGATTCATATGCTTTATCCCCTAAGGAATCTTTATTCACCACCACGATAGCGCTATTTGATTAACATAAAAAAAACCTCTCTGGCAGACATTCTATACCTAAGCTTACACGGGCCTCACTACGGTATAGCGATAGCACTATTTGATGAATATCCCCCAAAAAACCTTTATGGCATATATTTTATACCAAGCCTACTCTGGCCCCATTATGGTATACCTTCGTGAACTCTTAGCAAATGTAGCGGCACCTATGATGAGTGTGAATGAACCATAAAAGATAGTGAATGAGTGTTGAAAGTTTAGAATGCGGATATACCCACCTTTTCCCTGGTCTATCATGTACTGACGTTTTGCTTCTCCATTTTGGGAAGACTAAATGTGGGAGTGAATATATGATATCAGAGCCTTGACATACATATCTAAAGATATCTGTTAACATGAATGACCAAAATATCGGATGTATTATTGATGTTGAAATTGTTTTTTTTTAATCCATATGTGATCATCGTAATGAGAAATGTTTTTTATTCACAGCTTGTGTGTCCCCCTCCCAGGTTGTACACCCCTGCCCTGACGAAGGTGCGGCCTACCTCGGCCTAACACCGAAACACCGCGTCGGCGTGATTCATATGGACGGCAGCATCCTAGTCCTTGTGGACAACATTTATTCCATCAGTACTGCCTCCATAAACTGCACCCTTGCCCATGCAACCATAAGTCCTTCTATCGGTTGCAGGCTTTGTTGTACAAGTATGAATGATGTGTACGAATGAATGTGTGTTTAATTGAATCCCTGAGTACATGTATGTATGTGAATGTACCCTGTATGTATGGGAGTGTGTGGAACACCTATGTATGTTTAAGCCTTCTCTTAGATATATCGGGTGAAATATCCCCTCTTCTTTGCTTGTTTTATCAAATGAATCCTAATTGTTTGTATATGGAATATATCTAATCTAAGAAATGCTTAATCTGAAAATATAAAAAAATAATAATAATGGACTAAAACATCAGTGATGTTATTGGCTCTGATACATAGTTGATGTCACCCCATTTATAATTTTGTGGATCCCCTAGGGGACCTTTTGAGATTCATCTTGGCAGGGTTGTTCGTTTCTTCTATTTTGTACAGCGCTCAAGTGCTGTCTGCAAGACCTGCTGTAATCTATCTTCAGAGGGAAATTCAGCTATCTGCTTACCATTGGTTCACGTCTCTGTCTGTCTTTTTTGGTGGATCCTTAATATTTGGCACTCCTGTACATAATTTTCGTTTCGTACTCGAGAGCACCAGCCAACTACAGTTTCCTTATGCTGTAGCGGTTTATTTGTTTCTTTGGGGACTACTTCAGTAAAGGAAAAGTGTTAAAAAAAGCTTACAAATATATTTATTTATTTATTTATATATGTAATTATTTATTTATTAGGAGGTTTTATATAGAGCTAGCTCCACCCGGGGGTATCAGGGCGCTTTACATTTGCATGATAATATACAGAGAATGCAGAACAGTTGTTATGAATGAAGCATTTATACATGGTGGCCTAAAAGAGTATAATGATAAATATAGAGTACGTATTGAGAAAGGGAAAGAGAGGATGGGCAAACAACCAGTAAAATAAATATGTTGTTACAGATTATTATACAGTACACCAGGGGAAGGCTCAGAGTTCATAATAGCGCGGAGGGTTGAGTACGTGAGAGGTGTGGGAGGGGAAATGTTAGGATGGGAAAAGAAGGAAGTAGGGTAGAAGATGGGTCAGGAAGGGGCTGTGTAGGTGAGAGAGGGAGACGGTTGTGCATTAAGAAAGGAGGGAGAGAGTAACCAGTATGGTGAGCGATGGATTAGGCCCCCCAATATTTAGTGAGTAGGTGTATTTTAAGGTCTTTTTTGAAACTGACATATGAAGGGTTACATCATAGATCTTTAGAAAGGGCGTTCTAGATGTTGGGGGCCTTACCAGAGAAGGAGTGGGAGGCATTTTTTTTAAATAGCAGGGACTAGGAGTAGAAAGTTGGTGCTTCTCAGCAGCCGGGTGCAACCTGCTTTATTGAGTCTGGTTGAGAGCTAGAGCGGAGTCTTTTGATAGAGGGCTTTGTGCGTAATGCAGGCAATTTTATAGCAGTATCTGCCTTCAATGGGAAGCCATTTGAGGTCCTTGAGGGCAAGTGAGATGTGGTTGAAATGTTTACAGTCAGTTGTTAGTCTGGTCGCAAGGTTGAGGACAGATTTAATGGGAGCAAGGTGAATTTTGGGAGTTCCCGGAGAGTAAAGCGTTTCCGTAGTCAATTTTTGATAGGACTAGAGATTGGATAACTAATTTGAAATCTTCCGCTGGAATGAAAGGTTTGATTTTTTTGATAAGCCGGAGTGTGAAGAGTGCTCCTTTTGCCGAGTTTTTTATATGGGTTTTGAGCGTTAGCTTACTGTTGATGGTCATGCCAAGAGATTTGACTCATTCTGCGACGGAGAGAGAACAGTTTAGGGCATTAAGGTCAGCAATCCATGCTTGAATGGGGAGAGGGTTGTTTTTAGGAGAGAAGAGAATGATTTCAGTTTTGTTAGGATTGAGTTTGAGGTGGTTGGTGTAGAACCAGGTTTGGATCTTGGTTAGGGCAGTGCTCAGGTGTAAGATATCTGAGTGGGATTTTATTTTCATAGTACAGTTGGGTGTCATCAGCTTACAGGTGATAGTTGATTCCGGCTTGTTTAAGTATGAGGGTAAGGGGTTCCATAAAGAGGTTGAAGAGAGCTGGAGAGAGGATAGATCCTTGGGGGACACCGAGGGAGACAGGTGTGGGGCAAGAGAGGCATTTTTGACTTTTAATTTGTTGTGTTCTGTGTTGGAAGTAGGAGGTCAACCAGTTTAGGACCGTGCCATTAACGCCAAAGTGATCTTTGAGTGCATTCAGTAAGGTTGAATGATTTACTGTGTCGAATGCAGCAGTGAGATCGAGAAGAATGAGTAGGCAGGTCTCGCCCTTATCCAGGGCGCTGTGGATGTCATCGACTATGTTAAGCAGTGCAGTTTCTGTGCTGCAGCCTTTGCGGAAGCTGGATTGTAGGGGGTCTAGCAGGTTGTACGTTTCAATGTGTTTATCCAATTGAAGTAGGGTGCATTTTTCAAGGGCTTTGGAGCGGAGGGGGAGGTTGGAGATAGGGCGGAGGTTGTTAGGGTCATTTGGATCGGCCTTGGGAATTTTAGGGATGGGAGTGATTTGTCTGAGTTGGAGGGAGATAGGAACGCACCCCGTAGAGAGGGAGGCATTAATGATATTGGTCCAATAAGGTACAATGATGTGCTTTAGATCTTGGATGAGGGCATATGGGAGTGGGTCTTTCGTGTGAGAGGATAGTTTAAGTTTGGATAAGATGTTGAAGACTTCCACTTCGGAAATAGAGTGGAAATTCTGTCATGAGGCATTGATTTTAAGCTGTGGGTTAGTGAGATAGGGTTCAGGAGGGGTAGATGAAGGAAGGAGTAGTGAGGAGGTAGGGGGTGGAATCAGGGTAAGGGGTGGTAATGAGGTAGCATCCAGAGGATATTGAGGGGTTGGAGTGCGTTGAGTTACAAGGAAGGATTGAAAGGCAAAGGAGTACTGAGTTCCCCAGGGAAAAGAAAAGAAAGGTATGGAGGTACGCCTTGCATGGTGCCACCAGTCTTGATCCCAGTAATACCAGGGGCTTAGCCTACTAACAAGCACCCCACCGCACAGGACACCGTCCACTAGATGCAATCGCTTAGGCACTATCCTATTCAGTTAGAACAACAGGACTCAGCGGATTGGGCTATTATGGGTTGTCTAAATAAGGATCGGTTTTAAAAAACAGGCACAGTAGCGTGCCCCTGGATCTACTGGTTTACAGACCCTCCAGGGACGACATCCCCGCTTAATAGTGGCTCATTTTCTTACAGCCGTATACCGCGGCAGACACGCCATTCACATGGTGGAGGGTGTAGTACCTTTACCCCCATTATTCTTGTATAGATCTCCCTTTGTTGTACTCCACTCCAAGATGGCCGCCACAGTCATAGGGCTCCCATTCACTCCGGCCACATTACATGCTAAAATGACACTGCGCATGTGCGGCTAGGGTTACGGTAGCCACGCCCATGGGCAGGGGTGCCGCGGGGTGCAGCGCTGCGGCGACCAGACCAAACAGCTCTTAATCCCGAGAGCGGCTTTGAGACGGGACCAGCTGTTCTGCGCCACCGGCTGGGGCGCCTCGCGTGTTGGGTAGCTTTCCACCCAGGCTGTCCATTGCTGCAGGTAAGCTCTTTTGGCGGTAATCCCGGTTGTACAGCAGCCCCCCACGACGATGTTATGATGGGGTCCTCCTTGCGGGCTCCTCTACATGTTCCCCTCCAACCCAGTTCCATCAGGTATGCCCACTTCAGTCGGGTGCCCTGCGGCGGATGGTGGTACGATGGGGCCGTGTATTGTCTCTCCGCACAGGCACTTGTGCCGGTGTACGGGCGGGTGTGATCCTGGTGGACCCGCCTGGCCGCCGGGGCTCTGGATATTGTGCGCGGTGTACAGCGCGGTCTTCTCGATACCCGCTCAGGATTCACGACTGAGAGGGACGTATCATGGGACGGGGGGAGAGTGGGGACTGTCATGGCTCTCCCTGGTCTCCCCACTCACTTACTTCAGTTGGTCGCAGCGAGGCTTGGTGTTCACATCTCCACCTTGCCTCGCCATGACCAGTATAATCCACCTGACATGATTATATACCCCCTGGGTGCCTGTGTTTGTGTCTCTCTATGACAGGTATCTTACCTTTCTGGACAGTCCCACGAGAACAGTCTGCGGGGCCCATTAGGGTTTTTTGTTAGGGTAAGCATTAGACCAGTCACCTTGTAATGTTGTTTTAACCTCCTTGTCTCATTTTTCTCATTATTTTTGCTATTGAATATAATTGTTCTGACATATTGCAGTTCATAATTTCAGCAAACCTGCAGCACACTGCTAAAATGTTATGATTAGAAGTTCTATCAGCCAATTGTCTTCCTGTGTGTGATTCAAGGAAAGCTTTTGATGTATGCTAGGTATAAGCTGTATGGAGTACTTGACGGAACCTAGTTATAGGATGCATTGCCATTATTCATGTTAAATTGGCTATCCTCTACATGCTTTTTCTAGGTTCCCTTCTAGAGTAGGACCGGACGGCCCACTCCCTGATTGACCCAGTGAGGTTGTATCCTTATAAATATACTCTTCTTTTAATTTTTTCACTGTGTAGTACTTAACATTTGAGGTCCTGAAGAATTGCCAGATAGGCATGAAACATGTCGACCGTCTAGAGGGTTGAGTTAGCACACTGTAATTTAGGCAGTTCCCTTTCTCCCCTCTCACCCCTTTTAAATAGGGAGTTAGCCACTCGAATAAAAGTCCTGTGTGGACTGACTTACCCTTTTTAACCCCACTCCTTACCTTCACGACTACACTCCACCAGACCCCTCACACGCACTAAAACTATTGGCTGGAACAAAAGATCTCCAACAAAGAGCGCCTTTTGGCGCCCGTCGGACATTGCAGCGCCAGTCTGACGAGGAGCAGGAGACCGATGATGAAGCCTGACACCTAGGTTTCAGGGTGTGTGAGGTCTCCTAGTTCCAATAAGGGAACACCTTGTTCCCTGCGTTTGTTCCCTCTCCATTTTTCTTATACCTCCATACCTGTCTTTTCTTTTCCCTGGGGAACTCAGTACTCCTTTGCCTTTCAGTCGTCTGGACACGTACTGTGGACCCCGTTAAATATTGTCCACTATTGGTTCCCAATTTTGTATTGCACAAGGAAGGATTGATCAATTTTGGCAATTATTTTGGAGAAAAAGTTAGCAATTTCTTCACATTTGTTTGTGGAGGCCAACAGGCTGGGGGGTGCAGGGGAGGTTTGATTTCTAATAATGTTGAACAGTTCTCTGGGTCTGTTCTTGTCACGGGAGAGTTGCAAACAAAAGAAAGATGCCTTTTCAGAGAAAATATTTTTTTTGTAGGAAGATCTAGCGTTTCTAAGGAGAGCGAGATGGGAGGGGGAAGGGCGTTGTCTCCATGTTCTTTCTGCAAGTCTAAGTGAGCGTCTTTCCTTGTTGAGGTCTAAGGTAAACCATGATTTAGAGGGGACATGTGTTAGCGTTTTAAGTTTGGGTGGGGCAAGTTGATCTGAAACCTCTGAGACAGTTTTGTTAAAGTGCTCAGTGAGTTCATTTGCATTGGGAGGGAGGGGTGAAACGAAGTTGAGTTTGGAGTTTGTATTCCAGTGTGCCAGGAGGGATTTGCTTAAGATTTCTGGTCACAATCGTGGCTTTATTGTTTTTAGCTGGGGCGGGTGGGGCTGGGGGGGAGATCAAAAACAGTATGAGGTGGTGGTCAGACCAGTCCATAGGGATGATGTTGGATAGGGATGCCAAATCCATGTTAGAGATGATGGCGTCAAGAATAGCTCCTTTTGAGTGGGTAGGGGAGTGGCAAAGTTGTTTGAGGTAGCTAATCTCAAGAAGATTAGTGGGAAGGTTGATTGTGGGGTCCTCTGGTTCGTTTCAGTGAAGGTTAAGGTCTCCTAGGAAGAGAGTTTTGGAGTTAGAAAGTAACAATTGTGTTAGAAGGTCAGATAGTTCCTCGGCAAAGGGAAATAGTGCTGAAACATGCAGGCTGTCTGTCGCTTCCTCGCTCTCCGCTCTTCCTTGCTTTCTGCTCTTCCTCGCTCTACAGCTCTCCTGGGTTGTGCCTTGTCCACCCCCCTCCACTTTTATATTTTTTTTGTTTTACTTTTTAAAACTTTTTTTCCCTCTGTTGTAGTGTGTCAAGCTGTGCAGCTCAAAACGTGGTCAACGTATTCACTATATGGTGTTTAAGGCAATCCATTTCGGCTCAGATCCCTCGCTACTGATTCAATCGGAATTTCAGAACTACGGTAGACGCTGGCCTGCTACTTATTTAATTTTGGCTAATCGGATATGCGCAGCTCAAAACGCGGTCAGCATTCTAGTGCACACATCACAGTGCACCACATTCACTTCCTGGGATTTAAGGCAATCAATTCCCGCTCTGACTCCTCATTGCCGATTCAATCAGAATATCTGAACTACGGTAGATGCTGACTTGCTTCTTATTTAAATTCAGGCTATCTGATTTACTGGCCTGCTGCTTTTTTAATTTCAGCCAATCGCATTTAACAGTCACACTACAACCCTTCATGATTGGGACCTACGATATCGAGGTGCTTCGTTACCATCCTCCCAGCTGCAAGCTTTTACATGACAACTCCTCTATAAAATAAGGTCCTTTGCACTCATTAATAACCCTGTGCAGGGGCGTGGCATGATTTACATACCGTAATAGCCCGGCCCTTCTACCCTTAGGCACAAATGTAAGCGGAAATCCACCACGCCGAAATCCATTGCCGCTGTCTTATCTTGGCACAGGAAGAAGCATGGTGTGCCTTATGTAAGTGAAATTTATCTCCCTTAAAAATCCCGCCATACCTTTAGAGTAAGACCTTTGCCCTAATATCAGTTTTTCCTTTAATTCGCCAGGTTTAGTCATCAAGGGTATCAAGCACTGTAAGTGGGATAAAAAGTTTGAGTGGGTACTCTAAAAAGGCAATGGCAAAGAAGTGTGAATAGGATTATTTTATTAGAGGCGCCACCTTAGTACTACGAAACACCCTGCGTATATGATTATAATATCTTCATCAGCTTCATCCCAATTATTTTCAGGGAGAAAAATGCAAGTACTCCAGAGGCCGGGCTTACATACCCCCTACCTTTCAAAAAAAGTAACAGTGGGGAGCCACGGGCAATGGCCAATCGGTCAAGGGAGCCGCGGGTCGAAAAAATTTGGGAACCACTGGGGTAAGGGGTTAAATATAAGGGTAAGGTGTAAGATGCTAAAGGTAAGGGATTATGGAATGGAGGAGGACTTAAATGGAAGTTTAATGAGAAATGGGGTTAACAGTAATAAATAAAGGGAAAGGTTAAGGAGATACGGGTAAGTGTAAGGGGTAAGATTAAAGGTTAAAGAGAAAAAGTAACAGTGTGGAGCCACATGCAATGGCCAATGCGTCAAGGGAGCCGTGGGTCGAAAAAGTTTGGGAACCACTGCTTTAGGCCAACACCTTTGCTTCTATCTACTGCATGAGAGAAAAGGTTTTTTGATCTGTTTTGTATGTTGTACCAAGCACATTTTGAGATATTTTACTTCCAGAAATCGATTCTTTGCTCCTGTTCTGTCACCCTTGCAACCTTCCTTTCGACCTCATAATCGTATTTCACATTTAATTTATTTTCTTTCTTTCCCAACTCACACTCTTTCTTATTTCCTTTCTATTGCATTATTGTTTCATTCCTTTCTTTCTTCTTTTATATGTATTATTTCTACCTTACAATCATTTTATTTCCTTCCCTCGTTCCACCCCTTATCTATGCATAGCTTGCTTCCTTCCTCGATGTGTGTCTATCAAGCAGCAAAAGTTATAATAAATGCCCTTTTTAGTTTAAAATAGGGAAGCAAATTAAGGGTTTTCTAGGAATGGACAACAAGAAACCTTGAGGATTTTAGCACACATTTCTAACATTTGAGTGCAAGATCCCTGCAAGGATGTGATCCATGACATTTTAGACTCGGTCTTTAATCCTTTTCAGGTCAATTATATCTGGTTGTGTTTGTTATTCATAAAATATATTATTGTTAAAATATAAACGATCAAACCAGGAACATTATATATTTTAAAGTACAACGTGATGGTCATGCCCTCATAGCGATGGTCACATGTAGTTTTTGGTTTAGTTTGTGTACAGTAGTCACAAGAAGTATCAAACTTGCATTTGAAATGCAATAGGTTTCCTAGTTTACAAAGTTAAAGCTGCTGGCGTTGAAAATGACAATGTTATTTACCTTTGTTTTTTATTTACAGTTGAGTAATTATATTTACATAGCGCTATTGCTATTGGTCCAAAAAACAAAAGTAAAAAACATTGTCATTTTCAACGCCTAGAGCTCTAACAAATGCGAGACCAATCGCATTGCTTGTTTGTTTTGGGTTATTGCAGTGTCAAGGCTGGAGGCTTCCCACTGGTTCACATCACCAACCAACCTAAGTTTCTTGTGCATGTTTTTTCAGTAGGCAGCTGTCATTAATTCAAATCAGGTTCTCGTGGCTTGCTCACTTAATATCCCTGCATTTTGTCCATGCTTGAATGATTCTATCTTTCAATCAAGATTTGGTTTCTCCAAAATTTTCCTTAGGCAACAAAGCGCTCTCGGTGTTAGGTAGGACTAAACTGATGATTTTTGTTTTTTTGCATGTCGTCATCTTTATATTTATGTATTATATTACAGTTGTCAAATAAAACATTTTCTATAGCCCTTTCTACTGTATGTATACTGTTTTGTATTCTTTGGTGTCAGTACTAACATAGTGAAAGTGTCCTACAATGCCAATCTGCCCAGTTTGGCTAATAATGGTTTCAGGTTTTAGCAGACTCACCGGAAGTCAAGGTAGTGTTGGAGATTGCTTTAGACCTTGTTGACAGATTCCTGGCAAAGTTCAGAAGTGCATATCTCCCAAACCCTTATTACTCCTTAAAACCCTCACCCTTAATCCTCTTAACTCCTAACTATTAACCCCTCACACGTATCCTCTTACCATTACACCCTTAACCTCTTACCCCTTACCCTTAACCCAACCTTTACCCCTTTCCCTTAAATCCTTACCCTTAAACTGCACCCTGTAACCTTATCAATCAATAAGTACAAGTCACATGACAGAGTGGGCAGCTGGATCCAGGAGCTCGCTGGACACTGGATACCACTTCTGGATGAGGAAACTACAGGAAGTGTACAAGGGCAGTATGGAGGAGGCAACTAAAGGGAGGCAGGGCGTGTGGCAAGCTCCACCATGTGTAGACGAATGAATGCTTGGTAGGGCTCAATGTAATAAAGTAATCTGATTTACCCTGTCTAGTGTTTGAATCCTTTATCTGATGCATGTTGCACTACAGTGCCTCTAATACTGGAACACAATACTTACCTATAGCCCCATAATCCTAACACCATACACTCACCCTCTCACCTTTAGATCCTTAATTTCTTACCCCTAATATTTTACACCTAATCACCTACACTTAACTCCTTACCTTTCCACCCTTAATCTCTTATCCCTTGATCTCTTATTTGTACCACCTTTTGCCTTCGTTTTACACCATTAACTTTGTATCCCCTTATCCTTAATCTAAACATTTTACTCTTAGCCCCTTGCCTTTCCCCTAACATATTACTCTTAACCTTACTCCTTCTTTCTCTTTCTATAAACCCCTTAACTCCATACATACCTTCTTACATCTAACCCATAGTTCCCTACCCATACCCACTTACTCTTACCACTTATATTTAACGCCTTAACCATAACCTCTTGTTCTTAACATTTTACCCTTAACCATTATACCTAACCCTTAACCCGTCACCTTTATCCTTAGCCACAACAACTTATCCTTATCCCTTTCCCTTGACCCATACCCTTAAATTCCGTTCTCTCAGCCGGTTATCCTTTCACCCATATCCCTTACCCTTGCCCCTTATAGGTAACCCATACCCTTATTCTTACATTAACCTGTAACCTTACTCTAGTACCTGTTATCTCTAACTGCTTGTCACTTACCCATCACACCTTACCTTCTTTTCCTTATCCCCTTACCATTGACGAATTAAACTTAAGACCTTGCCTTTAACCCTTTCACCTTACCCCTTACACTTGCCCATATCTCTTTAACCTTTCCCTTTATTTTTTACTCCTAACCCCATTCCTCCTTAAACTTCCATTTGTCCTTCTCCATTTCATAATCCCTTACCTTTAAGATCTTACCCCTTTACCCTTATATTTAACCCCTTACCTTACCATTTAGCCATTTTCCTTTACCTCTCACACTTAACCTCTCACTCTTATCCCCTTACCCTTATACCATTAACACCATACCTCCATTGTATCCGATAAATATTACCCATTTAATATGATTTATATGTTTGTCATTATATTACTCACAATGGAACAAAAATGGCATGGAAAATAAATAAACACAAACAAATGGTACGTGCCCCCAAAGCCAGGCCCTTTTATATTTTAGTTTAAACAATTCTGAAGCAGTAATAGGGCAGCACAAATAAGGGCCTAACTAGGAGGACTAGTCTTTTTGAGGCTAAGACAACAGAGGATCTGCTTCAAAAATAATATTCCGTGAACAGGTGTGACCTACTGTTGACATATTCCTTACTTGCTCCTCAATTTATGGGTGTAAATCACACTTACTCATGGACTTTGTGAATCAGTTCCAGTTAGAGGGAAAAAGTGGGAAAACAGCCCGCCGTATTAATAGCAATATCTATAACAGAAGGCATTTGACACGGTCACTATTACAACGAGTAGCATAAAATTGGGTAATAATACCAACTGTTATTTACAGTACTCAGAAACAAAAGACGTGCAGTATGAAGCTCAATATATACATTAATATTATTCTCTGAGAGATTCTTGCACCTGTGGTTCCAATACCCGTCATCCATTCTTACCACACTGACTCTTCTTGCTTTCATTTTTTACCCCAAATACCCTTTTAATATATATAGGAATCACAAAATGGCCCGCTGTGCTCTTTACCAAAAGTCTTAACAAACTGATGAGTATATTTGATTTAACATTCTACAACACATTATTTGGAAACATGTTGTATTTTTTGGATAGATTCAGCGCTCAGCTCATTTTTTTATTTAAAATAAGTTTCACAGGGCAAAAACACTAAAAGGCATTGAAACATATAATTGCGATAAAATAGGATAATAGCTACACTAGAGAATTGGTATATTTCAGCAACAAATTTAAAACAAATTAACTTTGACTTTTAGAACATATTACCAAAAATGTTGAAAATCCAGGTTTGTAGTGCATTTCCGCTTTGAAAAAGTCATGTTTTAGTAGGAACCATTCCTGCCAGAATGGAAGATTGAATTTGAGAGTGGGTGTAATCGACCTCGGAAGCACGACAGTTCTGGGTAAATGGTGTGATGCCCATTTGAATTGCTGTGAGGTGTAGCAATTTTGACTGAACTGAAAGGAAATGACAGACTTAATGCCGTAGATAATGTGGTGATGCAACTCTAAAAAAAAAGTGAGATATTTTGTAGGATAATGGCTCTGCATGTATTGTGCTTGAATTTCATATCTGTTTGAGGATTACAATCTCTTTTTGCCAGAGCAGCCTTAAGAATGTATGTTTCCGGGGATATACATATTCTGGCCTTCTAATGCTAACATTTAGACCTAAGAGGTCAGATTGTCATTTAGCCTGGGGGCATTGCAGTCCTATGTTTGCAAAGCATCAGCGATGCAAACGGCCAATTGTTTTCCCTGTGAGGATTTGATGAAAGGGCATGGAGTAGCGGTCGGTGGTGGGAGTAGCTGCCGGGCGGTGACGTGGGGAGAGGGAGGGGCAGGGTGGGGGGTAGTAATCTATGGATTACGGAGGATCACAGGTAAGTAAACATATAAATAAATAAAGCGAATTTCGTTGCGTGCACTGCATCCCCAAATGCGATGCAGTGCACGCAACGAAATTCGTTTTATTTATTTTTATGTTTACTTACCTGTAATCCTCCGTGATCCATAGATTACTACCCACACCTTGCCCCTCCCCCTCCCCACGTCACCGCCCGGGAGCTACTCCCACCACCGACCGCTCCTGAATTAGCAGACTGGCAATTCCCAAGATTCACAGAAATCCTGCCAGGTTAATGTTCACAAGGCCGGATTTCACATGTGAATCCGAGCTAGTGTGGGTGCATGCAGAAATGGAAGCCTGCAACCAGGGTTGGATTGGGATTAGAAATCGGCCCGGGCACGCTATAAAAAAGTGGCCCTCATTTGCATATTGCCTTTCCACAAAACACTGCTTCGGCGAAGTTTTATAAATTCCTGAAAACAAGTGAGGCCACTTCTGCTCAGCCCCCCTGCCCCCGCTCAGTATGCACACATTAATTGGCCGGCCCAGCGAGAGAAAGGGAGTGACACCTCTGCCTGATGACAAAAGTGAGGTAATGGACGCCCATCTGCCTCCAGAAAGGCCACTCAGGGCCCCACTGGGCCACTGGTGACATTTGAACACACCAGACACACCTGCCAAATCGCTCTCCCAGGCTGGCATAAAAGCACCCTACAACTCGAACTTCGATACCGGCCCCACGGCCATTGCCCGAGTGCCCCCCTTACCAATCCGACCCTGCCTGCAACGGAATGCAGACCTCCACATTTGGTATCGGGAATGGCCAATATTACAATACCTGTAGCTTAAAGGCGGGCACGGGCTGCAACCAACGAACTTTAAAGTGGGTGGGGCTTAAATAACTCTTTTAAATCACCCTGGGGGGCACACCCAAAACAAGTTTGAAAGAAAAACACCTCCAAGTTATGTATTTTGTGAGTTTACATGTACATTGGCTAAAAATCCAGAAGTTCTGATTCTGAATAGGCACAAATTAAAATTTCAGGTCATACCCACCCTAGTGGTGTTGAGAATCACTCTCCCCAAGAAAACTTTAAGAAATGGGTGGAAAACTGTGGATTTTCCTCCAAACAGAGCGTAGCATTTTCTTTAAAAAAACGATTTTTGGTTCCCGAATCAGCAAGTGATTTTCACCAAACACTCGTAGGTACTACTATAAAACATGAACAGATTCTGCCTTTGCTGCGTTTTCATCTTCATCATCTTCAAATACCAGGGATGTTCATCACAGGATAGTTTTCCACCACCATTATGGCAGGGATAGCTGGAAATATGGGAAAAAAGGCCATCATGAGTCAAGTATACGCACCACTTTAAAGATGGACCGACCCCATTGTACCAGAGTCACCATTAGGGGTGGGCGGCAGGCTTCACTCCTCTGGCGGAGTTTGCAGTTTTTGGGAGTCCGTGCTCTGCTTCAAGTGTGGAGTTCAGCAGGGCTCATACGGAAACCGGCGGAGCGGAGTTTAAGGGCACGCGTGCCGTGCTCACCCCTACTTTGTGGTGTAACAAGAAACAGGACGGCGAGCACTTGAAAGAGGTCCGAGAGACACACAGTGTCGCCGCTAATAGTTACCTCGATCATGCAAGTTACATGCACATACATGACACGGTCCAAGACTACACAGTTGAATACACCGGTGACCGGCAGTACAAAGGAGAACACACAGACTGCATGATCTATCTGTGGACTCAGAAAAACCGTATGTGACATCCATCTAATGATCTTTCTTCTGCTTTGCGACTCGCACCTGAAGGTCAAAGGCAATTGCCGCCCACCTTCAAGACTCATTGCCTAAGTCTAGTTGCATCACGTACTCTATGTAGGCGCAATGGCAGTCGCCTGTCAGGTTACCATTATGACAAATAAGCCTCCCTACAATACTTGTTGACCCCAGGAGCATGTTGCACTATGGAAGAGAACAAGCTGCTTCCTATAAACACGTCACGTCAGGCCATGCTTCTTCAAGATTGAGTCTTAGCTGCCAAGGTTTCAGATTGCTTATGTGTGACACTTTCAAAATGTCAGTGTAATTATGAGTGACATTGAGTGACGATGAGTGACAACTTCGGGAGAGCAAAATCAAGCAATGAAAACGAGAAAAACAAATAAATATCATCCTCCTTCTTTCCCCTTGTGCATGTTTCCCTCTCTTGCTCTGAGTTAAAGTCATGATGAAGCAAAATAAGTGCTGGCCTGGCCCCCAAAAATTAGTGTTGGTGGGCCCCATCCAGCATTGGCTTTGGGTATCTGAGCAATATAATGCTGACATAGTGTACTAAAACTTAAGGCTAAGTTCCATTGTTTCGCACTCTAATTCTTAAGTACTGTGTCGGCTGACATAAACCTTAGGGAAAAAGGAAAGTAATTAAAACTGAAAAACGTGTCACCCATCCGAGGGGGGAGGCGTAGCATCACTTGTTTAGCTCCTGAGTTAAATGAGAGGATTAACCAAGAAGGTCAGAGATTCATTACCACCACTTTTGGCACCTACAACAAACACTCACCATCTCACTCCACCAAGCACTTGCTTTGACACACATAATTACCTTAACAAACACAACTGTACAGCACCAAATAAAACACACACACACAGACACAAACACAGACAGACACACACACAGACACACACACACACACACACACAAGCTTGCACTGCTAAATCTATGTGTGGGGAGTTGAACGTTTTTACCCATTTATGTTTGTGCTTTGCTGCAGCTGGTGCCATTATTGAGATAGGTAAACTCTTCCATAGTGCACAACTCCAGGGTCTCTTCACTAGACTTTGAACTGTCCCATGAGGGTGCCACAAGTGGCCAAAATAGCATTTTGTTGACCTCTAGTTCAATACGGAAAAGCTGCACATTAAAGATTTAGAAACTTTCAAAAACAAAATGTTGGTTTAACAACATTAGCCTTTTTTTCATCTGTGTTCGAGTTATTCATTTCTTTACTGCTCCTTCCGTATATCTTTTATCCCTAATTCTTGCTCCCTATTTGTTTGAATCTTTCTCTTTCTTTCCTAACTCCACTTCTCCCTTCTGGTCCCTTATGCCCTTCTTTCACTTCATGTCCCTTCCTTACTTTCTTCCTCATTTTCATTATTTACAGTACACGGTTTTCACAATGATATGTAATTGTTTATTAGTTTCACACCTTATACATACTTGCACCTATTGAAAAACAGTCCTGTGCAGCCAGTCCTATGGTTTGTGAATAGCACACTGTTTTATATGAATTACGTGGCGAATACTTTGTTAAGTACTCTGCTCGTGCACAGACTCTGAGAGCCAGAGCCGCTGCCGGCTCGGCTCTGGTTAAGCTCTCCCTCTTATTTTGTTGCCTCACTCACCCTGCAAGCTCCACTTGTGCCAGGGAGCCGTCAGAGTTTCCGGGACTCTCTCTCTCCACGCCTGCGGTAGTGGGGAGACTGCAGGCTGGCCGACACGTCCCCGCAGGGGACACAAGTAAGAGGGCGGCCACCGTAGTGCCACAAGATGGCACACGGGGCAGCCCAGCGCTCTGAGACCCTGGAGGGTCCCGCGCATCACTTCCGGCATGATGTGGGCGGGGGAGAGTATATATTCCTCCCCCACCCACCGAGCGGCCTCTTTGTCCGCTGTCCCCTCACCCTGACGCCGTTTGGTTGCCCTCTGGTCGCTCCGTCCAGAGGCCTGGTCTTGCATCGGTTTGCTGTTTTTCGACGTTCGGCGGTTTGCTTCTCCTGCGGTGAGTCGGGGTGTTTGTGGGGTGTCGCGTTCCCACGGGGAAGCCTTATAGGGCGAATAGCTATGCTCGGGGGCATGGCATTCGGGGTCACTGGCGCTGGCCCGCGCTTTGTTACTGAGCCTGTTTGCTCGGTGTGGCCATTTTCGGTCGTGGAAGTCTTGCTGACCACTGTTGGAGAGCTTTGTCTCACGCTAGTTTGCCTTCAAGGGGCGGCAAGAATTTTTTGTTTCTGGGCCGTATTTAGGTTCCACACTTCGAGGGAGATGCGCTAGATAGTGTTGGGGGCCCATAGTTCCTTGACTCTCCGGAGGAGCCGCGAACGGGGGATGCGGCGTACCACTCTCGTGTAGGAGACGGCAACCAGTCTGGGTCGCAGGGCACTCAGCCGCCACCCGCCCGGGTTTGGTCAGAGGCCTGTGGGACGGCTGGGTTGTTGAATCCTGGCGGCAGCATAGCTCGGGGAGGGGGCGGTCGCAGGGCCTCCTTGTGCGGCACGGTCTCCTGGCGGGGCTCGGTCCGAGCATGACGGTATACGGAAGCTTGTTGAGCGTCGGGGAATGGCCCTAGGGCACTGTAAGTTGTGCGAGGCCTGTAGGGCTCGGTGTGGGGCTGGATGTGCCAGGGGCGGGCATGGGCCATGCAGATGTGTGATGGGGGGGAGGGGCGTGCCGGAGTCCGGGAAGAGCAACTTCTCGCTCCCGAACTACGGCGTGGCGGAAGAAGGCTCCTGCTCCAACAACTGTTCCCCACTCTCGCTACATTGCACCCGCCCGCCTACACGTGGTTGCTTCCGAACATCCCGGCACTTTGCCACTATCCTTCCTTGAGGTACGTCATCTCAGTTTCTCGGCTTGGTCCCCAGGTATCTGTGCTGGCTTATACCATCCCAGCCCCTGATCTTGTTCTAACTCCCGCTTAACCCTGATGGGAGTGGGAGGACATCAACTCCACTTTGTTCGTAAGCATTGTCCCGGCACAAAACACTTTCTCTTCAGTGTGTTGGCTCAGCTTTGCTGCCTTCTTGCCGGGTTTCAACGGTCCTGACCTGTTTTAAGGTCCCGGCTGGTACTATAACTTTAGTTATTTTGTCGGATTGCAGGTGGAGGGGGCAAGAGGAGCAGGCGGCGGATCGAGACATCTCGATGCACTCCGCGTTTCAGTTCGTCCAGTGGCAGAACACCCCCTTCATTGGCGGAATTTGTGTTTATGAGGGTCGTGGCAATCAGCCCGTCGCGGGGAGCGTAAGCTCAACGGGCCAATCTGAACAGAGGTGCGGGGGAGGCTCCCCGGCCGCTACTTACTCACGGAGTGGCCGTGTAAGAGTTCTTAGGCAAGGCTTTGGAGACAGTTACAGTGCACTGGCAGCTGCAACTTGTAGTCTTTGACCCCCTTCCTGTGCAGATTTTCTCTTTACCTGCTCACTATGCGCAGCGGGTAGGGTAGGGTGGGGCTGTATTTGTGGGGCCGAGCCCGGCTTCGTGCTGGGCGGCAGGCCTGCAGGTCCCCCAGGAGTATATATACGCACTTTGGTCTTTGTAGTCTGTCGACTCAGCTATTTCACTGTGTTTGCTCGCGTAGGTTGTTTTTACGGTGCCGGGGTTTGTCATCGCACACCGGTGGAATCAGATGCTAGGGCTGGAAGCCGGCAGCTTTGTTTTCACGGCGGTCAATCAGCGTTTCATTAATCTCGGGGCTCACTCCAAGGAGCAACTAGTGGTTTTGCGTTTCGAGTGGCCAGGAACGGATGCGATACATCGCGGTGAAGTGTTTTTTGAGATGGTCCTACTGGGGGGCTATTTCACAGCCTCGTCTGATCCTCCAGAAGTGGGCTTTCATCCGACGCGGAGTTGGAGTGTATTTGTTTACCTGCAACGGACGGGTTTCCCGCCCGTGTTTATGCTGCTCCCAGGTGGGGCAGGAGAAGTTTTGTGGTCTTCCCTGCGACTTCCCTTACGATTGACCGGGAAGAGGGGTCATAGGAGTCGTGTTCTTTCATCAGTGTTTGCAAACTTGTACCACCGCCGGTCCCCCCCATTGTACCTAGGATGGTCCGGGAGAGTATCATTTGGATGTGCTTACGGCCGACCTTGGCGAGTTCCCGGGAGAAATGGCTTACTTGAGGAGGGCCATTCACCTTCCTTCGGGTCCAAGAGGACGAATTATTTTGGAAAGTGTTCTGGTTACCGGGGCTCCGGGATCGTGGTATTTTTATTACACAGTTTCGTGGTATTCTGGTTTCGGCTTTTGTGGCGGCATAGTTATGCGGCCCACGTGGGTAATGGCGCCCGGGCGCGGCCATCTTGGCTTCTCTTTCCTTGTGCGGGGGGCTATGCTCCGGGTCTTTTTGCGTTTTAGGCGTCACATGCGACGGAAGGTACCTCGCATCTGGTATTGTAGGCGTATCTTTTTTAGGAGTGGTATGTGGACTTGTAGCGGGTTATGGATCTCTGTGGTCGCGCCAGTTTTAGGCTGCCAAGAGAATCAATTTCAGACCCTCTGTCGGAACGGTCATCGATGGTGACACAGTCACATTCTACAGTCATGTTAGTACTTTTAAGGCTGTCTCGATGTTATAGCAGTTTTGGTGTTAATATCTTTAATATTTTGAAATGTTTCTATTGAATGCTCAGATCCCTCCACATGCCTGCCATTTTCGTATTTAGGCCGGGATATGTATGCTACCGTTTCTGAACCATTATCACAGACAAAGCAGTCCCATGCTATACAGGTTCACAAGTCCTCGTTTGCACGGCTTCAATGTCTTACGTGAAGTAACGGGGGGGGGGACTTTGGCCTGCACTTAAGCTAAGTTATGTATGCACGTTTCACAGCTGGTTGCATTTGCAATTTATTTGCTTCGTCCGGGAATAAAGGGATTATGCCTGCTCTCTAATGACTCTTGCACTGGTGAGGATTTGGCTTGCATTTGTATTTTGTTTCACGCAGGAAGTAGCACAAGTGGTTACAGTATGGCGCCAAGACAGTGGTAGTAATCCTTCGATTGATATCGCAAGTGGCTTTTACAGGGGCATTAGTAGACCGCTAGGAAGGCCTGACACGTAGCGGTATGCACTCCCTTTTTCTACCATTTCCTTATATTTTACAGTGTTTTGATGCACTGTGAGGGGTAAGCCCCTATCCTCGAGGGGGTTCTGTATCACCAAGTGGCACTATCCCATGGCTTGTGTTTTACGTGCGGGCGAACGTGTCATCCGCTTCCCATGCTGGAGCTTAGTGATCCTAGTGGGGCAAACCGCAGCAGGAAACTACGGGGTCAGGCGTGATCTGATTAGCGCCCCCTAAGTGCAGTGGCACTAAGTGCACCCCCCCTATGTGCAGGCACGTCATTCGGATGTACTGGGAGCAATTTTCTTACGAACATGTGCCCACTTGCCAATGGCCACTTGTGTGTCATTTGTATGTTTTCTCTCATGCAGACTTTATTTAACTGGTTTTCCAGGCACGGGATAGTGCAGAACAGGTAGCGTCCCAGGATATGGCCGGCGGGTCAGGTGCCTGGGTGGGTGATCTGCGCAGTGGATTGGTTGGTGAGTGCTTTCCCTTGGAGTTGGGATACTCTGTACAAACCTCGGCTTGTCCCGTTGGTGCCTATGAGGGCATGTGTCGTAAACTAAGTGGGTTCGCCTTTTTGCATTGTGTGACTACTTCGCTGGTTTCAAGTTGCATTAGAATTCTGTTGCCTGCTGCCGAAGCCATTCCTAGCTTCTTGGGCACGGAATAAACTGAATTGCACGCGTACATGAGTATCAGGGTTGTAGTTAGCAGTTCAGCATCAGTAGATTTGGGTTGTGCCCGACCTTGTCTTGAGTAATGGCTGTGACTCCCGATTTAATTTGGAGGCTATAGTCTTGCTTGCGGTAACTGGAATAAGGCGTGTTGATCACATACTGGATGCGATGTCTGAGGAGGATCTTGGTGAATTGTTTTGGTCCAAAGCCAAAGTGAGCTGCTAGCGCAGGGCCAGAATCATTAGGTGACTGCAGCGCGACAAAGGTCTTCTAAGGCCACAGCTACAAAATGGTGCAAGAGAAGGAGTCCATGAGGACCACCCCTCGCAAGGAGGGCCAGCAGGGGTCACTCAGGGTACCAAGCTATTAGCTTCCAGTGTTTTCAGCAATTAACCAGCAGGCGAAGTTTGAGGGAAGCTGCTGAGTTGCCGGAGATTGTTGCTCGTCCCGGTGCTATTGATGGTGACTCTTAAGGGTAAGGTTCTAATTATTAGTTGCGTTTGGATACGTTGACAGGTTGCCCTTACCCGTGCAACACAGCGATAAGTTGCAAGTTTGTGGAGTGTTGAACTTGATTGATCTTGGAGCAGTAGGAATGTGGCCCGATTGACCTAGTGAGTTATGTCTTCCGGAGTAGTCTTTTACCCTGGTTTGGAGTCCCTCTAGTGTGCGGTGCTTACTTTACCCCTGCCTTTATAGAGCCAGCTATACACATTTTGGTTTCTTGTAACATGCTATTTTGTTCCAGCCCCCTGGATAGCAACATATTTTATTGCTTTTGACCGGATGCACCAGGAAGCCTCACAACGTTGGCAAGGTAAAAGCTTTCACCGTTAGTGTTATGGGGCATGCTTTTCTAACATGTAGTAAAGGTAGTTACATGTATTATTGTGACAAATTGTCTCATGCACATGTTTCTAGCAGGCAACGCTCATGCCTCCTCTTGATAGGGATCGTAGGAGTGCTTACATTACTAAGTGCAGCTAGTAATATTGTGTTAATAGTTTGGACCTGTTCAATTCAGCTATTATTGAACTCCTTTAACTAGCTGGGAAATAATATACCTGGACACACTATTTAATTGTAATTTGATGTCATGACATCCACCCGGGTCTCACAAGGGGGGAGGGGCCCTCACGATTTTCCCTGCTCATTTGCGGTGGGGCACACACTTGTCATACTGGTAACTTTTAACCCTGTAAGGTGAGTCAAGCCTGGACTCCCGGAGGTGCGGCTATGGCCCGCCACTGTTTTTGCAGAAGCAAGTTATCAGTGCTCGATTGAGTAGGGTGGTTGTTTATGGTCTGCGGCACCGTCCCTCAATTGTCATCCTCAGCACTGCTGGCTTTCAGAGAGGACCGCTCGACGCCACGGAGTAAGTCAAGTTTATTGGTGACTTTGCCTGTGGATTTATCGGTTTGTTTAATTTCTCGTGCACAGATTAAGTTGGACACTTATTGGCACGCTTCACCCAGTTTGGGTTGTGTCTTAGCAGGTAGGCCTGCAATTGTTTTGGCTCGGTTTTACTGGTAGGGCTCAGAGGGGGCAGGTAATAACAGTCTTTATACAAACTGCAGGGGAAGAACCAATGTCACTCTTTGTGCTCTGTACCATGGAAATGTCACACATAGCGGTTGATCCCGGGTAGCTCTGATAAATGGTGGCTAGTTCGTGGTTGACTATGCAAGGAAGCTTTATTGTGGCCTCTTTATCTTGTGCAACTAAGCAGCATTGACTGGCACTTTGACTCCCAAAGTAGCGTATATACGTCATTGTTTCACACAGGCACACGTCTAGCTCGGGAATTTCTGACATAATGCAGCCTTATCCTTGGCCTTTTAGAGTCTCTTGTTAGTCATTGGTGTATTTACTGATTTGGGTCTTACTCAGCTTCATGTTCGATTGCTGGCACGAACGTGTTATTCTGGTCCTTTTATGTCACTCGTAGTGCACTGTATTGATGGAAATGTCACACATAGCAGTTGACACCTTGGTAGCTATGGATGGGGGTGACTTTTTCTTGTTTGGCTGGAAGAAAGCTATTACAGTGGCTTAGTTCTCTTATGCACCATGAAGCATTGACTCAACTATGCGATGGCCTTGTTGTATGTTAGCGCTCCTTTTCTACGTAAGGATAGGGAGGCTTTGTCTTAGCGGCCAATCACCAAGCACTTCTCAGCACTTTTGCCTGTGCAAGCGGTATAGCCCATTAAGGCGATTGCTTTAGCTGTCTTTTCGTGAAGGGTCCGCAAGGGACAGGAATTTCCTCAGTCCAAGTCCCTCTTCAGGGGTTGACTCGCAGTGGAGGGCCCTTGGCTAGGTGCTTGGGTAAGCTTTTAAACCAGACAGCATCGATTTAGTTGTTATTCAGGTAAGATAGTCGGGATTCCTTTGGCAGTGTTCTCTTACCAGGTAGTAAGAGGAGGAAGTTTTAGTTCCCTGAGTTCCACAGGGTGCATATACTGTTGTATAGGCTGCTTGATTAAGCTTCATAGGGTACAACTTAGGCCAGGCACAGGGGGACGACTTGCGCATGTGTCTACCACGAGGAGATCCCTACACAGTGTTATAAGGGATGTTGCCTGTGCGAATCTCCCACTGGCCTCATACGCCTGATGGAGAGGCTCGCGGCCAGCGGTGGGCCGCCCAACTAATGTATTTGTTATGGGGGCAGGCATGCATAAAGAGTTGTTCCTCGATCTGCCAAGTCAGTCATCATAACTCGATGGCGTTCCCACTGCCCTAGATGGGTCAAGTTTCATTCTGGTAGTTCCCCCCCCTACCGGGTTGGTACTCTGGGACACCCGGGCTCATGTCACACTTCCCATGGCACGACAGTCACTCCAAGGTGGGAACGGTCAGTTTCAAGCTATGACAGGACAGGACCAGCCACTCACATTTACTGGTAACTCAAGTAAATGCATGTCACACACACTGACTGGGGGTGCGGGGCCCAATGTCCATTAACCAAAGCTGCGAGGGGGCATCAGGCTGTCAGTTGTCCTTGTGGGACGGACATGGGCACTAGGGGCCTAGTGCATGACACAGTATTTGCAGGGACACATATGCGTCCCAGCGCAGACCCCCTAAGGGATTTCAGCGCAGCAGGTGTCACAAAACCTGGTAGTCCGACATCGTTCTGGTGGATGTATCTAGGCTCACACGGGTGGTTAGCAGGGACCGGGATCCTGTGTCCGGTCCTAGGGTCTGCAAGCAGGGTAGACTGCACCAGTTGGCCCTTCATGGAGGTTTTCAGTGCCTACCCACAGGCAACTCACTCTCTTTCCCTCCACCTTGTGGTGACACCATGCTGTCACCGGGGAACTATGGTGAAGTATTGTTAATTTGTCTGGGCTCTGGGGCTAGCATGCACCCTAGAGGAAGAACACAAGGGGAATTGGTGACAGGTGAGCTTAGTGGCGGATTTCTTTCCTTAGCTCCCGTGGCATGGCGCTCTGTCAGGGACAAGTGAGGCATTTGGCTCGCAAGAGGTTTCCTGCGCCATGCGCAATCTTTTGAGCAGAGACTTGGCTTTATTGACATGTGTGCCACACGCCAATTTCCCATGGTGTTTCAGGACGTTTGGGTCAGCGGTCCACTTTTGTATGGACCTGTTTTTGCTGGACAGGGATGAGGCCCTAGTAATAGCAAGTAAGAACAGCTAGGAGGAATGCCGGCCTTGGTGGGGGGCCCTGGCTGCGACGGTCGCCACACCCAGGGCTGTGGTGGAGTTACAGGGCGATCCAGAGGCGGAAAGGTACCCGGGAGTACCCTCTTCAGGAGCACAATAGGATGCTGAGGCCTAATATCCCCAGGAAGTCTGTGCGGTGGACCCTGGGGCGGCCACCGTAGTGCCACAAGATGGCACACGGGGCAGCCCAGCGCTCTGAGACCCCGGAGGGTCCAGCGCGTCACTTCCGGCATGATGTGGGCGGGGGGGGAGTATATATTCCTCCCCCGCCCACCGAGCGGCCTCTTTGTCCGCTGTCCCCTCACCCTGACGCCGTTTCCCTCCCTTCCGCATACCCGGCGCTTTCAGGGTGGGGGGGTTATGTCTTCTAACCTTTTCTCATTTGTGTTGCAGGCGGAGTTACAGGGCGATCCAGAGGCAGAAAGGTACCCGGGAGTACCCTCTTCAGGAGCACAATAGGATGCTGAGGCCTAATATCCCCAGGAAGTCTGTGCGGTGGACCCTGGGGGTGCGACGGCGCCCCGCTATCCTACGGGCGGTTGGAAACCTGTACAACCGGGGGTCACTTGAACGCTCCGCCCCTCGTAGGGGGGGGGCATGAGCAGGAGGGTGGACCAATGGTTCACCGGAAATGGGAGGGGCTATCTCCTCACCACAACCGCTAAGCAACGATTGGCTAAGGCCACGTTGCAAATTGGCCCATCAGGTGGTAGGTCGCGTGGGGTGGCTTGCCTTTTGATCGTCTGTAAGATAACCCACCTTGTTGGCATGTGTATATGCTAATAAACCTGCAGCTACTTTTCTCCAACAAAAAGTTGTCTTGTCTGCTTATTTCTGCGACATGCATGTTGCTGCGAGCGGGCTGGTGAGTGGGCCGATATTGGCACTATGATTAATCTAAAATCTAGCTGGATTGACAAAATGAAATAAATGCAGCAGCTCACCTCGCCTTATGCACTACGTCAATATAACCATCAGCACACTGGGAAAGGGGCATAAAGCAGGAGGGAAGCTGCCCACGGCACCGCTGCCTGCTCGAAGACCAGAGCTCCAGAGAGGGTCATCGCGCAGTGCCTGTCACCTAGTTTGGACGTGGCGTGCACGGCACAGGATACAATCAGAGACCTGCCACCCCCTGACCCAATAAACTCTGTTGTGTCAAGTAGAAAAGGTGCCGGATCCAAATGAGCAGCTGATCTCCATGACCAGTCTATGCAAGTGAGACCCCGTTTTTCTGTGCTAGCTTTTTTAGTCACTCATTGGGGGGACCCCGCCTGGCTCCAGAGACATGAGCAGGCCCTGCGTGATCAGCGCAGTCACCCACCTGGCAGCTTAGAAGATAGACAGGCCTGCTCACTCCGTGACTGTTGGTCGGGGCTAGCGCACTCATGATCTCCCCTCTGCTGATGCATGTTTCTCAGGAGTCGCTCAGGTACAGGGGCGGGTTGGATCAAAAGTGCTGCGGGTGCTGCTATATTGAGCAGCGAGGCCAGGTCCACAAATTGGTGCGAACAGCTTGAGCGCAAGGAGCCTCACTATAGGGGCATCACGCTGTCACAGGCCTATGCTAGGTGGTGGTGACGTGCGTGCGCTGCATGCTGCAGGCAGCAGGTGGCTGTGCGTTGCCTGCTTGCACTTCAAACAGGGCCGCTCGCGCGGCACTGGTGGCCCGTTGCGGTGGCCGTTATCATTTATTTGGGGACACTGACACTATCAGTGTGTCAGTGTCCCCAAATAAATTATAAAAGCCGCCGCAACGGGCCCCTAGTGCTGCGCGACCTCCGCCCCAAAGATAGTGCCGCCCCCCCCTAGCTACGCCCCTGTGGAAAACTACACTATTCCTCCACCCACACCCTGAAATACCAATACTTCTATTTCCGGGTGCAGGATGCATCAATTAACGAAACCTGGGTGTGGCAGCCAGCAACTTGCGAATCACTGCATCCGGCAGAGGATGCCGCCCAGGAACTTGAAGCCGCTGCGGGGAGCACCGCTGAATGAGACGAAGCGGGAGAAGATAGGCTCTGTCACCGAGCAAGGTCTGCAGGCTAGAGCTCTCCCTGCTGAACCTCCTCTTGCAGATGGCGGTGTTGAGCCTGGAAAGGAGGAGCACAGAGTCCGCAGGAGAAGGCTCTTACCCTCCACAGCTGGTGTGAAGACTCTGCTGCACTTTGCTGGACCATGGCTGTGTGTTCAGTGCTCGCTTCGCGCAATAACCCCTCCACGCTGTATGTTAGCGTAAAAGGCCATTTTATTAGGACAGGGTTGACAACCATATTTAAACATAACATCAATAAACATCTAACAATCCCCAACCTCGGAGTCATTCATCCATCATCCATTTCCACATTCCAGTTACTCTCTCTCGATTCACTCAGCGACCTCTTCCCTGATACAATTTGCTTCCTCACTTATCTTTCAACGTCCTCCATCGCACTCCTGCATGCTGCACCCCCATCATGCATCTGTATCCCCCTCCCCGGAAGGGTGAGTATGCCCGTCATAGACCCCCCACACCTCCAAAGTACTGATAGCACCAACCTCAACCCGTCTTAAACTGGCACGCTATTCAGGGCAAATACCCTTTCCCACTCCTAAAAACATGTAGGGCGGTCAAAACTTTTCCTAACCCTTCCCTAACGAAGCTGGGGACAAGAAGAGGATGAAACTTCCACTCCTGCCCCCTATAAACCCTATCTTAAGCCCACCCCTAAACCCACCCCTTAACCTTCCTATCACCCTGTCCTCACTATCGCGCGAACACCCCAGGGGAAGAATGGTCTGCCGACCTTACTTCCCCGGGGGCCTCATCCTGACCGCAGACTCTGAGGCGTCTGTGTGCGGAGGTGAGGTAAGGCGCTTTCTGTTTCTGGCATGAGAAGGTGGGAGATAGGTGAATGAGACTGCTCCCTAGGGAGACAGTAGAGACACATACAGTGTCCCCAGGCAGAGCCTGTGCCCTGGTCACCACTTGTTGAGCTGTGCCTACTGGCTGCGGTGAGCCTTAGGTGGCATTTCTTAGTAGCAGTGCCAGTGTCACGTCCCTCATCGAGCCAGCTGCATGACGGGCTGGCCAGATTTAAAAAACTGCAGTGCAAACACAACGTCTGGTCCTCTGCCTAAGCAGAACCTTCTCCGTGGTCAGGTCGGATCACACAGTTACGCTGCATGCACAACAGTATACTAAAGTTGGATTAATTCCACCTACACGCGGAACTCAGTGGAATGCCACTGAGTTTTTTGGTAACTCCACGGAACTCTGCGGAGTGAAACTCCGTGAGCTCCACCCACCCCTATTTACCAATAGGCAATGTATACTTGTAATTTTGTCAGGAAGGGCACAATATGTCATGGATTAGCACCTGTTGTGCATGAGATAGCTCTGAATTTTGCATGCATAATGCTCTATCTACCGGAAGATATAAGCACACTCAGGAATGTACACGAACAAGCAGAGAGCCTGAACACAAGCGGGAGAGTACATTCACAGACTCAATTCATGGCAAAAGAACAGGCAATTGAAGGCAAGCACAAACTGAAAAATGTGTACAGGATCATACAGATGGGGGTTATTGCACTGTACATTATATAAATGGAGGCCTGCGTAAACCAAGAACAGGAGCAAATCCATGGGAACACACTTGAATGCAACAAGTAAAGGTGGCTACTGTGACTCAGATGCAAACAATCCGTTTATACCAGGAGAGCATTAGATATCACATATCTGATGCTTTGCTTGTACTCAAGGGGACATGCTTTAAGGGGTGAGGTTTGGGCATACTAGTTATATTATATATAAGCATGAAACAAAACTAGCCCAGTAATGGGTACTTTTGAAGATACTAGGGTTGATCGCCTGCACCGATCAGGCTTCAAACGAAAACCCAAGTATTACATGCCTTGGTGAAATGTCTACCACAGCAGCATGTCCCAAGAAGCAAAGACAAATAACACAATGGAAACATGGTACAATTTCTTCGAAGGCACACTTGGAAGAATCTACCCTACACCCTACCAATTTCTATAAATACTTAAAAAAGTAATAAGCTACCACGAACTAAGAATGAAACAATCCCTAACCCAACTCAACTAAAACTATCCAAACATGCAAAAGAAATGCATGAAATCCTAGAAGCACAGTAAAACTGTCTGCTACCAACCGAGGTCTACCGTACCCTAACTTAGAAGCTAGAACCCTACTTAAACAAGCATTTGCAATGCAATAGGTCTCGCATTAGGAAAGTTTGAGCTATTGGTATTGTAAATGACACATTTTTTATTTATGTGTTGGGTTTGAAAATAGCGAAATTAATAGCTTTGTCATTTACAATGCCAATAGTTGTAACTTTCGCAAATGTGACACCTGTAGCATTTGTAATGCAATATGTGTTGTATTTACGTGACTTAGATGTATTGATATTACAAATAATAAAGGCTTTTAATTTTTTTTAATAATTAATACTTAAATCAAAGTTATTGTAATTTATAATGGTAATAGCTTAAACTTTTGTAAATAACTTTTGTGACGTTATGTTCAGTGTATTTTATTGTGACGAAAATCCAAGAACAGAAGTGAAATATTTACATCTTTTTGTGACATTTGTAATACAGCTTGAAACATTGAGAGAATATATTTGAACCAGCTGTTGTTGAATGGTTGCACAGATTGTTGCTGTGGTGGCGACGAGTGATGCTGTAGCGTTCAGTGATGCTGTGGTAGCGCATAGTGATGTTGTGGTGCCCCTGAGTGATGCTGTGGTGGTGCGATAGATAGAGTGAGTGCGATAGATAGATAGAGTGAGGGCGATAGATAGATAGATAGAGTGAGGGCGATAGATAGATAGACA
This sequence comes from Lissotriton helveticus, assembly GCF_964261635.1. NCBI lineage: Eukaryota > Metazoa > Chordata > Amphibia > Caudata > Salamandridae > Lissotriton > Lissotriton helveticus. Next base: position 447,166,211 of record NC_136065.1, read on the forward strand.
GATAGATAGAGTGAGGGGGATAGATAGTTAGACAGATAGATAGAGTGAGGGCGATTGATAGATACATAGATAGAGTGAGGGCGATAGATAGATAGAGTGAGGGCGATAGATAGCTAGATAGATAGAGTGAGGGCGATAGATAGATAGATAGATAGATAGATAGATAGATAGATAGATAGATAGATAGATAGATAGATAGATAGATAGAGTGAGGGCGATAGATAGATAGAGTGAGGGCGAAAGATAGAGTGAGGGCGAAAGATAGATAGAGTGAGGGCAATAGATAGAGTGAGGGCGATAGATGGAGTGAGGGCGATAGATAGATTGAAAGATAGATAGATAGATAGGTAGATAGATAGATAGATAGATAGATAGATAGATAGATAGATAGATAGATAGATAGATAGATAGATAGATAGATAGATAGATAGAGTGATGGTGATAGAGTGAGGGCGATAGATAGATAGAGTGAGGGCGATAGATAGAGTGAGGGGGATAGATAGATAGATAGATAGATAGATAGATAGATAGATAGATAGATAGATAGATAGATAGATAGATAGATAGATAGATAGATAGATAGATAGATAGAGTGAGGGCTATAGATAGATAGATATTGTAATTATGTGGCATGTAATTATGTGGCACTGAGTGGTATTTGGAGTGTATGTTGCATTGTAATTATGTAGCATATAATTATGTGGCACTGGGTGGTATTGTGTGGAGTGTGTGTTGCATTCAGTAGAGTGTAATTATGTGGTGTGTAATTATGTGGCACTGAGTGGTATTTGGAGTGTATGTTGCGTTGAGCGCAGTGTAATTATGTAGCATATAATTATGTGGCACTGAGTGGTATTGTGTGGAGTGTATGTTGTATTCAGTAGAGTAATTGTGTGGTGTGTAATTATGCGGCACTGAGTGGTATTGTTTGGAGTGTATGTTGCATTGAGTGCAGTGTAATTATGTAGCATATAATTATGTGGCACTGAGTGGTATTGTGTGGAGTGTGTGTTGCATTCAGTAGAGTGTAATTATGTGGCATGTAATTATGTAGCACTGAGTGGTATTTGGAGTGTATGTTGCATTGAGTGCAGTGTAATTATGTGGCGTGTAATAATGTGGCACTGAGTGGTATTAGGAGTGTATGTTGCATTGAGTGCAGTGTAATTATGGGGTGTGTAATTATGTGGCACTGAGTGGTATTTGGAGTGTATGTTGCATTGAGTACAGTGTAATTATGTAGCATATAATTATGTGGCACTGAGTGGTATTGTCTGGAGTGTATGTTGTATTCAGTATAGTGTAATTATGTGGCGTGTAATTATGTGGCACTGAGCGGTATTTGAAGTGTATGTTGCATTGAGTGCAGTGTAATTATGTGGCGTGTAATTATGTGACACTGAGTGGTATTTGGAGTATATGTTGCATTGAGTGCGGTGTAATTATGTGGCGTGTAACTATGTGGCACTGAGTGGTATTTGGAGTGTATGTTGCATTGAGCGCAATGTCATTATGTAGCATACAATTATGTGGCACTGAGTGGTATTTGGAGTGTATGTTGCATTGAGTGCAGTGTAATTATGTGGCACTAAGTGGTATTTGGAGTGTATGTTGCATTGAGTGCAGTGTAATTATGTGGCATGTAATTATGTAGCACTAAGTGGAATTTGGAAAGTATGTTGCGTTGAGTGCAGTGTAAATATGTAGCATGTAATTATGTGGCACTGAGTGGTATTTGGAGTGTATGTTGCATTGAGTGCAGTGTAATTATGTGGCACTAAGTGGTATTTGGAGTGTATGTTGCATTGAGTGCAGTGTAATTATGTGGCATGTAATTATGTAGCACTAAGTGGAATTTGGAAAGTATGTTGCGTTGAGTGCAGTGTAAATATGTAGCATGTAATTATGTGGCACTGAGTGGTATTTGGAGTGTATGTTGCATAGAGTGCAGTATAATTGCTCATTGACAATTGTGTGTACTTTAGGAGAGATGGGAGAGGAGAGGGGAGAGAAGGGAGAGTCAGGAGAGAGGAGAGAGATGGGAGAGGGGAGGGGAGAGAAGGGAGAGTGAGGAGAGAGGGGAGAGAGGGGAGGAGAGAGGGGAGAGAGAAGTGCGGGGAGAGGAGAGAGGGGAGAGGAGAGAGGGGAGAGGAGAGAGGGGAGAGGGGAGAGGGGAGAGTGAGGAGAGGGGAGAGGAAGGAGGGAGAGAAGAAGAGTAGAAGAGAGGGGACAGTGGTAAGAGAGGAGAGTGGTGAGAGGGGAGAGTGGTGAGAGGGGAGAGTGATGAAAGGGAAGAGTGGTGAAAGGGGAGAGTGGTGAGAGGGGAGAGTGGTAATAGTGTAGAGGGGAGAGTGGGGAGAGTGGTGAGAGGGGTGAGAGAGGTGAGAGTGGAGAGTGGTGAGAGGGGAGAGTGGTGAGAGGGGAGAGTGGTGAGAGGGGAGAGTGGTGAGAGGGGAGAGTGGTGAAAGGGGAGAGTGGTGAAAGGGGAGAGTGGTGAGAGAGGAGAGTGGTGAGAGGGTAGAGTGGGTAGAGGGGAGAGTGGTGAGAGGGGAGAGTGGTGAGGGGAGAGTAGTGAGAGGAGAGTGGTGAGAGGGGAGAGTGGTGAGAGGGGAGAGGGGTGAAAGGGGAGATGGTGATAGTGTAGAGGGGAGAGTGGTGAGAGTGGTGAGAGGGGAGAGTGGTGAGAGGGATGAGAGGTGAGAGGGGGAGAATGGTGAAAGGGGAGAGTGGTGATAGTGTAGAGGGGAGAGTGGTGAGAGGGGAGAGAGGGGAGAGTGGGGAGAGGGGCGAGTGGGGAGAGGGGTGAGAGAGGAGAGGGGTTAGAGGGGAGAGGGGTTAGAGGGGAGAATATTGAGAGGGTAGAGTGTTGAGAGGGTAGAGTGTTGAGATGGTAGAGTGTTGAGAGGGTATAGTGGTGAGAGGGTAGAGTGGTGAGAGGGTAGAGCGGGTAGAGTGGTGAGAAGGGAGAGTGGTGAGAGGGTAGAGGGGAGAGTGGTGAGAGGGGAGAGTGGTGAGAGGGGAGAGTGGTGAGAGGGGAGAGTGGTGAGGGGACAGTGGTGAGAGGAGAGTGGTGAGAGGGGTGAGTGGTGCGAGGGGAGAGTGGTGAGAGGGGAGAGTGGTGAGAGGGGAGAGTGGTGAGAGGGGAGAGGGGTGAGAGGGGAGAGGGGAGGGTGGTGAGTGGGGAGAGTGGTGAGAGTGGGGAGAGTGGGGAGAGTGGTGAGTGGGGAGAGTGGTGAGAGTAGTGAGTGGTGAGAGCGGAGAGTCGAGATTGGGGAGAGTGGTGAGAGTGGTGAGAGGGGGGAGTGGGGAGAGAGGGGAGAGTGGGGAGAGAGTGGAGAGTGGGGAGAGTGGAGAGAGTGAAGAGCGGAGAGAGAGGAGAGAGGAGAGTGAGGAGAGAGATGAGAGGGGAGAGAGGGAAGAGGGGACAGAGAAGAGAGTGGTGAGAGGGGAGAGTGGTGAGAGGGAAGAGCGGTGAGAGGGGAGAGTGGTGAGAGGGGAGAGCGGTGTGAGAGGGGAGAGAGTGGTGTGAGAGGGGAGAGAGTGGTGTGAGAGGGGAGAGTGGTGTGAAAGGGGAGAGTGGTGTGAGAGGGGAGAGTGGTGTGAGAGGGGAGAGTGGTGTGAGAAGGGAGAGTGGTAAGAGGGGAGAGAGGGGAGAGTGGTGAGAGTGGTGTGAGAGAGGAGAGTGGTGAGAGAGGAGAGAGGTGAGAGGGGAGAGTAGTGGGAGGGGAGAGTGGTGAGAGGGAATAGTGGTGTGAGAGGGGAGAGAGTGGTGTGAGAGGGGAGAGAGTGGTGTGAGAGGGGAGAGAGTGGTGTGAGAGGGGAGAGAGTGCTGTGAGAGGGGAGAGTGGTGTGAGGGGAGAGTGGTGAGAGGGGAGATTGGTGAGAGGGGAGAGTGGGGAGAGGGGAGGGTGGTGAGTGGGGAGAGCGGTGAGAGTGTGGTGAGTGGGGAGAGTGGTGAGTGGGGAGAGTGGTGAGAGTGGTGAGTGGTGAGAGGGGAGAGTCGGGAGAGTGGGGAGAGTGGTGAGAGTGGTGAGAGGGGAGAGTGGGGAGAGTGGGGAGAGTGAAGAGAGGAGAGAGAGGAGAGAGGAGAGTGAGGAGAGAGAAGAGAGGGGAGAGAGGGAAGAGGGGAGAGAGAAGAGAGTGGTGAGAGGGGAGAGTGGTGAGAGGGAAGAGTGGTGAGAGGGGAGAGTGGTGTGAGAGGGGAGAGAGTGGTGTGAGAGGGGAGAGAATGGTGGGAGAGGGGAGAGAGTGGTGTGAGAGGGGAGAGTGGTGTGAGAGGGGAGAGTGGTGTGAGAGGGGAGAGTGGTGTGAGAGGGGAGAGTGGTGAGAGAGGAGAGTGGTGAGAGGGGAGAGTGGTGAGAGGGGAGAGTGGTGAGAGGCATTGTGACGTCTTCCCGTTTAAATTTCACTTGATTGGTTCTAAGAAGAATTTGCATCATATGTTTGGATGGCAACAATTCTATCTGAAAAGGAGTTGCCATGGGGTGAATTTTAGCTAGTCTAGATTTTACAGTCAACAACTTTAAGCAGGCTGGGACTTCAACTGTTAAATGTGCTTACAAGCACATGTAAAAGTTCTACCATTTTGTTGGATGAAAAACTAGAAGTCACTGAAAATCGCACCTAATAGGATGAGGCGAGTTAACACATAAAATACACTGTGGTTTTTGTTGTTGTGCTGAAACAGTTTCACCTTCTACGTGGAGGCAGATAGAAGTTCAAGTGAAGTATGCATTGGTTCGAGCCACAGATTTGCAGTTTATGCAAATTATTCTTTAACTACACCGACTCGTGATTTGCACAAACACTGTGATATTGCAATTTATGGTGTTATGCATCAGGGTTTCAAATAGTAGCTTTGGACAGAAACATATTTTTTGTAACTATATACCGTCAGATAATGATTCAGACACAAGTATTCAATGATGCAGGATACAGGGTGGATGAAACTCAAAGGTATCCAGGAACTCCCATTTTGTTGTTACCGAAAAGGTGAAAAGGTATTTTCTGATGAGGAAATTGATGCAATGTGACCTGGATGCCAAATGCGGCCTCTTAAAGTGATGGAGGCAATGCTGCATATTCTCTGTGTGGAAGGAAAACAAGTAATGTAGGATAAGCAACAATGAAGAAAAAAAGGGATTCTGACATGGAATAATGAGTGAAGCGTGTCCATTTCCTTCCCTTTGATCTGTGAGTACAAAGAGGTACCTCTGAAAAAAGCCCGGCTAATCGGTGGAAAAGTGAGACAAGCATTTACAATGCAATGGTTTCGCCTTTGGAAAAGTTAGAGCTGTTGGCATTGTAAATGACAAAATTTGTATTTATGTGTTGGTTTTGAAAACAGATAAATAAATGGCATTGTCATTTACATTGCCATTAACTTAATCTCTGCAGTCACTCTGCAGTCCCTAGCACTCCATAGCACCCCCTAGCACTCCCTAGTCACTCTGCACTCCCTAGCCCTCCCTAGTCACTCTGCACTCCCTAGCACTCCCTAGCCCTCCCTAGTCACTCTGCACTCCCTAGCACTCTGCACTCCCTAGCATTCTGCACTCTGCACTCCCTAGCACTCCCTAGTCACTCTGCACTCCCTAGTCACTCTGCACTCCCTAGCACTCCCTAGTCACTCTGCACTCCCTAGTCACTCTGCACTCCCTCGCACTCCCTCGCACTCCCTAGCACTCTGCACTCCCTTGCACTCTGCACTCCCTTGCACTCTGCACTCCCTTGCACTCTGCACTCCCTCACACTCCCTAGCAGTCCCTAGTCACTCTGCACTCCCTAGCACTCCCTAGTCACTCTGCACTCACTGGCACTCCCTAGTCACTCTGCACTCCCTTGCACTCCCTAGCATTCTGCAGTCACTCTGCATTCCCTAGCACTCCCTAGTCACTCTGCACTCCCTAGCACTCCCTAGTCACTCTGCACTCTTTAGCACTCCCTAGCCACCCTGCACTCCCTAGCACTCCCTAGCACTCTGCAGTCACTCTGCACTCCCTAGCACTCTGCACTCACTAGCACTCTGCAGTCACTCTGCAGTCACTCTGCACTCCCTAGCACTCTGCAGTCACTCTGCACTCCCTAGCACTCCCTAGTCACTCTGCACTCCATAGCACTCCCTAGTCACTCTGCACTCCCTCGAACTCCCTAGTCACTCTGCACTCCCTAGCACTTCCTAGCACTCCCTAGTCACTCTGCACTCCCTAGCAACCCCTAGCACTCCCTAGTCACTCTGCACTCCCTAGCACTCCGCACTCCCTAGCACTCCCTAGTCACTCTGCACTCCCTAGTCACTCTGCACTCCCTAGCACTCCCTAACACTCTGCAGTCACTCTGCACTCCCTAGCACTCCCTAGTCACTCTGCACTCCCTAGCACTCTCTAGTCACTCTGCACTCCCTAGCACTCCCTAGTCACTCTGCACTCCCTAGCACTCTCTAGCCACTCTGCACTCCCTAGCACTCTGCAGTCACTCTGCACTCCCTAGCACTCTGCACTCCCTAGCACTCTGCAGTCACTCTGCACTCCCTAGCACTCTGCACTCCCTAGCACTCCCTAGCACTCTGCAGTCACTCTGCACTCCCTAGCACTCTGCAGTCACTATGCACTCCCTAGCACTCCCTAGTCACTCTGCACTCCCTAGCACTCCCTAGTCACTCTGCACTCCCTAGCACTCCCTAGCACTCCCTAGTCACTCTGCACTCCCTAGCACTCCCTAGTCACTCTGCACTCCCTAGCACTCCCTAGTCACTCTGCACTCCCTAGCACTCCGCACTCCCTAGCACTCCCTAGTCACTCTGCACTCCCTAGTCACTCTGCACTCCCTAGCACTCCCTAACACTCTGCAGTCACTCTGCACTCCCTAGCACTCCCTAGTCACTCTGCACTCCCTAGCACTCTCTAGTCACTCTGCACTCCCTAGCACTCCCTAGTCACTCTGCACTCCCTAGCACTCTCTAGTCACTCTGCACTCCCTAGCACTCCCTAGCACTCTGCAGTCACTCTGCACTCCCTAGTCACTCTGCACTCTGCACTCCCGCCTTGAACAGGGCCAGCACGTACTGTCCCATGAGGGCCGCCTTACCATCTGACAAACGTTAAGAGTCAAGCAGGGTTAACCGTGACTGTTGGCCTGCTCGGGGACATTATCTCCTGTTCCCAGATACTTGCGGATGGATAACTTGGTTGACCATCTCTGCCAAACAAAAGTGTATGTTTTAGAATTAAAGACATACAGGCCTGTCAGCAGACATTTACCGGAACTGTCGTACACTCTTAGAATACCCCCTTCTTTCCCACTGAGGCAGTGTCAAGCACCCTTTGTCACAGCAGTTCTCCCTTAAACCGTGTTAGAAACCGTGTTAGAAGATGCCTGCGAGGCATAGCTTATAACATCTGTATGCCCAGGTGCTTAGATAATGCACTGACTCTCCATCCTCCTTCTGCAACACCACCACTAAGCCCCATATCTCTTTAACAAATTGAGCGAACAGTGAGCCAATCGCATTGGTTACATCCTTTTGCCTTTTTTTCTCTCTCCCCCCCCCTGAAAAACCTATCTTGATGCAATAGATTTCAAGCAGTTGGAATCGATCTTCATTGGCTCTAGAGCTGAGTGGGTGAATGGGAGTAGGAGTGGGGTCTTCATCCGCCAAAGGTCGATAACATTAGTTATTTGTTTTTGTGGGAGTTTTACATAGCACAAACTCGACCTGAAGGTATCAGAGCGCTTTAGTGAGCATCAGTTGCGTTACAGGCGGACACATTCATTTTGCTAGGCACGGTAATCACGTGATTTGCCCAGAATCACAGGATGCTGAGCGTCCCTGCCAAGACTGGATCCCTGTTCCCTAGCTTCGTGGTTGATTGTTCTAGCCGTTATGCCACATCCTTGCAATCGCAATCCCATTCACTTGCCAAACAAATCAACGCTGTAACAATGTTAGCATAGTACTTATAACTGTAAAAAAAAAATGCCCTGTGTTCCAAAAAGGGGCTTGGTCTCTACTCTCTACAAGCCTTACCTGGATCCACTCGTGAAGGTCACTCGGCGGTCCTCTGCGGTGTAATAGTGCCCCAGGAGGAGGGTGGAGAGGGTGACAATGACCATCCAAAAGAGACCGCAGCTGTTCAGCCGGGGAGCCCGGGGGCAAAAGACTTTCATTCCTGGAGGCTTCGTTTGGGGATCCTGCCCCTCCCCTTAACAGTTACTTCAGGCTCTGCAGGAACGCAAGAGTAGGGTCCTGGGACCCTCTAAGAGAGTGCGGTGAGGCAATGGACTTCTATCATTTGTACTCCGCGGATCACCTGTTCCAATCTCGGCAGGTTAATGCGCCGGCTGCAGAGCTCTGTGCGAGACGACGAGGTCAAAGTTTCCAGTTCCAGTAAAAGTGTAGGGTGGGTTAACGCGCCGACTGTGGAACTCTGTGTATGCCCGGGAAGCTACAAATTCGAAGCCCATCAGGGTGGCGGTAGGCGTACAGCTAAATGTACCCTCACAAGTCGCAGGCGGGGCTAGGTCACTTGTACTTCCAAAAGAGTACTTCAAGCCCCCCACCGAGCTCCGCGGGGACCCGGTGCAGCGCCCATAACACCTGTTCTGCCAATATAAGCATATTAGCGTTTCGGAAAAAATCTGCTACTGTTTCTTTAAACGAGGAGCAACCCTGCTGGGTTGTGCTCAGATGGCCACAATTAAAGTTTAGCCACCCGCTAGGCTTCAACTGACCAACAGAAAACGAAGAATGGCCGGTACCGAGGCTTGGCACAACAACCTATTGAAACAAGACTGGGATTGAGGGCTGAGATATGGCTAGAGGTGCCCCGTGTGACAGTGGGGACGGGCACAGGGCACACGGACAGCGGGAGTCACGAGGGGCGGGGGGCAAACAAAGACACGGACAGCGGAAGGGGGGATGGACAGCGGGATACAACCATGCGGGACCAGGACGATCAAATAAATGATGAAAAACAGCCATGAAAGAAAAAAAAAAAGTACACGCCCACAGTGGACACGTCTTCATGACGTTGCGAAAAGCCTAAAAATCGCCGGAACGCCCACGAATCTGCTCCGGCATTGACGGACAGATCTCTGTTCCAATAGCTAACCTCCATTTATGGAGCTAGCCAATGGAACCGAGAGGCGGTGACCAAGCCACATACTGTTCTCATTAGATTTGGCCTGCGCCGAAAAGCTGCGCGGTGCGCAGCTTTCGACCAGGCGAAACCTAAAAACGTTTGGGAGGATGTACCTGAAATAATGACACAGAGTAACAGCTTGCTGAATAGAAAGCACATGCCTGTGTGTGTGTGAACTGCCATATGTGTTAGTTAAATAAACTCCTTGTGCGTGTGCTTTTCCTTTTGTGCCACGCGATTAGCCTTTGCGTGCGTCATTTTATAAAAGACTGCACGCAATTTGCCAAAGGCGGGCTCATTGAGAAAACATTTCTCTTCCCTAAACTCTAGTCCGCTAACGCCCTCCTTCTTATTGCTGTCTTGAGTCTGGTAGCGCCAGGATGCCTTTTAGGTGACAGACGCGCTTTATAAATGCAATAAATAAATAAATAAATAAATTGCTCCGCCCATGGCCTATTGGTGTCTATTACACACACCAAAGGCCATGTGGTTTCAATTATCGTGCCCATACACATGTTTCGCTGTGTCGCACACAACTTGTGGGCCTGTTTTTTTTTTTACAATAGCGATTGCTTTCGTGATCGGTTTCAGTGCCGCTTGTTCTATTTTTTCTATTTTCTTTCTCAATGAAAATAGAAAAGCATTTGCTGGCTGAATGTCAGTCTTTACATGATTACTACAAGAATACATATTTATATCATGGATGTCATTCGATACCCTCCACAAAGCATTAACCCCAATGTGCAGCATGCACTCAGTAAAATGCTCATGAAAACTAATGACATTCCAGCCTTCACTTGTTCTCACCCTCAGTGCACATTTCAATGGAGTGCGGGACTACCCTTACTTCACAATACTCATGCTGTGCCGTTTGCAGCACACATCATCGAGCTCAGTCGCCTTCCCTGCCCTCCCCACCCGGGCTTTGCCCGCCACGCCCCTCTAGCTGAACCAAAACCCGGCCAGGTTTGCCGGGTTTGCCATCTTGTGTCTCTGCGTCCCCTGGTGCGCGTGAAAGGTGCATTTCTGTCGTGTGCGTGAACGCAGAGTCCGCCCTGACGCCAGATGCCTGCTCTGATTTTCCGAGGGCTACATTGCGGGATTATTCCCCCGTAGACCTAGACACCCCTCTCCCGGCTCTGTACGGCGCACGACCACCCCCCACCTCCTTGATCGCAGCACGCCTGCCCTGGCCAGATTACATATCCTGGCTTATTTAAGGGTGGGGACAGTAATATATCTGGAGTGGAATTCCTGATCCTGGCTATTCCCTGATTTCTTTATTTATTTTTCTCTAATTGTAGTCTTGCATGCATTTTTTTTCTGGCAGTACTGGCCTCCTTCTGCTGTAGGGTAAAGTGGAAGGAGGGTGAAAAAGCGGGGCAGACTCCCCATTTTTAGGTCTCGCGACCTATCGATGCACGCAAGCGCATCGAGCGGAGCGAGAATTCAAGTGCTCGAAATCCTAGTGAAACCAAGGGCTTCTTGCGCTGCGGTTTTCATTAAGTTCACGTGAATCACGTGAGCAAACAAGCACGCGCATTCACGGCCACAGAGCACATCAAAGGGCTTCGCCCAGCGTGCGCTCTGCGGCTTCTCCTCCCCTAACTAATTAATCATGGCTGGCCGGCCGGCCGTACTTTCAGTTTCCCGGACGCAGCTGCGGTGACTTCCTTGCTCACGCTGTTGCCTTGGGACCATCAACAACAATTAAATATTCAGTTTCCCTGACACTCTTATTTTTTTACATTACGTGCCACCAGTAATTTTTTGCAAATGCTTCTTTATTTAATTTACACGCATACATACAATATCAGCATGAAGCCCTTTCACGAGCGCCATGCTTTAATGTTTTCATTGTTGTCTCTCTCCATGTTCCTCCACCCCGATCTCTGCTCTCTCTCCCCCCTCCATTCCCGTACTTTCAGTTTCCCGGCCGGAGCTGCGGTGACTTCCTTGCTCACGCTGTTGCCTTGGGACCATCAACAACAATTAACTATTCAGTTTCCCTGACACTCTTATGTTTTTTACATTACGTGCCACCAGTAATTTTTTGCAAATGCTTCTTTATTTAATTTACACGCATACATACAATATCAGCATGAAGCCCTTTCACGAGCGCCATGCTTTAATGTTTTCATTGTTGTCTCTCTCCATGTTCCTCCACCCCGATCTCTGCTCTCACTCCCCCCTCCATTCTCCCACGCCCTCCTTGTTTTTTTAACGAATGAAACAAAGAGTTTTCGCGTCATGCTGTTTGCTTATTTGCATCTCATTGATGCTGGGAACGAAGAGATTACTATCTTTAGTGCCGATCTTCAAGCACTTAATTATCATGGCCTGGTTTCGTTTCTCAGCTGGCACATCAAGCTGACACTTCACAGTGTACCAGACTTTCTGTCTTCTTGTTTTTTTCATTCTTTAACATATTATTCCCAATTGAAGGGTAATGCAAAGTGGCTGCGTGCGCATTGCATGCACTCGGTTGAAAAACACTTGTTATGGTGTACATCGGTGCAGCGCATTATGCAGTCTTACAGTTCTTCCCTGTCATCTAAAATGGCACGTCATGTACTGACTTTGTTAGGCTAGTAGGTTGAATTAAGTGTTGTAAATATTACAACAGAGTCCCACACGAATTTCTGGTTATATCAGTCAAACACTTTACCACTTAATTAATATTAAACTACACGAAGCAATTCATCTTTCGAGGCCGCATAGGTGCGCCCGTAAAACACCCTTATTCTAAAACAAGCATTGGCATTGCCAATAGGTCTCGCTTGTGGGACCTTATAAGTATTTAGTTTTGCAGCACAATATCCTTGTTGCACCAAGGATATTGTGCTGCAAAACTAAATACTTATAAGGTCCCACAAGCGAGACCTATTGGCAATGCCAATGCTTGTTATGTCGATTCAGAAAAGGGGGTGGTGATGAACAGAGTGTCTGAATTAAGCACACCACTCTTACCCAGTCCAAAGATCCGGGCTTGATCCATCACCGTTATTTAGTTCACTGCCCCATCCCAGCTCAGAACCTGGCTATATGCAAATTAGTCTGTCCCTGGCCTAGTGCATCATGGGAACAGGGCAGACCAAACTACCAAGCCAATTCTTCACCAGAAAGGAGACAAGCTACCGGGGACCGGTTTCTGGCATTTCAGCCTCGTCGGCCCGGCTTGCTTGAATCCTGATGGAGCAGTGAGCAAGGGACTCATGTCTGAGTATGCCCTGCCACACCTATAGTGGCCAAAAACGATTCAGAAAAGGGGGTGGTGATGAACAGAGTGTCTGAATTAAGCAGACCACTCTTACCCAGTCCAAAGATCAGGGCTTGATCCATCACCGTTATTTAGCTCACTGCCCCATCCCAGCTCAGAACCTGGCTATATGCAAATTAGTCTGTCCCTGGCCCAGTGCATCATGGGAACAGGGCAGACCAAACTGCCAAGCCAATTCTTCACCAGAAAGGAGACAAGCTACCGGGGACCGGTTTCTGGCATTTCAGCCTCGTCGGCCCGGCTTGCTTGAATCCTGATGGAGCAGTGAGCAAGGGACTCATGTCTGAGTATGCCCTGCCACACCTATAGTGGCCAAAAACGATTCAGAAAAGGGGGTGGTGATGAACAGAGTGTCTGAATTAAGCAGACCACTCTTACCCAGTCCAAAGATCAGGGCTTGATCCATCACCGTTATTTGGCTCACTGCCCCATCCCAGCTCAGAACCTGGCTATATGCAAATTAGTCCGTCCCTGGCCCAGTGCATCATGGGAACAGGGCAGACCAAACTACCAAGCCAATTCTTCACCAGAAAGGAGACAAGCTACCGGGGACCGGTTTCTGGCATTTCAGCCTCGTCGGCCCGGCTTGCTTGAATCCTGATGGAGCAGTGAGCAAGGGACTCATGTCTGAGTATGCCCTGCCACACCTATAGTGGCCAAAAACGATTCAGAAAAGGGGGTGGTGATGAACAGAGTGTCTGAATTAAGCAGACCACTCTTACCCAGTCCAAAGATCAGGGCTTGATCCATCACCGTTATTTAGCTCACTGCCCCATCCCAGCTCAGAACCTGGCTATATGCAAATTAGTCTGTCCCTGGCCCAGTGCATCATGGGAACAGGGCAGACCAAACTACCAAGCCAATTCTTCACCAGAAAGGAGACAAGCTACCGGGGACCGGTTTCTGGCATTTCAGCCTCGTCGGCCCGGCTTGCTTGAATCCTGATGGAGCAGTGAGCAAGGGACTCATGTCTGAGTATGCCCTGCAACACCTATAGTGGCCAAAAACGATTCAGAAAAGGGGGTGGTGATGAACAGAGTGTCTGAATTAAGCAGACCACTCTTACCCAGTCCAAAGATCAGGGCTTGATCCATCACCGTTATTTAGCTCACTGCCCCATCCCAGCTCAGAACCTGGCTATATGCAAATTAGTCTGTCCCTGGCCCAGTGCATCAGGGGAACAGGGCAGACCAAACTACCAAGCCAATTCTTCACCAGAAAGGAGACAAGCTACCGGGGACCGGTTTCTGGCATTTCAGCCTCGTCGGCCCGGCTTGCTTGAATCCTGATGGAGCAGTGAGCAAGGGACTCATGTCTGAGTATGCCCTGCCACACCTATAGTGGCCAAAAACGATTCAGAAAAGGGGGTGGTGATGAACAGAGTGTCTGAATTAAGCAGACCACTCTTACCCAGTCCAAAGATCAGGGCTTGATCCATCACCGTTATTTCCCAGTGTAAGAATTGGCTTTTGTAGTTTGGTCTGCCCTGTTCCCATGATGCACTGGGCCAGGGACAGACTAATTTGCATACAGCCAGGTTCTGAAACTGGGATGGTGCAATGAGCTAAAAAACGGTGTTGGATCTAGCCCTGATCTCTTGACTGGGTGAGAGTACTCTGCTTAATTCAGAGACTCTGTCCATCACCACCCCTTGTTGTAAATAATTTTGTCCACCCCAAGCGTGGAAGGGTATACTCAGATGTGAGTCCCTTGCTCATTGCACCATCAGGATTCAAGCAAGCCGGGCCGAAGACGGCTGTAATGCCAGAAACCGGTCCCCGGAAGCTTGTTTCCTTCCCAGTGTAAGAATTGGCTTTTGTAGTTTGGTCTGCCCTGTTCCCATGATGCACTGGGCCAGGGACAGACTAATTTGCATACAGCCAGGTTCTGAAACTGGGATGGTGCAATGAGCTAAAAAACGGTGTTGGATCTAGCCCTGATCTCTTGACTGGGTGAGAGTACTCTGCTTAATTCAGAGACTCTGTCCATCACCACCCCTTGTTGTAAATAATTTTGTCCACCCTAAGCGTGGAAGGGTATACTCAGATGTGAGTCCCTTGCTCATTGCACCATCAGGATTCAAGCAAGCCGGGCCGAAGACGGCTGTAATGCCAGAAACCGGTCCCCGGAAGCTTGTTTCCTTCCCAGTGTAAGAATTGGCTTTTGTAGTTTGGTCTGCCCTGTTCCCATGATGCACTGGGCCAGGGACAGACTAATTTGCATACAGCCAGGTTCTGAAACTGGGATGGTGCAATGAGCTAAAAAACGGTGTTGGATCTAGCCCTGATCTCTTGACTGGGTGAGAGTACTCTGCTTAATTCAGAGACTCTGTCCATCACCACCCCTTGTTGTAAATAATTTTGTCCACCCTAAGCGTGGAAGGGTATACTCAGATGTGAGTCGCTTGCTCATTGCACCATCAGGATTCAAGCAAGCCGGGCCGAAGACGGCTGTAATGCCAGAAACCGGTCCCCGGAAGCTTGTTTCCTTCCCAGTGTAAGAATTGGCTTTTGTAGTTTGGTCTGCCCTGTTCCCATGATGCACTGGGCCAGGGACAGACTAATTTGCATACAGCCAGGTTCTGAAACTGGGATGGTGCAATGAGCTAAAAAACGGTGTTGGATCTAGCCCTGATCTCTTGACTGGGTGAGAGTACTCTGCTTAATTCAGAGACTCTGTCCATCACCACCCCTTGTTGTAAATAATTTTGTCCACCCTAAGCGTGGAAGGGTATACTCAGATGTGAGTCCCTTGCTCATTGCACCATCAGGATTCAAGCAAGCCGGGCCGAAGACGGCTGTAATGCCAGAAACCGGTCCCCGGGAACTTGTTTCCTTCCCAGTGTAAGAATTGGCTTTTGTAGTTTGGTCTGCCCTGTTCCCATGATGCACTGGGCCAGGGACAGACTAATTTGCATACAGCCAGGTTCTGAAACTGGGATGGTGCAATGAGCTAAAAAACGGTGTTGGATCTAGCCCTGATCTCTTGACTGGGTGAGAGTACTCTGCTTAATTCAGAGACTCTGTCCATCACCACCCCTTGTTGTAAATAATTTTGTCCACCCTAAGCGTGGAAGGGTATACTCAGATGTGAGTCCCTTGCTCATTGCACCATCAGGATTCAAGCAAGCCGGGCCGAAGACGGCTGTAATGCCAGAAACCGGTCCCCGGAAGCTTGTTTCCTTCCCAGTGTAAGAATTGGCTTTTGTAGTTTGGTCTGCCCTGTTCCCATGATGCACTGGGCCAGGGACAGACTAATTTGCATACAGCCAGGTTCTGAAACTGGGATGGTGCAATGAGCTAAAAAACGGTGTTGGATCTAGCCCTGATCTCTTGACTGGGTGTGAGTACTCTGCTTAATTCAGAGACTCTGTCCATCACCACCCCTTGTTGTAAATAATTTTGTCCACCCTAAGCGTGGAAGGGTATACTCAGATGTGAGTCCCTTGCTCATTGCACCATCAGGATTCAAGCAAGCCGGGCCGAAGACGGCTGTAATGCCAGAAACCGGTCCCCGGAAGCTTGTTTCCTTCCCAGTGTAAGAATTGGCTTTTGTAGATTGGTCTGCCCTGTTCCCATGATGCACTGGGCCAGGGACAGACTAATTTGCATACAGCCAGGTTCTGAAACTGGGATGGTGCAATGAGCTAAAAAACGGTGTTGGATCTAGCCCTGATCTCTTGACTGGGTGAGAGTACTCTGCTTAATTCAGAGACTCTGTCCATCACCACCCCTTGTTGTAAATAATTTTGTCCACCCTAAGCGTGGAAGGGTATACTCAGATGTGAGTCCCTTGCTCATTGCACCATCAGGATTCAAGCAAGCCGGGCCGAAGACGGCTGTAATGCCAGAAACCGGTCCCCGGAAGCTTGTTTCCTTCCCAGTGTAAGAATTGGCTTTTGTAGTTTGGTCTGCCCTGTTCCCATGATGCACTGGGCCAGGGACAGACTAATTTGCATACAGCCAGGTTCTGAAACTGGGATGGTGCAATGAGCTAAAAAACGGTGTTGGATCTAGCCCTGATCTCTTGACTGGGTGAGAGTACTCTGCTTAATTCAGAGACTCTGTCCATCACCACCCCTTGTTGTAAATAATTTTGTCCACCCTAAGCGTGGAAGGGTATACTCAGATGTGAGTCCCTTGCTCATTGCACCATAAGGATTCAAGCAAGCCGGGCCGAAGACGGCTGTAATGCCAGAAACCGGTCCCCGGAAGCTTGTTTCCTTCCCACTGTAAGAATTGGCTTTTGTAGTTTGGTCTGCCCTGTTCCCATGATGCACTGGGCCAGGGACAGACTAATTTGCATACAGCCAGGTTCTGAAACTGGGATGGTGCAATGAGCTAAAAAACGGTGTTGGATCTAGCCCTGATCTCTTGACTGGGTGAGAGTACTCTGCTTAATTCAGAGACTCTGTCCATCACCACCCCTTGTTGTAAATAATTTTGTCCACCCTAAGCGTGGAAGGGTATACTCAGATGTGAGTCCCTTGCTCATTGCACCATCAGGATTCAAGCAAGCCGGGCCGAAGACGGCTGTAATGCCAGAAACCGGTCCCCGGAAGCTTGTTTCCTTCCCAGTGTAAGAATTGGCTTTTGTAGTTTGGTCTGCCCTGTTCCCATGATGCACTGGGCCAGGGACAGACTAATTTGCATACAGCCAGGTTCTGAAACTGGGATGGTGCAATGAGCTAAAAAACGGTGTTGGATCTAGCCCTGATCTCTTGACTGGGTGAGAGTACTCTGCTTAATTCAGAGACTCTGTCCATCACCACCCCTTGTTGTAAATAATTTTGTCCACCCTAAGCGTGGAAGGGTATACTCAGATGTGAGTCCCTTGCTCATTGCACCATCGGGATTCAAGCAAGCCGGGCCGAAGACGGCTGTAATGCCAGAAACCGGTCCCCGGAAGCTTGTTTCCTTCCCAGTGTAAGAATTGGCTTTTGTAGATTGGTCTGCCCTGTTCCCATGATGCACTGGGCCAGGGACAGACTAATTTGCATACAGCCAGGTTCTGAAACTGGGATGGTGCAATGAGCTAAAAAACCGTGTTGGATCTAGCCCTGATCTCTTGACTGGGTGAGAGTACTCTGCTTAATTCAGAGACTCTGTCCATCACCACCCCTTGTTGTAAATAATTTTGTCCACCCTAAGCGTGGAAGGGTGTACTCAGATGTGAGTCCCTTGCTCATTGCACCATCAGGATTCAAGCAAGCCGGGCCGAAGACGGCTGTAATGCCAGAAACCGGTCCCCGGAAGCTTGTTTCCTTCCCAGTGTAAGAATTGGCTTTTGTAGTTTGGTCTGCCCTGTTCCCATGATGCACTGGGCCAGGGACAGACTAATTTGCATACAGCCAGGTTCTGAAACTGGGATGGTGCAATGAGCTAAAAAACGGTGTTGGATCTAGCCCTGATCTCTTGACTGGGTGAGAGTACTCTGCTTAATTCAGAGACTCTGTCCATCACCACCCCTTGTTGTAAATAATTTTGTCCACCCTAAGCGTGGAAGGGTATACTCAGATGTGAGTCCCTTGCTCATTGCACCATAAGGATTCAAGCAAGCCGGGCCGAAGACGGCTGTAATGCCAGAAACCGGTCCCCGGAAGCTTGTTTCCTTCCCACTGTAAGAATTGGCTTTTGTAGTTTGGTCTGCCCTGTTCCCATGATGCACTGGGCCAGGGACAGACTAATTTGCATACAGCCAGGTTCTGAAACTGGGATGGTGCAATGAGCTAAAAAACGGTGTTGGATCTAGCCCTGATCTCTTGACTGGGTGAGAGTACTCTGCTTAATTCAGAGACTCTGTCCATCACCACCCCTTGTTGTAAATAATGCTTGTTATGTCAGCATCATTGGTGGGGGGGAGACACTGTGGGAGGGTAATCTGTTTTATCACCCACCGCTGCTGTCACCGCTCTTGCTGCTGGGAGGAGACCTGTCTCCTGCAGCTTCCGTATTTTGCAGATTTTGTGAGAAACAGTATCATTTCTAAAACTCAAGAGCTATGTTATGCTTCTGGGCCCACATGCACCAGGAATGGAGGGTGCAGTGCTGAAGGGAGAAGGGTTTGTCCCTCTCACAGTGTCTATAGGTTGCAGTGTCCGCAGGGCTTTAAGCGGGATAAAAATACCGAGGGGCCTCTCAAAGGGGCGTGGCCGATGTAATTAGGGCGTGACTTGAATAAACAGAAGCTAAAAGTCTGTGCTTAGCATAGTGTGCCGCCCGATTGGTATTTTGCTGTTTCTGTCATTGCATTCAGAAATACGATACATCAAGTAACATTATAACTACAACAAGCCAGGACCATTGGCTTTGCCAATGGTTGTTAGTTGCATAAAATAAATTAGCAAGAACTATGGCTTTGTTGTGTATAATATTGGAAAGGCTTCAGTTCTGAAATGATGAGACTAAAATAACTAAAATGAGTCTCTTTGAAGTTACATCAAATACTTTAGGCAGTGTTACTGGTGCAGACTTTAGATATTTTCTTATCCTGAGGTTGAGGGCAAACATGGAGAGCCCGAAAGGGACCCGTCTCAGCACCTGCTTTTAAGAACTTCTGGTGGTGAGCACCGGCAGGACCCGGCCCACTAAAGTCCTGAACAGTACTTTCGATTTCATTTTGCTCTCTTTTTGGTACAGTTAAGTGTGCTTTCGGTTTCAGAATTCTGCTGTGTCTGCCTTGGGATACCCTGTCCACTAAGTCAGATACTGCAGGGAAGGAAAAAATGTTTCTTTTTTTTGTGTTGCTTTATGTATAAAGTGGGAGTTCTACGATCAGTAACAAAAACACGTCAAGTTAATCTGTTGGCTTTATTCAATTTATTAAACTGATAGATCCCGCCTTGCAGCCGTAACACCATTCAGCTGGTCGTATTTGTAAGTGTCACTATAAACAAGCTTTCAGAATAGCAGTGCTACAAACATTTCCGTTGATACCATGGTGCTGAAACAAACACGTTTTTTAGCCAGCGCGGTCTTGAAAGTCTATTTTATCTATTCTGTGTCTCTATGAATATTATTGTTCCCACCAATGTTTTGCTCCACTTCGTGTCTCCGTTATACCTCTGTTTGGTTTTACTTCACGTTCCTTCAGCGTCTTTCTCTCCCATTCATCTCCAGTGCCTCTCTCATTCTCTTCATACTCAGCAAAAGTAAAAAGCATAGTCAATTTCAAAGCCAACAGCTCTAACTTTAAAAAATGCGAGACCGAATGCATTGCAAATGCTTGTTTAGGATCCCACTGCACACCTGCCAGTGAAAATAGCTTTTGAGGTTTTGTCACTGAAGGAACATGCAAATCTTAATTTTGGTAATATTTTCCTTTTAGACATCAGATACCCTACTTTGTAGATGACAATGTGTACTTAGGGGTGACATATTAATATTTAAAAGCAGGGGTTTCTCCCTTTTTACAGGTATGCCACCATGTTTGTAGGCTGCTGCAGTCATGCTACACATGGTGAGCTTTAAGCCATGTTTTACAGGGCAACCATATGGATGACACAATAGGTGCTACTGTCCACAGGGGCATTTAACTTCCAGGGCATGGTGCATTTGTTTACACATTATATAAGGGTCTTATATTGGGGTCTCAATTTGTAAATCAGGAATAAAACAATGTAAAAAAGTTTAAAGGGGGAGCATAGGTAGTTTACTCCTATTTAGCAGGGGGAACATGAACAAAGATTTAATGCCAGCAAAACAGGTAAAGCACAAATTGGGGGGAACCACCCCAAAGATGGTCAATTCCTACAGTAGGGGGAAGGTGCCAATCTATACTTGGTACCTTGGAATACAATCTAAATCCATGAATCCTTGATGTGCAAATATTCATCATGCTACCCGCGAAAGCAAGAAAATGGCTGTTGACCAATTTTTTGTGAAATCATCTAAAGACTATAAGCAAGTAACTTGTGCGTTTAAAATATTTAATTCCATATAATGTTGAACTGTTAAACAGCATGAAAAGGATTACTAATCATCCTGTATTGATTGTCATGCAGTTCTTACTGAAATCGAAATATCTTATGAAATAAACAGGGTTTTGTGAATAAATCTTAGTGAACAGAACATATTTAAAATATACCTGTCTTAATATTACTCTGCTCTTGTCTCCTTTTAGATATGTTCTAAACAATCATTCTCCCCAAAAAGGAGAATTTCCCTGAAGAGGAGACTGTGCAGGTTTTCACATAACTCCTGTACAAGTATGGTGTACAGCATTACTGTAAAAGCAAAGTTGTGATTCTAATAGGAAGAATTGACTAGAAAAAAGAATCAATATAATATTGATATCTTGAGTATAGTAACTACAGCTACACAGAGCGAGTGAATAGAGAAGTGCAGACTACTCTGCTGATAACACCTGCTGTCCCACAACTCAATGTCTCTCTTCCTCACATCCTATTCCTCTTCCCCCCATCTGTTTACTTGTCGCCCCCATGTTATCTTCAGATGGTCAGGCGTAAATAGGAGTGTTAGGTGGGATCCACATGTATGGTAACAAAGCCCCACTGAAGAGAAGTGCCCTTGGTCTTGCAGATATTCAGCAACCTGGGAAGTGCAGCAACATCTAAATATGCTATTCTTCAAGGTAACCAACACTGCCCTTGACCTCCCTGCCGGTGTGAGACAGTGCAGTTTATTGAAAACAGTTTTTTCTGCTTTTAGTAATGCACATAGACTAATGTTGACTTTTACACCTTTGCTGTTTGGTGGCCATTTATTGTCTTTTTCTTCAAAAAATCAATTTCCTGTTCCTCTCATCCTACCAGTGCCATTTTAGATTTGTTTTGCATCATTATAGCATTTATATTGTTACTAAAGTTGTTTGACAATTGTGTTGATTGATTTCTTGATGTTAAGGTTGTTTTGGTGCTGCTCAAATACTAAGGGGCCTTAGGACGACTGGCTAATTACAATACAGCCGGCCGGAATTGAAACCAGCCGGTCATTTCGGTTGGCTTCCGACGGGCTCAAGGACCCTGTCAGCGAGCCGAAACTTGCCCATAATCCATATGGAAGGCATTTTAAGCCTTCTAGATTATGACGCATGGTTTCCGGCAGGCCTCCCGTGCCGGGCGTTCGACATGGAAAGCCTGTTGGAAAGCGTGTTTGGAGGCCTCCGGTTGGGGGCTGAGGGGGCACGTTAATCTCTGCACTCTGTGGCAGCCACGGGGTGCAGGGATTAACACAATATTCCATTTCTCTATGGGAGCTTGTGTTCCGGGCGGTTTATGGTCATAACACAAGTTCCCATTGAGAAATGGGAGAATGCGACCGCCCCATGTGAAGGAGGAAACTCCGACTGACATCGTAATAGGCCCCTTAACTTGCATTAGTCTTCTCAAAAGGCCGCTGCTATGTGTCATATGTAGAATGGATAAACCCAAGTCTTTAACTGAAGGTGTATTTACTTAACAAGTCATTGTTTTGCTTTGTGGGTGTTTATATATTGCCCTCCTCTTAGTTAATAATCCAGGATTCCAAGAATTCCATTTGGCAGGAAAATCTTGTTTCATTAGTCACTCAAATTTGTGTTTGCCTCACAGATACTGGTCTTGGAGTAGTACCTATTTCAAAAGGCCAGTCAGAGTTTAAAAGTATTCTATGCATGTTGCATTCCCTTTTAAAGTCTGATATATTGAATCATAAAGTACCTCCTACTAAAACACATTAATAATATCAATTGAATGCACCATATTGTTTTGCAGTGCTATTTCGCAATGGAATAAGGTATTTCTGGAGCTCCTTTAGCGTGAACATTAGGTAAATTCGAAATTGAAGACAAATTTTAGAACACAACTGAATGCTTCGAATAGATTACATACACTTTTTATTAAAATATATGTATTCATGTAGGCTTAGATACTGCTCAGTGAAACGTTCCATATGTTTTACATGATCTATTTTAGTCATGGAGCTAAAAAAACATGTCAATAAAATGTCTTTCGTGTGCTTTCTAGCAAGACAAAAAATTTAATTGCCGGTGAATAAAACTTGTAATGAATTTGTATAGTTTTTTTTTCTTAAGGAAAGTAGGTTTTACAGCCCTGAACTCCCTTTTTATCAGTTCGTTAAACATACAAATTAACTAGACAATGATGTCACTGACTATTTTATATTATTTTCCTTTAATCATATTATACAATGCATAATTTGATAATTTGCTTGCTCTTGCTGCATATTTTGTATTATCTTGTCACATAATGTAGACAACTAAGCTGCACAATCGGGTCCCTTATTGTAATGTTATTCCAGAGACAGTTAAGTTGCATAAGTGGAATAGCATCCTTCACCAAAAGCATTGTTTGATGATGAGGTAGAGACCCCAAAGAGGAAGCCGCCTAAGTGATGTTATCTAGCTTCTAGACAATAATGCACAGCCTTGGGATTTTGATTACCATGGACTTTAAGTGAGGCACTTGCATTAAAGGAAAGCAGCATCCGTACAAACCCTACTTTACATTGTTCAGAAAGTTTTGGAAGAGGACTAGGGCGTCTGCAGCGGCAGACAAGACCATTGTTTAGTAGCGCCAAAAGGACATACCCCAGAATTCACATTTGTTGTGTTTTTAAAAGACATGTAAAATATCTCTGATTTATATGGAGTATTTCTAGAGCACAGAACTTGCCATATTGCCAACTGAGAGCTTTCAAACAAAGATGCATCTGGTACTCTTGGAAAGTGAAGTGGTTAAATCATAGTGTACACTGAGGAGTCATCATCAAGTCTTTTGTGAACAATAACAGGTTGCAGTTGAGCCTGACGTGTTCTGGGAGACAATATCACAAACTGGGTGCTTAAGAGAAGGCATGATTAAAAGCATTAACAAAGCGGATGTGGCAGTGGAGACACTCCCTAACTCGCCCTAACTGCAACTTGCCTCCTATAGTCAGTGTTTCCTGCTGGGTCTCCAGGGATTTTTCGATGAAAGTGCTTCTGCCAAAATGATGGAGGCGCTTTTGACAAAAACGGAATCTGCCAACTGATCCAGCAGGCTGGGGTGACAGAGGAGGATGATAGGCTTTATTTATTTGCCAAACACAAACCCTCAAAGTACCGGTTTCTTTTTTTGAAAAATGTTGAATGAATATCCCTGATATGCAGGAATTGTTCTACCAACGTATTAGAAGATTGATCCATTTACCCGGCGTGGCACAGGCAATCCTATAATTGTATAGGGCATTTCTATACAAGTCAACTGATCTGTTCCTGAACCTTTGCCTCTCATAGCATTCCACTTTCACTCAGGCATCAGACCCTCCAATTGTGTCAGTGCCTGTTCCACTTCAGCACTGCCCTAGGTGCCATGTTCCGACTCTCAATTTCTCCTCAGGATTGTGCAATTTGGAATTAGGGGTTTCCAAGAACCATTAATTTTCAGTTCATCATCCTGGGTTTGTACTCAACAGTAGGCATGGCTTTCACCCTCTGACTTATTGTCTTTGTCATAACACTATGAAATAGATTGGCCCCTTGGAATTCCCTAAACTCTCTAGAGGGCTTTCTTTACTCTCACAAGAAAGGATAGGGTTGGAAGCCTGACTGGTGGTCAGGTTCCGATGGCTGGTGTGAAGTTGAACACAGGTGGGTTTTGAAGACACTTTTCATTTCTAGAGATGACGGTACTGCATTGCACGTGCACATTCCTGCAATCCAGGTGTTTAGACAAAACATCCCCCCAAAATATTATGATACAAAAATATTGTCAAGAATATCAAGATGTCCAAAATACTGTCGACATGAATATTAAAGGTAAACATATTGTTTTAAGTGTTTTTTTTATATTGATGTGAAAAATATTGATTTAGAAAATATTGTTGTATGTAATAGTATTAGCTAATATGTAATTTATTGTAGTGTGTTTGATTTTATGATTATTACGTTTTTATGTTTTTAGCAATGTAATTGATTAATTATGAATTTGTTAAAATCTGCATTTTTATTTGTATTAGTGCATAAAAATAATGTATTTCAATTTTTATTAGCAGCAGGATATTGGATTTGTAGGGGATAAGGGTGGGGAGATTTTTAGAATATGGATATTTTTTAATGTAAATATGTAATTATTTTAGTGATAGGCAAATTAATATTGAAACATTTTGTAACTTATTTTGTTACATTAGTACGTTTTATAATTTCTAATTAATTAATTATCACTTATATTACGTTTACAAAATAATTCATTGTTTTAAATATTAAAATAAATATTTAAATTACAAATTGTTTAAAAAAGTAAATAGGTATACAAGGTAAATGTAATGAAATAAACTGATTGGAATATTTTTAAATAAATATTTTACATTTTAGAATTTTTGTGGGACTTATTTTCATTACTAAAATATTTTACATTTCTTTTCAAATGATAATGTCATCGTACACAGATTTTCTATTTTAAAAATTAGTTTTATATATTTATCTAATTTTATGATAGTTAATTTGGGATTATGATTTTATTTTTCATTTTATGGTTTACATTTTAGAAACAGTAGTAAACATTTAAAAAATATATTAATTATTGATTGTGATAAAAATATGCTTTTGTATGTTAATGTTCAAATTTAAAATATAAGGTTTGTAGTTTTGGTTCGTGTTTTAAATTACATTTTATTTTATTTTATAGACTTGTGTGTGAATATGGAGCATTGATTGTTTATAGAACTGTGTATAAAATGTTTTAGATTGTAGTGGAAATAGTAAATTTCACCCCTTTAGTGTCTAACACCTTTCCCCAATAGGGATAGATTGGAGTGGGAATGGTAAATGTCACCCCTTTAATGTCTAACAACTTACCCAAATTGGTATAAATTGGAGTGCTCTCCAGCACCTTCCCCAAGTTTGTTCATTTATTTAAAAACGCAACATTCATCCGAGTAGATATCACAGCGCTAGGAGAGTCAAAAACCTGGGTGAGGGTGATGTGACGTTCACGGCCTCTGTGTGCATAATTAGACCCTGGGGAACAGATGTGTTTTCAGCTTCTTTCTAAATAACATATAGTCATGGGTAAGACGACGTTCCAGAGGAAGTTCATTCCAGTGAGTTGCTGCCAGATGGGAGAAAGAGCGGCCTCCTGCTTTTTCCTTCTTAATGCATTTTGTTTTCGTCCGCGCCTGATTGAACGACCTTAAACTCTGTGTTGGAACATAAAATTCTATTTTATCTTGGAAGATTTTGGGGCCGTGATGGTGTAGGGCTTTGTGTGCATGACCCAGGTGCTTAATTCTAGACCTTTGGCGCACAGGCAACCAATGGAGCTCCCTCATACAATCTGATGTCAAACTGTACTTGTTTTTGTTGCACACAAATTTGGCCGCCGCATTCTAGATTACCTGTAGACAAGAGAACAGGTAGTCTGTCATGCCCACATAAAGCGCATTCCCGTAATCCAGTTTGCTTATGAGCAAGGCCTGAATGATGGTTTTCCTACATTCCAGGGGGATTCATAGGAAGAGTCTTTTTAGGAGTTTTAGAGTTGCGAAGCTTCTCCCACACAATGCACGGACGTGGTCCTGCATGGTTAGTGCATTGTCAATAAGAATGTCCAAGTTGTTTGTGACCTGTTTGGGTGCGGGTGCAGGTCCAAGTGATTTGGGCCACCAGGTTGCATCCCAATTTAGATGAGCTCCTCCAAAGAGTAGGATCTCTGATTTAGCAGCGTTCAATTTCAGACAGTGATCTGACATCCAAGCCGCCATTTATGAGAAACAGTTATTGTTTTTTGATCGTTGTTTCCTCATGTCTGTCTTCAAGGGCTATCAGCAGGTGTGTGTCGTTGGCATAAGAGCAGATACAGAATCCCCATTTTTTGCTGATTTTAGCCAAAGACGATACATAGGCATTAAAGAGGGTAGGGCTCAGGGAGGCTCACTGTGGGACACCATAGTTGATGGTTTTTGGAGTGGAGGTGAAAGGACCCATTTGTACAGTTTGTGTTCTGCTGCTTAGATAGGAGCAGAGTCACTGAAGGGTTTTCGAATGTATGCCCTTTCCATGTAGGGTGCTCAGTAATAGGCCATGCGAGACCATGTCGAAAGCTGCACACAGGTCCAATAGGATCAGGG
This sequence comes from Lissotriton helveticus, assembly GCF_964261635.1. Classification (NCBI taxonomy): domain Eukaryota; kingdom Metazoa; phylum Chordata; class Amphibia; order Caudata; family Salamandridae; genus Lissotriton; species Lissotriton helveticus. The sequence goes on from NC_136065.1 coordinate 447,192,697, forward strand.
TAGTGCCCTTGCCCTGATCAATTAAGGACCTGATATGTCTAAGACTGAGAGGGTGGCTTCCATGCTGTTGGTGGCTCTGAAGCCAGTTTGGGATGGATCCAGGAGCTCGTTAGTTTCAAGATAGTTAGACAGTTATTTGTTAACCAGCTTCTCCATCACTTTGGACAGATATGGAAGCTGAGAGATAGGTCAGTAGTTTGGCGGATTATGGACGTTGGTGCCTGCTTTTTTTTGTAATGGGACTACAGCAGCTTTTTTCCAGATCTCTGGGAATACAACAGTGTCCAAGGAATTGTTGAGTATATGAGTTACGTGGTAGGTTCAGTATGATCCGAGAGAAAATAAAGTGAGGACATGGATCAAGTAGGGACCCTGATTTAAATTCAGCCATTACTTTGGTGACCTGTTCTTCTCTGAAGGGAGCAAAATTGCTGAGGTGGGATAGAGCTTCAGGGTAGGGATTCAATGTTTCCCAGTCGGTGTCACTTGAGGAGGATTGGTTTCTGAATGAGGAGCAATCTCAGATTTTATCAGCAAACAATGTGTTAATTTTCACACAGCATTCTACTGAGGGGGCAGGGTTTGGCACATGCTTGATTCTTTACATAGCTCTTTTACTATTTTGTAGAGCTCTTTGGGTGAGTTGCTGTTATCATGTATTCGCTTTGCAAAGTAGTTCTTCTTAGCGCTTTTCATGGCATTGTTATAAGGTCTCAACTCTGCTTTGTATGACAGTCTATCCTCATCCCGCCTAGACAGTTTTCACTTGTGTTCAAGTACTTAACACTTTCCTTTTAGTATTCTGAGTTCGAGCGAGTACCATTTTTCAGATAGTACTCTCCTGGTAGGTTTATTTCCTTATCTGGGGATACATAAGTCCAATGTTGTGGTTATGGAATGTGTCAGGAGAAAGGACTTTGCATGCTCCCTGTGTGGGCTTTGGTACAAGACTCCTTGTTACGTGGTGTATGTTTGGATAGTTCAAGGAGCCTATCCCTGGAATAGCAACGGCAACCACCAAGGTCTGGTTTGGGAGATGGAGCAAGAGCAGTAAATGGCACCTCTTTAGTGTCTAACACTTTTCCTCAATTGGGTTGAATTGAAGCGGGAACAGTAAATCTCCAACCATTCGTGTCCAGCACGTTTACGTTGGAGTGTGATTATTTGATTTTATAATTTTAGTGTGAAATCCTTTGTGTAAATTGTATTTGTATGTAGTAGAAATGCTATTAATAACATATTTGTTTTAGAATAAAGACATGTAACACATTTTTTCATTTTATTTATGTTTTGAAAGTTTATTTAATGTATATTTCTACATTTTTAAACATATATTTCAACCTAAAAATATATACATATAAATAAATAAGATTTTTTAATGAATTATTATTAAATAAAAAAATCATCATATTTAAATAGCATTGTAAATTTTACATTTTCCACTTTTTTCCATTGTTTAACATTTCTTAAAATGTTTTCTATACATATTTACATCATTTTAACATGTTTTTAAATCTAAATGGCATAATTGTATGTATTTTTTTTTTTTTTTTACAATTACAGTCATCAGTTTAATAGGATCTGACAGTGTTTACTCATCAATGTTTTAGTAGCGACTTTCTTGTTGTAAACTTCTCAGTACACATCCAACTTCGCCTCCCCCCTTCCATCTCATTAGTGCGGATTCCCCTCTGCCACCCCCGGGACCTCCCCTCATCATGGACTGCTATCGGGTGTCAGTTCTGCTCTAGGTGGTTCACATAAGTTTCCCTTGGATTCATTCCATTTTCCCCAGACTCGCAGACACTTTTTGGGGCACCCTCTGTGTGTGTAGACCGCTTTCTCCGCTACCATGGCAATGTCCATATCATTTTCCCACTGTGATTGTGCAGGTGTCACCCCGGATCCCCAGTTCCGTGCTATATTTCGCTTGACGATGGCCAATCCCAATGTTGCCCACGCTTTCTGCGCCACATTAAGATCTGTCGGCTGCCATATGTTTAGGATACAACACTTAGGGGTCCATCAGGATGACGGGCGGACTTTGTCCGCCCGTCATCCTACCGGTGTATGGGACCACCCGCCATAAGGGCGGGGGTCCCGTCCTACCTATTATGATGCGCCGGCCACAGTGGCGGGCGCTTCCCGCATTTGTAGCATTGCAGCGGGCGGTGCTAAAAGCACCGCCCGACACAATGCAAAAAATGTACGTTGTGCATTTCAATGCACAACATGACAGGCACCGCGAGGTGCCTGTCATGTTGTGCATTGAAATGCAGGTACCCCCCATGTGCACCCCCCATGCCCATGGAGTTCCTGGGGGCCCGCAACGGGCCCCCGCAGGGGGACTCCGCATGCCTTTCCGTGGCGGCATTGCCGCCACGGAAAGGCATTCACAAATGCCTATCCTAATATGGCCGGCGGTGTCTAATAGACACCGCCAGCATATAAACCCTTTTCCGCCCCGGCCGCAAGGCGACCGGGGCGGAAAAGCGGCGGACGGTCTTTCCGTCCGCCGCGGCCAAACATGCCATCCTAATATGGCGGGGGGTGTTTTGAGTCAGGATGGCGGGCGGATTGCCCCCGCCAGGCCGGCGGTGGCTACCGCCTGCCTGGCGGGGGCAATCCGCCCGCCATCCTAATGGACCCCTTAGGGTCTGTCGGGACTTCCACCCCGCTCACCTCCCAGATTTGTTCCAGCACTTGTACCCAATATGATTGTATTCTGGAGCAATCCCATATGGTATGGTAATATGTACCGACTTGTCCGCAGCCCCGTAGACAAAGCGGGTCAGGCGCTCGCCCTAGTTTGTGTATCGTGGTTTGGGAATAATACACCCTGTGTAGGACTTTAAGCTGTACCAGTTGCAAGCGGGATGGGATCGCCGCCTCCCTGGCTGACGCAAGGGCCTCCATCCAGTCCTCGTCATTTATGTCCCCTAGTTCCACTTCCCATTTGCTGCGCAACACTGCAGTGGGGTCAGGGAGGTTGTTGATCAATTTCTTATATACTAGTGAGATAGCTTTTTTGTCTAAATGGTCTGAGAGGAGCCGATCCTCGAGCGGCGAGGCGTCTGTCAATCTAGTTCCCAGGGGGATAGCGCTTTGGAGTGCGTGTCGAATCTGGGTATATCGGTATGCTTCCGTGTCTGCCATACCATACTTTTCTTTAAGACCAGGAAATGTCAAAATTTCTCCCCTTACCCATAAGTCCCCAATATTGGTAATACCTATCAGGTCCCAGTTCCTGAACCCCTTAGTGTTTGCTAATGTACCCAACCTTCTTGTCTCCCAGAGTGGAGTAGCCAGCGTGAGTACTCCTTCCCAACCTAGCGCTTTCTGGGCCGTATGCCATATTTTGATTGTGTGGGCTGTAGGGCCTGCCAATGCTTGGCGCCTCTTGGTTGTGTACAGGGCTCTCATTAGGCGGTCAGCCGGCAGCACCTCCCTGTCTAATCGGTAAGCCGGGTCATCGTGTGGTGTGTGTAGCCATTGAATAATGATTACTAGCTGCGACGCCCAGTAGTATAATTTGATGCTTGGTAGCGCTATTCCGCCAATAATTGTATGTATTTGATACTATTATTTAATTTAGCCTTTACAATTTTGGAACATTTTTACAATTGTTTTAAAATGTTTTACATGCTTAATAATTAGTAAAAAATATTCATACATTTATTCAATCTTTTTTAATTATTTCCCATTCATTTCTATGTGGAGATAATCTTAATTTTAGTCTCAATTAGCAGCATATTTTTTTTTACCACTACCTTGTATTTTATATTCTATTTATATCACTGTTAGTCTTTCATCCTGCAACCAGGTTGCAGTCGGGTGCTGTTGTTCGTCGGGACAGATAAGTGGTTTTAAGGGTTTTGAGTGTGGGAGGAGTTGGTGGGAGGTCTAGAGGTTAGTCGTCATCAATCAATCAATCAGGGGTTATTAAAGCGCAGCTACTCACCCATGAGGGTCTTAGGGCACTGGTGGGGGGGGGCTGCCGAACGATCTGGTTGTGGAGGCTCAGTCAAAGAGTCAGGTCTTGAGGTCCTTCCTGAACTGGGGGCAGAGCGGAGTTGTCTGGCGGGTGTGTGAAAAATGAGGCAGTGGTTCAGAGGGTCTGGTCCTGCATCATGGAGGGCCTTGCAGGCGTGTGTGAGGATATTGAGGGTGATTCTCTTGTTGATAGGGAGTCAGTTGAGTTGTCAGAGTTGATGTGTCATGTGCTGTGGTGGGGGATGTCTAGGGCCAGTCTGGCTGTGGCATAGTGAATGTTCTCTAGCTTCCTGAGCTGTTTCTGGGTGATGCCAGCATAGAGTGTGTTGCCGTAGTCAAGTCTGCTTTTGATGAGAGCGTGGGTGACTATCTTTCTGGATTCCGTGGGGAGCCATCTGAATGTCTTTTGAAGCAGGCGGAGCAAGAAGAAACAGGACGAGGATATAGCGTTGATTTGGTGGTTTCTTCAAGTAGGAGGAGTCCAGCATGATGCTGAGGTTGCGTGTGTGGTCCGTATGGGTGGGACAGGTTCCTAGTGTGGCGGGCCAGCATGAGTCATTCCAGACTGAGTTGGTGGGTCCCAGGATGAGTACTTCGGTCTTGTCTAAGTTCAGCTTCAGGCAGCTGTCTTGCTTCCAGGTAGCAACTGCCTTAATTCTATTGTTAAATTTGATTCTGGTGGCTTTGGGTTAGTTGGTGTGGTAGATGATTAGCTGGGTGTAGGAGATAATGTTGAGTTTGTGGCTTCTGATGATGGCTGTGAGGGGAGCCATGTAGATGTTGAAGAGGGTGGGGCTCGGGGATGAGCCCTGGGGCACCCCGCAGCTGATCTTTTCTAGGTTCTGAGAGGAGCGGGGGTAATGAGACTCGCTGTGTTTGGCCAGTCAGGAAGGAGTGGATCCAGCCCAGTTCCTTGTCACAGATGCAGGCATTGCGGAGTCTCGTGATTAGGGTGCGATGGGAGACGTGTTGAAGCCGGCCAAGAGGTCTAGTAGGTTGAAGGCTGCAGTTTCGCCCCGGTCTGGGAGGGAGCGGATGTCATCAGTGGCAGCGAGGAGTGCGGTCTCGGTGCTATCGTTGCTTCAGAAGCTGGATTGGGAGGCGTCCAAGACTTGGTTCTCTTTGATGAACTCTGATAGTTGGATGTTGATGGCCTTCTCGATAACCCTCGCTGGATAAGGGAGGAGGTAGATGGGTATGAAGTTATTGAGGTCTGTCGGGTTGGCAGACAGTTTCTTCAGCAGGGTGTTGATCTCGGCGTGCTTCCATTCACTGGAGAAGGTGGCGGTTTCGATAGAGCAGTTGATGGTGCTGCGCAGCTGGGGGGCAATGGAGGTGGCTGCTCAATGGAAGATGTGGTACGGGCAAGGATCAGTTGGGGCTCCTGAGTGGATGTTCTCCATGGTCTTGAGTGTGTCGTCTGTGGTGATGGAGTCCTAATGAGCATGATCTCTTGGGATGTGGCGGTGATGGGCTTGGTGGCAGGGTTGTGGGTGTAGAAGATGTCATAGATCTGGCTGATCTTATGGTGGAAGAAGGTGCCAAGTTTGTTGCAGAGGTCTTGGAAGGGAGTGACATTTGTGGTCTCGCTGTTGGGCCTGGCGGACTCATAGTGTTGTTTGTGGGGTTTTCGTATATTGAGTTTTAATAATAGTAGTGTTTTTCACTTTTTGTATACTTTTTTTAGTAATGCTTTGTTATGTTATGTTACATTGTGTTATGTTACTTTTATGATGATTTAGTGTGATCCATCTGTTATGTGGGTGGGTTTTCTTGTTTACAGTTGTTGGCAGTTAGCTTTTTTTTTTAAGGAAATCACTTTTGGTTTACAATAAACCAATATTTTTTACTTTAATTTCCTTTATTTTTTAGGTTTCCCGATGCATTACTTTTTTTAACCAAATTTTCGGGTTCTGTTATGATTCTTAGATACTTTGGATTGGTTCAAGGGATGTCTATTGGATTCATTTTTTTTTGCATTTTTGGGGGCATTTTGGAAAATATTTTTCCCATTTTTGATAGATTATTAATTTTGAGTACATGGATTCAGAGAAAGATCTGCAGCTACAGAACAGTAAGTCTATTTATTTAATTTCTTTTGGGTTGGACATGTTATATTATATTGTTTTTGTAAGTATTAATTAAATATTATGTGTGTGGTTTATGTGTTGTATTTATTTTTCTTGATGGATTGTATTTGATCTTTGATATTTTGAGTAGGTGAGGTTTACATTTTCATGTAAATAACTTATATTTTTTATTATCTCAGTTTTAAATAACATTGGAGTTGTATTTAATGTTTAGGCTGATGTAATAAAATATTCTGTTTAATATTTAAATTAAAAAAAATATATGTAATGTTGGTTTAGTTTTTATAACACGTTTTTTGGGACTTTGTAGGCGAATCTTTATTTTATAAATGCTTCTGGCTATTATTTCTAAGTAATCGACTTTGTTGTGTATGGTAAGTTTAAACTGTAGCATGTTGTTCATTCTTTTGGTTTATTTACTCAGTTTAGGTGCAATTTGGCTAACAGATTGCACTATTGGCAATTGTTAGTAGCTTTTACTTTTTTGTAATGCTACTATACATTTATAGAGTCTAGGTTAGGTTCTGCCTAGTGTGGATTGAAAGGCATTGTGGCATCCTTTCACTGCATTGTTTGTTTTGGCTTCCTCTGCCAAGGCGCCATCATAGACATTCCATCAGGGTACTAGGAATTTGGGTTGGCATCTGTGTCTGGAGAGAAGCAGTCTGCCAGTCAAAGTGTCTTCGAAATAATCCATTAAGGGCCTTATTTTGTAATCCTTTCATTGGTAGAAAGGGCTTTCTATTAGTAAAATGTAGTGGTTAGCTACCTCTGCAACAGGGACATAGGCTAGTGCTAGTGTGGCCCTGAAAAAAGCCGCAGCATAAGCCATAGTAGTAAAAGTCTTGTTTTTAAACATCCATGCACTGTGTGTCAGGCACCATGTGGTGCCTGGCACACTGTGCATGGATCTTTGGGGGGCACAACCGGTGCCCCCAGCCATAAAGCAAAGACCCATGCTTAGGACCCCAAAAGTGCCTTTCTGAAAGTCTTTCCATGGAGGTGGGACCACCATGAAAAGGCTGTGGTAAATGGACATCGTAACACCTACAGTGGTGCCTGCACAGGCTCTGACTTCATTGTAGGGATTACTGTTGGATCACTCCCCCAATGGGCTCCATGAGCCTGTCTGAGGTGGCGGTCTTTCCCCTACCCACTGCGCTCTGACCGCCAGTACTTTAATCTGGCGGTCAGACCATTTTTCCGGAAGTCAGGTGGACTACCACTGATGGCCTGCTGCTAATAGTCCACCTAAGATTATAATGAGGCCCTATGTTTCATTAGTTAATGTTCAGGTATAGCTATGTCTTGGTATCTTCTAGGGGCAGTAGGACTAATATTGGTGTTTTTTAAACATTCATGCAACTAAACGTTTTAAAGTGGTTATAGATGGTAGGTGGCCTGTGATGTATTCTGGGACTTTCTGCAGTATATCTTTTAGGATTTTGTTTTGGGTTCTTGGGAGCTCGTGCCTGCCTCTCTTATATCCTGCAATGCTTCCCTTACTTCTATTTCTGTCACATTTGCGGGTTGGTTGTGTTCTGTTATATGAATTACAACATCATCTTTTCTAGTGGCCGTCCCATAGCATGCATTAGAATAATTGGTACATTTGCTGTTGAATGCACTTTTTGGATGTAGGTGTAACCCATGTGACTTAGTAACTGCTTTCCTTTCTGTGATGTTATATATTTCGCTCTCTCTATCGTTGTATCTTAAATAAGGGTGGGCGTAGTTCGCGAAGTAGCGCTACGCGAAGCTACGCGAAGTGCACTTCGCACTACGCGAACTTCACGTAGCACTACGCGAGCTGCGTAGTAGCATGTTCGCATTGTGGAAGATGCATTTTCAATGATTGCACAGTGCGAACAAGCATCCCGCACTGTGCAATCATTGAAAACGGCACCTTGCACAGTGCGAGCTGTAGTTTTCTGCCGCTCGAGTAGATTTTTACTCGAGCGGCAGCTTTCTCAACACGAACTGGTAGTTTCTCATCACGAGCGGTCGCGAGCATGCACGACCACTCGCAATGAGAAACCTGACCTCCCCGCATTGAGAGTCTCGCCGGGATGTCATTTTGCTTGCTCGCGGTCGCGAACATGACGTTGAGGACCGCGAACAAGCAAAAAATGACTGCTGCGCTACGCGTGTTTGCACTGTGCTACGTGCAGCTCGCGTAGTGCGAAGTTGCGCAAACTTCGCAAACTACGCGAGCATAGCGTAGTGCTTCGCCCAGGGTTAATCTTAAAGTAGTGTAAAAAAGTAATGTAATGGTATAATATATACAATATTTTAATGTTTGTACATTTGTTATTTACATTTAAAATGATGCCACTACTTCTATTTGTAATACTTACATGTATGTTCTTTTTAGATGTTTCATACTGTTTTGCAGCTTTTCCATTGGGGGAGCTCTGATGTGGAGCCGGTGCTTTCTTTTCTGTTCGATGAAAACAAAAGTATCAGTTGCATTTTAAATGTTTAGTTGTTGTTAATTTGTAGAGGTTGAGGTCATTATTTCTATGTTTACTTGCCATTAGGGTGAGTTTAATAATCTATGTTAATTACTTAGTTACATCTTTTTGCTGGTTTGTGATATTTGATGTTTTCTGTCAGCTTACCACTTTTCCATGTCGTAGTGTTTTCTTTTAGGAAGTACATATAAAGAGATAGAAGTCGGAGAATGTTTTTTAATTATTTGGTATTTTGCATTTTTAGGTTTATTTACAAGTAAGTTTTAGTGTAAATAAAAGTTTTACTTACTTGGTTAGGTAGCTGTCGAGATGTATATATTTCTCCTTTAAGGGTCTGGTCAGAGAATCTGACAGAGTTTCATCGTCTTGCAGCATTTGTCATTTGTGAAGTATTTTGTTTTTTTAATTAGTGTGCCTCTTATATAGTTAATACTTTTCTCTGATTTTATTGGTTAAAGCTGTTTATAGTTGAATTTTATTTCTTAGTTTAGGTTTAGTTTGAATTTTTTTATCAGTTACGTCCTTCTATGGTAAATGCAAATCTAGGTGCTATTTATAATGTATGATATATAGCTGGATAGTTTTGAATATAATTGTGCGTGTTTTGTGACTATCCGTCAGCTTTACAGCTCCCGCAAGGCCATAGGATACTTGGCTCAACTTCCAGCAAGCAATAGCATTAAGAATGCTCTTGCTTGCTTGCATGTTCCTGATTAACAACAGAGAATGCTGGTGCTAGTCGATTCAACGCAACACTTTTAATATATAAACATTGGAATAAAACCAAATGTTTTTGATTTTTATTTACTTTTTAATTCATTCGATTTTAGTCAGTATTTCTTTTGACACATCATATCATTTTACATTTCACCTGATTTTTATCAAACATATTTTTTGGACCTTATGTACAAAACCTAACCACAAAATGTTCAAAAAATAATAAAAATTTTCACAAACTCATTCAAGCTCTCACCCATACTCCACTCATACTCTTACAGATAAAATACAGCTGGAAATACAATATTCACAGCAAAGCCATGTGACAAATACAAAAAATTCTAATATATTGTATAGTCTCTTAATTTGTTCAATCTTTTCAATGGCTCTCAACAGTCTACGCGTTTCGAACCCGAATTTATTTAAGGGTTCTCATCAGGACGATGGTCTGTAAAAAGAGGATAACACCTTGTTTTAGAAACCGATATCTCAGTAACTGCATGCTGGGTACTTCAACGCTATCTACCTGCTTGTCTTACCTCTCTTCAATTAGAGCCTGGGGTTTTTTTTTGTGACAATTTCCCGACGTGTAAATCAATTGTGAAGCAACCTGGTACACCAGAAAAAGAAAGACCGACATAAACCAATATACACCGTTAGCATCAAACTGTCTCACCATTTGCAGTACAGTCATCACATCGTTTTAAGGTGGCACTTACTTGTGCTGACACGGTTGGGGTTTAGGTCTTAAATTCTCTGAGCAGCTAAAACTGTATCAAGAAGGGAGAGAAACGAAATTGCCTTCAACTTCAAACTGCTCTTTGTCGCAATGTTTACTGATCGCATATGGGAACTGTACCTGAAACTTAGCTGCTTACTTCTTGTTGGCCTGGGGTCCAGTGCTCCCGCCTGTTCAAGAAACAGGGATGGAAATAAAATCCGGAGGACATAGCGTTTTCAAGCAATCATGATCTCGTAGTTACCTAAATCGGTCGGGGCACCGAGCATACACTCCGTTCCTTCGTGTAGATGCCGCGTTCGATGTCGCGTTGACTTCCGGGTTTCCCTGGGTTCATGTGAATTGTAGTCCCTGGTCGCGGAGGTGTTTTAAATACACCCGATGTTCCTTCTTATCTTTTTTATATGACTGCATATTTCTTATATTGACAATGGAAGTCCCTAGTGCGGCAAAGTGTCTGATAAATCAAGTTTTTTTTGCGATGTTACATTTCATTTCATACGGTTCAGACATAATCCTTCGCGATATTAACTTAATGTTCCCATGCTGGAATTGTATATCTGCCCAGGTGCCTCATGCTAGTCGTTGTTAAAACTTCTTTTTGTGCCCTCATGGGGTTCCTCTGTGGAGTAGTCTCATACATAGATTTCTCCCGCTCTGTGGTGTCATTCGACCTTAATAGGTGGATCATGGGTGATGTAGTTCAAATTGGGAAGCTATCCATCTTGGTTTCCATTTCGTTTTTTGATTGCATCTGTCCGTTCTATTCGCAATGAATTGTCTTGTGCCGCATTCTTTTATTGTATGTTGCCTCATGTTTTCACTTACAAAGTCGGTTATTTAGCCCTCATTTCTAACAGCCTGTGGTGTCATACAGGCTACTGGGTATAGCGAAAGGTCCTCTCTATTCCAATCAGGTCTTGGCCCAGAGGCAGGGGCAATCTATCCCCTATTATCCTAATTTGAATAATTCGCTTAGTTCATTTAGGCCCTCAGTTGTGTCGACTAGCACCAGCATTCTCTGTTGTTAATCAGTAGCTTGTGGCTAAGCTGTGCTATTGGGAGCCCAGACCCAGTGGTGGTATTTTGCTTGCATGTTCAGCAGCTCCCTCTCTGTGAAAGCAATGCCAGCTCCCGCAGGAGGTGGGGAGCCGGCAGGGACGGCAGGGCCTTGAGGCCCCCTTGCGGTCCCCAATGAAAGCCAGCAATGAGAGCCGCCTCACTGTGTCCCAACTCGGAGTTGGACCAATCCCTGTCCGACCTGCCCCGTCCCAGCCCCCAGCATCGTGCGCACTGTGCAGGCTTGCACAGCATAAAGACTGGGGCCTTCCAGAGACTAGCAGCGTCTGTGTCGTGCGCTGCAGCAGCACTAACAGAAGCTTCACTTACAGTCTCGCCTCCTCTGGCTCATAGCGCTTTTTGGCCCCAACCAACCTGCATCCAATCTGGGCACCTGTAGCCTGTATGTCAAAGTTTGCTGCTTCAGGCATATGTTGGCAGCGCTGTAAAAAACAAGAAGCAGTGAAAAATGAAAGAAAGCAAGCACTCAGAAAAATATGGGAAAGACAAAAGCAAAAAAAAGCATGGGAAAGCGCTCAGAAAAATAGGGGAGAGGAAGGAGAAAGCAGTAAAAAAAGGGGGCAGAAGCAGGAGAAAGCACTCAGAAAAACGGTGATGTGGGATTATATCTGGTGAATGATGTGGATGCCATCTACTGCCAAAGAAAGTGCTGTGGGTTTAAAGCTGGTGCTGTGGCAGGTGCTTTGGGTGCAATCTAGTGCTGTGCATGCAATTTGGTGCTGTGGCAACTGCTGTGCGTGCAGTCTGGTCCTGTGGCTAGTTAAATCCGATACTACAGTATATATACATATAGAAATGGGCATCAATAAATACTCTACTCATCACCTGGCTGGCTGTATTGAATAAACTGTGAGTTGTCGCTGAGCTGCAAGGAGTTGAAAAATCCTTTAAAATGCCTTTTCCTTGCATAATGCATAGTTATATTTCTAAGATGAGATTTGTGAACATTAAGTAACTCCCTTGCAATGCACTGTTTATTGAATACAGCCTTGAACGCAGTAATAGAAACTTGAAAAAGGAAAAGTGTATGTGTGCAGGTATATGTATACACACTCTGTGTGTGTGCATGTGTGTGTGTCAGTGTGTGACGGGACCCACTGAAGTATGTGAAAAGGGCCCTGAGTCTCCAATATCATACAGATATTCATTGGCCTTTGGCCAAATAGGCCCCCGTGAAAGGTTGAGAGGCTCCTGAAAGGTTGTGGGTCCCCTGCGCCTCAAGGGTGTTATGGGCTTGCACTGGATCCCTGCAACTCACCGTTTTACTCCCACAATAGCACAAACAGCATTGAAAAGAGCAGTGCAGACTTCACTCGCAGAACCAGTAGTTATGGCAGGAGCAATAACAATGGAAGGGTCACTTACACACATGGAACAGGTAAAGCACACACACTAGTATTAAATCTCCCTAACCACAAGCACACAATAAACAAGATTTCTATAGCAGTAGGAGAAGCATAGCAAGTTTTCTTTACACACACAGACCACCTTCAGCATTGCCAGCAGTGCATACAACCCTCAAACATAATAAATACATCTTTGCAGCAGTAATGCAAGCATTCCTCATGCACGCAGTACTGGGCAAGCACAGATAAAGAAAGAAGGCTTCATACCAAAGCATCGTGGGTAAAGCACAGGCATCATCAGTGCAAGCTCCACTCCAAAAGAACAGCTGGTACAGTGCTCACAGCACCAACGAATGAGTCCCCAAATACACACAAAAAAGAACAGCATAACAACGAGCAGTAGGCACATGGCTGGAAAACATCAGAGATGCCTCCTACTTCTTGAGCACAGGCTTATCCACTCTTTGTCCATGCTGCAGAGTGAACAAGCCTCCAGTGCATGTAGTTAAGGTTGCTCTTTGGAGGCGCACTTGTCGGAGGACAGCAGAGTTGTGCTTCATTTGTAGTGTAGTTCCTATTATCCCAATAGGCTCTGCGCATTGGAATAATACCTTCAATAGTATAGGCCTAGACCAGACGTTAACTAGGTCTTCTATTGTCGATATTAGACTTAAAGTTTTGGGTTTGCCAGCTAGCTCAGAGTTCACTAGAAACTTTCTCGAATAGGCAAGGAGGAGTTGAACCTCCCTGGATAGACAAGAAGGGATTTAGTTTCTGACAACCATAGAACATGACAACTTTGCTCTCCCCTAATCAAGAGTGTATCTCTAGAGTCGTGTGAAAACAAAAGACAACTTATTTTACTCAGTCAGTACGTGCATTCTTAGTTTCACCAGATTGTAGAGAAAAGGAAGAGACGGGCGTGTTCAATAAAAGATGGTATTTATTGATCAGTCTCTTTTCTCATACAAGAGAAATGGATCGATATTATCGCAATACTTATGGTTAAGTAAAGTGCATACAATAAAAGCAGAAGTATAAAATAATACTGTAAAAACATTTATATGGTTTCTAAGCCATAAGGTGGTTTAAAATGGATAAAATAGATACATACACATATACATTTGACTAATCGTACTCAACTGGTGCTTCTAACTACGCCTACCCCGGTGTACCTGACCTAAGCCTAATACGTGGGCGGGAATAGAAAGTAGCAGTTTAAGTTAAGTTTGTTTTGCCAAGTGACTGACTCAAGAATTCTCTGCAAGGGGTTATTCAGTTCCGTACCTTGAATCTAGGATGGTTGAGGGATGGTATCTCTCGTCTTTGGTCTCGATATTCCAGGCTGCCTGCAAGGGCTGCTTGGAAGCGCCGGAGCTGGATTTCTCGGCAGGAGAAAGCAGCGTCTCGTTCTCAGCGCGTCAGGAAGGCGGGGCTGCGCCAGCGGGGTCTGCTCTGCTCTGGGCTTCGGCAAGTCTGGCTGCTCCGATCTCGTCACCACCGCGTGTGTTTGCTTAAGGCAATACCGGTAATATTTATACCTGTAAGGTGCCGAGATTGACGTAAGGATGGACATAGATACGTCAATAAGGATGTCATACGAACTGGTCGTTAGCACATTCTTTTGCTGAAGTTCTCGGTGAAATCAAAACAATGTCCGCAGGGTTTTTCCCAGGTTGTCATAGGTTTGATTTGTTTTGAGAACTCCGTATGCCTTATCAGGGGCTGGAGGAATATTGCTTGTCTAATTAGATGGCAAGCGTTATGACCTAATCAGATAACACGTTCCTGTGCCGTGGTGTGGCTTAATCAGATAACGGTTTCTGCATCATGGGATGGCTGCTAGTTAACTTGTTAACCAGATCAGGGTCAGGAATAGGGGGATCGATACAGAACCTATAGGAATACATCACACCCACTCCACGCTAACTATGGCCATGTTTACGAATCTAGGCATAGTAAAACATACTGTAGAGTATCGTGTATACCTTACCACCCCAAAATACATATAATGCATTTCGAAATTATGTAATATACGAGAAAAAAGAAAATAGTCACATGTACTATATGCACTCAAGCTGTAGAATAATGCTGAAATAATCATGCATATGTATACATTATTACTATTTGAATATGAGAATTACACATGAAATGGCTCTTAATTACAGAAGAAAAAGGTTTGAGACCACTTCATCACAGAATAAAATAATTATGAACATACCAGCGGGCATCTAATGTCTATAAAGTTTCTGAAAATAGAAATTTAGTTCTCTAAGAATAGTTCTTACTTTAAGCAGAAGATAAGTGTCCCGAAAAATCGTAAAAATATTTTGTGGCTGCTCAAAAAAAAATTGCTGTCCGTGAACTGGAGGGAAAATTGTTCAAGCTACTTTATTATTAAAGTTGAAGGCCAAATTCAGGGTGTTGGGAACGCCGTGTGCTAGCTTGCTCAAAAGTCGTTATTTCTGCTCTGGTGAGAACATCATATCATTGAGACTTTCGAAAAAGTTGTCAACAGCTTCCTGTGAAAGTTCCACTAACTCGGAAAAAGGTGTAACCATGCATTCGTGTGCATGATTGTCTCCATTGACGTTTTGATTAGTATTGCTGACAGAAGGTCGTACCTGATCGATGCTGCTTTCATCTTGAACTTCACTACCCCTTAATCGTAGTGGTGAAGTTTCCACGAATGCCGTCATCAGGATTGGCAGCCGTTGAGGGCAGCACAAAGCATGAGCCGTTATCGGACCCAACAATGTTTCTGCATCCATAGGCGCATCCGATTGTAGCGTCAGACAGGTGTCCAACACGCATTCTTCTCCGCACAGCAAGCACCTTAATACAGGTAAAACACATCGATGCCACAGTGGTCGAAATGAAAGAAACCAAGTCATGTTCAGGTCTCTAAGCCGGGATAGTCCCAGGATTTTTGATATCCGGTCCCGGTATCCAATGGCTCGGATTGTTTCTTCCCTTGTCGCAGGTGTTTTGTCTGTGACATGGTTTGCCATAACGAAATATAAGGACCAAGAATAGGATTCCTGCAATTAGTCCCAAAATGAGGGGAAGTCCGCCAAAAATCGAATGGACGAAGTCTGGAAAAATACCCATTATGGCTTTGAATGGTGTTAATGCCATTGAAAATACTGTCTTAAATACCTTTGAGACTCCACTGGTATCAGAAATATTTAAGATTTCATTCAGGATTTCTGCGAAATGTATGGGGGAATTAGTTGATAACAATGAGTGAATCTCTGCAGTCGTCCTTGCGACCAGGAGATCATACGTTTCTTTTGATGACGTGAGTCATGTCGGCGTCTGAAGAAGCACTGTTTTCATTCTGCTTAAAGTATCTATTCGAATAGAAGTAATTTTCAAGTTAGGCCATGCCCTTGCCTCCCTGTCTGGAAAGGAGCTGGGGAACAATGAGTGTCCACAGCACATGACCTTCGCAGTCGTAGTTATGAGATAAGGAATCCCGGGTAGAAGACTACAACATCTGCAATCCACAATTAGAATGTAACTCCCGTTATAGAGTCTTTTAAAGAATGGTTCTATCTCTGTTGCAGGTGCGCCTAGCTGGTGACATGAAAGGTTATTTGAGTTCCCTTCACAGGCTCCATGCAAACTAATTCCATTACACAGAAGTGTATTGCTTAGTGACATCGCACAATTATTGCCACTAAGAAACACTTTCTGTCCTTTATTACTGACACATGCATGTGAATAGGGCAAGTTCCATGTTGTCTTAATGTACCCTTTTCCCAATTTTTCGTACATGCCAGCCTGTGTATATTTTTGGCAGTATTGAAACCTGAAGGTTGATATTGGAATATTAATTATCCCATGTATTATCCATTCGCTGACAGGTCGTTCTGACATTGTCACTGTTAATCTCTCGAGTTTCTCAATGCTCAGGATTGTATAATCAGCACCCTTCTGTGCCATACTGACTTGTTTATCAGTAAGGTTAAAGATATTGAATAGTGACGTTGTGTTGATTAAACGCCAAGGCACATAGCCTGAACGCAGATTTTGTAACGTCCAGCCAAGCTGTACAATAGAACGCAATTGAGACTGACCGTGTTGTAACAACAGTAAGTCTTGCGATATTATGTCGATTGCTGAAGACACAATGCTGTCCAGAGAAAAAATTCTGGAGGACAGAGTCATTAACCCATTGTCCACTACAGAAAGTGACTTTTCCAAATTAATACGGTCAATTTCCCGTATACTTTCTGCTGTCTCAATTTGAGTCACCTTCCAGGCCTCGTTGTAAGCTGCATATACAGAGGCTGCTATGAAACGTTTTTGACGCTGTTTGCGCGGTCCCATAATGAAATCACGCAAGTCAGCACCATCAGTAAGTAAAGTTAGGTGTTGCTTAATTTCTGCCAGTGTGGAAGTTTGTAGCCATTGAAGGCAGAGTTTGCCCACACTGTAGGTGGTGATTATCCCTGGGTGTTGTCTTTGGGAATATCTAGGGTCTGGCCTGGTCAATGTGAACCCCTGTGTTTTGTTCAGGAATCTGTCTTGACAGTTATTAGTATCTGTGGCCCAGATTAACCATTGTTTCCAATCAGGATGTGTTCTGTTTTGGTTTAATACATAGTTTACGTCTATCTCTTCATCTGTAGAGCTATTGCTGTTCATAGTTGGCTTCGGAATAGACGGTTTATTTAAGTCTTTGATTTTGGCTAGGCCAAGACAGGTAGTTTGTTGAACAGTGTCATTCAAAAATATAATTTGTTCTGGGATCATGCAGGCTCTAAACAATGATTCTATACCTTGTACTTGCCATTCTTTTGTACCCCAACTTCAACATTTTTGTCCCAATAATCAAAACCAAAAGTATTCATTTGTTCAAAAAATGAGTCTGAATATATCAATTTCGTGTTTGTTAGCATGGTCTTTGTCCCTCTCTTATTTGACAATTTGAAATAAAATGTTTCAGCATTACTTGTGTTGAACCCTGAAAAGTATGAATATTTGTTATAAAAGGTTCTTGAGCTTCCTTTGGGAGGGGTCGCACAATGTTCCCATCGATTATAATTTAAAACATTTCTAGGTTGTGCCGATTTCTGTAGAAAATGGTTACCATAGTGGTTGTAACAGTACATACTATCATAATTAGTCGAACCCTGCAAATAATCATGTTTGGTAAATTTAGCAGACATCACTAGGTCAGACATCATATTATTTATACTTTCAAAGTCCCATTTTAGCATATTTTCCCTCAATGAAGCGTCCCAAGCATAGTACCATGATGAGCCAAAGTATGAGGATAAATGCACCAAAGGCCACCCAAAATTCAATCCATGGAGAAAATCAGATAGGTTTCTTTAAGTTGTTTCAAAAGTTCTTTAGCTTTATCTTTAAAGGTTTTTGTTGATGGCTGTGTCTTTGATTCACTGAGGTCTTCAGAGGAATCATCGAAGTTTATGAAGTAGCCGGATGCAGTTCTGTCAATTGTTCCAATTGCTTCAGGATTACTGTTTCTTGCATATTCGTTTGTTACTTCATTGTAGGTAGGTGTGTCTGTACTAAATGTTTTTATTTGGGTTTTTAGAGGTCTGAGTTCCAATGCATTGTTGCATAGTCCTTGTTGTTGTTCTGTAGGCGTTTCGAATGTGATTAGCCTCTTAGTTTGGACCTCTATATTTGTAGAAAACCTTGGTGTTCTACTACTTATAGGGAGTCCACTTGGCCTACTGTTTGTTATCGGCCACATGATTGTGGTTTTACCAGGTCGATGGATACAACTCGGTTCTCCTTTTTTCCAGCAAGCGGCGGTAGTACAACTGATCTTGTCCCGTTGATAGACAAGACAGGAACTGCTTTTCTGTAAGAAGGCCCAAATTCCTTCTTTACCGCGAACTTTTCTCTGACTAGATCCCCGACTTTTGGAATCCAGACAGATCTTGCTGGGACAGGTGGTGGTTCTTCAGTGGTTGTTGGCTGCTGTTTCAACTTTATGTTGCTCAGGTCTTTTCTTGTTTCGTTTAAGTCCTGTAAAATAGCCAAACGATCTTTGATATCAAAGCTTTTTTCTTTCACCACTGAAGTCTGACTGTCAAGATCTAAGACCAACATCCTAGTTCCAAACAGTAATTCGTACGGACTGAATCCCTTCAGAGAATTTCTTGGCAGGTTGTTTTAGACTACGTTGGACACTTATTAGATGTTTGACCCACCCAACTCCCGAACCTAATATCCTTTCCGTTATAGATAGCTTTATGCCTTGGTTTTTTCTTTACACCATCCCGTATCCCTCAGGAAGGAAGTGAGAAGAATCCCGCTGTGCTATGCTCATTTGGCCATGTTTCCCCACAGGCTTGAGGGCTAAAGTGAAAACATTGGTCAAACGTAGCATGCTCCTAGCGTATATGCCATTTAGACTCGCAAATCTTTGTATAACAGTCCAGACGTCAGCCGAGTGCTGGGGATCTACATTATAAGTGGAAACTAGCCTGTATATGTTAATCGGACGCTTTGCTTTTTACTGTTGATCCTTTCTGGAGTGAAACGCCACGGTAGTATACCGTTTCTCTCGCCACTGCGATCTCTGTTGCAGTCCGGGCATTTTTTTACAAAAATGTGATGCTGCAGGCTCATGCCTGGCCACCAGTACACTGATTGTAATTCTTCCAGATAATCTTTTAGTTTGAGGTGTCTGAGACCCTCGCCCATATGTGCGTCTGATATTAACAACGTTCTCCTGTCCTTGTTTGGAATTACTCTATCCCCCACTCCAGGGATTCGAGCAAAAGGGACGGAGTTTGCATCGATTATGTATGTATAATTGAGTGGATAGTTGATCGGTAGCGCTGAGCAGTCGCCTTTTGATGACGTTCTCACCGGCAGCACTGTTTCACCGTCAATGTATTTCACTGTACGCTTTTTTCGAGCTACGGAAGCCGATTTAGTTGCTACCGCTGTGGCTGTCTCAGCCAATGAATTCCCTGCAACGTGAACGCCATCACGCTGATGACTCAGTGAGTGTGTCACGTGAGTCTTTGGTAGTTCTTTGTGTAAAAGAGCTATTTGTTCCCAAAGCAGTTTTTGCTTTATTGTTGCACCTGTGTCATCTTTGTAACCGTTTTGAATCCATTTCTGCAAATCGTTGTTATATGATTTGACGCAGTAATATAAATCGGACACTATAAGTGTCGGGAATTCGCGATCTGCATTATCTAGCGCCATTTTCAATGCTATTATTTCAGTCTGTTGTTCTGAATTAGTTTCTACTGAGTGTGTTTTTGTTAATAGAGGTCTTAGTTTACCTCCGCGCCACACCTCTTTTGTAATCTCACATGTGGGATTGTATGCTTGTTCTCCCCAAACGGAGGGTTGAGCATGTCCGTCTGTATAGATTACACACGCGTACTGTCGTAATGGCAGAATGTCGATTGGCAGAGGGAATGTTCTTTCATATTCTAGGTATTTTAATTCCTTTAGTTCTGGATCAAAGTAGTATTTTACTTTGTCCATTGTAATGGAATTCACCCATTGTATTCATTCCGGATTCAATGCTGTTGTTGGTAAATTACATGGGGTCTACCGTCAGCTTTATCTTTTTCTCTAGCTATTGCGGTTTGAACTGCATGAACAATGTTTTCTTTAATGCTGAACTTCTTTTCAGCTTCTGTGTACAAGTGTGATTTGAATGCAATTGGTACCTTTTCTCCCTCATTAGAGGTCAGGTATGTGAATCCGCATCTTCCTGGGATGACTCGAATCACAAGATTGCGTGTGTTATCACGTGTTTCTAATTTTGTTTTAATTAACATGTCTGTTTGTAAAGATCTCAAAATTTCTGTGTGTATTTGAGTCCAATTGGTTCTTTTAAAATCTGGTTTTATTAGATCATAAAGGGGTTTGACCCTTTCTGCGTAATTTGCAATGTATGTTCTTCCGAAATTTAGGAAGCCTAGAATTGACTGTAGGTTTTTTAGTGTTCTAGGAGCTTGGAGTACGGCACATTTCTCTAGGAAATTGTCAGCCAGGCTTTTGCCTTCACTTGATAATTCATATCCTAAGAACAGGACTGTTAAATGGGCAATTCTAGATTTTTTAAAGTTGAATTTGTAACCCTCTGCTGCGAACCCAAGTATTATGGTGTTCACTCTCTTCAAGTGAGTATCCAAGTCATCATCTGTTAGGTATATGTCGTCGACATAAGATAATGCTTCGTCATCATATATTTGTAGTAACTCTGTTACCCTCGCTGAGAATAATCCTGGGCTGTTCTTGAACCCCTGGGGTAACCGACAGAATTGTTTTTGAGCGCCATTTATTGAGAACGGGGACAAATATCTGCTCTCTGGTGCTATTTTTTGACAAAAGAATCCATTAGAGATGTCTAATGTTGTTTTGTATTTTTTGCGCACTATGTTATTCATTAGTGCAGCACTATGCGAGTTTTGCACTGCAAAAGTTTTGCAACATGAGTTAAGGTGTCTGTAATCCAAAACTAGACGATATGAATTGTCTGGTTTGGAAACCGGAAACAAAGGGTTGTTCATTTGTGACGTGCAAGTTTCAATCACCCCCTGGTATTCTAGTTGATCTAGGATTTCTTTTACCTGTTTTTTAGCTTCTTGCTTAATTGGGTACTGTCTTTGTGCAGTAGGTTGTGATTTTAACTGGATTTTGTGAGGAGGAGAGTCCTCATCCCATCCTACGTGATTTTTATATAAAGCAGGAGCTTGAGCTACTGCCCACTTTCTAGCAAGTGTGTATTTTTTATGAATTGGGATATGATTTGAGAAGGCAGGCATAATTATTTCTTCGCCATGAGGGCAGTCCCTGACAAACTCTGGTGGCCAGTCTTTTTCAGCTAGAAGGATGTCATAGCCCTTGGAGAGATTATCCCAAAATAGTCCCCTTATTTTCCTAGTCTTATCCCCCTCTATACGTAATGTTATATCATATATTTTGTGAGGTTTGCTAACTCTGGTGTCTGCAGTTTCCATTTGAAGGTATTCATTCGTGTCCACTGTCTCCAGATGATTCATAAGGACTTTGCGTGCTATGCTCACTTCTGCTGCGCTGTCTAGCATTGTCTGAGCCCACTCTCCGTTTTTCAGTTGTGTCCTCAGTATTCTCGGCATTGTTAAATACTTTAATACTGGCTACCTTCTTTTTTGGAAATTGTAATTTCTTTTTTAGATGAGCAGGTTCCTTGTCTTTGGACTTGACGTGCTCTTCTCTTTGTTCTGATCGTCCTCTTCTTTCCGATTTCTGCGAGGAAGTCTGAAAAGATTGAGAGGGGCGTGTATCAAAATCTTGATATCTATCAGGTTTCTTTATATTATCCCTATTTCTAAGGTTGTATTTTTTCACAGAGGGCTCCCTTTGGGGAGACTTGCGTCCTTGGTCCGGAGATCTTTCTCTCCGCCGAGGAGACCTTCCTCTGGACTGGAATTTCTTTTCTTTAGGATTGGATTGTTTGTTTCCATCCCAGTTCTTCTTTTGACTGTTTAGATTATTTTTAATAAATATTTTTTCAGGACTTTCAATCAGTTGGGGTTTTACTGGTATTCCACCTAAACTATCTCTACCTAGTTCCTCATAGGATTTTTCTATAATTCTGGCAATTTCAGCTGGTTGGTCTGCTATATCTGTTTCTTTTAACCTTTGGCGGATCGCCACGTTTGCTGCTTCTCCCTTTATATTGGCTAGTAATATAGCCGAGACCTGCTTGAAGTCTTTCAGTAATTTCATACCAAGAGTTAAAGCGGGTTCTGGACCGTATTCATCTTGAATTTGTTTTAGCACATCTGGTATTACCGAGATGGATGGAACACCATGCGTTTTTGTGTAGATGGAAGCAAAGACTGTACCCCAAGTGTCACAGTCCTCCACGTGTGGTGCGATTCCCATTGGAAGACAGATAGTCAGAATCCTGTGTTTTTCTAACGGGGTGGTGTCTGGAAACACCGCCTCTATTTGGGTGATTTTCTGTGCTAACCAGAATGGTATTTGTTCCCGTTTAGCTGGTACTTTACCTAGGCAGGACTGTATGTTCTGTGGTGTAATTTTATTTGTGTTCCCCTGATGCGGGGTCAGCTGTGGAATTTTAATTGCAGGTTGGATTGTTGAAGTCCGCATTACATATTGGACTAATTGTCTATGTACTTTTATTAATTGTTTTAGTTGTATTAAAAGATCTGCTGCAGACATTCTTTCGATGTCTGGATGTGGTGTGTAACCGGCTAGGACCGGCCACGTTGCTCCTGGTCTACCTAATGGACGAGCCTGGTGATGTGATTATTATGTTTTAGGGCGCCATTAAACAAGAGCACGTGCTCTTGAAATTTAAGTGGTACTTCCACCTCCTCGAAAGGAGTGTATTCATCAGGAGGTTCCTCTGTTTTGTAATAGTGGAAGTGCTTTGTTACAGCGTTAGCTGCTGGAAAGTTTATCCATGAATAGAATACCTCTGTCTGCCGATATTCGTGTGCCTCTATTACGAATATGACTGTGCCACCTCTAGGTGTCAGTCCATTTTCTATAAGTTTTAAAGTTATAGATTTCCTTTTGTTGACCGGGATGAGTATTATATCCGGGTCTGCTTCTTGCATAGTATTATCAGCTGCTACGAGTTCAGCTGCTAATCTAGCTGTCTCTCTTTCTTCATCACTGTCTACCATTTTACCGACAGGAAGGTTTTTCCGTTTGTTTGCAGATCAGGTTTCTTATGGAAACAAAGATTAGATGCACAATATTTTGGAACAGTGTATCCTTCAACGTTGACTAAACCAAGAACCATACATAGGAGTTTCCTCCTGCGAGGTTTGGCGGATATTACCTTTCACCCACTCCAGACGTCTTTGGAGTATTATGGGAAAAAAGGGGTCTGAGTGAAAAAGCACGACTGAGTTACTCTAATGTCTTGCGTTAGTTTTATCGCCTTTCCAAACGTTTGGGCGCCATGTAGTGTAGTTCCTATTATCCCAATAGGCTCTGCGCATTGGAATAATACCTTCAATAGTATAGGCCTAGACCAGACGTTAACTAGGTCTTCTATTGTCGATATTAGACTTAAAGTTTTGGGTTTGCCAGCTAGCTCAGAGTTCACTAGAAACTTTCTCGAATAGGCAAGGAGGAGTTGAACCTCCCTGGATAGACAAGAAGGGATTTAGTTTCTGACAACCATAGAACATGACAACTTTGCTCTCCCCTAATCAAGAGTGTATCTCTAGAGTCGTGTGAAAACAAAAGACAACTTATTTTACTCAGTCAGTACGTGCATTCTTAGTTTCACCAGATTGTAGAGAAAAGGAAGAGACGGGCGTGTTCAATAAAAGATGGTATTTATTGATCAGTCTCTTTTCTCATACAAGAGAAATGGATCGATATTATCGCAATACTTATGGTTAAGTAAAGTGCATACAATAAAAGCAGAAGTATAAAATAATACTGTAAAAACATTTATATGGTTTCTAAGCCATAAGGTGGTTTAAAATGGATAAAATAGATACATACACATATACATTTGACTAATCGTACTCAACTGGTGCTTCTAACTACGCCTACCCCGGTGTACCTGACCTAAGCCTAATACGTGGGCGGGAATAGAAAGTAGCAGTTTAAGTTAAGTTTGTTTTGCCAAGTGACTGACTCAAGAATTCTCTGCAAGGGGTTATTCAGTTCCGTACCTTGAATCTAGGATGGTTGAGGGATGGTATCTCTCGTCTTTGGTCTCGATATTCCAGGCTGCCTGCAAGGGCTGCTTGGAAGCGCCGGAGCTGGATTTCTCGGCAGGAGAAAGCAGCGTCTCGTTCTCAGCGCGTCAGGAAGGCGGGGCTGCGCCAGCGGGGTCTGCTCTGCTCTGGGCTTCGGCAAGTCTGGCTGCTCCGATCTCGTCACCACCGCGTGTGTTTGCTTAAGGCAATACCGGTAATATTTATACCTGTAAGGTGCCGAGATTGACGTAAGGATGGACATAGATACGTCAATAAGGATGTCATACGAACTGGTCGTTAGCACATTCTTTTGCTGAAGTTCTCGGTGAAATCAAAACAATGTCCGCAGGGTTTTTCCCAGGTTGTCATAGGTTTGATTTGTTTTGAGAACTCCGTATGCCTTATCAGGGGCTGGAGGAATATTGCTTGTCTAATTAGATGGCAAGCGTTATGACCTAATCAGATAACACGTTCCTGTGCCGTGGTGTGGCTTAATCAGATAACGGTTTCTGCATCATGGGATGGCTGCTAGTTAACTTGTTAACCAGATCAGGGTCAGGAATAGGGGGATCAATACAGAACCTATAGGAATACATCACACAATGGGAGAGATGAGCTGGGTAGGTTCTTACTCACGCAGTTGCCTGATGGAGAGGAGTTCTCACTTTGAAAATAACCTGGCTGCTCTCTGGCCTTACAGTTGTTCTAGAATGAGACGAGATCCCTTACTCACCCTGAGGTGACATGCTTCATCATTTGGTTCCCTCTTACACACTACGACCGCAAGGTGCACAGTGTGGGCTACAACTTTCTCTCAGGAGAGGAGGGCAAAGTGTTTTAAGTCATCAATGTAGGTTAGAGTGAAGGGCAGAGTGCAAAATAAATTCAAAAAGTGAGTTAAAACTAACTCCTGTATGGACAAATATAACTTTAATAGTGTCTCCAGTGGATAGATCTAAAATCAGCGAAGTGAAAAATAGGGATATGGAAGTTCCCTAATAGATTATGGTCAACATGTTTCTGCCTGTTAGACCATCTGGTTCTTGGCATTCTTTAGGGCCAAACTATTAGTCACTCTGCTACTATTGTGAGAAAATATAAAAGTTAAAAATACTATACTCAAATAATATGGCAATGACCCGTGGTACCAGCTGCAGTCCGGTCCACCAACAAAATAGGACTTCTTGTCTACATCCTCCTTCATAGAAATCCTTAATTGGCAGGCCTCAGCAATCTAATTGTCCGTATCGTGCCTCTTTTCAAAGATGCGGGATACGGACAATCATATTGCTGAGACCTGCCATTTAAGGATTTCTATGAAGGCCTCCTCCTTCATAGAAATCAAATGGAATTTGCGATTCCCTATTTTGCAATTGCATTTAAGGAATTGAAAATTCCGATTCCTTAAATATGATGCAGGAAGCACCCAAGTTGTGAGATTTTGGCATAAGAAATCGCAAATTACCACCAACTTCAAGTTGGTGGTAATTTGCGATTTCTTTGAAAAATTCACTTTTTTGCATTTTTCAAAGTACCTTGTGGCACACATACATGCCAGTAGGGCATGTATATGCGCCATATGTGCACACATACATATTTCAGGGGTGCAACAGGGTGTCCTTTTGACACCCTTGCACCCTTGTAAGTACATTAGCAGTTTGCGAGTACCTAATGGGTACTCGCAACTTGCGAATGTCTTCCCATTCATTCCTATGGGCCTCTAGGCCCATAGGAATGAATGAGAAAGTATTCCTTAATTGCGAATCCCGATTTGCGATCCACAATTAAGGAATATTAAGGAATCGCAAATTAATATTGCGATCCTACATACATTTCGTTTTGTGAGTCCTTAATAGAGATATGCAAAAAATCGCTATTAAGGACTCGCAAAACGGGTTTGTCATACATATGCCCCATAGAGTGGAATTGAGTGTTGTAGAGTGGAGTAGAGTGTGGTAGAGTGGAGGGGCGTAGAGTGGAGCAGTAAAAAGTGGCATGGAGTGTAGTGGAGGGGAAACAGCCTTTACAACCCAACTGTTACAACGCATGCCTTTACATCGCATGTCGTTGCAACGCAAAAGGTGTGCAGCAGTGGGTAGAAGGTGTTGAATTTAACTCCAACACCTTCCCTACTGTTGCACACACTGGAGTTGGAATAGAAAATTAATATATTTCAACTTCCAGCGCCCCCCTGACAGAAAGTCGGAGTAAAGATTTGCGTTGCAACGGCATGCGATGTATTAGCATGCGTTGTAACGTCACATATTCGTAGTGGAGTGGTGTTGAGTGGTGTGGCATTGAGTGGAATGTCATAGAGTGGAGTGGTGTACAGCTGTGTTATATTTCCTGGTTAGGCCCATGTAGTGAAGCAGCTTATTTCTTACATTTGCCTCACAATAACATTTCAGACATGAACTTTTTCACATATCTGCATGTATGACAATGATGGATTAGTTTCTGAGAAACTACTTTGTTTACATATCTAGCTTTGCACAACATTATCATCCTGTCTCGAACATCATGTACCAGGCCTCTTTACGCACTATGTACAAATGTCGTCCTATCGTCTTCCAAGGGGCAACAGAGCTATCTACATTTCCATAACATCGCTTATCTACACATACATCACAAGGCTGCATTCTATTGTAAATCATGAGCATCCCGATATATTAGGAGAGGAGGCACTTCAGCTGACACTGAGGGTCCCTGCATGCTGAGTCTATCATCTCCATGAGGGGGGCCCCACTCTGTGACCAAGATGGGCTCCTACATTCTCTCTCACCAGGTAATGGAGTTTGCTCGTCCATAGGGGGATTCTTGGTTTCACACCTACACACACTCTAGGTACACTTAGAGTAGGGTTTTTCATAGCAGGAGTACGCCAGATTACTGTCTTGTTTATATGCCTGAATATATACACAGTTTGAGCACCATGTCAGAACTATATCTACTATTTATGCGTTTGTTGCTTGTTATCACTTTCATCTGCTTCTGTCTACTGATTATCACAGCACATGGATTCTATACAAAAACAACGTTGGTTCAATAAATATATTGAAAATGTCCAACTGTGTATTCTATATATTTCTCTGAGCACAAGTACGCATTAGTGACTGAGCGAAAGGTTCTGATCTGTTTCCACGATCCTTGAGGGTTCAGGGTTGTAATGTTTAGTGGTTGCCAGAAACCATTTCACTCCTTGATAAGGTTAAGGGGGCATAATGTGACAATGCGAACTAGCTGGTCTATAGGCCAACATATCCTGCGGGTGTGTCCGTAATCAGTCTAGGCACCAATCCCCTAGTTTATGTTGTCCAACAAACATGCAGATGCTATGGATTAGTAGAAACTACACAATAGTGGAGTAGAGGGTTGGAGAGTGCCGTGGAAGTTCATAGAGTGGAGGGTCATAGAGTGTCGTGGAGTGGAGTGGCATAGAATGGAGTAGAGTGTCGTTTTTGTGGAGTGGAGTGGAGCCAAGTTTTGTAGAGTGGAGTTGTGTAGAGTAAAGTAGAGAGTCATGGACTAGAACGGAGAGTGGGGTAGGGTAGAGTAGAGCAGTGAATGGGCATACAGTGGAGGGGCATAGAGTGGAGGGGATGAAGTGGAGAAGGATAGCATTTAGGGGAGTGGAATAGAGTGGATTGGAGTGTAATAGAGTGGAGTGTCATAGAGTGGAGTGGTGTAGAGTGCCATAGAATGGAGCACAGGGGTGTAGAGTGGACTGGTGTAGAGTGGAGTAGGGTGTCATAGAGTGGAGTGACGTAGTTTGGAGGAGCATTGGTGGCATAGCATAGAGTGGATTAAAGTGTTGTAGAGTTCCATAGAGTGGAGTGGCATAGCATAGAGTGATTAAAGTGCCAGAGAGTGGAGCGGCATACAGTGTCATAGTGTGTTGTAGAGTAGGGTGTCTCAGAAGGAAGTGCGGTAGATCAGAGTGGTGTAGAGGTGCACAAAGTGTTGTGGAGTGTTGTAAAGTGGAATGGTGTAGAGTGAAGTGGCGTAGAGTGTTGTAGAGTATCATAGATTGTCGTATCAATGTAGTAGAGTGGAGTGTCGTAGAGTGGAGTGTCGTAGAGTAGAGTGAACTAGTGTGAGGTGGCCTAGAGTGGCATAGAGTGTCATAGAGTGGAGTGGCATAGAGGGTCGTAGAGTGGAGTGACCTAGTGTGAGGTGGCTTAGAGGGGCATAGAGTGTCATAGAGTGGAGTGGCGTATAGCATCATAGAGTGGAGTGGATAGTGTGTCATAGAGTGCAGTATCGTAGAGTGGAATGACGTAGAGTGGAGTAGAGTTACCTTGAGTGAAGTGGCATAAAGATGAATAGCATGGAATGGCATAGAGTAGAGTGGAGTGGCGTAGAGTGGAGTAGAGTGTTGTAGAGTGGGGTGAAATTGAGTGGTGTTAGGTGGAGTGGAGTGGCTTGGAGTGGCTTGGAGCGGCATAAAGTGGAGTAGATTGGAGCACACCGTGGAGTGGAGTTGAGTGGTGTGAAGTGTCGTAGAGTGGAGTGGCAGGACATAGCGGGGAATAGAGTGTTGTAGTGTATAATGGAGTAGACTGTTGTAGTGTGGACTGGCGCAGAGTGGAGTAGAGTGTTTTAGAGTGCAGTGGAGTTGTGGACTGTCATGGTATGGTAGTGCATTGCCATTACAGACACCACATTTTCAATTGAAATGACAATTATATTTGCTCACACAGTCTTACTGATAAAACTACACAGCTCACAAACAATAAAGTGTGAAAATGACATCACCAATTTTATTGTTTTGTTTTGATCAGATTCAAATATTTGTTTACTCCGCACTTATAAATTACAAACATTTTCTTCATTGGCGCTTTCCTAATTCTGATATATTCTGAAATATTTGCACAGTTCATTTACAAACTGTAGGAGAGTACGGTCTGCTATCCTATGGTCACCCCAAATTTTTGCTTTTTGCTTCACTGGTTTATGACTTAATGTGGCTGTGGGCCTGCTAATCAGACCCACAGCCTGCTGTTCTCTCTCTAAATTAATGCCTATGCACACTAGGTGCATTACGAATTGGAACTGGTTCACCTTATTGGCCCCTGTAACAGTGTACCCAGGTACCCAGGGCAAAGGTGCTTCCAAGGCCTACTACCAGGGGCTGCAGCACGTATTGTGCCACCCTGGCCTGGCCTCCATATTTGACACCACTGGCTGATCACTCAGCTGGGGCAAGTTGGTGTAATCACCTCTTGTTTAGGTATAGTATGCCTATATCTAACTTAAAATGGACACATATGTTCCTATCAGCCACTCCTATGGAAGGCCTCATCAATCCTGGAGGCAGAGTGCTTGGAAATATGTGAGATAGTGCTCTAGCATGAGCTGAGCCTGTCTGCAGCTTTCGGAACCACGTCCTTTAGCTGTTCCATGATACTTCCCTACCATATACTCTTAAGTGCATTCTGATATATTCTGAAATATTTGCACAGTTCATTTACAAACTGTAGGAGAGTACGGTCTGCTATCCTATGGTCACCCCAAATTTTTGCTTTTTGCTTCACTGGTTTATGACTTAATGTGGCTGTGGGCCTGCTAATCAGACCCACAGCCTGCTGTTCTCTCTCTAAATTAATGCCCATGCACACTAGGTGCATTACGAATTGGAACTGGTTCACCTTATTGGCCCCTGTAACAGTGTACCCAGGTACCCAGGGCATAGGTGCTTCCAAGGCCTACCAGGGGCTGCAGCACGTATTGTGCCACCCCTGGCCTGGCCTCCATATTTGACACAACTGGCTGATCACTCAGCTGGGGCAAGTTGGTGTAATCACCTCTTGCTTAGGTATAGTATGCCTATATCTAACTTAAAATGGACACATATGTTCCTATCAGCCACTCCTATGGAAGGCCTCATCAATCCTGGAGGCAGAGTGCTTGGAAATATGTGAGATGGTGCTCTAGCATGAGCTGAGCCTGTCTGCAGCTTTCGGAACCACGTCCTTTAGCTGTTCCATGATACTGCCCTACCATATACTCTTAAGTGCATTATGAACCTCGCGGTTAAATGCTATCTTTGGTTTGGCTTTATCAAAACATGTCGAGTAAGGTGTCATACGAATTGGAATACTACCCCTTCGCCAGTTCTGGCGACGGGGGTAGCATTCCACCCTTCTAGAAGAACACGGCATGTACATAACCTGAAACCCGGGTAAAGTTAAACATGAGCCTCAGCATCACAACATGGATACTGCCACCACAGACACAAGTCTGACCTCCTGCTGCTGGGAGTCCTTCCAGCGAGGGTGGCTTGGACAAAGGATTTCCTGCCTTGGGAGGTGCTAGCACCACCCCAGACAGGGTTTTGTGTATTGGGTAGGACAGGGCTGAATAGAATCAGACATGCCTGGGGCACACAAGGTGTCCCTGTGCATTTGCCACTTCAAACCGGTGCTGGGGCTCTCCAGCCCCAGTCTTGGCGCGAAGCTGCACAAAGGAAAGGGGGTGTAACCGCCCCCCTTCCTGGTCCCACCCAGAGGAGGGACCTAGTAGGTGATCCGGCCCCCAGATTTGGAATAAGAGTAGGAGCTGTGTCCCAAGACTTCAGATCATCCTGAACTCGACTTGAAATTAAGAAGAAAACTGGACTTCGACATTCTGCTGCACAGAAGACTGAAGAGAATCTCCCTTGTGGCCAAGGAGTGACCACCCTGTGAATACAGGCACCAACCAGCAACTCGACGTCTGCTTTAACGCCGCCTCCCGCCGGAGCCCGAGCCCAGAGCCTGACAAGACCCAGACTCCCAGACATCTCAGAGCCCGATCCACAGTCCCTGAAAAGAAGAGACCCGTGGAGGCACCGAGAGACGTGGGACCGGACATCTTGGAAGACCCCCGAGAAGCTGACTGCCAGCACCCGAGGCACCCTCGATGCTGTGCTTTGGGGTTTGAGAAGCCCCAACACCGAGCAGCATTTGCACCGAAGATCAGCCCCCCAGCATCTCCACGATCTGCGTGGGGACCTTTTGCACTTTGCCACTCGACGCGCCATCCCGGCCACTTACCATGTGGCTAGCGGCCATCTTGGCGACGAAAACGACAACTGGTATGGTTGCTCCAGACTGTCCCTCGCTCCCCTGAAAAGGAGCACCCGCTCTGACCTTGCTGGTCCGAGTGAGAAGCTTACATTGATTCCTGCATGGCTTGCTTTAGCCAAGGCCTGTTTGCTCCAATCAAGTTGCCGACACCGCCATCAGCGAGAGCTTTTGTGGGACAGCTCGTGACTAACGCCTGGACGTCCTTGACCTCTTCATGTCCACGTGGCTGCAGAGACAATCTTCACTTCTTCACCTGTTTGCACCCGACATCGCCTGGTTCCATCCTGGTTCCACGGTAGTCACTGGCTAGTGACTTTGAACATTTTCCCCTCTGCTTTCAGGTCTTCACCTCTTCAGATCCACCCTTGGATCCACCGGAACTCTCCTCGACGACCCGCCTGCAGCATCTTCAGCTCCAAGCACCATCGACCTGCGTGACGAAACCCGACACTACATCGCACCTGTGCACCCGCTTCCTGTGGGTGAGGTAACTCAGCAACGTCGGTGTTCCCACACTGGTGTACACCTCTAGTGCCTGTGTCTAAAGTTTTATCCTTGTAGGTCCATCGGAAGGTTCCTTAAACACTAACTTTGTAACTTTTACGCACCATTGACATTGCATTGGTGCATGCGTGCGCTTTAAGCGCTGCACCCGAGTCCCGCGGGCCTTTCCCGACTTCATCACTGCTAGTCCCGAACAGCTCCAGCGATTCCCCAGGCCCTAGGCCTCTTTCCTTTTCCCATAGTGGTCCTTATACCACTATTTTAGTATATGGTTTAGGTGCCCCCTAGGGCTCATCCATATTCGTGCAACTTTTGTATATTTAAACTGTGTTTTGTTTTAACGCATTTGCTTCTGTGCTCATAAAGAGTATAGGGGATATTTGTAGAAATAAATCTACATATATTTTCAATACATATCTGTGTGGTGTCCTTTCATTTGGTATTCAAGGGGATTGTGTATGGTAAAACAGCTTGCTTCACATGCCTTTACAGAGTTTAGCCTAAGACTGCTTAGTCCATGCTACCCCTAGGATAGCTTGTCTACAAGGTTGACTTACAACCAATCATCATAAGGGTTGCTTGGCATGGTACAAGGTGATCACTAGAACTAGTGAGCATCATATACCAGGCCAACTTCTCACACAAACGTTTACATTTTGTTTGTTCCGAAGGACTGTCCCATAAAACCTCACAATTTGAAGACAGAGAAAGAAAAGTAAGCACCATGCTCCCTAGAAGACAGAGCATGACATTTGACCTCAATCTTTGAATGCACAGAGAAGAACATAATTTAAAGTCCTCTTTACAGACTTCAAATACTTGTGGAAGACTACAAGGAGTAATGGTGAACAGGCTGTGCTTCGTGGGAGGGACTAACTCAAGCTGGACAGCCTAAATGAAATAAAGCTAGCAGATACAAAGCACGCAAATGTGAGTTACAAACAAAAAAAAGCCAATGGTAAGCAATGGGTGGAATGCATTCCCAAGGAGCTTTCAGCTGTCCCCAAGATGTGCCTGCAAACCAGACAGCTGCGCTCTCTGGTAGGCTTCGACTTGAAGCGCACTGTGTTGCAGTGCAGAATGACAGACGTGTGTTCGCTGCTCTCATTCTAATGCATTCTATTGCATATTAAAATTAACAACTGCATGCTTACATCATTAACCACAGCAATGCAACATCAGAAGAGGTACATGGTGGTGTGCATGTGAAACCATGTCTAGTGCCCCTTTCTTTAAACAAATGTACAATAAGTTTCTCCTAGTGGTGCTAATGCTCCATCATACAACAAACAAAAACAATGTTACTGACTTCAACCCTAACCAACTGCATGAAACTGAGGAGCAAGGCTTGCTGTGTGATATTTCTCTCTGATGTGGGGATGACGAAGATCTACCTAATCTAATCTAATTCTACCAGAAAAGTACCAACACATCTGACAAGCTTAGTTGATCATTGTATAGTGATCCTTGAGTATAGTTGATGCAAGGATCTCATTGGTTCTTATTTGTAAAATCTGATACTGAGGGCCTGATTACAACGGTGATGGATATCCCCTCTGTTGAAATCTAAATCCCATTATATCCTTGTTGTTGTGACGGAGTAACCCAGCTGCAGAGATCGTAATCAGGCCCTTAGTCTTCCGAAGAGAAAGGATTGTCTTCAGATTATCATCTGGAATGCTCACCGATCTCCCAATCTTGGGCTTTCAAAGTGAAAGGCAATTTGCCTTAGGTGAAAGGCAGTAAAGCACCTAAAACATGAATTCTATTGCACTATTGACAAGAGTATCGTACATGGAAAATCATTGTTAGAAGGCTTCATACTTACATGGGATGATTTATGTTTGCAATTGTGAAAAGGACTGGGCTGGGAGCCAATATAATCCCCAGCATAAAGTGTTTTTAAACCAGCCTCTTTCTCTTCTTCCACATCCTCTCTCTCCTTAAATCAATTCATTCTCTTCCTCTTCCTCACGCTTGCTCTTTCTCTCTCCCTCCCTCTGCTCATATGCTCTCTCCGCATACAGCAAGATTCCTTAGGGAATAACAGAAAGTGAAAGAAGCCACCTGGGACCTTCAAAAGTCTTCATCCCATGGCTGCAGCCCCCTGCGGAAATGCCAGCAAGGTTAATGGCCAGTCCGGCCCTGCCCACAACTCTTCTTTCCTTTCCTCCAAACAACCCCAGCCAAAAAGGACCGGTTGTGGCCATACTTCATGTGATGCTGGTTTCCCTTCAGTCAATATTGATGCTGGGTTCTATTGTCACTAGCTACAACACCCTGACACGCCCTACTACATGGAACAGTTTTACAAACAGTGTACTTTAGTCCATTTTCAAAGCTTGCCATTCACCTGAAAGATTCGAGCTTACCCCCACTTCAATTATCATTCAAAACCACACCAATCCGTAGTGAACTCGTGGCTGACTTCAGCATTTGCCATTTTTATGTGACGTTCTCATTGGGCACTACTGCCCCTGCAGCAATTTCATGACAGGGACTAACTGATCCTGCAAAGTGAAACTGCTCCGTTTCTTCAGTATTCAACATACTCGGTAGAAAAGTTTTGTTATCGCCTGGTGTCTTTACAAGGCTTAGCTCAGGATTCAAAATTGACACGTGAAAAAAACATAGATTTAAAAGTATCAATTCAATGCAAAATGTATTTAAGTAAGTAGATTTACTGATTAATGCTACAATTATAAGAATATATCACTTGTATGTTCAATATTATCTGTCTATCTGTGACTGGCTGAACTAATGAAATTACTGAGTTTTTATCACATTAATATTGAATAATTAAAAGAAAATTATGAGCATATAAGAAATATAATATGAAAACGTGATTTATAATGCAAACACTAATTAACTATTGAGATATTAATGCTCAACTAGAATTATTCTTTATAAAATGAAAACATGAAAACGTTAAAGATGGCTCACGAGCCTAATTCTTTTAAATTAAAATAAATAGCTATTGGATGTAAATGTGATTTATTCGAGTAACAGTTTTCAAAGCCTTGATGACTCTTGCTACCAGGGTACGCCATTAATTGTAGGCATTAACTGTAACTATGATTATTCATAAATGAAGAAAAAACTTTGGCCTTCCTCTGTCCGCATGTAGAATGGATTACCGTTTCAAATTGTAGCCATGTTAGGGATGAAATTCAAAACCAGGCGATGGATCAGTTCGTGGTTTTTGTGAAATGATGTGTTGTTTTATAAACCACTTTTTGGAAGCAGGTTTCCGTATATCTTAAAAACAATTGCTAAAAGCATGTTGCCTGAGTGCGGAATCCAGGATTTAAATAACTATGGAGTCAGGTCAAACACATTCACATCTGGGACATACAGTATCAACCAGCTGATAATGTGGCCATGCTTCCCTTTAGGTGTGGTTTAGGTGTGGTTCAGCTGAATGGAAGGTCTCAGTTACCTTGTTCTTGGTCCAGTAATTTGTAACACCATGCATTTCCCAGGGGCACTGATCAGCAGCCTTGCTGCAAGATGTAACCCATCCTAAGTGAGGTGTTTTCATTTTTCTCTCTCCCCTCACCTGGCAGGGAAGCTATCGGCCTGCTGCACTAAACTGTTTTGCAGTTGCAATGACTGCGATTCGCAAGGTCATATAGGGTTTGAAACCTCAAAAGAATGGGTTGCAATGTGCTAAGTTTACCTACTCGCAAAATAAGGAATCGCTATAATTGCGATTCCTTATTTTGCGCAAGCATTTTGGGAATCGCAGTTTCCGATTTCCTAAATGCTTTGCTAGTAGGCATCGCAAATTGCGATATTTCCTTAAGGAATCGCAAATTACCACCAACTTCAAGTTGGTGGTAATTTGCGATTTCTTTAAATAAAACACTTTTTTGCTTTTTTAAAAGTGCCATGTGGCACACATTCATGCCCTTAGGGCATGTATGTGCGACACATGTACCCACATGCACATTTCAGGGGTGCAACAGGGTGTCCCTCTGGAACCCTTGCACCCTTGAAATTGCGCCTGCAATTTGCGAGTACCAATTGGGTACTCGCAAATTGCGGGCGCAATTCCCATTCATTCCTATGGGCCTCTAGGCCCATAGGAATGAATAGAAAGGTATCCTTAATTACGACTCGCAATTTGCAATTCGCAATTAAGGAATATTAAGGAATCACAAAAAAAAACTGCAATTCCTACCGACATGGCATTTTGCAAGTCCTTAAAAGCGATTCGGTAAAACTCGGTATTAAGGCATCGCAAAACTGACTTTACCTACATCTGGCCCTGAGTGCTGTGACTGATTAGATCATAAGTCGCTGCGCAAATGAAAGTGAATTGAAAAGCAGTAGCTGTTCAAAAACACCAGCTGGTTTCTCAGCTCACCTTAGTGCATCAAGACCTATATTTGTTGCTTCTAGAGGGAATTTGGTGGCAACCTATTGTGTCCAGACTAGACAGCTGCCTACTATTGCTTGGTCTTACAACTAGTAATGCTTAGTCCTTCATTCTGAAATCTGTGACGCATTATTCATCACAGGCTTAATATATACATTTAAATCTATTCTAAGCCTTAGAGGCTAATGAGGACGGTGCACAAGAGGGGAGGGCCTAGCACCAGAGGACTGAGACTCTGGGCAAAAGCCGAAATGATTTTGGGGGTTTTACCCCATTTCATACTGGTAGTGAGAAATAGAGGGTTGAACTAGGCAAGCTCCACTTCTTCTGGATGTGGTTAAGGGCTCGAGCTGCCGAGTTTGGAGCTGGTGGGAGCCAGGTTCGAGTCTCGACGTGGGTGTCATCATCCTGTGATTTTCAGCAAATCACTTAATCTACCAGTGCCTACAATTCAGCGCTTCACGGGTGATTTGCTCACTTTACAAATCCTGGATCTATTCTATTAGGGAGGGTGGAATAGTCAGAACTGATTTGTTAAAATTAACATTTCATGACTTCAAGTTCTCTCAAAAGTTTCTCTCCTTCCCTTCCCTCTCCAATACATCTCCTGCTCATGTGCCTCTGCCCTCTCACCAATTCAAGACCCCATTATGTCCTTCTACACATCCGTTTTCTTATTTGCATACAGTCCAGAGATGCCATATCGTCAGCTGTCATAAAGCTCAACCGCCAAGATATGCCACACACAAGCATTCATTTGGACACATTTAACAAAATACGTGGAGCAGCTTAATTTGGCTCCGCCTTAATACGTTACTTATTTACATTGATTTATGTAGAATAACATTTCTATATTTCGTGTGTTCTAATTTTTAACATACAAAAGGGATTCCAAATGTATTACTGAAATACTCCATGATAAAACGTAGTTGAATTTACTAACACGTGCATGCTAATGTGGACTAGAAATTAAATTTTGTTCATAGTTATACGAATGTTTAATAATGTAATTCACAGTTATATGTAGTCATGATTTTTTTCTACATGATGTATTAATTGTGAATGTGCGTGCACATATAATTAAACGTCAAGTGCACACTAACTCCTGTGCTAATTTTAGCGTAACCAAATGACTGAAGCTTCTGAATATAAATGCTTAACTTTCATGTGAGAATTGTTGTGCTTGAATGTTTTCTACCCTTCAGGTGCAGATGCAAGGCTTCAGCAGCTAGGGTAAGGCATTGTTTGTTTGTAGCACTAGTAAGGTACAAGAGGAATTTTTTGGCAAGAAGATGATGTGTTAAAAAGGTGGAAGATGAGTTCTCATGGTGGAGAAGGGACGCTCGAGGACTATCGAATGTAAATGATTGAAAGTGTGGGAGAAGAGCTGGATGTTGTTAAACTCTGCCTAGGACGATGAAAATGTTCTAGAAAGTGATGCCACTGGTTACCTTGAAAATGTTGTCTGCTAATAGATGTTGTATTGTTAGTTAGAGAGGAGAGACCTTTAGGATTTCCAGAGGTGCAGACCTCAGATGCGATTCCTCTCACTGTGTAGCTTTATGCTATACTCTCTACAATTGGAGTACTTTTACGAATACTAACACCTATTCCTTGCTTCCCATAGTTTACCAGGGTTTTTCCGAAGTAAGCATAGAGTAAAATAAGCTAGATTTTATTAGAGATTCTAATGACCAGGAGGAGGATCAAGTTCTGCAAATAAAATTCAGATTCTCATTTTCATTTTTTGTTTGGCAGCCACCAAATTTTTAGTGTGCTTCCTATTGTTTAGATTGAATTTTATTAGGTGGTTTCGACTAATTCTTACAATTCTGTATTTCTACAATATGCATTTGAGACTCATCTATATTAATTTGTTTCTGAGTCTGTAATAAAACTCTTTACCTTTCATCTTCAGTAGTCCTAGTCTTGTTATGTGACTAGTTGGTTACACTGTTATTGAGCTATGCAATGTACGTGTACTCCCTCTGACCTCTCAGGCAACTAATAAAGGTACTTCGACCAAGAAATTAAAATATTGACTGGTTTACAGCATTCTCAGATGGTAGCAGAGAATGGTTAGTTCTTGAAGTAGAGAGAGGTAGAAAAGTTACCTTAGACTAGTTCAAACCCAAACCTCAGCCCCTAGAGTCTGTGTTTTGGATTGGAGGACTGGCGAAGTTCCAGCGGTTCGGAAAAGAGTGACTGTAGCAGCGGAGGAATGAGTATTAATAGGGTTGTGTCTTCCAGTGGCTTATATCTAGTTTGTGGGTTGTATGAGAATAGTGTAAGGTCTGAGGAGTTGTTTGAGTGTTGTACAAGTGTGGTATTAAATTTAAGTTGTATTGTCCGACGTGACCCAAGATCCCGGTATTATATTAAAAGTATAGATGACACTGTTGTTAAATTGCTAGGTTAGGCCCAGGAAAGAAACACTGCATACACTTAGTTGCCTTCTTTTTCTACAAAATGACTTTGACACGCATTTACTTGTGTGACAGTGCATGATTAGTGTCTCTGAAACCACACTGCATAAACTTCCACTTCATAAGTACACTATCACGACACCTTGAACATTTAGTAAAAGTCCTGTACAAATATTGTGCAAATGTTATTGTTTATTATTCGTCCATGAGGCTTGAACTTTTCAAAGGATTTTTCCCATTGTGCTACTGTTAGACATGGCTTTTTCAGCGGGTTTACCCCCAGATTTTTTGCTTTTTGACCTATTGTTCGTTGGTTTTAGGACTCTGGGCACTTTACCACTGTTATTCAGTGCTAAAGTGCATATGCTCTCCATGAAAATTGTGGAAAGATTGGTCTTGGATTTCCATGATTGGGATATTTGAGTTACCAGTAAGTCTCTAGTTCAGAGCACTGTGTGTCCAGGACCTGTAAATCACATGCTACTAGTGATCTTGCAGCCACACAAGTAGCCTTTCACAGTTGTCTCAGACCTGCCAATGCAGTGCCTGCGCGCAGTTTTTACTGCCATGTTGACCTGGCAAATGCACCCACTTGACAGGCCCAAACCTTCCATTTTCTTACCTGTAAGGCACCCCTCAGACAGGCCCAAGTTACCCCCATGGACAGGGTGCAGTGGATGTGAAAGGTAGGACATGCACTGGTGTGTTTCACATGTCATGTTAGTGAACTACTGTGTATTTTGGTTTTCACTACTGAAAGGCTACCAAAGTTTAACATTGGAGCTGCCTTGTAACATCTTACAAGCATACATTTCCATTGGGAGAAGATAGAGAAATGGAGGTTAGGCTTCCTGAACTTAGAATTCAAAAACATTTAGTGAAGATGATTTTTATACTGTGTGTTTGAAAATGCCCCTTGTAGAAAGTGGGCATTTCCTTGCTTAACCATCCTGTGTGCCTCTGCCATTTGTGTATTCACCGTCTGGGTTTGGGGTGACAGGAGCTTGGAATGTGCATTCCCACTAGACAGATACAAGGGGGAGGTTGAGGTGTGTTATGCCTTTCCTAGGTGACTCATAGCCAGGCTGAATGGACCTGGCTGCATTTAGAGTAGTGGAAGGAGTTGTTGCTAGCACCTGAATGGACTGTGGCTCCTTCCACAAAGCTGTCTCCACCTCCTGTAGCAAACATGGCCTGAGTAAAGCAGAACTAGTTTATGAGTGCCAGAGGAACTTCAAAGGAAAATGCAATGTAAATATTGGGACCCTGACCTCAGAACTTTAGATTACTGCTGGGCTAAGGAATCTGCCAGGAAGAAGAGCTGAAAGAGCTGCCAGGAGGAGCATTGTCCCATTGTTGTTGTTTCTTTGTCGGGTTGACCTGCATTTGCTGCTTCTGTCTTGGGCAGGGATAGGACTGGACTGTTCTTTCTGCATACTAAGTATCTCCAAGGGCTTGAGGAAGTCTCAGGGAAATCAAAGACTTCAACATCTTTTGGGTACCGGCTTCCAGAACTGGATATTTCAGCTGCCACAGAGGAGCAAGGTAACCCGAAGCTGTCAATGGCGCCACAGCTGGCTCCGTCACCTGAAGGCACCACAGAGGGCACCACCGCACTTCGCACAGCAACCCTGGTATCGGCAACAACGCCATCCAATGCTACCACAGAGCCATTGCTTGCACCGTGACCTGAAGGCACCACCCTCTGCACCTCCCCACTTCAGTCCACCGCCCTGGGATCCCCGATGCCAACGTAGTGCCATACTGATGCCGCTGCCTGCGTCGTGGCCTGTGGACACTGCTGGTGGAGAACACGGAGCACCATTCTGCTTCACACCACAGCTCTGGTTTCATCGATGATGAATGCTCCAAGCTATCAATGCCGCTGCTTGCACAGGGGTTTGGGGGTACCACTTGTGAGTCACTTGATGCACCGTCCCGTCCCATACCGCAGCCTTGGCCCACCGACGCCATCGACTCCAGCTAATCAACAAACACTGCTGCCTGCAACTTGCCCTGTGGGCCCTACACACCACATTGCCCCATCTCGCACCGCAGCATTAGGTCTACTGACAAAATCGCTTCAGCGGTGACAACCCCGCTGCCTGCTCCGTGACCTGTCAGCACCACAATGAGCATCGCCCCACTTTGCACCAGCACCCTGGTCACAATGACACTACTGGCCGATGGTCACCAAGCTGCTGCCTGCACTGCAACTCGAGGGCACAGCACTTCACATTGCAGCCCCAATGCCTGCCGACGCCATTGCTCCTGACTTTAAACTCACGGCCTTCGACCTGCAACGCATGGGACTTCGATCGCCCGACGACTCTTGCACTAGCTTCCGGAACCGATGCCTGACGACTCAGCTCCTCCGGAGCTCTGTGCCAGGTCCAAAGCCCTGCATCTCCAAAGGTACTGTTTTACGAGTCTCCCTGATAGCATAGCCTGCCTGTGACACTGCAGCCAGATGGAACTGTTGGATCTGTTTGTTCATAACGCCATGATAGTCCAGATGGAGCTATCAACTTCAAGGAACTTTATATAAAGCCAATTTTTGCTTTATTCATATTTTGATCACTGTATGTTGGATGTTTATCATTTTGGTCTTGTTTTACATAGATAAATATTGTATATTTTTCTAAAACTGGTGTGGTGTCCTTTTGTAGTGTTTTCAATGTATTACTGTTTGTTATGTGCAAATACTTTACACATTGGTTCTGAGATGAGAATGACTGCTCGTGCCAAGATACCAAGGGGGTTAGCAGTGGGTATTTTAGACGTGTAATCCCCTTAACCTGAATAGAGTAGTGGATTCTGCCTGGCTTAGGTTTATACCCTAGCCAACCAGAAAACGAATTTCTAACATTGGTTGTCAGCAGTAAGGATAGGACTTGCATTTGCACTTGACCTACAGTGATTGGTGTACACTACTACCATACTGCAGACCATTACGTACCACATGCTGTTTTTCTCTATTTGCCTTCTAGATGTATTTTTGAGAACTGGAAGTCTAGTTAGTTGTTGTACCTGTGAGGCTTTGACAAAAATGGAAATCAACTTTTGACACTTGTACATCTACACGATTAACAAGCTACAAGTCTTTTGCAAGTAGAGGGGGTTGCCTGTGAAGAGGAGTTCCACAAGGCAGGATCTTGAGGCAGCCCTGTTTTGTTGTGAGGAAACACATTGGGTAGCAGCACTACCAGATGACTCTGAGGAGCAGTCTGACGGGGGGATCCCCAGCCAGAGTACCAGAAGGGCAGTGGCCCTAAGTAGGAAACAGTGTGGGAAAGATTGGCTTGTGAAGAAAAGTTTAGGATCCGAGATCGTGATCGGAGACTGAGAGAGTTTGAACAGGAACACAAGAGGTCTGAAGCTAAGAGAGCCTTAGTCACGGAAAAAGAAATGTGTGTAGCTCATGAACTGAGCTTGGCTGGAGGTGGAAGCCATGATTTTGGAGTCCAACTCAGATGGTGGCAGTAAAACTGTGATATTTAATCAGGGCGGAGGGAAGAGGAATAATGGTCCATTCGGTTCCCCTGGTTCAATATTGAGGTAATCAAAATTGGAACGGACACTGGTATCTACCATAACCATTGGTTATTGTTTGACAACCCTCATAAACGCTTAGAATGTTACGTTGCGGTATATCTTTTTATCCGCCCCTTCATTTGCGTTATGGCGTAGTCATTGGGCTGTCAAAGGACGTGTTGTATGCCAGCCTCACCAAAGGCAACCTCTGGTAAGAGTAGAAGTGTCCAGGAATGTTCGGACAGCAGCTAAGCAAAATGTAACTAGGGCAGTTACGAGGGATATTTAAAATATAGTGTCTAACCAGACAAAAACGTTATTATAAAGAGGTAGACACCTATGATTAAAATTAGTAGGTATATTTTATAATCAAGTTACCAGATTATAAATATGATCAAAATGTAGTCGACATGTTTCAGCTCACCTGGGCCCAGCCGGGTCTATGGAGCTTTCGTCAGGACAAAACAGGGGGATATATATAGTACTCACACGACTTGTGTAGTATTCAGAAAAAGTTTTTTTGTAGAACTCTCTAAGGATTTTCCTGCATTTAGGAAAGAAAAATAGGCATAGAGAGACATACTTTGCAATTTTCAACAGTAAACATTCATTGGCATATACCACGTTTCAAGACAGAATTTCTAGTTTATCTATCTGTTCAAGCAATCCATAGAATCAAAGGATACTTGTAAGGAGTGCGTCGCTAATCGCACAGAAGAGCAAACATACAAACATGAAGTTAGAGCGCAAGCAGTTAAAGTCTCAACTGAGGGTGAGCATCGAACTGAAATAGCAGGCGGCATTCTGGTGTATAACGATGCCCCGGTAATTATTAGGGAACCTGTCGTCCTATATATTAGATGGCATAGACTTTTGCTCTTGCTAAAGTGTATATGGCAAAAAATGTGGCCTCACCTCCTAACTCGGTAGGAATAAAGGGCATTCATTCAAGAGAAATTGTATTCACCAAAAGCGAACAAAACAATTACCTTCATTAGGTTAGGAGTTCTCATCCTCAGGGCGCAAAGAGTCGCATGAGGATTCTGAATCTATACAGGATGAAAAGTTGTGTTAAATACCTGTATGCTGACGAGATGAAAAACGGCATCTCGGCGTCTGGAAACGCCGGTCTTACCCTCGTGTCCGAGTTTGAAGCTTCTTGTGCTGACTCTGCCCCCGGTAATGGAGGGCTCGTTTCCTGCCTCGATGTTACCTCATTAGTAGAAATAAAGAAAGGGTTCAGGATGTTGTGAAAATTACTTTAAAGATGGCGGTTTGGAGAAAAAAATTGGTTAAAATTATTATTATCCCCATCTAGATCTCTGGAATGGCGTGAGCCATATTATTACAGTATTTGGTGAAGTAATACAGACAATCAGTAAAACTGGTGATAGGGAATATTATCATTCATCCCTGTTATGTGTGTTTTAAGACGCTCGACCCATCTTTGTTCTTTCTCGAATAGTCGTTGTTCAGCATTACTGTCTTTTGTCTGCAACATTTCTAAGACAGTCCATCTCAGATCATCGCAGGTATGGCCTGTGTCCACAAAATGTGCGCAGAGTTTGGTTGTCTTTTTCTTCAGTCGCACATTACTCCGATGTTCACCAATCCGGATTTTAATCCTTCTGCATGTCATACCCACGTATTGTTTTTCGCAGGGGCATGTCACTAGGTATATTACGTGGGTAGAGTTACAATTTGTATGTTGTTTTTGGGACCAGACAAAATCCTTCGTTAGTTGTAATGTTTTTGTTGTTTTTGTATATTTACACACACCACAGGTGCCACATGGATAGTGACCTGTGACTGGGGTCATGGTTGCATCTCTGATGGTTGATATAGATGGTCTTATTATCGGGCGTGTGTGGACAAGTGTATCCCGAAGATTCTTGGTTCTTTTATTGGCGAACCTCGGTTTGGGCCAATTCAGGTTACCCGATGTAATGATCTGCCAGTTTTTTCTGATTAGTTTTTGTACTTCGTAGGAGGCTGAGCAGAAAGTGGTGACACAGGTGACTAAATCTTTTATCGGCTCTTTTCGATGGATTTGGAGGAGACAGTCTCGTGGTTGATTGGACGCTCTTTTTTTGCATTTTGAGATTACCCTTGTTGTGTAATCCCTAGCTTGCAATTTTTTGCAGAGAATTGTCGCTTGATTCTTGTAGTCAGTATTCTTGCTGCAATTACGTTTATGTCGTAAGAACTGACTATAAGGAAGATTGTCTCTTAGTGGTCGAAGATGGTAGCTCGAGTATGATA
Organism: Lissotriton helveticus; assembly: GCF_964261635.1. Taxonomy (NCBI): domain Eukaryota; kingdom Metazoa; phylum Chordata; class Amphibia; order Caudata; family Salamandridae; genus Lissotriton; species Lissotriton helveticus. The sequence continues at coordinate 447,237,000 of NC_136065.1, forward strand.
GGAGACTATTCTTGGCTGTAGGCTTTGTATACGTTTTTGTCTCCAATTTACCATTTTCGCAGAAAATGGTCAGATCTAAAAAGTCAATGCATCGGTTGTTGGCAGTGCAAGTGAATTTCAACCATTGGTCTTGGATGTTAAGCCATTCCAGAAATGTCGTAAGATTCTTACTGGTGTCCCAAATTAAAAGGACATCATCGATATAACGCTTCCAGTATAAAATACTGGAAACGAATGGATTGTCATCATGTAGGACAAATTTCTGTTCAAATTGGCTGACATACAGTCCTGCTACAGAGGGAGCAAAGGCACTGCCCATGGAAGTCTCATGGCACTGTAGATAGAGTTGATCATTGAATTTAAAATAATTCTCTTTTAGTGCCAGGCGGCAGCATTCAAGGATGAAGTGACGAGGAGTCTGATGTAGCCATTCTTCTTGGAAAAGAAGGTCCTCTAGCATTTGTAATGTATCGTCTTGGGGCAGGCTCGTGTACAATGACTCGACGTCCAGGCCTACTAGGACCATTGTGTTAGGGTCGAAGGTACGGTCAGCTATTTGTATAAGAAGGTCCCGAGTGTCTTTGAGGTATGTAGGGGTTTTTTGGACAAGCGGTTTCAGATATTCATCCGCAAATTTGGATAAGGGCTCCAAAAGAGACCCTATACCCGACACTATCGGGCGACCCGGTGGTGGAAATTTGTTTTTGTGGGTCTTCGGTAGTGAATAGAAGTAGGGCACTGTGGGTACTCTCGGTGTCATAAAGTCTGCTTCTTTTTTTGAAATCCAGCCCTGTACCTCTGCTTCATGTACTATGATGGCGATGGTGTTAGTGAGACCCTCAGTGGGATCCGAGTCTAATTGCTTGTAAAACTTGTCATCCGATAGTAGTGATAAGCATTGCTGATTGTACCCTTCTTTGGTCAGGATTACGACCCCTCCACCCTTATCAGCTGGTTTAATGACAATGTTGTCATTGTCTCTGAGTTCCGCCAGTGCTTTTCGTTCCTTGTTGTTTAGGTTCTGGAATGGTTTTTTCTTATCCAAGTTGTCAATTCCCTTCAAAAGCGCCTGTTCGAAGGTAAGTATTTCTACTGGAACTGTGTTGCTTGCTGGTGAAAATTTAGATTTTCTTCTTAGGGTCGTATCTCCATCATTGATTTGGGGGGTTCCGTCAAAGAAAGCTTTGAGTTTCAAAGTTCTACAGAATTCGGACAATTCGCATTTGAGTTTGAAAGGGTCTACAGGCGGAGTTGGCACAAAACCGAGGCCCCTGTTTAGGACTTGTGATTGTTCGGCCGTCAAAAGAATATCACTGAGATTTACTATGAGTGAATTTTCTTGTTCGAGTCCGTCTGGGCTGTTGACATGCTGCGTGTCTGCACGTTCGTGGGACGGTCCTGCCATGTCAGGTTTTTCTTTTTGCCTCTTGTTTGATTTTGGCCTCTTCCTAAAAAAGGCTGTTGTGGTTGATGCGAAGTATTAGAACTTGTCATCGGTTGGTTACTCATTTGGGGTTGTTGTTGTTCCATTCCTTGTTGATAAGGATTCATCCAGCCACCAAATGGAGACATAAACGGCTGAAAGAAGGGCATGGGATTGCCTTGAAAAAAAGGTGGTCTGTGCCATCTATTTGATCTGTTGTTTCGGTTTCCTCGTCTTGGGCCCCGAAATCTAGAGTTATGATATCCTCTCCTTGACGTTGAGTTATCAGAGTTGCCCTCAGAACCATCGGAAGACCCTCCTGTTGATTCATTATCAGAAAAATGTTCTGTTGTGCTATAATCTTCTTTTGAGTAAGGGTGCATCTTCTCTTGGCTAAACTTTTTAAGATCCTTAGCGAGTTTTTGAAGTTTGTTCTGCATCAAATACTCTTGTGTTTCATCCATTTCCTTGGTAATTTCATCAAGGCGTTTCTTGTAGATCTGCGGGTCGATGTTTCTTTTTAACTCATTTTCACATGTTTGTATCTCTACAAGTAGAGCATCTGATAATCTTTTAGCTGTTTTAACTATAAGTACCAAATAATCTAACATACACTTCCAGGATATGCAGAACAAACTTCAAAAACTCGCTAAGGATCTTAAAAAGTTTAGCCAAGAGAAGATGCACCCTTACTCAAAAGAAGATTATAGCACAACAGAAAATTTTTCTGATAATGAATCAACAGGAGGGTCTTCCGATGGTTCTGAGGGCAACTTTGATAACTCAACGTCAAGGAGAGGATATCATAACTCTAGATTTCGGGGCCCAAGACGAGGAAACCGAAACAACAGATCAAATAGATGGCACAGACCACCTTTTTTTCAAGGCAATCCCATGCCCTTCTTTCAGCCGTTTATGTCTCCATTTGGTGGCTGGATGAATCCTTATCAACAAGGAATGGAACAACAACAACCCCAAATGAGTAACCAACCGATGACAAGTTCTAATACTTCGCATCAACCACAATAGCCTTTTTTAGGAAGAGGCCAAAATCAAACAAGAGGCAAAAAGAAAAACCTGACATGGCAGGACCGTCCCACGAACGTGCAGACACGCAGCATGTCAACAGCCCAGACGGACTCGAACAAGAAAATTCACTCATAGTAAATCTCAGTGATATTCTTTTGACGGCCGAACAATCACAAGTCCTAAACAGGGGCCTCGGTTTTGTGCCAACTCCGCCTGTAGACCCTTTCAAACTCAAATGCGAATTGTCCGAATTCTGTAGAACTTTGAAACTCAAAGCTTTCTTTGACGGAACCCCCCAAATCAATGATGGAGATACGACCCTAAGAAGAAAATCTAAATTTTCACCAGCAAGCAACACAGTTCCAGTAGAAATACTTACCTTCGAACAGGCGCTTTTGAAGGGAATTGACAACTTGGATAAGAAAAAACCATTCCAGAACCTAAACAACAAGGAACGAAAAGCACTGGCGGAACTCAGAGACAATGACAACATTGTCATTAAACCAGCTGATAAGGGTGGAGGGGTCGTAATCCTGACCAAAGAAGGGTACAATCAGCAATGCTTATCACTACTATCGGATGACAAGTTTTACAAGCATTTAGACTCGGATCCCACTGAGGGTCTCACTAACACCATCGCCATCATGGTACATGAAGCAGAGGTACAGGGCTGGATTTCAAAAAAAGAAGCAGACTTTATGACACCGAGAGTACCCACAGTGCCCTACTTCTATTCACTACCGAAGACCCACAAAAACAAATTTCCACCACCGGGTCGCCCGATAGTGTCGGGTATAGGGTCTCTTTTGGAGCCCTTATCCAAATTTGCGGATGAATATCTGAAACCGCTTGTCCAAAAAACCCTACATACCTCAAAGACACTCGGGACCTTCTTATACAAATAGCTGACCGTACCTTCGACCCTAACACAATGGTCCTAGTAGGCCTGGACGTCGAGTCATTGTACACGAGCCTGCCCCAAGACGATACATTACAAATGGTAGAGGACCTTCTTTTCCAAGAAGAATGGCTACATCAGACTCCTCGTCACTTCATCCTTGAATGCTGCCGCCTGGCACTAAAAGAGAATTATTTTAAATTCAATGATCAACTCTATCTACAGTGCCATGGGACTTCCATGGGCAGTGCCTTTGCTCCCTCGGTAGCAGGACTGTATGTCAGCCAATTTGAACAGAAATTTGTCCTACATGATGACAATCCATTCGTTTCCAGTATTTTATACTGGAAGCGTTATATCGATGATGTCCTTTTAATTTGGGACACCAGTAAGAATCTTACGACATTTCTGGAATGGCTTAACATCCAAGACCAATGGTTGAAATTCACTTGCACTGCCAACAACCGATGCATTGACTTTTTAGATCTGACCATTTTCTGCGAAAATGGTAAATTGGAGACAAAAACGTATACAAAGCCTACAGCCAAGAATAGTCTCCTATCATACTCGAGCTACCATCCTCGACCACTAAGAGACAATCTTCCTTATAGTCAGTTCTTACGACATAAACGTAATTGCAGCAAGAATACTGACTACAAGAATCAAGCGACAATTCTCTGCAAAAAATTGCAAGCTAGGGATTACACAACAAGGGTAATCTCAAAATGCAAAAAAAGAGCGTCCAATCAACCACGAGACTGTCTCCTCCAAATCCATCGAAAAGAGCCGATAAAAGATTTAGTCACCTGTGTCACCACTTTCTGCCCAGCCTCCTACGAAGTACAAAAACTAATCAGAAAAAACTGGCAGATCATTACATCGGGTAACCTGAATTGGCCCAAACCGAGGTTCGCCAATAAAAGAACCAAGAATCTTCGGGATACACTTGTCCACACACGCCCGATAATAAGACCATCTATATCAACCATCAGAGATGCAACCATGACCCCAGTCACAGGTCACTATCCATGTGGCACCTGTGGTGTGTGTAAATATACAAAAACAACAAAAACATTACAACTAACGAAGGATTTTGTCTGGTCCCAAAAACAACATACAAATTGTAACTCTACCCACGTAATATACCTAGTGACATGCCCCTGCGAAAAACAATACGTGGGTATGACATGCAGAAGGATTAAAATCCGGATTGGTGAACATCGGAGTAATGTGCGACTGAAGAAAAAGACAACCAAACTCTGCGCACATTTTGTGGACACAGGCCATACCTGCGATGATCTGAGATGGACTGTCTTAGAAATGTTGCAGACAAAAGACAGTAATGCTGAACAACGACTATTCGAGAAAGAACAAAGATGGGTCGAGCGTCTTAAAACACACATAACAGGGATGAATGATAATATTCCCTATCACCAGTTTTACTGATTGTCTGTATTACTTCACCAAATACTGTAATAATATGGCTCACGCCATTCCAGAGATCTAGATGGGGATAATAATAATTTTAACCAATTTTTTTCTCAAAACCGCCATCTTTAAAGTAATTTTCACAACATCCTGAACCCTTTCTTTATTTCTACTAATGAGGTAACATCGAGGCAGGAAACGAGCCCTCCATTACCGGGGGCAGAGTCAGCACAAGAAGCTTCAAACTCGGACACGAGGGTAAGACCGGCGTTTCCAGACGCCGAGATGCCGTTTTTCATCTCGTCAGCATACAGGTATTTAACACAACTTTTCATCCTGTATAGATTCAGAATCCTCATGCGACTCTTTGCGCCCTGAGGATGAGAACTCCTAACCTAATGAAGGTAATTGTTTTGTTCGCTTTTGGTGAATACAATTTCTATTGAATGAATGCCCTTTATTCCTACTGAGTTAGGAGGTGAGGCCACATTTTTTGCCATATACACTTTAGCAAGAGCAAAAGTCTATGCTATCTAATATATAGAACGACAGGTTCCCTAATAATTACCGGGGCATCGTTATACACCAGAATGCCGCCTGCTATTTCAGTTCGATGCTCACCCTCAGTTGAGACTTTAACTGCTTGCGCTCTAACTTCATGTTTGTATGTTTGCTCTTCTGTGCGATTAGCGACGCACTCCTTACAAGTATCCTTTGATTCTATGGATTGCTTGAACAGATAGATAAACTAGAAATTCTGTCTTGAAACGTGGTATATGCCAATGAATGTTTACTGTTGAAAATTGCAAAGTATGTCTCTCTATGCCTATTTTTCTTTCCTAAATGCAGGAAAATCCTTAGAGAGTTCTACAAAAAAACTTTTTCTGAATACTACACAAGTCGTGTGAGTACTATATATATCCCCCTGTTTTGTCCTGACGAAAGCTCCATAGACCCGGCTGGGCCCAGGTGAGCTGAAACATGTCGACTACATTTTGATCATATTTATAATCTGGTAACTTGATTATAAAATATACCTACTAATTTTAATCATAGGTGTCTACCTCTTTATAATAACGTTTTTGTCTGGTTAGACACTATATTTTAAATATCCCTCGTAACTGCCCTAGTTACATTTTGCTTAGCTGCTGTCCGAACATTCCTGGACACTTCTACTCTTACCAGAGGTTGCCTTTGGTGAGGCTGGCATACAACACGTCCTTTGACAGCCCAATGACTACGCCATAACGCAAATGAAGGGGCGGATAAAAAGATATACCGCAACGTAACATTCTAAGCGTTTATGAGGGCTGTCAAACAATAACCAATGGTTATGGTAGATACCAGTGTCCGTTCCAATTTTGATTACCTCAAAAGTAAAACTGTGATGTCTAGTGCTGTGGTCGAAGTACACACACCCAAAAATGTGGCGCCTGACTTGAAGGAGGAGTTTTGGCATACACCAGGGAATTTAAGTTGATGAGGAAGCTCACAACGTGCGCATGGTCCCTGTGGTAGATTGGGGAACTGGCCTAGGGGATCATATTCCTAGTGGTGGGAGTGACACTCTGCTGACTCTAGATGAGAGGTGTTATCCATGAAACCCTGGTATGTGTTTTTAGAGACTGCCCAGAAGAGTGCTGGGCGAGGGACAGTAGCAGTCAGACACTGTCTTACCAGTCTTTAGAGGGTGATGTGGGGTACCCTTGCAAGGCACCGGATGGTTGCGTGAACGGTAGTTTGGTTAACACATGTGAGAGGCTGGTGGACAGGGGTGCCCCGGGGGGGTAGGAGTTACACATGTGTAAACACAACAAATCTGGTGATCCACGTAATTGCGGGGCATCTTTGGACACCTACATCCCATTCAATGATGGTGAAACTGTACCAATTGCATATAAATCGCATTTATACAGCAATGCATTTTTCAACAACATAAAACATACTGACAGTGGTAGACTGCTGTGGTGCAGGAGAGAGCACTGACTTAGGGAAAACAAACTATTGTCATGACCCCGGTACAGACCTTAGAGGCCGTCACACAAGAAAGCGTTCCAAACGCAAAGCATTACATCCACGTTCTATACATTGGGTTAACTCACTCACCACAACAGATGTAGACTACAGATTTGAGTCTACCCTACAAATACAAACGTTTCTGCAATACAAACATGATTATCATCTGCCTAATGTAATAATGCCTCTAGATCAGTATGATTATATCATGTATCCCAGATGTATCCAACCAGTCGATTGTGAGATACTAGTAGCTACAAGACAACATCAGAGTAGCTCACAACCTTGAGTTAATTTTAAAATAAGCACAGCATCACTTTTTCTTTTAAAAGTTTAGAAAAGGCTGTGTTTATTTTACATTATTATCATCAGGCTGCAGATAGCAGGGCCTGATAATGAGCAGGGCTCAGTCAGATTTATGACCCAGGCTGGGGCTGTGGAATAGAGGTGAAGAACTGAAGCCCTGAGGTATTTACCTCCTAAATAAAAGTCCTTGTCAACTCAATTTGTAGCATGAATACAATTATGTTTCTGAATGCTTTTAAATGGGAGAAAATGGAAATGAAAAGTTAGCTTACTGATTAAGTTAACTCTTTATTTTAATGTTCTCCCAATTCAAAGTGTTGCACTAACAGACAGTGGCCAGTACACAATGTCCCATATCTATAATTGACAAATGCAGTAATTTTTTTACATGGAAGAAATTTAAATTGCAGAAAACTTTTCCATATTTTGAACATTTTTGCGGAAACTTTTTCTTACTTTAAATGTTTTCCATTAAAAAAAATTATTGTATGTATGTGTTATACATTTAATGTCACTAGATATGGTGAAAGATATGTTGTGTCACAAGTACATACAACACAGGACAAGCCATAATTTGGGCCATCCTGCCTGTGATACCTTCTGTACCTGTCCTGACCATTGAAGGTACCAGAGCTGTACTTCTTTTGCCTCTTGCCGGCTGCAGAAACAAGAGATTCCTCTCTATTGATCTGATCAATCCACACTGTGTGGCCGATTCTCAACAGTAGGCCTCGTGGGCTCCAGGGTAGTTAACTGCCTCCTCTCACTACCATATAGGAAGTTCAGATGGAAGCTTTAAGTATTGATGAAGCATCCTCTCCCCAACCGGACATAGCAGTATCCAACAATTAAGTATCTCTTCTACCAGTTACCACAGCAACTATTGTACAGTAAACTAGTACAGAAACACAGATTTAAATTCGAAATCCTGACACAAAGGCTGCTTATGTAAATTTATCACAGATCGAGGCATCTCCCAGTAGTAGAAAACCCGCAGTGCTGTCAAAAGTAGATTGGACAGCTTCTGGCTACTTCATCAACTTTGATGACTTTTCCTCAGATTCATCTGATCCACAAGCACCATCACCTCTAGTGTTTCGGATGAGACTGCATGTTTTCTATCTTTGGCTAAAAAATACCTATTTTGTTCCCCCATGGCTACACCTTTGGATTCCAATTGTGTTACTTTTCCTGGTCCTTTGGAGTGGTTTTGTGACTATCTTTTTCCTGCTTCAAAATGGACACTATCTCCCAGAATGCTCTGCTGTACAATTGTAATTGTAATTGCATTTATAAAGCGCTTACTACCCCTGACGAGGTGTTGAATGCTTTTACGGCAAATAGCACGCTACTCTGGAACCCAGACAAGATTAGCGGTGAATTAGTATAGGGAGATATTTAATTAATTTGAGCAGTGGACGTGTGAGTTCGTTATTTGGATTGAAAAAGGAAGTAGAGGGGTAGAAGAGGGAAGGGTTTGCTTTTATATAGTGCTTGCTACCCCTGAAGAGGTGTCAAAGTGCTTTTTGGCGGGTAGCACACTACTCCGGAACCAAAACAGGATTAGTGGGGAATTACTATCTGGAAATATGAAATTAATTTGAGTGATGGATATGTTGGTCTGCTAGTTTGATTGAAAAGGATAGTGGAGGGATAGAAGAAGGAAGGGTCTAGAATTTTTGTTTCTGGAGCTTATAGCAGTAGGAGGAGGTTTTGGATTAGTAAAAAGGGAGGTGGAGGGGGAAGAGTTAGTGGGAAAGGTTTAGAATGGCGTGTTTGGAAGATCCTAATAGTAAAAGAGGTAAGAGATGCTGCAAGGGGATAGAGGATGGAAGAGTCTAGAGAGAGTTAGTTTGTGCATCATAGTAGTAGAATGGGGTATGGGATGAGTCAGAGAGTGGAGTTATAGGATATATTGAAAGATGTATAGGTTGAGAAATAGGTTAGTGCATTGGAGAGAGGAGTAGTGGATCAAAGCAGTAGAATGGGGTTCTGGATGGGTCAGAGAGTAGAGATACTGGATTTAATGAGAGAAGTATAGGGTAGTGCATGGGAGATGCTGAATTAGCAGTAAAGTAATAAACATAAAGATACATAAGTACACAGAAAGTATACATGTATAAGAAAGGTAATATGTGCAGATTTAAGTTGTACATGGGTTCATCACTCTGCTGATTTGGCATTCCATTTCCAATACTGTCTACAACATCCTCAAGTGGGCAGATATGAACTTTACGGGAAGAGTATGTACATCAGTTTTAGGAATTACCTTATAAATTCTGTTGTCGGAATAAGGAAATTGGAGATTTTCTTTGCAGTTCCGGTTGTAGTAATGCTTAAATGGTTCCATGGTGTGTAATGATGTTTGGCTTCATGGGGCTTGTAACTCGTCCAACGCAAACTTATCTTGCTACTTGAAAGGTTCCCCAGCAGCCATGATTCATCTGAATTTCAGATTGCTCTCTAATGGAAGTTTTTGATGTTGAACAATCAATGTTGCTGCGGTATGTGGCCGGGCATAACCTATCTTGTCTTGGTTTCTTCAGTTGTCACTGGTTGTACGCAAGTAGTGTTTCCATTTTCCCGTACAGTTAGGGAGCCAATGCTTTGGTCTTCAATGAAGCTTTTGAATGTGCACTTTGATGCCTTTAGTGCACTGAAAGTCCTACTGCTTTAGAAAGATGTAGCCTTAACATCTCCAAAGGAGACGCTTGATCTTCAAGTTGCAAGGTCCTCTTCGAAGATACAGTCACTACTCCACACTAATTTTCCACAACATTTTGCAGAATTGGTGCACCACATTTTTAACATGTCTCATACTGCGGGTAGTGCACTTTTTCAAAATATTAGGCTCCGGTTTGGTTAGCACCTCCCATACAGTCTTCGGAGTCATTCCATCTTTTATTCACTCCATGCTCGGAAGTGTCTTTGGAGGTCTTCCGCTGGCCCTGCTCCCGATTGTTGTGACTAATATTTGATTTTTTCTGTTCCGCAATGGATGTCCCATTTCGAGATAAAAGGGTACTGGCACTGCCACATGTATTCCTTTGCTATAAACATGTGATACACCGTTTTGGCACACCCTTGTTTCAGGAATTACATGCGCATATCCTGCGAGCCCCCCAAGGCACATCAGTCACCCGTGCAGGGGTTGATTCTCTGGCGGACCAAGTGGCAATCAAACCCTTATAATGTTGGATACAGATATGGACATGTGTTAAACCGTTTGATCCTATCAGATTGTTTGGCCTTGGAACATGGAAAGAAAATTCCATGGATAAGTTATGTAAAAGATTCTTTCCAGGATATAGGAAGGCCAGACTTTTTTTGCACACAAGACTTTAAGCCCTAGGGATGTCAACATCACAAAAGATTTATATTATACATTTTCCAATGTGCAGTAAAAAAATACTGAGCTCAATAAACCTACAGTGAGGGCGTGTGTAATGTTAAAATCTGCTTTGGGCATGGAACCATACCTTTTGGCATTAACTAGTGCTCACAATAGATTTTTAATCACACGTTTCAGATATAACCAACTTCACCATATTTTAGCATCCCCGGCTGTTTTTGTCCCTCATGTGAAAGTGGTCCTTGAAGCTGCGATCTTAGATACCCACAGGACACGCTTCACTTTGTGTTTTTGTGCAAATTGTTTTCAGTACCAAAAAAACAATTCCTTCGGCCCCTGTTAAAGAGCCTGAAGTTCAAGCAGGCCAAAGTGGCACTTCTGCACCTACAGTTGTTACCAAACCCTTATACTCTCTGTGCAGTAATATGCTTTCTGCTGGCAGCCTATATATCTAGGGTTGCTAGAATTGACTAATCTCTCAATAGCCGGCACCCAGGAGGCCTCTTTTAGTACGAGGTTGAGATTAGCCCCAGGTCCTCAGAGTTTTACCAATCTGTATTGTTTTTAAAAGTTGGTGATGTTCTAACTTATGTGCAATGTTTGTTTAATTATGATGTGTATATTGTTACACTGCATTATTGTACCTCTGCATCTTTTATGGATGCTTTTGCATCTTAATAAAAAAAAAAAAAAAAAAATGAGCATTAGTTCTTATCCTTTCGGCCTGTGTGTCTTCACTGTGTGCAGCCTATATTCTACTGTCTGTTGTGCACTTTCGAGTGTGCCTAGGAACACAATAGGTCCAGCCTCTGAGCATGGCCCATTTGTATCGCTGTCCTTTGAGTTTGCCATTGCTTTTGATCTCATTCTACGAGCATTCCTGGGATGCTTCTGCTTCTGGTGAGTTTGATATTGGCTCTGGTTTTGCGGATTTCCAACTGGCTGTTTTCCCTCCTTCAGTGACTGCTGTGAGGGTAGGAAGGGAACACATTTGCTCCATAAACCTGCTCCAAGGTGTGTCTCTAGGATTGTGGTAAGTGTTTGCTGGAACAGAAATATTTTTCCTACCTCTCGGAACACATAAACAATTGGCTATTCCGTTTTGTGGGAACCTTTTTGAATTGGCTAGCTTTTGGCATCCTAAGTTCCTTTTAAATTTGATTTTGATTCACTTTTATATTTTTAGTAATGGCTTTCTGTATGCTTTGGTGTTCAAACTGTGTGATTGCCTTTTTAATAATTTTAGAATCTTTTATGCAAACATAATCCGTAGCATTGCTTTTGACGGCTTTCTTATTATTAAATAACTTTAGTCGACTCATGTCCGAGGAGTGGGTGTTAGGTGGCTAGGTTAGGCCCGGGAAAAAAACACTGCCATCTTTACTTGCACATGTTTCTTAAGTTGCCTTCTTTTCTACACAATGACGTTTGACATACATTTGCTTGTGAGACAGCGCAGGATTAGTCTCTCAGAAATCACATAGTTTACAATTCCACTTTGTAAGTACACTATCATGATACCTTAAACATTAGGTATAAGACCTGAACATACATTGTGCAAATGTTGTTGTTTGTTATTCGTCCATTAGACAACATAGCTATTGCAAGAGAATAAACAAATTTCAGTCTGGCTGAAGCCTCGACACAGAAGTATGGATGATATTATTATAAATACACAAGCATTTTATGTTTTCTCATCAGAGGAGTGCTCTGCTGTCATTGGGAGGTCATCGCTTTTGTCGAAATCTCAGCCAGGCTGATTCCTATTTACAGTCTGCGAGGAAGGGTGTTCAACTTGTGAACAAGACTGGGACCTGCGTCCACTTACCCTCAGGCAATGGCAAAACTCCCACCCTAGGCAAATAGGTTAGGGAGCGCATAGTGAGAGTACACTATACCCGGTACTTATATGCCAGCATATATACAGTATTTTGGCACCATGGTGGAATTGTTTATCCTTCACTGTTCTTATACTGCTAATCACTTTTACTTGCTTTAGTCTATTGATCATCGCAGTGCATATATTTTATACAAGAATCACAATGGTTCAATAAATATGGAAATGCCCCTTTATGTATTTTTTGTGTAGCTTTCTGATAATGTATCAGTGACTGAACGGAAAGGTTCTAGATCTGTTACCATGATTCCCTGGGGAGACAAGGTTGTCATGTTCTGAGGTTGCCATAACCATTTGTTACCTTACTAGGGTTAGGGGTACATATTGTGGCACTGTGAGCTAGCTGGTCTATAAGCCAACATATCCAAGGGGGTGCATAGCATCAGTCTGGCACCATTCCAATGTTTATGTTGCCCAACAAACTTTCAGTTCCTACTGAGAAAGTGGAAACCATACGAAACTGTATTGTAATTTGTCTGCTAAGGATTTGTGAGATTTGTCGTGATAAGTCGTCGGCAGCCCAATTGAGATAAGGACTTTATTTCTATGTGTGAAAGTGAGAGATGATTAGTGCTGTGAACCTTTTGCGCAGACGGAAATTGTGTGGATCAGGGTGCTCCCCCGGAGGTCGAAGTCTTATTTTGAATGTGTGTTAGAATGGAAATATTTCTTGGGTAATTGTTTTTTGTTGATTTCTTTATCAAAGCAGACAATTGTTGAAAGCATTTTGCCTGTGTTGTTAAAGCGAGAGTGTTTATGGAAGATGTAAAGGAGGGTGAACTGCTGCGAGGTGCAAGATTGGCGTCATAGTGTGCCATGCTGAGATTGGCAGGTTGGTGTAAATCCACCCTGTTATTGGTTGTTCACGTCATCGAGTGGCACACGTTATTGGTCAGTGGTTTGGTACAAGAGTTTTGGAAGAAAAACATTGCTTTAGATTGAAAATATTTTGATCTTTATTGTTGACAAGTTTGTAGGGGAAATGAAATGTTTTGGGATATTATGTGATTGGGTGATGGGAGATATGATGATACCTGTTAAATTGGGAGTTAATTCAGTGTATTCGTATCTGGGGTACTTTGAATAAATGGGAGGACAAGTGGTCAAAGAGGAAGGGTCCCAAAAGGTCTATGGGTGAACCCCTTCCTTAAGGAGAAAAGGGAGCGAGTACCACAAGTTTCCCCTTGGGGGAAGTACCCAGCGGAGGTTATGTTCATGTACCTTGGAGTAGATCTTGTGTCATTCACAAATGATTTTCCGCATTTGAGAGAGAAGCCTGTGGAATGGCCTATAAGGCATATATCAGAGGCAGAGTTATCAGTTGCTCAGCTAAAATCCACAAGGAATCTAAAGAAACGCTTAAGTTATTAGAAGCAGTTATCATCAGAGCACTAAATAATAAAGCTGCCAACCAAAATAGTGCAGAGCAGAGGGAGGAAAACTCTGAGGTGTTAGCCAAGCGGCAAGATATGATGGACTACTTAGATAATATTGCTAGAAGAAAATAGGAAGCTAGTAAACTAGCTAATTATGAATGCAGAAAAGAATGCGGGAAACTCCTTGCCTGGAAATTTCGTGCTAATCAAGCCAGAAATCTAATCAAGGAGATTCTTAACACTGAAACAGGGGAGCTGATATTAGATAGGACCAATATGGAAAAAGCATTTGCATCTTACTTTCAAGCACTGTATACTGAAGACCTAGTGGTTTCTGACTCCCAAATAAAAAACTGTTTGGATAGAATAGCTTTACAGTTTCTACCTGGCGATCAGGTCCAACAGTTGAATAAAAAGTTTTCACTAGAAGATGTAAAGGCTACAATAAAACACCTAAAAAGAGGCAGCGCCACAGGTTTAGATGCCATTCCTAATGAGTTCTACATCGCCCTTAATGAGACACTCGCTCCCCTCCTGGAGAAATTATTTGATAGTATCTTCTCCAATCCCCAATTCTTGGAATGAGGCAGTGGTTACTCTGATCTTGAAGCCCAATAAGGATGCAAGAAAATGTGAATCCTATAGACCCATCTCCCTGCTGAATTGTGATTACAAAATCTTTGCACACGTTTTAGCAGGGAGATTGAACAACATGATGGGTTTCCTGGTCCATCCGGACCAGAAGGGGTTTATTAGAGGACGTCAGCTTTATAATTTAACTCATGAGCTGATTGGAGCAATTGATATCGCTTCAGCTAATAAGTTGCTGATCACTATCTTTGCATTTGATGCGGCCAAGGCCTTTGATCGGGTGAGCTGGTCTTGTTTACATCATATAGCTCACTCGTTCGGCCTAGGAGAATTTTTTTTAAGGGTTATTAGAAACATTTATAAAACTCCCACAGCAACGATAATAGTTAACAGAAATTTAACCAATTTAGTTAGGCTGGAGCAAGGAACTAGGCAGGGATGCCCCCTTTCTCCCCTCCTTTTTGATCTTTACATAGAACCACTGGCATGTAACTTCAGGGCCAGTGAACTCTTTGTTCCATTTGAATATAGGGGATGGGTAAAAAAAGCTGGCCCTGTATGCCAGTGATTTGATGATTTTTACGAGGGAATCGTCAGCAATTTTGCCAAGGTTGTAGCAACTTTTCATAGATTTTGGGAAGATCTCTGGCTATCTAATCAACTCACAAAAAACGGAAATTATGTTGTGGAATTTGCAAACTAGTTCTCTCTTAGCTCAGCAGCAAATAAGATATTTAGGCATTCAAATCACTCAGGACATCGATAAACTGGCCCAGGCTAATTTGGAGGTAAAAAGAAAAGAGATCAGATCCCTATTAAGATCATGGAGTAACCTCCCACTATCGATTCTTGGTCGTTCCAACATTTTCAAAATGTAAATTTTGCCCAAAGTCACCCTTATCTTTGATACAATTCCTCTATTATTCAGCTCTGAAACTTTGAAAGATATACAGAGTGACATAAATAGTTTTCTTTGGTCCAACAAAGGGGTCAGGATTGCATGGAGGAAATTAAGATGTGCAAAACTAGAGGGGGATCTAGCTAGTTCTGACCTTCGTTTCTATAGTTGGGCCTTCCATTTTAAGAATTTGAGATCTCTGTTATTTGACTCTTCTTGTTATCCTGCTTTTCTTTTATCTATGTCCAAAAGGGTCACTCGGGGGGGATGGGCTTCTTTTCAAATTTGGGCATCCTAAGTGCTTTAAAAAAGTTAAACTGAAGGTTTTAAGGTCTGCCTGTGAATTATGGTTTCAGCTGAGGAAGCTTTTCAGAATTTCGAACTATTGCTCAAGTGCTCCTATCTGGAATTCCCGAGGTACCCCCGAGTGCCTCAACGATAGTTTATCAGCCCCACTATTTGAAAAAGGCATACAGAAATGGGGTCAATTATTGCAGGATAATAAATTACTTCCATGGGATACTCTTAGCAATCTAACAAATCAAAGGCTGTCCAGATTTAAATTCTATCAACTGTCTTGTTGGGCTATTAACCAGGGCAAGGTTGGAGTCGCGAATGAAGAACTCGAGGATAAGTTATTTGCCCCCCTCTGTTTGTTTTAATTCTCTTGGCAAGAAGAGACATTTGTCTAAATTGGGTATCCCCTAACCCTCCAAGATTAATGGATTGGGTTGCCTCTGTTAAAAGAGTCTATAAACTGGACATGGGATGTATGTCAGATAAAAAAAAATGTGGGGGCTACGGGAGGAGTGGGTTAATAAAATGGGTATTTCAACTTCCTAGAAAAATAAAAGTCCAATGATTATGAAATAAGTGACTTCAAGGGATGACGGCTCATTCAGAGAATGAGGGTATGTTCCTTCCTTGTCTATTTCCAAGAGTCTTGTGGTCGGCTACTCCAGGAACCCTTGAGGTGGAAAGAGATTTACAGGGCTCTGTGTCCCCTCTATTTGGTCCAGGAGGGTGCCATGGTACTGCTTTAAGACCACTCACTTTCTTTCTTGAATGAGGACAACATTTTTTTAAAGCCTGTAGAATGGTCCAGACAAGTGGATCAAATTCCGAAGGTGCTGTGGACTGATTTGAATACCTTGTTTGACATTGTTGTTCCAAGTGATTTGTGTTCTGTGTGCAAAATAGCTATTGATTGGCCTGAAAGGAAGCACAAAAGGGATACAGTGACACATGGACCATCAGCTATAGTGATGAAAAAGTATAATCTGGTGATGACTTGGCTGAAAGCGAAGGTGCCTCCACAGGATACTGATTGGGTTACGATTGATAGGACGACCCAAGAACCTAAAGAGACGGTTAATGCATTCAGAGAGAATGTTAGAGGCTATTAACAATATGGCAGATGGACACATTGGAACGTAAGGGCATGAGACATTTTGTTTCCAGATTTGTGACAGGATTAAGATCCGAAATTAGTATGATGATTCAATATAATTTAATATGTTGGCAGAATAAGTATATTGATGAGATTTTATGGTATGCCAAGTACTTCCATGATGAGATTGAGATGAAACTGAAGGGGCTCAAGGAAAAGTTTAAGATTGTGCAGATGAATGCTGCTCAGAGGGGTAACTATAATCAACCCTATATGGAAAATGTGGCACCTGTTTAGGGTGTTTCTTAGCAGGAAGCTCCTGTGATGCATTGTGCAGGAGGTTTCCAGTCGCAGGGTAGAGGTAGTGGTATTTCTATTGATCTGAGTACTGGGAATGATGTGGCCACTTTGAAAAGGTCCAATCCATGCTACTACTGTAACAGGTTGGAGCATTGTAAGTGAGAATGGCGTTTAAATCCAGCTAATCAAGGACCAAATTTAGCATTTGCTCAGCCTCATGTAACCCTTTGCTACAACATGGACCGAGACCAAGATCTCAAAATTTCAATTTTAGTGCGCAACAAGGTACAATGATGTAAGTCCCACAACCCTGATGCCACAGTAGAATGCCAAAAATCCAAGCTTCAATACAAATCAGATTCAAAACATGAATAAGAATTCTTTCCAGAACCAAAATATAGCTCAGCAGTTCCCTGTGTTCCAGCTGGCAGAAGGATATAGCTCTAAACTGTCCCCCTGACAGTGCCTGAGAGGGGAGTAAGATTGGGCACTTGGTGCAGTCATAGAGGTAGACCAGAGTGGCCATTTGCAGATGCTAAAGTAGATGGCCACCCTGTCACATTTTTGACTGAAACTGGTGCTATCCGCTCTACTGTGAGAAAAGTGGAGATTCCAAACCTACCCCTCTCGGGAAGAAGAATCCAAGTTGTAGGAGTATCAAATAAGCAAATGTCTAGTCCCTTGACAGAAAAGGGCCATGTAAGAATAGAGTCTTTAGCTGAAAATCATCAATTTGTGGTATGCTTCTCCAGCCCTGTGCGTTTGTTTTGGCATGGTTTGTTGTGCAAGTTAAATTGCATATTTACTGCACAGCTAGGGGCATAGAACTCCAGAACAATGATCAGGATATTGCACTCATCAAAATTTAGCTGCTGCAATGTTCCCAATGATGACCATTGATGAGTTGCCCTTAGATCTTAGAGATGCCGTAAGGATGGATTTTTGGGACTTCTCAGGGAAGGACATTGGTTTCATTAAAGAAGTTGAGACTGTCTGGAAACAAGTAAAGCCTAATGCTGAGTATCCAAGAACATGGCATTACAATTTGGCTCCAGAAACTGTTGCTGGTATCACTCCGGTGATTGAGAACATGATCAGCATGGGGTCTTGAAAGAAATAACTGAAACTAACTGATTATGGGCCTGCAGAAGCCATGCGGAAAGTACTGAATCCTGCAGGACCTGAGAGAGATAAATAGCATTGTGGCTCCTTGTTGTCCCATGGTACTGAATTTAGCTGTGATATTGTTCCACATTCCATGTGAAGCAGAATGGTTGTCAAGAATTCTTCTCCATACAGTTGCCAAGGACAGTCAATTCCTTTTCGCTTTCCGGTGCGGCAGCCATGTTTTGGCATGGTGCAGAGTTTCTCAAGGCTATACAGAGCATTCATCAGGACGTTTAAAACAAAGCAATACTTACACCATTTGTGCACAATATTTCTGTGGGTATTTTGTTCACCACAGGTTCAATTGTAGAGGTTACGTTTTGTACCTGTAACACAAAAGCATATACATGTAGGCAGTCAAGACACACAATCATTCAATATAGTATTGTTATCCCTCACTTTCGGGGAGCTATCATCTTCAAAAAAATGTGCGTAACTGCGCCATAACAAGACTGGTTCGGTGGGGGCATGGTGAATTCATTAGGTCTATGCTAGATGGAAAAACGATTTCTGATGTTGTGATATCTTATCTGTTATGTGGGGAGACACAGGAGGTAATTGCATTCAAGTGCCCGGCGCCTCCGCTGAGGCAAGGGTAGGACTCTTACTACTGTATCAAAATGACGTATTTACAATGACGAATGGAGTTAAGACTCATTATTATGCAGTACACATTATTTTCGTACACATTTTTCAGAAAAGCCCCTTTTCAACGTAACTCCTCATGTCTTGTAAATGTAACAGCAGGTGTAGTTACCTCTTTTTTCTTTGCTGAGGTATCAACGGGTCACAGGCTGTAGAGATAAAGTGTATGTAGCGTTGAAAATAAAACCAAAAAACGCTAAACATGCGAACGTTAAACATGTGTGACGACGGTGTTTGTAGTACACTCACCCGCATATGGACTTGCTCCGGCGTTAGTGCTGGCTCTGCCCCCGGAAACGGAAGCTCCGCTCCGGGGGGCCTTTTAACTATTCTCGTCAGCACAGATAGAGATAGAAATACCACATACTGTGAAAATTAGACTTTGTTGGCATAATATCTGGCCCGAGAAGTGATTTGGTGGTAATTGTACCTCTTATCCCCATTAACTCCTACTTAAAACTGCTGAGGTACGAACGTGCAATTCATGGTAACATACTCACACATAGGTATATGAATAACACGAGAGTTAACTTCGGTAGCCTACTACACTTTATTTTTGGAAACTCCCTTGAGAAATGAAGTGTAGTGTCTTTTTAAACAGTGTTACAGAATTGCGAGACCAATAAAGTTAGTTGAAGTCACGAGAGAGCGCAGAGACTCTTTCTATCTCTATCTGTGCTGACGAGAATAGTTAAAAGGCCCTCCGGAGTGGAGCTTCCGTTTCCGGGGGCAGAGCCAGCACTAACGCCGGAGTCCATATGCGGGTGAGTGTACTACAAACACCGTCGTCACACATGTTTAACGTTCGCATGTTTAGCGTTTTTTGGTTTTATTTTCAATGCTACATACACTTTATCTCTACAGCCTGTGACCCGTTGATACCTCAGCAAAGAAAAAAGAGGTAACTACACCTGCTGTTACATTTACAAGACATGAGGAGTTACGTTGAAAAGGGTTTTTTTCTGAAAAATGTGTACGAAAATAATGTGTACCGCATAATAATGAGTCTTAACTCCATTCGTCATTGTAAATACGTCATTTTGATACATACAGCTAGACCCATCTCGTAACAGACTTTTGGACAAATTAAAAGTTAGCAGTAAGAGTCCTACCCTTTCCTCAGCAGAGGCGCCCGGCACTTGAATGCAATTACCCCCTGTGTCTCCCCACATAACAGATAAGATATCACAACATCAGAAATCGTTTTTCCATCTAGCATAGACCTAATGAGTTCACCATGCCCCCACCGAACCAGTCTAGTTATGGCGCAGTTACGCAATTTTTTTTGAAGATGATAGCTCCCCGAAAGTGAGGGATAACAATACTATAATGAATGATTGTGTGTCTTGACTGCCTACATGTATATGCTTTTGTGTTACAGGTACAAAACGTAACCTCTACAATTGAACCTGTGGTGAACAAAATACCCACAGAAATATACTGCACAAATGGTGTAAGTATTGCTTTGTTTTAAACGTCCTGATGAATGCTCCACAGACCCGGCTGGGCAAAAGAGAGCAGAAACATGTTGACATTTACTAAAGAGATATAACAGGATCCAGTAACACGGTCCGCGTGTTATACCCGACTATTTTTAGTGACAGGCATCATCTGATTGTATTAAAGTTCTTCACAGATGCAAGCTTGCCTTTTATATTTTTGTTTTTGTGGGCACCGAATTTATCTCTGGACGCTACCGCGCTGGACCAGAGGTTACCTCAGGCTTGAGGTAGGCATACATCACAACTTATCAAACCCTATGACTATGCCATAACACGAGTGTAGGGCGGAGAAAAAGATATACCGCCCAATAGAACAAACTCACCATGTTTAGGAGGTTTTTTTAAGTAAGAAACCAAGGTAACGCGGTTACTAGTGTCCATCCCACTTTTTTGAATTTTTGTACCCTGCAATGGGGAACTGGATGGACAGTCATTCCTCCCGCCTTTTCTATTGATTAAAACGTATACAGAGCATCCTTCCATCTTCAACCAGTTCCTGAAAAAGAATGTGAAGTCTTTAATCATGCCCTGCAATTCAGTGGAGGTTTAGTAAATTGATGACTTACTGATTGCGGCAGATACCCATGAGGCTTGAAAAATGAATACTATTGATTTGCTCAACCATTTGGGTGAGATTGGATATTAAGGGCCTGATTTGGACGTTTGTTTCCGACCGACATCTAAAATTTAAACTCTGTCAGCCCTATTACAAAGATGGCGGTCAGAGTTTGAACCGGACGGTTAATCCAACTGGGTTCTGATGGGTTCAAGGAGCCTATCAGCCAGTTGGAAGGACCTCATAATTCCTAATGGACGGAGTTTCCACTGTTGGAATTATGATGGCACTTTCCGAAAACAGTGCCCCCTGTAAATCCCTGCACCGCGGGGCAAGCACAGGTACCCAACGTTGCAGGGATTTACACCAACTCCCAATTCTCTATGGGAGCTTGTGCTGCGGGTGGTTTCCGCCAGCCGTACAAACTCCCATAGAGAAATGAGAGTTTGTAACAGCACTATGTGCAGTCGCATTGCAATACGGTTTTTGGAACCGCCGGCCTACAGTTGGTTGGTTCACACACTGAGATGGTTGCCTCCGACCGACATCGTAATAGTGCCCAAATTGTCTACAAACAAATTGCAGTACTGTTTGACAGAGGTCCTATATTTAGGACACCACATTGTATGGGGTGCAAGGAAGTTGTCACAGGAAAGATTATCGGCAATCATGCAGAAGAATACAACAAGGACTCAGAAGGAAGTCAGGATGTTTTTGGGAATGGTTGGCTACTGTCGCCAGTAGATACCCAACTTTTCTCTAGTGGCTAAGCCTTTACAGAGACTAACACACAAGGATTTGTCAGATCAGGTGCTGTGGGACAATTACTGTTTGATTGCGTTCCTAGAGTTGAAAGAAAGCCTCTGCTGTGCCCCTGTGCTAGGAAACGTTTTTTCTTTTCTGCAGTTAGAGGGAGGGCTGTTGCACACTTTCTAGCTACATTAGATCCTGTAGCCTCAGGGTTGCCTTAATGTCTGAAATCCATCGCAAACACAGATGTCAGTATCGAGAGGGGTGAAAACATTATGATGAGTCACCCTTTGACTTTTTAAGTTCCACACTCTGTTGAGATTTTGTTGACTAAAACATGCACACAGCACCTGATGAACAGCTGCCTTACTAGGTATGAGCAAGTTATTTTGGCAGCCAATAATGTCCGTTAAAATGTTGTGGTGTTCTGAACCCTGCTACATTAATGGCCCTTCCTGATTTTGATGTTGATTATGATGAAGTAGAACATGACTCTCTTGATGTTACTGAACTGTGCACCAAACCCAGACCAGATATACAAGATGAAACACTTCCTGAATCTGACTATGCACTATTTGTGAATGGCTTGTATTTATGAGAGCAAGAGGGAACTCTAAGAGCTTCTTATGCAGTATGTACTGTGTCAGCAGTAGTGGAAGCTGCCTGGTTACATGGAGTATTTTCGGCTGAGGTAGCTGAACTGATAGCCCTTACTAGAGGCTGTTGCGTTTCGGACCAGCTGTTTGGGACCAGCTGATGATGACTTTTTATACTGATTGTCATTATGAGCTTGGTGTGGTGCACAAATTCAGACAGTTATGGCCTCAGAGGGGGTTCATGACCTCATCGAAATCTCCCATTCACAATGGAGAACAAGTACGTAAGCTTTTGGAGACTTTGCATTTGCCTGCGAAAGTTGAGGTTGTGAAATGTTCCACACATTGCAAAGGAGATGACTATGTGACTGTTGGCAACAGATATGCAGATGAAGATGCAAAATACTGGGCTCATAATGCTTGTACTTTTAATGGAGAATATACCGATGAGGGAGGAGAAGAAACCGACTGCAACCTTTTGTTAAAAGTTGCTGATACTTGGGAGGAAGTTGAGAAGTTCCAAGACGAAGTGACAAAGACAGAACAGCAGATTTGGGTAAAAGCAGGTTGTGTAAAGAGAGATGACGATATCTAGGTTTTAGGAGTCTTGCCTAATCAATGACGTTTTGGAGTTTCCTCTGGGAGGCACAGAACCATGCTAATTTATTCCCCCAGACTCCCCTTTGCTTTGCCAGTGAACCCATGACCCCTGGTTTTTTAAACACCTCCACTGCATCCATGTCTGGGTAAAGGGCTCTGAGACCTTGCAACCTCCTAATCTGCTGCCAGAGAAAAACAAAGTGACTCTGACGCAGGTCAGTGTACTCTGTTCTGATAGGAGTTATACAGTAAGACATCTAGAAGTGGAACTAGGAATCTGCTATATACAGAAGTGTGGCAAAAGTGACACATGTGTGTGTTTACCTTTTATTGCAGTATTGATGACTGAGTTATGAGACATGGAAGCAAAGCTGTATACAATTGGTGCAGGATTGCCAGTTGGCTGCACAACACTTCACGGTGGGATTCGGTGCTCACGGTGTTGGAAAGGATTGAGTATCGACAGAGATCATAACCAAATCCAAGAGGAGACAAACCATTGGAAAGCATAAAAGCTGAAGAAAATATGTAACCATTGACACCTAGAAAACAAGGTGAGAGAAAGTTCTGGAAATGGAATAATTACAGGACCAATGCCAGTCAATACTGAGGCCACACTTTAACAAGACCTGAAGAAGCCTCGTGTGTGAGACCAAACACGTTGGCTACATGCAAAAAAACGCTTAACACTCCATGGATGCTGGGTGAGATGCACTTAGATGTTTTGTGCACAAATATGAACTGCACTGATGTTTTCTTTCTCAGTTCCTGAGGAAGAAAGGAGTGAGTCTGGGGAGCAGCCACTAGAGATGCACTTAGACGTTTTGTGCACAAATATGAACTGCTCTGATGTTTTCTTTCTCAGTTCCTGAGGAAGAAAGGAGTGAGTCTGGGGAGCAGCCACTACTTTATTATCCTGACTATACTTTGTTCCTCACTTAAATGTGGTGTGATGTGCACGTGGGCTTGGGCTGAGCATTTATTTACTCTTTGGGATGGCTCTTGCTCTCATGAGTCTTGCCTAATCACCGATCTTTTAGAGTTTCCTCTGGGAGGCACAGAATCATGCTCATTTATTCTCCCAGACTCCCCTTTGCTTTGCCAGTGAACCCATGACCCCTGGTTTTTTAAACACCTCCACTGCATTGATGTCTGGGTAAAGGGCTATGAGACCTTGCAGCCTCCTAATCTGCTGCCAGAGAAAAACAAGGTGACTCTGACGCAGGTCAGTGTACACTGTTCTGATAGGAGTTATGCAGTAAGAAGTGGAACTAGGAATCTGCTATATATAGATGTGTGCCAAAAGTGACATATGTGTGTGTTTGCCTTTTATTGAAGTATTGATGACTGAGAAAAGAGACATGAAAGCAGAGCTGTATTCAATTGGTACTGGATTGCCAGTTGGGTGCACAACACATCATGGTGGGTTTCGACACACAGGTGTTGGAAAGGATTGAGTATCGACAGAGATCATAACCAAACCCAAGAGGAGACAAACCATTGCAAAGCATAAAAGCTGTAGAAAAGATATAACCAATAACACCGAGAAAACAAGGTGGTAGAAAGATCTAGAAGTGGAATAATTACAGGACCAATGCCAGTCAATACTGAGGCCACTCTTTTAGAGGACCTGAAGAAGCCTTGTGTGTGAGACCAAACACATTGCCTACATGCGAAAAAATCTTTTTAGAAAGAGAAAGAGAAGATGTGATTAAAAAAGAATCTTTTAAAGAAAAATATGGAATAGAGTCTTTGCACTATTTTCAATCGAATAATGTGAATTGGAGATTTGTGATCGATAACAGTTGATACATCGGATATTCTTTCTTCTATAATTAGATGGTGTGTGCTGATCTGTTTTCATACAATACAATTGGCACAGCACGTCAGGATATTGGTCTGAGGACATTCAAAAATCATATCATCACCAAGCATGGCCTAAGAAAATTAAACTATGCTGAAATGTTTTGTGGTGATATATGCTTTTTGAGCATAGGTACTATAAGTATGTGAAACTGAGAAGATTTGTGTCTGACAACTTATAAAAAAATTAATGAATTATTAGTAGTAGTAGAATTCATGAATGCACATCATTTTGAAAAAGGTATATGCAATGAGCAAATCACATTATTACAAAGTACATCATAATAAATAAGGCAATGCTAAAACACATTTTTAAAAGAGATTTAAAGGGATAACCCTAGTCTTTTCTGTTGAAACCAAATAGAGAGTAAACATTTGCTAATGCTGGAAACAATTCCAGTACTAGTATTGGACCTCAAGACCCTCAGAACTCGCTGGAAACGTAAAAACCCCAATTGCAGCAGAGGGGACAAATCCATTTGCTTCTTGCACAGTGATAACTTTTTATTGGTTCTGCCTTTCTCCCTCAACTTACTGTTTTATTCAACCACTCTCTGTCACAGTCCATAGTCCCCACCCTTTGGAAAGAGGCCATTATTAAACCCATTCTAAAAAAAAACCTCTGCTGATCCCAAAGAAGCATCTAACTATTGGCGAATATGGCTCCTACCATTCTTCTGCAAAATTTTAGAATCCATGGTTAATGGCCAACTTACCCAACATTTGGAAAACAATAAACTGCTGGACCCTTCTCAATCAGGTTTCAGGGCCTTCCACAGCACCGAAATGGCCTTGATTGAAATAGTTGACAACATCAGACTTTCTCTGGATGCCAAGCAATCAGCTATACTGGTCCTGCTTGACTTGTCGGCTGCCTTCGACACCATTTCGCACGGCATCCTCCTTGATCACCTGTGTGCATCTGGTGTCGACGGAGCAGCGCTTAACTGGTTCAGGAGCTATCTGGCAGATCGCTCATCTAAAGCCCAAATAGGGGACTTCACCTCAGAAAGTCAAATCATTAATCAAGGGGTCCCCCAGGGCTCAATTCTGAGCCCCACATTGTTTAACCTATACGTGTCCCCCTTGGCCAAATTCATAAAGTCTTTTGTGTTCCAAACAGTGTCATACGCAGATGATACTCAGTTGCTAATCACCATGGGGTCAGATGTCACCGAAACCAAGAAACGCTTTAAACTCTGTATGATAGCCATAAACAACTGGATGACAAACAACCACCTTCTCCTAAATGCTAACAAAACAGAGATTGTGCTTTTTGGGAATGCAGACAAACTATGGAATAGCGACTGATGGCCCACCATATTAGGTCACTGTCCCTCACCTACTACAGTTGCACGCAATCTAGGCATACTTCTGGACTCCAAACTGTCTATGTTAAATCATATTAACAATCTGATCCGCATTTGTTACGGACTCATGCATAGCCTCAGAATTTTTTTTAAATGGATCCCTCTCTCCTCCAGGATGCCCCTTGTGCAGGGACTGATCATTAGCCGTATGGATTACGGCAACTTGTTACTTGCCTCCATAAATGTAGGACTTCAGGCCAAGCTCCAAGTCGTGCAAAATACAGCTGCAAGGCTGGTCCTCAACCTGCCCACACGCTCCCCATCTGGACCTAGTTTGAAGACACTACACTGGCTCCCAATCAAAAAAAGAATCCACTTTAAATTCTGCTGTCTGGTGCATAAGACACTCAATAATAATGGACCCCTCTACCTAGCTAAAAAACTTACTTTATACTAACAGGCCAGATCCCTCAGGTCCAATAGTAAATTTCTTTTGACAGTACCGAGGACGCGAACTGCCAGAAATGGGGGTAGATCCTTCTCCCCGGTGGCCCCAGAAACCTGGAACACCTTGCCTTTACCCCTCCGCATGGAGACGGACCATAAGAAGTTTCGTAAACTACTCAAAACCTGGCTGTTTAGCTCAATCAAGTAAATCATAGCCGTTTTCTGTCCTGTCCTTTCCGTGAACACTGGCTAGCGCTATGAGACCTTCTGGTGATATATGCGCTCTACAAATACCAAATACATGCATACATACATACATACATAACTAGGGTATAAAAACAAATCATGCTCTATATTGTCTTTCCCTAAACCGCATGCCTTACACAAGTCATTATCTTATTTCCTACTAACCCATTTTCACGTAAAAGAGTTAGGCATTATAGTGTCAAATATACATTTCATATATAAAGTTTTAGCCCTGTAGGTAAAAATTTCATTTAAATATGCTTCAAACCGAGGCACTGGTTTAATATCCCAAAAAGTTATCCGACTTACTGCCAGATTGTAAATTCATCCTTTACTTTCCTACAACATGAGCCCAATAGAGCGTCTTTACAGTATCCCTGGCTGCTCAATCTATATAGCGATAGGATGAGTACGCAACCTTCTAACTCAAGGCGATAAATCAAGGGGGAACATCCTTTACAACGCAACTGTTACAACGAAGTACCTTTACGACGCAACCATTACAACGCAACTTTTACAACGACTTGCGCTGGGGGGCGCTCTAGGATAGGGAATAGTTTCCAACACCTTCCCTACTATCCACGGGGACTGGAGTTGGAATAGTAATTTAAACTATTCACTATCCAGCGCCCCCCCAACGCAAGTCGTTGTAACGACTTGCGTTGTAAAACTTGCGTCGTAAAGGCATGCGTTGTAATACATTGCGTTGTAACGTCATACATCCCTATAGGGTTCCAGCTCTGGTGTTGTCCACAATCTGACTCAAAATTCAGTAAAGGGCTAAGGTGTGACGAATTCTCAATTTGTTTAAATGAAACATCAAATACAAAGGGGAAGAATCAGGGTACACTTCGGTAAGTTAAAGAGAGATCTAACAAAATTATCTTTAACGTTGGTAAGCTGTTTTACATTAACTGTTCTACAAATTTCTGCCCTATATAATGCTGCTGATTGAGCGGTCATTCTGTAGGCCTCTATAGTTGAAGATAGTGATCTGGTTACTGCATGTCTATACAATTTCACTATGCCTGAGGATCTATGTATAATTGTTGCCCTACTTTTCTGAATATGTGGGGGCCAAGTTAAAGTGTGGTCTATCTTAGTTCCTAAATAATCAAAGTGGTCAACTTATTCTAAGATGTTTTCCCCCAGTCTCAGATTGCCATAAAAGGATTTATGAGTTCTAAATGTCATAAACTTTGCCTTAAGATTGTTGATCTCTAGGCCCCTTTGATTACAGAGGGCTTGGAATCTATTCAACAGATTTTGCAATCCCACTGGGGTTCTTGAAATAAGCAGGGTATCATCAGCAAAGAGTAAGGCTGGGGTGGGTTTACCCTCAAGCTTAGGGGCACAATGAATGCATTCAGATAAGCTACTGAAAGCATTGTTTATAAATAGTGAAAAAGAGTAGGCACAATGACACAGCCTTGGCACACACATATGTTGATATAGATTCTATCAGTTAATTCCCCCTGTGTGCCTCATCTCACTTGGGCATAGTTGTTTTCATGTAGCCTTCCTATAATGTGTAGAAATCCACTCGCAACACTCATTGACATGTGGGGATTACCAGAGCTTGGCCCTGAGAATTAGATCGAAAGCCACCCTCAAGTTGACAAAATCTATGTACGGATGATATTTAGATAATTTGATGTACTTCCATAGAATAAGTACAAGCCTACAAATCTGGTCTACTGTACTGATTTTTTCTCTAAAGCCAGATCGAAAGGATGATACGATTTCTACCTCTCTAATCCAATCCTGTAATTTATCTAGAATCTGTTTACAAAATACCTTCTGTATGTTTTCCAACAAGCTGATGGAACTGCAGTTAGAGGGGTTACTCCTTATGCTTTTGTTTTATTTATAAATGAGCATTATTTTCTCCCCAGCCCAGGAAACTGGAATGGGAGTCCCTGACATAATTGCATTAGATAAAAGATTAATGTACGGGGCCCATACTATAATGTCTGAATGATAAAGATCTGTAGGAACCAAGAAGTTTTTTTTTCATTTTTCTCATACAATGAAAATTATGTTTCTGAGATCATAACTACCAGGGTGGGGACCCTATAGGGATACAAAACCAGTTCTTTGCCGTATTAATCATTGGAGTGTAATTTAACACCATGTCCAGAAAAGAGGAAAAAACAAAAAAAAACAAGCATTGGCTAAGGCAATGTGCATTGGCTCTATAAGCCTGAGCTATTCCATTTGCCAATGCTTTTTGTTCTTGTTGGCATGTGAACAAATGCTTTGTAACATAAACATTCAAAACAATTATAACAAGAGGGTTCTTACCTGTGTGCATGCATATTGACAGAAGCACACATGCGTTGTGTGGGATGGTGGCCTTTTAAACGTACTATTCTATCATGACAAAAGTCTATATTAGAACAGTAACAGAAAAGAAAAACAAAATAAGCACAATCGCAAATAAAGAAATCAAGCACTTTGCAGCTGTTGGCCCAAGTAAGTAAAGAAATATAAAGAAATGTAAAATTGGAAAAAGGACAGGGAGGTGGATAGGGAGCAGGGTGAAAAGCTTCAGAGGGGGCAAGAGGGGAGAAAAAAGAGAGCCCATTGGCCGTCAAAGAAACAAGCAGGCAAAGAGGAAGTATATACATGCACTCCTAGAAAGTGTTAAGTGCTAAATAAACGAAGTATTGTAACATCAATAGGTTTAGCTTTAATGTGGGAACACATGCAAGCACAGGCAGTAAAAATGCTGTTTCCATGAGTTTGTAGAGTAATTGCTAGACCTATTGGCTTTGCTGATAGCACATATATATAGTTTAATGGTGCACAAATGCGTAGTTGAGAATAGGAAATCTATGCTTACTTATTTGCACTTACCGTCTCAAAATTCTTGTTGATATTTTTGCCACAATAGTTGGGACACACAATAATTTTTTCTCCTCTATATTCTGTCAGACAACCAGTGGTAATAGAGTTTGTGACAATGGTAGTAGTGGAACTGATGATAGCTGCGGTCGTGTTGGTGGTTTTGGTAGTAATGATAATGATGGTAATTGTAAAAGTGATAGCGAAGGTAAGGGTGGCGGAGGAGCCGGTAATGGTGGTGGCCTTTATTGTGGTAATGGTGGTGAAGAGGTGGTAATGATAATATTGGTTGTGGCATTATTAGTGACAGTAATGAAATAATGAAATCCTAACAAAGGTTCAAGTTTAACATTTATTTATACAAAACATACATCAAAAAAGAAGAATACTAATACAATTCGAAAAAAGAAAAAAATCGGAAAAAAAGGAAAAAGGGACATACATATACACAGTGCAAAAGCAAATTACAAAAAGCCCATATAGAAATTCTATTCATAGAAAATGTATTATTAGATAAATAATTAGATCTAGAGACATACAAGAGCTTTGGCGCTCAACACGGTACATAAGCAAAATGAACAATACAAAGTGTAATCACAAGGTGGCTGAGGAAATAATTATAAACAGGGGGAAGTTCAGAACAAGACAAAAAAATAACACAAAGCAAAAATGCGTCCTCTTCAATTTGGGTCACATGTAGGCGTTGACGGCATTTCGACCATAATATAATTAAATGGTCGTCATCAGGACATGACAATTATGGGAACATCCAAGTTAATTCATAACATCTAAACACAAGAAAAATATGTACATGGGCATTAAAAAATAAAAATTATTTGCAGTTATGTCACAGTATAAGAAATATTCTTAAGTTAGGTGATTGAAGATTAAATCACAAAACCAAAAGCAAGAAAAATTACAGGGAAAAGTGAAAATAAACAGTGATTGTCATCATGAATAGACCTACACCCATGCAAGAGTCCAAAGTGCAAAACATAAAGTGAATATAAGTGCATGAATGTCAGTGCATCAGAAAAGAACCGATAACCAACACTTTAGCAAAAGAACTGTGAGCCATAAGTCACATCATCATATCGTTGATCCAACCGTAAGTAAAACAAACGTATGGAATCCACACTATGGAAGACTCAGGAATGAAATGCTGTTAATTAAATCAACAACATAATTTGTGACCATATATGCCTCGGCAGATGGACAAAAATGACTAGAGGGCCCGAAGTCATACTCACATCCAAAATGGAATTTAATAAATCCAATTGGCAAAAGATAAGGGAGCTCAACAGATGAAGGAACTAACCAGCCTGCTCTTTCAAGGGTAGATGCAACTGAAAAAAGATATGCCAGGATTAAGGGACCAGAAACCCATTTTCATACAGTCACTAATCTAAAGTGGATAGACAACACATTAAATAAAATGCGTTAAAGATATATACTGCTCATAGTATACTTACAGCCATACAAATGGCAAAGAGCAGGTATATGGGCGTATACATCCACAGACAGTTCAGTCCACAAAGCTCCTGTAGTTTTCATAGATCAAGCAACAGATTATGGAGTTGAGGTCATTTGTTTTAAAAAAATGCGGCACTATGATAAAGAAAAGACAAATTGACGAATAAAAGTTACACGGTTACGTAATTTATGCGAATGGCACATTGGCTCAAATGTTACACAAAAACCAAATAATATTACCTTTATTGCCAATGAATAAATCAGGCTAAGGCTGGTATGGGCTGGTATGGGCTGTGTATATATAGAAAGAAAGAGTTCTCCCAAATACTTAGAGGTCCAGAGGGGGGAGAGATAAACCAGGCACAGATAAACAAAACCTCAATAAGGACCTATATTTCTTTTTAGCATTGAGTCAATCTTATCATTTTTTTAAAACGATGCCAAAAGAGAGAACATGTAAATGATTATTTGAACAAGTTTATTAATATTTTTTCTTTTTTATAGACAAAAATTATTTTGACACATTTTCACAACTGAATTGATCATTATCATAACAAACATTAGAATTACTCAATTTACATGTGAGCTTTCTTAAGAGACATTAAGAGTGCCCTCTAATAGCAACTAATCTAATCTATCATACATACATCCTGATATGGCAATCATACTTTAATCTAGACCTAAAATGACATATATTTCTTCATATACATAAAAGATAAATGGATACTAAACAAGAAAGACAAATACATTTGGCAGTTGTGAGGTGTACTAAATGGAATACACAGAGAGTCCAAGATGGTATAGGTCATCTAGTTATGGTGGCATAAACTAGCTGTGGTCCAAGACAGTTGGTGTTAGGCTGTGCACAGTAACCAAATCCCACACAATGGGCACTGTGGAAAAAAAGTCATACAATATATGTTGGTATGAAAGTGCTCACATATGAATAAATAAGTCAAACCCCACCTATATTATACAATGTATAGTACACAGACATCGACAAAATGCCGTAAACTTGATATGATGTAAACTGTCCTTGTGCCACATGATACAGAAGTTATGAATTTCATGGGAGGGCTATGCCTAAATTACCAAAGGATTCCAAAATGTATAATGTCCAAAATGAGAATATTTACAGTGGGGCATTCCTCCAAAAATATATCAAGTGCTGTCACAACCTGTACCACATAAACAGATTATTCATAGGTTAAACTGAAAAAATAATAACAAGACTTACTGCCCAATGCAGATATACATATGATTATATTATGGTGTCATTGACGCAGTACATAAGTTGCATCTGAGTAAAAATGAAACAAAATCCCCTCAATAGATCTAATTGTGAGCTTCATTAATTAAAGTGCATTTGAAAAAGAATTAAAAGTAGGCTGCCCGTGGCTTTAAGTTACATTTATGTATAAGTTGCCACAAGGAAGGTACCGTTTGAGACCCAAAGAGGGTAGGCCATGCTACTCATACCTCAAACATCCCAGAAATGTGTCCGATCCTGAGCCGTTCCAAAGAATTTTACTCGGCTGATATAGGAAACTTAATAACCCCGTACTGCCTTTCAGCACTGAAAAAAAGGAAAAATAAAATGATAACGCGAGGTTATCATCATTTTATTTTTCAGTGCTGAGGCAGTTTTGCAGGGCGGGGCGGTGTGGAGCTGGGTGGGCAGCACAGGGGGGAGGAGTGGTGGCACTCTCTAAGTGCCCATGACAGTTTGGCTGGCTGTTTTGGGCGGGCGAAACAGTCATTTTCACTTTGCATGTTCTCCATCCAGGCTGCATTACAGCCTGGGTGGAGAACATGCCCAAGCTCCGAGTCCCTGTCTGAGCATCCAACCACAGCACTAAGACCGATCACAATACATTGCAGCATTGCGATTGGCTTAGGGGAGCTTGGGTGCTTCCTGCCTCCTGCTCTCACAGAAGCCAGGAAGAGGACGGAGGAGAGTAGGGGGCCGACTAACTGGCCGGCTGGCAGGTAAGTGTTCTTTTTTTGTTTTTGTCTTTTAAATCCCCCTTCCCACCTCCTTGACCCACTGCTGCTTCACAGGAGCAGCTGCTACTGACCAGTAGCTCCCAAGCTACTCAGCGGAGAACTTTGATTTAGAATGTATATTTGTAGTTAATAATCTGAACAATGAAGTGGATAAAACCCAAACCTGCAAAGGAGGCCTCTGTCTACCGAAAAACTATAAAGGAGGCCTCTGTATACACAAAAATTAGGAAGAAGATCTCTGTCTGCCCAAAAACTAGAAGGTAGGCTTTATCCTACACAAAACCTGCAAAGGAGGCCACTGTCTACCACAAAAACTATGAAGGGGGCATATGTCCTACCCTAAAGCTGCAAATGAAGCCCTTGTATACCCAACAGCTACAACAGAGGGCTCTATCAACCCAGAACCCCGTTGCCTTCTCTTTTGCCTTTATGTCGCCTCTTTACTCTCAAGAGATAATGGCGTGTATGGAGCTGACCTCTACAATCTAGGTACCCATGAGCATCATGGAGCTGCGGGCCATCAGCGGAAGCCAGCTCCTCTTCAGCCAAAATTCAAGTCATATTAATCAGCTGCCCATACAGGCGTGTCCCTTACACGGGGTCTCCCCACCCACTGTACCAGACAGCTCCAAGGAACAAGCAAGAAGGCGACAATGAGTCCTCTGTGCTGAAGGGTATTTGGAACGCATTGGATTCTGCAAGTCAAGATGGGGAGCTGACCCTATTGAGGGCGTAGTGGTAACCCCAAAGTCCCATTACTCAGAAATGATTAAAATCCACTCAGGACACCCTGTATTTGTGTATTCGTTGTAGGAGCGCTGACATCTCAGCTATGGTCCTTTAACTGGGCTCTAGTACCACATACACCCAACATGTCACAAGATCACTCTGTGCATCAGAGGCCCACATATCCCTGTACCCTGCCCGGCACCCATGTATAATGCCGCAGGCTAGAAATGAACGAGTCTCTGAGGGCACTCACTGGCACGGCTCTACCTCACCCCACATGGTCAGTGCTCGGCGGGTTGCAAGGCTTCTGTCTGCTAATAATTTAGAGTGGGTCAATGTCACTTTAATAAAGTTTGGCAAGGAAATGTCGAAGGGGACCCAAGGTGGCTTTGAGATAAATCTGTATTTACCCTTAAAAACGGATATAGCATGTGCGAATCATCTGAGTAGACATCTTCACAGAACGAAACAAACTGAGGTCTGTAATGGAAACTTCAAACCGTCAGACAGTCGACAGCGCCATGAGGCCAGACTGGAGTCATGGCATATTGTGAGCTATAGAGTGATCAATGAGATAACGTGACGGGCACAGGTCAGTCTGACTGATCCCCAGGGGTCTGACTGACTCACTCTCTTCCAAGAAGCTCTGAGGCAGGGGCTCTGCTCCACCAGAGTTGTGAAACTTTACCCCGTCAAGTGAAGGCAGCGGCGGAGTTTTTTCAATAGACACCACTGGGCGAGCTTGGAGGGCTGGGGGCTCTGAAGACGAGCGATTCATGCCGCAGCTATGGGAGGGGGCACGGGAGACATCACAAGGGATGTGTCCCGCATTTGCCCCGCCCATGGCCTATTTGTGTCTCTTAGCCGCATGGCCGACATCTGTTTTGCATTATCGTGCCCGATAATGCAAGACATGTCTCGCTGTGGCGCGCGCGCGCACCCCTTGCGTGCTTGTTAGTATTCTTCATTGTGAGGTCACAAGTTCCCCGCTTCACCATTTCCCAGAATTAAAGAAAAGTTGTGCAGCCCTTTGTAGGTGGGACAGGGATTTCTATAGTCAAGTGAGCATGTCGTCACGGAGGGTACACGAAAAAAAAGCAGAGAGAGCAGAGGTGGAAGCGAGCCAACAGTGAGTTGTACAAGAGGACGGTGCCTCTGAGACACTGCGGCAGAGCTGGGGCAGGGTCAGTCTGTGCTTGACATGTGATGCGCTGACCCCACCTGCCTTTCAGAGGCGCTTGCATGTACCACAGTGTACCCATGTATGTGCAAGCTACTGTTCACCTGGAAGTGCATACAACTTATTCCACTTCGGTACACACACTTGTTCCATTGCCAAATCTACTCAGCGTCCTTCCCATAATCAGGGTTCAGTGGGTCCTCAGGCTTCTGTGCCCTGGTGCCACTGCACCTGCCACACCAATGCAAGCTATGGCCCTGGTGCTGCTGTGATAGGGGTATGCAGTGTGCAGCATCATTGTTCACGCAAGAAACACAACCCAGCTAAGCTACATCACTCACTCCTGCACAGGAAGCACTCGGAGTATGCTCGGCTCACTCACCCCTCCCCTTCCGTCTTCCTCACCTCCTCCCCACCACCCTCATCACTTCTGCTCCAAAACTTTTCAGTACTCAGTTTGGCTCAGGGAAGGCGGAGAGAGGCAGCTGGTAGACCTGGTGGCAGAGGGATGTGTGCCACCGAGGCAAAGAGCAGAGGCTGGCACCTAGTGCTGGCAGGGCACTCCTCCCTCTGCGGTGAGACGCACAGTGGTCCGCTCCGCTGATCTACGACCCTCCTCCCCTGCAGCGCTCCAAACCTGCGAAACTGACATGCAACAGATGGGGGAATCCCCCCTCGCATGCCAGTGAGGACCCCCGCCGGGCCGGGAGGTGGGGCCCGTCCTTGACGTCACAAGGACGGGATTCCACCCCAGCATTCCTCACCCCTCCTCGCAATTCAAGGGTTTAGAGGTGAGGGGGCCTCTGATTTGCTTCCTACAGACAACATGGGCAGAGCCCCACGCAACAGCCTAGATTACATGCCTGTCCGGACCCTGCCAGTTGTGCCCAGTCTCCCAACCACTGCCAACAGGAGCACCGGCTTCGAGGTGCCGGGGCACTCGTGTGAAGAGAAGCAGGTGTCTGGGTCGAGAGTGGCTACATATGGGATGGAGAGGTCTGGTCCATTAAGAAACAGACCCTGTCTAGCCAAAGTGCAGAGTGTGTCTGTGACAGAGCGTTCATGTAGCGCACTTTGTTGCTGCCAGTACGTCTAGGCACTGTTCTGCCGAATGGGCTGATTTTAAGAGGCTGCGAAGTGTACTTCAAGGTGCACTTTTCTGAGCGGAGGTTTTTTAAATCGAAGAACTTGTTGCGTGAGTTTGACGTTGTTACTCCGCCATCGTCAACCTGGAGCCTCTGGCCACTAACTGGAAGGAGACAGTACCAAACCATGCTATACGGACAGCAGCGGTCTAGTGCCAAGAAGAGGGTGCAGGCGCCTATATATCAAAGTTTATATAAGTATGGTCAGCGAGTTAAATGGTGTTAGATCACATCTGCGTGAGCTAAAAGTGACAAACTGGATTCCTGGCAATTCCAGTGTGGCGTTTCATTCTTCCGTGGTTTGTAAACTGGGCACAGCTAAATTGAGGGCTAGTTTTTGTTCTCACCAAAAGGATACTGCGTGTCAGGGTCCTTGATACCGTATTAGAAAGATGGAAGCACAACCTACTTGCAGTCAGATGTCAGTCCAATGACTCACTCCAGTCTGAATACGGATCAAAGTGAGAGTGTCTACATGTCACGGTAAAAACCACAAGACAGCCTTTCTCCTCCCCGTATTTAACTGCATGTTCGGCTGTGCAATGAAAAAGAGAAAAAGCCAGCGAGTGGTGCGTGCATGCCACAGAGAGCCATGTGGTTTCAATTAACGCGCCCGTGTCTGGGCACGATAATTGAAACCACATGGCAGCGGTGTGCTTAACAGACACCAATAGGCCATGGGCGGAGCAATGCGCCCGCCTTTGGCCAATTGCGTGCTGTCTTTGATAAAAAGACCCAGGCAAAGGCCAATAGCGTGGCCCAAAAGGAAAAGCAAACAGTGGGGGGTGGGGAGAGTACTCCTTTTTTTTTAGAATAAATCTATCTGTAATCCTACTCTAAAATCTGTGATCAATGGTGCTCCGGTGTAACACGTGCTGTCTCACAAGTGTGAAAGGACAAAGAAAAGAAATGCCACCGAACACGGTAGCCACACACTGGGCACTGTGCACTGGTGTCTCTAGGGACCTCATATGATTATTAAAGAATCAAATAGTCATCAACTACCGGTCAAAATTTAAAACAAAGGCAGACAAACACTATGAATCCATTGTTTTCATCAATTGTATTCATCAATGAGATTTGATTTGAAATACGGCGTAACACATATAAATTACATTGACAATAAATGATCAACTCAAGTTCTTCAATGTACAGTCATTGCATCATACGATGATAGGCTAGTACAAAAGTATAACTTCAGACTTCCAATGTGAAGGGAAGTACCACCTCGTTATACAAAAAGTTAATGAAATTAAACAGAAAGATGTGGCACCCTAAAAAAACACGGGTGTTTCTTTGTTCTGTCTGAATTGCTTGTATCACTTTTTTAGTCACACATGTCCCTCATGTGTTGCACAGCATGTTCTTGGTACTACGGTTTATCTATTATTCATTTCGACACTTTAATGAGATTCTACATCCATCTCACATTTATCCACTACATTTTTTTAGGGTGCCACATCTTTCTGTTTAATTTCATTAACTTTTTGTATAACGAGGTGGTACTTCCCTCCACATTGGAAGTCTGAAGTTATACTTTTGTACTAGCCTATCATCGTATGATGATGTACTACATGTTTGCCAAATTTTGTTCCCTTTATAGATTTCCCCTGAAGAAGGGATGTCGCCATCCCGAAATGCATCGGGCTGTTCGAAAAAATCTGGTCTTTTGTTCAAATTGATGGAAACTATAAGTACTGTTCATGATGCAATGACTGTACATTGAAGAACTTGAGTTGATCATTTATTGTCAATGTAATTTATATGTGTTACGCCGTATTTCAAATCAAATCTCATTGATGAATACAATTGATGAAAACAATGGATTCATAATGTTTATCTGCCTTTGTTTTAAAATTTGACCGGTAGTTGATGACTATTTGATTGTTCAATAATCATTTGAGGTCCCTAGGGACACCAGTGCACAGTGCCCAGTGTGTGGCTACCCAAAAGGAAAAGCACACGCACGAGCGTGTGCAATTACTAGGTCTGTTTTCAAATCCCCTACATGAGATCTCTCGCTGCGCGAGCAGTGCTGCGCACTGCAACGCAGGCGGGAGACCCAAAAAGACCTTTTGGGATCCCAAACCCTGTGATTTTGGAAATCACAGGATTTGGAACGGCCAAATGTGTTTGTGTCTCAGGCCCAAGTTTTGGTCTCAGTTTTTGAGCAGAGATGTAATTTCGTCACACTGTCAGTAGTAGAAGTTGCTGTTTTGCCTTTCAATGCGATTTCTGATCAAAGCAAGAAAATTTTGACAAGGCTGGCTTTAAAACTGCTGATGGAGGAAGCCCATCCTTGTCCCATCAGATCTGTCAATTATTGTTCTTTTTAGAGTGCTTATGCCTATCTACAGCCCAATCGGAGGTCCAAAATCAAGAGAAACGTAATTGGCATCTAAAGTGAAAGTCATCGCAGCTCTAACTTTCAATGTAATTACTGCAGTGAAGAATGCAACTGATACCCTGCATGTGTCCACTGAAGAAGGATGTATATTAAACACATTTTTCTCAACAGCAATCTATAAACACTTACTATTGTTTTACTAGAGCCCACTTCCTGTTATGTAACCCCTTAGCTACTGAGCCTTTTCCTTCCCCTGTGCTGAGCTTGATGTTTGTGGCAATTCACGCTAAAGCCTTCAAGTTTATTTTCTTCAGAATTCATCAAGTAAAACTTATGTCCTATTTTTTAACATGTTGGGAATTTCAAATGTACCCAGGCTTTGTGGATTCCCTTAGAGGGAACTGAGAAAATAACCAAATAAATAGCAAAATGTTGTATTTTTTGCAAAATTGAAAAATGTGCTGTGCAATGAGGAGTCTTTTTTCTAAAATAGATATCAACAAAGGGTTTGCTTTGCTAAGATCACCATCATCCCTGATTTCTCGAACAACCTGACTTGTAGAAAAATACTTGTCTACTACTATTTTAGCGTTTTCCAAAGTGGTAGTCCATTTTTCATAATTTTTGTGGTTCATCCTAGTTGCAGTTTGTGATGGACATAGGTGCGAAACCCATGGGTGAACCCTGAACGCTATACCTTTCTCAAAAGAAGAGAAAATTCCAAGTTCAGCAATGGATCATTTGCGCAGTTGCTCATGTTTACCCCCCAAAATTGAGAAAACACAGGAAATAACCCATAGAGCCAGTTGAGACCTGGGTAGATCAAAAATAGCAATAAAAAATGTCTCAACAGGTAATTTTTTAATAGGCAATTTCTTAAAGTGTAAAACATGAATTACAATTGCAAAGAAAGAAAGGGAGGTGACAAAGATTTGTATAAGACGTGCGGTCTGTATTAAAACAGTATATAAACAGCAGTAGTTATATCAGCACGATTGCATTGTATGCTGGTGTAACCCAAACATTCGTGTGTACATGAGTGCTCGTGCAAAAAGTGTACAGCACAGCTATTTGTAGCAAAGACCTAAACATAAGATTCATCACTGAAATAGAAAAAAGTAGAAATGGGACAGGGAACAATGAAAAACATAGAATTCCCCAACTGAAACTGAAAAAAAGGCTAGAATAATAGTGTAAAAAAGAAAAGGAGCGAGAAGGGAAGAACAAGAGAACTACTGAAAATCACAAGACAGTGACAAAAAAGTCATAGTCTCTCTGCATTTTAATGGCATATTTGAATTTCCTGTGAGAGTCCGCAATCTGAAAGTTGAAATGCCAGATGAGAGTAGTAGGATAAACTGGCTTTTGTCAAAGACTACAATTAACAAGATATGCAGTACAGATAAGAAAGAAAGTGTTTCATCAATTTATTATTTTCTGCTCCTGAGATTATTAATTTGGGTTTCAAGAATAACGTTACAGACAAACACACTAATTTGACAGGAAACCAAAGTCCAACATAAGCAGTATATAATTATGTAAGGTAATATAAGATCGGCATAATGAGGGAATAATGGGACATAAACTGCACCCCAGTCAAGCTTATCCCATATGTACAGCGATACTTTTTATTAATATATATTTGTGTTCAAAGAATGAGCCCAGCGAGTTAGAGATGGTAGCAATAAATATTGATTAATTGAAAGTGACTCTGTAGCCTACATTTCCTAAGGAAATATTACTAACTTGTTCTTATAGGGTCAAATCAGATGGTAGCGGTAGTAGAGTGCACTTTTAGTAAAGATGTTACTAAATAGCGGAATCATATCAGATAAATCTCTCCTGATCAGGGATTTAAATCTAAACAAATAATTGTGCAATTGAAAATATATAAAACTATATATATATTTAGCTATATTCTCTGCATAAACCAAAGGTTACATGGGCTTTATAGTTTTCTAAACGTTTTTGTGTGTTAAACATATATACTAAGGTACCACAAAAGTTAAATTAGTATACTTTGTGTACTACTAATGAGTGATTCCTTTTTTAAACAAAGTTTATGTGAGACACTGTGTGACTGTGCGTATCTGTGTGCAGTGGGTGTCTGCGTTACTGTACAGGTGTGTGTGTGGCTGCATGGGTGTATAGGTGGATGTCTGAGTAGCTGTGTGGGTGACTTACTGGCTGTGTAAGTGGCTTTATTGGTGAGTGAGTGGGTGTGTCAGTGGCTCTAAGGGTGGGTGAGTGAGTGGCTGTGTGAGTGACTTTATAGGTGGTTGGGTGTGTAAGTGGATGTATGGGTGAGTGAGTGGTTGTTTGAGTGAGTGTTTGGTTAAGTATGTTGGTGTGTGAGTGGCTGTATGGAAAAGTGACTCAGTGGCTCTGAGTGGTTGCATGGATGTGTGAATGGGTATGTAGGTGGTTGTGTGGGTGTATAAGTAGGTGTGTGAGTGGTTGTATGGGTGAGTGAGTGGCTCTGTTAAGAGGCTGTAGGAGTGGGTGGGTGGGAGTTTGAGTGGCTGTAGTGGTTAATACCTAGATGTGTCAGTAGCTTTATGGGTGAGTGTGTGGCTGTGTGAATGTATTTATGGGTGAGTGACTGGTTGTATGATCCGGCTCTATGAGTGAGTGAGTAGGTGTATGAGTGGCTTTATGGATACGTGAGTGGTTGTGTGAGTATTTGCATGGGTCTGTGAATAGATCTGTGAGTGGTTGTGTGGGTCTGTGAGTGATCGTATAAGAGGTTGTATGGGAGTGTAAATCAGTGACTGAGTGGCTCTGTGGATGTTGTCATTAGTGATGAAACTCACCCATACAGCCACTCTAACAAACACTCACTCGCTCACCCATGAAGTCACTCATAAACTCCAACACTCACTTATACTGCCTTTCACATATGCCGTTACTCACCTATACGCCACTGACACATCCAGTCACTCACTGACACAGTCATACACACACTCAGTCACCCATACAGCCCTCACACATGCACTCAGAACCAATAAAGCCACTGACTCACCCACTGACTCATCCATAGAGGCAGTCAGACACCCCCTCACCCACCCACACAGATACTCAGACACCCATACAGGTACTCAGACAACCACTTACACACTCATACAGCCACTTAGACACAAATTGACACACTGAAACAGACATTCACACAAACAGTCAATCACCTATACATTCACTCAGACACGTAATTACTAACTTACAGAGTCAGTTACACGCGCACTGAATCATCCATACAGGCACTCCTACACCCACTGTTTCAAAAATACACCCTGGTAGACATATATTTAACACTCATAAACTTTTTAAAAATACTCACAGTCACTGGATGATGTAGATGTAGTGCAACGGCTACATCTACCTGTTTTGTACGAGTGAAATCTGAGCCTAACTATAATGTCTCAGTAACCTTTGTTTTTTTCAGTGAATATATATATTACCCACTAGTTAGGACCATGTTTCCGTAGGAAAAGTGTTTTTTGACTTGCCTATATCTTTGACGCCGGTAAAATAATCTTCTCGGATTTTCCCCAAAAAGTGCTCCGTGAATTTTGTTGTGCATGGAAAGTTTCGGGGTGATCCATCAAGCAGGGGCTGAGAAAATGGGGGCTGGGTCAAAACACTTGTGTTTACCATGTTAATTCCCATAGGAATTTTAAACACAACTACAGCCCGAACCGCTGAATGGAATCACATACAATTTGGCAGGAAGGTGGCTGTTGGTCTAGAAAGCAACCTTTTTGTGAATTGGTCTAAATCCATGCAGTAATTTTGGAAATATTAAAGGAACTTTAAATTTGTGTGTGTGTATATATATATATATATATATATATATATATATATATATATATATATATATATATATATATATCTGGAACTTCGAAATTCAGCAAACACAACTGGAGGCCAAATGACGAAACGGACCCATTCAGGTTGATTTAAACGCTCTTTATTCTGTTCTGTGCACCCTCTCGATCGCCATGACGCGTTTCGGGCCCTGGAGCCCTTGATCACATGACATGGTCAAAATACACCCAGTGATTTGTAGTGCCGGATTAGTCACATGGTTCCAAGCCTATAGAAATAAAGAAAATACTTCAGCCTAGACCGGACTGTTTGACAAAACAACATTATCATTGCATTTGTGTTTTTTTAAAACCTCATTTCATCATCATAATAGTTGATCCCACGGATTGTGCAAAATTTCGCAATAAATACAATAAATATTTTAAATAAATATTTATACATGTGCAAAATTGCAATACACCTATATACAAAAATCATTGTAGATCAATATACAAGACTTTCTGTGCAAAATAGCAGAAAAGTAAAGTGCATTGTGCAAATTTTCCAGAGGGATCTATTATTTTGTAAGAATTTAAATGATTCTGCCCAAGTGGGCATCGTCAACATAATTCCGGACCACTGCTTCTACATTGCTTGGATTTTTTTCTGTTTTATCCACGCACCACGAATGGAAATAGTGAAATAGTGTGATTTTTCCCTAATTGTGTATTATATACTGTTATTTTAAAATCTGGCAGTACTTGATAACATAGCATGTTTTGACGTTTCAATGCCCCTAATTCACTTATACAATTTTAGTGTCTGATATCTCGCTTATGATGTTATTCCAGATGTAAGCAAGTGTACAAATCTTCAGTCGCATTAAGGCCATACGGTGTCTTGGTGTCAAGTTCAAGGATGTAACGGGTTTCTAAAACTCGTAAACGTGCTTCTCTATTTCCACCCCTGCGTAATGGCAGCACCATGTCTATTGCAAAATACCTCAGGCAGTTTACATCTCCCTTGTGGCATTGATTGACATGCCTGGCCACCGGGTAGGCTTCATCCTTATTAATTACCGCCCTCTTATGCTGCAATATGCGCTTGTGGACTTGCAGCTTCGTGCTACCAACGTAGCAGAGTCCACAGACGCATTCCAAGACATAGATGACAAAATCTGATTTGCAGGTTATTTTCTTGGAAATGGGAATTTCCGTCTCACTAAACGGAGAACTGTACGTTGTTTTGTTCTTTCCTATGGTGCATGCCTTGCACACTGCACATTTGAGGAAACCCTTGCTTTTGCCTAGCCAGTTACCTCCAGTTGGTATCTCCGGGCTACTCCTGACTAGCATATCATTCATGGATCTAGCACGGCTGTATGTAATAGCCGGAAAGACTGCCATTGTTTTACCAATCACAGGGTCCCCTGTGATTATATGCCAGTTTTTCTTGACAATGTTCTGTATCTGTCTATGCTGGCAACTATAGCCCAAAATAAGTCTTGGCTGTCCCTCTGCTTTTTTTGATATTGTAGGTTCTACCTCTATTGATGTTATTGGGGATATTACAGCCATGTTGGCCCTTTCCATTGCTTTAGACACCACACTCTCTGTATAGCCCCTCTGTAAGAACCTTGCCTTGCTTTCTTTCTGTGCTGTAAAACAAGCTGTATCTG
Source organism: Lissotriton helveticus (assembly GCF_964261635.1). Classification (NCBI taxonomy): domain Eukaryota; kingdom Metazoa; phylum Chordata; class Amphibia; order Caudata; family Salamandridae; genus Lissotriton; species Lissotriton helveticus. Next base: position 447,280,793 of record NC_136065.1, read on the forward strand.
TGCTACAGATTCTTCTAATCCTCAGCATCTCCCCATAGGGGATGCTTCGGATTAGATGGTTGGGGTGCTGACTAGAGGCATGGAGGATTGTATTGCCTGCAGTTTCTTTTCGGTGTAATTTCGTCTGCAGTCTCCCTTCCTCTACATAAACCTCTACATCAAGAAAATTAACTTTATTTTCACTGACGGTACCCGTGAAGTGTAGATTCAATTCATTCTGGTTGATATTGCTAATGAACTGCTCCACTTCACCTACTGTCCCCTTCCAGATTATAAACAAGTCGTCTATGAATCTGTACCACGATACCACTTTACTGGACATGATCTCACCAAAGGCATTGCCCAGGACCTGCTCCTCCCACAGCCCCATGTGGAGACATGAGTAACTGGGGGAGAAGCAGGCCCCCATTGCTACTCCCCGCAACTGCTGGAACATTTGATTTTGGAAGAGAAAATAGTTGTTATTAAGACACATTTCCAACATCTCCACCAACATGATGTTATGTTCCAGCATACACACAGGTCTTTTGCTGAGAAAATGTTTCACTGCCCTCACTCCATCAACGTGGTTGATGCTTGTGTAGAGAGCAGTGACATCCAGTGTGACCAGTAGATATTCTGTAGTCCACACCACTGATTTAATTTTTTGCAAAAAGTCTGTGGTGTCTCTGATGTATGATGGCAGGGATTTCACAAAGTCACACGATGATGTAGATGTAGTGCAACGGCTACATCTACCTGTTTTGTACGAGTGAAATCTGAGCCTAACTATAATGTCTCAGTAACCTTTGTTTTTTTCAGTGAATATATATATTACCCACTAGTTAGGACCATGTTTCCGTAGGAAAAGTGTTTTTTGACTTGCCTATATCTTTGACGCCGTTAAAATAATCTTCTCGGATTTTCCCCAAAAAGTGCTCCGTGAATCTTGTTGTGCATGGAAAGTTTCGGGGTGATCCATCAAGCAGGGGCTGAGAAAATGGGGGCTGGGTCAAAACACTTGTGTTTACCATGTTAATTCCCATAGGAATTTTAAACACAACTACAGCCCGAACCGCTGAATGGAATCACATACAATTTGGCAGGAAGGTGGCTGTTGGTCTAGAAAGCAACCTTTTTGTGAATTGGTCTAAATCCATGCAGTAATTTTGGAAATATTAAAGGAACTTTAAATTTGTGTGTATATATATATATATATATATATATATATATATATATATATATATATATATATATATATATATATATATATATATATATATATATATATATATATATATATATATATATATATATATGCACAACAGTAGCCAGACTGCAGCCCCAGGGCCCCAGGACGGAACAGATGACCAAACGAATCCGGTATAAGGCAGATAAGATTTAATCAAGCAAACTCAGCAGCAAAGCGAACTGACGCGTTTCGGGCGGATGCCCTTGATCACAGTCAAATGTTTACCCATCATGCCTGAATTTTTAAAGTGCTAGTGCATACCATGTGATTATAACAAACATGGAAAAAATACTACTACATTTCTATGGTACATATGAGAACAGAGATGGGTAATAGCCAAATTCAATATTAATGTCACACGAATGCGAGTTGATACCGGAATAAATTCATATAAGTTAGCAAGAATGTTTCTGCATAAATGCTTAAATATGGTTACCACAGTACAGTGCTATCAATAGGCATCTAATGGGAACGATCAAAGTTTGTAAACATCATATTCAGTGCATATAGACAATTTAGTTAAAAAGTATGATATAAATACTTAAAAACATTTTACATACAAAATGAATTGTTATACTAAAAGCTTGTCCTAAATTGATGTGCAATCATACGCAATGTAAACATGACATTATGTGCAAAAGATGCTGAAAAAATACTGTACTATAAAAACCATATATATTATTTACAATCCTGCGGGGACATCTGAAATAGATGGCAACCCCTCTATTATACTAGTAATGACACTTCGGGGACATCTATTATGATGGCAACCCCTCCGATCTCAGATATTTATTTATTTATTTATGCGATTTGTATAGCGCGAACAAATGCTGGAAGGCGTCTCTGATATAAAGCCAACGCCCAGTAAAAATCTCCATGTAACTATATGTGCCCCTAACACCTATATTAACGAGTGAAAACTAAATATGCAGACTGGTAAATAAAACCCTATCTACATTCTCTACAGGTCAAATGAAAAAATAAGGGTGAATAACGGAAAATATAAAATAGACAGCAAAGGAAATAGCCTTTGGGCAGAGAAAACAGATGTAGCAATGTGGAAGCGACCTCAACAGAAGATAGTATTACTGTTCAGTGGGTGAGGGCTAGGGTGCAAAAAATGTACACTAATCATGAAGATTTAGGTAAATCACCCCTATAGAAAATGATATAGATCTTCTGTGGTGTTAAGTCCATTCGGCACCTTGGTATCCAGTTCAAGAATCATTTTGGACTCAAGTTGACGCAGCATCTTATCTCTGTCCCCTCCCCTACGTGGATGGGGAACAGATGTCAACACAAAGTAACTGAGGCACTCCAAGTTGTTATTATGCACACTCCTGAAGTGCCTTGCCACTGGATAGGAGTTATCGTTGTTTACAATTGCCCGAAGATGCTGTAATATCCTGGAGTGCACCGCAAGCCGAGTACTGCCAACGTACCTCAGGCCGCAAGTGCACGCCAGGACATAAACAGCATATTCAGTCCTGCAACTGTAGTTACCCTTAATCTGCAATGGCACCGGACTGAATGGGGTCATGTAGGTGCTGGTGTTAACACCGAATTTGCACGCCCGACAACTTGAGCATTTAAAAAACCCAAGACGTTGTGGAAGCCAGGATTTTTGCTTAAGTAGTTCTGGAAATGAATTGGTTACATGATTACGTAAGGAAGGTCCTCTCCTAAACGTAATTTTGGGATTGTCAGGGAGTTCAGCAGCTAAAACACCGTCAGTTTGAAGAATAGGCCAACTTTTTGTTAGAATAGATCTTATCTTTCTATTTTGGCAACTGTACGGTGTTATAAACCTGATGGCTGAATTTTCAGGGTCTTCACTATTCACAGTGGTCTCACTGTTCTGCTCTAATAGGGAGTCCCTGTTTCTTTGCTTCATTTTGCTGACTGCCCTTTTGAGAGTATCATCATGATACCCTCTTACTTTAAATCTGTTGAGGGCTTCCGTTGTACATTTTTCCAATTCTGTCTCACTACTGCAAATTCTTTTGAGACGGAGTAATTCCCCATAGGGGATGTTTCAATTATGTGACGCAGGCGAGCACTACTAGCGTGCAGGGTGGAATTGCCCGCGGTGGCCTTTCTATAGAGGGTGGTTGCCAAATTACCCGATCTAGGGAAAACCCTAACGTCCAGAAAATCAACTGAGTTTTTACTAATATGATGGGTAAATTTTAAGTTAAACTCATTGACGTTGAGTCTTTCAACAAAGTCCAAGGCACTGGCTTCATCCCCCCTCCAAATTAAAAACACATCATCTATAAAACGTGCCCACATTTGCACATGTTCTGAAACAGTATCATGGTGTTCACCCATGAGGACCTGCCTCTCCCAATAGCCCACGTGCAAGCACGCGTAGCTAGGGGAAAAGCAGGCCCCCATGGCCACACCCCTCTTTTGTAGGTAGATATCTTTGCCAAACATGAAGTAGTTATGGTGTAGGCTCCATGACACTAACTCAACTATCATTTTGTTGTGATTATAACAGTCTGCTGATCTGGTGCTCAGGAAGTATTCAAGAGCCCTTAGTCCAGTTGAGTGTTCTATGCTCGTATACAGAGCCTCGATGTCTAGCGTTATCAACAAAGAGTTATCAGTCCATGTGGTATTTTTGATATTGTCCAGGAAGTGTCCCGTATCTTTGATGTATGTGGGCAGACTTATAACTAGGGGTTGCAGGCAATAGTCTATATATTGAGCAAGATGTTCCCCAACACTATTGATGGCCGATATAATGGGCCGTCCAGGAACTGGTGTTACTCCTTTGTGGATTTTGGGGATGAGATAAAACCGTGACATCACTGACAGCTCAACGTGAAGAAATTTAAATTCTTGGATAGAGATTAGACCCTCCCTCTTGTATTGAAAGAGGAGTTTTCTTAATTTCTCCCTTGCCAAGTCATATTGTTTCAAACACGTTTTAGTGTAGCATGTAGCATCTGAAAGTTGTCTAGTAGCTTCAGCAATATATTGTATTTGGGGCCAGATCACAATATTACCTCCCTTGTCAGAGCTGCATACCACATTCTGATGATCTTTTTTCAGCTTAGATACCAGTGCCCAGTATTGTTTCTCTTGATCTTGCTTTATTCTCCTGCGATGTTTCACCTGGTGATATAATTTCTTGAGGTCTGCAATCACCACATCACGAAATGAGTCTATGGCATCCCTGGGCATAGTGGGCATGAAGCTAGATGATGGTTTGAAAGGACTTGATCCTGCTCCGATTTGCTGGATTTCAGCATTCCTTAGTTCCTCCTGCGTGGACGTGTCAATATTCTTATCATTACTGCCCTCACCCAGGTGACATAAGGTGAGTAAGCCTCTGATGTCACGAGCTTGGAGAGTTGAACTGGTGGATTCCGTTGTGTTAGATTCCGTAACATTAGAACATTTTTTGATGTTGAAAAATTTACATAGCTTGAGTTTCCGGATATACCGGAACACATCGATTCTTGTAGTCGTGTAATTGAAGTCAGTAAGGGGACAATAGGTGAGGCCAAGACTGAGCAATTGTTTTTCTGCTGCTGTTATATATATATATATACATATATATATATATATATATATATATATATATATATATATATATATATATATATATATATATATATATATATATTACCTACTGGTGGTCGCCAGTAGGTAGTTATAGTTAGGACCTAGCTACCATAGGAAATCCGCAACATTCTATTGAGAATAACTCTGGCGCCGGTTGAGGAATTTGCGTATAATTTTCCAAAATTTGGCCAGCTCCGCTCCGCTCCTTCCCTGTAAGTTTCGGGGGGATTTGTGAAGTGGGGGCTGAGAAAAAAGGGGGGTCCCAAAACATGTTTTCCCCATGTTAATTTCCATAGGACGTTCTGACAAGTCTACAGCCCGAACCGCTGAACGGAATTACACCAAACTTGGCAAAATTGTAGGGACTGCTACGCAGATGTGCCTTTGCTATATTTGGCGAAAATTGCTCCAGTGGTATTTATGAAAATTAACTCCAAAAACACATATATATCTATAGGCGCGCTACGAGCGCTCACCGTGGCGCGTACCGGGGAGCGCACCCGGCGCGCAACGGGAGTGCGGGAGCGGAAAGCTGATTGGCTCTCGGGTGTCTGTCAACATTCTAAACAGTCCGGAGAGTCCGCCATCTTGTGTCTCGGTAGAATCGAGACACAAGAGGTGAAAATAAAAAGGGGGAAATGATTAAAAAGGGGCAGGGTAGACACCCCCTGACCCCCTAGGTTTTCTGAGGGGGGCCTAGAAGGACCCTGAAGGGCAAAAAACCTATTTTTTGTTGTTGAAATTTTCGCGTGGTAAGCGCTGGGTGCGTTCTCATGTGCGCTCTCCGGTACCCGCACCCTGAGCTCACCACGAGGGAAAAACAGTTAAAAAAAATATAGTAAAAAAATAATTTAGAGTGCTTAGAGGTAGAGTAGCTCTGAAAAGAGCTGTTGAGCTATGTGGGTATTTTTTGTACCTACAAGTAGGTACCAATGCAGAGTCTCAAATTCAAGAGGAAGACTCTATTCCCCTCATCTGTAAAATGTACACCATCTCTCCTATAGATGCCTTGCATGTTGTAAAGCAAGTTGTTGTGGTAAATGGAACCCATACCATAGTCTCTGAGGAAAGCAGAAACAGATTTATTTACATGTTTCCTTGCTTTCCCAATCTGTGGACAAAATTGGTTGGACCAGTTCCATTTTGCCTTTGGCATATATTAGAAAATACCAAGGCAGTTTTTGGAAAAAGTGACATCAATTGCCCAAAGATGTCCTTTAAAAGCATTTCCAGACCTACCCCAGTCAAAGTGCCCAGGTCATTGCCACCACAGTGCACAATTATAAGGTCAGGCTGTGGTAGATGCATACAGGATTTTATCAATGGTATCAATTGGTGACTTCTCAATCCTCTCTGTCCAATCCCCACAATGTCCACATTTGGTAAATCAAGGTTGTAAATACCTCTGTTACTTGCAAATTTTTCACTCCAGTAGACAAAGCTATGACCCACAAACCAGACTTTTGGCATCTAGAAGGTAGATGTGCTTGTATTCAGATGAGTTGTGGAAATGAAATTGCAGTTTGAAAGTAGGAGTTATGATAAAAAAGTGGTTGAGATTCAGTGCACTTGAAAAACAAGAAATTGGTGCTTTCTTAACATTCTCCACTGAAAATTAGGGTGCATGCTTTTGTTTCTTGAAAGAAGTCATTTTAATGGTGGAGAAAAAATCATTAAAAGAAACATTGCACATGATTAGCTAGTACATTGAGAGGTCAAACACCCTTGCTGGATTCGTTTGCAACATACTATGCTGAACTTTTGAACTGTGTGGTGGGTTAGGAGGGAGTTACCATGGTAACAGGGTAAATGAGCACTGGGGGGATGGGTGAATATTATGTGAGTTTCAAAGTGTTCAAATGTACAACCAATTAAAATGTGCAGTTTGGTTTTGAATTTGTGTGGGAAGAATTTTGATTGGTTATGTACAAGAATATGGGTCTGTATTGAGAAAGAATCTGTGCCATTATTGTGAGGCTCCAGTGACAAAAGCATTATTCAGAGATTCTGCTTAAGAAAATCTGTTGTGTGTGACTGACACTGTTCTACATCTTTCAAAGCATTTTTAAAGGTGAGTAATGATTATTTTATTAAATATAGACTGCTGTATGCACTATGGGGAAGATTAAGAAGCATATTGTGCTTCTTTATTCTTGCATTTTGTGTCATGTTTTTTTGTAATGCTGTTTAAAAATAGAATGGTGCATATTGGAAATGTATTTTGAAAATGAGTTAGGTTTCTGCTTTGTTTCTGTAGTGGTCATTTAAATGAGCTGTGCTTTGTGTCAAAAACGATTTACTATGGAAAATGTTTTCTGGTAAAAAGTCTGGTTTTTAAACTTTGGTGAAGGATCACATTGAGTGTCTGTGTGAAATAAGGAATTATATTTTCACATTTTTTAATAATGTCACCTGTGCCTTGTAACAGTTTGCCTCTCTTAGGTTAAAAGGTACTCTGTGCCTGTGTCTCATGTCACTTTGCATGTGTATAATCTCTCTTTTTCTGTGTGTCATTTCTCTCCTTGTGTGTGTGTCATGACATGTGTCTTATGTGCCTAAGATCACACTGTGAGTCAAGCTTGATTTTAAATGGATGTGGGTGAATAAAATGCTAAGTTGATGTCTTTAAAAATATGGAAGTACGCTTCACTCACAGTGTGATCTTAGGCACATGACCAGGATGTTACATGTAATGAGAAATTAATGTTATGTCTTGCTTATATATAGGGGGCCTGTTTTTTGCCAGTAGAGACAGCGAAATAATATGAGCAGAGACACACATACTGCTTGCAGAGACAGACATGGTAGACTATATGTAACATCCTGGTCATGTGCCTAAGATCACACTGTGAGTCAAGCTTGATTTTAAATGGATGTGGGTGAATAAAATGCTTAGTTGATGTCTTTAAAAATATGGAAGTACATGTTTTTTAAAGACATGGTAGATTATATGTAACATCCTGGTCATGTGCCTAAGATCACACTGATGGAGGAATCAAACTTCACTCACAGTGTGATCTTAGGCACATGACCAGGATGTTACATGTAATGAGAAATTAATGTTATGTCTTGCTTATATATAGGGGCCTGTTTTTTGCCAGTAGAGACAGTGAAATAATATGAGCAGAGACACACATACTGCTTGCAGAGACAGACATGGTAGATTATATGTAACATCCTGGTCATGTGCCAAAGATCACACTGTGAGTCAAGCTTGATTTTAAATGGATCTGGGTGAATACAATTCTTAGTTGATGTCTTTAAAAATATGGAAGTACATGTTTTTTAAAGACATGGTAGATTACATGTAACATCCTGGTCATGTGCCTAAGATCACACTGATGGATGAATCAAGCTTCACTCACAGTGTGATCTTAGGCACATGACCTGGATGTTACATGTAATGAGAAATTAATGTTATGTCTTGCTTATATATAGGGGGCCTGTTTTTTGCCAGTAGAGACAGTGAAATATTATGAGTGATTTGCTCTCTCTCTATTTCTTTTTAACTCTCTCTGACCTTCACCATTCCTTTGTTTTTCTTTCTGAGTCCTTAATTTCTACTTTATGTCTTACTAACCTTTTATGACTTTTAATCTCCTACTTTGTCTCTTGTATTGTAATATATATATTATAAATATTCTAACTTATTTTTTCTCTTTCACAGATATTAAATTTACTGAAAATATGTAATTAAGTTTATATTACTTATAAGGTAAGTTTGATGTCCAAAATTTACTTTCTCAACAATCTTTTCCTTAACCTCACTACTCTTCTCTCATGCTCCCACACCCCTGTTCCCTTATTGCGCTTGCCTCACTTTTTCTGAATCCCCACGTTTACTCCCCTTTTCCTCACTCCTCTCACACTCACCTTCTTTCAGACCTTCTCCTTTACTTTCCTTCCTCTCTCTTCCCTTTCTTCACTCCTTTACTCTTTTCCCTTTCCTTACTCTCCTTACTCCACTTCACTAACTCCTTCTCTTACTCCCTCTGTCCTCTTACTTCTACACTCCCCCTCCCTCATTCTCTCTCTGTTAGTCTCATTCTCTCCGTCCTCTTAGTCTCTCACTCCTCTTCTGTCACGCTCACTCCCTATAACATAGCCATACTCCCACACTCACCTTCTTTCAGACCTTCCCCTTTACTTTCCTTCCTCTCTCTTCCCTTCTTTCGCTCCTTCACTCTTTTTCCTTCCCTTACTCTCCTTACTCCACTTCACTAACTCCTTCTCTTACTCCCTCTGTCCTCTTACTGCTACACTCCCCTTCCCACTATTTCTCTCTCTGTTAGTCTCATTCTCTCCGTCCCCTTAGTCTCTCACTCCTCTTCTGGCACGCTCACTCCCTATAACTCAGCCATACTCCCACACTCACCTTCTTTCAGACCTTCTCCTTTACTTTCCTTCCTCTCTCTTCCCTTCCTTTGCTCCTTTACTCTTTTCCCTTCCCTTACTCTCCTTACTCCACTTCACTAACTCCTTCTCTTACTCCTTCTGTCCTCTTACTTCTACACTCCCCTTCCCTCATTCTCTCTCTGTTAGTCTCATTCTCTCCGTCCTCTTAGTCTCTCACTCCTCTTCTGTCACGCTCACTCCCTATAACTCAGCCATACTCCCACACTCACCTTCTTTGAAACCTTCTCCTTTACTTTACTTCCTGTCTCTTCCCTTCTTTCGCTCCTTTACTCTTTTCCCTTCCCTTACTCTCCTTACTCCACTTTACTAACTCCTTCTCTTACTCCCTCTGTCCTCTTAGTTCTACACTCCCCTTCCCTCATTCTCTCTCTATTAGCCTCATTCTCTCCGTCCCCTTAGTCTCTCACTCCTCTTCTGTCACGCTCACACCCTATAACTCAGCCATTCTCCCACACTCATCTTCTTTCAGACCTTCTCCTTTACTTTCCTTCCTCTCTCTTCCCTTCCTTCGCTCCTTTACTCTTTTCCCTTCCCTTACTCTCCTTACTCCACTTCACTAACTCCTTCTCTTACGCCCTCTGTCCTCTTACTTCTACACTCCCCTTCCCTCATTCTCTCTCTGTTAGCCTCATTCTCTCCATCCCCTTAGTCTCTCACTCCTCTTCTGTCACGCTCACTCCCTATAACTCAGCCATACTCCCACACTCACCTTCTTTCAGACATTCTCCTTTACTTTCCTTCCTCTCTCTTCCCTTCTTTCGCTCCTTCACTCTTTTTCCTTCCCTTACTCTCCTTACTCCACTTCACTAACTCCTTCTCTTACTCCTTCTGTCCTCTTACTTCTACACTCCCCTTCCCTCATTCTCTCTCTGTTAGTATCATTCTCTCCGTCCTCTTAGTCTCTCACTCCTCTTCTGTCACGCTCACTCCCTATAACTCAGCTAAACCCCCACACTCACCTTCTTTCAGACCTTCTCCTTTACTTTCCTTCCTCTCTCTTCCCTTCCTTCGCTCCTTCACTCTTTTCCCTTCCCTTACTCTCCTTACTCCACTTCACTAACTCCTTCTCTTACTCCCTCTGTCCTCTTACTTCTACACTCCCCTTCCCTCATTCTCTCTCTGTTAGCCTCATTCTCTCCATCCCCTTAGTCTCTCACTCCTATTCTGTCACACTCACTCTGTATAACTCAGCCATACTCCCACACTCACCTTCTTTCAGACCTTCTCCTTTACTTTTCTTCCTATCACTTCCCTTCTTTCGCTCTTTCACTCTTTTCCCTTCCCTTACTCTCCTTACTCCACTTCACTAACTCCTTCTCTTACTCCCTCTGTCCTCTTACTTCTACACTCCCCTTCCCTCATTCTCTCTCTGTTAGCCTCATTCTCTCCATCCCCTTAGTCTCTCACTCCTCTTCTGTCACACTCACTCTGTATAACTCAGCCATACTCCCACACTCACCTTCTTTCAGACCTTCTCCTTTACTTTCCTTCCTCTCTCTTCCCTTCCTTCGCTCCTTCACTCTTTTTCCTTCCCTTACTCTCCTTCCTCCACTTTACTAACTCCTTCTCTTACTCCCTCTGTCCTCTTAGTTCCAGATTCCCCTTCCCTCATTCTCTCTCTGTTAGCCTCATTCTCTCCGTCCCCTTAGTCTCTCACTCCTCTTCTGTCACGCTCACTCCCTATAACTCAGCCATACTCCCACACTCACCTTCTTTCAGACCTTCTCCTTTAATTTCCTTCCTCTCTCTTCCCTTCCTTCGCTCCTTTACTCTTTTCCCTTCCCTTACTCTCCTTACTCCACTTCACTAACTCCTTCTCTTACTCCCTCTGTCCTCTTACTTCTACACTCCCCTTCCCTCATTCTCTCTCTGTTAGCCTTATTCTCTCCGTCCCCTTAGTCTCTCACTCCTCTTCTGTCACGCTCACACCCTATAACTCAGCCATACTCCCACACTCATCTTCTTTCAGACATTCTCCTTTACTTTCCTTCCTCTCTCTTCCCTTCCTTCATTCCTTCACTCTTTTCCCTTCCCTTGCTCTCCTTACTCCACTTCACTAAGTCCTTCTCTTACTCCCTCTGTCCTCTTACTTCTACACTCCCCTTCCCTCATTCTCTCTCTGTTAGCCTTATTCTCTCCGTTCCCTTAGTCTCTCACTCCTCTTCTGTCACGCTCACTCCCTATAACTCAGCCATACTCCCACACTCACCTTCTTTCAAACCTTCTCCTTTACTTTCCTTCCTGTCTCTTCCCTTCTTTCGCTCCTTCACTCTTTTCCCTTCCCTTACTCTCCTTACTCCACTTCACTAACTCCTTCTCTTACTCCCTCTGTCCTCTTAGTTCTACACTTCCCTTCCCTCATTCTCTCTCTGGTAGCTTCATTCTTTCCGTCCCCTTAGTCTCTCACTCCTCTTCTGTCACGCTCACTCCTATAACTCAGTCATACTCCCACACTCACCTTCTTTCAGTCCTTCTCCTTTACTTTCCTTCCTCTCTGTTCCCATCCTTCGCTCCTTCACTCTTTTCCCTTCCCTTACTCTCCTTACTCCACTTCAGTAACTCCTTCTCTCAATCCCTCTGTCCTCTAACTTACTCACTCCCCTTCCCTCACTCTCTCTCTGTTACCCCTATTCTCTCCATCCTCTTAGTCTCTCACTCCTCTTCTGTTACGCTTACTCCCTATAACTCAGCCACACTCCCTCACGTATCTTTCTTTCCTCCCTCACTCAGTCCTCTACTGTCACTTTTCCCTTCACTTCCTCTGTCTCCTCACTCCCTTACTCCCCTTGTCTCACGCGCCTTTATCCACTCTCTATCACCACTCTTTCCTCAACATCACTGCTCTTCTCTTACCCTTCCACACCCCCGTTCCCTTACTCCATTTTCTTCACTTATCCTCATTCCCCTTGTTCACTCCCCTTCTCCTCACTCACCTCCCACACTCACCTTCTTTCAGTCCCCCTAGTTCACTTCCCTTCCCCTCTCGTCCCTTTCTTTGCTCCCTCACTCATTTTCCTTTGCTCTCTGACTGCACTCCACTTCACTCACTCCTTTTGAATTTGTAAAGAATACATCTCTTTTTGGAGAATTGGAGGTAGTTCTAAAAAGAACTGTTTTTTTTCTTCTTTTTTAGGTTTTTTTTCTGAACAAAAACAAAAACAGGGAATGCCAAACTGCTCAACAGGAGCAAAAAAAAGGGGAAAAATTAGGGCTGGGGACGGCAGCGGTGGTCTTCCCTTCTGCGTACAATGTTCATGATACTCTGTTCTCCGTAGCAGAGCAGTTCATCACACTGCTTACACTTGATAGTGATATCATTGAAAACAGGCTGAATGTTGGGGATCAGCTGCTCAGGTCTTCCTCTCACGGATGATGTTGTTGCTCCTCCAGTGGATGTTGAGGCGCCATCTCTTGGGGGATTAGGGGGCAGGTCCCTGACACTCTCCCGGGCATAGTTCTGGGGGTGCCTCCTCTGAACATGCCTGATCATTGTGGAGTTGCCAAAACTGTACTTTCTTCTAGGGTCACCCCGTGAAAGAACTGTTTGGCAAATTTTACACTCCACCTTTGGAGCATGAACCTTTTTTTCACCTGGTGGTATGGTAAAAATTTTCCATATAAAGTGCTGCTTCACCTTGGGCTGAGGAGGCTCCTCCTGGATGAACTCCTCAGAGTCTTCACTGCTGCTGGGTGGTCTGGCAGCCATTCTTTCCACTAAATTGAATAATAGAAGGGAACAGGTCTTGCTGTCTCCAAAGTGAAAGAGGTAGTGAAGGAAATGGGTGGGGTTTTCATTAGTTGTAAAAAAAACTGTAAAGAACCAATGAAAAGTGTTATTTTAAGGTCACATGACTTGACGCGCTTACGCTGCGCGCACCGGAGCGCTTCCGGGGGCGCTTACGCAGTACGAACGTAGGCGCTTCCGGGGGCGCTTCCGTGGCGCGTCTAAATTACGTTTTGCTACCTTTTCGGAAATACGTTTAAAGTTAAAATACGGGTATTTAAAATCAAAAATATTAGTTTTATAAGTATGCCACTAAATGTCTTGCATTATTTTTTACTTTAAATACAAACTTTTTTTTTTCTCGCACGCGGGAATAGCGCTCTCGCTGCGCTCTCGGGTGAGCTTACCGGTGCGCGCACCCTGAGCGCTCCGAGACAAAATGATTAAAAAAAAACCTACATGAAGAATACATTGAAAAATTAATTTTGGAAAAAAATAAAATAATTAATAGTTATAAAAAACAGCTACTAAAAAAAAATAATTCACTTTAAAAATCGTAGGTTACAAAGTCGATATACAAAGGAATTAGCTTTTAAAAAACTTTTGAAATTCACTGAAAAAACCATAGGTTTCACAATCGTTATAGTTAGGAATTAGCATTTAAAAAACCTCCCCGCAGACCCCCCCTACCGGCTCCCTTGTTATGACGCCCCCAGAGCGACCGCGCAGCAGACGCGCGCAGCGGGAGCACCGAATGAGCGCCGTAGGTGCGCCAAAGGTAAGCCAGTCTGCGCCCGTCCGCGCCTGGACCGCGCCCAGTGCCAGGACCCCTGTCTCCCGCAGTCACCAGCCCTCCCGCCGGACCTACGCCGCCACCGACCTCTACGCACTCAACGCCGGCAGACTCCCGGGCTGCTACCGAGCCACCCCGAGACGCACCCACGGACCCTTCTGCTGCAACGCCTGCAAGTTCACCTGCAACCGGACCTGCACCACTACAGCAGTGCCCAAGACCTCGACGAGCATCAGCAACAGCCAACTGAAGTGCATCCTGCTCAACACCCGCTCGGTCCACAGACACGCCGTCGAGCTCTGGAACCTGCTCGACACCACAGCCCCAGACGTCGCCTTCCTCACGGAAACCTGGATGAACGCCTCCTCAGCGCCCGACATCGCCATCGCCATCCCGGACGGCTACAAGATCATCCGGAGGGACTGCATCAACCAGACAGGAGGAGGCATCGCCATCATCCACAGGACCTCCATCCGCATCACGACCAACACCGACGACACCCTCGCACCCGCCGAGCACCTGCACTTCCAGATCCACATCAACCCCAGGACCACCCTCAGAGGCACCCTCATCTACAGACCCCCGGGACCACGCACACAATTCAGCGAGGACATCGCCGACTTCGTCAGCCCGCATGCCCTCCCCTCCACTGACTACATCCTCCTCGGGGACCTCAACTTCCACCTGGAGAACAACAACGACCGCAACACCACCACCCTGCTGGACAACCTCGCCAACCTCGGACTCAAGCAACTGGTGACCACCCCCACCCACTACGCCGGACACACTCTCGACCCCGTCTTCTCCTCCAGCAAGGACATCGCCTTCAGCCACGCCACCGGACTCCACTCGATGGACCACAGCTGCGTCAACTTCAGCTTCAAAAGGACCACGATCCACCACCACCAGCAACAGGTTGCACGCAGAAGCTGGAACAAGATCACAGCCGATCAACTCGCAACTTCCCTGAGCAAGAACCCACCCACCAGCGCAGCGAACCCCAGCCAAGCGGCCACCAACCTCACGGAGTGGATCAGCGACTGCACAGACGACCTCGCCCCTCTGAGGACCCCGCCTAGCAGACCCGGCAGCAAGAAAGCCCCATGGTTCACCGACGAACTCAAGAACTCGAAGAAGAACTGCAGAGCCCTTGAGAAAGCCTGGCGCAGAGACCCAACACCGGACAACATGACTACCCTCAAGCTCGCCACCCGAAAACACCACCAACTGATCCACACCACCAAGAAAACTGCATTCAAGGAACGATTGGACAACAACGCACACAGCAGCAAGGAACTCTTCAACATCGTCAAAGAGCTCTCCAACCCCAACGCCGGAAACAACGACATCACCCCTTCGCAAGACCTCTGCAACTCCCTCGCCTCCTACTTCCACGACAAGATCACGGACATACACAACAGCTTCAGCACTCAACCGACGCACGCCACGACCGAACCACCGCCCCCCACCACCACCCTCCACGCCTGGACCCCGATCAGCACCGAAGACACCATCCGCACGATGAACGCCATCCACTCCGGATCTCCGACCGACCCTTGCCCTCACCACGTCTTCAACAAGGCCGACGCTGTCATCGCACCCCACCTGCGGGACAACATCAACACCTCCTTCGACACCGCTACCTTCCCGGAGAGCTGGAAGCACGCCGAACTCAGCGCCCTACTAAAGAAGCCATCAGCCGACCCCTCCGACCTCAAGAACTACCGACCCATCTCGCTGCTCCCGTTCCCCGCAAAAGTCATCGAGAAGACCGTCAACAAGCAGCTGGCCGCCTTCCTCGGATCCCTCGACCTCTCGCAGTCTGGCTTCAGGGCCAACCACAGCACCGAGACCGCCCTGATCGCAGCCACCGATGACATCCGAGCTCTGCTTGACAACGGAGAAACAGCGGCCCTCATCCTCCTAGACCTCTCCGCGGCCTTCGACACCGTCTGCCACCGTACCCTAGTACAGCGCCTCAGCAACGTCGGAATCCGGGAGAAGGCGCTGCAGTGGACCATCTCCTTCCTCGCCGGAAGGACACAGAGAGTCCGCCTCCCCCCGTTCAGATCAGAAGCCATCGAAGTCATCTGCGGCGTTCCTCAAGGCTCCTCGCTCAGCCCAACCCTCTTCAATGTCTACATGAGTCCCCTCACAGCCATCGCACGACAGCACAACCTCAACATCATCTCCTACGCCGACGACACCCAGCTGATCCTCTCCCTCACCAACGACCCCGCCACCGCCAGAGCCAACCTACACGAAGGGATGAAGGAGGTAGCCGAATGGATGAAGAACAGCCGCCTGAAACTGAACTCGGACAAGACGGAAGTCCTCATCCTGGGATCCTCACCCTCCGCCTGGGACGACTCCTGGTGGCCCCCCGCCCTGGGCAGCGCACCCAAACCAACAGACCACGCACGCAACCTATTTCTATTTCTATTTCTATTTAGGGGGTTTTGTAGAGCGCTTGGTGACGCACAGCGGCGTGTCCCCGCGCTAATGAGCTAATGTCTACCAGACTGATAAATGCAGAAAATTACTGTGAAAATAGAGCAGTCTTCAGCTTGGCTCTGAAGAGTGTTTCTGAGGGTTCTAGTCGCAGTGCCATTGGTAGCTTGTTCCATCTGGATGCTGCAAGGAGCCTAAAAGATCTTCCACCCATCCGGGCTCTGGACACCTTGGGAATTGACAGGAGTCCTGAACCGGAAGATCTCAGAGAGCGAGATGGCTCATAGGGTTTGTTGCTCCCTAGCACACGTAAGGTATTTTACACAGTCAAATACAGGTGTTTTCACATTTCAGTTCATACAGCAATCCAATAAAAAATTTTCAAGATCCTTTTGTTCAGGGTTTTGTCGTTGTTTAATGAAGGAGACGTCACAGCCAACACGTGTTTCGTCGTACTGGGGAATGTAACCCCGACTTTTTCAAGGCTGTTTAAAGAAAATGGTAATGTTGTAGCACATTACTACTGAATACAACATTCAATTTAATATAAACAAATTGCTTGTCTAATGAGATAAGGTGGTGGTGCATGCATCCAATTGCATCTTAATATGCATGTTCAATATTCCGTCTAGTTCAATACCGCATTTTAGTTTAAGAAGGCCACATTTTTTAGGTTTAGACCCGGAAATCTACTTACGTCGATTGAGGTGATATTATCCACAGCTTGCAGAGAGTGAACCAATATATGGTGTTCACATCAAATGAAGCTGGAACAACAAACAACAACGATAGCCACACCAGAACCCCATTGAGGGTTGGAAGTATCACCTCAATCGACGTAAGTAGATTTCCGGGTCTAAACCTAAAAAATGTGGCCTTCTTAAACTAAAATGTTCAAAGCAGGTCGACTTTACGTTTATACACTGCTTCAATATTTCGCCCCCACAGAACGAACTACAGCAACGGAGAATAGGTATTAAAATGGAATGGTTCCTTTATAAGCATGTTCCCACTATAACTTACACACAAACAATCACATGATGAAAGTTTGCATGTCACCCCAATTATAATGATAAGCTCACGCGCACCGGTCTCTCCATACCTCCTAATGGGCTCATACTCTCTTTAAATGATGTTAAGAAGCACCATATTTTTTACTTAGAAGGCACAAAATGCGGTATTGAACTAGACGGAATATTGAACATGCATATTAAGATGCAATTGGATGCATGCACCACCACCTTATCTCATTAGACAAGCAATTTGTTTATATTAAATTGAATGTTGTATTCAGTAGTAATGTGCTACAACATTACCATTTTCTTTAAACAGCCTTGAAAAAGTCGGGGGTTACATTCCCCAGTACGACGAAACACGTGTTGGCTGTGACGTCTCCTTCATTAAACAACGACAAACCCCTGAACAAAAGGATCTTGAAAATTTTTTATTGGATTGCTGTATGAACTGAAATGTGAAAACACCTGTATTTGACTGTGTAAAATACCTTACGTGTGCTAGGGAGCAACAAACGTCTGTGGCTTAGCCTAACTAGAAGAGGGAAGTGGTTCTCTTCTCCTTTTAGCACCGTTAAAACTATTACCCGACTACGTATATACTAGAAAAGTGTAACTCTCCCAGTGGCGCCATAAACCTAGTATAATCTACCACTATTCTAGAAGTAATGGCTCATAGGGTGTCAGCAATCCTTTCAAAGGGAGCGGAGCTCTCCCGTTGATGATCCGGTGGCACGTGCACAGGGCTTTGAATTCCACCCTGCTGCGAATCGGGAGCCAGTGCAGAGACCGGAGAGCTGCTGCGGAGCCCGCTCTTCTAGGTAGTCTAAGCACTAGTCTAGCAGCGGCATTCTGGAGAACCTGGAGACGACTCAGGTTCTTTTCCAAGGTTCCCAAGTAGAGAAGATTGCCGTAATCCATCTTTGACGTGACTAGTGCATGCACCAGAGTTTGGCGGGCTCTGATAGGTAAGAATTTTAATACCTTCCTGAGACTTTTAAGGGTCCCAAAACATGATCCAACCACCTGATTGATCTGAGGACCGAAGGCAAGGTCAGAATCAAACCAAATCCCCAGGTTCTTTGCTTTCTGGCAAGGGGCAGGTAGTGGGCCCAAGCACGGTGGCCACCACGCCGACGTCCACGCTGATTGGCCTCCCCCCACTACCAGTACCTCGGTCTTGCCTCCGTTGAGTTTGAGGCAATTGGTGGACATCCAGGCCGCGAGATCTTGCATGCAAGCTCTGAAGATGTCCGCCGAGGGACCGGGGGTACGTGATAGGGAGATGACCAACTGCGTGTCGTCGGCATATGATACCATTTGGAGGCCGTAGCTCTCTACCAAGGTAGCAATCGGGGCGACATAAAGATTAAAAAGAGTAGGGCTCAGGGACGAGCCCTGCGGCACCCCCTGATCCAGAGAGATGCGCTCAGAGTAATGGTCACCCTGCCTCACTTGGAAACCCCGGCCTGTAAGAAATGAATAAATCCACTTCAATGCTGCCCCTCTCACCCCGCCTTTGCTCAGACACTGTAGCAAGATGGAATGCGCTACAGTGTCGAACGCGGCGCTGAGGTCCAGGAGGATTAAGGCCATGGTTTGTCCCTCATCAGCACCTTGCCTGAGGGTTTCGGGAGCCCTAAGAAGGGCAGACTCCGTAGAGTGACGCGGCCGAAACCCGAATTGCGTAGGGTGAAGGAGGTTACTTTCTTCCACAAATTTCATTAGCTGCTTATTTGCCACTTTCTCCGCGATCTTAGAAAAATAAGGCAGCAAGGAGATGGGACGAAGATTCTCTAGCTTCTCAGCGCTAATGTTGGGCTTCTTACGTAAGGGGAGCACCACAGCCTGTTTCCAGTCCTCTGGTATGGAACTGGATGAAAAGGAGATGTCTAGCAGATGTCTGATATAGGGTTCTAATGTTTCCAGACTGTCTCCCAGCCTCTTTGGAGAGGCGGGATCCCGAGGAGAGCCAGATTTAACAGATCTGCAAATCCCAACTAAATCCACCGGTGGAGGGGTGGTAAAATTAAGTAGCAGATTGTGATCGGCTTCATCACTCAATGAGTCTGCTGACATTTCCGCTGCAGGAGGTATAAGGGGAAAAGCGGAGTAAATCTTGGAGACTTTATCTCCGAAGTAGTTCGCGATGCGATTGCATGCTGCTACTGAGTGGTCATCCTCTAAGGTAGAGGTTTTAGGGGTAGCCAGGGTTTTATATATGCTGAACAGTTCCCTAGACGAGTTCTCTGCCTCGTGGATTCTGTCAGCATAGTATGTGGCCTTCTCTATCCGTATCTTGTTGTGATAGGCACGCCTCTTAACGAGATAGGCCTCTTTCATCCGGTCGTCGTATGCCACTCTCCACTGCCTTTCTGCACGTTTACAGTCCCTTTTGGCACAGCGCAGCACCTCGCCAAACCAGGGGGCCGTTCTTTGTCTCTGTGCCCCTTTGGTTGGACGTCCCAGCGGGGCTGTGCAGTCCAAAGCAGCAGTAATACGGTCGTTAAGCAACCTATTCGCTGTATTCACATCAATGCCTCCTGGAGGACCTTCCGCCGTGAGGGCCGTATTAAAGTTTTGTAGGGAAAATCTTGCCCACCTACGCCGAGGATAATTGAGAGGGGTGGGGGCGCTGGCTTTATATTTGGGCAGGAAGATGGCAAATGGGACCAAAAAATGGTCTGTCCAAGGCAGGGGCACTGGAGGAGCAACTGAAACATCCTCCCAGTTTGCAAATATAGGATCAAGCAGATGCCCGCGATTATGTGTAGGAAGCAGCCCCTTTAATTCCAGCTGTAGGGTGTGAAGTTCATCCCGGAACTCCGCCGCTCCTTTATCTGCTGGGTCGTCAAGACCCTGGGCTTCATCCTGGACTCATCCCTCTCCATGACCAGACAAGTCAACGCCGTCTCCTCGTCGTGCTTCAACATCCTACGCATGCTACGCAAGATCTTCCGGTGGATCCCCACCGAGACCAGGAAGACAGTCACCCAGGCCCTCGTCACCAGCCGACTGGACTACGGCAACTCCCTCTACGCCGGAATCACCGCCAAACTCCAGAAGAGACTCCAGCGGATCCAGAACGCCTCAGCAAGACTCATCCTGGACATCCCCCGTCGCAACCACATCTCCGGACACCTGCGAGACCTGCACTGGCTCCCGGTCAACAAGAGAATCACCTTCCGTCTCCTCACCCACGCACACAAAGCCCTGCACAACCAAGGACCAGGATACCTCAACAGCCGCCTCAATTTCTATGCTCCCAAACGCCAGCTTCGATCGACCGGCCACGCCCTCGCCGCCGTCCCCCGCATCCGAAGAGTCACCACAGGGGGAAGGTCCTTCTCCTACCTCGCCGCCAAGACCTGGAACTCCCTCCCGACCCACCTCCGCCTGACCCAGGACCACCTCGCCTTCAGGAAGCAGCTCAAGACCTGGCTGTTCGAGCAGTAGCAGACCCCCCCTCCCCAAGCGCCTTGAGACCCTCCGGGTGAGTAGCGCGCTATACAAATGCTTTGATTGATTGATTGATTGATTGATTGAAATTCACTGAAAAAACCATAGGTTTCACACTCGTTATAGTTTGGAATTAGCATTTAAAAAAACTTTGAAATTCACTGAAAAAAACCATAGTTTTCACACCAGTTATAGTTAGCTGAACATTTTACTCATACAAAACCATTGAAATTCCCACGTTATAGTTAGTTGGACTCACTATAACTCGCGCGCCCGCAATCCACTGCTGATGATGTCACATATTACATCATTCATGACATGGTCAGTGACATCACTGAGGACATCACTGATGACATCTCAAATGACATCACTGATGACATCACTGATGGCATCATCCATGTGATAATATAATGCACCTCATCACACTCTAATCTAACCTTTGATACATCCAGTGTTGAATACAGACTACCATTCCTGAAACCATTGACACACCAATACCAGTTACTACATACACACTCACTGATTCCTAAGTCTACACATACATCCACTCATTCACCCATACAAACACTCATACATACAGTCACTCATCAATACAACACTATCATATGCACTCATACACCTATACAGACACTCACACAGTGCCATTCATCCATGGAGTTACTCACAAACCTAGTCAGTCATGCAAAGAATCAATCACAATCCCATTTCCTCATCTATACAGTTATACACACATAACCTTACTTATTCAAACATATACTAACACATACTTACTCTCTTTTACAATCACTGATACAAGTACACATTGATCCATACAGTCACTTACGCAATCACAGGCTCTCATGTACAGTCATTGATATATGCCAACTCTCACATGCACTGTGTTTTACATATGTACTTACTTGGACATGTAGCACTGAGATATTCATTCACTCACCAACACACCCATGCACACAATCAACCGCCCATACAGCTGTTTCCACATGCACTCTTGAACCCATACACCAAGTGAATCAACTGCTCACACATCTATGCACAGAGTCACACACCTCCCAACCACCCACACACACACTCACCCCCACATACAAATACTTGGGCAACCAATGAATAACCCATATAGCTAGTCATATAACTACTAATCAATACATGGAGCAGCTTACACAACAACAGACATAATGATGCACAAATTCAAACAGTTTACTCACTAACCCATGCATTCAGTAAGACACATTTAATCACCCACTCATACAGTCAGTCACGCACCTACTAAATCCTTTATCCAGACACTCATACATACACTCATTCTTCAATATGTTAAACATATTTTAACTTTACAGAAACACACAGACACTGGATGATGTCATCAGTGATGTCATTTGAGATGTCATCAGTGATGTCACTGACCATGTCATGAATGATGTAATATGTGACATCATCAGCAGTGGATTGCGGGCACGCGAGTTATAGTGAGTCCAACTAACTATAACGTGGGAATTTCAATGGTTTTGTATGAGTAAAATGTTCAGCTAACTATAACTGGTGGGAAACCTATGGTTTTTTCAGTGAATATATATATATATATATATATATATATATATATATATATATATATATATATATATATATATATATATATTCACTGAAAAAACCAATATGTACATATATATACATATATATATATACATATATATATACATATATATACATATATATATATATATATATATATATATATATCACCAGACACCCTCCAAACGAAAGGACAGAGGCCACCACGGGGATCAATCACGAAGGCATCTTTATTTCAGAATTGACAGCATGACGGGCGTATGCATTTCGGCTGCGTGTAGCCTCCTCAGCGCCCAGCGTGGTAAGTGATGAAAAGTCAAAGTGCCACTGATTGACCTGATTGTTCAGCTGTTGAAATGTTCGCAGAAACGCTCCGCCCTCCTTAGTGGCCAATGAGCAGCGTCCTTGTCCTGAGATGCACTGCATGTCCCAGCATCCAACAGTTTACCGGGAATGGGCGGCCAAATGGATTCGTGTTCTGCGAACGTAGCTATTGACCCCATCTCCTCTTTTTGCCGCGTGTCCAGAAACAATAGCCTTCTCCAGTCCCCAACTGCACAACCTTGGCACGCAGGACGCATCTCCACGGGGGTGAGTTCGCAATGCGTCTCTCCCAAGGCAGAGTTAATAACTCTGACACCGCTCTGTTATGTCCTGTTTGCCGAAGGTGGGTCTGATCGATTTCAATAACTTGAAAGAAGAAAAGGCTTGTCGCCGAGGCAACAAGCAAATGCCAGTATAAGATCAGTCCAAAGCTTGCGTGCAGGAGCCTCTGTAACATGCCGCTGGCAGGCATGATTAATATCACCAGACACCCTCCAAACGAAAGGACAGAGGCCACCACGGGGATCAATCACGAAGGCATCTTTATTTCAGAATTGACAGCATGACGGGCGTATGCATTTCGGCTGCGTGTAGCCTCCTCAGCGCCCAGCGTGGTAAGTGATGAAAAGTCAAAGTGCCACTGATTGACCTGATTGTTCAGCTGTTGAAATGTTCGCAGAAACGCTCCGCCCTCCTTAGTGGCCAATGAGCAGCGTCCTTGTCCTGAGATGCACTGCATGTCCCAGCATCCAACAGTTTACCGGGAATGGGCGGCCAAATGGATTCGTGTTCTGCGAACGTAGCTATTGACCCCATCTCCTCTTTTTGCCGCGTGTCCAGAAACAATAGCCTTCTCCAGTCCCCAACTGCACAACCTTGGCACGCAGGACGCATCTCCACGGGGGTGAGTTCGCAATGCGTCTCTCCCAAGGCAGAGTTAATAACTCTGACACCGCTCTGTTATGTCCTGTTTGCCGAAGGTGGGTCTGATCGATTTCAATAACTTGAAAGAAGAAAAGGCTTGTCGCCGAGGCAACAAGCAAATGCCAGTATAAGATCAGTCCAAAGCTTGCGTGCAGGAGCCTCTGTAACATGCCGCTGGCAGGCATGATTAATATCACCAGACACCCTCCAAACGAAAGGACAGAGGCCACCACGGGGATCAATCACAAAGGCATCTTTATTTCAGAATTGACAGCATGACGGGCGTATGCATTTCGGCTGCGTGTAGCCTCCTCAGCGCCCAGCGTGGTAAGTGATGAAAAGTCAAAGTGCCACTGATTGACCTGATTGTTCAGCTGTTGAAATGTTCGCAGAAACGCTCCGCCCTCCTTAGTGGCCAATGAGCAGCGTCCTTGTCCTGAGATGCACTGCATGTCCCAGCATCCAACAGTTTACCGGGAATGGGCGGCCAAATGGATTCGTGTTCTGCGAACGTAGCTATTGACCCCATCTCCTCTTTTTGCCGCGTGTCCAGAAACAATAGCCTTCTCCAGTCCCCAACTGCACAACCTTGGCACGCAGGACGCATCTCCACGGGGGTGAGTTCGCAATGCGTCTCTCCCAAGGCAGAGTTAATAACTCTGACACCGCTCTGTTATGTCCTGTTTGCCGAAGGTGGGTCTGATCGATTTCAATAACTTGAAAGAAGAAAAGGCTTGTCGCCGAGGCAACAAGCAAATGCCAGTATAAGATCAGTCCAAAGCTTGCGTGCAGGAGCCTCTGTAACATGCCGCTGGCAGGCATGATTAATATCACCAGACACCCTCCAAACGAAAGGACAGAGGCCACCACGGGGATCAATCACAAAGGCATCTTTATTTCAGAATTGACAGCATGACGGGCGTATGCATTTCGGCTGCGTGTAGCCTCCTCAGCGCCCAGCGTGGTAAGTGATGAAAAGTCAAAGTGCCACTGATTGACCTGATTGTTCAGCTGTTGAAATGTTCGCAGAAACGCTCCGCCCTCCTTAGTGGCCAATGAGCAGCGTCCTTGTCCTGAGATGCACTGCATGTCCCAGCATCCAACAGTTTACCGGGAATGGGCGGCCAAATGGATTCGTGTTCTGCGAACGTAGCTATTGACCCCATCTCCTCTTTTTGCCGCGTGTCCAGAAACAATAGCCTTCTCCAGTCCCCAACTGCACAACCTTGGCACGCAGGACGCATCTCCACGGGGGTGAGTTCGCAATGCGTCTCTCCCAAGGCAGAGTTAATAACTCTGACACCGCTCTGTTATGTCCTGTTTGCCGAAGGTGGGTCTGATCGATTTCAATAACTTGAAAGAAGAAAAGGCTTGTCGCCGAGGCAACAAGCAAATGCCAGTATAAGATCAGTCCAAAGCTTGCGTGCAGGAGCCTCTGTAACATGCCGCTGGCAGGCATGATTAATATCACCAGACACCCTCCAAACGAAAGGACAGAGGCCACCACGGGGATCAATCACGAAGGCATCTTTATTTCAGAATTGACAGCATGACGGGCGTATGCATTTCGGCTGCGTGTAGCCTCCTCAGCGCCCAGCGTGGTAAGTGATGAAAAGTCAAAGTGCCACTGATTGACCTGATTGTTCAGCTGTTGAAATGTTCGCAGAAACGCTCCGCCCTCCTTAGTGGCCAATGAGCAGCGTCCTTGTCCTGAGATGCACTGCATGTCCCAGCATCCAACAGTTTACCGGGAATGGGCGGCCAAATGGATTCGTGTTCTGCGAACGTAGCTATTGACCCCATCTCCTCTTTTTGCCGCGTGTCCAGAAACAATAGCCTTCTCCAGTCCCCAACTGCACAACCTTGGCACGCAGGACGCATCTCCACGGGGGTGAGTTCGCAATGCGTCTCTCCCAAGGCAGAGTTAATAACTCTGACACCGCTCTGTTATGTCCTGTTTGCCGAAGGTGGGTCTGATCGATTTCATATCTATATATATATATATATATATTACCTACTGGCGATAGCCAGTAGGTATATTACCTACTGGCGGTCGCCAGTAGGTATATATAGTTAGGATTTTTTCTCTATGGGTTTTTTGAAAATTCTATGTCTAATAACTTTGGCGTTTGTGGACGGAATTGGCTGAAACTTTCAGGAAAATGGCACATTTTGTTTCTGAGCAGCCCTTGAAAATTTGGGGGGGGTTCGTCAAGGGGGGGCTGAGAAAAAAGGGGGGTCCCAAAACGTGTTTTTAACATTGAGTTTTCCATAGGGCGGTTGGTCTCACTTTTAGCCCGAACGGCTGAATGGATTTGCACGAAACTTGGCAAAATTGTAGGGACTGGTAGCCCGATGTGCCTTTTGTAGGTCTCAATATATGTGCTACAGTGGATTTTGAGAAATTAACGTTTAAAAAAAGATATATATCTGTAACAGCGGACCGGGCAGCGCTCCAGGACGCGTACTTTTCGCGCAACGGAGCTTTGTGAAGCGAAGCTGATTGGTTCTCCGGCGTCTGTCAACATTCCAAACAGTCCGTAGCGGCCGCCATCTTGTCTCTCGGTAGGATCGAGAGACAAGAGGAGGCCAAAGCGAAGGGGCAAATGACCATAAGGGGGAATAGTAGATCCTCGCTGACCCCCTACGTTTGATGTGGAGGTTTTAAAAGGGCCCCGCGGGGCAAAAAAAAAAAAATAATAATAATCGAACGGCTGAATGGATTTGCACGAAACTTGGCAAAATATTAGGGACTGGTAGCCCGATGTGCCTTTGCTAGGTCTCAATATATGTGCTCCAGTGGATTTTGAGAAATTAACGTTCAAAAAAAGATATATATCTGTAACAGCACTCCGCTTTGCGTACTTTTCGCGTTACGGAGCTTTGCGAAGCTGATTGGTTCTCCGGCGTCTGTCAACATTCCAAACAGTCCGTAGCGGCCGCCATCTTGTCTCTCGGTAGGATTGAGAGACAAGAGGAGGCCAAAGCGAAGGGGGAAATGACAATAAGGGGGCATAGTAGATCCTTCCTGACCTCTTAGGTTTGATGTACCATTTTGCCAAGTTTGGTGTAATTCCGTTCAGCCATTCAGGCTGTAGACGTATGTAAATGTCCTATGGAAAATTGCATGGGGAAAACACATTTGAAAGTGTTGAAATTTAGAACCAATTAAAATGTTACTTTGGTTTTGTATTTGTGTGTGATGAAAGTTAATTGGTTATGTATATATTTCAAATGAGAGGAAACCACAGCCATTTTGTGATACTACTGTCTGAGGTACATTTGTGAGGAATTTTTTGTGGTGAATTTCTGGTGTTTGATTTACACAGTACTAACACTTCTCCTACTTTTAAAAAGGTGAGTTGTTAATTTGTAAGGGGAACTATGTTGTACACTTGAAGATAATTTGAAAAATGTTTTCTGTTATTTATTTGCAGTCCTTCTGTTATACTAAATACTTGATAAAGTTAGTTTTATATTATGTATTACTAAAAACGATAAATGAAAGTGATTATTTTTTTCTGCAATTTACAGCAAGCAATTTCAAAATAAAATGGCTCACAATGAAGAGACCGTGGCAATTTCTTTTGAATTGTCCACTACATTGATTGAAATTGAGAGCACCAATAATGAAATATTGTCACAAGGAGGACATGACTTGTATGATTCCATTAGATTGATTGAAATGGACAGCACCAAGAATGAAATATTGTCACAAGGATATGACTTGAATGATTCCACTACATTGATTGAAATTGAGAGCACCAATAATGAAATATTGTCACAAGGAGGAGATGACTTGTATGATTCCATTAGATTGATTGAAATGGACAGCACCAATAATGAAATATTGTCACAAGGAGGAGATGACTTGAATGATTCCACTACATTGATTGAAATTGAGAGCACCAATAATGAAATATTGTCACGAGGAGATGACTTGAATGATTCCACTACATTGATTGAAATTGACAGCACCAATAATGAAATATTGTCACAAGGAGGAGATGACTTGAATGATTTTTTTGATCAATCTCTTGATGGCGAATTTATCGAGTGTTTGGAGACCATAGAGTTACAAGAATCATCATTGGAGACTTTTCATGAGGACATTGCTGATGAGGACATGTTACTAGTTCTTTCAAATTTAGAAAATTCTGAAGAATAAATTTATATTTAGAAATCAAAAATTGTTTGAGACATTATTCATTTTTATTTTTAATTTATGAGGTTGTAGCGAAGTGATTGTAGTATAAAATGAGACTTATAGTATAGAGTGCAACATTTTTATGTTACATGGTAAGTTTACTCATATTTACTTCCCTTCTGCCACTATATTATCTCCAATGTGTATTTGACATCTCTTCTTCATCTCCGGCCTCCTTTCTCTCACTGTGTGCCTCCGATGCATCTTATCGCTGCTATTTTGTGTAATTACAGAAGAGAGTAAAATAAAATAGTTCGGAACGTGAAAAGGGGGCAAAGTAGAGTACTCCTCACCCCCTAGGCCTTTTTAGGCGGTCCCAAAAGGATCAGTTTCTGCTTTCCTGAGAGATTATGGTATGAGTTCCATATACCACAATAACTTGCATTACAACATGCAAGATATCTATCCCCTATTACCAACTTTTGGAGATATTCGCGCTAAGCGCGAATATCTCCAAAAAGTAACACCTGCCCTGAGCAGTTCTTAGCCATGTTATCCAATGGGAGGTGGATAACATGGCTAAGAGCATTAGCTTGGTAATGCATGAATATCGCTGAGTTTTTAGCGATATTCATGCATTGCGGCCGTTTATTATCGCATTTGCGATAAACCTTGATAATAGCAAGGTTTATCTTCGATAATTTCTGACGATGCTTAGTGGTAAAAAATTCGTTGGTAAGCATCGTTAGCGATAAATATCGCTTAACTTTGGTAATATGCCCCAACGTCTGTTAACGTTCGATTCGAAGGAAATGAGGAAGTGTTGAAAAACATTGTCTGCACCATCTTGCCTTTTTTGAAATGCCACACTTTTGTCGTGCACGGCAGCCATTTTAGATGTCTTGACCAGACCCACTCTCTGCACGCTGTCGATTCGTAGCATGGCTCCTCACCCACGCAAGCATCTTCCCCAGGCACTGGTCACCACCGCTCTCTGTCTTATGCATGGGCAATAAACCTCCCCCCATCTGCGCTGCTCTTCCCTGAGAATCACACTCTGTGCCCGCCCGACACCTCCCTTTCGCCCTATTCACTACCGCACCCTCTGACACTCCTCTTCCTCTGTGTCCGATTGTCCAGGCTATCAGCTAGCCCTGCAGATGTAGTTTATGGCCCCAGCTGTAAAGAATCACCCCTCTTCAAAGGAGTTATAGTAGATCAAGGCCCACACCCGATGAGATCCGTCACACCACACGTGTTCCTACTATCTGAAAACCATCCTGTATTGTGATTGGGGAGGGGACCGAGCCTGAAGCGGAAGATTCCAGGAATGACTCTTTGTACATCAAAGTTTTTACAATTATGTGTCACATTAAAAATATATAGCACTCCAACAAAGTAGTAGGAATATAAAACTTTAATAACATATAAATATATACAACAAAACAAAAACAGTAAAAACATTTAAACAACGAAGAGACCGTGGCAATTTCTTTTGAATTATCCAATAGATTTATTGAAATTGACAGCACCAATAATGAAATATTCTTGTCAGTAGCGGTCTGTTGTGCGAATAGTTCCAAGGCAGCAGAACGCGCTGAAATCTAGATGGCACGAAGGTGATGTCTAGTAAGTTGCCGCCCAGCAAATAACGGAGTGGGGCGCCGCGGGGGTGAGTGAGTCCAGTAGGCACCACAGCTATTCTTACCGGCATTGCAGAATTACTGCTGGGGACAATGCCTGTGCTGTAGCAGGGTCACAGCAGAAACAAAAAGGATTCTGTTGAAGATGTTGTTGGTTTTCAATTTGAAAACAGTTCTGGTGTCAACTGCTATGCTAATGTAGTGGTTAATGTTTTGTTTTCTCTAGAAAATGTAAAAGAGGGGGAGGCAGTCCAAAGTTCCGTTAAAAGGGCAAAGGAAAGGATCGGTGGTTTGAACTATCAGTCAAAAAGGGGAGGGGGTGCAATAATTTTTCCTACCGGGTCACACTGTGCTTTCACCGGAAGTGAGGTCTGCAGGATTCTAGTAATTCAAAGTGAGGCTGGCGCCAGCATGGGAGCGCCGACGTCCCGCGGATACAGTTTCGTCACTCCACGGGCGATCATGGCAGTCATTCCCCATCGGGGGTCGGAGACTCCCGCGGCTCCTCTAGAATCTTCAAGGTCGTGGAGGACTACGGTGGTGGAGTCAACCAGTGACCGGGCCATTTCTTTATGCTGGGCCCGCTCTTGCCAGGTCGACCGCCATTTTGAGAGTTCGGCAGCTACCGGCGATCGCGGGGTCACATGAGCGGACGGGCTCCACCCTGCCGGGCGAGACGTTGCAGCATGGCCACAGTGGAAGAACCCTTTTCCGGGAGCCTGGAGCGCTGAGGGTGCAGCTGGGAAGCCTCCACCTGGGGAGGCGGGAGAGGCCTGTTCGCACCGTCTCTCCCTCCCAGTGCACCCCACGGCGTCTCGCTTGAGATTTGTTATGGCCGGACCAGGCGATGAGGACGAGGGGGGGGGGGGGGTCGGAGGCATGTGCAAGACATCCCCCCCCAGTGTTGTCGCAGCCATTATTCAAGAAAGAAGAAGTGTCCCGTCCGTCTTCGGGCCGGGCTTCCGGTAGATGTCGGCCGGACGCCCCTGGCTCTGGCCCCATGAACGGGTTTCTTGGTTTATCGGCTGCAGCCGGATCCCGTCGGCCTCGGCCCCCCGACCGTTGGTGGCCGGACCGGAAGAGCATGTGGCGGGACTACCTGCAACTCTCAAGGGCCACCGCGGCCGGACTGGGAGAGAGAGGGGAGGGTCGAGGAGACATTCCCCCCCCCCTGCAACTGTTCAGCGTTGTAAAGGCAATCCCCTGGCCGGGTCCCGCTGGCCTCGGCCTCTCCTCCGGCTACACCCTACGTTAGGATCTCCTGGCCGAGGCGTGGCAGCAGGACCTGCCTTATATGGGCTGCTCCCGGCTGGGCGTAGCCGGAACCCTGCCCCACCTTGGAAGTTTCCAGAGTGGGGGCGGATGTTCTACTGACTTGCATTTTCCCTAGTCTATCGATTTTTTTGGCGTGGCAGGCGGTGGGACAGCGAGGGGTGATTTGGTTTCTCTTACTGTTTTTCTGGTCTCTCACCACTGGCATATTTTAACGTTTTCTTGTTTCTAGGACATTAATAGGTTTTATCATTACGTTATGTTATCGTTTCTTTGTTCGTTGTTTAATAAAAGTTCATGTTCATCAGTGGCCTACTGATTTTCGTTTTCCTATTCTTTTCTTTCCAGGTTGTTTTATGCTAAAGTTTCTGTTAACAGGATACAGTGATCACTTCGTTATTATTGCATATGTCCTTTTCACTAGGGGTGCTCTCTGGTCGGGCCAGATGACGTATCTCTAGTAAATGGTCCGGGTGAAACAGGTGCATCAATCAGTGGGGAGTAGATAGGCATGACAGATTACAACGGGGGAGAAAGGTCCGCATTACGTACCCTTTCACTACTTGCAAAGATTTTCCTACGTTTATTTGCAAACAGGGAATACCTCCAAAAAGAACTAATTCCCAAACAGTCAATGTTCGGACAATCAATCAATCAATGAGGAATGAAATAGGTACGACGTGTTAAAGGCTTGCGTTACCACCCCTTCACTATCTGCAAAGGGAGAGAGAATATTCCTATTCTTCCTCGTTTGCAGGCAGAGAAGATCCTTAAGAGAATTAACTTCGAACAATTCAATGCTCGATTCAAACAATCAACAAGGGGTACTGTGAACACAAATGAACGCCGCTTATGTACATACGCATTGCTATTTTCAACAGGTTGTTCCTAATGTTTCTATTTTAGCGAGGTCAAAAAGAGATCCCATTAGTGGCCTACTGATTTTGCTCGATTCCTTTTGTTTTTTTACACGATTTTTCGCTATCTGCAAAGACTAAACAGAGTATTGCGACTCTGTGCTTGTTTGTAAATAGAGAATGAACCAAAGAGAACAATCAATCAAATGGAGAGAGAAGCAGGCACGACGGATTACAAAGGGGGCAAAGGGCTGCGTTAACTACCCTTCACTATCTGCAAAGAGAGAGTACTCCTAATAGAAATGAGGGGTGGGGGGCAGCATTCAAAGCAGATCAGTGTGCATAAACACGAAAATGTTTTTACTTACCACGTACTTGACATTCGACAGCTTATGATATTTGCTATTAAAAAACCATTGAAATTCACTGAAAAAACCATAGGTTATAGACCATATATAGTTAGGAATTAGCATTTACAAAACCTTGAAAAATCACTGAAAAAACCATAGGTTATACACCATATATAGTTAGGAATTAGCATTTAAAAAACCTTATTTTACTCACACAAAACCATTGAAATTCCATATATAGTTAGTTGCACTAACTATATATCGCGCACCCGCAATCCACTGCTGATCATGTCACATATTACATCATTCATGACATGGTCAGTGACATCACTGATGACATCACTGATGACATCTCAAATGACATCACTGATGAGATCACTGATGACATCTCATTTGACATCAATGACCACATCACTGATGATATCATTCATGTGTCAATACAATGCATCTCCTCACGTTTTAATATAACCTCTGTTTCACCTAGTGTTAAATACAGAGTATAATTTTTGAAACCATTGACACACCAATACTAGTTACTACATACGTACTCACTGATTCCTACGTCTACACACACATTCACTCATTCACCCATACAATCATTCATACATACAATCACTCATCTTTACAACACTATCATATGCACTCATACACCTATACAGACACTTACACTCTGCCACTCATCCATGGAGTTACTCACACACCTAGTCAGTCCTGTAAAGAATCAATCACACTTCCATTTTCTTGTCTATACAGTTAAACATAGAGCACCTTACATTTTCAAACATATACTAACACATACTTACTTTCTTATACAATCATTGATACAAGTACACATTGATCTGCACAGAGTCACACACCTCCCAGCCAGCCACACACACACTCAGTCTCCTATACAAATACTTGGACAATCAATCAATAACCCATATAGTTAATCATATAGCTACTGATCAACACATGCAGCAGTTTACAGAACAACAGACATAATGATGCACAAATTAAGACAGTTTAGTCACTAACCCATGCACTCAGTGAGACACATTTAATCACTCACTCATACATTCAGTCATGCACCTACTAAATCCTTCGTCCAGACACTTATACATCTACTCATTCTTCAATATGTAAAACATATTTAAACTTTACAGAAACACACAGTCACTGGATGATGTCATCAGTGATCTCATCAGTGATGTCATTTGAGATGTCATCAGTGATGTCATCAGTGATGTCATCAGTGATGTCACTGACCATGTCATGAATGATGTAATATGTGACATGATCAGCAGTGGATTGCGGGTGCGCGATATATAGTTAGTGCAACTAACTATATATGGAATTTCAATGGTTTTGTGTGAGTAAAATAAGGTTTTTTAAATGCTAATTCCTAACTATATATGGTGTATAACCTATGGTTTTTTCAGTGAATATAGTTAGGATTTTTTTCCTATGGGATTTTTGAAAATTCTATGTCGAATAACTTTGGCGTTTGAGGACAGAATTGGCTGAAATTTTCAGGAAAATGGAACATTTTGTTTCTGAGCAGCCCCTGAAAATTTGGGGGGGTTTCGTCAAGGGGGGGCCGAGAAAAAAGGGGGTCCCAAAACGTGTTTTTCCCATGCAATTTTTCATAGGGCGGTTGGCCTCACTTTTAGCCTGAACGGCTGAATGGATTTACACCAAACTTGGCAAAATTGTAGGGACTGGTAGCCCGATGTGCCTTTGCTATGTCTCAAGATATAGGCTCCAGTGGTTTTTACGAAAATTAACTTTGAAAAATATATATTGGGCTACATTGGGCTATATATATGTTGGAGCCCAAATGTAGCCCAATGTAGCCCAATGTAGCCCAAAGATGGCCACCAGAGACAAAAAAAACAAATGTAGCCCAAATATCAGCCAGATGTAGCCCAACTATAGCCCAATGACAGAATGTCCCAGAGTGTTCTAAAGAACAACTAGAGTGCTAACAGTCCTACTTATTACAAAGGTATGGCACACCTGAAGCCATCTTGATTGGAATAAAGTGGTAACTCTTAAAACATTTAATTTAAAAAGGAACAAAATGAGGGGGTTCATTTTGCCATAGAAAGTATGATTAGCGAATATATGACGAAATCCCGCATACCATCAGTCCGCAAAAAAAATCCCGCATGTACTATTAGGCCGCAAATTAAAATAACGAAAACTTTTAGAACGAATATGCCTTTAGCATACACTAAACAACTAAACTACCCTAAACCCTAAAACACTACCCCCAGCATGACCCTACACTACACAAACAGTACAACACTACCCTAAACCCTAAAACACTACCCCCAGCATGACCCTACACTATGCAAACACTACAACACTACCCTAAACCCTAAAACACTAAGCCCAGCATGACCCTACACTACGCAAACACTACAACACTACCCAAAACCCTAAAACACTACACCCCAGCATGACCCTACACTACGCAAACACTACAACACTACCCTAAACCCTAAAACACTACCCCCAGCAGGACCCTACACTATGCAAACACTACAACACTACCCTAAACCCTAAAACACTACCCCCAGCATGACCCTACACTACGCAAACACTACAACACTACCCAAAACCCTAAAACACTACCCCCAGCATGACCCTACACTACGCAAACACTACAACACTACCCAAAACCCTAAAACACTACCCCCCAGCATGACCCTACACTACGCAAACACTACAACACTACCCAAAACCCTAAAACACTACCCCCAGCATGACCCTACACTACGCAAACACTACAACACTACCCAAAACCCTAAAACACTACCCCCAGCATGACCCTACACTACGCAAACACTACAACACTACCCAAAACCCTAAAACACTACACCCCAGCATGACCCTACACTACGCAAACACTACAACACTACCCAAAACCCTAAAACACTACACCCCAGCATGACCCTACACTACGCTAACACTACAACACTACCCAAAACCCTCAAACACTACCCCCAGCATGACCCTACACTACGCAAACACTACAACACTACCCAAAACCCTAAAACACTACCCCCAGCATGACCCTACACTACGCAAACTACCCTAAACCCTAAAATACTACACCCCAGCATGACCCTACACTACGCAAACACTACAACACTACCCAAAACCCTAAAACACTACCCCCAGCATGACCCTACACTACGCAAACACTACAACACTATCCAAAACCCTAAAACACTACGCCCAGCATGACCCTACACTACGCAAACACTACAACACTACCCTAAACCCTAAAACACTAGCCCCAGCATGACCCTACACTATGCAAACACTACAACACAACCCTAAACCCTAAAACACTACCCCCAGCATGACCCTACACTACGCAAACACTACAACACTACCCTAAACCCTAAAACACTACCCCCAGCATGACCCTACACTACGCAAACACTACAACACAACCCTAAACCCTAAAACACTACCCCCAGCATGACCCTACACTAAACAACCACCACAACTCTACACTACACTAACACAACACTACACTACACAACACTACACTACACTACACAATCACTAACCCACGAAAAAATTAACACAAACCCACTTACCTCTCTCGTCATCGTGGTTTTCACAACGCAAATGCATTTACCATACATGCCTTTAAAACGTAATTCTTTGTAAAGGCATGCGCGATAAATGCACATGCGTTTTGAAAAAATGCGGGATAATGGTATGCGAGGTCAATGACCTTGCGGGATAATGGTATGCGGACTGAAAGTCTGCGGGATAAAAAATGCGGGAAAATGGCTGCAAACCATGATTAGCAGCAGACTTCCCTGGTGAGCACTAGCTTTACTACAGTGATCTAATGAGCAACTAGAGTGCTAACATTCAGAATTTATGGCAAATGTGTGACACATCTGAATGCCTTCTTGATAGAACCAAAGTAAACAAGCATTGAAAATGCAATAGATCTCGCCCTCGTTTAAGTTAAAGCCATTCTGTTTGTAATGAGGTGGCTTTTTAGCTTTGCTTTTATTAGTGTTTTTAAAACTTTCATGTAAATAACATGCATATGTATGCATATATGTATATGTGTGCATGCATTTATATTTATATAGATATGCAGATTATATATGTTTATATATGTATATTACCTACTGGCGATAGCCAGTGGGTATATATAGTTAGGATTTTTTCTCTATGGGATTTCTGAAAATTCTATGTCTAATAACTTTGGCGTTTGTGGACGGAATTTTCAGGAAAATGGCACATTTTGTTTCTGAGCAGCCCCTGAAAATTTGGGGCGGTTTCGTCAAGGGGGGGCCGAGAAAAAAGGGGGGTCCTAAAACGCGTTTTTCCCATTCATTTTTCCATAGGGCGGTTGGACTCACTTTTAGCTCGAACGGCTGAATAGATTTACATGAAACTTGGCAAAATTGTAGATATGGTTTGCCCGACGTGCCTTTGCTGTGTCTCAATATATGTGCTCCAGTGGCTTTTGAGAAATTAACGTTTAAAAAAATATATATATCTGTGACAGCGCTCCGGTTAGCGCCCCGGTTCGCGTACCTGACGCGTAACGGAACTTCGCGAAGCGAAGCTGATTGGCTCTCCGGTGTCTGTCAACATTCTAAACAGTCCGGAGCGGCCGCCATCTTGTCTCTCGGTACGATCGAGAGACAAGATGTGGTGAAAAACGAAGGGGGAAATGAAGGAAAGGGGGCAAGGTAGACCACTCCTGACCCCCTAGGATTGACGAAGGGGATATTAAAGTGCCCCGCGGGGCAAAAAATAAAAAATTTTTTTTTTTGAGATTTTACGCCGTAGAGGCGCGTCCCGGTACGCGAACCGGGCAGCTCACCGGGCAGCTCACCGGGCAGCTAACCGGGCAGCTAACCGGCAGCGTAGCTGTCAACATTGTAAACAGTCCGGAGCGGCTGCCATCTTGTCTCTCGGTAGGTTCGAGAGACAAGATGTGGTGAAAAAAGAAGGGGGAAATTAAGGAAAGGGGGCAAGGTAAACCCCTCCTGACCCCCTAGGATTGATGAGGGGGATATTAAAGTCCCCCGCGATTTTTCGCGGTAGAGGCGCTTCCCGGTACGCGAACCGGGCAGCTAACCGGCAGCGTAACGGGAGTCCGCCATCTTGTGTTTTTGGAGCGTCCGGTTCGCGTACCGGGTAGCGTCCCGGTAAGCGTAACAAGGGGAAAACTAAGAGAAACAGTAAAAAAAAAATTAAGGGAATAGATTTCCAGCAAACTTGGCAAAATTGTAGAGACTGTTTGTTTGATGTGCCTTTGCAAGGCCTCAAGATATGTGCACGTGTGGATTTTGTCTAATTAAGGTTAAAAAAAATATATATATCTGTAAGCGTGCTCCGGCACGCTTACGTTACGGGTTTTGTTTGCGCTGCAGAGCCGATACGTCACGGTTATGCGACGCGTCATGAGGCGTCTCACGTGGCTACGTGATACGTCACGTAATAAAGAATATATTTTACAGCTATAGATATTAGCTTTTAAAAAACCAATGAAATTCACTGAAAAAACCATAGGTTATAGACCATATATAGTAAGCATGGGCGTAAAATCCGTTACGCTCGCGGATTTTTCGTATTTCGGAGAATCCGCAATCCGCGAACTCTCGCGGATGCGGCGAGAATACGCAAAATCCGCGCGAAGCGGATTTTTTGTTTGTGTTCGCACTGCTCGCGCTGCTCGCGGTCCGCGGCGCGGGCAGGAACAATCTCGCACTAGCGAAAGTACAAAAATTAGTAAAGGAAGTGGCCCAGTCTCCAACTTCCTGTTCCTGTCCAGCAAGCGGGCGGAAACGGAAATACGTCACGCAAACAAAATGGCGGCGCCCATACTCAACCTTGAGGTAACTCGCACGAGTTCGCGGCTTCCACGGGCGAGTTCGCACTACGACGCGCCTCGCGAATAGGGCGAAATTACCAAAAAACGAGTTTTGCAAAAGCAAAACGAACGAGCAGGTGCAAAAGTTCGAGCTCATCATTTGTAACCATTTACCTGTAGTGCTTCCTGAAGGGGCCCTCCAGAATCCGGTTGCCTACTTGCAACTATTGTGTGACCCTGCTCTGACAGTCACAGAATAGTTACAAGTATGCCATTGCATCCTGTTAAAAAAAATTATTTACATTGCATTTGCAACAAAAAGGAAAGGGAGCAGACAAGCAGGTGCCAGCCTTCATTAATGTCAGTTGGGGCAGGGCAGGTGTTGTTGTTTGCAAAACTTAAAGCACTTAGCAGGTGTTTGTTCACTCAGTGGTCAATCAGAGGGTGTTGTGATGACACTGAGGGTGGCATGGGTGTGCCAGCCAGAGGGTGGCATGGGTGAACCAGAGTGCCAGTGTTGACAGAGGATGGCAGTGCTTTGCTTTCCCCCAATAATGTACACTGGTGAACTAGAGGGTGATGTGATGACACAGAGGGTGACATGGGTGAGCCAGAGGGTGGCATGGGTGACCAAAGAGAGTGCCAGTGGTGACAGAGGGTGGCAGTGATGAAGAAAGCTTAGCAAACAGGCTGGGCACGTAGAAACAACAAGTTCGCAAAACTGGCGACCCGACAAGTAAGTTCGCAATTTGCGAAATTGTACAAAACCCTCGCGAACTTGCAGAAACCCGTGCGAACACACACACCCCCAAAAAATCCGCAAATCCGCGAGAATTCGCGGATTTCGCGTATTTTCGCAATCCGCGAATACGCAAATCCGCAAATTCGCGGATTGCGAATCCGCAAAATCCGCCCATGCCTAAATTATATAGTTAGGAATTTGCATTTACAAAACCTTGAAAATTCACTGAAAAAACCATAGGTTAGAGACCATATATAGTTAGCTGGACATTTTATTGATATAAAACCAATGAAATTCCATATATAGTTAGTTGCACTAACTATATATCGCGCACCCGCAATCCACTGCTGATGATGTCACATATTACATCATTCATGACATGGTCAGTGACATCACTGATGACATCACTGATGACATCTCAAATGACATCACTGATGACATCACTGATGACATCTCAAATGACATCACTGATGACATCATGACACACCAATACCAGTTACTACATACGCACTCATTGATTCCTACGTCTACACACACATTCACTCATTCACCCATACAATCACTCATACATACAGTCACTCATTATTACAACACTATAATATGCACTCATACACCTATGCAGACACTCACACACTGCCACTCATCCATGGAGTTACTCACACACCTAGTCAGTCCTGTAAAGAATCAATCACACTTCCATTTCCTCATCTATACAGTTAAACACAGAACACCATACTTCAGTGACATCACTGATGACATCACTGATGACATCCCAAATGACATCACTGATGACATCTCAAATGACATCACTGATGACATCATGACACACCAATACCAGTTACTACATACGCACTCACTGATTCCTACGTCTACACACACATTCACTCATTCACCCATACAATCACTCATACATACAGTCACTCATTATTACAACACTATCATATGCACTCATACACCTAGTCAGTCCTGTGAAGAATCAATCACACTTCGATTTCCTCATCTATACAGTTAAACACAGAACACCATACTTTTCACACATATACTAACACATACTTACTCTCTTATACAATCACTGATACAAGTACACATTGATATGCACAGAGTCACACACCTCCCAGCCAGCCACACACACACTCAGTCTTCCATACATCCACTCATTCTTCAATATGTAAAACATATTTAAACTTTACAAAAACACACAGACACTAGATGATGTCATCAGTGATGTCATTTGAGATGTCATCAGTGATATCATTTGAGATGTCATCAGTGATGTCATCAGTGATGTCACTGACCATGTCATGAATGATGTAATATGTGACATCATCAGCAGTGGATTGCGGGTGCGCGATATATAGTTAGTGCAACTAACTATATATGGAATTTCATTGGTTTTATGTCAATAAAATGTCCAGCTAACTATATATGGTCTCTAACCTATGTTTTTTTCAGTGAATTTTCAAGGTTTTGTAAATGCAAATTCCTAACTATATATGGTCTATAACCTATGTTTTTTTCAGTGAATATATATATATATAAATAAAGGCTCCTCAAATCTTCCCGATCTTGTTCTGAGATCTGTTTGGCTGCCAACATTTCAACCAGGAATTGCTGGCAGCCATCTTGGGACTTGGCTTCAGCTGTGTCCCACAACAAATGTTTAAACAAAGTAAAAGGGCATGATAGGAATATCCTGACTCCTTAGCTCTGGTCCCTGTAACCTTTTCAGTGAATTTCTAAAGTTTTTTAAATGCTAATTCCTAACTATAACATCCCTGTAACCTTTGTTTTTTTCAGTGAATATCAATGCTTTTTTCAAATAAGTCGCATTTGCAGAGTGGTGGAAAAGGGGGCTGGGCCTTCGACCAGCTTTCAGGAATCCTGCTGTGTTGGACTTTCCAGAGGATCCAGGAGGGCTTCTTGGCCCCCAAGATCCTTCAGGAATAAAGTGAACTTAATTACCCAACCTGTAGTGCCGAGTGGTAGAGAAAGGGGGCATGGCCCCCAAATACCTCTTAACAATCCCACTGTGTGGGACTTACTGGAGGTTACAGAAGGGATAGTTGGCCCCCCAAGGATTCCCCCAAGTATGGCCCCCTCCCATTTTGGTTTATGGCCCTGTGGAGGTGTTGGCCCATGTGGGTCCATGAGGCCCCCCTTACAAATATTGAAGCCCTGGGGAGGTGGTGGTCCCTGGGGCATGGGGGAACTCATGGGGCTCCCTGAGTCCCTTTAAAATGGTCCCAAGGAGGTGGTGGTTCTCAAGGCTCAGGGGGTCCATGCAGCCCCCCCTATTTCTTATAAACTGGCCTGCGTGACCCACTATAGTAAAATAAACCCCAGGAAGGTGGCAGTTCCATGGGTATATAAATGCCCTAGGAGGGGGGCCCCATGTGTCCTCTTCCTTTGATTAATTATATTTGGACCATGCCCCCAGGATTTGACCAACCAGGGGTCTCCTCAAAGAGATGTGCGGAAACCCACGCTTTGCTTAAAAACATTTATGGCAGGAGACACGGATCCAGCACAAGTCCCATCAAAAGTGTTTTAAAAATGCTTGTTTGGCCAGCAGGGTCCCTGTTAACCCCCCCCCCCCCCCCAACCAAGATGCCTAAGGGGGTCAGGGAGGGTGTATCTACCCTGCCTCATGTTCTTTTTTTTAAATGTTTAAGATTACTGCTAACACTTTCAGGGTTGAAGCGTTGGCAGCCAACCGCATCCCAGCACGAAATCAGCACAGGTCACAGATCTATCTCGCTCTTATATATACACAACTGGAAATGTCTTTAAAGAACTCTGAAACTACTGAATGGATTTACACCGAATCACAAAAAGGAACTTCCTTGGACCAACATCTACCTTCCTGCCAAATTTGGTGTAAATCCATTCAAGAGTTTGGGCTGTGGCCGTATCTAATGGTCCTGTGGGAATTAACATGGGGGAAATGGTTCTCGGCCCACGTTGTCGGATCACCCTGAAACTTTAACGAAAGCAGCTCGCCTTCCTCGAGACGAATGGATCCCTCGACCCCTCACAGTCTGGCTTCCGAGCCAACCACAGCACCGAGACCGCCCTCATCGCTGCCACCGATGACATCCGAGCCCTGATGGACAACGGAGAAACAGCGGCCCTCATCCTCCTAGACCTCTCCGCGGCATTCGACACTGTCTGCCACCGCACCCTAGTGCAGCGCCTCAGCAACGTCGGAATTCAGGAGAAGGCACTGGAATGGATCGTCTCCTTCCTCGACGGAAGAACACAGAGAGTCCGTCTACCACCGTACAAGTCAGAGGCCACCGAAGTCATCTGCGGCGTCCCTCAAGGATCCTCGCTGAGCCCCACCCTCTTCAACGTCTACATGAGCCCCCTCGCGCCCATCGCACGCCAACACAACCTGAACATCATCTCCTACGCCGATGACACCCAGCTGATCCTCTCCCTGACCAACGACCCCGCCGCTGCCAGAGCCAACCTTCACGAAGGGATGAAAGATGTAGCCGAGTGGATGACGACCAGCCGCCTGAAACTGAACTCAGACAAGACGGAAGTCCTCATCCTGGGCTCCTCGCCCTCCGCCTGGGACGACTCCTGGTGGCCCCCCGCCCTGGGCACCGCACCCACACCGACAGACCACGCACGCAACCTGGGCTTCATCCTGGACTCCTCCCTCTCCATGACCAGACAAGTCAACGCCGTCTCCTCGTCATGCTTCAACATCCTGCGCATGCTACGGAAGATCTTCCGGTGGATCCCCATCGAGACCAGGAAGACGGTCACCCAGGCCCTCGTCACCAGCCGACTGGACTACGGCAACGCCCTCTACGCCGGAACCACCGCCAAGCTCCAGAAGAGACTCCAGCGGATCCAGAACGCCTCAGCCAGACTCATCCTCGACATCCCCCGACGCAGCCACATCTCCGGACATCTGAGAGACCTGCACTGGCTCCCCGTCAACAAAAGGATCACCTTCCGTCTCCTCACCCACGCACACAAAGCCCTACACGATCAATGCCCGAGCTACCTCAACAACCGCATCAACTTCTACGCTCCCAAACGCCACCTCCGATCAGCCAGCCACGCCCTCGCCGCCGTCCCCCGCATCCGAAGAACGACAACAGGAGGAAGGTCCTTCTCCCACCTGGCCGCCAAGACCTGGAACTCCCTCCCTCCCGACCTGCGCCTGACCCAAGACCACCTCTCCTTCAGGAAGAAGCTCAAGACCTGGCTGTTCGAGCAGTAGCGCCCCCCCCCCCCAAGCGCCTTTAGACCCTCCGGGTAGGTAGTGCGCTCTATAAATGTCCTTGATTGATTGATTGATTAAGTGAGTGTCATATCAGTTCTGAATATTTTGTGAAAATTCATCAAAACGGTGCCAAAATTATTGGCAAGTCAATGGAAACTAGGTCCTAACTATAACTAACTATCGGTGACCGCCTGTAAAGGGTGTTGCTATATATCAACTTACTGGAATAGAATACTGCTTTAGCACCTGGCCAATATGTGGCACTTTTTGGGAGGAACAGGGATTGTGCGGCTGGATTGTCAGTGGCAGTGATTATTGAGAACTTTTATATTCGAATATTTGTGTGTGTTTATATATTACCTACTGGCGATAGCCAGTTGGTATATATAGCTAGGATTGGCTACCACAGGAAATCCGCAACATTCTATTGAGAATAGCTTTGGTGCCGGTTGAGGAATTTGCGTGTAATTTTCCAAAATTTTGGCCAGCTCCGCTGCGCTCCTTCCCTGAAAGTTTCGGGGGGATTCGTGAAGTGGGGGCTGAGAAAAAAGGGGGGTCCCAAAACATGTTTTCCCCATGTTAATTTCCATAGGACGTTCTGACAAGTCTACAGCCCGAAC
This sequence comes from Lissotriton helveticus, assembly GCF_964261635.1. Classification (NCBI taxonomy): domain Eukaryota; kingdom Metazoa; phylum Chordata; class Amphibia; order Caudata; family Salamandridae; genus Lissotriton; species Lissotriton helveticus. The sequence goes on from NC_136065.1 coordinate 447,323,989, forward strand.
CGCTGAACGGAATTACACCAAACTTGGCAAAACTGTAGGGACTGGTATGCAGAGGTGCCTTTGCTATATTTGGTGAAAATTGCTCCAGTGGTTTTTATGAAAATTAACTTCAAAAACACATATATATCTGGGCGGAGCCTAACCACACATCTGATCTGATTGGCTGTCAGCACTTCATCCAAGAAGTGTTGGCAGCCATCTTGGGACCAATATACATGATAGCACCTCATAAAAAAGCATTGTAGTTAATAGAGGGTTTTAGGACTTTAGTTACATTATACATCATTTGTTGATGGTACCATACTCATTTTAGGAATTGTGGTGTAATCTATGGTGATTTTACCATGTGAAAAAGCCTTCTGCTGGGATATCATGAATCATGTTTGAAAGAAAACTATTATCTCATGCTTTTCCCACAGTGGTTTGGAAGGGGATCTATAAGCTAAACTGAAAGCACATTTTCTGTAAATTCACATTATCTTTCTCAGTCATGTGAGAATGAAGTCTGACATTCTCAGTAAAACATGCACATCCAACAAGGACAGAGACTGTCAGTTGATTCCTTTGTGTTCTACTGCAGCCTCCTAGAGTGTTCTAAAGAACAACTAGAGCGCTAACAGTCCTACTTATTACAAAGGTATGGCACACCTGAAGCCATCTTGATTGAAATAAAGTGGTAACTCTTAAAACATTTAATTTAAAAAGGAGCAAAATGAGGGGGTATATTTTGCCATAGAAAGTATGATTAGTGCTGCAGAAAGAAAAATTAGGGCACATTTTGAGTGACTTCTCAAATCCTCTTCTATTTCATTTAAAAATTCTGACATGCAGTCTCCCAAGATGGCCACCAGAGACAAAAGAGCCCAAATGTAGCCCAAATATCACCCAGATGTAGCCCAAGTATAGCCCAATGACAGAATGTCCCAGATTGTTCTAAAGAACAACTAGAGCGCTAACAGTCTTACTTATTACAAAGGTATGGCACACCTGAAGCCATCTTGATTGGAATAAAGTGGTAACTCTTAAAACATTTAATTTAAAAAGGAGCAAAATGAGGGGGTATATTTTGCCATAGAAAGTATGATTAGTGCTTCAGAAAGAAAAATTAGGGCACATTTTGAGTGACTTCTCAAATCCTCTTCAATTTCATTAAACAAAATTCTGACATGCAGACTGAAACATGCACTTTGAATACCAGCAGCAGACTTCCCTGGTGAGCAGTAGCTTTACTACAGTGATCTAATGAGCAACTAGAGTGCTAAAATTCTGAATTTATGGCAAATGTGTGACACATCTGGATGCCTTCTTGATGGAACCAAAGTAAACAAGCATTGAAAATGCAATAGATCTCGCCCTCGTTTAAGTTAAAGCCATTCTGTTTGTAATGAGGTGGCTTTTTAGCTTTGCTTTTATTAGTGGTTTTTAAACTTTTATGTAAATAACATGCATATGTATGCATATATGTATATGTATGCATGCATTTATATTTGTATATATATAGATATACAGATTATATATGTTTATATATGTATGTATATACATATATACACATACATATATATAAATGCATCTGCATATATATGCATATTACCTACTGGCGGTCGCCAGTAGGTATATATAGTTAGGATTTTTTCTCTATGGGATTTTTGAAAATTCTATGTCTAATAACTTTGGCGTTTGTGGACGGAATTGGCTGAAATTTTCAGGAAAATGGAACAGTTTGTTTCTGAGCAGCCCCTGAAAATTTGGGGGGGTTTCGTCAAGGGGGGGGCCGAGAAAAAAGGGGGGTCCCAAAACGTGTTTTTAACATTGAGTTTTCCATAGGGCGGTTGGCCTCACTTTTAGCCCGAACGGCTGAATGGATTTGCACGAAACTTGGCAAAATTGTAGGGACTGGTAGCCCGATGTGCCTTTGCTAGGTCTCAATATATGTGCTCCAGTGGATTTTGAGAAATTAACGTTCAAAAAAAGATATATATCTGTAACAGCGGACCAGGCAGCGCTCCAGTTCGCGTACTTTTCGCGTTACGGAGCTTTGTGAAGCGAAGCTGATTGGTTCTCCGGCGTCTGTAAACATTCCAAACAGTCCGTAGCGGCCGCCATCTTGTCTCTCGGTAGGATCGAGAGACAAGAGGAGGCCAAAGCGAAGGGGCAAATGACCATAAGGGGGCATAGTAGATCCTCCCTGACCCTCTAGGTTTGATGTGGAGGTTTTAAAAGGGCCCCGCGGGGCAAAAAAATAAATAAATAATAATAATCGAACGGCTGAATGGATTTGCACGAAACTTGGCAAAATTGTAGGGACTGGTAGCCCGATGTGCCTTTGATAGGTCTCAATATATGTGCTCCAGTGGATTTTGAGAAATTAACGTTCAAAAAAAGATATATATCTGTAACAGCGCTCCGCTTCGCGTACTTTTCGCGTAACGGAGCTTTGCGAAGCTGATTGGTTCTCCGGCGTCTGTAAACATTGCAAACAGTCCGTAGCGGCCGCCATCTTGTCTCTCGGTAGGATCGAGAGACAAGAGGAGGCCAAAGCGAAGGGGCAAATGACCATAAGGGGGCATAGTAGATCCTCCCTGACCTCTTAGGTTTGATGTACCATTTTGCCAAGTTTGGTGTAATTCCGTTCAGCCATTCAGGCTGTAGACGTATCTAAATGTCCTATGGAAAATTGCATGGGGAAAACACATTTGAAAGTGTTGAAATTTAGAACCAATTAAAATGTTACTTTGGTTTTGTATTTGTGTGTGATGAAAGTTAATTGGTTATGTATATATCTAAAATGAGAGGAAACCACAGCCATTTTGTGATACTACTGTCTGAGGTACATTTGTGAGGAAATTTTGGTGCTCAATTTCTGGTGTTTGGTTTACACAGTACTAACACTTCTCCTACTTTTAAAAAGGTGAGTTGTTAATTTGTAAGGGGAACTATGTTGTACACTTTAAGATAATTTGAAAAATGTTTTCTGTTATTTATTTACAGTCCTTCTGTTATACTAAATACTTGATAAAGTTAGTTTTATATTATGTATTACTAAAAACGATAAATGAAAGTGATTATTTTTTTCTGCAATTTACAGCAAGCAATTTCAAAATAAAATGGCTCACAATGAAGAGACCGTGGCAATTTCTTTTGAATTATCCACTACATTTATTGAAATTGACAGCACCAATAATGAAGTATTCTCAGAAGGAGGAGATGACTTGAATGATTTTTTGGATCAATCTCTTGATGGCGAATTTATCGAATGTTTGGAGACCATAGAGTTACAAGAATCATCATTGCAGACTTTTCATGAGGAGATTCCAGATGAGATGATTGAAGAGGAAATTCCTGATGAGGACATGTTACTAGTTCTTTCAAATTTTGAAAATTCAGAAGAATAAATTTATATTTAGAAATACAAAAATTGTTTGAGACATTATTCATTTTTATTTTTAATTTATGAGGTTGTAGCGAAGTGATTGTAGTATAAAATGAGACTTATAGTATAGAGTGGAACATTTTTATGTTACATGGTAAGTTTACTCATATTTACTTTCCTTCTTCCACTATATTATCTCCAATGTGTATTTGACATCTCTTCTTCATCTCCGGCCTCCTTTCTCTCACTGTCTGTCTCTGATGCATCTTATCGCTGCCATTTGTGTAATTACAGAAGAGAGTAAAATAAAATAGTTCGGAACGTGAAAAGGGGGCAAAGTAGAGTACCCCTCACCCCCTAGGCCTTCTCAGGCGGTCCCAAAAGGATCAGTTTCTGCTTTCCTGAGAGATTATGGTATGAGTTCCATATACCACAATAACTTGCATTACAACATGCAAGATATCTATCTCCTATTACCAACTTTTGGAGATATTCGCGCTAAGCGCGAATATCTCCAAAAACTAACACCTGCCCTGAGCAGTTCTTAGCCATGTTATCCAATGGGAGGTGGATAACATGGCTAAGAGCATTAGCTCGGTAATGCATGAATATCGCTGACTTTTTAGCGATATTCATGCATTGCGGCCGTTTTTTATCGCATTTGCGATAAACCTTGATAATAGCAAGGTTTATCTTCGATAATTTCTGACGATGCTTAGCGGTAAAAAAATTCGTTGCTAAGCATCGTTAGCGATAAATATCGCTTACATTTGGCAATATGCACCAACGTCTGTTAACGTTCGATTTGAAGGAAATGAGGAAGTGTTGAAAAACATTGTCTGCGCCATCTTGCCTTTTTTGAAATGCCACACTTTTGTTGTGCACGGCAGCCATTTTAGATGCCTTGACCAGACCCACTCTCTGCACGCTGTCGATTCGTAGCATGGCTCCCCACCCTCGCAAGCATCTTCCCCAGGCACTGCTCACCCCCGCTCTCTGTCTTATGCATGGGCAATAAACCTTCCCCCATCTGCGCTGCTCTTCCCTGAGAATCACACTCTGTGCCCGCCCGACACCTCCCTTTCGCCCTATTCACTACCGCACCCTCTGACACTCCTCTTCTTCTGTGTCCGATTGTCCAGGCCGGTCCTAGGCTATCAGCTAGCCCTGCAGATGTAGTTTATGGCCCCAGCTGTAAAGAATCACCCCTCTTCAAAGGAGTTATAGTAGATCAAGGCCCACACCCGATGAGATCCGTCACACCACACGTGTTCATACTATCTGAAAACCATCCTGTATTGTGATTGGGGAGGGGACCGAGCCTGAAGCGGAAGATTCCAGGGATGACTCTTTGTACATCAAAGTTTTTACAATTATGTGTCACATTAAAAATATATAGCACTCCAACAAAGTAGTAGGAATATAAAACTTTAATAACTTATAAATATATACAACAAAACAAAAACAGTAAAAACATTTAAACAATGAAGAGACCATGGCAATTTCTTTTGAATTATCCACTACATTTAATGAAATTGACAGCCCCAATAATGAAATATTCTCACAAGGAGGAGATGACTTGAATGATTTTTTTGATCAATCTCTTGATGGCGAATTTATCGAATGTTTGGAGACCATAGAGTTACAAGAATCATCATTGCAGACTTTTCATGAGGAGATTCCTGATGAGATGATTGAAGAGGAAATTCCTGATGAGGACATGTTACTAGTTCTTTCAAATTATGAAAATTCAGAAGATGTTGCCTGGGGGTGGGTCGTCAGTAGCAGTCTGTTGTGCGAATAGTTCCAAGGCAGCAGAACGCGCTGAAATCTAGATGGCACGAAGGTGATGTCTAGTAAGTTGCCGCCCAGCAAATAACGGCGTGGGGCGCCGCGGGGGGGCAAGCAGTCCAAAGTTCCGTTAAAAGGGCAAAGGAAAGGATCGGTGGTTTGAACCATCAGTCAAAAAGGGGAGGGGGTGCAACAATTTTTCCTACCGGGTCACACTGTGCTTTCACCGGAACTGAGGTCTGCAGGATTCTAGTCATTCAAACTGAGGCTGGCGGCAGCATGGGAGCGCCGACGTCCCGCGGCTACAGTTTCGTCACTCCACGGGTGATCATGGCAGTCATTCCCCATCGGGGGTGTCTGCGGGGGTCGGGGACTCCCGCGGCTCCTCTAGAATCTTCAAGGTCGTGGAGGACTACGGTGGTGGAGTCAACCAGTGACCGGGCCATTTCTTTATGCTGGGCCCGCTCTTGCCAGGTCGACCGCCATTTTGAGAGTTCGGTAGCTACTGGCGATCGCGGGGTCAAATGAGCGGACGGGCTCCACCCTGCCGGGCGAGACGTTGCAGCATCGCCACAGTGGAAGAACCCTTTTCCGGGCGCCTGGAGCGCTGAGGGTGCAGGTGGGAAGCCTCCACCTGGGGAGGCGGGAGAGGCCTGTTCGCACCGTCTCTCCCTCCCAGTGCACCCCACGGCGTCTCGCTTGAGATTTGTTATGGCCGGACCAGGCGATGAGGACGAGAGGGGGGGGGGTTCGGAGGCATGTGCAAGACATCCCCCCCCCCAGGGTTGTTGCAGCAATTATTCAAGAAAGAAGAAATGTCCCGTCCGTCTTTGGGCCGGACCTCCGGTGGATGGCGGCCGGACGCCCTTTGCTCTGGCCCCATGAACGGGTTCCTTGGCTCATCGGCTGCAGCCCGATCCCGTCGGCCCCAGCCCCCGGCCGTTGGTGGCCGGACCGGGAGAGAGTGTGGAGGGACAACCTGCAACTCTCAAGGGCCACCGCGGCCGGACTGGGAGAGAGAGGGGAGGGTCGAGGACACGGACATCCCCCCCCCCTAAAACTCTACAGTGTTGTCAATCCCCCTGGCCGGGTCCCGCTGGCCTCGGCCTCTCCTCCGGCTACACCCTACGTGATGATCTCCTGGCCGAGGCGTGGCAGCAGGACCCACCTTATATGTGTTGCTTCCGGCTGGGCGTAGCCGAAAACCTGTTGCCCTTTGGAAGTTTCTAGAATGGGGCGGATGTCTGCTGACTTCTATCTTTCCCAGTTTGCCGTTATTTGGCCGTGGCAGGCGGTGGGACAGACACGTTTTGGGGCAGTGAGGGGCGATGTTTTCAGGTTTCTTTTTACGGGCTTACTTCTAACGTTTCTTGTTTCTAGGACAATAATAGGTTTTATCATTACGTATTGTTATCGTTTCTTTGTTTGTTATTTAATAAAAAGTTCATCAGTGGCCTACTGATTTTCGTTTTCCTATTCTTTTCTTTCCAGGTTGTTTCATGCTAAAGTTTCTGTTAACAGGATACAGTGATCACTTCGTTATTATTGCATATGTCCTTTTCACTAGGGGTGCTCTCTTGTCGGGCCAGATGACCTATCTCTAGTAAATGGTCCGGGTGAAACAGGTGCATCAATCAGTGGGGAGTAGATAGGCATGACAGATTACAACGGGGGAGAAAGGTCCGCATTACGTACCCTTTCACTACTTGCAAAGATTTTCCTACGTTTATTTGCAAACAGGGAATACCTCCAAAAAGAACTAATTCCCAAACAGTCAATGTTCGGACAATCAATCAATCAATGAGGAATGAAATAGGTACGACGTGTTAAAGGTTTGCGTTACCTACCCTTCACTATCTGCAAAGGGAGAGAGAATATTCCTATTCTTCCTCGTTTGCAGGCAGAGAAGATCCTTAAGAGAACCAACTTCGAACAATTCAATGCTCGATTCAAACAATCAACAAGGGGTACTGTGAACACAAATGAACGCCGCTTATGTACATACACACTGCTATTTTCAACAGGTTGTTCCTAATGTTTCTATTTTAGCGAGGTCAAAAAGAGATCCCATTAGTGGCCTACTGATTTTGCTCGATTTCTTTTGTTTTTTTACACGATTTTTCGCTATCTGCAAAGACTAAACAGAGTATTGCGACTCTGTGCTTGTTTGTAAATAGAGAATGAACCAAAGAGAACAATCAATCAAATGGAGAGAGAAGCAGGCACGACGGATTACAACGGGGGCAAAGGCCTGCGTTAACTACCCTTCACTATCTGCAAAGAGAGAGTACTCCTAATAGAAATGAGGGGTGGGGGGCAGCATTCAAAGCAGATCAGTGTGCATAAACACGAAAATGTTTTTACTTACCACGTACTTGACATTCGACAGCTTATGATATTTGCTATTAAAAAACCTTGAAAATTCACTGAAAAAACCATAGGTTATAGACCATATATAGTTAGGAATTAGCATTTACAAAACCTTGAAAATTCACTGAAAAAACCATAGGTTATAGACCATATATCGTTAGGAATTAGCATTTAAAAAACCTTATTTTACTCACACAAAACCATTGAAATTCCATATATAGTTAGTTGCACTAACTATATATCGCGCACCCGCAATCCACTGCTGATGATGTCACATATTACATCATTCATGACATGGTCAGTGACATCACTGATGACATCACTGATGACATCTCAAATGACATCACTGATGACATCACTGATGACATCTCATTTGACATCAATGACCACATCACTGATGATATCATTCATGTGACAATACAATGCATCTCCTCACATTTTAATATAACCTTTGTTACACCCAGTGTTAAATACAGAGTATAATTTTTGAAACCATTCACACACCAATACTAGTTACTACATACGCACTCACTGATTCCTACGTCTACACACACATTCACTTATTCACCCATACAATCATTCATACATACAATCACTCATCTTTACAACACTATCATATGCACTCATACACCTATACAGATACTCACACTCTGCCACTCATCCATGGAGTTACTCACACACCTAGTCAGTCCTGTAAAGAATCAATCACACTTCCATTTTCTTGTCTATACAGTTAAACATAGAGCACCTTACATTTTCAAACATATACTAACACATACTTACTCTCTTATACAATCATTGATACAAGTACACATTGATCTGCACAGAGTCACACACCTCCCAGCCAGCCACACACACACTCAGTCTCCCATACAAATACTTGGACAATCAATCAATAACCCATATAGTTAATCATATAGCTACTGATCAACACATGCAGCAGTTTACAGAACAACAGACATAATGATGCACAAATTAAGACAGTTTAGTCACTAACCCATGCACTCAGTGAGACACATTTAATCACTCACTCATACATTCAGTCATGCACCTACTAAATCCTTCATCCAGACACTTATACTTCCACTCATTCTTCAATATGTAAGACATATTTTAACTTTACAGAAACATACAGTCACTGGATGTTGTCATCAGTGATGTCATTTGAGATGTCAAATGAGATGTCATCAGTGATGTCATCAGTGATGTCATTTGAGATGTCATCAGTGATGTCATCAGTGATGTCACTGACCATGTCATGAATGATGTAATATGTGACATCATCAGCAGTGGATTGCAGGTGCGCGATATATAGTTAGTGCAACTAACTATATATGGAATTTCAATGGTTTTGTGTGAGTAAAATAAGGTTTTTTAAATGCTAATTCCTAACGATATATGGTCTATAACCTATGGTTTTTTCAGTGAATTTTCAAGGTTTTGTAAATGCTAATTCCTAACTATATATGGTCTATAACCTATGGTTTTTTCAGTGAATATATATATATGTGTATATGTGTGCGTGTAGAGAGAGGTAGAGAGGTAGAGGTAGAGAGGTAGAGGTAGAGAGGTAGAGACTAGTAGAGAGGTAGAGACTAGTAGAGAGAGAAGTAGAGAGAGGTAGAGAGGTAGAGAGTAATAGAGAGTAGAGAGTGAGTAGTAGAGAGTAGTAGAGAGCAGTAGAGAGAGTAGCAGAGAGTGAGTAGTAGAGAGTAGTAGAGTGAATAGTAGAGTGAGTAGTTTAGAGTAGTAGAGAGTGAGTAGTAGAGAGTGAGTAGTAGAGAGTAGTAGAGAGTAAGTAGTAGAGTGAGTAGTAGAGAGCAGTAGAGAGTGAGTAGTAGAGAGTAGTAAAGAGTGAGTAGTAGAGAGTAGTAGAGTGAGTAGTAGAGAGTGAGTAGTAGAGAGTAGTAGAGAGTGAGTAGCAGAGAGAGAGAATAGTAGAGAGTAGTAGAGAGTGAGTAGTAGAGTGAGTAGTAGAGAGCAGTAGAGAGTGAGTAGTAGAGAGTAGTAAAGAGTGAGTAGAGAGTAGTAGAGTGAGTAGTAGAGAGTGAGTAGTAGAGAGTAGTAGAGAGTGAGTAGCAGAGAGAGTGAGTAGTAGAGAGTAGCAGAGAGTGAGTAGTAGAGTGAGTAGTAGAGAGTGAGTAGTAGAGAGTAGTAGAGAGAGAGTAGTAGAGAGTGAGTAGTAGAGAGTAGTAGAGAGTGAGTAGTAAAGAGTGAGTAGTAGAGAGAGAGTAGTAGAGAGTGAGTAGTAGAGAGTAGAGAGTAGTAGAGAGTGAGTAGTAGAGAGTAGTAGATAGTGAGTAGTAGGGAGTGAGTAGTAGAGAGAGAGCAGTAGAGAGTAGTAGAGTAGTAGAGAATGAGTAGTAGAGAGTGAGTATTTGAGAGTAGTGGAGTAGGAGAGAGTAAGTAGTAGAGAGTAGTGGAGAATATTCCAAAGTTTGGCACAGCACCACTTGCACAATAAGTCCAATCAAATCATATCACTTAGAGTCCTTATTGAAGCGCTGAATCTTGGTGTATATTCAAATGCTTTTATTTTCCTTAAGTTTATGTACCTCAGTCAGCCTGACACCTTTCGTTCTGTACAACAGAACTTCTTCAGGGCGTTCTTATTTCCTTCAAGTTATGTCGGTATCCTGTTGTCATATAACTAGATATTTCTTCCAATGGTTAGACGAGACGTAAGTACATTCTTATTCAAAGTGACTAGGTATCAATTTTACCCACACAATTCGGGCAGACTTGAGTAATTTATAGCATCCTCAAAGTCAGTCTTTCAAAACTTCCAAAGAATAGGACATGATAATCCAAATCCAAATGTTTCTCAAGAAAAGTCATTTTCAATCGTTCGGAATATCGGCGTTTGGGCAGATGTGACCCAGGGACCCCCAGTATGCAAGGGGAATTAGTCCCCCCTCTGCAAACGCGCCAGTGGCCTGCGTTGCAAAGAGGTGCAAAAAGGGGCATAGCTTCATTACACCTCTGTGAAATGCAGCCCCCTGGCGCATTCTGGAGGTTCCAGGTGGGCTAGTTGGCTCCCAGGGACCCCTAGTATGCAAGGGGAATTAGTTCCCCCTCTTCAAACATGCACGGGGGCTGCGTTGTAGAGAGGTGTAAAAAAGGGTGTGGCCTCATTACACCTCTCTGCAATGCAGCCCCCTGGCGCATACTGGAGGCTCCTGGTGGGCTAGTTGGCCCCCAGGGACCCCCAGTATGCAAGGGAAATTAGTTCCCCCTCTGTAAACACGGCCGGGGGCTGCGTTGCAGAGAGGTGTAACAAGGGGCATAGCCTCATTACACCTCTGCAATGCAGCCCCCTGGCGCATACTGGAGGTTCCAGGTGGGCTAGTTGGCCCCCAGGGGCCCCCAGTATGCAAGGGGAATTAGTTCCCCCTCTTCAAACATGCACGGGCTGTGTTGCAGAGAGATGTAAAAAGGGGCGTGGCTTCATTACACCTCTTTGCAATGCAGTCCCCTGGCGCATACTGGGGATTCCTGGTGGGCTTTCAGGTCTTATATAGTTAGGAATTAGCATTAAAAAAACCTTGCAAATTCACTGAAAAAACCATAGGTTTCAGGCATTATATAGTTAGGAATTAGCATTTAAAAAACCTTTGAAATTTACTGAAAAAACCATAGGTTTCAGGCCTTATATAGTTAGGAATTAGCATGTAAAAAACCTTTAAAATTCACTCAAATAACTATAAGTTTTAGGGGTGTTATAGTTAGCTGGACATTTCACTCATACAAAACCATTGAAATTGCTCCTATATAGTTAGTTGTACTAACTATATTTCGCGCACCCGCAATCCACTGCTGATGATGTCACATATTACATCATTCATGACATGGTCAGTGACATCACTGATGACATCTCAAATGACCTTGCAATTCGGAAAGGGTTTTGCAAGGGACAACGAAATTGAAAGTATGCAGCGAGAAATAACAAACTTTTTTTAAAAAGCATCAGCCACTGGAGGGGAATAATTGACGAACTCTGCACCACAAGGACCAGCATGCTTCACAGGAAGGCTCAATAAGGGCCGCCCACCAGGGGGTTAAAAACTTAAATTGGAAACAATCACCTTGTTGGCTGTGAGTTCGGTGGATGCTGTGGCTTCCCTTTGAAAAAGGTCGGGAGACCGAAATGCATCAGGATTGCCAGAGCTGTAAATAAAGACACCATCAGCAATTCCGTTGTGAGTGCGGCTCGTTTCTTCCTGTGGGGAGAGTTGATAGAATTTGTACCGGCTTGGTTCTGCCGCGAAGATCGCACCGCCTGCAAAGAGCGCCATGACTGCCCGCATTGAACCACTGATGTTGGCTCCGATAAAACGGTACATGGGACAGTAGTGCGCCGCCAAACACTGGGTTTGGCTTGGTTTCCTGCAATTCGGAAAGGGTTTTGCAAGGGACAACAAAATTGAAAGTATGCAGCGAGAAATAACAAACTTTTTTTAAAAAGCATCACCCACTGGAGGGGAATAATTGACGAACTCTGCACCACAAGGACCAGCATGCTTCACAGGAAGGCTCAATAAGGGCCGCCCACCAGGGGGTTAAAAACTTAAATTGGAAACAATCACCTTGTTGGCTGTGAGTTCGGTGGATGCTGTGGCTTCCCTTTGAAAAAGGTCGGGAGACCGAAATGCATCAGGATTGCCAGAGCTGTAAATAAAGACACATCAGCAATTCCGTTGTGAGTGCGGCTCGTTTCTTCCTGTGGGGAGAGTTGATAGAATATATATATATATATATATATATATATTACCTACGGGCGGTCGCCAGTAGGTAGTTATAGTTAGGACCTATTTTCCCTAAGAAATGCGCAACATTCTATTTGCAATAACTTTGGCGCCGGTTGACGAATCTTCACGGAAGTTTCAAAACTCGTGGGGCGCTCCGGTCCGCTCCTATTCTGAAAGTTTGGGGGTGATTTGTCAAGCAGGGGCAGAGAAAAAGGTAGTCCCAAAATGTGTTTTCCCCATGCAATTTCCCATAGGAACCTTTAGTCGCATCTACAGCCCGAACTGCTGAACGGAATAACACCAAATTTGGCAAAGATGTAGTCCTTGGTTCAGACTTGTGCCTTTTGTTAAATGGTGTAAATCTGTTCAGTAGGTTTTTAGATATTAAAGGAAAAATATATATATATCTGGGCGGAGCCTAACCACACATCTCATCGTGAGATCTGATTGGCTGTCAGCACTTCATCCAAGAAGTGTTGGCAGCCATCTTGGGACCAATATACATGATCAATCAATCAATGACACTTATAAAGCGCGCTACATACCCGTAGGGTCTCAAGGCGCTGGGGGGGGGTGCCGCTACTGCTCGAACAGCCAGGTCTTCAGCTTCTTCCTGAAGGAGAGGTGGTCTTGGGTCAGGCGCAGGTCGGGAGGGAGGGAGTTCCAGGTCTTGGCGGCCAGGTAGGAGAAGGACCTTCCTCCTGTAGTCGCTCTTCGGATGCGGGGGACGGCGGCGAGGGCGTGGTTGGCTGATTGGAGGTGGCGTTTGGGAGCGTAGAAGTTGACTCGGCTGTTGAGGTAGCTCGGGCCTTGGTCGTGTAGGGCTTTGTGTGCGTGGGTGAGGAGGCGGAAGGTGATTCTTTTGTTGACGGGGAGCCAGTGAAGGTCTCTCAGATGTCCGGAGATGTGGCTGGTTCGCGGGATGTCGAGGATGAGTCTGGCTGAGGCGTTCTGGATCCGCTGGAGTCTCTTCTGGAGCTTGGCGGTGGTACCGGCGTAGAGGGCGTTGCCGTAGTCCAGTCGGCTGGTGACGAGGGCCTGGGTGACGGTCTTCCTGGTCTCGGTGGGGATCCACCAGAAGATCTTCCGTAGCATGCGTAGGATGTTGAAGCACGCCGAGGAGACGTTGTTGACTTGCCTGGTCATGGAGAGGGAGGGGTCCAGGATGAAGCCCAGGTTGCGTGCATGGTCTGTCGGTTTGGGTGCGGTGCCCAGGGCGGGAGGCCACCAGGAGTCGTCCCAGGCGGAGGGTGAGGAGCCCAGGATGAGGACCTCCGTCTTGTCCGAGTTCAGTTTCAGTCGGCTGGTCGTCATCCACTCGGCTACCTCTTTCATCCCTTCGTGTAGGTTGGCTCTGGCGGCGGCGGGGTCGTTGGTCAGGGAGAGGATCAGCTGGGTGTCGTCGGCGTAGGAGATTATGCTGAGGTTGTGTTTGCGTACGATGGCCGCGAGGGGGCTCATGTAGACGTTGAAGAGGGTGGGGCTCAGAGATGATCCTTGGGGGACGCCGCAGATGACTTTGGAGGCCTCTGACTTGTACGGTGGTAGGCGGACTCTCTGTGTTCTTCCGTCGAGGAAGGAGATGATCCATTCCAGCGCCTTGTCCTGGATTCCGATGTTGCTGAGGCGCCGTACTAGGGTGCGGTGGCAGACCGTGTCGAATGCCGCGGAGAGGTCTAGGAGGATGAGGGCCGCTGTTTCTCCATTGTCCATCAGGGCTCGGATGTCATCGGTGGCAGCGATGAGGGCGGTCTCGGTGCTGTGGTTGGCTCGGAAGCCGGACTGTGAGGGGTCGAGGGATCCGTTCATCTCGAGAAAGGCGGCCATCTGCTTGTTGACGGTCTTCTCGATGACTTTGGCTGGAAACGGGAGGAGCGAGATGGGGCGGTAATTCTTGAGGTCGGTGGGGTCCGCTGTTGGTTTCTTGAGTAGAGCGCTGAGTTCGGCGTGTTTCCAGCTCTCAGGGAAGATGGTGGTGTCGAAGGATGTGTTGATGATGTTTCGCAGGTGGGGTGCGATGACAGCGTCGGCCTTGTTGAAGACGTGGTGAGGGCAGGGGTCGGTTGGTGCTCCGGAGTGGATGGAGTTCATCGTGCGGATGGTGTCTTCGGTGCTGATCGGGGTCCAGGCGTGGAGGGTGGTGGTGGGGGGTGGTTGCTCGGTCACGGTGTGCGTTGGTTGGTTGTTGAAGCTGTTGTGTATGTCCGCGATCTTGTTGTGGAAGTATGAAGCGAGGGAGTTGCAGAAGTCTTGCGATGGGGTGATGTCGTTGTTTCCTGCGCTGGGGTTGGAGAGCTCTTTCACGATGTTGAAGAGTTCCTTGCAGTTGTGTGCGTTGTTGTCCAGCCGGTCCTTGAATGCTGTTTTCTTGGCGGCGCGGATCCGCTGGTGGTGTTTCCGGGTGGCAAGTTTGAAGGAGGTCCTGTTGTCCGGTGTCGGTTCCCTTCTCCAGACTTTCTCGAGGGCTCGGCAATTCTTCTTGGAGCTCTTGAGTTCGTCGGTGAACCATGGGGCCTTCTTGCTGCCGGGTCTGCTAGGCGGGGTCCTCAGTGGGGCGAGTTCGTCCGCGCAGTTGCTGATCCACTTCGTGAGGTTGTCGGCGGCCTGGCTGGGGTTCGCTGAGCTGGCGGGAGGGTGCTGACTCAGGGAAGCGGCGAGCTGGTCGGCTGTGATCTTGTTCCAGCTTCTGCGGGCGGCCTGTTGCTGGTGTTGGTGGCTCGTCGTTCTCTTGAAGGTGAAGTGGACGCAGCTGTGGTCCGTCCATTGAAGCTCTGTGGCGTGGCTGAAGTCGATGTCTGGGCTGGAGGAGAAGACTGCGTCGAGTGTGTGTCCGGCGAGGTGGGTGGGGGTGGACACCAGTTGCTTGAGTCCCAGGTTGGCGAGGTTGTCGAGCAGGGTGCTGGTGTTGCGGTCGCTGTTGTTCTCCAGATGGAAGTTGAGGTCTCCCAGGAGGATGTAGTCGGCGGAGGGGAGGGCATGCGGGCTGACGAAGTCGGCGATGTCCTCGCTGAATTGCGTGCGTGGTCCAGGGGGTCGGTAGATCAGGGTGCCTCTGAGGGTGGTGTTCGGGTTGGTGTGGATCTGGAAATGCAGGTGTTCGGCGCTGGTCAGTGTGTTGTCGGTGCTGGTCGTGAGACGGATGGTGCTCCTGTGGACGATGGCGATGCCTCCTCCCATCTGGTTGGTGTTTCGGTCCCTCCGGACGATCTTGTAGCCCTCTGGGATAGCGATGGCGATGTCGGGAGCTGAAGAGGCGTTCATCCAGGTCTCGGTGAGGAAGGCAACGTCCGGGGCTGTGGCGTCTAGGAGGTTCCAGAGTTCGATGGCGTGTCTGTGGACGGAGCGGGTGTTGAGCAGGATGCACTTCAGGTGGGTGCTGCTGGTGTTCGACTTGGCGGGTGCTGGAGTGAGGCAGGTCCGGATGCAGGTGAACTTGCAGGTGTGGCAGCTGAAAGGTCCGTGGGTGCGTCGTGGAGTGGCTTGATGGCAATCTGGGAGTCGGCCGGTGTTGAGAGCGGTGAGGGTGGCGGCGGAGTACGTCAGGCGGGACGGTCGGGGTCTTCGGGGGCCAGGGGTCCTGGCGCTGGTCGCGATCCGGTCGCGGACGGGCGCAGACGGGCTTACCTTTGGCGCGCCTTCGGCGCACAATCGGCGCGCCCGCTGCGCGTCAACGCTGCGCGTTCGCACGGTCGCCATTTAAGGCGAAGTGCGCGGGTGGGCGGAGCAGCTGGGAGGCGGGAGCGGGGAGGGTACAGAATAGAAAAAGGGGCGGGGAAAAGCGGCGGTGGCGGGAAGGGAGGGCGGAGGGCGGCGAGGTAGGCGGACAACAAGGAAGGAGAACCTAAACACGGGCAAAGAGAAATTGACCACGACAGGCACAAATTATAGACAAAACAAGGGAAAAAATAAAAATAAACAAAACAGGCACAAATTATAGACAAAACAAGGCAAAAACAATGTCAGCAGCGGAGACAGCCGGCAACCGGCAAACGAGGCAGCAGCGAGGCAGAGGGCAGGCAAGGGGCATACGCAGCAGCTGGTGGCCGTGCGGCGCGGGGGTGTCCCACAAGTGGCACCTCATTAAAAAGCATTGCAGTTAATAGAAGGTTTTAAGACTTTAGTTACATTATAAATCATTTGTTGATGGTACCATACTCATTTTAGGAATTGTGGTGTGTTGTAAGGTGATTTTACCACGTGAAAAAGGCTTCTGCTGGATATCATGAATCATGTTTGAGAGAAAACTATTTTCTCATGCTTTTCCCACAGAGGTTTGGAAGGTGATCTATAAGCTAAACTGAGAGCATATTTTCTGTAAATTCACATTATCTTTCTCAGTCATGTGAGAATGAAGTCTGACATTCTCAGTAAAACATGTACATCCAACAAGGGCAGAGACTGTCAGTTGATTCCTTTGTGTTCTACTGCAGCTTCCCTAAAGAACAACTGGAGTGCTAACAGACTTACTTATGACAAAAGTATAGCACACCTGAAGCCATCTCGATTGGAATAAAGTCGTAACTCTTAAAACACTTAATTTAACAAGGAACAAAATGAGGGGGTTCATTTTGCCATAGAAAGTATGATTAGTGCTGCAGAAAGAAAAATTAGGGCATATTTTGAGTGACCTCAAATCCTCTTCTATTTCATTAAAAAATTCTGACATGCAAACTGAAACATGCACTTTGAATACCAGCAGCAGACTTCCCTGGTGAGCAGTAGATTTACTACAGTGATCTAATGAGCAACTAGAGTGCTAGCATTCAGAATTTATGGCAAATGTGTCACACATCTGAATGCCTTCTTGAAGGAACCAAATTAAAAAACGGAAAGTATTTCCTACTGAGGAGACTGTAGTAAATGAGAAAATTAGGAAACTTCATAACAAATAAGTCTTCCAAGATGGCCACCAGAGACAAAAGAGCCCAAATGTAGCACAAATATCACCCAGATGTAGTCCAAGTATAGCCCAATGACAGAATGCCCCAGAGTGTTCTAAGGAACAACTAGAGCGCTAACAGTCTTACTTATGACAAAAGTATAGAACACCTGATGCCATCTTGATTGGAATAAATTGGTAACACTTAAAACATTTAATTTGTAAAGGAACAAGATGAGGGGCTTCATTTTGCCATAGACTTTATGATTAGTGCTGCAGAAAGCAAAAATAGGGCACATTTTGACATGCACTTTGAATACCAGCAGCAGACTTCCCTGGTGAGCAGTAGCTTTACTACGGTGATCTAATAAGCAACTAGAGTGCTGACTTCTGGATGTATGGCAAATATGTTGACACATCTGAATGCCTTCTTGATGGAATCAAAGTAAAAAACTAAAAGTATTTCCTACTGAGGAGACTGTAGTAAATGAGGAAGATAGAAAACTTCATAACAAATAAGTCTCCCAAGATGGCCACCAGAGACAAAAGAGACCAAATGTAGCACAAATATCACCTAGATGTAGCCCAAGTTTAGCCCAATGACAGAATGTCCCAGAGTCTTCTAAAGAACAACTAGAGCACTAACAGTCTTACGTATGACAAAGGTATGGAACACCTGAAGCCATCTTGATTGGAATAAAGTGGTAACACTTGAAACATTTCATTTGCAAAGGAACAAAATGAGAGGCTTCATTTTGCCATAGAAATTATGATCAGCGCTGCAGAAAAAAACCAATAGGGCACATTTAAACTTCTCAAATCCTCTTCTATTTCATTAAAAAAAATCCAACATGCAGACTGAAACATGCACTTTGAATACCAGCAGCAGACTTCCCTGGTGAGCAGTAGCTTTACTAAAGTGATCTAATGAGCAACTAGAGTGCTAACATTCTGAATTTATGGCAAATGTGTGACACATCTGAATGCCTTCTTGATGGAATCAAAGTAAAAAAACTGAAAGTATTTCCTACTGAGGAGACTGTAGTAAATGAGGAAATTAGGAAACTTCATAACAAATAAGTCTCCAAAGATGGCCACCAGAGACAAAAGAGCCCAAATGTAGCACACATATCACCCAGATGTAGCCCAAGTATAGCCCAATGACAGATGTCCCAGAGTGTTATAAAGAACAACTAGAGCGCTAACAGTCTTACGTATGACAAAAGTATAGAACACCTGAAGCCGTCTTGATTGGAATAAACTGGTAACACTTAAAACATTTCATTTGCAAAGGAACAAAATGAGGGCCTTCATTTTGCCATAGAAATTATGATTAGTGCTGCAGAACGGAAAATTAGGGCGCATTTCGACTTCTCAAATCCTCTTCTAATTTATAAAAAAATTCTAACATGCAGACCGAAACATGCACTTTGAATACCAGCAGCAGACTTCCCTGGTGAGCATTCGCTTCACTACAGTGATCTAATGAGCAACTAGAGTGCTAACATTCTGAATTCATAGCAAATATGTGACACATCTGAATGCCTTCTTGATGGAACCAAAGTAAAAAACGGAAAGTATTTCCTACTGAGGAGACTGTACTAAATGAGAAAATTAGGAAACTTCATAACAAATAAGTCTATCAAGATGGCCACCAAAGACAACAGAGCCCAAATGTAGCCCAAATATCACCCAGATGTAGCCCAAAAATAGCCCAATGACAGAATGTCCCAGAGTGTTCCAAAGAACAACTAGAGTGCTAACAGTCTTACTTATGACAAAAGTATGGAACACTTGAAGCCATCTTGATTGAAATAAAGTGGTAATACTTAAAACATTTAATTTCGAAGGAACAAAATGAGGGGCTTCATTTTGCCATAGAAATTATGATTAGTGCTGCAGAAAGAAAAATTAGGGCATATTTTGAGTGACTTCTCAAATCCTCTTCTATTTCATTAAAAAATTCTAACATGCAGACTGAAACCTGCACTTTGAATACCAGCAGCAGACTTCCCTGGTGCGCAGTAGCTTTACTACAGTGATCTAATGAACAACTAGAGTGCTACATTTCTGAATTTATCGCAACTGTGTGACACATCTGAATGCCTTCTTAATGGAATTAAAGTAAAAAAACTGAAAGTATTTCCTACTGAGGAGGCTGTAGTAAATGAGGAAATTAGTAAACGTCATAACAAATAAGTCTCACAAGATGGCCACCAAAGACAAAAGAGCCCAAATGTAGCACACATATCACCCAGATGTAGCCTAAGTATAGCCCAATGACAGAATGACCCAGAGTGTTCTTAATAACAACTTGAGCGCTAACAGTCTTACTTATGACAAATGTATGGAATAAGTATGGGCGAATTTTGAGAATTCGCGATTCGCGAATTTGGGTATTTACGAATTCGCAAACCACAAAATTCGCGAATTTTCGCGAATTTGCGGTTTTTTTCGTGTTCGCAAGGGTTTCTGCCAGTTCGCGAGGGTTTTTTAGCAGTTCGCAAACGCGAACTTACTTGTCGGGTCGCAACGGTCATGACCATGTTGTTTCTACGTCTGGTTCATCACAGCACCCTCTGTTTCACCACTGCCACCCTCTGGTTTCACCCAAGCCACCCTCTGGTTTATCACTGCCACCCTCTGGTTTATCACTGTAGATTATGGGGGAAAAGCACACCTGCCCTGCCTCAACTGACATGAATTAATTTGGGGCTGATTAATGTGTCACTGAATTTGAGCTGGCACCTGCTTCCTTAGCTGTAAGTGCTTCCTGATTAATGATGAGCTTGAACTTTTGCACCTGCTAAGTGCTTTCAGTTTTGCAAAATTCGTTAGCACACCTGCCCTGCCTCAACTGACATGAATGAATTAGGGGCTGATTAATGTGTCACTGAATTTGAACTTCCAGTCTGGCACCTGCTTCCTTATCTGTAATTGCTTTCTGTTGCAGTGTATTTTTTTTTAACAGGACCTTTGTGGCATACTTGCAGCTATTCTCTGAGCCTGCTGTGAGGGTCAGAGCAGGGTCATAGAATAGTTGCAAGTAGGCAACTGAACTCTGGAGGGGCCCCTCAGGAAGCACTACAGGGAATGGTTACTAATGATGAGCTTGAACTTTTGCACCTGCTGAGTGCTGTCAGTTTTGCAAAAATCGGTTTTCTGCATTTTCGCGCGATTCGCGGGGCGCGAATTTGCGCGAGATTGAATTCGGAAGCCGTGAATTCGTGCGAATATGTGATTTGCTTCTTGCGGCGTGTTAGTTCGCGTGGTTTTTTGCGTTTTCGCGAGCCGCTTGTAGCGCAACAACGTGAAGTTACCCTAGCGGTCCTACATGGGCGCGGCCATCTTGTTTGCGTGATGTATTTCCATTTCCGGGCGCTATGTGTAATCTCGCAAAGTGTGCGGCTCGCTAGTACAAGTTCGCGTGTGATCGCGGGGGAAATCTCACGCGAACTTACCCACGCGGTCGTTAACGGGCACAGCCATCTTGTTTTTCATTCATTGCTATGGTTCTGGGCATCCTTTCTGTATCCTCTCTCAATCTCTGCCATACTTTGCTTGTTTGAAGTTTTTTGAGATCTATTTTACTTATTATCTATCCCTCTATTTTTCTAGCTCTATATTTTTGTTATTTCTGCTACTTTTGGTTAATTTTAAACTACTTTTCTAAACTCTTTTCTTTTCTTCTTCCCTATTCTATTTCTTATTTCTTATTTACCTTCCTTTCTGCCCAGACCATGGTAAAGGGAGCCGGGAAGCAGCCTGAGAAGGGGAAGGGTCCCGCACCCCGTGCCCGGCTACCGTGCGGGCGTTTGAGGGGGGAGCTAGTGATGCCACGGGAGATCTTTAGCGCGGAGGAGGTGGCCGCACTAGTGTACCATGTACAGCGCCGCCTCCCCAGGACCATCGCGGCAGGCGGCAGGCGGCAGGCGGCAGGATTGCAAGCGGCTACGGGCTCCGGGAGCGCCGGAAGCGGTGGGAGAAGGTGTGCCGGGCCATGTATGAACACTCTCGGGTCCGGCGCACCTACAACCAGGCCACCCACCGTTGGACGGATCTCCTGGACCGGGACGCGACCTGCTCGGCGTCGAGATCCCCGGGCTTGGTGAGTAGTAGTAGCTATTTCATCACTACTCTGTTTTCTCCTGCTCTGTGTGTTATTATATTGCAAATTTTTGTTTTTTACCAAGAGCAATAATGCTGCCGATTACATTGTAGGTAAATTATATTTCAAAATCTTCTGTGCATTTCAGGTGCACTGCTCTCCTTCTCAGTAGCGTTGCTACTATGCTTATTTGTTTTCGATTTTGTGTTCATTTCATTGGCCTGAGAAATTATGTATGAGTGTAGTTTACAGAACTGCGTAATGCTAGACCCTAAGGGGCAGATTTGCAATTACCGGCGCATCCCTGCAAAGTAGCAGGGATGCACCAGTAATTGTGCGCCACGCCGCCACCACCCATGGTGCGCCGTATTCACAATGCGGTGCACCATGGGCCTAAAACGTCACCGAAGCGTTACGCATCTGTGCCGTAAAGGCGGCGCATTGCTTCGCAACGATGGCGCAGCTCCAGCAATGCTCTGGGGTGCCCTATCTACCCAATGCTGCGTCCAGCCGTACGTCTGCTTCAAGCAGGCGCAGGATTTGAGTGACGCATCATTGTCCTAAAAGTGACTGATTGAAATCTTGTAGATTTCCCTCAGCCACATTTAGGATGCGTTCCTGCGCAGGAACGCCCTCCCTTGCGCCGGAACGCCCCCTGATGGCGCAGGGCTTTACAACGTGATGCATCACGTTGTTAATATACGCCGCACCATGGCGCCTCTTTTGTTCTGCCGCTGCGTCACAAAAGTCAAACAACGGAGCAAAAGAGCCGCAAGGGGCTTGTAAATCTGCCCCTACAGACTCAAGTCCAGTCCTTCCTTTGTACACCTGGCAATAAGAAGAAATAGTGGTGGTGGATTGATAGTTTGAGTATTTTAATGACTGGTTAATGTAGTAGGAAACTTTTTAGTGTTGTCACTGATCTGCATTCACGATGGAGTTTGTGTGTCACTTCGCGTGCTGCGGACTGCTGCCTGCCAGTCCTAGGCGAACCTTTTTAGTAGTTTGTTTAGTGAGTTACATAACTTTCCAAGTTGACGGTCCGCAAATCAAGCAATACTAATATCGTAGTAGACCACATGAGATAGGTCAATATATCCCGTGGAATAGTTGTCTATTTGCTATTTCGCCAAAATATTTTGTTATTGTTCTTTTGAAATGTTTGATTTGGTTGACAACAATCATCCATGTTTTCGGGTCTTTCTTTCTTTCATGTTGTACATCAGCTCCCCCCAGGGGCAAGAGGACAGAGGAGGAGGTGTTATCGGCTGCTGCTGCTGTAGAAGGCCAGGATCGGTCAGGCGAGGGCTCCTTTGCTGGCCCCGGTAAGTTTTCATTTTAATATAGAGTACCTATTATTTCCTAGCGTTCCTCATTCGATTTTTTCTAAATCGTCTTTGATCTTCTTGTAGACTGTATCTAAATTCTTATCTAAATTCTTATCCTGCCTCTACTATGACTCCCTGTGGTATTACTAGATTATTCTTATTAGTCTGTCTGTGTAGCTAAATAAGATTGCACAGTTGGCAAAAGGTGTTAAACGACACTCCCATTCTAGTCAGCAATAGCTCTATGCAGTCCTCTGGGATTGTCCATAATGTATTTTCAAGTCTACTAAATGTTTATGCTTTGACAATTCCCAACAATAAAATGTGAATGACCACCAAGAAAGAATAAGATACAACTTTACTTTTGGTTTGGATAGGAGGACAATCCATACTACTACTGTTGCAGGCCACAAATCTGCACAAACCGAACTATGGACACTAAATAGTGCACTGTTTATCAATTATAATAGGCGCAGGTAGACTTTCCACATACCTCAGTGATAACAGACTTTGAAGAACCCCCAATCTCCTTACTGACTAGATAGTGTGGCAGAGTCATTTAGCTCCCGAATTCATCGATGATTGATCCCCAATGATGATTATCCAACGCAGGGCAAGAGTACGGAGTCAGTGTCCAGAAGTGTCAGAGGCACGGACTCATGCTTGCAAATTGCAAAACCTTTTGCTCAGTCACTCTTGACCAAAAACCACAGAGTCTGTTTAAGTTTTAAAGCTTTATTAAAAGTAAAAACATTTATTAAAATCAAGTTTGTCATAAAACATAAACGGTTGATTAAAAATGGAAAAGTGCTTAGTGATTTATTTCACACATTTATTGTGGGCGAGCCGAGCCCTCACCTGGTTTGAACTTTAATTTTTCTTTTTGGTGCTGAATCGTTGGTCACTCTGTCCTAGTGATGATGATCTGATCTTGCTCTTGTTCTTAGAAGTGAAGCTTCTGTCTGTTATAAGAAAAATGGTGCGTGTTAAAAAGCAAGCATTCATCAGTTGTGCCAAAAAGTGCAGCAAGACAACACCCTTCCCTGGAAAAAGGGACATTTTTACTTTAGAGTAGAAAGTCACAAATTATTAGATTGGTTTCTGTATTCACATTTCTTCATTCCTAGACAAAATACTAGTGAGTGGTGTATGTCTATGACATCTAACATTCTTAAATGTACTTTGTAGGTGGAACATCTGGTGCCGGGGCCAGCGCGGAGGTGGAGGAGGACACTTCAGGGGAGGAGGCGGTGCAAGTGCCAGAGGAAACTGCTGTGAGGGTTGCCACGGTAGTGGCGGGCAGTGGTAAGCTCTTATATTCCTTACTTATTGAGATTGCAGACTGCAGAGTGTGCTCTCTGCACGGGTGTAGTATATATGTTGTACAGTTAAGTTACTATACTGTTAAGAAGACTTTCAAATTTAGAACAAAGTTTTTATCAACCAGGTAGTAGCCTCCTCTAAATTTACTTCAACTCAGCGGTGATTTTTTTTTCGAGAATCCAAATCAGATCTGAGATGAACTTGATGGATGGGATGAACGAAAAGCGAAAGAAGGGTGTAAGTAAGTGTGGTAGGTCGAGTAAGTTAAAAGTAATGATGACTGACAAAGAAGAATGATACGTGTTTGATTGGTGCCCGAGGTGGCTGGGAAGGAATATGATGCATGGCTGGGTGAAGGATGAAGCAAGGATGGGTGGAAGGAGAACAGCCTGGGTGGGTGAAACAGAAACTGTATGTGTGCGCAATATATCCTTTGGTTGAAATTCAAATGCAAGTCAAGCACGGATGTATGGCGTGCGGTTTCCCAAATAAAATGAAAAGGTTGTTTTCCCGTGAGAAAACGTAAGGTTTGTCCAGATGGGAGACATGAAGAAGAATGATTGGCATATAGTTTTAATGGATGGATGCCTGGATCACGGTACTATCTGACTCTTAGATAGCATATGTGTATCTAGAGAGAGTAGACGGTCATTGGATGAACTAAGTGTTACTTTGAAGAGCATGTAACACCGCACCCGCACGTCCGTTCCAGTGTAGGAAAGGCAAGGAAAAGAAGTTTTAATTTTGTTCGAATACTACCATGAATAGTAGCAGTAGTTTGTATTGCAAGCACAGCATATATCCGGCTATTACGATGGCCACTCACTACCTCTGTTAATAAGTTTAGTAGAACTCGGTCATTCATGTGTGGATGTTTCACTGTTCACTCAATAAAAAGCAAAGCACCTAAAGTCATCCCATATGTAAGCAAATACATACCATGTGCAGTGATAGATAATCAGATTATTTATCTTCTTCATTTTCCTTTTCTAGTATTCATTGGCACTGTAGGGTGAAAGTTAAATTAATTATCAGTAGCCCTTGTAACAGAGTATTCTCAGTGCCACCCGTAATAGAAAAGTAAGAGCATCACCACCTGCATGTACTGGACCGGTACAGTAACGCAAGTCTGTCTCACTCATCATGGCGGGCGTCTGTTTTTCTCGGGTGCAAGTTGACTGCGCTGGAATTATGCCGGCTTGCAGAAGTTAACGTACCAATTTTGCTAAACAAGAGAGAAGAAAGAAGAATAAGACTGGTGTACTGTCATAGTCGACTCTAATGGAGTCCATAGTGCTCGTAGAATTGATTCCTTAAACTCCCACTAATGTTAGAGCAAGGATGAAGAAGTGGGAGGTTAGATAGATACTGGCCACAATAGTTATGTACTGCGCTTGCAAGTTGCTAATTCTACTGTGACACAACTTTCTGCTGAATCATTTTGTGTTAATCTTAAAGAGCATTGGTTACAGACTATGTCTTTCTTTCTTCATATAGATGCTCCTTCCAAACCAACACGGAAGGAGCTGGCTAAAAGGGCCCGGCAACGGAGGCTGGAGGCGACTGTCGCCGAATATCGGCGGCTGGTGGCCCAGGAGGAGGGGGACACGCAGTCGACCACAACATCGACCGGGACAGCTGCATCCTCCTCCGCGCTCCCTGCGTCAGCCAGTCAGCGCAGCAGATCTCCAGCGGTACGGAGTCGGGGTACCGCAGCCACCCGCCACCGCCGAGCAGCAAAAAAATCAGCTGCCCCCCACAGCAGTACCAAAAAACAGGTTGCACCGCCTTTCACTCAGGGTGTCCTACCTCGAGCAGGAGCTGTTGAGCACCAAAACCCTGCTCGAGACCCTCCGCAAGGAGTATGCCGACACTGGCCCGAAAAAGTGAACAGCAGCCAGCAGTAGGAGGAGACTGTCCCTTGCCCCTTTTTTAAAGACTTCTGGGGGATGGGAATTGGGAGTTGGGTTTTTTGGACTTTTCATGGACATTCGTTGGGGTTTGGGAGGGGGGTGGGTTGGGTCTTGCGGGAGAATATTTATGTTAGGGATATAAATATACTTTAAACTTTATCTTAGCATACGTGTTTTTTACTGCTTTTGAGGCTGGTGGGTGGGGGTTTAACAGTAAGTTTGTTTTCCTCAAACTTAAGTGGCATTTTGATTCAAGTTGTGTAAGTAATTGCCCAAATGTTTTCAAAACTAAGTGCCTCTCGTAGAGTAAGTGAATTCAATAGTCCTAGGACTTTACTAGTACTACCGTCAGTCTCTCGTCTCTCCCATTACTCCATTATACTACCTCCCCCCAAACGCTTATCTTACCTGTAATTTGTGTTTGGAAATAGGGCTAGGCACAGGGCTGGCTGCACGGGAAATGGCGATTAAGGTTGGCAATGCTGGGCAGATGAAATGTCATCATTGCGGTGGTACTAGTGGTGTTACACAGTGGCAGTTGCAGCATATGAAAAAAAAGAAAATGAAACCTTGTTTGTCCTTACCGTAGCATTAGAACGGTACGATAGAGAATATAGCAGGTGACAGTACACTAGAACAGTGCCACAATGTAGCCTAACAAATGGTAAAGTATTGAAAGTATAACTACTACTTGCGTTGAATTTCTTTGACATTGGCTACTACTACAAGAAATAGTACTGAAGGTGAAGGACACAGCAGCGTAATCATTTTCCACGTCTAGAAGGAGGATGTTCTTGATGATCAATCAAGTTGATGGCGCACATGAAAATCTGCTTTCATTTGCCAATAGTCATGGGTCTGTGTCAAGCTGAGTAAGAATATATCCTCGGATTCCTTCACCAGCCTGTTGCTATGACCTTATCCTCCCCAGCAAGTGTGTGGAATTATTGCTGTCATTTAGTCACACATCAATGAAAACCACACAGCCCGGGGGAAGAGGGTTAGGGTTTTGAAAATGGATGGGAATGGGGGTTTTTGGGAAAGTTTTGTTGAGATAAGAAAAAAAAGGCACAGCATGGACAAACAATAATTGAAGATAAACAAATCTTTGGGTACAAAGCTATCCATAAATCTTTTAAGTGACATAAAGGAAGTGCATGCACTACTGCATGCATGGTTACTGAAAAGTAAGTAGTACTTTCGACAACCGTGAATGAAAGAATGCGACAGTACAGGGCTGCAGTAACTATGCGTTTTCACTTGCCTATCTCTGCACTCAGAGAAACACTTCGTACATTAAATTAGGTTTGAAAAATAGCAGAAGTAAAACCTATACAATGGATGTAGGGATGAATTTAGAAGCAGAGATCAAAGAAATGCAGAGTCACACTCATAGAAGTTCACAGCAATAACATTACTTAAAAGATAATTAGAAAAGAACGGATACTGTATCTGTATGTTGTTGTAGTTGTCCTGTTGAATTTGGGAAGTTGCATGCATCCAACCATTCCTCTTATTAGCGGGACTCCTCCATTCCATCTGACGCTCCGTCCATCAATGTTGGTGACCAGAAGACAGCCTGTCCACTGCCTGCCTGGCGGATGCTGAATTGCGGCTCGCTAATGTGAAGCCTGACTTCATCCTTTTTTTCCCATTGCACAGGCTGAAACCCGGTTGGTGTCCTCCTCGTCTTCTTCCTGCGTGCATTCTCGTATTTTGTAATCTGGTGGTATGAAGTGCTGATTCATCTTGATCATTGTTAACCTCTCCACATTTTTGGGCGAGAGGCGGGTCCTTTTGGAAGTTACAATGCCACCAGCAGCACTGAAAACACGTTCAGAAGACACACTTGCGAGTGGGCAAGACAAGTAATTTATAGCCAGGTTGGTGATCTCTGGCCACACATCTCTTTTCCCATGCCAATTCACCAATGGGTCATGATGAACATAGACCTCTGCTGAGTCATTCAGATAGGCATGCACCATCGACTCAAGGTTCTCTAGGGTTCCTCCACTTTACTTACTTTTTTCTGGGACCTTTTGAGAAGCAAACCCAAGCTGAGTTAGCCAATAATCTTCTTCACACAATAATACTGTTGTGTCTGGTGCAGATGATACGGTTGCTGGTGTCGTTAACGGCTAAAGAGGGAAAATCACTCACTTCTGCCACAGCCACAGATGCAGAAGTGGATTTTTTTGACTCCGGATGGCCTGCTGATGCTGATGTACTGCCTTTTCCTTCAATTTCCTGCCGTTCTCTTTCAAACCGAGTGGCTGACACAGCTAGCCAATGTTTGTACTTTGTAACATCTGCATCATCAAAAGGAAAGAATACTCTGCCTGCCACTGCCTTTTTGTACCATGGATCCAGAATAGTAGCAGAAATGTAATGCTGTTCTGTGTGGATCTTTTCAAGACATTCATCGCGAAGTAGGCGCTGTAATAACTTCTCCGCCAACTCAAATGTTTCTTGCGTTCCATCTTTTTGAAACGTAGAAGACACCGCCTTCAGTTGGTGCTCTAGCATGCGCAACAATGGGATAGCTTTTCCCAAATTACAGTCCTCCCTGCTGACTGCACGCGTGAAGACCTCAAAAGGACGAAGCATGTCTGTCAGGCTTTTAACTAGCTCCCATTGCTCCACCTGTATCCTCAGGTCTATCATAGGTGTACCCAGTTTAAAGAAATACTGATCGACTACCGCATACTGCTCATACAGACGCTCAAGCATGTAGAAGGTTGAGTTCCAACGTGTTACCACCTCCTGGATGAGTGCTTTCACTGGCACTTTACGTTCATGTTGCAGGCACCTCAGCTGCTTCCGGGCCTTAAAAGAATGGTTGAAATGTGTGCACATTCTTCGGCAGGTGGTCAGTAACTCGTAGACTGGACTTTCTTCAAGCAAGAATTTTTTAACAACCAGGTTTATACAGTGCGCCAAACACGGCACTCGAAAATAGTTACCCCTATCCATGGCCTTAACTACATTGGCGCCATTATCCGTGGAAACATAACCAATCATGCGTTTTCTTGGGGACAGCCATTGAAAGATCTTTGTATTACACTCAGGCAAAATGTTTTCTCCTGTATGAGTTTTCTCCATGGCAAACATGGCTACTGTTGCATGTTTCCGAGCAGCTTTATAAACTTTGTCCGTGTCAACACCTGCGTTTAGCTTTGATTGTGGGTTTTCTAAAGCGCTAGAATCGACTCCCGAAGGAGTATCTCTGCGCTGTAGACCGCTGGGGAACCCGTCCTGGCTTTCCCTGTGAGATGGTCCCTACTGGGTATCTCCAAGGTGAAACCAGGCATCCCCAGCGTATGTGGGGGCCGTTGTGGAGATGAGACAAGCTAATGCCCAGAGTTGCCGAGTGTGATCCCTAGTTAGAGTAGGCACCGAGGCGAGAATTATCGAGTCCGTTGACCCTGGTCCAAGACCCTGCCGCGTCGGGGATTGAACCCTGGTCCCGGGCCGTCCTCTGCTCCCGGGTCTGCCGCCTCTAACCAGTGAGCCACACCACGCTTTGCTTTAACCCCTGAAAATGAGACCCAGTGTGCAGTGATGCACATGTAATCAGTGGCTTGGCAACTGGTCCACATATCTGTTGTCAGATGTATAGTGTGAACAGCACTCTTCTGCAAAGCTGCCCCAATCGCCTCCAGCACATCTTCATGTAGTGCTGGAACCGCAACTCTGGCAAAATAGAACCGGCTAGGAACCTTTCATTTAGGGCAGAGCGTTGCCACCATTTCAAGAAAACCCACCCCTTCCACAAAAGAAAAAGGGAGAAGGTCCAGCGCTAGCATTTTAGCCAGCTTAGTGTTATACAGACGCGCCGTTGGGTGGTTGCTTTCAAATGGCGCATCTGAAAACAACATGCTTCTAATGGTGGGCTGGACCATTTTACGGGATGATGATGACTTCTTCGACCCAGTTACGCTCAGTGATGATGATGAACTTTTTCGCATTGGTGTCTCACTCTCTCCCATACTCTTAGTGTGGCTCATATATCTTGCAGGGGGTGTGCTGCTGACAGGGGTACTGGGTGTAACTGAAGAAATGTTTGACGCTTCTTCCTCCTCGTCATCATCAGATGAAACATCAACGGATACAATTTGTTGCCTTGCAATTCGGGCTGCCTTGATCTCCCTTAGGTGCGCATGCCATTTGACAGTGTGCTGTCTTTCAAGATGACCTCTCTGGCCTCCGGTACCATAGTTGGTACCAAGCTTACCACGACTAACTCGAACCTTACAAATGGTACAAATGGCTATGTTTTCCCTTGTTGGGCTAACACTAAAGAAGTCCCAAACTGCAGACTTCAAATGTCTGTGGGGGGCGGAGGAGGCGATACTGGGAATGCTAATGCCAGATGAAGTGGAGGATGTGTGTTGCCGAAATTTACTACGTTGTGCACTTACAGCACCACTAATTGAGGAAATGGAGGTTGAGGTGGATGGAGGTCCCTTCTGGCGAGAAAATATGGAAGCTGTAGGTGGTGGTGTACTAGTTAACTGCATTGGTGGTGGTCCCATTGACACGTCGCCAACATCACGCTCAGCAGCATTTTGGGATAGGGTAAAAATGCCTGTTTGCTGCATGCCCACTGAGGCTGGAGTGACGTCTATGATGACTGCGTCGTCATCGTGAGAGTCTTCATCAGCAGGATTATACGCCACTTCTTGTTCAGCGTCATCATCGCACTCCATAACTATGAGACTTTTGGGGACCTTCCTTTTATGCTTAGCTACCTTTGTCAGATCATGGTGTGCCTCACTCTCAGACAGCACTGGTGGTTCCCAATTTTCATCCATATCATCAGAAGGAAGGGGGCTTGAAGAAGATGTAGACACCATCCTTGATCTTTTCTTTGATTGGGATCTGGAGGACAATGAATCATCAGGAGGAGTGGCTTCCTGAGATGATACCTCGGCTTGAATGTCGATTTCCTGATGTGCCCCTACTTCGGGAGGAACAACTATTGTGGGCACTTGTGCCGCTCCATGCACCTCTGCTTGCACCTCTCGTTGCGCCGCCTCTCCTTCCACATGTACTTGGGTTTGTACTTGCACATGTGGTTGTTGTTGCGGCTGTGGTTGTTGAACACTCGTCAGATGAGTTACAACAACCTGTGTTGATTGAGGGATGCTGCTACTTTCTTGCGATGAGCCAACATCACTGGTCGATGGTGATTGAACAACTATACTGGCTGCCTCTGCAGCACTCAAGGGCTTGGACCTAAGTTGGCGTGGTGGTGGTGGCACTGAGCCCAATGGAGCGGAGGTGCTGCTCCCAGCTTGGTCCCCAGCAGACCCCGCTGCTGCTGCAGGCCAGTCTCCTTGGTAAGTGGCGCCACTTGCTTCTTCTGCTCCTTACTGGCAACTTTCTTGCTAGAGGAGCTACAGGCAACTTTTTTGGGGGCCATCTTCTTCAGATGTCAGAACAGCAGAGTTGTCTGTGGCCACACGTGACGTTGTGCTGCACACACCGCAGCAGGACTTCTTCCTGGCACTGATGAGGAACGATGAGGCTGATGATTCGTCTTTCTGCACCTAAAAAGCAAACAAAGCCAGAGGAACATCAGTTAAATAAATGTTGCATATGAAGCGCTTCAATTAATAGTTTGCAAGAAAGCATTTTTATTAATACCCACCCTCCAAAATGGAAAGACCAATAAAATGCACCACTGAGTAACCCTGGGCATAATGGATGAAAGCAAGGCACATTGGATGCAGGCCTATGGCACAAAGCACACTGCCTGGCTTCAAAATGGCCCCTTAACCCCCACCACATGGCCAGGCCCTGCCTGTACCAGTCCTCAAAATAGCCCCCACCCTCATGGCCATGCCCCATCAACACCCCAAAAAAATCGAAAAACACACAAAAATCACCACAATCCAATGCCATCCATGCCCTCAATGATGTTCACATTCAAGACACCCCACAGAAAGACTAGGCCCATGCACCACTGAGTAACCCTGGGCATAATGGATGAAAGCAAGGCACATTGGATGCAGGCTTATGGCACAAAGCACACTGCCTGGCTTCAAAATGGCCCCTTGACCCCCACCACATGGCCAGGCCCTGCCTGTACCAGCCCTCAAAATGGCCCCCACCCACATGGCCATGCCCCATCAACACCCCAAAAAATCGAAAAACACACAACAATTACCACAATCCAATGCCATCCATGCCCTCCATGATGTTTACATTAAAGAGACCCCACATAAAGACTCAGTCCATGCACCACTGAGTACCCCTGGGCAAAAGGCCCCAACAACAGCCAAAAAATCGAAAAACACACAAAAATCACCACAATCCAATGCCATCCATGCCCTCCATGATGTTTACATTAAAGAGACCCCACAGAAAGACTCAGTCCATGCACCACTGAGTACCCCTGGGCAAAAGGCCCCAACAACGGCCAAAAAATCGAAAAACACACAAAAATCACCACAATCCAATGCCATCCATGCCCTCCATGATGTTTACATTAAAGAGACCCCACAGAAAGACTCAGTCCATGCACCACTGAGTACCCCTGGGCAAAAGGCCCCAACAACAGCCAAAAAATCGATAAACACACAAAAATGACCACAATCCAAAGCCATCCATGCCCTCCATGATGTTTACATTAAAGAGACCCCACAGAAAGACTCAGTCCATGCACCACTGAGTACCCCTGGGCAAAAGGCCGCAACAACAAACAAAAAATCGAAAAACACACAAAAATCACAACAATCCAATGCCATCCACGCCCTAAATGATGTTGAAATTCAACAAAACATTTGTATCATGCACCCATAACTAACCCTGGTCCTATTGGATACTGTGGCTACCCACAATATATTTTATTTAATGTTCAGAAAAAGTTCCAAAATTGTAGTTGCTGCAACTGTAATGCCCCAAACAAACGTACTTGTGAAATTTCTAATCCAAAAGTGATTCAAAGAAAGTCAAAAAGGCCTCAAATCCAAATATCCAGCAGAATCCACAAAAAGTAATCCTTCCAGGTCAAGATCCAAATCAAAGTGACCAGAACATGAACAAAGCACTGGGAGGAGCCTGCTGGACAGGAACAGGAAGTTGGAGACTGTGGGGCACTTCCTTCCTCCCACCCCCCCCCAAAATGGACTCCTTGCAAAAAAAGTGCAGGCAAATGTCAACCTGAGGAGTTATTCTGATAAAAATCATCATTTTCAGAAGGATTATGCTGCCTGCTGGTGGATTTCTTGTGCAGAATTACAAATTTTGCAATTTTGCGAGCGCGAGATTGTTGCTGCCCGCCGCATCTACGTGTTCGCAATTGTTTACTCCCGCGATGCGTGATCACGGGCCTTTATGACGTACTCGCGTTGACATACTGCTGTGCAAGGTGGCGGGCCGTGATGACGTAATCGCGGTCGACAAACTCCTGCGGGATCACGCAGCAAGATCCAAAATGGCGCAGCACACGCAAACATGGAGAAAAACAACTCTTCAAACGCTGAATGACGGTAAGTGAACGCCGCGCGCCGCAGTATTGTATTTGTCAAGCGCGACCAAGCAACAAAATCCGCTGCGTGCGAATTTGCGAATTTTCGGCAAATTCGCGAGAATTCGCGGATTACGAATTTGCCGAAAATCCGCAAATTCCGCGAGCGGAACGGATTTTACGCCCATACTTAGTATGGAACACCTGAAGCCATCTTGATTGGAATAAATTTGTAACACTTAAAACTTTAATTTGCAAAGGAACAACACGAGGGGTTTCATTTTGCCATATAAATTATGATTAGTGCTGCAGAAAGAAAAATTAGGGCACATTTTGACTTCTCAAATCCTCTTCTATTTCATAAAAAAATTGTAACATGCAGACTGAAACATGCACTTTGAATACCAGCAGCAGACTTCCCTGGTGAGCAGTGGCTTTACTACTGTGATCTAATGAGCAACTAGAGTGCTAACAGTATGTGGATTACCCAATAGGAAAGCCATTGGCTACAATTTCGAAATGGCTTAGAGAATAATAACCACATTGTGATATCGTTCTCTGTGGTCATCATACCACATAAACCGTATCCCGGTTTACAAAATTACCGAGTGATCTCAAGGAAACGAAAGACCACCTAGAGTTTGAATATATGTCGTTTCGATTGGACCACATACTGGCTCAGATAGAAGAGTGTATCAAATCGCTTAACAGAGCACATTCCATCTCAGTCGCAACATACTTTTTGACCAAGGTTATTATGCTATAATTCGCTACTTATTTCCTACTTCGCCCTGAAGAAGACCTGTTTTTTTAGGACGAAACACGTTGGCTGTCGGTCTTTTAAAGAACTAAATAAAGGACAAGAATTAAACTTGACCAGTGTGCAACGACTGTATGGATCCTTAGAGAATTGTTATTCAAAGGACTCTATTGAATATTGCTGATAAGTGGTGCATCTCCAATTTTGTTTTGCCTGTCTGAGAGGTGGTCACACCTCCCTGTGACAGGATCCCTATTGTTCTGCCTTCCCCTGCTCAGCAGCAGGAGTTCAGAAATGTGTCTCTGGTCGGCAGCAACCATTTTGTGCTGTACGGGACTAGAAGGCTGGCACCGGGAACACTGAGAGCCTACTGTGCCTACTGTGCTTTTACCCACCGGGACAGTTCTCCCGGTGGGTAAAATCATACCTCCCACACCAGAAACGGTGTGGGCCTATGATTCCAACATGTTTGATACCAAAAACGATAGAGTTTATTGCAGCCATTTTCAAGATGGTCATCGCCCGGTCACGTAATGCCCCTCTATAATAGTGTATGTCTGCTTCACTGGCAACCTGGGAGAATGGACTATGTTGGCTGCAGGGGTGCCCTGCTCATGCAGGGGTACCCTCTCACTTAGAACCAAGCACCCTGCCCTCAGGATTATTAAGGCTTGGTATAGGGGTGACTGATAAGTTTTAAGTGCAGTGACCATTAGATATAGTAAATCTATATATTTTGTAAGTTTTGCATGCACAAACGTACACAGGCTGCAATGGCAGGTCTGTGGTTCCATTTTTAATGATCTCTCATGGGTGGCATAATACAAGCTGCAGCCCACGGGATACCTCTGGGGCACCTATGCCCTGGGTACATGGGTACCATATACTAGGGACTGACAAGGGTACCCCAGAATCTAATCTGGGATGTACGCAAGTACTGAACACAACAATGTAGGGAGATAGCAGATAGACTGGGGTCCTGATAAGCAGGATCCTTCTCAGACTAATCAAAAGCCAGCTTAGCACCAGGCAAAACGTGGGGTTACACATGCAGAAGGATCCTACCTTCCCACAGGGGGCAGGGTAGTAATACTTTGACCCCCAGATATGGTGGGGAGGGTCTTACAGAGACCCAGTTGAAGTTTAAATGCATTTCTTTTAAATTTTGCCATGAATGTGGGTGGATCCGGGAATCCGTGTCAATATTTTAAAAACAAATGATGTGCGGGCTCCTGCTCATCTTTTTAAAAAAGCCCCTGGGTAGGCCAAATCCCGGGGGCATGCTAAAATTATAGGAGGGTGCGCATCCCTTCTAGGGTATAATTAAAACCCGGGGACCACCAACTCCCTGGGGTTTTTCAGTTGTATTATGCGGGGGGTCTGCATGGCACCCCCACGCCATGGGGCCTTCCACCGCTAGGACTTATTTCTTTAGTAAAGTGGGTGCCCCTTGGATCTGACCCCAAACCTGGTGACCGCCACTTCCCCAGGTCTTATCAATAAAAATATTGTGGGGGCTTTCTGGCCCCCTTGCAGCCCCAGGTACTGACACTTCCCCAGGGCTTTACGTACATTGAATGCAGGGGACGGATCACTGAAAGAATATCGATGGACAGAATATCGACCTACAGAAATATTGACGATGGAATATCGAAGGCAAGTATATCCACACCCTATCTACAACATTGTAAGTACAAAAATATCGAAAAAAATATATCGATGTAAAAAATATCGTAATTAAAAATATCGGGTTTCTTCTGTAAAAAAAAAAGTAAAATAAAGTAAATAATAAAAGAAACATATTCAAACATATTTAATAATGTTTCAAATTAGTAAATAATACATATTTAATAATAAAACTTAAATTACAAATATACATACAATATATAATATATACTTACTTAATAATATTTTTTAATAATAATTTTAATTACTTATGAATTATTAAAAAATACTACAAATTACAAATACATCTACACACAAAATAAAACATAAATACAAATAAATCATTATATTTAATAAATTAAAAAATTTAATATACTTTCAATATTTTTAAAGTTAATTAAATACAACATTATCTAAAAAAATACAAAAAATATTAAATACATAAATAAATAAAACTACTATTTAAAGTCCCAAAAAAACTACAGTAATGAAAACATTGGATAGCGTAGAACATAAAATTACTATTCCCACTCCCAAAAATTCAACAGTAAGGATAGCGTAGGGGTAAAAATGACTATTACCACTCCAGAGAGTGCAACAATAGGAAAACCGTTGGATAGCGTAGGGGTAAAAATTACTATTCCAACTCCAGAGAGTGCAACAGTAGGGAAAGTGTTGGAAAGCATAGGGGTAAAAATTACTATTTCCACTCCAGAGAGTGCAACAGTATGAAAAGCGTTGGATAGCGGGTGGGTAAAAATTACTATTCCAACAACAGAGAGTGAAACAGTAGGGAAAACGTTGGATAGCATAGGGGTATAAATTAATATTCCCACTCCAGACAGTGCAATAGTAGAGAAAGCGTTGGATAGCGTAAGGGTAAACATTACTATTTCCACTCCAGAGAGTGCAACAGTAGGGAAAGCGTTGGATAGCGGGTGGGTAAAAATTTATATTCCCACTCCAGGGAGTGCAACAGTAGGGGAAAGCGTTGGATAGCGTAGGGGTAAAAATACTATTCCCACTCCAGTGAGTGCAACAGTAGGGAAAGCGTTGGATAGCGTAGGGGTAAA
This sequence comes from Lissotriton helveticus, assembly GCF_964261635.1. NCBI lineage: Eukaryota > Metazoa > Chordata > Amphibia > Caudata > Salamandridae > Lissotriton > Lissotriton helveticus. Next base: position 447,360,791 of record NC_136065.1, read on the forward strand.
AATTACTATTCCCAGTCCAGTGAGTGCAACAGTAGGGAAAGCATTGGATAGCGGGTGGGTAAAAATTACTATTCCAACTCAAGAGAGTGAAACAGAAGGGAAAGCATTGGATAGCGTAGGGGTAAAAATTACTATTCCCACTCCAGTGAGTGCAACAGTAGGGAAAGCGTTGGATAGCGGGTGGGTAAAAATTACTATTCCCACTCCAGTGAGTGCAACAGTAGGGAAAGCGTTGGATAGCGTAGGGGTAAAATTACTATTCCCACTCCAGTGAGAGCGACAGTAGGGAAAGCGTTGGATTGCGGGTGGGTAAAAATTACTATTCCCAATCCAGTGTGTGCAACAGTAGGGAAATCGTTGGACAGCGTAGGGGTAAAAATTACTATTCCCACACCAGTGAGTGCAACAGTAGGAAAAGCGTTGGCTAGCATAGAAATTAAATATAACATACTAATAAATAATTTTTGTATTTAAAATAGATAAGAATTTAAATTTTAAACAACTCAACATCATTTACAAATACCCATAAATAATTATAAAACATAATTACAATTAAATAATTAATTAACAATAAATTAACAATAAATACCAATAAATACTAGTTAATAAATATTAGTTACAAAATAATAAATATTAAAAAATAAAAGATTTTAATGAATAAAAATTGATTAACAATTTAAAAAAATTAAACAATAAAATAATGTTTTACACCAAAATATACTTTTTTTTATAAAACATTAATTACCAATTAATAAAAATGAATTTCCAAATACAAAATAATAATTACAAATTAATAAAATGAATTACCAATTTAAAAAACGTAATTACCAATTACAAACATTAATTACCAATTACAATTTTTTTTACCCTTTAACAAAATTAATTACCAATTACAAACATTAATTATCAATTAACAAAATTAATTACCAATCACAAACATTAATTACCAATTTAAAAAGTTAATTAACAATTAGAAAATGTAATTGCCAATTATTAATTAATTGAAAATAATTCAATTATGAATACCAAAATTTTTTTAAATAAATCATTACTTAATTACAATTAAAATACTTCCCACCCAATTCCCCTATAAACCCACTACCCGCTACAGAAGTTACATGCAAAAAAGAATTACAATTAATTAATAACTCCTAAAAATTAATAATTAATTTACTATTATTAAATTACTTCCCACCCTATTCCCCTATAAACCCACAACCCGCACCAGTACTAAAACATAAAATGTATTTAAAAATAACATTATTAATACATAAAAATAGTACACATATAATTTAAAACAAGTAAAATACTTAACAAAAAACATATAACACATACATATTAAATACATAATAAAATACATAACAAAAGTACAAAAATCGATATTAGTAACATCGAGATTAGTAACATCGATATATTTGATATCGATATTACTGACTTCGATATTACTTACATCGATATTAAAAAAAATCGATATTACTTACCTTGGGGTCGATATTCTGTCCAACGATATTCTTGACCTCGATATTCTGTACCTTCAATATTAAAAACTCGATATTTCTTTAGGTCGATATAAAAAACTCGATATTTAGACTGTGCACCGCAGGGGGCCATGCGGCACCCTGCAGCCCCAGAATCTACCACCTCCACGGGTCTTATTTCTTTAATAAATGTAGGGCCTTTTGGACCCGATCCAAGCCATGGGGCTTGAATTGTGATTAATGGAGGGCCACACGGACTCCCATAACCCAGGGTACCGCCACCTCCCTGGGGCTTTACATACATTAAATGCGGGGGCTGTTTGGCCCCCACAGCTTGGAGACCACCAGCTCACCGGGGCAACTTAAAGCAAAGGAGGCGGGCTGCGTAGCCCCCCTCATAGAGCCCTAGATGGCACAGGGGACCACCACCCCCCAGGGCTGACTCCTGCAATGTCCCAGGCTACCCCCCCAGGACATTGCTGTTTCTATGGCTAGACAGGAGCACGGCTGCCGCTAAGCAATAGCAAATACTGCTCCGCCTCTAGTAAGTAAGAACAAAAAATGTACTCACGTACTAGAAGTAGAGCAGAATTGCTTTTACACAGACGGAGCTGCATGTTAGCAGCTCTGTAGATGTAAAAGCAATGCAGGCTCCCCTTGTGGTCCCCAACGTTTAAAAAGTTGGTTCCCTGGGTGGGACCAGGGCACCCACACTATAGGCCGGGCCCCGGGGAATGGGGGTCCTCAGGCCAAAATCGCCCCTGGAGGGGGGCTGCGCAACCCCCCTCTCTTTTTAATTTTAACAAATAAAAAAAAGGGACAGGCCCCGGAGAATGGGGTACCCGGGGCAGAAAATGGCCTGGGAGGGGGCCACTTTACCCCGTCCCTTTAAATAAATAAAATGTAAAAAAAAGAAAAAGCCGAGTTTCAGGGGATAAGGTCCTCATGTCCAAAATCAGCCCAGGGAGAGGGGCCTCATAGACCCCTGTCTCCATGGCCCGTCCCTTAAAAAAATGAAAGCCCAGAAATAGAAAAAAAAATGCAAGTCGCTGGAGGCCACACCCCCTTCACTACCACACTGCAAACGTGCCTCCTGGCACAGTGGTTGTTGAGGGGTGACCCATGAGGGTCCCTGGGGGTCTAGGAACCCCTTCTGGTACCTTTAATTAGTCCCAGACAGCGCGATTGCTGAGAGGACTTTGAGGCCACTCCCCTTTTCTCCACCATTCTGCAAATGCACATCCTGGCGAGCTGTTGGTTGGGGAATAAATTCCTCTTTACCCCTGAGGGCCTCAGTACTAAAGTGGACCTCTACCCCAACCAGTAGGGTGCCAGGAGGTGCATTTGCATATTGGAGGAGAAAGGGGTCATGTCATCTGACAACCTATTAGCAATCCAGCTGTTTACATTTCCTTTCTTTTTTCTTTCATTTCATTACTTGATGAAATAAATGAAAGAAAAAAGAAAGGAAATGTTTTGATAAAATAAAATAACAACGAGATAATTTGAGTTGTCACTGTTGTATTTCAGATGTTGATTAAAATATATATGAACAATGTGAAATGTTAAAGTATAATGGTCTGTGAGGGAAAAATATATATTATTGTATTAATTTAGGGAATAGGCGGCCTCCGGTTGCCCAACGGGGCACATATACAGGTTTAAATAAAGGTAAGCATAACTCTATGATCCATTTACTGGAAGGCCTAGATACAGACACATTGTATGAGAGAGACGTAGATGTATTGACCCATCCTGGCAGTACAGTACCTCTATCTGCCATCCACACCCCGAGGGCCGGGCTCTGCCCTAGGGATTAAATAAAGGCGCCATTGCCACGTGTGGCCAGAGCACGTAACGCTTACATGTGTGTGTAGTTTGCTTTATTTTGGGGCCCTTAGTGAAGTGCTTGTGGCATGCCATTCGTGGGGCTTAGCTCGCCTCTACTACAATAAACTCATCATCCTAGGATTATAAACAGGAGCACTGTTTTAACAAAAGCAGAGTTTCAAATTATGACTCAAGCATGACAAGTTTAAAAAACTGACCCAAATATTTAATTGATACTAAATGGGTGCAACAGTGCTGCCTTTGCAGCACAAGACGTCTATCAAAAACAAGAACCAAGATTGCCAGAAGATGATACATACATGCTACAGTTTTAAGATTTAAGATTTGTGCGTGGGTTACTAGACCAGTGCAAAAAATTGTCTCATGGGATAATAAATGCTACTTATTCAAAAGCACATTTTGTGGGGCTTAAATTTAAGCTGCACAGCTACAATTTTGAAAACACTTCTCAAGCCTTTACAGATGATGCGATTTTGCGTAACAGCCATTACCAAGTAATCTGCAGCATCAATCCAATTTAGCTCCGATAATCTGCTTCCTGCGGCAGTTTCGATGTCAAAGTAAAAGAAAAGCCACCGCTTGCAGAGAAATAAAACTAGCCAATCAGCTGGCAATGCTCAGCGTCCAATGGCGGACTGCCTTGCATCTCAGAACGAGGTACCGGTGATGCTGCGCTTTGAACTATTCTACTCGGAAATAAGACTGTTGGGTTGCAAAAACGCAGGCTGTTTTACGGCTCTGCTGAAAATAGCCTACTTCACATCCTGCGCATTAGCAACGAGTCGGGTAAGTCTGTGATACGCCGTTCTTACTGAAGAGGTCATGATGATCACATTCCAGTTGTTCAGTAATGCATCTTTAAAATGTGAACGAGCTAGTGGAAGAAACAGGTGCTTAGGGAACTGGATTGTGCATTAACGTTCGGAAAGGCATTCAGAGATGTAAGGTGCACTTCAATGAATGTATGACTTGAGTTTAACCCACAGAAATTTTTTTGGTATTTCTGTTATAAAACGGATTATTCAATTTACATATTTCCATGAGCAAAGCGAAGTGTTTGAAATGAAGTAAAATGGAAACTGATGGAATTTCATAACATGGTGGTATAGTATCACTGTGAATACTCTGCAGTGTTGTTCTGTTGAGACACACTGCAGGCACGAATGACAAACGATCTATTTTGCATATTCAGGTTATTTATACAACACATTGGCAGATTAATTCTTACTCATTAATGTTAACGACAGACGCATTTAACTAAGCGTGTGCTCATGCATCAGGATGTTGGGTCTGTATTATTTCACTGTGTTACATTTTAACTCACCTTAATAACATCTTGGCAAAAGTTTCACCTCATTAGTACCTGCTCAATACCTGAATGCAGCAATCAGAAACTGAAAGGCAACCAGTTGCGCTGCACCACATGTGACAATTTGTTTTGTAACTTGTAATGCATTTGTGCTAGAAGTATTTTTCACAGTTATGTGGAAAATACTCCGACTGCTGCCAAATTGCATAATTCCATTGACCACCATTATATCCCTCAATAGGAATTCCCATTTCATTTCTGCATTAATGTTAGGAATGCTCATTAATAGCCCGCAGAAATAATCTATAAAACATTGGTTCTTATCCTTTGACTTCTGTGGACCCCCACTTAATCTTTACTGGAATACTGAGACCACCAATGAATCATTGCTGGAATCTGGGGACCTCTACTGAGTTACTGGAATCTGGATACTCCTGGGATAAGCAATTTTAATGATTTGAATTGCAAATATTGTATTTAATTCACAAACAAATCTATATAAAAAAATCAGCATTTTAATTTTAAAAGGGAAGGTTGGAGCATTTCTTAATTCAATTGAAACCATCCATCCTCCATACTATATTTTGTTTGATGTACTTGCTGTGCTCCCATAAATCAAATTGAAGAAACCAATATCATTTTAAGCCTCCTATTTCAAATTCCTTCACATTTATCAAATGTTTTAAAATTTGTAATAATCATTTTGCTTCTTTATTTCTGTACACTTTATTGATCTGTTAATCCTTAATTTTCTAAGCAGTTGCGGACTCTCAGAGTAGGATTGCAAGCTTCCAGGGGTACCCGGTTCACTGGTTAAGAACCGCTGCTCTAAAGAACACTGAGCGCCTGGCCAGTCCCTTACATGTACATTTTGCTAGGACAATTCATTCCTCTTTTTAGTTAAACATGCCTTTATACATATTTCTATTTATATAGAAACAACAAGATTATATACATTTGTTTGTTATATGACAAATACAGATTCGTAATTCCATAGTATATTTAGGGTTTACACATGCAGGCAATCACAATTTTGATTTAGTAGAATAAGGGCCTCAAAATAAGATTCCCAGAGTATGGGAAGAATGGTACTGGGGCTGGTATAAATGAAAGTGGGTGGGCACTGATGTGGGTCGCGGGGTATGGACGGGTCATGAAAAGGATATCAGGAGGCAGGGTAGGTTCTATTCTGGTTGAGGGATGCCTGCATGCTCCTTCCTACAATACAATGCATGGGGAACAGGGTCAAGCTGATTTGCAGAGGCAGGGACTTAACTAGAATGGCTTGGGGAGCAAAAAAAACAATGGATTTAGGCCCAGATCTCTGTACTGGGTGAATGTATGACATTGCTCAGCATTCTGTCCATCAATTGTTCTTTTTGCAGTTGTCACCCCGAGCGGGACTGGTATGCCCAGACGTGGGTCCCGTGCTCTCCAAGCCACAGAAGTCAAGCTAGCCTGGCTGAAGAGGGGTGAAACCCTGAAACCAGTCCTAGGATGCTTGTTTCCAGTCCAGGGAGGACCTGATCTTTCCAGCCAATCAGCATAAATGGTATTCCTTGGTCCAGGTTTCCATGGGATTAGCTTTTAGCTTCCCAAAGTGTTCCTCATTTCCCAGCTGTCTATTGGCCTCATTGATATATTGTTCCAAATTTTGTACCACTATTTTTCCACCTTTGAAAGATGCTTTTATAATAATTTGTGGGTCATCTCGTAGTTCTTTCAATGCTTGTTGCTCACCACAAATTATGTTCCAATTTTTCTTTTTGTTTCGTTTATGACTGGGATTGTTAAAGCGCATCCGATTCACATCATCTCCATAATTTCGTGGTAGCGATCAACTTTATTGCCAGATTGGAGTTGTGGGCTTTTAATCCACTATTATCTCCTTTCTAAGTGGCAATTTTCCCTCGAGTCCTGTTCTGTCTCTAAGTCCATTAGGGTTCGTACTGTTGGAAAGTCTTTAGGAGAAAAAGAGATGTTTCAATAGTACTTCCCATAGATGAAATTGGGTTTGGCAGTTTGTTTTCAAAGTATTTTGTTAGTTTCAACTTGCGACAAAATTTATTTAAGTCCATGCGGAAATTAGAAATATCAATATCATGGTTCAGACAGACGGTAAGACCTTTGTTCAGTAGTGTAGTCTGATCCGGACTCAAGATCTTCTCAGAAATGTTAATAACCAAGGGCCCCATTCACAGAACTAACTTAAGACAAAATCCTAAACGTACTACTTTTGGTATTCACAGAATGCACTTACTACTTTTGGTATTCACAGAATGAATTTACAACTACTAACTTTACGTTCGCACTCGGGCCGGAAATTCCGGCCCGGTGGCGGAGCTTCCGGCCCGGAGGTGGAGCTTCCAGCCCGGAGGCGGAGCTTCCGGCCCGGAGGCAGAGCTTCCAGCTTGGAGGTGGAGCTTCCGGCCCAGAGTTGGAGCTTCCGGCCCGGAGGTGGAGATTTCGTCCATGGCTAAATCCCCGCCACCGGCCGGAATCCCTACCTCTGAGCCGGAAGCTCCACTTCTGAGACGGAAGCTCCGCCTCTGTGCCAGAAACCATGCTTCCAAGCCAGAAGCTCCACCTCCAGGCTGGAAGTTCCGGCCCTAGTGCAGACGTAAAGTTAGTAGTCGTAAATCAATTCTGTGAATACCAAAAGTAGTAAGTGCATTCTGTGAATACCAAAAGTAGCAAGTGCATTCTGTGAATACCAAAAGTAGTAAGTTTAGGATTTTGTCTGAAGTTAATTCTGTGAATCGGGCCCCAAGTCCTTAACGCTCGAGGTCTTCTTTAGTTTTGCTGGTTCTTTCCTCTTCCTCTTTTTGATTTGACTACATTTTCTACTTCTTCTGTTTGTGATTGAGTTTGTCCTCTCCCTCGTATTGATGTTCTTCCTCTTCCTCTTTGCCGCGTTATAATTTGAACTAATCGCATCTCCCCGCAAAAATCCAAGTTGGAGGTACTAGGTTCATCATTTGCTGATCTGATGTCTTAACTGTCCACAGTGCCTGCGGTCTCATATCTAGCACATTTGTCTAGTAATGCTTTGTTACTATATAAATCATACTTTCTAGCGAAAGTGTAAATTCGCCCATTGGCATAGTCCAATCGGTCTCTGTTGAATTTGCTGGTTTTTCTTTTTTCCACATCCGTTTCAGGTTTGGCAATTTTCTTCTCCTTTGATACTATCAAATCTTTTTTCTCATCATTAGAGGGATGTTTATCCATTTCATCTTCTAATTCTTTCATTTTTGCTGTTATGATATCTAGTTTCCTTTCTGGATTAATGATTGATGTTCTCATTAATTTAATCGAACAGTCATTGGCGTCAGATTGCCATTGCTTGATTAAATCAGTATCCAAATCAGTCAAGGTTGGCATTATAAGGATTCTCAGTTCTCTAGGTACCCTCTTGTATTCAATGTATTTCTTTAAAGTGGCTTTCTCCCACCATTTGTTAACTTCAAAATGTATATTTTGTTGTAATTCTCTAATCACTGTAGTGATTGTTCTCTTAGTTCAATTTCCCTGGTTTGTAGCAATATTTGTACTCACTGATGGTACTGTATCATCATTTAATAATTCACTCACATGCAATGTTCTGTTCCTGCTCTCTGCCATGTCGAGGGAGGAAGAATGAGGATGTAAATAGTGAATTCCCTGTTAATGCAACTGCGGTGCACTCCGTTCAATTAATATTGTCGGTGAAGATACACCCTCCTCTGAAGTTCTCAGAACACTGTTTGCAGTGTCAGAGAGTCGAAGAAATGATCTTGGTCACTGTTTATGAATTGTTTTTCTGAGTGTTCGTTTAGAAATGCCCGAGAGACATGTGGTTACACAGGCGTTTTTTAATTACTTGCAGCCCGGTGCTTAGTCTGCTCAGGTTAAGTGACTATGCTCAGTAAGCTCACATAAACATGAACAAGTGCTTCTGCGGTACCGCTGGGTAGAATGGAAACCTGACAAGGTTCTCGTCTATTTCACAATTATTCTTTCCCCCAGCACTATGCAATCAAGGCAGCTTTCCTATCCGCGTAGGTCAGCCGTAAGCCGCCGCCCTTACTCCGCCACACAGCGATCGCGCTGCCTCTTACAGACCTCCCCCCGCCTTTGTACTCACCACCTATATATATATTTTCTTTAGTCCTCATTTTACATCAAAAAGACATGTTGGGGTTTAGTTCACCAGCCCAGCAGGCAACTTCGATTACATCTCTTATTGATAGGGACAAGGCTTCTAGCCATACTGCACATTAAAACCGACTCCACAGCCTCCATAGCAATTTATTTAAAATGAGTGTTGGGAAGTTTTTTCTTTGGGCTCTCAGGTCCCAATTTCTTTCAAGGAAATTTGGCTATTGATACCATAATCATAGAACCAGATTTTCCTTTATTCCTCTGTCTAAAGCCATCAATAACTTACAGTATTTTCCCGGACATCCCATAACCCCCAAAATGTAACTCCTGTAACCAAACTAGACTTATGTTATAGGGCACTTACTCTTTGGACAGATAGTGCCTATCCCGTACTTATAGTGGGGGAAAACTTTACCCATTTTAGATAGATATCCCTTCTCACCAGCAGTATTAATACTGGTTTATGACTCCCCTCAATAACCCCAAACATTGCCATTGCTAGACGTACCTTAATGTTTTTATCTATAAGAACGTTTATCATCTTACCCACTTCTTGCCAGAAGGTCACCTAAAAAGGGCACTTCCAGAACATATGGATGTCATCCGCCTTCTCCTCTACACCTATGGGCACTTTCTCACCTCCTGTCTCCCCAACTTGGACAGCTTCTTTGGTGTCCAATATGCCCTGTGTACTGTGAAAAGATGATTTTACCTGAGGAGTGCAGACATTATAGTTGAACGAAAAGTAACCATAGATACTTGCCATAATTCTTCTGTCTGTATAATTTGGCAGATCCATCTTCCAGATCTCTCCCAGCACATAGTAGGGCACTTCTCCTGCTTCTAGCAACATGCAGTACCCTTTTGCGACTTCCTTTGCTTGAGGGGGTCTCAGTATCTGTTTTATTTCATAGTCCATGCTCTCTTCCCCCACTTTCCTCAGTTCTCTTGCCCACCCTATTAATTGGTAATACTTGAACTTTGAAAGACGACCTGATGTTAATTAGTCAAAATGTTCCATGAAACTAGTGTTGTTTTGTGCAAAATTTGACCCCAGTTATTTAAACCTGCTTCAGCCGGAGGGGGGGGGGGGGGGTGCTGTCAGTTCATCCAACAGGCATATAGGAGTACCTGGGGAGTCCCAAATTGGGTCTGAAAAACAATAATACATTATTCCCACAGACTGCCTTCTTTGGTACCAAGTGTTAGATGCACCCTTCAAAATCTTCAGCCTGACCTTTTTTAAGTATTTGGGATGACCACATTTATAAAGAAAAAAATCCTAATATTCAGCATGTTCCCATGTCAAGGCCTTAACGAGTGGGAAATAAAGCTCCTTTTCTAAGAGGAGGGATATTAAAGTCCTAAACTAAAATTCCTGTTAGTAGATAAGAAAGTCAGGGCTGCTATACACCCATATATTTTCCTCCGATGGATCTTCTTCCAGGCAATCCTTACTCCTTTAACCGACCAGATAAAACTGCTTAAATCACCTTGCAATTTCTTAATGGCATCTATGTTTAATTCAAAGGGAACTGTGTCAATAATAAAAGAAAACGTTGGTAATAATGACATTTTAAGAAGGTTTGATCTTCCTAAAAAGAAGAGCGGGAGATTGCTTTAGTTCTTAAGTAGTCTTTTATTTTCAGCCTTTACTTTATTAAAATGTATTTGGGCCAATTTATTGAAATCCTATACCACCTGGATCCCTAAGTATCTAATCTCCTGTTTCACTAAAGGGCTAGAGCACTCCATAATTTCAGTATTTTCATTGTTAACTGAGTAACCTGAGACATTCCCAAACTCCTCTGAGGTTTTCAGAATCTCTGGGAGGGACCTTTCCATATCCCTAGTATAAATCATCGAATCATCCGCATATAAACCCAGCTTTTTTTCCCATCCTCTACATCTGAATGGACTGATGATTAGGTTTGATCTTATTTTATTTGCCATGGGTTCAATATACCAGTTAAAGAGTAAAGGCAACAGGGGGCTACCCTGACGTTTGATTGGTATTTGCCGTTAGGTTCCCATTTACCAGAATTTTAGCTGTAAGATGAGTTGCCCCGCTCCCACTGAACATAGCTGTCTATCAACCCTACAAGAGACCCCATCTAGAAATTGATACGGTTAAGACACTATGCTGGGCCTGGCAAGCGATTGCAAAGAGGGCACGCCAGAAGGTCTTATTTGCGTCATCCATTCCGTTAGGCGGAAACCCACTCATATCCCCTTTACTGGATAAGGCAGTCACATTAAGAGTGAAATCTCACGAATTAGAGAAGGGAGGTGATCTGTTTCCAGATGGCACATTTCTAACACTTCCACAGATGTGCAAATTAGAGACACCTATGTCATCAGATATGCTGTTATATTACTAGATCAGGGCAGCATGCCGAGCCAGGTATGAAGAATTTCCCCAAACACCTCCTACATTACCAGCCTTGGAAAATGTTCTGGCAACAGTATCTCCTCGCAAATTGATAGCACACATTTATAGTATCACCCAGAGGGAACCCCCGATCACCGCAGCCACTTCTAAAACTGACTGGGAAACAGATGCAGATATCACCATCACTGATAAACAATGGCAGTTTTGCCGTGCCCAGCTTGACCACCTATCGCCAAAATACAGGCTGCGGCTTATTCATTTTAATTATCTGCATAGACTGTATCACACGCCACCCCACTTACATCGAATGGGATTACACCCTGACACACGAGGCTGGAGATGTGGAACTCAGAATGCCACGTTCGTTCACCTAGCCTGGGACTGCAGACCGATAGCGCAGTTTTTGCTAGATGTGTTCAGCCACATTGGTCGTATAACTAACAACCCTGTGACCTGTTCACCATTGATCGCACTACTGGGCTATGTACTAGAGGTGCCGAAGGGGCAGCGTAAACTCACGGCAATGCTGTTGCTCTTAGCGAAGAGACAGGTAGCAATACATTGGAAATAGCAGAACCCGCCGACTATAGCAGAATGGGTGGGAGCTGCCACTTACTGCAAAGACCAGCTGTCCCATTACTGGGAGCTAATGCCGAATAGATCCAGACCAAAAGACATATGGGAACCCTTTGTCAATTGGATGAGAATGGGGGGAAAGATATTCGAAATGATCAGGAAGAGTAAGGCAAAGACAGCAACAAGACGGAAAAGGCATACTCAGACACAGAGTTGGTCACATTAGCTAGGTGAAACACTACTTAACTCAGCGGGTGTGTGTATGTTCTAGACATGGCAAATAAAGATTGGGAATTGACGAAGAGAAACCTGCGATGGTATGTGGACGTGTATAGGCATATGTCAAAGTGACTTGAAAGGGTGGTGGCGGAGTTTATTTTGATTTTAAAGTTAAACAATTTGTATACCTCTGGTATAGACTAATGGAATGGCTACATGAAAGATCTTGTGTTCCGAATATGAATACTGTTGTACCATCAAATTATGAATATCTGTAACTGTGCTTAATCTGAATAAAATCAATAAAAAAAAAAAAAAAAACATTTCTAGCTGTAAGATTTCTATAAATAGCTAGTATCGCTCTACAAAATTTCTCACCAAAATCATATTGTCTATTTGACAAGTTTAGAAAGCTGACCCTATCGAAAGCTTTAGCTGCATCAAAAGTTAGGACCGTCAAGGGGCTTTTCTCCCCTATAGCCAAGTATATTGCTCCAATCAGCTCATGTGTCAAGTCATGTCATTTTCTCCCTTTTGATCTTTGTGTATTAAATTTCCTCTAACCCTCTTTAACCGTATACCTAAAATCTGAGTATAAATCTTGCAGTCTCAGTTTAAGAGAGATATCAGTTTGTATCACTCACATAACTTAGGGTTCTAGTTTGATTTTTAGGTCTCTCTCAGCATTGCAGCGTGCATTCGCTGTTCGCTCTGCGAGACATATTGTGTTAGAAGAGAGTTTAGAAGGGGGTTTGAAGCCCCAACCATTACTTTCATTGGCTGGCATCATCGTTTATGGAAATGATGGGCTCTGATTGGAAATAAGGCTTATTTGTTACCGCCCTGTCTCCTTTTCGGACGGCCTATCCGGACGGGATGGTTTGCTTGACGGCTTTTGTGAAGGAATTTCTTATCTATAGGGGACCTGTAGTGGCGGATCATGTTTCCGACAGCTTGTTTCTACGTCTGTGGACATCTGGAGCATGTCAAGAACAGACAGCCGCTGGCTCCTTGCATTGAAGACTCAGTCAGCATTTCACAGAGTATTTCGGACACTCGAACGTGCGTGCGTCCTTGAATACTTCGGCAGGATATCTTTTCGAGGGGGTTGTTTCTGCCCAAATGCCACAGGCCACAAAGCTTTTGTTTTATTGTCCAGACATCCGCTCCCATTAGGACTTTATTGAGGTTTTGCTGCTGACACAAACATGCTTCAGGGGTGCCCCCCCCCAGGGCTGATAAAATGGTGCTGGCTGGAATTTCTAGCTGCCTTGGAGTGGAAACGTTCTGGATCCGTGCCGGCCCCTTGGGTGTTTGTATTCTATTGTTCACAGAAATTTCTTCAAGGGGATATTTTCCTGTATTGCATTTTTTTTTTTTGCTTGAGTCCTTATTACAGGTCTGAATCGTTGATGATGACATGGCGTACATTGCTTCAAAGTTTCAAAAAACTCTCTGTGAGCTTTGATTTGGATTTGTGTGTAATCCAGGGAATAAAACGGTTGTGGGTGTAAACAACATCTTCCTTCTGGAAAAAAAACTGGAGAAAAAAAAGAGAGGAACACAACAAGGGTAAGTGCCCACAGTATCACGTATTAGAGGAGCTTGTGATGCAACACACTTAGGGGTCCATTAGGATGTCGGGCGGATTTCCTCGGCCAGGCTGGCGGTAGCCACCGCCAGCCTGGCAGAGGAAATCCGCCCGACATCCACAGCCCAATTCCCCCCCGCCATATTAGTATGGCGGGGGAGACCGCGGCGGTGAGAAACATCGCCCGCATGTTTTCCGCCCCGGTCGCCTTGCGGAAGGGCCGGAAAACGAGTAACATGGTGGCGGTGTCTGATAGACACCGCCCGCCATATTACAATGTGCTTTCACCAATGCATTTCCGTGGCGGCAATGCCGCCACGCAAAGGCATGCGGAGACTCCCTGCGGGGGCCCGTTGTGGGCCCCCTGGGAGTCCCTGGCTTGGGGGGTTGCACATGGGGGGTACCACCCCGCATTTCAAAGTGCAACATGGCAGGCACCGCGCGGTACCTGTCATGTTGCACTTTGAAAAGCACAACGTGCACTTTTAACATTGCGGCGGGCGGAGATTTCTGCACCGCCCGCCGCAATGGCAACCATACAGGATGCGCCCGCCTGTGTGGCGGTCGCATCCTAATGCCCTCATCGGGACCCCCGCCCTTATGGCGGGCGGTCCCGGGTCCCGATATGATGGCGGGCGGACTAAGTCCGCCCGTCATCATAATGGGCCCCTTAATGTGGGAAGAGCAGTTGCATTGATATAACCATCAAGTCATGTGTGACACAGTGTCAAAAAGTGACTAACCAACCTGTGGATAAAATGCAAAACATGCGGCGTACATGCTGGTAATCATGTGGAGCCTTAGACAGGTACATGCATTCGTCATGTACGGGGGTGTATATGGGATCAACCTATGGAGGACTGTAGAGAACTACAGCCACAACTGTGTCCCCTGGCCAATCTGTATGGAGAAGGAGGGGGGTGGTATATGGGGGCAAGAGGAATGCGGGGAAGAAACCAGACTAACCTGGAAGGGAATGTAGAGTGGTCCCAGTCTGAGGGTCTGTATCACCTGCAACACTGGTGAGGGCGAAAAACCTATAGCATGGAGGGAGTAGTAGTGAGTAGGGCTGTAGTATCAATGTGAGGAACACGACTGTGCCGTGTACTGGTGGCATGAGGCCAGGAGGGTGAGAAGGGTGAGCTCTGCTTATGTGTATCCCCTAGTCAGTAACTGTGAGGGAGGCGACACTGACCATGATGGTGTGATAATAAGCTAAAACATGGAAGGGGCGAGCTGCTCGTAGATGAAGGAATAGGGGGCTGCTCCAAGGTGATGGAGCGCCGCGAGTATTGGTGACACGGCAATCAAGGCTAGTTGGGCGGAGTAAAAACCACGGCCAGCAGGAGGCTGCCACGGTAAAACCACAAGTCTGAGGATCGAGAAGCAGCATGGAGGGTCACTGCCTGTAGGCTGTAGAGTGGAAGGAGGGAGAGAGAGAGAAGGGGAGGAGGGGCGCTCCGGTTGCCTGCTCTGTAGAACCCCATGCCTCATAGTGAGAAGCAGTGTGGTGAGTCGCTGCCTGTAGACTTCTGAGATGTTGTTAGCGCTCCAGTTGGCGTCACCGCAGGTGGCTGCTGTGGGGAAACCACACTTCTCATGGTGAGGGGCAGCATGGAGGATCGCTGCCCGAAGACTACAGAGAGGAAGGGGGGGTGATCCAGTTTTTTTCCCAGAAGGAAGACATTGTTTACAACCACACCCCTCTTATTCCCTGGAATACACACATATACAAATCACAGGGACGGTAATCCCTAGGACACTCTTTTTACTTCAGAGTAGATGAGGATGCCCCCTCTGGTCTTGATGAAATGCTGCTAATCCTTTAGGAGAACCAAGGCATGTAACATGTTGACCAATTGACCACTTCCACACTTCACCTTTCACTTTGAGCTGCAGCAGGTTTAATTTTCCTTGCCAGCCACAACTCCCATTGTCGGTTTAAATCATAGCATCAGTATCCCGTGAATAAAGGATTTTTGGACACTCCTAGCTCGATCTTCTCTTGCAGGTCTTTTTCGCCTGTTTTAAGGGAGAGAATTTCTTTTTGATATCTTTCAATTTCATTGTTCAGCTTTTCCACAGAGACTACTATCACCTCCAACCTTTCTACTAAGGAGTGTTTTTTTGTTTCCTAGTTCTCACACACCTCATGAATCTTCTAGTGATTCCTCTCTGATATATCAAACCTTACTTTGATTTTGCTTATCATGGAGGTTATTATTTTTTCTTCTACTGAGTATAATCTTCCTTCTGTCTGCTCAATAGGTTCATGGAGCGTCATAGGACCCTTATCCTGAGTTTGTGCCTCTATCTCCCTTTCTGCCAGCACCTGAAATGTTTCTTGGGTCTCCAAGTTTGTGCATGTATCAGTTCCTGCTTTTCCAGCCATACCTATCAGGGGCAACTCTTCTATGGCTGGTGCCTCTCTATTTTTACGCTCCGGTGAAGTTGAGGGTGGTGGTAGATTAAGATGGGCTCCTCCAAGAGACCACACTTTAAAATATGACCTCCGGGAGGGTGTAATTTTAACACGATCAACTGGTTTCATTCCTTTCCGCCCTCCCTCTCTCAGTGTTCTCCTATCTTCTAATAGATTACTCAGTATAGTCTCTGGTTGAAGCAGGACTGGGATAACCTGTTCTAACTGTGTTAGGGGGCTTGCTGCTCAGAGGCTGCTGAAATCCCTAAGGTTTGTTTATTCCTCAGAGCCAAGCTATATACCTTCCCACCCCATAGCTCTCTCCAGCCTTCTTACCTCAGTAGAGCATTTATTCACTCCAGGGTTGTCTGTTTTCTTCTCTATAACTAGAGACTTAAACACAGCTCCAGTGAGTTTCCTCCCGCCTTCCCTTTTTGTCGGAGCCACATGTGACTTCCCATCTTCTTGTGAGTTTGCCTTTATTTTATTCATATCAGGCAGTCTCACTGTGGTTTGCTGTGTTTGCTGTGTTTCTTCATCTGAGAGACTCAGTTCTCTCTGCCAGCCCTTTTGATGCCCAACGCCTGAACTGCACTGCCAGCTATGCCCCAGAAACAGATCCTTGCAGAAAGCGGCCGATCACAGGAGAGCCAAGCTGCAGCCTCTGCCCACACACCTGCTCCCCATCGGAGCCAGACACCTGCGACAGCTGAGGCCTCCTTCCACAATGTCGATGCTCGCAATGACAACCCCGCATCCGCAATGTATCAAGGGATCGGTGCCCCCATCAGGAAAGCAGCTCCTTCACCTGCCCGTCGGGACCACCAGGACCCACTGTGCTACACACCGTCACACACTGCTGCTGTTGCGCGTGAAGGCTAAGAGAGAGCTCCAACCCGCTTTAACCATCAGCCGCCTCGTTCCCCTCTCATTTTATTGTTTTGATTGCCAATACATGAAGAAAAAGGACATGCACAGTGTATCTCATAATGTTAAGACAAACAATTTTTTTAATATTTCATGTCTATAATGCAATCTGTATTTATATTAGCAGGATGATATTGAGGCCTTAATCTTTTACAAAAATATTATCAGATTGGGTGTGGATTTTGTTTTATTAACTCCAGTAGGGAAATATGTTTGTAAACAATATTAGAACACAATATTTTTCAGTCTGTGTTTGTCCATTATATTAGGGTGCCATACCAAAATATAGTAGCCATGCATGAATTAAATTGTTAGAACAGGAAAAGAATAAAAGCTGTTGTGATATGTACATTTTTTAAATCTCAGTCCATTTGTAACCCAGTTTTAAATAGATGCACATAAGAGAAAATCAGAGCGATCACAGGTTATTATTTTTGTTCAATTTCCTAGTGCAAAGTCATAGTTAGTTATTATAAATCTTCGAATTAATATTTCCGGACCTTGTAGTGTTAGTGCTTTTAATTCTTGCTTTGCCATATTCATTTTGAGATGACACAATATGTCATTCCAGTACACTACTCTAAATACCTTTTGATAACAGTGGACCCAATACACTAACAAACTGATGCAGCTAATAACATTTAGATCCTGAATTAACACTATTTAGAAGAATCACTATTTGCAGGATTCAGGATTCGTGTGATTTTGCCCTTAAAAATGAGATTTGCTTACATGAAAATGTTGCTGTTATTGTAGAATTTATGCTTAAGGAAATTTGCTTCC
Source organism: Lissotriton helveticus (assembly GCF_964261635.1). Lineage (NCBI taxonomy): Eukaryota > Metazoa > Chordata > Amphibia > Caudata > Salamandridae > Lissotriton > Lissotriton helveticus. The sequence continues at coordinate 447,378,482 of NC_136065.1, forward strand.
ATAAATAGGTTATGTGGAATACTGTGTCCGCCTACCTGGAAAAGCTGGTAAACACCCAAAATGCACAAGTTTGTGAGTATTTATTTTGTTCAGGTAGTTTACTACCCTGAAATGGTTTGAGTATTTACTAGAGGAAGACAAGCCACTAAAAGCTTGAGCCAGGCTCGATCCTGCTTTGGCTCAGCTCGAGATCCAGTTGAAATTCAAAACAAGCTTTCATTTTGTTCCTGCTTGACTCCCTACCCGTACGCAGGATGTGGTGTTAGGGCCAGAGTAGTCGACTTTGGACCTCGGGAACCCAGTATGAGTCTCGGCGTCGCCTCAACATACTGTGATTGTGAGCAAATCACATAATTTCACGATCCCTATAAACAAGAATGGCGAAATTGTGTAATATAACGGGTGCCCATGTACAGTGTTCCAATACATCCGGCTCGAGTTCACACTATATGAAAAGTGCACAAAAAGGTAAAAAGTAAAGCCTAAGCATAAGAAATTTTACTTTAGAATAATTTGGGCCGTGTACAGACAGGGTTTACTTGACAATTGTTTGTATCTTAGTTCACAAAAGTTTAATGTTTAAAAATGATCTGTTTTTATGATGTACTTCTCAGTGCAGTGCTATAATGTGACTTTTTAAAGTCAAAGCTTTCACATGCTAGAGAAATAAGCTTTTTTATACTTTGAAGGGGCTTTGTCATATTTTACTTGATGTCTTCTGTTCGATTTACATTGCAAACCTTTTCAGGGATCGGCTTTAATATTCGAGCCAGACCCTTGGCTCGGCTTTGGCTCGGCACTCCCCATTAATTTGTTGGCTTGGCCACCGCTAGTATCTACTGTCGTCAGACAGGATTACCTACAATTACAGGTGTGAATGGGCAGAGACACCGCCAAAAGTGATAGGGTATATTGTAGGGAAAGTCCCTCTTTTCATTTTTGCATGCAGAAATCTATGCCAGATCATGTTGGGCCTGATTAAAATGGCGGTCGGATGAGCATCTGACCGGCATCGTTTCGGGGAGGTGTCCGACTGACTATATGTCGGCGGTTCCACCTACCCGATTACAATGCAACCTTCATGTAGGCAATCATAAAAATGCCTTGTACAATTGCAGCAGGTGCTGCGGCCCTAGAAAAGAGCCGCAACATAAGTCGCAATGGTAAAAGGCATTTTGCAAACAGCCATGCACCGTGTGCCAGGCACCATATGGTGCCTGGCACGCGGTGCTTCGATGTTTGGAGGGGTACCACATGTGCTGCCCTGGGCCTATAGAGAAGGCCCATTGGGTATGGGGCCCTGCAAGGGGCCCCCAAAGTCCCTTTCTGGCTATCTTTTCATTGTGGTCAGACCGCCATGAAAAGGCAGTCGGGAAAGGCCATCATAATCACTACAGTGGTGCCTCCACAGGCACCACCCCCATTGTAGGGATTGTGGTCGGACCGACGCTCCAACGGGCTCCTTGAAAATGTCAGAGGTGTCGGTCAGTCCCTCCGCCAGCTGTGGTCAGACCGACCACAATATAATGCTGCAGTTTCGCCACTACGCTGGATGTCGGGGGGACAGTCATGGTCCCACCGACATCATAATCGGGCCCATAAAGTCGGTAAATGGATACTCATCTGATATTATTGGTAATTGTGAAAGTTGCAGATTCACATTGGTACTGCTGAAACCTTTTGACAGATGACTACATTTTAGACTTTCATCCCAGATGTTTTATGAATGTACCTAATAGTGTTTTGGAAATTGAATTTCAACCTTGAAATTAGAAGCCAAACATACCTGTGATGAGATTCACATAGGGTTTGACCATTATTTAAGTAATTACATTTTTGCTAATTAGGAGGTGTGTTTTGGTAGCCTCTTCACTGCATTCTTTTAAACGTTCTGTAGGAAAACCTATATTGTATTGTATCATTTATTGGTGTTTCAAATAATTTGATTCATAATCCAAAATACGTTCATTAAAAACAATTAAAACAATAAAAACAGATAAAAGCATCAATAAATATCATAAGCCCATGAACACAGAGCAATCAAACAATTATAAGTGCAAATTCGGTGAAGATAAGAACTGGCAAATAACTAAGGGCCAGATGTAGGTCGGTCGGTAACGGCCGAAAATCGGTATTTTCGGCCGTTGCCGACCGGTAAGTAAGAATTGGTATGTAGGGGCATACTTTTACAGAATCGGTAAATTTACCGATTCTGTAAAATACCGAATCGCTATTTTTTACCTATTCGGTATATCCAAATGTAGGTGGCACTCCTGAGAGTGCCACAGGCCTTACAGATTCGGTATTTTACCACACAATCCAATTGTGTGGTAAAATACCGAATCCAGGTGTGCATGCACATGTGTGCATGCACACCTAGCCATGTGACAGACAGACATGCCCTTAGGGCATGTCTGTGTGCCACATGGCTCACATGCCCGTCTTTGGGGTGCTAGAGGGTGTCAAAGGACACCCCCTGCACCCTTGCTAAAATCGGTATTTACCGATTCTGTAATTACAGAATCGGTATTGCCCATTGATTCCTATGGGCTTCAAGGCCCATAGAAATCAATGGGCAATACCGATACGGTATTTACAGAATCGGCAAATACCGAATCTTAAAGATTCGGTATTTACAGATTCTGTAATACCTACATCTCCCCCGTCATATTTACCGACTCTTAAATACCGAATCGGTAAAATTCGGTATTTAAGAGTCGGTAAATATGAATTACCTACATCTGGCCATAAGGTCCTTCTAAAATTTAAAAGTTGTCTTAGGCTTCAAACCCTTTGTCTTGACTGAGCTTTGAACTCTGACCACGCTGCAAAGATAGGGCTGTTAATTCATTTAAACCAAATGCAAGTTCTGTGCTGTAGCATGCTTGTTTGGCAAATGGGAATGGTGTGTACATTCTGTGGCTTATCAGTAGTACAAGGGCATTGGAGTGGACACGGTTAAGCAATAACTGGCAAGATTAGGTACATCATTAGCACAAGTAAATATTGGTGGTCAGTTTATAACTATGGACATACAGGCTCTTTATAGTAATATTCCAATTGATGGAGCCTTAGCAGCGGTCCATTGGTTCATCCGTTCATCCAGACCTATAACATCAAATGTTCATCTGTGGTCATCTTAGAGTGCCTTAAAATAGTGTTATGCGACAACATTTTTGAATTTAACAGTTATACAAGCAAAAACGGGGTGTCAGTATGGGGGCATCATGTGCGCCGACAGTGGCTAATATTTATATGTCACAATTTGAAAAGCGATATTTCTTCAACGAGATAGCCCCGTTCTATGAATCAGTAACCAAATGGTCACGATGACGTCTTTTTTATTTGGGATGACAGCTACGAAAAACTACAACAATTTCTGGAGTGGATACATTTATGTGATGAAAACATACACTTTACGAATCATATAAGTACAGAACAGGTGGAATATCTAGACGTAATGATAAAACATGAGGCAGGTATCGTGGTGGTGGATTTATTTGTTAAACCCACCTCCAGGAATTCTTTATTACATTATTACTGCTACCACCCGGCAACCCAGAAAAATAGCATTCCGTTTGGAGAACTTTTACGTCTCAGACGGAATTGCACCAACATAGATGATTTTGACAATAAAGCCGAAACAATGAAAAGGAAGTTTCAGCCCAGGGGCTACCCCAAAAAAATCATAAGAGATTCCTATAAAAGAGCACGCTTTTACGATTGACAGTATTTGTTAAGGCAAAACAACAGTTGATGGACAGAATGCAGAACAATGTCATACATTCACCCCTGTACAGAGATCTGGGCCTAAATCCATCGTTTTTTTGCACTCCACACCACCCCAGTTCAGACATGGCCATATGCAGATCAGTCTTGACTCTGTGCCTCATGGGAACAGTCTAGCCTGAACTGCCACGCCATGTCTTTCCTGGACCGGAATCAAGCATCCTAGGACCGGTTTCTGGCTATCAGCCGTCTTCAGCCAGGATAGCTTGACTCCAGTGGTGTGGTGAGCATGGGACTCACGTCTGAGCATACCCATCCCACTCGGGGTAACAAATGCAAAACAACAGTTGATGGACAGAATGCAGAACAATGTCATACATTCACCCCAGTACAGAGATCTGGGCCTAAATCCATCGTTTTTTTTGCACTCCACACCACCCCAGTTCAGACATGGCCATATGCAAATCAGTCTTGACCCTGTGCCTCATAGGAACAGTCCAGCCCGAACTTGCTCAAACGCTCCGTCCATCATCCCCTTTTATATCGCTTTGTTCGCCCTAAGTTGGCAGAGTATGCTCAGACGTGAGTCCCTTGCTCACTTGGCCACTGGATTCAAGATAGCCTGGCTGATGAGGATTATGAATCCGAAACCGGTTCCAGGATGCTTGTTTCCGGTCCAGGGAAGACATGGCTTGGCAGTTCGGGCTGGACTGTTACCATGAGGCACAGGTGCAGACTGATTTGCATATGGCCATGTCTGAACTGGGGTTGTTGAGTGAGCTAAAAAATGGCGATGGATTAAACCCAGATCAGTTGACTGGGGGTGAGTGCTTGATTTTCTCAAACTCTCCATCCATCATCCCCTTTTGTTTCGCTTTATTCGCTCTAAGTTGGCAGGGTATGCTCAGACGTGAGTCCCTTGCTCACTTGGCCACTGGATTCAAGATAGCCTGGCTGATGAGGATTATGAATCCGAAACCGGTCCCAGGATGCTGGTTTCCGGTCCAGGGAAGACATGACTTGGCAGTTCGGGCTGGACTATTCCCATGAGGCACAGGGTCAGACTGATTTGCATATGGCCATGTCTGAACTGGGGTGGCTGAGTGAGCTAAAAAATGGTGATGGATTAAACCCAGATTAGTTGACTGGGGTTGAGTGTTTGATTTGCTCAAACGCTCCGTCCATCATCCCCCTTTGTATCGCTTTGTTCGCCCTAAGTTGGCAGGGTATGCTCAGACGTGAGTCCCTTGCTCACTTGGCCACTGGATTCAAGATAGCCTGGCTGATGAGGATTATGAATCCGAAACCGGTCCCAGGATGCTTGTCTCCGGTCCAGGGAAGACATGGCTTAGCAGTTCGGGCTGGACCATTCCCATGAGGCACAGGGTCAGACTGATTTGCATATGGCCATGTCTGAACTGGGGTGGCTGAGTGAGCTAAAAAATGGTGATGGATTAAACCCAGATCAGTTGACTGGGGGTGAGTGTTTGATTTGCTCAAACGCTCCGTCCATCATCCCCTTTTGTATCGCTTTGTTCGCCCTAAGTTGGCAGGGTATGCTCAGACGTGAGTCGCTTGCTCACTTGGTCACTGGATTCAAGATAGCCTGGCTGACGAGGATTATGAATCCGAAACCGGTCCCAGGATGCTTGTTTCGGGTCCAGGGAAGACATGGCTTGGCAGTTCGGGCTGGACTATTCCCATGAGGCACAGGGTCAGACTGATTTGCATATGGCCATGTCTGAACTGGGGTGGCTGAGTGAGCTAAAAAATGGTGATGGATTAAACCCAGATCAGTTGACTTGGGGTGAGTGTTTGATTTGCTCAAACGCTCCGTCCATCATCCCCTTTTGTATAGCATTTGTTAAGGCCCATGAAAGAGAAAAACATTAGTTTTTGTCAACAGACACGCCATGCTAAATGAGCGAATCAGACAGGCAGTGTGTGTAAGTTGGCACATACTTAATGTAAATACACCTAGAGCAGAACAGAGTCCTAACCCCATGTCTGCATATAAACGCAACAAATCCATAAAAGCTCATGTGGTACACTCACGCATGAGGAAAACTAATGTCTCGCAACAAATGAGCATCATTGCGAACAAACCAGTGGTTGGCACATATAAATGCACTAATTGTAAATCTTATGCAGAAACAATCTTAAGCTTATTATAATTTTTGTTCACATAACATAGAGTTGAAACCAGTGCAATATATGTTGTAAAGTATATCCACTTGTGTCTTGAAGCATTTAATGTATTAATTGAATTTATTTATATATATTTTTTTCTATCTATAAAAAAATCCTAAAAATAAAATAAAAAATATTTTTCTAAACTGTATAGTTTAGTGTGTATCATGTTGCTGTTGTGAGTCTAGAGTTCGCGCACTAATTCTATTGGTCATCAGCACTGAGCCAGATGCCAAATTATTTTTCAAAACAATTGATTTCCTTGATATGGTATTTATCCTTTTTTCAGGGGCCTGACCTCTTTCTAAAGGCAGTTTATAACTATCTTCATTAAGGGGTCGATTATGATTGCGGATACTCCGCATCCTCCGGGCCGGCGGAAGCCACCGCCGGGCCGGAGGATGCGGATTATCCGCTGCGGACTGAAGAAATACCCTCCATCAGATTAGGATGGCGGGGCCCCTGGGGTGAAGGGGGGTGGGGGTTGCACATGGGGGGTACCATTTTGCGTGCACGAAGCGGCAGGCACCACGCGGTGTCTGCCGCTTCGTGCATGCAAAGGTCAACATGCACTTTTTAAACTTGCGGCGGGTGCTGCTTGAAGCAGCATCCGCCGCAATGTTAAATGTAGAGGATGTGACCGCCAGGGTGGCGGTCACATCCTAATTGCCATGGACCGCCGCTGCCCATGCGGACGGTCCCTCTTCCTCGGGGATGGCGGACGGACGCAGGTCCGTCCGCCATCCTAATAGGCCCCTTAGTTTGAGGCCAGGAGTGGGTTTAATATTTTTTGTGATTTTTTTTTCTGGAAGTATGTGACAAAATATAAAATAAACCCAATACAATTTGAAACTAAAAACAAATGAGTAATTACAAAAAATGAAAGTCTTTTTTCATAAATTATTTGTATTTAGTATAGTGCACAACCTAGGTGTAGATACGGAATTAGTTTGTTGTATAAATATTTAAAAGTACTAAAAAAACTAAATTAAAACCAAAACAAGTGTTGCCTTATAAAAACGTTTTAAAAAGGGTTTGCAAATTACAAAAATCTTTAAAGGATGTGTTAATATTCACAAATTCTCTTTAGTGTTCTGAGAAAGTTAGCTCTTAAATTGTGTTTTGTTTAATATCGTTCACTATCCCTTGCCATCCTACCTATGATGAGAAATGTTGCAAATTAAATCAGTGTCATCAGGAATCAAAGTCTTTGGGTGGTTTCCCTCCCACAGAATAAAGATACAAACAAAAAGTAAAATGGCTCATGTCTTATAAATAACTTAATCTATGTCTGAAATAATCAACAAATTGAATAAGGTAAGCACAATGATTGGGGTTAAATTAAAGTTACTGATTGAACTTAATTCAGAGTTAAAGTTGGGCAGATGGCTATCATTAGGGTAAGGTTAAAGTTACTTATTTCATTGAATTAACTTTAGTTTCAGTTGAGGTGTTAGACCTGGTTATAGGACTCTAAGCACTTTACCATTGCTCATCAGAGCTAAAGTGCCCGTGCTCTCACCTCTAAACATGGTAATATTGAGTTATACCCAATTGCCATATTTAATCTCAACTAATATAATAAAGAGAGAGCCCAAACCTTTGAGGCGGGTAATCTCAGGAACAACAGCACCAATCACAACACCCAATACAGCATTGGAAAGGGCAGTTGCAGCAGAAGGACATAGGCTATGCAGACGCCCACCATATACATTTAAAAGGTAAAAGAACCGTGCCAGCAAAGTAGTCCCTTGTGGGCGTGTCTGCGTTGTGCTGTGGGCGTGTGCTGGGGGCGTGACAAACGCTGGGGGCGTGTGGTACATTCCGCCCTTCATGCCATGTCTCATATCGTGTGCTGTGGGCATGTGCTGGGGGCGTGGGCGTGTGCGGGCGTGGGATTATGGGAAAAAAAGCGAGCGTTGTGCCCAATATTTCATTGTTTTTTCTTCCAAGGTTCTGTACATTCCAGCTCTGGGTGTCCACTCTGCTCCCTTTAAATACCCCTGCACCCCATAATCATATCCCACCCTTACTCCTTAAAATAACCCAACACCCTTAAACACTAACCCATCTTAACCCTATAAATATACCCTGTACCCCAAAATCCAAACCTATCCCTCAACCCAAAAAATACCCCTGTACACCAAAACCCAAACCTAGCCATGAACCCTAAAAATACCCCTGTACCCCAAAACCCAAACCTAGCCCTGAACCCTAAAAATACCCCTGTACCCCAAAACCCAAACCTAGCCCTGAACCCTAAAAATACCCCTGTACCCCAAAACCCATACCTATCCCTAAACCTTAAAACTACCCCTGTACCCCATAACCCAAAACTATATCTGAACCCTTAAAATACCCAAACACCCCAAAACATATACCTCAGTACCCCAAAACATATACCCCTATACCCATACTTACCTTATCCAAACCTTAAAAAAACATGGTTTTACTATTCATGCATTTACAACGAATTTCGTTGTAAATGTATGCGTGGTAAAAGCATATAAAATGTAATGCCATGCGTTATGATGGCATTGCGGAGTCATGGCACTTTCGTAATGAAAGTATGCGGAGTGATGGTATGCGGAAAGAAAGTTGCGGAATAATGGGTGTTTACCCTCCCCCTGTAAGTACATTGGTGGCATGGCGGCCCACATCTCCAGCAACATACTCATATTTTTTCACCACCGATTTGAAAAATGCACAGGTCTCTCTCATTGATTGCCAGCACCGACATACACTTTTAGACATACCTCCCGCCACAAGTTCTAGAATTGCGAACTTTAGAGCTGGGGAGCTACGTTCGAATCTCGGCATCAGCTCAACATCCTGTGATTCCAGGCAAAACGCTTTGTCTCCCCGTGCCTACCGCAAATGACGGTGTTCTTCTCTAATGTAAATTGTGCTCATGCCATTTTGTCGAGTTCGCGCTATATAATATTGCAAGGAAAAATAAAGTAGGGAAACTCGAGTTCACACACTACTGAACTTGCGCACTCTTAAGTGCATCAGCAGTGCACTGTGAATCGGAGCGTTTCACAGGCCTGTCACAGATAAGAAATTCTATCAAAACGAAATCCTAAAAAACAATATACTACTGGCCGGCAACAATTCATACCCGGACAACGTCGGGACGGGCTGATAGTTTACTTATAAGTCTGTAGTAAAGTACAGTATATGTGCCCAGGGCCTGTAAATTAAATGCTACTAGAAGGCCAGCAGCACTGGTCGTGCCATCCATCTAAGTAGCCATCTAAACACGCCATTTCAGAGCCTGTTTGTGCAGTTTTAAACTGCCATTTCGACTTGGCAAAGTAAACCTTTTGCCAGGCCCAAACCTACCTTTTTAATGCACATGTTACCCCTGGGGTAAGCCCTGGACAGCCCAGAGGGCAGGGTGCAATGTATTTAAAAAGCAGGTCTTCTACCTTTATGTTTTACTTGTCCTGGTAGTGAAAAACTCTTAAAGTCTTTTTTCACTACTGCAAGGCCTATATCTCCCATAGGATAACATTTGCATAACCTTTTTACATTTTATAAGTGTAATTTCCAAATGTAAAGATATAACTGAATCACTCTTGGCATCTCTGGAATCCTAGTTTGAGATCCTAACTTATGGTGAAGTCGGATTTTACATTACGATTCAGAAAATGCCACTTTTAGAAAATCCCCTGATTGGAGTTACGGGAAGCACATTTATTTAAATATTCATGTTTTTCGTACGCTTGTTGATGCAATGTTTTCCTCACTAAGGGGGCATTCGGAGAGGCCTTGACACACTTGTGCACTGGTTTCTGAAACAAGAGGTACGCATGGTAGTACACAGCTGCATTCAGCCTTGTTAAACAAAGGAGGGGTAAGTGGTTTTCAAGCTCTTGGAATTTTGCATTTTCACCACATGCTTACAGTGCCCACAGGCTCGCGTGACAACATATATTTTTTTTAATCTTTCAGTTCTGGTAAACTGCTGGCAAGTTGGGGAGGTTCCTCCCGTTTTATTATCATTTGGGACAGTAGTTATCTGAGCAGGTGTCGAATGGGCTGACTGCGCTCTGTGCTTGAGCTTGTGCAGTACCGAGTGCAGAAGCATTTGCAGGTGGTTGACGCATAGTGGGGTTACCTTTGAGGAACTGTGTTTCATTGTTATCACAGTTACAGATATTTCAACGCACACTGCGATTATCTTGCCGGCGTTGCACCTCCGGGAGTTGGCGCTCGGAGTCACGAGGTTTGTATAGTAATTCAATAGACAGATGCCTTGGTGGATTGGACTCACATGCATGGGAGTTCACTGTGTTCACTTGTGGTAGATTAATTTAGTATTCTGCATGTTTTCAGGAATTTCACTTTCAGACAAGTAACACGTCTTATGTAGTTGTCACTTGGTTTCTTCTTCTTTCTGACTTTGCTAGATTCTTTCTGTATTTCTTTGAGCAGGACTGTCCTTTGTGTGTTTCACCTAAAGATATTCATGAATGTTGAATTATAACATCTTTGATGTTCACCTCAGAGGATATAATGGCTGTTATTTTGTCATTTGTGTTTAACAAATTGAATGTGATGCATTTTGATTGCAATTTTCATTTGCTCATAGATTCCCCTGACAAAGGGCTACTGTGCATTGGGACTTGAGTAATCTACGCAGGAATTATTTGAACATCAGTTGAAGTCATGTGGAATGGATTTCCTTTGAAGCAACTGCGTTTATACAATAAATTATGAAGAAGCAATACCCAGGGTCTCAGGGATGATTTATTAATGGACTTTTACATGTTAGAATGTTTCTTTTGTTTTGAGTTTGGTATGCACAATGTTTAACTAGTTCACCAGTGGAGAATAATCTGGTATACACTCATATGAGTGACAAGCAGTAGTGTACCTCATGTCTAGGGCATAGGCCCAACTGCTTCTCTTCTTTCCGAATTGGGTGGTTGGACGGTACCATCCCAGCGGGTGCACATTTTAATAAGTACGTTTGTTTCTCTTGCACACATTTTATAATCTTTGTTAACTGAGTGCAACACAGCTGTTTTATTTTTCTACTTTTAGAAATTGTTCATTTTCTTGCCTATCCATTTGGTGTCTTTAGCCTATCTCTGGCCACTTGACTGGATGTAGTTGATAGTTGAACTTGGTTTATTCCCTCTAGACAACTACGCAAATGGGAACTTAGGTGTGACTGAGTGGGCAATCACTGACATGTGGTAGGGAGGAGTGGGCCCACTCTCTTTTACACCTGAATAGGCTGTGTGATGTCCCCATACAAAGGGCTGCTATACAAAGGGCTGCATGCTCCATGTAGTTAGTCTGAAGCAAGGGAAGGCAGGGAATCTCTGCACCTCAAAGGCATGCCTCCAGAAGCATTTCCCCATTTCAGAGGCAGAACTGTATATAAAAGGAGGACCACAGACACCACCACTTTAGTATACTCCTGGACCTATGGATACTCTGCCAGGAAGAAGGACTGCTGTGCTGCTGGAAGACGTGTATTCTGCTTGACTGCACCCTGCTGGACTCTTGCTTTGTTTTCCTGATCCGCTGCCTGCTGCACTCTTGCCTGGGTGAGAAGGACTGAACCTGCATCTCTTGAACCTAGAACCTACAGTGGACTCCAATGGCTAGTTGGCTGGCCTCCTGATCTGAAGCCTCGGGGACATAACAGGCTTCCAACCTCCTGCACCTGGACTCTACCTTGTTTGAGTCTACCCTGCCAAGTTGTGCCACCCGAGTCCTGAACTCTTGGAAGTGGGCCTACGGTGCTTGCCAGCTGAAATGACTCATCGTCTTTGCTGGGTGATGCATCCCCGAGCAGAACCCACGATTGAGTGGTGCATCCCTGAGCAGAACTGACACATCGCTCTGCTGCGTGTACTGTACCCAACACAAAATACCCACATCATTGCCCTGCAATTCCTCAGGACCGACGCTGCGCCCCTGATGGCGTGGAGCTTCCACAGCCCACTTCCTCGCATCCTTGTTGTTGGAAGCCTCGACCATGACGGACTCCTTATCACAGCTCCTTGGAACTGACGCCAGCTGTGCACTACATCTCTGATGCTGAACTTCACATTGCAAGCCCGGTGAATGGGACCCTCAACAATGATGCAGCATGACCTCACGCAGCAGCCTCGCCACATCTCGGAACCGAAGCATCGTTTTGGCTTCATGGCTCTTCTTTGTCGCGGATCCACACTTTGCTCAGCAACCAGGATTTAAGGTACTCTGTTCAGCAAGCCTAACTGGGTCCCTGTAGCCATCTTGCGCTGCATCAGGGTCAACTTTGCCTGGTCTGGCGCAACCAGATATCCCAGTTACGCTTTGTGCTTTCTGGCGGTATTTTCACTACAAATTTAAAATTCAATATATCAAGTTTTACTAATTGGATTCCTGTCGTTTTGGTCCTGTTTTATGTATTAAAACATACTCTATTTTTCTAAAGCAGTTGTGGGCTCCTTTTGTGGGGTCACTGTTTTACTGTTTGAAGTGTTGCACAAGTAGTTGCCTCTAAGTTAAGCCTGATTGCTCTGTGCCGAGCTACCAAAGGGGTGAGCACATGTTAATTTGGGGTTTGCTTGTGCCTTACCCTAACAAGGACTGTGGTTTGCTACCTGACCAGGGCTTGAACCCCAGTCAACCAACAATACAATCTCTTACTGGAGGAAGTTATTATTATGGTTAGATTAATATTAGCGTTATGATTAGTATTCCAGTTAGGTTCAACTTAGTTACTTAATTTATCTACATATAATTTAATTTAGTACTGCAGGTCCCTTAAGATCAAATATGTTGTTTAATCAAATACAATGTTATTTACTTTGAATTGAATGTAATGTGTGGCTTGGGCAGCATAAGGTTTACTAATATTATGTAAATTAATGTTATAATTGGATTTAATTGAACTACGTTTAATTATTTAATGATTAGGTTTGAGATTAGCATTGTTTTATTTTTAAAGTTAATTATTTATTCTTTGGTTTAATGTATTATTAGTCATAGTTTTAGGGCTTGGTTTAGTGTTTTGGTTGATGATGTAGGGTTAACTCAGGAGGGTCAGAATAGTGGTAAACTACATTAAACTCCTTGCTGATTTAGAGGTAATTGTGATATTGGTTCTGATGTACAATGAGCTATAAAGGACAGACCTAGCTCATCCAAGTCATTGATACATATTTCATCAACCTTGCAGAGATTTAGAGGAGACAGATAGGGACATTGAGAGGCCCAGAGGATATGTATCTGTTGTATGCAGGGCATTCATGATCTTTTAAATATAACTCCTGTTTATTGATTTGGAAATGTGGTCATTACTGATCGGGTAAACTAGAGCTTGTCCTTGAAATTGCTCTTGGAAAGTGTGGTATATGTAAAAGGGAAATGCCACAAAGATATGCAGTTTACTTCTCTCATAATATAAAGGAAAACTGCAGTGATGACATTCCACCAGGAGACTGCACATATTTATGGCCATACAAACTGTGTGACGAAGACACCCAGGTGTTCCTTAAAACTAGCAACCAAATTTCATTCTTTAGTCTAATAAAGGTGCAATTTCTCCCAAAGTGCTTTTTGACTTTTAAGAGCGCAGACTGGTTGTGTGTGAGTACCAATGAAGAATGTTAGGTAAAATGTTTATTAGGTAAATATTTGAAATGGAAAAGCTGGAATTGTATTTATTTGATAATAACTTTTAAGTTGAAAATGCAAGCTTTTTCCAAGCACTGACCCATGTTGAACCCCAAATAGTAGATAAAAAGTCGATTAATTTAAAAAAGCTTTAAAAAAAGGAGAGTTACTAGAAAAGTGTCACTTGTTTTATTCGAAGAAATAATGCATGCAGTACAAATATGTATGAATCTTTTATTAGTATTTGTGTAATTTGTGGGTGAGTTTAATACCAAACTTAAAAAATTTGTGATGAGTCCGACCTCTGCCGGCTGACCTCTGCCGACTGAATGAATAGTGGGCATTGGTAGAATCAATAATTCATAATATCCTAATGCTCCGCTGCGTTCGACACGGTCTGTCACCGCACCCTAGTCCAGCGCCTCAGCAACATCGGTATCCAAGAGAAGGCACTGGAGTGGATCATCTCGTTCCTCGCCGGAAGAACACAAAGAGTCCGCCTCCCCCCGTTTCGCTCCGAGGCCACCGAAGTCATCTGCGGCGTCCCGCAAGGATCTTCACTCAGCCCCACCCTCTTCAACATCTACATGAAACCTCTCGCAGCCATCGCACGCCAGCACAACCTCAACATCATCTCTTACGCCGATGACACCCAGCTGATCCTCTCCCTCACCAGAGACCCCGACACCGCCAGAACCTGCCTACACGAAGGGATGAAAGAAGTTGCCGAGTGGATGAAGGACAGCCGCCTGAAACTGAACTCGGACAAGACGGAAGTCCTCATCCTGGGATCTTCGCCCTCCGCCTGGGACGACTCCTGGTGGCCCCCAGCCCTGGGCACCGCACCCAAGCCAACCGACCACGCACGCAACCTGGGCTTCATCCTGGACCCCTCCCTCTCGATGACCAGACAAGTCAACGCCGTCTCCTCATCGTGCTTCAACACCCTGCGTATGCTTCGCAAGATCTTCCGCTGGATCCCGACCGAGACCAGGAAGACTGTCACCCAGGCACTCGTCACCAGCCGACTGGACTACGGAAACGCCCTCTACGCCGGAACCACAGCCAAGCTACAGAAAAGACTCCAGCGCATCCAGAACGCCTCCGCCCGACTCATCCTGGATGTCCCCCGACGCAGCCACATCTCCAGCCACCTGAGGAACCTGCACTGGCTCCCCGTCGACAAGAGGATCACGTTCCGGCTCCTCACCCACGCACACAAGTCTCTCCACGACCTGGGCCCCAAGTACCTCAACAACCGCCTGACCTTCTACACGCCCACCCGCCAGCTACGGTCCACCAGCCTCGCCCTCGCAGCCGTACCACGCATCCGAAGAGCCACCGCCGGAGGAAGATCCTTCTCTTACCTGGCTGCCAAGACTTGGAACTCCCTCCCCATCCACCTTCGGCTGACCCAGGACCATCTCGCCTTCAGGAAACAACTCAAGACCTGGCTGTTTGAGCAGTAGCATACCCCTCCCCCAAAGCGCCTTGAGACCCTCCCGGGTGAGTAGTGCGCTATACAAATGGCATGATTGATTGATTGATTGATTGATTGATAGGTAAGGTCATCCATGACCGTCATGTACTTTAGTTTTAAATGTGACAGTATTAAATGGTTGTGTATGTTGTTGGGGATGTTTAAATATCCACTTGGAGTTTGGGCAATATAAATTCAACTGTAGACTACTTGTTTGCCTGCATGACGTAAAGTTTGTCACTCATTTTAAAGAGCTGGAGAAGTCCTACAGTGACCACCGACCCCTCTTGCAAGTTACATGTCAAATGTCAGATAACCTCAGGGTTGAGTCAAATGCTGTAAAAAAAAGTTTTATAAAACATAGTACACTGGCTACTGTGGCGCTTATCTCCCTCCTCCCGTTACCGGGCGAAAGTCATCGGGAAGATTGTCAACAGGCAACTGACCTCCTTCCTCAAAAAGAACAACATCCTGGACCCGTCCCAATCTGGATTCCGCAGCAACCACAGCACCGAAATAGCCCTCATCGCACCACCGGCAACATCAGGGCCATGCTGGACAATGGAGAAACCGCACCCCTCATCCTCCGGGACCTCTCGGCCGCCTTTTACACCGTCTGCCACCACACCCTCCACACGCGCCTCCACAATGCAGGGATCCGGGACAAAGCACTGGACTGGACCACCTCCTTCCTCACCAGCAGAACCCAGAGTGTCTGCCTCCCACCATTCTGTTCTAAAGACACCAAGATAATCTGCGCCGTACCCCAAGGATCGTCCCTCAGCCCGACACCCTTAAACGTATACATGGCACCACTCACCAACATCGTTCGACCGCACAACCTTAACATCATCTCATATGCCGATGACACCCAACTGATCCTCTCCCTCACCAAGGCCCCCACCACCGCCAAACCCAACCTCCATGAAGGAATGAAGGCCATCGCCGAATGGATGATCAACAGGCACCTGAAACTGAACTCAGGCATGACAGAGATCCTCATAATCGGATCCACCCCCTCCGCCTGGGACGACTCATGGTGGCCGGCCGCACTGGGAGCTGCACCAACGCCCACCGACCACACACGCAAACTGGGAGTCATCCAGGACTCCGCATAGTCAATGGCCCAGCAAGTAAACGTCGTGTCCTCCTCCTGCTTCAACACACGCTGCATGCTCCGCAAGATCTACAGATGGATCCCCACCGAAACTAGAAGGACGTCACACAGGCCCTCGTCAGCAGCAAACTGGACTACGGCAACACTCTCTATGCAGGAACCTCAGCCAAACTCCAGAAACAACCAAAACACATACAGAACACCACTGCACGCCTCATCCTCATCATCCCCCACCACAGCCACATCACAGCCCACCTGAAAGAGCTGCACTGGCTCCCCTTCAACAAGAGGATCACCTTCAAGCTCCTCACCCATGCTCACAAAGCACTCCACCACACCGGACCAGCGTACCTCAACGAACGACTCACCTTCTACACCCCGTGCCGCCAGCTTTGCTCCGCTGACCTCGCCCTCACCACTGTCCCCCGCATCCGTTGAGCAACCACCAGTGGCAGATCATTCTCCCACCTCTCCGCAAAAACCTGGAACACCCTCCCCATCTGCCTACGACAGACCCAAAACCTGCTGGCCTTCAGGAGACTCCTCAAGACCTGGCTGTTCGAACAGTAGCAGACACAAGCCATTGCGCCTGGTCGCGTTCGTAGGTTTACCATTCTGGATCACCAAGGATTCCTTCCCCGTCACCGCTGCCAGACAGAATCCACACTGGCCGCGCTACAATCCCGACCCTGGGCAAATTGGACGTCGGGACCCTGATCAATAGGTCCTGGCACCAATCCTTTCCGCCCCCTGGAACCGATGAGGCAAGGACTCACTCACTCCTCTAGAGGCCCTGGAGCCCCTCCGTAATCGCGCGGCAATAACGCGTTGGCGCCCCGCAAACCCGCGGCGCTCCGACTATTACACCATCCTTCAGGGAATCCAGGAGCCCTGCAATCCACCTGGACAACACCTCACTTGTTGTCTGTCCCGGTTTCCTTCCTGGCCCTAGCAATTGGAAGGGCCAAGGTTAACATTCAGGCAATGCATTTTTAGTCCTGATGATGATCCTTTATTTTACACAGGATCGAAACGCCGTTGACAGTTTATGTAGTTTCACGCTAGTTTCCCATTGTGTTACCCAACTGTGTTTACTACACGTGGTCAGCTTGGTTAAACTCTTAACTCATTACCAGCGTCCCCCTATTTTAGAATTGCCTGCCAATTACCCCTTTATGTATTTTTCTTGGTTTGTCCTCCTTGTGTTATATGTACTGGATACAGGATTGTATCCCACTGGATAATTGTTCACCTTATTTTGTCGAATTATTAACATTGATTAAATCATTGTTCGGCTGGACAATTTTTCTTATAGCACACATTGTTGTCTATAATTCATTCATTGCCCCATTTGTATCTTGCTAAATTAAGGACCTTTGTTGCCTGTGATAACTGTTACGCCTGGTCCTTGATTACCTAGTAGGTTTCCTTGTTGCTTTGAAACAACTGTTCGAACAGTAGCAGCACCCCTCCCCCCCTCCAGTGCCTTGAGACCCTCACAGGCAAGTAGTTTATTTAAGAAGTTTTCTATAGCGCTAGCCAGACCCCAGGGTATCGGAGCGCTTTACAGTAGGTACAGCACAGATAATCATCAGATATAGAAGATGGGAGACATATCCACAGAGGAGCGAAAAAATGAAAGAGCAACACATTGTAGTAAATGACAATTTTTTCTTCAAGTAGTGCGCCCTACAAATGATTGATTGATTGATTTAATGATTTAAGACAAAAGTAGAGAATCTTTCTGTGTTGGTTCTCTATACTAACTGAAATAGCCATCCCAAATTACTGCTGTTGAGGAAGTGAGGAACTTGGAGGAAACCTATGGCAATAATAATGTATGTAGGGTATGTATTAGACCAAAATGTTATCTATTGGGAGTGCACATATGAATCTTTAAAAATTGGAATATTGCCCCAGCTTTGGGGGTATTTTGGAATCAGATGATTCACTTTAAATGGAAAGCGATTAACAAACGATCAATACTGAAACAATCAAATACTAGTAATTTCCTGCTAATATGCATCTGGTGAGAAATCTGAATTAAAATCTATTTGATTAGAACACAGATTAAAGTTTGCAAAGAGAGAAATATTAAAGATTATACAAGGCTCAACATGGACCCGGGTACAGGGGCCTTATTGAGTTCCCCTCACAATTTTACAAAGTGCCTCCCATATATATGGAGACATAATTGTATTGCTTAATTTAACATCCATGTGATAAAATTAACAGTTAATCTTTTTTGACACAGAAGCTTATTTAATTTCTAAAAGTTCAAAAATACTACTGAAAAGCAGTCTTGAAAAAATTTACACGAGCTAGGAGCTTGGACTCCCACACTGTTCACAGATTAAGTGGCTGTTGCCAGTATGTAGAACAGACACTCCAATGAGAATGCAATTTTATCTTGAAGAGGATGTGGATGTTTAGGTGCAATTTTTTTAAATTAATCTTAGAATTGGAGACTGCCATAACCTATCAGCGTGAGATGATTAGAGCCATCCCATTTATAAAATCTATACTTGTATTTAGCGGTCACCTTCCAATCAATGTATATCCCAAACCTCCTTAGCCTTCAAAAACCTATGTTCAGGAGTCCCACTCATCACATTTCAGCCTTTCAACCTCAAGTCATATCTTTCAACAAGCAAAAAATCTTTCATTACCATATGATAGATTTTGTTACTAAACGTACGTACGTCTGATGCCAACAATCGTATAAAAAAAACTCTACACAGTTTATGTAACTCACATCACTTTTCTGCTAACATGCTGATGAGACCACTAATGCCATTTTCATGTTACATCTAGCAAATTCAGGTCTTCCCACTCTCATGTCACAATACCCATCAACTACTTATGTGTAGCACTGTAGGCATGGCATTAGAGAGGAAGAAGTTGATTGACACATGCATGAAAGAAGAGGTCTTTTGAACACACCTCTGTTCATTTCGTCACATAATAGTGTAATTCTAATCCTGTCTGCACCCACTTGCACATTCCCACATTAGAATGAGATAGGAGGTAAAATCTAATTGCAGATGCTACAGTCTCTACTAAATGCCTGTCGGTTTAAGCTTGGTTTGACCGGAGTCAGAGTGGCAACTCAGCAACATTGGAAATGTAATTGACCGTCCAACAAACCTAGCGAAAAACTGAACGTCAATAGCATTGAAGTGGACTTCCACACACAGTTGATAAAACAGCCCATGTAAAAGCTTTATTTTGTTGTTGAGTAGGAACCTGGACATTTCTCATTTTAGTGACTGACATGTTTCTAGATCAGAGACAGTGGGAACTCTCCTGAATGTTACTTAGGAAAGAGGGTCAGTCAGAAAAGAATTATTTAAATCCAGGTTAGCACAAGAAACACCAACAAACCTGGATATATTTTAAATGATATGCTTGTCTAAGACAGCAATTATAACCCAGATGTTCAATAAGTCAAACATGACCTTGTTACCTTCCTCTAATAAGGAATATTTTTTTATTCCAGATGTCCTTTGTTGTTCCTTTTCCCAAACAGATGTTTCTTAAACAGAATGAACGTCTTATTCTTCACCTGAATATGCAACTGGATTATTGCTGCATTCTACTAAGGTTTGAGGTAGCTCAGAAATTTGTATTTTTGCACAGTAGCCATCATTGTAGATGACACTCTAGTGTTTATTCATCACTCACATTTTTTTGTATACTCTATTTTGTGAATGATAAAACAATTCTCATGTTTGAATCACCACCCTTGAGCACAAAGCACGTCTTAACACATTTTTACTTTGTGCCGTTGATCATATGTACTCATTAAATAGGTATGCCTTGCAAGCGAGCCACCTGTATAATTAATTTTATTATAGTTATGATTAAGTTCATCACTGTGTGGATACTTTCATTGGAAGCAAGTACTATACTTTAACTTGTTGTTGAGCTTCCTCTTCCAGGGAAACATTGGAAGTTCTGGAAAGTCAATTGTAGACACTTTTTGATTATTACAATGTTTTCAGTTGCTCATTATGAAAAGGATAGGACTTTCAAGTTATGGAGTGAAATATGCTATAGAGATGTGACTGGTAGTAGAAGCTGTTTGGCATTTGTAGGGTACCCATAATTGTTAGTTGGGGTCTTAAGTCTCTGAGACAAATGCTTTGAGCTCTTGTAATTAGTTTGTCTTTGAACTGGGTATTCTTTCTATCTATGTAGTGATGGAGGTGACCAAACACATCAAATTGGGATTATTCCAGCTAACTACTTTATAAAAGAACATGTTGGTTTGTTGCAGCTAGTTTAAGGTTCAACTATTATTGTTGGGGGTATAGAACCATTTGGAATGGAGTATGCTTGTCAACATGCTTGAAAAAGCTGTTGGCAAAGATGGCGTTATTCTTCTTTTGGTTGGTATAAACTCTCTCAACTCAAAAGCTAAGTGATTATAGAAAGGGACAGTTACAGATAAAGAATTCAGATGCTCTGTATACTCTTTTAATAGTGCATAAGTACAGATTCACAACGAGGAGTTGATTCCGATCTGGGTCGGAAAGCACTCAGACCGTGCCGGATCCGGGATGTTTTCCGACCGATCCGGACCCCTGCAGTCCGACCGAGCGAATACGATGCGGCCGTATGCTGTCGGACTCGATTCGGTCAGACTCCCGTAGAAGTCAATGGGAGCCGGTCGTTTGACGCGTACATGGGCTCCCATTGACTGAATGGGTACGTTGCGGACAAGTGCACCCCCTACAGTGGGTACGCTTCTGTGCCATCCGCACCATACATGCCTGTGTTGGGGAGACCCATGGGTCTCCACCTGTGTCCGAGTTGTAAGGCTGCGGGTGACAGGGGGTCCGATGCAGACCCCCAAAGTCCAAAACCGGGAGCTATTGCGAGCCGGAAGCTCCGACTCGATCAGGCTGTCTGAATCGAGCATCGTACTAGCTCGGTCGGGCAACATCTCCATTGCGCCCCACGGTTAGCTTACGGACGAGACGTACAGAGCGGTTTGGACCCAGAAACGATTCGGATGGAGATTTCGCTCTTGTTCGCATCGTACTTCGACGTCTGGTCCCGTGTACGAACCGGACAGAAATTCAGCCTCCGAATCTGATCCGCTAATGCCGTACCCGATTCGGTGCCTTTCCGACCGAGATCGGAATCGGCCCCCTAGTGTTTTAAATATTGCATATGGTTGAAGGGAGTTCAAAAGTATTCCATGAGAATTTTTAATATAAGATCAACTCCATATCATCTTGTAAAGATGCAGTTGACATCATAAACATGAGGGGGGTGAATCTAGCTACCTAACTATCCATCTGTGGAGAGGTGTGGTGCACTTAATTTCCTCAACTGTCCCCAGCGTCTTGAGACCCGTAAGGGTGAGTAGTTTGCGCTTTACAAATACAGGATCTGCCTGTTTGTAAATCTATTTGTCTGTCTATCCATCTGTCTGCTGATTGTCAGTCTTTCTGGCTATCATGACATTTAGATTGTGCATATTATCTCTTGAGTCTTGCTGCACATTCCCTATCGTTAAAAAAAGTAATGATTGGTGTATTTATTGAACAGTGGTTGGTCAGAAATTATCAAGACAATATCTTTAAATGTTATTTTTGAAAATTGGATGAGTTGTATCGAAAGAACCATTACTGTTGCTTTTCATATTGAGCTCTTTCCACTGCTTTAAAGGTACCTTTAAGCAATATGTATTGGAGCATGATTCCACCATGGCTGATATTAGGATTCTGAGTTTGTAGTTCACAAATATATACTTCATACAGTGATTCAATTGAAATATTAACTTGACCGTTATGTGTACACAATAGAAATACATGGATAACTAAGGTAGATGTATCCAAGGAGTGCCTTTCATAAAAATATAAATCATGCTGAGCTATGGTTTTTATCAATAAATAAGATCTGTATTCAGTTTGTTTCACTCTAATTACATTTGAATATCATTATTTCTCTTAGGTGTTGGGAAATTGTGAAATGCAACAGAAATCATTAGAAGGGAAAAAATCTGCATGGCAGGAGATGTCTGAAAATGCCAATGTATGTAAACCGTTCCGTTGCCCACAGTGTGGTGATCAGACCAGGTTCAGAAACCTGTCTTCTTTATCAGCTCACCTGGACTATAATCACAGATTTAGAAACAGAAATATTTCGGGAAAAGATGGTCTTTTTTCTTCCCTCAATACAAATGATAAGGTGCCATGCTCAGAGTATTTGATTTGGGAAAATATTGGAAACATCAACACTGTTAAAAAATATTCATCTGTACAGTTTTCTGATATTTCACCTGAAAATATAAAAAACAAGAGGTTTCGTGATATATCAACTAAAAATCATGCACAGTACATGATAAACAAACAATCTGGAGCATCAACAATCAGTCAAAGTTCCATGTCTCTGGGTCCAAATAATGATATCAGAACATCATATAACCGTGAAACAACAGAAAATATAAATCAAATGGTAGAGTCTGCCGATAAGGCAAATGAAAAAAGAATGAACAACCTATCCAAGGAGCTTTCAAGAAAGACTGCTGAGCTACTTGATATCCAGTCTTCATTCCTGCAGCTATCTCAGAGAAAACAAGAAATTCAGCAGCGAGAGAGAGCTTTGAACAGACAGGTGGATGTTGCTGTTGAACTGATTGCTGGATTGAGGCAGCGCCTGTCTAAGTCTGAAGATGAGCTTCTCAAGAAAGAAGAGTAAGTAGAATACTGTGTCTAGCTAACATTTGAAATGCATAATTTTCCATTTTTAAAGCAATGCTTTACATAACTCTGCCAACTTTTCCATGTGACATTGGAAAGGTGGTAAGTTTGGTCTGAGGAGGATCTAGCCACACATTTACATTAACTAGGATAGGATGAGTTGCCATAGCCTGAATGCTTCCTGATGTGCCTTCAGAACAGATGGGGGTGGAAACAGAATGGGGAATCCTGAAGGCAGTTGTCTGCATTGCAAAATACTTGACATAGAAGTCAAACCTGAGGTCAGCAAGAGGGGTCTAGAGAGTAAACACCTGTCCGTCCTGAAAATAATAAAGTTTATAGTTTGTGGAATAGGTGCTAAAAATTAATGAAGATCAGCATTATTGTAGCTGCACACATGAAGATAGTTACCTTGACTGTAGAGTGATTTTATGTTCATAAAACTAGTGTTACTGGCTGAATGTGACAATGTATTGCTCAAGATTAAACTTGCATAGAATGACTGCATCCATATTTTAAACAGAACATGTGGGTTTTCTTCAAACATTATCTAAATCTGTGTTGGTTGGGTATACCCATGTCGTCTAAATCTGTGTTGATTGGGTATCCATGACTGCATTGATGAGTCGTCATATGCTGCATACTTTATGACTATTAACTGCATTCCAGTACAGTATGATTAATGCAATCACATTAGTTGTATCACTCCTGTCATGTTGAGTGATACTATCAGTGGTCGCTCCAATAGAGCATACTAGTAAATTGTTACAAAATAGTTTGTGCACCAGAAAGAAGATCTCACTTAAAGAGCTTGAAATCTCTCACATGACAATCTAATTTTCACTCATATGATTCAGTAACTCTCCTCCAAAGTAGAATGCCATAGTTTCACAACATTGTTATTTAGTCTAGTAGATGCCACTTCCATTCACGTTGGCATTCATGCTGGTTTTATTTCTTTACTAGGAGAAAAATGAGAATTGCACAACCAGCTAATGTAAGTGTTGTTGTCCAACAAGTATATTCGACAATAATGATCTGAAAAATGAAGGAATTAGTCCAGAAATAGTCTTAAAGTCCATCAGTTGGCAATATCCAATTGTTTTAAACATGTTTAATTCCTGCTGCGTTTGATTAATGGAAGATGGTGTGGCAATTGTGTCTGCAGTAATTGCTGGATTTCAGATACAAACCAGGATGTGTGCAAGACACAAGGTTCTCATCACATATTTGTCATTTCTATTTTGGCTGTGGAATACTTTTAAACGATTTCCTCGGAGAAAGGTACAATATAATACCACAAAATGTTATTATTTATTGAACAGTGAGCATGAAGGTGTAACTGCTAGTCCTTACACATCAGCTTGTTGTAATAGATTAGAAACCTTCCCCAGCAGTGTATGATAGGAGGAAAGGAATGTAACGCCCTGTGAGTAATTTGCAAGCAAGACCATTCTACAAATGTTTACAAGCTGCATGCAGAATAATAGAATGAAAGAGGAGTGATTATCCTTGTGGGCTGGTGCATGCAGATGTGCTTATGAATGCGGGATTGCTTTTTTTCCAATAGTGGAATTCAAAT
Source organism: Lissotriton helveticus (assembly GCF_964261635.1). NCBI lineage: Eukaryota > Metazoa > Chordata > Amphibia > Caudata > Salamandridae > Lissotriton > Lissotriton helveticus. Next base: position 447,402,919 of record NC_136065.1, read on the forward strand.
GGAAATTTCCAGGCATGAAAAAGCAAAGTGTTCTATATTTTCTCATACCAGCCTAAGGCCGTGTGTTTTTGATGACCATCGGAATGAAATGGTAAAATTGGCTAGGAGATTACTCTACAAAGAAACCACATAAGATGTGGGTCTTCTGCCATGGAAAATCAGGTGCTCTATCTCTTTTATGGAAAATGCTTATTTTTAAGCGATCGTTATCTCTCTTGTGGTCCAATTTTAAGGGATCAAACACAGCACATACATTGATAAGCTGCCTGAACACTTAATTTGCTTTCAGAGTTTTTTAATGCCCAAATTAATTGTGTTATGGGTCACATCTGAGCCTGTCCTTTGCTGACAAAAACCTAGATCTTCTTTCTGAACTTGAGGGCAGAAGAAGTAATTGTCAAAATTGTGAATACTCATTTTGAGAGTGTTTGAAAACCATGGTAAATAACCTTAAATGTGGTCGTTAATATTTTTATATCAGTTTCCCTAAATCTTTTCTGCAGCTTCTCTTTCTGAATGTGCCTGGTTCTCAGATATAATTGCATATATTAACAAGCATTGACATAGGCAATATGTCTCGCCTTTTTGACCTTATAAATGTTTAGCCATACATCACATTATCCTGGGTGCTGGCCATCAGGGATTGAAGAGTTAGCACTAGCAAACCTGCACATTTTATTTATTCTAATTAATTATTTTTACAAACATGTAATAGTCATTAAACTTTTAAAGACAATAAAAAATTAGTTACATCTAAGGGTTCCGGTGCCCTTCAAATGCCACAAAAGCACGAGGAACCCAAAAAAATGAAGCTTGTAGAAACACAAGCTTGCATTTTATACTTTTATTGCAGCTCCTCAACCAATGAGAGATTATTACTATTCCAAGATAGAAGCCACTTTTCATCATGACTGGCAGAATCAGGGGAAGCTATGATTGCTTCAGGAGAACAGTTGAAAAATGTTGCAACATCTCACAAGCTGCAGCTTTTGAATGTTGACATCCTGGTAGACATACAACATTACTGCTTCCCCCAATACGGCAAGACAGAACTACCATTGGCGATACAGACCCCTACTATAGAAGCAGCCAAACGAGATAGAAAGCAGTCAAAAGATGTGCAAAACCTGTGCTATAAAAGCCAGCCATAGGAGGTAAATACAGTCGTATGAGGCAAAGACCCAGACCCTCAGAGAGCAGTCACTGAAAGAGCAGACCCCATACTACAGTCAACAGTGAGACGAGGCAGAATGCAGTTAGTAGAAGCAGACTTCCTTGCTACAGAGAGCAGCCACAGAAGGTAGAACGGAGTCATATGAGTCATTTGGCACAGTTTTAACAGGTGGAAACCCCACACTACTGAACAGTCATGTGAGGTAGATACCACGCACTGCTGGGAGCAACCATAGGAGGTATAAAGCAGTCCTAGCCTTTAGAGAGCACAGCCACAAGGGAGAAAGCAGTCAGAGGTGCAGACCCCAAAGCTATAGAGGCCAACTATTGGAGGTAGAATATTGCCCTACGAGGCACAGGCCTTGCCCTCAGAAGAGTAGCAATTGGAGGTGCAGACCCACCAGTGCAGAGACCAGTCATGGTAGGTACAATGCAGCCAGAGAACATGCACACCCCAAGATATAGATGCCTATTCCAAGTAGGAGGGTCCACCCGCCGTATTTCGAGTGTGGTTGTCGGAACACCAAAGGAACTCCGCTGGGATCCAGACAGAGAGCCTAGGTTTATAGAGAAAGCAGCAAGAATGCAGTAAGTACGGTCATCTATGGAGACATGAGACAATATGCAGAAGCAAATGCACAACACGTTTAGAAAGTAGTCATAAGATATATATAGAGACACTGGCCACATTAAGAGAGCAGCTAGTTGAGAAGCCTCAATCAAAAACCAATTAAAAACGGCAGCCAAGAACGGAAAGCAAAATTATAGATAAGTCAATTTGTGATGGAAATTGCCTGTGTAAATATATCGCCTTACCTAAGTGATGGGAGGATTTAGAGACACGGCAGCTCATGCTTCTTTCTCCCTTTCTGGAATTGTACTCTTGTTTTACACTTAGAACATGTTTGCTGCACTCGTATAAAGTAAAGCTGACACTAGCAATTGGTTGTTTAGCTGCTTAACTCAGGTTACCAGTTGCTCTTTTTCTCCTCCATTCAGCCAAGTCATTGCAATACAGCAGTTTTGAAAACATTAGCTGTAATGTTTCAGCAGCAGTTGACCCCATACCATCTGCAGCTACACCCGGATGTAATAAACCTTTGACGTGTACCTGTGGGGCCCCTACTGCTTTACATGAGCACTTCGTATCAAAATCAAACCATCTTCAATGTTTGTTGTCTGTGGATGTTGTACGGCGCCTTTACAACAATGACCATTGACAGACTACAGGGGCTGTCCAACTACCCTGAACCAGGGACAATAAATTGTTACACCTAACAAAAGGTTCAGGTGAAAGGATCACAATTAACAATTAGACACTAAACATTAGGATCTAAAGCTGAATAAGGAAAAAGAAGAAGAAGCCTATATATACACATTGACAAATATTCAAAACAATTATAATTTATTATATAAATATTTTTCTTTAAAAAAGATCCAAAAAGAAAAAATAAAATAAAAAAAACAACAGCGCTCAAAAGAGAGTTGGCAAAACAGAAACATACAATTCACATGCCAAACCAGTGGCTAACAGACAAACATAGTCAATACAAAAAGGAACAACACAGATAAAATGATGTGTCCTTTATGAATTACGGCCACAAAAAGCGTTGACGGCGTTTCAACCGCATGGAAACTGGGCGGTCATCTTCAGGACAAGAAATTATTTTTGAGCGTACAGTTTACAACAATGACAGCCTCATTTTGTGTCCCGTGACATAATTGGGAATTGGGTCGATTTTTGCTCTCTATTCTGACTTTTGTTTCCCTCATGCAATATGGAGTAAGGTGCTGAAATGGTCTTTGTGTCTGTTTTTATTGTATGGTATTCCCTTTAACGTAGTGTTATACAAGCAGTAGGTGCATCAGGTATTACCAGGAGGGCGTTATGCATGCAAACAACCAAGAACGGACAACACTTTACGTGGAACACCTTGGCATCCAATTTCAAACTCAGAATGAGGCTATTACTGTGAAAGATTCGGGAGGGCAGTAGTGTAAGAGAAGGAACCCTTGTACTTTTGTTTTTCATTGTCAAAGACTCAATTCAACTGTGTGGTGTGCGGGTAGCTGTAAAGCAGTTAAAACGTACGTGCTTAGTATATAATAGAACATTATTTAATATACCTAAATCTATAATGATGTCATTAATGCAAGTGTGTCTTCGAAGCGGTATGGTTTTGTAGGCTGCTTGCTACTTTATATTTTACATTCACCATCCTTCAGTAACAGTAGTGTAAAAGACCCCGCCACTGTTCCTAAGAACTAGATGGGCTTGCCGATAGGTAAGTGAGCTTCTACAACAACCCAGTGACCTAAAAGACCAGAAGAGCTGGTAACAGTTAGTCAGTTCCATGTTAGGCAAGCAACACTTGCACCCACTAGGCCAGCTGATGTTTCAGAGGCCCACACCTGTTACACTTCACATTTCTCTATGTGCCATCCCCTAACCCCCCCATCAGCCTCTCAATAGTTGAGGGTGCCGTGTTATGGCGGAAGTTCCACCTTTGGGGCTGTCCAGGCAGTTGTGTTGCTGTGTCTTTTACAGACAGGATAACAAGATACATTTTTAACTGTGGCTGAGGGAAACATTTGTAACTGGAGACGCTGCTCTAGGTGAACATCCATCTAAGATCTTGCCCTATTCCTGCCCTGCACTGTCACTACATGATCTTTAGTCTAAAATGGTACATTAACAAAATATTTTCTGCACGTAAATGGAACTCTCATCTGTAAAAAGTATTACGTGCGCACAAACCTGGAACCCATCTGGAACACAAGTCACAAATACAGGATCTACTGCTCATGTTTACATTGGCAACTATCACTCTGGATTGTAGAAAAATATTACAGTTATATGATTTTTGCTGTGGTGGTAAATCACACGCTGCACTTCTAAACTTAAAACACACTAGACGAGGATTTCAGTGGCAGTAAGCGTGGGAATGCTCATGCAACACCAGTTTCAGGGAGAAAGAAACATGAAAAATATGTTCCTCAGCAGAAATCACACAGCAGCCGCCTCAATGCGTCTGCGCAATGTAAGCAATTCAGACAACGCACACATTTCAGGGTTATGGCTATGTCAGAGATGCAGAAAATTATAGGTTTTATTGGTGCACGGATTGTGGGGTGGGGGGGGGGGTGGTGGATCGGAAACCTCTTCAGGTTGAACGATTCCGCATATACATACAAGGGTTTTTTTAATTTATGGACCTGTACAGAATAACACTGAGGACATCAGATAGGATACTATGAGAAAAGCAATGGTAAATGCAGCTTAGCTGAGGCAACATTTTACTACTACTTTATGTGTGCCACCTACACACTGGTGCGACACATCCAGAAGGCTGTGCCTGACAATTCCAAGCACCATGACGCAGTTCAGCGGTGGAATCATGAGCTCTTCCTCTGCAATTGTAAAGCCTAAATGTAAGCATGCAGCTGCAGCCACTCAGGAATTTATATCTGGGAACAATTTTTGCAGCTGTGACCACCGCTCCCTAAAACCGTCCAGGTAGATGCTGAGGGTGACCTCAAAGTTATAATCAACCCAGAAGGCGTAGTTGTCACCTTGTTTAATGGTAACCTGGTGTAAATACATTATGCACACAGACTACTGCCCTGGATATCACTGAAAATGAAAATCAAGCAACTGCTGCGGCAAGGAAGCAGCATGCATTGCGCATATTCGGCAACAGTCCTCGAAAACCGGAAACAAAATTACAAATTCCGATCCGTACTGCTGATGGTTTTGAACAGAACCAAAGCAAATGGAACAAGCGTAGACATTGTGGCTTTCGGCTCTGTGGCTCTTGGCTCCTGGCAGGCTGACAACATACGCAGGTGGATCAGCCATATGGATCCTACTAGACCTCTCAGCGGCCTTCGACACCATCTCACACATAAAGCTCACGGTGAGGCTAGTCTCCTGTGGCATTCAAGGAGTAGCCCTGAAATGGCTACAGCACTTTATGTCCGACAGAACTCAAACCGTCATCCTGGGTCCCTATCAATCAGGAAAAATGCCTCTAGACAAAGGCGTACCACAGGGCTCCTGCTTGAGCCCAACCCTTTTTAACATATATATGGCTCCTCTGGCAAAAGTAGTAGAACATCTGGGCTTCGAAATGATTTCCTATGCTGATGACACCCAGTTTATGTTCACCGTCGGTCCTATTCCAGAAGCTGACAAAGTACGTTTCTCCATGGGCATATTGGCAATTTCCAACTTGATAACTGATAACTGTCTCCAGCTGAATCCTGGAAAAACGGAAGGTATGCTACTGGGGAAAGCTTCGAGGGTCTGGTCAAACGAATGGTGGCCTTCACAGTTGGGTGCAGCCCCTGTTCCCAAACAAAGTGTCAGAAATCTTGGATTAAAATTGGACCAATCGCTAACGATGAAGGATTATATAGCAGCCACGACGAGCTCTTGCTATTATAGCCTACGACTACTTCGTAAAATCCTCCCATACATGCCTACTAATCACCGCCGAACCTTGGTTCAAGCAATGGTGATTAGTCGATTAGACTATGGCAATGCCCTGCTGGCAGAAGTGGGTGAGACGCTGCTAAATAAATTACAGGTGATTCAGAATACAGCTGCCAGAATTATTTTAAAAATGCCAGCTGGCTCCCCCTCTGAACCCTTGCTGAAAGAACTGCATTGGCTGCCAGTAAGGATGAGATCCTTTTTTTAAATATGCTGCCTTACTTATAATGCTCTAAATGGTAGAGGCCTTTACTATCTACGAAAGAAACTAGTAAAACACGTTCCAGGTAGAAATCTGAGATCTTGTTCATTAGGACTTCTACAGGTCCCTAGTAGACGCTTGAGCCGCACTGGGGGTAAAGCCTTTTCGTATCTTGCTCCAAAGTACTGGAATGGACTGCCCATGGCCCTGCGGAAAACTCCAACATACTGCACCTTTAGGAAACAACTAAAAGCCTTCCTGTTTTTAAAATAGCCGCTGACATGACTCTCCGCTATTGGGTTTTTCTAGGCGGCGCCGAGATGCCCCAGGGTGAGTCGTGCGCTATAAAAGAGCATATAACATAACATAACAAACAAGTTTGCAAAATAAACGGTAAACAGCGTTAGCTGTCTCAAAAGCTTCAAATAATAAAAACAAGAGATCAGCGAGGAGAGAGCAGGAAATTAAGTAGATGATTGCATTACGAGTCAAGGCAAAAAAATAAGTATTGCCCCAAATAGAAACAAGTGGAATAGGACAAGTCCTGGGGGCTATCCATGGGAGACAGTAATTGAGAGAAAAGAGGTGGGACAAGCAGGAACCATTATCCAATTAAAAGCAACATTTGATGAAGAACACTGACAAAAGTCAATCAGAAGCTGGAAGTGAGCTGTATGCCCCCTAACTGAATACAGTATGTCTAGAGACAGCACCTGTGCTGCCCAGGCTCGACCCAAAAAGGATTTAAATCATTTATTTTTCACAGGTTGTGGGCATATTATTGTTGCATATAATATCAAAACACAAAAAATAGCAGAAAAAAATGAACATTAACAAAAATATCACCTTCCTATACTTAACTAATATAACCACAAATATCGATAACAAAATATCGCTGTTAAAAATATTGCTTTTTACGGATAGGGAAAACACAATTATCAGAAACGAAAATACTGTCACCTATAACTGAACATTTAATATGTAAAAAATACCAATTCACACAATATTGACTACACTAATGTTGCCAAAATTAGTACATTATCATTAATAAATAATAAAAAACACTTTTTACTTAAAACAGTTAACATAATTAAACATTGTATACACTTGTTGAAATTAAAAATACATTTATTAACCAAAATATTTTCAGTTCACCTCAATAAGATATCTGAGCTCATACAGTGTAACAAAACATATTTACAATAATTACAAACATTTATACAGCAATCTAAATATTTATACATATATATATATATATATTCAAAACTATCAAACTATATATCAAACATTATAAATACAACTGAAATTAGTGTTTACCATAGAAGGATATAACTGATAAAAAACTTCTAACTTAACCTAAACTAACCAGTAATTAAATCAACAATATAAAAGGCACACTCATTTTATCAACTAAATACTTCAAAAACGAGAAGTGCTTCAAAATGAGGAAACTCATTCCTTGAACTGACCTTTAAACAGGAAATGTCTACATCCCAACCACCCAATCAAGTAAGTAACACTTATAATTAAACTAAACCATACTTGTAAATAGACTTAAAAATGTAAAACAGCAAATAATTAACTAAACAATCTCCAACTTCTCTTTACACGTACTTCCGAAAAGAAATCACTACGACTTTGAAAAGTGATAAGCTGCTTGAAAAAAACAATCCCAAACCAGCAAAAAGATATAACAAGGTAAGTATACTTAAGATATTTAAAAATGTAAACTCACCCCAATAGTAAGTCAAAATAAACCAACCCCAACCTCTAAAAACTATTAATAAATAAACATTTAACATGAAACTGACACACTTTTTTTTCTTACAACAAAAAAGAAATCACTTGCTCCACATTACAACACCCCCAACGGAAAAGCTGCAAAACAGTGTAAACATCTAAAAAGAACAGGCATGTAAGTATAAACAATAGAAGTATTAGCATAATTTTCTATGTAAATAACAAACGTACAAACTTTAGAAAATTGTATTTATTTATATTAATCAATCAATCAATCATAGCATTTGTATAGCGCACTACTCACCTGGAGGGTCTCAAGGCGCTTGGGGAGGGGGGGTCCGCTACTGCTCGAACAGCCAGGTCTTGAGCTGCTTCCTGAAGGCGAGGTGGTCTTGGGTCAGGCGGAGGTGGGTCGGGAGGGAGTTCCAAGTCTTGGCGGCCAGGTGGGAGAAGGATCTTCCTCCTGTTGTGGCTCTTCGGATGCGGGGGACGGCGGCGAGGGCGTGGCTGGTCGATCGAAGGTGGCGTGTGGGAGCGTAGAAGTTGAGGCGGCTGTTGAGGTAACTCGGGCCTTGGTTGTGCAGGGCTTTGTGTGCGTGGGTGAGGAGGCGGAAGGTGATTTTCTTGTTATTACACTTCTTTCGGATAAAATGATAGAGAGAGCCAAATATATAACATTCCAGAAAGAAGAGCAATTACTAATTTGCATGGCTCACACTCACTACTAAGAAAGTGGATCAACAGAAAATGTGAATTGGAAATGTACCAAATATTATTCTAATGCATACTATGGATGGGCTACTCCAAAAGTTGATGTAATTAATGTAAGAGAACACAGCCTCTCCCCAAATGTGACAGAAATAGAAGTTTGGGAGGTATTGTAGGATATAAGAGAGGCAAGCACTAGCTCCCGGGACCCCACAACTAAAATCCTAAAAGATATACTGCCTAAAGTCCCCAAGCACATCACATGCCAACTATCACCTATACCCACTTTAAAACGTTTAATTGCACATACTAAAAAGGCGCCCAGCGATACTCCTCCTGCCCCAAAAAGAAACCAAGAAATATATAAATATCTGAACATTTAACAATGATCCATAATGAGGAACCTTTTTCTTTTATATGACAACCTAAAAATGATAATCCTAATGTTCTCTACGGCAAATAACTTACAAAAACTAGGCCATTTTCAAACCTTGATGATGGATGGGACCTTCAAAAAGTGTCTCAAACAATTAACCCAAATATACACCATACATGGGGAGTATCAAAAGGCAAATATCCATTGTCTATATGTATGCCAACATTTCAAATAAACAAAGCAGCACTTACTGCAACCTCTTAAACCACATTAAATATAAAACAATAAAATAAATAGCTTCTACCCACAAAAAATAATCATGGAATTTGAACAAGTCATGATTCAAACCATTTTTAAAAGTTTACCCCCACACAGTCACGCAAGGCTGTTTCTATCATTTCAATGAAAGCATATTGAGACACCTCCAATGATCTGCACTGAGGGCCTGATTACGATGTCGGTCTGAAAGCCTCCGACCAACAGTTGGATTCTCGTAGACCGTGTCGGAACCCTTTTGCCCGACTCCGTCTACAACATTTCCGACCGATCTATTACGATGCTCACGGTTGAAAGGGGAACTGTTCAGTCATTCTGAATCAGTTCTGACCGGCATGTGAAGAATCCGAGTTGGTCGGAGCCGATTCGTAGAGCTCAGCAGACGGCGTTTCTGACCTACTGATTACGATGTCAGATTCCAACAGCCTTTCTGACTCGATCTGTCCGATACCAAAAGGCTGTCGGAAATTGACTTTGGGGGCCCCTAGCAGGCCAACTTCATCCTGAGTCTTCTGGTTTGGGATAGAGCGAGTACCCAAGGTACCCCCACTGTAAAACTATGCACAGTGTGGCAGGCACCATGGGGTGTCTGTGACAGGGTGCAAGGTTCTCTACGGCAAATAACTTACAAAAACTAGGCCATTTTCAAACCTTGATGATGGATGGGACCTTCAAAAAGTGTCTCAAACAATTAACCCAAATATACACCATACATGGGGAGTATCAAAAGGCAAATATCCATTGTCTATATGTATGCCAAAATTTCAAATAAACAAAGCAGCACTTACTGCAACCTCTTAAACCACATTAAATATAAAACAATAAAATAAATAGCTTCTACCCACAAAAAATAATCATGGAATTTGAACAAGTCATGATTCAAACTATTTTTAAAAGTTTACCCCCACACAGTCACGCAAGGCTGTTTCTATCATTTTAATGAAAGCATATTGAGACACCTCCAATGATCTGCACTGAGGGCCTGATTACGATGTCGGTCTGAAAGCCTCCGACCAACAGTTGGATTCTCGTAGACCGTGTCGGAACCCTTTTGCCCGACTCAGTCTACAACATTTCCGACCGATCTATTACGATGCTCACGGTTGAAAGGGGAACTGTTCAGTCATTCTGAATCAGTTCTGACCGGCATGTGAAGAATCCGAGTTGGTCGGAGCCGATTCGTAGAGCTCAGCAGATGGCGTTTCTGACCTACTGATTACGATGTCAGATTCCAACAGCCTTTCTGACTCGATCTGTCCGATACCAAAAGGCTGTCGGAAATTGACTTTGGGGGCCCCAAGCAGGCCAACTTCATTCTGAGTCTTCTGGTTTGGGATAGAGCGAGTACCCAAGGTACCCCCCCTGTAAAACTATGCACAGTGTGGCAGGCACCATGGGGAGTCTGTGACAGGGTGCAAGGTTTGCCGCAGACCCCCTCTTTCCACATAGATGCCTGTGTTGTCGGTGGGAACACAGGCTACTATTGAAGTTAATGGGAGACCGTCTCAACGGTGTTCGGAAGCATCATAATCGGTCGGATGGAACCGCTGACCGAGAATTGGTCGGACCGAATCCGACAAGGAATCGGGCGATTTAGTTTCCGACCCACATAGTAATCAGGCCCTAAGTGTAGAATATGCTACAAACAGCCCAATTGACTTTGAAATTAAAAAAAAATAATAGCACTAGCCTATGTCCCTGTCTCAGAGGTAGCTAACCACTACAATATACTAATAGAAAGCTGTTTCTACCATCACAATGAAGACAAACTGAGCCTTCTAATGGACTATTTTGAAGACACTTGGGTTAGCAGCCTGCAATGCTCTGGTCACCAACACTAAGCCAAATTCCAAATATCATGCTGGAATGTCTATGACAGCACCTTGGCACATGAAGCTGAAACAAACAACATAGTGGAAGGATGGCACAATGCCTTCCAAGCCTCACTAGGCAGTACCCAACCTACACTCAACCTACACTCAAGCTACCAAAAAGTATGAATGGAGGATTCTGTTTGCCAAACTACTCCTAAACTTGGCAAACAATCGAAAAGAATGTACAATTTCCTGCAATTTAAAGTCAAACTCTTCATAATCAACAATGGAGTAGATTACTTAGAAACAATAGCCAAAGGCATATTATAAAATAAATAGTAACCTAAAAATGTCCCAAAAAACTATCACAAAATGTAAAACAACATCACAAATCATTTTCTATATAGCTAATAAAATAATATTGTATTACATCAGATTAAACATGAAATAAAACCCCAATGTTAAATAAGACTGAGATAATAAAGTGAAATATAAATTATTTACATTAGAAGTATAAACTTCACCAACCCAAAAGCCCAAATAATAAACTAAATCCATCACATAAAATAAATACAACACATAAACCACACATTTCCAAAAGTAATCACATATTACTTACGGAAACGATAAAATATAACATTTCCCACTCAAAAGAAATCTGTAGATGCAGATCTACCTCTATATCTACAAAGTCAAAAATAATAATCCTCCAAAAACAGGAAAAATATTTTCCCCAAAACACCTAAAAAAAATGCAAAAATAAAATGTATTCAATAGGCTTCCCTTGAAGCAAATTAAACTATCTAGGAACCATAAAGAGAAAAAAATCATGTTTAAAAAAATGCTCTTGGAAACTCCCAAAAAAGGAAATCATAGTTAAAAATATTAGTTTATTGTAAAACAAGTGATTTCTTTCAAATAAAAAAAAAAGGTAACTCTCAATGCTCACAGAGGAATGAAGGCCATAGCCGACTGGATGAAGGACAGCAGACTGAAGCTGAATTCAGACAAGATGGAGGTCCTCATTCTCGGACCCACCCCATCAGCCTGGGACGACTCTTGGTGGCCCACATCGCTAGGCACAGCCCCGGAATCCACAGACTACGCACGCAACCTGGGGGTCATCCTCGATTCCACCCTCTCCATGACCAGGCAAGTCAACGCCGTCTCAGCGTCCTGCTTCAACACCCTCCGCATGCCCTGCAGGATCTTCAAATGGATCCCTCCCAACACGAGAAAAACCGTCACCCAGGCCCTCATCACCAGTAGACTTGACTACGGAAACGCCCTCTACTCAGGAACAACAACCAAGCTCCTGAGACGACTCCAACAAATCCAGAACGCCTCGGCACGACTGATCCTCGACGTCCCCCGACGCAGCCACATCACACCCCACCTGAGAGGCCTGCACTGGCTCCCCGTCGACAAGAGGATCACCTTCAAACTCCTCATCCACGCACACAAAGCACTACACAACACCGGACCTACATACCTCAACAACCAACTCAGCTTCCACACCCCCACCCGAAGCCTCCGCTCAGCCAACCTCGCCCTCACCACAGTTCCTCGTATCAGAAAAACTACCGGCGGCGGCAGATCCTTCTCCTACCTTGCCGCCAAGACCTGGAACACTCTCCCTACCAACCTACGACAGACTCAGGACCTGCTGGTCTTCTGAAGACTTCTCAAGACCTGGCTCTTCGACCGGTAGCGCCCCCCCCCCAGCGCCTTGAGACCCTCACGGGTATGTAGCGAGCTTTAGAAATGCAGTGATTGATTAATTGATTGATAGGACTCGTTTTTAGTCAATAACCTGCAAAGTAAACAAGAAAAGTCACCAGCAAAAGACATTACATTCTCGACAATACATATATATTACTCTTAATCATCATTAAATAAGTAATATAGCACAATGTAATATAACTTAATGATACATTAGTAAAACAGTGTACGGAAACCCAAAACTACACACTAGTGTGTACACTACTATTGAGGACTTACCTGTTCCGATGAACAGCAGCATCTTACCGCGACCTGGATCCTGGAAAATAGACTAACAATAACAGAACTTTACAACAAAATAGAAGGTAGTGGTAAAAAAAATGCTGCTAAATGAAATTAAAAAAACAGACTAGCTCCTCATAGAAGTGAAACTATAAATTATAGTATAAAATATATACAATTATTTAATATATACTGCAGCCGAGGCCGCTGCAGGTAAGAGCGGTGGGTGCAGCTGGGGGGGATTTCAAGGGATGATCACAAGAGAACATTAAATAAATAATTAATTTTCCCTCGTGCATGTCTCTCAAAATCCCCCCCAACTGGCCTACCGCTCTTACCTGCTGCGGCTGTGGTTGATATACTTAAAACACTTATGTTAACCCCCATGCCACACCTTTCTTTTAGCTATTTGAGGTACTTTGCACTTAGGCCCCTATAACATTTTGTCCACATAAGGTATCCATGCCAAATTTGCATCCCTTTCTTCCAACATCCTGAGGATTCTAAAGGTACCCAGGGTTTTAGATTTCCCTGTAACAGACCAAGAAATTAGGCAAAATACAGCTACATTTTATTTCCTTTTGGTGACAAATTGGAAAAAAGTTCTGCAGAAGACAGCGCCTGTGTTTTTCCCTTCAAATGGTATAAACGAAGGGCTGTGGAGCTAAAATCACCATCTTCCCAGCTTTCAGGCACAGGCAGCCTTTTGTCAGAAAAACCAAATGATCTACATACTTTTTACATTTTACTGGGACATAGCATATTTTTCCTATTTTGTGTGCTTTCAGCCACCTTCCAATTAGTGGTAGAAATAGGTGTCAAACCAATAATGGTTCCCGCAAAGCTATACATTTTGTAAAAGAAGACAGCATTCTATATTCAGCAAGTGGTCATTTGTGGAGATCCTTTAAGGCTTTCCTATAGAAACTAACAGTTGAAATAAAAGAATATTGACATTGTGTTTAAAACCCCCAGCCATTTGTGCCTATGCTACATTGCCAAGAAAACATTGGGGGATCCATGCAAGCCACACATCCTTGGACTTCCCTGGGTATCTATTTTCAGAAATGTCTGGGTTTGGTAGGTTTCTCTACATGGCTGTTGAGCACAGGACCAAAAATGCAGGTGACCCTCTTTCAACACCAGGTCTTTTGTGATTGATCATTTTTTATGCCTCCACAATATGCTTCAGGCTCTTCCCGGTGGCGGACACTTGGCCCACCCACATATGTTAAGTAACATTTGTATTGCGAGACCTGGGGAAATGCTGGGAAATAGGAAATGTGTGTTGGTCCGATGATCCCACAACTTTCCCACACAGATATATGAGGAATTTGTGATCTTTTTAGCAACATCTCAGGTTTACAGGGGATTCTGGATAGGAAAACGTTCGGGAATCCAAGCAAGCCACACATCCTTGGACTCCCCGGGTGTCTAGTTTTCAGAAATGTCTGGGTTTGGTAGGTTTCCATGCGTGACCGCCGAGAACGGGAACAAAAACAAAGGTGACCCCTTTGAAAAACCAGTTTGTTTTGTGATTGATCATTCTTGATGCCTCCACAATACATTTTTGGCCCTTCTCTGTGGCAAACACTTGATCCACCCACACATGTGAGGTAACATTTGTATTGGGAGACCTGGGGGATTGCTGGGCGGTAGGAAATGTGTCTCGGTCCGGTGATCATACAACTGTCCCACAGAGAAATATGAGGAAAATTTTATTTTTTTTGCCAAATTTGAGGTTTGCAGGGTTTCTGGATAGGAAAACATTAGGTGATCCATGAAAGCCACACATACCTGAACTCCCCTGGGTAATGCTGTGTGGTAGGAAATGTGTGTATTCTTTAAGAATATGGCACAGTAATGCATGGAAAATGTGTAACTGTAGTCACATTTAGAGGTTTGCAGGACATTTTGGGTAAGAAAACTTATTGGGAGGGAATGGAATGAAATGGAAAGGCATTTATAGAACACATGGCTACTGTGGAGCATCCCAGCGCTAATAGCATTGCAGTTCCAACTACAGACAGTTTTAGGGGGAAGAGATAAGTTTTAAGTTGCTTTCTAAAAGTCAGATAGTTAGGTTCCAGGCAGATATTGGAGGGTAGGTGGTTCCATAGTTTATCAGCATTGAATGAGGAGCGAAGTCCTCCGCTTCAGATTCTTTTTATTTTTGGAATTACCGGCAGTAGTTTATTATCTGACCTAAGAGATCTCTTGGGACGATAGGGGTGAATAATGGTTCTGATAATGTCGGGGCCTTTGCCTGAGAGAGCTTTGTGCATGATACATAGAGCTTTGAATTGAACTCTTTCTTGGATGGGTAGCCAGTGTAGTGAAGATAGTGCCGGTTTAGCTGAAAAGCTGAAAGGAGCAGGCGTGCAGCACAATTTTGAACTATCTGTAGTTTCTTTATAGTTTTGGCTGGGGTTCCTAGAAATAAGACGTTAGCGTAGTCCAAGCGTGACAAAATCAAAGCTTGGTCTAATATCTTTTTAACTGAAAAAGGAAGCACTGGGAGGATCTTCCTTAAGATTCCAAAGCAATAAGCTGCCTCCTTACTTGCTTGCTCTTTGAGCTCTAACTTAGGGTCAAGCCATACACCTAGACTCTTAATGTGGTCCTTTGAGGCGGGAGGATCTCCAAGCAACACGGCCAGAAGGATCCTATTGTCAGTGAAGTGAACTTACCCAGGAGCATGACCTCAGTCTTAGCTCCGTTTAACTTCAAGTATGAGTCGTCCATCCAGCTTGACACCTTTCCCAGGCATAAAGCCAAATCCGAGCCTGTATTCTCTTTTTGATTAAGCGCAACCACAAGCTGGGTATCGTCAGCCTAGGTGATAATCTTCAAAATACTTTATTCGGTTTTACATATAGGAAAAACATAAAAGCAACATTACAACCATTAAAATGTAATAGATCATGTTAAATCATATACATTGACCACTATCGTATTACATAAAAAATTCATTCCAATAAGAAAATTGAGAGGATGTAGAATAAGACAGTCACCCATAAAATACATGTGAACTCTTAAGGGGATACTACAGGGATGACAACCATAGTTTGTGGGGCTATTAATTTTCCATGCAATTTCTGATTTTCAGTGCGGATTTCAGGTAACCAGTCACAAATAAAGTGCATTCAGGCTTTATCATTTGTAAAAAGCAGAGGGCCAGATGGACCTGAATAAAATTCATCTTTTTTAAAAGGGGCTTTGAAAAGAACCTCCGGGGAGTATCATAGAGGCGGCAAAAAAACATGAAGTGCACCAAGTCCTGAGGAGACACACCGTCGCAGCCACAGGGAGGTAGCACCTGGCCTCTATGGCTTCCCTTCGGGACAGCAAGTAAAAGATGGAAATAATCCATCTAAAACCTGGTTAAGAAAAAACGCTCGTGGGTCGACATGGGCCAAGAAAGATATGGCTCCAGTGATGCTGTGGTTTTGAGCGTCACAAATGTACGGCCGCTGGGTTTTGCCAAATCTACCCCATCTCTGTTAAGTTTTTTCAGTTGTGTAAAAGACTTTTTTACATACTCCACATCCGCGGCAGTAATCAAATCTGGGCTTAAAAAAAAGGGCCGGACGCCCCAGCTCCTTGAAGCAACCTTTTAAATATTTTAACCATGGAATATTAAGCATGTGATCCAGGGACAAAGCTTCTTTTAGTAACTGGTGGTTAAGAACTTAATCTTTATTTAACCAGCACTTGAGCCAGAAGAGCAGGGGATGCAATGCTAAGATATCACCAATAAAGGGTAGTCCAGTTTCTTCATGTACTACTTGATTTGAGGTTCCTTTGGGTACACCCTGGAGCTATTTTAAAAAGTTGTTCTCAGCCACCTAGATACCCTCGGCTGCTACATATCCCCATAGCTCATTACCATAGCTGGCAATTGCGACACTTTTCGCCTGATATATCTTCAACATTGCAGCAAGTGGGCGCTTTCCCATTTTCGCTGCAAAGTTGAAGATAGCAGTGTTTGCACGTATTATCTCCCCTCTTTTTCTCTGAACTAGAGCGCCCCAATTTAGGTGGTCATCAAATAAGATGCCCAGGTAGGAGAAGGTTGTGGCTAAGGGCACTTTCTCTTCATTCACCATGAACGAGTACTGTCTCTTGGGACGCGACCCGACCTGCATTATATAGGATTTGGTGTTGTTGATGGCTAGGTGGCGATCAGCCATGAAGCTATGAAAAGCATTCAATAAAGACTGCAGACCTCTTGCAGTTCTGGCCAAGAGGACCACGTTGTCCGCGTAAAGCAGGACGGGCCGACCCATGGCCCAACATATGGGAAATCGACTCCAGTTTCAGCCAGGGTCTTATCCAAATCATTACTGTATAGATTGAAAAGGAATGGGGCCAAAATGCATCCCTGCCTTACTCCCCTGTCAACATTAAAATTCCTTGATACCCTAAGGTCCTGGGAAAATCTGAAATTCGCCTTTGTGCCCCTGTGCAGATCCCTCAGGAAGTTGACCAAAGTGGCCTCCACCCCCATGGCGCTCATGGACTGCCACAATTTCCCCCGATTGACACAGTCAAAAGTGGAGGAAAGATCCATGAAAGCCATGTAGATGGTGCCCGGTCGGGCAACGGTGTACTTCCCAAGGATCATGTACAGGTTAAGGCATTGTGCTAGAGTGGAATGTCCTGAGCGAAACCCATATTGGATATCGGAAATAACCCTGTTATCTTCTGCCCAGGTTGTCAATCTATTCGGCACTACTCCTCCCACGACCTTAACCACGGAATCAATAAGGGAGATCGGTCTATAACAGGTGGTGCTGATATGATCTCCCTTCTTGAATACTGGCACAATAGTAGAGGTACCCCATGACTCTGGGCAGCCAGACCCTGCCGCTGCATTGAGCACGGCCATGAAGACCGGGGCCCAGAGCGACAAGTTTGATTTGAAAAGGTCCGGATGCCTTTCTCTACCTCACTCAAAGTGAATGGGAGCAGGGTTTCGTTATGCCCTTCCTGGTTTGGATATATCTGTGTTGTAGCGCTCTTAAATATAGATCCAAAGTGTGACACCCGTTCGTCTTCAGTGATGTTGGTACCGATGTCGTCCGCCCCTACCCTCTCCAACAGGGGTCTATTAATTATACCCCAGTGTACTTGGGTCAAAGAGTTCTTTCCAGGTTGCATCCTTTAGTTCGGCTTTGCGTTTTACCAAAGCCTTTTTTATAATTAAGGTGAAGAAACCGGATCCGCGGTTGATCTCTAGGGCTAGCTTTCAAAGCAGCCTTTAACTCTCTAGCAGCTTTACAGCATGCAGGGTCAAACCCTTCGGGATCCCTAAATGAGGAACCTGGTGCGGGGACAGTTAGTAAAGCCCCCACTTTAGAGACGATCCCCTCAAAAGCTTTGAGGACATCCACAGGAAGGGAATCCGGGGACACACATGATGTTTATTCTAAGGCACATGATTCACGGATGTTATCATAAAGTAGATCCGGATTCACCTGGGACCACTTGAGTCGACGCCTTCCATCTGTGAGTTTCATCACGCCGGATGTTACCGTCTTAGCCTGCAATTTCAATAGACTTCCACCCAAATGAACACATACAGGCTTGTGATCACTAAAGATGCTTTCCAGGATTTTAAATCCCGAAGAATAAATTGTAGACCACTCGAGATCAAGACATGGTCAATTAAGGTACCCCCGTTATAACCTTTAAATGATGGGACGGGCTGTTTACTACAATCTTCCACCACAGACATGGAAGAGATCAGGTCAAGTTCGTTGAGTAGATTATTGAGTGCATCACCCTGGGCCGAATGCTCAAAATGGAGTCCCCATATCCTGGCACATCCCATTTCTCCCATACTAGTTAACACCGGGTCACCACACAGGTGCACATTAAAATCCCCTGTTAGCATAAGGCAGTGGGAAGTGCACCCGCAATGCTGTTTAACAAAATCGGCCAACTGGGCAATCTTACATACCCCAAAGGTGTTCACTGCATTGTAAAGGTTAATCAAGCACAGACTCGCGTTCCCTCGCTTTAGGATGACAGCTTGGAGATCAGTATGGGTGGAGGAGATTACCTTGATCGTACAGTTCAAAGCTAGAGCTGTATAAATAACCAGACCACCCTTGGCTCTACCACTAGTTGATGGAGAAGCCGGGACAAAGAAGGCTTTATAACCCTCTAAAAATAAATTACAGTCCACCATCCAGGTCTCTTGTAGGCAAATCACAGGGAATTGCCTAATAAACATAACCCACTTGGGGTCCTGAAACTTCACAGCCAAACCAGCAATATTCCAAGAAATGGCATTTTAAGCTGCTTGCTCTATAAGATCCCCCTGGAAAGCGGTAGTTGGAACATCTATAGGCTCAGAAATATACGCCCCAGGCAAAGTCTGCATTAGAGAATCAACACTTCGATGTGGAAGGTGGGGGATATAAGTGGCACATTAGATTCTGGGCTTGCATTCAGTCAATCGCAGTCCTCTAAACTCGATAGTGCTGCAAATCTATTTGGCCCCTGTGGGATAGGTGAAAAATAACGATCCCCGAGATGCTTTGACTTACTGCGTGGGGAATCAAATGGCTAGGTCTAATGCCTACCTCAGGACCAAATGGCTGCCAATTACTTAGGGTATTTAAATGGTTGCTCCTTGAAGGCTCAGGTTGATAGAAGAAACCCAAGGGCAGAATCTGAATACCAGAGACCCTATTAATCAATCCTGCTCCGGTCTCCCTAAATATTCTCTCAACAATCATTTGATCGTTAAAATTCACGATTATATAGTCGCCCCCCCCTATCTTTCTAGAGCTAGCCACCCATCCCACGAGGCGTACCATTATGATGTTTCGGTCTACTGCTGGGCCTACAGAAGTGTTACTAGAAAGCCAGTGGGTGACCTTAATCTTAAGCTGGTGAAAACCCTTGTTTGTACCACGAGAAAGTGGCGGAACATTGCCAAGAATAACCACCAGAGGGGTTGATTGGGGTGGTAAATTAATTACTGTGGAGTTTAAGAGGGCAGTGATGGCTTCACCCTGGAACTTTCCCGTGTTGTTCCCCAAACCCTGAGGAGTCTGACCCCCTTACGTGGCTAATTGGGTCCTATTCGTTACTGTACCCTCAATGGTTTCCCCGACAACTTCTCTATGTGGCTGTTGTCCAAATGACTCCCGTGAGACACACTGATACTGGGTGGAATGATGTAAATGTCTGCCCCTGTTGGTTGTGAAGTACCTACTGGGGGATCTGACTTAGTTGTTAGTGGTGTCTAACAAATGAGTTGGTTGCATGATTTTAGATTGGACTGCTATGCTTTGCTCTATATCATTTAACTTGGACATGATAGGGGCCAACTTTTCCTCCAGCATAGAGCTCAACATCGATTTTAAGGTTTCCAACATATGGTTGTCGACCGTGAAAGGCACAACCCCTTGAGGCCCCCCTGCGACTGAAGAGGGTAATAGCGGATTGTTATTTATTTATTTTTTGCTTGGCTGGCAATGGCTTTACACTTTCTTTTCAGGTTGCCAGCGGAACGACTAACCTCCCTTGATCGTTGCGGTGGAATAGAGCCATGGGGAGCCTCTGGTTGGACAACAGTATTCTTCCCACTAGACCCACCCTTCCCTGAGGTAACATCATTTACGGTACCCTTTCTATTTGCAATTATTACTACAGGGGACAGGGGCCTGTGGGGTACCTCTCCCACAACTTCTGGAATACTGGAGAGCAAATCCTTTACCGTTATTTCACTGCCCACTCCCGTAGAGGGTGGAGTGCCAACTAACTCATCGATCGAGTCATTGGAACAGTTGTTAAAGCCGCCCCCGGGATGGTATAAAGTACCTGAAGGGGATCTGGAGAGACGCCTATTGACCAATTCAATCTCTTTATCGATGACTGAAGCAGCCCTCTATAAAAAGGCGTCCATAGTTGTTACTGTTGATTTTGAGGCAGCTGTAGGCCCTACAAAAGTTGCCTGGGTCTTTCTTCTCCCCATAATTACTACCCTCTAAGGAGGTAAAGTAGCCCCACTGTTTGTAAACTAGAAAAAGTTAGATGAAAAATATGGTATAACCACTTACTTTAAACAGTGGAAGAAACAATCAACTTAAAAATAACTGGGTAACCATATGAATCTGCTCTCAAAGAGTAAATAGCGTGGCCCGGCTCAGCCTCTTCTGGCCCCTGATGGGCACGGACGGTCCTGCCCTTGGGTCGGGCTTCACCCGGGCGCGGTCCAGGCATGCCCGCTGCGTGAGATCTGGCCCCCTTTTGAGCACCTCCTGGTGCTCGCTCTCGCGATGCGCGGTGAGGCTGCCCGTTGGACTGCTAGGGGATGTGGTCCCCTGACGTCCCCAGTGATGGCGGCGAAGTTGCGGCGTCCGGGTGTCAGAGTCAGCACTCTACCCGGTTGCTGTGTCCCTCGGTGCAAGCCAGGCGGCAGTTAAAGGCAGCAGGTGAGTTTGGGCACAGAGTTAAGGTAGCGGCGGCAAGAAAGACAGGCTCCCGCCCTGCGGGAGCCCTGGCCCCCTTTTGAGCACCTCCTGGTGCTCGCACTCGCGATGCGCGGCGAGACTGCCGCGTGGACTGCTGGGGGATGTGGTCCCCTGACGTCCCCAGTGATGGGGGCCAAGTTGCAGCATCCGGGTGTCGCAGTCAGCACTGTACCCGGTGCTGTGTCCCTCAGTGCAAGCCAGGTGGCAGTTAAAGGCAGCAGGTGAGTTTGGGCACAGAGTTATGGTGGCGGCAAGAAAGACGGGTACGTGATAATCTGGATGCCAAGATGTGTAACTATGTCTGCTAGCGAAGTCATATAAATATAACTATTGAATAGAGTGGGGCTCAGGGACAAGCCCTGAGGAACCCCACATCTAAGTGGCATTCTCTTGGAGATATTTCCTTCTTCAAAGATGGCAAAGGATCTGTCCTCTAGGTAGGATTTTAGCCATTTTAATGCTGTTCCTGCCACTCCAGTCCTTCTCAATCTTTGAACCAACAATTGGTGGTTCACCGTGTGGAAGGCTGCGCTGAGATCTAGCAGAATTAGTGCAGCGCAGCCCCCTCCATCTAAGATTTTCCTAAGTTCTTCCACTGCTATTAGAAGTGCAGTTTCTGTACCGTGTTGTGGTCTAAATCCATTCTGTGATAGGTGCAGACGAGAATTGTCTTTGAGGAAGGAGGATAAACTCATATTTACGTGCTTCTCTGCTAGTTTACCAATACCTGGTAATAATAAAATAGGGCGATAGTAGGCCTAAACCTCAGGGTCTCTATTGTTTTTTTTTTTTTTAAGTGATCTCACTATGGCCTGTTTCCATTGAGAAGGCACTGTTCCAGTTGCTTAAGAAGCATTTATCACATTTAAAACAACCGGGGATATTGTCTCGGTAATAAGATTTATGATATTAGGGGGAACTGCATCTGACGGTGTTCCAGATTTAAGCTGACTGAGAAGTCCTTGAAGAAAGGAGAGACTTAAAGGAGGAATAACCTCCAATAGCAGATCTCCATCTTGGCCTATCTCTTCAAGTACCGGTAGGTTATGTGGGGCCAACACTAGAGGAAAGGAATTATAAATCGGTTGAATTTTATTAAAAAAGAATTCTGCCATATCATTACACCATTTAGGTGTGTCTACAATGGTGATGGGAACCATAGGGGGGTAGATGAGAACCTTTACAATCCGGAAAATTTCACGTGGATGATTTGTCGACAGCGTGATTTTCCCTCATATTAAGAGTGCTTTGGCTTCCTTTATTTCTATTTTGTAAATCTTTATAGCCTCTCGATATTTGTTTTTATTAATTGCGGAAGAGTGTTTCCTTTACATTCTTTCCAGCTTTTTGCTAGATTGTCTAAGCTCTTTGAGTTTAGGCATATACCAGGTATTTTGGTTAGATCCCGGTTTATTATGAATCAGTGTTTTTGGCAGGACGTTTTCAAGTGATGACTCTAGCCAATTTACTAGGTTTTCATTTGCGGTGACTGGGTCAGTGTCCAGATTGGGGGTCGCATTTTCCAAGATAGTCACCCATGATTTTATGGGCAATTTCAACCAGATCCGTCCCAACTTGCTAGTTTTTTTTTGTCGGAGCAATTCCAGCCTGTATTATTCAGGAAAATGGTATTAAAAAGTGATCCGTCCAGGGTATTGGAATAGGATCGTTAACCAGAAGATCAGAGATATTTGAAAATATTGGATCCAATAGATGGCCTTTACAGTGAGTGGGGCCTTTAACTAATTGGTTAAATTCGTAGCATCTTTAATCCCCATTATTAGCCATACTCTAGATGGAGATCAGGTGTCGTCAAAATGGAGATTAAAATCCCCTAGAAGGGTTAGGTTTAGGAAGAGAACTATCTAAATTGGCAATCGTATCAGGGAAATCTTTACAAAAATTGCCTAGAGCGCCAGGTGGTCGGTATATAAGAATCCCTGAGAAGGGCCTGATGTGGGAAATATTTAAGATAAAATGGATACTTTTGCAATCTGGTAGGGGGTTATTAGTGGAACGACATTCACATTTATTTTTGTATATAATAGCTAGTCCGCCTCCTCCACCTGTGATGCAATCTAGCCTTAGTATTACATATCCTGGAGGGAGTGCTTGGACAATCATATGATCGGCCTCCTTGTTCAGCCAAGTCTCTGTTAATAAGAGATCATCCGGGCTTTCCTCTTCGAGTAAGAGGGAAATTTCCAATGAATGTTTAATTAAGGAGCGACAGTGCAATAGAAACATTTTAATAGTGTCTGTAGTTGGGAGGGCTAAAGGTGTTTCGAATGAGGGGCGAAGTTTAAAACCACAAGTGTGACAGTGTTTTTTGAGACTATTTGGGAAATTGTGTGTAGGCACTTACTTCTTGGTGTTCCTTTGAAGGAGGTGAGTTGATCCTTGGTATAGGCAGTGATTTCCCTGGTGAAACCGGCAGGGGATGTGGCCCCTGGGCGCGGACGGGCTTGCCTTAGGCACGCCTTCAGCCAGCTAGCGGCGCACCCGCTGCGCGGTCGCCTCATCGGCTTCTTTTGAAGACCGGGAGGAGTGCGTCAGCGTTGGGAGACTAAAGCACTGACCTAGGATTTTGCCGATCGTTCAGCCCAGGCTCACCGGAGCATTAAACACAGCTCCTTTCAGTGCGAGGGTCGAATTAGCAGTGTGAGGTAATATTTAAAAACACAAATCAAGTTAAAATACAAGTAAAAATTGTCCCCACTCTGAGCATTTAACGCAGCTCATGGAGCGTGAGACCAAAAGTAGCAGCATTAAGTTTAAATGTGCAACTGAATGTAGTTGGAAACACCGCTCCATGAGAGGGACACCACCCTATACTCTCCTGGGTTTCTACTTTAGGAAAATATGGAGAATTGGTAGATTTTTCCTAGAGACAATGTACTCCCTATCAGAGAAAGCCTGAACATGCAAATATTACTTCACAACCAACTATTTGTCAAGGACACACACATACTGGTTGGATTTAGCACGAGGGTGAGTGAAGGTTCAGAGCATAAAATGTTATTAACAAGAGATTTCACAAAAAGGAAATGCACTGTTAATAGTTAAAAGGTTAAAACCCTGAACCAATGACGTACAGCTCAAAGCTGTAAAGCCAGGGCAAGGCACCAACCTCTTTACAGGCCATTCAAATACCTTTGATACATAACGCATTCAAGACCATTCACACTGCTAGCCACGGGCCCAGCACAAACACTCACATCATCAGGCAGTGTAGAGACAATCTACACCCTGGCAAAGAAAGCCAGAAAATGCAAATATTACTTAGCACATTACAAAACACACATCAGCGGGTAGTGTCATTTAAGGGCCCATCACTTCCATACGCCTACATGCCTGACACAGCAACCACACCGGCTGATGGAGTGTGTGGACTGGCATTTGGATAGTAGTGCCCGTAGTGACCAGCAGCAAGTCACTACTCACACACTAACAGCCAAGCACCAGTCCACACACACCACCAGCCAAGTGCCAATCCATGCACACCACTAGCCAAGCTGCAGTCCATGCACACCACTAGCCAAGCGCCAGTCAACACACACCGCAAGCCAAGCACCAGCCCACACTCACCGCCAGCAAAGCACCAGTCCACGCACACCACCAGTCAAGTACCAGTCCATGCACACCACCAGCCAAGCACCAGTCCACACACACTGCCAGCCAATCACCAGTCCACGCACACCACCCGCCAAATGCCAGTCTATGCATACCACCAGCCAAGTGCCAGTCTACACACTCCACCAGCCAAGCACCAGTCCACACACAACGCCAGCCAAGCACCTGTCCACACACACCACTAGCCAAGCACCAGTCCATGCACACCAACAGCCAAGTACCAGTCCACACATACCGTCAGCTAAGTGCCAGTTCATGCAGACTGCCAGTCAACCGTCAGTCCACGCATACCATCAGCCAAGTGCCAGTCCACACACACCACCAGGCAAACTTCAGGCCACGCACACCGCCATCACATTTCTTATGCAAAAAAGGAAACACAATCCAATTGGCAATAGATACAAAACTTTAACTACAAACACAACAGCCCTAACTAAATACATCACATGTAAATCTGAACAACATTTTTGAAACTATACAGACCAGTCAGATTACTTTTAAGCTTGCGGATGCAACCAAAAACTCTATTGCGTGTGGCACAAGTTAAAACATGTGGGCACACTCAGCCCAGGATTAGAGGAACAATAGGGGCAGTACATACAACTCTCCTTCCCCACATCTCTTTAGGAACAGACTCTACATTTCTTAGCAGGAAAGTTTGTTTTGGCTGTGGGAGGAAGGTGATCAGGAAAGTGGAAATCTTTCAATCTAGCCACATCCTCCACCACTACTTCTATATAAACTCCTGCCTGTTCCACTCAAACAAGGCTGCCTATCAGAGACTGCAGAAACTGAACTAATGTCATCTGTGACTCTGGAGAGCAATCTTTAAATACAACAAAGCAATTGTAGCTTGCTAAGTGGAATAAATGGATAGCCAACTCCATATATTAAACCTGCTCCTTACGAACAGTGTTGTAGACGAATCTAGGACCCTATTTAAATATTCCCGATTTGTGCCCTTATGTGGTTATATCAAATCATATCCTTATAGAGGCATAAGAATCATACCCATATTCAGTCATAGCCAATGCAGTCCAAATACAGCAAGGCTACTCCCATAGACTCCTAGTTAGCACAACGCGTTCTTAAACAAACCAAGCCTCCAGCAGCCCGGGAATTCCCCCTGCTTCTGTATTGATTTGTCCTAGAACTCCTGGAGTCCTGAAAGAACTGCGAGTTCTTAGTGACGTTTTGTGTCCAACCTTACGTCAAACTCGGCACATTCCAGGTATAAATATACCAGCATCTGCCCTAGCAAAAGACACGGTGGTTTGGAGCAGATCGGCTATCTACTTGCCCGACGCCCTGCTGAAGCGAGTGCCGAAGGAAGCCGACCCTCCCATTGACGCACTGAGAGAGACGCTGTCTTTTCTCCTGCCGAGAAATCCAGCTCCAGTGTTTCTCTGTCACCCTTGCGGGTTGCTGTGAGATCGAGCCCTGAGAGAGAGATACAAGACCTCCTTCATTCTATAACCAAGGTACGGAGATGATTAGACCCTTAGAGAATTCTTAATTCAGATTCTTGGCAGAAACTATCTTAACTTAAACTACAGCTCACTTACTCCTTCCCACGTACTAGGCTTAGGTTAGGTACACCGGGGTAGGCATACCTTAGAAGCACCAGTTGAGTACGTTTAGTTATGATTTTATCAATGTATATATTTTATCTATTTTAAACACCGTATGGCTTAGAAACCATACCATGCTTTTACAGTATTATTTCATAATACTCCTTTTACTGTACGCACTTTACTTTATGACAAGTATTGCAATTATAGCAACTCACTTCTCTTGCATGAGAAAGAAGACTGTTCAATAAATAACCTCTTTTATTGAAAACGCCCGTCTCTCTGTTTCTCTGCACTTCTGGTGAAACTAAGCATGCACGATTGACTGAGTAAAATAGTTATCTATTGTTTCCGCGACTCTGAAGATATACTCCTTATTCTGGAGGGAGCAAAGTTGTCATGTTTATGCGGTTGTCAGAAACTAATCCCTTCTTGTCTATTCAGGAAAGTTAACAACTTCATGTTTACTCGAGAAAGCTTCTAATGACCTCTGAGCTAGCTGGCATTCATAATTAAGTCTAACATATTCAATAGAGACCTAGTCGACCTAAGTCCTACGTCTAAACTATCGTTGATGTTATTCCAATGCGCAGAGCCTATTGGGAATATCGGACCTACACTACAACAGCAGTACAAGGTTCCAACCTCTGATCTACTCGATCTACACCACAAATGTGCTTATTCTAGTCTTCAATGCTCACGGGGTTACACACTTCAGCAACCTGACCCCAAAGAGTCACAGGTGAAGTACTGTCATCATGCATGGTAGTCAGCATATAGACATCTCTCCTGTTAGAAAATGTCAGAGCTAGAAGATCATCACTACGCAAGGCACTGCACTGTCCCTTCACATGTTTTTTACAAGCCAGCTCTCTTAGGTAACCTTTACGGTTAGTGCGGATTGTGCCACAAGCAACAGTGTCCACTTTGAACACTTCCCTGAACAATGACACACCAGTGAAAAATATATCTACATATAAATGGTGACCTTTGTTAATAAGTCCTCTACCAAGTTCCCACACAATTTACTCTGTAACTGGATGGGCAACCAGGGGGGTCAATACTAGAATCCCTACCAGTGTAGACCCTACAATTCTAGACATATCCAGTACTACTCTCAGGCAGCAGATACATCTTATTTGCATAATGTGCCCTTTTTCTAGGAATGTCCTGCCTAAAAACCAATCAGCCCTTGAACAGGACCAAAGACTCATTCACACCTATTTCTTTCCCTGGCACATAAATCTATGAAAATCAATCTACCAAGGGATCAAGGACTACCTCAGATGCAGAGTGTGTCTCATACTCATGGGTAGAAGAAGACTCGAAAAGCATACCAACAACCTGCTGAGCAGTAATCCTGCGGCTAGCCATAATCTTAACAAAGAGAAGTAACTTGACAAATAAGTTAACAAAACCTAACACTGTGTAAAATGAGTAAAAACAAAGAGTGAATTTATAAAAACCAAAAGTAAAACTACGGTCATATTGCAAATGCAGGGTGAAGTCAGACAGCTAGACTCACCAGCACCTACTCTGCACAGACACAGGAAGCACTAATGACAACCCACTAGAAAAAGAAAAACAAAAGAAAATTACACACAAGGAAACACAATAGACATTGTGCACAAATACAAGGAACATTTCACACACATTCAAATAGAAGCTAAATAGGCTGCTATTATAACAGCATTTCCGAAAACCACATTCATGCATGCCATTGATACTAATTTGGAGTAAAGAGTATAAAAAAATGTTGCTGTAGCAAACACTTGCAATTACACAAACTGCAGATCTACCAATGCTGACACTGCAACCACGAGGAAAACCAATGCTTTGCATTATAGTTAAAAAGGAGTAAAAGAACATTACAATCACCAATGATGACAAAAAATGACAGTTAACATTATCAAACAATATGAAGTCTGCCCATCACCATTCAAATGGCAGTCACTCACACTGCCAGCCAAGTGCCAGTCCACACACGCCAGCCAAATGTCAAAACACTCATCAGCCAAACTATACTTCACACACAAACTTTCCTTGGTAGTCTAGTGGCTTCTGCCCCCTTGGGAGCAGATGGGCCTAAAAATACATGGCTGATCTGCACCCGGGGCAGAAATGGACAAAATATTCACCCCAAAAAGTGTCGCTTCCAAAACATTTTGCATATATATAAAAATAATCCCTGGAGGTCTAGGGGCTTCCAACCTCCTTGGGGTCAAATGGACCTAAATATATACAGCCGATCTGCCCCCAGGGGGACAGAAATGGCCACATTAACAATGCTCCAAAAGGGGGAGCAACCCTTGCCCAAAGGATCGCTCCCCCTAATCATAATGCACAAAATCCCTTACTTCTAGTGGGTTTCACCCACCCCCGGGGCTAGATCGGCCACAAAAAGGTATATCTAGTGCAGGGGGTCGAAACATGGGAAAATATGCTGCCTCCAGGGCAGCTAACTTTCCCCAATGAGCCGCGCTCTTTAAAATATATTTAAAGAAATCCCTGGTGCCTAGTGGCTTTTGACCCCCTGGGGGGGGGGCAGAACGGGCAAAAAAATGGCTGATCTAGCCCCAGGGAGGGCAAAACACAGGAAAATATGCTGCACCCAGGGCAGCCACCCTTGCCCAAGGGGTCGCTCCCTTAAAAATATAGTTTAAACTCCTTGGTGCCTACTGGGTTTCAACCTCCCCAGGGGGCAGATCGGTCAAAAATAACAGCCAAATCAGCCCCAGGGGGAGGGCCGAAACACAGGTTTTATATGTCCCGGTGAATGACCCTTGCCTAAAGGGGTGGTCCCCCAAATAAAAAACCCTGGTGTCTAGTGGTGTGGATTCCTGCTGCACCATCGTGGCGCCACCGCGATCGTGGAGCAGGAATCCACTCTGTACAGACACAAGAGGAAAGTCCTTTCCCCCTGCGTCTGTACTCCTGTACCCCCCCTGGGAGAAGGATATACCAAATACTTCTTCTACTCGACATGCTGGAAACAAATGGCTTCCCAGCTGCACTTAATGTTGTTGTCGTTGCACAGTGAGCTCGACGATGACATCAGATTGCCGAGTGGGGGGATTGGAGGTGGAGCAGAAACGCTTCCGCTGCCAACCCAGTAGAGCCATGTAGGTGGGTGCCCCACTGGGATAGCGCCAGCGCTTCCCCTGTGGGGCAGTGCCAGGAGGTAATGGTTATGACCTTGGCACAGCAGAACCACTGCCAAGGACGTAACCATTGTGTCCTCGGCACTGAATATGTTAAAATTATATTGAAAATATGTATAGAAAACAATGTAAGAAATGTTAGAAAAATGTTGAACAATGAAAAAAGTATAAAATGTACAACATGCAGTTCTATATAAACATGATTTACATATTTTATGTAATAATAAAATGAACTCAAATGTTTTATTTATTCATCTACATATCAATGTTTATTTTTAAGTTAAAATAAATATGTTTAAAAATGTAAAAATATATATTAAATACACCTTAAAAACATAAAATGAGAAAAATGTATTACATGTCTAATAAAATCCGGCCCGACATAGGGACCGTGATGAAGGGCGTGTTAATCAAGTCCTGTATCATAAA
The DNA here is from genome assembly GCF_964261635.1 of Lissotriton helveticus. NCBI lineage: Eukaryota > Metazoa > Chordata > Amphibia > Caudata > Salamandridae > Lissotriton > Lissotriton helveticus. Next base: position 447,432,993 of record NC_136065.1, read on the forward strand.
TGCTAGATTCCTTATTAAACGTAAGTGTGAAATATAGTTGCTGCTATCAGACCATAAATGGGGCCTCATGATTGTTACAGAGACACATGGCTTCATCCTGCTGCCATCTCTAATATTGCTTTTGTGAACCGTGAAAGTTATTCCATCTTGCACAGTGATCATGAGAATAGAATAGGAGGAGGCCTAACTGTGATTTTCTAGGAGGCTGTGAGCAAGCTTGAGCTAATGTACTTGGGGGAGGAGCTAACCTTCTCGATTAAAATCTTGGAAAACTTCTCATCTTGACATGTCCTCATTTATAGACCCCAGGAAAAGTGGGTAGCTTACTGGATACCGTAGCTGATGTAATCAGTAGTGCCTCGATTAAATATGCTACCCACACAGTCTGGGGGACTTTAACATGCATATAGATGGCATCAGTGACACAGCATGTCAGTCTTTGTTAACTACATTGAAGCAATTGCATATACCCCTAAGATAAATGGGCCCTACGTATACTGGGGGTCACCAATTGGACCTCATTTTTTTGTCATGTGGAGTTATTAGGCCAGTATAGGAACCACCATCTTTTCATGCTCTAGTTCTTAAGTTGCCTTCTCTCCTTAAACACAATGAGATTGGACATACATTCATTTGCATGCACACACAGTATAATAATTCTCAAACTTGGTTTGTTTATGGTACCACTTCACAGGCATTCTATCTGAACATTTATTAGACTAAGCCCCAAGGTAAAACATTAGACTGTATTAAACCTTGTTTCTGTATCTGACCCGCGCTTCATCGCGGTTGGCATCAAACTCACCTAGGTCCCAGTCTACCTCTACAGTGTACCATGATTGGCGCCACTTTTATTTAAAACTTTACATATATTCATATCTCTAGTTACCCCTATTGGATTGCTGTTGCTTTGGTGGCATGAAGTTTATTAAAATTACTCTATTTTTCTAAATTGTTTTGGGATTTAGATTTTTTGTGTATTGACTTTATTACTGCTGTGGTAATGCATATATAGTTTACACATTGCATCTAAGATAAGCCTGCCTGCTCTGTGTCATAGCTACGAAAGGGGTTGAGGTCATATTAAGTTAGTTACTTTAGTGTTTCACCTTGACAAGGATTGTGTTTGTTGCTTAAGGTAGATAGTTACCCCACTTAACTTAGAACTCAATTTCTTACAGTTGGAGTGATTCATTCAATACACATGCTTAACGTTCTAAGCTTAATGTAACAAGTAAGCGCTTCCCAGAGTTAAGAAACCCCATTAGCCTTGTAATTTCCTTAATGTGTTCAGAGGTTGTAAAGCAACACACTTCTACAAAAAGTCACATGCCAAACCTTTACCCTCACTGGATAGCTTGTATTTAAGAAAAATCACATGCAGTTTTAGATTTCATTCCACTCTAGTCAGGTGTTCAGTTAGGTAATCGCCGGTAATGTATGTATCGTCAATATATAATAGCATCTCTGGATCTTCTTGTAAGATCTTCATAATTATTCCTGCAAAAAATCCCAGGACTATTCTAATACCCCTGTGGCAGTTGTGTAAACTCATACTGAAAACTGCTGCCTGAAAAAGTAGTTAGATACTTGGATTCAGGTGCTGTATTTTGACTAAATAAACCATTAGATAATGTCTAAAGTCTTTTTTATATTTTTTTCTCACTAGATTTGTCATTAATTCAATACTGTGAGTATTTTGTACAATTACATTTTTATAATCTAAAACTACCCTATATAAATATGAGGTTTCAATACAGGTAAAGGAGGATTGTTCATGGTGGAATGACAAGGCACTGATATACCTTGATTTTGTAGCTGATCTAGAATAAGTTTTTTATTGCACAAAGCGTCTGGCTTCAAAGTGTACTGAGCCTGTACCTGGGGCTCTGTCCTAAATGGAATTGCATGGTGAACAGATTCTTTTTACTGCTCTGCTTTGTTTCTATGTAACATAGTAGAGTCCACTCGTGCATATCTTTCCTTGAGTCCTTCAGATACTAAGGAGGAAAATGCTTGCACTACTGGGATCCTAATCACTAAGTTTCGATTATATATTATCTGTTGTTATTTATGCTTCCCGCTGGGGCAGTGTGATTGGTCAACCATTATGATTTGGCCAAATGAGTAGTATTGCACCCAAACCTTATTGCATTTAACTTTTTTTCTGTAAATTCGATGTCACATGTGCAAAAAGATTCGTATTTACAATATTGAGAAGATCAGACTTTGCAAACACAAGGAGATGATGGACGGAGCACTGAAACTTTTCGGACACTCACCCCCAGTCACAGATCTGGGTTAAATCCATCATCATTCTTTAGCTCACTTCCCCACCTCAGTTCAGACCTAGCTAGGTGCAAACCAGTCTTGACCCTGTACCTCATGGGAACAGTCCAGCCCGAATTGCAAAGCCAGGTCTTCCCTGAACCAGAAACAAGCATCCAGGGACCGGTTTCTGGGTAACACCCTTTATCAGCCAGGCTAGCTTGAATCCAGTGGCAAAGTGAGCAAGGGACCCACGTCTGGGCATACCCAGCCAACTTAGGGCGAACAAAGCTAACACGAGATGATGAACAGAGCACTGAAACTTTTCCAACACTAACCCCCAGTCACAAATCTGGGCTGAATCCATCATCATTCTTTAGCTCACTTTGCCACCTCATTCAGACCCAGATATATGCAAATCAGTCTTGACCCTATGCCTCATGGGAACAGTCCAGCCCGAATTGCCAAGACAGGTCTTCCCTGAAAACAAGCATCCAGGGACCGGTTTCTGGGTAACACCCTTCATCAGCCAGGCTAGCTTGAATCCAGTGGCAAAGTGAGCAAGGGACCCACGTCTGGGCATATACCCTACCAACTTAGGGCGAACAAAGCAAACACAAGGACATGATGGACGGAGCATTGAAACGTTTCAGACACTCACCCCAGTCACAGATCTGGGTTGAATCCATCATCATTCTTTAGCTTACTTCGCCACCTCAGTTCAGACCCAGCTATATGCAAATCAGTCTTGACCCTGTGCCTCATGGGAACAGTCCAGCCCGAATTGCCAAGCCAGGTCTTCCCTGAACCGGAAATAAGCATCCTGGGACCGGTTTCTGGGTAACACCCTTCATCAGTCTGGCTAGTTTGAATCCAGTGGCAAAGTGAGCAAGGGACCCACGTCTGGGCATACCCTGTCAAATTAGGGCAAACAAAGCAAACACAAGGAGGTGATGGACGGAGCACTGAAACTTTTCAGACACTCACCCCCAGTCACAGATATGGGTTGAATCCATCATCATTCTTTAGCTCACTTCGCCACCTCAGTTCAGACTTTGTCACAATCAAGTCTGCACTGCAATTTCTCCAGTACCTAGGTGCAACCTTGAGTGCTCCAGTGTCTGCTTCTTCTTAAAATCTTCATGTTGTCATGGGAAAAACTGTTGTTTTATCCCTTTTAATGTTAATTTTTATTTTGCTTATGGTAGTATGACTTAATAGCCACACTCCTCTTTGAATGTTTTTATATATTTTATATATTTAATATTTGTATGTGTTTATTGCTTTTATGATTGTTTTCTAATGGTCAAATAAAGCTATGATGACGACTTCTCAGCTGTTTTACTTATAAACACTGTCCCAAAATAAAAGATTAAACCTAGCTGGATTTCCTGACTCACCAGAAACTCCTCCTACTCTGACATCTTATCTAGGTCCCATAATAATTTTTCTCATGTGTTGGTGCACAACATTTCCCAAACATTTCTTTAGGCCAGTAAAGCAAGTGTCAGATGTTGAAGGGCTTTCACCATGCATAATTGTAGACTCCGGTCTTAAAATGAAATGGCGATTCTCCGATTGACACTAATAGAGAATCAAGATTTCATTAAAGGCATGGATGCTAACATTATCCCACCATTTTGAAATGTCTGTGTGGTTCAGCATACGTTGGCAAGACAGAACGTAAAATCAAGACAAGAGTAAATGAACACAAGAGCAACATCCATACCCTCAATCAGAAATCCTGTGTAGCTATGCACTTCCAAGTACACCATAATCACATCAGTCAAATACGCTTCCTGGTCCCTGAAACTGTGGTACCACGTGAGGATATCGTTCTGACCAAATTTTTGTTGCAAAGTGAGACCCATTGGATCAGATTATTGGACATGTTAAATCCAAACCGTTTAAATGATCGCATAGAATACAGTTGCTTTTTCTAATCTGCAGATTGCCATTGCCTTTTAATGTCAACATTGAAAGTTCCAGGGAACCAGGCATTCGACGAAGGGAAATGATTGTTACATTCATCAATTGTTTTCAATAACTGCATTCATGGTTACACTCATTGAGTTTCACATTTACCATGAATGGAAATGATTATCATATTAACCAATTGTTTTATACAACCGTAATCAAGGTTACACCCATTCAATTTCACATTCACTAATTGTTTTAAACAGCCATATTCATGGTTACACCCATTGAGTTGTAATGACATCCAATGCAACAACGCAGACTAGCAGTCTGTTACACATCCTCCACATCGTTGATTATATTTCATATGCCCTACTTTATTGTCCAGCTACCCATTATACAATTCCTTACACTATATTATGCATTTTATTGTATTTCATGGGATATACTTTGATTCTACACAATTACCATGTTTTCACATGTGTCACCTATCGTATGCATATACTTTCCATGACTTTTCTCATAGCATCAATACTTTACATTACGTGATTATTGTTTAATTATTTTTTAATTAGAGCTTAATCAGAACTTCACAACATATGTTTTTCAATTTTCTTCAATTTTCAACCTTCACTTGCTCACCACGTATAAAGCCTGTCACTTTTTAGACATTTTAAGATGGCCGTCACACTATTCACCACTGGGTGACATTTTACAATGGTCCGTTATTTTCTTTAATCACCTTCAGTTTTCAATATTTACTGAACACCTTCACAGCCGTGTGATACTTTCCCGTGCACTACCGCCAAACAAGGAGTGAACCTGTCATACCATTCATATCGGTGAGATGCAACCTTTCAATCCGCGTTTTGCACAAGTCGTCGCGATCACTTAAGAACTCTGGTACAGATGCGCTACTAACACCGGTAGGATGCCCTCGTTCAACCTGCATTTTCTGAACCTAGGCTACTCTTATATATTATCGGTACACAGGAAAGACATGCTTATTTAACCTGCAATTATGAGCACAAGTTTACATTTGAATCTTAATGAAAGCGTTTGGACCGTGTTTTTGAGTATCAGTTATCGATTCACGGCACAGGCATTCTGGCAAGACGCTAACCCAACCGGCATTAATGACCCCCCCCCCCCCCGATTTTTGGGACCATGTTTTTAGCATAGGCATACCAACAGGACACTCACCCAACCTGTATTTATGAGCACAAAGTTACATTAACAAACCTCTTTGTTTGGGCACTTTTAGGACAATGTTTTGCACTGGGCTTCTTTCACCTGAGTTTTCACTTGTTTGAGCATTAATACATCTTTAACCCACACAAGTGAATTAACTAAGGAGTACGTTGTAAACATGTTTTTTTCTGTATTGCAAGCAACTTAGTCATCACATTATCTTGGAGATTCATTAATTTATGGGATTTTCACTGCCACTTTATGCACCTAATACCACATTGGACTTTTGCAGCAATTGTATTATGGTAGGGGCATGAACAGTGCTGTTCAGTGACCCCAAGCTTTCTGCTTCATTTTTTAGGAGGGTAACATTCCACTGATGAAGGGCTCCCAGCAGCCCAAAATGCATTGCGACTACCAAATTGGAACATAACTTGGATTTTTCAGTTCCATTTTTTCTTTTCCTAGTTCATTACTTATCGAATAAATGTGGATTACAAATTTTATTCAGAGAGAATAAATTCAATACATGAAAACAGACTAACCTGCCTCAGACTGATTTAATGTAAATCAACGAGCATTACGCTGTGCATTGAGGGGACACCCCCCAGAGGTGCTATTCTCAACCTTATCCCACCCATCATGTCCCTTCATATGTTAAAAAAAGAGAGGAAAACAAACAAAGCAGTATATTGTTATTTATTTCAAATAAAGTATCATTAATAATGTAAGTTTAAGATAAATATAATTATTGATGCATATTAATAGTTGAAGAAAAGTGATTTTTTTATTTTTATCGGATTTCGATATGTAGTAGGTGCATATTAGTGACACGTCTGGTGTTTTTTGTAGAGACATTGTAAAGAAGGAAGAAAGGAATCAAGCATTGGCTGAAAACATAGAAGAAGATGATACATAGAAGGATTGATGTTTCATCACATTTAAAGAGGAAGAGTGTTCTGAGATGGGACTACTTAGTGACTACAGTGTTCTAGATTGATGTTATTGTTTTGAAGTTCTCTGAAGGCGCGACAGAAGTGGCATTTAAAGATGTTATGCATATTCTTAGCCTCTGTGTCTTTAATTGAACCTTGATTCTCTATCCATTCCAGTCAGAGAGTCACCATTCTCCTTTCCAAATGAAGGTAAATGTCCTGTTATCGGCCAAATATGCAAAGGCTGTCAAAATGAAAACCATTTATCACCAGTTTGTAAAGCGAAATAAAAATAAATGCGTTGTGAAGAGACAAGAAGATGGATGCCAGAAAGTGCCAGAAGCACTGTAGAAAGTGCCACAATGCCAAAGGGCATCATCGACTAAGGCAACTGAAAACAAAACTAAGTTGATTGTTATCAAATTTACAGTTCCACGGTTCATTGAGTGACGATAAGGAAAATTGATGCGCAATGGTGATGTCAGCCACAGATCGACATGCGTATGTAGGATTGGCTACTTGCAAGAAAAGACACAAGTCTGAATAGAATCACCACATGAAGAAACAAAGTTCATTTGGACATTGTCCTAAAATCACTCTCAAGGTGAAGGCCCTACAACTTTCAAACTTTCATTATAGACAGTGGTGCATCAATAAACATCGTGCCAGCAGAAAAATACAAAGAACTGTTCCTGATATCGCATCTCACATTGTCAAGAACCAAGGTGTACTCCTGCGTAGCTTCTACACCTTAAAGGATCCTTTGTGGCGACCATGCGGCACAAGAAAACAACAGTACAAGTGCCACTTCATTTACTCCCAGGTACTTCGTCAAGTGCATGCTTATTAAGTTTTAAGCCTGCTGCCGACATGGTAATTATTTCTATTAACTACAACTTCATGCCCATTCTGAAATAGTGATTCAATTCCCGACATTGTCTATGGACTTGGGAAACTTAAGACAATGAAGGTACAGCTTAACATTAATGAAGATATTTGCCCTGTTACACAGTGACACTATCAAATAGCTTTTCACTTATAGGACGCCGATGAGAAGGAACTAGACACACTGTTAAATCATGACTTCATCAAGAACTCTACTCGTCTGACTCTGTGGGTTTCACCCATTGTGATGGTGCCAAAATAGGACAGAGGATATTCAGTGCACATTTGTGTTGATATGCAACAAACTAACAGAGCAATTGAAAGATGAAGACATCCAAGTCCACAAATTGCAAACATGATCACACAGCTGAATTGTGCCAAAGTCTTCTCCCGCCTTGATCTGTACAAAGGTTACCATCAACTTGAACTGGAAGAAAACTGTAGGTACATTACTACATTTTCAATGCATATTGATTGTTCAGATATAAAAGACTCAGCATTGGAGTGTCATCAGCATCGGAAATCTTTCAAGATGTCAATCTTTGAGTAATTCAGCCTGTAACACATGTGTTTAACTACAGTGATGATATACTGGTGTTTGGGGCTACATAAAAGGAAAATGACAAATCACTTATCCAAGTATGCCATGTCCTTGCTGATGCACGTCTCACACTAAATGCAGATAAGTGTAAATTTCACAAAAACAGTGAGATGTTACATTTGAATTGTTATCTGAATATGACCGAAGTTTCAAGAAAATAAAACACGCAATTGAAGTAGCAACTGATATGCCTTTCCTTGATCCAAAATTGCATACAGAAATTGTGGTGGCTGCAAGCCTGGTGGGGTCTGAGTGGTCCTTGCCCACCATAATGGACAACAGGATGCTTAGAGACACATTATGGCTTATGCTAGCCGTCGTCTATCTCAGACTGAACGTGCTCATTCTCAACAAGAGAAAGAAAGCTTAGCTCTAGTATGGGCTTGTGAACACTTCCATGTGTTTCTGTATGGGAAACATTTCACCCTTGTCACAGATCATCAAATGTTGCTCACCATTTTTCGAAATCCAGATGCCAAAGTGCATCCTCGCATGGAGAGGTGGGGGTTGCGTCTGCTGGAGTATAATTAAAACTTGTAGTTACTGTTAGTTTCTAGTTCCTAAAGGTGATGAGCTCTCTACTGTAAAGGTCTGTTGCCTCTTAAATAGGCTAATTGGATTCCATAAACAGCAAAACCCAGTGATAGCTGCAACACTGCGCCTGAGTAGGATGGAGATTGCAGGATAGACAAGGCATAGAGCACACTAGAGCTTTGCAGTACAGACCCTCCCACAGACAGGTAGTGTGGGCGCCCCCAGACCAGGACCACAAGCTCAGTCATCCCGCTGCTTTCTCTCTCTACAGAGCTCTTAACTCACCAGGGAGCAATCCTTCAGCAGCTGTACACACTAACCGGCCGCTGTGTGAACTTTGGCCCATTAGAACACCTCTCTTAATTGCCACAGCAGCAGTAGAGCCATGAAGCAAAGCAGTGCAGGCTCCGATAATCAACTCACCAAGGTTACACACCTCTCCACCCCCGGGCACTGTAGATATAAGCCAGACAAGAGTATGAGCTGTGGCCAACCTGTCTGTAACAACTGTTAACTGCAGGATGTGAGAGATGGCTGTAAAATAATATAACTCTAAATTAGTGTGAGCCCATCCTCCTTTCTTAGGTGAGGCACACAGATTTTTCCTCCCAACAGGAAGTTTTTTGAGGCATGTGAATTAATGGAGAAATGAAAACTGAGAAACCACATTGAAGAAAACCATATCATGGAAAGCCAATTTTAGGCAAAGACAATTTTAAGGAAATACAAAAAAATCTGAATTTAAAGGAAGCACTTTAACCCCTTCCCTGCTGATGACAGACCCACGCCGTCATGAGCCACGGACGGCGTGTGCTCATGACAGAATGGTTCCGTCATGCAGCGGCCGCTCTGCCCACGCGGCACTGATTCCCTGCCTGTGCGGGCGAATTAGTGAGTGGGCAGAGTCGTGATGGAACCACGCCGTCATAAGCACAGCGCGCGAGTGGCTCATGACTGCGTGATTCTGTCACAAGCATGGCGGCGCCACGCTACCCACACAAGGTGATGGACGAAATGTTGCACATTGGCAAAACATTCACCCCCAGTCACAGTTCTGGGTTTAATCCATCGTTATTTTGCTCACCACGCCACCCTAGTTCAAACATGGCCATATGCAAATCAGTCTTGACCCTGTGCCTCATGGGAACAGTCCAGACCAAACTGCCAAGCCATGTCTTCCCTGGACCGGAATCAAGCGTCCTAGGACCAGTTTCTGGCTATCAGCCTTCATCAGCCAGGATAGCTTGAATCCAGTGGCGTAGTGAGCACGGGACCCACGTCTGGCATACCCTTCCCACATAGGGTGAACAGCAAAACACACAAGGCGATGGACGGAATGTTGCACATTGGCAAAGCATTCTCTCCCAGCTACCCCACCCCCCCAGCGCCGCAGCAGAATTACTGTTGCGGCCAAGGGGTTAAAGGAAAGATAACTTTAAGGAAAAATTCAAAACTACATTAAACTTGGGTGGAGTTTAGAACTAGTGAGGGTTTTTTGGGTTTAGGGATGAGTAATATTTAGAAATGATGAGGGATATGGGTTCAGGAATGGTGGAGTTCAGACATAGACAGGGGGCTTTAGGGTTCAGAAATGGGTGGAATTTTGGAGTGATGAGGCTTTTTTAGGTATCAGGAATGGGTGGAGTTTAGCAGTGGTGAGGAGTTGTTAAGTTGCATGAATGAGTGGTTTTTAGGGGGGTGAGTTTTTTTTTAGAGTTTAGGGATGGGTGGTGTTTAGGGCTGACTAGGGTTTTTTTTAGGTTTAGTTAGCGATGTTAAAGAGTTTTTAGGGTTCAGGTCTTGGAGGAGTTTAGGGTGGTGAGGGCTTTAAGGATTCTGGGATGGGTGGAGTTTAGATGACGGTAGAGAGGTTTTTAGGGTTCAGGGATAGGTAGAGTTTAGGAGTGGTGAGGGTTTTAGGGGTCATGGATGGGTAGGGTTTAAGGGCTGGGAGGGTTTTTAAGGTTCAGGAGGGATGGGTGGAGTTTGTGTGTGTTGGGGGCTTTAAAGGATCAGGGATAATTGGGGTTTAAGGATAGAAAGGGGTTTTTAGGGCTCAGGAATGAGTGGAGTTTAGGGGTAGTGAGGGGTTTTACGGTTCAGCGATAGGTGGAATGTGGGGTAGAAAGGGCTTTTAGGGTTCACGGATGGGTGTAGTTTAGTTGTGGTGAGGGGACTTGGAGACAAGGATTTATGGTGTTTAGGAGTGGTGAGGGGTCAGGGAATTAAAAGCATAATTTTTGATTGCCATTGTAAATGACATAAATCTGAAATAATGACCCATGAATTAAAGCACTGAAATAAATACCTCCAACAAGACTGTCTGAAAGTAAGGTCTGCAATCATTGCATTTACACATTAGAAAATAATAATGGATATGCCAATTTTGATCAAAAAGACATTCTATTAATTGGTTTCTATGAAATAGTAAACACCATTCATTCTGAAAGTTTCCATGAAACAGTTCAGATGAAATGGTTTCTCTATAATGGTATTGTATGAAATAATTTGTCTATGAAATCACACACAACAAAGGCTTTTATGTACTCACATAAATGATGCAGTCATACTATTCAGCTATTTAAAATAGGATAGTTCCAGTAGCAGGGGAGAGTCAGAAAGAAGAACAGACATTGAGGTCATTTAACCTTCCCAATAACATTCATGTATCACACAGCCAATACAGAACTGTGATGCAAGGCCTCAAAATGCGTTTTGTCTTAGATTAATATGGTTGATATCCTCCTGAGTGAATGAGACTAGAATTGCCAAATAGTTACTCTCTCCTGTGGTTACCATATTCCAGAACTGGATAGATTGGTATAAAAGGCACAATGCTTCATTTTTTGTAACATTGCCCTTATAAACTGAAATGGTACAAATGTTGCTAATCTCATTGAATACGGCGCTAATATTATTTTCTCTCTGCAATAATAATAAGGCCACATTGCCAGTATGTAATCCTATTTTCACAGTGGCAGGCCCTATAGGGCAACGGGAGTGCAGTGTCGGGGGCACAGTACTTAAGTGGTTCGCCTCTTTTCTGAGTGATCGTCAGCAAACAATTTGGTCCCCTCCCTTTGTGGCCTCCATTCCCCCCAAGAAGGTGGGGGTCCCGCAGGAGTCTATCTTAAGCCAATCAATTAATAGTTATAATTCCCCCCTTGCGCTTTTAGCTGAGGCACACAGTGCAAAAATAGTATCATATGCAGATGATACTCAACTGCTGTTAACTTGTGACACAGGCGCCGATTTTAGAGGCGACAAAATTAACATCTGTCTGACGGAGGTCTTCTCCTGGTTATGGCATAACCAATTAAAGTGTAACCCAGAAAAGTCTGAGATTATCTTTTTCTGTCATCCACCACGCGAAGTGTGGCACCAGTGGTGACCTCGGAATATGTCCCCTCCTACAGCCCCAGTTAGTATTGTGAAGAACCTAGGGGTCAAGTTGGATGCCACCTTATTTATGAAGGCTCATATCCAAACTGTCGTTGTCACTTGTTTCGGCATGCTGAAAAAAAAAAAAAAACGTTCTTTCCCTGCTACCGGTTGAGTATCGGAAGACTGTAGTCCAAGCCCAATTGTGTCTAGGCTGGATTATGTCAACATCTTGTACCTGGGCCTACCTGAGTACTTTATTGCCTGCAGGTGGTTCAGAATGCGGCAGCCAGAGCTATTCTCATGGTGGGTCCCAGAGCACGTGTGACTATACATCTGAAGGCCTTGCACTAGCTACCGGTCTGGAAGAGGATCAAATTTAAAGCTCTGGTTCCGGCTTTCAGGGCTTTTCATGGTGTGGGCGCCGTATATCTTAGGAGAACGTTCCAGCATTATGTGCCGCAAAGAGCCTTGAGGTCCTCAGTGCAGTGTCTGATGTCCATTCCTAAGTTTGTCCGCTCTTGTGTGGGCCTTCGCTCCTTCCAAGTGCTGGCTGCCTGTTCATGGAACTGTCTGCCTTTACCCCTTCGGCAGGTCCAAGATCTGCTTACTTTAAGGAGATAGTTAAAAACCTGACTTTTCCAGCAATAGTTTTTCTCTTTTCTTTCCAGCTTCGGGCTCTGGTGCCTGTCTACGCTGGTCCTTCAGCGCCGGGACACTCTGTGGAGTAGCTGTGCGCTTTATAAGTACCTATTTTAATTTAATGTAATTAATTGGCTCTGTTAAACTAATATGACAGGATAAACACTCTAAACTGACATCAGCGACAATGGACAGCCCTAGCAGGTTCCATGTTCTATTGGGACATCACCAACCAAAGCACCATTTAGAACCAGATCAGCCTTTAACCGCTGATGCAATTATTGAATCAGCCTAGTGAATTAGGAAGTTCCCAGAGATCCACATCTTACCAAGTCAAAATGCTTTCTTGAAATCCAACCACCACACTGGCACAGGGAGCAGGGGAAGTTCTGCTATGTTTGCAATTTCCAAAAGAGTGTAATGTGGCCCATTATTGACCCAGGATAAGTCTGGTTTGGTTAGTACAGATTAAACCAGAGTTTATAGGGGGCAGCCTTAAATATAGAATCAGACTACAAGAGCTGCCTAGTTGGAAGCAGGGAAATGCTTCTACATCTCGTATAGCCTTCCCAGTTGCAGCTTCAGCACCATGTAAGTGCTGCACAGCCTATCCAGCCACTGCTAGGTGGCTGCTTTCCTGTCCAAGCTTAGTTTCACCTTAATGCACTGTAAGTCAATTGTGGTCTGTACCAAATACATACTGTCCTTATTGCTGGAGGCCCTCTTTCACTTCCTGCTTAATCAATTATGTGCCTAATTCTAAATCTCCATCTTTCTGCACTTCTGCTATGTCTTTCCCACTGTATTCATTGGTTTTGTCTAAGAGCCTATTGGGCACAGTTGAGCCATCTTCAGAATCTCCTGTGGAGGTGTAGCTTTTCCTACTATAATTGAGCTCTCTATTATTGTGACAAAAGTTCTCCTAAATGCTAGTTATTGGCTCCTCACAACCAGGAGTTCTCATAGATTGTCTGTAGATTCATATTAGATGCTGATTCCAATATCATTAAGCAAGCTATTTACTTGGAAGCTTTTTGGTGCTAGAGAAAATAATGACCAATCAGGGCCCAGGTGTCTGAAAGGCTGAGAAGGTCCTGGAACATTAACACCTAGGGGGAACTTCAGCTTGGTTTGGCAGCACAATTATTTCCATTGTGCTTAGATCATTGTCTTCTTTTAGCATTGGACACATTTCCCTCTTCTGATGGGGGCAGTTTCTCTATTCACCGCTAACTTGCTTCTTTAGAAGGGCTGTAAGTAAAATGTTCTTGTTATAGTGACATGTTTTGTATGTTCAACTTCATCCTTGAAGAACATTTTCATCAGTTGACATTAATCCATGTTATGCTCTGGTGTAACGGACAGGGTGGGGGTCCAGGAGTTTCATAATGTTTTCTTGGAGGCATAAGCTGTGTGTTTTTAACAGCATGGGTATCTTTCTTCTTCTGTTTACTAACCCTTAGGTTTTGTTTCCATAGTGATGCTAAAGCACTTTATAATTGTTTTTTAATACCTTACTATTACATTCCAGTCTTTTTATTTTTTTTGTTTTTATAGTGTCTTTTTTAATCTTTTGTTATTAATATTTATGTTTTCAAATGTAAGAGGTCCCTAATTTTTACGATTTTTGGGGATTCATAAGCCGTAACTGCAGCTACACCAGCCAGCGCACACCTGCATGTCCTACCCTTCCCACCAAAACAGGCTGCAACAATCTCAGATGCACACTACTCAACACCCGCTCAGTCCACAAGCACGCCGTCGAACTCTGGGACTTTCTCGACTCTTCCTCCCCGGACACCGCATTCCTGACGGAGACCTGGATGAATGCCTCTTCTGCACCCAACATAGCCATAGCCATCCCGGATGACTACAAGATCACCTGCAGGGACCGAAACAACAAACCAGGAGGAGGAATCGCCATCGTCCACAGGAACACCATCAGAATATCGACCAACACTGAAGACTCATTCAGCATGACCAAACACCTACACTACCAGATCCACATCGATCACAACACCACCCTCAGAGGAACCCTTGTCTACAGACCCGCAAGACCCTGACCACAGTTCAGCGACTCAATCGCCGACCTCATCAGCATGCACGCCCTCTCCTCCACAGACTACATCCTCCTCAGAGACCTGAACTTCCACCTCGAGAACGCCAACAACAGCAACTCTACAACCCTGATTGACAACCCTCGTCAACCTCGGACTCAAACAGCTCGCCACGACACCCACCCACTACGCCAGACACACGCTCAACCCCATCTTCTCCACCAGCGACCACATCACCTTCAGCCACACCACCAAACTTCACTGGACCGACCACCACTGCATCCACTTCTTCGAAAAACACACTGCGCACAACCAACCACAATGAATCCCACAGTGCAGCTGGAACAAAGTCACCGAAGACCAATTCCTCACCACCCTCGCCCTCCACCCTCCCACCGAGTACTCTGACACCAATGCAGCGGCCCACAATTTCAGAAAATGGATCAACGACTATGCCAACTCCCTTGCCCCGATAAGGAAACCCTCAAACAGGCGCACCGACATGAGAGCCATCTGGTTCAACACCGACCTGCAAATCTACTGAAAACATTGAGAAGCAGTGGCGCCAAGACCAGACACCAGACGAACACACAGCCCTCAAGAACGCCAGACGCAAGCACCACCAACTCATCCGATCCGCCAAAAGGTCCTCCATCAAGGAACGCATCGACAACAACGCACACAACTGCAAAGAGCTCTTCAACATCGTAAAAGAACATGCCACCCCCAGCTTCCAGCTCCAATGACATCCCACCGTCGCAAGAACTCTGCAACTCCCTGGCCACCTTCTTCCACTGCAAGATCGCAGACATCCACAACAGCTTCGACACCCAGACACCAATGACAAATGCCCACACCCCCGACCCAACGCCCAGCAAAGTCACCAACCTCCTATTCTCCTGGATCAACGTCAATGACGAAGACACCATCAAAATGATGAATGCCAGACACTCCGGCTCACCCTCTGACCCCTAGCCCCACCACATCTTCAACAAAGCAAGCTCCATCATCGCACCCCAACTCCGAAAGATCATCAACAACTCCTTCGAGACCCCCACCTTCCCGGAGAGCTGGAAATACGCCGAGATCAACGCCCTTTCAAGAATCCCAAGGCGGACCCTAAGGACCTCAAGAATTTTCGTCCCATCTCCCTGCTCCCGTTCCCGGCAAAAGTCATTGAGAAGATCGCCAACAAAGAACTGACCCACTTCCTGGAAGAGAACAACATCCTGGACTCCTCCCAATCTGGTTTTAGCAGCAATTACAGCACCAAAACCGCCCTCATCATCGCCACCGATGATATCAGGGCCCTGCTGGACAACGGCGAAACAGTGGCCCTCATCCTCCTTTACCTCTCGGCCGCCTTCGACACCGTATGTCACCACACCCTGCGCACACGTCTCCATGACACAGAGATCCATGACAAAACCCTGAACTGGATCACCTCCTTCCTCACCGGCAGAACCCAGAGAGTCCGCCTCCCCCTTTCCATTCCAAAGCCACCGCGATCACCTGCGCCGTAACCCAAGGATCATCTCTCAGCCTGATCCTCTTGAACATCTACATGGCTCCACTCGCCGACATCGTCCGAGCGCACCTCCTCAATATCATCTCGTATGCCGATGACAGCCTGCTGATCCTCTCCCTCACCAAGTACCCAGCTACCGCCAGATCCAACCTCCACCGGGAATGAAGGCTGTCACAGAGTGGATGAAGACCAGCCGTCTGAAACTGAACTCTGACAAGACAGAAGTCCTCATCCTCTGCTCCACCCCCTCCGCATGGGATGACTCCTGGTGGCCGGCCACGCTGGGAGCTGCCCTGACACCCACCAACCACGCACGCAACCTGGGGTTCGTCCACGACTCAACGCTCTCTATGACACAGAAAGTCAACCCTGTTACCTCCTCCTGCTTTAACACCCTCCACATGCTCCACAAGATCTACAGATGGATCCCCACCGAAACCAGAGGACGGTCACCCAGGCCCTCGTCACCAGCAGGCTGGACTACTGCAACACTCTCTATGTGGGATCCAGGGCCAAACTCCAGAAAAGACTCCAACACATACAAAGCACCTCTGCACGCCTCGTCCGCGGAATCCCTCGCCACAGCCACAGCCACATCACCGCCCACCTGAGATACCTGAACTGGCTCCCGGTCAACGAGAGGATCCCCTTCAAGCTGCTCACCCATGCTCACAAAGCACTTCACAATGCCAGTTCACGACTCACCTTCTACACCCCGAACCGCCAGCTTCGCTCTGCTGACCTCACCATCGCCACCATCCACGTACCCACAGAACGATCACTGGCGGCAGATCATTTTCCCACCTCACCGCCAAGACATGGAACACCCTCCCCACCCACCTGCGACAGACCCAGGACCTGCGGACCTTCAGGAGACTTCTCAAGACCTGGCTGTTCAATCAGTAGCTGCTTCTTCCCCCACCCCACCTCTAGTGCCTTGAGACCATCACGGGTGAGTAGCACGCTCTACAAATGATTGATAAGATGTTGATGATTTTTTTTATATCTGAAGACTTGGTAATCCGGGTAATCTAATCACCCAACATGGGGATCTTTGTTCTTTCCTTGCCTTTTCTAGGTGTATTGTTAGAGTTGAAGTTTTCTGGGTACCATTGCTGTTGCGATGCATTGTGATAAGGGATTCTTCAGTTATCTTGGCATATTGATCCAACATATTTGTACTGGATTTACTTTGCAGTCCTTATATAGTTTCGAAACTAAAAATTATGAATTATGGATTGTGTGTCTCATAGTAATATTTGCACTAGTTTTACTGTGCGTTTCCTTATATATTTCCTGATCTAAAAAATATCAATTATGGATTGAGTACCTCATAGTTGTATTTCTGTTGACAAGCTATGAATATTAGCAGGTTTTTAACAATGTTTCATAATTTCTACTCATGCACATGCTGGCAAAAGCTACAAATGTACTGGTGTTGTTTACACTGGCAAGAAATTATATACTTTTATGGATCAAAAATCTGCTCTTTGGGGATCGCACCATTTATGATAGACACATATTTTTTGTGAGAAATCTACCCTTTCATATTTTGTTTATGTCAACATATTTAGTTTCCTGTTCAGAATCTTTGGCTATAGACCTATACATAATAACAATGTGAAGCTATAGCTGCATTTTATATATAATAAATAATTTATCCTGGATAATAAAATGGACTATTTGAAGCAAAAGCATTATTTTATAAAGGCTTCTCTAAAATCTTATCATATTCTGTGTGGTTTACAGGGAAGTTATTGCCATAAACAATTTCCTGGAAACTGCTGCTGAGAAAGAGGTTCAAGGCAAAGTGAAGCTGTGCCACTTTATTGAAAATCTGCTGCAGCGAGTTGACTTGGCAGAAAGGCAATTGGAGTATTATCAAATTCAGAAGAACGCTGTACACAGAAACCAGAACACCAAAGAACCTGTGGTAGGAGCAGACTTTTTCTTTGTGTTTAAAATGTTACAAATGGGACAAAATGGGACGGAGAATAGATCTAAGTGATCAATCTAATGGAAAATACCTAATAGCATGCATCCAAAGCAAGCAGCAAAATCTGTTAAGGCATTTTCAGAAATCAAGATTTTAATTTTTCTCACCTGTGAAAATTTAATTTTCTTCATTGTGTTCCAGTTTTAAGATCTACATTAGGTCTTTAAGTGCATTACCGGTGTTTGATTTAATTAATACAGGATCACTGTTTCCCTGGTCATAGGCCTCTAAAATTTTAAGCAACTCATTGGCCCTTAGTCACCAATAAATTAGTACATTTGCACCCATAGAATAATGCCTATTTATGGGTGCAAAACTGCTACTATGTGCAATTCACAAACATTCCCAATAGGACATCTGGAATTGTACACCAGGTCCAGGTTTCAAGCATACTACTAGCAATGTCATGTCCCAATTCCTAAACGCTCTTATTCTCCCTATGCAGAGTTCTACGTAGCATAGAACTCCTCACTGTGGCAATAGAGTTACTGTGCAATTGCTCAGTTTTTTGTGTGGAACATTTTTCTACAGAGAGAAATGTCTTTCTCTATGCGCCCAGCAAATCTGGGGGTGATTTGTTCCTTTTCCCATACGCTATCTTGATGTTGAAAAATGGACTCCAGTTAAACGCTGCAAAAACTGAGATTATGTTGTATGGGAAGGCCCAAGAACACTGGTCACTGGACTGGTGCCCCCAGAACTGGGCATGGCAACCTCACCTAAACTAGTAGTAAAGAATCAGGGAGTCTGGCTGGATCAATCCTTTACTATGAACAAATCTTGGACACCACAATCTCATGCTTTCACATGATGTGTCTGCTGAGAGAAGCCTTTCCTTTACTAACACTCACCACAGTAAAACTTTAGTCCAGGGAGTGTGGCTAGCGACCAGCGATAATGGCCGCAGCCTGAGAGCGCTCCGGCGATCGTCTCCATTTTCCCCGATAATCCTGGCACAAATCCGGCGACTACACTGAAAACAGACACCGACGGCGATTCCGCTACATTCAGTGCACAACGTGAGACGAATTTGAATGCTACAAGTGCAACTGGGACTGGTGGAGACTGAGGGGGGGAGCCAAGGCCTATGTTCTGGAGCAGGGCCGAGGCCTCTCATACTTAGCAAACCGCCCGAGACGAGGAGAAAGGCTGCCAAATCCGCGGCGGCTATCTGTTGCATCTGAGTCTGACAGAGAGTGACGCCGCATACAGTGAGCACCGCAGCAATAAGGAGAGAGCTGCTAGGCACAACATTGGCCCGGCACAAACGGCGCCACACAGGTATGGCGAACATCGGAGCCAAGGGGATGATGCAATCGCTCGCTCCACACTAGCCTGAGGCCGCACACTACCGCCTGCGCCACTCGCCCTGGGTGAGATCCCTGCTATCAAGGCAAACCAGTCTGTTACAGTATTCCAGCCTACCCACAGCATAGGGTACCAGCTGCTTCCCGGTGCAGGAAATTGACGGGAAGTCATCGACACATGT
The DNA here is from genome assembly GCF_964261635.1 of Lissotriton helveticus. Lineage (NCBI taxonomy): Eukaryota > Metazoa > Chordata > Amphibia > Caudata > Salamandridae > Lissotriton > Lissotriton helveticus. The sequence goes on from NC_136065.1 coordinate 447,452,417, forward strand.
ATTTGTGAAAATAAGGCCGACTGGAGCTGTTCTCACGGGAGGCGCGTGTTCATGGTCCCGACTGGCATACTGTTCTGCGGCGATGATAGGGTGTGGACCTGCAATAATTTACCGGCTGAGGGCCTGCATCGTTGCAAAACTTGCATGCCAAAGCGCCACGTGTGACTGACTGCTGTGCCACTGGAGAGTGATAACTGCACCCCTGCCCACGTAGATAAAAAAATACGTGAAGTCTTCTGGAATCAACGAGAGCCCAATACACCTTTGGGACTTCAGAACTGAAAAGTGCTGTGGTGTAGTATAAAAGACACCCAAAACCCGAAGCATAGATCGTTTGTTGCTACCGGCTTAACGGGGCGGTGGTGTGAGACAACAAAACCGATAGGCCGCACGGGAAGCACGCTCCCCATTGGATCCCCATTGGTAGGCAGCGACTACTGTCTCCCCCCAAGCGCCGGACACTCCACCCAGCGATCCAGACACCATGGGAGACAGAGGACAACGCGGGGTACAGAGCAATAAATTAGACAAATATGCATTTCATAAGTAACAGCTGGATGTGTCTTCTTTGCCAACAGTCAATGCCGATGACTCACAAACTATAAATCCCAAAGAGATCATTCTGCAAGATGTAATGGCCACCATACAACAAATGAAAACCTCTATTGGCATAATTTCCTGCGACATATCGCTGCTATGTGCTGATGTCTCAATAAAATGAACACCAGAATAATAGAAGCTGAAAGCACCACAGCAGCTCTCTCAACATACACGGTGACCCTACAACGGCAAGGGTGCCAATTGGAACAGGTGACCAGACAAATGTCAGAAAAGCTTGACGATCAGGAAGGCCGCTCACGGTGCAATAATATTCTCCTGGTTGGTGCACCGGAAAGCATCAAGGGGCCGGCCCTTGATCTTTTCAGTAGAAGAACTTATCCAAACTAAACTGCACCCACGTGGGCTTTCCAGCTTCTTTTCAGTAGAAAGAGCCCATCGCATGCCAGGGGATAAACTCAGACCGGGAGCCCCCCCCTAGACCTATACTGGCACGCATATTCAACTTCAGAGATCGAGATACAATTTTGCAGGCGGCTCATGTCGCTCCACCACTAAGAGTTGAAAATTGCTATGTGACCCTCTATCCGGACTTCACAGCTGCTGTACCAAAGCAACGGCACAACTTTCTAGAGATCAAAAAAGAGCTACGCAGTCGAGAACTTAAATAAACGATGCTCTTCCCAGTGAAACTAAGGGTACAGGCTGAAGGAAAGAGCTAGTTCTTTACGATGCCGGAGGAGGCACATGAGTGGCTAGAGGGATGGCGCCCAGCCATGAGACCCAGAAGAAAAGATGCAAACCTGAAACAACGACCCACCAAGTCTGCCTTGGCAGCATTGGCAGAGAAGGAAGCACTGACCGGCACTCAACTGAATACCGACGACAACTCAGACTGATACCATGTCTCACAGAACCTTAAAACATGGAGAATAACCCACGATAACAACGCTACATGACAGACAAGAGAGGAAAACATTTGAAGGATTATGACCAAAAACTGCCAAAAACTCAGATTGATCCTACAACTAAAAGCACTATGCATTAATAGGCTTGCGCTGCAGGCCCTACGTGATGGTCCTACTGATTTTTGTGGACTGGGCCTGACCTTCTGAAAGTGCACTCTAAAAACAAAGGACTATGAGTAATCGCGGGGAATGGACAGAGTCCGCGGAGTACCTCTCCCCCCTTACGCAAGTACAAAGTTATGGGAATAAAGCACTCACTGAGTTGGGGTGGCGGGTAGTTCTAAATCCACTGTGCAGGGAGGCAGGGAGGAGGGAGGGGGATGGGTATGGTTCCAGTTTTTTTTTTCAGCTCTAGTTTTAATCTTGGGGCAAAGTACAGTATCAGAAGGCATACACGGCGACAATATAGTGGGTAACATACAGGTGACTCCATAATCAGTCACAACGGCTAGCACACATGACGCACCTAAATATGGTAGTTGACAACTCGGTTGGTTTTGCTTTGTTCGCCCCAAGTTGGCAGGGTATGCCCAGATGTGGATCCCTTGCTCACTTTGCTACTGGATTCAAGCTAGCCTGGCTGATGATGGCTGATTAGCCAGAAACCGGTCCCTGGATGCTTGTTTCCAGTCCAGGGAAGATATGGCTTGGCAGTTCGGGATGTAATGTTCCCATGATGCACAGGGTCAGACTGTTTTGAATATGGCCGTGTCTGAACTGGGGTGGCGGAGTGAGCTAAAGAATGATGATGGATTAAACCCAGATCAGTTGACTGGGGGTGAGTGCTTGCAATGTTCAATACTCCGTCCATCATCCCCTTTGGTTTTGCTCTTTAAAATGATGGATTCCTCTATGCATTACAGAATACACCAGAATACACCATTACCAGTCCCCCCAACATATTTGTGGCAGTAAACGCAGAAGTGACCAGTCTGCTGTGGGACGGAAAAGCGCCCCATATAGTCATGCACAAACTAACAAGACGTTGGTATGACGGTGCCAATATCAAAATATATTATTGGGTTTCACAACAAGCTGTCATAAATCAATGGCACCCATGACAAACTTCTTTTAAGATAATTTTTTTACTGTAAAGATGATGGTATAATGTTATAATAGCAATTTTTTAATATGATGTATGTTTTTGTTTAAAAATCTTATGATAAATTGGGCATCTACCCTGTACATGTTACTATTTATTTTTAATCTGTTTTGCAATAAATGATTGATCAATATTTTTATAAAAATCACTACTGTTTCATGTCATTGTTGATACTTTTAGGCACCATATGCATAAAGGTGTAAATTTGGTAACTGATGTAACACTGCAACCCCTTGCGCCGTTATTTAATGCCTCCATGAATGGTATAAGAATACTATTTGATTCATAGTGAACCCAGGAGAAGGTACTCTGTTTTTTATATAAATCAATGGCTACACATATCCCAAGACGACCCAGCATATCTCATGGATAGACACCTCCTAGGAACTGTAGGGGTAATGGGAACACTATACAATAAGGTCAAGAGGAACAACCTCGCTGGTCCAACGGCACACACGATCCAACTCTGGTTCTAGGCACAACAACACTAAGCTGGGAGTGAGTAATAACACAGGCCATGCCACTATGGGACACAAACAGTTTAGGTACACTACGCAACACCAAAGGCTTTCGACAATGGGACCTGATGCGCATCTCAAAGGTGGGAGACCTGTGGAAAAAAGGGGAAATGGACAAGGTACCCTTTGTCTACTAGCGCATTAGGCTACGCGCACTATTAGCGTTAATCAACCATTTGGTGATCTGGTGATTTTAATACCATTCCCCTTATTTTACTATTTTGAATCATACTTTGTTTCTTGACCCCTGTTTTTAGAATCACTCACTCGCGCATACTTGCACTGTAATTGTGTAACCCACCGCTGCTTGAGCGGGTCCTTTGCCGGTGCATTCGATATTTTGCCGCCATCTTGGGGGGAGAAAGGGACGTCTTGCGGGCGCCATTTTAGGGAGCGCTCTAGTGCTCCGGTGGCCACGATCGAGCCCTGTTTAAGGCGCTTACTTCAGCTGGGTTTGCCTGGACAAGGTACCCTTTGTTCTACTAGCGCATTAGGCTACGTGCGCTTTTAGCCTTAATCAACCATTTGGTGATCTGGTGATTTTAATACCATTTCCCTTATTTTACTATTTTGGTTCATACTTTGTTTCTTGACCCCTGTTTTTAGAATCACTCACTCGTGCATACTTGCACTGTAAGTGTGTAACCCACCGCTGCTTGAGCGGGTCCTTTGCCGGTGCATTCGATATTTTGCCGCCATCTTGGGGGGAGAAAGGGACGTCTTGCGGGCGCCATTTTAGGGAGCGCTCTAGTGCTCCGGCGGCCACGATCGAGCCCTATTTAAGGCGCTTACTTCGGCTGGGTTTGCCTGGACAAGGTACCCTTTGTTCTACTAGCGCATTAGGCTACGCGTGCTTTTAGCCTTAATCAACCATTTGGTGATCTGGTGATTTTAATACCATTTGCCTTATTTTACTATTTTGGTTCATACTTTGTTTCTTGACCCCTGTTTTTAGAATCATTCACTCGCGCATACTTGCACTGTAATTGTGTAACCCACCGCTGCTTGAGCGGATCCTTTGCCGGTGCATTCGATATTTTGCCGCCATCTTGGGGGGAGAAAGGGACGTCTTGCGGGAGCCATTTTAGGGAGTGCTCTAGTGCTCCGGCGGCCACGATCGAGCCCTATTTAAGGCGCTTACCTCAGCTGGGTTTGCCAGGACAAGGTACCCTTTGTTCTACTAGCGCATTAGGCTACGCGCGCTTTTAGCGTTAATCAACCACTTAGTGATCTGGTGATTTTATACCATTTCCCTTATTTTACTATTTTGGTTCATACTTTGTTTCTTGACCCCTGTTTTTAGAATCACTCACTCGCGCATACTTGCACTGTAATTGTGTAACCCACCGCTGCTTGAGCGGGTCCTTTGCCGGTGCATTCGATATTTTGCCGCCATCTTCGGGGGAGAAAGGGACATCTTGCGGGCGCCATTTTAGGGAGCGCTCTAGTGCTCCGGCGGCCACGATCGAGCCCTATTTAAGGCGCTTACTTCAGTTGGGTTTGCCTGGACAAGGTACCCTTTGTTCTACTAGCGCATTAGGGTACGCGCGCTTTTAGCCTTAATCAACGATTTGGTGATCTGGTGATTTGAATAACATTTCCCTTATTTTACTATTTTGGTTCATACTTTGTTTCTTGACCCCTGTTTTTAGAATCACTCACTCGCGCATACTTGCACTGTAATTGTGTAACCCACCGCTGCTTGAGCGGGTCCTTTGCCGGTGCATTCGATATTTTGCCGCCATCTTCGGGGGAGAAAGGGACGTCTTGCGGGCGCCATTTTAGGGAGCGCTCTAGTGCTCCGGCTGCCACGATCGAGCCCTAGTTAAATCTGCAATGGAAGCGCGCAGCGGGTGGGCCGTAATCGCGCCAGAGTCGTGCCAGAGTCCTGCCCGTCTGCGCCCGTCAGCGCTAAGGAGGCGCTTAGCGCCAGGGACTCTGTACTTTCTAAGTCTATTGGAGGTATGTACTCGAGGGATGAGCTCCTGAGTACTCAGCATCTGTCTCCATATTGTGCTCCTGGATCGGTGGATCCGCTGTGCGGTCCTTTCCAATGTGCATGTGGTAACTTCTCTCTTAAGACATCAGTCCCTATCTCAGCCCTCGGATGTATCTCCACATACAGAGGCTGTGGCCCCTCGAGATCTTATAATCTGGAATCTCAATGCCAGATCTCTGGCTAAATATTATTCCATTATTCATGATCTCATTATCGAGGAGGCCCCGAATATTTTCTTTATGACTGAAACAAGGTTACAGGATGAAGCTATGGCTATAGTGAACCTTGCACTCCCTCCGGAATACTCCATCTACACCCATAATCGTAATTCTAGGGGTGGGGGTATTGCCGTGATAGTTAAGTCATGCTTTCCTTGTGTTTGGAAGGGTTTGAATCTGGATGGCTGCAAGAGTGCACATTTTAGTATAAAGGTTAGCCACCATTTCACCTTCTCTGGGCTTTTGATCTACCGACCCCCTGGAAATGATATTGCTTTTAGGAAGGCTCTTCCAGAATTTGTGAGCTCTCTTGCTATAGGCTCTGCTAATTTTAGTGTCCTTGGAGATCTTAATCTTCATCTTCATCTCTGTCATACTCCAGCTATTAGCAGCACTCTTGCAGATCTTGAGGCACTGCAACTAAGTCAGCTGGTGATCCACCCTACGCATGTGGGTGGACATATATTGGACCCCATATTTACGAATTTAATAGGAGCTAAGGTGTCGAGGCCAAGCCCAGAGCTTGGTCCGACCACTTTCTAGTGAAATTACATCTTACGATCAAGGATCCCCTTTTTAAACCCTTAGATAGAGTTGTTCTCAAACGCCCTTGGAAAAAATTAAAGCTTGAAGATTTCCATAGATTACTTGATGAAAATCCGCTTGGTCCTTTTACTGATGTTGAACTTGGCTATGATCTTTTTTGTGACTGGATTATTCGGGCTCTCGACCTTTTGATCCCTGCCACCTGGAGCAAATGTCGCTCCCTAGAACCCAGTCCATGGTACGATAGTACCTTATTGCCTTTGAAAAAAGCCTGTAAACAAGCGGAAAGGCGCTGGCGTAAAACCTACGAGGCTGGGAACAAAACACTTTATCTTACTAAAGTCAAAATCTACCATAGAGCCATATGTAGGGCCCGTGCGGCCTACTACTCCCAAGAGTTTAAAAATAGCCCTACTCCTTCGAAGCTGATTTTTAAAGTTCTCAAAGACCTGACTGCCAAGAGAGCCCCAGCAGCTGAAATTTGTTCAGTGTCCCACTGTGAAGACTTAGCGGCCTTTTTTCTTGAAAAGGTACAGACCATTTACCGCTCCTTTCCTAGTTTCACTCCTCTGAGCGAGGCCCCGAGGCCCAATTGTACCACGGATGTGGTTCTTTCGATTCTCCCTGGTATGTCGATGGAGGTATTCGACAGGTTGGCAACTAAGGTAAAATCTGGGTCTCCTGCCGACCCACTTAGACCGGCACAGCTTAGAGAATCATCTATCCTTTGTCTTCCCCACGCGCGCCACCTCATAAACGTATCTTTTTCTTCAGGCATAGTTCCATCTAAATGGAAACAGGCTTATGTCACCCCTATCCTGAAGAAACCCACGCTGGATCCTCTTAAATTAGAGAATTATCGACCTATCTCCCTTCTCCCATGGGCCGCGAAGGTTGCCGAGGCCCATGTTAAAGGCATCTTGTCTGAACACCTGCAGAGGGTCAATCTTTTAGATCCTTCCCAGAACGGATTTCGTGCTGGTCATAGCACCGAGACAGCTCTTCTCTCGATGACGGAACATCTGCGGTCTGTGTTGGATTCCGGTTAAACTGCAGCACTGGTGTTACTTGACCTCAGTGCGGCGTTTGACACGGTCTCTCACGCGATACTGATGCAACATCTGGGAGATGCATGGGTCTCTGGCAGAGCACTTGAATGGTTTCGGTCTTTTTTGGCAGATCGCTCATTTAGGGTTGCCACCCCACCCTTTGAGTCCAAACTTTACCCTTTAGAACTGGGAGTACCTCAGGGATCGGCATTGAGTCCCACATTATTTAATCTTTATGTGCAGCCGCTGGCTGCGGTCGCCAAGCGTTGGGGCATGACTGTAGTCTCCTATGCTGACGACACGCAGCTGGCGGTTGCTCTTAGTGGGAATCCCGACCTTGATGCCCCCAGGTTTCGAGATGGTCTCTTGGCAGTGGCTGGCTGGATGACAGCTAACTGTCTTCAGCTTAATGCCAAGAAAACGGAGGTCCTGGTCGTGGGTAAGCATAGTAATCTCTGGGGTGACAATTGGTGGCCCCCAGAGCTAGGTGTCACTCCTATCTGAGGTCAAAAATTTAGGTGTCTGGCTAGACCCCGCCCTCAGTTTCTGTGGCCACACAAAAAAAGTGGCAGCCATTTGCTTTGGGATTATGCGTGGACTGAAATTCTTTGATGCCCCTACTAGGCAGTTGATCATTCAGGCAACTATTTTATCTCGGCTTGACTACGCCAGCTCGCTCTTGTTGGGGGCCAATCAGGCAGAAATTGACCGGCTGCAGCGTGTTCGGAATGCTGCGGCTAGGGCCTTGGTAGGTCTACCGAGGTTCTGTTCTGTAAAAGAAACCATTTGTGCACTTCATTGGTTACCGATGGCGCAAAGGATTGACTTTAAGACTTTATGTCTTTCCTTTAAGATTCGCAAATTGTCTTCCCCTCAGATTATTGAGAATCTCCTTACCCCCTATGTTCCTTCTCGATCTTTGAGATCTCTTGGTCAAAATCTGGCTGTAGTCCCACGGTTTAAGCTCTGTAGAGCAGGTGGGCGATCTTTTCGTGTTTTAGCTGCTAAACTCTGAAATTCACTTCCATCCCATATCCGTGCTCTTGATGATTTGTTTGAATTTAGGAGGGCCATTAAAACTTACCTGTTTCCTCCTGCACCTTAGTACTTTGCTTTCTTGTTCTCGGGTTTTCTGTTGTTTTTGTAGTGTTGTGTTTCTTCTGCCTGTCCTAAGCGCCGGGACGCCCCTTTGCTGGGGCAGCTGTGCGCTATAGAAGTTTTAATAACATAACATAACGTAACATAACATAACATTTGCTTAATTACAGGTCACATATTGGCTGGCGAAAACGGAAAAATTTCGCTATATGCAGATCAGACACGCGCTCACAGCACTGATTCCACAGGGTATGCTGCTCGTGGAATCTTCCCCACTAGAGGATAGGCTTCTAACCGACCATCTGACAAAAAAGGCCATCTCCCAAACATATCGGAAAATAATAAATAATTATCCAGACCCCACTGCAGCCCTCAAAATCAAATGGGAATCGGACGTCGGTGAGTTAGACGATGCAGATTGGCAAGAGGCACTTGCGTCCCCTAAGGAGGGTGCGATATTGTCCAAAATCAAATTGATACAACTAAAAATCTTGCATCACACTTATTACACCCGGACACTCCTACACAGAATTGACCTGGCGGACACACCACTCTGCCTTAGACAATGTGGTGCACAAGGCACACTCTTCCACACCCTCTGGCTTTGTCCAGAGATTGCGATTTATTGGAGGGCAGTCATGCGCACGCTCTCTCAAGTTAAGACTGTCACGATTCTCCCAGAACCAAAAAGATGCCTTCCTAATATATGGGAGCCCATGGACCTCAACCATACAGCTCAGGACTGGGTAGCACTAGGCATGACCCTGGCGAAGCGAAATATCGCAAGACACTGGGGGTCCCGTCAAATGCAGTGATAGTGGAGAAATCAGTCTATATACATAGAGAGGATGTCCCAAAAAATGGACATGGGTATGGGGTAGATGGAATACTTACCGAGGCAATATATGTGAACCTCCGCATGAAGAATCTGGGTCAGATATTAGTGAGTGACTGGAACACAACATAAAAAAAAGAATGCAAGATACTAAGCATACTGATTACCCACTAATAAACGTCTGTGCAGAAAATTTCTAACTGTCGAATGTATACCAATACACTATTGTATAACTTAATATATTGCGCTGTATGTACCATGAAATCCTATTGGAATATTGATAATTGTTACTTAAAATGCCAATAAAAATGTTTATAAAAAAACAAAACTTTACTCCAGGCATTGGACTACGGCAAACCACTCCTGGCATCTGCCAATGAGAAGCTGTTATCTAAACGTCAGGTGGTACAGAACACCGCTGCATGTCTCACTTGCAACCTCCCTTCTGGAATGGAATCCGTCCCTCTTTTACAGGCTTTGCATTGGCTACCAGTGAAAAACAAAATTATCTTTAAGATCTGCTGTTTAATTCACAAAGCTCTACTTTGTAAAGCGCCCACCTATCTATCATCAAAGCTTACTTGCTATTCCCCACACCCAGACTCTTAAGATCTTGCGAAAAAGCTCTGCTTATAGTCCCCAGGTTCAGAAAGTCCTGTTCAGGAGGCAGGCTGTTTTCCTACCTTGCCCCTTGCAATTGGAATAAGTTGCCACTGCAAATATGTGTCAGTGAGAACCACCTCTATTTCAGGAAACTACTCAAGACTCACCTATTTTAAGTAGCACCCTTTAACCTGCTGTCTTGGTCTTGCGCCAAGATACCCCTCTCGGGGTGATTTGTGTGCATAATAAATTAAAATAACATAACATTTACTACTGCACTCAAAAACCCACTTGAACAAAGCCACCCTCAACATCATGGTAATAAAATCACTTACATAGACATACCAGCATTATGTATGAATACACATGTTTGAAGGTGTGAGTGAGGTAGTGGTAGATATCTTTCTAGTACACAGGCAAAAACAAAAATAAGTATCTTTGTGTGTGTGTGTGTGTGTGTGTGAGGGGGGTTGTGTTAGTATCCTTGTGGGGACTTGGGTGTGATAATACACTCACACTTTGGGGACTTGATTGTACTGTGGGGACCTGAGCCTAAGTCCACATAAGGCAATGTCTTCTAAAGGATACCAAATGACAGCAGGAACCTCTGTGTAAATCTTTGCAACTATTGAAAAAATTGCCTTGAGGGGACCGGTGTTTTGTAAAGTGTGCTTATATTTCTACTCAGCTCTGCCCTTGTAGACAGGTGGCAGTACTGCAGTCTTAAACACACTTTGCATTTAAACACTTTGCTCACTAGGAATACATGCTAGCAGCATAAAGCACAAATATTTCAAAAGAAAAGCTGCATAAACCCATGTTAAAAATATTTTGGGTGCAAGTTAACCTTTTCTGGTGTTAAAGTAAAACTATATTTACATGAACCTGTTGAGTTTAGACTATTTGTTCCTGAAATTAGTCAGGTTCAAATCCCATGCTACTTCACTATTGTAGTTTCATCCTTACCTACAATTAATTAGTGGATATTTTTAAAACAAAAATAGGGGAGGTGGGTAAGAGCCCACATTCCTACCTTGCGTTAGGGCCCATGTTGCTCTTGCTACTGCATTTGCACCCGCACTTATTAACGTTGGGACGTTGGCCCTTCATCTGAGGTGTGAAGTACTGCTAAAAAACAGCCCACCTCATGTTGGTGTCCACTTCAATGTGCCCATCCTGTGTATTTTAAACATAGTTTGTCTTCCTAGACTTCATTAGTTGAACTACAATATAGTGCAGTAGCATAGGCTTTGCTCATACACTTGCCTTATAAGTAAGATTGTTTTCAAGCTGGAAGTGTGGAGAGGATATGTTGTCATGTCATAGCTTCTGACTTGGTCTTCCATGATTTAACACTTTAGAGAGGCACACAAGACCACATATGAAATTCTGACTTTCTTTGCGTGTGCTGGTTCATGCAGAGATAAATAAGGCTCATAAATACACAGAGACTAAACTTTCCAACTGGAAATGTATTCTGTTTACCTTTCTTTGAAAGTTGCACAATGGGAAAAATAACTCAATGTTTTTTTCTTTTAAATGCTATGACGTTGCCAACACTGGCCGCAGTATGGAGCTTTTTTTAATTGCAGGCAGGTGTGTGGTGTGAGGGGCAACTTGGAGGAAGCGGGAGCAACACTGACAAAAGTAGGGGTGAGGAAAAAGGAGAGACAGTGGGTCAGCAGACAACATTGTGGGTGGGAGGGTAAGTTAAGGGCAATATGACAATGGGAGGCTCTAGGGAGGGGCTAGGGACAACAAAGAGAGCAAGTAAGGGATCAGAAGCAAGCATACGGACAATGGAGGGTGGGAGGCAGTGGCAGAGGCAAACAACAGCATGCACACCAATTCAAGGAGGGAGAGAGGAAGTGTAGGAGGGTACAAGCAACACCATTGTCATCATGGAATGGAGCGAGCACAAGGCCAAGCAACACTCAGGAGGAAGAGACAGGGCGGGAACAGAAGTACATGAGGTACTCATCAGAAAAGCCACACTCTACCAGTGTGCTTAAACATATAGAAAACAAAGTGTCTAAAAGAATAAGCAGTAGAGGACCCAAGTAATGCGTCCATGCCCAGGGGAGGAGGGAAACCTGCAGCAGCTGACCAAGAAGAAACAAGCAAGTGAGAGTGACAAATACGTCAACCAGTAGTAAGTAATGGATGGCCTACAAACCCACTGATAGTAAACAAGATGCAGGAGGGATCCAAAATAGTTTTTGTCTATTCACTGCAAGTGTAAATGGTGCTATTGCATAGATTTCCCTTGTTAGGCAAATTACATTTTGACTTTTCTATCCTTATGTTGCTTCAGGTGTATAGAAAGTTTGCATTACAATTGCATGGTTTGTTAGTTGAATGTCTATTTGGATACCCGTACCATTGTAGCTCTCTTGCCAGGACACCACTAATGGAAACAAATGAGATATCTGGGCATGCTCTTGTGCTTCTGATGTATGGGAGGTGGTTGATTTCAAATTGATATATGTGATAACTTTTGATGTAGATGGGAGTTATCCTTGACTATATAGAATTTGGTTTGAGGGAGGAAATAATGCCCACATTATGCACAGCTACTTCCAAGTCATTGCTTTGTTGATCGGCTTGTCTGGCTTTATGCTGGTGCTTTCCTTGGAGATGTATGATGATTTCAGTTGTCTAGAGCATGGGTACTCTCAAACATTTTCTGAGGGGTCAAAACATTTGGTCTGTGATGTGACTGAGTGCCTCATTAATGACATGTGGGTGTAGTGGAAGCAAATCATATATATCTAGCAGCTGAATTGAACAATTTGAAACTGGAAAACCTGAGATTAATTCTGTCTTCCAAACAATACATTTATTTCACTTTCCCTCCTTTTCACATATGAGAAGACCTTCAACTACATGACTTAAAGATCTGCATTGTACAAAACCTTCTGTGTTTGATTTACTAAACTATAATATTCAAAGAGTGCACATAACAACCTACTTGCCTCTAGATTAACTATTGGCTTTTTTGTCAGGATGGGAATCTAAATTGTCTTTAATAATGAAGGTGTTCCTAAAGTTAAGCAGGCCAGGACCCCTAATTACTGCCTTTCCTTGACACCAATGAGCCTTTGAATTGATGCTTGCCTGTTTATTTAACATCTTTTTATTGTTAGTGCTGAGTCTAGTAAACAGCAACCCACTGCTACTGTTGACCAGGGGGCCGCATGTAAAAATCAGGAGTGCCGTATGCAGCCCATGGGCCGTACTTTAACTATCAATGTTCTAGAGCTTTTCTTTTGTCTCCTCTACAAAGCTACTTAATAAATACGGTCATGTACTTACTTTTCCATGATTTTGGTGCAGTGACGTGATGAAATTAGCATCTCTCTGCACCCTGGATATCAGGTTGTTTAGTGCCTGCAACTTGGTGTTTAAAAGGTCAAACTGTATATCGAGCCTGGATGAATTAAAGTTCATAGCATGAACGGTTGCCTGTAGTGTCTCCAAAAGGGTAGCCCAACATTTTGGATGCTTTTAATTGTCTTCTGCTGTGGTTTTAGAGCCTTTATGAGTGCTAACTATCTGCTCAATGCTGGGATCAGGTTTGGATCAGCTTGTGAGTAGCTTGAACATTTGGAGTGGGGACATGATTGTTTGCAGAGTTGGGAAAGGTTTTCTCCTCACTGTTGAAGGGCCTCTTATGGCTGTCAGAGATCTTCTCTTGCCTTTTGCTTCCATGCAAGAGGAAATAATGTAATTATTTTAACATTATTTCTATAAGGTGTTATATTATTTCCCCCCTATTTTCAATGGAAATGTGTTACAGTACCTGTGAGTGGCAATGTGTGTTGCCAGACTTGCTCCAAATCTAGGCTTGAGTACACCACATACTGTATTGTGACCTTTAGAGCTGAGGTAACTTTAGAAATGTAGTTAGTGAATACCAACGGCCTTACTGTTTTGTGAGTTGGTGTTTGCATTTGCATGTGCCTCCTTAAATCCCTTCTTGCCACTTTCTAAAACTCTCATTTTCCCTCTCTAAACCACTCCACTTTAGTAGATATTCCCCATTTTCCAACCACTCCTCTTGGTCTCTCCAAAATTTAGCACTAAGTAGTGTCAGTCAGTCAGTCATAAAACTTTTATTCGGTTACCATAATTTTTTGTAACTATAAAAAGTACATATAACATATAAATAAAGCAATGCTGAACAATAAAAAAACGACAGCGGGCAAAATAGTTACATCAAAGATTTAAAAATTAAAAAAGAAAATGTTACAGGAAATACTCAACAAAGTGAAATTCATTGACACACTCTGGGGAATCAAGAAGGTAAGTAGTGAATATATATGTGCAGCAATCTGCATAGAAAAGACAGGAGAGGTGGAGCTCTTCTCATGTAAGTTTGTAAATTGTATTTAGTAGTAAATAAGTAATACTACTGTTGTACTACTTTACGTACAACAAAATAATTTTTGCGAATCAGGCTCACCCATTATATTACTCAGAACTTCAACGTAACTATCATAACACAATGTCACTGTAGGCACTATTTCTGAAGAGGCCTGGGCATCATTATAATGACACACCATCCCTAGACTTGAACATATTTATCTTTACAAACTTATCTTCTTTTGACTTGAACATCCCTATTTTCACCCATTAACTTTGTGGGCACTTGAAAAAGTCACTCACAATCTTTGCATTTCTTCACACTCTATGATCTTTGTTTGGAATTCATCATGGTTATCTTCACACACTACCTGTGTAGCGACTCAAACATCTGTACACATGAACAATCCCTAAAACTCGCTGAGAAACTACACCCCAGGAATTACCCTAGTAAAATTATAAAAGACCCCTACAGACAATAACAGAGATGCACTGCTAGAGACCTATGCTAAGGAAGCAACTGGCAGACTTTCACGTGTTACATTTTCCCCACTATCTAAAAAATTACAGAATATTATGCAGAAACATTGGGGGGTTGTTAATGTAGTTGAGGTGGCCTTACAAACACCCCTATTTCATACTAAATGGGATGTGCCATGCTCATTCACGCGAGTCCCCAAAATAACACAAAACCAATGTGCCCTATGGTCATTACTATAGGTGGTTCGCCATTATCCATGAAGGAGATTTGTAGTATGCATAATAACAAAACACACCAACTCCCTGGACCTGGGCCTCACATATCCCTGTAAAAGAGAGCCCTAAACAATTGTAACAGTTAAGTCAGTGGTATGCTTGCTCATAGCGCTGTGTAAAATTTTATATATTGACATCACTAGCTGAAAAGTAAAAACATGGATTATAGAAAACTGTAGAAGTATAAAAGCTGAAAAATTAATGACAAAACTTGGTTCTCATTTTAAACAACTAGGAAACAACCAGGATGACATAAAGAGGGAACCTGGGACTAATAAACACACCCTCTATTGGCTTGAACAATGGTGGTTGTATATACTTGGCTCACAGTAAATTATCTTATTGATGATATCCCATGAAACCAACTATAGTTCTGCGTAGATGCAAATTGGTTTTAAGTTTGTATGAATTACTAAATGATGGTTCAGCCACTTTAAGTATCTCCTGACTTTAATGTTATCCTGGAAGATTGTTTATACATATTTCTGGCAATACACAATCCATAATTTCTGAGCAGTTTCACAGATCATTTACTTGTATTCTATGTAATACACAGCATGCAACCTCTAAATTGCTGCACACTGGTAAAACTATTAAAATATTGCACCCAGTTCTGCCTCAAAAAGTGTTTCTAATGTTGCTGTCAATATTATTGTGCATTGGTCCACTGTACTTGGGTCGGTTCTCAGTTTTCTAAGCCTGCATTGCCTGTTGTTTGTTTGCCACCTGGTTTTGCAGACCTGTCCTTGTGCTACTTTCTCTGATTAAGATATGAAGAATAGACAGGACTATTGTTGCTCACAAGAGTGGACAATAATACACATGTCTAAATAATTGGATAGGTCAAAACGTTTAATTCTAATAGAGAAGGACAAGTGTATGATGCTTACTAAAAGATTCAGCCTTAGTCTATGTATCGATTTGTCTACCTACGTTGTGTTGAATAAACACCTTCAAAAGTGTACTTCTTTTTTCCCAATAATCTATATTATCATATTGATTTTCTGCTATCTAAACCCAGCACTGAAACATAAACATGCAGGGACCTGCTCTCAAATTGCAATTGTGTTGTACCTTCAGTAATACTACAATGGTACTACTAACATACTACAAAATGCTATTCACAAACTTAATTGCAGAGGTCTCCGCGGATTCTATCTTTTCTACATGGATATCTTCACCCTGACTGCAGAAATCTCCGCACAAGTATTGAATTTAGTAGTAAATGGGGGAGGGACAGAGGAAAGTAGATGGGGATATGTTACTACTAAAGGGGATGGTTTAAGAGAGAAGTAGGAATGGGTTTAGAGAGGGAAAAACCCATCACAAAAGAGTGCGCCAATTTATAGTCACAAACTGCCCTTCTATAAAAAAGCCTAATTATCATTTAATTTTAAAATACTCATCTTGTTTTAATTTAAAAACGTAATGTAACATTATGTATTAAAATGTAATGAATTTGTATAAATTCTCTACATCACTTTTTATAACTTTTAATATATATATTAGAAATATAATTATTTTCATTTTAGTTGGAACTTTTTTTACATTTATAATACATGACTTATTTTATTTATATTTAATACATTCATTATATTTTGCATGTTTAATTTGAAATCAAGCTATTAATTTTGTAAATTTTTACATCAGTCTGCATTACCAATAAACATATACATTTAACTACCATTCATAGTTAACAACATTTTAAAAATGTTTTAGGGGCATATGTGTGAAAGTTTAGTTTTGCGATTCTCAAATTGCGAATTTTAGAGAATCGCTATTTTGAGAATCGCATAACGAGATGTATGAAGGATTTGCAAAAAGATTTGCGAATCCTACATATTCCTTAATTGCGAATCACAAAGGGCGATCCGCAATTAAGGAAACCCTCCCCATTCATTCCTATAGCCTAGAGGTCCATAGGAATGAATGGAAAGACATTCTCAATTTGCGATTAGCAATTAGAGAATCGCAAATTGAGAATGCAATTTCAAGGTTTCAAGGGTGTCAAAAGGACAACCTGTTGCTCCCCTGAAATAAGCATGGGTGCACATGTGGCACACATACATGCCGTAAGGGCATGTATGTGTGCCGCATTGCACTTCCAAAAATGCATAAAAATGCATTTTTCAAAGAAATCGCAAATTACCACCAACTTGAAGTTGTTGGTAATTTGCGATTCCTTAAGGCCAAATTGCACTTTTTCTGTGCTTCTTACATTGCATTTAAGGAATCGCAATTTGCGATTCCTTAAATGCAATCGCAAAATAGGGAATCGCAAATTTTGCGATTCCTTATTGTGCGAGGCTTTTTAAAAAAATTAATATATACCACTAAGCCCAATTGCGATCGCAATTTGGAATGACACATATGGCCCTTAATGTTTAATAAACTTTTTAAATATACCTTGCTATTGGGAGATCTCTGCCACATTGGTGGAGACACCTGCCTACATGTGAAATGTTAGAAACAGTAACTTTACCCTGTTCATTTCATTTTAAATCACATATATAATTAATTCAAATATATTACATTAAAAAATAATAATTGTAAATGACTTTGTCTCTCTCTCTCTCTCTCTCTCTCTCTCTATATATATATATATATATATATATATATATATATATCTATCAAGATTAAAATATAACGCAGCACTCTCCTGGGATTTCTGTTAACCTTGTTTTATTCACAAGCCATCTACTCCTTCACCTACGTGTAGCAACCACACCGGTCTTGGTCACAGTGGACGGATGAGGACGTCCTTTTCAAGTATTTTTCAATAATTTGATCACTTTGGTGGCTTGTGATTAATTATTTCCACCAGCTGGTGAAGACAAGTATCAAGCTTTTCAACAGGCAGCAATCCACGGATGTGAGTCAGAGGTGTCAGCTGACTCCTCTCCGATTATTGTTCCAAGTTGGACAAATATTTGCATTTTGACCCCAAGTCTTTGGCTGTCATTATTTCCCTTCCCCATTGTCCTGATAAAGACCCACCTCTAATGCCTAATCAGCTGCGCATCTGTTAAGGGTTGAAACGTCGACGTTATTGTCTTAATTAGTCCACGCAATTTCCTTGACTTGAAAAAGAAATCATAACTACTAATGGGATCTATGCTTTGATTCTTGGACTTGAAAGCTAAACATCTGTTTGTATTATGTATATGTTATTTATGTCACTCTTGTACAGCACTATGTCGCGCATCACTACTAGTGAAATAAAATGATGAAATGAAATTAAATGAAAGTAGCATTTGTAAAGCGTGTGCTCACCCGTAGGCATCCCAGCTCTAATGGCAGCAACTTAACACTGAGGCAGACATCAAGGGAAAAGATGAGTTTTTACTTTCTTTCCAAAGATCAAGTAGTCAGCCTCTAAGCGTATGTGAAGAGGTAGGAGGTTCCATAACTTTGCCACATTATATGAGAAGAGTCGGCCCCCACTTCGAACTCTTCCGATTTTCGGGACTGTGATTAGTCGCTTATTTTCAGATCTCGGAGCTCTATTTGGGTGGTAGGGCTGGGTGGGAGCCTTTGCTAGTGAGTGCTTTATGAGCAATGCAAAAAGCCTTAAACTGAACTCGTTCTTTAATAGGGAACCAGTGAAGGGCGGCAAGATCAGGTTTGGCCAACATACGCCTGGGACTATTCGGCAGCAAACAGGCTGCACAGTTCTGCACATTCTGCAGTCTTCTGATCGAAGGAGGTTTACTTCATGAAGTCAGTAAAGATTGCACTAAACCCAGCCGTTACTCTATGAACTGAGAAGAATATGACCAGCGAAAAATTCTGACAAGTAAAGAACTTTTCACTAGTGAGTGTTTGTCTGAGTTTTTGACTTCCCTGCTACTGCAACTACAAAGCTACCCACGGACAGTGCCTCACAGGTTTCATTGGGTTTTTTACTTTTTTTCATTTAAGGCCAGCACAAGAGGTACTTTTGCACACACTGATTCTATTTCATATTTATTAATATTGCAAATTAAGAAATGTTTTTATACTAATGTGATTTCCCTGCACTGAGAGAGCGTGTGGTGCTCCTGAACTCCGTGCGGGCTGCTGCTCCCAGGACTTAGAACCAACTTCTCGTGGCACCCGCTTTGCGGGTGCCGCTCGTGGACGAACTTCGTGGGGCAGTGACTAAGACCCTTCTCAGACCCGGCGGGACTGCGAGGACCAGCGGGCTGTGCAGATTCCAACTCGCCACAGCTGGTCCTCTTCCTGCCCTCACTTCACAGCACGCTGAAAGGAGAGAGTGGACTTCCTTTTCGTGGATTCCTGCACTGAGAGGGCGTGTGGTGCTCCTGAACTCCGTGCGGGCTGCTGCTCCCAAGACTTAGAACCAACTTCTCGTGGCACCCGCTTCGCAGGTGCCGCTCGTGGACGAACTTCGTGGGGCAGTGACTAAGACCCTTCTCAGACCCGGCGGGACTGCGAGGACCAGCGGGCTGTGCAGATTCCAACTCGCCACAGCTGGTCCTCTTCCTGCCCTCACTTCACAGCACGCTGAAAGGAGAGAGCGGACTTCCTTTTCGTGGATTCCTGCACTGAGAGGGCGTGTGGTGCTCCTGAACTCCGTGCGGGCTGCTGCTCCCAGGACTTAGAACCAACTTCTCGTGGCACCCGCTATGCGGGTGCCGCTCGTGGACGAACTTCGTGGGGCAGTGACTAAGACCCTTCTCAGACCCGGCGGGACTGCGAGGACCAGCGGGCTGTGCAGATTCCAACTCGCCACAGCTGGTCCTCTTCCTGCCCCCACTTCATTGACCTATTTGAGATAAAAGGGTCGCGCGCACGTGGGACGTGCGCGGGTCGCAGCCCGGGGCAAAGCCCGGGCAAAGGGCGGGTCCTCTGAGGTCCTCAGAGGCCGGAAGAGCCCGGTCCGGTCCCCTCCTCTTTCGTGTGCTGGTAAATCTCGCCGGTGTGTGAAAGCCGATTACAGTTCCCCCGGTGATAAATGTACAGCAAGAACTATTCAGAAGCTCTTTGTTACTCATAAACTTCAGGTAACGGCAATTGTGATCATCCCTCTTAAACATTTGTGTTTGTGCACTCTGCGTGTTAGGTGGGTGAAATGACCTCTCCGGTCCAATCTAATCCTAATATGGTGGGTGCTAGCGAAAAACAGACCACTTTGGATAAATATTTTAAAAAGACTTCAGTGGGAATGGAGAGAAATGTTACTTTAGCTGAACGACGGGCTGAGAGACGTCGTTCAATCGAACTAATAAAGAATAAGCGGCCCTCACTGGGCCCTTTACAACAGGTCCTGTCTCCACTACCCTCTATTGATAGTGAAAGTGTTGGTAATGAAGTCTCGCCCACCAATAGTAATGGTACTCCACTACTTTTGCAAAACTCTCCCTCTCCCTCACCGATAGATACAACCAATGACCTCCTCATAGATCTTTTTTCCCCGGAACTCATGACACAAACGACTGGGGGTTCGCCAGTATCACCACTTCCGGAGATCAACACTGTTAACAGTGTCATACAAGTCCCGCCAAATTTTAGGCATAACGGACCTCCCGCAAAAAAAAGAAGGAAAGGTGGATACACACCTCGATTTACACCCCGATTCTATAAATTAAAACATACTGATAGTACTAAATCTAAGAGTCTCGTCTCCCCCCCCACCAGTGCCGCTTGTTTTGCCCTCTGAACTACCCCTTCCAACACTTGATCAACTAGGTTCTAACCTAATAGGAAACATCGAAAAACTAATTAGATCATTTATATCACCTCTGGTAGAAAGATTACAAAATATAGGCCAACAACTGGGGAATCTGGAACAAGCTTTAATTGACATTAAGGGAGGATCGAGGACTCCCGATCCTCCTCCCGTAGTATTGACTGTGAAAGAGGCCCCGTCAAACATCATTGATCTATCAGTTACTCCATCAGTAAAGACCCCTTTTGTGGAAGTTCATAATATGACACTAAGCAAATTATCACAAATACCAGATAAAAAAAGCGCTAGTGCAGGTGCACTAAAGGGTAAGAAAAACTTCCAAATTAGTGCTGATAAAGTCACTGCTTGTGAAGCTCCTGTAAGACCTACCATCCTTAAGAGACTAAACGTAGAGCTGCCTCCGGAAGCACTGCCACTAGTGGTGGTGCTTACCGGAGTCCCGCCCTTGGAGGAAGGTTTAGATGGTAAAAAGAACACCAATGAAAATTATAACCAATTAAAAAATAAGGTCATTTTCTGGTTAAGGAAAAATCGATCACTTCCCCCTCATGTCAACGGCGAAATCTTACACGTGAGGCGTCTCCCCTGGTTAGGTCCTAGTACAAAAAACATCACGGGGGACATCGTTATAATAAACTTTAGAGGTCCTAGGGCAGTTACACACATCCTTGATTGGTCTTCCCCAAATGGTATAAACAAAATCACAGCCCGAGACCTTATGTTTTTCTATCCTAAAAACCTGGTCTTTCCGACTAACACCAAGCATTCGACTAAATTTCAGACAGATGAAATAAGATCAATATTTGATGAGGTAATTCCCCATAATAGACCATATCCTGATATATTCACAGAGCATTTTAGCTCTTTACCGTATCGGCAGGCAGTTCCATCTAGGCCTTTCTATCCTAATCAGGCAACTCGCCACCAACCCATCTTTCAACATTTCACCGATCGGTTAGGACCCGCTGGGATCTTCATTCCATGCCATGGACTGGTTCTCACACATGGGAAGGGAGACATAATCGCCTCCCATCTGTGAGACCCTTTATGATTCCCACTCAGAACCGCTACGACTTCCTGTCAGACCTGGATGATAACGAGTGACTACATATCACTCCAATTCCATTAAATAGTCACAACTCTTATTTTCAGGATATGCCGACTACGGCGGTAAAATGTAATTTGAGGGAGGCCCATCGTAATGTATCCACTGCTAAAATGGATCCCTTAAATAAAGTCCCGGATAATTGCGTCACTACGCCTGAGCCCAGCGGTAAAGTCCGGGTCCCCCTCATGACACCCCAAGGGCAGACTGCGGTGATGGTCCCTTCCTTTGAAGATCTAAGTGATAAAACCCTATCTAAAATTGATCCCCCGTATAGCATTAACAACGCTGGTTTATTTTTTGGAGGGCTCCATATTTTACAACATAATGCCCCCTCGTCGCTTCCAAAGCCAGCCGAACTCCAGACCATAAAACGGCAAACTCCTACAAAGGTCCCAAAGCCGACCATCCCGACCCTTTCAATTCTATTTTGGAATGTCGCTGGTCTGCGGACTAAAATTGAGCTACCCAATTGGATAGAAATAGCTAGAAATCATACTGTAATATGCTGTCAGGAAACATGGTCTGAAACCGAAATACAACTACAGGGTTACAGACTGTTTTTCTCAAGTGCCTGTCCTTCTCCCTCAGGTAGATCGAAGGGTGGTTTATCAGTTTATGTAGCTAACACCCTTCCAATTAAGAAAATCACAGTAATAGCATCTGAAGAGAATTATCAAATAGTTAAACTGTCAGCGGATCGGGGCCCCACATATTTATTGATACATTTTTATAATAATATGTAACCCCCAGAACTGGTGAAAACTGTCAATAAGATAACTGCTACCGTTGAGCAACAGCGGCAGCATAGTCCTTTTCACCCAATTAAGATAATCTGGGGAGGTGATTATAATACCCCATTATGTCGTAAATATTCCAACTCCAAATGTGGTATTGTGGATGAGGAAGGGCGCCCGTTAACTCACTTTGCTCATTCAAATATTGGGAATGCCTTGAATGAGAAACTCTTTACGGTAGGACTGGGTTTTGCCAATGAGTTGGTTGAACCATCTATCAATTTCTCACCTACCTTCCATGCCAGGGGATGTAGCACCACAATCGATTTCATTTTGACTTCGAATCACATGAGGGATGACCTGCAATCATTCTGTACAGGAGATGAGGCGAGCAGCGATCATTTCCCAAACAGCGTGACTATTAGAGTACCGTTTGGATCTTCCCCAATGGACAAACCGGGTCTGCTGAATCAAAAAGCCCTAAACCTGAATAAAAGTAATGGGTACTCGGTAAAATGGGCAAAAGTCGATCCAGACATTATCACACAAAAAGTTATTGCTAAATCTTTCCCTATGTTAGAAGTTTGTCTAAATCCCTTTTCTACCGCCGAGGAAACTTTGAATAATTTCATTGACTTAACTAAAGTGATTAGTAAGGAGCTCCTCTGTAAACAAAAACAAAATTCCCAACAAAAAAAAGGATGGTTTAATTCAGACTGTCGCAAAACCTTGACTGCCCTAAAATCAGCCCTACACAAAACAAAGAGGGATCAAATAGAAATTAACAGGTTGAGAAAACTCTATAACAAGGCGAAAAAAGATTGTAAAAAAAAGAGGAAAAAAGAGCTTTGGGAGAAGCTACACGAGAGCTGTAATAGGAAAGACAGCTTACAGTTTTGGAAAGTGGTTAACTCACCCTTCCTGAACATAGCCAAAAATGGCCCTAGCGTAGAAGTAGCGATTTCCGCAGAGGACTGGGTTTCCCATTTTTCGCAGATTTTTGCGGGCGACAATTCACAACAATGTAAAAACCCTCACCCATCGCCCTACCCCATTGAACTTTCCTTTAGCCATGAGGAAGTAATTAAGGCTTTGTCTTCCTCAAAATCTGGCAAAGCACCTGGGCCGGATGGTGTGCCACTTGACATCTACACGCACACCCAGGAGCTCTGGTCACCGGTACTAACCAGAGTTATCGAAGCTGCGTTAAAAGGAGGCCTTATAAAAACTTGGTCCACCTCCATCCTGCTCCCTATCTTTAAGAAGGGAGATCGAAATCACCCAGCCTGCTACAGGCCCATTTCCCTTCTGGATTCCCTTGGAAAAGTGGCAGGCCGCTTGATCCTGGAGAGATTGCAGGCCTGGTCCAAAGACAACAACATCATGACAGACCTGCAATATGGTTTCCAGGAGGGTTTGGGCACGGTGGAGCAGGCTTTGAATCTCTCCCTTCTGATTGGAAAATATGTCCAGGCGAAGAAAGGCAATCTTCACTTGGTATATGTGGATTTGACCACAGCCTTTGACTGCGTATCATATTCTAGGCTGTGGTCAATCCTGGCGGAAATGGGAGTGGACCCTTGTATAATATCTTTTCTACGTGAGCTGTATTCAGGCGCTTCGGCTAGAGTGAGTTTTGGGGTAAATGGGGAGCTCACACATCCGTCTGGAGTAACTAAGGGAGTCAGACAAGCGTGTGTCCTGGCTCCTTTTCTATTTAACTTATACACAAATGGCCTTGAGAAGGCCATGTTAGAAGGGAGTCAGGACCTTCCAACAATCGCCCGTCGTCCGATTCCTGCGTTACTCTATGCGGATGACGCAGTAGTCATGGCTCGAACCCCAGTCCAACTTCAGATCCAATTAAATTCATATTGCAAATTCATGTCCTCGTTGGACTTAAAGGTCAATATAAAGAAAACATTTGTCATGCACTTTGGAAAAAAGAGATCTAAGCACAAATTGATTTATATTGATAATGCAAAACTGGACTGTACCAAGACTTACCCCTATTTAGGTATACTTTTTGATAATACCTCCTCCTGGAAACCGGCCATTGAAAGCAGATATCTCCTATTTTTAAGAGCCTCCTCCGCACTGATTGCCTTCTCCCGTAAAATAGGTAAACCACCCCCTAAAGAGCTTCTGCAAATATATTACGCCAAATGCCACAGCGCAGCTATATATGGCGCTGGGGTATGGGGCTATGTACCAGTGGCCAATTTACAAAGGGTAGAGAACATCTTCATCCGCTATCTTTTGGCCGTTCCCCAGTCCTCTCCAACCTATGCCTGCCACACGGAATTAGGCATGGACTACATTGCCGACCACATAAAAATCCAGCCAATACTATTGTGGCATCGCATTTGGACGACGGAGCAGTGCCACCTAACCCGTGCATTAATTGAAGACTGTCTGGTTTTGGATAATTGGTTGAATGTTCCATGGCTGCTATATGTACACAACTTTTTAAATGACTTGGACCTTTCTAAATACTTTAAAGACCCGGCAGTTTTAAATACTATCACTAGAAAGGCATTACGATTGCTGTGCTTATCACATCTGGGGGAAATTCGCCTGGCTCAAGAATCCCATAAAGCCACAAACAGTCATATTTTAACTGTCCAATGTTCCTTGGGTATTCAGCCATATCTTACTTTCTGTTTGACTACTTACGAGAAGTACCTGTTGACTCGGTTTAGACTTAATTCGTTTTTCCGTTTGGTCATATTTCCAGGGAGACAGGACTGGTCAATCCCCATTACCCAGTGTCCCTGTGATGGTACCTCTGTACAGTCAAATATACATGTATTACTGTTCTGTAAATATTACGATGTACCACGCAAACGATGGATCATTCCCATCCTATCGTCTCTTGGCTTGAGAAGATGTTGTCCTGCCTTTATGGCATTACAATTCTTAGACACAGCATCAAATGCCAAATGTATAGCCATGTACTTAAAAAGCTGTCTGAAAATCCGAGCCACCATGGAGACTAATGGTAATTTTACAGATTAATTAGATCATTGCTGATCGTCATGTTTGACTTTGTATTTTTAGCTGTATGAACTGCAGTATGGATGTAAGGCTTTATTATATGTGTGCTCACCCACTTTATTTAATACTATTTTTATTGTGTACTAATGATGTATATGAAATTGTATATATTGATTGTTGCTTTTATGATTTTATATTGTTCTAAAATCGAATAAAGATTTCTACTACTACTACTAGTGTGATTGTATGAAATGTCTAATTTTTTATATCTAGCTTTTATGTACTTTGAATGGTGTTCATTAACAATTTTTAAGAACAATTGCAAAGATTTTTATTAATCAAGCAATAAAGAATTTACCTTACCGTACCTGATCGAAGGAGGTGGTGCTCCAAAATATAGTGTGTTTGAATAATCCAAATGCGAAAGAATTAATGCTTGAACCAGCAGCCTATTAGCACTAAAAGGTAATAAAGGGAGGATCTTTCTGATCAGCCTCAGCATTCCGTAGTAGCTAGCCGCAACCTTTTGAGCTTGTTCATTAGGGTCTAGGTTACGGTCAAGTTACACACCTAGGCTCTTAATGTGTTCTTTGGGGGTAGGGGCTAGACCCATGCAACTGGGCCAGAGATGATCTATATTCAGTCGGGCTGAGTTGCCCAGTAGCATAAGCTCAGTGGTTCCATTGAGCTTGAAGTATGATTCATCCATCCACTTAGAGACCGCTCCAAGACAAGAGGCTAAGCCTGGTGAGGAACTATCTTGATGGTTGATAGCGACCACCAGCTGGGTGTCATCAGCATAAGTCACTATTTGTACCCCAAATGGCAATACTATTTCGGCCAGAGGGCCCAAATCAATCAATCGATCAATCAATCATACCACTTGTATAGCGCGCTACTCACCCGGGAGGGTCTCAAGGCGCTTGGGGGAGGGTGTCCGCTACTGCTCGAACAGCCAGGTCTTGAGTTGTCTCCTGAAGGCGAGATGGTCCTGGGTCAGCCGAAGGTGGATGGGGAGGGACTTCCATGTTTTGGCCGCCAGGTAGGAGAAGGATCTGCCTCCGGCGGTTGCTCTTCGGATGCGTGGTATGGTGGCGAGGGCGAGGCTAGTAGACCGTAGCTGGCGGGTGGGCGTGTAGAAGGTCAGGCGGTCGTTGAGGTACTTCGGGCCCAGGTCGTGGAGAGACTTGTGTGCGTGGGTGAGGAGCCTGAACGTGATCCTCTTGTTGACGGGGAGCCAGTGCAGGTCCTTCAGGTGGCCGGAGATGTGGCTGCGTCGGGGGATGTCCAGGATGAGTCGGGCGGAGGCGTTCTGGATGCGCTGGAGGCTTTTCTGTAGCTTGGCTGTGGTTCCGGCGTAGAGGGTGTTTCCGTAGTCCAATCGGCTGGTGATGAGGGCCTGGGTGACCGTCTTCCTGGTTTTGGTCGGGATCCATCGGAAGATCTTGCGAAGCATGCGAAGGGTGTGAAAGCATGATGAGGAGACGGCGTTGACCTGTCTGGTCATCGAGAGGGAGGAGTCCAGGATGAAGCCCAGGTTGCGTGCGTGGTCTGTTGGCTTGGGAGCGGTGCCCAAGGCTGGGGGCCACCAGGAGTCGTCCCATGCAGAGGGTGATGGTCCCAGGATGAGAACTTCCGTCTTGTCTGAGTTCAGTTTCAGACGGCTATTCTTCATCCAATCGGTGACGTCTTTCATCCCTTCGTGTAGGCTGGTTCTGGCGGTGTCGGGTTCGCTGGTGAGGGAGAGGATCAGCTGGGTGTCGTCGGCGTAGGAGATGATGTTGAGGTTGTGTTGGCGTGCGATGGCGGCAAGAGGTCTCATATAGACGTTGAAGAGGGTGGGGCTGAGTGATGATCCTTGCGGAACGCCGCAGATGACTTCAGTGGCCTCAGACCGAAACGGGGGGAGGCGTACTCTCTGTGTTCTCCCGGCGAGGAACAACACGATCCACTCCAGTGCCTTCTCTTGGATGCCGATGTTGCTGAGGCGCTGTATTAGGGTGCGGTGGTAGACAGTGTCGAACGCAGCGGAGAGGTCCAGGAGGATGAGTGCCGCTGTTTCCCCGTTGTCGAGCAGGGCTCGGATGTCGTCGGTTGCTGCAAAGAGGGCGGTCTCGGTGCTGTGGTTGGCTCTGAAACCGGACTGCAAGGGGTCGAGGGATCCGTTCGTCTCGAGGAAGGCGGCAAGCTGTCTGTTGACGATCTTCTCGATGGTTTTGGCAGGAAAAGGAAGGAGCGAGTTGGGGTGGAAGTTTTTGAGGTCGGTGGGGTCCGCTGTTGGTTTCTTCAGTAGGGCGCTGAGCTCGGCATGCTTCCAGCTCTCCGGGAAGGTGGCGGTGTTGAAGGAGGTGTTGATGACGTCTCGGAGTTGGGGTGCGATGGTGGAGTTGGCCTTGTTGAAGACGTGGTGGGTGCAGGGGTCAGTCGGAGATCCGGAGTGGATGGTGTTCATCGTGCGGGCTGTGTCTTCGGTGGTCACCGTGGTCCAGGTGCGGAGGGTGGCGGTGGGGGGCGTTGGTTCGGCGGTTGGGTGTGTGGGTGGTGCGCCGAAGCTGTTGTGGATGTCGGCAATCTTGCGGTGGAAGAATGAGGCGAGGGAGTCGCAGAGATCTTGTGAGGGAGTGATGTCGTTGTTGCCGGTGCTGGGGTTGGAGAACTCCTTGACGATGGTGAAGAGTTCTTTGCTGTCGTGTCGTAATAGATATTGAATAGGGTGCGGCTTAGGGAAGATCCCTGGGGTACCCCACAGTTTAATGGCATCAGGTTAGACATTATGTCCTCTTCCAGGACTGCAAAAGATCTGTCTTCCAGGAAGGACTGCAGCCAATTTTAATACGGTTCCTGACACTCCCACATTTCTAAGTCGTTGACTCAGTAGTTGGTGGTTCACTGTGTCAAAGACTGCACTAAGATCTAAGAGAATAAGGGCAGCACAGTCTCCACCATCAAGTATTCTTCTGGCTTCCTCCATAACACTGATAAAAGCAGTTTCCGTACCCTGCTGTGCTCTGAATCCTGTCTGAGTAGGGTGGAGACAGTTATTGTTTTCAAAAAAAGAGGAGAGGATGGAGTTCACATACCTCTCAGCCATTTTGCCAACTCCTCAGGATCCAAGTTGGGATTCTTTAGGAGGGCTTTAACCATTGCTAGCTTCCATGCAGGGGGTACAATACCTGTCAGCAAAGAGGCATTAATTTCAGTATCACTAATCACTAGACACTAATTATACACCACAGCCTTCCGTTTCTTCGTCGTATGTTTTTCTTGTCACAGACAGCCATTTCACTGATTTGCATATATGTAGAATTATGAAGTAAACAAATTCAAATTCTTACCATAAATAAGTTGTTTCTCTTTGTGTGTTACTTGGATATATGACTGAGACATATTTTCTTTATTGTATTCAATACCGAGTGCAAATCAGTTGAGCTACCCGACAGAACCACCTTTTTGTCTATTGTACTTACCCAGGTTCTGACGGTTACTGGATTACCCTATTATCTTTAATGGCTATTTTAGAATTGGCATTACCCACTGAGATTGTTTTACATTGTAGTCACATTCATATAGTGCAGTGGATGAAGCACATAGTTCAATGACACTTTATACCACAGGGTAAGCTTAGTTTAAAGACCACATTGACCTATATGGTAAATGTTGTGGTGTCACGAACATAACCAGTGTTATACTGTTTTCATGATATCGCTCGCTGTGTCCAATTATATAATAGCAAAAGAAACAGATGATGGATGGAATGCTGAACAATGCAAATATTCAACCCCAATAACAAAGATCTGGGTTTAATCCATCCTCTTTTGCTTTTGCTCACCACGCCACCCCAGTTTGGACCCAGGCATATTTAAATCAGTCTTGACCCTGTTCCTTATGGGAATAATTCAGCCTGAACTGCCAAGCCAGGTACTCCCTGGACTGGAAACAAGGATCCTAGGACCGGTTTCAGATCATCGCCCCATATCAGCCAGGCTAGATTGAATTCAGTGGCGCAGTGAGCATGTGACCCCCATCTGGGCAAGCCCTTACCACTTAGGGTGACAAAAGCAAAAGGAACAGTTGATGGACGGAATGCTGAACAATGCAAACATTCAACCCCAGTCACAAAGATCTGGGTTTAATCCATTGTTTTTTTTTATCAACCCACCACCCCAGTTTAGACCCAGCCATATACAAATCAGTCTTGACCATGCTCCTAATGGGAACAGTACAGCCCAAACTGCCAAGTCAGGTCTTTCCTGAACGAGAAACAAGCATCCGGGGACCGGTTCCGGGTAACACCATTCATCAGCCAGGCTAGCTTGAATCCAGTGGCAAAGTGAGCAAGGGACCCATGTCTGGACATACCCTGCCATCTTAGGGTGAACAAAGCAAACACAAGGAGATGATGGTCGGAGCACTGATACTTTTCAGACACTCAACCCCAGTCACAGATCTGGGTTGAATCCATCATCATTCTGTAGCTCACTTCGCCACCTCAGTTCAGACCCAGCAATATGCAAATCAGTCTTGACCCTGTACCTCATGGACCTCATGGAAACAGTCCAGCCCGAATTGCCAAGCCAGGTCTTCCCTGAACCGGAAACAAGCATCCTGGGACCGGTTTCTGGGTAACACCCTTCATCAGCCAGGCTAGCTTGAATTCAGTGGCAAAGTGAGCAAGGGACCCGTGTCTGGGCATACCCTGCCATCGTAGGGCGAACAAAGCAAACACAAGGAGATGATGGACGGAGCACTGAAACTTTTCAGACACTCATACCCAGTCACAGATCTCGGTTGAATCCATCATAATTCTTTAGCTCACTTTGCCATCTCAGTTCAGACCCAGCCATATGCAAATCAGTCTTGACCTGGTTCCTAATGGGAACAGTCCAGCCCGAACTGCCAATCCAGGTCCTCTCAGGACCGGAAACAAGCATCCTGGGACCGGTTTTGGGTCATCACCCCTCATCAGCCAGGCTAGCTTGAATTCAGTGGTGCAGTAAGCAAGGGTTCCATGCCTGGGCATACTCTTCCCACTTAGGGCGACCAAAGCAAAAGGTACAGAAGAAGGACGGAATGCTGAACAATGCAAACATTCAACACCAGTCACCAAAGATCTGGGTTTAATCCATTGTTCTTTTGCTCCCCACGCCACCCCAGTTTGGGCCCAGCCATATGCAAATCAGCATTGATCCTGTTCCTTATGGGAGAAGACCGGCCCGAACTGCCAAGCTAGGTCCTTCCTGGACCGGAAACAAGCATCCTGGGACCGGTTTCAGGGAATCACCCCATATTAGCCAGGCTAGATTGAAACCAGTGATGCAGTGAGCATGGGACCCACCTCTGAGCAAACCCTTCCCACTTAGGCCAACAAAAGCAAAACCCAGTCCCAGGGTGCTTCTTTCCAGTCCTGGGAGGACTTGGTCTTTGCAGTTTGGCTGTACTGATCCCATGGGGAACAGGGTCAAGACTGATTTGCATATGACTGGGTCTGAACTAGAATGGCATGGGGAGCAAAAATACGATGCATTTAGACCCAGATCTCTGTCCTGGGGTGAATGTTTGTCATTGTGCAGCATTCTGTCCATCAATTGTTCTTTTTTTAAATATACATTAGAGCACAGAGACATGCTTGATGGAACACATGAGTTTTATATTAATATATTGTGTCTGGTAGGATTGGTGTGGGTTATGAGTGTGTGTTATATGTGACATGGCTTGCTGTCATTCATGATGAGAACTGGACTGCATGTCTCGTTAAGTCTTACCTACTAGGGAGCTCATGCACGTTGCAAGAAATATTATGGGCTTCCCAAGACCATACAGGGACTTTGAACCCACCCATTGCTTACGGTTGGTTGACTTCCTGTCATTCTCATTTGCCTGCTTATTTGTTTCCCAGCTTGTCGAGTACGTGTTTGTCTCTAAGTAACTGTTTATCCATCCCATGGAGTATTGCCTCTCTACCATCACGTTTGAGATACTGCTACAGTAAGCCTAGGTCCCTTTTCCACTCAAGGACAAACCTCAAATCAAGGTCAAAGCCCAGTGCCAGGCACTAAAACATTTACCTCGGAGACAATCCCCATGTTAAGTCCAATTAGGCTTACTAAAATTCAGACTACCAGTATTGGCCCGGAAACATATAATGACCACTTAAGAGTAGCCCCAAAAACAAAGTCTAATACATGTCACAACTTTAAAGGGACCACTGAGACGTAAATTGTTCAATAAAAGTAGAGGTAGCCAAGTAGCGAACCCCCAATACAACAGGCACTGAGGGGACATGCGCCACTGTAAAACAAAAAGAGTCAGTAAGGGACCCATGGTCCTCTCTTTTAAATACTATGCATGCAATTTCAGCAACAATTTGGTATCAGGCCAACAAACAAGATACCTGGATTGAACTCCTCAACATGCTTACAGCCTATACAGCAGACATCGATTAGAAATTACTAGCATTGCATGCCATGAAAAACAGGGCACAGGGGAATTGCCATCTCCAGCAAACTCCATGCCAGTGCACACTATTCCTGGACAGACTACAGTCGTTACCAAACATTTTGAAAGACATCCTGCGGGAACTCAAAACATTATCAAACACACCCCTTGAAAGTCCACATGCACTAGGAGAGGAACTAAAAGAACAAATGGGGCAATATAGGACAACAACCTCAGTTCCAAAAGCCGCAACACCACTTAAGGCAAAACAACAAATCAAAAATATATTAAAGAATTCAGATACATATAAAGAAGATAACAATATTTGACAAACAGAGCACCAGCAACAAGATATAAACTAGGTTGAAACACAAGACGAGCCCAACTGCGAAGGAATTACATTAACAACCAGCATTTGCAATGCAATAGGTCTCACAGTTGTGAGGGTTTGAACTATTGGCATTGTAAATGGCAATCTCTTTTATTTATGTGTTGGTTTTTAAAACATAAATAAAAGACATTGTCATTTACAATGCCAATAGATTAAACTCTCGCAAATGCGAGACCTATTGCATTGCAAATGCTTGTTGCTACAGCTGATGAGTTGGTTCCTCATAGGTTTTTTGTAGTAAAATTTGGCGTTGCAGTAGAGAATTGCATTTTCTTGTGCTACAAAAATGTCATTTAGGGCTTTCTATCTTCATCTCCTCCCTTTTGCTAACGATATGTGGTTGTTTGTTCCTATGTGAGAGCAGAGGCACAACTAGAAGCTGTCTCAGCCTGGGCTGACACACACGACAGAGGGGGGCTGAAGCCCTTTGAGCCCAATGGGCATTGCACGCCTGTGTGAGAGGCTGTTCCTTTTGACATTTGTCTGTGGCATAGTGTGTTCCAGCCAAGCTTCTCTTTGTGGCATTTCTCAAGCATGTTTTATTCGCCCCCCTTTTTAGAGACTAGGTGGCACACCCCCCATTGCTGCACACAATGCCAGGAGGAGGTGGAGTATGTTCTCCGAGATCTGCCGTTGAAGAGCTCCTCTTTGTTTCTAGGGATGGGATGTTATGGGGGGGGGGGGTCTTCCTATGGCCAAATTGCGGCCCCGTGGAAATTGACAGAATCCATTTTGACTGGAAAAATGGCAGGCAGATATTTTCAAGACCCTCTCCCAAATTTATTGGAAAAATTATTCCCTTGGTGGCTAGCTCTACTTTATTCTCTAGGTGTGGTGAGTTGTTCTGGAAGTTCACTAAAACCTTCTAGTTGATCAGATGCTATCAGGTCCCGTGAAGTAGCGTTCGAAACTGTATTAACGGACTATGAAGACCCGCTTATGCTGCTTATTTGTATGTTTGACAAAAACGTAATAAAAATATGTTAAAAAAAAAGAGACTGTATTAACGGACTAAGACCACATCATTCATTGTATCCACCCCTCAAGGTAGCACGCATCCATCCATATCTATGCCTACGTACTTGGACCTCAGTATTATTCTGTTCAACCTCCCTCCTGCTGTGCAGGAGCAATGGTGGCATTGATATGCCAGGACCCTTGGTTTCTCACGTTGCAGCATGAAGTCCTGAAGTTTGGCTCCAAGCAATATCGGCAAGGAGGGTGGGGAGCACACAGGCTTACTCCTCCTGCGGGTCTGAGTTCACGTGCTGTTTAGTCAAACCGAGGTTTTCCTGTTTCTAAAAGAGGTGACTTCAATGGAACACTTACCCTTGTCCTTAAAAAGGGGTAACGTGTTTGGAAAAATATGTTTGAGCTTTGCTAGGGAGACTGGTGTGCTGCAGTATCGTACCCTTTCCTCTGTCGTCGTTCGGTGGGTGTTGGCTGTAGTGGATGTGTCTTTTTGAGTGGGGCCAGTGAAGACCTGGGTTTTCAAGTACCCAGCGGCGCCAGGGACACGCCCAAAGTCCCCTGGGGTCCCTTGCCTTGGTATACAGAGACACGGAATACTTCTAGGTGGCGTCAGAGATCAAATTTATTAGCTGC
The DNA here is from genome assembly GCF_964261635.1 of Lissotriton helveticus. Lineage (NCBI taxonomy): Eukaryota > Metazoa > Chordata > Amphibia > Caudata > Salamandridae > Lissotriton > Lissotriton helveticus. Next base: position 447,485,994 of record NC_136065.1, read on the forward strand.
AGCCAGTAGCAGAAATCCCAGTAATACAACACGGTGTACAACTCAAGAAACTGCTCAATTTTACTAAGGCGAGACATCCCTATTTATACACAAAAAGGTACATTTAAAATGCACGCCCCTGCACCAAAATTCAACCAATAGAAAATACATGACATCACACAGCATCATACGGTAAAGCTCATTTCACAGTGCCCCAACCCACAAGTTAATATTTAGGCATATCTAAATAATAATCTGGAAGGGCCAAACAAACCCTTAATTGAAAGCGTAACCCATGAAATGAAGAAACAGTAAAGAAAAGTAGTTTCAGATAATGTGCAAGATAACAGAAATGTAAAGAAACTTAAAAGTTAACAAATGTCTTGAATGGTGATTGGGAAAAGTGGATAACGATCTTGCAGGGAAATTGGCTTGGCAGGATCAATTTCTAGGTGAAAGGCCAGCTTCTGAAATTAACTCCAGTGCACGAACAAAACCTTAGTTAATGTATATATGACCCAAAAAAAAGGTCAGACTGCTTTGCTCGCAGACTTAACTTCTGAGGCCTAGTAAAAGGCAACACCAGATGGCAGTCACGACACATGGCAAAAACCCATGTTTAGAAAAGAAAGTCGTAAGGAAAGAAACAATTTAGATATTGTTTAGGATAAGATATGTGCAAGGAAACTAAAGGTTAACGAGGTCCTGAACAGTGATTGAAAAACTCAGACAACGATCAGCTAGTGAAACTGGTTTTTGCAAAAGGTCAGTTTCAGGTGAAAAGGGTTACTCTCTCTCTGCAGTTCATTCAGAGTCAGAAAAACCCAAGTTAATATATGCACGAACTCAGAAGGGCAGACCACTTGTTCGTTGGGCCTACTTCACAGGCCTACGTGAGGGCAAGACTAAAATGAAGTCAGGTTTGAGAATTACAGAACCACAGACCCTCCTTTTGCCATTACGTAGGCAATAACCTAAACTCATGTCAATCTGAATCTAGGTCTATATCTATTCTCATCAGGTCATCAAGGTGTTGCTGTAACATCATCTTATTATCCTTCACTTCTCTCGGGACTGGTCTTCTCACACAGATTATAGCACAAAGACTACAAATGGCGGGACCACACTGGATGCAAAGGCAACAAGAGAAGAGAAAAGCCAAAACCATACCAAGGAACGTCAAGATCTTCCATCCCCATGTGGACAGTAGTCCCCAAAACCATCCTGTCAATGACCAATCTCCTTCGTCTACGTGAATAGACTCAGAGATCTTGTGCAATTTAGAGATGGCCTGGTACACTGTCAGGGGATTATCTGGTATATATATACAGCAACTGGATCCGATCAATTTGCATACTCCTCCTCGATCTGCAAGTATAATATCTAAAACCATACGGTTCTGCAAAGTCATAAGGCGGTCCGCTTGAAGCTCCGCTGTAATATTACTCAACACTCCAGCTGTTTCGTTAATGGTAGCTTCAACTACGCGGACAAGCTGTCGAATATGCCTACTATTCATCATAGGACCCCAAAAGGGCAGGAAACCCTTAAAGAAGTCTCCTACTTCCTGTGCAGCAGTATCTTCCTGATCGAAGACACCTCTACCATATCTTGTTCTATGATAGTCTGAGGAGGCAGTATATGTCGGGGAAGCAGAAACGCCACATAACACGGTCCTGAAAAATCAGGTGGCAACCAAGGGTGGGCTCTGTCGTGACAAACAAAATATGTACCTTTAGCTGGCACAAACGGTGGAGAAGTTCTGGATGCATACACGTAGGTGTGATCACAAATACTTTTACCTAACTGAGCTCTCGGATTCCGACCATTACCCTGTAAGCAAAATTGACCTAGATGTGGCACAATCCAAATAGGAGGAGACCTTTTTCGTCTCTCCTTCTCTGTCAACTTAGCACTGTATCCAGTCACATTCCAACCAATGTAAGGCAGCACCTCATCCTTAGGGATAGCCTTGTACGCATCAATATCTCTGATCATATCGGCTATTCCCTTTATCAAGGCACTATTGCTCGGATTGTCTTACATGGAACGTAAAGGATATACCTCATTGGCGTAGATGAACATAGTCTGGAAAGCCCATGCAGAACCATTAAAACTAAAGGGCAAAACCAAATATGGCATGCCTCTATCTGTTGTATGAGGCATAAGACCACACACCCAACAATTAGTGGTATTGATTACTAACTGATGCTGATGCAACAGCTGAAAAAAAGAATTGTTGACAAACTCTGATCTCCTTATCTGTTCGTGTTCAGGCAAAGTATGACATTGGTGCGAAGAAACAGTAGTAAAGGAAAGCATAGGTTGAGAAGTTGGTGCAGACGTCAATTGTGTAGAAGGAACAAACCAGAATATAGTAGCTAATAGAATACATAAAAGTATTAAAATAGATAAAGCTATACCACACTTGGAGAACAACATTCTATAATATCGGTTTTTCATCTCTTGCCTTTTATCGTCATTCCTCAATACAATCTTCATTTTCTAATGTTGCTCACGCAATCTTGACAGAGTACTTCAGCTGTGATTATTAGCAGGTCGTAGGGACACGGCAAGTCCTGCAGACCTATTGCCACTACTCAGGTCACAAACTGAACCGTTGGTACTCCTACGTGACCCTACAACTGGCAAATGGTAACCAATCAAAAATTTAACAGAAAACCATAATACAATTTCAGAAAAAGAAAAACAAAAGTCAAATGCAAAATACTCGAAGAAATTGTCTCTTTTTGATCTCAGTGTGGAAAAAAATAATGTTCAAAGTCTCTTTATTTATTCCGAGATCGGAGGTTGTAACGTAATTTAGTCGGCACAGTTTGGTCCGTAAACAAAAGTTCAGGTTCGGTAGTGTCCAATCTCAAACGTGGAGGAACAGCTTCTTGCAACACATTGTCATTTTCCAGTTCAGATTGAGTCCATTCAAGCTGTGCGTCACTAAAAGGGACAAACCTAGGGACACGTTCTCCTTCAAAATCTCCCACACCCTCTCTAACCCAAGTGTCATACGGCAAAGGCAGGGGTACGCGCTTCGTATGGGCAGCGTGCACTCAATTCTTTTTTCCAAACACCTTAACAGCAGTCCGAGTAGCCAAAAGAATTTGGTGGGGACCAGTCCAACGAGGCTGTAGGTTCTTTGTTCGTTGGAAGTTACGCACGAGCACCCATTGTCCTGGATTAAGGGTATGGCCTGGGTCCACAGATGCTGATGGGAGCTGGTTGTGGACCTGTTGATGAAGGAGGAGCAGTTTAATAGTTAAATCGTGCAAGTAGTCAATTAGCATAGGATGTTCGATGTCGCTATATTCCTTTGGTCTAGGGACACCCCAAACGTTGGCAGGACGCCCAAACACAATCTCATGTGGGCTAAGTCCCACACGAGAATGCACTGTTGTCCTTGTCGACATAAGAGCCAACGGCAAAGCATCGGGCCTTGTAAGGCCAGTGCTTGCTTGCACTTTCGCTAACTTAAGCTTCAATGTCCCATTATAACCCTCAACCAAACCCGCTGACTGTGGGTGATTCGCAGCATGAAATTTCTGCTTGATGCCCAAGCCCGCACACACTTTCTTCATTATCTGACCTACAAACTCACTTCCATTGTCAGACCATACAATCCGTGGCATTCCATACCGAGGGAAAAATTCTTTGAGCAAAACCTTGGCAGTAGACAAGGCAGTATTATCCTTTAGGGGGTAGGCCTCTATCCATCTGGAAAAGGCACAAACAACCACAAGTACATACTTCAAGTTATTGCATCTTTCCATGTGTATATAATCTATTTGTAGAACCTCGAACGGATACGTTGGAGGAGCAAAATGACCTGCAGGAGTTGGAGTTCCCTTGCCAGGATTATGCATCAAACACACCATACAATTCTTGACCAGATTCTCTGCACATTTGGGAATTCCACTATTCTGCCATACCGGAGCCAACAACTTGCATATCCCTTTTGAACTAATGTGAGCCAATCCATGAGCCATCGTAACAACTGGAAGCACATACGCATCTGGTAACAACCATCGCTGGTGCTCTGACAACTTAACCCAACAACCTGTCGAATCGAACATACCCGTAGTTTCTCTCCAAACACTCACCTCTTTCTCAGTCGCTTCAGCCTGAATCGTTTTCACACTTTCTATTGTGTCTTCACACATTCCACCAGCCATAACCCAATTAGCTGGGCCTGCAACATACATACGGCTCAACATGTCTTTCGCCGTTTCCTTCGCAACTTCATCCGCAAACGCATTCCCTCGACCAACATCGTGCACAACTTTCTTATGCGCACTACACTTCACAATCGCAATCTGCTTTGGGAGAGTGAGAGATTCCAAAAGTTCATTCACCAACTGCCCATGCTGTATTTTTGTTCCGTGCGAAGTAAGGAACCCACGCTCTCTCCACAAACGCCCAAAACTATGGGCAACACCAAACGCATACTGACTATCGGTGTAAACATTCACTCGCTTTCCTTCTGACAACATGCACGCTCTTGTCAATGCAATCAACTCTGCTGCTTGCGCAGAATTCTGTGGTATACGTGCTGTCTCAACAACTGTATGGAAAGTTGTAATAGCATACGCTGCAGTCGTTTCACCATTCGGATCTTAAAACACGAACCATCTACCCACAGGGTACCATCAACATCCGTAAGGGGAGTATCCCTCAGGTCAACTCTAGCTTTCGTTTCTTCCTCTGTACGAAGAAAACAATCATGCTGTTCCTGAGGATCCGTCTCTGTAGAGATCGGTAACAACGTAGCTGGATTCAGCACATTACATCGTTTAATGTGAACAAGACTAGCCAACAATGTCAACTCGTAACCTGACAGACGTGCACTAGTAAGGTGCTGTGTCTTAGTCCTGTTCAATAAGGTATCCACTGCATGTGGGACCATCACAATCAACGTATTGTTCAATACCAAACCAGCAGACTGTCGAATAGAAACAGCTGCTGCAGCTGTAGCTCTCAGACAACTCGGCAACGCCTTAGCAACTGGGTCTAACGTTGCTGAAAAATACACGCATGGACGCTGCTTGTCTCCAAATGGTTGTGTCAACACTGACAATGCACAACCTTCTCTCTCGTGCAAGTACAACGTGAAAGGCTTACTATAGTCTGGAGTACCCAACACAGGAGCCGAACACAATGCATCGCGTAGTTCAGAAAAACTTTTCTGACATTCGTCAGACCAAGGAAGAGGATGCGGAGTATCTTTCAGAGTCAATGCTAACAGAGGTTTCGCTAGCAAGGAAAAATTGGGGATCCACTGTCTACAATATGATGTAATACCTAAAAAGGCACGCACTTCTCTCTGTGTGGATGATACATTCATTTGCGCAATCGCTTGAATTCGTTCTGGGGTCAATCTCCTTCCCTCCTTCGACAAGAGATGACCTAAGTAGGTCACTTCTTGGCGACAATATTGCAACTTTGAAGGTGACACTTTATGATGAAGGTCAGACAAATACCGCAACAAAGAAAGAGTAGCCTCTTTACAAATCTTTTCATCATCAGCAGTAACCAACAAATCATCAACGTACTGAATATGAGTAGCACCAACAGGTAACACCAAACCGTCAAGCTGAGTTTTCAACGCTTGACTATAGATGGAGGGACTTTCACAATAACCTTGGGGAGCTCTCTTAAACTGGAAGCTTCGGCCTCCTAATGAGAAGCCAAAAATATCCCTGCTCTCCTCAGCAATAGGAATACTGAAGAAAGCATTCTTCAAATCGATGACAGAAAACCAAGCTGCCGAAGCAGGAATCAAAGTCAACAAAGCAGTGATATCAGGTACCACAGGAAACTGTGGCACGACTATCTTGTTTACCTCTCGAAGGTCGATCACAAACCGGTACACAGGTGGCTGAGAAGCATCAGTACGTTTAAGAACAGGCAAAACAGGACTGTTACACACATTACCTCTCGTTTCCTCAACTACACCCTTCTCAACCAGATCATAGACAATCCCTAAAAGAGCTCTCTCACCATCGCTCGAAATCTTGTATTGGGGAATACGAGGTAGCCTAGCATTCGGCTTAAGAGTAACAACATACGGAGGAATCTGCAAAAGACCAACATCATTTGGACCTGTAGCCCAAAGTGTATCAGGAAGCGAACGCAATTCCAGTGGCAAACAATCCTTAGACAAATACTTTGGGGAAATCACTTTCTTACCAAGGGTAAGTTGTACTCCCGAAGGAGAACAATGCAATGTTGCATACAATCTTTTCAGCAAGTCCAAACCCAACAGATTCTCACCACAACCAGTCGTTAAAATAAGTGGAGCTTCCAATTCACAAGGGCCAATGGTAAGGGACAAAGGACTAGAAACCGGATTACGAACTAGGGCGCCTGAAAATCCTACTGAAACATTGGTCAAGCCAGACAAAGGTGCGCCAGGAAGTTTAGAGTGCATAATAGAACTCTTCATCGCACCAGTATCCAAAAGAAAAGGTTCTACCACACCTGATGTAATCACTTCAACATAAGGTCCACTCTGGTCTACTGGAACTGACACTACTCCCTCACTTTGTCCTTGGCTGTCCTAGTTATCATTATAACCAGAACTCTCACCTTCGACATAGTAATCCTCAACATAATACTGGGCAGACTGACCACTCGGAACATTCTGCCTGTCAAAATAATTCGCAGAATTCTGTAGGGAAGAGGAACGCTCATTCTGAGGGATCACACCACGTCCCCTACCCCTAGGAGCTTGCTGAAAACTACCACGACCTCTCTGACCAGATACACCATTCGCACGCTGTAACAAAGCCGGGCAACTATTCTTGTAATGACCTTCCTCTCTGCAATAAGCACACTGATTAGGGCCAGAAAAGAATCGCTGAACATAAGGCTCAGGCTTCTGTAACAATCTCTGAAATTGTGGAGGTTGCTGAAACTGAGGCTGATTCTGACAAGGCGGATAAGCTTGCTGCAAAAGAACTTTCGTCTTTAACTCTTTCGTTTTTTTCTCCACTTTATCCTTCTCATCTTTATCCCTATTCTCATAATATTGTGCAGTAGCCAATATCTGGGCCGACGAAGAGACAGCCCATGAACTCTCAGAGTCCTTTAACTTATTAGAAAGTTTGGGAAGCAAATTAAAGACAAATTTATCCACAAACAACCTTTGATCACCCTCCGTACTCATATCCTGACCACTATGATCAATAAACGTCTCTTCAAACCTAGTGAAGAAATCAGATACACTCTCGTCTTTCTTCTGCTTACATGCTGCTAACTTATCCCAATTCACTCGTAAAGCGGGCATCATCACTTTCATCAGATTAATAATTCTACCTGGTAATTCTGAAACTAGAGGTTCAGGTTTAGCACCTCCCTCCTGTCTACCATCTGCGGCAACAATATTCGCCCAGGTATCACCTAATTCAGCAGCATGATTCTCATGACGAATCTTCGCCCACAGGGGTTGAGGGACTACATTACCCATCAACATATCAATGTCAGCTAAATTCATAATACACGCTTCAACTGTCTGGGACAACTCCTTGTAATAACCAGCAGGATTCTTACGAGGGTCAGGTAAGGTCTGCTTAAGAGCCAAGACCTCTGCTCTCTTCCAAGGGACATGTACCCATATTCGCTGAAAATGCGGCAGAATAACTGGATTAGAATTTGGGTCCCCTTCCTTCCAAATTGGGGGAACTTCTCTCATTGGGTACTGTCTCGCTTTTCTTCTAACAGAAGAATCAGGTTCATACAATGTCTGAGGCGGAAGGCTAGATCTAAAATCCAGTATCGTCTCTACGGCATCTGTAATATCAGATTCTACTATCATCCCTTTAGCAAAATCCGACTGAACATCAAGTAATTCCTGCGGGATCAAACCCAAATCATTATCTTCCTATTCCTGACGCAAAAACATACACATCACATGAAAAACATACCTTTGCTTAGGCGGCTCCCACTGAAAGAAAACATCCATAACCGCTGGCAAACTATACCTTGAGGCATTTATAATCCATTTACGAGCCAGCAAATCCAACACAGCCCGTTCCTCAGAACCAGGAAGCTGACTACGACTCTGCTTACGCTCCGAAACAGGGGTCATATTCACTGACCCAAACAATGGTGACAACAAATTAGAAACGGTTTCTGTCATTCGTTTTCGAACAGAAGGAGAAGAAGCAGACATAAGAACAGGAGAATAAGGATTTTGAGGCAAAGAAGGTGTAGGGACAAGAACAGTAGAAATCGAAGATGCAGAAACAGAAGGCAAAGGAGTTTGAGGCAAAGCTGGTAGCAAGGCTGGCGACCCTAGAATGGGTTGCGCAGGAGGAGGCAAAACCATCTGTGAAGCACGGGGTGGCTGAACAACAGCAGGAGGTTGAACAACAAAGGGTGGAACAACCGGGGGTAATAGAGGCGCAGTAGCACCCTGCACATAGGGAGGTGGCAATCTCAGTAAATGAGAGATCAAAGGATCTTTTTCAAGGTCTTCCATCACTTTCGGAGGAGAAGACGGCAAGGCCGGATAACATTTATCTATGGCCATGCAACGCTGTATATCTAAAACTTCACTCGCACGCTCTTCTCCATCTTCCTTAAACTGTCTAGCAGCTTGTAGTACGGACATATTCTTATCTTTCCTATCTCTCTTTGCTTGTTTAATTTCTCTCTGTTTGGCTTCCTTATGCCAAAGGCCGAAAGAGTCAAACATTGCCGGCCGGGTTTTCTTCTTAAATAGCTTAACTTCTAGATTGTCTAAAATCTCTGTTTCAAAACTACCATGTGGGGGCCATTGCAAAACACCATAATTTTTAGTGTAGTGGACCCATACTTCATTATAAATAATAGGGCCCACTCCGCGTTTTGAATAGAGGTCATAAGTCGGAGTTCCAACCGGAGGTATCGGACATGAATCCTCCAATCGGGAATCCCTGTTACTACCACAAACAAACCAATTACCAAATTTACTAAGACCAGGCATCTTGCTCACTAGTCTGGTTTCAAACTTCAAAGGGAATCAAAAAATGATACACTCGTAAATATACAAGCCCTTCGGCTTTGGGTACTGCAGCAACCAAATCAAAACCAAGGAACCAGACAAAGTCGTGGGAGCGACCCACTTATACTTAACCAAATATCTGTCACGCCACCAGAAGACCCTCTATCGTCTCGCTTTACAAACATCAATCGGAGGGTCTAAGGCAAGGCGACAGTCAGGGCAGCAGTCCTTCGTAGCCGTTGGAAAGCGGGAAGCCTCGCAGAAAAGACCTTCGGTCCACGTCGACATGCAGGGGGTCGATAAAGTGGGGGCCCTCCTCCAGAGTTTCCTCACGTGGCTCCTCGCAATCTTCGGGCTTGGACCGGTACCACTGAAGTCGCCCCGCGTTGGGCGCCAACTGAACAACTGGGTTTTCAAGTACCCAGCGGCGCCAGGGACACGGCCAAAGTCCCCTGGGTTCCCTTGCCTTGGTATACAGAGACACGTAATACTTCTAGGTGGCGTCGGAGATCAAATTTATTAGCTGCAGCCAGTAGCAGAAATCCCAGTAATACAACACGGTGTACAACTCAAGAAACTGCTCAATTTTACTAAGGCGAGACATCCCTATTTATACACAAAAAGGTACATTTAAAATGCATGCTCTGCACCAAAATTCAACCAATAGAAAATACATGACATCACACAGCATCATACAGTAAAGCTCATTTTACAGTGCCCAAACCCACAAGTTAATATTTAGGCATATCTAAAGAATAATCTGGAAGGGCCGAACAAACCCTTAATTGAAAGCGTAACCGATGAAATGAAGAAACAGTAAAGAAAAGTAGTTTCAGATAATGTGCAAGATAACAGAAACGTAAAGAAACTTAAAAGTTGACAAATGTCTTGAATGGTGATTGGGAAAAGTGGATAACGATCTTGCAGGGAAATTGGCTTGGCAGGATCAATTTCTAGGTGAAAGGCCAGCTTCTGAAATTAACTCCAGTGCACGAACAAAACCTTAGTTAATGTATATATGACCCAAAAAAAAGGTCAGACTGCTTTGCTCGCAGACTTAACTTCTAAGGCCTAGTAAAAGGCAACACCAGATGGCAGTCACGACACATGGCAAAAACCCATGTTTAGAAAAGAAAGTCGTAAGGAAAGAAACAATTTAGATATTGTTTAGGATAAGATATGTGCAAGGAAACTAAAGGTTAACGAGGTCCTGCACAGTGATTGAAAAATTCAGACAACGATCAGCTAGTGAAACTGGTTTTTGCAAAAGGTCAGTTACAGGTGAAAAGGGTTACTCTCTCTCTGCAGTTCATTCAGAGTCATAAAAACCCAAGTTAATATATGCACGAACTCAGAAGGGCAGACCACTTGTTCGTTGGGCCTACTTCACAGGCCTACGTGAGGGCAAGACTAAAATGGAGTCAGGTTTGAGAATTACAGAACCACACCAGGAATGAGCTGCACAATGTAAGAGCCCCTTTTAATGGGCCGGGAGTGCTAAAATGGTGGAAGGTAATGCAGGTGGAGCAATGAATATTTTTTTATCTATGCCATCCTATTAAAACAAATCAACTTCTAGTGAGTCTACATTACAGCTGCCTCTCTCTCTGATACACCTCCAGTTACATAAACCAACATTCGCAATGTATCTCGTCACTCTTCTAGACCTGCTCTTAAAAGCCAAACCCATTTTACTCATTTTTTTCCGAAATCCTAATCTGGGGTATTATGCATTACGAGTAAACACAAAAAAACAGATATTTAAATTGGAAGAACTGTACTATACAATTGTACTTGAAAAGGAAAATACATTTAGAGGACACTGTGCCAATTGATCTTTTCTAGAAATTTTAAGTATTTCCTTACGCAGATAATTACATTTACTTTAAAAGTTAATTCACAGAACTTCTTTTGAAAACGCATTTATCACGTACTGTTAGATTTTGTCTCTTTTTGAGTGTATATGTACTCTAGCCAGTAACTAAGTACACTTCGCCCTGTTGTGGATTATGTGCAAGGTTCAGTTTAAATCAGAACGTGCAAATTCAAACCTAAATCTATCTATCTAATCGATACTGGGCAAAAATAATGCAGAAGCACTAAGCAAGAGATCAGATGTACGTCCTTCCGTACAAAGTATCTTTTTGCTGTCGCATTTTAAAAAATAATCTGTATGGCAATGTAGTTTAGATATTGAAACCATTTTAAAATTCACTCTTCCCAAAGCGATTTACTTCTGAGGAATGCAAGGCTGCACTTACTCTAAGTAAGCATTCCGAATGGTGCAGAACCACAATAAACAAAATGTAAACACCATAAACACGAATACTGAACACGTAAGGTTGAAGCACGTAACAATAACAACAAGCGGCTGACATTGCCAAAGCAGAGTGAAAGAAAATAGTGCTCACCCACCAGATAAAGCCCACCATGTAATCTCCGCGAGTACACGATCAAGTCCGGATGGTCCGTACAAAAAGAAGACAGGGTGGTAACCAAGAAGACTCATTTCCAATCAAAGACCAGCGTTTAACATAAATGATGACGCCAGCCAATCAAAATGATGGGCGTGGCTACAAGTCCACTACAGAACCTTTCTCGTTCACAATAAGCCTCACAGAGTGAGGAGCTCATGCATCCTCCGGCACTAGGCGAGACCTAAAAAGGGAACAAAAACAAAAAAGAAAAATGCAGAATAAAAACAAAGCTATACATCAATGACAAGAAGTAAATCACATCTTCACGCAAAAGGGGGCAGGAGCAAAGACTAAATTAAAAACAATAAATCAAGTAAATTCAGTAATTGCATTACCAGATATTGAAACTCGAGCAGAAAAAGAAACAAGCATTGGAAATGCAATAGGTCTCGCAGCATTAGAGTTAGTGCTTTTAGAATTGTTTATGGGTTTTTTGTAAATCTTTAGCATTTTTGTTTCCTGTAGCCAATGCTAAAGAATTAAAAAAAAAAGCCATAAACATTTCTAAAAGGCCCGCAAGTCCTTACCTGCCAGCGAATTACGAAGGATTACTAAATGGCGTGTTTAGGCATTCGGAGCAGATGTAGACCCTCCCTCTTAGGGTGCCCGCACACCTGACTCGGTTCGCAGCCAGGGAGCATTTGATTTCTGCATTCTGTGCCAAAATCGTATTTTGTCTTTTGCAATTCTGCAGCTAAGAGATGAGCTTTTATTGTTAAGTAGGCGTATTCTAATTGCATAAAAATTGTACATTTCAATAGTATGATATTCTACACATTGTTGCAGCAGGGCCTACTGTTACAAAGGCTGGATTGGAAAGATGGGCCGTTTTTTTTAATATACATTTTTTGATTTTGCACCGATTACCGTACATGGTCGTAGTGCCAGCACATGGGGGCATGTGTATTTGTGTAGAGTAAAGGGACGAAAGTAAAGACATGAAAGGCGCTGGCTGGTGTCCATATCACACACATGCTTTGTAGCCTTTGTGTTTTTCGCTCATTCGAGTTATTAGTACCCGTTGTTACTTTCCTAAATCACAAGGGACTAAAGCCCTCTTGTTCGTACTCATTCTGGTGGCAGTTTCCAGATCAGGGCGCGGTCTCTTTGAGAGCAACAAATGAAAACAAATGAACTAGGAACACAGCTTCAAGTCATAACAAGCCGGCGTTGCGGGCTGATTCTGCTTGCAAAGGCATCATCAGCCTTCATTAACCACCAATGCCAGGCCCTGCCCAAGCCTCTAACCAGCTGCAGCTCCACTGACTTCACACATGGGGAGATTACAAATGACACGTCGGGTTACCCTGGGCCGCAGCCTTTTCTGCAGCGAGCAGCTCACCAGGCTGAAGCGGTTTAAAAGGGTCAGCGAAATCAAAAGAAAGTATTCACTCCTAGACTGACCGACTGTGACAGCGTTGTGCAAATTAGTGAGAAGGCACGAGATGAAAGGGGCTAGCGTGCTAATTAACATGTGTAATAGTTACTGCAAACAAACCAGTTACACCATAACTTGTTAGCCCCGTTTAAAGGACTCGAGAAAGTACGGGACCATGTAGGTTCCAATAAAAAGAAGAATAGTGGCATCTCCCAGTCGCAGTGCGGAAAAAAACCGAAGTGCGGTATCAAGCGCTAGATAACATACGTTATTGGAATAATTATCAGTTTCTATAGAGCTTTAACTTATTTTAAAACGGAACTCTCCCGACTTCCTTTTCAAATTGCTTTGACAGCATTTTCCATGTAAAAGACGTTTAAAAAGTGGAGTTTCAACAGCATCAGCAGTGCACCAATCTCACGCCCCCACTACACACACACGGAAGCCCATTTTCTGTAATTTCATTACAAGCCTCTCTCATACATGCATCAAGCATGTTAAAGCAAAAACGGTAACGAAACAACCCATACCCACAAAGGTAAAGCGCAAGAAGCAGCAGATAGCCCCAAATGACAACAAGACGGAGGGAAGAGAGGGGAGGGGGGAGGAGAAATGCGACACGGCGGGAAGGGGCAGGCAGGATGACTCAGGGGAGGGGGCGGAGCGGGGCAGAGCGGCATGTGGGTGTGAAGAAGCCGGGCCTTTGAAGTGAAGCTAAGCTTCACTTCAAAGGTGTCGGAGGAATGCGGGCGGCTGTGCACGCGCTTTTAAGCTCAATGCACATGCGCATTGAGCTTAAAAGTCACGGGCACTGCAAGGAATCGCCACGATTCCTTGCAGTGTGGATAAAGAGTGGATAACTCGCAATACTCTCGCCTTGCTCGATGCGCATGCGCATCGACAGGCGAGACCTAAAAACTGTGAAAAGAATTCAAACCTCCCTTACGGGGGCCACGGTACAAAGAACTTCAAGAAACAGCCAGGCCTTCCAGTTCAAGAAATCATCAGAATTAAGTGAAAATGCGGAAGCGTTTAGCATAAGCACACCATCAGAAGCCAATCCTGTGTCAGAGAAACATCTGACCCCAATAGAGCATCATCAGAACAGGGAGCCAACAAAAGATGAACAGTCCACAAGTCAGGGTTTGCTAACCAGGTTTATGGTAAACCATTTAGCAAGTATACCCACAATAAGTGCAATAAGCACAAATGCAGGAGTTCCTAACATGAATGTAACCCCAGACTGAGCAGCTACGATGGTGAGCTATCCGCTTCTTATGGAGCTTCACCATCCCTGCTTACAAACAGCAAGAACACAAGACATAACTAGTCCCATTGAGTTCCGTGAAGAGGCCCAAACAAAATCACATACAAAGCATCAGGGGAAATTAACCTGGGGGCAAAACCAGGAACAACGAGTCATAAAACTTATGCTGATCCCCAAGTATGAATCCAGAGGAGTCTTCAAAACTTTAAAAAGAAGTACAGTCCTGAAATGATTAAAGGATATCAGAACTTTGAAATATATCAATGGACAACACCTAACGGCAAAACAATTTCTACCTCACCTGTTTCAAAAACATTGTGAAGCAACTTTAGCAACATGGGCCACAAGAGAAATTGCAATCCAAATGTTCAATCATCTTGAATATTTCCAACGATGGGGGATCGAACTACATAGGCTCGAGCCAGTACGATACCCCGGGCCACTGATCCCAGTCAAGCCCACCATTTCAAATGTAAATTCAAAAGAGTTTCTGTAAAACAAATCAAATGACAGACACATAACCTAAAGGGGAAACTTAGGTCCCAAATCTCCATCTACTAACATGCAAAACCTAACGATTGTAAAAGCATCAAATAAAGACCAACAAAGAAAGGAGCAAACCCTAACTACAGGTGAGAAAACACAAGAATGGTGCTGGCTTCCCAAAGCCTTAAATCATGCATGGCCCTAACGATCAGAAGGTCTCACCAAAGCAAAACTTCATCAACATATGCTCAAAGATAGTACATGGTTTTTGTAAGATGCCCTAAGGCAACAACACAATGGATTTCCTTCGGAAATTTGATATCATTTTACAACAAGAAACATGGAATCTGAACTCTAACCCTGTTATAGATTGCAGGGAACATCATCGTACTCCAGCAGGAAGGATGTCACATTATGGTCATCCTAAGGATGGTCCTTCCACGTTCACTTCTACAAAATACAGCTGGATACAAGAAAATATTGATTTAGGAGTAGAGCTGGTGCCGACAAGGAAAATAATCACAAAAGGGCAAAGAGACCTACTCCTATTAAACATTTACATCCTCCCAAGCACATCTAGGAAAGCCAAAAGGAGCCTCATCCATGTAAACTTAATAACATTTTTGCAAAATATGTACGTGGACACGCACCTTTAAGTCACAGGGGACTTGAACTCCAAGCTCATACAAAAGTCTGGCAGTGCCCCATCTACAGTCATACAAGATAAACATTCTGTCAAACAAATTTCAGATTTAAACTTGTGACAGAAGCTGGAAGCTCAAGATCTAAGAATTCTAAAGGGAGTGGTAAAGGAGGACAAGCCTGCATCCATAATCTACGTAAGTGGCTAAATGTGCACAATCATTGACTTGTACATTCATCAGCAGAGCATCTGTCTCATTGGTCAAATCCTTCCAAATCTGCCCCTGACCCAAAAGCGACCATTTTCTGCAAACATTAAAAATCAAGCTAAAACCACAAAAACGGACTGAAACCCAAGGATTAGGGTTGCTACTGGAAGGTTGCAATAGAAAATGGCAAAAACGGCACAGTGAAAACTTCAAGCAAGTAATGTCAATGGTATATACTCAAGTAGAAAATGTAAAGGGTTTGAGCGCAGATGCAAAGCTTCACAACTGGCTAGACCTAACAAGGAAGTTACTGATACATTTCTGATCAAACAAGCGGCTCATTCGAAGAAGGTCCTATAATGGGTGGACATGCAGGGTAGGGCTGGTATATGAAGGACCTGCGAATCTTGAAAAAGCAAATAGCTAAGGAAGTAAGAACAATCACAGTACAGGCTAAGTGAGGATAGGAGTGTGATAAACCTGGACTTCACCAAAAGAAGGCCTTATACAACAAAGAATAATAGAAGGCTAAAATGGCAATGCAGGAAGACCTATGGAATAAGCTATTACTGTCTAGCAAGATCAAAAACAGCAGAGAATTCTGGTGGTTGATAAACAGGCTCAGCTGGGGTTCAGACTGTCATTACAATGCAGGGATCTCGGAGGAAGACTGGAAGACACATATGTGCAAAATGTATTCACCACCTGCCACAGCCCCAGGGGGTGAGGAAAAACAGACAGATGCAGGGACAGGAGTGAAGACCAGTACTTAGGAGGACAAAGAAGGCACAGCAGTATATAGAAAGGTCACTAACCACGCGATTGCACATACGACACCATCTAAAAATTAAGATGTACACCTTACTGATGACAAATGTTTGGAAAAAATACTGAGGAAGTTGAAAGCAGATGTCAGGCCCAAATTGCCTTCCACATGCCCTCTTTAAATATGACATCAAATTCTGGGCCAAATACTTGACTAAATTGTTCATTCAAGTTTACATTACAAATAAGACCACTCCATCATGGAAAGGGAGGATCTTTCACCTCATGTTAAAAAATGGCACCCAAACTTCACCTTCGAATTACAGGCTAATCGCACATATCGATGTCAAAGTCAAATTGTATGGCTCATGTCTACTTGAAGATCTCCAAACCTGGGCTGATGAGAAACTAATTCCCAAATATTAAACAGGTGTCAGAGCTGGTATGGGGACAATCACAAACCTATCAGTACTAAATTTATTAATAGAAAAAGCTATATATCAAAAAGTTGCCTATTTGCTTGCTTCGTAGATCACAAAGCCACCTATGATGGAGTGCCTTGTGGACACCCCTGGACAGAACTGGAAGGGTGGGGTTTCCCGGGTAAATTGCTCAATGCAATTATCAACCTGTACAGCGAAACATGGGCATAGGTTAATATTGTAAATGGGAGTCAAGTGATAGCCAAAATCCCTACATGCCATGGACTGAAACGGGGGTGTGTTCTAGCCCCCACTGTGTTCAGTGTATACTTGATCGACCTGGACAAACATCTAGCAAAAGCCGAGGGGATTTACCCAAGATTAGCAACAGAGAAAATTGGGTACCTAAAATATGCAGATGATATACTCATACTAAGTCAGACACCCAAAATGCTTCAAAGAAAATAAACAAATTGCTCAAATATATAGAACATGAGGGCTGAGAGATTAATGTTAACAAAGCAAATATAGTCCGCCTAGTGAACACAAAATTCAAGTAACTCTCTTGGAGCACAAAGGAAACAACTATAGAAGTAGTAACAACTTAAACATTTCTTGGGATTCATGTGGCTTGTCAGTTCTCATTTAAACAACACCTAGCTTCCCTACATGCCAAGGCTCAGTCAATCAATCAAGCAATCAATAAACTCGGTTTAAGCATATAAAGCCATAAAAGTTATCACTACATAAAAGAGTTAATAAAATAGTAACACATTTCATCATAATTTGAAATTATTTGATTTGATTAGTGGAGTTATAGAGTGCGCGAATGCCCAAGGGCGTCTTGGCGCTGAAGAACTGTGCTGCAGAAGTGAGAGAGCCGTGCAACACCCTTACTGGACTAAGCTGAGAAAAGCCAAGTCTTCAGGTTCATACAATTAACTAGATTCCACAAGGGTCTATAATAATTCAAAGCCAAAGGCACGAAGTTAAATACATAATCCCTAGACCCTAGAATAAAAATTAGAACAATTAAAAGGATGGGTCCCAAGGCATTATCTAATGTATATATATCGTCAGGGTAAAAGTAAACCCTGACCATTACTAACATTTAATCAAGGCAGGCCCTGGCCTTCACCTCACCACAGTTTCGAGGAAACTAAGAACAAAAAGAATACATTCTTCATGCATCAATTGTAAATAGATAAGAGCTGGGCGGGCCTGCCTAAAATTCAGCCTCTTTAAAAGATATACAATTAACGTTTTCTGGGGGACCTCGTAAAATTTGCAAAATAATATGAAGTGTAGCAGATCCTGTGGAGACTCATCGTCGCCGCCACAGGGTGCTAACAACTGTCCTCTTCTACTCCCCCTTGGCATGGCCAACAAAAAATGAAAAAAGCCCAGATGAAACCTGGTCAATAAAAAGCGTTCATAAGTACTAAAGGACCCCGGGAGATATGGCTTGGATGATAGTGTCATTTTCAGCAATAAATATTTATGGATACTAGGTTTTCTCAGTACCAGCTCTTCCCTCTCTAGTTTTCTTAAACTGCTAAAAGACTCCCTTATCATCCCCACATCATTTTTAGATACCGATTCGGGATTGACGTACAGTTCAGCCCTTCCTAATCTTTCAAAGCTGCTCTTAATATACCTGAGCCAAGGTATGTGAAGGGCATGGTCACGGGATATACTCTCTTTCAATATCGGTTGACTCTATGATCCTTTGCTCAGCCAAATTTTCAACCAGAATGTTAGAGGGCGGCGGGCCAATGTATCAATTAGGTAAGGCACCCCCAATTCTTTGTGTGCTACTATATTAGAAGTACCACAAGGGACGTCGAATAAGCACTTCTGGAATTCATTCTCTGCTATTTGTAGGTCGTCTATGGTAACATGCCCCCATATTTCGCTACCATAAGAGATTGTTGCAACACTCTTGGTCTGGTAGATCTTTAAAAGCACTGTGATTCGTCTCTTACCTAGTTTCCAGGCAAAATTAAAAATAGCTGCATTCACCCGCACCAGGTCTCCCCTCTTTCTCTGTTTTAGAGTGTCCCATTTAATCTGCTTGTCCATTATGACACCCATATACGAGAAAACATTGGTGCAGGGAACCTGAGCAGATCCTACCCTAAATTAAAAAGATTTTTGGGGGCGAAGACCCACCTGCATAACGTATGATTTAGAGTCATTTATAGATAAGTCCCGATCCAACATAAAGGTAGAGAAAGCATCAAGCAGACTTTGTAGCCCCCTGGCGGTCCTAGATATGAGAACCGCTTCATCCATGTATAATAGTACAGGCAGACCTCGTCGACCTACCTGCATATAATCTACCTCTGTCATCAATAGGTCTTTATCCAGATCATTAATGTATAGGTTAAACAAGAGGGGGGCCGGGATCCAGCCCATACGTACTCTTCTCCTTATGTCGAAGTTAGCGAGACTCTTAAATCCTGCAGGAATCTAACATGGGCCTTAGTTGCACGGTTAAGATCTTCTAAAAAGTCAACCATACTGCAATCTACCCCAATATCTAACATGGACTGCCAAATTTTGGCCCTATTCATGCGATCAAATGTGGAAGACAGATCCATGAATGCTAAATAGACAGTACCAGGACGGCCGACCATGTATTTATTAAGGATCATGTTTAGATTAAGGCACTGGGCCACGGTAGACCGCCCTGAGCTGAACCCGTACTGGACGTCTAATAGGGTGGTGTGTTCTGCCGCCCAGCTGGTCAGCCTATATAAGAGTACTCGACCCACCACTTTAACCACCGAGTCCAACAACGCAATCGGTCTATAGCAGTGTGTGCTATCTCAGTGACCTTTTTTTAAAATAGGCACTACAGGCGAGGTAGCCCAGGACTCAGGGCATCTGGTTTTCACTGCAGCAGGGACCGGAGCCCAAAAAGAAGGTTCTAAATTGAAAAGTTCCGGTAATACCCTCCTCGATCTCTTCTATGCTAAAGACCAAATCAGAGATGTCTGCCTCACGGTCAGGCAGGCAGTTTAGATCAGAAGGGCTCTCAAAAATGGTTTCAAAGTGAAGCATCCTCTCCTCTTCTGTGATATGTGTAGCTACTGCACTTTCCTCCTCCTAATTTAGAAAAGGGGTGTTAATAATGCTCCAAAATCTAGAGCTATTCCTCAATGTACTAGCTTCCTCCTTCAAGGCGGACTTATGTTTGGCCAGTTCTAGTTTGTAATCTCTCTGACATGGTCTGACCAGAATCTGGTTTCCTAGGCTCCTATTTAAACCTCGCGCTGTTTTCTTGCAGCCTGAGAGCAGGAGGAATCAAACCATCTAGGGGTCTGAATAACTATTCGTCGGGCCGGGATGCTTAAAAAATCACCAACTTTAACAGAATTTTTTTTTTAAACACTGATAACCTCCATGGGGTTTAAACGGTGAGGTACACAAGGCTAACTCACTGGCACATGAACCTATTACTGACTCGTGAAGTGCATCTCGAGCTATCTGGGTCCACTTTAGCCGTCTTTTACTATATGTTGGTCTCCCTCTACCACTCTGCCCAGCCCCTCCTTTGGGCAACAGTAGGGGTCCACGGAGATCAACACTCAAAGGGTGTGGTCACTATGGACAGTAGCTTGTATGGTAAATCCTGCACATAAAACTTGTAAAGTCGATGAAATTAATGTAAAATCAATAAATGAGCCACCACCCCTCCCTTTAAAAGATGGGACATCGGCCTGGCTAAAGGGGTCACACAAAGACGTAAGAGACAGTAAATCAAATTCATGAAGGGGATCATTCAGCATAACCCCCTGTAAAGAATGTTCAAAGTGAATTTCCCTCACCCGTGGGCAACCCAGATCGGCCAATCTTAAGACCCTGGGGTCTCCACATGGATGGATGTTAAAATCCCCAGCATTCATAGGGTTTTGGAAAACAGCATCACAGTGTTGCATTATCAAAGAGCCTAGCATACTGATGTTACACCCACCCTTGGAGCATGTTGCTGAATTATAAAAATTAATGAGACCCAATGTGTTCGACCCCTTACTTAATACAAGAGACTGTATACATGAACTCAATGTTGGAAAGATCAATATCTTGCATTCTACTGCCAGAGAGATATAAATTGCAACACAACCCTTTGGTCTGCCCACAGGAGAAGGGGAAGCTGGGACGAAAAAGGATTTATATCCTTCTAAAAATAAACTACAATCCAGTAGCCATGTTTCCTGCAAACATAGCACACTGAATTGTTTCACAAATGCGATCCACAACGGGTCAGAAAACGTATTGGCTAATCCTGCGATGTTCCAGGATATAATGTTTTTATCACATTCACCCAAAGACCCATAACAGTGCGCTAAAAGATGCCACTCTGAGTCTTTTAAAGAGGGTCTTTAATCCATGCATTTAAGTTGTTACAAAATTCTCAATTGCTCTTCACATAACCATCGTTTTAAAGTAATGGAAGCCAAACTTCTATCTGCTTTGCTTTGGCATATGGAGCAGAAATCAAGCACAGGAAGGAAGTAACAGTTTTTAATTGATGTATGACGTTACAACGCATACTTTTACCACGCATACCTTTACAACGCGGTATTTACAACGAATACCGTTACAACGCATAGCGCTTAGAGGTGCTGGATAGTGGTAAGTATAATTTTCTATTCCAACTCCAGTCCCCGTGGACACTAGGGAAGGTGTTGGATAGAAAATTAAACTTATTGCTTACCCTAGAGCGCCCCCCAGCGCAATGCGTTGTAATGGTATGCGTGGTAATACCTGCGTTGTAATGATAGTGCGTTGTAAAAATTTCGTTGTAAACGTTGCATACCGTTTTTAATGTGATACAAAAAAAGTGTACAAAACTATCTTTTGCTTGCCCGGGTCAACACTCCACATCAAGTTTGGTTTGAATTCGGGCAAAAAAAACAACAAATACAAAATTGGAATGCCTTTGTCAAACTCTGTGTGTCATTTTGCGCAGCAGTTAGCGGGTCGTCGAATAAACAATGCATGTCAGAGATAGGTATACAATAGGAAAAAACATATACAATTGTGTTAATACTGATAACAACAGGCAATTGACGGCCTTGGTATCAGTGAAGCTTGGTCCATGCCTAGGGGAAAGGTTGCCTTCTCCAGGGAAAGCAACGCTACAGCAAAATCCCAGTCACTACTGTTGGACAAAATCTCTCGCAAAAAAACACTTCACCTGGACTGTCATCAATATTTTCAGAAGCTTGAGACCCAAGCATATCTGACAGCTCACTTCCCATCAACACTAAAACATCCCTTCATGAAGTATCGCCTGGGACAGTTCCTTACAAAGGATTTGATACTAGCCTGGAAAAGCCGCTCTGTCACCCTTAAATTGCTGCTTATGCGAATATGAGCAAGAATCTATCACCCCTATATTCTGCACCTACCCTGCTTTGCTAGAACAAAGAAGAATTTTACTTAGGCCACCAGTCTAACAACCGCAGATTTGAATCTGTAGGCTGGCTGTTATTGCCTGGCTGAGCATAAGCTCAATCTGTCTTGCTTGCCGGGGTACGAAGTTCCTTAACCAGGCGGAGATTTTTCTAGGAGAGCCATTGCCAATAGATCCAAGAATGAGTAAATTAATCCAAACATCAGGGACTATTAACCGCGAGGAACCCGGTCGTTTGCCAGGCTCGACATACAGTTGGTGATAACAAGCGTTTAGTTACTAGTATATTTTATCGTTACAGTAATCTAAGTAATTACATCTTAAGGAATCAAGCGATTGCTTGAAATCTGAATATTTTTAACTTGTCTTCACCGAATTTGTAATATATTAAAATTAATTTTTTATCAGACAAAGTTTTACATCAAGGGGAGTGTGATGGCCCCTTGATTTATAAATGATTTTCCCTAAATTATTAGTTTAGGTCATCTTTCAAAGTTGGGTCCTGTGAGTATCTGTTAAACTTTATTTGAATAAAGGATTGGTCCTTTCTATTGATGGCCTTTTGTGTTAGGTCCCCTACCCTGAAGGCAGGCAGAAATCCTAGTCAAAGGGAGCCAATGAAGCACTTGAAGCATTGGTGTGATATTTTGGTGAGGATGAAGGTGTAAGAGCTGTCTTGCTGTTGTGTTTGGCGCCTTTGCTGTGTGTGGAGTAGAAAGAGCAGTGCCCTTAGGAGCCATGAGTGTAGTATAGTTGAGGTGCGACAAGATTGATAGTGGCTTGCGTATTCTACTATTCTCTATACTTGTTTCCTAAGTGTTTATAAGTCACATTGTGTAACTTTGGTGAATACTACTACAATTCAAAATAAGCCACAACGTTATGCAGTTTGTATTTAGTGTTGTGTAGTTGTCCATGAAGGTTCAGAGACATGCTAATATTCCTCTGGAACAGAGCTTTTCACCTGGTGTAATTGAAAAGAATCGGGTCCCATTTAAAATATGTTGCAGGGCAACAAACATCCATTGTATATTTGCCCAACTACAAGTGTGCCACACCTGAGAGCTTCTCAGCTTTATTCAGTTAGTTTGTGGCTTGCTGCTAGTAACAGGTGCCCGCTGTGGATACTGCTGGACGGGGCTCCTGAGGAGAGGAGGAAACTCTTCACTTCAGGGGTCCCAGTGGAGTTTATTACCTCTCGTAATGACATAAAAGATCCCATATATTTGAGGTCATGCTAGTATTGAAATGGCTGAAGGGGAGAAAGTGTAAGAAACAGAATGAACAGCAAAACTGAAAATACTCCAAAGCAGTCTCTAGGTTTTCCTTAAAGGTATTTTTCCCTGGGGCAGCCTTAAAAGTTTTCTGACATAAAAGCGCTCTCAATGCGTGGAAAAGATTATAGGCCCATCTAACGAGGTTTGCCAAGGCTTTTGTATATGCGCTAACTACCTCTAATTCTAGCTGAAATGCTTGTACAGGTGTGGTTTGAGTTGTAGAAGTGATTGTACCTTCCTTGAGATTTACCCCCCCCCCTCATAGAAATGTGCTCTAACCCATAGATTTAAGGAGGGCTGAAAAATGTCACCTCCCCGTAGATAAATAAACCCTTTTTATTGCCCTGAGGTGGGCTACCACTTTGAAATCAGCCCATTGTAAATGGGGAGCGGCGCCCAGGAGACTGGGAAAATACTCTCCCCAGAAAGGAGATTAGCCCGTGCTATAGGTGGCAAGTGGTCTACTATTCTAGTGTTATTCTTGTCTGATAAGCATTGTCATTCTGCAAGTGGGGATTGATTGTGGGAGAGGAGACACAGACCAGGAGCCTTAGAAAGATAGTCAGCAGGAAATATCTCTTTTATTAATATCTAGCTAGGCCTTTTTAGGCGGGAGCCATTCTGCTTAATTTCAATATCCAGCTCACATCTATCCTGCTGCTCCCCTTTCACGTGTTTACTGCAGTGTTTTGTGATACCGCTCTTGTCCTCTTTATTTGTATAGTAACATCTGTCTGAAGAAATATTAATAATTGGGCAGCTAAAAGATTCGGATGTTTATATATGCCTTTTCAGATACCTGAATGAAAAAGGCCTCGCTGGACTAATGACTCAGGCTCCCTCTTTGCAAAGGGAAATGAATCATAGCTTAATACTTTGAACAGGGTATGTACTGCTTTGGGTTTTCTGAATTGTACATAGACTTCAATCCTCAACCACTCGGAAATGTTTGAGTGGTAAAACTCGTACTCTCATTGAGGCAGACGATCCTAAGCGATGGTCCTTGCCAAATAATACCGAGCTATTCTCGCAAACATAGGAACATTTGCAGATGTAAAAGGGTTCACGGAGTACGCGGAAAACAACGCTAATGGAGCTTGCGCGCCATGGTTTCCATCTGATGCTCAGCCTGCCTAACTGCAAAGCAGTCTCGTCCCCGAGATAGCACCATCATTTAAAACCCTGCCTCCATTAATGTTTTACATGTAGATTTTTTTACCTCCTTCTTTGTTATAGTGCATCTTCATTTTATGTTTTCTAAGTATTGATTGCAGCTTTGCTAACTTTGGAATCCTGTTCCTACCTGTGCACACCTTGTTGTCCTTTTTCTTTTCTGCCTTATATCTTGATCGTCCCTGTTGACGAGCAAGGTTTGATGAGACCCCTAAAATTACAGAGTCTGACCATCTCACAAATATGGTCATAACCTGGGTCGAGCTCAGGTAAGCTGACTCAACATTAAACTACAGAGGCCTCTATTACGAATCTCTTCTTGGCCTGTTTCATAGGGAATTACTGTTAAGTTTCTAATTCTCATTTGTTAAGCATTTTTGATTTTGGTAGTTTTAGGTTCCTAGGTCTCTTAAAATCCGCCCTCAGTCAGGGTCAGACTGGGAGCATTCTTATACTGCATGAACGAGCAAGAAATCCTGCTAGGACAATTTCCCTACTTCAGGCAACAGTGATTACAGTAACACAACCATTAAACCATTAAACTCTCAGTCCTATGCACACTACAGCTATGGAGAAATCACTCATAAGTAAGCCGACGAACACTTGGCAACTTCTTTGCTGTATATGTGCATGCTGGTTTTAGTGAATGAAGTGTCAGGACATGCAGGAAAGGAAGGAATACATGTTTGCAATTCGTCATCTCTAGCTCACCTAAATAAGGTTATCTTCTGGGCTTGATTTTCAGGGACAGTCCCAAATATGTGCATTTTGTTCCCCACTGACCAGTGTCCCCTGCAAGTACTTCCTTTTGTGGAGAATCACAAATATCTATCATAGGCTATAGGCTGACACCTGATTGGACAGAAGGCTACCAGAGTCACCGCCGTTTGTAGAGGCTGTTCTGAGAGGCTACACCCGGAGCCGGAGCAACTCCTCGCCGCACCCGCTTCGCGGGCGCCGCATCGCACAGGAGTGCGCACCACATCCTTGGCCAGCAACAGGGAAGAAGGCAGAGGTAAGGGTTAGAGGCTCGGCGGGGCTCCGAGCGTGCGGGGACTC
This sequence comes from Lissotriton helveticus, assembly GCF_964261635.1. Classification (NCBI taxonomy): domain Eukaryota; kingdom Metazoa; phylum Chordata; class Amphibia; order Caudata; family Salamandridae; genus Lissotriton; species Lissotriton helveticus. The sequence continues at coordinate 447,511,551 of NC_136065.1, forward strand.
CAGTGACCAGGAGTCCCTGCGAGACCACGGACTCAGCATCCGGTCCGCTCTCCCCGCTGGCCCGCCCCCCGCCTTCCTAGCACCGATAAAATCTTCTCCTGCGCTCACCTGTTGGGGCTGACACCTGATTGGACAGAAGGCTACCAGAGTCACCGCCGTTTGTAGAGGCTGTTCTGAGAGGCTACACCCGGAGCCGGAGCAACTCCTCGCCGCACCCGCTTCGCGGGCGCCGCATCGCACAGGAGTGCGCACCACATCCTTGGCCAGCAACAGGGAAGAAGGCAGAGGTAAGGGTTAGAGGCTCGGCGGGGCTGCGAGCGTGCGGGGACTCCAGTGACCAGGAGTCCCTGCGAGACCACGGACTCAGCATCCGGTCCGCTCTCCCCGCTGGCCCGCCCCTCGCCTCCACGTCCTCTATATCACATCATAAGACTCCCGCAGCGCGGGACGCAGCCCGGAGCAAAGACCGGGCTAAGAGCGGGCCGTTTGAGGCCGTTCGAGGACGGCAGACGACGGCCTCGGCACAGAACCCTAGCATCCCTCTCCTCTCCATTACATGTAAGGTAGGCGGACCGCTGATTCTCATTTTACATTATAACATAGAGCGGCTATCCACAGGATTCACTGCCTATCTCCTCTCAGGCCCACGTCGCAGCATTTTGCTTCCATTCGTACATGTCTACCATGCGTCCTAGAACCAGAAGCAACACTAAAAAAGCCACGTCCGTGGCACAAGTTACCGGTCCCATAAATCACTTCATCTCCCGGGTAAACGAAACCATTGATAAAAGCATTATTTTGTTGGAAAAAAGGGTTTCCCTGGATCTTATGAACGCTAAACGCTCATCTTTGGGCTCTATTGCAACTGCAAGCTCTCCTTCCCACCAGACCGTTAATAATTGTTCTCTACCCTTACCTTTAACGACTGTCCCTATATTGACTGTCCCGAGCGCTGTTGACCTATCTGTGACTCATTCAGATTTTGATATGTCATACGTTGATCTCGAGGCTACACCAGATTTAGAAGCATGCCAAGCACCTGAGAAGTTAGAGCAGAGTGCAATTAGCTATCCCCATATACCTGATACAGGAATGATTCCAAAACTGATAGAACCAGGGAGAGGCACCACTACTTCCATCAAGGCGGCGCCCAAGACTAGGGAAAAACCTAAAGCAAAAGTAAGAAATCACAACCTGATCTCACCTATCCCCAACTCTGTGTCAGGCATACCATGCTGGGTTCAAAACATGGTTATTGACCTCAAATCTGATCTCGAAGCCACTATAGCTGCACAAATCAAGCCTCTAATATCCAAGCTTGACAGACTTACGTCACTTATTAATCTGAAATGTGGCACCAATTCAAGCGGGATCGGGCCTTCCCAACTGCACGGGGCAAAAGAAGCACTTCCCAAAAACACACCCCGTACCAATCAGGTAACAGGCACATTGATTAACCCCAATATCCCACTAGCTACCACGGTACCAACTGCCCACCTTCACATCAATAAAGGGAACAATTTAGATCATTCCCCATCCATCTCTGTTCCCGCAGGCCCAGCTCCAACAACCCAAACATCCCCGAAAATTTCAACAGGCTCAACCAAAGCAGACAATCATCAAGCTAGGGGTATAAGTGGTTGCACCACCACTCCAGCACCTCTTTTTTCCTTAGATAACCCCCAAGAACGTAAGACAAAGCAGGCTCGTCCTAAAATAATTAACCTGCCGCCGGAAGCTTCTCCTTTCGTGGTCGTTTTAACGGCCGTACCTCCACTGAAGGAGGACGTCAGAGAAACTTTCGCAGAGCTAAGGAATAAATGTGCGCAGTGGCTTCAACAGCATAAACCTTTACCCGCTCATATTAACGGTCAGATCTTTTCTGTACGTAGAGGTGATTGGGTGGGCAGGAACACGAAAACCATAGCGGGTGATGTTATCACCATCAAATTCAGGGAGATAGGGGCAGCAAATTATATCTGCAACACACCCAGCAGTGGACCTCACACCCAAATAAACCCACTTCCCTTGTGTCATTTTCTACCCACACCCCCAAGACAAAATGTTTCCAGTTCCATCTTCCCAGCAAATAGGGGGTTGTTACATCCCTCAGAATATACCACGTATCAGTGGCAGCAACCCCCACAAACCTTACGGTTACCACAAATACCACAATACACAACTTTCCAATGGCAGCAACCATCTCAACCTTTACAATCCTCTTATCCTTTTTCCCAACAGTGGCACCACCCTCCTCAACCCCCACATTATTCCACTCACCAGTGGCAGCAACCGCGGCAAGGACGGCCCCTTCTTTTTAACCCACTAGGTCTTAATCATCAAGACAGAGAAAGGGACTTATGGAGAGGACAAGAACTGTGGAGAAATCACAGCGATCCCCCACGTTGGGATGGTTGGAACGGCCCTCTCCTAACAAATAAGTATAGTGCTCTGGAGTGTGTCGACTGACCACCACAGTCAGAACAACAGTTTTTAAATAGCACTGACCCAATGGTATCTTTGGACCCTTCTCTAATCCCTGTAGACTCAGATATTTGTAAAGGAGTTCAAAAAGTTAAAAGCACTAAAAATAAGCAAACAACTTTAAGCCTGATCTCCTGGAATGTCGCAGGGTTAAGGACAAAGGTGGAGGATGGGACAATCATGTACCATGCGCACAGCCATCATATAATCTGCCTACAGGAGACATGGCTACAACAAGAACAGCATTTACAGGGGTATAAGACATTCTTCTCCCCTGCGTCAGCTGGTCAGAGGGGCAGACCAAAGGGTGGATTGATCGTCTATGTAGCTAACACTATTCAAAACACCAAAATAAACATTATTGAATTGGGTTCTAACTTCCAGATCCTCGGTCTCTCCCCACTGGAAAAAGAGCTCGTAGTCATTATTAATTTTTATAATAACCTGGACGAACCAGACTTTCAGAGAATTCTGGTTCACCTCCACAAAAAACTAACTACCCTTAGACAGAAACAAGGAGCAAGAGGTGTGGTAGCTATAATATGGGTAGGCAATTTTAATTTACATCCATGCACCCAACCCAAGCAGAAATGTCCGGATATGGTGACAGAGGAAGGTCTTTCCCTTACCCACTTCTCACATAACAACATGGGCAGAATAATGAATGAGCTCCTATCAGACCTGGACCTTCAAGTAGCAAATACTTTGGATTTTGGAACCAACTCACTAGCACCAACTTATATAGGAAGAGGTTTCAGCACTACGGTCGACTTCATAATAATATCAGCCATCTTAGAATCCAGAGTAAAAAACTTTGAAGTAATACCGAACACCCAAAGTGACCACGCCATATTAAAAATGGAAGTGACTATAAACCATCAACAGTCTCCTCTTATGATAATAGCTAGTGCCCTGACACAGGAAAACATAAGTATGGATAAGCTAAATGGGTATTCAATAAAGTGGGGCAAGATAAATCCAGAGGAACTCACTAAAGATCTGATAGAGTCAGTGTATCCCCAAATTAAGAACTGCCTGGATATGTCAATAGAAGATGAGGAACTTTTAAACAACTTTGCTCAAATAATGGCCAAATTAAAGGTTCTACTCACCGCAAAGCATAAAGCCGGACCACAACGATTAAAAAGTCGGTTTAACCAAGAGTGTACCAAGGCCTACACAAAACTTAAACTAGCGCTAAACAAAGATGAAAGAGACCCCCGTACTATAGCTATCCTAAGAAGGGAATACCATAAAACCAGAAAAAAGAGAAAAGAGGAACTTAAGCAAACCCTTTGGACTGAACTCCATAACAGTGCACAGGAGAAAAACACTCAAGCCTTCTGGAGAATACTAAGAACTCCCTTTCTGGCTGATGACACGCACCCAAAAATTGAAGTTGCAATAGAGGCAGCAGAATGGGTAGCCCATTTTACTAAAATCTTCCAAAAATCACCATCCGACGAAGAAATAGAAGAGGAAAAAGAAATTTCTCCAATTTCTCCAATATACCCGATAGATCTAAACTTTGAAATTTCCGAGATCCTTCGGGCACTGAACTCAGCCAAAAATGGAAAAGCTCCAGGCCCAGACGGAGTGCCGGCTGACTTTTTTAAATACAAAACAGATCTTTGGGCCCCGATCCTCACAAGGGTGTGTACTGCAACCGCAAAAAAAGGAACCCTGGACTCATGGACAACTTCCATTATGGTACCGATATTTAAGAAAGGTAACCGCCAGGATCCCGGTTGCTACCGCCCAATTTCTTTGTTGGATTCATTGGGGAAGATGGTAGGCAGAGTGATTCTAGAACGACTTCAGGTTTGGGTGGAGGAGAGAAGTATCTTATCTGACCTACAATTTGGTTTTAGAGAGGGACTAGGAACTGTGGAACAAGCCCTGAACCTCTCGGTTATTTTTGGAAAATATGTCCAAGCTAAAAAAGAAAAACTTTATATGATTTACGTGGACTTGTCCGCGGCATTTGACTGTGTCTCTCACACTAAGCTATGGTCCCTTTTAGCCCAAATGGGGGTAGATCCCCCGTTGCTGAATTTTTTAAGGGAACTGTATTCCAATCCTTCGGCAAGAATTCGATACGGCACAAAGGGAGAACTGACAGCGTCTTTCAGAGTGGAGCGGGGGGTCAGACAAGGATGTGTCCTGGCACCCTTCCTTTTCTCCCTCTACACTAACAACCTGGAGGTAGAGCTTTTGAAGGGTGCCCGGGATCTCCCTCAGGCCAAACATCGCCCGATCCCCGCTCTGCTCTACGCGGATGACGCTGTCCTCCTGGCACGAACTCCTTGCGAACTTCAAAAGTCCCTAAACAGATACTCCCAATTTATGAGAACTCTAGATCTTCACATAAATGTGAAAAAGACTTTCGTGATGTCAGCCGGGGTCGGGAGAAAACATCAGAAAACCATTATTTTAAACACCCAAAAAATAGACCCTACAACCGAATACTGCTACCTAGGAGTTACAATAGACAATAAGCTCTCCTGGAAAAAGGCAGTGGAAGCCAGGAAACACTGCTTTAAAAGAGCATTAGCAGCACTGGTGACGTTTACACAAAAATTGGGAAAACTACCACCCATGGAACTGTTGACAATATACAAAGCTAAATGCCAATCAACAGCTCTATACGGAGCAGGCTTATGGGGTCATACGGACGTCACCTCCCTCCAAGTAGCGGAAAATAACTTTTTTAGATTTCTTCTGTCAGCCCCAAAGCGATCTTCGATCTATGCTTGCCATACAGAACTGGGCGTCCCACACATCGAAGATCTTGCAAAAATACAGCCATTACTCCTATGGCGCTGTATTTGGGTTTCAGAAAAGAACGAACTTACCAAGACGATCCTGGCTGATGCAATGTCCTTGGACCATGCTTTAAAAATTAAATGGCTGGCCTACATTAGTAACTTTTTTTTCGACCTCGGAGTAGAGCAATACTACCTGAACCCAGAGAAAATTGCAGAACTCACAAAGAACAACCTAAAAACATTAGCTTTGGGACACTTGGAAAGTCTAAGATTACAATCTGAAGTAGGGAAACAGTCCGTTCAACATGCAATAACGGTTCAATCCACCTTTTTAATTCAGCCCTACTTAACCCTCAACATTGGTACTTTTGATCGCTACCTCCTGATAAGATTCAGACTAAACTTATTTCATAAGCTGGTAGCCTTTCCAACCCCACATGTCTGGGATTTAAATCCAACTTTATGTCCATGTGACGGAAAATCACTACAAACTACCCTTCATACCGTCTTGTTCTGCAAATTTTATCAGGAGTTCCGTAAAGTATGGCTACTGGCTCTTCTAAAATCTTGGGGTCTTAGACAATGTCGACCAGCCATGTTGAGCCTGCAGCTCTTGGACACTGAAGCCACCTGCTACCACGTCCTCAACTTTTTGAAGTGTATATACAGACACAGAAAAAATCTCTAAATTAACAGTACTGAAAAAACTAATTGATTTTAAAAAAAAAATTAGATTGTGATTTTTCATGCCATCTGTAATCTATTTTGCACTGCATATTTTATTGTGTACCGCTTTTATGGATTTCCAAATAATCCGAATAAAGTTTATTATTATTATTATTATATCTATCTTTTGACACTGGCCTTAATGCCTCTGCATACACAGACATCATGTGGTGTCAAAATGAGAGCAGGAAGTGAATGGTCTATGGTTAGTATTAAAAATGTCAGAACACGTCGTACCTACTTTATGTATACTAACAATCACTGCTCCATTCCAGACTTTACTGTCCGCAGCCCTTTAGGTGTTGGACCTCGGTACTGATTTCTCCTGGGAAAATCTTCAAGTTCTGGGACTTACGGATTCTGCCATGGCACCTGTAGCAATCACACCTGTTAAGCCCTTATCAGCCTTTAATAACCTGCTAAAGCACAGTTCTACAGCAGAAGCAACTATGTGCGCGTGCTACACTCTTGGTTGTAGGTTAAAATACAGTTCTGCCGTCACAAGCCTTGTGGCCCTGCTTCTCACCCACCAGAAGGATATTGCTAGCAGTCAGTTCTTTCCGTGAGTACTTCACGGGAGAGGGGCGTTCTCTCCGAATATTGCTTGTTTTTGCTTTACTTTCCTAGCTTCTTAGAGGGCAGTCTTCAAAACCCAAAAACAACATTAGAAATGGAAACGCTTCAGTCGCACACATAGCAGAATACATCCCGATATCACTTGGGCCGCAGTGCACGGAACAAACAAGAATTGACTCACCATAAGTGTGAAAAAGGCCGCTTTATTGAAGACAGGTGCACCTTACAAAACATATCCTCAGCCTTTGCCTCACAAAACTATAGCTAACTATACAAACTTCATCTACGTATCCTCCTCCCCCCACCCCATAGGTTTCCCCAAACACAATTGCAATTTATTGAACAGACCCCAGCTTGATCAATAACTTTCGCCCCTTGTAACCTCATCTCAACCTATCTAAAGATCTATCTACTCGATCAATAACTGTTAACCCTTTAAACTCTGTAACCTCTTCTCTACCTGTCTACAAATCTATCTACTAAGTATAACCTATCCTAACCTCATTACCTACTTGTCCCCAACCATAAAATGAAACAGTAACAACTGGCCAAAAATAGGTAACCGACGCCACGCACCTGCTTCAAGTGCCAACCAAAGTACATGTAATTTTTCCCCCTGATGCACCTGTACCAAATGAAAAACATGCCAAAAATATTTCCAGCAAAAAGAAACCCCTCCTCCTTTCAAATTGGGGGGAAGGTGGTAAAAACTTTTCCTGAACTGACGGAGAGATCGGCAGCCTTGTCACTTTCCAAAATGGTTACATGCTTCCCAAAATGGCTGTCAAAATACCCCCACCCCGGAGCCCAACACCAGCCCAACGCGAGCCCAATTGGGCTCGGACGGCACCACCCAGCCCAAAAACCCCGGGGGTGAGACCCTCCCTGCCGGTCCGCCCCCCCCCAAAGCCCCATTGGGCCACAGTGCGCGGAACGAACCACAATTGACTCACCGTAAGAGTGAAAAAGGGAGCTTTATTGAAGACAGGTTCAACTTACAAAACATATCCTTGGCATTTCCCTCACAAAACTATAGTTAACTACACAAACTTCATCTACGTATCCTCGTCTCCTCACCCCTAAGGTTTCCCCAAACACAATTGCAATTTATTTAACAGACCCCAACTTGATCAATAACTTTCACCCCTTTAAAACCTTGTAACCTCACCTCAATCTATCTAATGATCTATCTGCTCAATCAATAACTGTTAACCCTTTAAACTCTGTAACCTCTTCCCTACCTGTCTACAAATCTATCTACTAAGTATAACCTATACTAACCTCATTACCTACTTGTCCCCAACCATAAAATGAAACAGTAACTACTGACCAAAAATAGGTCACCAACCCCACTCAGAAATTGTCCTTATGACTTTTCTGACCCCCAACCTCTACGCCCTTTCTAGGCCTTATATCCAGGGCGTAATCCAAGAACTCTTTTATTTGAACCAAGTATTGCTCCATCCCAAAGCAAGACAAATGCACCCCATCATCCCTGATTTTTTTTTTTGCTGAATACTTCTGCTCTGGGTAATCCACCACCGAATACTTTAGTTCTGGGTGCTCTACCCTGCCAAAAACTGCCTCTCTGCAAAATACCCTCATCTCTCTGTTTACCTTCCTCCTGGCGTTACCGATGGCAACAGGTCTCTCGACCCCCCCCCCCCAATGCCTTCTTGGAATAAACTCATTCCACACCACAAAGCACCCAGACCACTGCCTCTTGATCTCCCGCAAATCCCTTTTCATCTGCTTCAACAGAGACAACCCTTTGCAAACCACTAAATCGTTCTCCCCCAAGTGAATTAACAGCACATCTGGACAAATATGTTGACGCATTAACTGGTTTAAAAGGGGGAGAAGCTCGTGCTAGCGCATGCCCCCTTTTCCGTGCCGACTGACTTTAAACAATCACGGATCCAATCCTAGATTTATGCCTTTTCCTTTTCCCGTTCGTGTCTTTCCGCCCACTTTACAAAAGAATGCGCAACAGTTCAGATTGCGATCTCCTCTGACTCTGGCCCTGCTACTGCACCTGCAAAGACACATGCATGAGAAAAAATTCACAATACCACCTTCACCCCAATCCCCCCTTCCTGCTTTAATATAGCGTTTGTAACACTCTGATGACCAACGTCGCAATTGCTTCAACTATTCTGAGCCCCACCCCATGTTTGTTGCATCAGAAGTCACCCCAATCCTGAAAGAATGAGTGCCAAAAGCCTCTGATACCTCCCCCAGTACTTTTAATGCCCGCCTCATGACCCATAGAAGCTGTGCCGCCGTGACCTCCCGCCAGAGGTCCTGTGAACATCGCCTCCCTCCTTGTTCCTTCACGCAAAAGGCACCCCATAGTACCGGGCAGATAATGGAATACCCTCTAGCCCACAGCACCACTGACTTCCCCGTCCCCCTTTGATCTGTCTTTGAGCACCTGAGGAAGATGGAGACTGCATTACTCCCTTTTTCGCATCCCTGTACTTCTTTCCATTGCAGCCCTGGTACCCCATTCCTTCCCAACAGTTCAGAAACACGGAATGCTCCGCAATATAACCAAGACTTTAACGCCGCAATACCTGTGGTAACACCTCTATCATTCTGCCCATCAGCACATTATTCACCAGTAACCTAACCCTCTGTCCTCTACCCTTCTCCCTGACCCAACCCTCTAGCAACATCTTACCCAACTCACCTGCCTTTGGGGCATAGCCCCACACTAACTTGCCCATGAAAGCTATCCCTGCCTACTTTGATGCTATGGTAACCTTCGACAAACCCTTCTCAATCAAGGTTAAGATGAACTGAACAACATCCGCTTCCCTGGCCCACGTCACAGGCCTCATCTTCGCACCTCCCTGCAGAAATTCCTGCCACGCTAGTCCGTAGGCCTTCCTTGTGGAAATCACGAACGACCATACCACCAGTTGCAGCGTCCTTTTTCTCCTACGGACCACATCCCTTCGGGCACCAGCGTCTTGTTAGTTTCTGCCTCCGTGGCCAGCCCATGGAACCTCTCCCACTGCAAATGAGACAAAGCATCCACAATGTCATTGTCTACGCCCGGGACGTGCTTTGTTCTGAACTGAATGTCATACAGTAAGCAACTCAACATGAATATTCTCAATAACTTTAAGACCTGCTCATCACTTGTGGATTGCCTGTTGACCACTGCCATGTTGTCTACCCTGAAAGTTACCCTTTTGTGCGCTAGCCTCCACCCCCACAGCGTGACCGCACCTACTAGTGGAAACAATTCAAGGAAAACAATTCTCCCAACCCCATTCCAATGAGGCGGCCACTCTTTCGCACATCATTTTACCTGCCAATACTACCCAAACCCGCCTGCCCGGCGGCGTCCGAGAATATCTGAGCATCCCACTCACACTCTTGTGGCGTGGACATGGGTATCCCACTGAATTCCTCCAAGAACCTGAACCAAATTCTTAAGTCTTCCTTTGTCCCTGCCGACAAACGCATGCTTTGGTGTGGTAGCGTGAGGCCTGCCAGTGACCTGCTCAGTCTCCTGCAAAATATCCGTCCTGTTCTCACTACCCGGCATTCTAAATTCAAATGCCCTAGTAACACTTGAACCATCCTTACTGTCGCTTTCTTTCTGGCCAGCATGTCCTCGATCAACAACCTCATGTGCAGCTTTTTATCCTCCTGCAACCTGTCCTCACTAGCCACCAAATCAAGTTCAATCCCCACAAATGACAACACATTGTTTGGACCTTGTGTCTTTTCCGGTGCTAAGGGGACACCCAGTGTCTCCATGAGCTTCTGGAAACTGTCCAGCTGCCGCTGGCAGTCCGTCAAACCAGGCTGGCCCACCAATAAGAAGTCGTCAAGGTAGGTGTGTCACCCTGTCTTTTCCTATTTTCCAAGAGAAAACCCACAGCAAAAATGAACTGAACTTCTCAAACAGAGCACATGATATTGAACACCCCATGGGTAAAGCCTTATCCACAAAGATGTGTCCGTCTACTTGAATGCCTAGCAACTGGAAATCCTCCAGATGTACCGGCAAGAGCCGGAAGGCGGCCTTAATGTCACATTTTGCCATCTCTGCCCCTTTTCCTACCCTTTTCACTATTGCCCTGGCTACGTCCACTGAAGAGTACAATACTGATGTATACAATACTGAAGTCATCAGGAATTAAATAGTTTATTGACCCCCCTTGGGGCCATGACAAGTGCTGAATTAGTCAATACCGGCCACTCTCCTTTATTGGGACTACCTCAACCGGAGAAATAATCAAATCCTTTATTGGGCTAGCTACAAATGGCCCCTCCATGCACCCTTCCTGTACCTCTTTTTGCAATTTCTCCCAAATTGCCAACCTCGGTCCTTTGTACCCCAATTTAAAGCCCTCTCTGAAACCCAAACGGAGAATTTGCGAGTCCTGTTTTTGTGGGTAATGTGCAAGCTAGGCCTCTAAACAATCCAGTTTAATGGGTGTAAGAGCCTCGTACTCCCCTGTCTCCCATCCCCTGCTGTCCGCCATTGGCAGTCTGATGCTGCATCTCCTGCCCCCTGCCTGGCCCTGTCCTGCGTGCCCTGGCCCGAAGCACTTCACCAGAGGGTGTCTTCCCGCACATTTCGAGCATTCGTGCCGAAATCTGCAGTAGTCCCGGGCACATGTGCCTTTGTTATAGTCCCAACAGGCCCCTAGCCTCCCCCTGTGGGCTTCGGAGTCTCTCCCCCCCCTGGGTGGGACGGCTTTGAAAGGGGCGATAGACTATCGGCAAACCACTGGCCATGTACATCTTCTTCCCAAATATTAGTGCCCCCATCGCCTGCTGGTAGAGTTTGGAGTCGATCTCCCGTCAGTTTTTTTTTCGGGGTCCCATGCTAGTCAGGCTTGGAACTCCTCATCATAGTGTGACAATGCGTAACCCCCGTACGTCAGATGTGCCCTCCTAACTACATCCATATACTTAAACAAAGCCAAGGACCTATCTGGGTACTTCTCACAGTAAACACTTGCAAAAATGAAAAAGGCTGGCGTCCAGTTCTCTATTGTCATGGGTACCTTAGGTCGTTGGGATAACTCTAGCTCCTCCTCTTTCGATCCCTCCTTGGATCACAATTCCCTCTGCAGAAGCTTCAACATGTCTGCATATTCGCCCTTCCAAATTTTCTCCTTCGTGGCTAGCGTGAGGTGTGCTCCCAATGGTTTTGTCACCCCCATGTACGGCAGTTTTAGCAATCTGACCTCCTACTCTCTTTGCCCCCTGTCAACTGACCAGACCCCCGTCGCCTTTGTGGTCTCCCGAACTCTTTGTCGCCTCCAGGTCCTTCTTTGCCTTGTCATCTGTCCCCCCCCTGGCCTACCCTTCTCTTCCTCCGTCTTCTGCCCCTCTGAACCCACCCCGGGTCTCTAATGTATCTACCCTTGCATAATTTTAGACCACTCTCCCCCTCCTCCCCTCTGGCATCCGTCCCTGTGGAAACCCTGCTTTTTGGGCTACCCACGCTACCCTGCCCCTTTTCCTTACCTGGTGTCAAGGTCGGTGTCCTCACCAGATCCAACCTCCTAACCAGTGTCGCAGTGGGTTGAGTCATACGAGAAGTAGCCATGTACTCCGCATCCGGTCCCGCCTCCTGCAATACACTTGCCACAAAATTACTGGTCCCCCCTTTCATCGTCCACTATCTCCCCCTCCTCTAAACTATCCTCCTTATAATCTAACAGGATGTCCTCCCACTCCCCCTCCTCTTCCATCTTTGTTACCCACGTGTGCCTTGCCTCTTGCAAGAATCTGTCTATCGTGGCCTTGGCTTTTCTTTTCTGCCCGCACGCAGCCCCTCCGGGCTGTCACCCAGACGTGACCATGTTACTGTGTACCACCTTTTCTGTGACCAGTTTTTCGCCATGGTGCCCACCGCAGCGTTCCCTTTTTTTCTGCTCGCAGTCACCACCGCCCTAGTGGGCACCCCCACCCCACTGGGCTGTTGCCCCGCTGTGACCTTTTCAGACCTCTGTTTGACTTTGCCACCATGGTCACTCGACGTGCTCCAGCTGGCCGACCTGGACCCTGCCTTCACTACTTCCCAGTAGCGAGGAGCCGCATGTGACTCGCCTGCAATGTGCGTACCCCGCACGCGCTACTCGTGCAAAGCAAATAGAAGGTCCGGCATGCCATGGTTAGTGTTCCTATATGTCCCTACCTGCCCCTGATCCAGGCACCACTGCCAATACCCCCAGACTTGAGGCTCCCAAGGGCACCTCTTGAAACCCCCCTCAACCCCCCCACCTCCCCTCCACTTTAACCCTTCCCCTCTTCTGCCTGGCCCTGCCGAGTGTCCCCCCTTGTTGCCAGGCCCACCCCCTTCCTGTCCCCTTTACACACATATACCCAGACAGCGGGGATCTCTCCCCCCTCCCAGCCTGGACACTGAGGGTTCCACCTCTTGCTCCTTCCCAGGCATCCCTCCGCCCCCCCCCAGGGCCCTTGGACCCACACCCCCTCCACCAACCACTTGTCCCCCACCACCCAGGGGGCCCTGTCCAACCACCCTCTAATGTCCAGTGCCACCACAACTGCCTCCCTGGACCCCCCCTCACCATCTTCTACACCCCTAACATGCCGGGGCACCCCAGACTCCCCCCATTATAACCCCCTGCCTGCCTATCAACCTCAAAGCTTAGGCGCTGCCCTTGTGGCCCTCCCAGCCTTCCCATCCACACTCTCCTGGCTCCCCACATCAGGGACACCTCCTACTGACCTTGCCCCCACCGGTCCTAGAAAGAGTATTTGTCCTTTGTGGCACCAGCGGCGCAAACCGCCACGGGACCCTTATTGCGCTGTTCCTCATGCACTTCTCCACCTTTTCCAACCAAAAATGTCAATGGGGGCTGCCTCGTGGTGCTCACCCCTGTTTTCCCTGCTTCGAACAAAGGCGGCCCCCCACGTACCTCCAGAGTCTTCATTTTACTGCAGCCGCAGCGAACACCCGAGATCGCGGTGGCCATGCCACCGGCGCACGACGTGGCGGCCGGCCTAGCTCTCCACTGTGCCTCTGATAAGGTCCATGCAGCCAGCTTCTGTCAGGAGCCGCATGGCCTCCTGCACCCGCATATCATTGTTGCGTGACATGTTCCCAGGACCAAAAGGGGGCAAAAGCAGACTACGCAACACTGTCCCTGACTAGGCTACAAAAAACTTTCCCTGAACTGACAGAGAAATCAGCAGCCATGTCATCTTCCAAAATGGTGACACGGCTCCCGAAATGGCTGTCTAAATAACCCCGCCCCAGACCCCAACACCAGCCCAACACGAGCCCAATTGGGCTCGGACCGCAACGCCCGGGCCAAAAACCCTGGGGTGCAAGCCTCCATGCCGGTCCGCCGTCCCCCCAAAGCCCCATTGTTACACGGACGGTTTGAGAACGCAAACTAGCCCTGCCGAATATGTCCCACCGGCCCTGGAGGAGGCGGGGTGACGCTGGTGGGAAACCCTACTGCTGCTTTTGTTATAGGGGCCCATGTTGAAGCACTGTTGCAAAACCGGCCCCGGTAACAAGAAGCTTTTGCAATGCAATAGGCCTCTGTTTTGCAATGCAATAGTTTCTGTTTAAGCTATTGGCATTGTAAATGACAATGCCTTTTATTTATGTGTTTTGAAAACCAACACATATATAAAAGGCATTCTCATTTAGAATGGCAATAGCTCAAACTCCACCATATGCGAGACCACTTTAATGATGGCCGTGCCCCTAGATGTTGCTCTCTGTAGTCAGCTTACAGTGAGCCCCGTCTAAAGAAAGGGGCGCTGCCACCATTAAAGTGGAAGCACGACACAGGGAGCTTTTACAAAAAAACATTTGTTGTGAACTTCACATACAAATGTTTTGTGTTTTTTTCTGTAAAAGCACCCCATGCTGTGCGTTCACTTTAATGGCAGTCGTGCCATTCCAGCACTGCTTGTTACAAGAGTAGGAGCGCCAGCATTGATTTCATCTCATGTTAACTTCTCTCCTACTGAAGTGTGTTCCCGTGTCCAAGTAAGTAAGAGCCTAATTTCAGACTTTAAAATCAATTGAGGGTGAGGGGGCAACAGCTAGTCAAAAAGAGATGCACATCGAAGTAGATTCCGTCAACAATTAAAAACTGTCTTAACCCGCATAGGCTGAGAGGGCAGCTGGGAAAAACCAAAGGTAACAAATTAAGGGAGAGTTACCGTGATCTGTCCCTCTTGAGCATAACTGATATTTCGTAATGTTTGTGATTTAAAGGTACGCAAAGATTCTTGAAAGTTATCTCAGAGAAAGGTATCCATGACTGAGACTTCAGAGGTACTCCAGTTCCTTGTGTACCAATACTAGGGCAAGGAGCAGTCAGACATAAAGTCTGTAACAACTAGCCAGTTAGTAAAATCCTCCATAATGAGGTTCTGTAATTCTCGAGACTGACTCCATTTTATATTGTGCCACCATTTTGTGGTGCCCTCACGTAGGCCTGTGAAGGTAGCCTGGCGAACAAAGTGGCCTGGCCTTCTTAGTCCATGTATACATTAACTTGGTTTCTTTCTGACTCTGTAATGAACTGTAAGAAACTGACCTCTTCCCCTGAAACTGATCTCGCAAAGCCAATTTCCCTGATCGATCTTTGTCTGAGATTGCCAATCAATGTTCAGGACATCGTTAACCTTTAGTTTCCTTGCACATGTTTTATCTTGTTCAGCATCTATTACTGTTTCCTTTATGTTCTGACATTACATGGGTTATGCTTTCAATTATAGGTTTTTCCGGCTTTTGGAGATTGAATTTGGGACATTCCTAATGATTAACTTTTGGGTTGGGATACTGTACATGTAATCATGCCATGCCCTGCAGTGCCATCTAAATCAGATTAACCTTTGTGAACTATGTAATTATAATGTTTTGCCCATTTCCTGCTAAAATCCCAAAGGCTACTCACTTGCTGACTCTCCAGATTTTCCATTTGTTTAGGAATGTAATTGGTACAACTCCCTTACATGCCTGGGGCAGGATAAAGAGTATATAAGACGTGAAGTAAGACCATTCTAGCAGACTGCCTCATTCAGTTGCTAAGGCTTCTGTGTGACGTAGTCTCACCTCATTTAAGGTTAATAAAAATGTTCTTTTATATTTCAGCTTCATGTCCAAATTCTTTATTATTGTTTGAATGGACTAAGTATCAGTGAGACCCCTGAGAAGGAGTTCAGATTTCTTCAATAAGCAATCCATTGTGAAGAAAATTCTTCATCAGAGACTATATGTGCCTGATAACTAAATCAAGATACGATCATCATAAACAGGGTGAACTATTGAAGTCAAGTTTAAACAAGAGTCACAATTTCAAGAAGACCCTGTCACAAGAATCAGATAAGAAATCCCTATAATGTTAGCCATGTGTAAAAACTCCAAACCCGTCGTATCTAGATGATACAGAATTGTGAAAACAAATATCTGTCTCAGCAACACATAGGTGGGATACACTGATAAACAGATTAGAATATCTTTAGTTCCCTATGCAGAAAAAAAGCACAAACAAATGATCTATGTAGAGGTTCATGCTTGTTTGAGTGATCATGTATCCTCAAGTGGTTGTAATTCATCCCGATACAAAGCCAGGAAACCGTCCACATTGCAACCCATGGGACAACTAATAGTAAATGAAAAATGATATCAAAACAGGATATGCATCTCCTCAGTGAACCGGGAAACATCTTGGTAGCCCAGATAAAAAGTATGTAGCTACACTAGAAATCAATGACCTGTCTAATCAGTGATAAATCGATTCCGGAAAACGTAGTAGGGGATATGGACACAAAAGATTAAACAGATATGCAGCTAGGCTCTTTGCTTTCAGGGAGACTCAGATTGTGGGACACAAATATGTCCTCAAGCCCCATTTTTGGGTGAGAAATTAAACATTCAACAGAGGAAGTAGACCCTCCACACAAACAGAGATAATTCTCTCTTACATATTTGATTGAGCTGTCCTCAACACAACATGTTAGCAACCTCCCTGGTGAGAGTGGGCTGCTGGTAAACACAGAGGTAGGTGCAGGAGTGCCCCTATTAGATTAAAAAAGATCGACCCATTGGGGAAGTAGCATGTAATATAAACTTGATAGTATCAATAAAGAAAATTTTGGAATCTACCGTTCAGTTGCTGACAAAGCTTGTAAATGTCTCCTCATATATCGCAGTGCCTAATGGAGTCATGGACAAAAGATACTAAGGATAATACTACGGCTTGTATGAAAGCACATAAAAGGGTCAAAGTATCTCCTTCAGTCAATAAAGCTGAGCTTTGTCCAGTTAATAAATGCCATTAAACTGATACACACTGAATTTATGGATAGTGATAGCCTTAACAAAGCCCCTGGGGAGATTTCAAGGTCCGTGCAGGTGGAAGCTGATCTAATATTGTTAGCAATGAAAAAGGAAACTAATGTAAACTACAAGTAACTGTTACTGATGGAACAGAGGAAATTGACACAGTAATCGATTTAGTAGTAAATCTAAAGTGGTTAAGGATATGTTTCCAATCTTCCAAAATAAGAACAAATCTAGGATTTTCTACAGATTAAAAAAATGGTGGAAGTACAAAATCTCAAAAAGTAGAAGAAAGGTGATGCTTGACTTCTCACTTAAAAATAAAACTGAGGAGCAAGCTAGTTCTGATATACATAAATCATCCTCGACTATAAAAAAAAGTGCTAAGCTGACGAAGAACAACCTCATGCTATTATTGTAGGAGGTCAACCAGTGGAAACTGAACCAACAGACTCCTTGAACACTATAAACGAGGAAAAGGTCATCATGTCAAATATTATGTCATATATATCCATTTTCAGTGACCAGTATGCCATCAACCAATCAATCCCCAAATAAAGTAGGTGTTCTTATGGAAGCCACCCTTTGTGATCAGGAATATGGTGTAATATCAGAAAGAGGAACACAGTCAGATCTTTTTCAAGCTAAGGAATGTGCATAACAGCTAGTGGTCATTTTTGCAGACTGGGACTCTGAGTCATATTCAAACAGATCAAAGAGCCTAATGATTGTTAGTACTCTTCCAAGGCTATCAAAAATGACATCAAATTCTTAAATTAAATTAAGTTGAAGCCCTGGTTTATTTTCCATGGGAAAGTGAACTGTCATCAATCTGGCCCAATGCGGTAGTTTACTTCTACTTCTACTTCTACCGTATTATAGCAGACAAGTGACAATTCAATCGACGATCTTAGACACCTCACCTATGATGTCTATGAAAATTACTGACAAAAATCTATATTATCCATTTAGCAGATGAAATGAAAATGGATTTGATGTCATTTGTGATGTATGGCAGATGAACAACTTTTCAAAACGAAAACAGACCAGGGTAGACACATTTCCACAAATACTAATGAGCCTCCTTCAATGAATATACAGGATTGAAACTGGATTGCTGCAGCAGTACATTCTGGACATCAGGTCTTTAAGCATCCACCTTGGAGGTCCTGGTGATGGTATCATCTGCATTAGTTCCTGATCCATATTATTTCCTGGGACAGAGCCAGACTGAAAAGAAACTGGAAGTCTCTTACCTGGATATTAAAAGAGGAAAACATTAATTAAAGCTTTGCAGGAAACTTGGGAAATTGAGGATGTTGTGATAAATGATTATCTGGCATATAATTGAAGAATGAACGTGGTAAACCATTGGGCGGACTAACACTCTTAATGGTGGAACATCTTAAGTGCGTGAGAATCTTCATTTACTTTTCAGACATTATCACTATAGCAAAGTCGGTATTGAAAACTCCTAAAGGTCATCTCACTTCATAGACCTAAAAATAGTGAGTACATACTTTCCACCAAATAAACAGCAGGGCAAACAATTCAAATCTTGGGTCTGTCTAATGGAGGGCACTGGATCCAAGTTCTTATGGTCCTCATTCTACTGTTGGGAGATTTTAATGCAAAAATTCCAAGTCCAGTGTCTCTGGATGAGTTCCAACTTCAGAAAGAGAAAAGTTTGTCTATTCCGGGACAGAGTCCAACTGACTCTAATAGAGGGAAACAATGTTCAAAGCCCTACAAACCTTAAATCTTACAATAATAAATGCCAGGACTAAAGAAGATCCACTGTAGAGGCATGCCTGTGATAAAGGAAGAATGTCTTCCCTTAATAATTGCACTGGAATCTACTCTGTAAACCTTTATCGCGTTAACAACCTTGAAATTGGAAGATCAATGGGGAGTGGCCATACGTATATGTAGCTATCACCAGTAAATTATGTGGAAACGAGGAAGATATGGCAAAATAGTCATCAAATCCGATGCAAGAAGAAACAAAGCATTATATGGTCACAAAATTTTTAAAAAGTCAGATGCTTAAACTGATTCATGACTATCTGGCATCCTATATGGAGATGACTCTACAAGCCATACTGGGGGATACTTAAAACTAATAAGCACTGTTAGACATCTTACATCTACATGTGTAAATAAAGGAAATAGGTCAAAAGGAAAACTTTGGATACAGAAAGAGAAAGCCGGCTTTAGGTTAAATTTGAATAAAATGGATGCTCCCAAATTTGATCCTGTTAGCAGGGGGCGCTTAGTAAAAATGAGAATGAGAAAGAAAACAATAAGGACTGAAGAGATTATGTCTCTGCAGCAAGGGAGATCTAAGGAATATTGATGGAAAAACTTTGGGGAGTTGAAGGAAACTTAAGTGAACCCAGTAAACTTGTAGGAATGGTCAGAGCTCTTTGGGAAGAAAATGATAACAACAAATGTAACCCATTTATTTATTTTATTTATTTTATGGAGTTTGTAGAGCGCGCAGCTACCCCCTAGGGGGTGTCCCGGCGCTAAAATCCAGGGGTACCCAAGTGAAAAGGGGAAGAGAAAAAAGAAGGAGATGAAGGGGAAACTAGAGTCCGGAGAAAAGCCAGGTTTTAAGTTTGGCTCGGAAGATGGTTTCAGAGGGACAAAACCTCAGCTCAAGCGGAAGGGAATTCCAGAGTCTGGCAGCAATGACACCGAAACCTCTGCCACCGGTTCTGGACAGTCTGAAACGGGGCGAGATCAGGAGGCGGAGGTCATTGGATCTCAGGGATCTGGTGGAGCGGGATATCGAGACCCGATTTTGCAGGTAAGTAGGACCGAGGTTGTTGACGGCTCGATAGGTAAGAGTGAGGACCTTAAACTGGATGCGGCTAGCCACAGGGAGCCAGTGGAGTTTCCTCCGGTATGCAGAGACAGATTGACGGTACGGGATATTACCGATCAGTCTGGCTGCAGCATTCTGGACGATCTGCAGCCGACCAATCAGGTACTGGGGGGCCCCTGCATAGAGGCTATTGGCATAGTCCAGGTGGGACGTGATAAGGGCCTGGGTAACTGTGCGGCGGGAATCCATGGGGAGGTACGGAAGGATCTTTTTTATCATGCGTAGTTTCATGAAGCAGGCGGAAGTAACTTTGTTGATCTGAGTTTTACATGACAAGGAGTCATCAAATTGGAAGCCAAGGTTCCGTGCCGAGTGAACCGGGGATGGGGCAGGATCAAGAGCCGTAGGCCACCACCAAGAAGAGGGGATCGAGGTTTTCTGATTAAAAAACAGAACCTCTGTTTTGTCTGCGTTTAATCTAAGGTGGTTCGTAGTCATCCAGCCACTGATGTTAAGGAGGCATTGGCGGAAGTTAAGAAATGCGGAGTCCGAGTGGTCCCGAAAGGAAAACACCAGCTGTGTGTCGTCAGCGTAAGAGACCACCCTGACTCCGTAAGATTCCACCACGTCCGCCAAGGGGGCCAGATAGACGTTGAAGAACAGGGGGCTTAGGGCGGAGCCCTGCGGCACCCCACAAGATAGAGGTTTTTTCTCTGACTTAAAAGGGCGTAGCAGTACCCTTTGACTTCTGGATGAGAGGAAGGACTCGATCCAGCCGAGGGCAGTGCCACCGATGCCTATCTGCTTGAGACGATCCAGGAGGATGGGGTGCGAAACCGTGTCGAATGCCGCGGACAGGTCGAGGAGAACCAACATGGCCTCCTCGCCCCTGTCCACGCACTCCCGGATGGTCTCAGACACCTCCAGCAGGGCCGTCTCGGTACTGAATCCTGCTCTGAAACCGGATTGGGATCCATGAAGCAGAGAGTGGTCTTCTAGATAGTCCGTAAGTTGGAGCTGTACGGCTTTCTCCAGGACCTTGGCGGGTTTAGGAAGAAGGGAAATGGGACGGTAGTTGGAAAAGACAGCGGGGTCTGCGTCTGCCTTTTTCAGAATGGGAATCACCAATGCCTCCTTCCAGGTGGTTGGGAAGAAGCCATGGTGAAGGGAGGCATTCCAGACGGAGAGGAAAGGGCAGGCCAGTGAGGGCGCCAATTCTCCCATGATTTTAGCGGGGATCGGATCGGAGGGGGCACCAGATTTACAGCCAATGAGTAGTCTGATAGCCTCGTCCTGGTTGAGTTTATTGAATGCAAGGAAGGATGGAGACTCAGGGGGACTGATAGGGGAAGATGGAGTGACAGACTCTGTGGGAAAGGAAACACAGAGTTTGTTAATTTTATCCAGAAAGAAATCTGAGAGTCCCTCGCAAAGAACCTGACAGGCGGTGTTCTGGGGGGCCCTAGCCGGAGGGTTAATAAAGTCTTTGACGATGTTAAAGAGCGTTTTAGATGAATTTTTGGCTTTATTAATTTGAGCGGCAACCCTTCAAAGTCACTTGTAAAGCAAACCAGGATGTCCTACTGTCAACAATTAAGGAAATTGAGATAATCATTAAAAATGCAAAAAGATCTGAGGCTCAAGGCTTTGATGGCTTAAGCGCTGATATATTAAAATCAGACCCAAAATTTTAAGCTCAAGCCCTAACCCCAGCCTTTGCATCACTGATGAGCTGAAACTAAATCCCAGA
Organism: Lissotriton helveticus; assembly: GCF_964261635.1. Classification (NCBI taxonomy): domain Eukaryota; kingdom Metazoa; phylum Chordata; class Amphibia; order Caudata; family Salamandridae; genus Lissotriton; species Lissotriton helveticus. The sequence continues at coordinate 447,532,997 of NC_136065.1, forward strand.
GTTTTGGAAAGGCAGCATAATGTTCCTAATTCATAAAAGGAGCTCAAATACACTTCTAAAGAATTATTATATGATAACGCTACTCGAAATACCACGCAAATTATATGCTAAACATGTGTTGCATGTTGTAGATGAACTGGAGGAGATCTTACTTATCGCACAATTGGGATTTAGGAAAGGCTACTCAACTGTGGATGGTTGTCTTGGATTAAAATGACTGGTTTCGGAATACAGCTTTAAAAGAAAGCAGCCCATTTATGCAGTGTGTATTGGTTTATTAACGCAGGTTGACACAAGAAACTGAGCCTGCCTTTGGCATATAATTGAACAATGAATGAACTTTCTTGAATTTAATAATACAATTTCATGAAGAGGCGTGGACAAGAATTTAATTAGGAAGCAATGGAGCACTGACTAGTAAAAGTAATATACCAAATGGGCTAAGGCAAAGTTGTATCTTAGCGCTTCTCCTTTTCTCCGTATATAAACATATTAGATGCATCAATAAACTTAAGACTGCAAAATTTGGAGGTGAAACAATTTCTTCAATTTTTTGTGCTGATGACACAGTTCTAATTGGACTTGCTCCAGTAGACCTACAGAGTCCTTTAAATTGTTTAGCAGAATGCTGCTTTATTAGTGTTTTGATCATAAATGTTTTAAAAACCAAACTAATGGTATTTTCAAATAACTGTTATGTTATGTTAAAAAAAATTCTAAAGCGCACTTACACCAAGCGGTTTCATGGCCCTAATACAGAAGAAATGTGGAAGTGAGAGGTGATAGATATTTATTCGTATGCTTGTGTAAACAGGAAGGTTTTCAGAAAAGTTCTGAATTGGGAGTAGTGTGTTGTAGATCTCAGCTCATTGGGGAGGGAGTTCCAGAAACGAGGGTCCAGAAAGGAAAACCTCAGTCCACCGTGCTTTTTGCGTTTAGGTGGGGACAGTAAGCAGGTGAAGATGAGAGGACCGGAGATTCCGATGGGGGACATAGCGTTGGATTCTGGTAGAGATGAAAACAGGGCCTTGGCCCGCAAGGGTCTTGAAGATGGTACAGCCCAACTTAAATACACAACGTTTGGTGACTGGGAGCCAGTGAAGGCTCTTCATCAGAGGTCTGACATGTTGATGCTTTGGTTGGTGGAAAATTAGCCTGGCTGCCTGATTTTGAACGAGGTGTAGGCGATGTAGTTGGTATGCTGGGATGCCAATATAGAGAGCATTCGCATAATCAATGCAAGAGGTAATCATGGCCAGGGTGACAAGGATGAGGGCTTCCCTGGTCAGAAACCTACAGATTTTTCGTATGCTACGCAGATGAAAGAAACAGGAGGAAACTACCGCATTGATTTGGGGTTTCAGGGACACGTCACTGCAGATGATAACATCAAGGCTCTTTACAGAGTTTACTGGGCGGGGGGGAGTCCCCAGAGAATGGTGCCAGAAGCTGGAGTTCCAGGGGTTGGAGGACCCCCCTGTGAGGACGAGCTCAGTTTTATCGGGGTTGAGCTTTAATTGGCTGGAATACATCCATTCACTGATGGTAGTCTTAGTAGATTGGAAATTACTAATGGAAGTGGAAGAGGAGTCTATATTGAATATCAACTGAAGGTCATCAGTGTAATTGAAAGAAGTGACAGGGCTATTACGCAGGGACACCATCAAGGGTTGCATATATAAATTAAAAAGGAGGGCTGATAGAGCCGAGCCCAGAGGGACCCCGCAGGTTAACTTTGTGTTCTCTGCTACGAAGTTGTCCAACCTGACAGCCTGGGAGCGACTGTGTAAAAAGGAGGTGATCCACTTAAGGGCCAGGCCCCTGATACCGGCGTTGGTGACACGGTCGATCAAGAGTTCGTGATCGACCGTGTCGAAAGCTGCTGAAAGATCTAAAAGCACCAGGGCCTGGGTATTGTTCTTGTCAGCACCTCTCCTAAGTTCGTCCATGACAGCCAAGATGACCGATTCAGTGGAGTGGGCAGGCCTGAAACCCGCCTGCTGGGGGTCAAGAAACTTGGAATGCTCAATAAATGAGCTAAGGCAACTCGTGACATGTGCTTCCAGAATTTCGCTAAGGTAAGGGAGCAGCGAGATAGGGCGAAAGTTGCTAGGCACTGAGGGGTCAGCATTAGGTTTTTTCAGTATCGGGACAACTACAGCACATTTAAACGTGTCTGGGACGATGCCTGTTTTAAGGGAGTTATTAAGGAGTGAGAGCTGTGGATTGGGTCAGGTGAGCAAAGCCTCTTTTTGGATATGGGGAGGGCAGCGGTCATTTGGAGAGCCAGATCCCACTTTGTTCAGTAGGGCCAAGAATTCTTCTCTGGAGATCGGAGGGATTTGGTCGAGTGAAAAGGGATTTTTACAAGTTACGGGGAGGATGGGAAGGTAGAAGGGGGTGGGGATATTCTCCTTAATCAGGGTAATTTTGTCAATGAAAAATGAGTTCAGGGAGTCGCAAAGAGTTTGTGATGTGGCGGGTTTAGTCGTCACTCTATCAGGCTGTGCGAGCTCATTGACAATTGAGAAGATATCTTTAGTCTTGGTGGATGAGTTCATGATTTTTGGGAGAAATAGGCAGATTTAGTTTGAAGGATGGAAGCTTTATAGTTTCTTAACATGGCTACATAAGCCGCTCTCTCCTCAGGGGCGTAGGCACGCCGCCAGTGGTACTCTGCTTGTCTGAGCGCTAGTTTTTCCTTCTTTAGGTCATCAGAAAACCAGTGTTGAGCGTCATGGGGGCGCTTAAGTCGAATCTTCTTCAGAGGGGCCACCTTGTCGCTAGCTACTTCTAGCAAGCGATCAAGGTTGGCGGCCTGAAGAGAGATGGGGGCCGGTTCGTTAGGAGAGGTGGCTATTAGGGATGCATGAAAGTCGTCCATGTTGGCCTGATTCCAGTTCCTGGCTACAAAGTTGCCAGCCGGAGGCACCGAGGTGAAAGGCGTATACGCCATAGTAAAAGAGATAAAAGCATGGTCGGACCAGGTACATGGGGAGACTAAAGGGGGTGAGATTTCAATATTCGAGGTCCAGATCTGATCAAAAATGTGCCCCTTGGTATGAGTGGCCATGTTCACATGTTGAGTGAAGTTCATGCCTAAAAGAAGGTCTGTGAACTAAACCGAGGTGGCACTCTCGTGGGCATCAGAAGGCCAATAATTAAAATTGCCAAGAATGATGATCCTTGCATGATTTATGGCTAGCTGAGAGGTGAGTTCCCCAAAGAGTTGGGGGAACAGGGGCATATGATCGGGGGTCTATAGAAATGAGCACAGATCAAAGAAAATCTGGGAGAGTCAAATTTTACGATGAGGCTGTCAACGTGAGGAGGGCTGTTAATCTGTAGGGAGGTGAATTTGTGTTTATGCAGAATAATGGCTGCTACACCGTCACCAGATTTACCCGATGCCCTGTTTGCATAAGGGGGATAATAGCCGGTAGGTATTGCTGCCAGGATATCGGGGTTAGAGTCAGCAGTTAGCCAAGTTTCAGACAGAAGTAAGATATCGGGTTTCTCGGCATCAAGTAGTTGGAAGATTTCAAGCTGATGCTTTACCAGGGAGCGCGTGTTTAGGTAAATAATGGCCAAGCGGTCTGTTGCCTTAGTAGGAGAGGTAATAAGGACTGATGGTTCATTATGCGAGGTTGAAGGTCCGGGCCCCGTGTCCTGAGAGAGTTGTTCGAGGTGTGGGCCACTGGGATGCAAGATCCCTTCTTTATTCATGGCTAGCTTGACGTTGGGGCTGATATCCCAGTTTCCCCGTAATTTGAGAAGTTCACGCGAAGTGTAGGAGATCAAATGAGCATTATGGCTGGCCCCTGGTCCCGGCCGGGTGCGGCCGGGCGCAGACAGGCTTGCCTTTGGCGCGCCCGCTGCGAGCGTCCGCTGTGCGGTCTTAGCATGGGTTGAATTTATACCCCAGGGGGAGGGGTCAGGAGGGGGCATGTCTCGCTCTCCCCGGTCCGCCCTCCACTCAAAGAGCAATCAGCTGCGGTGGACGGGGGTCGGAGCGGGAGGCGTGCAGCGTGATCAGGGGAATGGAGACTTGGTTACAACAGGTATTTCCCAGTTTTAAAATCAAAGTGCAAGTTTAAAACGTTAAGATAAACACACACGCGGACAACATAAGGATACCGCCCGCACAAACAGCGCACAATGCTTCGGCAGCGTGATGCGAAGGCTATGGACCTTATGTAGGATTGCTGCCTTTAGAAAGTAAACCAGTAGTGGCTCAATGGAGAATAACTGGAGATCATGAAAGAGTAAAGAGAATTAGGTCTTCTTTTTAAAAATAATCTAAACTTTAAGTCTCATATTGACCTGACAGGAACAGAGATGAAGGGCCAGATGTATGAAAGGAAAATGCATTTCTTAACGGCCAAATCACAATTTCGGTCCATTAATAAATGCAATACTGCCTTTCAATATGTACTAAGGCCTAAATAGGTGGCATAGTGCAATTTCTACTCAGGAGAAACTGCATTTTGCCATTACCTAAATAGGAAATTGCAAATAAGGATTTCCTATTTGCGATTTCCTTAGCACATGTGCAAAGCATTTCCTAAATGCGAAATGGACATTTAGAAAATGCTATTACCATCAACTCCAAGTCGATGGTAAACATGTGCAATTTTAAGAAAAGCACCCAAATGCATTTTTTAAAGTGCCATGTAGTGCACATGTCCCTAGGGCATCTGTGCGCTTTACATGTGCACCACTTGTTTTGGGAGTGCAGCAATGTGTGCCTAGGTCCATAGGCACCCTTGTTTTTGCTTTCCCTAGTTTGCATTTTCTGATTAGGAAATAAAAAATTTGGAAATGCAAAATGATTCGTACCCCATAGGAACGAATGGTTTAGCATTTTCTAAATAGCTATTTCATAATAGCGATTCCTAATCTGTTGGAATCACTATTAGAAAATCTCTATTTTTGTACATTCCATTTTGCATTTCCAAAATAGCAATTTCTTAGGATTTGCTAACTAGGAAATGCAAAATTAAGGTTTCGTACATCTGGTCCTATATGTGATGCAGCGTCTCTCAAAGGAGGGGCTCTGTATTAGGTCACTATTCTTTTGAAGAACTTAGGAGACCTATCATTCGAAAATAGATAACCTGTTGCTTTAATACTACTTAACAGACTACGGAAACATACTCTATGCAGGAGCCCCAGCCAAACTCCTGAAACGGCTCCAACACACCCAGAACCCCTCCGCACGCCTGATCCTTGACATCCCTCACCGCAGCCACATTACACCACACCTGAGAGACTTGCACTGGCTCCCTATCAACAAGAGGATAACCTTCAAACTCCTCACCCACGCACACAAGGCACTCCAAGAACCGGACCAGCGTATCTCAACAGCCGACTCAGCCTCTACACCACCACCCGCCAGCTCCGCTCTGCACACCTCGACCTCACCACCGTCCCCCGCATCCGAAGAGTGACCGCCGGTGGCCTCGCCGCCATAACCTGGAACCCCCTCCCCATCCGCCTGCGGCAGACCGAAGACCTTCTAACCTACAGGAGACTTCTCAAGACCTGGCTCTTCGAACAGTAGCAGCCTCCAGCGCCTTGAGACCCTCACAGGTATGTAGTGCGCTCTATAACTGCTATGATTCATATGATTGATTTAATATGTAAATGAACTTGAACTTAATTTACTAATGATTGACCATCAAATGCAGATTAAGCTACTCATTGAGATCCATATTGAAAGCCGCCTTTAATTTCCTTTGTAAATCGTGCACAGGGTAAATACTTCAAGGCCCTTATACAGACCTTTGGGTTGAGGCCTGGTATTGGGGTATATTTGTTCTAAAAGCACACGTTTTGCCTCTTTCTATAGTGCAGAAACTTGAAATGTGCAGTGTAAGCCTTCATGATTTGCATCAGATTTGACCTGTTGAAGTATAGTTGGTTCTGTAGATACACTCACGGGGCACTCAAATAGGTGGGAGCGTGGCGGGGCATGCCTGTCCGCTTTGTGATTTGCAAAAGGATATATCAATGGTCTGCGACCGCAGCTGTGGACACAAATTATTGATCAGATACCTACTCCTCAAAGAGGGTGGTGTTTGTTTCAGAAAGGGAAAGCTGTCCTTGTTTGACAGCTTCCCCTTTGAGAATGGTAGCACTGTCCTGTAAGGAAATAGGCCTCTGGAACTCTGCCTGCTTCCTCAAAGGACACTGACAACATACTCAACGTTTTGAGGGTTTTTAAGGAACACCTGCCTCTTTAATGGACACGGAATGCTTCTAAAATGTTTCCCATTTAAGGCGGTTTGCAGGTCATCAACCCTGCATGCACAACTAATCAGGGGAGTCGTAACTTGTGACATATCTAATTAATATCCATTCTGCAGGTTGTTTTGCGACATCAGGTAAATGTAAAACATGCAAGGCGATCTATCAGTTCATAAGTCTTAAAGCGAATTGCTTTTTTAAAAAACTACTCTGTGTTCGTATTGCACATCCCTGCTTTGCAAGTGGGAATAATGCATCACACTGCATGTCCTTACTAAATTGTAGGGATTGTTTAACACAATTTGATTCCTGCAGTGGCGTAGCAAGGTCTGGTGGTACCTGGTACGGAAAATTTCTTGTCACCCCCGGCTTGACAAAATGGCAAAAATATGTGTTTAAAACACCTATTTTTGCCATTTTGTCACCCCCCTTAGTTATGACACTTGTTACCCCCGGCTTGGCAAAATGGCAAAAATGTGTGTTTAAAACACATATTTTTGCCATTTTGCCACCCCCCTCAGTTATGACACTTGTCACCCCCGGCTTGACAAAATGGCAAAAATGTGTGTTTAAAACACATATTTTTGCCATTTTGCCACCCTTCTCAGTGATGACACCCGGGGCGGCCTGCACCCACTGCACCCCCTTCCTACGCCACTGGATTCCTGTAAACTGTGCTTAAAGTGAATCATTAGTTTTCATAGAAGAAAAATGTGTAACGTAATCTAGTAAATAAAGAATCAATGCATTGTTCCTAGGAGGCTCAGTCGTTTGAGCTCAGCCTGTTTATATTGATAGTACTAAACTATTCTCATCCACTAATCACAATACCTTACTGCAGAAGAAGTTATAACTCACATTGGCTCAGTCAAACAACAAGGACTTCATCTTAATACGCAGTTCGATACAGATGATACTCACCTTGACCTGTGTGCCTCTTGTGATTAAGAAAATAATCTCGCCCAAGCAATAGCCAAATAAAATTCTAGGAGGAGGTTCAAAACCCATAATTGACATGCCAGCTTATCCCATGTAAAACAAATCCTGGATGAATATATAACGATTAGTGAAACAAAGGACTGCCTTGTCATAAAGTGGACACGTGTCCAAATTTCTTTCTCCATGCAAAGGTACTCAAAAAATAAAAAAACCTCTAAGAATTATAATCAAAAACCCAGGTTGATCAGGACTTTATAGCTGGTGTTGTAAGTTACTTATTGGATCCACATAATCAAAAATGCCCTTTTTTCCTTTAAATATTTAAAGTTCTTCTGGAATCTCCATTTAAAGACACACTCACACCGAAATGCATACTAATTAATATTAAAAAAAATATGCTAGTGATCAAGTAAGCAGTGGGCGCCTCAAATACATCTGAGCAGCTGCCCCATGATTATTTTGACTATACGCATTTCCTTTCTATAGCTGTGGTGAGTTCTGTTACGCTACTTATTGACCAAAATCTCAATGAAGAAATCTGTAACCAATAATTTCATAGAGAGCATATGATTAAAAAAAAAAGTAGGAAAAGTATAAACTGCGCCAAAAATTAAAAAAAGGCATATTGAATGATAAATGAACATTTGTAGGATACTGGTTTCGGTGTTAGTCAACTGCTGCAATACATAGTCCATCAGATTGGAAAGGACTATATCAATACCTGCTTGAGTGCTCTACCAGAAAATAAATGAATCAATCTTAGGGAACGTACGTTGCCTCAGTGCAGACGTCTTTCCAAAAACTATCTCAATTCACTGGTACCATTTTACCCAGTGATTGGTGAACTGTCCTCTGCATTTGAAACAATTATGATTGAATGAGCACAGTAACTTGTTACAACTCAAGAAAAGGTACAACAGGTACAAGCAAGACTGCATAGTCTATAGAGGACACTATTAGGGATCAGACTTTGTGTCTACTTCTCAAAGATGACAGTTTTCACCAGAGATATACCACTTTCTTCACTGCCATCAAACCTTGTAAAAGAGGCGAGTTTGATGGTTTCACCTTCAAAGAACACTGTTGCACTTTTTAAAGATATTATCCCGGGGCTAGTAGCAGTGCCCTCAGCACCAATGTCAAACCCCAAATCAATATCAGTTCAAGCCCAATCATTGTCACGCTGTGAAATTACAAAAGTGCAACTTGTCATACATCTTTACTCTAACCCTGTGCTTCTACCACATTGATCGTATCAGCAGGGGTTCCATTATCTGTTTGGGGTACACCACAGGGTACTGAGGATGCTAGGTTATGTTATGTGTATTTGTATAGTGCACATCTGCTGAAGAAGGAGCTGTATAAGCCAAGCCAGACCCATGGCTAGGTGAAAAGCCTAGTCTTAAGTTTGTTATTGAATAAAAAAAATGAGGTGGCTCTGATGTCCAGGGCTGGTCGTTCCAGATGTTAGGAGCAAGGTGAGAAAAGGCACAACTGCCAGCTCTAGTTCTGCGTATGCAAGGGTTGTGTCCGAGTAGGAGCCTGGCAGTGGTGCCTTGTAGGTTTGTGGAAGTTTATGTTGTTGTTGAGGCACGTGAGCCAATGTTTTGTAAGGCTTTGAATATGTGCATGAGGAGTTGTTTTACCAAAGATTACGACTTCAGTTGTGTCTGTGTTGAGTTTGAGACAGTTAATTTTCATCCATCTGTTGACTTTGGTCCTGCAGGCAGAGAAATTGGTCTGGGTGTTTGACATCTTGTCAGAGAAGAAGAGTATGAGCTTGATGTCATCAGCATAGGATATGATTTTGCGGGCATGGATGCTACTGGTGAGTGAGGTTATGTAGGCGTTGACAGGGTGGGGCTGAGTGAGGATCCATGTGGAATGGCACAGTTGAGGTTGACGGTGTCTGAGGTGAAGGGGGCCAAGTTGACTGACTGGTGTGGCCTGTCAGGAAGAAACAAATCCAGCAAAGTGATTGTCCTTGGATGCCACCTTCATGCAGTTGTTTAATAAGGGTGGGGGGATAGTGTCAAACGCTATGGAAAGATCAAGTAGGGTGAGGGGGAAATCAGCCACGGTGGTGGTGAGGCTGGTCTTTGTACTGTGTTTGGGAATGATTCTGGATTCAAAGGTGTTGAGTAGGTGGTTGTCATTGAGTTGGGTAGCTTTGTTTATCATATTTTCCTTACTTTTGCAGGATGAGGTAGCCAAAGGATAGACTGGTATTTGGCTAGCGTCTTCGGGTCTGCTGAGGGGATCTTGAGGAGGAGACTACAGTGTTGTGTTTCCAAGTTTCTGGGTAGGCAGCTGTGATAATTGAGTTTATCAAGATGGGGTGAGTGCTGTGCTGATTGGGGGTGAAGTCCTTTGTTAATGACATGGTTCAGGCAAGGGCCAGAGAGTGCTCGGAGTTTATGGACTGCTTAGTCGTTGTGGTTTCCAAAGTAGTGATGGTGGGCCTGTTGGTCCTCTTAGTGTTGGTTGAGATGAAGAGAGCTGCGAGGATGGAAAAATATGGTTGTGGTGGTTAGGGGGTCACGCTGATTTAGGTTGCTGCCGTAGATTTCTTTCACCCTGTTCGTGCTACTTTTGATGCGGTTGGTAAGCGCATAGCGTTTGGTGGCTCTGATTTGCTGATGACAGCGACCGAGGTCAGAAGTTTAGGTACTCACCCTAACATTGTCTCCATCTGCATTCAAGCTGCTTGCAGTGGCGTTTAGTGAGTCTGAGCTCTTCCATAAGGAGGTTACTTGCAGTCTGGTTCTTGTGGCTTTGTTGGCTTTGAGAGGAGCCAGGGTGTCTGCGTAGGCAGTGATTCAGGTGTTGTAGTTGGAGATGGATTCAGGAGGCCATTGGGTTGAGGCTGGTGGTGTAAAAGTTTGGAAGTCTAGGATGCTTCTGAGATCGTGTTTGTGAAGATATGGTGATGATGTTTCTGCGTTAATGTGAAATGGGTATGCTGATGTTGACATGGGCATGTTCGGACCATTTGATAATTGAGGACTTGTCTACTGTGATGTTGTAGAAGCTGGTGAAGATGGGGTCTAGTAGGTACTCAGTGGCATGGGCAGGACCTTCCACTCACTGGGTGTGCCCAGTGTTGGACTGGACCTTGAGGAGGATGGTCGTGATGCAATTAGGTAGGTTCTCCAGGTGGTAGTTGAGGTCACTGAGGAGGATGGTGGTTTTGGAATCAAGGATCAGGGCTGAGATTGAATCCGTGATGGTGCTTCAGAATTTGGCCCATGGTACGGTGGGTGGTGGAAGAGGGTGTAGTTGCTAGTGATGAGGAGTTTGAAGTTCAGGTGTTCCATACTGGTGATTGTGCATTTCGAGGTAAAGGCACATTGGATGGATATTTGGAAGATAATAGTAATTCCACTAATGGCTCTATTCCTTATCCTGTTTTGCGATCTCTGGTATCTGGGGGGATTGCTGTGGCAGTGGTGGTGGCCTAGAACGGAGGTAGTAGGGTTCTGTTGAGGAAGAGCCAGCCGGTCTGGTGAGGGGCTCCCAAATTTTGGTGGAATGCTTAGTGAGAAAGAGAATGTTGCCTTTCCTGCCTGACTCCTGAAGAAGATCAAGACCAACTGGTCCCAAGTCATTTTAGTGACTTAGTGACTGCTTTTGCTCTACATGAAGTGGTGAATGTCATCCTCACCGCTAGGCTCCCCTTCACAAAATCTAGCTATGCTGGGTGCTGGAACAAGTTTGTAACCTGGTGTGGTGACCCAGACATTGAACCCTTGCAGGCAAAACTGTTGAACCTATTTGTATTCGTTTTCTTCAGCCAAACAATGCCTTGCAGTGTGCCCTGTAAAAGGTAATTTGTTATCCTTTTCCTCCATTCCATATTTGCTGGACCAACCATTGTTGTTTCAATTACCTGTTTTTATGAGGGGTTTTTTCCAAGGTTTGACACACTTTTCCTCCCAAACCGGTTGTGATGCCACAGTTGGATCTCAAATTGCTCATGACATTCTTCATGTGTATGCCCTTCAATCCTGTATAAAGTTTCTCACTGCATCTCCTAACCTTGAAAACTTCTTCCTCATTGCAACTACAGCCCAACGCATGAGTAAACATCAGCGCAACCGACCTACACCACCTTCTTTCCAAACAGATTGGTGCTGAGGACTCAGTGGCCTTCTTGCTGAAAGTTGTGGCTCCCTTTCACGTCTGTCTGTCAATCACTGGACCAGTCTTCTTTGCTATCCCTCACCCATTGAATGAGGAGGAAAAACTCCATTGGTAGGACTCCTCATGGAATTTAAATTACTCACCTTGATCAAACCAAGGACCATCGAGTAGACAGTCAACTTTTGATGGGTTTATCTGAAGTGAAGAAAGGGAAGCCAGAGCAGAAGGGCATACTGTTGAGGTGGAAATTATTTTTCAGATGTTATGAATGAAAACTCTTGTATGTAAAAAAGCTGTTTCTATCAGTTGGTTTGAAATTCTTCTTCTTCCTATTTTGTTGTTCTTTACTTGTATCCTTCCACCCAAATTCCAGTCTATTTATTGTTGATACTAAAAACATGTCGGTTTCAACAAAACATATAAAATCATATATCCAGTATCATGAACCCTGGTGTGCTTATAGAAATTATAAAGTGTTATTGTGGGCAGTGCATAAAGGGAAGTACACTTAACATTGTTTGTACATGGTCTTTAAAATACAGGTACATTGTTGCCAATTAAGCATACTCTAAATATACTTAAATATTCATTTTTTTAATAATAAAAATTGACAAAAAGATAATAAAACTGCATAAAATGCTTTTACGATTAATTTTTGTGAGGATAGGCTTCCAAACCATATTTTATTTGTAGAAATTGTGTCTTTTTTAATATCCACCTTAATCCTGATGAAGATGGGTGAGGGTGCTTTTGCCATAAAGTCTACTAAATCTGCCTTATAGCTTACCTTTTCCTGAAAAGACACCCGTAATATTTGTAGGTTGGTGCTTTACAGATGCTTTACAGATGTACACAAAAAAGTGATGGGAGGAATGCTTGCATTAATCTCAACCACTGGTAATTTCTTAGGGCCGCATTCCAGTCTACTGTTCTTTTGGCCACCATGTCACCTCCAATAGGAACCAGCCATGTGCAAATCAGTCTTGATCTTACCCCAAAGTGAACAGTTCAGCCTGAACTGCCAGGCACGGGCCATCCGAACGTGAACACAAGCAACCCAAAAAAAGTTTAAAAGGTTTTGGGCCTTTTTTGTCAAAAGTAGCTTAAGTCATATGACACGGTGAGCAAGGGACACACTTCTGAACATAACCATCGCAAAGGGTGTTGCACTGAAGTAGACAAAAAGTGATGCCTGGTGTGCTTGAAGTATTCTCAGCCTCTAGTAATTACTCTGGGCTGCGTTCCAGTCCATCATTCTTTTACCAACATGCCACCTCAGACAGGAAAAAGAAATATGCAAACCGGTCTTGATCCTACTCCAACAGGAATAATTCAGCATGAACAGCTAAGTAATTACAACCTCCCTCCCAATGAACAGGGCCAAAACAACCTCTTCAGACGGGTGTGGCTTGAGTCCTATGCCACAGTGGGCACTATAGCTGTAGCTATCAGTCAAATCTTTGTCAGAAAGCACTAACTTTGCTGTCAGGATTTAAAAGGTGTGATATATGCTTCCAGTATTAGTTTCTGGGAATCAAATACCTTCACAAAGACAATGCTGATTTCAGAGCCTTAATTACCACTCCTGTCAAATTCACCCTTGAAGGCCCATCCTTTGTGGAAGCATCTTTCATTGACTCTTCCCAGTCTGTCAAAGGAAATATTCTAAACGCAGAACCAGGACAGCAAAAAATTATAGTGTCCAACATTGCACGTTATTTTCTTATTTTTAGTAATGTCTTGTTAAACGTACTACATTGTGTCAGTGTACTATAAAAAAGGACATTTTAGAATTCATGTTTTTAATTTCCTTCCAATTTGCATACCATTTAAATGTGACTTATAATAATACACGTTGTTGCTTAAGACAGATTTTTAATATTAACAGCTTATCCTGACGAAAATAAACATTTTGAGATGAATCCCTTACTGTAAGGGAGGAGCTCACAGATGTTTTCAATTGGGTCAGTTGGTCTGTCCACTTTATACATCACTTTTTCTCGCACTGCAAACCCCCACCTCTATAAACATTCCCCATGCTTCACAGATCTTAGGAGATCAGACCAACTGACCCAATTGAAAACATTGGTGTGCTCCTCCCTTACAGTAAGGGGGTTGCAGCCCTTGGTTGCACTAGGCCTTGCAACTAAGAGGAGATCCCATATGATGAAGCATGCCACCTTGGTGGACGATGGGATTCCGTCCTATTAAATAGGACTCTTTTTCCAAATACACATAATTTTCCCTGTTTGTACTGTAGTTCTCTCTGACCTCTTCCCCCTACATGTTTCTAGGGGAGGGTACCAGACCCGTGGATTGTATTGTTTGTAGTATATTGGACTGGGGATTGTGTTGTGCAGGTCTTTAAACTTATCCCTGGGACCCCTTACCCACCTTTTGTTTTGTATCTGCTTTCTCACATGCCATGGCATTTAATTCCAAAGACGGGAAGTGGTGTGGGAGGAACGTCTCCCACACCATGAGGATTTATGAATAAAGGGAACCTGCACTTTCCTTGCTGTGGCTGATCATAGCCATTTATTAGGGGTGGGCCAGACAATTTGGTTAATATGAATGCAGGGCCAGAATGATTAACCATTTTATAAGCTATGCAGAGCGCCTTAAGGGCAACTCTCTTTTTAATGGGGAGCCAGTGTAGTTCTTCCACGTACTGGTCTCCAGCATAACAGCAATTACAGTAATCTAGTTTAGATAATGCTAGGGCAGGGACCACTGTTTTCTGCAGATCCAGAGGGAGGTAAGCAAGGATTTTCTGCATGGGTTTTAGAATACAAAAACACGGAAAGGTACATTGGCTGGCTTGATCCTTAAAGGAAAGATTGGAATCAAAAATGATTCCTAAAATCCTTGCTTTTGATATGGGAATAGGAGGAGTACCGAGAGATTGTGTCCAAAAAGCATAATTTTACAACAGTGTGTCCCATCCAAAGAGGAGCACCTCTGTCTTTTCAGAATTTAACTAGAGACAATGGGAGCTTCACTGTTATGAGGCCTCTTCTAACTAGGCTGAGAAAAGGAAAGGAAGGGCTGTAAAAGGTTTACCAACATTTGTATTTCCAAAATCCACAATGGAGACATCTTTGTGGTGAGTGCAACAAAATCACATTTTATTGTGTTTGGGATGTGTTTAAAAAGGAATGTAATAAACTGTGTCCTACATAAAGGAAAGGCTAGAGGTAGACAACCACAACTGCACTGTTTGGAGACACTACACAATGGTATCTAGCATGATTTACATTGCCCATGATTCCTAAACTCATATCATTTGGGAATAACAGCAGCCACCTTAGATGTTTAGATAAGGTCCTTGTAGGCCACGGCATAATTGACAGGAAATTGAGATACTTAGCTGCTGCCACATAGAGCTTACAATCTGAAACCCAAGACAATTTGAGCAGAGTTGTTTCCACAGAGGTATCTCATTCAGAAACCTACTGCTATGTTGATAGTTTTGAAGGATGAATTTGTAATAAGAAAGTGACTTTGAACAATATTTTGTGACTCTTCCATATAATAGAGTTGTGAACAAGAAGTTAAATTATTAACTACAATTTAAACATTCATTTTGTCACTGACATATTCACCTAACTATAAGGTCACTTTAACCTTAGTATTTTTGTTTTTCAACAAAACCCGATCTTGTCATCACACCTCCTAAAAAGTTGCTTTAACCTTTGTTTTTTTTCAGTGAATTTATATATTTTTATTTTACGCCAACTAATATTTTCTTACTATAAATAAAGC
This sequence comes from Lissotriton helveticus, assembly GCF_964261635.1. Taxonomy (NCBI): domain Eukaryota; kingdom Metazoa; phylum Chordata; class Amphibia; order Caudata; family Salamandridae; genus Lissotriton; species Lissotriton helveticus. Next base: position 447,548,093 of record NC_136065.1, read on the forward strand.
CATCCCCCTGCCATGCACACCCTTTGTCTGTGTGCATAACGGAATTGGCCGCAGGGCCAGGCATGTAACTAGGCCCTGTGGCCAACCCTCTTGAGGCAGCCAACACCACGTTGCAATTGGCCTTTGGCCATGAACAGAAGGGGGTTGGCAACCACCCCGTAGGCAGCATACCCCACACAGCGCACAGCCTGTGGTCATGTGTGGCATGGTGTTGTCTGCTGGGCCTGACTTGCAGCCAGACCCGGGGTCCAACTTCCACATAGACAGTCAATCCCACTCTTTGCATGGCCTTTGATCATATATAATGTGTGGTTGGCACTGGGTCTGGTCTTCCGCCAGACTCTGTTCCCAAACCTCCAGCAGGCTGCCAGCCCAACTCTGTGCACACTTTGGCGTGTGCGGCATAGGGTTGGCTTTAAGGCTGCAAGGACCCCATCCCCTGGGACGAAAACATTTTTATTAAGGGGGATGTGAAGCCCCCTCCCCAAGCCTTAATTGGCCCTTGGGCCAATAAAAAGCCAACCCTGTGCCATGGCCAGGCCTTGTGGCTGACCCGCTGTGGGCAGCGGGCAGCCAGGCCCAAGCTGCAAACAGCTGGAGGTTTGCAACAGGGCGTTGAGGTGTTCGCCACAGGGCCTGGCTTGCTGGCGTCCTATTCCCATACTGTGCACTGGCTTTGACAAATGTGCATCGGCGGGTGGTCATAGGGCTTGGTCTTCTGCCAGCCACTGTGCCCAAACCCCAGCAGACCGACAACTCCACACCGCTCACAGCCTTTGGTGTATGTAGGGTTGGCCTTAGGGCCCAGGAGACATCATCCCCTGGGTCCGAAACATATATATGTTAAGGGGGTAGCCCCCCTTCCCAATCCTTAAAAGTCCCTACAGCCCCCATTCTCTGGGGTCAAATACAAAGAAACTCAGGAGGGGGATGTGTGCCCCCCTGCCTCAGGGCCACATTTTATTATAAAGGTGAGGGTACCTTCAGCTGAAGTTACTCAAGTAGCTTTTGAACCTGTGTCAGGCTGACAGGCAGCTCACGGTTCCTTGGCAGCAGTCCCCTTAAAAGCCCACTTTTTAGCAGCACCGACTCTGTGTTTTGAATAGTCAACAGTGTATTGGAGTGGCTAGACGAGGGCAGGGAATTAGGGAAGGTACTGCGGGGAGGGAGACCTGGAAAGACAATGTCTGTGATTAGTCAAATGTTCCAATAACTTCTGTAGTACTGCTAATGTCAAGTCTTTTACTTTCTCAGCCTGTTATGACGACCTTTCCTGAAAAGGAAACAGTGAGGATGATATCCAAATTAAAAGTTGTTAGACAGGAACTAATGTTCTTTAATCTGCAAAGTTTGTGTGTTTCGTTTGACCAAGAAATTCTTTGGCACATGGAGAATAATTTCCTTTAATCCGCAAATCTTGTGTTTTACTTTTGACCAAGAACTTCTTTGACACAGAGAGCAGAATGTCACCAGAAAAACATGAAGTTCGAGTTTCTGATTAAAGGCCGTTGGTTTACATTCCTTTATACACTCCGGATAGATTGTCTTTAGGATTTTAACAACGTAGTTTCTCTCATGTGATACTGTCTATGCAATTATCTATGAGCACACCCTTATCAATAGGTGAGGTGCGATACCGGGCCTTCAATACTGAGGCTGTTATGGTATGAATAATAGAACAGAAACAAAGGAATGCATGAAGAAATGCCTTACCTGCATTTTGAGTTTCTGCAGTGCTGCTCAGCCCTGGAACCCTTTACTGCAAGCACCCGATTCATGGGTGCTGCAGCTCTTTATAGGAGTAGGCATTGCCTTGCAACCCTGTCCTCACCTCCTACAGCAATGCATGCGTCCACAGGACGTGGTACGCGCATTAAGCAAAACTAAAATTAGAAAAGGGACATAAAGAAAAAGAAAAGGAACTAAAAGCACACACAATGACGGTGACAGTGTGAGAGTGCACCGTAAGCAAGGGCCATTCTTTGAATGTATACCAAGGCAGCAGTATAAGAATATCCTGCTGTATAATAACTGTAGCCAAAGTCTTCTGACAGGACAATGCCATAAATGCAACCAATTTTTCATGCACATATATAATGTCTCCCGAATTGTTGAATGCAATCAGTTAAAAAGGCACCTGCAAAAGCAGGCATGACACCGGCTTGCCATTGCAAGGCCTGTGTGTTCAGTTTACTGCCACTTCAGCTTGCATTTAAAACCACTTGCCAAGTCTTAAACTCCACTTTTATTACACATAAGTCACCCCTAAGGTAGGCCCTAGGTAGCCCTATGGGCCGGGTGCTGTTTAAGTAAAACTTAGAACATGTACTTTTAAGTTTTACATGTACTGAGAGTGGCAAACTACTGTGAGGCCTACTCCTTTCATAGGCTAGTATTGGGAATTGCTTAAAACACTCTTAAGCTGTAATTCCTGATTGATTCCTGATTGGAAAGCAGTAGCTGCATCATGTTTCATCTCTTTGGAATTGGTATGATAAATCCTCTTTACTGTTAAAGTTGGGTGCAACATTACTATTTTCGAAATGTCACTTTTAGACAGTGGACATTCTCTGCCCTTACTACTCTATGTGCCTTGCAGCCTGTCTCCACTAGACTTCTGGGGTGGGTGACAACTACACGTTGTGCATTCCCTCTAGACAGCTATAAATATAGGAATGGTGGATGTGACAGAGAACTCATCTGCATTCATCGGCATTCATCTGCATTCTGCTAGCTCTTCCTGGATAGGAAAAGGTAAGGGTAGCTGAAGCTTAAACTTCAATAGGCACTGTCCTGTGTCCCACACAAGGGACTGGAACGAAAGGTGACATGTGCACTTCAAAGACCTGCTTTGAAGTCACCCCCACTTCAAAGGCACATTTAGGTATAAGTACTGGGGCTCTGTCCCACCAAGACTGTGCACTACTGGAACTGTGAAGAACTCTGCCATGAGTAGGGACTGCTGTGCCATAAGGATTGCCATTTTGCATGACTACTTCTTTGAAGGAACTGCCTTCTGCTTTGCTGAGCTGCCCTGTTGCCTGCTGATCTCAGCTCTGCTGAGGACAAGGACTAGGCCCATCTCACTTGAACCCATGGTGACTCCAAGGGTTTGCTGGCTTGCCCCCTGCTTTTGAAGTCAGAGGGCTATCAAAGACTTCCTACAACTCTGCTGCTGGACTCTGCCATCTGTGAGTCGCACTGTCTGATGTGCCTATCCAGTCCTGGGCCTTAGAAATAGTGTAATTTAGAATCACTATTTAAACCTAACTTAGCCGATCTGCAGCGACTGATCCATCTTGCCTCCTCTTTCCTTATTTCTTATAGCGCATTGGATGGTGTACTCACAGTGAAGGATCAAAAGTTATATTATTTCGTCCTACCACCAAGTCACTGGCAAGTCAATAAGAGTATTGGATATTCTTAACAGGTACATGGGCAAATGCTGTAGGGACAAATGAGGATGATGCTCATTTCTGAAATCTTAGTGATTTAGAGAATATAGAATATCTGACTGGAAACATTGACGAGTCATAAGCATTACAGTACTGCATGGTCACCATAGGTATTGGTAGGGGGCTGATGTCAGAGAGACAAGTTGATAGCATGCTTTTCGTATTTTATTACAAGACCAGGCTGACAGGATTGGTAACAACGATAGTATGAATAAAAGCATGGAGATGTTGGGTTCTGCGCTATATTGTTTTTGGCACAGGCAAAGCTTTTTTATCTTGTAACTACTAACAACAAGTAATATTTTGGTTCAGAGTAGTGGGGAAATGTTCTCATCTAGCGTGTGAGTATACGCGTTGTGATAAGTTAGCACTACGAATACAGGTACAAGAATGGGGCGGTTGCTCTGAATTTCCTCGCAACAGAAATCGGCGACACTGATTGGTTGATTTCGAAACAGGATGCAACTATTAACCATTTCCGATTGACGGGGTAGAGAGACGTAGCGTTCACACTGGGCGGGAGCTCTGAATTTTTCTTACAACAGGAATAGGCGACACTGATTGGTTGATTCCGAAACAGGATGTATATATGAAGCATTTCCGTTTTTTGAGGTAGAAAGACTTAGTGTTTACACGGGGCGGGCCATAGGGCGATAGCCTGGATGGTGGTGCAACACTGAAATACACTTCTGATTGGTAGATATCAGCAGCAGGAAACTATTGATATTATTTCCGGTTGTGGGACGCAGGAGCGGACCTCAGAGAGAACGAGGAAAGCATTACATGCTTTTTAACGCGGGAAAATGGACAGCTTTTAATTGGTTGGCTTACACTTTAAATATCCACCACCGCTACCTGTAACAATACGGCGGGATTTATCAAACTGGTCGTCAGAGGAAACGCTGGGCATATCGATGTGCGAAACCATGGAGGTAGGATTGGGTACGGGTTTAGAAGGAATTAGCAGTGATTGCTCGAACGAAGAAGGGTTCATGATCTTGTTTATGTTGCAGGAAGTTTGAGAATAAGACGATATCAGGTTCCCTTTTGGATATTGCATGAGGGTGATTGTACCAGGATTAATATCGCCACAGATCACTTTAACTGCCAGCGTTAATTTAAGGTGAGCAAGCAGTGTCATTCGTTTGGGTATTTTAGAGACTTGATTAGAGGTGAATAGGTCGTCAAGAGATGTGGAACCATAATGGAGTTTGTTCGAATTTTTATTTGTAGACAAAATACTGTTGATTCTATTTTTTAGAAAGGTGAAACTTCACAGACCGTATGAGAAGAATGAACAAATTGATACCAAAATTGGAGGTTAATTAATAATTGTTATAGGTGAGTGCAGAAACTTTTTTTTTTAAATAGAGTTAACCTTGAGCCCAGTGGTTAAACAAAACCAATATACATTTTTTTTTAATATTTTCTGGTCCATGGCCCATTCTTGTTGCACACTACAGAGCAAGATTAAAAGAAGTTATTCTACTAAAACTGAGGCAGAGATTGGAATTGGGAACACATTTTATTTCAAAGGTGAGGTGAGATCTATTTAATGTGACGAGATTGAGTTTCTCAGATAAGAGATAGTAGTTATGAATATAGTTTCCCCCTGTCTAGTTTAAAAAAATGTTAATATAAGTTTAATCAACTAATAAATCACTCAAACATTTTATCAAATGACTTTCCTACCAGGTGGGAGCTGTTTCTTTAATTTTTCTATTTGCTTTCTGGCATTGTGATATGAAAACAAAGAAGATTGTTATATAGGCAGACGAAGTGACCTGATATTCGGAATAACGTTTAGAATGGCATATAGGCAGGACATGTTAAAGATTGTGATTAGAATAATTTTGTGAAAATCACATAAATCATTAGTTATATCTTTTTCTTTTGTATTTTTACAGCCCTGATGATGTCCCTGAAGGGACGAAACGCGTAAGCTGTATTTTCTGGCTGTATTTTCTTCATAAGAAATATTAAAGTTGAATTTAAGAAGAACACACACACGCATGTGGATATTTTTTCATCACTGGTTTTGGACTATGATTCAATGGCAAAAATGTGTTGCTTAAATCTTTACACTTGAGATACTCCTTTGTTTACATTTTCTGTTCTTTGTTCAGCAGCACTTGCGGTGGGCTGCTCAAAGTTGAGTATCTGCTTATTTTGAATAGATGGACAATATTTGCTAGTAATATGCTGCTGTGCACACGATTCTAGTACCCTCACCGTTCTCTTTCTATAGTCTATATTACAGAGACATTCTTTGGACGATAGCCTAAAAGTTGTGTATGCTTGTAACACCCCCTAGCAGATGGGATCCATATTGTTGAACCTTCGCCTTAAATTGTTGCACTCATCATGAGGGTGGTGACCCTGACAGCAGTCACAAAATGTATGAGTGGCCAGAATTGTGTCTGGCTACTTTCTGGACAGTGCTTTACAACCATTACCTTCTATGGTGGCACAGTATGTATAGTAGACTAAGTACACCTGGTCATCCTTCCCACTGTTGCTGTAATAGATGCAGCTCTGCTCAGAGAGGTGCTAGACAGTTCTTTCAGTGGTGTTCCTGGTAAGTGCCTCCATATTTCGTTACCTCTATGAAAGAATTACCTGCAAGTAGACGAACAGAAACGTGCCTATTTTTTCATTTATCATTAATATGTTTCTTGTCCTGTTTTTAACATTTTGCATGAAGTTTTTTAGGGTATGACATGCTTTCACCGATGTATTTACTGTACGATGTGGTTATATATTATTAATTTGTATTCACCTCTGTTTGTCATAGGCCCTGGTGTTACCATTATTTGAGGTCTTCCATTGTTTGGAAATGTGTTTATCAATGTTTTTAGATGACCCTGACATGTCCCTGTGAGTATGTCTGCATTGTTGGCATCATGCATGTTTGCAGTGCTTTCCCATCACATCCAATATATCTGCATGTCACCTCTGTGTGCATGGTGCTACTGTTTGTCATATTTATGTCAGAGAAATGCCTTGCATGTCAAACATGATGGTTAAATTGGAATTTTCATCAGTTCACGCTTGCAGACTTAGGGCCTTATTACAAGTTTGGTGGTTTGACCACTGAAGGCCCATCTGCGATCACTAGGAGACTGCTGTGCATGGGGGCTTCCACTGCTGTATTACAAGTTTCCAGAGGGCCCAGCAGTGTGTCTGTGGCAGTCTAGTGGCAGTGGGCAATGTATTTCCATATATATCAATGCTTGTGTGTACATTCCGACTGCAAATGTGTTGAATGCACACATGTGCATAGTATATGTGGAAAAATACCACATACCAGTTGCCGGAGTTCGACCTATATGTGGGCAGTCCCTGTAATAGGTATATGATATCAAAGCACCTACCTGTATTTTGCTGAAGACGGCATCATATTCCTCCCGGTGAAGATAAACCTTTGTTGAAGGGGACCTGGACAAGGGATCCATATCAAAATCTGCTGGGAAGAACTGGAAAGGGGTTAGTATGAACTCAAAATCCTACGTTTCCGCCGACCTTTAGGCGGCAGTCTGACCTCCACTGTCAGCTTGTCGGGAAGTCAACTCATAATACAGACGGCAGTGTTGCACCTCTGTACCAACCACTGGAGGCTGCCTACCGCCAACTGTGACCCCGGTGGTTGTTGGTGTGCTGACGGTGTCGGCAGTCCAGCCCGCGGTGCAGCCACTGTCTTCACAAGGCCAATCTGCCCAACTATTAATATAGCGGACAAATCACCGCCATAGAACTGCCACCACTGGGACGGCAGTCCACAGACCAACAAAGTCTTAATAAGGCCCTGCATCCTTCATTCCTTGCATTTGCTTTATGTCTAAGATCTGCTTTCCCTTTTACTGTAACAGAGACAGTTGGATTTGTCCAGAGAAATAAACCTGGGGTGATAAACATTTAGCTCTGGACTCACCACTCATCCTTTGTGTTCCAAAGTTGTTCTCCCCTGGCCAAGGAATGTCAATGTACTTGGCACCTAGATACCCTGCTCTGTCTACCCGTGTCTGGAAATGGAATCATATGATTTTACTGTTCTTGCCCTTACTGCCATGTTGGATGTGAAGCTAAGATCTCACACAGTTCAACTGGAGTTTTTGGCAATGCTATGCTCCTGGTGATCTTTTAAGCTTGTTTTTGTAATGCAGCATTTTCTGCACCACTCCTATCCCCAAATGTTTGTAAGCCCAACACTTAAGGTGGCGTTCCAACCTGGACCTTTTCCTGCACAAAATTTTTTTTTATGGCATTTTTTTTTATGGCAAAATGTATGCCATGTTCAATGCAGTTTGTTTGGATCCTGTGCCAGTGAAATGCCCCCACCCCATCAATTCGTATGCTTCTTTTGGAATGGCTCTGCCAAATTAGAGACAGAGTGTACACATGGCTGAATATATTCAATCTCTTACATGCACATATAAATTGTGCTTTTACTGGCAGCAAATGTACTGGCACTACATCTTTTTTATCAGACCCTTAATAGTGTCTAGTCATTGTAACTAGTGCCCTGATTTAGATTTTGGTGTACAAATTTTACTCTCTCAGGGCGACAGACGTTAAATACCCCACCACCCTTAAAGAGTAGTCAAACTCTAGAGATGCCCACTGGCCCACTGTACACCTCTTATATTATATTGGCATGACTGCCATCATAGCAATTCTTGTCTTACGGGTGATTCTGTCAACATGACACTACTGTCTGTCAACCTTTTGATTTGTTTAAAAAAAAAAATCCCAAAGAGGGGGTTTTCTTTTTTAAAATAAAAAAACTAACAACCCCCTCACCATGGGAATTTTTTTCCATGCTATGGTGTCATTGAAAAGTTTTTACTTTCGCTTGCCGCCACGATTTTGATGGTGGCATGTGGGAGGAAAATTAGCACTCCCACTCTAAATTGGGAAGGGCGTCAAATTACTAAATTTCCAAGGTACTGACGAAGTAAGTATGTTTGCTACGAAGACGGGTGGTCTCTTTTGCTGACATACTGAGTACCCTCTCTGCCAAATTCTAAATGAGAGCCCGAGTTCTCTTGGTAACGAACAGGGTTTGAATCGCTTTTTGAAATACATAGGAGCATTACCAAGGAGTGCTTTATGAACCAAAGTATGAACCAAAGTATGGGTTGTAACATGATCCTTTATTTAATCATTAGTCAGTCTAACCAGACCAACGGTGAAATATACTTACTCTCTGGAGTGTTTGACACAATTATTGATCCAATGCTGTGCAACACCGATTGTCACTGCAGGGGTTATTGTGATGTTTACCAGTATTCATAATATTAGTTATTTTTTCGAGGCCTTGGCCAGTAGCAGATGATATAAATTCAAAGAGACACAGCTGAGATTCCTTTCATTCAATAGAACATACATTTATGATGGTGCTTTTGAAGCCCTCTCCAAAACCATGACCAAAAATTGTACATTCGAAACTGTGTTGCGCATTTGGTAAGAGTGAGGGTGAGGTTATGCTTCTTTGTGTGCAGAGTCATCAATGTTTGTTTACAGATGGTGTAAATGTCAGATTAATGAGTCATGCAAAGAATGGAGCAGGAACAATTGCCTGGCCATTCCGCAGGGACAAAGGTCATGGGTCTCCTACACTGTTCAGATCATCTGCAACGAGGCCTGGCCAGAATTCCCTGGTGCTGGTGCAAGGGGGAAAGGGGGCAGGCTGTGACATTGTATTACCATTCAGAAAAGGGGGTGGTGATGAACAGAGTGTCTGAATTAAGCAGACCACTCTTACCCAGTCCAAAGATCAGGGCTTGATCCATCACCGTTATTTAGCTCACTGCCCCATCCCAGCTCAGAACCTGGCTATATGCAAATTAGTCTGTCCCTGGCCCAGTGCATCATGGGAACAGGGCAGACCAAACTACCAAGCCAATTCTTCACCAGAAAGGAGACAAGCTTCCGGGGACCGGTTTCTGCCATTTCAGGCGTCGTCGGCCCGGCTTGCTTGAATCCTGATGGAGCAGTGAGCAAGGGACTCATGTCTGAGTATACCCTGCCACACCTATAGTGGCCAAAAACGATTCAGAAAAGGGGGTGGTGATGAACAGAGTGTCTGAATTAAGCAGACCACTCTTACCCAGTCCAAAGATCAGGGCTTGATCCATCACCGTTATTTAGCTCACTGCCCCATCCCAGCTCAGAACCTGGCTATATGCAAATTAGTCTGTCCCTGGCCCAGTGCATCATGGGAACAGGGCAGACCAAACTACCAAGCCAATTCTTCACCAGAAAGGAGACAAGCTTCCGGGGACCGGTTTCTGCCATTTCAGGCGTCGTCGGCCCGGCTTGCTTGAATCCTGATGGAGCAGTGAGCAAGGGACTCATGTCTGAGTGTACCCTGCCACACCTATAGTGGCCAAAAACGATTCAGAAAAGGGGGTGGTGATGAACAGAGTGTCTGAATTAAGCAGACCACTCTTACCCAGTCCAAAGATCAGGGCTTGATCCATCACCGTTATTTAGCTCACTGCCCCATCCCAGCTCAGAACCTGGCTATATGCAAATTAGTCTGTCCCTGGCCCAGTGCATCATGGGAACAGGGCAGACCAAACTACCAAGCCAATTCTTCACCAGAAAGGAGACAAGCTTCCGGGGACCGGTTTCTGCCATTTCAGGCGTCGTCGGCCCGGCTTGCTTGAATCCTGATGGAGCAGTGAGCAAGGGACTCATGTCTGAGTCTACCCTGCCACACCTATAGTGGCCAAAAACGATTCAGAAAAGGGGGTGGTGATGAACAGAGTGTCTGAATTAAGCAGACCACTCTTACCCAGTCCAAAGATCAGGGCTTGATCCATCACCGTTATTTAGCTCACTGCCCCATCCCAGCTCAGAACCTGGCTATATGCAAATTAGTCTGTCCCTGGCCCAGTGCATCATGGGAACAGGGCAGACCAAACTACCAAGCCAATTCTTCACCAGAAAGGAGACAAGCTTCCGGGGACCGGTTTCTACCATTTCAGGCGTCGTCGGCCCGGCTTGCTTGAATCCTGATGGAGCAGTGAGCAAGGGACTCATGTCTGAGTATACCCTGCCACACCTATAGTGGCCAAAAACGATTCAGAAAAGGGGGTGGTGATGAACAGAGTGTCTGAATTAAGCAGACCACTCTTACCCAGTCCAAAGATCAGGGCTTGATCCATCACCGTTATTTAGCTCACTGCCCCATCCCAGCTCAGAACCTGGCTATATGCAAATCAGTCTGTCCCTGGCCCAGTGCATCATGGGAACAGGGCAGACCAAACTACCAAGCCAATTCTTCACCAGAAAGGAGACAAGCTTCCGGGGACCGGTTTCTGCCATTTCAGGCGTCGTCGGCCCGGCTTGCTTGAATCCTGATGGAGCAGTGAGCAAGGGACTCATGTCTGAGTATACCCTGCCACACCTATAGTGGCCAAAAACGATTCAGAAAAGGGGGTGGTGATGAACAGAGTGTCTGAATTAAGCAGACCACTCTTACCCAGTCCAAAGATCAGGGCTTGATCCATCACCGTTATTTAGCTCACTGCCCCATCCCAGCTCAGAACCTGGCTATATGCAAATTAGTCTGTCCCTGGCCCAGTGCATCATGGGAACAGGGCAGACCAAACTACCAAGCCAATTCTTCACCAGAAAGGAGACAAGCTTCCGGGGACCGGTTTCTGCCATTTCAGGCGTCGTCGGCCCGGCTTGCTTGAATCCTGATGGAGCAGTGAGCAAGGGACTCATGTCTGAGTATACCCTGCCACACCTATAGTGGCCAAAAACGATTCAGAAAAGGGGGTGGTGATGAACAGAGTGTCTGAATTAAGCAGACCACTCTTACCCAGTCCAAAGATCAGGGCTTGATCCATCACCGTTATTTAGCTCACTGCCCCATCCCAGCTCAGAACCTGGCTATATGCAAATTAGTCTGTCCCTGGCCCAGTGCATCATGGGAACAGGGCAGACCAAACTACCAAGCCAATTCTTCACCAGAAAGGAGACAAGCTTCCGGGGACCGGTTTCTGCCATTTCAGGCGTCGTCGGCCCGGCTTGCTTGAATCCTGATGGAGCAGTGAGCAAGGGACTCATGTCTGAGTGTACCCTGCCACACCTATAGTGGCCAAAAACGATTCAGAAAAGGGGGTGGTGATGAACAGAGTGTCTGAATTAAGCAGACCACTCTTACCCAGTCCAAAGATCAGGGCTTGATCCATCACCGTTATTTAGCTCACTGCCCCATCCCAGCTCAGAACCTGGCTATATGCAAATTAGTCTGTCCCTGGCCCAGTGCATCATGGGAACAGGGCAGACCAAACTACCAAGCCAATTCTTCACCAGAAAGGAGACAAGCTTCCGGGGACCGGTTTCTGCCATTTCAGGCGTCGTCGGCCCGGCTTGCTTGAATCCTGATGGAGCAGTGAGCAAGGGACTCATGTCTGAGTCTACCCTGCCACACCTATAGTGGCCAAAAACGATTCAGAAAAGGGGGTGGTGATGAACAGAGTGTCTGAATTAAGCAGACCACTCTTACCCAGTCCAAAGATCAGGGCTTGATCCATCACCGTTATTTAGCTCACTGCCCCATCCCAGCTCAGAACCTGGCTATATGCAAATTAGTCTGTCCCTGGCCCAGTGCATCATGGGAACAGGGCAGACCAAACTACCAAGCCAATTCTTCACCAGAAAGGAGACAAGCTTCCGGGGACCGGTTTCTACCATTTCAGGCGTCGTCGGCCCGGCTTGCTTGAATCCTGATGGAGCAGTGAGCAAGGGACTCATGTCTGAGTATACCCTGCCACACCTATAGTGGCCAAAAACGATTCAGAAAAGGGGGTGGTGATGAACAGAGTGTCTGAATTAAGCAGACCACTCTTACCCAGTCCAAAGATCAGGGCTTGATCCATCACCGTTATTTAGCTCACTGCCCCATCCCAGCTCAGAACCTGGCTATATGCAAATCAGTCTGTCCCTGGCCCAGTGCATCATGGGAACAGGGCAGACCAAACTACCAAGCCAATTCTTCACCAGAAAGGAGACAAGCTTCCGGGGACCGGTTTCTGCCATTTCAGGCGTCGTCGGCCCGGCTTGCTTGAATCCTGATGGAGCAGTGAGCAAGGGACTCATGTCTGAGTATACCCTGCCACACCTATAGTGGCCAAAAACGATTCAGAAAAGGGGGTGGTGATGAACAGAGTGTCTGAATTAAGCAGACCACTCTTACCCAGTCCAAAGATCAGGGCTTGATCCATCACCGTTATTTAGCTCACTGCCCCATCCCAGCTCAGAACCTGGCTATATGCAAATTAGTCTGTCCCTGGCCCAGTGCATCATGGGAACAGGGCAGACCAAACTACCAAGCCAATTCTTCACCAGAAAGGAGACAAGCTTCCGGGGACCGGTTTCTGCCATTTCAGGCGTCGTCGGCCCGGCTTGCTTGAATCCTGATGGAGCAGTGAGCAAGGGACTCATGTCTGAGTATACCCTGCCACACCTATAGTGGCCAAAAACGATTCAGAAAAGGGGGTGGTGATGAACAGAGTGTCTGAATTAAGCAGACCACTCTTACCCAGTCCAAAGATCAGGGCTTGATCCATCACCGTTATTTAGCTCACTGCCCCATCCCAGCTCAGAACCTGGCTATATGCAAATTAGTCTGTCCCTGGCCCAGTGCATCATGGGAACAGGGCAGACCAAACTACCAAGCCAATTCTTCACCAGAAAGGAGACAAGCTTCCGGGGACCGGTTTCTGCCATTTCAGGCGTCGTCGGCCCGGCTTGCTTGAATCCTGATGGAGCAGTGAGCAAGGGACTCATGTCTGAGTATACCCTGCCACACCTATAGTGGCCAAAAACGATTCAGAGAAGGGGGTGGTGATGAACAGAGTGTCTGAATTAAGCAGACCACTCTTACCCAGTCCAAAGATCAGGGCTTGATCCATCACCGTTATTTAGCTCACTGCCCCATCCCAGCTCAGAACCTGGCTATATGCAAATTAGTCTGTCCCTGGCCCAGTACATCATGGGAACAGGGCAGACCAAACTACCAAGCCAATTCTTCACCAGAAAGGAGACAAGCTTCCGGGGACCGGTTTCTGCCATTTCAGGCGTCGTCGGCCCGGCTTGCTTGAATCCTGATGGAGCAGTGAGCAAGGGACTCATGTCTGAGTCTACCCTGCCACACCTATAGTGGCCAAAAACGATTCAGAAAAGGGGGTGGTGATGAACAGAGTGTCTGAATTAAGCAGACCACTCTTACCCAGTCCAAAGATCAGGGCTTGATCCATCACCGTTATTTAGCTCACTGCCCCATCCCAGCTCAGAACCTGGCTATATGCAAATTAGTCTGTCCCTGGCCCAGTGCATCATGGGAACAGGGCAGACCAAACTACCAAGCCAATTCTTCACCAGAAAGGAGACAAGCTTCCGGGGACCGGTTTCTGCCATTTCAGGCGTCGTCGGCCCGGCTTGCTTGAATCCTGATGGAGCAGTGAGCAAGGGACTCATGTCTGAGTATACCCTGCCACACCTATAGTGGCCAAAAATGATTCAGAAAAGGGGGTGGTGATGAACAGAGTGTCTGAATTAAGCAGACCATTCTTACCCAGTCCAAAGATCAGGGCTTGATCCATCACCGTTATTTAGCTCACTGCCCCATCCCAGCTCAGAACCTGGCTATATGCAAATTAGTCTGTCCCTGGCCCAGTGCATCATGGGAACAGGGCAGACCAAACTACCAAGCCAATTCTTCATCAGAAAGGAGACAAGCTTCCGGGGCCCGGTTTCTGACATTTCAGGCGTCGTCGGCCCGGCTTGCTTGAATCCTGATGGAGCAGTGAGCAAGGGACTCATGTCTGAGTCTACCCTGCCACACCTATAGTGGCCAAAAACGATTCAGAAAAGGGGGTGGTGATGAACAGAGTGTCTGAATTAAGCAGACCACTCTTACCCAGTCCAAAGATCAGGGCTTGATCCATCACCGTTATTTAGCTCACTGCCCCATCCCAGCTCAGAACCTGGCTATATGCAAATTAGTCTGTCCCTGGCCCAGTGCATCATGGGAACAGGGCAGACCAAACTACCAAGCCAATTCTTCACCAGAAAGGAGACAAGCTTCCGGGGACCGGTTTGTGCCATTTCAGGCGTCGTCGGCCCGGCTTGCTTGAATCCTGATGGAGCAGTGAGCAAGGGACTCATGTCTGAGTATACCCTGCCACACCTATAGTGGCCAAAAACGATTCAGAAAAGGGGGTGGTGATGAACAGAGTGTCTGAATTAAGCAGACCACTCTTACCCAGTCCAAAGATCAGGGCTTGATCCATCACCTTTATTTAGCTCACTGCCCCATCCCAGCTCAGAACCTGGCTATATGCAAATTAGTCTGTCCCTGGCCCAGTGCATCATGGGAACAGGGCAGACCAAACTACCAAGCCAATTCTTCACCAGAAAGGAGACAAGCTTCCGGGGACCGGTTTCTGCCATTTCAGGCGTCGTCGGCCCGGCTTGCTTGAATCCTGATGGAGCAGTGAGCAAGGGACTCATGTCTGAGTGTACCCTGCCACACCTATAGTGGCCAAAAACGATTCAGAAAAGGGGGTGGTGATGAACAGAGTGTCTGAATTAAGTAGACCACTCTTACCCAGTCCAAAGATCAGGGCTTGATCCATCACCGTTATTTAGCTCACTGCCCCATCCCAGCTCAGAACCTGGCTATATGCAAATTAGTCTGTCCCTGGCCCAGTGCATCATGGGAACAGGGCAGACCAAACTACCAAGCCAATTCTTCACCAGAAAGGAGACAAGCTTCCGGGGACCGGTTTCTGCCATTTCAGGCGTCGTCGGCCCGGCTTGCTTGAATCCTGATGGAGCAGTGAGCAAGGGACTCATGTCTGAGTATTCCCTGCCACACCTATAGTGGCCAAAAACGATTCAGAAAAGGGGGTGGTGATGAACAGAGTGTCTGAATTAAGCAGACCACTCTTACCCAGTCCAAAGATCAGGGCTTGATCCATCACCGTTATTTAGCTCACTGCCCCATCCCAGCTCAGAACCTGGCTATATGCAAATTAGTCTGTCCCTGGCCCAGTGCATCATGGGAACAGGGCAGACCAAACTACCAAGCCAATTCTTCATCAGAAAGGAGACAAGCTTCCGGGGACCGGTTTCTGACATTTCAGGCGTCGTCGGCCCGGCTTGCTTGAATCCTGATGGAGCAGTGAGCAAGGGACTCATGTCTGAGTCTACCCTGCCACACCTATAGTGGCCAAAAACGATTCAGAAAAGGGGGTGGTGATGAACAGAGTGTCTGAATTAAGCAGACCACTCTTACCCAGTCCAAAGATCAGGGCTTGATCCATCACCGTTATTTAGCTCACTGCCCCATCCCAGCTCAGAACCTGGCTATATGCAAATTAGTCTGTCCCTGGCCCAGTGCATCATGGGAACAGGGCAGACCAAACTACCAAGCCAATTCTTCACCAGAAAGGAGACAAGCTTCCGGGGACCGGTTTCTGCCATTTCAGGCGTCGTCGGCCCGGCTTGCTTGAATCCTGATGGAGCAGTGAGCAAGGGACTCATGTCTGAGTATACCCTGCCACACCTATAGTGGCCAAAAACGATTCAGAAAAGGGGGTGGTGATGAACAGAGTGTCTGAATTAAGCAGACCACTCTTACCCAGTCCAAAGATCAGGGCTTGATCCATCACCGTTATTTAGCTCACTGCCCCATCCCAGCTCAGAACCTGGCTATATGCAAATTAGTCTGTCCCTGGCCCAGTGCATCATGGGAACAGGGCAGACCAAACTACCAAGCCAATTCTTCACCAGAAAGGAGACAAGCTTCCGGGGACCGGTTTCTGCCATTTCAGGCGTCGTCGGCCCGGCTTGCTTGAATCCTGATGGAGCAGTGAGCAAGGGACTCATGTCTGAGTGTACCCTGCCACACCTATAGTGGCCAAAAACGATTCAGAAAAGGGGGTGGTGATGAACAGAGTGTCTGAATTAAGTAGACCACTCTTACCCAGTCCAAAGATCAGGGCTTGATCCATCACCGTTATTTAGCTCACTGCCCCATCCCAGCTCAGAACCTGGCTATATGCAAATTAGTCTGTCCCTGGCCCAGTGCATCATGGGAACAGGGCAGACCAAACTACCAAGCCAATTCTTCACCAGAAAGGAGACAAGCTTCCGGGGACCGGTTTCTGCCATTTCAGGCGTCGTCGGCCCGGCTTGCTTGAATCCTGATGGAGCAGTGAGCAAGGGACTCATGTCTGAGTATACCCTGCCACACCTATAGTGGCCAAAAACGATTCAGAAAAGGGGGTGGTGATGAACAGAGTGTCTGAATTAAGCAGACCACTCTTACCCAGTCCAAAGATCAGGGCTTGATCCATCACCGTTATTTAGCTCACTGCCCCATCCCAGCTCAGAACCTGGCTATATGCAAATTAGTCTGTCCCTGGCCCAGTGCATCATGGGAACAGGGCAGACCAAACTACCAAGCCAATTCTTCATCAGAAAGGAGACAAGCTTCCGGGGACCGGTTTCTGACATTTCAGGCGTCGTCGGCCCGGCTTGCTTGAATCCTGATGGAGCAGTGAGCAAGGGACTCATGTCTGAGTCTACCCTGCCACACCTATAGTGGCCAAAAACGATTCAGAAAAGGGGGTGGTGATGAACAGAGTGTCTGAATTAAGCAGACCACTCTTACCCAGTCCAAAGATCAGGGCTTGATCCATCACCGTTATTTAGCTCGCTGCCCCATCCCAGCTCAGAACCTGGCTATATGGAAATTAGTCTGTCCCTGGCCCAGTGCATCATGGGAACAGGGCAGACCAAACTACCAAGCCAATTCTTCACCAGAAAGGAGACAAGCTTCCGGGGACCGGTTTCTGCCATTTCAGGCGTCGTCGGCCCGGCTTGCTTGAATCCTGATGGAGCAGTGAGCAAGGGACTCATGTCTGAGTATACCCTGCCACACCTATAGTGGCCAAAAACGATTCAGAAAAGGGGGTGGTGATGAACAGAGTGTCTGAATTAAGCAGACCACTCTTACCCAGTCCAAAGATCAGGGCTTGATCCATCACCGTTATTTAGCTCACTGCCCCATCCCAGCTCAGAACCTGGCTATATGCAAATTAGTCTGTCCCTGGCCCAGTGCATCATGGGAACAGGGCAGACCAAACTACCAAGCCAATTCTTCACCAGAAAGGAGACAAGCTTCCGGGGACCGGTTTCTGCCATTTCAGGCGTCGTCGGCCCGGCTTGCTTGAATCCTGATAGAGCAGTGAGCAAGGGACTCATGTCTGAGTATACCCTGCCACACCTATAGTGGCCAAAAACGATTCAGAAAAGGGGGTGGTGATGAACAGAGTGTCTGAATTAAGCAGACCACTCTTACCCAGTCCAAAGATCAGGGCTTGATCCATCACCGTTATTTAGCTCACTGCCCCATCCCAGCTCAGAACCTGGCTATATGCAAATTAGTCTGTCCCTGGCCCAGTGCATCATGGGAACAGGGCAGACCAAACTACCAAGCCAATTCTTCACCAGAAAGGAGACAAGCTTCCGGGGACCGGTTTCTGCCATTTCAGGCGTCGTCGGCCCGGCTTGCTTGAATCCTGATGGAGCAGTGAGCAAGGGACTCATGTCTGAGTATACCCTGCCACACCTATAGTGGCCAAAAACGATTCAGAAAAGGGGGTGGTGATGAACAGAGTGTCTGAATTAAGCAGACCACTCTTACCCAGTCCAAAGATCAGGGCTTGATCCATCACCGTTATTTAGCTCACTGCCCCATCTCAGCTCAGAACCTGGCTATATGCAAATTAGTCTGTCCCTGGCCCAGTGCATCATGGGAACAGGGCAGACCAAACTACCAAGCCAATTCTTCACCAGAAAGGAGACAAGCTTCCGGGGACCGGTTTCTGCCATTTCAGGCGTCGTCGGCCCGGCTTGCTTGAATCCTGATGGAGCAGTGAGCAAGGGACTCATGTCTGAGTATACCCTGCCACACCTATAGTGGCCAAAAACGATTCAGAAAAGGGGGTGGTGATGAACAGAGTGTCTGAATTAAGCAGACCACTCTTACCCAGTCCAAAGATCAGGGCTTGATCCATCACCGTTATTTAGCTCACTGCCCCATCCCAGCTCAGAACCTGGCTATATGCAAATTAGTCTGTCCCTGGCCCAGTGCATCATGGGAACAGGGCAGACCAAACTACCAAGCCAATTCTTCACCAGAAAGGAGACAAGCTTCCGGGGACCGGTTTCTGCCAATTCAGGCGTCGTCGGCCCGGCTTGCTTGAATCCTGATGGAGCAGTGAGCAAGGGACTCATGTCTGAGTATACCCTGCCACACCTATAGTGGCCAAAAACGATTCAGAAAAGGGGTTGGTGATGAACAGAGTGTCTGAATTAAGCAGACCACTCTTACCCAGTCCAAAGATCAGGGCTTGATCCATCACCGTTATTTAGCTCACTGCCCCATCCCAGCTCAGAACCTGGCGATATGCAAATTAGTCTGTCCCTGGCCCAGTGCATCATGGGAACAGGGCAGACCAAACTACCAAGCCAATTCTTCACCAGAAAGGAGACAAGCTTCCGGGGACCGGTTTCTGCCATTTCAGGCGTCGTCGGCCCGGCTTGCTTGAATCCTGATGGAGCAGTGAGCAAGGGACTCATGTCTGAGTATACCCTGCCACACCTATAGTGGCCAAAAACGATTCAGAAAAGGGGGTGGTGATGAACAGAGTGTCTGAATTAAGCAGACCACTCTTACCCAGTCCAAAGATCAGGGCTTGATCCATCACCGTTATTTAGCTCACTGCCCCATCCCAGCTCAGAACCTGGCTATATGCAAATTAGTCTGTCCCTGGCCCAGTGCATCATGGGAACAGGGCAGACCAAACTACCAAGCCAATTCTTCACCAGAAAGGAGACAAGCTTCCGGGGACCGGTTTCTGCCATTTCAGGCGTCGTCGGCCCGGCTTGCTTGAATCCTGATGGAGCAGTGAGCAAGGGACTCATGTCTGAGTATACCCTGCCACACCTATAGTGGCCAAAAACGATTCAGAGAAGGGGGTGGTGATGAACAGAGTGTCTGAATTAAGCAGACCACTCTTACCCAGTCCAAAGATCAGGGCTTGATCCATCACCGTTATTTAGCTCACTGCCCCATCCCAGCTCAGAACCTGGCTATATGCAAATTAGTCTGTCCCTGGCCCAGTACATCATGGGAACAGGGCAGACCAAACTACCAAGCCAATTCTTCACCAGAAAGGAGACAAGCTTCCGGGGACCGGTTTCTGCCATTTCAGGCGTCGTCGGCCCGGCTTGCTTGAATCCTGATGGAGCAGTGAGCAAGGGACTCATGTCTGAGTATACCCTGCCACACCTATAGTGGCCAAAAACGATTCAGAAAAGGGGGTGGTGATGAACAGAGTGTCTGAATTAAGCAGACCACTCTTACCCAGTCCAAAGATCAGGGCTTGATCCATCACCGTTATTTAGCTCACTGCCCCATCCCAGCTCAGAACCTGGCTATATGCAAATTAGTCTGTCCCTGGCCCAGTGCATCATGGGAACAGGGCAGACCAAACTACCAAGCCAATTCTTCACCAGAAAGGAGACAAGCTTCCGGGGACCGGTTTCTGCCATTTCAGGCGTCGTCGGCCCAGCTTGCTTGAATCCTGATGGAGCAGTGAGCAAGGGACTCATGTCTGAGTGTACCCTGCCACACCTATAGTGGCCAAAAACGATTCAGAAAAGGGGGTGGTGATGAACAGAGTGTCTGAATTAAGCAGACCACTCTTACCCAGTCCAAAGATCAGGGCTTGATCCATCACCGTTATTTAGCTCACTGCCCCATCCCAGCTCAGAACCTGGCTATATGCAAATTAGTCTGTCCCTGGCCCAGTGCATCATGGGAACAGGGCAGACCAAACTACCAAGCCAATTCTTCACCAGAAAGGAGACAAGCTTCCGGGGACCGGTTTCTGCCATTTCAGGCGTCGTCGGCCCGGCTTGCTTGAATCCTGATGGAGCAGTGAGCAAGGGACTCATGTCTGAGTCTACCCTGCCACACCTATAGTGGCCAAAAACGATTCAGAAAAGGGGGTGGTGATGAACAGAGTGTCTGAATTAAGCAGACCACTCTTACCCAGTCCAAAGATCAGGGCTTGATCCATCACCGTTATTTAGCTCACTGCCCCATCCCAGCTCAGAACCTGGCTATATGCAAATTAGTCTGTCCCTGGCCCAGTGCATCATGGGAACAGGGCAGACCAAACTACCAAGCCAATTCTTCACCAGAAAGGAGACAAGCTTCCGGGGACCGGTTTCTACCATTTCAGGCGTCGTCGGCCCGGCTTGCTTGAATCCTGATGGAGCAGTGAGCAAGGGACTCATGTCTGAGTATACCCTGCCACACCTATAGTGGCCAAAAACGATTCAGAAAAGGGGGTGGTGATGAACAGAGTGTCTGAATTAAGCAGACCACTCTTACCCAGTCCAAAGATCAGGGCTTGATCCATCACCGTTATTTAGCTCACTGCCCCATCCCAGCTCAGAACCTGGCTATATGCAAATCAGTCTGTCCCTGGCCCAGTGCATCATGGGAACAGGGCAGACCAAACTACCAAGCCAATTCTTCACCAGAAAGGAGACAAGCTTCCGGGGACCGGTTTCTGCCATTTCAGGCGTCGTCGGCCCGGCTTGCTTGAATCCTGATGGAGCAGTGAGCAAGGGACTCATGTCTGAGTATACCCTGCCACACCTATAGTGGCCAAAAACGATTCAGAAAAGGGGGTGGTGATGAACAGAGTGTCTGAATTAAGCAGACCACTCTTACCCAGTCCAAAGATCAGGGCTTGATCCATCACCGTTATTTAGCTCACTGCCCCATCCCAGCTCAGAACCTGGCTATATGCAAATTAGTCTGTCCCTGGCCCAGTGCATCATGGGAACAGGGCAGACCAAACTACCAAGCCAATTCTTCACCAGAAAGGAGACAAGCTTCCGGGGACCGGTTTCTGCCATTTCAGGCGTCGTCGGCCCGGCTTGCTTGAATCCTGATGGAGCAGTGAGCAAGGGACTCATGTCTGAGTATACCCTGCCACACCTATAGTGGCCAAAAACGATTCAGAAAAGGGGGTGGTGATGAACAGAGTGTCTGAATTAAGCAGACCACTCTTACCCAGTCCAAAGATCAGGGCTTGATCCATCACCGTTATTTAGCTCACTGCCCCATCCCAGCTCAGAACCTGGCTATATGCAAATTAGTCTGTCCCTGGCCCAGTGCATCATGGGAACAGGGCAGACCAAACTACCAAGCCAATTCTTCACCAGAAAGGAGACAAGCTTCCGGGGACCGGTTTCTGCCATTTCAGGCGTCGTCGGCCCGGCTTGCTTGAATCCTGATGGAGCAGTGAGCAAGGGACTCATGTCTGAGTATACCCTGCCACACCTATAGTGGCCAAAAACGATTCAGAGAAGGGGGTGGTGATGAACAGAGTGTCTGAATTAAGCAGACCACTCTTACCCAGTCCAAAGATCAGGGCTTGATCCATCACCGTTATTTAGCTCACTGCCCCATCCCAGCTCAGAACCTGGCTATATGCAAATTAGTCTGTCCCTGGCCCAGTACATCATGGGAACAGGGCAGACCAAACTACCAAGCCAATTCTTCACCAGAAAGGAGACAAGCTTCCGGGGACCGGTTTCTGCCATTTCAGGCGTCGTCGGCCCGGCTTGCTTGAATCCTGATGGAGCAGTGAGCAAGGGACTCATGTCTGAGTCTACCCTGCCACACCTATAGTGGCCAAAAACGATTCAGAAAAGGGGGTGGTGATGAACAGAGTGTCTGAATTAAGCAGACCACTCTTACCCAGTCCAAAGATCAGGGCTTGATCCATCACCGTTATTTAGCTCACTGCCCCATCCCAGCTCAGAACCTGGCTATATGCAAATTAGTCTGTCCCTGGCCCAGTGCATCATGGGAACAGGGCAGACCAAACTACCAAGCCAATTCTTCACCAGAAAGGAGACAAGCTTCCGGGGACCGGTTTCTGCCATTTCAGGCGTCGTCGGCCCGGCTTGCTTGAATCCTGATGGAGCAGTGAGCAAGGGACTCATGTCTGAGTATACCCTGCCACACCTATAGTGGCCAAAAATGATTCAGAAAAGGGGGTGGTGATGAACAGAGTGTCTGAATTAAGCAGACCATTCTTACCCAGTCCAAAGATCAGGGCTTGATCCATCACCGTTATTTAGCTCACTGCCCCATCCCAGCTCAGAACCTGGCTATATGCAAATTAGTCTGTCCCTGGCCCAGTGCATCATGGGAACAGGGCAGACCAAACTACCAAGCCAATTCTTCATCAGAAAGGAGACAAGCTTCCGGGGCCCGGTTTCTGACATTTCAGGCGTCGTCGGCCCGGCTTGCTTGAATCCTGATGGAGCAGTGAGCAAGGGACTCATGTCTGAGTCTACCCTGCCACACCTATAGTGGCCAAAAACGATTCAGAAAAGGGGGTGGTGATGAACAGAGTGTCTGAATTAAGCAGACCACTCTTACCCAGTCCAAAGATCAGGGCTTGATCCATCACCGTTATTTAGCTCACTGCCCCATCCCAGCTCAGAACCTGGCTATATGCAAATTAGTCTGTCCCTGGCCCAGTGCATCATGGGAACAGGGCAGACCAAACTACCAAGCCAATTCTTCACCAGAAAGGAGACAAGCTTCCGGGGACCGGTTTGTGCCATTTCAGGCGTCGTCGGCCCGGCTTGCTTGAATCCTGATGGAGCAGTGAGCAAGGGACTCATGTCTGAGTATACCCTGCCACACCTATAGTGGCCAAAAACGATTCAGAAAAGGGGGTGGTGATGAACAGAGTGTCTGAATTAAGCAGACCACTCTTACCCAGTCCAAAGATCAGGGCTTGATCCATCACCGTTATTTAGCTCACTGCCCCATCCCAGCTCAGAACCTGGCTATATGCAAATTAGTCTGTCCCTGGCCCAGTGCATCATGGGAACAGGGCAGACCAAACTACCAAGCCAATTCTTCACCAGAAAGGAGACAAGCTTCCGGGGACCGGTTTCTGCCATTTCAGGCGTCGTCGGCCCGGCTTGCTTGAATCCTGATGGAGCAGTGAGCAAGGGACTCATGTCTGAGTGTACCCTGCCACACCTATAGTGGCCAAAAACGATTCAGAAAAGGGGGTGGTGATGAACAGAGTGTCTGAATTAAGTAGACCACTCTTACCCAGTCCAAAGATCAGGGCTTGATCCATCACCGTTATTTAGCTCACTGCCCCATCCCAGCTCAGAACCTGGCTATATGCAAATTAGTCTGTCCCTGGCCCAGTGCATCATGGGAACAGGGCAGACCAAACTACCAAGCCAATTCTTCACCAGAAAGGAGACAAGCTTCCGGGGACCGGTTTCTGCCATTTCAGGCGTCGTCGGCCCGGCTTGCTTGAATCCTGATGGAGCAGTGAGCAAGGGACTCATGTCTGAGTATTCCCTGCCACACCTATAGTGGCCAAAAACGATTCAGAAAAGGGGGTGGTGATGAACAGAGTGTCTGAATTAAGCAGACCACTCTTACCCAGTCCAAAGATCAGGGCTTGATCCATCACCGTTATTTAGCTCACTGCCCCATCCCAGCTCAGAACCTGGCTATATGCAAATTAGTCTGTCCCTGGCCCAGTGCATCATGGGAACAGGGCAGACCAAACTACCAAGCCAATTCTTCATCAGAAAGGAGACAAGCTTCCGGGGACCGGTTTCTGACATTTCAGGCGTCGTCGGCCCGGCTTGCTTGAATCCTGATGGAGCAGTGAGCAAGGGACTCATGTCTGAGTCTACCCTGCCACACCTATAGTGGCCAAAAACGATTCAGAAAAGGGGGTGGTGATGAACAGAGTGTCTGAATTAAGCAGACCACTCTTACCCAGTCCAAAGATCAGGGCTTGATCCATCACCGTTATTTAGCTCACTGCCCCATCCCAGCTCAGAACCTGGCTATATGCAAATTAGTCTGTCCCTGGCCCAGTGCATCATGGGAACAGGGCAGACCAAACTACCAAGCCAATTCTTCACCAGAAAGGAGACAAGCTTCCGGGGACCGGTTTCTGCCATTTCAGGCGTCGTCGGCCCGGCTTGCTTGAATCCTGATGGAGCAGTGAGCAAGGGACTCATGTCTGAGTATACCCTGCCACACCTATAGTGGCCAAAAACGATTCAGAAAAGGGGGTGGTGATGAACAGAGTGTCTGAATTAAGCAGACCACTCTTACCCAGTCCAAAGATCAGGGCTTGATCCATCACCGTTATTTAGCTCACTGCCCCATCCCAGCTCAGAACCTGGCTATATGCAAATTAGTCTGTCCCTGGCCCAGTGCATCATGGGAACAGGGCAGACCAAACTACCAAGCCAATTCTTCACCAGAAAGGAGACAAGCTTCCGGGGACCGGTTTCTGCCATTTCAGGCGTCGTCGGCCCGGCTTGCTTGAATCCTGATGGAGCAGTGAGCAAGGGACTCATGTCTGAGTGTACCCTGCCACACCTATAGTGGCCAAAAACGATTCAGAAAAGGGGGTGGTGATGAACAGAGTGTCTGAATTAAGTAGACCACTCTTACCCAGTCCAAAGATCAGGGCTTGATCCATCACCGTTATTTAGCTCACTGCCCCATCCCAGCTCAGAACCTGGCTATATGCAAATTAGTCTGTCCCTGGCCCAGTGCATCATGGGAACAGGGCAGACCAAACTACCAAGCCAATTCTTCACCAGAAAGGAGACAAGCTTCCGGGGACCGGTTTCTGCAATTTCAGGCGTCGTCGGCCCGGCTTGCTTGAATCCTGATGGAGCAGTGAGCAAGGGACTCATGTCTGAGTATACCCTGCCACACCTATAGTGGCCAAAAACGATTCAGAAAAGGGGGTGGTGATGAACAGAGTGTCTGAATTAAGCAGACCACTCTTACCCAGTCCAAAGATCAGGGCTTGATCCATCACCGTTATTTAGCTCACTGCCCCATCCCAGCTCAGAACCTGGCTATATGCAAATTAGTCTGTCCCTGGCCCAGTGCATCATGGGAACAGGGCAGACCAAACTACCAAGCCAATTCTTCATCAGAAAGGAGACAAGCTTCCGGGGACCGGTTTCTGACATTTCAGGCGTCGTCGGCCCGGCTTGCTTGAATCCTGATGGAGCAGTGAGCAAGGGACTCATGTCTGAGTCTACCCTGCCACACCTATAGTGGCCAAAAACGATTCAGAAAAGGGGGTGGTGATGAACAGAGTGTCTGAATTAAGCAGACCACTCTTACCCAGTCCAAAGATCAGGGCTTGATCCATCACCGTTATTTAGCTCGCTGCCCCATCCCAGCTCAGAACCTGGCTATATGGAAATTAGTCTGTCCCTGGCCCAGTGCATCATGGGAACAGGGCAGACCAAACTACCAAGCCAATTCTTCACCAGAAAGGAGACAAGCTTCCGGGGACCGGTTTCTGCCATTTCAGGCGTCGTCGGCCCGGCTTGCTTGAATCCTGATGGAGCAGTGAGCAAGGGACTCATGTCTGAGTATACCCTGCCACACCTATAGTGGCCAAAAACGATTCAGAAAAGGGGGTGGTGATGAACAGAGTGTCTGAATTAAGCAGACCACTCTTACCCAGTCCAAAGATCAGGGCTTGATCCATCACCGTTATTTAGCTCACTGCCCCATCCCAGCTCAGAACCTGGCTATATGCAAATTAGTCTGTCCCTGGCCCAGTGCATCATGGGAACAGGGCAGACCAAACTACCAAGCCAATTCTTCACCAGAAAGGAGACAAGCTTCCGGGGACCGGTTTCTGCCATTTCAGGCGTCGTCGGCCCGGCTTGCTTGAATCCTGATAGAGCAGTGAGCAAGGGACTCATGTCTGAGTATACCCTGCCACACCTATAGTGGCCAAAAACGATTCAGAAAAGAGGGTGGTGATGAACAGAGTGTCTGAATTAAGCAGACCACTCTTACCCAGTCCAAAGATCAGGGCTTGATCCATCACCGTTATTTAGCTCACTGCCCCATCCCAGCTCAGAACCTGGCTATATGCAAATTAGTCTGTCCCTGGCCCAGTGCATCATGGGAACAGGGCAGACCAAACTACCAAGCCAATTCTTCACCAGAAAGGAGACAAGCTTCCGGGGACCGCTTTCTGCCATTTCAGGCGTCGTCGGCCCGGCTTGCTTGAATCCTGATGGAGCAGTGAGCAAGGGACTCATGTCTGAGTATACCCTGCCACACCTATAGTGGCCAAAAACGATTCAGAAAAGGGGGTGGTGATGAACAGAGTGTCTGAATTAAGCAGACCACTCTTACCCAGTCCAAAGATCAGGGCTTGATCCATCACCGTTATTTAGCTCACTGCCCCATCCCAGCTCAGAACCTGGCTATATGCAAATGAGTCTGTCCCTGGCCCAGTGCATCATGGGAACAGGGCAGACCAAACTACCAAGCCAATTCTTCACCAGAAAGGAGACAAGCTTCCGGGGACCGGTTTCTGCCATTTCAGGCGTCGTCGGCCCGGCTTGCTTGAATCCTGATGGAGCAGTGAGCAAGGGACTCATGTCTGAGTGTACCCTGCCACACCTATAGTGGCCAAAAACGATTCAGAAAAGGGGGTGGTGATGAACAGAGTGTCTGAATTAAGCAGACCACTCTTACCCAGTCCAAAGATCAGGGCTTGATCCATCACCGTTATTTAGCTCACTGCCCCATCCCAGCTCAGAACCTGGCTATATGCAAATTAGTCTGTCCCTGGCCCAGTGCATCATGGGAACAGGGCAGACCAAACTACCAAGCCAATTCTTCACCAGAAAGGAGACAAGCTTCCGGGGACCGGTTTCTGCCATTTCAGGCGTCGTCGGCCCGGCTTGCTTGAATCCTGATGGGGCAGTGAGCAAGGGACTCATGTCTGAGTGTACCCTGCCACACCTATAGTGGCCAAAAACGATTCAGAAAAGGGGGTGGTGATGAACAGAGTGTCTGAATTAAGCAGACCACTCTTACCCAGTCCAAAGATCAGGTCTTGATCCATCACCATTATTTAGCTCACTGCCCCATCCCAGCTCAGAACCTGGCTATATGCAAATTAGTCTGTCCCTGGCCCAGTGCATCACGGGAACAGGGCAGACCAAACTACCAAGCCAATTCTTCACCAGAAAGGAGACAAGCTTCCGGGGACCGGTTTCTGCCATTTCAGGCGTCGTCGGCCCGGCTTGCTTGAATCCTGATGGAGCAGTGAGCAAGGGACTCATGTCTGAGTATACCCTGCCACACCTATAGTGGCCAAAAACGATTCAGAAAAGGGGGTGGTGATGAACAGAGTGTCTGAATTAAGCAGACCACTCTTACCCAGTCCAAAGATCAGGGCTTGATCCATCACCGTTATTTAGCTCACTGCCCCATCCCAGCTCAGAACCTGGCTATATGCAAATTAGTCTGTCCCTGGCCCAGTGCATCATGGGAACAGGGCAGACCAAACTACCAAGCCAATTCTTCACCAGAAAGGAGACAAGTTTCCGGGGACCGGTTTCTGCCATTTCAGGCGTCGTCGGCCCGGCTTGCTTGAATCCTGATGGAGCAGTGAGCAAGGGACTCATGTCTGAGTATACCCTGCCACACCTATAGTGGCCAAAAACGATTCAGAAAAGGGGGTGGTGATGAACAGAGTGTCTGAATTAAGCAGACCACTCTTACCCAGTCCAAAGATCAGGGCTTGATCCATCACCGTTATTTAGCTCACTGCCCCATCCCAGCTCAGAACCTGGCTATATGCAAATTAGTCTGTCCCTGGCCCAGTGCATCATGGGAACAGGGCAGACGAAACTACCAAGCCAATTCTTCACCAGAAAGGAGACAAGCTTCCGGGGACCGGTTTCTGCCATTTTAGGCGTCGTCGGCCCGGCTTGCTTGAATCCTGATGGAGCAGTGAGCAAGGGACTCATGTCTGAGTATACCCTGCCACACCTATAGTGGCCAAAAACGATTCAGAAAAGGGGGTGGTGATGAACAGAGTGTCTGAATTAAGCAGACCACTCTTACCCAGTCCAAAGATCAGGGCTTGATCCATCACCGTTATTTAGCTCACTGCCCCATCCCAGCTCAGAACCTGGCTATATGCAAATTAGTCTGTCCCTGGCCCAGTGCATCATGGGAACAGGGCAGACCAAACTACCAAGCCAATTCTTCACCAGAAAGGAGACAAGCTTCCGGGGACCGGTTTCTGCCATTTCAGGCGTCGTCGGCCCGGCTTGCTTGAATCCTGATGGAGCAGTGAGCAAGGGACTCATGTCTGAGTATACCCTGCCACACCTATAGTGGCCAAAAACGATTCAGAAAAGGGGGTGGTGATGAACAGAGTGTCTGAATTAAGCAGACCACTCTTACCCAGTCCAAAGATCAGGGCTTGATCCATCACCGTTAATTAGCTCACTGCCCCATCCCAGCTCAGAACCTGGCTATATGCAAATTAGTCTGTCCCTGGCCCAGTACATCATGGGAACAGGGCAGACCAAACTACCAAGCCAATTCTTCACCAGAAAGGAGACAAGCTTCCGGGGACCGGTTTCTGCCATTTCAGGCGTCGTCGGCCCGGCTTGCTTGAATCCTGATGGAGCAGTGAGCAAGGGACTCATGTCTGAGTCTACCCTGCCACACCTATAGTGGCCAAAAACGATTCAGAAAAGGGGGTGGTGATGAACAGAGTGTCTGAATTAAGCAGACCACTCTTACCCAGTCCAAAGATCAGGGCTTGATCCATACCGTTATTTAGCTCACTGCCCCATCCCAGCTCAGAACCTGGCTATATGCAAATTAGTCTGTCCCTGGCCCAGTGCATCATGGTAACAGGTCAGACCAAACTACCAAGCCAATTCTTCACCAGAAAGGAGACAAGCTTCCGGGGACCGGTTTCTGCCATTTCAGGCGTCGTCGGCCCGGCTTGCTTGAATCCTGATGGAGCAGTGAGCAAGGGACTCATGTCTGAGTGTACCCTGCCACACCTATAGTGGCCAAAAACGATTCAGAAAAGGGGGTGGTGATGAACAGAGTGTCTGAATTAAGCAGACCACTCTTACCCAGTCCAAAGATCAGGGCTTGATCCATCACCGTTATTTAGCTCACTGCCCCATCCCAGCTCAGAACCTGGCTATATGCAAATTAGTCTGTCCCTGGCCCAGTGCATCATGGGAACAGGGCAGACCAAACTACCAAGCCAATTCTTCACCAGAAAGGAGACAAGCTTCCGGGGACCGGTTTCTGCCATTTCAGGCGTCGTCGGCCCGGCTTGCTTGAATCCTGATGGGGCAGTGAGCAAGGGACTCATGTCTGAGTGTACCCTGCCACACCTATAGTGGCCAAAAACGATTCAGAAAAGGGGGTGGTGATGAACAGAGTGTCTGAATTAAGCAGACCACTCTTACCCAGTCCAAAGATCAGGGCTTGATCCATCACCATTATTTAGCTCACTGCCCCATCCCAGCTCAGAACCTGGCTATATGCAAATTAGTCTGTCCCTGGCCCAGTGCATCACGGGAACAGGGCAGACCAAACTACCAAGCCAATTCTTCACCAGAAAGGAGACAAGCTTCCGGGGACCGGTTTCTGCCATTTCAGGCGTCGTCGGCCCGGCTTGCTTGAATCCTGATGGAGCAGTGAGCAAGGGACTCATGTCTGAGTATACCCTGCCACACCTATAGTGGCCAAAAACGATTCAGAAAAGGGGGTGGTGATGAACAGAGTGTCTGAATTAAGCAGACCACTCTTACCCAGTCCAAAGATCAGGGCTTGATCCATCACCGTTATTTAGCTCACTGCCCCATCCCAGCTCAGAACCTGGCTATATGCAAATTAGTCTGTCCCTGGCCCAGTGCATCATGGGAACAGGGCAGACCAAACTACCAAGCCAATTCTTCACCAGAAAGGAGACAAGTTTCCGGGGACCGGTTTCTGCCATTTCAGGCGTCGTCGGCCCGGCTTGCTTGAATCCTGATGGAGCAGTGAGCAAGGGACTCATGTCTGAGTATACCCTGCCACACCTATAGTGGCCAAAAACGATTCAGAAAAGGGGGTGGTGATGAACAGAGTGTCTGAATTAAGCAGACCACTCTTACCCAGTCCAAAGATCAGGGCTTGATCCATCACCGTTATTTAGCTCACTGCCCCATCCCAGCTCAGAACCTGGCTATATGCAAATTAGTCTGTCCCTGGCCCAGTGCATCATGGGAACAGGGCAGACGAAACTACCAAGCCAATTCTTCACCAGAAAGGAGACAAGCTTCCGGGGACCGGTTTCTGCCATTTTAGGCGTCGTCGGCCCGGCTTGCTTGAATCCTGATGGAGCAGTGAGCAAGGGACTCATGTCTGAGTATACCCTGCCACACCTATAGTGGCCAAAAACGATTCAGAAAAGGGGGTGGTGATGAACAGAGTGTCTGAATTAAGCAGACCACTCTTACCCAGTCCAAAGATCAGGGCTTGATCCATCACCGTTATTTAGCTCACTGCCCCATCCCAGCTCAGAACCTGGCTATATGCAAATTAGTCTGTCCCTGGCCCAGTGCATCATGGGAACAGGGCAGACCAAACTACCAAGCCAATTCTTCACCAGAAAGGAGACAAGCTTCCGGGGACCGGTTTCTGCCATTTCAGGCGTCGTCGGCCCGGCTTGCTTGAATCCTGATGGAGCAGTGAGCAAGGGACTCATGTCTGAGTATACCCTGCCACACCTATAGTGGCCAAAAACGATTCAGAAAAGGGGGTGGTGATGAACAGAGTGTCTGAATTAAGCAGACCACTCTTACCCAGTCCAAAGATCAGGGCTTGATCCATCACCGTTATTTAGCTCACTGCCCCATCCCAGCTCAGAACCTGGCTATATGCAAATTTGTCTGTCCCTGGCCCAGTACATCATGGGAACAGGGCAGACCAAACTACCAAGCCAATTCTTCACCAGAAAGGAGACAAGCTTCCGGGGACCGGTTTCTGCCATTTCAGGCATCGTCGGCCCGGCTTGCTTGAATCCTGATGGAGCAGTGAGCAAGGGACTCATGTCTGAGTATACCCTGCCACACCTATAGTGGCCAAAAACGATTCAGAAAAGGGGGTGGTGATGAACAGAGTGTCTGAATTAAGCAGACCACTCTTACCCAGTCCAAAGATCAGGGCTTGATCCATCACCGTTAATTAGCTCACTGCCCCATCCCAGCTCAGAACCTGGCTATATGCAAATTAGTCTGTCCCTGGCCCAGTGCATCATGGGAACAGGGCAGACCAAACTACCAAGCCAATTCTTCACCAGAAAGGAGACAAGCTTCCGGGGACCGGTTTCTGCCATTTCAGGCGTCGTCGGCCCGGCTTGCTTGAATCCTGATGGAGCAGTGAGCAAGGGACTCATGTCTGAGTCTACCCTGCCACACCTATAGTGGCCAAAAACGATTCAGAAAAGGGGGTGGTGATGAACAGAGTGTCTGAATTAAGCAGACCACTCTTACCCAGTCCAAAGATCAGGGCTTGATCCATACCGTTATTTAGCTCACTGCCCCATCCCAGCTCAGAACCTGGCTATATGCAAATTAGTCTGTCCCTGGCCCAGTGCATCATGGTAACAGGTCAGACCAAACTACCAAGCCAATTCTTCACCAGAAAGGAGACAAGCTTCCGGGGACCGGTTTCTGCCATTTCAGGCGTCGTCGGCCCGGCTTGCTTGAATCCTGATGGAGCAGTGAGCAAGGGACTCATGTCTGAGTGTACCCTGCCACACCTATAGTGGCCAAAAACGATTCAGAAAAGGGGGTGGTGATGAACAGAGTGTCTGAATTAAGCAGACCACTCTTACCCAGTCCAAAGATCAGGGCTTGATCCATCACCGTTATTTAGCTCACTGCCCCATCCCAGCTCAGAACCTGGCTATATGCAAATTAGTCTGTCCCTGGCCCAGTGCATCATGGGAACAGGGCAGACCAAACTACCAAGCCAATTCTTCACCAGAAAGGAGACAAGCTTCCGGGGACCGGTTTCTGCCATTTCAGGCGTCGTCGGCCCGGCTTGCTTGAATCCTGATGGGGCAGTGAGCAAGGGACTCATGTCTGAGTGTACCCTGCCACACCTATAGTGGCCAAAAACGATTCAGAAAAGGGGGTGGTGATGAACAGAGTGTCTGAATTAAGCAGACCACTCTTACCCAGTCCAAAGATCAGGGCTTGATCCATCACCATTATTTAGCTCACTGCCCCATCCCAGCTCAGAACCTGGCTATATGCAAATTAGTCTGTCCCTGGCCCAGTGCATCACGGGAACAGGGCAGACCAAACTACCAAGCCAATTCTTCACCAGAAAGGAGACAAGCTTCCGGGGACCGGTTTCTGCCATTTCAGGCGTCGTCGGCCCGGCTTGCTTGAATCCTGATGGAGCAGTGAGCAAGGGACTCATGTCTGAGTATACCCTGCCACACCTATAGTGGCCAAAAACGATTCAGAAAAGGGGGTGGTGATGAACAGAGTGTCTGAATTAAGCAGACCACTCTTACCCAGTCCAAAGATCAGGGCTTGATCCATCACCGTTATTTAGCTCACTGCCCCATCCCAGCTCAGAACCTGGCTATATGCAAATTAGTCTGTCCCTGGCCCAGTGCATCATGGGAACAGGGCAGACCAAACTACCAAGCCAATTCTTCACCAGAAAGGAGACAAGCTTCCGGGGACCGGTTTCTGCCATTTCAGGCGTCGTCGGCCCGGCTTGCTTGAATCCTGATGGAGCAGTGAGCAAGGGACTCATGTCTGAGTATACCCTGCCACACCTATAGTGGCCAAAAACGATTCAGAAAAGGGGGTGGTGATGAACAGAGTGTCTGAATTAAGCAGACCACTCTTACCCAGTCCAAAGATCAGGGCTTGATCCATCACCGTTATTTAGCTCACTGCCCCATCCCAGCTCAGAACCTGGCTATATGCAAATTAGTCTGTCCCTGGCCCAGTGCATCATGGGAACAGGGCAGACCAAACTACCAAGCCAATTCTTCACCAGAAAGGAGACAAGCTTCCGGGGACCGGTTTCTGCCATTTTAGGCGTCGTCGGCCCGGCTTGCTTGAATCCTGATGGAGCAGTGAGCAAGGGACTCATGTCTGAGTATACCCTGCCACACCTATAGTGGCCAAAAACGATTCAGAAAAGGGGGTGGTGATGAACAGAGTGTCTGAATTAAGCAGACCACTCTTACCCAGTCCAAAGATCAGGGCTTGATCCATCACCGTTATTTAGCTCACTGCCCCATCCCAGCTCAGAACCTGGCTATATGCAA
The DNA here is from genome assembly GCF_964261635.1 of Lissotriton helveticus. Classification (NCBI taxonomy): domain Eukaryota; kingdom Metazoa; phylum Chordata; class Amphibia; order Caudata; family Salamandridae; genus Lissotriton; species Lissotriton helveticus. The sequence continues at coordinate 447,581,886 of NC_136065.1, forward strand.
ATTAGTCTGTCCCTGGCCCAGTGCATCATGGGAACAGGGCAGACCAAACTACCAAGCCAATTCTTCACCAGAAAGGAGACAAGCTTCCGGGGACCGGTTTCTGCCATTTCAGGCGTCGTCGGCCCGGCTTGCTTGAATCCTGATGGAGCAGTGAGCAAGGGACTCATGTCTGAGTATACCCTGCCACACCTATAGTGGCCAAAAACGATTCAGAAAAGGGGGTGGTGATGAACAGAGTGTCTGAATTAAGCAGACCACTCTTACCCAGTCCAAAGATCAGGGCTTGATCCATCACCGTTATTTAGCTCACTGCCCCATCCCAGCTCAGAACCTGGCTATATGCAAATTTGTCTGTCCCTGGCCCAGTACATCATGGGAACAGGGCAGACCAAACTACCAAGCCAATTCTTCACCAGAAAGGAGACAAGCTTCCGGGGACCGGTTTCTGCCATTTCAGGCATCGTCGGCCCGGCTTGCTTGAATCCTGATGGAGCAGTGAGCAAGGGACTCATGTCTGAGTATACCCTGCCACACCTATAGTGGCCAAAAACGATTCAGAAAAGGGGGTGGTGATGAACAGAGTGTCTGAATTAAGCAGACCACTCTTACCCAGTCCAAAGATCAGGGCTTGATCCATCACCGTTATTTAGCTCACTGCCCCATCCCAGCTCAGAACCTGGCTATATGCAAATTAGTCTGTCCCTGGCCCAGTGCATCATGGGAACAGGGCAGACCAAACTACCAAGCCAATTCTTCACCAGAAAGGAGACAAGCTTCCGGGGACCGGTTTCTGCCATTTCAGGCGTCGTCGGCCCGGCTTGCTTGAATCCTGATGGAGCAGTGAGCAAGGGACTCATGTCTGAGTCTACCCTGCCACACCTATAGTGGCCAAAAACGATTCAGAAAAGGGGGTGGTGATGAACAGAGTGTCTGAATTAAGCAGACCACTCTTACCCAGTCCAAAGATCAGGGCTTGATCCATCACCGTTATTTAGCTCACTGCCCCATCCCAGCTCAGAACCTGGCTATATGCAAATTAGTCTGTCCCTGGCCCAGTGCATCATGGGAACAGGGCAGACCAAACTACCAAGCCAATTCTTCACCAGAAAGGAGACAAGCTTCCGGGGACCGGTTTCTGCCATTTCAGGCGTCGTCGGCCCGGCTTGCTTGAATCCTGATGGAGCAGTGAGCAAGGGACTCATGTCTGAGTATACCCTGCCATACCTATAGTGGCCAAAAACGATTCAGAAAAGGGGGTGGTAATGAACAGAGTGTCTGAATTAAGCAGACCACTCTTACCCAGTCCAAAGATCAGGGCTTGATCCATCACCGTTATTTAGCTCACTGCCCCATCCCAGCTCAGAACCTGGCTATATGCAAATTAGTCTGTCCCTGGCCCAGTGCATCATGGGAACAGGGCAGACCAAACTACCAAGCCAATTTTTCACCAGAAAGGAGACAAGCTTCCGGGGACCGGTTTCTGCCATTTCAGGCGTCGTCGGCCCGGCTTGCTTGAATCCTGATGGAGCAGTGAGCAAGGGACTCATGTCTGAGTATACCCTTGCACACCTATAGTGGCCAAAAACGATTCAGAAAAGGGGGTGGTGATGAACAGAGTGTCTGAATTAAGCAGACCACTCTTACCCAGTCCAAAGATCAGGGCTTGATCCATCACCGTTATTTAGCTCACTGCCCCATCCCAGCTCAGAATCGTGGAAGAGGTGTGGCGCCGCGGCCAGGGCGACTGACGCTGGAATCTGGGGACCACGGTTCGATCCCCGGCTCCGGCGGCAGGTCAGCCCAGCACCATGTGACTCTGGGCAATAGCTCGCTTAATCTTCCCGACGGCCCCCCAGCGCCTAGAGACCCTTACGGGTGATTGTGCGCTTTAAAAAAAAAAAAAAAAACCTGGCTATATGCAAATTAGTCTGTCCCTGGCCCAGTGCATCATGGGAACAGGGCAGACCAAACTACCAAGCCAATTCTTCACCAGAAAGGAGACAAGCTTCCGGGGACCGGTTTCTGCCATTTCAGGCGTCGTCGGCCCGGCTTGCTTGAATCCTGATGGAGCAGTGAGCAAGGGACTCATGTCTGAGTATACCCTGCCACACCTATAGTGGCCAAAAACGATTCAGAAAAGGGGGTGGTGATGAACAGAGTGTCTGAATTAAGCAGACCACTCTTACCCAGTCCAAAGATCAGGGCTTGATCCATCACCGTTATTTAGCTCACTGCCCCATCCCAGCTCGGAACCTGGCTATATGCAAATTAGTCTGTCCCTGGCCCAGTGCATCATGGGAACAGGGCAGACCAAACTACCAAGCCAATTCTTCACCAGAAAGGAGACAAGCTTCCGGTGACCGGTTTCTGCCATTTCAGGCGTCGTCGGCCCGGCTTGCTTGAATCCTGATGGAGCAGTGAGCAAGGGACTCATGTCTGAGTATACCCTGCCACACCTATAGTGGCCAAAAACGATTCAGAAAAGGGGGTGGTGATGAACAGAGTGTCTGAATTAAGCAGACCACTCTTACCCAGTCCAAAGATCAGGGCTTGATCCATCACCGTTATTTAGCTCACTGCCCCATCCCAGCTCAGAACCTGGCTATATGCAAATTAGTCTGTCCCTGGCCCAGTGCATCATGGGAACAGGGCAGACCAAACTACCAAGCCAATTCTTCACCAGAAAGGAGACAAGCTTCCAGGGACCGGTTTCTGCCATTTCAGGCGTCGTCGGACCGGCTTGCTTGAATCCCGATGGAGCAGTGAGCAAGGGACTCATGTCTGAGTATACCCTGCCACACCTATAGTGGCCAAAAACGATTCAGAAAAGGGGGTGGTGATGAACAGAGTGTCTGAATTAAGCAGACCACTCTTACCCAGTCCAAAGATCAGGGCTTGATCCATCACCGTTATTTAGCTCACTGCCCCATGCCAGCTCAGAACCTGGCTATATGCAAATTAGTCTATCCCTGGCCCAGTGCATCATGGGAACAGGGCAGACCAAACTACCAAGCCAATTCTTCACCAGAAAGGAGACAAGCTTCCGGGGACCGGTTTCTGCCATTTCAGGCATCGTCGGCCTGGCTTGCTTGAATCCTGATGGAGCAGTGAGCAAGGGACTCATGTCTGAGTATACCCTGCCACACCTATAGTGGCCAAAAACGATTCAGAAAAGGGGGTGGTGATGAACAGAGTGTCTGAATTAAGCAGACCACTCTTACCCATTCCAAAGATCAGGGCTTGATCCATCACCGTTATTTAGCTCACTGCCCCATCCCAGCTCAGAACCTGGCTATATGCAAATTAGTCTGTCCCTGGCCCAGTGCATCATGGGAACAGGGCAGACCAAACTACCAAGCCAATTCTTCACCAGAAAGGAGACAAGCTTCCGGGGACCGGTTTCTGCCATTTCAGGCGTCGTCGGCCCGGCTTGCTTGAATCCTGATGGAGCAGTGAGCAAGGGACTCATGTCTGAGTATACCCTGTCACACCTATAGTGGCCAAAAACGATTCAGAAAAGGGGGTGGTGATGAACAGAGTGTCTGAATTAAGCAGACCACTCTTACCCAGTCCAAAGATCAGGGCTTGATCCATCACCGTTATTTAGCTCACTGCCCCATCCCAGCTCAGAACCTGGCTATATGAAAATTAGTCTGTCCCTGGCCCAGTGCATCATGGGAACAGGGCAGACCAAACTACCAAGCCAATTCTTCACCAGAAAGGAGACAAGCTTCCGGGGACCGGTTTCTGCCATTTCAGGCGTCATCGGCCGGCTTGCTTGAATCCTGATGGAGCAGTGAGCAAGGGACTCATGTCTGAGTATACCCTGCCACACCTATAGTGGCCAAAAACTATTCAGAAAAGGGGGTGGCGATGAACAGAGTGTCTGAATTAGGCAGACCACTCTTACCCAGTCCAAAGATCAGGGCTTGATCCATCACCGTTATTTAGCTCACTGCCCCATCCCAGCTCAGAACCTGACTATATGCAAATTAGTCTGTCCCTGGCCCAGTGCATCATGGGAACAGGGCAGACCAAACTACCAACCCAATTCTTCACCAGAAAGGAGACAAGCTTCCGGGGACCGGTTTCTGCCATTTCAGGCGTCGTTGTATTACATTCTATGTAGAACCTCATTTTACATTCTATGTAGAATCTCTGATGTAGAATCTCTCTGACTGTAGTCCATGTTTGTAGGTTGGAGACTTGCCGTTGATGGCTGAGGTGCATAAATCCTACGTGCCTCTTACCTTGATGTACCTGGATCATTATTACCTACTGAAGACACCACATATATTTGGCGACAATGCGAGGGCATTCTCTCACCTCAACATCCAGCAATTGATGCCATTTTCCCCTCGAGAATATATTGTGTAAATCTTCCTCCTCCAGCGGCTGTGTATTCTCAAGAAGAGAAGGTTTGAGACTTCTCCAGCGGCTGTTGTGTGGCTCCGGAATCTATGGTCTGGTGACTCCGGCACATAAAATATCCTGGTGAGGAGGTTAGAGGGAGGGGCAAGTGGTGGAACGGCATCAGAAAGTCAAGGTCTGGTTTAGGCCTGAAATACTTCTGCGTTCCAGGAGCAGGTGACGTTTACACCTGTGTTGCTAAGTACAGGCGCCATCTTCAGAGGTTGGGAAGCTGTTTGACGGTGGAGTCACATGCGTCGTCACACACAGGAGACATTTTATAGACTTGGGAAGTATTTTGTTTGGAAAGCTTTTTGGCGGTGAATTAACGTGCGTCGTCATGCACAGGAGCCATCTTGTACAGTTGGGAAGCTTCTCATTATTACGAGTGGTTTGTGCGGCAATCTTATGCTTTCCTCGTTTCTTTATTGGCGAAGCGTCTGCATTATCGGCGGAGTGTTTAGAAGCCTGCATCTTTAGTGGCTGGCACACCAGCGAGTTTAAGAAATTATTTATCAGGCGAGCGTCTTCTTTATCAGTGAAGTGTTTTCAAGCCAGCATCTTTGGTGACTGGCACACCATTGAGTTTAAGAAAGGGAATAAACAGAACCCGTAAATTTTAGTTTTTTTTTTAGAAGCATCATCATGTCGGTATCTTTGGTGACTGGAACAACAGTAGCGAAGCAAGGGAATTTTTCTAGCCGGTAATGTTGGTATCTGACACATCAGTGAACTTTAGTTGCAGTTGAAACTTGGTGTCATAAATGTTGTTTGGCATACCAGCATATGTTGTGTCAGCATCAATTCATCAGTGATTGACACAACTTTATGACATTTCTTGCATAGTAAGGGTTATGTTTTGCTGTATGCCTTAAGGAGTCTTGTTTTTTTATTATATTTAGCTGTATGCCTTGAGGAGTCTTGTTTTTTCTTTCAGGGTGTCATAACATCTCATTATTAAAAAATGTATTTATTTATTTAAACAACAGGATATCATATTATAGTTTTAAGTGTAATCAAATGTAGCTTGCTTCCATTGGTTCTATCATTCATCATTCCTATTAGTAAAATAGAATATATATATTTTTTATATATAATTTGTTTGAAGGGGATATTGAAGCACCATGCAGAATGTTACACAACCACCTTTCTTCTTGACAAGTCCATGTGAACCAAGTGTAAAATGGCAAAAGTGGAAAAATATATTTGTGAATTACGCTAGAGTCTGTGGGAAAAATCTAAGTGCAGAACGGAAACATTCTTTGCTATTACATTTCTTGGGGAGAAGGACAGAAAGTACTGGAGCATTTACCTGAGCTCAGTGCTGCTGATCAGAGAAATCTCAATGAATACAAAATATGTATACTACAGTCGGATCAGCATTATCTTCCTCATTTGAGCACGATTATGGAGAGATATAATTTTGGTCTTCGTGAACAAAAGAAGGATTAATCGGTTGAGGAGTTTGTCTCAGCATTAAGAAAATTAGCATCTTCTTGCAAGTTTGGTGGTGCTGTTGAAGATAGAATTAGGGACCAATTTGTATTGAAATGTGCTCATGATAAAATTGGGAAATAACTGGTTAAAAGATGAGCCTCCATTAGATGAGGTTTTAATGATTGCTAAACAGGTGGAACATATGATGAAATGTGTTGATGAGTTGAGTTCTGACAATAGTAAATCGAACACAACCAGCACAAGTGTTGAAGAGGTTATATGTCAAGTTCAAAACAAGAATCATGTGGCCAAAGATAGAGATACATCTTTGTCTGCTACTGGAGGTGCTCCTGCATTTGACAACAGACCCACATGTTTTAGATGTGGTAGAATAGGACATCTGGCAAATGCTTCTTTCTGTCCAGTCTTACAGGTTATTTGTAGTACCTGTGGTAGGAGGGATTATTTTGCCTGATGTTGCAAAAGCAAAGTAAAACAAGGAGACCAATCTGTAGCCAAAGATCAACCTCAAGTTAAGGAAATTATTTTTCAGGTTGATGAACAAAAGGCTGTACATCCTTCACATATGGTTGCTATTGAGGGTGTCCAACTTGAGTTAAAGTTTGATTCATGTTCACATCTCACCATGACTAGTGAAGATATTTTTCGACAGTATTTTAGTGCTAATGTTAAACTAATTAAAAATGATGTTTCTCCTCTGGGTTATGGTGTTATACCCATTAGAATGTTAGGGTATTTTTTGGCAACCATTGAATTGTGTGGACGTATGACTGCTGGCAAAGTCTATGTGGCCAAGCAGGGGATGCTCTTTTAGGGTGGCACCATCAACGTTTGGTGGTATTCGTCTTAATCCTAATGCAGTTACACAAGTCCAGGTTCATGAGGTGGATGACTTTGTCTCTGTGTTTGCAGAACAATTTGCTGATGTGGTTGGGGACAAACTTGGATGCCCCAAGGGGTACAAACATCATATTAGATTGACAGAAGGTGCTGTCCCTGTGGTTGCAAGAGTTAGAAGAAGTCCATTGAATGAACATTGAACGGAGATTGAGCAGTTAGTTGAAATGGAAGTCATTGAACCTGTTGAAGCGACAGAATGGTTGGCTCCCATGGTCATGGCCAAGAAGGCTAGTGGTGAATTACGCCTCTGCATTGATTTACGCTCGCTTAACAAGGAGGTGATTGTGGACAGATTTCCCTTGCCCAATATTGATGAGATGGTTGGCACTTTGGTAGGTGCAAAGTATTTCACTACCCATGATCTGGCGTCAGCTTATCATCAGGTTGAGCTGGATGAACCTTTGCAGGATTTGACAGTCTTTGTGACACCTATGGAAACGTATACGTTTCGTAGGATGCCATTTGGGCTTGTCTCTGCTGCGTCAGTTTTTCAACGCATAATGTCTAAAATACTAAAAGGAGTTACAGGTGTGAGGTGCTATCAAGACGATTTATTGATCCATGGCAGCACTAAAGCTGAACATCATTCTAGAGTGTGTGCTGTGCTGGAACGTCTTAGGAAGGCTGGTCTGTCTCTAAAAAAAGAGAAATGTAATTTTTGTATGGGACAGGTGAACTGTCTTGGACATTGTATCACTGGACAAGGTGTCTTCCCTAAGAAAGAACTTGTTGATTCTATTTTGAAAATCAGCGAGTCAGTCAATAAAGAGGAGTTGTTATCTTTCTTAGGTATGGTAGAATTTTATAGTAAGTTCATTCCAGGGTATGCTGACAAGACTCAAAATCTTAGGAGACTCACTGGTAAAAGTGTGGTGTTTCAATGGTGTGGTGAGTGTGCAAAAGAGTACGGTTCCATCAAGGAAGAATTGAGGAAAGTGCCCTCCTTACAAGCTTTTGTTTTGGGTGAGATGACTGAAATATTGACTGACGCAAGCGCAAAGGGGTTAGGTGCAGTATTACTTCAAAGAAAAGATGGTGTTGAGGTATTGATTGCTTGTGCCTCCAGATGTATGAGAGGATCGGAACTTATTTACTCGGTTATCAAGAAAGAGTCATTGGCCAACTTTTGGGCGCTTAGGAAGTTCAGAAACTTGATTTGGGGTACCTGGGTGAAGGTGTTGTCTGATCATAAACCTCTTAAAGAGGTGTTTTCAAAAAAGGGTCTTGATTCTATTTCTTCAAGGATTAAGAAGTGGGTCATCTCTCTTCAGGAATTTGATTTTGATTTTGATTACATTCCTGGTGCTGTCAATAAATCTGCAGATTGTCTTTATCGGCTTGTTAATGTTAAAGAATTTGACACTGATGAAGGGATTTTAGATGATGATGTGGTGAATGTTTGTGAAATCACCTCTGGTGCTGTTAGTGAGTCTGAGTGGAAGGATGAAATTGAGACAGATCAAGAAATTAAGAATGATATGCATATGATGATGAATAACAAATGTCTAGATAAGCCATGGGCTTTGATTTGTGAGGAGTTGTCTGTTGTTGATGGTGTGCTTGTTCAGGGCACTAAACTGGTTCCTCCGTTAGGCATAAGGAACAAACTTCTGAGTCTTGCTCACACTGGTGATCTTGGGATAGTGACGACTAAGGAGTATCTGAGATTGCAATTTTGGTGGCCTGTCATGTATTTGGAGGTTGAAAGGTTGGTCCAGGATTGTGTGGAGGGTTGTGCCAGTGATAAAATATTGAAAACTAACCAAATGCCTAAGGTCTAAGGTAAATTACCGGATCACCCCTGGGATGAAGTTGCAATTGACATTGTTGGTCCATTGCACGGTGTGAGTGATACCTCTTATCTGATTGGTGTTTTGGGTCTGTACTCCAGGTGTATTGAGGTGAGTGCTGTTAGAGATATTTCAACAGGATGTGTTATTAAGTTTTTAGAGGAAGTTTTCCTAATAGTATTCTCTCTGACAATGGGCCACAGTTTTGTTCGAATGAGTTTCAGTGTTTTTTAAAAGGCTGTGGCATTATTCATAGGAGAAGTGCTCTGTACCTCCCAGAAACCAACTGAGCTGTGGAAAGGGTGAATAAGACCCTCAAAGAGAGCATACAATTAGCCCGAGTCAATGGCTTGAACTGGAAAGATGTTCTTCAAGGCAGGATTACTGCTTATCGCATGTCTCCACACCTGACCACGGGAGAACCCCCTTTGAGTTATTCAAAGGTGGGGCTTCTAACTCAAAATTGTGTCCAGGGTGGATGAGGTTAAACAAAGGTTTGATTAACAATCAGAAAGGTGATTGGAGAAACAGGCAACTGGATAAGAAGTTTAATAGAAAAATGTATTCTGATGAAAAGAAATGTGCTCAAACCAACGAGGTGAGGGTGGGTGACCGTGTGAAGATTAAAACTCTTGTTGGGCATCAACCTTGGTCTAAATCTTCTAAAATTAGGAGTGTGGTAAAGATCTTTAAAAATGCAGTTAAGACTGAAGATGGAAGGATTTGGAATAAGAGCCGTGTGGTGTTAGTTAATCCAAATTTCTCTTCCGCTGAGTCTTGGAGGTGGGTCTGGCTCTTATCCCTCATCAACAGGTGTTATTCCCTCTCTCTCAGGATCTTCTTGGTTGTCTTGCAATGTAAGAGAGAGGACTTAGAGGGTGAGCAGACTTCCTGTGTACATGAGAGATTTCTGACAAGCTTAAATGTATCCCTGTTTGTTTTTGGGCTTGCTTATTTCTCTTCTGTTTCTTTGTTACTATTTTGTTGTAAAGGAGGGAGGTGTGTGACATTGTATTACATTCTATGTAGAACCTCATTGTACATTCTATGAAGAATCTCTGATGTAGAATCTCTATGACTATCCCATGTTTGTCAGTTGGAGACTTGCTGTTGATGGCTGAGCAGCCGCGGTCGGTAGGGGAGTACCTGCCGGGGCAGTGACATGGGGAGGGGGAGGGGCAGGGTGGGGATTAGTAATGTATGGATAATGGAGGTTTGCAGGTAAGTAAACATTTTAATAAATCAAAAAAAAATTGTTGCGCACACTGCATTGCATTTGGAGATGCAGTGCAAACAACAAAATTCGTTTGATTTATTTATATGTTTACTTACCTGCAAACCTCCATTATCCATACATTACTAACCCCCACCCTGCCCCTCCCCCTACCCATGTCACCGCCCCAGCAGGTACTCCCCTGTTGATCGTGGCTGTGGCTGAGGTCCATAAATCCTACGTGCCTCTTACGTTGATGTACCTGCATCATTATTTCCTACTGAAGACACCACACAGGCCTCTATACAAGATAAAGCCCTGTGGTTGCAGACATGGCCAAGTCTGTGCCCGCCATCTTCCAAGGCCACCTGTCTTCCGTACTCTCACGGGCAAGGTAAGGAAGGTATTGTGGCGCAGAGTTTGGCGCCGATGTCCATGGCGGCTCTTTTCTGAGGCTCCGAGGAGGGATAAGAGGCCAGAGCCATTTTATGATTCTTCAAACGCTGCAAACTGAATGAAAATGGGATATTACTGAATCACAAGTTGTCCTAATCATGTGGCAGGCTTTAATTTTTGGATTTTCTCAGTTTCCTTAAGTTCCATGTACACGTGCTTCCCTGCCCCTCAGATCTTTGAAAACTAATTCTTCCATGACAGGAGGCTCTGGAAAACTTTTGATGGGAACAGAAAAAGAAGACAGGGGCAAGTACTGTCTGTGAATCCTTAACACGCTCATTTTCATCTCATCAGAGAGGATTTGCTGTAATCTTGCTCCTCTGTTTAACACAGACTCCTCCATGCTTTCACTTTGCATGAGACATAGAATGCCCTTTCTTTTTTTTTTCTCTTCCCCTACTGAAACAATAAAGTGCATGGATGTATTGGTGCATTTTGCACGTATTTCGCCTTTTTTTTGTATTAAACGTTTCCATACAATCTCTATTCTCTTGAACATTATTGACCAGAATTGATAGGAGATTTTCTTATTTCCTCTCCCCATCTTGCACGTGCCTCTATTTACAAAGGAAAGATTTCACCCTTCCTTTCTCTGGAATAAATACCTGCATCTGGAGGTTTTCTAAGGATCTTCACACCTTTACGACTGTCGATTTGAACTTCCTGTTGGTGCAGCACAAAGGAAAGATAGACTGGCAGCTAGAAAGGAAACTAGATTACAAGTCAACTATGGCACTTCATTTCTCACCGTGTTATTTAGGATATTATGAGGAGAGGTTGTTTGGTGGGAAGCTGAAGATGACACTGTGAATTTCGGATTGCAATGATTTCAATTGAATGTTCACTTGATGAGCATCTACACCCCCATGTTTCGCGTTTTCCTTTGTTTGATTTTCCACTCACATTTTCAGTGGTGTTGCTTCATTGTGTCTAATTGCCGAAATATAGATATATATTTCATTCACTTTAAAAAGCTTCTTATCCTGCTTTTGTTCCATTATACAGAAGAGAGTTCTATACCCAACTACGTCCTGTTTGATCTTCATGCCAAAGAATAAACATCTCCTTCCACAATGGCAACTCTACATGATATTCCTGCATCAGCCATGGACACTATACTTAAAGAACTCTTGGACATTAAAGTTTCTATTGCTTCAGTCAACAATGCTGTGACTGCAAATACACTGGAATTGGATTCTCTTTGGGGGGAGGTCGCTCAATTCCACTCACGTATGCAACTGGTAGATGGTCACCTTAATGAAGTTTAATCGCAAATTGACAGAATACCAGATCATGGGTAGGACGTATGGCATCTTCGACAAAAAACAGCTGACTTGGTTCATCGCAGTAGGAGGGATAATATTAGAATTAATGACCTTCCAGAGCAATTGGAAAAGTATGACGTGATACAGTTCCTCACTACCTTGATAACTAATTTGGTGAAACTCACTTTCTCTCGCCAACTCGAATTTCATGGTAACCATCAAGTGCTTTCTAAGAACTCTTCTCGTACCTCACATCCTAGTAATATTTTGGGTTGTAGTCTCCACCACCAACAGGCTCGACAAATCATAATGGAAGCAAGAAGACATGGTCATTATACATATGACACCACTCAGATTATTTTTACCTCAAACTTTTCTGCCTCTACCAATCTCAAGAGGAAATAATTATTGGCTCTTTACCCTAGGTTGAAGAAAAGAGACATCAAATATGGTCTTTTGGAACCAGCAACAATGATCACAACATACCAGGGGCAAACAAAAGAGTTATTTGATCCTCACGACTTGGAATCTTTTCTTGATTAAGCTGAAGACAAAGACTCAGGGATGGAACATAAATCCACATCACCTCCAGCTTCACAAGATCTGAGCAGAAGTGTTTCTTCAGATACACGTGATCAAGGCAGATGGGAAACTGTGACTTGTAAATGGCCTTATAGTGGAAAAATTAAATCTGGGAAAGGTATCCAACCAAGAGACAAATCGAGATCACTGCTGAAATCTTGATCATGGTTTTCTTTGATAACCTTTATACAATGAGCCTTCTTATGCTATCCTTTTCCTTTTTCTTTCCCTCTTACTTTATACTTTATCTTTTTTCTTTTCCCTTGATGTTTATTTCTTTTGCATTTTGTTATAATTGTATTCTCAATCTACGATTTATGTATATTTTGTTCGCCACACAATCCCTTATATTATATAAGTTTAACGTACTCATTTATGTACTGGTTTATTGGTATTTGTTCCATATCAGGCTGTTGGTCCCAAAACCCCTCATACCTCGTTGTCTCACCTATTCCACCCTAGTTCAAAGTTACAGTTCAAAAGTTGATACATCATTGTCTGGACACCGTCTGTTGGACTCATTCTAAATCTTCATATTTATATATATTTCAGTTTTTTTCCTTTTTCTCGTCTTCTTCCTCTTCTCTTTTCTTTGTCTTTTTGAATTATCATTTTACTAGCCTTACAATGTACTCCTTAGTGTTTTGTTTGGACAAAAGGTCTTGTCATTTCTTCTTATTGGTATATTTTACATTAGTTTTACATAGGGGATATATGCATTGGCTCCTCCAAATTGTCGTTCAATTTTGACCCCTTTTAAAAAAAAGTTTTTAAACCATCTTCCTGATCTATGCAGTCTACCCCTTCTAAGCCACTGAAAATTGTCTCTTTAAATGTGCATGGCTTAACTCACTTTATTAAAAGGAAAAAGATACTCACTTATGTTGGTCACAATAAGCTGGATATTGCACTATTACAAGAAACCCATCTTACTCAAACAGAATGTGAAAAATTTAAATGAGATTGGGTTGGCCAAGTTCTACATGCGAGTACCACCCCCAAGACAATTGGGGTTCACCCCACACCATCAAGGAAATGTGGTGTTTCTATTTGTTTCAATAAACATTTACCCTGTAAGATATTGCAAACCTGGGAGGACATCGAATGAAGATACATTTTTGTTAAACTTCTCATCTTTATAATAGTGGGTTCTACATATGCCCCATATGGATTCTAAACTTTACTTTATCTCTCGTTTTAGTAGATTATTAAAGGCATTTGGGTCCACACCTGTGTTAATAGGGGGAGACTGGAACGTCATTTTAGATCCATTTATTGATAGATCTGGTAAGCCTGACACTCATCACAATAAGGATAGACACATGCTAGTGGATTTCATTAAAGATTACTCATTACAGGAACCCTGGAGATTAATGCACCCAAGTGAGAGAGATTATACTTCTACCTCATGCCCCCACTCTATACGTACACGGATTTATTATTTACTGACTTCTACTTCGGTTCTGCAATTGGTTACTCAAGCAAACATAGTTCCTTGCAGTATATCCTATCATGATCTTATCGACATCAGTGTGGATTTGGGACTTTCCCGAAACCCAAAACTTCCCTAGAAACTCAATCTCTCTTCATGGAAACCCAGCAAGAGAAAAACCAACTGTGGTCATATGTGGATCAATTTCTAAAAGATAATGAGCACTCTGTACCTAATGCACCTCACTTATGTTGGTCACAATAAGCTGGATATTGCACTATTACAAGAAACCCATCTTACTCAAACAGAATGTGAAAAATTTAAATGAGATTGGGTTGGCCAAGTTCTACATGCGAGTACCACCCCCAAGACAATTGGGGTTCACCCCACACCATCAAGGAAATGTGGTGTTTCTATTTGTTTCAATAAACATTTACCCTGTAAGATATTGCAAACCTGGGAGGACATCGAATGAAGATACATTTTTGTTAAACTTCTCATCTTTATAATAGTGGGTTCTACATATGCCCCATATGGATTCTAAACGTTACTTTATCTCTCGTTTTAGTAGATTATTAAAGGCATTTGGGTCCACACGTGTGTTAATAGGGGGAGACTGGAACGTCATTTTAGATCCATTTATTGATAGATCTGGTAAGCCTGACACTCATCACAATAAGGATAGACACATGCTAGTGGATTTCATTAAAGATTACTCATTACAGGAACCCAGGAGATTAATGCACCCAAGTGAGAGAGATTATACTTCTACCTCATGCCCCCACTCTATACGTACACGGAGGGGGATGATGGGTTCCCTATTGAATTTTAGAAAAAATCACTAAAAACCACACTGTCCCAATTCAATTTTGGTTTCTGTTTTTGATAAGGCTTTACATCTAGGACATTTACCATCTGATTTTTTACAGGCACATTTTTCGGTCCTACCTAAACAAGGTAAAGACCCTTTAGAATGCTCTAGCTACACCAATTTCATTAACAAATTCTGTTGTCAAAATATTTGCTAAAGCTTTAGCACATCGTCTTGGATTGGTAATTGCGTCCTTTATTCATCCCTCCCAAGTTGGGTTTGTCCCTAGCTGCTCATCCACCAATCACCTCCGTACTATTTCTCATTTACTGTGGCAATTACGAAATGACAAGGAAGAGAAAAAGCCTTTAAAAGAGTTGAATGGGTTTATTTATTCCGTACTATGGAGAGGATGGGATTCAGCAAAGATTTTCTGGCCCTTACTAGTGTGATGTATTTTTTACCCACAGCGGCTGTCACTTGTGATGGGTTTCAACATTTATCGAGGTACAAGGCAAGGCTGCCTACTTTCTCCTTGATTGTTACTTTTGACTTTGGAGCCATTCGCTATAGCAATACGCTCCAATGCGGATATCAAGGGTATTACTACTACAGCTGGCGAAATTAAGGCTTTTTATTATGCTGAGGATATTCTCTTGACTCTTTCACATCCACAATCTGAAGCAAATGCTTTGATTTCCCAATTAAACATGTTTTCAATTTTCACTGGCTATAAAATCAACTAGACTAAGGGGTAATTAGGATGGCGGGCAGACATTAGTCCACCCGACACATTAGCGGTGCTGGGACCTTCCGCCAGATGTGCGGTGGTCCCGCACCGCTAATTAGGATGTGACTGTGACCCCCGCATTCCGCATCTTTGGCATTGCAGTGGTGCTAAGCAGCACCCGCTGCAATACCAAAGTGCCTGTACCTCGCGGCCCCAGACACTTTGTGCATGGCAATGTAGGGGGTACCATAGGTACCCACCAAGTGCAGCCCCCTACCCCCACCCCCGGGCCCACCACAGATCCCCAAAGCAATTCCCTGCCAGCCTTTCCATGGCAGCATCACTGCCATGGAAAGGCCTTAGAAGCCACACATCATATTATGGATGGTGGTGCCTGCTAGGCACCGCCACGATATTGTGGCTCAGCTCCGCCCGGCCGGCAATCTTAACGATTGTCAACTGGCGGAAAAGCGGCGGATGCACTTTGCGTCCGCCACGATACCACAGCCAATATGATATAGTGGGGGGTAAATAAGGTCACGAAGGAGGGTAGATTGCCACCGCCGGGCCATAGGTGGCGATCGACCGTCATCGCAATCAGCCCCTAAATGTGAATCCCTGCCGTTGACTCCTGTTATTGATAATCTTCCATTTAACTGGCTACATTTGAAATTGAAATATTTAGGGCTATTTCTTTATAGAGGTTTAAAGGACATGATTATGGATAATCTAAGTCCGATATTTGAACAGATCAAAAGAGATTTTCAACAATGGTCGCTTCTAAACATGTCATTATGGGGCAAGGTGCAAATAATAAAAATGAACACGATTCCGAAATTCAATTACATTTTTGGCATGATTCCACTTACCATCCCAAGACCTTTTCTTAAAATGTTGACATTCACTATTTCCCGGTTTGTATGGGGCAAAAACAGACCCTGATTAAGTGGCACAAGAGTACATTCCTCAGCTGCGAAGGGGGGGTTTATGTCCCCCTCACTTAGAATGTTATTGTATAGCACAGCAATTGGCTCATTCTATTTATATGCTACCCACTCATAGGAATACACCACTCTGGGTTTTGTTTGAACACTCAATATTTCAATTAGATAAGGGATTTGGCAATTTATTATACAAAACGCCCAAAATTAACTTATTCAACTAATCCTATTATTTATTCTTCACAATTAGCATGGCAGATATCACGTACAAATGGGCTGAACTCAACTGTTCTTGACCGTAGGCGATGAGGGCACAACAACCAAGCGCACTGGTCAATAGTTCAGATTTTTATTCTCATAATCCCAAAGTCCTGTATCTATGACGCTTCACTCTCCTAGGTCCCACAGCCACTAGGACCAAGTCCTCAAAACTAATCCAACACTTGGAAAGGAGTGTCAAAGTGCAAGCTATGATAAACAATCAATTATTGCATTCATTAAGAACCACTTCCAAAGGCAAGCTTGTTTTGTAGAAAAAATCCATTTATAGTTATTATTATTCTTTTTCTATTCACAATTGGATACTTTTCAATAAATCTCTCGATTCAAGAACCTATACAATATCAGAACATCAGCCTACGCGTTTCGTCCCCACTTGGACGTCATCAGGACTGAAAAAAAACAAAATGCATATGTCAATGTCGACATCCATTCATATTACAAAACTAAATTGCCACGTGTAGATAACATCTCTTAAGTTTGAAATTTTCAACAAAAACCCTTTAAGCCTGCCTAGATACAATCTAGCATCCACATGTTGCCCAAGATGATCTCCATTGCTTTAATTGCTCATTGCTCACAGTATAGCTTTAACAAACCAAGCCAACCATTGATTTACTTGTCTTGATACATAAACTCCCACTGAAATCACTACACATCTCTCTATTCATTGTTAATTTAGTTTATATTTTTCATTTTCTGCTCTGCAGCTGTTCCCTATCACATGAATCTAGGTAATAGCATATTACATTTACCTCCAATTTCATAGATGTGTTATTTATTAAGTACTTCTGAGCTTCATATCCTCATCCCATTAATGAGGACATTTCTTCCTAAACATAAAAGAAATTGTTGATCCCAATTGTAAATCCCATCAGCTTTGGGAAATTTTTTCTATTTCTATTTAATCAATTTTATGAACACCATTCCAGCCTCATCATGACAAAACAAGGTGTTAACCAACATCTTATATTAATCACAGTCTCTTCATGCAATCTGTGGCTGTCTTGTTGCATGTCCGACTACCATACTATCCATGAAGTATATCCTTTCCTTCTCAAACTCTCTGGTATCGTATAATTCTCGCGGTCAGTGAACAAATGATAACTTATAATTAAACTCATTAGTGCTCCCCCACCTTTCGAAAAGCCCCTCACTGCATGATTTCAGCAGGCTGTGTAAATCTACAAGGCGTCTATCCCTCACCTGTCTGCCGGAGCTTCTTATTCTCCAACTTCCATGCCATGGCCTGGCCCGATAAATCCCTTTATCGGGCCAGGCCGTGGCATGGAAGTTGGAGAACTTCAACGCTCCTTTCCAAGTGTTGGATTTGCTGTACTCACCTGGTCAATTTGGACCAGACATAAAATAGTTATTGTAAAAAATTTATGTACACATAACATAATCATTCCTTGAAATCATTCTCAAGTTTACAACATGACTTTGATCTTCCTTTGTCACAAGTGATTAGATACAATCAACTTTCCTCTGCACTCGCTCCAAGTGCGATAAAAGTTCATGATATAACAACCCACTCCCCAATTGAACAATATATTCACACTTGGAAACATTTCAAGGTTACAGTAACCGGGCTCTATGCCATTTTAATCGACTCTTCATTTTCTACTGAAAACTCCAGTAACTTAAGATCATGGTGGTCTACGCTGTTAAACCTGGAAATTACAGATAAAGATTGGGATACTATATTGGATAATTACAATAAAGGACTAGGGACTCCCATCTTAAATTTAATTATTTCAAAATACTGCATCGTTGGCATTGGTCACCGGCTAAATTGTATGCAGCTCACCTTAGTCCTGATTCCCTTTGCTGGTGTTGTAACACACCTGATTGTGATAGTTCATATTCTGTGGGAATACCCTAATATTTGCTCATTGTAGCTACAGATTGAGGTTTTTTGTAGACATACTCTTTAATTAATTGTTCCCTGTCACATCATTTATCATTTTTACATGATACATCTGAAATATCGCCTATATCCATTCATGCCTTTAAGTGGTTTTCTAGTGCTCTCGGCTTAGCCAAAGTTAATATATTACGTTGTTAGAGAACAAATGTTGTTCCAACACTTCAATCTTGGCCTGACGATATGTTTGATGTGGCTCACTTTGAAAAAAGGATTTATAAGTTGAATGACAATTTACACCTCTTTGATCATATATGGCGTTGTTTTATAAGTTAAAGATGATACTGACTGTATAATGCATATTTACTATTCATAGATTCTCCATTGATTATCATATATTGTATGCAAGACGCTTTTTGTTGTATGAAACAATTCATCTTCTTCTTCCTGTTGTACTGATTTATCATTTATCCGTGTAATCAAGGTATTTGTACTGTTTCTTGACTTTTATTTTTATTATTATTATTTATTTGCTATTAATTCATTTTGTGATCAATGTCATTGCCCACATCTAATAATGTTTATCTGGCGTTTCTTTTGTTGATCATTGTATGTTTGATTTAAAAAAAACATTATTAAAGAATTGAGAGGAAAAGAAATCATCTGCAACAATTGAATGTCTTGAGTGCCTAACTGACATTCAGTGAAACTGAAAAGATTCCACAGTGAAGGGTAACTTTATTGACAACTAAAATCCATGGCATATCTTAGAGTTTTTTGGTTGTAGTGAACATCATGATCAAAATGCCCAAACTGATATTGACACTGACACCTGTTATTCACCTAAAAAATGATTCATCACAACAGAGAGCGTGGAATTAATGTTATTAGAATTTAAAGATTTTTCTTTTTCTACGACAACATTGTGTTTATTGCTGTGAAACACCATTACACCACCTCCCCCTGGTGTGCAGAGAGATTTCCTCAAAGTTGATGTGAGTATGTGTAAACTGGTGAGAAGTTATAGGTATATAATGAAGTTTGTGCCCTTGTACAAATAGTGTTCATTTTAGAGTCACTTTGTTGCACAGGTATACTATAAACAAGATCATTGTTTTGAGACATTTATGTATTTTAAATACTACAGTGTTTCATAATGCATATTGCACGCATCTTAGATGAATGGTATATTCTAC
Organism: Lissotriton helveticus; assembly: GCF_964261635.1. Lineage (NCBI taxonomy): Eukaryota > Metazoa > Chordata > Amphibia > Caudata > Salamandridae > Lissotriton > Lissotriton helveticus. Next base: position 447,601,216 of record NC_136065.1, read on the forward strand.
TCAACAACCATTTATATGAATATTTTATATAAATATTTGTTTTTTTGCCACAGCTTGCAGATGTCACACAAAGGAAACCTGGCCACCTGTAAGTATACTTTCTTTTGAAGTATAACTGCAAGTTGTTTTAAGTATTATTTTTCTATGTATGAATACATTAATGATTACAATGTGTTATGCTTGCGGTATATCATAACATTTGTTTCATTTAAACACTCGATTGAAATTGCATTATTTGATTTACATAAAAATAAATGTATACATTGATATTTTTTCCCAATTGTTAATTCGGAATTGCAGCTATGTTTTATAACTTACAAAGGGTACCAATTTTGATAACTAAAACTAATTTTAATTTATTGTTGTGGTATGTCTCTTGCATAATTGAAGAGTGAAGCATTGAATGAATTAATCCTTATCTAACAGCCTTGTCCACAAATATACATATTACTGATAGATTTTATACAACGCTCTACAGACATGCTTTAGGCCGATGTATCTTAGGATCAATTTAAATACTTTTCAAGTTGCTGAAGTATATAAGGTAATATTGGTCGTGGGTGCACTAGTGAATTAACATTTTGTTGTCTTTACGTGAGATCCTGATACCATTCCTAATCCTCTCCAGGAGCCTCAGAGTGTAACCTTCATATTGCGTTACAGCCCACTGCCCAGGCTATGCTGGTTGCAAGGCCCTAACAAGGTAGGGGACCTATAGCGACCAGTGTAGCTTGAGGCAGAAGGGATAGATATATATTAAAGTATTTTACCCATTGAGTTTACAACCTTTTAAAGTAACCAGTGAAACACTGAAAGACAACATTAGAATGTTGGAGCAGGAAGTCTATACTGGACCTTTTTGTTCAGGAGCAACTGTGTTATCTTCTGTGCAGCCCTCGACATTCCAATAAGTGCTAATTAAGTGTCCTTGTTTGCAAGCAGGCAATAATGGCTGTTAATTATCCTCCCCATTCTTATTGGTCTGAGCCACAGGCAAGGGTGTATAACACATGAGGGTAACTAACAGCTGTTAGTACAATGCAGGTAAGGATAATATGGCTATTAGCACCCCCATACACATACCCCAAATTAGGGAGTGCTATGGGAGCATGAGCAGACTCTCATCTGAAGGTGTTCATCTTCCGGCAGTGGTCACTGTGCATCTTCTAATCAAGCTGCCGCTAAAGAGATATCTATCTAGATTTTTCCCATGCTGTTGGTGAAGAAAATACCAATCAGCCAAAGAAAAGTAAAGAATTACAAGAGCTATCAGCTTTGCCAATGTGTTTTAGCCATGTTGTACACCAGTGTGGCTGCTGTGTAGCATGGGTAAAGGTTTGTGGCATAGAGGAGAGCGGCATGGAGTATCATAGACTGGAATGACGAAGACTGGAGTAGAGTGTTGTAGAGCATAGTAGTAGAACGTATTGTGTATTGGAGTGCCACAGTGTGGAGTCACGTAGAGTGGCATACACTAGAGTGGCATAGAGAAGAGTGGACTGGTGTAGAGCGCATTGCCGTAGAGTGTTGCAGAATATAATGGCTCAGAGTGCAGTGGCATTGAATTCAGTGGCATACTGTGCAGTGCCTAGAAGGCAGTGGGGTAGATTAGAGTAGTGCATAGTAGAGTGCAGTGGTGCAGAGTGCAGAGGCACACAGTAGAGTAGAGTGGCATAGACTGCAGTGGCATAGAGTGCATCAGAATAGAGCAGTGCAGAGTGGAGAGGCATAGAGTTGACTGATGCAGAGGCCAGTGGCACAGAGTAGAATCAAGTGGTATAGAGTGCAGTGACATAGACTGCAGACTAGAGTTGAGCGGCATATAGTGCAGTGGTGTAGAATAGAGTAGCATAGAGTGGTGCAGAGTAGAGTATAGCACCATGGAGTCTAGTGGTATAGAGTGCAGAGGCATAGAGTGGAGTAGAGCCGAGTGGCCTAGGGTTCAGTTGCATAGAGTGCAGTGTTGTAGAGTAGAGTGTCAGAGTGCAGTGGTGTAGAATGGAGTAGAGTGGTGTCGAGAGCAGGGATGCAGAGTAGAGTGCAGTGGCATGGAGTGTAGTTGTATAAAATGCATTGGCATAGAGTGCAGTGGTTGAGTAGTGGTGTAGAGTGCAATGGAATAGAGTGGCGTAGCGTGCAGTGGTATAGAGTAGATTGTTTTAGAGTGGAGTGAAGTGGCGTAGAGTGGAGTGATGCAGGGTAGAGTGCAATTGCATGGAGTGGCATAGAGCGTAATAGTATAGAGTAAAGTGGTGTAGAGTGCAGTGGTATAGAGTGCAGTGGTGCAAAGTAGATTAGAGTGGCATACAGTGGATTGGCATAGAGTGCAGGGCAATAGAGGTGAGTGTTTCTGAGTAATGTGCATTAGCATAGAGTGTATTTGCATAGAGTGAGTGGCATAGAGTGGAATTGTGCTGAGTAGATTGGTGTGGCCTAGACTGGGATGGTGTAGAGTGCAGTTTAGAAGAGTACGGGGGTTGAGAGAAGAATGGCAAAGAGTGCATTAGCATAGAGTACAGTAGTACAGGGTATAGTAGAGAGACGTAGAGTGCAGTGGTGTAGAGTGGAGTGGTGCTGAGTAGGATGCAGGGATGTGGAGTGGTACAGAGTAGAGTGAAGTGGCATAGAGTGAAGTATCCATGGTGTGGTAGCATGCTGCCACTGTAGACAACACATTTTCAATTGAAATGACCCTTACATTTGCTCACACTTACAGTTTTACTAATAAAACTGTACCGTGCACAGACAAAAATGTTTCGAAACTGCATCACCTAGTGTAATGATTTGTTTTGGTCATATTAAAGTATTTGTTTCCATCACACTTCAAAAATAACACAAAATTTGCTTAATTTGTGTTCCTAATTCTGAAAAATTACTCTTTCCCACCCCCAGTGTTTAACAAGATTGCACATAAATGCTCTCACTTTAAAGTCAGACAAAGAAAAGTAAATAAGAACCCTTGGAAGACAGCACCTGACATTTGACCTTGGTCTTTGAATGTGCAGCAAATGTGATGACATAAGAAAAAGATTTTCATACCTGTTTACAGAAAGCCAGTTTGTGGAAGAATACATTCAACACAATTTCAGCAACGAAGGGACAGAATGAACCTGGAGAGCCTAAAGCAAATAAAGTCAGCAAATAGAAAGCCAGAAAATGTGAGTTACAAACCACAAAGGCAATCCTAATCAACGGGCAGAATGCATTCCTAGGTCAGCTTTCTAAAAGTCCCCAAGATGTCTTTATCAAACCAGACAACTGCACTGTCTGACAGGCCGCGACCTAAAAGGGTTGTTTTTTAAGTGTAGACTTTTATGAGTTGAAAATGACTGCTTTTTTTTATTAAACAGCTAATTAGAGGGCCTTGACTTACTGAAGTGCTACACAATTGCACCAATTCATTCACTCACTCTCTTTCCTTGTTGATACGCAGCAACCCAAAATAGCTACACTCTTTCCTATGTTGTTATTTGCACTTGTAAATACATGCTTACTTCTTGCTGTCACCAATAGTCAATGAGCCATCTTTCTGGAACTCAGAACTCGTATGTATGGTCCGTGACAGGTTAATCTTTTACATGTGGGACTTTGTTCCAGTGTGCTTCTGCACTAAATCTTTAGGACATGCTGGGTCACATTTGGGGTCCTGGATGTATTTTCCATATAACCTTTTTCCCACTAAACCATAGAGATAATCTATTTCCCCATTTATTATACCTTATTAGTCTACCCATTTGTATTCTCTGTCATTGTTACAGCATCATGAACTCACGTACCAGTTACATTTCTGTTTATTTGGATGGAATCCAACCAACACTATTAGGTGTAATATTTCATATATTAAGATAAAGAGGCAGCCTCATAACTCTTTCATATAAGTTATATAAAGAAATGTTTAAATATTCCTAAACTGTCCAATAGACGTGGTTGTATAATTTGTTGTCATGGCACCACAAGCAGCAAAGTTAAAAGGAGTCTTGTCTGCAAAATATCTATAGTGCTGCATCTTGCTACTAAAATGTGGGACTCAGAAAAGTGAGGAGCAGGGTGGATAGTTAATACTTTGTGCGTTTGGAAGTTGTTGCTCATGCATCAAGTGCTGTTCGGTCATGGGCTTTTGGCAAGGTCCCTTGTAGGAACACATAATATGCACCTATTACAATTAAAAACGTTGCCTATGGTTCTCATAGAGTATGTGGTGCAGAGTTTTTGAAAAACTATTTGCCCTTTTACCCATCTTGAGACATACCCACAATTTTGCAACTTTTGTGAGTTTTGGAATTTCACATGCATTATTTGAAGGTCTTTTTAAGGTCATTTCTGTCACACAAAGATCTGTTTTAATGTGTCCTCAACTAATAACCGCGATAGTGTTGAAATAGGCACAAATACTGCTTGTGATAGTTGTAACTCCAAATGACCCTGCTAGCTTTCTGATGCAAGTTGTCACATCCACTTGCTTAAGTGATGTTGTTGCTTATCCAAGTAGGGAAAGCAGCGATTATCACCCCAAATCACTGAATCACAATTGTCATTGCAACAATAAGTTATAGTTGCCAGCAAGTGTCCCACGGGAAATTTAAGAGCATTGTTGTATCAGCGTTTTTATTAAGCAAAAACTGTCCCAAGAAATATTATAAGGCAGTGAACCCTAAGAATTTGTCATAGAAGTGCTGAGATGGTTTGTCAGATTCACAAAACGCCCGTGGACTCCTATAAATTGGTGCCTTTTGCTACTTTTTGGAATTTGAAAACACTGGCAGTAGTACACCTGGAAAGCTGCACAAGTCGCTGGTTTCCAGGCAGCCTACTCGCCATGCTGTGGCATTTATGGACATTGCTACTTCCATAATGCGGAATTGTACACACAGTACAATTCCTTATTTGTGTAAGACTAAACCCCCGTAGAATTGATTTTTCTTCCTTTTCCTGTTTTTTATTGCAAGGCGAAATATTTTTCGGTAGGCAGAAATGCCTTCCACTGCACTCTGAAGTATGGGGATACTGCGTTTCACCTCAAATCCTTGAAGGGTATTTACTCTAGATTTTTTTCTGGAACAAATCCGTGGCCATTTCCAGGGTGGTAAAGGGTCATAAACGAGTTTGGGAGAATCCACAAACTCTCAAGGCAAACTAATGTTGATCTGCCCAGTCCCCACCCCTTGAATGAGGTTCAATACAGTGTAATTCTATGCAGTCTTATCTTATAATTATGAAGTAACACATTTATTTTTGCCTGCTAGGTATTTTTTGTGGATACTTGGCAGTAATATGAATTTGGGCTAGCTGGAACATGACTCTTGTTCCGTATCTTGCCGTCATCTGCATTAATGGAATTTCTCTACAGCTTCACCCCTTTCTCTCTCTTAAAAACTGGGACCTCAGTTGACATTCTGACGGAGCCTTAATTTTTACAACATCCCCTCGAGCAACATTGTTGTCTACAACACATTTTTTTAATTGAAAGGTTTTTTGTACCCCTGTAATCATAGCTCTTTTACTCTCCACTCACCATTATGCTTCTCTTTTATTCCTATGTCCCACAATATTCATTCTGGACACAATTTAGAATTTTGAACTTGCAGACCTTCCTTTAAAAATTTCAAAAGGCATTTTACCCTTAGTGGCATGCAATAGGCCGTTATTCTGTCCTGTAACACTAACCTCCAAACCATATTGTTAGCTCTTGCCATCTGTATACTTTAAAAAAGAATTTGGTAACTATATAATTTGATTAGAATCAATTGATCCAGTACATAATAAACAAACTAATAAATCATTCCATTGACCTTTCCAATGGCACCATTTGTTTTTGGGTGGTACACAGAGCTATTTTTGTGGATAATCCCACAGATCATTAAATAATCTTCCATTTCTGTTTAACAAAATAGCGGGCAATTGTTCGATACCTTTGAATTAGGATATCTTTCCCTCTTGAAAATGTCATCTAGCTATCTATTCACACTGGAAGATGTAATATCCCGAACATAAGAAACCTTTATCCAGCTAGAGTAGAGATACAAAACTACAATAAGAAATGGAGTGTGATGTTTACCATGCAAAGGTCCCATTATGTCAATTGGAATCTCATCCCAAGGAAACTTTGGGATCTCCCTACATACCTTTGGCATTTGCATACTAATTTAAAATCTTATCACTTATTTATCCATCCCTGGCCACCAACAATGTAATCTTAGTCTTTCCTTGGACTTCATGTGCAAAATCCACAAGTCTCTTACCTAAACTAACTGATGGCACAAGTTTTTTTTCCTCGAATAAGTACTCCATTTACCACTGACAACTCATTCAGAATTAAAGACCAAGGTTATCTAGAGACTTACCTTTACCAGACGCCATGGATTCAATCACACTCGAAATCTGATGATCTGTTACAACTTTATCCTTCCATTCTTCTTCTTGTAAAGTTATTTCACATATGTTCACTTCATCATCCATCAGTGAATCCAAACTTTCCTCTATCACATCCACCAAACAGGACGAACAATGTGCTGACCAGTTGTTAACTCCAGGTATGCATTTCACTACAAAATCATACTCCTGTAACGAAATATCCCACCATCTTATACGTGAAGAAACGGTGTCCAAACCTTTTTCTAAAAAAAAAATTATTTCAGAGGTTTATGATCTGACAATACCTTAAATTTGAAACCCCAAATCATATGCTTGAATTTACTTAAAGCCCAAATAATTGCCAGTGCTTCCTTCTCACTGACAGAGTGATTTAATTCAGATCCCTTAAAACACCTAGAGGCAGACCAATCAATTGTTGTAAGCCACCCCTCTTCTGGATTAAGAGAGCTCCAACACCCTTGGCACTAGCATCTATTACAATTATTATTTCATTTCCAGGTATGAACAGTTGTAAACTTGGAGCATCCTTCAGATGACTTTTCACAGACTGAAACTCCCTCTGACAATTGTCATCCCAAAGAAATTCATGATTCTTCACCTGTAACCTTCTCATATGCATGGTTTTATCAGCATAAGAAGGTATAATTTGCAATAATACACAACCATACCTGGCAAAGACATTAGTTCTTCCTTGTTGCATGAATTCTTGAGTTTTTCATTGTTTGAACCGATTCTTTCTTGGGAGACACAGTTTTTCCTGAGATATGATGACCTAAATAATTCACCTGTCTCACCCCACATTTACTTTGTCTTTCCTCAGCATTAATCCAGCTGTCCACAGTTTTTCAACAGATATTTCAGTCTAAAGTCATGTTCTTCTTTTGTACTACCAAAAATTTGCAGATCATCTTGATAGCATTTCACCCTTGAGACACCCTCTAATAGTGTTTTCATAATTCATTGAAATACAGAGGATGCCGAAATCAAGCTGAAAGGCATTCTTAGAAACGTTTATGATTCCATGGATGTAATAAATGCTGTTACATTTTGTGACTCCTTATGTAGTTCAACTTATTGGTAAGCCAATGCTAGATTTAACCTTGTGAAAAAACTAGTTCCTGCTAGGGTTAATATCATTTCATCAATATTAGGAAGCAGAAATATGTCCACTATAACATCTCTATTTAGTACTATCAGATCAATACATAAACACTTTTCTAAATTTGCTTTCTTAGCCACAACTATTGAAGCCAACCATTCGGACGCTTCCACTGATTCAATTATCTTTGATTTGACCACCCTTTCTATTCTTTTGTACTCCTTCTTGTAAATTATGTGGTATCCTTCATACTTTGCCAGTAACTGGTTGTGCCCAAACTCTCATTTTGATGTGATGTTTGTACCCCTTAAGACATCCCAACTCATTACGGAAAACCTCCTCAAAACTTTTCTCAACTTGTACTGTTGTCACTTATTTCCTTCACCTGTCCGTGTGGTTCAGCATTGGGATTCAAAGTCACACTCAATAATCTTTGATGTGGCCAACCTAGAATTACATCTTCCTTTTTTGAAAAATACACTTTTTCGAGCAAACATCTTCCTCCCACATTCAATACAAGCCATGAAAAATCCCCACATTTCAATAGGCATCTAGAGATATATCCATTTTGCATAATTTTACTCTATCTTTAAAATACATGTGAAATGTGTTTTTTGAAATCTGTGTGAGATGTGCGCAAGAATCAAACCTCATTTTTAAAATAATGCCTTTACCTAGCACATTATCTGTTGGATGTTCACTTCTGTGCCCCCACCTGTAATACTATTTCCTTTACTTCCTGTAAAATCTCTTTCTCCTCTTTGCTCCTACAACACTTAGAGAATGTCTTTGCCAGGTATGGTTGAGTATTATTGCAAATTCATACCTTCTTATGCTGATAAAACCATGCATATGAGAAGGTTACATGTGAAGAATTGTGAATTTGTTTGGGATGACTATTGTCAGAGGGAATTTCAGTCTGTGAAAAGTCATCTGAAGGATGCTCCATGTTTGGACCCAGCCAAATGCAAATCAGTCTTGACCCTGTTCCTTATGGCAACAAACTGGGGTGGTGTGGTGAGCAAAAGAATGATGGATTAAACCCAAATCCTTGTGACTTGGGGTGAATTTTTGCATTGTCCAGCATTCTGTCCATCAATTGTTTCTTTTGCATATGTCCCCCTAAACTCTATAGCACAAATTCTGAACAGAATTGAACTTAAGCTAAATTATCTGGATACAGAATTAACTTATCTTAGAGGGGAGCTCTCTAACCTTAACTCCCGGGCACACCCAAACACTTCTGATACTTCTCCCTCTAGTTCTCCCAACTTCTCTCACCATTCCCAGTGGCCGACCATCTCCCTTTGCAGAGGGGAACACAGGCTTTACCACGCTGTCTGCCCTTTCTCCACTGTTGACCTTAATGCCCTTAACAAATCCTAGCCTACTAAGTACCTGGCGACTGATTATCTCCCCTACTTCAACATTCCAGTTATAGTGGGCGTTCACTTAGGCCCTTCTAGTATCAACTCGCCTTGTCCTCCTGCACAACTCACCACCATCCTCACCCTCAAATCAGCCAAAGACAATCCTAATCCTCTTGCATGCTCGTTAACTGCAGATCTGCAGCACTGCATGCTACTGAGATCTCTGAAACCATCCTCAGCAAGGATATTGACATTGCTCTCCTCACAGAAACCTGGCTCAATGATCACTCAATGCCCATCCTGAACCTACTCACACCTCCTGGCTATTCCATCATTAGACAGGACAGACCTGATAGAATAGGTGGTGGCCTAGCCTTAATAAACAAAACCGAGTTTCAACTCGCCCTTTTGAAGAAAGCTGAATACTTGACCTTTGAATACCTCTGTGTTGAACTCAATGGCATAGGCTCCCCTCCTCTCAGACTGCATAATATCTACCATCCTCCGGGAGAGCTACTACCCTTTGCTGAGGAGTCTGACATTTTTACTCATTGCTCACTTTTTGACTTGAAGAATTTGTTCCTAGGACATTACAACATTCACAGGATTAATGCTGATGATCCCACTGTGAGGCGCCTCGCTAACCTTCTTGAGATGAATGACCTAAAGCAACTCTGCAACAAACCCACCCACATCAAAGGCGCCATTCTCGATGCAATCATCACTAACACTGGTCTTGTCTCTCCCACTGACATCATCCCCATTGACTGGTCAGACCACCACCTCGTTCTTTTTAATATCTTGACCAGCGTCTTTCCTCACCCAGTATTAAATAACAAACCCAAGATATGGACTAGAAACCTCAAACAAGTCCCCCATTTGGAACTCAGGTAAAAAATTCAAGCCCAACTGCAACTTCTCCCGCATTACCAAAATGCTAATGAGCTTACTTGACATCTCAACAAAGCTATTTCTGATGTCCTTGACCAAGTCGCACCACTTCAACTAAAACAATAAAGAGCAATTCAATCTAAATATTGGTTCAATCTGGATCTTAATAAGGAAAGAAGACAACTTAGGCTATCAGAAAAATCTTGGAGACAACACCCCTCGCCTTCTGATTTATCTCTTCTCTAATCAACAAGATCATCATACAAAAAGCACATTTTCATGGAAAAAGCATCCCTCTTTCGTTACTGTTAGACCTGGTACCATTGGCGTGAGTCTCCCTTCCATTTTTTGCTGTTGTCTCCTCTGTTTTTACTATGTTTTGCTGGTTTAGATGCTTTGGGCACTGTGCCACTGCTATTCAGTGCCACAGTGCAAGTGCTCCCTGTTGTAAATTACTGTAATGGATTAGTGACTCCATGATTGTCTTATTTGATTTACCTATCAGACCCTAGTACAGTGCACCATGTGTGCCCAGGGCCTGTAGATAAAATGCTGGCAGTGGACTTGCAGCACTGATTGTGCCACCCACAGAAGCAGCTTGTAAAGTGTGTCTCAGGCCTGCCATTGTAGAGCCTGTGTGCAGTCTAGTACTGCCATGTCGACTTGGTAAGTGCACCCACTTACCAGTCCCTAAACCTTCCCTTTTCTGCATGTTAGTCACCCCTAAGGTAGGCCCAAGGGCAGGGTGCCTTGTAAGTAAAAGTTAGGACATGCCCTGGTGTGTGTAGCATGTCCTGATAGTGAATTACAGGCATTTTTGTTTCTCACTATTGCAAGGATACCTGTCAACATAGGCCAGAACGGGTAGTTTGATTATAACATCTTATAATTCTAACTGACCCTGGGAACATGGTAGACAAAACACATTTAGTATGCCTGATCTCAGAATGATAAACCACATCTTTTAGTGAAGTTGGTTTCAACATTCTGTACTTGAAAATACCACTTTTAGAAAGTAGGTATTTTCTTGCCTAACCATCTAGCCCGCCTCTGCTAGGTTGTGTATTGCACGTCTGGTTTGGGAGTGACAGGGGCTGGGGTGGCTCCAGGAGGTAGGGTGAATCAGCACTAGGCTGAATAGACCTATCTGCATTGGGAGTGTTGGGAGGAGTAGCACTTGGGCCTGAATAGGGCTGTGCCTGCCTTCCACAATGTTGGCACCACCTCGTGTGGTGCGTCAGATGACCCTGGCCCAAACTGACAGAGGAAGAAGTTGTGCACCGGCAGAATGCGCCCAGAACTGGTTTGGACTAGGTACAGACACTCTCTGCCTTCAGAGACAAAGGATTTGTGTGTATAAAAAGGGAGACCCAGACCCCAGAACTTTAGATCACTTTGGGAAATCAAGACAGGCCTTTTTCCAAGGAGAAGAACCAGAGAATCTGCAGGAGTTTTTGACTACTCCTGTGCCAGTGTGTAATTGCTGGGGTTGGCCTGCAGTGGTTTCTGTATTGCGAAGGAAAGGAGAAAGATTTTTATTTGTGACTTTCACCATCTTGAAGAAGAATCTCCAAGGGCTTGAACTGTGCTTGCCTCCTGCTGAAGTCTCAGGGATACAAGACTTCACCACAAGCTCCTCCCTGAATTTCCTTGCTGGGAATTCTGTCTGCAGAAGCCTTCGTGTTGTTGGGAGCAGGAATCGCGACCCAACGAGAAGAAGCATGTCACATCTGCAGCTGTTGCCATTGCATCATCGGAGAAGCTTTTCCCCACCGCAAGGGTCGCCATGACATCACTGGAGAAGCGTGTCTCCGTCACAGCTGTTGGTTGTTGCATCATTGGAGAAGCGTGTCGCCACCACAAGGGTGCCATTGCATCACCGGAGAATTGTTTCGCAGGGCCTGTCGCGGTTCCAAAGTTAGAGAGTCACAGCACGGCCGTCGGGCATGTACGCATTGTCTCCACGTCGTCGCATCGCATCAAGAGCACCATCTTCTCGCATCGCTGAGGATTGTCGCATCACATTGAGGCGTCATCTTGTCACATCACAACCGGGACGCACCACGAGATCGTCACCTCACCTCCTCTCCAGTAAGGAACAGACACATCGCCTACTTTGCGCAAGCACTGAGGAACAGACGCATCACCTCCCCCGAAGCAAGGAACCAACGCATTGTTCTACCTACGAACCTTTTGTTTATCTTGCGTCACGCATCTAAAGGTACTTTGTGAGAAACGTGTCACATTTACCATCTAAAGTGAACTGAGTTATTTCTACCATCTTAAAGTCATTTTCTTAATACTATATTGTGGATTTTTGTCATTTGGGTCCTGTGTTAAGTCTATATAAAGAATATTTACTGTTTTCACTGTATTACTGCATGTGTTCACAAATGCTTTAAGCACTGCCTCTGTGATAAGTATTCCTGCTCGTGCCAAGCTACCACAGGGTTGAGCTGGGGTTATTTTAGGAATGTAGCCCCTTACTTTGACTAGAAGCAATGTCCCTATTTGGACAAAGGTGCAAGCCATTGCTAACTAGAGACCCCCAGTTCTAACATTGGTGGTCAGCGGTGAGGATTTGGACTTGCATTTGTGACTCATATACAGTGATTGGTAAACACTACTAGTGAGTGCAGACCAAACGCCACCACATACATTTTTAGAAGTAGTAAAGTTAGGACTCCTAATTGTAGGACTCCTAAATGCCTTCTGTGAATACCGAAAGTCTTAAAGTGAGGATTTTTCTCAGTTTAGGAGTAGTAAAGTTAGGACTCCTAACTTTAGGACTCCTGCATGCCTTCTGTGAATACCGAAAGTCTTAAAGTTAGGATTTTTCCCAGTTTAGGAGTAGTAAAGTTAGGACTCCTAACTTCTGTGAATACTGAAATGAGTAAGTGCCTTCTGCGAATACCAAAATGAGTAAGTGCCTTCTGTGAATACCAAAATGGTAGTAAGTTTAGGATTTTGTCATAAATTAGTTCTGTGAATCGGGCCCCTAGAGATTAAGAAACTGGATTGCTTTTGAAAAGGAAAAAGAGAAATTAGCATATAAGAGATCTTTGACAGAATTGGAGCTTAAGGCTAAATGTATAGAAATTAGTCCCTCTTGTGGCAGCGCACTATCTGTGCCTGTAGAGGGCAGGGTATGTTTCCCCAAGGATGTCATCAAAGATTTCCATAAGCATGAAGATATTGGGCAGTGGTTTGCAGCCTATGAAATGGCAATATTGGCCCACGATTCCCTGAGAAGGATTGGGGAGTTGGGTTGTGGTGCTGCTTTGTTAGTGATGGGAGGGATACATTGTAGACCTGCCCAGGGTAGAATATGTATCTTTCTTTTGCAGAGCTATGGATGGTTGGGTGAAGGGTAGCAAAGTGAGTACTTTTGAGGAGCTCTATGATTTGTTTGCATGGGAGCACTTGTCTTGTATTTGTTTTCCAGAGCTACGCCAGCACCTTACTGATAGCAAGCTAACTAACCCTAGATAGCTTGCTGAGGAGGTGGACCCCTGGGTGAGAACCCGGGCCCACAAGGGTCATGGAAAGACTCCACCAAGGGTGGGCAGGGGCCCCAGCAGAAGAGTGGGGGGGGACAAGAGTAAATAGAAGAAGTTACTGAAAGGGCCCAAAGTAATTCCCAAAGGAACCAAGGTAAGGGTTCCCAGCCTCCACCTGAGAAGAAGTCAGAGCCCCGACAGGTAAACCTGTTCACATGGGGCCACTTGCATGCTTTCAGTGTAAGCAAGTGGGACACTGTTGGAATGATCCTCAGTGTCTCCAGAAGGACTGCAATGCACCAACCCGTTCACCATCCCGTCAGATGGCTAGTGTAGCCCTGGGAGGGGAGGAGATGGGTGCCCAAGGTGGGTGGAGTCCCGCAGAAATGTCCCTTGTCTCTTTAGGAGATTGTGAGATGGTCCCTAGGACCCAGCTGCCTGATAACTCTAGAAAATACAGGCAGTGGGTAACCATCAATGGCCATAGGGTGGAGGCTTTGAGAGACACCGGGGCCAGTCTGACAGCTGCCAGTTGTCAGCTGGTGTCTCAGGAGCAGGTGATCCCCCATGCATTATTTCCTATAGTTGCCATGGACAACTCAGAGAGCCAGTGTGAGGTGGCTCAGGTTCCCTTTGAGTTGGGAGAGTCTCGGGTACTCTAAAAGTAGCTGTGAGGCCAGCCATGCCTGTAGATTGTCTGTTAGGCAACATTTTAGAGAGCTCTTCTTGGGCTAAGGTGGAGAGAAGGTCTCATTTAGAGATGTTGGGTCTGCCTGAGTGGGCGTGTGTCACCACCCGGTCTACAGCAGCCAGTAAGGGTGTTCAAGAGGTCCTGGAGCCTGAAAGTATGGCCCATGTACTCTCTTTACAGAGAAGAGGTAGGGGGTGTGGGAAACCAGCCCCTATTGTTCCCACGTTCCAAGAGGAGGCAGACCTTGAGGGGGATGCCCTGGAACCTACAGGGGGGCAAGTTGCGGAACTGGGGGACCTGCCTGAGCTGACCCATTGACAGCAAGAAGGAGGACCCTCCAGGGAGGAATTCTGTGCAGAGCAGAAGAAGTGCCCTTCTCCTGTGGGTTTGCGGCAACAGGCCACAAACCAGGCAGCAGGTGAACGGTATGGATCACATTGGATCTACTGGGAAAATTACCTCCTGTATAGCAAGCCTAAGGCTTCTGAGCCTGGGTCTATCCGTGTGCTGGTGGACCCCAGCGCTTCAGAGCCTCCCTTCTGGGTTTGGCTCATGATGTGCCTTTAGCTGGACATCTGGGGCAGGACAAGACATTTGTTAAAAAATGTTAAAAGATTTCTAAAGGGCATGGCTGCCCGTAAGCATCCCAGCGCTGACAGAAGTACAGTCAATAACTTGAGAAAGAGATTACGGGAACAGCCAGGTCTTTAGAGATTTTCAGAATGACAGAAGATTGGGTTGGGCACGGAGATCAGAGGGGAGTGAGTTCCATAGTTTGGAAGCGTTATAGGAAAAACGCCGGCCTCCTAATCGTGCCTTCTTGATCCTGGGTGGCAGGGTAAGATGGGCATTAGAGGATCGGAGGGTTCTGGAGGTGGTGTAGGGGACTATAAGGTCTTTGAGGATAGGGGGAGCTTTCCCCTTGAGAATTTTGTGTGTTAGGCAGAGTGCCTTAAACTGCACTCTTTCTAAGACGGGCAACCAATGCAATGCTCTGATGGCCGGTTTGGCTGAGCAGCAACTCTTGGTGTTGGTAAGAATCCGGGCGGCGGCATTTTGCGCTACCTGGAGTTTAGTTGTCATTTTCCACGGGGCGCCAAGATACAAGGCATTCCCGTAGTCCAGCCTGGACAAAATGAGGCCCTGGACAAGGAGTTTTCTCGACTGAAAAGGGAGCAGCGGGAGGATCTTAAGGACAGTGCGCTGGAGACCATAACAGACTCCAGCCGTTTTCCTTGCGTGGGTGTACATAGTGGGTTTTGGTCAAGCCACAACCCGAGGCTTTTAATCTCGGATTTGGGGGTGGGAGGCAGGCCCATGCATGAAGGCCAAAGAGAGTCCGGACGGAAGTGAGACTGATTACCCATCACCAGTATCTCAGTTTTGTCACTGTTAAGTTTCAAATGGGACCTATCCATCCAGCTGACTATATCTCTCAGACAGGAGTACAGATCGATGGTAGGATTTTCCTGCTGACTGAGAGAGACAACCAGCTGGGTGTCATCCGCATATGTCAGAAATTTGATTCCATATGGGGTGACAATCTTTTCGGGAGGGGACATGTATACGTTGAAGAGCGTGGGGCTCAATGATGAGCCCTGTGGCACTCCGCAACGTATCGGGGTCTCTTTGGAAATGTAGCTACCCTCCATCACCTGGAAGGAATGACAATGAAGAAAAGATTTTAGCCAAGACAAGGCGGTACCTGTGATACCATGATCTCTGAGCCGCTGAGCCAGGATCTGGTGGTTGACCGTGTCGAAGGCCGCACTTAGATCCAGGAGGATCACTGCCACTGATCCTCCTGCATCGATGATCTTCCTGGCCTCTTCGACCACCGTCACCATCGCTGTTTCAGTACCCTGGCCCGGGTGAAAGCCTGTCTGAGAAGGTTTAAGTAGATCATTGGATTCCAGGTAATTGGACAGCTGGCCGTTAATACATTTTTCAGTCATCTTGCTGATGCAAGGAAGGAGAGAGATAGGCCTGAAATTAGTTAGATTTAGGGGGTCCAGATTGGGTTTTTTAAGTAGGGCCCTGACCATCGCTTTCTTCCAGCTAGGGGGCACCGTTCCGTCTGCTAGAGAGGCATTGATCAAATTTACCATCGGAGCAAGGATGGTAGGTGCTACCTGTTTTAAGATTTTAACTGGGGCAGGGTCATGCGGGGAGCCACTCTTGAGTGATTGGAGGATAGGGGACAGAGTGTCCTCACTGATAGAGGTGAACCTGTCAAGTCCCATATTGAGGTTCTGTGCCTGAATTGGGGACAGTGATAAGGGGTCCGTGAGGGTGAGCGGGGGAAGTTGTTGGAGGATATTTTGAATCTTTTGATCGAAGTACGTGGCCAACTCATTGCAGTGATTGTCCGAGAGGTCATTCATGCAGATAGGCTCCGGGGTTTTTAGAAGAAGTTTTTTTACAATTTGAAAGGTCTCTCTCGACGAGCAGGATGCAGCACTGATTTTTTCGTGGAAAAAAGCTGTTTGCGCAGTTTTTAGAGCTTTTTTAAAGTTAAGGATAGCCAGTCTATAATCCCTCTTGCTGTTAGGGTCAAAGTCTTTCCGCCACACTCTTTCTGCCCTCTTACAGCGCTTTTTCAGAAGGCGAACCTCGTGGGTGAACCAAGGGGAGGTAGGTTTTTTCCGGGGTTTCAGGTAGGGTTTTTTGGGGAGGACAGTGTTGAGAGAGTTTTCGATCCAAGAAGAAAACTCGGCATCCGCTGTTGCGGGGTCAGTTTCATAGTTTGGCCTGGAGAGCTCCAGGACCTGCTTCCAGTTGCCAATATCCAGTTTGGCCCAGAGGCGAGCCAGTGTGCCAGGAGCTTGGTTGGGAGGGGAAGTGGTCGGGATCCCCCAACTAAAGGGGATAAGCAGGTGGTCGGACCAGGGCAGTGGAATTGGTGCACTTACTTTAAGGTCAGAGATGTTGCATAGAATGGGGTCAAGTAAATGCCCGAGAGTGTGCGTGGGTTGGTCGTTCTGTAGGTGGAGGTGATGGGTTGCCAGGTCTAGAAGCAGTTCAGAGGCGATGGTGTCATTATTATTGTCAAAGTGGATATTGAGATCCCCTAAGATTAACAAATTTGGCAAGGAGCTGGTCATGGCCGTGGAGCATTCCAGGAGGGAGCTGCCAAACTGTCCCAGGGCCCCTGGTGGGCGATAGATAAGGACTCCTGAAAGGGAGTTACATGGGGACATTTGAATGGTAAAGTGCACATTTTCACAGTCCGAAAGGGGGCTGTCGTGAAATCTACACGCAAGATGGTCTTTGTAAATGATAGCTATCCCTCCTCCCCTTCCCTTGACTCGGTCCAAATGTTGCACAAGGAAGCCATGAGGCAGCGCTTGTACAATGTCAGAGTCGGAATCTGGAGCGAGCCATGTTTCCGTGAGAAACAGAATCTCTAGTTGATGCTCTTCTAGTAACATATGGATTTCTTGGGCGTGTTTAGGTAGGGATCTACAATTTATCAAGGCCATGTTAATGATCATCTGGGGGGCGAAACTAGCCTGGGGGGGGTAAGTTTGAATGGGCAGTGGAGACAGTGAGAACGAGAGCTTTCACCTCTAATGGAATGGGTGCATAAGGGCTGGAGGGGCTGGTTTATTTGGAACAGGGATTCTCTGGAGTAGGATATCCTTATCTGGGGGGTGGACTCCATGGTGCCTGACCCTCGACCCGTCCTGGCGCGGACGGGCGCAGACGGGCTTACCTCTGGCACACGTCCGGCGCGCCAACGGCGTGCCCGCTGCGCTCGTCCGCTGCACGTCCGGCGGGAGGAAGCATTTTGTAGTGCGAGGGCCTAAATCGCCCATAACACTAGAGCGCCGACCGAACCTTCCCAAAATGGCGCCTGCAAAAGCGCTGTTTTGCCTGCCTAGTCCCGCGGTCCAGGAGACTCTAAATCGGCCACCAGTGGAGCTTGTCACCCACTTTTATTGGCCCCAGATGTGCAAGAGTTCAGATACTCATTGTAGGACTTGTCAGACTTTCCAGGCAAGTGGGAAGAGCGGGAGGAAGCACAAGGCTCCTCTCCAGCCTTTCCCTGTGGTCAGCACCCCCTTTGAAAGGGTGGGCATTGACATTGTGGGGCCTCTGGATCCCAAAACAGCAATGGGCAACAGGTTTATCCTGGTCTTGGTGGACCATGCTACATAGTACCTGAAAGCCATCCCTCTCAGGACAGTGATGTCCCCCGTGGTGGGACGTGCACTGATGGGGATTTTCTCCTGTGTGGGTTCCCCATAGAAGTGGTGTCCGACCATGGTACAAACTTAATTTCTAAGTATATGAAGTCCCTTTGGCAGGAGTTTCAAAGTTTTATTTATTATGTTTTGGCTCTCATTGAGGGCCACATAAAGTTATGCACACAATTATACATACAGATAACGAATAGATAACGACATAAAGCAAGAAGAAAACACTACTTATCTGCGAGTAAAGCAATCATCAACATCTCCCTGTACGTCATTAATAAATATCTAAAATCCCTTTAAAAAATTTAAAAATTCTGGAACAAAACATTTCATTTGGGGGGCAATAAAGTGCATGGAAGAACATTTTTACATTTACAATTCCCAATTGTAAACAAATTGGTTTTAACCATTTGAGGCGCAATGCAGGACAAATAAACAAGATGTGGTTAGAATCCTGTACAGCATTATTACAGAAATTGCATAGAGGAGACACCCCATACCATTTTGCTAAAAGTATATTAAGTGGAAGCAAATTATGTCTTAAGAGGTACCATAATCTACGGACACTATGTGGAATATTCCAAATGAGATATTGTTGGACTAATTTTGGGATATATGTTTTTACCAGGGCTTCCCTTTCTTTTTGTCTAGGTTGGGCAAGTATATCTGACTTATAACAGAGTTCCCAAGATGTACTTTTTAGTTTAAGCTTTAGTTCAGATGGTGAAAGTAAGAATAACGTACTTTCATCCAATTCTAGCAGGGATACCGCTTTTCTAAAGTTTTTTACCAACTGCGAGTACTCGTTAAAGTTGCCCAGGAGTTCCTTTTTAATAATTTCTCTTAAGGTACCCGGTTTACCTCTAGCCAAACAGGCTACCCATCTTACGAGGGCAACCAACCCCTGTACCCAACAACTTCGGAGTCCGAATTCCAACCTGCATGAAGATGTAGAACATGCTGTGTTAAGAGAAGAAATTTTTCTTAGTACCTTTCCTTCCATTTTATGCATAAAGCCCCATTGATTCAACTCCACTAGTTCAATTCCGTATAGAAGTGTTGCAGGAATTTTCGCTCTAAATACATCCAGAAAGAGGGAAAAATGCCTCTTCCCAGTAGCGTTATACAAAGTACATAACCCCGTACCATGGGCCAGCGCTTTACGTGAGTTATGTTCAATATGGGGCTTCTCACTAAGATTAGCAGATATTATTTTGCCTAAAAAGGTATAGGTTTTAACCACCTCAAGTTTTTGTCCGCTAATAGTCCAATTATAACTACCAGACCTGCATTTCTTTTTACCAAAGATGCACATAATTTTACTTTTCGAACTATTAATTTTCATATAATGTGCTTCAGCAAATTGGTTCAATGCGTATAGACGATTAGATAGACCCTTCGGGGTCAAATCTAAAACAAGTATATCGTCCGCATACATTAGAATCGATATGGCTGACCCTCCGATTAACGGTGCTATTCCGTCACAAACTGCAATGGAAGATGGTAGGTCGGCCATATACAAGGAAAACAATATGGGCGCCAATATACACCCTTGTTTTAATCCATTCAGAGAGGGGATAGATTGAGAAAGACCCCTCTCTCCACCTTGTAGCACCTTACACCATGTATTCGAGTGTAGAGACTTAACTAGTTCGAGTAAATATCCTGGCATCCCCAATGCAGCCAACTTTCTCCACAGCGTTGGACGATCCACCTTGTCGAACGCCGTGGAGAAATCTATAAATGCTACGTATATGCCACCACCTCGAACACGTGCATATTTATCCATAATCACCTGTAATAGTGTCAAATTGTCTAAAGTTCCATGCTCTTTTCGAAATCCTGTCTGTTCCATAGGTAAAATACTATTTAGGTCTGCCCATTCCATTATTAATATTAAAAGAAGTTTAGCGAAAATTTTTCCTATTGAGTCCAATAAAGCTATTAGACGATAATTAGAAGATTTATCCCGATCACCCTTTTTAAATATAGGGATTAATATACTTCTCCTCCAAGAGTCGGGGACTGTTCGTGATTTAAAGCATGCTAGAAATACTGGGAGAAGAATCCTACTCCAGATGGTAACATCTTGCTTAATTATAGACATGGGCAGTTCGTCAGGACCCATAGCTCCGGAAGAGCGCATACTCTTTATCACAGTAGCTATGGATTTCTCAGTGGGAAGTTCCATTATATGGTCACTATTTGAGCCTGGATCCCATGTATCCCCCCCTGCACCGTTAGGTGCATATAGGGTAGACACAAATAGAGTCCAGACATCTTCTGAAATAGCGATGGGAGTGGGAGTTGTTATTGAACCACATCCTTTCCTTATTATGGACCAAAAATCTCTAGATTTATTGTAGGTCGAAGCCTCTCTTAGCTTGATCCATAGAGAATCTTCTTTTTCTCTTTTTATCTTAGATCTCCATCTTACCCTCCTTCTTTTTAGTACGGCTAACTGATGCTCATTTTCCCCAGATCTATTAAGGTATTGTTTACTAACAAGTTTATTTATCTCCTTATTTAATATTAATAATGGGCTAGGAGAGAAATGTGTCTTTTTAGGATTTCCTGATATCTTAGCCATGGCGGTGACTTTTTTGAGGAATTTTTCGAACTGAAGGAATTCTATACCTTGCCAATGATCTAGTTCTAGTAACGTTTGGGCAAGAATATTTTGAACATCCTTCATGTTGGTAGATCCCCAATAACATCTACCTGACTTACACTTTATTGAGAGACCTCTATTCTTTAAGGACCAGGAATTAGTTTCAGGGGGAATTAATGAGACAGTTATATTAATTATTTTATGGTCACTCAAGGAAGAGTGAGAGATCACCATATCTTTAATAAAAGAGAACGTATCATAGTCCGTAATTGCGTAGTCCAAAATGGATTCACCCCTAACGGATCCATGTGTATAGTTAGCAGGAGTATCAGAAGGCATCCTGCCATTTATGATAAGCCCCTCTAGGTAACTAAGCTCCTCAAGGAGAATCTTACCTCTTTTATTAGTTTTTATTTTAGTAGGCAGGAGTGCTTGAGGTATATTGTATGCTTCTTCCTTAGATTTATTTCTAAACATGTCTAAAGTGAAATTAGACACTTTGCTATTTAGGTCCCCCACCAGTAGTATATATGGGGGGTGATCAACCTCTAATAATTGTTTAACATAGGAAAACATACGCTTTAGAACTGTAATAAAATTATCTTCAGGAGGAATATAAGCATTTAAAATTATAAACGAAGACCGTTTGCCTGCTGAGGCTAGATTAGTAATGGTTATGGATTGGAAAAGGTTGCTGACGTCCGTATAGTGGGAGAATTGCCATTGTAAAGTATTAGATAACAAACAGGCAATTCCACCTTTTGCATGGCCTTTTTTTGAGGGAATTGCAGGGTCCTCCAGGACAAAATAATCTTTCCCTCCATATGGGAGATTTCTACACCATGTTTCCTGGATACAATACACATCTGCATTTAAAGAGAATAGAAAATCAAATTTCTCTGGGCAATTGTACAAACCAGCGGCATTCCAATAGACAATTTTTAAGTGAGTGTTAAAGATGTGAAAATAGTCGTGGGTTATTCGATGTGGTCTTTGATAATACTCCTGGTAACCAGTTCCACATCTGATTGTCTTCTGTGAAAGGAATATCTGTGCTATCAGGTAATGGCAGTACCTGAGAGACCATTCGTTTACCTCTGGAGACCCATATTTGTAGATCCTTATTGCAGGTAAGATAATCATCCTGCCCAGAAGCCAACTTTGCATTTCTTTCACTAGAGGAAATACACTGATCACTATTAACATAAGGTAACACGTCAATTCCTCTACATTGAAAAACTTCCGCTTGTTGAAGAACAAGATTAGCAATTATTTTAGAGTAAAACTTTACCCTTGTTCGTTGCCCATTTATAGATCTTATTGGGAGAACTAAATCAATATCATTCGATAAAATTAGTTTTAAACCTTCTATCTCTTTAAAGCAGTTAAGCAGCCAAGATCTGTTCAGCTTTAAATCTGAATCAAATAACGGGAGAAAATCCAATGACAGAGTATCCACACCCGAAATAGAACTTTTTACTGGCTGAAGAATTGAACTCCTAACTACTTCAGGTTGTAGCCGAAAAATAGGTGCCAATGGATTAAATCCCCTAGCTACTATCGGCGTGATTCCTGCATCTTCAGTAACTAAAGGTAGTGGATCAGGGACATTTACCACGGAGCATGGAGCTACCCCCCTCGTAGTTGGTTCTATCGGGGTACCCACACATGCATCGTTAGTAATACATTCCGCTCCCTCTTTAACGGAGGTATCCGATAGTGAATTATGTCCACTTTCGATAGTATCAGGGACTTCAGATTTTATGTTTTTGAAAAATAATTTGCCTTGGTCTTTTCTTTTTGTATTTACGTAACTGCTTCCTGTTTTTCCCTCTAGTTTTTACTTTTAAGACTCTAAGAGTCGTCAATGATCCTTCTGATTCTTTTTTTTCCTGGATAAAGATGGGAAAGAGTTCATTACCCGCCATTGGAGACACTTCTACCAAACTATCTTCCTTCCCAATCAGCACTGAATCTTTTCTCTGTAAAAAGGAAGATGAGGTAGAGGGCTTAAGGGGCTTATGAATATCAACCTTTATAGATGAATCCAAAGGTGCATTTCCCACCACCACATTAATGTTATCGACGACTTTTTGTACAACAGGATCAATGGGATCAATAGGAGGAGTAGTCACATTCTCAACATTTTTAGCCAGCAATACCTGCAGTATCTCAGTAACTGAGGACAAAATACAGTCGGAACTCACAGCAAATTTACCAAGTAAAAGTAATATAGAAGACAAAATTTGCTCAAGTGCTATGAGTGACTCAGAGATAGGTTTCTCATTTTTTGGGTAGCTAGATGAAGTAAAAGCACAAATCCCCGATAGATTAAATTGCGGAGATTTCAAATCACTCTGCATTGAGAGGTTATCATTGGATTTAATAGAAGGAGTGCTGCTATATAGCAGCAATCCTGAGGGAGTTACTCCAGCTGGTGTTTTAATATCCGCAAGATGCGTCAAAGGTCTATTGTCCAAATCGATGCTAGTAGCAATAGATACATCACCCATGACTTCCTCCTCGTTGTCTTTTCCCTTAAGAGTATTATGATACGATGCTTGCGATTTTATTAACAAGGGATCAGAGACAACTCCATTTGCTGTACATGATGGGAGGATTACTTCATCTGGCTGACTCTGAAAAGGCATATTTGTTTCCATCATAGGGTCTAGCTGATAATCTTTCTCCATATTAGATTGCAGTTCCGATTGTAGTAATGAGGCTATGTCAGTTTTTGTAGGAACTTCTAGGGATTTATTCATGATTTTTTCCCAGATTTGTACCAGCTGCATCTGGCCTTTCAATAATGCACTATTTTCGTGCTTTTTCCTCAGGGGAATAGATCCAGGATTTGTACAAAGTTTTTCCACTAAAACTTTCCCAGAGCGTAGTTTCTTTGCCTCCATAATACCAGAAAAAGAGTCTAGCCCTACAGCAGGAGTTCACAGTCCCAAATAAATAACACAATAGATGTAATATAAAATGATATGAAGCCACAGGGCGAGAGGGCGACGCTCATACAAGTAGATAACGTGCTTTGTAGCAGTAAACCAATCTGCGTGTTTTCATACAAATAAGTACGATTATGAACTAAAACAAAGTAAAAGAACTAACAAATGAAAATACCAGGGCCCAGCCCGGCCTACCTCGGCCACTGAGGGCCACAGAGGGCCCGCCCTTTGCCCGGGCTTAGCCCGGCGCCGCCCGCGCGCGTCCCGCGATGCGCGGTCTTCAAGCGCTAATGAAGGCAGGTGAGGGGGGCGTGGCAGGGACTGTTCCTGTCCCAGGAGGCTTCTGGTCACTGATGTTTGTTGTAGACCGGCCGTCTACAGGAACACCCAGGCGAGTGTTTCCCGCGAAGCGGGAAACGCGAGTAGTAATTCAAAAGCGCTGCCAAAATGCGCTTACAGATAAATAGCGCTGGGGCGGCTTCGGCGCTTTTCCTTCTTCAATCACTCTGCAGCTTCAAGAGCCCACTACACAAAGCGCACAACAGCAACAGGAAATTAATTCTCCGCTTCACAGCGGTCTTCAAGCGCTAATGAAGGCAGGTGAGGGGGGCGTGGCAGGGACTGTTCCTGTCCCAGGAGGCTTCTGGTCACTGATGTTTGTTGTAGACCGGCCGTCTACAGGAACACCCAGGCGAGTGTTTCCCGCGAAGCGGGAAACGCGAGTAGTAATTCAAAAGCGCTGCCAAAATGCGCTTACAGATAAATAGCACTGGGGCGGCTTCGGCGCTTTTCCTTCTTCAATCACTCTGCAGCTTCAAGGGCCCGCTACACCAAGCGCACAACAGCAACAGGAAATTAATTCTCCGCTTCACAGCGGTCTTCAAGCGCTAATGAAGGCAGGTGAGGGGGGCGTGGCAGGGACTGTTCCTGTCCCAGGAGGCTTCTGGTCACTGATGTTTGTTGTAGACCGGCCGTCTACAGGAACACCCAGGCGAGTGTTTCCCGCGAAGCGGGAAACGCGAGTAGTAATTCAAAAGCGCTGCCAAAATGCGCTTACAGATAAATAGCGCTGGGGCGGCTTCGGCGCTTTTCCTTCTTCAATCACTCTGCAGCTTCAAGGGCCCGCTACACCAAGCGCACAACAGCAACAGGAAATTAATTCTCCGCTTCACAGCGGTCTTCAAGCGCTAATGAAGGCAGGTGAGGGGGGCGTGGCAGGGACTGTTCCTGTCCCAGGAGGCTTCTGGTCACTGATGTTTGTTGTAGACCGGCCGTTTACAGGAACACCCAGGCGAGTGTTTCCCGCGAAGCGGGAAACGCGAGTAGTAATTCAAAAGCGCTGCCAAAATGCGCTTACAGATAAATAGCGCTGGGGCGGCTTCGGCGCTTTTCCTTCTTCAATCACTCTGCAGCTTCAAGGGCCCGCTACACCAAGCGCACAACAGCAACAGGAAATTAATTCTCCCAGGAGTATGAAGTAATTTATAAGTTCACCACTCCTTACCACCCCCAAGGTAATGGGCTGGTAGAGAGATTCAACCGGACCCTCAAAGGCATGATTATCGGTCTTGAGGAACCTATGGGGCGTAAGTGGGACGTCCTCTTGCCATGCCTTCTCTTTGCTTACCGTGAGGTGCCACAGAAGTCCTTAGGGTTCAGTCCCTTTGAACTGCTGAATGGACACCCGGTAAATGGACCTCTGAGTCTGGTTAAGGAAGGCTGGGAGAAAGCTCCCAGGAAACCTCCCCAGGAGGTATATAGCTTCATGCTGGCCTTCAAGAACCAGACTAGTCGATGCAGACAACTTGCTCAGCCGAATCTGGAAGCCAGCCAGAAAGAGATGAAGTGATGGTATGTTCAGAATGCCACTCTGATTGAGCTTCAGCCTGGTTAGAAAATTTGGGTCAAGGCCCCATTGGAGCCCTGTGCTCTCCAAGATAACTGGACCGGACCATTTGAGGTGGTGGATCTCAAATATGATGTCACCTACTTGGTGGACTTGCGATCTCCCAGGAACCCTTTGCGGGGCCTACATGTCAACTGGCTAAAGCACCACTTAGAAAGGTCCGAAGTGGGCATGCTCCTAGCAACAAATGCTAGAATGGAGGAGGAGATTGAGCCTCTTCCTGACCTCCTGTCTGCAACAGAGCAAGATGGGTCAGTGGATGGAGTAAACCTCTCTTCCTCCCTGACCCCTGAGCAGCAGAATTATTGTCGCCAACTGTTGGAGGCAATTCTCTGATTTGTTCTCCCTGGTTCCTGGTGTCACTGAGTGGTACATCCATGATGTAAGGGGGGTAGCACTCTCAATGTTGAGAAATGTCCTCCGGGCTCCTCAAATGTCCTTATATGAAGGTTTCTTTCAAAGTTGAATTAAAAATAAATTGAAAAGTTCAAACGGCGGTGATGCTCTAATTTTTAATCAAATATTCTTCATGCATCTCGTATTCACAAATATACATTTCATGATGTCATCACGGTTCAATAAATGCACTCAAACTATCTCAATGCATTTCGGCATTTAAATCATGCCTTCTTCTGGGGACATGTTCGTGAACGTGCAGACAAGTTCCGACTCGTGTGTACGAAGGTTCTCGCCCAGTTATAACCCTTTTTGTATACATCCATGATGTAGACACTGGGGACAGTCCTCCTGTTAAGCACAAGGCTTACAGAGTGACTGACGGGGTCAGAGCTTACATCAAGGAGGAGGTCTCCAAGATGTTTGCCTTAGGGGTGATTGAGTCCTCTAACAGCCCTTGGGCCAGCCAAGTGGTCTTGGTCCCAAAGGCTGCCGCGCCTGGTGCCACACCTGAACTCCGGTTCTGTGCGGACTACCGAGGACTCAATTTAGTCACCAGGAATGAGCTTATTGAACGGTTAGGGGCCTCCCAGGACCTCAGAACGTTTGATTTGATGTCTGGGTACTGGCAGATCGCCTTGACTGATGGGGCCAAAGAGAGGTTAGCATTCTCCACACCAGATGGGCACTTCCAATTCTGGGTTATGCCCTTTGGGATGAAGAATGCCCCTGCTACCTTTCAGAGGTTGGTCAACCAGGTGTTGGCTGGACTAGAAGATTTCAGTGCTGCCTACCTGGATGACATTGCAGTGTTCAGTACCAGTTGGGAAGAACTATCTGCGCCACCTCTCTCTGGGAAGTGTTGATGGTGAGGGGCAGAGCAGGTCTCATGATCAAGGCGAGTAAGTGCCAGATCGGGCAGGGTTCCGTGGTGTACCTGGGGCACCAGATAGGAAGCGTACAGGTGGCACCCCTTCAACCCAAGATTGATTCAATCCTGGCATGGAAATCCCCCAAAACCCAGACACAGGTGAGACCCTTTTTAGGACTCACAGGGGACTACAGGAGGTTTGTCAATGGGTATGGCAACATTGCTGCACCCTTGACTGAGCTGACTTCCAGGAAGCAGCCCAAGAAAGTGAACTGGACTGATACCTGTCAGAAAGCTTTTGATGCCCTGAAGACTGCCATGTGCACAGCACCCGTGCTTCTGGCGCCCAACTTCTCAAAGGAATTTATTGTCCACACAGATGCTTCAGAGCATGGGGTGGGGGTTGTTCTTTCACAGATAAATAAGGAGGGCCTAGACCAACCTGTAGCCTTCATCAGTAGGAGGTTACTTCCACTGGAACAGAGGTGGAGTGCAATTGAGCGTGAGGCATTTGCTGTGGTCTGGGCACTGAAGAAGTTGAGACCATACCTGTTTGGGACTCACTTCCGAGGTTCAGACTGACCACAGGCCCCTTAGATGGTTGATGCAGATGAGGGGTGAGAATCCAAAGTTGTTGAGGTGGTCCATTTCCCTACAGGAGATGGACTTCATGGTGGAACACCGCCCTGGTACAGAACACGCCAATGCTGATGGTCTGTCCAGATTCTTCCAACCTTAGTGAAGAGAACTCCGAAGAGGATGGGTAGTTCTCCCCACATTTCAGCTGGAGAGGACACGTGTTTGACCTGGTACCATTGGCGTGAGTCTCCCTCCCATTTTGTGCTGTTGTCTTCTCTGTTTTTACTATGTTTTGCTGGTTTAGATACTTTGGGCACTGTGCCACTGCTATTCAGTGCCACATCCCTCTTGGGGTAGTCTTCTCCTCCTCATGTGTTTACCGGGCATGGCTGGGTTTCCCAAAATAAAACCCAGGGCCCTCCATACAATGTATCATTTCAGGCACACTCATTCAGTATATTTTCACAGTACACTTTAAGTCTCGAATTTCTACCTCTAAGCATTGTACCCTTACATGTACACATGCATTCAGTACACACACCCAATCTGCGCACACTGTTCATCACTGAGGCTTTTCTATATTTCATAACAGAGCACTTTTTACAAATACACACTTCCAACAGACATTCACTATGTGTGGGCTGCATAACACTTCATCGTTCATATATTTTACTTCACACAGGCACACGTACACCAAGCAAATGCTTCCCCTGTGCACTCATGGCACAGCACTACATGTCTCTTGTAATGCATCCTTCTCAGGCATATATACAGCCAAAAAATGTATTAACCACACATATGTACTATGCAGTACTGCTCCGTCCTTCTACTCTACCCTTCGTTGTCACACATACAACCAATGCAGAGTCACTACTCCTGCACTGCGCAGCACCCAACTGATGTAGGGCAAGGATGAGTAAAGAACTTTTAACCAGTAGGCTTCATTCCAGTGACACAGGGTAAAAAGGTCCTGTTCACTACTTCTGATCACTACAGAGTATGCTGCCACCACTGCACTCGCGCTGCTTAACTCCTGGTGAAGGCAATCGCCTTCTACCACTATGAGAGTAGAGCTTTGGGCGCCCTTCCCTGTTCAATAAAACTGCAAGCTTTGAGACATCCCTTTGTCATGGCGCACACGCATGATCCATGTTCGCCTAGGACAAAACAATCAGCATTAGGGATGCAGACAACAGTACAGCTGGACACTCATGGCAGGGGTAAACGTCTGTACCAGGCAGAGGACCTTTCCGTCCCAGCACAGGCCCACCTGTAAAAGCTCTAGAACAGATAGAGTACATCACACTGATGGCAGTTACATGCTGCAAAAATGCCATTTAATATTACATGACACATTTTTCCTACCCTCAAAATAAGGTATGCCCCGAGGTGGGCAGAATATAGATTTGAGTATTTTTATTTTACAAATGTTATGAAATGAAAATTAAATAGGTGCATAAAGTTCTAATGCCAAACTTGGCTATTTATTTTTGTTCTTAAAAAGAAAATGAACATCCAACAATTTTAAAATATATGCAATATAATTATTGAATTAAAACTCAAACAGAAAAAAGTAACACTACACCATCCACCCTAAATAGGTTGGGCGATGTACTGAACATTTTCTCTGATCACCCCAGAGTGTTTGGGGAAGTGTTCCCTCAACCAAGCCAGTGAGGGCTCAGTCGATGAAAACCTTATAGTCCACAC
The DNA here is from genome assembly GCF_964261635.1 of Lissotriton helveticus. NCBI lineage: Eukaryota > Metazoa > Chordata > Amphibia > Caudata > Salamandridae > Lissotriton > Lissotriton helveticus. The sequence continues at coordinate 447,630,365 of NC_136065.1, forward strand.
ATTTCTAAATGAGAGTTTGGTAGTGAGGGTACTTCGTAATGTTTGCAATGGAGTTCCCTGTTTGCCAAGCTCTAAATTGGGTCCTTAATTCCTGCTCCTGAATGTATACACCATAGAGACAGCAAGGACAAATGTTTAACCATTACTGCCATGCAGCTAAATGCATTAAGGGCCATATTAGGAGTTTGACTGTCCAACCACCGTAGGCCCTCGTCCGCCCTCGCCAGCAGCCCATGGCACTGATGGACCAAAGACCGCCGTATTACGAGATGACCACAGGGCTGCTTTCCACCTAAACTTGAGAAGTACCCAGAGTTCTCTGCTTCTTTTTTTGCATAATTTATGCGTCACTCTATGCTTGAACGGGTATTGTTTTGACTTATACTGGGTGCTCCCTTGTGTCTGGTCAAAGCTATACCTCTCTGAAGAGCTCTAATTAGAGCAAAACACTGTGTCAGGGGTTGCTTTTACTCATTTTAGGTTGGCTTGGTTGGTATTTTACCAATTCAAAGCTGTAATGCTGTGCCTGGAGTGGTAAATGGCTTTTGTCATTTTACAGCTCAGCATGGACAGCACTTGCTAGCCCTATGTTTAAAGACTTTGCTGTAAAAATGGCAAAAGACTTTGTCCTTTTCTATCTTGGCGTGGATGGCACTGTGCTAATCCTATGTTTAAATACTTTGATAGAAAAGCAGACATTTGAGGTGAGCAGATCTAGAGTGTCACTGGTGTTGAGAGTGCTCTAACAGGAGCTGCTTTCCACCCAAACAGCCCATGGCACTGATGGCCCAAAGACCACCGTATTATGAGATGACCACAGGGCCGCTTTCCACCTAAACTTGAGAACTATCAGGAGTTCTCTGCTTCATTTTTTTGCATTTTTTAGAATGTTACACCCGTAACATCAATGGATTTCTTCCAAAACAACGGATCCGGACCACAGTATGGTGCAGAAAATTAATCCTCTATTGCGTGCTTGGTGGCATGACGCTTTTCAGCTCCCACTGGAGCCTTGATCACATGACATTAGTTTGCCATTTTCTTAATGTATTTAAAGTGTTCAGTGAAACTTTAAAAGTGGTCACATGTGCAAAGTACGCAGTAATCATAGAAAAATATTTCCCATAGCTGGTAAAAATCCTCTACCATTTGTAGTTTGAAAAGGATACATACATAAATGTATACATACATAGTTTCAATCTCCATAAATAAACAGGTTAAATCCCCAAGCACTCTAGTCTGCAGTATTTGATGTTTTCATCACATATATGAACTCCACTGGCAAATACATTGATTACACAGAATGTATGTTATCCCTTAGTTTCTTGCCTATTTTTTCTATTGTCGCGTACCGTGTGCATGATATATATTTTTTTTGAAAAAAGTGCCTTATTGTGACTAAAGTGCTATGTGCTTGATCACCCTAATTGTGACACCAGTGATTAATTTTTATTTAAAATCACGATTGTGCTTTGTTTCTTCGCGGTGCGCTAGGAGCGTTGTTTCTTTTCTTGTTGTTACATCTAGCTTACTTCTTAGTATTGTGGGTGTCCTCTCGGTTTGTCATATTGTGACAGTGGTATTCTCACTGAATGTTCAACTGGATATCTGAGGTTGCGCCAATTGAGAACTGTTAGGATGAGTCATGGTTGTGATTTTCTGACTCCTGTATATAGGGTTCTGTGGTCCTATCCAGTGTTACTTGAAGACTATCCAAATTTACTAAGTCTTCATAGACATCCTTACCATTGTCTCAACAGTGCCTGTATTGCATGTTCAAAAATACCAATTGAGTATCGCTTACAAATCCAAATGGGTCATCCCCTGTGCAAAGTTCGCAATGATATTTTAAATAATTTAAATAATTACCATGTTTGTAATCACGGTTCTTCAGGTAATGATCAATGTACATGAATATAATAATTTAAAAACGTAATCACAATAAATACTAAAATCACGGTAAAATACCTATAAATGTACACACCTCGTCATTAAAACCATCAAGTGTGTTAAATTATATTAAAACATTGGCTAAAATCTCTGCACATAAAACGTCTCCCATAGGATAAATAAGATAATAAATAATTCACAATAAATAGTTAACACCTTCAAATATTCAACTGTTCATCATTCTTTTTACAGGCAAGTATATAAGTCTTCTGTTACATTCAGCCCTGTTGGATGTTTGGAATTTAATTCCAGAATGTATCTAGTTTCAAGTTTGCGCAAGCGTTGTTCTCTGTCTCCCCCTCTTCTACTGGGTCAGACTCAATCAATCACAAAATATTTCAGATCCTGACTTTTAGGCCCGTGGCTACTCTTAAAGTGGCGTGCAACCGGATAGGTGTTGTCCATATTGTTAATCGCCCTTATGTGCTGGAAAATTCGTTTATGCACCTGTAGTTTGGTACTTCCTACATAATGTAGGTTGCATGGGCAGATTAAAACATACACCGCATATTCTGTTTTGCATGTTAAGAGTTTGGTTATCTTGACTCTTCTGGAACTGAATGGTGTCGTATAATTTAACCTATTTTCCCCTTGTTGGCACGCATTGCATGTTTTACACTTAAAAAAACCTTATGTGTCTGTAGCCAACTTGTTGTGTCTATGGTCTCAGGGTTTGTTTTGACTAATTCATTCCGCATTGAAGGCCCCTTGCTGTACGTGATGGAGGGTTTCATATGTAATTTTCCACCTATGACAGGATCACTCAACACCATGGGCCAGTTCTGTGTAATTATAGATCTGATATGCCTGTGTTGCTGACTGTATTGAATGATGAACCTGAATTGTTCTGCCACTTGGGGTGCTGCCACCCTGTTTGTATGCTGGAGCAGCCCAGTTCCTGACCCTAATTGCTTTGATGTCAACAACTGGTATCTAACAAAGAGCATGGATTTTAAGATGGCACTGTCAATTATCTTTCTTGAGTACCCCCTCTTGAGGAACCTGATTCTGCTAGTAGCCTGCGCCTCTCTAAGATCCTTTTCACTGCTGTGGATCTGCCTCAGATGTAGCATCTCCCCGTAGGGGATGCTATTTATTAAGTGTCTGTCATGGGAACTACTCACATGTAGAGTTGAGTTCCCCGCGGTTTCCTTGCGAATAATTTAGACTCAATTTTTTAGTTTTCCACATAAATCATTGTGTCTAGAAAGCTTACTTCTGTTGCGCTTATGCTTGCGGTGAATTGCAAATTTAAATCGTTTTCATTCAACGCCATCTCAAAGTCACTGGCCCCTGTCTGTCACCCTCCCAAACCACAAACAGGTCGTCGATGAATCGTAACCAAATGTTGACATTGTTTGTCATTGCCTGTCTGTGTTGGGTTTTGAGGACCAGCTCCTCCCACCAGCCCATATGCAAACATGCATAGCTGGGGAAAAAGCTGGTCCCCATGGCCACACCTCTGATCTGTTTATATAGTAGATTGTTAAACATTAATATAATGTTTGATAAGTGAAACTCAACCATTTCAATCAACATTTCCCTTTGTGTGGTTGTCATTTCTTTGTTTCGCTCCAGATAATATCTTAGAGCCCTTAAGCCATCATGATGTTGAATACTCGTATACAATGCACAATCATCAAGTGCTATGAACAGGTAATCAGGTTTCCAAATGAAGTCCTTGCGTTTACTTAAAAAGTCACCTGTATCACATACATATGAGGGCAAAGATCTTACTGCATCCTGGAGAAAAAAGTCAACGTAATGTGATGTGTGTTCAAGTACGCTATTTCTGGCCGATAATATTGGCCTTCCTGGAGGTGTCTTTGGATCCTTGTGGAACTTCGGGATGAAGTAGATTGTAGGGATCACCGGATGTTCATTGGTCCAAAATTTGAATTCCTGAGATGTAATTGTCGCTGGTGTTGAGAGTGCTCTAACAGGAGCTGCTTTCCACTCAAACAGCCCATGGCACTGATGGCCCAAAGACCGCCGTATTATGAGATGACCACAGGGCTGCTTTCCACCAAAACTTGAGAACTACCCAGAGTTCTCTGCTTCTTTTTTTGCATTTTTTTGTATATATGTATATATATATATATATATATATATATATACACGAACACAATTTCTCCCGATGTGAAGAAATGCACAGGCTGCTTTCTGATGCTTTAAAGTGAATTCATTGGAGGCACGAAATCAGCAGCTCCCTACCGACGCGTTTCGCCACCAAGGCTTGGTCACGGTAAATGTGATCAATGCTCAGTGCTATTTACATATCCAAACAATATACATAGAAAGAGGACTCCTCTTGGTCACTCCCGACCTGTTTATGGCCACCATCTTGGAGTGGTACATGATTATGAACACATAATGCCACAATATACATGTTTAAACATATTCAAACAACTTAAATCTTGCCCCTGTGGGCTCATACTATGCTTATATCCATGAATTGACCTTATTCATGTATTGTGTTAGTCTCGCCCAAGTGGGCCGCCATTTTGGAAAGGTACATAATACTAAACGTTCGTAATGCCACAATGTACAAGTTGCAACATTTTTAAACAAATTAAATCTTGCCCCAATAGGCTGATACATGTATCCATAAATTAAACTTATTTGTGTAATATCTTGGTCTTGCCCAAGTGGGCTGAAGAATTGTGACAGTACTTATTCAAAAAGTTTTTGGGATTGTTTGATTCCTCCGGCTGTTTGGAGTCCTGTATTCCTATGTGAAAAGTAAATATGTGTTTTAAAACCAAATATGTCAAAATTATTTACAAATAAAAACAATAGATCGAGATATAAGACTAGTTACATTTACATTTATCATAGATGGACTGCAAGTTCTTCACTACAATTCATCCCAATGGGATGTAGTGTCTCGAAATCAATAATAAATTTGGATTCCAAGATTCTCAACTGGTGCAGTCTATCACCACCTCTTACATTCTCCTTTACTGCATCAAGTACCACATATTTCAATAAGTTGTCATTTATGTTGTGGTGTGTCTTGAAATGCCGAGCAACAGGATATTGTTCATTGTTATTTCTAATAGCTTGTTTGTGCTCCAATATCCTGATCTTGGCCCTATGTTTGGTGTTTCTAATGTAGAACTTCCCACAGGGGCAGATAAGGCAATACACACAATATTCAGCGTTGCAGTCAAAACGACCCATGATGGTAAATAATCTGGAACTGTTAGGTACTTGAACTTTCTTGCAGTTGGAACTACCCTTGCAGGCCTTACATTTCATACAGCACTCAAAACCAGCAACACTCCTATTTTGTGCTACTTGTTTGGATGAGACCATGTTTTTACTTAGGTCATCTTTCAAGGATTTCCCTTTGCGAAAAGTAATCTGTGGGTGTTCCTTCACATGTTTACTTAAAAAAGTATCTGTGGTTAGAATTGGCCAATTTTTGGTCAATATTTTTCTCACCTTGTATGCCTGACCTGAATATGTAGTGATAAACCTCACTGTCTCTTCTTCCTCATTTATTGATTTTTGTTTGGGGACTAGCAGATCTGTTCTTACTACCTGGTCTACTCTTTCATCAGCTTGTCTAATAGTTTTTTCAGAATATCCTCTTTGTTTGAAACGGTCTATCATCACATATTTTTCTGTTTCAAAGTCTATGCTGCTGCTGTTATTCCTTTTAGCTCTTAGTAATTCCCCATAGGGGATGCTTTGAATAAGGCTGTAGGGATGAGCACTGGTAGCAAATAGAAGGCTGTTTCCCGCAGTTTCTTTTCTGTGGAGGCTAGTGATTAGCTTGTTATTTTTGACCTCCACTTGTGTGTCAAGAAAGGTGACCTTCTCCCTACTGATCTCGGATGTTAATTTGGTATTTATTTCATTGTTGTTAAGATTTATAATGTATCTTCTGGCACTTATTTCATCTCCCTTCCAGATGCAGAAGATATCGTCTATGAAACGGGTCCAAAGTATCACCCTTTCACCCTGGTCACCTTGGTTACTGGACACCTGCTCCTCCCACCAGCCCATGAATAAATTCGCGTAGCTGGGGGCAAAGCAGGTGCCCATCGCCGTCCCTTGTGTCTGCCTGTACAGTTGGTCATTGAAATAAAAAAAGTTATTAGTTAAGCAGTAGTGTATCATATCAACCAACATTTCGCTATGTGTTAAAGTGTTGATTGATCTAGCTCTCAGGAAGTGCCTTATTGCTAAAATGCCAGTTTCATGCTTGATAGATGTATATAAACTGGTCACATCCATGGTGATCAGAAGGTAGTCAGGTTCCCAAGCTAGATTATGAATCTAATTCAAGAAATGCATAGTGTCTCTAAGATATGCAGGTAAAGACATTACAAAGGGTCGTAGATAGTGGTCTATATATTTAGACGTTGTTTCCAATTGTGATCCCATGGAGGACACAATGGGTCTACCTGGTGGAACTAGTGGGTCTTTGTGTAGTTTTGGTAAAAGGTATAGGACCGGTGTTTTTGGGTATTTACAACTTAGTGCCAAATATTCACCTCTCTCCAAAATGCCACTTTCATACCAATGCAAAAGCATTTTATCATATGTCTCATGCGAAATTTGTAATTCTTCAACAGTCGCTTTGCAATAACATTGTGTGTCTCCTAGCTGTTTCAGACCTTCAGTTAAATATTCAGTCTTACCCCACACCACAACATTCCCCCCCTTATCCAATTGACGGATTACAATAGAATCATCATTTCTGAGGGAATCAAGTGCCTTACATTGTTCTCTAGATAAGTTCTGTTTTGCCAAGCCTTCAGTACAGTACCGTATTTTTTTCAAATCTCTAGTGACACTCCGTTCAAAAACATCAATGGCATCACTATGGATCACCGGTACAAATGTTGATTTTGGTTTAAGACCACTTTTACATGGTATATCTATTATCAGTTCTCCATTATCAGAATTAGAAACATGGTCACATACTGTGTCTGGTCCTGATGCACTTTGTATGGTTTCCAAATTAGGTACAGTTAAGCTTTCTACAGGGTCTGCTTCAACATCTCTTGATAAATTGGGTGCATGGAATTGGAACCATTTTTTTAGTTTTAATTTGCGAATAAAACAAAATGTATCTATGCGCGTTTGTACATAGTCCATCCTGCGCATAGGGCAAAACGACAGACCTAAAGCCAATAAGTCAATTTCAACGTTATTCAACTCACGTTTGGAGAGGTTGACTACAGTCATCTTGTCCCTTTTCTTGCTCTTGTCTGCATAGGTGCGGGTGTGCTGGAATCTCCTTTTTTTTCTTCTCTTTGCTTTTTGGTTCCTCTGAATCCTCCGGTTTTGCCTCGAAAGTTTCGTCCTCGGCCCCTGTGAAAATCCCGGTTCTCTTGTCCACCTTGTTTGGCTTTATTCAGCATTTGGAATTGTGTCAAAAAATGTATCTTGCCTCTGCCCACTCCACGCATAGGTGTCCCTGTTGCGCTCCCTGTAGCATCAGAGAGGTTTCCATCTGAAGCGTCACTTTCTTCAGGGGCAGTACTGTCCCCTTCCACTGTAATGTTGGCTTTGGTATTGTCAGTTGAATTGGTGCTAGCTTTTTGGAATAGATAGTCATATTTCTTGTGAAATGTTAGGGTTCTGCCTGTTTGATAATCTTTAAAATCCCTTATAAATTTGCGTTGTTTCCTCGCTGTTATTTCATCTTCAAGTTTTTTGAGGCGCCCGTCTAGTTTAGTCATGAAATCTTGAATTTCCTCCTGAGTGGTTAATTTAGCTAGATCAGATAGTACTGCATCAATTAGTTCTAGTAGTTTTGCTCTATCCTTTATAGCATATTTAATCAGGATTCTCATCATTGTCGCTGAGCAGTCCTTAGAGTTACCTGCCCATTCCTCTAGCATCTCCGGGTCAGGATTTTCAAATGTTGGAATGGTGTAAATTCTTAACCCTCTCGGTGCTCGTTGAACATCTAAATATTTCTGTAGTGATTCCGCTTCCCACCACTTGGCCACCTCTTTGCGATGCAATTTCTCTAGTTTATCAAACAACTGTTGTATTTTAACTTCGTTAGTTAATAGTACATGTTCCCCCTGCTGTTGCCCTTCAACATTAGTTCCAGTTATGGGGTCAGTAAAAAATAGCCGGTCCGATATCTCTTTCCTCTTTGCTTCAAAGCGAGCTGCCATCCTTCGTGCCTGCCTCTAATTATAGCGCTGCTCCCAGCGCGTATAGCATTCAAATGTAGATAAAAGCGTTTAAGATCCCGCTTCCAATCTACTCCGTTACCGTAAACGGGGCAAGTTCACAGCGTATCCGAACTCCTTTGTCAAAGCACTTTCCGCGTTTCTCACCGCGGAATTGCCGAGATGGAGTTAGCCGTCTCGCTGGTACGTTTGTAGTTCAACGTTGTCCAACTCTGAACTTGCTCTACGAACTTGCTCTCCGCCGCCTCATGTAAGTCTCTTAGCCGTTTACTGCTCCTGAGGTTCTTGACGCGGAGTCCGTTTACAGGAAACAAGGAACATTTAGTATCATAAACAAACAACCATTCCCGGCTGTTCCTCGTCTCTTGCCACGGCGAGCCTGTGTGGGTGCCGGACACCCTTAATTTACACGAACACAATTTCTCCCGATGTGAAGAAATGCACAGGCTGCTTTCTGATGCTTTAAAGTGAATTTATTGGAGGCACGAAATCAGCAGCTCCCTACCGACGCGTTTCGCCACTAAGGCTTGGTCACGGTAAATGTGATCAATGCTCAGTGCTATTTACATATCCAGACAATATACATAGAAAGAGGACTCCTCTTGGTCACTCCCGACCTGTTTATGGCCACCATCTTGGAGTGGTACATGATAATGAACACATAATGCCACAATATACATGTTTAAACATATTCAAACAACTTAAATCTTGCCCCTGTGGGCTCATACTATGCTTATATCCATGAATTGACCTTATTCATGTATTGTGTTAGTCTCGCCCAAGTGGGCCGCCATTTTGGAAAGGTACATAATACTAAACGTTCGTAATGCCACAATGTACAAGTTCCAAAATTTTTAAACAAATTAAATCTTGCCCCAATAGGCTGATACATGTATCCATAAATTTAACTTATTTGTGTAATATCTTGGTCTTACACAAATAAGTTTAATTTATGGATACATGTATCAGCCTATTGGGGCAAGATTTAATTTGTTTAAAAATGTTGGAACTTGTACATTGTGGCATTACGAACGTTTAGTATTATGTATCTTTCCAAAATGGCGGCCCACTTGGGCGAGACTAACACAATACATGAATAAGGTCAATTCATGGATATAAGCATAGTATGAGCCCACAGGGGCAAGATTTAAGTTGTTTGAATATGTTTAAACGTGTATATTGTGGCATTATGTGTTCATTATCATGTACCACTCCAAGATGGTGGCCATAAACAGGTCGGGAGTGACCAAGAGGAGTCCTCTTTCTATGTATATTGTTTGGATATGTAAATAGCACTGAGCATTGATCACATTTACCGTGACCAAGCCTTTGTGGCGAAACGCGTCGGTAGGGAGCTGCTGATTTCGTGCCTCCAATAAATTCACTTTAAAGCATCAGAAAGCAGCCTGTGCATTTCTTCACATCGGGAGAAATTGTGTTCGTGTAAATTAAGGGTGTCCGGCACCCACACAGGCTCGCCGTGGCAAGAGACGAGGAACAGCCGGGAATGGTTGTTTGTTTATGATACTAAATGTTCCTTGTTTCCTGTAAACGGACTCCGCGTCAAGAACCTCAGGAGCAGTAAACGGCTAAGAGACTTACATGAGGCGGCGGAGAGCAAGTTCGTAGAGCAAGTTCAGAGTTGGACAACGTTGAACTACAAATGTACCAGCGAGACGGCTAACTCCATCTCGGCAATTCCGCGGTGAGAAACGCGGAAAGTGCTTTGACAAAGGAGTTCGGATACGCTGTGAACTTGCCCCGTTTACGGTAACGGAGTAGATTGGAAGCGGGATCTTAAAAACTTTTATCTACATTTGAATGCTATACACGCTGGGAGCAGCGCTATAATTAGAGGCAGGCACGAAGGATGGTAGCTCGCTTTGAAGCAAAGAGGAAAGAGATATCGGACCAGCTATTTTTTACTGACCCCATAACTGGAACTAATGTTGAAGGGCAACAGCAGGGGGAACATGTACTATTAACTAACGAAGTTAAAATACAACAGTTGTTTGATAAACTAGAGAAATTGCATCGCAAAGAGGTGGCCAAGTGGTGGGAAGCGGAATCACTACAGAAATATTTAGATGTTCAACGAGCACCGAGAGGGTTAAGAATTTACACCATTCCAACATTTGAAAATCCTGACCCGGAGATGCTAGAGGAATGGGCAGGTAACTCTAAGGACTGCTCAGCGACAATGATGAGAATCCTGATTAAATATGCTATAAAGGATAGAGCAAAACTACTAGAACTAATTGATGCAGTACTATCTGATCTAGCTAAATTAACCACTCAGGAGAAAATTCAAGATTTCATGACTAAACTAGAAGGGCGCCTCAAAAAACTTGAAGATGAAATAACAGCGAGGAAACAACGCAAATTTATAAGGGATTTTAAAGATTATCAAACAGGCAGAACCCTAACATTTCACAAGAAATACGACTATCTATTCCAAAAAGCTAGCACCAATTCAACTGACAGTACCAAAGCCAACATTACAGTGGAAGGGGACAGTACTGCCCCTGAAGAAAGTGACGCTTCAGATGGAAACCTCTCTGATGCTACAGGGAGCACAACAGGGACACCTATGCGTGGAGTGGGCAGAGGCAAGATACATTTTTTGACACAATTCCAAATGCTGAATAAAGCCAAACAAGGTGGACAAGAGGACCAGGATTTTCACAGGGGCCGAGGACGAAACTTTTGAGGCAAAACCGGAGGATTCAGAGGAACCAAAAAGCAAGGAGAAGAAAAAAAAGGAGATTCAAGCACACCCGCACCTATGCAGACAAGAGCAAGAAAAGGGACAAGATGACTGTAGTCAACCTCTCCAAACGTGAGTTGAATAACTTTGAAATTGACTTATTGGCTTTAGGTCTGTCGTTTTGCCCTATGCGCAGGATGGACTATGTACAAACGCGCATAGATACATTTTGTTTTATTCGCAAATTAAAACTAAAAAAATGGTTCCAATTCCATGCACCCAATTTATCAAGAGATGTTGAAGCAGACCCTGTAGAAAGCTTAACTGTACCTAATTTGGAAACCATACAAAGTGCATCAGGACCAGACACGTATGTGATCATGTTTCTAATTCTGATAATGGAGAACTGATAATAGATATACCATGTAAAAGTGGTCTTAAACCAAAATCAACATTTGTACCGGTGATCCATAGTGCTGCCATTGATGTTTTTGAACGGAGTGTCACTAGAGATTTGAAAAAACATACGGTACTGTACTGAAGGCTTGGCAAAACAGAACTTATCTAGAGAACAATGTAAGGCACTTGATTCCCTCAGAAATGACGATTCTATTGTAATCCGTCAATCGGATAAGGGGGGGAATGTTGTGGTGTGGGGTAAGACTGAATATTTAACTGAAGGTCTGAAACAGCTAGGAGACACACAATGTTATTGCAAAGCGACTGTTGAAGAATTACAAATTTCGCATGAGACATATGATGAAATGCTTTTGCATTGGTATGAAAGTGGCATTTTGGAGAGAGGTGAATATTTGGCACTAAGTTGTAAATACCCAAAAACACCGGTCCTATACCTTTTACCAAAACTACACAAAGACCCACTAGTTCCACCAGGTAGACCCATTGTGTCCTCCATGGGATCACAATTGGAAACAACGTCTAAATATATAGACCACTATCTGCGACCCTTTGTAATGTCTTTACCTGCATATCTTAGAGACACTATGCATTTCTTGAATTTGATTCATGATCTAGCTTGGGAACCTGACTACCTTCTGATCACCATGGATGTGACCAGTTTATATACATCTATCAAGCATGAAACTGGCATTTTAGCAATAAGGCACTTCCTGAGAGCTAGATCAATCAACACTTTAACACATAGCGAAATGTTGGTTGATATGATACACTACTGCTTAACTAATAACTTTTTTTATTTCAATGACCAACTGTACAGGCAGACACAAGGGACGGCGATGGGCACCTGCTTTGCCCCCAGCTACGCGAATTTATTCATGGGCTGGTGGAAGGAGCAGGTGTCCAGTAACCAAGGTGACCAGGGTGAAAGGGTGATACTTTGGACCCGTTTCATAGACGATATCTTCTGCATCTGGAAGGGAGATGAAATAAGTGCCAGAAGATACATTACAAATCTTAACAACAATGAAATAAATATCAAATTAACATCCGAGATCAGTAGGGAGAAGGTCATCTTTCTTGACACACAAGTGGAGGTCAAAAATAACAAGCTAATCACTAGCCTCCACAGAAAAGAAACTGCGGGAAACAGCCTTCTATTTGCTACCAGTGCTCATCCCTACAGCCTTATTCAAAGCATCCCCTATGGGGAATTACTAAGAGCTAAAAGGAATAACTGCAGCAGCATAGACATTGAAACAGAAAAATATGTGATGATAGACCATTTCAAAGAAAGAGGATATTCTGAAAAAACTATTAGACAACCTGTTGAAAGAGTAGACCAGGTAGTAAGAACAGATCTGCTAGTCCCCAAACAAAAATCAATAAATGAGGAAGAAGAGACAGTGAGGTTTATCACTACATATTCAGGTCAGGCATACAAGGTGAGAAAAATATTGACCAAAAATTGGCCAATTCTAACCACAGATACTTTTTTAAGTAAACATGTGAAGGAACACCCACAGATTACTTTTCGCAAAGGGAAATCCTTGAAAGATGACCTAAGTAAAAACATGGTCTCATCCAAACAAGTAGCACAGAATAGGAGTTTTGCTGGTTTTGAGTGCTGTATGAAATGTAAGGCCTGCAAGGGTAGTTCCAACTGCAAGAAAGTTCAAGTACCTAACAGTTCCAGATTATTTACCATCATGGGTCATTTTGACTGCAACACTGAATATTGTGTGTATTGCCTTATCTGCCCCTGTGGGAAGTTCTACATTGGAAGCACCAAACATAGGGCCAAGATCAGGATATTGGAGCACAAACGAGCTATTAGAAATAACAACGAACAATATCCTGTTGCTCGGCATTTCAAGACACACCACAACCAAAATGACAACTTATTGAAATATGTGGTACTTGATGCAGTCAAAGAGAATGTAAGAGGGGGTGATAGACTGCACCAGTTGAGAATCTTGGAATCCAAATTTATTATTGATTTCGAGACACTACATCCCATTGGGATGAATTGTAGTGAAGAACTTGCAGTCCATCTATGATAAATGTAAATGTAACTAGTCTGATATCTCGATCTATTGTTTTTATTTGTAAATAATGTTGACATATTTGGTTTTAAAACACATATTTCCTTTTCACATAGGAATACAGGACTCCAAACAGCCGGAGGAATCAAACAATCCCAAAAACTTTTTGAATAAGTACTGTCACAATTCTTCAGCCCACTTGGGCAAGACCAAGATATTACACAAATAAGTTTAATTTATGGATACATGTATCAGCCTATTGGGGCAAGATTTAATTTGTTTAAAAATGTTGGAACTTGTACATTGTGGCATTACGAACGTTTAGTATTATGTACCTTTCCAAAATGGCGGCCCACTTGGGCGAGACTAACACAATACATGAATAAGGTCAATTCATGGATATAAGCATAGTATGAGCCCACAGGGGCAAGATTTAAGTTGTTTGAATATGTTTAAACATGTATATTGTGGCATTATGTGTTCATTATCATGTACCACTCCAAGATGGTGGCCATAAACAGGTCGGGAGTGACCAAGAGGAGTCCTCTTTCTATGTATATTGTTTGGATATGTAAATAGCACTGAGCATTGATCACATTTACCGTGACCAAGCCTTAGTGGCGAAACGCGTCGGTAGGGAGCTGCTGATTTCGTGCCTCCAATAAATTCACTTTAAAGCATCAGAAAGCAGCCTGTGCATTTCTTCACATCGGGAGAAATTGTGTTCGTGTAAATTAAGGGTGTCCGGCACCCACACAGGCTCGCCGTGGCAAGAGACGAGGAACAGCCGGGAATGGTTGTTTGTTTATTTAATATATATATATATATATATATATATATATATATATATATTCCAACAGGTTTCCCAACTCAGGACGGCACTCTACAACCAGGTAAGTTTCAAACCTTTTATTCTCAGAGGCATGCATCTTTCCATCACCTCGTATCGTCCCTGGCCTTACGCGTTTCGAAGTGTTTCAGCTTCTCATCAGAGGCCGTGTCAGCAGACAATTCACGACATAACCACCATTCCCCTGCATGTTTTTTTTCCTTTACATGGCTTCCGGTGTGCCCACATTTGCTGAAATAGTTCAACACTGCATGCTGGGAACTTCAGTTCTTTTCGTAAAATTACACCCTCCATTGGGTTTTGTCTGTTGCATGAAATTAAGGACACATTTCAGAACCCTCCAGTGGACTCGAAGATGGAATTATGCATGCCTAAATTATTACACCTGCTTGTGCCTTTACAGGAGTGAAGACTTCACTCCTGCGGGACCGTTGTTGTTCTTTTGGCAGTGCGTCGTCCCACGCGGCTTAGGAGTGCCGCTTCAAATATTCCAACAGGTATCCCAACTCAGGACCGCACTCCACAAAAAGGTAAGTTTCAAACCTTTTATTCTTACAGGCATGCATCTTTCCATCCCCTCGTACCGTCACTGGCCTTACGCGTTTCGAAGCGTTTCAGCTTCTCATCAGAGGCCGTGTCAGCAGTCAGTTCACGACATAACCACCATTCCCCTGCATGTTTTTTTTCCCTTTACATGGCTTCCGGTGTATCCACATTTGCTGAAATAGTTCAACACTGCATGCTGGGAACTGCAGTTCTTTTCATCAAAGTACACCCTCCATTGGTTTTTGTCTGTTGCACGAAATTAAGGACACATTTCAAAGCCTCCAGTGGGCTCGAAGATGGAATTATGCATGCCTAAATTATTACGCCTGTATATATATATATATATTTATATATATACTTGAAGATGAAGGATCACAAGAAAACAACAGCCAGCCAGGGCAAAAATCTGGATCTCAAAGGATACAATGAGTCACAAAGAAATAAAATATCCAAGAAAGAAGTGACTCAAACAGATAGATTCACCAAAGAACAAAAATATATTTCCACTACAACGTTTCAGCTTCCGCCTTCCTCAGGTAGTTTCAAGATGGTAAGCTCAGTGGCAGTCGCCAGTAGGTAGTTATAGTTAGGACCTAGTTACCATAGGAAAATTGCAACATTCTATTCCCAATAACTTTGGCACAGAATCTTCGCAAAATTTTCAAAACTTGTGGCCCGCTCCGGCCCGCTCCTATCTTTAAAGTTTCGGGGTGATTTGGCAAGAGCGGGGGCTGAGAAAAAAGGGGGGTCCCAAAACGTCTTTTCCCCATGCAATTTCCCATAGGAACCTTTAGCCGCAGCTACAGCCCGAACTGCTGAACGGAATTAACACCAAATTTGGCAAAAAGGTAGCCCTTGATTCAGAAAGAATTCTCTTTGTTAAATGGTGTAAATCCATTCAGTATTTGCTGAGAACATAAAAATAAAAAAATATCGATATCTAGAGGCGCGCAGGATCCGCGCACCCTCCCGATCTCGAGCTTTATGCTAATTGGCTGTCAATACTCCAAACCAGAAAGTGTTGGCAGCCATCTTGTTCCTCGGTAAAACCGACGCACAAGAAAAGAGAAAACCAAATGCGCAAAACACGAAAAGGGGGCAGGGTAGAAACACCCTGACCCCCTAGGCCTGCTCAGGGGGTACCACAAGGACCCCCAGGGCCAAAAAAAGATTTTTTTTAAAAATGGGCACAATCCTCAGAGGATCGGGCCGGAAAAAAACAAAAATTAAGCATGGGCTCCCGCACTTTGTTATTAATTAGCCCACTGGTGGGCCAAGTCCCAGAGGCATCTCCAAAAATATTTGCGGGGGCCTAGGGGGACCCCCGCAGCCCTGGGGACAACCACCCCCACAGGGCTTTCTAGAAATATTTGCTGGGGGTACACAGCCCCCCCCGCAGCCCCGGGGACCGCCTCCCCGGGGCTTCTTTTTAAAATGCATGGGGGGGCCTCAAAGGCCCCCCAAGCCCCTGGGCTTTCTGTAAATATTGAGCAGTGGCACACGGCCAACCGCTGCCCTGGGGACCGCCACCCCGGGGCATCTTATTTGATAAATAAATACCTGTGTGGGGGGTGCTAGCCACCTCTCCGGGGCTCTAATATGTAAATAGGGGGGTCCGTCAAGGACCCCCGAGGACCACCCCCCCAGGGCATTGCAATTGAAGGGAGCGGGGGCTGCGTGGCCCGACTCCTGGAGCCTGTAATGGCCCTGGGGACCGCCACCCCCCAGGGCCGGCTCCTGCAGTGTCCCGGGGTGCCCACCCCCGGGACACTGCAGTGTGCTTTGGCTGGGCGGGAGCCTCGCCTACTCTCTCTTCCAAAAACCAAAGCCGATTGCTTTTCCACATGGGGAGCTGCATCTTAGTAGCTCCCCATGTGGAAAAGCAATGCCGGCTCCCGCAGGAGGTAGTGGGCATGCGGCACCGTGGGGGGATTGGGGACATGAATTCTATTTCATAACACTGTCTCAGGATCATACATCAGGTATCTAATTGTGTTCTTTAAGCTATTGCTCTCTATTGATTCTAAAATTACTTTGGAGCCAGAATAGAGCAGTTCTGAACTATATAAATATGTAGGGGAGATCTTTCCCTTATAAGCTATGATTGGGGTGACTGATTGCCCTTCAAATTCTTTATCAGATTTGATTAAACCACACACTTTGAGGGAACACCTGATTTGTAAAGAATCTAAGTGTTCAAACTATAGGTGCAGTTTGGTCAAGGTTTAGGTCCATTGTAAACTCACAGTTAACAAATATTAAGGAATTTGAGGCCTACTACTAGGGCTCCCAGGGAAGTGAACCAGGAGGCGATCTCGGCCTGCTTATGAACCATTGAAACCACTCTGATGGATCCATTGCATAGACAGAAGCTAAACGCCCCTTTAACGCAAGAGGAGATCAAACTGGCCTATCAAGCAAATATACGGTCCTGATTACGATGGTGGTAGGACTGCCACGTCAGGCCATGGATGACGGTCCCACCACCATCTGAACCTGCGGGGAGATGGCAGGATGGCAGGATGGTGGAGAGACCGACCGCCATGCATCCGACTGAGCCCATCAGAGCGTTTGAAGGACTTCAATCCTTACAATTGTTGCGGTGCCTGCTCAAGCACTGCTGTAAAGATTTCAATGTCTCTTTCTGCTGGCCATTTCATGGTGGTTAATCCGCCAAGAAAAGGCAGGCGGAAAGTGGCTTTGGGGGCTCCTAGCAGGCCCCCCTTTCCTATTGGGTCTCCAGTTTGGGGTCTAAGGGCCACCTATGGTGCCCCTCTACACATCCCAGCAATGTGTGTCTGGTACCACATGGTGCCTGCCGCACGGTGCAGGGATGTTCACAAACATACCTCCTAGCAGAGAGGCTTGTACTGCAGTCATTTCTCGGGCAGCAGCACAAGCCTCAGTGCTAAGAGTGATGTTTTTCACTGCCTCCAGGGCAGTCAGGTCATAATTTCCCTGGTGGGACTTTCCCGATAGGATGACGGTCCGACGCTTGTCTGACCACCATCATAATCAGCCCCTCTGTAAGGTCCTAGCAAATAGGTTAATCCTTCTCATGTAGAATGTTGTACTCCCGGACCAGAATGGATTAATTCCGGGCAGAAATACGTTTCGCAATCTCCAATACCCTTTTTTTGTCATGGACTGGTCATGCAGAACAGACGCAGACTGCCGGGTGGCATCATTAGACATTAAGAAGGCGTTCGACACACTGGGGTGGACCTACCTGCAGCCTGTGTTGTTTAAATTGAGGATGGGCCTAAGTTTCGTAGATGGATAGGGGTCCTATAGGAATCCCCTGTGGCCTGGGTGTGTACAATCGAGATCATACACGGCAGTTTTGATATTGAGCAAGACACCTGGCAGAGGTGCCCTTCATCCCCCCAGTTGCCCACCCTAGCCATTGGGCCACTGACTTGCTTGCTGTGTGCATGAGCACATCAGTGGGGTGTGTGGGTAAGGAGTCACTCTCATGTGGTGTACATCTATGCCGATGAAACATTGATATATTTAAAGGCGGTTACGTCTGTTCTGCCAGACATTATGGAAGTTTTAGATGACTTTGGGCGCATTTCAGGGCTCTATATCAGCTGATGAAAGTCGTGTCTGTTCCTTCTATTGCTGGTGCCCGAACTCATGCATCAGGCGGAGAGGATTGATTCCTTGCATTGGCAATATGATATCATTAAGTACTTAGGGGTCGAGATATACCAAACAGAGCATGACCTGGAAGAGGGAAATTTGGGTAAAGCACTTAAATTGACTCACCAGACATTGCCCTTTTGGACACAGTTACTCTTGTATCCCAGGGGTATAGTGTTAATAGCGAATATGTTGCTGTATCCCTGGATCCTATATTTCTTCACAACGCTGCCGGTGATACTAAAGCAACCGTTCTTTATTATGGACTTGTAGTGCCTTTTCGCCTCCTTGATCTGGGAAAACAGGAGACATAGGGTAGTGATTGCTACTTTGTATGCGGCTTTGGAAGAATGGGGCTTTGAGGCCCCTAAATATGAGCTTTAGTACACTGTGGCCCAGCTTTAATGGACATTGCAGTGGGTATGGAATGTCTCGAATCCTGAACAGGAGATGCTCAGCTTTGATTTTAAGGGTAAGCCGCTGTTGGAGTGGGTTCTAAAATATTTTGAGTTGACAGGGCGGAAAAGGGTTTAATATGGTGGCGGTGTCTGTTAGACACCGCCATCCATATTATGATGGGTGCGGAAAGATGCCTTTCCGTGGCGGCATTGCCGCCACGGAAAGGCATGCGGGAATGGACTGCCGGGGGCTAGTGCGGCCCCCAGGTACTCTGGGGGTTGGGAGTGCACATGGGGGGTACCTATGGTACCCCCCAGCAGTTCCATGCACAACATGTTGTGCATGGAAGTGCACAACATGCCATCCTGGCATTGTGGCGGGCGGTGCTGAATGCACCGCCCGCCACAATGACAGGAATGCAGGATGCACCCGCCACTGTGGCGGACACATCCTAATTGCCCCCACAGTACCCCCGCCCTTATGGCAGGGGTCCCATTTCCCAATAGGATGGCGGGCGGACAAAGTCCGGCCGTCATCCTAATGACCCCCTTAGTGTTTAGACAGGGCAGAATACACAAAAAAGGAGGGGGACTTGCGCTGATTTATTGTAATACCTACAAGGCTTCCTTTGAATCCATTTCTTCCCAGGACTGCACAGCTATCCTTTCTAACTTAAAAATAGCTAATCATTTCTCTTTCAAAGCGAAACCACGTAACCGCCCGCGAGGTGCCAAAAATGCCTTTCTTACCAGTTTCAGCTCCTTATTGGAATCTTGCGCTTTTGAAAATAACTTCCACATCTTAGGCGAATTTAATGTTCATTTGGAGGCGGTTTCAGATAATAACACCGCCTCACTGTTAGATATCATGAGTGCTACAGGTTTAACTTCAACAGTCAAAGATCCTGTGCATTTGGCTGGTCATACTTTAGATGGAATATTTACCAACAGTACGTCAATTAATATAAAGGAGATCCTACCCTTTACCTGGACTGACCACTATGCTATTACTTTTGAGCTTAAGGCCTCCCTTCCTGATCTTCCTAACTCTCAAAATAGATCTAACTTGCGCTATCAAAACTGGAAGCAGGTTGATAATAACATGTTCAGTCACCATCTGTCGCTTTCTCAAGATAACTTGCCAGACAATGTAGAACTTGCTTCCTCTCAGTTTAATTAATGGCTAACCACAGAAGCTGATAGATTAGAACCTTATAAAAAATCTTAGAATAATAGAAAAGTCCCTTCTGCTCCTTGGTTCGCAGAAGCTCCAAGGATTCAAAAACAAAATTGTAGGAGACAGAATGATGCTGGAGAGCCCATTACTATGAGTAGGAATTTTCCCTCTATAAAATGTTGCTATTTAAATACAAAGATCTTATTTTTAAAGATACGTGCACGGCTGTTCTAAATTAATTGAGGATGCTAAAAACTCTACCAAGGAACTTTTTCAGGTGGTGACTAAACTCTCCACCCTTTCAGACAAAGCTGCAAAGGAGAATTCCTAAGCTTTCTGCAGTACTATAGCTTTGAATTTTCAAAAAAAGGTTGAGCAGATCTACTCCACTTTTGAAATCACTCCTAGGCCTGTGGTACGAGAACCTAATGAACTGCTAATTCCCAGCTCCCCATCATTTACTGTATTTGCTTCAGTTTCTAGCGATCATATCACAGCTCTTATCAAGCTGGCAAAATCGGGATCTACTCCTGACCCGTCCCCCCATGGTATTCAAACAGGTCTCTGAAGCCCTGGGAACCAGTCTGTCCACCATTTTTAACTCTATGTTCAAGGAAGGAGTTTCAAGGAGTTTCTCTTTCCATTTGGAAAAGGGCCTCAATACCGCCTCTTCTAAAGAAACCAATCTTGACCCAGCTGAACCTAACAACTATATACCTACCTCATGTCTTCCACTTCTGGCTAAGCTGGTGGAAAAAGTCATGAATACTCAGCTAGCTAATTACATACATGAAAACAATCTCTTGAAGGAGACCCAGTTTAGCTTCAGGCGGGGCCATAGCACAGAAAAGGACTTAATCAAAGCCACAGACGAAATTAGGGCCATACTAGATGAAGGGGGCGCAGCGGCTCTCATCCTGCTCTATCTGTCGGCAGCGTTGGAAACAAATCATCCTCAAGCTGCTACTTAATTGTTTGACTGCTCTCTTGGTATCAAGGATGTATCTCAGTCTGCAACTTTAGGCATTTATGAATTCCCTTCCTTTTCTCTTCCCTGTGGAGTCCCGCAGGGCTCATCAAATAGTCCCACTTTTTTCAATATTTATGTTTCAGAACTGGCAGCTTTGATCAGGTTCTTTTGACTGGCACTGACATCGTATGCGGACGATACAAATATTGTTTTGTCTGTTTACAAAAGCAGTATGTCTCTTGTTAGTTGATTTCGGGACTGCATGATGGCCATCAGTTCCAGGATGAGTTCACACTGCCTTAAATTGAACTCAGGTAGGACTGAGATAATTATGTTTGGCAATCACTTCCCTAACTGGTTGTCTGCCTGGTGGCCGGATGAATTAGGTTCAGTACCTACTCCAAGGCAAAAGATCTTGGAGTGATCATCGATGATAAACTTAACTTCGAGGCTAAAGTCAACGCCGTCACTTCCTCCAGTTTCTATTTACTCTAAGTGATAAAAAAAATCTTGCCCTTTATTCCTGAGAAATAGTAGAAAGATCATAATCACCTCCCCAGTTCTTTCAGAGATGGATTATTGTAATGGTCTGTATCTTAATGTGCCCAAAAAAGCAGTTACAATAGCTGCAGATGATCCAGGATGCTGCTGCAAGGATGCTTTTAGATATCCCTAAGTTTCATTCGGTAGTGAAAGACATCCAAAATCTTCATTGGCTTCCAGTCAGAAGGCTTATCAAATTTAAAGTTTTATGCATCACATATAAAGAACTGCACGGCAGCCCTCAGTTTCTGAGGCAGTCAATGAAATGGTATTCCCCCAATAGATGCCTCCGCTCGGAAGGAGCAAAATTGAAGCTCCTTCCTAGGATTCAGAAAGCCAATTGGGGAGGTAAAAGTTTCACAGCAGGATCCACGAAACTCTGGAACAGCCTCCCAAACTCTATTAGAAGTTTTATTTGAGTTTTATATAGTGCTGACTAGACCCGGAGGTATCAGAGCGCTTTACATAAGGTTCCACAAAGTTACAAAATTACAAAAGTTACAAGTTACTAGAAAACATTTCACGAACGTAGAAGACAAGATAAGTGGAGCTTAGAAGGGAAAGGGTATAGGGTAAAGGGGTAGGTGGGAAATAGGACGGAGAGACGAAGGAGGTAGCTCCAACGGTCATCGGTCAAATAGGTAGGTCTCAACAGGAAAACGTTTAGAGAACATAGTGGACAAGATAGATGGAGCATAGGGGTGAAAATAGGGTAGGGTAAAGGGGTAGGAGGGAGAATGCGACGGAGAGACGAAGGAAAGTCTGCCCAAAGTCCGGCTCGTTAGGCAACGGCCGAGGGGGAAGTCCACAGCCCATCCCCTCTTTAGCTATCAGGTAGCTCTACCAGGCATTGGTCAAAAAGCTAGGTCTCCACGGTCAGAGGTAAGTTTGTAGATTCAGTATCCTGATGGGTAGGCCGGATGGGGATGGATAGGGAGTATCCATTCCGCAGCCCCTGGTCACTCCTTTTTGTTCTGTTTTTTCCTTTTTTTTGTGCCTGGCTTTTCCCCAATTAGGGTATGATTCATTTACTCAGGGATGCTAGCTCCAACACACCGTTTAGTAATGGTGCACATTATAAATCAGGATAACATATATACACTTATGACGGAAAGGGAGTGAGGATGGGGGGAGGTGAGTGATAAGAGCTGGTTTTTGTTGTGCTATTTGGATGTTGGCAGTGATCGTGTGATCCCTCCACAAATGGACGGGTAGCCACATGGATACATTACACTGTCGTTTTTTCATCCTGCTTTACCTGAAGATTGATGTAGCGTGGGTATGGGTCACTGTCGCCGGCAACGCTATTGATACTGTCATTGTATGTTATAAGGCTACACTGTTCTCTTAAAAAATAATAACACATTTTTTTTAATTGAGAGAAGGCTAGGCTGGTCGATCTGCACTTTTGCCCAGTTACTATTGTGGCGTAATTAAAGAAAACCGGCCAGGTGAAATATTCCAGTTCTTTAGCCTTTGCCAAAGAGTCCCTCAGTCAATTATGTCAAAGCAGTTCGGAAGTCAACACAAACACATACATAATCTTTTGTTCTTGCCTGCCATTCTGTGTTGACTTTGATTGTTACTACTGAGGGATTGTCGGGCCTTCTGCTTAGTTAAACTTCATAATCTGGATTCATTTCTTTACAGAAGATGGGGAAAATAATTTTATTTGGAACTGTATTTCAGTGAGTGGATAGACTGCCTTCTGGTTCTGAGATTATGTAAGCATCTTCACAACTCTTCTTCCAGATTTTACAAACTAAAATTTTTGTGTTTGTGTTGGACATACCATTCACTACATTCCAGAATTTCTAACGGTCTTGTCATGCAAACGTTTCGTTCATGATCTCCCAATGTCTGTGGTGATCATTTTTGTTCTCCAGTAAATCTCTTATTTACTTTCATATAATTGTTTATTCTACAATCATTCTTTAAACTAGGATAACACTTAACTAACTTTTTTAATTAGCTTGGTTTATTTGTGTGGCATTGGCAAGAATTATCAAACCATTCTGTAACATTCTTTTGCAGTACCATACCACTATTTCTGTTAATAGTTTTTTTCCCAATAGATTTTATTGTATTTCTTGCCTTTGAACAGCCCTAGGGGCTACATACACAAAGACTTAATCTTGCATGTGGTGAC
Source organism: Lissotriton helveticus (assembly GCF_964261635.1). Taxonomy (NCBI): domain Eukaryota; kingdom Metazoa; phylum Chordata; class Amphibia; order Caudata; family Salamandridae; genus Lissotriton; species Lissotriton helveticus. Next base: position 447,653,926 of record NC_136065.1, read on the forward strand.
ATTGCATTACTTATTAATGATAACAACAAAACGATAACAATGCAACCTTCTGCGGTATTACTTGTCTGTGTCTCACTAAGTTTGTCCCAGATGATGCCTGTGACTCCCGGATGGCATCTCATAACTTACTTTGCTGAACTCGACGATATGTACGCACTTCCAGATCCATGACATTGGCAATTGACATTGAACGTTCTAGTGTAAGGCCTTCGTAGTCAGCTCACCGATTCCAAATCTTCGTATGTTTCTGGGGGCAGCCATATGCTTGAATGATAGACACCTCTAACCTCATACAGTGATCCATCCACTTCCTCCACACACTCACCATGGGTAGTGTATCGGATCTCCATAATCTTGCTATATCTCTTTTAGCAAGTATGAGGCCTAGAAATAGAAGCTGCCGCTTATATCTATTACCTCCACTCTCATCGGTAATGTGAGGCAGAATCAACCTGGGAGACCCAGGAAGTTCCCACCCCAAGACTTCAACTTGGCATGCAGTCACCCCCTTCCAGAAACATTCTAAAGCTGCACATGCCCATACAGTGTATATGAAAGAGCCCTCCACATTTCGGCAGTGCATACACACAGGGGAGTCTTTCATCCCAGCCCTTCAAAGCTTATATCATGTGTAATAACTTGTGCAAATATCTGAATTGAATCAGCCTTAGGCATGATGAGATGGTTGCCCCTCGGGGGATTCTAGGGCCTTTGCCCAATAATTGTTAGCAAGGGAGCATATGTGTGTCGGCCACGTTGTCTTTAGGGTCTCAAGAGTGGTGTTGCTGTGTGTGGTGAGAGATTAGTATATTTTCGATATCTTGTGGTCAACTAAGTCATCCATTAAAAGCTTGCCCTCCAATGGGTTAAAATCTGGGAGAGTCTTAATAATGTTTATGTATGGAGTTAGGGTGTGCCGGATTTGGAGGGACCTATAAAACTGGTAATAGGTCATTGATTATTTCTCTTAGCTCTTGTAATGATTTGAGCGTGATGCCATGCATTACATCTCTAACAGTGGGAATGTACGTCAGTACAACGCGATCAAAATGATCGCGGTACTTTACGACGCAGCCATTACAACGCAAGTCGTTACTACGACTTGCGTTGGAAGCTGCTGGATTGTGAATTAATTTAATTTTGTATTCCAACTCCAGCCCACGTAACAGTAGGGATGGTGTTCGAATAGAAAATCAAACTATTCCTTTACCAAGAGTCCCCTCCAGTGCAAGTCATAGAAACGACTTGCGTTGTAATAGCAGCGTGGTAAAGGACACGCGGTGTAAACACCGCGTCGTAAAGGATGTTTACCAAACAGTGGAGATCCCTATCTGGTCTCAACCATGAAACCCTTGAATATTTTCCAAGTGGGGTAGGAGTCGGTTTTGCCACAGCGGCGTCTCATGCATGATACAGCCCCACCAACCCATGTGATGGAGAGAATGCTGCCATGTAAGTATTACTACTCTAGTGTCGGGTGGCAGGGCCTGGAAATCTGACTTACTGAATACGTATGAATACAGAGTGGGGTCTTCGAGTAGCCATCGCTCTACAGAATAGGCCAGGTCTTCGCTGGGCCCATACCACCTGTCGTTAAGCACCTGCAAATGTGAGGCTACATGATAGGATTGGACATACGCGGCCACGATACCACCACAGTATGTGAAATGAAAACGTGCGTAATGCCATAACTGTCCCAGTATAGCATTGATCTAGCGGAACCAGTATAGATGGACTGGATAATGCTGGTTCTGTATATGATAAAGGAATCTTGGGATGGAGACTATCTTGAATATGGCAGACCTCCCGTAAAAGGATAGTGGCAATCCCGTCTTGGTTCTTATATCTGTACGTACCTTTTCAGTCGCAATGCCCAGGTTCCGTCCCACGATATCCTTTTATTGTCTGACAGGAAGACCCCTAGATATTGCATGCCCTCTAAGGACTGCGGTAGGTCCATAGCCCATACTCTATTCCCGAGCACCCACTGTAATGGCCTAATAGTTTATTTATGAATGTTCATTTGAAGGCCAGACGTTTCTCCGAAGAAGTGCATTATCAGAATGATTCTGGAGCAGGACTTATGTGGGTCTGTAAAAAAGAACAGCATATACAAAACGAACTCCCTAATGAAAATTTATTTGGTAGGTCCCAATTTGTTACTCCCTACGATTGCTTGCAAAGACAGGGATGGTGGCCTGCAGGGACAGCAGACCACCATGCCTGTCTTTGCATTTCAAAACGTAAACCCTTTTTTTTTTTTTTTTTTTAAGCATCCCAATTTGGGGCTCTTTTTTTTGTAATTCAGTTTTGAAAAACGTCAGTGAGAATTGGCAGTGCCATTCTTGGGCGCAGCCTGCCCCTCCCTCTTGCTGGCACCCTAATCCCTCATATCCGCGAAGCTGCCAGCTCTAGACAAAAAGTGGTGTGGCGCAAATGGGACTCCCTTCTCCTTTGTGAATGAGCTACAACCCCAACTTGGTAGTCAATTGCTTATTAATGGTTTACAATCGGATTTACTTTTGCAAATCAGGCACCAATTAGATACTTGGAAGGAACGCCCAAAAACGCATCCCTTCCCAAATACCAAATTGCTATCCGTTTCTAAACCCATTTTGCGCATGTTATTCATTTCTAACCCCATATTAGGAGTTGCTGACACTTTACTGACTCCAAAAATTAGTTTACTACATCTGAAATAAATTGTGTATCGGTCATAAACCTCTTGAATTAGCGAACAGGATTATTTGCAACTGATTGAAAAATTGTGTTAATCTGGCCCTGAAATATTTCAATTCCGTAGCATGCCATGCTCATAAAACCCCCCTTGGAATTTCCAAAAAATTCACATTGACTTAGCCACACTGCTTAGTGAGCGTGACCCCCTTCTCCTGTTATTAACAAACAGCACCAGTAAGGATAAAGGGGAAGGATTCCTGTTTCACAGCAGCCAATGGACAGAAAGCTACGTCATCACACTCCCAAATAAAGCAGGGTCAAGGAAGGGTCACAGAAGAAGAATTCAAATGTGTACACACAGAAAGCAATTGAAGGAAGTACACTCAAACGCCTCACAGGCAAAGGATGTATAGAATGTTATTTGAATGGACATATAACGACATGCAATTGGCCATAACTTATATTTTGATAATATCATACAGTTTCCGTGGTCTTTAGATCACTCGTGCCCCACCTACGCTGAATCTCCAGAACCCTGCTGTCAGCTATTTGTCAACAGCTATGATTGGTCTATTGAAGAAGATGTTACTGCAGAACCTGTTTTTATTTTAATCACACATTTCTTCAGTTTGTTTGTTACCTTTCATGAGAATATGTGTATGTGTCTACTGTCACTCCAAACTTCCATTTATCGGAAACTGACAGGTCAAGCATTAAAGTTATTTAGGGGTTCAGTGGATCCTGATATTTATCCATTGTTAAGTGTAGGTCAGCTTTATACACACATAGGTCAGCTTTAAGTACTCGTATGCTGTTACATTTTTTTGGTGTCATCTCTACAAAAAGCTCGTCAGTACATTAATTAGGCTCTTTTGTGCAGTTTTTGTTGATGGCTCATGAGTTGTAAAGTACCTCGATGTCTTGTTTCTATGATGTAATTTTCTGTGCATGTCTTTTCATTAAATAACAATTATTTTTGAGGGAAGATAAGGAGTGCTTGTCAAGTTATACTGTGTTCCAGCTTGATATATTGATGTCCTTCTGCCAGCCTGTAGTAAAATATACCTCGTCGTAAAAAACGCGATTAACATGAGTTCATTCTATTGCAGGAGCCATGCAAACCATTACGTCACTGATGCGAAGAGTCGCTCGATTAAAAATGGAAGCATGCTTGACAATAAATACACTGATGACATCATGGCTCAGCGCAAAGTTTACTGCAAACCTACGGTGTATTCTCGTGGATCATGTAACGAGCAGAAGAAAAGCGATTCTCTCATTTCTGGACGAAAGGTTAATAACAAATACAAAGTTGGAAAGAAAGGAAATTGAAACAACAGCCAGAACAGAAACGGTGCTAAAATTCATGGAACTATTTTTCATGTAATTTCAAACCTTTATGGGAATATTCTAATAATGTCTGGGGCATACTTGTCAAAAGAAATTCACGGGTTTGCATAAAAAAGCATTCCTTATGACAACTTAATTTACATTTCTGTTTTCAGAGACACAATATTGAAGTCGTCACTGGTTAAAAATGACGAACTTGAAATTTGATAAACTTTTTAGATTGGTTTGTGCATATTATTTTACAATGTACTTCAATTGATTTTTCGAGGCTTATTCATTCTCTCTTACACAAGTGTAGTAGCTACTGATATAAAGTGCAAATATTGCTGCCTGTATAACCATGAATACATCAGATAACCAGAATCAAATAGACATCTCAAAAGAGTGTGAACTGTAGTTCACGTGGAAGTAAAAGTTAATGTAAGCTTAGCTACACTGAAGATAGTGGGCGTGATATGCTGCTTACAAAAATGTGTGATTGCATTGTGTAGTTCACAAATGTGATTCTTGGTATCAACGCCTCTGCTTTGGGCTCTCCTGAGCACCTTACTTGCAGACGTCCTCCTACAGTAAGTTTGCGTTGTTGTTTTGTTAACGCCCTTTAGTGTCATTTATTAATTGAATTCAGAAGCAGATTACCTCGAAGTTTAACTTAACTGGATTTTTTTTATTACACTATATTGATTCTACTTACTAACAGAGCGTGTCACAATCTATTTTCAGAAAACGAAATAAATGGCAATGGTTTCTGTTTCTATGCTGAGGTGCAAAACGTTGTTAAATGTGTTTTCATTCACACCCCTCCAGACACTCATATATACAACAAAAAAATGGTGATGTGCAGCAGGGCAAAAAAATATTTTAAAATAAAAAATCACCTGCATTGTTAGGCAAAAGAGACGCTGTGAAAGAAGATGAAATACGCGTTTAAGAACAGGTTACTACATATTTGCTAAATACGTTTTCAGTGCAAAAAACAAACCCACAGAAGATGCACATTTACAAGTGTGTACATAAACGTTTATTTGCTGTTGGTTGCCCACTCTTAAAAAACATGTATATGGAAGATTTGCACTGTGGAAATCCTTGTTAAGTCATTTCAGGAGAGATAGTATTTCGATTTGCCAAACTTAAGTTTGTATACACTTGTAATGTTATGAATGTATGCCTTATTGCTAACTTGTGGGAAAGCTTACAGTGGTCCTGAGTTGGTTATGGAGACAAGCCAGTGATAGCACCAATATGCCTGACTGGTGTGCAGGGAACCCGTGTGTCTGATGCCACAAATCTGGTCTTTTTATTATGAAAGGTTATGACAAAGGTAGTTCGGCTACTTTATATATTGTGAAATACATTTCCTAAAGCCAGTAGGCCTCTAACAGTAGCTTGTTACAGGCTGTAGACAAGAATTTGGGTACATGTAATTTCACAGATTACCATGATAGGCAAGAATTTTTGTTTTGGTCACCACTCTGACAAAATCTGGTAGTAGAAGATTTTCACTGGGTTGATTCTTATTATGCCCTATTGAGTGGGGTTGTTTATTTTTTATGAATTGTAATTCTCCGCATATTTGTAATTTTATAACTGTATGCCCGATAGATGCCAGAATATGCACATTTCAGAGAGCCTGTGTTGGTTATAATGTCAAGTCAATGGAACAGGCTATTGGCCTTATCGGTTCTTCATAATTATTTATGTCAAATAACTTTTGAGTTATCTGTTCATAATGAAAAGTTAGGACAAAACAAGTAGGCCCTATTGACGTATTGTTAAAACCTTGTGTAAAAGGTGATAAGCTTTGTGGGGTGGCTTGTTATTACACTGCACCGTAGGCAGGTATATTTTTACACTGAATCTCTCAGAATATAGTGGAATGCAGTGGTTTTGGTGACCATTAGAGAAAACAATGAGATACAAGATTTGCAAATGGTAACCATTAATAGGCTGTAGTAATGGGGATGTTCTGTTGTTTTACAATAATTTTTGTAATATTATTACTATATACCAGATGGATGTCTTCATGCAAAGCTTACAACCAACATGGTAGGTCTAGGTTTGTGATGGGGACAAGACAATGAATAAAAGATATATGCGTTGTTGTCTAATGAAAAGGTTTAATACAACAAAAGGATTGTGAAAAACGTAACTTAACATTCAGTAGCCATGTAAGGACAGCTTGCTATTACTCTGTATTAAAGCCTACAAATAGGTATTTTATGACATGACATCTTATAGATTCCCTTTGTAGCTAAGTGTTTGGTGTTGGTTACTCCTTCTGACAGACTCTAGGGGTTGAAGATTTCAGTTTAATAATTTTTCCTAGAAACTCTTCGGAAGGCCTGACAGTATTAACTGTCTGGCATGATCTTCTAATAAAGAAATCATTATTTCATACATCAATATATATAAATAAGTATCCATAAAAATACACAGAGGGACTTCGGGTCAGCCTTCTTCTGCCATTGGTGTCATTTACACTCTGCTTCCATCCATGACGGAGTACTGTGTGTCGTAATGGTTCAGTATACATCAGTCAAAACATCAGTCAGTGGCTCTCTTGCCTTGTGAATGATAGCAGTTTCTGATCATGTATACATCCACCTGAAAATTAATGCTTTAGTGTCAGGGCTGGTTGACCAGAATTTTAGTTTTTAACTTTCCTCTTTTATAGTCAGCTTTTTATTTCTTTACTTTTTATCTTTTATTTATATTATCTTAAGAGGATACTAAGGCTATCTAGGCAGTGCTAACAGATCACCTGCTTGCTGCTGATTTCAGCTGCAGTATGCTACATCCCACATGGCCACTTCCTCTATATCAGGCAACTATTATGGACATATTATTTTGATGATGTATCGTTCTTTTACTATTACAAGATGGCCAACACATAGGCTCTAAATGTGGCAGCCGTGCTGGAACTTGAAAACAATGATAGACTATATACAATACCTCTTCACGTGGACGCCCACTGCCACATTTAGTTTTGTTATTTCCAGCATATGACTACTGCGTTTAGACTGCAGCATACTGTCTTTTTTCTGCTTGTATTCTTTTAATTGATTTTGCATATGTTGTTGTATGTGAGTGTTTTATTTTGATTGTGCCACACGATGGATGCAAGAGTGAGTCAGTGGATGGATAAGAGAATAGATGACTGAGTGGCAAGATGAGTTATAGAGTGCACGAATGGTGACTTACTGAGTGCCCAAACCCATTATTGACTCATAAGGCACTTTCATTCATAAGCCAGACCTATTGACTTTGCCAGTACTTATTGGTGCTGGGTAGTAGATTGTTTTTCACCCACAGATACTTTCCATATTTTCTTTTGATTGTTATAATAACATAAGCCCTGTTCCTTAGGGGACTCCCCTTCTTTTTCACAGTCCAATTTTACAGTAACAGTAAAAAAAAAAAGTAACATCTCTTTATATTTTTTTTATTTTCATTTGGTTTCTTTATATTTAATAATTTGCCTCATGAAACTAGTTGATACTCTGAAAGTATTTTTGGGTGAACTGGTGGAACACAGAATGTCAGCTCCACATTGGGAATACTTGCTTAGTTAGTAGCGGGTGGGCTGTGGAAGTATTTCTGGCGTTTGTTGTTACGTTATGTTATGTAGCTTAAAGAGAGCACAGCTACCCGAGCAATGGGGCATCCCGGCGCTAATAACAGTCAGATGGTGAAAACCACCTGAGAAGGCACAGGAACCTACAGTGAAGGGAAAAGATGAGTCTTAGTTGCCTTACGGAATGCCAAGTAATTGTTTAGGCTGCCTAAGGTACAGTCTGAGAGAGTTCCAAAGTTTGACTGCCAGTGTGCGGAAGGCGCGCCCCCCCTCCCCCAGCATGTGCTCTCCTTACCCTAGAAACCACTGCCAAGTGTTGGCCCATAGAACGAAGTTGGCAGGGGAATGTAGGGTGAGAGCAGGGTGGCCAGAATGGCCAGAGAAGAGGAATCAGGATCTTGAAAGCAACACAAAGGGACTTAAATTCCACATGTCTGGCCACCGGCAACCAATGTAGGTGGCGGATGGCAGCAGAGGTAGAGCAAGTCCTCGGGAGGCCAGGGAGAGTTCTGGCTGCCGCATTCTGAACCCTCTGTAATCTTAATATCTCTGACTTGTTGGTCCCCAAGTAGAGTGAGTTGGCGTAATCCAGTCTCGACAGGATGGCAGCCTGGATGATGACCTGCCAAGTGGGCGGGACAAAGTAACCTAACAATGGTTTCAGCCCCCGCAGAATACTCATACAGGTCCCCGCCTCTTTCTTGGTTTGGGCCTGAAAGTTGAGAGCGGAGTCCACCCAAACACCCAGGGCCTCATTTATGAAAAGTGACGCATCGCTGCGTGAAAACAGCGATGCGTCACTTTTCACTGCGCTCTCCCTGCGACATGATTGATGCGTCATATTTATAATATGACGCATCATGGCGCAAGGAGTTACAGATACGTCAGTATTTCTGACGTATCTGTAGGCGCAAAAGTGACGCATTGCTGGAGTGTGTCACAAAAGTGACGCAACTCCAGCAATGCTTCCTTTCACATGGGGAAAGCCCATGTGAAAGGGCTTGCGTCAGTCTTACCCCTGCTGTGAGGCAGGCGCAAGATTGTGACGCAACAGGGTCCTAAAAGTGACGCAGTGAAATCTCATAGATTTCACTGCGTCACTATTACGAGGCTTTTTGCGGGTGAACGCCCCCTCTGCATACATTATACCTGACGCAGGTATAATGTAGCGCAGGGGTTTACAAAGTGACGCATCTGCTTAGATGCGTCACTTTGTAAATAGTGCGCAACAGGAGGCATGTTTTACGACGCCGATGCGTCACAAAAAGTGACGCATCGGAAGCGCAAAACTCACGCAAGGCCTCATAAATGAGGCCCCCAGATTCTTTACCATCTGTTTGGGGGTGGGGACACAGCCCAAGGTTGTAGACTACCAATTCTCACTCCACAGCTCACCATCCCACCCAACCAACAGGACTTCAGTCTTGCTTGCGTTAAGCTACAGACAGTTGGCAGACATTCACTCAGCGATGGCCATAAGATTGCTCCGGAACATAGAGGCATCCTGTGCTGAGTTGCCAGAAAGTGCCACTACTAACTGAGTATCGTCGGCATATGATACCAATGTCAGGCCTCGGCTCCTTGCCAACGCTGCTAGAGGTTGAATGTACAGATTGAACAGTGTAGAGCTCAATGCTGAGCCCTGTGGCACCCCTTGTTGAATGGTATGGATCCGAGAGCAGGAAGGGGGAGCCGACACCTAAAAGGTCCTCTCATAGAGGACGGAGGAGAACCAGTCAAGGGCTGAACCCGAAATCCCGTCCACCTCCAGCCGTTGTAGCAGAATCTGGTGGGTGACCGTTTCAAACACGGCACTGAGGTCTAATAAAATCAGTCCCTCATCCAGTGCGGCCCATCGGATGTTCAGTCAGTGCTAGGAGGGCTGATTCTGTGCTGTGGCCAGGGCGAAAGCCGTTCTGAGATATGTCCAAGATGTTATTGTCTTCCAGGTAGCCTGACAGAATAGAATTCACAAGGGACTCAGCAATCTTAGATATCCATGGCAGGAGAGATATAGGACGGAAATTCTCCAATTTGGTTGTGTATAGGGAAGGATTTTTTAACAGGAGAGCCTCCCTCAGCTGCTTCCATGTCTTGGGGACAACTGCCCTGGACAGGGACAAATTAATAACCTGACACAAAGGAGACAGAAGCACAGGTAGGGAGTTCATACATTGCTCCAGTTTAAGGGGGTCAGCAGGAAAACCTGATTTCACCTTGCTGCATAGCACACGCAGCTCGTCCTGAGAGATTGATGGAAAGGACGTAAGAGTGTGGGTGGTACAGGCACTGAATGCTGAGCCCAAAGATGGGGCAGCTGGCATGAAGGATTTGTAGATGTTCTCCACATTTTCCACGAAGAAGGCGGCAAGAGCCTCACATTGCTCATCTGATGTCATGCGGGCTGCAGGGGGGACCCCCGCCTGTTTAAGATCTTTGAGTATACCAAAGATACATTTAGCGGGGTTTTTACTGCCCTTGATCTCAGCTGCGTAACAGCTGCCTGCTCTGACTGGATGGCCCTGTGGTAGTCCCTAATATCTGCCTGATAGTGCCCCTTTGAGATCAAATAATAGTTGCATCTCCACACCCCTTCCAACCTTTTGCAGATTTAACGCATACTGGCAAGCTTGTCACTGTACCATGGACTAGACTTGGTGTTATGGCACTTGGACCACCTAGCTGGAATAGGCACGTCTAGTGGCTGATGGATCCAGACTGACAGTGCTTTGTCAGCAGCATCCGGTAGGTTAAGGGAATTTGTGGACAGCAGGGTATGAAATTGTTCAGTCTTTAATTTATGCCACGGATGCATGTAAGAGGAGTGCCTAGTCGACCTCTGAGCAGGCTCTACCCCAGTGAGTATCATAGATATAAAATAATGGTCCGACCAGCACACCGGGACTGGCCCTAACATGCTAAAATAGGTGAGCGCCGATGGCCAGTACCGCCCCCTGCCCCCTGCAACCTGGAAATGCATCAACTGAAGGGAGGCAGAGAAACCAATTGAACGCCTCCACAACTAACGGCGGCATGCCGCGGTGGAACGGGGTGAAGTTAGCAGCAAGAGTAAGTATAGGATTTTAAGTTTAAAAGTGAATACCAACACATTAAAATTGCACGCTACACACTGCGAGTCCCGCAAAGTAAAAATAACAGCATGCACAAAGTCCTGCTGTGTGTTGACAGTTGCAAGGTTCTATGTTAACTGGGATCTTTTCATTCCTCTCTGTCCCAAACAATTAGAAATACATTTCCTCCTTGGGTATATTTTGTTTAGGCTTTCTTTTTGTTGTTCCTTTCTTTTTCTTCTGTATGGACTCGATTATTTTTATTAGAGACAGCACTTGTCCATTACAAAGACATTGCTGAGCTTTCTATATAGCTCTAAATTGTTTTGAAAGTGAGTTTTTCCTTTCCACCTCACATCGAGAATCAGATTAGTGTTAAAAAGCCATTGTAATGCTTAATAGGAGGTATGGTGGATTATTTGAAGGATTGGTCAGTCAGTGCCATGCTGAACAGGTAATAGTACAATTTGATGTCTCAAACTTCAATTTAAGAGTCATATTCTGCAGGCATTTTAGCAATATAAGTTAAAAAAATTCAAAATGCAGACTCTTGTAGAGCAGATCATATGCTAAATTTTCTTTCCTATGTGCTGATTTGCGTAATTGATTTTAATGTTATTACATTTTGTTTACAACACTGAGCATTTCTGTATGTGGCATGACATTATATTTGTTGTGGAGTTGCATACCCTAGGTAAATGACATCTGTATTATGTGCAATCCAAGGATGTTTTGTTCTCTTGCCATGCTCAATGAGCATGCCCATTCTGCCGCTGTTACTTCTTATGCCTGGTTTCATTGATGTTACTGTCGTCTTATAGGGATGCCTAGTTTGCTTTTCATTTTTCATGTCATATATACTAAGATATTTATACTAAACGTGTCCACAAATCAGTGTCTTTGCGCTCTCAGGCAAAAAAGCAAGGGATCCAAATGTCAATGAAGCAGTTTTATTACACAACGCGTTTCAGCAATGAAGCCTTGTTCACGTGTAGCCACACATAGTGAACACCAGTGTTAAATAAAGTTTTGCGTGCTCCACACCAATAGTATACACAAAGGTAGGACTCAAAACGAATGATAGTCATAGTACTGGCAGACATGTTGGAATGGTCAATGTGGAAGAATAGTGCCACAAAGCCGGCTGCATTACTCATTCATGCTGTGGTTGCCACAATAGACACAAAGAAAATATATATGAATTGCAATGTATGAGGAAAATACCTCATGTTAAATTAATGTTAAATACATAAGCATTGCACACAATCCCATGTTCGTAAAATACAAAATTGTTGAAAACAGTGTCAATGTTCAGTGGCAAAATATTCAAATAATATTCAAATAACATCTCTGTTGTACATTCCTGGGTAATGCGTTGTAGGAACAAAAAATAGATCGAGGCGAAAACATAACGGGCCATCTAATGAAAATTTCCAATCTACAACCATACGGGCGTCTGTTTCAAAGTATACGATGTGAAATACATCACGAGTGAAAAACAATCTGTCCCTGGGGAGAATATATAATGTAATGTCAGAACCAAATAGTGCTGAAATACTGCTACTAATAGTTCCCAGTTACAGTTGATGCCATGCGAGATTACCCATCATGCTGCTACCCAGCTGTAGATTCAAGAGGACAACTTTACCCAGTGATGTGAAAGTTCACAGATGGCCAATGTGGCACATAATTAGGTGAGTCGAACCTGAGTGGTTGGTGTCTCAAAATGTGATACAGACTCGAGCAGTGATTCCTGGAGTGCAAAGGTTGGGTGCGCCCGTGCGGGTGAGATCCAGTGATGGGCCCCCTCCTTTCCTCCTAAGGAATAAGAAAACAAAACAGAATCAGAATGTGATCTGGACATTTAAACATAACATAAGATATTTATACATAAACATTTGTATTGATCTCGAAAAGATTCTTTTAAACAAAATAGAATCATAATTATCATATATTCATATAACTTGTAACAAAGCATAAAATGATAGAAATTACAAATAAAAAAGGTGAATCTACTAGAAAGGAAAATATTCAGTTACATTTACGAATATAATGCTTAAGTAACTGACAAGTTAGGTAGATGTTTACAGCATTTCATAATTTCCTACTCACAATTGTCCTCAAAACCTTTACCAGAAATTCTGTTACAGAAATCAAGTGTGTTTCTAGTTGTGTAAGTTACTCTCTCTAGTGTAGCTACTTTGTTAAGCTCTGGTGACCATTCACCTGTGCACCCACTTTTCTTATTTTTTTTTTCTCAAGAATTTGTTTTTGCTTCCATCACTGCAGTTTAGATCCACAGCTTTAACAATTATTCTTTGAGTGGTACATCAGTTGTGTCAGTAAGGAAGACTAGTTTTTCAGTTAGCTCAATTTGTACTTCTATTACTGCTCAATTTTCTAACACCACTCAGTTTCAAACTGATTTGTTTGTTCACATGTATCATATGTTTGTATGTTCAAGTACCAGCATGCGTCGGAGTTGAGTAATCAACGTTTTTCTTTTTTTCTTTTCAAAGTAGGTCGAGTCAAGTCTGAAGCTAATTTGTATTCCAATAATCTCCCATGCATGTTGATTCAAACTTTTGCTTTGTTAAAAAATTATCCCAGTCTTATTCTGTGTGATATTAATTTCAAATTCTACTTCCCAATCCGTGCAACACAGAATATCGAAACTTAAGAAATCCCCATACAAAAATATCACGGACCAAATGATCGATGTCAAAAATATCTACATCCTATACTTATAATGGTAAGTACAAAAATGTCAACAAAAAGAATATCACTGTCATAAATATAGTTGTACAAAATATCATTTATTATAAATGTATTGAAAATAAATGTATAAATATTAAATATAGTACAGAATAAATTAATTAAGAAAAATAAATTAGATTTAATATACATTTTAACAAATAAACTTGATTTAACAACGTTAAACACACACATATATTAATTAATATATATATACATATATATTTACTTTAGAACAATTAATACATTCATCATTTTATTGTATATTATAATTTCAAATTTATATAAAAATGTAATAAACATATATATATATATACACACACATATACACCAATAACATAAAATCTATTTTAAAAAACATTCTATTATAAATAAAAATATTAAACTATTTAAAAATCTGTAAACTTAAATTTCCCACTATAGTCAGTTTAACAGCAGGGAATGTGTTGGATAGCGCAGGGGTACAAATTACTATTCCCACTTCAGTGAGTGCAACGGTAGGGAAAGTGTTTGAGAGCAGAGGGATAAAAATTACTATTCCCACTCCAGTGGATGCAACAGTAGGGAAAGTGTTGGATAGCGGAGGGGTAGAAATTACTATTCCTACTCCTGTCAGTGCAACAGTAGGGAAAGTGTTGGATAGCGGAGGGGTTAAAATTACTATTCCCACTCCAGTGAGTGCAACAGTAGGGAAAGTGTTGGATTGCGGAGGTGTAAAATTTACTATTCTCACTCCAGTCAGTACAAAATAAAAAAAAAATATATATATATATCATCAACAGAATATTTATATATTTTTAAGTAAGTAAAAATATATAAATATGTTAAAAATTAACAAAACAATATTTACTATTAAAAATAAAAAAGTAAAAACATATCATAATGTTAAATACATATCACAAATACCTACACATATTATATTAAATTCAATTTAAAAACATATTGTAAAACAAAACAAATTTTTTATTTACAAATTATTTATTAACAAAATCATTAATTATTACATACATTTAGTCTATTTACTTCCTAGCCTATAACACCACACAATTCACAACCCACATCAAAAATAAAAAACATTATTTGCATCATGAACATAATTAATTATCAATTAAACAAATATTATTAATTAAACACATACAAATTAAATTAACCTCTCACCTTTTACACCTATAATACCCACAACCCACACCTAAAATTAAACTGAAAAAAATGAATTCCACAATGAATTTGTTTTTCAATGAAATAACTAATATTATTTACCAACTAATTGGAAAGAAAGTCAAATTAATTTAGTCCCTACCCTTCACCCATATAAACCCAAAACCCAAACACAATTTCTTTAAAAAAATTACCCTAATGAATTATCAATTAATTACACAATTACCATAATTACTTGTTAATTAACTACTAATTATTAATTAATCCCTCGGCTGCGCCGCCGATTTGCAAAACGGGCGGGCCGCGTCGGCCATTGGCCGACGGCAGCACCAGCGAGATAGTGCTGCCATCGGCCAATGGCCGACGGCAGCATGGAAGGGGTTAATTACAAATAAAGGAATTCCCACTGTATGAACCCCACAACCCACACCTACAATTTACCAAAACAAATAAAAACATAATTTAACATTATAAAATCTCAATTAAATAAATATTAATAAATAAAAAAGTCATTCATGTATTATAATTAAATTACTTCCCAACCTATTCCCCTATAAACCCTATAAACCCACAACCCATTATAGAACTAAAAAATGCAAAATGTAATTAAAATAAAATAAAAATTTAACATATATATTAAAAAACATAAACAATACTCATACAAACAAATACATCACATACATTTAAAATATATACTAAAATACATAACCCTAATTTAAAAATCGATATTTTAAATATTTTTGCAAATAATATTGATGACTTCTATATTTTTAACATTGATATTTCTTACCCTAAAGTCGATATTCTTGACCATAATATTCTTGCCGTCGATATTTCTGTGTTATGATATTTAAAACTTAATATTAGTGCAAGTCGACATTTGCAACTCAATATTTTGACTGAAACTTCGGATCGGAACGCCCTTCAATAATTAATTATTGTTATTTGTTTTTTTAACCAATATTTCAAGTAAAATGAAAAATGTTTTCCACATTAAGGATTCCAGATTTTCCTCTAAAGATGAAAATTTTTTTCCCTAAATATATTTCCACTGTGTCTATATAGTTCAGAGATCGCTTGCCTTGTTAATATGTGATTTGGAACTTTGACTCCGGATCTCTCTCCTTAGAAGAAGTACTCCAATGGAAACCCACTTAGCAGATTTCTTTCTGTTGTGGCATAGTTTGCGCTTTCACCATTCTTAATACTTTTTGTAGGCATTCTACCAGCTTTTTGCAATATCAAGCTGTCCTTTTTTTGTTTGCTTGCAGACACAAAATAGAAATCAGAGCTATTTTGCCTTCACATAACAGATTTAGGAAAATAGTTTATTTCATATGTTGCTAATCCTTGATTTTAAGTTTGTCCATAGTCCCAGTTTTTTACTTCCTTTGTATTTCTTGTAATTATAGGATTTAAGGTGCTTACAGTCATATTTTCTCGACATTTCTTAGTGGATATCCCTAAAATTATTATTCCAGAAGTTGTCACTATGATTTTTTCGAAATCTTTATTGTGCTTTGAGGCAGATACAGTAACTATTTTGCTTCAGGCTATCATTGGAGATGCCTTGTAATATTTTACAAGTGTAACTCTAATTGGGAACAGCTAGAGATTTGGAGTTAGGGCTCTTTGAGCTCAGAATTTTAAAACACATCTTTTAGTAAAGGTGTTTTTCAAATTGTGTGTTTGAAAATGGCACTTTTAGAAAGTGGTCATTTCTTGCTTGTCCATCCTGTGCCCCCCCTGCCTGTGGAATAAAAGTATGGATTAGACTGACAGGGGCCTGTTTGTGCATTCACTCTAGAGAGTCACACAAAGGGAGTTGAGATGTGACCTGCATATCCTGATGGCCCATCACCAGGCTTATGGACCTTCCTGAGCTAGAGTGATGGGAGAATCTGTCACCTTCACCTAAATAGGGCTATGCATGGCCTCTCATAATGCTTTCTCCACCCCCCTGGAGTGTGTATGGATCCAAGACCAAGCAGGACAAGAACCTGTCCGCTACAAAGACAATCCTTTGAAGCATGCCTACTACAAAGGCCAAAAACAATATAAGTATTTGACCAAAAACCCCAAACTTTTAGAAAACTTCCAGATCAAGAGGAACCTCTGCCAAGGAGAAGAGTTGAAAAGCTCTGAGGTGAAGTACTGCCCCTTTTGCTAGTTGTTGCTTTGTTGGGTTGACCTGCAGTTGCAGCTTCTGCGTTGGAGAAGAAAAGAACTGGACATTTGTTTTGTACCCTGCTTGTGAAGGTTCTCTAAGGGCTTGTGTGTGTTTGCATCTTATTGGACGTCTCAGAGCCATCACAGACTTCACCTGCAGCATCTCTGAACTCCACTGCTGGAAGTTCTGACCTGCCAAGTGGTGCTAATTCCAGTCCTGGGCCCTTGAAGGTTGTTCATGCTGCAAAGGCCTGCTTGAAAGCGTCAAAACTGATGCATTGCCTTTCCAGCCCCTGTTTTTCGAATGCAGCACTGCTGTGTGGGAGAAATTTCCATGCATTGCCACCGTGCGGCCGAGGAAATTGGCGCATCGGCCAAAGAAACCATAACAGCCCGAGTTCAGTGCACTGTGCTCCCCAAGTCAGAGACCCCTGCACTGACTCCGATGCAGGCCCTGCTGTGCTGCTGAAAGAATCGATGCATCGTGGGACAGCGGCTGAAGAAATCAATGCATCTACTGTTTGCTGCCAGTGCATCAACCTCCAGTGCACCTCTCCGCCAGGGTTTTGCAACGCAGCACCCGCAGACCAGACATGTCTTTGATTTCGATGCATTGCTTCCCTCTACAGTCCAGATTCAAGGCAAACTTTCTCCTGCGTGTAGCAGAACTGACGGGTCGCATGCCCGTGGACTCTGGAACCGATGCATCGCGGTGTTTTCCGATGCTTTCCTCCTCTGCAGCTGTTTTGCCTTGTGGATTTTTACGCATCTGTGGTACTTTGTGTAAAATCACCGCAACTATAGAGTTCTATTGACAGAATTGCTTGAATCCTTTTAAAAGTCATATTTTGAGTTTTTTTTTTTACTTTTGTCATTTTTGTCTTGTTTAGATACAGATAATTTATTTTTCTATATTGTTTTGGCGTCCATTTTGAGTGTTTTCACTGTGTTACTATGAATGTCATGTACAAATATTTTACACATTGCCTCTGAGATAAGGCTGACTGCGGGTGCCAAGCCACCAAGGGGATGAGCAGAGGTTATCCGGGTGTGCAACTCCCTTTTCCTGACTAGAAGGAAGGGTCCCTACTTGGACAGGGTGCAAGCCACTGCTAACTAGAGACCCCTATTTCTATTCTTCACATCAAGGGCCTTATTACGATGTCTGGCAAACGTAACACTGTTGCGGAAACGGGGCCTCCGTTCAGCGGTCCCGACTGCCTGATCATGATGCGGCTGAACACTGTTCGGTCGCATTCCCACATTTCCCTATGGGAGCATGCGATACAGCTGTAAACCGGACGTAGTGCATGCACCCATAGGGAAATGGGAGGTTGTGTTAATCCCTGCACCCCGTGGCAGGCACTTCAAGTTGCCTGCCACAAAGTCCAGGGATTAACAGGGGGCACAATTGGTGCCCCCTGTGCCCGCAACCGGAGGTGACAGGGGAAAGTGCCCCCCCACCCCAAACACGCTTTCCGACAGGGTTTCCATGTCGGATAGGCCAGCATGGAAACCCTTCCGGAAACCCTGCAACGTGATCCAGAAAGCAAAAATGGCTTCCATTTCGATTATTGACTGGTCTCTGACTGGCAGACGGGCTCCTGGAGCCTGCTGGAAGCCAGCCAGAATGACCAGTCGATTTCAATTCTGACCGGCAGTATCATAATCAGCCATTCGGAATTGAAACCGATGATGTAATTCGTAAGGCCTCCAACCTAAGGAGGCCCATTTCTCTGAAAGTAATTCATGAATTTCTCCTTGTACATGTGTGACCAGATGTTTAGCTTTAAGAAGTGACTCATTGAGCTTTCAAGAATAATTTGTTATTGGAGAAAAGTGATGACATTTTAAAACAATAGGCACACGAAAATAGAGATGTGTATACTGCCATAATGAGGAGTAAAAAGTCTCTCTGTAGGGTTATCAAGTCTCCAGATATATATTTTAAAGCTAGCTGATCCATTTATCTTATTAAACTCTTTTTCATCTCCACTTTTACTAAGAAGAGGACTCAATAACTGCTCATTCTATTATCACTTTTTTAGTGTCTAACAGCAATAGTTCTCTGCTTAGAACTGGGGACGGGTTTGATGAACTGCTATTTGGATAATATGTTTTTCCCAATAACATGCTGATGTTGTTTGTAAAGGCATTAATACTTAGGTATCTACAATCTCTATCTTTTCACACTCTTTTTATTTACTTTTAGAAGAGTAGCTGCCATGTAACTCTTCTCTCATCCACAATCTTTGTGCTATTCTGACTCAGATTCATTGAGATTAGTTTCTTTAAATGATGAATGTCAGTTTTAAATTGTTTTATATGATCGATTACTTTCTGCCACTTTATAAAGTTATTCAAGCAATGTAGACTCCAAGTAACATTATTTAAGTTGATTTTTTTAAAATCTTTTTCTGTTGTTTTCATCTTTGCACTACTCATTTGCTAGATATTGAACCTGGTTGTGGTTTTTCAGAATCAAAGATAATCTGCCTCTGTCATTAAGACAGTGCACCTTCACTGTGGCAAGTTTCAATCATGAAGATAACGCTACCCCACGCAACACATCAGAAACAAATCTATATTAAAATTGAATCATTCCAGCTCCAGGCTCAATATGGTTCTTACTGGGCATGGGCTTAGGTAGAGAAAGCACCAAAAGAACCAAAAGGGTGGGGAACATCAGTGAATCTGGACCTCAGTCTAGGAGTCTTTTGGAAAGTGTACCAAAGAGATGGAGGAACACCTACTGGTGAGTAACACAGGACTATAGGAAAATAGAGGGAAGACTAGAAAAGTGGTAGAGCCCTACCTAAGAGGGAAAAACTAAAACAGAGAGCCCAGCAACCACTGCTGCCAACCACAGTAATCCATGCTTGCTGTCTTTTTAACTGGCACTGTCTCTCATAGCTCGGGTGTGAAACCAATAGCTGGCCCTG
Source organism: Lissotriton helveticus (assembly GCF_964261635.1). Taxonomy (NCBI): domain Eukaryota; kingdom Metazoa; phylum Chordata; class Amphibia; order Caudata; family Salamandridae; genus Lissotriton; species Lissotriton helveticus. The sequence goes on from NC_136065.1 coordinate 447,673,623, forward strand.
CTAGCCCAAGCTTGCAGACGGAGCTATATATAGCAGCCCCCTTCCCTTCATCAATAAGGTCAGCAATGGGGTGAACCCAGTAAACCTATGAACCTGGGCAATTAATCAATTTATCTAAACAGTTGGTTGATTCGGGTACACAACATTTCTTTTACTTTCTCCCAGATTAGGTAGAATTGTAAATTAAATACCAGAATCCAAAGCTATAATATCCTTTTATGTTATTTTATAGCATGTATTGATTTCAAAATAGGCTGTACAAAAATAGACTATACAAAAGGTGAACAATTGGTGCAAAAGGTACTTGTAGTGCTCAGTGCTTACGGCGCAACGGTGATCAACAATACAATTATTATATACAAAAGGAAGTCAAAAACAATAATTCAACGTGGTCTATGCTGATTTCAAATATAAAACTGTATACTGCATTTGTCAGTGCTTATTACAGAATATTACTACAGCGGATCCACTCATGTAGTCGACGTTTCAACCCTGAACGAGCGCACATGAGGCGTCACACACGGGTCTTCATCAGGACAACTGGGGTGGGGAGGGGGCAGCAGACAGCCTGCATGATTTAAAAGAATTACTTTTAGGATTGGATTCTGGACATAGCTAGTGAAGTCGCATGCCTGTGTTGGTAATGGGACTCACCTACGCACAAACCCAGCCGGGTTTAAGATAGAGTGGGACCTGTATTCATCTGTTTTGGTACAAGAGAGGAGTCCCTAATTAGTACTCTCATTCATACGTACCAATATTTGTTTTGTTATCAAAACACTATTTAATTGTGTCTTACCTGTCAGTGTTGGGAATTGATGCACACCTGACCTTGATTGTAATTACCAGCTCATCGGAAACGTAAAAGCCAGACTGTAAAAATATGTATAGAGCATGGTTTTAGGGGTACCTTCACTATTATGACCCTACACAACATGTTATTAAAATATTTTTATTTTTCTGTGGGGCTCACCTGGGTTTCTTGATGAATAATCGACCCAGTAGCTGCTTAATATGGAACCCGGACTGTGGTTGCTGTGATACCAAACTAGAAAGAATAGGGCATACATTTAGGGGTAATTACGTTGTTTAAACCTCTGGGTGCAGCACTATCACAAAGTATCTTACTGGGGCTCACCTGGGTATCCTGAAATGTATCGCACCCAGTAAGTGCTCGGTATGGGTCCGGGACAGAGGTTACCGACCAAGCAATACACCTAATGTGTTGGCACTGAAAGTGAAAAGAAAAACAACGGATCATGAATTAACCTCTATTTCTCGCCTTGGACCTCTTATAAGTTCCAGTCCCCTCCTGCTCCTACCTTTTCTCCAAACGTTATTATGTGGATGCGTGGCACCGCGGGAGAGGAAACTTCCGACACGGGACGGCTCCAAACTGATTGATTCCTAGGACGCGGTCGCCGACGACACACGTCAGTAGGCGTGTGTATGTCGGCGCATGCGTATCTAGTATTTGGTAACGCCGTCACCCTGGCAATTTGCAGCGGCAGGGAGTATTCAAGAATGTGTACGTCGGCGCATGCGCATCTAGTATTAGGTCACGCCGTCACCATGGCAATCTGCAGCGGCAGGGAGCATTCAAGAATGAATACTCGTCCGTCGTCGCTAGATGTTTTAACTGTTTAAAGCTCCCTCTATAATGCTTAGGTATTGGCGAGCATGAGAGCAATCTACGTGATTTTATGCATCCTAGTTATGTATATCGGTGAGCATGAAACTAGCACTGCGCATATTAGCTATTAGCTATCTAATGGTGAGGGAATTACTCCCATTCAACGATACCGACATTTAATGGCTTATGTTTCTGCATAACTCTAAACTTTAAAGGGGAATATAGACATACAAGCAAAAATGCGCAATAAATACATGATAAGATCATGGAAACGTTCCTGCATGAATTTTGAAAGTTAATAGTAACAGCCCTGTTCGAATATAATCGTGCAAAATACATTACATACACTAGTAAAGATGCACAGTAAATACTCGACAAAATCATGAAGGCATTGATGTCATCATAGTGGGAATGGAATCATATAGTATTGGGGAACAGTGTATTATAGTTGTCCCATTTGTCTAGTTATTTCTTCAATTTCATTTATTCCATTCCTCAAAGAGTCCAACAAGTGTATCCAACGACACTATTACTATTGCAATTACTGAAGTGGCGTAGCTTGTGTGTCCTTGCTGCATGTTTGAAAGCATCCCCCTCTTGGCATAAGTCACAGGCTTTACACAAACCACACCTATGATGACCAATGATGGGTGGTAAATTTAACAGGCCCCGCAAGTCAGGTGGTTTTTGTGGCTCCAGATAGGCTTGTACCACTTCATCCCTTACATTCCTGCCTCTTTTAATGTCATCTATGCAATAAAGTGCCCGTGCGAAATTATCTATGTAGGTCAAACTACACAGAAAGTAAAGACACGCATTTTGCAACACATGAGCAGATTGAAATGCAAAACGCAAGGTGCTCCATTGGTCGAACACTTTTGCCTTCAGAACCATACACCTCAAGATATCAAGTGGTGGGTCTTGGAAAAACTTCACATCAATCCAAGAGGTGGCTCCATCTCACACTCTTTAAAATACAAGGAGTGTCGTTGGATACACTTGTTGGACTCTTTGAGGAATGGATTAAATGAAATTGAAGAAATAACTAGACAAATGGGACAACTATAATACACTGTTCCCCAATAGTATATGATTCCATTCCCACTATGATGACATCAATGCCTTCATGATTTTGTCGAGTATTTACTGTGCATCTTTACTAGTGTATGTAATATATTTTGCACGATTATATTCGAACAGGGCTGTTACTATTAACTTTCAAAATTCATGCAGGAACGTTTCCATGATCTTATCATGTATTTATTGTGCATTTTTGCTTGTATGTCTATATTCCCCTTTAAAGTTTAGAGTTATGCAGAAACATAAGCCATTAAATGTCGGTATCGTTGAATGGGAGTAATTCCCTCACCATTAGATAGCTAATAGCTAATATGCCCAGTGCTAGTTTCATGCTCACCGATATACATAACTAGGATGCATTAAATCACGTAGATTGCTCTCATGCTCGCCAATACCTAAGCATTATAGAGGGAGCTTTAAACAGTTAAAACATCTAGCGACGACGGACGAGTATTCATTCTTGAATGCTCCCTGCCGCTGCAGATTGCCATGGTGACGGCGTGACCTAATACTAGATGCGCATGCGCCGATGTACACATTCTTGAATACTCCCTGCCGCTGCAAATTGCCATGGTGACGGCGTTACCAAATACTAGATACGCATGCGCCGACATACACACGCCTACTGACGTGTGTCGTCGGCGACCGCGTCCTAGGAATCAATCAGTTTGGAGCCGTCCCGTGTCGTAAGTTTCCTCTCCCGCGGTGCCACGCATCCACATAATAACGTTTGGAGAAAAGGTAGGAGCAGGAGGGGACTGGAACTTATAAGAGGTCCAAGGCGAGAAATAGCGGTTAATTCATGATCCGTTATTTTTCTTTTCACTTTCAGTGCCAACACATTAGGTGTATTGCTTGGTCGGTAACCTCTGTCCCGGACCCATACCGAGCACTTACTGGGTGCGATACATTTCAGGATACCCAGGTGAGCCCCAGTAAGATACTTTGTGATAGTGCTGCACCCAGAGGTTTAAACAACGTAATTACCCCTAAATGTATGCCCTATTCTTTCTAGTTTGGTATCACACCAACCACAGTCCGGGTTCCATATTAAGCAGCTACTGGGTCGATTAATCATCAAGAAACCCAGGTGAGCCCCACAGAAAAATAAAAATATTTTAATAACATGTTGTGTAGGGTCATAATAGTGAAGGTACCCCTAAAACCATGCCCTATACATATTTTTACAGTCTGGCGTTTACGTTTCCAATGAGCTGGTAATTACAATCAAGGTCAGGTGTGCATCAATTCCCAACACTGACAGGTAAGACACAATTAAATAGTGTTTTGATAACAAAACAAATATTGGTACGTATGAATGAGACTACTAATTAGGGACTCCTCTCTTGTACCAAAACAGATGAATACAGGTCCCACTCTATCTTAAACCCGGCTGGGTTTGTGCGAAGGTGAGTCCCATTACCAACACAGGCATGTGACTTCACTAGCTATGTCCAGAATCCAATCCTAAAAGTAATTCTTTTAAATCATGCAGGCTGTCTGCTGCCCCCTCCCCACCCCAGTTGTCCTGATGAAGACCCGTGTGTGACGCCTCATGTGCGCTCGTTCAGGGTTGAAACGTCGACTACATGAGTGGATCCGCTGTAGTAATATTCTGTAATAAGCACTGACAAATGCAGTATACAGTTTTATATTTGAAATCAGCATAGACCACGTTGAATTATTGTTTTTGACTTCCTTTTGTATATAATAATTGTATTGTTGATCACTGTTGCGCCGTAAGCACTGAGCACTACAAGTCACCTTTTGCACCAATTGTTCACCTTTTGTATAGTCTATTTTTGTACAGCCTATTTTGAAATCAATACAGGCTATAAAATAACATAAAAGGATATTATAGCTTTGGATTCTGGTATTTAATTTACAATTCTACCTAATCTGGGAGAAAGTAGAAGAAATGTTGTGTACCCGAATGAACCAACTGTTTAGATAAATTGATTCCCTTCCCTTCATCAGCACTTCTAGACCTCTGTAATTGTGTGCAACTACGGTAACTAGCTAGGATCCTTGGAAAGGTATATCCTAACTGGTTGGTAATGTGTGTGTGTGTTTGTTGCAAAACACCTACACCAGACTCTTTGTCGAACTTTACTTCTGTATGCACCCCAGATACCTTACTGAACGGTAGGTAGTAAAGTGTACTTATTTACTTTATTTAACTACTGGCATGTCTGCTTTATCGGGCAGACCATGCATGGTTGATTTGTATCTTATTTGTAGAGACGAGAGATGATAAAGGTTAACTTTTACATATCAGTGTTGTCATGGTGTGTGGCAACCTTCACTCTTCCTTTTAAACATTGAGAATAAACAACAAGTCACCTCTCTAGCTAGTTTTCTCTTATCTTGTCTTTTTACGATGTATGATTGTTACTGCCATGCTCTTCAGGAGCGGCATGTCAGTGCTTTCATGGTAGGAAGTAAACTTCACTCTTCCTTTTAAACATTTAGAAAAAACTAAAATAAGTCACCGCTTTAATTAGTATCCTCTTATCTTGTCTTTTTTACGATGTATGATCACCACTGCCTCAGCAGCGGCAATCTGTTAAGATCTTTACACTCATGCGAGCAACCTAGTTTTGTCAAGGTTAGCAGAGGATTGCTGTCAATTTGATCTCAAGCTGTTCCCTTAACTCACTGCTATTCCTGGCCACTTTTCTCCTGAAGGCTGTTTTAAAAAAAAAACACTCCTTCTTTTAATACCTCAGATAATATCACATACCTACATGTTGTGTGCATGGATACACCCGGGTACAAGTCCCCTTTCAATGACAAATCAGTGAAAGACCCTTACTTGAAACTCAGAAATGCGCATGGCTGGAAGTAATTGTTAATTATTGAGTTTTTGGTTTCTTTAATGTTATATAGTGCTTTTAAAGTGAAGTTTTGATACATGATTTTCTGCGTGGTTTCTTGTGACTATCTTACCATTTGGGGAAGGTTCTTCTACTCCAAAATTAAACCCACAGCTTAGGTGCTCAAGTTATTCTCTTTCTATTTAACTCAGTGAAATGTAATTCTCATTATTAGCAACTTCTTTTCATGGTTCACAAGGTATCAGGGTTTTTATGCTGGCATGAGGTTCAGATTTAGCATGTGTTGTCACCTGCATTCATTCAGGTGAGACACCATCCACAGTTCCTTGGTAGTTCTTAGCCACAATTTTGTCATAGATTGGTCCCTGGTTATGGTTCTTCAAGGCTGTATATATAACCTATCCAATAGACGCCACTTTTCACCAGACGTTGTGGACTATGCTGCTAATATTGGTTCGTTGTTGATTTACTGGTTTTAAGAAGACTGCTAGGAGAGGCCGCACACCTTTTCGTGAATTACAGCTTTGGATGAACATGCAGTTTACTGCTTTAAACGATTTAATACTGGTTAAAATAGATATTCTTAAGAGAAATAGCCCTGACGAAAGACGAAACACGTGTTGGCTAGGATCATGTTTGGAGAAAAGCAGCGAAAAAATAAATGAAGGACAAAAGATGATCGTCTCATCTTTGACTTATTAAGGCCATTGACTACTGTTGAATCAAGCTCAGGATATATTTGTGTATTGTTCTTTATAGTAGAGGATTATTCCATACTATTTGGTTGATGGAGGATGGCCATCACCTTATCTTCTGAGCTATTGAGATTGTTAATAACCTTATTGTTTGCAACTCTGTGCAATTGTTATATACCCTGTCCAATATAAGTTGACTTTATTGTATACATTTGGAAAACTGTCACTAAAGTAAAATAATTTGGTACATGATTGCTATTTTCAACATTGTCTTTCAACATGTTCCTTTGTAATTACTGCAAATTCTGCTTGTCTTATATCCTGTGGTGATAGTCCAGACTTATTTTAAGTACTACTTCCAATGTTTTGGCATTTCATTAAGAAAGTCAAAGAGTTTGCATCTTGTTTTGGTCAGAATGTGTTCCTTTTGCAAGTTGTAGGTCCAATATTTTATGCTGCAAGGTGTGGGAGATATTGTCTCTTGGCCTCCAATTTTAGTTACTCTCTCGGCATTCATAAACATTTCTTTATTACCTCTATTGGTCATTATAGAAAAGAGTTACCTTGTGGCTTGATGTATCGATCATTGTCAATTATTTCACATGTTGAAGTCGTGTGAATGTGCTCTGTTTTTTTTAAACATATTTTATTGGGGTTTTAGATTGAGCATTTAATATCAATCACATTTCCATTGTAATTTCAACAGTGCACTTATATCATATCCATTCAGCCATTTCTTGAGTCATATCAACAGTTATATTTCCTGTGTATTCCTAACAATAATGCTCTTCCACTTACCTATCTTTAATCCCAACTCTGTTCTTCCCACCCCCCCTTGCAGATCTGTATCAGCCAGTTCTTTTAAGAGAAAAACCAAAACACAGAACAATTAGTTGTATTTGGTGAACCTGGCCCGCCCCACCTGATCAGCACTCTCTCCTCCCACACCGCCTGGAGGGCACAATGAGTTTCCAACTCCTCAACTGTGTCCTACTCCCTTCTTCTCCCTTCTCTTCTCTGTGGGGACTCCCCCATTGGGGATATCTTCCCCGATGCTAACTCAGGTTCCTTTAGGCTATAGACTAAAGCCTCCCAAGCCCTGACTCGCTCCAGTGCACCAATACCCCTTTTAGCATTTCGAAGGAGTACCCTCCCCTCACATGTCGCCCCTTCTCTAATTCAGCCTTTCATGTGGGAATTTTTGGCCCTTTCAGGAATTTCCAGTGTCACTTGATCTCACGCAGGGGGCACTGTACAGGGAGGGGTGCTTGGAATTGGGTGCTCCAATACCCCTCTTATGGTGGCAGTTATTTTTGTTCAGTAGTTCTGCAATTCAGGGCATGCCCACAACATATGTAGTAGTTCCACCCCACCTCTTTGCAGCTCAGGGATTTCGCATTGCCCCTTAGAAAATACTTATTGATCCGCCCCGGAGTGAAGTAAGCTCTGTGTAATATGACAAATTGAATGAGTCTGAATCGTGCATTTCTCAAACATCTGGGGATCCCCATCAATACATTCTCCCAAGGTTTATCATCTAGATCGACATTCAGATCCTCCGCCCAACTATTATGCAGCTTGGACAATGGTTGTGTCATGTCTTTACTCTGGGCTCCATAAAGGCATGTGACTGTCTTTAGTCTATCTCCTCTTGTGGCCAAGTAACTACAGGTTGCGTGCTGTGAGGCTTCAGCAGATCCCAATTTCCAGTGCACTCTAATAGCCGCTACAATCCCTGCATGTAGCATGAAGTGCCCCTGAGGCAAATCATACCCCTCTCTAGAACCTTCGAATGGCATCATGAGTTCCCCACTACTGTATATTCTTGTCGCTTCTGCCGCCTCCCAGTCTTCAAGGCCCTCCCAAGCTGCTTCATGCAGAAGCACCCTGAGTATGTTTTTTGTTATTTTATTTTTTTATTAATTTATTTATTGGCATTTCAAAAAACATGAACAGCAGGTCAAGGCATTGGCATATACATACAATGTATGAAATCAAAGGCATATAGCTTTAAATGACACATATCTATTAGCACATTTAAGGAGTAAACCTCAGCAGTGTGATAGTGTCACCCCAAATTAGTTATGCTCGTGCCAGTGTCCCCCCCAGGAACTCCCTGCTCCCCAGTTGTCAAGGTAACCTATTCTATAACTTATCTCTCTGTATCCCTAGTGTACTGCCTGTCAAGCAGGTGTGTCTGTCGCGGGGCTAGGGACATATAATGGGGCAATTATATGTTAACTGCAGGGCAATCTTCCCCGGCCACTGCGGCTACATCCTCCTCATCTGTTGTCTCGTGCGTGGGTCCCCTGGTCAGAAATAGGGACCAAAAGTTCTTAGGCCTGTTGCACGGGGGCAGTAATTCACTATATAGTTCTGTCTGTGTACTTCAATAGAGCATTTCTTTAGTCCACTGCGCTAATGTCAGCGTGGGGCCTCACATCCAGGAGAGAGACACACATTCCCTGGCTAGGAGAAAGGCCATATCTACAAGTCGTCTAAGGTCTTTGGGGAGGGGTTTAGAATAGCCTAAAATAGCCAGAAGTGGATCTGGGGTCAATGTTAATTTAGTAACGCAATTCACCTCCGCATATACCCTGCACCAGAAGGATGCAATCCCCGGACAGCACCATGCCACATGGAGAAAATCAGCGACCATCGCTCCACATCTCTCACATTGTCGCCTCTCTCAGAGACCATATATAAACCTGAGCATGGTTATGGGTAAATCAGGGGAGCATGGGAATCTGGGGCCCGATTCACAGAACTAATTTAAGACAAAATCCTAAACTTACTTCCATTTTGGTATTCACAGAAGACACTTACTCATTTTGGTATTCACAGAAGGCACTTACTAATTTCGGTATTCAAACTATTTTGTCCACTGTAGCAGGAGTGACCACTGCCATATCCTGGCTAGCATCTTCCATCGTGCTGGTGCTATGGTCCGAGTCCCTTGTATCTTCTCTCACGGGAGAAGAAGTGCCACTGGAGCCAGGCGCACTCAAGGACCCCACCACTGCCATGACCTATTCATGCTCTTGGTGCTTTTTGGCTCTGGAAAGGGCAGCTGTGGATTTGCTACGACCTCTTGGTGGTTGAGTATTTCCTTTTTTCCGCTGTTCCCGAGGGGGTCGGTTGGTTGCTTGTTGATCAATGCAGTCGTAGCCTCCTGTGGGGGAGTTAAGAAAGATGGTGCACGATGAGGCCACTACTCTCGGTCAGGCAGGGAAGAGCATTGCATACTGGAACTCCATCTGCCGCAGTTTCTCCTTGACCACCAAGTAGGATGATGTTTGTTTTTAGACTTCTCTGGAAAAATTAGGAAAGAAAGTCTGACCGTGCTGTTATCCACCACCAGTGGCTCCTTTTTTACGAGCCGTGCGAGTATAGGGGCTCGGTCCTTGTAGAATTATAAACAGGCCACCACAGGGTCTGGTGGTCCTCAAGGAGGAGGGGTCCTCGCAGGCACTGTATGTGCTCTCTCCAGCGCAAAGGAAGGCGAAAGACCCTCTGTTGCCACTTCCTCCCTGAACCATCTCTCCAGGAAGGCCACCATGTCTCGCATATCAATTTTCTCTGTTAGGCAAGTAAGACGCACATTGTTGCGGCACAGCCAATTTTCAGCGTCCTCGGCCCTCATTGTCAGAATCTTCACTTGGGCCTCCACTGCTTTCAGTCTGTCTTTGGTCGTATTTACAACTGGCTTCAGGTCCTCGATATCCGCTTCTGTTGTGGTCACTCTGTTGGCCAGCCGCCGGTGGTCAGCTCCTAGTAGTCCCAATTCCTCTCTAATTGTATCTATTTTATTCTCCAAAGCTAGTCTTGAGGCCTTTATGGCCTGTAGTATGTCTTGGAGCGTTGGCACCGTAGACGAATCATCTTGTAACGTGTTGGAGTGTGCCAGTGCTGAGCAATCCCCCTAGTCTGTCAGGGTCTGGGTCAGGGCTGCACCTTCCTCCTTCTGCTCATTTTCCCCATCTTTTACTCCTGATATGTCAAATAGGTGTTCCAAAACTTCAAGCGGGGCAGCTTTCTCCCCTTCAGTTTCTAAGAAATCCTGTAGGCAGTAGTAGTGCGTGTTCACTTATGTGCCTCTTCCCAAGAGTTTCACAATGCTCTCAGATCCCCTTATGTCCTGGAACTCATCACCCCCCCCGCTTGATCAGGCTCAATATCCAGGAGAGCAGGTTCATCACTCACTCATCCTCTTCACCTTCCAGTCAGATGTGAGAATGGAGCCCATGACAATCCGGGGTCTCTCTGCAGCCCTGCCCCGTCTATCTGTGCCTTATCCCTTATGAGGAGTCAGTTGTCCCTCTAGTCTCCTTAATCTCGGGGGAAGAGTCACTCTCTGGAAGTGTGTCACCTTATGGACTGGCATCAGCCCTGATCTGAGCCAGACTTAATTTATTATTGTGTGGGTAGGTCTCCCCTGGAATCACTTGTTGGGCCCTTTCAATCCTCTTGCCACCATTGATTCCAGCAGCTCTTCCCTTGGTGAATCCTCAGTCTTCCTATGTAATGTTTTAAAAAATATATTTTATTCATACTCCATTGCACCCCTTATTTTTTTAGTGGAGATACCAGAGTCCCCCGTAGCTCTCCGCCTGCACTTCACGGTGTCTTTTTAGGGGAAATCCAATTACCTGAAATGTAGCCTTCACCCAGCCAACTCGTTCTGTGATGCCCTTGTTTTCCACAGCCGTAGGACCTCTCGGTCGTCCTCCCTCCCTCTCCACTGCCACAAATAGAGGCCCAGGATATCGCGGTCATCCGACAGAGCCGCCCAGGAGCTCTTCACCGCCTTCTGCCTGCCGCAAACCTCTTCCAGTGAGTGTTGCGAGGATCCATTGCCAGTGTCATCGTCATTCCTGCAGGAATCAGGGCTCACAGGTGTCTGTGTAGGTCGTGGGGTGCCTCCCGTGCCAATCTATCCTCTGCGGCCACCCTCTGAACCCCTGTCGGGTTTCAGCAGTCACCTCGTCATCTCACCCAGAGGGATAACGAAGACGAACCACCCTGTCGCGGGTCCCCGAGTGCACCACATCTGTCGTTCTGGAGTTTGACTTCCTCCGAGGCTCGTCACTTCAGGGTCGGCGCCATCTTGAGTTCCGGACACGCGTCTCTCGCGTCCTCAGCTTTCGGGCTTATTTACTCACCACTACGCAGGATGTCTGTCTTTTCGGGTTCCCAGTGTACTGGGTGTCATGGGGCTGTAGATTGGCCCCCCACTGGTAATATTATTCACAGGATGGCACTGAATGGGGATCAGCCAGCAGAAGCCTCTTGAGAAAGGCACCTACTCCATCGGCTGCTGGCCACGCCCCCCCATGTGAATGTGCTATGGTGCTATATTTTCTCATACTGCCCAAACTTTGCCCCAAGTATGCTGGATAAACAATTATTATACATCTATAAAGATACCTCTTCCTATATGTTTCTGCAACTTGCTGTCTGTCTCCATTATTCTGTTTTATGGATCTAATATTGTGTTGATCACTAGTCACATTTGTTTTTCTTGATTATATTGGCACACTTGCTTGATTAGAACTGAGGGTGTTTTGGTGGTAACTTTTGCCATTTTTCTAACATGGAGTCCAAGGACTTATATTGTTTTGTTACTGTGAATAAGAGATGTTTTACATAGCTTCAGACTGTGCTGGTCACAACTGGACAATAGATTTGTTAAGCAATGTTCATATTAAGGTTACAGCAAAAGGAAGGAGATGCAAATAGGAATTAGGAGATAATTCAGTAGTGCTTAACAGTGTATAATATATTTTCCGTTTAATAATTTTTTTAAGTTGTACTGGAATGTGCTGATGAAGAATGCAGTGTCCCTGAAACATCTGCACCCAACACTGTAATACAATAGAATAAATAAAGGGCAGTGTAGGTGAAAGTGTTACAAATTACCTGTGCTGAGAAACAAGTTACCATCACCCTACACTCTGCCTTGAACCTCCCTGTAAACCAACCCTAGAACTCATCCCACTCAGCTGTAAACCCTTGATGGTGTTTCTCCACCCACTACTTTTACTTTGTCTGCATCACCTACTCTTAAACTCACATCCTTTATATTACAATATTGCTTTATAGCTAGATTTCCATTATACGTCATGTAGCAAATGCACACCTACATGCTGAGTAAGGAAGATGCATTTATCAACATAATGCATGTAATACTGTTCATTTTGTCAATCATAAATTTGGGTTAATCCAGAAAATTAGAATGTATTGGTTGTATATTTAGAAACAATTGGAAAAAGTTCTGTTTTGTGTTTCACAACTTCTGCAATAGATATTCAGATAAACCCACTTTAAGATTGGTGTTTTGATGCTTTTGACCTTGTTCTATAACAGATGTACAAGACTCATTTGAAAAACTGGATAAATATATTCTAGAAAGAAGGTCTGAAACTCAAGAACATTGTGGATCAATGTAGGAAAAATGTTAGCACTATTATGTATTTCTAGCGGATTATTCAGACCAATAATACAATCTTCTTATTATGCTATGAAACAAAAATATATTTACAACTTTGTCTCACTAGCCTGACAAATATAATGCTGTTGACAGACCTTAAGTATTTACTTTTGATCTAGGGGTATTCATCTGTTGATGCGATCAGAAGGATTGTCTGATTAAAATCAGAAACCAGAGTTGTTGGTTGTGTAGTCAGTTGCACTTCTGAGTCATCTGACAAGGCAGCTATTCCCATATATGTCATATTGTATCTGTGTGTCAAGTGGTAGATGCCAAACAGTATCAGTTGAACACTGATCACGCATTGGTATGTCCTCATGACATAAGGATAGCTTCAAGAAAGAGGGTTCTATTTCCTACAATCCTCATAACAACCTTGCATTCCTTACGACATTCCTGTGCACTATTGTGTCAGAACGAGATTGGTTTATATGTGTTTCGCCAAAAGAAATTTGTGGTTGAGTTGTAATTACCTTCAATGCAAGGCAAGGTGCTAAACTTTTGTTGTAAGGTTAAAGAACTAGAAATGTTGCCTATTTTAATGACACTATAAGTATCCTGCATTATATATCCCTTCAGTTTTTTTTTAAAGATGCTTTTTCTTGTAGTCAAACTTCCAAAGAGAAGCAGGTAGGATTAAGAAATCATAATTAACATGCTTAATACAATGAACACTAATAAGCCGTTTAAGTAGCATCTTACATATACATTGATCTTATTTTCAGAAAATCAAAAATGAACATTGTATAGCTATATATTTTTCTTCAAAATAATACCCAATAACTTCATGATTCAATAATGCAATGCACATTTTTCTTGTATAGTTACTGCCATTCAATTAATGTATTGATATTAAATGACTACCAATTTGTTACAGAAATGAAAACTAATGTATGCTTGCTATGTATTCTTTATTCAATGTAATCTTTATATATTAATCTTAATATGATATCAAAAGTATTTTTGTATGTAGTTTTTCATCTAATTGTGACAGTTCGATGATATCCAATTGGTTAATGTATATTTAAATAGGTGTTCGTGTTCCAAGTGAATTTATTATAAAAATTGTTTAATTTCTAAGAATCAAGAAATAACCAGATCTCAAAAAAATGAGAAAGATTTATGAATTATTCTTTAGAATTTTTTGGCAGGGAGAGGGAAGTGGAACCACCAAAATGACTCTGTTATAACTAACTAGGATTAGAGTAGAATGTAGCACGTGGTTTTCTGAAGAATGCGCTGGAGAGTTTTGTACATTGCACGCAATGGATGATAAGAGTGTTTAAACAGTGAAATAAAATTTTGGATAAAATTCTTTGTAATTCTCACTTGAATTATTCAAATCTCCAGTTACACTGGGGTGAATTAAAAGGTTGTTTACAATTATCTTGATCAGACTAAGACAGCACTCAAATGACAGTTTTACGTGTCAGAGTTCAATAGTGGTGAAACATTCTGCAGAGATAATGTCAAATATTGATTTAGAACGCCCACATATCGTGACATTATTGCTTTATTGTATGTGTGCCTCCAAAATATTAACTCAGCATATGAAACGTAACTGTCAAAGCGATGGGACAAGCAAAGTATATAAGAAAAAATTAAAATTGGAAATGTCTTTAGGCTGAAAATAAGACAAAAGCATACATTAACTCTTTTAGGGAGCACTGAGTAAGTGACTAATCCAGTTGACTGAATTTTCGTATAACTCACACATGTATGTATTTGATCTTACAAAACTGTTCACATGGACCTCTTCAGCATCAGGTATGCTAAGTGCTTACTTTTCTAAGCTCTCAGAATCATTTCTGTTGGATCAGAGGGAGCGCCTCCAGTTCTCAAATACTTCATCTGATAATTGCAGTCTCTTGGAAATGATTTATGACGTAGGTAAACTTTATTGCACATGATTTCTATTTGTTTTAGATTCCGTATGTTGCTGTCTTAATATTAAATGTAGACATTGTTCCACAATAGTCAATTTCATTTTTATTTTTCAATCCATCCATCCATTCATTTCTTGTGTGTGTGTGTTTGTCCTTCTGTCCTGTCATCAAATAATCTACTCCCCCATCTCCCCAATCTAATATCTTTCTGTTGGTTCTATCATCTGTCCCTCTGCCTCTTTTTATCACATTATCACTTTATGCGTTTGTGTGAATGTGGCATATATATAGCAGCTGGAAATATAATTTTAAAAAATGTTATGTTTGAGGCTCAAATGCGTGTAAGCACTAATAATCGCTAGTTACGTTTAAGGACAGACACAACACATATAAGTCACAGTCGACCACCATGTACAAAAGACCTCACTGGAGAACAATATGATGTACAACTGTGAGATATGTTGTGTGTTATGAGCGTTCTTAAACATAACTGGTGAACTTAAGTGGTTTTCCTTGTTTGAGCCTCAAACTTAACAGTGATTTTTAATTGAATTTCATTGCTTTTTTATGATTTACTTCATACCCAGATAGGTGCAGCCTTCACCTTGCACAGTGGACCCTGTGGCCAGGTCCTGCTCCTAACCCACTGTGACTGCCCACACAGCCTTTGGCTTTGCACTGGTGGGACTCCTCGGCCAGGATCTGTACACAATTTGCTGTGTCTGCCAAATCCTCACTGCCGACAGCCTGCCATATACCCACTTTGAGCTGCGCACAACTTTTTTGTAGGCCCCCTGCCTAACCACCATGGCAGTTTGGGCTGGACTGTTATCTTTGGAGCATGGTCAAAATTGATGTGCTTATAGCTGGCCCAAATGCTCCCCGCACTGATTTCGCCAGTCCCCGGTTGGGACGTAGCTCCACCCTCCTCTACACATTCTCGCTACCGGGGGATATTTAAACATGGCATTTGACCGGCCGCGCAGCATTAGGCAGCAGCGCATTTGTTAGTCGGCGCCTGCATTATTTCATTGAGTGGTAAGCTTTTAAAATACTGTGATATTTGTGCAACTGTTTTTTAACTTTCTCACCTTCTCATCTTGGTGTGCTGCTCCCCGCACTAATTTCGCCATTCCCTGGTCCACAGCAGCGTGTGCTGTTTGTGTGGAGGGATGTGGCTCCGCCCTCCTTTACACATTCCCGCTACCGGGGGATACTTAAACAGCATGCTTGTTCGGCCGCGCAGCGGATGCACGCAGCGGGCGCGCCGCCGGCACGCCAAAGGCAAGCCCGTCTGCGCCCATCTGCGCCAGGCCAGTGCCAGACGCCAGACATGCTGCCAATTCTGGGAAATCTCTTTTTACCTATATCCCGAAGGAGTTGCTAAAAGTTAGAACTTTATCCAGGAGATGCCTAGTTCATGGGTTGGAGGATTTAAAGGGTCCCTTCAGCTGCAAACAGTGTGGGTTTACATCTATTACAAATGGGGGTGGGGTCGCACACTACTCACACACCGGCGGTGTCGCCCCTAAGGACTCTGGTCAATGTAGTAAAGTGTTCGCGATGCATCATCTTTCGATCTTCTGCTATCTTCGCTGTCTTTGCCATCCCTGGACACGTGTGTCGGGGTATCACCCCTCGTCAGCAGGGATAGGCCGTGTACTGGGGTTGCCGATGGCTGCCAATATCTGCCAGGTATAGTACCACTCAGGCGCGTAGGTGCGGGATCCCAGGCTCGTCAGCCCACTGCTCACGGGAGCTTTAAAGTTACAAATGGGGGTGGGGTCGCACACTACTCACACACCGGCGGTGTCGCCCCTAAGGACTCTGGTCAATGTAGTAAAGTGTTCGCGATGCATCATCTTTCGATCTTCTGCTATCTTCGCTGTCTTCGCCATCCCTGGACACGTGTTTCGGGTATCACCCCTCGTCAGCAGGGATAGGCCGTGTACTGGGGTTGCCGATGGCTGCCAATATCTGCCAGGTATAGTACCAATCAGACGCGTAGGTGGGGGATCCCAGGCTCGTCAGCCCACTGCTCACAGGAGCTTTAAAGTTACAAATGGGGGTGGGGTCGCACACTACTCACACACCGGCGGTGTCACCCCTAAGGACTCTGGTCAATGTAGTAAAGTGTTCGCGATGCATCATCTTTCGATCTTCTGCTATCTTCGCTGTCTTCGCCATCCCTGGACACGTGTTTCGGGGTTTACATCTATTACCCCTGCAGCTGTACAAGATTGCCCTCCTCCCCCAGTCAAAGACCTGATAATGTTTCACCTGAACTGCCGTTCGTTGGTCAAACACTGCGCTGATGTCTACGACCTTTAAGAATCCGAATCGCCGGATACTCTGTTCTGAACTGAGACCTGGCGCTCTGAAGACTCAGTGGTGATTCCAGGTTTGGCTCTCCCGGAGGGTTATGTTATTCATACCCTTAATAGAGACACAAGAGGCGGGGGTATTGCGGCTATTGTGAAAATCGGCTACCTCTGTACCTTTACTAAACAGCCCATTTTGGGCTGTGAATGCGCCTGTTTTAAAATTACCTTCAACCCCAGCTATACGATGACTGGGCTGTTGATATACCGCCCACCGGGTCCATCTAAAGCCTTTAGGAAAGCATTCATTGATACGGCCTGCATTTTGGCGGCCAATTCTCCTAACTTCACGATCTTGGGAGATCTGAATTTTCGTTTTGATAACCACTCAGATGTTGATGTGGCGAACTTGACGGCGGACTGAGCGGCCTGCCAGTTGGATCAGTGGGTTTCTGGTCCTACTCATTTGGCTGGTCACTTGTTGGATCCGGTTTTCACCAACATTCTGTCCCTTACAGTTTTACCGCTGATACCTATGGCATGGTCAGACCGTTTTTTGGTCCCTTTGGCCATTCAGGGTATAGCTCCCAAGCGTAAATCAGAAAACTCTCACTCTTTTAAACATTCTTGGCATAAGCTAAAGTGGGATCAATTCCAAGCTCTTCTTTCGAGCTCTGTTCCATTGTTGCCGACGGACTCTGACAAGGCTTATTCTGCCTTTTCACATTGGATCGTTCAGCCGTTGGATAAGCTGATCCCAGCTAAGTGGTCCCCTAATCGTTTATCCAAATCCAACCCATGGTAAAACGAAAAACTAGCGTTGCTGCAAAAAATTTGTATAAAATGTGAAAGATCTTGGAGAATTTGATCCTCTATCTAGAGTTCAATATCGGGATGCTGTAAAGATTCATCATGAAGCCATCCATACTGAACGGCGGCTTTCTATGCCAAGGAAATTAGTAACAGCACTAATCCCGCGAAGAGCATCTTTTCCATTGTTTCAGACCTGAAAAATCAGAAGGGGATGGCTGGCCCACTGATCACCTCGAATCAGCAATGTGAGGAGCTTGCCTTGTTCTTCTCAAAAAAGATAGAAGACCTCTATAAAGGCTTCCCCATGGCCGATTTGGACTGCCCTGAATTATCCAGCAATGGCACGTTGAATGCTTTAAAGGTGCTCCCTCAGATCGATCAGGACCGGTTACTCGTTCTCTGTGCAAAAATCCAGTCAGGTTCACCAGTTGATCCCTTGAAACCTGACCAATTTAGGAACATTTTACCTATTATCTCTCCCCTGCTTGGCCAAGTGATTAACAAATTGCTTAGCTCGGCTGTCGTGCCGTTAGCATGGAAATAAGCCAAAGTATTGCCACTGCTTAAAAAAACTTCTCTGGATGTTAAAAAAAACGGAGAATTTCAGGCCAATGTCATTGCTCTCTTTTACTGCTAAAATCGTGAAAGCATATATTAAATTTATTCTTTCAGAGCACCTGACCAGCAATAATATATTGGATTCTTCGCAAAACGGTTTTCGCCCCGGCTATGGTACAGAGTCGGCGCTTCTGGCGGTAACAGAGCATTTTTGGGCAGCGTTGGACGCAGGACAGCCATCGGCACTGATCCTTTTGGATCTCAGTGCCGCGTTCGACACTGTGTCCCATGCTATCCTGTAGCGCCGCTTGGAAGAGGCGGGCATCAATGGCCTTTCATTAAAATGGCTAGCGTCATTTCTTTCTGACAGGACCTATCAGGTGATTGCCCCCCTGTTTTCTTCATCTACCTTTCCCATCAAGCATGGTGTACCACAGGGTTCCTCTGCTCTTTATTTTGTATGTACAACCTCTGACTGTATTGGCCAAGAGCAGAGGACTGACGGTGGTTTCCTACGCCGACAATACACAGCTGGTGGAAGCACTATCTAGCAACTCCAAGGACGATGCCACTAAGTTTCAAGGTGATCTTGCACCAGTTGCCGGTTTGATGACAGCCAACTGCCTCCAGCTGAACGCTAGTAAATCGGAGCTGTTGCTGGTCGGAAGGGATCAAGGGTTATGAAACGAGCATTGGTGGCCCAGGAATCTAGGTACCCCCCTCCTAAACAGGTTGTAAAGAACTTGGAGGTGAGGATGGACTCCTCGCTCAGTTTCCAAACTCAAACGAAGATGGTAGCAGGCACCTATTTTGGTCTATTACTTGGGCTCAAACCCATTTTAGGTTTCTTTGATGCCCTGACCAGACAGATCATTATTCAAGCATTTATTATATCTAGGCTTGATTATGTGAACTCCCTGTATTCAGAAGTGAACAAGGCTGAAATACAGAGGCTACAGAGAGTACAGAACGCCGCAGCTAGAGCTCTTATGGGGCTGCGCAGAGTCTGTTCGGTGGCCAGCATTACCCGCCGCCTTCACTGGTTGCCAGTGGCTCAGCGGATCAAGTTTAACCACTTGGATGCTAAGGGGTGTGCTAGGAGGACCATTGAATTTCCATTGAAATCAATGGAAACTCCATGACGAGTTACCCTTGTCATTAGCACTGAAGGGGTTAAGGCTCTCTGTATAGCCTTTAAAATTCTGAAGCTTGCATCCCCTAATGTTTTGACAAGTCTTCTCTCTTTGTATGTTCCTTCTCGTCAGCTCCGCTCCATGGGCCAACATTTGGCGAGTTAGGAAAACCCAGGCCGGAGGTCGGTCCTTCCGGTACAGAGCGGTGACTCTTTGGAACTCCCTGCCCCCCGTATTCGCGGCGGTACAAAAGGGGGTGGTGATGGACGGAGCATCTGAACCAATCAAACACTCACACCCAGTCAACAGATCTGGGTTTAATCCATCGCCGTTCTTTAGCCCACTCTGCCACCCCAGTTCAGGCATGGCCATATGCAAATCAGTCTGACCCTGTGCCTCATGGGAACAGTCCAGCCCGAACTACCAAGCCATGCCTTCCCTTGACCGGAAACAAGCTTCCTAGGACCGGTTCCTGGCATTTCAGCCGTCTCAAGCCACGCTTGCTTGAATCCAGTGGCAAAGTGAGCAAGGGACTCACATCTGAGCATACCCTGCCAACTTATGGTGAACAAAGCGGTACAAAAGGGGGTGGTGATGGATGGAGCATCTGAACCAATCAAACACGCACACCCAGTCAACAGATCTGGGTTTAATCCATCACCGTTCTTTAGCCCACTCTGCCACCCTAGTTCAGACATGGCCATATGCAAATCAGTCTGACCCTGTGCCTCATGGGAACAGTCCAGCCCGAACTGCCAAGCCATGCCTTCCCTGGATCGGAAACAAGCTTCCTAGGACCGGTTTCTGGCATTTCAGCCGTCTTCAGCCAGGCTTGCTTGAATCCAGTGAGCAAGGGACTCACGTCTGCGCATACCCTGCCAACTTATGGCGAACAAAACGGTACAAAAGGTGGTGCTGATGGACGGAGCATCTGAACCAATCAAACACTCACATCCAGTGAACAGATCTGGGTTTAATACATCACCGTTCTTTAGCCCACTCTGCCACCCCAGTTCAGACTTGGCCATATGCAAATCAGTCTGACCCTGTCCCCCATATTCGCGGCCTTAACAACCTTACTGATTTTAGAAAAGCTATTAAAACCTTTCTTTTTCCTACTATGTAAGCTGCCGTCTGTGGTGCTGTTGCCTTCTGCTGTTAGCGCCGGGACGCCCCTTGGCTGGGGCAGCTGTTGCGCTCTATAAAATGTTTTAAATAGAAATAGGTTGCTTGGTGTGAAAAATAATGAATTGGGATACATCCCTTGGTGATTGCCAGTGGCTGAGATTCATTCAAACATTCCAATCATCACTTTATGTATACTATAGTGTGTTGCCCTAAGTTGGATGGCTATGGAAAGACCTGCGTACTGTGCCCACTATGCCACAGGCCCTGGTTCTTTTGGATTTGTCAGCAACTTTTGACACGGTCGATCACAATATCTTGAATGACCGTGTCAGAAGTGCCGGCATCCAGTATCTGGCATTGAGGTGGCTTTCTTCCTTTATCGACAACCGCTTCCAAGCAGTTCAGGTGGCTAATTTTTCATCCAATAAGAGAAAATGGTCTTGTGGGGTGCCTAGGGGCTCATCCCTTTTCCCTCTCCTTTTCAATTTGTATCTTTTTCCTTTAATCCAATCATTGAGAGAAAAAAAAATTGGGACATTTAATTATGCTGACGATCTTCAATTAGTATCAGCAGAATCAGTCACTCACTTTCAATCTACAATGATTTTTATAAGTGACTGGATGAATCACAATCAACTCAAGTTGAACCCAGATAAAAGTTGATTCTGACAGGTGGCTGTGCAAATCCATGGGATTCCAACTTTTGACCTCTCTCTTTAGGCAACCCCCCGGAACCTGCAGACTGCTAAAAGCCTAGGCATTGTGCTCTCTAGCGATCTGTCTGTGAATGCCCAAATTGGTTCGGTAGTTTCTGCAAGCTTTTTCCAACTACGCCGAATAAGGAATATTAGCAGAATCTTGTCTAGGGAAGCATTGACCCTGGTTATTCTAGCCCTGGTGATCTCCTGACTAGACTATGCTATCTCCTTATACTGTGGCATCCCTGCCTGTCAACTTAAACGTCTCCAGCTAGTTCAAAACCAAGCTGCCAGACTTATCTATCATCAACCAAAATGGCAGCATGTAACACCCATACTGAAAAATCTACATTGGCTTTCTGTGGCCAAAAGATGGGTTTTCAAGTTGGGATGCACCACCTTCAAAACCCTTCACGGCAACAGCCCTGCCTTTATTTCATCCAAAATTCAAAGATATATTCCCTCCCGGGCTCTGCGCTCCAGTCATCTGAACTTTTTGACCTCTTCCCGTTTTAAACGCAACAAGCACGGAGGCCTAAGATTTGCTGTCCTAGTGCCTTCATTTTGGAACTCGCTCCCGGTGGAGATGAGATCAACTACCTCCTACACACAGTTCCGAAAACTGATGAAAGCTCATCTGTTTACCCAATCATATAACATCTAATTCTTTGTTTCCTGCCACCTTATCTCTGCCTTACCAGCGCCATGAAACTGCCTAGGTGTACATGTGCTATGCAAGAATTTTTAACATAACATAACAAAACATAACATAGGAACCAAGCTATAACTGGCTGACAAGCCCTAATCAGGATGAAAATCGACTTGGGTTGTTTGTGTTCTGGTTAAGAGAGGAACTGACCTGGAAGTTTGAGCTGGACAGTTCCCTTTGAGGCAGTGTCAAAACTGATTTTCATATGGCTGAGTTCCAACTGAGGTGGCATTGTGTGCAAAATAACATTGAATTGGGATGCGGTGTGAGTGATTGCCAGTGACTGAGATTAATTCGAGCATTCCATCCATCAGCTTTTTGTATACTTTAGTGTGTCACCCTAAAAGAGACTGGTATGCCTAGACTTGCGTCCCATGCACACTGTCATTGGAACTAAGCTATATCGGGCTGATGAGCCTAACTAAGGTGACACCGGTCCTGGGGTGTCTGTGTTCCTGTTCAGGGAGGGCCTGGTCTGGCAGTTCGGGCTGGACTTTTAAAGTGGGACTAGATCAAGACTGATTTGCATATGACTGGGTCAAGCTGAAGTAGTTTGGTGTGCAAAATAACAATGGAATGGGATGCAATCCGAGTAATTCCATGTGGCTGAGACAAATCTATGCTTTTGATCCTTCACTTTTTTATACTGCATTGTTTTTACTGGAGTCTGCTTGGGTTGTGCCAGAGGCTTATTTGGCTAGTTGAGAAGCTCGAGGCAGATAAAAGTTGCCAACTGCAATTAACAGACAATTGTGTAACTTGACTGCAGAACAAGGAATTATGGCTCCCTGGTCCTGTAGACGCGTTGGATGGTGGCCAGGGAGAGGTTGGCTGATCGGAGATTTCTCTTGGGGGCATGGAAGGAGAGACTGTTGTTAAGGTATGCTTGTCTGATGTTGGGGAGGGCCTTGTATGCCTGTGTGAGTAGCTTGAAGGTTATTCTTCCTTGCAGAGGTGTTGGGTGATGTGGTTGAGACAGTGAATGTCAGGATTAGTCTGGCTGTGGCGTTCTGGATGGTCTGGAGCTTGCGGAGGAGTTTTTTTTAATTCCGGCATGGAGGGCATTGCCGTAGTCAAGTCTGCTGGTGATGAGGGCATCCATTACCGTGTTTCTGGATTCAGAGTGGATCAATCCATTTGAATATTTTTCGGAGTATGCAGAGGGTGTTGAAGCAGGCCGAGGATACAGCGTTCTGGCGGTTATAGTCGGCGATGAGTCAAGTATGATGCTGAGATTATGTGCAAGGTCTGTCGGGGTGGAGGGTTTTCCAAGGGCGGGGGGCACCCTGTGTCATCCCAGACTGACAGGGTGGATCTAAGGATGAGGGCTTCTGTTTTCTCTGAGTTGAGTTTCAGGCAGGTCTTCTTCATTCAGGTTGCGAGGGCTTATATCACTTCTTGGAAGTTGTGCCTGGTGATGTTGGGTTCCTTGGTGAGGGAGAGTATTAACTGGGTGTCATCGGCATAGGAGATGATGTTAAGCCTGTGGCTTCTGACGATGGTTGTGAGGGGAGCCATGTAGATGTTGAAGAGGGTGAGGCTGAGGGAGGATCCCTGGGGTACTCCACATCTGGTCTCTGTTAGTTCTGAGAGTTAGGGCAGGAGTCTGACTCTTTGTGTTCAGCCTGTGAGTAATGAGTGTATCCAGTCTAGTACCTTTCCTTGGATGCTGGCGTCATGGAGTCTGGTGGCTAGTGTGCAGTGGGAGATGGTTTTGAAGGCCGCTGATAGGTACAGGAGGATGAAGGCTGCCATTTGACCCTGATCGAGGAGGGTGTGGATGTCGTCAGTTTCGGCAAGAAGGGTGGGCTTGGTGCTGTGGTTGCTGCAGAATCCAGATTAGGAGATGTCGAGAACATTGCTGGCTTCAATTAAGTTTGCTAGCTGGGTGTTGACGGCCTTTTTGATGATCTTGGCTGAGAATGAAAGCAAGAAGATGGGCCATAAAATTCTTGAGTTCCGTTGGGTCTGCAGAGTGTTTCTAAAGGAGGGGGTTGCCTCTGTGTGCTTCCAGTCATTCGAGGAACGTGGCGTTCTCGAGAGAGCAGTTGATCGTCCAGTGTAGCTTGCAATGGGTGTGGCGGCCCTATGGAAGATGCTTTAGGGTTCTGAGGGTGCTCCAGAGTGGATGCTCTTCATGGTCTTTAAGGTGTGTTCTGTCGTGAGCGGTGTCCAAGTGAGTAGGGTCTTTTGGGTAATGTTGCTGGGAGTGGGGGCTGAGGCGGTGCCGATGTCTTGGTTGTTGAAGATGTCATAGAACGTGTTGATCTTGAGGTGAAATAAGGAGCTGAGTCTGTTGCAGAGGTGGGACGTCTGTTGTTTTGCTGACAGGTTTGGCAAATTCCTGTATGATGGAGAAGAGTTCCTTGGAATTGTGGGCTCTGGTGAGGATTTTGTCTTGGAGGAAGTTCTTCTTTGTGGCAGTAGGTGTTTCATGGGTTTTGCTGTTTCTGCATGTCTTTTCAAGTCATCGGCAGGAGTGCTTAGATTCTTGGAGTGCCGTGGTGAACCAGCTTGCTTTCTTGTTGTGTCATCCTGTAGCGTTCTTGAGGGGAGCGAGTATGTCAGCGCAGCTGTCATCCATCAGTGGAGGTTGCTTGCCACAGCATTGGCGTCTGGCATCGTTGGAGGTGGAGTGCTGGTGAGGGCGGAGGTGAGATGCTCTTCAGTGACTTTGTTCCAGCTTCTGTGGGGGATGCAGTGTGCATGCTTGTGTATGGTGGGTTTTCTAAAGGAGAAGTGGATGCAGTGGTGGTCAGTTCAGAGAAGTTCTATGGTATGGCTGTCGGAGATGCTGTTTCCTCCTGTGAAGATGGGGTTGAGTGTGTGTCCTGCTGTGTGCGTGGGGGTGGTGAAAAGTTGCATTAGTCCTATGATGACGAGGTTTTCTAGGAGGGCAGTAGTTTTGGGCTCATTGTGGTTGTCCAGGTGGAACATTAGGTCTCGGAGTAGTATGTAGTCTGTGGAGGCGAGGGCGTGGGGTGCGATGAGGTCAGTGATGGCATCAGTGTAGATGGATGAAGGTAACATGGAGAGTTGTTTTGGGATTGGTCTGGATCTGGAAGGGGGAGATGTTCCATGGGGGGGGGGCGAGGTGTCATCCGGGTCATGCGGAGGGAGATTTTGTGGACAATGCTTCCTCCTGGGTGGGTGGGACGGTCTTTTCTTAGGATCTTGTATCCGTCGGGAATGGCAGTTGCAATGTCTGGTGCAGAGCTGGCATTGGTCCAGGTCTCTGTGAGGAAGGCAACATTGGGTGTGTGGGAGGTCTCATATTTCTATGGCATGTCTGTGTAGGGAGCACCCATTGAGGAGGATGCAGTTCAGTGGTTTGTGTGCACTGGCGTCCGGTAAGCTGAGGGCTGTTGCTGGGGTCTGGAGGTGGGTGAAGGTGTAGCAGCAGTGTTGGCAGGGGATCGGACCTTGGGTGTTGCTTGGCATAGAGAGCTGGCAGTTGTTGCTGCATCTGGGGTTGAGAGTATTGAGGATGCCGGGGTCATACCGGTGGCAGGTCCGTTGGACCAGGGTCCCTGGCGCTGGTAGCTGTCGGGTCGCGGATAGGCGCAGATGGGCTCGCGTTTGATGCACCTTCTGTATGTCAGCAGCAAACCCACTGGGCATCGGCACAGTAGCCGCCATTAAGTAGGGGTCAGGGGAGGGTGGCCAGCTGGGAGGCGGTAGCAGGAAGGACATGCTGGAGGGGGGAGTGTCCGCGGGGCAGCAGCGTCGGGGAGAGATGGAAGGAAAGAGTCAAAAAAGAGACAAGGTCACAAAATGGACAGAGGGGGGCAAAATAGAAAAGGAGAGCAAAAAGAGTGAGAGCAAACAGAGAAAAACAGTCACAGAGGGCACAGATACAGAGCGGAACACAGAAGAGCAGAGTGCTCTTCCACTGGACCACCAGGGATGAGGCGCAGGCAGGAGCTAGTGGGTGGAAGAGGGCCTCAAACACATACCTGGCATGGAAGCTCCAGGCTCGGAGAGCAGTCCCTGAATGGTGGAGCGGCGTAGGCAGAGAGCAGTCATACCAAGCAGGTAGGTCAGCAGTCTTGCTCTTCTTGCCATGCAGCAGCCGACAATAAGTAGCGGTCGGGGGAGGGCAATCAGCTGGGAGGCAGGAGCGGGAAGGACACGCTGGAGGGAGAGGGGCTACCGGGGTAGCAGCCGTGGGGAGCGCCGGAAGGAAAGAGCCAAAAAAGAGAAAAAGCAACAAAATGGACAGAGGGGGCAAAAGAGAAAAGTAGAGCAAAAGAGTGAGAGCAAACATAAACAAGGGCAGAGAGGGCACAGGCACAGAGCGGAACAGCAGAAGAGCAGATTGCGCTTCCCCTGGACCACAAGCATGAGGTGCAGGCTGGAGCCTGTGGGTGGAGGAGGGCCTCAAACACCTACATGACATGGAAGCCCTGGATTCAGAGGACAGACCCTCAATGGTGGAGCTCCGCAGGGGAAGAGCAGTCACACCGGCCGGGGAGGTCAGTGGTCTTGCTTCTTGCTGTGCAGCGGCCGCCATAAAGTAAGGGTCGGGGGAGGGTGGTCAGCTGGGAGGCAGGAGTGGGAATGCCACGCTGGAGGGGGACGGGCAATGGGGGCAGCAGGGAGCATGGGAAGGAAAGAGACAAAAAAGCGAAAACGGAACAAAATTGACAAGGGGCAAAAGAGAAAAGGAGAGCAAAAAGAGAGAGAGCAAACAGAAAAAAGGGCACAGAGGGCACAGACACAGAGCTCAGAGGCAGTCCCTCAACGGTGGAGCTGCGCAGGGAGAGAGCAGCTACACCGACTGGTAGGTCAATAGTCTTGCCCTATTCTGGAGCAGTTCTGCCTCAAACCTGGCAGTGCCAGACTTTAGGAAAGAGCCAGCTAAGTCTAATGAATTCTGACAATTTAATGATCATACATGCAGGTTAGAAATGATCTTTTATTCATAACCCTGATTTTTGGCTACAGTGGATTCACTTACGAGAGAGACCCCACCCCAAAAACTAACAAGCATTTACAATGCAATGGTCTCGGCATTATTAAAGGTAGAGCTATTGGCATTGTTGATTACTTTTTTTTTTTACATCATAAATAAACGGCATTGTTATTTACATTGCCAATAGCTTAATCGTTTGCATATGCTAGACCTATTGCATTAGCACCCACACACAGAGTAAGTAGGAGAGTAGTAAAGTGAGTTGTTGATAGTGAGTAGGAGAGAGTTATAAGTAAAGAGGGTATTAGAGAGTGAGTAGTACAAAGTGAAAGAGTGAGTAGTATATAGTGTGAGAGTGAGTAGTAAAGAGTCCTAGAGCCACACACATTCACATGCACACACACAGAGCCCCCCCACACACACACAGCCCCCCCACACACACACAGAGCCCCCCCACACCCACACAGAGCCCCCCACACACACACAGAGCTACCCTCACACAGAGCCACCTACAAAAAAGCTACCCACACAGAGCCCCCCCCACACACACAGAGCCCCACACAAACACACAGAGCCACACACAGGGAACAGAGGCCAGAAAAAAACAGATCACAACAAGGGAACAGAGGCAATCGAGCACAAGCAGGGAACAGAGGGCAGAAAAACAGATCACGAGTAACATGGCGGCCGGCCTAAGGAGCGGGGGAGGGAGGGAGATGGGCTGCCACGAAGCGGGAGGGAGCCAGTGGTATGGTATATAAATAAATAATACCGGATCTAGGTTTGACTGGACATAGCAATAACAGATAGCTCAATAAATAAGAGTCAAGATTCGAGGTAGTAGGAGTTTGCAGGTTTAATACAGCATAAAGGACAGGAACAGGACAACCTGCACAGGAATAGGATGGCAGCTGCCTGGGGGCAGGATCTGGAATGAGCGCGCTAACTTTAATAACAATACACAAGCATATATACTAAAACAGTTGCAATTGCAATACATACAATAGGCGGAGCAGTGGGTGTGGTCAATAGCAGTCGCGAAAGATAAGGGTGAAAGTAGGTGTAACAAGAGGCGTATACATAGACATGTGATGTAAACGTAACAGAATGTGTCATAAATGGGGCGGAAACATGGAGGGGGCTACCTAAGGAGCCGGGACCTCTAACCTAATGGTGCGCGCAAACTGACAATGACGTGTTACTAGGAGAAGCTGGGGGCTACGAACTCTGTGCTAGGAGCAGAGACTGAAGTCTGGAGAGTCAGGGCGACATGTACCTAAACAATATCTAGTATCTGATGTTTAGAGAACATGTTGATAGAATCCAAAAGTTATCGGGGTAAGGGCTAACAGACTCTAAGACTGGTGCATGCATTATTCTACATGTAGTGCGTGTTGAAGAATATTAAATGACCATAAATACAGTATTTCTCTTACATGGAGACGTAAAGGCTAGACGATGACGGAAACTATTGATGCGATTCAGTAGCTTAGGAATGCAGAGAAGGAGGGCTGGACTGATAACTAGAATCATAACATACTCTTGGCAGACTCGTAGGCAGAGCCAGGCTGAACCGGGCACTGTGAGGCAGGAAGTAAGTGAAGGGTCAGGAACACAGGTGGGGGCTGTATCGCTCCTCAGCGAGGATTCAGGAGACAGGAGCTGAATCTGGGGTCCGGGCCCTTTTGAGGCCTAGAAACGGGGACTTTACAATGAAATAACGTGCACACTGGGAAACGTGGCAACGTAGCTTTACATAGGCCTAATATTCGTAGTATTCACGAGAACTGGAAACTGGCATACTAGAGATGGACACAACTGTAATTGCGTCTTTAATCGAACATGGGGAATACATATGCATATTAATCATGCACACATAACATAAGATGGGGAACACGTAGGGACACAGAACATGGCAAAATTTACTTTTCCACATTCCCTCCGTGTCACTACGTTTCCATCAGGAAACATCAATATTCATGATACCATCTATCATTTCATACAGTATCATTTGCTCGTCTCGAATTTTCTTGGAACGGGATTTAGAACGGGACTTGGGACTAGGAATACAAGAGGTAGCACAAATGCCACAAATCGCAGGGCCACATTGTATACAGAGGCAGCAACTGAATATGATCGCTACTGCAATACCTAGAAAGGACAAGACTTTCCATCCCCAGGCGGAAATTATATTCCAGAACCAACCGGACCATGTCCAGGTGCCTGGATCTTGGTGTAACATATGGGCAATTTTATGGAGTCTGGTTATAGCTGAATAAACAGACGGCGCGTTATTAGGGATGAAAATGCAGCAACTAGATCCGATGACTCTACAAGCCCCGCCCCTATCGGCCAGTATGACGTCAAGGACGAGACGATTCTGGAGCACGACAAATCTCATAGCAGATTGCTCTTCAGTTAAGTTACCTAGAGCAGAAGTAGTCTCATTCACTACTGCTTCAAGGGTTCTGGTTAATCTACGTATCAGTTTACTATTCTGGACAGGGCCTATAAAGAAGAAGAAACCTTTATTGAAATCTGTATACTGTTCTAGAGCAGTTTCAGTATAATCGACAATTGGGGACTCGATCTCCCTTTTATGTCTAAGATGTACTAGATGTGTGTTTCTATGATAATCAGATGGGGCTAGGAAAACTGGTGGCAGTAGGAAGGCAATGTAACATGTTCCCTCCCAATCGAGGGGCAGACGAACATATGCGGTCTGACCACAAACAAAATAGGAATGACGTGAAGCTTTAAAAATAGATTTCCTACTGTCACTATACTTGACAATAATAGTACAATCACTATGTCCTACATGTACGGAACCATTCTTTCGGACACATAATTCGCCTTTAACTGGTAATACTGACATAGCAGGTAAGTCTGGAGTAGTATCAGACTGAACATTCAGGACCATGAAATTCGAAGAATAATTACCTAAATTATAAACTTCATTTTCTAGATCTAACCCTGTTCTGTGGGGAAGACCTTGCTTGTCTGGAAAACATGTACTGTTAAGAAAAGACATATCTGTTGATGATGACGTTAACGTGGACCATGCTCCACACGAACCATTATGTGAAAATGGATAAGGAAAGAGTGGCAGAACTCCCTTCGGTGTCTGGAAAGGGGGGAGTCGACCACACACCCAACAATTAGTGGCATTGCTGGTCTGGTGTGAATAATGTAACATGCGGATGAATGAGTTATTACGCATAGCAAGACGATAAGATAGTTCATGAGGAGGCAGATCACTAAACGTGTGTTCTACTGTAACATTAAAAGACTTATTTACATGAGAAACTGAAAAACACAAATAAAATGCATAACTTGTGCAGGTAGTCATAAGGCTGAAAAACAATATGAAACTTAGAAAAACGATACATCGGATTGAGTTTTGACTAACTCTCTCACTATGGGGGTCTATTTTATACATGTCAGAAACCGGTCTAACCGTTTCACCTAGGGGAGGACTTAGACAATCAAACTGGCTGACTTATTTTACTAGACCTTAATTTTTTCTTATACTCCTGTTGCGGAGTTTTCTCTAACAGGGAGGGATTTATATCATTGTCTTTTGCGGGACAGTCCTTAAGAATAGTACTTTGACAGTCTTTCAAATCCTCGGGAATGTTCTTAGAAACAGTCTTTAATCCATAAAACTTTTTCACATGAGACAGGTGGACCCAGCCCTTCCTGCCTTCCAGCTTGACGGCAGTACGGGTGGCCAGGAGGACCTGTTTTGGCTCCTTCCAGCGAGGCTCCAGCGGACTTGAACGATCAAAGTTCCTCACAAGAACCAGATTTCCGGGAACGATTTCATGCGGTGCCACCTCGGTATTGTCTGGAAATGCGGCGGCAACCTGTGAACGACAAGAGTGTAGGGCAGACATCAAGGAAGCTAGGTAATCTGTCAGCATATTACTTGAAACATCGGTAATACTTCGGGGTCTAGGTGTACCCCACATATTAGGGGGGCGGCCGAATACAACCTCATACGGGGACAGACCTGATCTGGAATGTGCGACCATGCGCATATAAAATAAAGCGACTGGCAGAGCTACTATCCAGTCTACACCTTTCTCTTTACATATTTTAGCAATGCGGATTTTCAGGGTCTGGTTATGTCTCTCTACGAGACCGGCTGCTTCTGGATGGCGTACACAATGGAACTTCCACTGGTACCCTAACAAAAGGGAAACATGTTTCATCAACTCAGATGAAAATGGCTGGCCGTTATCAGAATATACGACTCTAGGGAGTCCATAACGGGGGAAGAACTCACGAACCAACTGCTTGGCAGTGGTCGCGGCTGTGTAATCTGGGACTGGATATGCCTCTGTCCACCTGGACAAAGCGAATACAACTACAAGGACATACTTGAAACCTCGACATGGCTCCATCTGAATATAATCCATTTGGAGGACTTCAAAAGGGTGGTCAGGGGGCTGGAATCCACCTTGTTCCACCGGGACACTTTTACCTGGATTGAACTGGCAACATATCATACAGGTACGGACTTTCTGCTTGGCTGCAGCTCGTAAATGCTTGTTAAACCAAATGTTCTGGATACTGTCTAACATAGCTTTTTCTCCTAAATGTGCTGGACTATGTGCGGTATTGATAATGACTTGAACCATAGAGTCGGGGAGAAACCATGTGGCTCTACCCTTCGTCACCCATCCCTGATCTGTCTGGACCCCTCCTTGTTCGGACCATTTCTTGATTTCATCGGGAGTAGCATGTAACTGGATATCTATGATATCTTGAGTAGGGTCCTTAACTGTCATACAGATAGTTGGATCTGGAGTATGTGTCTGTGTCGGATTAACTGGCATGTCTGGAGTCTGTGCTGTAAGCTTGGCTGTGCGATCTGCTAGATCATTACCTTGAGAAATAATATCAGTAACTTTCGTATGTGCTTTGCATTTCATGATAGCAATAGATGTCGGTAAATGTATGGCATCTAACAGAGCTTGAATAAGGAGACCATGCTGAATCTTGGTTCCATGAGAAGTCATGAAACCTCTCTCCTGCCAGAGCACTCCAAAGTCGTGTACGACTCCAAATGCGTAGCGTGAATCTGTGTAAACATTAACTTTCAGGTTCTTGGCGTGTATGCAGGCTTGTGTCAGAGCAACTAGCTCTGCTGCTTGAGCAGACAGGGTGTCAATACGGTGTGTTTCAATAACTTCAGTGTCAGTAGTCACTGCATACGCGGCTACTAGTTCTCCTGTACTTGTTCTCATACATGAACCATCCACATAAAGTGTCAGGTCGGGATCTGGTAATGGAATATCTGTCAGATCTTGTCTTGGCTTAGTCATGGTGTTAACTACTTCCACACAGTCGTGTGTGGCAGGATTTGAATTAACTGACGGTAACAGTGTAGCAGGATTTAGAACGTTGCAGCGTCTGATTTCTATGTGTGGCTGGAACAGTGTCAGTTCATAACCTGTTAAACGTGCAATTGTCAAGTGCTGAGTCTGTGTTCGGTTTACAAGAACTTCCACGGAGTGTGGAACTTGTACTGTCAGGGAATGTCCTAATACTATGGAATCACTTTGTCTGATAGCTAGTGCTGTGGCTGCAACTGACTTGAGGCACGCAGGCAGAGCCTGGGCTACAGGATCTAGTGTGCTCAAAAAATAAGCACAGGGCTTGTATTGTCCTGCTTGATCTTGTGTGAGAACAGATAATGCTGTACCATCACGTTCTGTGACAAAAAGTGTAAAAGGCTTACTGTAGTTCGGTGTAGCTAGAACTGGAGCTTGGCATAAAGCTTTCTTTAATTCATTGAAACTAAGTGTATGTTCAGATGTCCAAGGGAGGACAGTCGATACGGCTGCCTCCTGTGTCGTTAACTGTATCAGTGGCTTAGCTAGAAATGCATACTGAGGAATCCATTGTCTGCAATAAGAAGTAAGGCCGATGAAAGCACGTACCTCCTTCTGGGTCTTGGGCTGAGGAAGACTCGCTATTAACTGGATACGGTCGGGTGTCAACTGCCTACCCCACTTGGACAGTAAGTGGCCTAAGTAGATCACTTGCTGTACACAGAATTGAAGCTTCGAAGGGGACACCTTGTGCCCCATCTCGGCAAGGAAATACAAGACTGTAAGTGATGCTCGCTCGCAAGCACGTTCAGAACGGGCTGTGATCAGTAGATCATCGACATACTGGAGCAGGGCAGTGTCAGTTGGCATGTGAATGTTGTCTAGTTGTCTCTTAAGTGCTTGACTGTAAATACTAGGACTTTCTGTGAAACCTTGAGGAGCTCGTGTGAACATATAGCTCCTTCCATTTAAACAAAATCCGAAAAGAAACTGGCTGTCTGGATGAATGGGGACACTGAAAAACGCGTTCTTGAGATCTATGACTGTAAAAAATGAGGCTTCAGAATCAATGGCTGTCAATAGGGAAGAAATATCTGGGACAACTGGGTACTGGGGAATAATACATTTATTGAGTTCTCGAAGGTCAATCACTAATCGATATACTGGGGGTGCATTTGGATCAGTACGTTTCATGACGGGAATGATCGGAGAATTACATACATTGGAGTCAGTTTCTACAACTACTCCTTGAGCCATGAGCTCGTCAATAATTTTGGATAAGGCTGCTACAGCCTCAGGTGGCAATCTGTACTGCCTGATTCGTGGCAGGACTACACCTGGCTTGAGAGTCACACGATGGGGTGTGATTTGCATGAAGCCAACATCAGTTGGACCTTGTGCCCATAGATGCTGCGGAACATTAGACAATCTCGGATCAAAATCTCGTAATACATAGTGACCCTTGAAGTCACGTAAAAACAATCGTATTCCCTCTGGGGAGCAGCAAATAACTGCACCTAATTCTTTCAGTGTCTTAATGCCTAATAGATTTTCTGGACATGACTTCGTAAGTAACAGATCAGTAGTGCGGGACAATGGACCTACGTCTAGAGTAACTGGCTTAGATATCTCGTTTACAATAGGCTTTCCTGAAAATCCAAGGGAAACATTTCTTGAGCCTGAGAGCGGAGCCCCTGGAACTTCGGCGTGACTGATGGTGGTCCTACTTGCCCCTGTATCAATTAGAAACTTTCTGTCTTTCCCTAGTACTTGACTATGAACATAGGGACCTTCTTGATCTACAGGAATCTCGATGAGAGGCAAGCCTACCTCCCTCTCTAGGCTGTTTCATGAGTACTGCTGATACTCTGGATACTCTGTCTGAGCATACTGATACATCTGCTGTGTAACATGCTGTGTTGCAGCAATAGGCTGCGGTGCTGGAACTGTCTGTTGTGCATTCTGTGGCTGAGAAGTCTGTGAAACTTGTTCTTGTCTAGGCGGACGTGGTCTTTCTTTAGTTTTACCAGTAGCTATATTGTGTTTCAGAACTGCACACTCGTTTATGAAATGACCTGGCTGTTTACAATAATTGCATGTCCCTTTAACGGGAGCTGCAGGATGACTGGCTTGATTCGGACCCCTCTTCTGACTGTCTTGAGGAACAGATTGTGCAACTAGTACTTTCATTTTCGTGTCTTTCATACGTTTTCTCTCGTGTTCTTGCTCTTCTCTGATTCTATTCTGGTGGTACTGGAGCATCTGCAACATCTGGGACGGAGTACTAGCTTGCCATGTACTTTCGACTTTCAAAACTCGATTCTTAACTTGTGGACTTGAATTCTCGACTAATTTAGTAACAAAAAGATGAGGGTATGACTCGCTACTCGTCTTCAAGCCACTGTTTATAATAAAGCATTTTTCAAATCTAGAATAAAAATCACTAGTGTCTTCGTCCTGTTTCTGTTTACAGGCTGAGATTGCATCCCAGTCTTCCTTTTTAGTGGCTAATAATCTGGGCAAAACTTGTATTAACAGTTCTGGTAATTCTTTACATTTCTCTCCAAGACCGGTACCTGGTACTCGTATCTTATCTTCAGCTTCTAGAACTGCCCAATCGATCTTTTTCTCTCCCACCTCCCAATCTTTTTCCTTGAGTTTCTCGTATACCCCTGCGGGCAACAGGACCTTTAACATTTTAATAATATCTGGATACGTGTATTCTCCCATACGGAGCATGTCTTTTAATTCTCGGTGGAACCCTGCTGGATCTTTGTCATGACAGGGAATTAATTTCTTCATTTCTAAGAGTTCCATCTTTGTAATTGGGGTGTAAACAAATACTCTTTGCATTTCACCATCTGTTGTCCTGACTGGGTGTACTTCTCGTAATGGATTCTGTCTATCTATGTAAAACGGTTTACTTTCTGGAGGTGAGACATGGACAAAATGCGGGTTCAAAAACGTACTATATTTGTGGCGCTGTTCTAAAATGACACTAATTAAATCGGTACCTAAACCTTTCCATTTGTACTGGAGTAACTCGTTCAGGACATCATGCAACGGACCAGGATCAGAATGTTGACCCTCATACAATGTAATGAGGTGCTGGATCATATACATACCCACCAGTCGCTGCTCGGCTGGGGGCAATTTCAGAAACATTTGTGCCACTATTTCGTCTGGAAAAGTGGTAGAATCAGTAGTCCATCGTACTGCTGATCGGGCTAGTTCTTGTTCATGCATAGTACTTAACTCGCTATAACCGATTCGTGATTTCAGGATGTGATCGGTAGCTTGATATACTTGTTCTAGAGAACCTTGTTCTGGTGCTGGATGATGAAAAACTGACTTGTGTTCTAGGCGTAAATGGCGGTCTGGAAATCTAGATTTTCCTACATACGCTATTCTGGCGGGATTCTCGTCCTCTACCTCTTCCGTAGGAGAGTCATTCTCTTTCTCGCTTACTTGTGCTGCTTTACGTTGTTCGTGTAACCTTATTATTTCCTTACGAATTTTCTTGTACATACTCTCTATACTACTGATAGTTCTGTGTTTACCCTCGGCTATATTATCACTCCACCTTGTCAGGATTCTCATTTCGCTCGGATCTTTGGACGGGTAATCTTGTTCCCTTATTAAACAATTAATTAGAAATTTTAATATCATGAGCTGGATTTCAGCTTTCCTTTGAGACATGGCTTCGCTAATACTTTCTGGATCATCCCCTGTACGGATGAAACGATATATTCTGTCTAGATCTTCTTTCATATCTGGTAGGGTGTCCAAATACCCGGTCACCCGTCTTACACGGATGGAATATATAACTGTACTATCATCACCTGCGACTGGATCATAGCGGCATTCAGTAAGAGCTCGTCGGATATCTGAAACGGACTTATATTTGGGCGTACGCTGTAACGCACATTCATGTAACTCGACTAACGTTAAACGTTGGTGTGGTGGCGGAGTACCAGGAGGACCTCCTCCTGCGGCCCCTAAACTGGAACCGTCGACTGATACTCTTCGTGCTGGCGCGGCGGGAAATTGTAGTGTAGGCTGGACCGGGGGTACCGTAGCAGGTACTCCGGTGTCTGGAGGAGCAGGAATTACATGATTTACAGGGACTGGCGGAACAGGATTTGTATATTCTGGGACTGTGTCGTCCAAGTAGGACGAGATGAAAATATCAGCTGCGGTCGGTTTGTGACGTAGGTTGGTCGGAACTAATGGTGGCGGAAAATTACTGGATGCCTCCGGGGTCGCTTTTGGCAAGCCCTCGGCAAGAAGAGGATACATACCCTTAATGAGGGCATGCCTCTGTCTGTCTGACTGTTCGATTTTGACTCGTTCACCTATCTCGATTAATTCCCTTTCGTGGGCTCGTTCTAAGGATTCTCTACTTAATTCTGACTTTCTGATTTCTTTTTCGGTTCTTTTATGTGATTCTTTGCGCCATAACTCGATGGCATCTTTCTGTGACTGTCTGGCTTTCTTTTTCCATAATGCTTCTTCTACTCGCATGATGCACTCGGCATCCCACGTACCTGATACGGGCCATCTATACTTTTCTTCTAACTGTTTGGTATACTCTACCCATAAATCTAGATACAATATGGCACTTATGCCATGCTTCTGATACATAAAATGACCTGGACTGTCCCTAGGCGGGACAGGAACTGCTGCTTCTAACAGACCTTTTCTGGTTTTTAACTGACGTAGTTTCGAGAACAACGGCATGACGGAACTGTAATCTAGACACAATACAATACACAATGAACACGATAATACAATAACGATAATTACACCACTTTCATACCACGACATTAAAATACATGAAGAACATTTAAAATAACAGTTAGAACAGAATACTACCTGGAATACAGAAAACAGAATACATGGATTTTCTCGAGAACAGAACTGACTGGAACAGAAACTAGATGCACTGCTGAAACAGTACGAAACTTACCGGTCTCATAAAGAGACACGTCAGGACCCGCATCCACCGGAGTGGACACTTCGTTTCGGGATCTGTGTACCACCAAACCCCACGGACCAGAGACAATTAGATTGACCCTGTCTAGATACTACCCCAGCAACGGTACTCACCGGGCAGCAAGAACGGAAGGCCTCGGACTGGACTGGACTGCTTCGACGCCGGACGGACGAACTTCGGACTTCTGTTACGGGTGGGCCTCCGGATACCTCGGACCTTGGACTCTCGGCTTGGGCTCTGGTCGGGACTCGCCGCGTTCCTCCACCGCCTCGTCTGGATGCTGGACCGCAACCTCCGTCTCCTCCGTGGGCCTGAGGGATACTTGAAGCAGAAATATCTGCCGGTGCGCAGAAGAGTTCCGTCACGGCTGCAGAGGGTCAGGGGGCATACGTGGCTTCACCGGCGCGTGGGGAAAGGGCAAGTCCCTATTCGGGCGCCATTATGTGGTATATAAATAAATAATACCGGATCTAGGTTTGACTGGACATAGCAATAACAGATAGCTCAATAAATAAGAGTCAAGATTCGAGGTAGTAGGAGTTTGCAGGTTTAATACAGCATAAAGGACAGGAACAGGACAACCTGCACAGGAATAGGATGGCAGCTGCCTGGGGGCAGGATCTGGAATGAGCGCGCTAACTTTAATAACAATACACAAGCATATATACTAAAACAGTTGCAATTGCAATACATACAATAGGCGGAGCAGTGGGTGTGGTCAATAGCAGTCGCGAAAGATAAGGGTGAAAGTAGGTGTAACAAGAGGCGTATACATAGACATGTGATGTAAACGTAACAGAATGTGTCATAAATGGGGCGGAAACATGGAGGGGGCTACCTAAGGAGCCGGGACCTCTAACCTAATGGTGCGCGCAAACTGACAATGACGTGTTACTAGGAGAAGCTGGGGGCTACGAACTCTGTGCTAGGAGCAGAGACTGAAGTCTGGAGAGTCAGGGCGACATGTACCTAAACAATATCTAGTATCTGATGTTTAGAGAACATGTTGATAGAATCCAAAAGTTATCGGGGTAAGGGCTAACAGACTCTAAGACTGGTGCATGCATTATTCTACATGTAGTGCGTGTTGAAGAATATTAAATGACCATAAATACAGTATTTCTCTTACATGGAGACGTAAAGGCTAGACGATGACGGAAACTATTGATGCGATTCAGTAGCTTAGGAATGCAGAGAAGGAGGGCTGGACTGATAACTAGAATCATAACATACTCTTGGCAGACTCGTAGGCAGAGCCAGGCTGAACCGGGCACTGTGAGGCAGGAAGTAAGTGAAGGGTCAGGAACACAGGTGGGGGCTGTATCGCTCCTCAGCGAGGATTCAGGAGACAGGAGCTGAATCTGGTGTCCGGGCCCTTTTGAGGCCTAGAAACGGGGACTTTACAATGAAATAACGTGCACACTGGGAAACGTGGCAACGTAGCTTTACATAGGCCTAATATTCGTAGTATTCACGAGAACTGGAAACTGGCATACTAGAGATGGACACAACTGTAATTGCGTCTTTAATCGAACATGGGGAATACATATGCATATTAATCATGCACACATAACATAAGATGGGGAACACGTAGGGACACAGAACATGGCAAAATTTACTTTTCCACAGTGGGACAACCATGTGATTCTTTCACTTCACATACACGCCCCCTAATTGCACACTCTGTCCTGCTACAGTGTTTGCATGCCAGCGAAGCCTTTCTTTACTTCTCCTTGGTACACAGTTGATGTTTGTCCGAACTCCACCCTATACATTTCATTTCAGCGCTCTTTGATGATGCGTTACTTTACACACCGTGTGCATTTTTCTACAAAGCACAGTTTATTTAACAATAAGCACATGCCAGTCAACAATCCAATACTCACAGTGGTCGAATTCGGTACAACACAAGGAAGCAACACACATTTACAATGTGATTTGAAGGGTAGAACCAGTGCACTAAGAGAGAAGAGTTTGCTTCCCAGGGAGGTGCCCTGCTGCCGAGATCTACAGCCCCAGGCATGATTCAAGTCTGCGGAGTTTAACCTAAAAAGAAACCCAGTTCCGTATCGCTTACCTGGCGAGGACAAAGCTGCAGTGATGAGAAGCACAAAGGATGCCATGAGCCCCGGTCCCTGCATGTTACCTTCCCTCTTCTCAGTCAAAGTCGACATTGACATGCACGACTCGCCTGCAAAGAGGAACAAGAGCATTTCCTGTTTCCTGCACGGCAATCAAAGCGCATTCTCTCAGAAGGATTACTTGACACTGTGTGTTTTTTTAACATTAGGTAGGGATGCAATGTAGTTCAGGCTTGTTGTACTGGCGATGACTTGAAGCACTTTTTGAGCACCTGCAGTAGCCCCGGCCCGGAGTCCTGCACAGACATGTCAGGCATGGAGCTGGTTTCAGTCTTCACACTCCTTTTTTGTGTTACGATATTCACAGGAAGTTCTAAGTCTTTGAAAAGAAACTTTGCGGCAAAAATGTGTCTTTTACCTGTTCTACTTTTTTGTGACGGGTGAGATGTTTCATGCAAAACGAAATGCAATGAAAATAGAAGTATTAAAAGTTCAAACATGGGAACTAAAAAAAGTGAAAGTAAAACTGCAGCTCAACAAGTATTCGACACTACTAAATTCACTAATGACAAAACAGTGGATTGACATTACAAGCAAAATAAATGGCATCAAGTGCTGAAACAAGGAAATGCCCAGGAGCCTTAACCATGTGCCCCGTCGTTGGAGTCCCCCCTCTGGGGACTCGAAATCAACAAATGTGCCCTGAGCCTCTCGTGGGCTCTTAAGAACTGCCCCCGTTGTTGGAGCCTCTCGGGCCCTGAAGCAATTGTGGGCACTGTGGGGAGCAGGGACTGGCCTCCCCCAACATCGGAGTCCCACTCTGGGACTCCCTCCAAGTCGATCTGGCCCACGCAACGCTAGCACCCGCAGGAGGAGGGGACGGGCACCGGCAATGTGCCCCGACACCCTCCTCCTCTAAAACTAACAGAAATGAATCCCGGGGCCTCACTCACCAGCTCTCCTGGTGCAGCGGCTGCTGTTGCTGCGGGGCTCTCTCTCCTGGTGACACCGAAGCCCCGCCTGCTCCTCCAGGCGGCGGCTCCTCTCCTGGGCTGCGGGCTCACCGGCGACTCTCCGCCTGGGCGCAGGAGCGCGGGGTAGGCTCCCGCTGCTTCCTGCTTGGCTGCCTGTACTTCTGGGTCCTGGGGGGAAGCACTTCCGGGTCGCCACGGGCAGCGCGGCGGCCCCTTCAGGTCACTGCAGGCGGTGCGTCAGAGCGCTTCACAATAGGAACAGTAATGATACATGAGAAGATTACGAGTAAACAAATTACAAAAGCAGACGTTAAGTTACATGAGGCAAAAGTGACAATTGTGAGCAAACAAAATACAAGAGGTAGCAAAAGGTACATTACAGGAGGAATAGACTGGGACCTCGGCGAGAGGTAGGGTGTAACGCCCACCACTAGAAAAGGGGCGGGGCTTAGAAAATAGAAAGACGAGCAAGAAAACGCCCCTAAATCCGAAAAAGACATGGCTTGAACGAGTGACGCCCCTCTCCTCCAATGGCTAGCCTCCATTTAGAAAGCCAGCCAATGGAGAAGAGGGGCGGGTTCAAGCCTCCATACTGGAAAACATTAAATCTCTGACCGAGACTGCGCAAACGCAGCCTACGGTCCTCGACCTAAAAAAGGATCAGAGTAAAGTGGTTTCCATAAATTGAGATTTTCAGGACCTCGCTGGAGGGCTCAGTTAGAATATATTTTATTGAAAATATTTGTGGATCAGAATAACAGGGAAGACAGGATGACAGATTTCTGCACACAACAACTACCTGCCAATTGAGGGAAATGTCTGTATGTTGCTCCATCCAAGATGCGGTAGAAGTGACCAAGTATGCATTTTCACACTTTTGTCTCATAAACATGAACTTGTCACTAAAACTGCTACCTCACCAGATTGATTGATTACCTCAATTGTCATCTTGAGAGTCAACTATTGCAGCGGTGTTCATGATGCCTCCAGGCTAAGTAGATAGATAGAACAGAGGGATAACCTTTGTAACCCTTGCTGCTGCACTGCGGAAATGAGGAAACTTTCCTCTGACATTGATCCAAATTTCATCACGTAGACCTGAGTAATCCATTTTAATCCAATAGAAATTTTTGAGGCTGATACTCCACATACTCCATTTTTTTTGAAAATCACTACAGAGACAGTCAGATTGAAGTGGAATGTTAAC
Source organism: Lissotriton helveticus (assembly GCF_964261635.1). NCBI lineage: Eukaryota > Metazoa > Chordata > Amphibia > Caudata > Salamandridae > Lissotriton > Lissotriton helveticus. The sequence goes on from NC_136065.1 coordinate 447,715,116, forward strand.
GATGAAGGGAAGGTGTGCACGCGATATTCTCACTTTTACAGGCTAAGTAGGACATGTAGAGTTTGACAGTTCATCTTCCCTGACATGCTTACAACCCCCTACATCATTTAGATGTGGGGAAACTTCAAGCTTTCTAGCAGCAAAGCTTCAGCTGCCTTTGCCTGAGGAAACCCTGACACTCAACTCACCTGCCACTGGGTTGATAGGTCATAGTGACTTCACCCCACCCTATAAATGGGTAAAGCAATCACACAATGATCCTGATGCACAGGATAAAAACATGTTTTAAGACCTTAAAAAAGGGGGCGTGGTTTGGCGCCGATGTAATCAGCAGGAGTCCTCGGAGCTCCCCTGTGGTCGCCCTTGACCACAAGTCATCCTGACACATCACAGAGGCCCCCGTTACCACAAATTAACGCGGAACACTGAGGGCCCATTTGGAAGAAATGTCAGGGTATAGAAACGCCACAGCACGAAGAAAACTGCGATTGTCCTGCCGGAGTTTGCACGCCAAGATAAGAGGCAAATTGGCGGCTGTGACCGGCGATAGAGCTCCCAGACGGTAATTTATGCAAGTGCCCCCGGAACGCCTCTGGGCAACGCATCGGAGCCAGAGGGCAGACTGGGAATCACCTGAGCAGTATTTCAAGCGGTGAGGGTGAGGGGGTAACGGGAGTGGACGAGCACCTTCTCGCCGATCGGGTGCTGTGGCCTGACCCCAAGATGGCAGAGAGGGCGAAGCGAGCTGGGCTGTGGTGAGGCCGTATACTCTCGAACTGCCTCCACAACAAAGGGCACATTCCGGCAGGGGCAGGCGCTTTCAACACAGCAGCCTGTGCACCAGGAGACCAAGCTACTGCCCAGGATTTGTAATAAGCTGGGGGATCTGCTAGCTGGAGGAGCCGGAGGACGAGCGCATGGAGAACCTGCGGCCTGACGGGAAGCGGAACCCACATGTGACTGGGAGCTTGGCCGGGCTCTGCTGGACCTGCAAAGGAATTGCGGTGAGGCCGGGTGACGGGCGCGACAGTCTGCAGTGCCGGTAGCCGCCTCCTAGAGACGCACTGTGTGGTCCCGCTGAACAGTACCCGGTGGCCCTTAAATACAGGTCCGTACCCGAGGAGCGCAAGCGGGCACTTTGCAGGTGGTGGCTAGATCGCATTCAGTTACCCAGACAGTCCTGGAGATGGGAACTGAGGGGGGAAGTACTGCCCCAGCTGAGAAGAAGATCTCGTCCTTCTTCTGTTCGGCCCTTGACAATCCTAAAAACGGCCCCCAAGAACTCTTCAACATCACCAGGAACCAAATCTCCATTCCGGGGACAGACAACATGGTGGCGTCCAAATCCCAATGTGACGACTTTGCCAGCTTCTTCATTGAAAAAATTGCCAAAATTGATAGATCACTCTACACTATGCCCTCCTCCCACCCCTCTGCAACTTCCCACTTCAGACCAGCAACCACAACCACTCACTGGTCCTCCTTCCAACCTATCCAGGTTGAACTGATAAGCAATCTCATAGCCAACGCCAAACCCTCAACCCACTCCCTTGATCAGCTTCCCCCGAGATTACCAAAGACTTGAAGCTCACTCTAGCCCCTATCTGGGCCAAGATCATCAACAGCTCTCTGAGCGAGGGCTCCATCCCTGACTGCCTTAAAATAGGTCAAGTCACGCCACTACTAAAAAAAACAGGCCTTGACGTCCAGGATATGAACAACTTCAGACCAGTTTCGAACCTTCCACTCTTATCTAAAATTCTGGAAAGATGTGTGCTGTCTCAGCTATCCCAGCACTTAGAGAACACGAATCTTCTCGACCCATACCAATCAGGGTTCATAAAAGGCTGCAGTACTGAAACAGCAATCCTTAATGTCCTGGACGATCTACACATGTCGCTCGACTCCAACCAATGCAGCCTTTTCATCCTCTTAGACCTATCGGCTGCATTTGACACAGTTGATCATGCCCTGCTACTCAATGTCCTCCAAGAGAGAGCGGGCCTGGAAAAGCCTGTCCTAAAATGGTTCTCCTCCTTTCTCAACAACCGCACACAAAGAATCAAAATTAAAAGCTGCAAATCGGACATTCTTCCCATCAGTAGAGGAGTCCCACAAGGGTCAGTACTCTCTCCACAACTCTTCAACATCTACATGGAGCCCCTCACCTCATTCTAAGGAAAGCCAACATCCCCTTCCACCTATATGCGGACGACACACAACTCTATCTGGAAACCACGTCGATCGTAGACATCCACCGACTGAACCACACACTTACTGAAGTTCAACTCTGGCTCTCATCCAACCACCTCAAACTCAATGAAGAAAAAACAGAAATGCTCCTTATCTCAAACAATGATGAAAACCCCCAAATTCTAGAATGGCTCAAAGCCTTAAATGCCCTGAATGTTCCTCTTGTTCCATCGATTTCCATAAAATCCCTAGGGATCACCCTTGACCCCAAACTGGATATGAAAGAACACATCTCAAAAACTGTCAAAAGTGCTTTCCTGAAACTGAAACTGCTCTACAAATTGAAACCATCCTCCCCACGAAAGACCTGAAACAGGCCACGCAGGCTCTGGTACTCTCCAGAATTGACTACGGCATTGCTACTCTGACTGGAACAGCCAAATCGCACCTGCGACCTCTGGCCTCTACCCTAAACGCCGCAGCAAGAATGATCACGGGAACAAAGAAATATGAGCACATCACCCCAGCTCTTAAGGATCTGAAGTGGCTCCCTATTGACCAACGAGCCAGCTTCCGTACAGCCTGCCTCACACACAAAGCCCTGCATACAGGCAAACCTGAATACCTGGCCAACAAGCTCAAAAGGGCCGGTCAGTCTAGAAACCTCAGAAGCTCCTACACGCTCCTACTCATTCCTCTTAAATCCCAGAAACTCACAACATCTAGCAAAGCCTTTGCGGGCAATGCTCCCAAGATTTGGAACTCCATCCCCCCACACATCAGAATGACTGCATCCTTCCCGAAATTCAAGAAGCTACTCAAAGTCCTCTTCCTCGAGCATTCTGGAGCATACTAGAACTCCACCTGGACTTTGAAGTTCCATGATCTCTGTGACCACAGAGCTGATTGCCTTGCTTATGACTTTCCGCCCTGTTTTACGCTTGGCTGCTATTGTACAGACTGTACTCGCCCATGTGCCCCTTGCCATGTTTTCCGTCCTCAATGTCTGTCTGATGCTTCTGTACTTGCTGTGAAGCGCTCTGATACCCTCAGGTCCAGCTAGCACTATACAAAACTTTAATAAATAAAAATAAATTTAAAAAAACTGCTGGCGGTACAGAGGTACTGAGCTTAGGAGTTCTGGAGGGCGGACATGTATGGTGGGGACTGTGTATAATCCCCTTGCATCACGTGCACACTGCGCTAATCAAGTTGGAGGTAGCAAGCACATGCTAACCAGATGAGGGGCACTGGACCTTGATCCTGTTGTCAAGGGGCTCCACAGGAATAGTGCTACGTCCCTGCTTACTTACTGGACCTCTGCTTGGGTTTGGCCTACAATTCTGCCTGGCCTACACCTATGCTGCTGAGACCCTGGGGACATCGACCCGTGCTCCTGCAACTTGGAATCCACTGGCCCACATACCTCCAGCGGAGGCACATGCGCACCAGAGGACTAGCGACATTACACCCACTGAAGTAGGTCCTCCATCCATTAGTGTCCTTTTTTCTACACTACAGAGCGGGGCCTCCTACTCCCGAGCGGTCGGTGAGGTGAGGCCTTCACCCACACAAAGCTGGGTGAGTATCACATTGAGGAAATGCCTCCATGTGATCTAGCTAATATGCTTTTCCTAATTATGCAGAATGCCAATTATTCATGCATGTGTGTTTGTCTTTACTGTGTATTCACGTGGTTTGTTCTGTGGATTTAAGTATTGTTGTAATTAAATAAGACTTTTTGTCTTTTCAATAGGAAGAAGCCAGTTCCTTCTTCCTCCAGTGGGCAAGGCTCCTACCAGATATGTAACTTTTTAAGTACATCTATTGATTGATCTGTTGACTAAAATGAATTGTTTTTCACTGAACTTATTCTGTGTATTTGCAGTAGCCAGTTTAGGTCCTGAAGAAAGCTGGGGCAAAGCCCCGACAGCTGAAACATGTCGACCGTTGTACATTGCGCTTCAGGGTAGTCTTACTACCCAGCGTGTTTTTAACTGTAGACACTTGGATTCCCTTTTTAAGGCAATAAGGATCCACGTAGCCTATTTTATCCATTTTTCACTAGCAATCGAGCACTGCACTTTTCTCACATTAGTCTAGGTTCAACACTAGAGCTAGACTACTGACATCCACTCGCGCCCCGGCACTATCTGGTCGGTCGCATGATGGATTGTCTAAATAATTCCCACATGACGTAACTTCCACCACAACGGTGGTCTGATGGGAATCATTCTAGCCCTCTGTGCTTTCAACAACATTATGCGCTCTACCGCATTTGTTTTCAAGAGTACTTTTTTTTACACAGTCATCCAACTGGATCACAGTCTGGTTCAGACACACACTATCTCCAGACCTGGTCTGCTTTATTGTGTATTGTAGCTTGTGAATAGGGGTATGAGCAGACAGGTCTTTAAATATTCCCCTTGACCCTCCCCCACCCTTGTTTTTTCCTCCATCCATTTGCCCTGAGAGGTTGAGACGCAAATAAATTACTTAAGCAACCCATTACTTCTGTCAACAGATTACATGATGAGAAGGGTGTCCAGGAAGAAGGGGTATGGGGTCCTAAGGGTGGACGAACCGGAACAGCACACTGACGATGACGAGGGCACAGCTGGGGGACGTGGAGGAAGGTCATCCGGAGATCCCACCCTGGTCGACATTAGGCAGGCCATTACCTCTTTGCGAGAGGTTCTGGAGGCGAAGGTGGACGCCATTGGAACGGATCTCAACCTTTTGAAGGATGGGCACCGCAAACTTAAAGAGAGATTGGTGACTAATAAAACTGCCATGAAAGACATGCCGGACACGGTCGCACCCTCCAGGATACTCCGAAAGAGGTGGTCAGCAGGGTCAGAGTACTAGAAATACGAGCGGAAGACAGCGAGGGGCGCTCAATAAGGAATAACCTCCGCATTGTAGGTGTACCAGAATGAGAATGGGGGCTGATGCGGTCCAGTACCTGGAAACTTGGCTGAAAACAGAGGTGGCCCCAGAGGGTCTCTCCCCCTACTATGCTCTGGAATGTGCCCACAGAGTCACGGCTAGACCGCCTACACCTGGAGCCCACCCCGACCAATGGTGGTGAGATTACTACATTATCGGGATCAAGACTTCATCTTACAAAGGGCCCGTGAGAAACAGAACCTACAGATTGGGAACAGCAGGGTGATGATAATCCTGGATTACACTAGGGAAGTCCAGCGACAGAGGTCTTCCTTTCTGGCTGTTAAGCAGAAGTTGCGCCAGCTCCATCTCCCATACGCCATGCTGTTCCCAGACCGGCTTAGGGTAACTGCCGCAGTCGAAATCCCCTCATTTCTCATTCTGCAGGAGGCTTTGGACTGGCTAGACACCCGACAAGGCAACAAAGTGCACTCCCCGCATCCGAGCCCGCCCCGTTTGAGGATGTCCTCCACTCCCCCATCACAGAGGGCCCTTTCTCCGGCTGGTCAGAGACAGGAAAGAGACAGAGCGGTGCAAGCAGTAGCAGTAAGTAGTCATGGAGATGTCAGCCCAGCTAGCAACGACACGGACCACGAGAAAGACAGAACTGAGAGTTCGAGATAGTGCAGCGCCCATGGGCTTTCAGATACTGAACTTCCTAGCGTTACTCCACAGACTGCGGATGGTGTGTTTGGATGATCGAACTGCAGTTCGTATGGGCCGAAGATGGTAGGATGAACAAGTTTGACACTTGGCCCTAGAGGCCCAACTGTTGTGATGTGGGAGGGCGTGTGTATCAGGGGGGCTTACTGAGAGTACTAGATACAGGGGTCGGGGTGTTCTGAAGCCAACGGCAGTGGAGTACGCACCACCACCTTATGTGCTTTCTGGTTTGAATGACCTTGTTTGGATAGGGACCTGTTCTTGTGCGCCTGTCTGTGGAGTGGGAGTTGGGTACAGTTTACAGGGAGGATAAATGGGGTGGTGTCATACATGTCGCTATGGGAGAATTGTGCTGTCAGAATCTAGAGACTGTATTATGGGTACCTCCATAAGCATCAAAATAATGACCTAGAATGTAAGGGGGATGCACACTATGATCTGGCGTCACAAAATACATGCTTATCTGACGAGAAGAGGGGTGGAAATTGCATTACTACAACAAACCCACCTCAGAAAGACATAAGGGGCAGCGCTACAGCTCTGTTGGAGGGGGCAGGTATTTCATACTACGTATTCAGCATTTGCAAGAGGCACCATAACATGGGTGCAGGCGGGGTCCCCTTTCAATGTGTCAGGCAGATAATAGACTCTGTGGGCAGATTTGTGGTGGTATCAGGACGCCTTGATGGCTGAGACATTACTATAGGAAGTATATACGCTCCTAATGTCGATCAGCCTACCTTCTTTATACAGCTCTCTCAGACACTGGCGCTGGTTCTGATTGGTTTGGTGCTTTTGGGGGGAGGTTTCAATTGCATTACTGAGGTTGGGCTGGACCGATCCCATCCACCACTCCCCGACGCTCCCACACATAGAATAGCAGAAGCACGACAAGACTGGCAGAGACATTGGGGGTTGACAGACACTTGGAGGGCTCATCACCCGGGGGAACAAGATTACTCTTATTTCTCGGCTCTACATGAGCTGCATGTTCGGTTGGACTCTATCCTTTGCTCCCCAGATGTGCATGTAGGGATTACACTGAGTAAGTACTTAGCCAGGACGATTTCTGATCATAATCCCTTGTTGGTGTCCCTGAATTGGGTGCAAGTTAGGCCCACAATTCCTAGTTGGCGTCTTCGACCCGAAACACTAGAAGACCAGGGGCCCGATGTAGGTAATTCTTATTTACCACTTCTTAAATACCGAATTTTACCAATTCGGTATTTAAGAAGTGGTAAATATGAAGGGGGGGATGTAGGTATTTCCAGATGTGTAAATACCGAATATTTAAGATTCGGTATTTACTGAATCTGGAAATACCGAATCGGTATTTCCTATTGATTCCTATGGGCTGTGAAGCCCATAGGAATCAATGGGCAATACCGATTCTGTAATTACAGAATCGGTAAATACCGAATTTTTCAAGGGTGCAGGGGGTGTCACTTTCACACCCTCTGGCCCCCCCAAAACAGGCTCGGGTGCCATGTGGCAGGCATACATGCCCCAAGGGCAGGTGTGCCTGTCATATGGCAGAGGTGTGCATGCACACATGTGCATGCACACCGGAATCGGTATTTTACCATCAAATTGGATTTGATGGTAAAATACTGATTTTGTAAGGCTTGTGGTACATCTCAAATTTACCAAATCGGTAAAAATACCGATTCGGTATTTTACAGAATCGGTAAATTTACCGATCGGTAAATTTACCATTTCTGTAAAATTAAGGGCCCTACATACCATTCCTGAAATACCGGTCGGTAACGGCCAAAAATACCGATTTTCGGCCGTTACCGACCGACCTACATCTGGCCCCAGGTCTTTAGAACTACAATAGGCACTGCCAGAGAGGAGTACTTCCAGAATAATACTAACACGACCCCCAGCCTACACAATAAATGGGAGGCCTTCAAAATAGTGATAAGGGGCCGTTGTATTGGGGAAGCGGTTGGAGTACGTAGGACTCTGCTCAATGATATACAGAGAACAACAGCTTAGAGACGTGGAAAAAAACAGGCCTGAAAGAGGGGACAGACAGGTGGATCTAATGGCACCTAGAGAAGAACTGGCGACACAGGTAGAACGCCTGAGATGTTTTGACTATCGGGCATATGCAGCTCAAGCACATGCTGAAAGGGATAAATCTGGGGCGCTGCTGGCCAATCCGGCGTGCAGAGGGACTGCGATCTTAGAACTGCGAGGTGGAGATGGAACGCCTTACTACGGGCAGCAAGCTATTAATACACAGTTTCTGGAATATTATACTGAATCGTACCAAAGTCGATTAGATCCATGAGTATTGGAGGAAGAGGGTTTCTTGGATATAGAACTTCTCCAAATCAAGGCAGAGGATGCTGAGATCTTGGGTCGGGGTATAGAGCTGGGAGAGATTAGAGGGGCCATAAAGCACATGGCCAGAAACAAACCCCATGTACGGATGAGCTCCCAATAGAATTTTATGCTACGTATGTGGCAATCTTAGCTCCTCGCCTGCTAGCCCTCTGTAATAGATAAAAGCAAGACGGCTGTTTACCTCGCTCAACTAGGGAAGCGATAATTATATCACTTCTAAAACCGGATAAGCCGGCCTGGGATCATACTGCCTACCGCCCCCTTGCTGTGCTAAACCTAGATTACAAGATATTAAGTCGTATTTTAGCCAGCTGTTTGATGACTCATATGACAACATTGGTTCACGGGGACTAGGCGGGGTTTATCCCTTCCCGAAATACGGCCATGAATATATGCCGACTGGGTCAAATGCTGTACAACCCATTACACGGGGGGATGAGGCGTGTATCCTATCGATCGACATCGAGAAGGCATTTGATAGTCTCGAGTGGTCCTACCTATTTAGGGTCCTGCGGGCTTTTGGACTGGGCGTGGGATTTGTGACCTGGACGACAATATTGTACAACCACTCGACTGCCAGGGTGCGCAAGGGGGGGGTAATTTCAGAGGCCTGCATGCTGAGCAGGGGTACTAGGCAGGGATGCCCGCTTTCTCCCCTCCTGTTCGCACTGGCAGTGGAGCCGCTGGTGGTCCACGCGAGGTCAGTGCACTACTACAGGGGTCTGGTCGGGATGGGTCAGCTTCACCAGATTGCCCTATATGCAGATGATCTCCTAATGTTTCTTGCCGACACTGCAGAGGAGTTACAGGGCGCCCGTGAACTGCCAAACAATGAAGCACTAACTCGTACAGCAGCTTAACCCCTTCCACGCGGGGCTAATTCCCACGTAGAAGTGTAGTGTAGTTCCTATATTCCCAATAGGCTCTGCGCATTGGAATAATATAAACAGCAGTTTAGACGTGGGACTGAGGTCATCTAGGTCTCTACTGACTATATTAGACTTAATTAGTTTTGCCAGCTAGCTCAGAGGTCACTAGAAACGTTCTCGAATAAACAAGGAGGAGTTTAACTTCCCTGGATAGACAAGAAGGGATTAGCTTCTGACAACCATAAAACATGACAAATTTACTCCCTCAGAATAAGAGTGTATCTCTAGAGTCGTGTGAAAACAATAGACAGCTATTTCACTCAGTCAATTGTGCATACTTAGTTTCACCAGAGTGCAGAGAAATAGAGAGACGGGCGTTTTCAATAAAAGGTGTTATTTATTGAGCAGTCTTCTTTCTCATGCAAGAGAAATGAATTGCCACAATTGCAATACTTATAGTAAAGTAAAGTGCGTACAGTAAAAGGAGTATTATAAAATAATACTGTAAAAGCATTGATATGGTTTCTTAGCCATATGATACTTTAAAATAGATAAAATATATACATACATAAATACATTGACTAACGTACTCAACTGGTGCTTCAAAATACACCTACCCCGGTGTACCTGACCTAAGCCTAATACGTGGGAAGGAGTAAGAAAGTAGCAGTTTAAGTTAAGTTGGTTTTGCCAAGAATCTGAATCAAGAATTCTCTTTAAGGGTTTAGTCAGCTCTGTACCTGGGTAATAGAAAGCAGGAGGTCTGGTATCTCTCTCTCAGGTCTCGATATCCCAGCAACCCGCAAGGGCAGCTGAAAACACCAGAGCTGGATTTTCTCGGCTGGAGAAAAAGACAGCGTCTCTCTCAGTGCGTCAAAAAGGAGGGGCGGCGTCCGTGGGCTCTCGCATCAGCTGGGCTCTCGGGCAAGTAGATAGCCTCTCTGCTCCAAACCACTGTGTGTTTGCTTAAGGCAACGTTGGTATATTTATACCTGGAAGGTGCCGGGTTTGACGTAAGGTTGGGCATAAGACGTCAATAAAGATGTCGCTAAGAACTGGCCGTTCTTTCAGTGCTCACAGGAGTTCTAGGACAAATCAAAACAGAAGCATGGGGATTTCCCAGGTTGCTGGAGGTTTGCTTTGTTTAAAGAACACGTTGTACTCTCTAGGAGTCTGGGGAAGTAGCCTTGCTTAATTTGGACTGCATGGGCTACGACTAAATATGGATATGATTCTTATGCCTTTATAAGGATATTATTTATTATAACCATATAAGGGCATACATTAGGAATATCGAATTAGGGTCCTAGATAGTAATACAACACCCACTCCACGATCTAATGTCCCTCATTACTTAAACTAAGCAATAGTAAACATATAATGGTGCATGTATTTTCCAACCCACCCCAAAATACATAATTTGCATTTGAAATGGTATATGGTAAATACACGAAAATGAGTTTTGGTACTGTACGCTTTTCAAGCAGTGGTATCATTCAGTTAAAAAAATGCATATATATATATCAGCTGAATGAATTGAGAAAATTACACATGAAATGGCTATGAATACAGAAGAGAAGGTCGAGACCATTCCATCACATATTAATACAAATACTGTACATGTGCTAGAGGCTGAGGTAATATATTGTCTCTAGAGTTCCTAAAATAGAAGCTCTGCTCTCTAAGAATAGTTCTACTTTAAGCAGAGTACATGTGCCAGAAAAAGGTAAATATTTTGGAAGTGAAAAAAATAAAAATTTGCTTTCAGGGGAAACAATAGTTCCAAATGTTTTCAGTAGCTTTTTGTTTATCAAAGCTGGAGACCGAATTCAGAGTTCAGGGAACGCTGTGTGCTTGTTGCTTAAAAAGTTATTCTTTCTGTTCAGGGGAGAACAACATTTCAGACACTCGCAAAACAATTGGTCTACGACATCAGGTGAAAGTTCGACCAAGTTTGAAAATGCCGAAACAGTGCATGTGTGAGAATGATTGCTATCATCGATGTCAGGATCAGCAATGCTCACAGAAGGTTGCACCTGCGTGATGCTGCTCTCATCTCGTACTCCACTGCCACATACTCGTAGTGGTGAAGTCTCAACGAATGCCGTCATCAGAATTTGTAGCCACTGGGGACAACACGATGCATGAGCCGTTACAGGACCTAGCAAAGTATCTGTATCCATTGGTACTGCTGATGGTAGTGTAAGACAGACGTCCAACACGCATTCTTCTCCGCATAGCATACATCGAAGCACAGGTAAGATGCAATTTTGCCAGATAGGTCTGAATGAAAGAAACCAGGTCATATTCAGATCTCTTAGCCGGGCTAATCCGAGGACTTTAGTTATGCGGTCCCGATAGCGTATAGCTAGAATCGTTTCTTCCATCGTTGCTGGAGTCTTGTCTGCAACTTGGCTTGCCATATCGGAGCAGAAGGATCAAAAATAAAATTCCTGCCACGAGTCCCAAAAGTAGAGGTAGGCCGCCAAAGACAGAATGGACAAAATTGGGAAAAATACCCAGAACTGTTTCGAAGGGTGTTAACAGTCCCGAAAAAATTGTCTTAAATACATGTGCGATGCCACTGGTATCTGACATGTTTAGGATTTGGCTTAGCATTTCTACGAAATGCACGGGGCAATTTGTTGATAAAAGGGAATGTATCTCTGCCGTTGTCCTTGCAACTTGCAGATCATACGTTTCTCTGGACGAGGTCAAAGGCACAGTTGTCTGTAAAAGAACAGACTTCATTCTGCTTAAAGTATCAATTCGAATAGAAGAGATATTCAAATAAGGCCATGCCGCCTCCATGTCTGGAGTGCTGTTAGGATACAATACTTGCATACAGCAAGTGACCATGGAACTCACGCTCACGAGATAGGCTTTCCCTGGCACCATGCCACAACAGCTGTGGTCATTTATTAGAATATAGCTCCCGTTAGAAAGCTGTCTAAAGAATGGCTCTATCTGTGTTGCAGGAGTGCCGTGCAGGTGACATGAAAGGCTATTCGAAGATCCTTCGCAGGCCCCATGCAAGTTAATACCTTGACACAGAAGTGTACCGCTTAGTGATCTTTTACAATTTTACCACTAAGAAATACATCCTTTTTCTTTTCACTGTAACATGTGTGTGTATAAGGTAATTTCCATGTTGACTTGATGTAGCCTTTACCCAACCTTTCATACTGGCCCGCTGGTATATACTCTTAGCAATATTTAAATTGGAAAGTTGTTATCGGAATTGTAATTATTCCGTGTATTATCCATTCAATGACAGGTCTTTCTGACATTGTCAATGGTAATCTCTCAAGTTTTTCAATGCTCAGAATCGTATAGTCTGCTCCTTTTTGTGCCAAACTGATTTGTTTATTAGTAAGGTTAAAGATAGAGAATAATGACGTTGTGTTGATTAAACGCCATGGCACGTAACCTGAACGCAGATTTTGCAACGTCCAGCCTAGCTGTACAATAGAACGTAATTGGGACTGACCGTGTTGTAACATTAGCAAGTCCTGCTCTATTATATCAATAGCAGATGATACAATTCTGTCCAGTGAATATATTCTGGCGGACAGAGTCATTAACCCATTGTCCACAACAGAAAGTGATTTTTCCAAATTAATACGATCAATTTCTCGTATTTTTCCTGCTGTTTCAATTTGCATTACTTTCCAAGCTTCGTTGTACGCAGCGTATATACCGGCCGCTATGAAACGTTTTTGACGCTGTTTGCGTGGTCCCAATATGAAATCACGTAAGTCAGCACCGTCTTTAAGTAAAGTCAAGTGTTGCCTAATTTCTGCCAGTGTGGATTCCTGTAGCCATTCGAGGCATAGTTTCCATACACTGTATGTTGTAACTATCCCTGGATGTTGTCTCTGGGAGTATCTTGGGTCAGGCCTGGTCATTTTGAACCCCTGTATTTTGTTCAGGAATCTATCTTGACAGTTATTTGTGTCTGTGGGCCAGATCAACCATTTTTTCCAATCAGGATGTGTTCTGTTTTGGTGTAAAATATGGGATACGTCTATCTCCATGTCTGTAGTGCTATTACTATCAGGGATGGGCTTTGGAATAGACGGTTTGTTTAAGTTTTTTATCTTAGCTAGGCCAAGACAAGTAGTCTGTTGAATGGTGTCATTCAAGAATATTATTTGTTCTGGGATCATGCAGGCTCTAAATAACGCTTCTAAACCTTGGACCTGCCATTCTTTTCTACCCCAGATGGTTTTTGTTTCAATGTTGTTTTTCCAGAATTCAAAACCAAATGTAATCATTTTTTCATAAAATGTTTCAGAATAGATCAATTTAGTATTTGTCAGCATTGTTTTCATGCCTGTCTTATTTAATATTTTGAAATAAAACGTTTCTGCATCACTTGTGTTAAACCCTGAGAAGTATGGGAATTTCTCATAAAATGTTTTCGAGCTGCTTTTAGGTGGAGTTGCACAATGTTCCCATTGATTATAATTAAAAACATTTCTAGGTTGAGCAGATTTATGCAAATAGTGATGATCAAAGTGATTATAACAATACATTTCTTCATAATTTGATGAACCCTGTAAGTAATCATGTTCTGTAAATTCTGCTGACATTACTAAATCTGACATCATATTATTAATATGTTCAAAGTCCCAATCATCAGAGAAAGTACTTGGTTTTACAAAGTCACTTAATGAAACCTTAAACTGGTGTGGATATTTCAAGAGCTCAATCGGGCCATAGATTTCATAATCCGTTTTGTCCCATGCTACCTCACCGGGTATTGGATTGGCTGTGACGTTTACTGATGATAGTTCTCTTTTCTCGATGTGAGATGATTTGTGAGGCTTTAGGACCAAGTTGATGTTCTGACTTGCTGTGTCCATTGTACTGTATTTTCCTTCAATGAATTTTCCCAAACAAAGAACCATGATGAGCCAAAGCAGGAAGAAAAGTACACCTAACACAACCCAAAATTCAATCCATGGAGAAATCAGATAGGTTTCTTTGAGTTGATGAAAGAGTTCAGTTACTTTGTCTTTGAAAGTTTTTGTTGCTGGCGTTTCTTCATGTTCACGTGGATCATCAGAAAAGTCATCGAAATTGATGAGGTAGCCAGATGCAGTTCTGTCAATTGTTGGAATTGCTTCCGAATTTTCATTTGCTTTTGGATTTTTCTTTGTTTCATTAGCATAGTCTGAGGCTACATAGTTGTAGACTGGTGTTTCTTGACGAACTGTTGCAATTTGGGTTTCAAGAGGCATAAGTTCCATGGCTTTGTTGCATAGTCCTTTTTTATTCACTGCCGGTTTATCAAAGGTGATTAGTCTCTCAGTTTGAACCTCTTGTATTGTAGCAAATTTTGGTACTCTGCTATTTCTTGGGAGTCCACTGGGCCTACTACTTATTATTGGCCACATGATTGTGGTTTTACCAGGTCGATGGATACAACTCGGTTCTCCTTTTTACCAGCAAGGGGCGGTAGTACTGCTTTTCTGTAAGAAGGCCCAAATTCCTTCTTCACCGCGATCTTCTCTCTGACCAGATCCCCAATCTTTGGAATCCAGACAGGTCTTGCTGGGACAGGTGGTTTATCTTCATTGGCTGTTGGCTGTTGCTTTAACTTTATGTTGCTCAGGCTTTTTCTTGTTTCATTAAAGTCCTGTAAAACAGCCAAACGGTCTTTGATATCAAAGCATTTTTGTTCTACCACTGAAGTCTGACTATCAAGGTCCTGAATATGCATTCTAGTACCGAACAATAGTTCGTACGGACTGAGACCTTTTAGAGAATTTCTTGGCAGATTATTAAGACTACGTTGGACACTTGTTAAATGTTGGACTCACCCATCACCCGAACCTAATACCCTCGCCGTTATAGATTGCTTTATGTCCCGGTTTTTTCTTTCCACTACCACATTTCCCTCAGGATGGAAGGGACAAGAGTACCGCAGTGCAATGTCCATGCTGGTCATGGCCTCCTTGTAAGCCCTAGAGCTAAACGCAGGACCCTGGTCAGAATGTAGCATGCCAATTGCGTATGTGCCGATAAGGACTCGCAAATCTTTGTATAACAGTTCTGGCGTCAGCCGAGAGCTGGTGTCTTCATTTTAAGTGAATCTGGTCTTAAACATTAATGGGACGCATTTCGTCTGCTGGATTTTTGAGTATAGATAGCCTTATGCTATCTAAAAGAAAGGTCCTGGCAATACTCCGGTCGGTTCGCGACTGCGATCTCTGTTGCAGTTTGGACAGCTCATTGCAAATCTGTAATGTTGCAGGCTCATCCCGGCCACCAGTATTCTGATTGTAATTCTTTTAGAGATTCCTTGATCTCTTGGTGCCTTAGACCTTCACCCATGTGTGCGTCTGCTATTAATAAGACTCTCCTGTTCGTGTTTGGAATTACTCTGTCCCCCACTCCAGGGATTTGAGCAAAAGGAACAGAGTTTGCAACAATTATGTAAGTATTATTGAGTGGATAGTTCACAGGTAATGCTGCATAGTCGCCTTTGGATGACGCTTTTACCGCCAGCATGGTTTCCCCGTCTATGTATTTTTCTTAACGCTTTTTTGTGGTTACGGAAGCCTGTTGAGCTGCTTCCGCTGTGGCTGTGTCAGCCAATGAATTCCCTGCAACGTGAACGCCATCACGTTGATGACTCAGTGTATGTATCACGTGAGTCTTTCGTAGTTCTTTCTGCAAAAGAACTACCTGTTCCCAAAGCTTTTTATGCTTTATTGTGGCACCTGTGTCATCTTTGTAATCGTTTTGAGCCCAGTTCTGCAATTCATTATTGTAAGACTTGACGCAGAAATGCGAATCGCACACTATTATTGTCGGGAATTCACGATCAGCATTTTCAAGCGCCATCTTTAAAGATCTGATTTCAGCTCGCTGAGTTGAGCAGTTTATGAGTGATTCAGTTTTGGTGACTATTGGTCTGAATTTACCAAAGCGCCAGCGACCTTTAACAATCGCGCACGCTGCGTTGTAGGATTTCTTCTCTACATCGTAATGTTGTGCAAATCTGTCCATGTAGATTACACATGTGTATTGTTCGAGAGGCAGAATTTCGATTGGCATAGGATATTCTTCTTCATATTCTAGATCTTTGAATTTTTTCATTTTCGGGTCAAAATAGTATTTCACGTCTTCTGCAGCAAGAGAATTTTCCCATTGTATCCATTTTGGATCTAATGCCACAGCAGTCAAATTGCGTGGGCTTGTTAGTGCCTCAAGGGCTGATTCTGCTGTTAAAACAGTTATCCTGCTGCCTTGGGCTTGGGCTCTTTCTTTTGCTACAGCAGTTTGAACCGCTATGAGAATTTTTTCAGTTGAACTGAATTTCATTTCAGCTTTTGTGTACAAGTGAGATTTGTAAGCTATAGGTACCGTTTCTCCCTCATTAGAGGTCAGGTACGTGAATCCGCATCTTCCTGGGATGACTCGGATTACAAGGTTGCGTATGTTTTCGCGAGTTTGTAATTTTGTTTTTGCTAACATGTCTGTTTGCAATGATCTTAAAATTTGTGTGTGTTTCTGAGTCCAATTGATTGGTTTGAAATCAGGTTTTATTAATTCATAGAGAGGTTTAACCCCTTCTGCATAATTTAGAATGTATGTTCTTCCGAAATTCAGGAAACCTAGTATTGATTGTAAGTTCTTCAGCGTTTTTGATGCTTGGAGTACAGCGCACTTCTCTAAGAAGTTGTCTTGTGGTATATAAATAAATAATACCGGATCTAGGTTTGACTAGGCATAGCAATAACAGATAGCTCAATAAATAAGAGTCAAGATTCGAGGTAGTAGGAGTTTGCAGGTTTAATACAGCATAAAGGACGGGAACAGGACAACCTGCACAGGAATAGGAGGACAGGGCCCGGCAGCTGCCGGGGCTGGATCTGGGATGAGCGCGCTAGCTTTTAATAACAATGTACAACATATATATACTAAAACAATTGCATTACAGTGAATTACAGTAGGCGGAGCAGTGGATGTGGTCAATAGCAGTCGCGAAAGATAAGGGTGAAAGTAGGTGTAACAGGAGGCGTATACATAGACATGTGATGTAAACGTAACAGAATATGTCATAAATGGGGCGGAAACATGGAGGGGGCTACCTAAGGAGCCGGGACCTCTAACCTAATGGTGCGCGCAAACTGGCAATGACGTGTTACTAGGAGAAGCTGGGGGCTATAAACTCTGTGCTAGGAGCAGAGACTGAAGTCTGGGGAGTCAGGGCGACATGTACCTAAACAGTATCTAGTATCTGATGTTTAGAGAACACGTTGATAGAATCCAAAAGTTATCGGGGTAAAGGCTAACCGACTCTAAGACTGGTGCATGCACTATTCTACATGTAGTGCGTGATGAAGAATATTAAATGACCATAAATACAGTATTTTCTCTTACATGGAGACGTAAAGGCTAGACAATGACGGAAACTATTGATGCGATTCAGTAGCTTAGGAATGCAGAGAAGGAGGACTGGACTGATAACTAGAATCATAACATACTCTTGGCAGACTCAGAGGCAGAGCCAGGCTGAACCGGGCACTGTGAGGCAGGAAGTAAGTGAAGGGTCAGGAATACAGGTGGGGGCTGTATCGCTCCTCAGCGAGGGCTCAGGAGGCAGAAGCCGAATCTGATGTCCAGGCCCTTTTGAGGCCTAGAAACGGGGACTTTACAATGAAATAACGTGCACACTGAGAAACGCGGCAACGTGACTTTACATAGGCCTGATATTCGTAGTATTCACGAGGACTGGAAACAGGCATACTGGAGATGGACACAACTATAATTGCGTCTTTAATCGGACATGGGGAATACATATGCATATTAATCATGCACACATAACATAAGATGGAGGACACGTAGGGACACAGAACATGACAAAATTTACTTTTCCACATTCCCTCCTTGTCACTACGTTTCCATCAGGAAACATCAATATTCATGATACCATCTATCATCTCATACAGTATCATTTGCTCGTCTCGAATTGTCTTGGAACGGGATTTAGAACGGGACTTGGGACTAGGAATACAAGAGGTAGCACAAATGCCGCAAATCGCAGGGCCACATTGTATACAGAGGCAGCAGCTGAATATGATTGCTACTGCAATACCTAGAAAGGACAAGACTTTCCATCCCCAGGCGGAAATTATATTCCAGAACCAACCGGACCATGTCCAGGTGCCTGGATCTTGGTGTAACAGATGGGCAATTTTATGGAGTCTGGTTATAGCTGAATAAACAGACGGCGCGTTATTTGGAATGAAAATGCAGCAACTAGATCCGATGACTCTACAGGCCCCGCCCCTATCGGCCAGGATGACGTCAAGGACGAGACGATTCTGGAGCACGACAAATCTCATAGCAGATTGCTCTTCGGTTAAGTTACCTAGGGCAGAGGCAGTCTCATTAACTACTGCTTCAAGGGTTCTGGTTAATCTACGTATTAGCTTACTATTCTGGATAGGTCCTATAAAGAAGAAGAAACCTCTATTGAAATCTGTATACTGTTCTAGAGCAGTTTCAGTATAATCGACAATCGGGGACTCCCTTCTATGTCTAATGTGTACTAGATGTGTGTTTCTATGATAATCAGATGGGGCTAGGAAAACAGGTGGCAGTAGGAAGGCAATGTAACAGGTTCCCTCCCAATCGAGGGGCAGACGAACATATGCGGTTTGACCACAAATAAAATAAGAATGACGTGAAGCTTTGAAAATAGATTTCCTACTGTCACTATACTTGACAATAGTAGTACAATCACTATGTCCTACATGTACGGAACCATAATTTCTGACACATAATTCGCCTTTGATTGGTAGTACTGAGATAGCGGGTAAGTCTGGAGTGGAATCAGACTGAACATTCAGGACCATGAAATTCGAAGAATAATTACCTAAATTATAAACTTCATTCTCTAGATCTAACCCTGTCCTGTGGGGAAGACCTTGCTTGTCTGGAAAACATGTACTGTTCAGGAAAGACATATCTGTTGAGGATGACGTTAACGTGGACCATGCTCCACACGAACCATTATGTGAAAAAGGATACGGAAAGAGTGGCAGAACTCCCTTCGATGTCTGGAAAGGGGGGAGTCGACCACACACCCAACAATTAGTGGCATTGCTGGTCTGGTGTGAATAATGTAACATGCGGATAAAAGAATTGTTACGCATAGCGAGGCGATAAGAGAGTTCATGAGGAGGCAGAGCACTAAACGTGTGCTCTACTGTAACATTAGAAGACTTATTTACATGAGAAACTGGAAAATACAAATAAAAAGCATAACTGGTGCAGGAAATCATAATGCTGAGAAACAATATGAAACTTAGAAAAACGATACATCGGATTGAGTTTTGACTAACTCTCTCACTATGGGGGTCTATTTTATACATGTCAGAAACCGGTCTAACCGTTTCACCTAGGGGAGGACTTAGACAATCAAACTGGCTGACTTATTTTACTAGACCTTAATTTGAGCTTATACTCCTGTTGCGGAGTTTTCTCTAACGGGGAGGGTTCAATAGTATTGTCTTTTGCGGGACAGTCCTTAAGAATAGTACTTTGGCAGTCTTTTAAATCCTCGGAAATGTTCTTTGAAACTGGTTTCAGTCCATAAAACTTCTTTATATGCAATAGATGCACCCAGCCTTTTCTTCCCTCCAATTTCACGGCTGTACGGGTGGTGAGGAGGACCTGTCGGGGTTCTTTCCAGCGAGGCTCCAGCGGACTTGAACGATCAAAGTTCCTGACCAAAACCATGCATCCGGGAACGATTTCATGCGGTGCCACCTCGGTATTGTCTGGAAATGCGGCGGCAACCTGTGAACGACAAGAGTGTAGGGCAGACATCAAGGAAGCTAGGTAATCTGTCAGCATATTACTTGAAACATCTGTAATACTTCGGGGTCTAGGTGTACCCCACATGTTAGGGGGGCGGCCGAATACGACCTCGTACGGGGACAGACCTGATCTGGAATGTGCGACCATGCGCATGTAAAACAAAGCAACTGGCAGAGCTACTAGCCAGTCCACACCTTTCTCTTGACATACTTTTGCAATTCGGATTTTCAGAGTCTGATTATGTCTCTCTACGAGACCGGCTGCTTCAGGATGGCGTACACAATGGAACTTCCACTGGTACCCTAACAACAGGGAAACATGTTTCATCAACTCAGATGAGAATGGCTGGCCGTTATCAGAATATACGACTCTAGGGAGTCCATAACGGGGGAAGAACTCACGAACCAACTGCCTGGCAGTGGTCGCGGCGGTGTAATCTGGGACTGGATATGCCTCTGTCCACCTGGACAAAGCGCATACAACTACAAGGACATACTTGAAACCTCGACATCGCTCCATCTGAATATAATCCATCTGGAGGACTTCAAAAGGGTGGTCAGGGGGCTGGAATCCACCTTGTTCCACCGGGACACTTTTACCTGGATTAAACTGGCAACATATCATACAGGTACGGACTTTCTGCTTGGCTGCAGCTCGTAAATGCTTGTTGAACCAAATGTTCTGGATACTGTCTAACATAGCTTTTTCTCCTAAATGTGCTGGACTATGTGCGGTATTAACAATGACTTGAACCATAGAGTCGGGGAGAAACCATGTGGCTCTACCCTTTGTTACCCATCCTTGATCTGTCTGGACCCCTCCTTGTTCGGACCATTTCTTGATTTCATCGGGAGTAGCATGTAACTGGATATCTATGACCTCTTGAGTAGGGTCCTTAACTGTCATACAGGTAGTCGGATCTGGAGTATGTGTCTGTGTTGGATTAACTGAAATGTCTGGAGTCTGTGCTGTAAGCTTGGCTGTGCGATCTGCTAGATCATTACCTTGGGAAATAGTGTCAGTAACTTTCGTATGTGCTTTGCACTTCATGATAGCAATAGATGTCGGTAAATGTATGGCATCTAACAGAGCCTGGATAAGGAGACCATGCTGAATCTTGGTTCCATGAGAAGTCATGAAACCTCTCTCCTGCCAGAGCACTCCGAAGTCGTGTACGACTCCAAATGCGTAGCGTGAATCTGTGTAAACATTAACTTTCAGGTTCTTGGCGTGTATGCAGGCTTGAGTCAGAGCAACTAGCTCTGCTGCTTGAGCAGACAGGGTGTCAATACGGTGTGTTTCAATAACTTCAGTGTCAGTAGTCACTGCATACGCGGCTACTAGTTCTCCTGTACTAGTTCTCATACATGAACCATCCACATAAAGTGTCAGGTCGGGATCTGGTAGTGGAATATCTGTCAGATCTTGTCTTGGCTTTGTCATAATGTTAACTACTTCCACACAGTCGTGTGTGGTAGGATTCGAAGTAACTGACGGTAACAGTGTAGCAGGATTTAGAACGTTGCAGCGTCTGATCTCTATGTGTGGCTGGAACAGTGTCAATTCATAACCTGTTAAACGTGCAATTGTCAAGTGCTGAGTTTGGGTTCGGTTTAAAAGAACTTCCACGGAGTGCGGAACTTGTACTGTCAGGGAGTGTCCTAACACTATGGAATCACTTTGTCTGATAGCTAGTGCTGTGGCTGCAACTGACTTGAGGCACGCAGGCAGAGCCTGGGCTACAGGATCTAATGTGCTCGAAAAATAAGCACAAGGCTTGTATTGTCCTGCTTGATCTTGTGTGAGTACAGATAATGCTGTACCTTCGCGTTCTGTGACGAAAAGTGTAAAAGGCTTACTGTAGTTCGGTGTAGCTAGAACTGGAGCTTGGCATAGAGCTTTCTTTAACTCATTAAAACTAAGTGTATGTCCAGATGTCCAAGGGAGGACAGTCGATACGGCTGCCTCCTGTGTCGTTAACTGTATCAGTGGTTTCGCTAGAAATGCATACTGAGGAATCCATTGTCTACAATAAGAAGTAAGGCCGATAAAAGCACGTACCTCCTTCTGAGTCGTGGGCTGAGGAAGACTCGCTATTAACTGGATGCGGTCTGGTGTCAACTGCCTACCCCTCTTGGACAGTAAGTGGCCTAAGTAGATCACTTGCTGTACACAGAATTGAAGCTTCGAAGGGGACACCTTGTGCCCCATCTCGGCAAGGAAATACAAGACTGTAAGGGATGCTCGCTCGCAATCACGTTCAGAACGGGCTGTGATCAGTAGATCATCGACATACTGGAGCAGGGCAGTGTCAGTTGGCATGTGAATGTTGTCTAGTTGTCTCTTGAGTGCTTGACTGTAAATACTAGGACTCTCTGTGAAACCTTGAGGAGCGCGTGTGAACATATAGC
Source organism: Lissotriton helveticus (assembly GCF_964261635.1). Classification (NCBI taxonomy): domain Eukaryota; kingdom Metazoa; phylum Chordata; class Amphibia; order Caudata; family Salamandridae; genus Lissotriton; species Lissotriton helveticus. Next base: position 447,737,398 of record NC_136065.1, read on the forward strand.
TCCTTCCATTTAAACAAAATCCGAAAAGAAACTGGCTGTCTGGATGAATGGGGACACTGAAAAACGCGTTCTTGAGGTCTATGACTGTAAAAAATGAGGCTTCGGAATCAATGGCTGTCAATAGGGACGAAATGTCTGGGACAACTGGGTACTGGGGAATAATACACTTATTGAGTTCTCGAAGGTCAATAACTAATCGATATACTGGAGGTGCATTTGGATCAGTACGTTTCATGACAGGAATGATCGGAGAATTACATACATTGGAGTCAGTTTCTACAATTACTCCTTGAGCCATGAGCTCGTCGATAATTTTGGATAAGGCTGCTACAGCCTCAGGTGGCAATCTGTACTGTCTGATTCGTGGCAGGACTACACCTGGCTTGAGAGTCACACGATGGGGTGTGATTTGCATAAAACCAACATCAGTTGGACCTTGCGCCCATAGATGCTGCGGAACATTAGACAATCTTGGATCAAAATCTCGTAATACATAGTGACCCTTGAAGTCACGTAGGAACAATCGTATTCCCTCTGGGGAACAGCAAATAACTGCACCTAACTCTTTCAGTGTTTTAATGCCTAACAAATTCTCTGGGCAGGACTTCGTAAGTAATAGATCAGTAGTGCGGGTCAGTGGACCTACTTCTAGGGTAACTGGCTTAGATATCTCGTTCACAATAGGCTTTCCTGAAAATCCAAGGGAAACATTTCTAGAGCCTGAGAGCGGAGCCCCTGGAACTTCGGCGTGACTAATGGTGGTCCTACTTGCCCCTGTATCAATCAGAAACTTTCTGTCTTTCCCTAATACTTGACTGTGGACATAGGGACCTTCTTGATCTACAGGTATCTCGATGAGAGGCAAGCCTACCTCCCTCTCTAGGCTGTTTCATGAATATGGCTGATACTCCGGATACTCGGACTGTGCATACTGGTACATCTGCTGTGTGACATGCTGTGTTGCAGCAATAGGCTGCGGTGCTGTAACTGTCTGTGGTGCATTCTGTGGCTGAGGAGTCTGTGAAACTGGTTCTTGTCTAGGCGGACGTGGTCTTTCTTTAGTCTTACCGGTAGCTATGTTGTGTTTCAGAACTGCACACTCGTTTATAAAATGACCTGGCTGTTTACAATAATTGCAGTTTTCTTTAACGGGAGCTGCAGGATGACTGGCTTGATTCGGACCCCTCTTCTGACTGTCTTGAGGAACAGATTGTGCAACTAGTACTTTCATTTTCGTGTCTTTCATACGTTTTCTCTCGTGTTCTTGCTCTTCTCTGATTCTATTCTGGTGGTACTGAAGCATCTGCAACATCTGGGACGGGGTATTAGCTTGCCAGGTACTTTCGACTTTCAAAACTCGATTCTTAACTTGTGGACTTGAATTCTCGACTAATTTTGTAACAAAAAGATGAGGGTATGACTCGCTACTTGTCTAGAGGCCACTGTTGATACTAAAACATTTCTCAAATCTAGAATAAAAATCACTAGTGTCTTCGTCTTGTTTCTGTTTACAGGCTGAGATTGCATCCCAGTCTTCCTTTTTAGTGGCTAATAATCTGGGCAAAACTTGTATTAACAGTTCAGGTAATTCTTTACATTTATCTCCAAGACCGGTACCTGGTACTCGTGCCTTGTCTTCAGCTTCTAGAACTGCCCAATCGATCTTTTTCTCTCCCACCTCCCATTTTTTTTCCTTGAGTTTCTCATATACCCCTGCGGGCAATAGGACTTTTAACATCTTAATTATATCTGGATACGTGTATTCTCCCATACGGAGCATGTCTTTTAATTCTCGGTGGAACCCTGCTGGATCTTTATCATGACAGGGAATTAATTTCTTCATCTCTAAGAGTTCCATCTTTGTAATCGGGGTGTAAACAAACACTCGTTGCATTTCACCACCCTCTGTCTTAACTGGATGCACTTCTCGTAACGGATTCTGTCTGTCTATGTAAAAGGGTTTACTTTCTGGGGGTGAGACATGAACAAAATGCGGGTTCAAAAACATACTATATTTGTGGCGCTGTTCTAGAATGACACTAATTAAATCGGTACCTAAACCTTTCCATTTATACTGGAGTAACTCGTTCAGGACATCATGTAACGGACCTGGATCAGAATGTTGACCCTCATACAGAGTAATGAGGTGCTGGATCATATACATACCCACCAGTCGTTGCTCGGCTGGGGGCAGTTTCAGAAACATTTGTGCCACTATTTCATCTGGAAAAGTGGTAGAATCAGTAATCCATCGGACTGCTGATCGGACTAGTTCTTGTTCATGCATAGTACTAAGTTCATTATAACCGATTCGTGATTTCAGAATGTGATCGGTAGCTTGAAATACTTGTTCTAGAGAACCTTGTTCTGGTGCTGGATGATGGAAAGTCGACTTGTGTTCTAGACGTAAATGGCGATCTGGAAATCTAGATTTTCCTACATATGCTATTCTGGCGGGATTCTCGTCGTCTACCTCTTCAGTAGAGTCATTTTCTTTCTCGCTTACTTGTGCTGTCTTACGTTGATCGTGTATCCTTATTATTTCCTTACGAATTTTCTTGTACATACTCTCTATACTACCGATAGTTCTGTGCTTACCGTCGGCTATATTATCACTCCACCTCGTCAGGGTTCTCATTTCGACTTGAGATCTTTGGTCGGATAATCTTGTTCCCTTATTAGACAATTAATCAGAAACTTTAATATCATGAGCTGGATCTCAGCTTTCCTTTGAGACATGGCTTCGCTAATACTTTCTGGATCATTCCCTGTACGGATGAAACGATATATTCTGTCTAGATCTCCTTTCATATCTGGTAGGGTGTCTAAAAACCCGAGCACCCATCTTACACGTATGGAATATAGAATCATACTATCATCACCTATGACTGGATCATAGCGACATTCAGTAAGGACTCGTCGGATATCTGCAGCGGACTGATATTTGGGCGTACGCTGTGACGCACATTCATGTAACTCGGCCAACGTTTTACGTTGGTGTGGTGGCGGGGTACCAGGAGGACCTCCTCCTGCGGCCCCTAAACTAGAGTCGTCGACTGATACTCTTCGTGCTGGCAGAGTGGGAAATTGAAATGCAGGCTGGACCGGGGGTACCGTAACAGGTACTCCGGTGTCTGGAGGAACAGGAATTGCCTGATTTACAGGGACTGGCGGAACAGGAACAGGATTTGCATATTCCGGGACTGTGTCGTCCAAATAGGACGAGATGAAAATATCGGCTGTGGTCGGTTTGTGACGTAACTTGGTCGGAACTAAGGGTGGCGGAAAATTACTGGATGCCTCCGGGGTCGCTTTTGGCAAGCCCTCGGCAAGAAGAGGATACATACCCTTAATAAGAGCATGCCTCTGTCTATCTGACTGTTCGGTTTTAACTCGTTCACCTATCTCGATTAATTCCCTTTCTTGGGCTCGTTCCAAGGATTCTCTACTTAGTTCTGACTTTCTGATTTCTTTTTCGGTTCTTTTATGAGATTCTTTGCGCCATAACTCGATGGCATCTTTCTGTGACTGTCTGGCTTTCTTCTTCCATAATGCCTCTTCTACTCTCATGATGCACTCGGCATCCCACGTACCTGATACGGGCCATCTATACTTTTCCTCTAACTCTTTGGTGTACTCTACCCATAAATCTAGATACAATATGGCGCTTATGCCATGCTTCTGATACATAAAATGACCTGGACTGTCCCTAGGCGGGACAGGAACTGCTGCTTCTAGCAGACCTTTTCTGGTTTTTAGCTGACGTAATTTAGAAAATAACGGCATGACTGAACTGTAACTTAGACACAATACGTAATTACAATACACAATGAACACGATAATTACTCCACATTCATACCACAACATTAAAATACATGAAGAACATTTAAAATAACAGTTCGAACAGAATACTACCTGGAATACTGAAAACAGAATACATGAATTTTCTCGAGAGCAGAACTGACTAGAACAGAAACTAGATGCACTGCTGGAACAGTACGAAACTCACCGGTCTCATAAAGAGACACGTCAGGACCCGCATCCACCGAAGTGGACACTTCGTTTCGGGATATGTGTACCACCAAACCCCACGGACCAGAGTCAATTAGATTGACCCTGTCTAGATACTACCCCAGCAACGGTACTCACCGGGCAGCAAGAACGGAAGGCCTCGGACTGGACTGCTTCGACGCCGGACGGACGAACTTCAGACTTCTGTTACGGGTGGGCCTCCGGATACCTCGGACCTTGGACTCTCGGCTTGGGCTCTGGTCGGGACTCGCCGCGTTCCTCCACCGCCTCGTCTGGATGCTGGACCGCCACCTCCGTCTCCTCCGTGGGCCTGAGGGATACTTGGAGCAGAAATATCTGCACGTGGCCGGTATGGTTCCGTCACAGCTGCAGAGGGTCAGGGGGCACGCGTGGCTTCACCGGCGCGTGGGGAAAGGGCAGGTCCCTATTCGGGCGCCATTATGTGGTATATAAATAAATAATACCGGATCTAGGTTTGACTAGGCATAGCAATAACAGATAGCTCAATAAATAAGAGTCAAGATTCGAGGTAGTAGGAGTTTGCAGGTTTAATACAGCATAAAGGACGGGAACAGGACAACCTGCACAGGAATAGGAGGACAGGGCCCGGCAGCTGCCGGGGCTGGATCTGGGATGAGCGCGCTAGCTTTTAATAACAATGTACAACATATATATACTAAAACAATTGCATTACAGTGAATTACAGTAGGCGGAGCAGTGGGTGTGGTCAATAGCAGTCGCGAAAGATAAGGGTGAAAGTAGGTGTAACAGGAGGCGTATACATAGACATGTGATGTAAACGTAACAGAATATGTCATACATGGGGCGGAAACATGGAGGGGGCTACCTAAGGAGCCGGGACCTCTAACCTAATGGTGCGCGCAAACTGGCAATGACGTGTTACTAGGAGAAGCTGGGGGCTATAAACTCTGTGCTAGGAGCAGAGACTGAAGTCTGGGGAGTCAGGGCGACATGTACCTAAACAGTATCTAGTATCTGATGTTTAGAGAACACGTTGATAGAATCCAAAAGTTATCGGGGTAAAGGCTAACCGACTCTAAGACTGGTGCATGCACTATTCTACATGTAGTGCGTGATGAAGAATATTAAATGACCATAAATACAGTATTTTCTCTTACATGGAGACGTAAAGGCTAGACAATGACGGAAACTATTGATGCGATTCAGTAGCTTAGGAATGCAGAGAAGGAGGACTGGACTGATAACTAGAATCATAACATACTCTTGGCAGACTCAGAGGCAGAGCCAGGCTGAACCGGGCACTGTGAGGCAGGAAGTAAGTGAAGGGTCAGGAATACAGGTGGGGGCTGTATCGCTCCTCAGCGAGGGCTCAGGAGGCAGAAGCCGAATCTGATGTCCAGGCCCTTTTGAGGCCTAGAAACGGGGACTTTACAATGAAATAACGTGCACACTGAGAAACGCGGCAACGTGACTTTACATAGGCCTGATATTCGTAGTATTCACGAGGACTGGAAACAGGCATACTGGAGATGGACACAACTATAATTGCGTCTTTAATCGGACATGGGGAATACATATGCATATTAATCATGCACACATAACATAAGATGGAGGACACGTAGGGACACAGAACATGACAAAATTTACTTTTCCACATTCTGCTAGGCTCTTACCTTCACTTGATAATTCATATCCTAAAAACAGGACTGTTAGATGGGCAATTCGTGACTTTTTAAAGTTGAATTTGTAACCCTCAGCTGCAAACCCAAGTATTATGGTGTTCACTCTTTTCAAGTGTGTCTCCAGGTCATCATCTGTGAGATAGATGTCATCGACATAAGATAATGCCTCATTATCATATATTTGTAGTAACTCTGTTACCCTTGCTGAGAATAACCTGGGCTATTCTTGAATCCCTGTGGGAGTCGATAGAAGTTTTTTTGTGAACCCATTATTGAGAACGCGGTCAAATACCTGCTCTCAGGTGCAATGTTTTGACAAAAGAATCCATTAGAGATGTCTAATGTCGTATTGTATTTTTTGCGCACAATGTTATTCATTAGTGCTGCACTGTGTGAATTTTGTACTGCAAATGTTTTGCAACAGGAGTTTAAGTGTCTGTAGTCCAAAACTAGACAATATGAATTGTCTGGCTTGGAGACAGGAAACAAAGGATTGTTCATTTGTGAGGTGCATGTTTCAATCACCCCTTGGTATTCAAGTTGGTCTAAGATCTCCCTGACTTGCTTTTTAGCTTCTTGTTTAACTGGATACTGCCTTTGTGCAGTGGGTTGACTTTTTAACTGGATTTTGTGAGGAGGAGAGTTCTCATCCCATCCTACATGGTTTTTATATAATGCAGGAGCTTGGGCTACTGCCCATTTTCTTGCAAGTGTATATTTTCTATGAATTGGAATATGATTTGAGAAGGCAGGCATAATCATTTCTTCGCCATGAGGGCACTCCCTGACAAACTCTGGTGGCCAGTCTTTCACAGCTAGAAGGATGTCATAGCCTTTTGAAAGGTTATCCCAAAAGAGACCCCTTACTTTCCTAGTCTTATCTCCCTCTATACGTAATGTTATTTCGTATATTTTATGAGGTTTGCTAACTCTGGTATCTGCAGTTTCCACTTGAATGTATTCATTCGTGTCCACTGTCTCCAGAAGATTCATCAGGATCTTGCGAGCTATGGTTACTTCTGCTGCGCTGTCTAGCATTGTCTGGGCCCACTCTCCGTTTTTCAGTTGTGTCTTCAGTATCCTCGGCATGTTTAATTATTTTAATACTGGCTACCTTCTTTCTTGGAAGTTGTAATTTTTTACTTTGATGAGCAGGTTCCTTGACTTGACGTGCTCTTCCCTGTCTTCTGACCGTCCTCTTCTTTCCGATTTCTGCGAGGAAGTCTGAAAAGATCGAGAGGGACGTGTATCAATATCTTGATATCTATCAGGTTTTTTCAAATTATCCCTATTTCTAAGGTTGTATCTTTTCTCAGAGGGCTCCCTCTGGGAGACTTGTTTCCTCGGTCAGGAGATCTTTCTCTTCGTTGAGGAGAGCTTCCTCTGGACTGGAATCTTTTTTCTTTGGGAGTGGATTGTTTATTACCATCCCAACTCTTTTTTGGAGTATTTAGATTATTTTTAATAAATGTTTTTTCAGGATTTTCAGTTAGTTGGGGTTTTACTGGTTTCCCACCCAAACTATCTCTTCCTAGTTCTTCATAGGATTTTTCTATGATTCTGGCAAGTTCAAATGGTTGTTCTGCTATATCTGTTTCTTTCAATTTCTGGCGGATCGCCACAGATGCTGCTTCTCCCTTTTTGAATCTGTCTCAGTACATCTGGTATTACCGCCATGGACGGAACACCATGTGTTTTTGTGTAGATGGAAGCAAAGACTGTGCCCCAAGTGTCACAGTCTTCCACATGTGGTGTGATCCCCATTGGAAGACAGATAGTCAGAATTCTGTGTTTCTCAGTAGGCGTAGTATCAGGAAATACTGCCTCTATTTGAGTTATTTTTTGTGCTAACCAGAATGGAATTTGTTCCCGTTTTGCGGGTATTTTACCAAGACACGATTGTATGTTCTGTGGTGTAATTTTGTTTGTTTTCCCCTGATGAGGGGTCAGCTGTGGAATGTTAATAGCTGGTTGGACTGTTGAAGTCCGCATTACATATTGGACTAATTGTCTATGTATTTTAATTAGTAATTTTAGCTGAGCTAAAAGTTCCCGGTCTGACATTTTAGCAATGTCTGGATGTGTTGTGTAGCTGGCTAGAACCGGCCACGTTGCTCCTGGTCTACCTAGTGGACCGAGCCTGGTGATGTGATTTTTATGTTTTAGGGTGCCTTTAAACCAGAGCAGGTGCTCTTGGTAATTTAACGGGATTTCAACCTCCTCGAAAGGAGTGTATTCATCCAGAGGTTCCTCTATTTTGTAATAGTGGAATTCGTGTGTTACAGCGTTTGCTGCTGGAAAGTTTATCCATGAATAGAATACCTCTGTCTGCCGATATTCATGGGCCTCTACCACGAATATGACTGTACCACCTTGTGATGTCAGTCCATTTTCTATAAGTTTAATAGTTATTGTGGCAATACAATACATGTAGTGTAGTTCTTATTATATTTGCCGGGATGATAATTGCACCCGGTCATTTTCATTAAACCCTGTAACATCGAAACCCCGTTGATTCGCATCTACTGCAGTTTCACCGGTTTCGTTGCTGTCGCCGTTAGTTGACATAGTTTTAATGAAAGTTTGCAGAGCAGGTTTCCAAGGAAAAACAGATTAGGTGCGCAATATTTTGGAACACTGTATCCGTCAACGTTGACTAAACCAAAAACTATACATAGGAATCTCTTCCTACTAAGTTCTGGTGGATTTTAACCTTTTACCCACTCCAGACGTCTATTGGAGTTTTTACGGGAAAAGGGTCTGTGTGAAAAAGCACAACTGAGTTACTCTAACGTCTTGCGTTAGATTTATCGCCTTACCAAACGTTGGGCGCCATGTAGTGTAGTTCCTATATTCCCAATAGGCTCTGCGCATTGGAATAATATACACAGCAGTTTAGACGTAGGACTGAGGTCATCTAGGTCTCTACTGACTATGTTAGACTTAATTAGTTTTGCCAGCTAGCTCAGAGGTCACTAGAAACTTTCTCGAATAAACAAGGAGGAGTTTAACTTCCCTGGATAGACAAGAAGGGATTAGCTTCTGGCAACCATAAAACATGACAACTTTACTCCCTCAGAATAAGAGTGTATCTCTAGAGTCGTGTGAAAACAATAGACAGCTATTTCACTCAGTCAATTGTGCATACTTAGTTTCACCAGAGTGCAGAGAAATAGAGAGACGGGCGTTTTCAATAAAAGGTGTTATTTATTGAGCAGTCTTCTTTCCCATGCAAGAGAAATGAATTGCCACAATTGCAATACTTATAGTAAAGTAAAGTGCGTACAGTAAAAGGAGTATTATAAAATAATACTGTAGAAGCATTGATATGGTTTCTTAGCCATATGATACTTTAAAATGGGAAACATCCTTTACAACGCAACTTTTACCACGCAGTGCCTTTACGATGCAACTTATACAACGCAAACCATTACAACGCATTGCGCTGGGGGGCGCTCTAGGATAGGGAATAGGTTTAATGTACTATCCAACACCTTCCCTACTATCCACGGGGACTGGAGTTGGAATAGTAAATTAAACTATTCACTATCCAGCGCCCCAAAGCACTATGCGTTGTAATGGTATGCATTGTAAAACTTGCGATGTAAAAGCATGCGTGGTAAAAGCATGCGTTGTAATGTCGTACATCCCTTTAAAATAGATCAAATATATACATACATAAATACATTGACTAACGTACTAAACTGGTGCTTATAAATACGCCTACCCTGGTGTACCTGACCTAAGCCTAATACGTGGGAAGGAGTAAGTAAGTAGCAGTTTAAGTTAAGTTGGTTTTGCCAAGAATCTGAATCAAGAATTCTCTTTAAGGGTTTAGTCAGCTCCGTACCTGGGTAATAGAAAGCAGGAGGTCTGGTATCTCTCTCTCAGGACTCGATATCCCAGCAACCCGCAAGGGCGGCTGAAAACACCGGAGCTGGATTTTCTTGGCTGGAGAAAAAGACGGCGTCTCTCTCAGTGTGTCAAAAGGGAGGGGCGGTGTCCGTGGGCTCTCGCATCAGCTGGGCTCTCGGGCAAGTAGATAGCCGCTCTGCTCCAAACCACCGTGTGTTTGCTTAAGGCAACGTTGGTATATTTATACCTGGAAGGTGCCGGGTTTGACGTAAGGTTGGACATAAGACGTCAATAAAGATGTCACTAAGAACTGGCCGTTCTTTCAGTGCTCACAGGAGTTCTAGGACAAATCAAAACAGAAGCATGGAGATTTCCCAGGTTGCTGGAGGTTTGCTTTGTTTAAAGAACACGTTGTACTCTCTAGGAGTCTGGGGAAGTAGCCTTGCTTAATTTGGACTGCATGGGCTACGACTAAATATGGATATGATTCTTATGCCTTTATAAGGATATTATTTATTATAACCATATAAGGGCATAAATTAGGATTATCGAATTAGGGTCCTAGATAGAAATACAACAGAATGTCTCCGCCCACAACAATAGCACCCCAGCACAGGCCGTGAATTAGCCGCGCGTGGGCCGTCTGCGGCGGTTATGACGAGCTCAGCTCATCATGAGCACAGCTCCACTGTGCCTCATGACGAGCTGAGCTCGTCATAAGCATAGAAGGGGTTAAAAAAAATTCACCTTAAGAATTTCAATTAGAAAATGTGTTCTCATTGAAAACTGCTGTTGTTGTGTAATATATGTCACAATTGTGAATGGTCAAAGTGTCACCTATGCAAAACTTTGGAGAGGTTGTTCGGACTGTTCTACAGATATCAAAATCAGTGTGCACCTTGCAAGACTGCACATTGTCAGACAGTTATCTTGAACTATCTGTCAAAGAATAGTAAAGTATCAGACAAATGTCTACAATTGGAACAATTGACCATGCCTGCATCTAAAATTCGACACCTATACTTGTGTAACTTGATAAATTCTGTTCATCAACATCAAACAAGATGAACCTGGAAATTTTAGCTTTACAAAATATTGATGATTCTGCAGTGAACACTAAATTTCCAATTGTTGCCTGCAGAGACATATAAAAAAAACTGGAGATATTGTTCAGGAACTTAATAGCAAATTGGAGGAAGCAGACCTTCGTGTTGTGCCACATGTTCAGGGGGCTGTTCAAAATGGTTCCAATCGATTAATTGTACTGTGAAATGTCACAGATTTTATTATTGTGCTACTTAGATTTGTTGCAATGTTCATTTGTCAAGGATTGTCAGAGTTATGGATACGTTATGGAACAGGCAAGAAAAGACACTTAATCCCGCTTCATTTTCTGAACAAGAAACTTGACCCAGAGATGCCCAGAGTTCTTATCAAGGTACATATTCTTTCGGTGACAACACTATGAACAAAGCTTGAAGTTTTAACTGCTGAACCTGTGAAGTTTCTAAAGGGATTGGCTGTTACAGAACACGATTGTGACTTCAAAGAGATAGAAAAATGCTGCATGCATGTGTGGAAAATGATTTCTGACTGCATACATTTGAGGATCTTCGGAACAGTGAGTTCAAGAGATCAGTCCCGCTAAGAGACCTTCCACCAATGTCATATTCTGTGCGTGTACTGTATATGGCCTGGTGCCAAAGGCCACCAGGACTCCAAACACGCACAACGAAATAAATGCTCCTTTTAAACAAACTGTAATGTATTTTATCACATATACTTCATAAACCAAAGTTCATATTATTTCAATCATTATATATTACAATCATATAAATTTCATCTGTATATCAAAACATCAAAGCATCATTTGTTAAATCAATGAAACTGCAAAACATATTCAAAACATAACAAAAACACCCAATGCATTTCGGGGCCCTGCCCCTTCGTCAGGGGTCTGTGTAAGAAAAGAAGAAAGAGAAAGAAAAAGAAAACCGTATTACTTTTGGTGTCAAGGGGGACAAATGCGTTTGCGCTAAGACTTTCGTTTTTGACGTCTAGCTTACCTAGTGATTGTTATTTTTCGCGTTGCCAGTGAATGCTAATAGGGCAAGTAGTCCTCTTTTTTGATGTTCTATAGGAAAACCAAAGGATTTATTTGGTGCGAACAGGTGACTAATAGCAAATGAAATGCCATGTCTAGAATGAATTAAAGAGGCTCACCTGAATAAGGGAAACTGTGTCCAATCTGAAAAACGCAGATGGACATCTATAAGTATGTTACTCATGAGTGCTTTAAACAAAGATAAAAAAAAAAAAAAAAACGAGGAAATCGTGCATTTACCTGTGGGGTATGTGCAAGTTCTAACCCCCAGACAATCAATCTTGTCTCCAGAGTTGCCTACAAAACAATAGAATTCGAATAATGAAACTAGGTAAATTGCCAAAGGTTGGCTGCCATTATTACCGCTTTGAGCAGGCACATCAGCTTACCTGCGGGGAGAGTAGTATTACCGGTCCCGCTTTGCGATTTGAAGTACACACGTCCGTTCTACATAAAGAGAACGAGTGTTACTTACATTTAATGAGCGCTCGCTTAAAATGACAAAAAACGAAAAACGAAATGCGGAAAAACAAATTTCTATGCCTTACCGATTACCGGCCGGGATGTTTGTGAAATTCAACTCAATCCTAAACGTGCCGAGTGAGCCGCGGGTACTCGTTAAGTCCCTTTTCACTGTTCATTAATAGCTCCAACATTAAAGTAGGACTAGGAGCAAGAAGTGTCGGCCATTTTAGAGTGGTGTTTTAGCAAGGACTGCTTAAAGTGAATGTATACGAAAAAGTTGTGAGGGAAAATGATAGAGGATGGAATAGTGAACATGAGAAATGAAGTCGTCCCCCTGCCAATGCCAAATAATTCCTGCCTATTTACAAACTAAATGTCACCATTTAGATCAATATAGCAATCACATCATGAAATGTACAAAAAATACACGTATGAATTTATAACAATGTTGTTATTCAGAAAGTTAATGTTTGATAATGAATGTGTGCCATCGTGTGTGAGTTTCCCTAGGGTTCTGAGTTAATGTGCTTTAAAGAAAACATGCCATGTCCATTTTGTCATTAAGCCCAAAGGGGGTCAGTGTTTGTAGTTTACGAATCCAGAAGGCCTCTTTTTGAAGTAAGATCTTTGAGTTATCCAAACCCAAACGTTGTGGGAGTAATTCAATCACCTGAAATCTTAGTTGGGCAATAGTATGGCCAGCTTCCCACCAGTGTTTTGCGAGTGGTGATGTGTAATTCTTATTCCTGATGCGGCTCTTATGTTCTGACAGTCGCAATTTCAACTTACGCTCAGTTTTGCCGACATATAGAAGGCCACATGGACATTTGATTGAATATACAACAAACTCAGAATTGCAGGTCGTGTTGTGCCTTAATTGAATTTTTTCGCCTGTCCGAGGATGTAGCAAGATATTTCCCGGTATTATATTATTGCAATTTTTGCAATTATAACAGCGAATAGTTCCTTTGTACACTTCAGGTTGTTGGGTGATATCCATATGGCGACTTGGTTTATTGAGCAGTTCTTTGAGATTCTGGGCTCTCTTGTATGCAAACAAGGGTCTTTCACTGAATAAGTTGCCAAAGTCTTTCTCTACTTGAATGATCTCCCATCTTTTCAAAATGATTCGCTTTATATCTCTGGAAGCGGTGGAGTATTTCGACACAAATACCATTCTTTTATTCTCAGTTTTGAGTCTTTTTTTCAAAAGATCTGCCCTTGGAATAACCTTGATATGATCCACATGTGCATCCAGTAATTTCCGCGGGTAACCTCTGTCTAAATAACGTTGCTTTTGTTCTTCAATGTGCCTATCACAGCTGGTTTTGTCAGAAGATATTCTTTTTATTCTCATGAATTGTGAGACCGGTAAGTTATTGACAAGATTTGAGGGGTGAAAACTTCCATAAAGGAGTGCAGTGTTTCTATCAGTAGGCTTTTTGTAGAGGGTTGTATTGATGGAATTTTCACTAAGTGCAACCCAGACATCCAAAAACGGTAAAGCTTCCTTACTGATATTGTGCGTGAATTGTATCCTTGGGTTAGCAAGATTCAAGCTCTTGATGTTTTGGATAAGATCCAAGACTGGTCGTTTCCATATAATGAAGACATCATCTATGTATCTCTTATAATACACTAGGCCTGCTTGCCAAGTGCTATCTTCCAGAATATAATCGAGCTCAAATTTCGCCATGAAAATGTTCGCGTAAATGCAGGCCCCTGGAAAGCCCATGGCTGTTCCAGTGAGCTGCAAGTAATACTCTTTTTCCCATGAGAAGTAACTGTTGGTCAAACAAAATTCTAACAACTGTAGAATTAAATATTTCAACTCATCCGGCTTGTCATCTAGGAGTAAGGCCCACTCAATTGCTTCTAAGCCTTCCTTGTGAGGAATCGATGTATAAAGGGCCGTGACGTCAATTGTGCATAGGGTCCAGTTTCCTGTATCTGTCGTGTCAATGGTTGAAAGACTTCGTAAGAAATCTGAGGTATCTTCCAGATAAGTCGGCCACTTTTTGATGAAGGACTGCATATGTGCATCGATAAAGATGCCCAGATTCTCGAAGATGGAGGCACATCCCGAAACTATCGGTCTAAATGGGGGGTCTTTCAAGTCTTTGTGCACTTTCGGTAAGAAATATATCCTTGGTCTCCTTGGGTATATTTGCCTCAGATACCGCTTGGTTGTGGTGTTTATCCAGCCTAGTTCTTCGAATTTGTCTAATAGTCCATCTAGGTTTTTGGCTATAGCATTGGTTGGATCTTCGTCCAGTTTGGCATATGTATTTGCATCTTGCACATGTTCTAAACCCTTTTTCACGTAGAATTCGAAGTCCATTATCACGAGGCTTCCGCCTTTGTCTGCCTTTTGAATCATAATCTCTTTGTTGTTGGCCAGTGCGTGTAGAGTGCTATATTCTGCTCTTGTTAGGTTATTTATGTTTTTCTTGTATTGAACTTTACTCAAATCCATTTTGACGAGTAACTCAAATGTGTCAAGACTTTTATGAGAAACTGGAGCCATGAAGGTGCTTTTAGGTTTGAACTTAATGGAAGTGTTATCTTCATTTTCGATGGGATTAAGCACTGTGAAAAAATGTCTGAGCCTTAGGACCCTCATAAATTTGTAAAGGGCTATTTCACTCTCAAGTTGGTTAGTAAGATAGGTGTGGACGAAAGATGTGCCTTTGTTAAGCAAATGTTCTTCTGTTTTTGTCAATTGGTAGCTGGAAATATTAATTACAAGGCTTTGGTCTGGCTCCTTAGGCCTAATTTCTTCTTCTCTACCTCCTTTTCCTTTTCCTTGTCCTCGTCGCGTCTTCTGTCGCTCGTTACTGATGGTATGTCCGGAGGTTTGGGTGGTGTGATATCCTTGTCTAAAAAAGAATCAGATGTTGAGGCTGACGCATCTGTTGTTATCCCTGTTTGATCTTGCTGACTCGACATCGACCCTTGTTGTTTAGATGTAGACTGTTGTTGCTTACTCATGGGTTGCCTAGTGGCGCTGGTGTCGCTATCTGACACTCCACTCTCTTCTGATGATGCTGTGTGTTGTTTCCTGGTTGTATAGCGCCTTTTAGCATAAATTTCAGCCCATGTATATGCTTCGTTCAACTTGTAGTCGATGGTGTCCCGTTTGAATTTGCGCAATTTGGTCTCTTGTAGCTCCTTCCCGTATTTGTCAAGTTTAATCTCAAATTCTTCTAGGAATTTACTCCATGGTTCCTCCTCTATTCTTTTAGACAATTCGTTTTTGACGTTGAAGATCTCCTCCTCCAGCTCTTGGATTGTTTTGGCCAGTTCTTCTACCAACAACAGTATGAGATCTAATGAACACTTGTTGAGAATCTCAAACCATTTATTCATGAATTGTGGGTTGTTGTTTAATCTGTATAACATAGGTCTAATTGCTAGTCGTAGGCCCCTGGGGATCCGACTCACACGATGGTATTGAATTAGTGTGGACGCATGTAGACGTTGGTTCAATTCACGTCGCGTCAGATATTCAAGTTGTTTTAACTGTTGCGCGGTTGATCCTCCTTGAGTATCAAAAGTTTTGGTTTCCTTTATTAGTTTGTAGATTTGAGAGGCTTCTTCTGCAGAGTATCCTCTAATGTTAGCTCTGTTATCTGTGATTCCGGCTATAGATTCAAACGACATTATGCAGTGGTGCAAGCTCCCGTGTTGCAGTAGAGCTATAAAAATGTATGAAAGGGGGCTGCACTCAAATATTCCAGCTTAATACAAGTTTAAAACAATGTGTGTGCTGTGTTGGGATTAGTGCCTGCACACTATGAATATGTACTGTATATGGCCTGGTGCCAAAGGCCACCAGGACTCCAAACACGCACAACGACAGAAATTAGGCCTAAGGAGCCAGACCAAAGCCTTGTAATTAATATTTCCAGCTACCAATTGACAAAAACAGAAGAACATTTGCTTAACAAAGGCACATCTTTCGTCCACACCTATCATACTAACCAACTTGAGAGTGAAATAGCCCTTTACAAATTTATGAGGGTCCTAAGGCTCAGACATTTTTTCACAGTGCTTAATCCCATCGAAAATGAAGATAACACTTCCATTAAGTTCAAACCTAAAAGCACCTTCATGGCTCCAGTTTCTCATAAAAGTCTTGACACATTTGAGTTACTCGTCAAAATGGATTTGAGTAAAGTTCAATACAAGAAAAAAAAAAATAACCTAACAAGAGCAGAATATAGCACTCTACACGCACTGGCCAACAACAAAGAGATTATGATTCAAAAGGCAGACAAAGGCGGAAGCCTCGTGATAATGGACTTCGAATTCTACGTGAAAAAGGGTTTAGAACATGTGCAAGATGCAAATACATATGCCAAACTGGACGAAGATCCAACCAATGCTATAGCCAAAAACCTAGATGGACTATTAGACAAATTCGAAGAACTAGGCTGGATAAACACCACAACCAAGCGGTATCTGAGGCAAATATACCCAAGGAGACCAAGGATATATTTCTTACCGAAAGTGCACAAAGACTTGAAAGACCCCCCATTTAGACCGATAGTTTCGGGATGTGCCTCCATCTTCGAGAATCTGGGCATCTTTATCGATGCACATATGCAGTCCTTCATCAAAAAGTGGCCGACTTATCTGGAAGATACCTCAGATTTCTTACGAAGTCTTTCAACCATTGACACGACAGATACAGGAAACTGGACCCTATGCACAATTGACGTCACGGCCCTTTATACATCGATTCCTCACAAGGAAGGCTTAGAAGCAATTGAGTGGGCCTTACTCCTAGATGACAAGCCGGATGAGTTGAAATATTTAATTCTACAGTTGTTAGAATTTTGTTTGACCAACAGTTACTTCTCATGGGAAAAAGAGTATTACTTGCAGCTCACTGGAACAGCCATGGGCTTTCCAGGGGCCTGCATTTACGCGAACATTTTCATGGCGAAATTTGAGCTCGATTATATTCTGGAAGATAGCACTTGGCAAGCAGGCCTAGTGTATTATAAGAGATACATAGATGATGTCTTCATTATATGGAAACGACCAGTCTTGGATCTTATCCAAAACATCAAGAGCTTGAATCTTGCTAACCCAAGGATACAATTCACGCACAATATCAGTAAGGAAGCTTTACCGTTTTTGGATGTCTGGGTTGCACTTAGTGAAAATTCCATCAATACAACCCTCTACAAAAAGCCTACTGATAGAAACACTGCACTCCTTTATGGAAGTTTTCACCCCTCAAATCTTGTCAATAACTTACCGGTCTCACAATTCATGAGAATAAAAAGAATATCTTCTGACAAAACCAGCTGTGATAGGCACATTGAAGAACAAAAGCAACGTTATTTAGACAGAGGTTACCCGCGGAAATTACTGGATGCACATGTGGATCATATCAAGGCTATTCCAAGGGCAGATCTTTTGAAAAAAAGACTCAAAACTGAGAATAAAAGAATGGTATTTGTGTCGAAATACTCCACCGCTTCCAGAGATATAAAGCGAATCATTTTGAAAAGATGGGAGATCATTCAAGTAGAGAAAGACTTTGGCAACTTATTCAGTGAAAGACCCTTGTTTGCATACAAGAGAGCCCAGAATCTCAAAGAACTGCTCAATAAACCAAGTCGCCATATGGATATCACCCAACAACCTGAAGTGTACAAAGGAACTATTCGCTGTTATAATTGCAAAAATTGCAATAATATAATACCGGGAAATATCTTGCTACATCCTCGGACAGGCGAAAAAATTCAATTAAGGCACAACACGACCTGCAATTCTGAGTTTGTTGTATATTCAATCAAATGTCCATGTGGCCTTCTATATGTCGGCAAAACTGAGCGTAAGTTGAAATTGCGACTGTCAGAACATAAGAGCCGCATCAGGAATAAGAATTACACATCACCACTCGCAAAACACTGGTGGGAAGCTGGCCATACTATTGCCCAACTAAGATTTCAGGTGATTGAATTACTCCCACAACGTTTGGGTTTGGATAACTCAAAGATCTTACTTCAAAAAGAGGCCTTCTGGATTCGTAAACTACAAACACTGACCCCCTTTGGGCTTAATGACAAAATGGACATGGCATGTTTTCTTTAAAGCACATTAACTCAGAACCCTAGGGAAACTCACACACGATGGCACACATTCATTATCAAACATTAACTTTCTGAATAACAACATTGTTATAAATTCATACGTGTATTTTTTGTACATTTCATGATGTGATTGCTATATTGATCTAAATGGTGACATTTAGTTTGTAAATAGGCAGGAATTATTTGGCATTGGCAGGGGGACGACTTCATTTCTCATGTTCACTATTCCATCCTCTATCATTTTCCCTCACAACTTTTTCGTATACATTCACTTTAAGCAGTCCTTGCTAAAACACCACTCTAAAATGGCCGACACTTCTTGCTCCTAGTCCTACTTTAATGTTGGAGCTATTAATGAACAGTGAAAAGGGACTTAACGAGTACCCGCGGCTCACTCGGCACGTTTAGGATTGAGTTGAATTTCACAAACATCCCGGCCGGTAATCGGTAAGGCATAGAAATTTGTTTTTCCGCATTTCGTTTTTCGTTTTTTGTCATTTTAAGCGAGCGCTCATTAAATGTAAGTAACACTCGTTCTCTTTATGTAGAACGGACGTGTGTACTTCAAATCGCAAAGCGGGACCGGTAATACTACTCTCCCCGCAGGTAAGCTGATGTGCCTGCTCAAAGCGGTAATAATGGCAGCCAACCTTTGGCAATTTACCTAGTTTCATTATTCGAATTCTATTGTTTTGTAGGCAACTCTGGAGACAAGATTGATTGTCTGGGGGTTAGAACTTGCACATACCCCACAGGTAAATGCACGATTTCCTCTTTTTTTTTTTTTTTTTTTTATCTTTGTTTAAAGCACTCATGAGTAACATACTTATAGATGTCCATCTGCGTTTTTCAGATTGGACACAGTTTCCCTTATTCAGGTGAGCCTCTTTAATTCATTCTAGACATGGCATTTCATTTGCTATTAGTCACCTGTTCGCACCAAATAAATCCTTTGGTTTTCCTATAGAACATCAAAAAAGAGGACTACTTGCCCTATTAGCATTCACTGGCAACGCGAAAAATAACAATCACTAGGTAAGCTAGACGTCAAAAACGAAAGTCTTAGCGCAAACGCATTTGTCCCCCTTGACACCAAAAGTAATACGGTTTTCTTTTTCTTTCTCTTTCTTCTTTTCTTACACAGACCCCTGACGAAGGGGCAGGGCCCCGAAATGCATTGGGTGTTTTTGTTATGTTTTGAATATGTTTTGCAGTTTCATTGATTTAACAAATGATGCTTTGATGTTTTGATATACAGATGAAATTTATATGATTGTAATATATAATGATTGAAATAATATGAACTTTGGTTTATGAAGTATATGTGATAAAATACATTACAGTTTGTTTAAAAGGAGCATTTATTTCGTTGTGCGTGTTTGGAGTCCTGGTGGCCTTTGGCACCAGGCCATATACAGTACATATTCATAGTGTGCAGGCACTAATCCCAACACAGCACACACATTGTTTTAAACTTGTATTAAGCTGGAATATTTGAGTGCAGCCCCCTTTCATACATATACATATTCTGTGCGTGGGCACATTGAAAGAGCGTTCTACTTGATAAGAAGATGTGTACATTTTTTGGGTCATGCATATGTGGAGAAAGATCCATGTAAATTTGGTTAGGAAGATATTGATTGGGAGTTAAAACATAAGAAATGGCTAAAGCCTCTAACTACAGAACTTACATGTACATCTACTTGCAAAACCTGTACTACAAAAAGATGTCCCGGTCGATATGCTCCCCTCAAATGTTCAACATTCTGCAAATGTACTATGATTGCTGAAACAAAAAAATTAATTGCACTATAAAAATATGTCTAAAACAGGAGTGATAAACATAATTTATTTTCTTATTCAGATCATAAACATTGTTTGGTGTATACATAAAAGGTGTATACCTAAATGGATAATAAACCATTATTATTTGTTTCTTTTCTGTGTGTGTCTCTTCTTCCTCTATTATAGCCGCCATTTTGGAAATTGGTGGAAGGGTTGCTCTGATGAGTTATTTTCTGTCTCTACCACCAAGACCTATGTTTTGACACCAAAATGAGATATATAGGACTCATGGTTTCTGAAATATTGCATCATCACTGCAACACATCCACCATTTTTAAAAATGTCGTCCAGAAAAATTCAGCCTGGATCAGCAATGTCTACCCAAGCTGAATAACTTCTCTAATAGTTCAAAAACACAAATCCAAAATGAAAATCTCTGGACAACAATTTTTTACAGAGGTATATCAGGGGGCCGGGATGAGTTCTGTAGTACTGCACAATGGACAGTGTTGCAACCACCCATGTCTAATAAAAGCTGTGACTGCAACCAGTGAGGCGTAAGCATTTTTAGGAAGATACCTCCACTATCACATTTTATTCTTGTGCAAATCCCTCAAACAGGTCATTAATCTCAACACTAGTTCAAGAAAGTGCTGAAGTGGGTCAAAAGGGTAAGTCTTCTGTAAAGCAGCCTCATCACAACTCCTCTCTTACTTTTTTTTTACTGCTTTCACCTCAAAAGCATCACAGATATTGCAGCCCCCCCATATATGGAACATCATCCTACAAATAATGGATATGTCTTAAAAGTAATTTAATATTAATAAAATAATAACTATAATTAACTAAAACATACTTAAAAATACTTAAATAAGTTTAAAATGATTAAATAATTAATTTAAGTAATATACATACAATTAGATTTTTTATATATATATTAACACTATATTAATAAAACAATATATTATTTTTACTGTAGGATAGCAGGAGGGTAAAATTTACTATTACCACTCCAGCGACTGCAACAGTAGGGTAAACGTTGGATAGCGTAGGGGTAAAAATCACTATTCGCACTCCAGTGAGTGCAACACTAGGGAAAGCGTTGGATAGCGTAAGGGTAAAAATTACTATTCCCACTCCAGTGAGTGCAACAGTAGGGAAAGCTTTGGATAGCGTAGGGGTAAAAATGACTATTCCCACTCCGTGAGTGCAACAGTAGGGAAAGCGTTGGATAGCGGATGGGTAAAAATTACTATTCCCACTCCAGTGAGTGCAACAGTAGGGAAAGCGTTGGATAGCGGGAGGGTAAAAATTACTATTCCCACTCCAGCGGGTGCAACAGTAGAGAAAGCGTTGGATAGCGTAGGGGTAAAATCTACTATTACCACTCCAGAGAGTGCAACAGTAGGGAAAGCGTTGCATAGCGTAGGGGTAAACATTACTATTCCCACCCCAGAGAGTGCAACAGTAGGGAAAGCGTTGGACAGCATAGGGGTAATAATTACTATTCCCACTCCAGAGAGTGCAACAGTAGGGAAAGCTTTGGATAGCGTAGGGGTAAAAATGACTATTCCCACTCCAGTGAGTGCAACAGTAGGGAAAGCGTTGGATAGCGGATGGGTAAAAATTACTGTTCCCACTCCAGAGAGTGCAACAGTAGGGAAAGCGTTGGATAGCGTAGGGGTAAAAGTTACTATTCCCACTCCAGTGAGTGCAACAGTAGGGAAAGCTTTGGATAGCGTAGGGGTAAAAATGACTATTCCCACTCCGTGAGTGCAACAGTAGGGAAAGCGTTGGATAGCGGATGGGTAAAAATTACTATTCCCACTCCAGTGAGTGCAACAGTAGGGAAAGCGTTGGATAGCGGGAGGGTAAAAATTACTATTCCCACTCCAGCGGGTGCAACAGTAGAGAAAGCGTTGGATAGCGTAGGGGTAAAATCTACTATTACCACTCCAGAGAGTGCAACAGTAGGGAAAGCGTTGCATAGCGTAGGGGTAAACATTACTATTCCCACCCCAGAGAGTGCAACAGTAGGGAAAGCGTTGGACAGCGTAGGGGTAATAATTACTATTCCCACTCCAGAGAGTGCAACAGTAGGGAAAGCGTTGGATAGCGTAAGGGTAAAAATTACTATTCCCACTCCAGTGAGTGCAACAGTAGGGAAAGCTTTGGATAGCGTAGGGGTAAAAATGACTATTCCCACTCCGTGAGTGCAACAGTAGGGAAAGCGTTGGATAGCGGATGGGTAAAAATTACTATTCCCACTCCAGTGAGTGCAACAGTAGGGAAAGCGTTGGATAGCGGGAGGGTAAAAATTACTATTCCCACTCCAGTGAGTGCAACAGTAGGGAAAGCTTTGGATAGCGTAGGGGTAAAAATGACTATTCCCACTCCGTGAGTGCAACAGTAGGGAAAGCGTTGGATAGCGGATGGGTAAAAATTACTATTCCCACTCCAGCGGGTGCAACAGTAGAGAAAGCGTTGGATAGCGTAGGGGTAAAATCTACTATTACCACTCCAGAGAGTGCAACAGTAGGGAAAGCGTTGCATAGCGTAGGGGTAAACATTACTATTCCCACCCCAGAGAGTGCAACAGTAGGGAAAGCGTTGGACAGCGTAGGGGTAATAATTACTATTCCCACTCCAGAGAGTGCAACAGTAGGGAAAGCGTTGGATAGCGTAGGGGTAAAAATGACTATTCCCACTCCAGTGAGTGCAACAGTAGGGAAAGCGTTGGATAGCGGATGGGTAAAAATTACTGTTCCCACACCAGAGAGTGCAACAGTAGGGAAAGTGTTGGATAGCGTTGGGGTAAAAATTACTATTCCCACTCCAGAGAGTGCAACAGTAGGGAAAGCGTTGGATAGCATAGGGGTAAAAATTACTATTCCCACTCCAGTGAGTGCAACAGTAGGGAAAGCTTTGGATAGCGTAGGGGTAAAAATGACTATTCCCACTCCGTGAGTGCAACAGTAGGGAAAGCGTTGGATAGCGGATGGGTAAAAATTACTATTCCCACTCCAGTGAGTGCAACAGTAGGGAAAGCGTTGGATAGCGGGAGGGTAAAAATTACTATTCCCACTCCAGCGGGTGCAACAGTAGAGAAAGCGTTGGATAGCGTAGGGGTAAAATCTACTATTACCAATCCAGAGAGTGCAACAGTAGGGAAAGCGTTGCATAGCGTAGGGGTAAACATTACTATTCCCACCCCAGAGAGGGCAACAGTAGGGAAAGCGTTGGACAGCGTAGGGGTAATAATTACTATTCCCACTCCAGAGAGTGCAACAGTAGGGAAAGCGTTGGATAGCGTAGGGGTAAAAATGACTATTCCCACTCCAGTGAGTGCAACAGTAGGGAAAGCGTTGGATAGCGGATAGGTAAAAATTACTGTTCCCACTCCAGAGAGTGCAACAGTAGGGAAAGTGTTGGATAGCGTTGGGGTAAAAATTACTATTCCCACTCCAGAGACTGCAACAGTAGGGAAAGCGTTGGATAGCGTAGGGGTAAAAATTACTATTCCCACTCCAGTGAGTGCAACAGTTGGGAAAGCGTTGGATAGCGTAGGGGTAAAAATTACTATTCCCACTCCAGAGAGTGCAACAGTAGGGAAAGCGTTGGATAGCGTAGGGGTAAAAATTACTATTCCCACTCCAGAGAGTGCAACAGTAGGGAAAGCGTTGGATAGCATAGGGATAAAAATGACTATTCCCACTCTAGTGAGTTTAACAGTAGGGAAAGTAAAGATTTAATATATGAATAAAAATAAATTAAATATCAATACCAATAAAAAATTAATTAAAATAAACTACCAATTTAAAATTATGTAATAATTAATCAATTAAAAATACAAATAAATATTAGTTATTAAAATTATTTTCCTATTAATACACATTAATTACCAATTAACGATTAATTAACAATAAATTAAAAATAAATACCAATAAATAAATAAAAATTATTTATTCAATTACAATTAAATTACTTCCCACCCTATTTCCCTATAAACACAGAACCCGCTACGGAAAATAAATTAATAAAATTAACATAATTATCAGTTAATCAATTAATAAAAATTAATTAACAATTAAAAATTCATGATTCAAATTAATAATTAATTAACAATTAACTCAAAATAAATACCAATAAATAAATTAACATATTTAATTAATTACAATTAAATTACTGCCCACCCTATTACCCTATAAACCCACAACCTGCTACGGAAAATAAATGAATACATTTAACGTAATTATCAAATTACCAATTAAAAATTAATTACCAATTAAAAATAATTAATTACAAATTAATAATAATTAACAATTAATTCAAAATAAATAACAATAAATAAATTAACATATTTAATTAATTACAATTAAATTACTTCCCACCCTTTTCCCCTTTAAATCCAAAACCCGCTACAGAATTAAATTACGCAAAAATTAAATAACATAACATAAAAGAACACTTTAAAAAATTCGATATCATTACAAATTCGATATATTTTAATACCTATATTATATACTTCGATATTTTAACTTCTATATTTTAAAAATCGATATTACATTACTTACCTTCAATTCGATATTTTTCACCACTATATTCTGTCCATTCGATATTTTGTCCATTCTATATTTTGACTTCGATATTAGTGCTATTCTATATTTTGGAATCGATATTATGTACGTATACCATATGGCGCTTTGACTTTCATTACAAGTCAGGTGTTGCGAAAATACCATGTGGAATTCTGCGTTGCCCAATCATATGTGGGTCTGTGTTGCCCAATCCTGTTTCAGCAGGGGATGGAGCATAAGATCTTATTTTAGCACCCAGAACAAATGTCTGATATGATCACTTGCTCACCCAGCACCTCCTCTCTTCCCATCTCAACTCACATGTACCATCTGCTCAGAGTAGGTGGTGAATGGGAAACCCCAGAGAAAGGGTAAATGTGATGTTGTGCTTGATAAAACCGAGTCTGCACAGTTATTACCCATTTCCATGGAGATCAACTCGTAAGTATTCCACTATACTTGTGGAATGTTACCACTGTACCGTAATCATGGGTGCAGAGTTTGCAGGCTGCCTGCACATCATGAGGGTCATAGTGCTGCCTAGGTAGCAGTATTTGAAACAAAGGACCACCAGATCTTTGTCACCATCCTCCGCACAGTATCAAGATAGAAGAATGCGGACTAGACTGGATCACAACTTAATTCATTAACTTGGATTTGTTCAAATCACCCATTCATCAGCCAAAAATGGAAAGTATCTAATGTATCCATCTTCTCTCACTTTTTCTTCATTGAATACGTGTGTCGCGAATTTAGGCAGCCACTAACCTGTACCCCAAGTTCTCCAATTACACACTGTCCACAAAAACTTCTCCTTGCTAAGTGTACACAGGAAATAGCACTGAAAAATATGACGGGTGAAGAAAAAAGTGAATGAACACTTGAGCTGTCTGGAATTGAATAGGACCTCTTGCTTCTCTGCAGTTGGTTCTACACAAGGAAGGAGTCAAGTTACAGCTTCTCTTCTTTCGTCTTTCGGCACAGACTGTACAAAAGTGAAAATGCACAACATTGAAATTTCGCACTCATGACCAACACAGAAATCATGATTAATTGTTTCAAATAGCTGCAATTTAGTTTCTCTTTATTTTTTACCTTTACACCTGCTAACCAGTCTCCATGGGCTTCAGCCCGCCCACAGGCTTCCCATTTGATTGCTCTATCGTCTGTCTCATATTCTTTGTCACCATTTGCTACAGGTATGCATAGGTATGCCACTTTTTGTATTTATCCCTCCCCAGAGCATGACCCAAGTATTTGTAAACATCGACTGCTCCTGATTTTACGACCATTTTAGTACCTACTTTTTCTTTCTTGTTCAGCACTATACACAGTGCTCGTGTTTTTACCAACTCCATCTCCTCCGTCTTCATCCACCTGCCCTCATGCCCCATCCACAGATCACTCACTGCCCATCAGTGCTTTTACCATCGTTGCTGCTTTTTGTTTCCCCCACCTCTTCCCTTCTGTCGTTGCTTACTCCTTTGCACTTCCCAGGGCTTGCCCCGCCCACAGATCATCTCATCTGCCATTACTGTTTTTCCCTTCATTGCTGCTTTCCATTTCCCCCACCTCCTCCGTACCGTCTCTGCTTGCTCCCTCACACCGCCCGGTGCTTGCCTTGTCCACAAATCAACCTTGCCCCCAATTCCATCACTGCTTTCCACCATCATTGTAGTCTGTTGCATTCTAGTGAGTGGTGCTTTTCTGCCTTTTAATGTCCCGTTAGTGTATAGCTGACATGCTGATTGGGGCAGGTGTGCACTGATGCTATTGTTTGGCACCAGTGTAGTCTCTGTTTATTTTCTGCATGTGTGGGTACTAGGTGTGTGCGTGTTTACACCATATGTGGTTGTTCGGAATGGTGTTTTGTAGCTGAAAAATCAGATCTCAAGTGAATAGGTATGCTTTTTCACAAGGCATATCAGAGCTTCTAAAGTACCTGTATTTTCTGCTGTAATTGCATTTTTAATTGCATAGCCACATTGCTCCTGTGTAAAATGATGAAACTGTGTGTTTGCTTGTTTCTTCTCATTTCATTGGGTGGGATTCTATTTCTTTATATTTCTTTCGTCGGGACACTTTCTTATTTTTTTCCACATTCCTGGTGAAGCGTTTCCATGTGCCATTGTTGCTTATTTTGAATTCTCTTCAAAGGAGCCAGGCTGAGTCTTGATGTCATCAAGGTTTGCCTGCCCCTCAGTGTCCATGGCAAAAGTAGCCCTTTTGATGTGGTTGCCATGCAATGTATTTCCTTATGTTCGCTACTGTAAACCAGCCTAACACTGTGATTCGTTCTGGGTTTTTATGCAGTTTTATATAGCACCAACACCACTCAAAGGTATTGGAGAGATTTACATTAGCACCAGCTACAGTTATTGTGCAGTTTTATAAAGCATCAACACCACCCAAAGGTATTAGATGATTTTACAGTAACACCGGTTGCGTTACACAAGGATAACTTTTTTTTGTTACCGACCGGTATTGGGCATTTGGGATGTAGATGAGGATTCGGTAAATAGCGAATCGGTATTTACCGATTCGGTATTTACCTAATCACCATTTACCGATTCGGTATTTACCGAATCGGTAAATGACATGTAGGAAGCACCTTGAAGAGTGCTTCTGTGCTTTAATGATTCGTTATTTACCATCAACTATTAGTTGGTGGTAAATAACAAATACCTCTGTAAATGAAAATCTGTGCATTTACACCTGTGCCATGTGACAGACATATATGCCCTTAGGGCATGTATGTGTGCCAAATGTGCACACAAGCACTATTCAGGGGTGCAGCAGGGTGTCAAAGTGACACCCTGCCACCCTTGACTCTTTCCCTATTTTACCGAATCGGTAATTACCGATTCGGGTAATTGACATTCATTCCTATGGGCCTCCAGGACCATAGGAAGGAATGGCAATTACCGAATCAGTAAATACAGATACGGTAAATACCTAGGGCCCGATGTAGGTAATTCCTATTTACCACTTCTTAAATACCGAATTTTACCGATTCGGTATTTAAGAAGTGGTAAATATGAAGGGGGGAGATGTAGGTATTTCAGAATCTGTAAATACCGAATCGTTAAGATTCGGTATTTACCGATTCTGTAAATACCGAATCGGTATTGCCCATTGATTCCTATGGGCTTTGAAGCCCATAGGAATCAATGGGAAATACCGATTCTGTAATTACAGAATCGGTAAAATTACCGAATTTGCAAGGGTGACAGGGTGTCACTTTGACACCCTGTTGCACCCCTGTTCCTGGCTTGTGTGCCATGTGACGCACAGACATGCCCTTAGGGCATGTCTGTGTGCCACATGGCACAGGTGTACATGCACAGATGTGCATGTACATTGGAATTCGTTATTTACCATGGAATAGTATTCCATGGTAAATAACGAATTCTAAAGGCCCTGTAACACTGTTTAATGTGCTACCTGCATAAGAAAATACAGATTCGGTAATTTTACCGATCGGTAATTTCACCGAATCTGTAAAATTACCAATTCGGTAAAATTACCGAATCTGTATGTTTTTCACAGCCCTACATACCAATGTCCAAATACCGGTCGGAAACGGCCGAAAATCGGTATTTTCGGCCTTTTCCGACCGGTATTTAGACACCTACATCTGGCCCCAAATCTTAACGATTCGGTAATTTTTACCGAATTATTACCTACATATTATTTACCAATTCTAAAATACCGAATCGGTAAAATTCGGTATTTTAGCATTGGTAAATCCTATTTACCTACATCTAGCCCTAAGTGATTTGCCCAGAATCAAGGTTGTTAAGCCAACACCAAAACTCAAACCCGGTTTCCCAGCTACATAGTAAGCAGCTCTGGAACCTACGCCACATCATCTCCCAAGAGGACACTACATCATCTCCCTAGCCTTGGCCTCAGTTCCACATTTTGTGATTACAGGCAAAACCCTTAATCTCCCAGAGGCTGACCGCATGTGCTGATGCCTTCCCTTCCACCTACCGCCCGTCGCTGCTCACCCCTGCGGAACTCTGTTGCACAGATCTCCTCCTCCACCAACTCTGTTTCTCACATTTGTTTTGTGCAGTCTTATATAGCGGCAACGCCACCTAAGGTATTGGAGCACTTTACACAAGCACCAGTTACCTTTTTGTGTGCAGTTTTATATAGTGCCAAAACCACCTGAAGGTATTGGAGTGTTTTACTTTACACAAGGACACATTCATGTGCAGCTCTGGCCCTTCCTCCACATCCTCACGGATGCCATATCATCTCCCTGGCTTTGGCCTCAGTTCCACATCTTGTGATTATGGATATTTCACTGAATCTCCCCATTTCTAAACACAACAAGCAGTAGCAAAGCCAGTAGGTTTCGCCTGTGCAGAATCTATTATTTTTAGGTCTCGGCTTGACAGCGCATGTTCTGTGCCGAATAGACACGTTGTGTTCTCTCTGTGAGCTTACAGGCTGCCCATCCCCTACCACTGGTAAACTTCAGTGCACACATTGACATATACCACCAAAATGCATATGCATATACACAAACAAATATATTCTTAAAAAGTTGTTAAAACACAAGCAGCACCTGTTTATTTTTATTTTTTTGCACAATACGAATGTACTGGAGTGCTCGCTCCATCCTCCGTCTTGCCATAGTGTGAACACAAGCCAATGGTATTGGAGCACTTCAAGCGCTCACTAGTTACATTCCACAATGACATATTTCTTTTTGACACAGAGCCTACTTCAATTAAGGTATTGTTTTACCACTTCATGGTTGCTTCCTCCCACCCTCTCCCGTCATTGCTTGCACATCTCCCCATTCACTCCTGCTTCCCTGTTTGACCCATCTCCCCACTGCCTCCCTCATTGCTGCTGCTTTCGTTTTTTTATGTTATTTGTACGATCTGATGTTTTGGAGCACTCGTTCCATCCTCTGTCTTGCCAAAGCTTAACCATAGTACCACTAAAATGCATGCTCGTGTACATTAATTAATGAATTTCTTAAAAAGTTGTTTTGCATGATCCAATGGTATTGGAGCGCTCGCTTCTCCTCCATCTTGCCATATCACGAACACAAACCAATGGTATTGGAGCGCTTTAAGTGCCCACCATTTACATTCCACAATGACACATTTATTTCTATTGCAAATCCTGCCTCAATTAAGGTATTTTTTTGCACCTTCATTGTTGCTTCCTCCCGGCTTCTCCCACCATAGCTTGCCCATCTTCCCATCCCCTCCTGCTTTCCTGCTTGACACATCCCCTCTACCTCTCTCTTCA
Source organism: Lissotriton helveticus (assembly GCF_964261635.1). Taxonomy (NCBI): domain Eukaryota; kingdom Metazoa; phylum Chordata; class Amphibia; order Caudata; family Salamandridae; genus Lissotriton; species Lissotriton helveticus. Next base: position 447,767,267 of record NC_136065.1, read on the forward strand.
CTGCTGCTTTTATTTTTACTTGTTTTTTGTACGATACGATGTTATTGGAGCACTTGTTCTGTCTTCCACCATACCATAGTGCTAACGCCAGCTGATGGTATTGGAGTGCTTTAAGTGCTAACCAGTTATATTTCACAATGACACATTAATTGTCATATGCAGGGGGAAGCGTAAGGGATTAGCCCAGAATCACAAACTGTTCAGCCGACCTGAGATTCAAACCTGGCTCCCCAGTTCCCCTGTCAGCAGCTCTGGCCGTTAAACTACATTCTTGCTTCACTACAAAGCTCCTAAACTGTTTCTCCAATATCACTGCCACTTTTGTTCAGCAAGACCCCGTCAACACTAAACAGGCATTAGTAAAACCAATAAATCTTAGCAATACCTGAACTCTTGGCCTTGTCAATGGGAATGTCTTTTAGCCATGTTGTATAGCAGGACATCTGCTCTTCAGAATGTCTGAAAGTCACTGAAAAAAGCACCATGATGCTGCCATTGCAGGCCATGTCATAGTGCTTTTTTGTGTTAGGAGGGGCAGTATAATAAATTCAACATGGGGGGTGCTGAGACTCGGTGTCAGCTCAACATCATGTGATTCTGGGCTTTCAGTGACTTTCAGCCATGCCAAAGAACAGATGTGCTGCTAGACAACATGGCTAAAATACATTCACATTGACAAGGTCAATAGCTCTTGCATTACTGTGACCTACTGCCTTTGCCAATGCTTGTTGAGTATGTATTTTCTCTCCTCAAAAAAATCTTTCCAAAACACACTTTCTTTTAGTAAATCTTTGATGTTCCTTTAACAAATAAAAACGTTATCTTTAAGTGTTAGTTCATTCATTGTATCAATGACTGTTTTCAAACAAACCACTTGTACTTTACAAATAAATCTCTCAATTATCTTGACCTTTGAAGTCCAATCATTATGAGAGCACCAGGCGTGTTTTTAAAAGATAAAAATCTTCCTTGATCCTCTTTAGTCTTTGGAAGGTATGAGCAAGGGGCCTTCAGGCTACAGGAAAATTAAGCGCAATGATATAGATGTCTGCTGGGCTCCAAACCGATAACTCTCTAACAGCGCTGGGGCTTCAAAACAGTAGCCACTCTTATGATGCTGCTTCTACAGGTGTTCTCAACAACGTTCACCTATTCCCAGGGTGTGCATAGTCTTTATAGAAATACCATGCCCAAAATGGCTGCCATTAGGAGGGCGAAGAAAACACCCAGATGTTCTAAGTAAGATGGTAAGAATCTTTATTGAATGATTAATAAAAACCTTTACAATCAACTACATAGTAAAGCACATGTGCAAAATGCGTAAAACGACACTTTTTGTGATAAAAAGGTTAATTAAAATTCAGTTTGAAATTGCAATGTGCCCATAACATTACCCAAAGAATGCAAGAACTGGAATACTGTATAATCAACAAGGTGCGATGGGTGTCATAAAAAAGTGAAAGGTGCCAGATAAAGGACCATTCTCCTAAAGAGTTCTGAGGGCAGTTCATATTTTTATAAAATTAACTTTAAGAGACATGACTTAACTAGCATGGAAGTCTAGATACACATATCCAAAAGTGCATGTTTGCCAGTTACAGTCGGCAGTTTTTGTGTCACAATTAAGGGTCCCCAGATAAAAGTTGATAAAGATCCCAGGAAATAGTCGTTTTTAACAGAAGAAGCCACAACAGATTTCTTTTAAAGAAGATTCCAGCAAGTAACTCAGATATCAATGATTAAGGACCAGTTTGTTAGAGTTCTGCCAGGGTTAGCTTTGCGTTTATGACACTCATAAAGCGGACACAGCTGCAGGCCAACCACACGTTGCTTCCGTTGAAGCAGGCTTTCACCGCCTGTCTACCTGTTTGTATCTGGCTTTCGGGCAGACGCGGCTTTAATAGCTGTCTTCGTTCCTCATCTAAGCCCTTGCAGATGCACAGTAGGTGTAAGACATCCTCTTTAGTCTTGCCACATAGTCTACAATGATTAGCTGTGTCTGTGCGTTTCCATGGAGGGAGATGACTCCGAATGGGTAAGATTCCCAACCTCAGAAGCAAAAAACATTCCTTCATGCGTCTCGAGATGCCTGTTCCTAGATATGTTTATGGTTTGCGCATCGAGTAACTCTGGATTACAAACCATCCATGAGATTTCCTACTTAGTGCTGCTTTGTCTTCTCTAACGGATACAATCTTTACTGATTTATTTACAAGATCCTTGAAGCTTTTGTGGGGTATACTGGTTTCCCATATGTCCTGTAAAGCAAGAAGCCTAATTGCTGACTGAAGGTAGGCCATGGCAGAACTGTCTTTTTTTAAATAATATCCTTCCATAAATATGAGTTCAAGGTGTCGGGCTCGGCTCCCTTTATTTTGTGCCAGCATTTAGCATAGGCATCTTTCAGCGTTGTTTCCTGCTAATAGATCCCAAAGTCTAGCCTTATTTGTGCTAGTGAAGTGTATTGTGGGGTATTGAATATTATTCTCACTGCCTTGGTGGCCACCTTATTCAAGGTGAACTCATCTCGCCCTCTCATCGATTCACTACCATAAGTGGTTGTAGGTAGAAGCCTAGCTCAAAGCACTTTTAGTAGAGGGATAAGATTAGGGCCTGTTCATTTGTGCTTGATTTTTTTTATTGAAGCTGACAATAAGGTCGCTCTGCCTCTGATAGCTGCTTTTTGTTTGCGATACGTGCCCTTCCTGTCGAATATTATTCCCAGATATTAATATTCGTCGATTGCCCCATCATCCAAAGGGGTTGATGTTTTTTGCTCCGCTGGTTTAATACCATGACTTTAGATTTTTCAAGGTTTATGCTTAACCTTTTCTTGCCTGCAAAATGGTCTGTTGTATTTATCAGGTGCTGCAGACCGACTGGAGTTCGTCTGATCAATATAAGATCGTCAACTACAGTAAATTTGAAAGTATTAAGCCACCCGGATTCGGAGGATGGTGGTTGCAGTTATCCAGCTCAGTAGAGAGATCAGACACAAAGAGGTTGAATAGGGTCGGGGCGAGGACGCAGCCCTGATTCAGCTCTTTAGTCCCCAGCGCCCAGGTTAATTTGGACCCATGTCTTAGAGTGGAGTGAAATTAGCTGATTCAGGGGGTTTGGTGCTATTTCCCACTCTGATAATTTAGCCCAGAGCTTTCCCCTGTCAATGCTATCGAAAGCAGCTTTGTAATCGATGAAGCAGACAAAAAATGGCTTGTTAATGGCTGCCTTGATTCGAGTGGCAGAGTGGTTTTGTGGTCGCCTGCGAGTTTGGCTGCTGATTGATTGAGCAGACCGACAGGGATATCTTTAGTTCCTGCAATTGGAGTTATGTTTAAGAAGCATTGATTGATCGGGACCCCAGCTATTGGAGTGCCTCACTCACAATTGTTTAAGATTGGAATTTCTACAAGTTATTGAATTCCCTCACGATTGGTCGTCTGTCTGACTAGAAAGTGTACGCTCAACTAACTCCTGTCCTGAAGATGACCGCGCAGTTTATATGCGGTTTAAACGCCGTCGACGCATTTTTTGGCCGTAATTTACAAAGGACACATTATTTTGTCTATGTTGTTCCTTTTTTGTAAAGAGAATGTTTGTCTGTTAGCCACCAGTTTGGCATGTGGATTGTATGGTTTTTGTTTTGCCAACTCTCTTTTGTGAGCGTTACTGTCCCCTCTGTATTTTGTATTTTTTATGACAGATGTGTATATGAATAAATTATAATTGTTTTTGTAAATTTGTTAAAGTAGTTATAGGCTTCTTCTTCTTTCTTCCCTTCTTCATTCAGCGCTTAACCTTAATGTTTAGTGTTTAAATGTTAAGTGTAACTCCTTGCTCACCGGAACCCTTGTTAGGTGCAACATGTTAATGGTTTTAGTCGCGTCTATTAAAAGCAAAAGGCAAGGATGTTTGTCGATGTCCCCATTCTTTTTTGAAAGCCTGTTTTATTGATGGGAATTAGGGCTTTTTCCCGAGCCCACGCGATAAGTTCTTCCAGTAGAAGGCCTGCGCGTAGTATTTGGCTTCGATGTCCATAACTGTGATGAGCTTATAATTCTTCAGATCAGTCTGACTGCCTTTCTTGTGTATTGGGGAACTAATGGATTCTTTCCAAAAATCTGGAATTCTTCCAGCTTCCATGATATTATAAAAAATGGGTAGAAGAGCTTCAGCCCAGTCATTTGGATCCTTCTTATAAATAATTGGTGGTAAACCGTTGGGCCCGGGTGCTCCCTCCTTTCGGCTTTTCGAGATTCTGTTCGCAATCTGTTTGTTTGAGAAGACGGGAGCGAGTACCAGAACTCGATGTTCTGAAGGCTACCGGTCGCATTGGCGTACTAATGTAGCTTGATTGATTTTGTCTGTTTCCATGTTAAAGTGAAGCTGAAGATATTTTGTCCAGATGTCCTCCGTTATATGGGAGTTTATTCCTGGGGCCATTGGGTTCTCTATATTGTTGACTGTGTGCCAAAACCTACCACTGTTGTTAGTGTTTGCGTTCTGTAGTAATTTTGCACATATTGTGTCATCATTTTCCTTTTTCGCTTGCCAGATGTTTTATTTTTGCGTGCCTTAAGCCTTCTTAAGTCTACCTGTACCTTATCTGCTGGACCATTTTGCAGGAGGCCACACATTGTTCTGTTTATTCCATGTTTTATTTGTCTCAGTTTGGCATTTAAAATTGTCAAAAGATTGATTCTTTGATTGTTTGTTGGCCTGCAGATTGCTTCACATTTGCTTTTTGACCATGTTTTTTCTTCCTCTGCATTTGTTTCGAGTTAGATGAATTAAACCTCTTGTTACATTTTTCCCATGCTGTTACCACATGGCAGTTTAATTTCCTCCCACCGTTTTTTTGATACTGCCAAAAGTTTTCCGGATCGCTCGTTTTGCATTTGATTCTCCTGTGATTTAGTGTGACCTTTGAAGTTGCTTCAGAAGTTGGATAAGTAAGTGCCATTTTGTGTTTGATGATCACTGTAATCCTGTGTTCCAATCCTGAAATCTTTTATTGAACCGAAGAGTGATAGAGATGAAAAGGTATCTATTTCAGTATTTGTGAAGGAGTTGTGGAAGGTTGCGGCTTATGGGCGGTCTCCTGTAAATCGACCGTTTAATGCTACCAGGGACAGACTTTCTAGATTTTTCAACAGATCTTTAGAGATCTTAGTTTGCTTGCCCCACTTACACTCGTCTTGAAGTGGGACCCCCCATGCTGATTGTCGGTCATTTGGCAAGTCAGCGCTCCCTGAAAAGGACATATTAAAGTCTCCCGAGACCATGTAGTTTAAAGTTTCCTCTTCGGAAATTAGTTTTGTTAATTCGGCAACAAGGAATTTTGCACCGTTTTCTTTTTTTACGAGGGTGTAGATAAATATTGACAAGTATTAACTGTTGATTGTCTTTAAGTCCTGCAATTTCCATATATATTGACTTTATTCCATTAGTAGAGGTGTTTTTGCTTGTTAGTTCCTTAAGGGTCGTTATGGTTTTAATCGAGGCGTATGTCGTGAGGCCTCCTTTCAGATAGCCAAATTTCGAGCTTCTAGGTGCTGGGAGATAGTATGCTTGATAACCTTGTTGCTGAAATGAGTCTTCCAACCATGTTTCTTGAAGGAGTATTAGATCAAACATCAGTAGGGCCTTATTCCAGGTGTTAGTTCCTAGGCCATTTACATTCCATAGCATAGTTTTAGGTTTTGAATATTTCTTCCCAGATCTACTCGCTGTCAGCTGTTTATAGATTTTGCTATCCAGGTCCAATCATTTAAAATATCTTTTCCACTAGTATCCTGTGCGCTCAGGGTGTTAGGGATGTTGCTCTCTGTGGCTTCTACTGAGGTACTGCGAGCCCATTTTAGCAACGAGCTAGTGGGACCGAAACTTCTCCTATTACTTGGCCTGCTGTCATTAGGCTCTTGTTGGAGTCAAAGTAATGGTTCTGGATAACCGACTGCGTGATGAAACATTAGTCGTATCCCCCAGACTTCTAATTGGTGCTCCTTTTAAGAATTTGTTCTGCTATTTCCCTTGTTGCTCAAGCGGTTTTTGTTTCTTCTATCTCCGACAGATGTTTAAACGTTTCAAATTCTACAGATTCCAGGTCTTGTGAACCAAGCCCAGCAAGATTCCTGATAGCAGTTAGTATTCGGAGAATGTTCCCTCTGTTTAGAAAATCGCCCGTCCTTTCGATTTATACTCTAGGGTAAACAGAATTGTCCTGGACGTCCCACGTCGGGAGATGTTCGGGGGAGTCCTGCAGCATGGGTCCTTATCCCTTCTCCGATCATTTGGGGATGTCTGTTTTTCTGGTTACGCTATTGCTGCTGTTTCTGACTGCGGTCCGGCGGGCGCTGAATTTATCGAGTTGGTCTGGATATTGATGGCAATGTTATTTGATGCCATTCCCTGGTCCTCACTATGTTGAGACATGGTATTGTTTCTTTCGTTAGGGTGGTCGAACATTGGGGCATCTAAACTCAATTGTAGGTTCTTTACTTACGCTGGTTTGATGGGTAGTTTGTCCGAAGTATTGATGGCTGCAATACCTGCCGCAGTTGTATCAGAGGTGGGTGAGAAAGCTTTTGACTCCAAAAGTGCTGCAGTTGCCAGAGTTTTTGCGCACTGATGGGTCTGTATTTTAATATATGGCTCCAATGGTATTCTTGACGATATTTTTGGAACCACCTCAAGGGTAGAGGTGGAAGTAGAAGTATAGGTTGAGGTAGGTGGATTTCCTGTAAGCTGAACTTTTTCTTTGTACCATTTTCCAATGTGTTTATCACTGTGCTCGACGTTTTGTTGATCTTTCCATGCTTTTGCTTCTACCCCCTCCTGGTCTAATATCACTTTTTTTGCTTTGTCTGCTTTTGTACAGGATAGTATTTCAATGCTGCCTCCTAGAGCAGATTTGGCCGGTATTCACTTGCCTATTGGAGTTCCAATTTCCGGGTGTAATGGGGTGGGGAGGCTCAATTGCTTGTTAATACTGAGGTTCAGCACTGCCACAGCGTCTTTCAGGAATGGAAATTTGGAGTATATTTTTAGGTTGGAAATAATTTTTATGTGGATTCATTGGTGACGGCATTGGTCTATCCATTACCCCATCTTTATCCACCAATGTACCTGAATTCTTATGGACTGCTGTGTCCACTGAGGCCTGAGTTATAGATTTAATGGATGTAATAGCCTGTTTTTTAGTTGGTTCTCCTAACATCTTATTTTTCCTTTTCCTGTTGTTAATGACATTTGTAACAGACTGGATCTCATGTTCGTCTATTGCTGTAATATGGTTATTGTTGTAGTTACTGTTATAGTTGCTGTTGAATATCATTGAATATTGTTAAATATCGTTAGTACTGTTGGCAGATGGCAGTTGTTAGTTGGCGCTAATAATTCTGTTAATAGAACCGTTGGTATTACACTGTTAATGTTACGCTGGGATGGAGTGCTCTGGCAAATTTATCTGGACTGTCGCTCCCGCTGAGGGCATTGATGGCTCTGCAAACGGAAGACACCAATCAAGGTCGAGGTGCTGGTTGAGGTACTGGTCCTGGTCCTGGTTGGCTGGTTGCCAGTTAGCTTAGTTGCTTGCTTGCTTGATTATTTTTCAAAAATGCTGGTTGTAATCAATGCAGCCCTGCTGATTGAACAAGCTGAGTTCATATGAAAATGAGTATGAATTCAGTCTAGAGCACTACTATAGAGATTAAAGCCCAGCAGAAGCCAGCGGGGGCCCAAGGAAAAGGAAACAAATTTCGTTAGACGCGTCTCTCTTCTCACTTCACCATAGGCCCTGCACTTTTCTGATAATAGTGCTTTTGCAATGAGCAATGAGCTAGGGTGCAGAAGCTCTGGAGCGTTTGGAGCGTTTGGAGGAGCGCTGGTGCTGATACTCTGGTGCTACTGGTGCTCCGAGGCAAGCAGGGCACACGAGGGCGATGTGATCCGCTAGACGCCGCTAGATGGCTGCCTCTGTGGTTCCCCCCTCGGGACTCCCAATTTTGCGGCCGCTCCCAATGGCAGCCACGCTCGCTCACTACTCACCGCCGGGGGTCTGGATCTGCCGGCGCTCTGACACCCAACTGGATTCAGTTGCTGGGCGGTGGCGTTACGGTGCTGATGTGGTATTAGTAGCGGCTCCCTGTCCTCCGCCGTACATCGCGCTGCTCTCTGCTGCTGCTCAAAGCTGCTGCTCCGGACTGCCTGCCTTCCACCTCGGACGTCTGACTTCCGCTTCTTCTCAAAGCATCCAGGCCATGCCAGGTTAAGAGTTGAGGCTCGACACCTGATGTTCTAGGGTTTTTAATGCTTTTCCACTACTTTCCTTCAATCATATGCCTTATTTAAAGATCTAATGCAATAGCACTTTTACTCCTTGTTAGCATCTAGATGGAAAACAATGTGGGGTAACCCAACTGGGTTAGCGGCATGACAACTTGGAACCACTTGGCCAAAGGATACAGTGTACAGGGATCATTAGCCATCAATATGCCAGTGACACCCATTTATAACAAACCTGAAGTCACTACATCTTTCCCATAAAACTAAACCCAGTAATAACTGCATTTTTTCTTCTACACTCAACACAATCACCATCTCCATTTGAAAAATGACTAAGACGTAGTGTGGGGTTTAGTGTGTGGACATTCCCCACACACTCAAACCCACTGCAAAATACAAATGCAAATTATATCCTGAGCTAACAAACATTAAAGAGTAAACATGAACAAATGACGAGTCGTGTGTATCTTCTTTTCTGCTTTTATTTCGCAGTAATCCTTCTTAGTGCAATCTAGCCGTTGCCAACACGTGTTTTGTCTTTAGTGGTTATAGACCACAGACTTCTTCAGGGCTAAAATAAGGCTCTTTGATCCTATTCATATAACCCCACTGCAAATAATTTAGAAAGTGCAATCCTTATAACTCCAAAGAACTCGTGTAGGCTAAACGCCGGTTATTCTTTTCCAAACAGGACGTTACTCTGTCTTCGGTGAAACACATGGTCTCTCTCTACATTTTGGAGTTTATTATTAGATTGCGGTACCATGAAGCTGGGAAACACAAGTTCTTTGGAGTTTTAAGGATTGCACTTTCTAAATTATTTGCAGTGGGGTTATATGAATAGGATCAAAGAGCCTTATTTTAGCCCTGAAGAAGTCTGTGGTCTATAACCACTAAAGACAAAACACGTGTTGGCAACGGCTAGATTGCACTAAGAAGGATTACTGCGAAATAAAAGAAGAAAAGAAGATACACACGACTCGTCATTTGTTCATGTTTACTCTTTAATGTTTGTTAGCTCAGGATATAATTTGCATTCATGTTTATAAGGTATTGACTTGTTCATACCTGTTTGGTTTTAGATGGATGGCCTAAACCTTATCCTTTGAGTTTCTTTTTATTGTTCACATTACATATGTTATCACCATAACCCAGCGCAATTATCATACAGCCATCTTACCACTGCAAAATAGTTTGGTTTCATTTGCGATCAGAAGATTACTGTGGTATTACACATCACCAGACTGATGAAAACTGCCTCCTTTCAACTTTTTCTCAGATTACTAAAACCATCCCTAAATCCAACTAACTTCAAAACACTAGCCAAGGGCCCATTCCTTTCACTCTTAGGCAATGAAGATACTCTACATGCAGTTGCATATCTTATCAAACACCTCGTACTACCCTATGAAAATAAGAATGGCCGTCTACAGCTCATTTCTCCCTCCCCCTCATATCCAGCACAGTGACTGGGAAGTCTGCTTTTTAGGAAAGAGTAGGACATTAAGGAATCTGCTGCATTCTTACAGCTGCTCGACCTACAGACTTTCACTTAATGAGAGTGCCTGCAGCCTAGGAATCCTCCTTACCTAATAAGGTTCATAAAAATAAGTGAATTTTGGCATGGTTGGCTGTCATGTCTGGTGAATCTTTCATATACAAACAAAAGTATTTACTTGGCCATCAGCATAGGTGGCAGACCTATTTTGAGAGATTTTTAGAAACCGTGGACATCATTTACGAGCCCCAGCGGCACTTTTGGGCCCCTGGAGTATCACTTTTTTGACGCTCCTGCGGCACAATGTGCCACAGCAGATTTACAAGGCCACGCAAAGCCACTTTGAGTGGCTTTCCATGGCCTTGTAAATATATATGCCCCTTTCACACAGAACACTGCATGAAAGGGGTGTTCCACAGGTGTTGCTGTGGGTGTTCCCACGCAACACCTATGGAATCTGAAGCATTCCCAGATTTACGAGGAATCAAAAACCTGGCAATGAGTCATATTCTAACGCCACCCTAGGGGTGGCATTGGGGAGGTGCAACAAGGATAAATATCTTTATTCCTCCTCTTTTTTTTCCTCTTTCTGTGTGTTCTGCATTCTGCAGCACACTTAGAAGGAGGAAAACAGCTCTTGTGATTGTTTTTGTGCAGGAAGAGAGACCTTCCTGCACAAAACCACAAACAAATAATCACCTCTACAGTGCAGGCAGCATGGCTCAAGGGTGTCTGTGTTGCATACGGCAGACCATTGTGTGCTAGCGCAGGGTACAAGGAAAAGGAATGCGCCATATGTCATAGATACGGTGCATACCTCCCCTTTTCTTTTGAGGCAGGGCAGCACCGCAAGTATTCTTGCAGCACTGCTCTGCGCCAAACCCTCATAAATGAGGCCCTGTATGTGGAATGTGATAGAAGTAAAATATCTGAGTACATGGAAGGAGAAGAAGCTAATTAATCTAGAGGGAGAAATAACATCTTTGTGATGATTAGTGCAGAGTGCACTTACCTACACTAGAAGAATGCTTCCTTCTGCCTCATACTTGAGCATGGGAGTGCAAAATAAACTTTAAAAGTATGGTTTCGCGCTGAAACATAACATTTAGCAACACTTTCACAATTTTGTTATTGAACATCCAGTTTTTCAATAAAATTCTAAACATGTCTTTTGTTATGTAAAATACAATTATACCAATAAATACAAAAAATTAAAATATGGACTTTCTGAAACCTATACAGGATTTCTTTTTAAAGTGACACAACTTGCAAAGGTGCTCCACGTGAGTCACTGCTAATTCATTATTTAATGAAATGTGTCATTCAAACAGTCAATAACAGGAGAGCTAAGCCATCTGCTGACAGGGGTATGAAATGAGTACACCCTCTGTTGTGTCTCTGAGGTAAATAACACTCGGACACTATGATACCTTTGAAGGAGCTTTATTTTTTGCTTCCATCCGCCAACTCGCCCCTACTCTAACTGCCTTCCCATTCCGGTTTCTGGCTCCTCCTTTTCCTGCTCCTCCCACGAATCTACTCCAAACACTAGACCGCTGCACACGATACTACATCTCCCCCTTTCTTAACAAAATAGAATTAACTTCAAACATGTTTATAGTTCCTTGAGCGGCCGCACAGGTCTGCGGACTGTCCGCATGGGTCATAGACGCGTCTCCGTTCCAGGCTCGGACTCAGTCCGCTCCTCAGGCGTCAGCAAGGTATAGTCTGTTGGAGACACTGCATTGTTCGATCTGTCGGTTGTCTTGACAAGAGCATCCTTGACTGCGGGAGTGTACCTTTGAAAGTGCGAGACATTGTGTGTGACCCTCTGGTTCTCAAATTCGTTGCGGTTTCCAATAGTCTTCTGAGTTATCCACTCATTTACAGATTCTGGCGCGATCGTGGTTGCCTTTTGTGAGGTGACAGTTGATGGCTCAGCTCGATAGCGGCAATCTGTCTTTCTGGTGGCTCTCGTTCGATTGACGCTCGATCTCCTTCATGAGTGGACGATGTTCTGGTTCTCTTCCGAACATCTGCATGAGATTTTACTTCCTTTTGTCTCTTCCGGTCGGGGGCAGCAATGTCCTCTTGTTCCGAGTCGTGCATACCAGACAGTAAGGCACTATCGGACATGGGTATCTCGGTTTGGTCTTGGAACTCATTTGTTGACTCTGTTAGTCTCACCCACTCCCACTCGCGTTTGGGACTGGTGGACTCTTTGATCATCCGGGCATGTGTATGTTTCTTTCTTATCCACACATTTTGCCTTCCTTGCTGAGTGGCAGGATAGTCCTTTCTCACCCGGTGGGTGCTGTCCTGTATATCTGTTTTCCTTCTGCAAGCGCGTTGAGTCAGCCTTGCTGACCCCTTCAGGGGTGCCGGTATATTCTTTATGTCTTGAAATAACTGTGACTGGCATGACGTGTTGTATCGTGGGGTGATCAAATATTATGAGTCATTGACGTGAGATATGCTGCTCTGGACGGGGAGAATGTTCTCTGATTCCATTGTGCATTCTGGTGATTGATGCCATGAGCATTGTAAAGACCTTGATTCGGTTAACCTGAGTGATCGTACAGACACGCTTTCTGAATTGGAGGAGCCTTTTGCTGATTTCCTTTGAGAACGTTCCTTTGAGAGTGTTTTGACTGATAAATTTCTTGAGCTGGTAGACTGTGATGACATGGTCCTGGAGTCGGAGTCGTCTGTGAGACATTTTTTGGGGTGTAGCTTTTGAAGTGTCCTTTGTGTTATTGCTGTGGATAGGTTATTTGCTAGCCACACGTTTATTTCCTTGGTCTGGTCCTGGCGCGTTTGGTCTCTGCCCCTCTCATATGACATTAACTGTCTCTTCCCAGTTTTCTCCTTGTCATGGATGTCTTGAGTGCATGTGCCTATCCCTTTTCGGTGCCTGAATGGCTTACCACGCCTCATGTGATTTGTTTCTTCTTCTCGCTTGTTGGGTGCACTGACGTCAGTGACACTTGTGTAGTGTGTCCTACTGCTTAATGCTTCCTCAGAAGTGTCTGCGACATTTGATGGGCAGTGGGTTGCTAGAGTGTATTCGTATACCGGTGTCCAAAGTTGGCGTGACTTGTCCACTCGTCTGTATTTGGTCCTTTCTACATATCCATTGAGCAGACTGTCATCTGTCTCCTTTGTGTGGTCTGTCTCACTTGATGCTTCTTCCGAATAGTTTGTAGTGTCTGTTGAATGATTCCTTGAAGTTATATCAGTGAGGCTGTCGTACTTCTGTACCATCCCGGTCTTTTGTTGTATTGTTGACTCAGGGTGTTCACGTCACTTGGTTTCTTCCGCTGTCTTATCACTATTCTGCCTTCGCCCTCCCTCTTTCTGGTTTTGTTTGTTTCTTGGGCTTTCTTTACAGGCATGAGAGACGTCTCCTTTCTTTTATCTTCGTGTCTTGCATTCGGGTGCAGGTTTTTTGCTAATTGTCTTGCTTTAACCCGCTCTCTAACTTCAGCCCTCCTGATGATTTCTTTTAGCGAGAACTGCCCTTGAAGGATCTTGCTCTTTGTGTCAGGTTTTGAGCAACCTTCAATTACCCAGAGTCGAACTGCTTCCTCGTCTGTAAATGTATTGAAATGGCAGTGGTGCACCAGACTTTGTAGCCTTGTTATGAAGTTTGGTAATGATTCCCCGGGTTCCTGCCGTGCCGCATTGAAGACGATGCGTTCATGATCCACGTCTTCCTTTGTGTCGAAATGAGCACTTAGCGTCTCTTTGAGTTTCCCATGTGTCTCTGTGTCTTTTGCTGAAAATGTTCTGATTAAGCATCGGCCTTCGTGACCCACAAGTCAAAGTAGTAGTAGTAGACGTTTTCCATGTCTTCGTTCACTAGTTGTTTCAAGAAAGTCATCTAGTGATTCCAGCCACCTGTTCCATTGAGGACCCAAACTCTGACTGTTGGTCTGTGTCACTGGGGGTGGTACTTCAATGCAGGGATTGGACCGCAGTGTTGCTTTTCCCACCGCCATGAGGGAGGAAGGTTATAGTCTGCTGCTGTCACAGGACTGTTTATTTTGCTTCCCGTCTTATTCGCTGACCCTCTTCGGCCATTCACTGTCTTTAGATAGGGAATATCTATGGCCGCCTGACTTCAAAATGGCCCCCACTCTCAAAATCCTAATCCTCACGAGATTTGGCTCTTTCTTGGTTTCACTTTCCAATCTGGCAGTCACCCGGCAGACGCGCACCACGCGGGACCTGGAGGTCTTCCCTTTAAAGGTCCTGGGCTGACATCATTCACCTCGGAGGGCTCTGTGTTGCAGGTAGGACCGGGGTGAGCTCCCGACATCCTTTTTTTTCACTCGCCGTGCGCAACCATGCGTAATCTCACGCATCGGGGGTGAGCACCCACGATCTGGCGCTCGACAGCGCGTTCGATCTAGCGCTCACTAGCGCGTTCAGGTGTGCGCTCCACGTGGTTTTCCGGCAACGGAGCTACGGGGCATGTATCGCTGGGTCATCTGCATCGACTCTAGCAGCGGTCTGTCCTCGGGCACATTTGTCGCGATGGCGACCTTCTGCCGGTGCCTCATGGGACGAGTTGTTCAGCTCCTGGGATTCGCGCGCTGGCATAGCCCAACCATCCCACCCTCGTCGCCAGTTTGTCGTGTCTCTGAGGTAAATAACACTCAGACACTATGATACCTTTGAAGGAGCTTTATTATTTGCTTCCATCCGCCAACTCGCCCCTACTCTAACTGCCTTCCCATTCCGGTTTCCTGCTCCTCCTTTTCCTGCTCCTCCCACAAATCTACTCCAAACACTAGACTGCTGCACACGATACTACACGCTCTTTGCGCGCGTAAGTGAAGCGATATGATGCACTCTTTGAATGTAAGTGCAAAATGTGATGGATGTAACTGATGATCTCCATGCTGGCACTTCTTTATTTCAAAACATTTTTAGCTGGTCGAACAAATGCCACCCCTCGTCCAATTCATAAAAATGTAGAAGACAGAAACGTGCAAATAATTATAGCACAAGAGTAATAAAAGGCTGTAAGTTGTGGTTATCATTAAGTGTCACTGGGAGCAGTATCAAAACGCAGGTGATTTTTTGTTGTGCAGCGTTTCCAGATCCAAGTTTACCACATCCACAAACTCCAGGGCACAAATCGGAAAGATCAAACTCGGTTTAACTAGGTTTCGATCTACACCTTGTGAAACCGCAGGCAGAGGCCATGGGCCGACGCACAGCCAAGCCATTGTTAGGCCTGGGTGGTGTACTCTGCTGCGTTTGTGGAGTTTTCCACAGTCCGCGCTCATCCGCCGCTTGTGGATCTCCGCGTGGCGCAGCAGATTTTTTTGGTTATTTTCCTGGGCTCTGGGAACTCTGCCCTGGCCTAGTGTGGGGCCCCAGCAGCACCATAAAAGAAGCAGACAGTGCTTCTCCAACATTGTGTGCTTTGCCGTAGCCATCTCCCCGGCTCACTACCCACTCGACCCTCTAGAATCCCAACCTCGGCATTGACCACTTGCTCAAAGGAGGTAGTAAATGGTAGATTGGTAGCAAATGGTCCCATACTTTGGCCGAGGGAATTTCAAGCACAAAGGGACGCAGTATTCCAGGGTCTGCATGTTATTCCCTAAACCCAGTTGAACAATTTGGAATACCTGTGATTTGGTGCGAGGATATATGCCAGAATTAGATGCCAGAATTAGAAATTTCATCTTCTGGTATTCCCTCAATAAATAATCGGCAACTTCTAATGATGCCAGGAGTGGAGTTTGAGGTCTTGCAGGAGGCAGTGGAAGGGCCTGAACAGATAGATCATACCGTTCTTGTTTTTCTATAAATAATCTACCTATTTATGTATTTATTTGTAGATTAAGATATGGGCATTCTTTTTTGTCTGTAGATTTTTTATGAATGCACTGTGTGGTTCTTATGTAGTAAAATTCCCTTGTATTTATTTGAAAGCCCTGGGGGAGAAAGAAGGCACACACTCAGGTCATGCAGTAGAGTCCATGTTTATGTCCCATAAACAGCATGTGGGCCTTAGCATTACTTGGAAAGGAGGCTCTTCAGACCTGTTCAGAATTACAGTTATCTTCCTGCCTGAGGTGGGGAGGTTGAAGTGCCAAATGATGGCTTAATCAGATGTCTGCGGCATTGTCTTGCCAGTGGGGATTGCAATCAACCCATCTTCCATCTTTACTGTAATCATGTTAATCCTTTAGAGACAAGGAAACATTGCCATGCATGTTCACAGCAAAGACGCATCATGAAATATAGGGGCATATTATCAAGGGATTTATCTCCGCTTTTTTGGCTTTAAAAGCCAAGAAAGCGGAGATAAAATGATCTCCCGATCAGCAACAGGGTGCTAACACGGAAATTCGCATGTTAGCACCCTTTTTCTCTACACTTCCCCTTGCATCTCTAATGAGATGCAAAGGGGGCGTTCCAGAGAAAAATAATAGGAGAAATGTTGTTCAGCGACATTTCTCCTATTATCAAGGATTTCGCTAACCCTGTTAGTGATAAATAAAGCAGCGCTAACCGAGGTTAGCGCTGCTTTTTTTACACCTGGTATTTTCCTGACTTAGCCATGAAATCCTATGGAAGGTGGATACCATGGCTAAATTTATGAGCACCTATCATCAAGCTAACGTCAAACTTCGAGAGATTATCGTTGGTTTTCCAGCGATAATCTCTCATTTGGCAGTTAACGCGAGGATTTTTATCACTTCTGAGATAAACCTTGCTAATAGCAAGTTATCTCTGCGATAATTTCCGGCGATGCTTAGCGATAAAAAAATTGTTGCTAAGCCTCATTAGCGATAAATATCGCTAATCGTTGGTAATATGCCCCATAATGTTTAAGTGGCTTTCTCCCCCATAGTATAGAATATTCAGCTGCCATCCCTACCCCACATCAGACTATTCTTACAAGAATCGCAACCTGTCAGTGAAAGAGCAAGCACCAAAAGCCACAGTACACAAAAGAAGCACTGAGGCAACAAAACAACCCAAGTGTCACGGTTTTAGAAGCAACAAGGACATGTGAATCTTTCATGCTTTGCTTTCATGTCTTACTTAACCAGTGATCCATTTGCAAGGCACACATCTCTATTTTTAATAGTTCAAATCAAATGGCATGCGTTTCCGTAATGTTGAAACCTTGTTTGTTCCTCTGAATATTTGCTTAGATTAAAAAAAGAAAATAATTTCTTTTAAGCATAATTACTATATTTTTCTTTTGCAATTATTGAGAGGGACAAAAGGCGCTTGAAAAACAACTTGCAGAAACGCAGAAGGCATGGTCATTTCAACTGCTGGAGTCTCTTACTAATAGACTTACTGTAATGACATACTAAATATAGAAATATCCTTCATTAGCTAGCAAATGCTAAAGGTTGTTACCATTAAGCCATCATGTTTTGTTCTCCCGGATTATAAAGGCGAACTGAGTTTAACATAATTAAAAGAATTTATGCAGCAGCAAAAACATGTCAGAATGGTAGTGGATGCTCTATGTTTATGTGGAACATCGCTGCAATATGTCAGGTATTTATTTATGTTATGTTTCTATTTTCCGGTTGCCTTCTTTTCGATTGTCTCGTCTGGCTATTACGCCCCCGGGCCCGCCCCCCTGCTATGGAACCCCCTGAAGACAGATGAGTTCTCACGCTAACTTCCAAAATAGAAGGACTACTAAGCCATGAAGGAGTGAATTTTCTAATTAAGATTTTGCGACCCTAGCATTATCATAAAGGTGGATTCATGGATTGTTACAAAATGCAAATTTATGATTTTCCATGTGTTAAAACATTCATTGATTAATTCTATTTGACAAATTAACTAATAGAGAAAGTGGTACATTGGTCCTAAACCTTCAACTTTATGGCATTCTTCTTCAGAGGAAAGATTAAAGATATTTTTTTCTCCTAAATCTAAGCTGATAGCGGTCAGCCATAAAATTGTCCTCTACAGACAAAACCAATAAGGTGCAATGCCCTGATATTAGTAACATTACGAACTTAGGGGGTCATTAGGATCGCGGACGGACTTGAGTCCGTCCACGACCCCAGAGTAGGAGGGAACGTCCGCATGGGCTGCGGCGTTCCCTCCGTGCAGATTAGGATGTGACCGCCAGGGTGGCGGTCACATCCTCTATCTTTAACATTGCGGCGGGTGCAGCTTCAAGCTGCACCCACCGCAATGTTAAAAATGCATGCACCGCATTTGCGTGCACAAAGCGACAGGCACCGCGCGGTGCCTGCTGCTTTGTTCACGCAAATGCAGGGGGGTACCATAGGTTCCCCCCATGTGCACCCCCCACCCCCTCTTCACCCAGGGGGCCCGCAACGGGCCCCCGAAGTGAAGGTCCGTATGCTTTTCCACGGCGGAAAAGCCGCCGCGGAAAAGCATACATTTTACACCATCATAATATGGCTGACTGTGTCTGATAGACCCCGCCAGCCATGTTAAAGCTTTTCCGCCGCGGTCGGAAGGTGACCGCGGCGGAAAAGCTGCGGACTGAATGCAAGACCCACCAGCCATCCTAATGTGGCGGTGGGTCTGTCTAGGCTCCGCAGCGGTTTTCCCTCATCCTCCGGGCCGGCGGTGGCTTCCGCCGGCCCGGAGGATGCGGGAAAACCGCAATCATAATATTCCCCTTAGTCTTAAATAAGTTATAATATTTTGACTAAATTTGTTCTCTCCAACATTGGAATCTCACCCTAAGTAGTATCGTGGGTCGAGCAGCCCAAGGCTTCTTGGGGGCAGGCAGATACAGTGGGTTGAACACAGGCTCTCAACAAAAGGATCATTTATATAAGAATACAAAGTGAAATATGGCATACACAAACAATAGCAACAGTCCCCCTCTAGAGTTCGATAGGCGGGTTCCTAAGTCCCACTTCCCTCTCACTTAGGGCAGTGGTTATTTTCAATTCTCTGCAGATGACATTCAGGTTAAGTCACATTAGTAGTTCAAGTTGAATGAGTCCCACTCCGACTCTTTCAAAGTCAAAAGTGTTCCAACACCAGAAGCTTTAAGCTTCTGGCCCTATGATCAGTAATACATGCTCCTGTATAGGTTTTTCGATTAGAGTCTCCGGGAGCATTTCACTCATGGATATCAAGGAGAACTGCAGCAGCTGCTGCTGATGAGTAGCACTTTTAGCTTTGCAGAGGCAGCTGCTGGGCATCCACCGTGCTTCTTCCTCCTGAGAGAAGGTAAGTTCCTCTGATCCTTCCCACAGTTTGGGGAGGGAGTTGATTGCTCTAGGTACAATGATGAGTCAGGGGCTCGGACTGAGGCGGGTCACGACAGCCGCCTCTCCTCTTGACGACAGCTTGAATCAGGCAACTGTTATTGTCCTTCATGGTGACTCCCGTTGGCATACAAAGTCACCAACCTTAGTCAGCGCACAGGCAATGGCCTGATCGGCACAGCAGTAACATCCTCTTCACAGCATTCCCATACGGCTTATGGGATTGCTGACTTCACTCCTCACAGAGGCTATGACCTTTCGCCATAGCAGTAATCTTCACGGGGCCCTCCTTCAGCATAAGGGGTTGCTGACATGATCCTGCAAACAGGCGATGACCCAATCGGTGAAGCAGCGACTCCTCTTACCTCGCTACAGGTATCCACTTAAAAGGATCCCTAACAGGACCTCGCTCACTCCAGCGCTCTCCTCTCCATCAAGGGCACACTGGTCTTCACAAGCAGGCAGCAGTGATGCTTCAGGCTCCAGGGACCTTGGTCTTGGATTTCCCTGGTTGATGTCCCCTCACTCAGCTTAGAAACTATCAGGCTTTAGCCACCAGCCCTGGTCACAGGCGGGAGTCTTCCAGAGCTTCTTCATCTCGCACAGTCCCACTGGCTCATTGACAGTTTTGTGGGTGTCCAGCTTTCTTTCTTACAGTCAATTTTCAGACAACAAATGTGATTTAGGGTCAGGGTTTTTGAAGTTTGTGTTGGTGGTCTGCTTCTTTTTAAAGTGCCCACTCCTCTGCCTTTCATCACAAAGCAGTCTGTCACAGCAGGAGTGACCCCAAATCTGATAACCCCACAGCACAGACCATGGGAGTGAGTTAAGGTTCACACCTGGACATCACCTACAGTGATATGGGCATCAAAAGGTTACTCCAGGGCCACATCCCTAGACTTTATTATTTTCTTATCAGCCCATTTCCATCCTAATGTGTGCCCAGACTCCTTTCCATTGACCTCTGCCCGAATCAAAGAAGACCCTTTGGAGTGTACTGAAGAGGCTGGCTCTTGTTCCTCCAGAGTGTGTCCCACCCAGCTTGCAGGAATACAGCAATACTCAAATCTGTCTTGGGGGTTTCTCTACCTCTTCATGCTCCTCCAGTCCAGCTGGAGTCTCCCAAAGTGGAACCCCGAGTCTTCCATATATTGTACCATTCACGGGCACACATACATCCAGCACATGACTACAACACATACGCCCTGCACAGCATTATATACTAACTTGATGTACGCCAAGAGTAAGTTAAGTACACTGCAGGGGGACTTTATATGAGTGAGCCAGTAGGCCTAGCTCCAGTGACATGCGTAAAAAGGCATTTGATCTATGCTGCCACCACTATGCAACCTTTTAGCCCTTAGGTCTCCCCTCCCAGTCCAACCAAACCACAATCTGGGAGACAGGCCTATGTCATGGTGCATAAGCATGATCTGTGTTCATCCATGACAACAAAAATCTGAACCAGGGGTTTTTTTTCGTTTTTTTTTGCAGAGTCTTATATAGCGCGAACTAGACCTGAACCGAATCAGGTATCAGCACGCTTTACATAGCACCAGTTACGTTACATGAGGTCACACTTTCATTTTAGGCGTGGGGAGATTAAGTGACTTGCCCAGAATCACAGGAGGTTTTTGGCGTCGTTACCGAGGCTCAAACCCAGATCCCCAGGTCCGAGGTCGAGCGCCTTAGCCGTTAGGCCAACTCCTCTCCCCTATGGTCCAGATATCTTTGCATCTGGGTCACTCAGGACAGGGTTGCACATTCGTCACCATGCAAGTGACTTTCCCTCCCAATACTGTTTCACTGAATCAACATAAAATAACATAAATACTTGTCATTCTATATTATATAGCAATATTTGTACTAACTATTGAGGTGTCTGGAGGGAATCAGGGATGGGAACTTCATAATGTGAATCTGTGGGATAGGGCTGAGTAATGTAATTTCAGAAACTTTAACATTCTTTCTTTAGTCTGGTAGGTTCCAACCGTGTGACTCTTGCACAAATGTTTGCATGACTGTCATTGTTTTTTGCATTATGAAAGAAGCCCATTCTTCATTGTGTTATGCTCACTGCCCCTTGACGTTTAGGAGGCGAGTTCACATCAGTCTGATCTGTGTATAACTTGAATTATTTCTTAGAGATGAACTGTATTTGGTTCTGCTTATACATTTTATTCTGATGGTTATGGTATTATTCTATTCAAATGAGTAACTGATTCCGACCATTTATCTTGCTTCCTGTAAAAAGCCTTGATATCTTTCAATAAACTTTAATGCTTTCATTTTAAATTTCTTGTCAGTCTTCATAGTAAAGCCTAATGTGTTTTACATTCATTTCTGAATTCTAATTGACATTCAAATTTATTTGTTGGACAGGTCCAGTTGAGGAGAACAAAATCTCTACGGGATTAGCACAGCTTCCGGTCCACCAGCATGCTTTAAATTTACATTAGTATAAAAAGCACCATACCAAGCACTGCCTAACCCAATAGGTCTTGGTTCTAAAGGGTCGGGCTTTTAGCTCTAATGCTTGTGCACAAGGGCTATTTGTTTTTCTGTGCCAGTACAAAAATTAGAAAAACCAATCTAAAGCCCGTATTTTCCCCCTTATCACTACAACATCTAAACAGTAAATGTTTGCAGAAAACACTTTAAATTGTTCTACAGCTGCCCTAATGATCCTTTACTGATAATGAAAGTAAACTAAGGCAGAAAGGGCATGTTAAAAATTAATACAGAACATTTCATTTTAAGTTCTAATTAAAAATCGGGTCAGGGTCTTTGTAGAATCTTACAATGTGAGCAGATAGCTAATATTTTTCCTCTGGGAATGGCGGCAAGCCTATTGTGGACACAGGGCTGGCAATCTTAGAATGGGTTTTCAAATAAAGAAAAACAGTTCCAAGATGGCCGGTAATGGGTGCACGTTCGTGGTGATGCACATGTGTGCTTGAGCGTGACTGCGCATGCTTCTTGACACAGTCAGCCATTAGTAATTTACAGATTTTTTCATTAACAGAGTTAACATGGAAGATAGTCATGCTAGATTGGTCAATAAAAAATTTTAAAGAGTGGGAAAAGCCCATAATGATATCTTCACTCACTTTCCTTGGACATTACTATGCTTCAGGAAGTCATTAGTCACTGAGGCCCAGGTGTACTAAGATTTTATGCAAGCCAACTCAATGCAACTCAGCGCAGCAAGGCAACTTGCTCAGCTGCATTGCATGAAGGGTAGACATCAGAGTATTCAATATTTACAAAAACGTTTGTATTTCTCCTGCCTGCTGGCGCACTGTGTGCTGGCTAGCACCAACACATTACCAGTGCACTATGCTGTAAGGGTGCCTGCATTACAGCAGGGACAGCTTCCTGCACAAATACAATTCTGAAAGGCAATGACCTTTTTGAGTGAATAAATGGGGGATTTATGGAGTGTGCAGCCATTCCGGGGACTGCCCCGGCACTAAATGGGGCGAAAAATCCCATAGGCATCTAACTACTACCATAAACCTTACTGCATCACTGAAAAAAGACAGGGTTTGAGTTTCTCGAGGAGAATCAAGTGCAGGTCACATGGGAGTTTATTCAAGGCTTCAGCTACTTAAAAGGAAAAGAGTTTGGCACCCTTGACAGACACGTTTGAAATGGGGAACCGACAGAAGAGAGGCTGAAGAAACTGCAATGTTCTGGAAAGACAATTCTGGACAAATCTCTTTGCCAAATAACCCGGGCTGGACAGAAAGACTGCCCTGCAAACCAGGGCCAAGGCTTTGACTGCTATCTGTTTCCTGATTGGCAGTCAGTGGAGAGCCGTCAGAGCCAATGAGATGGACGAATGCATAGGAAGAGGCAAGAGGAGCCTAGCTTCTGCATTTTGGACCACCTGCAGGTGGTTTACAAACACCTCCACAACTCCTAAAAAGAGGGGGTTGGCATAATCGAGGCGTGAAGTGATCAATGCATGCACCACCACTTTCCTCACTTCCGAATGCATCACACATTGAAAAATGAAGTAATGAGGAGAAATAAATATATTTCTCCTTGTTACTCCTGGGTCTGGGAAGCGTACCATTTTGGCGCAATTCCAGGTTTCCTTATCCTAGTAAATTTTGGATTCTGTCAAAAGCCATGGATGGATGCATAGGAACACCCATGTTCCACCCATGGAATGCCTCCCT
This sequence comes from Lissotriton helveticus, assembly GCF_964261635.1. Taxonomy (NCBI): domain Eukaryota; kingdom Metazoa; phylum Chordata; class Amphibia; order Caudata; family Salamandridae; genus Lissotriton; species Lissotriton helveticus. The sequence goes on from NC_136065.1 coordinate 447,790,492, forward strand.
GATGCAAAGTAATGCTTAGCAGTACTACGCACTTTGTTGTGTTACTTTCTGCTTACTAAATCACTCACAGCTATGCAAAGTGCCACTGATTGGTTTAGTAAATCCCAGAGACGGACTTGCAACAACTTACATCATACTTGGACAACACAGGCCATTAGTAACTCTAGGCGTGAGTGGTCAACACCACTCCAGTACCACACCTTTCTCAAATATATGCCTAAAATATATTTATGTTCACTCAAAGGAAATATGATTGTACCATAGCAATCAAACCTGGTGGCATTGCTTATTTTAGACATATGTATTCCCTAACGAAGAAGGAACAGCTAGAGGCTTATTTTTAGACAAATTTGCAAAATGATTTATTTTGGCAATCCTAAAGGCTTGAATCAGATTACGATTAAGGATGGATATTCTCTTCTTTTTATGAAGGACATCTTGGAGTCCCTCCATGTAGCATGAGTCTTTACTAAACTTGATATACAAGGTTCTTATCATCTGTTGTGTATAAAAGAGGGTGAGTAGAAAATGGGGTTTCAGACCCCAGTTCCCCAGTTAGGCATTTTAATATTGTGTGGGTTGTGCAGTGCTCCTGTCATTTTTCAGTGGTGTAGGAGTTCAGTAGTCTCATATGTTTTGAGTCATTTTGTATAGCTCCACTCAGATAATATTGTTTTTAAAGACTCTTGTAGAACATCCAGAAGATTGACCCATGCTGTTACCAAACCTAAAGAGCTGTTAGCATCACAATCTGTCTGAGAAGTGTGAGTTTAAGAAGGAAGAAGTTGGATAGCTTAGATTGAATGCTTCTGGCTATTCCATTGATCCCAATAAGGATTCTGCTGTTTTTTTGGCCTTCTACTAATGTTAAAGAAACTAAAAGTTTCCTTGGAATTAGACATTTGTATTGGCAATTCATCGAGCATTACTCAATAATAACCAGTAATTTAAAATAGGGAAATGTGAAGAGAGGTTTTAGCTGAGGCGATCAAGCTGAAAGAGCTTTTAATACTGTCATACTGTTAGGTGTTAATAAGGTTCCAAGATGGATTTTTCAAACAGGAATGGTCCTCAGTCTGCTACTGATGGTCTGCATATAAAGGTGCTGGATGCATGATTGTACACCAGTATTGGAGCACAGAGGTAATGCATACACACAGCTCCTTGCCGTTGTTGGTCTGCATATAAAGGTGCTGGATGCATGATTGTACACCAGTATTGGAGCACAGAGGTAATGCATACACGCAGCTCCTTGCCGTTGCTTATAGAGGTGGGGCGAAGCTGTCACATACTGGTGCGAGGGAGCAATTGCTGGAAAAAGTTTCCAGATCCAGCCTGGCTCCTGTGGGAAATGTGAAAGGAGAGGAATGTGTGGTTAGTATATCCACTAGAAATGGTAGTACTTGAGGTAAATATCTTCTCCTTGCACTTCACTTTGTTACCCCGTAGCCAACAAAGCCTTACCAGGCAAATCCATTCCACGAGAGCAACGCAGCAACCACCACTTGGATAAAAAACGTCCGCCTCTTGGATATTCAAAAGCAACTACATTTAAGTCTATTAACAGTTTTAACAGGCATTATTGCCTAGATTCAGACTCTATGTTGGCTACATGCTGCACTCAAACACCTCTTTGGTTAAAGTGTCCTTGACTGGTATTTGACACATTTGCATGCTGTTGCTGTTTAGATCAGAGATGGCAGGTTGTTTTGTGGATAAGCTTGGTATTCTATTCTGCATTCTTTACTGTCAGTAAAGATCCTATAATGCAGAACTTTTAATCATGGTTCTGCTTTTAAGGAATCTTTGATAAGCAACCCTCTTGTTTCCCCAGTCTTTACTTGCCAATGACATAGTGTGAAATGGTGGTCTAGTGGTAGGTTAGCAGTGGATAGACTGTTTGCCTGATTCTAGTGTCCATCAACATTATCTAATATAGCACTGTCTCAGTTGCAAATAATCTTTTGGTTCTTTGTACAGTTTTGCATTCTCAGATTGCAAGCTTTTTTGAAACCCCTTCTTGATATTCATAAAACACAATAAAAAAACTAATTTTGACTTACAATGGTTTGATTGGTGCCTCTCCTTTTCATTTGAATGACCCTTCCCATTCTTTCCAATCCCTTCCCTCTCTGAGCACATCCTACTCTAAGTCACTTCATGTTTGCCTTAATCTCTGTTTTATTTGTGAAAATTGTCCACACTTTATTTCAAAGATCACAACCTTCATCTTTGAAAGCCACACCCCAATCAATCAATCAATCGATCAATCAATCAATATACTTGTAAAGCGCACTACTTACCCGTGAGGGTCTCAAGGCACTGAGGGGAGGGGGTGCCGCTGTTGCTCGAAGAGCCAGGTCTTGAGGAGTCTTCTGAAGGGGGAACATCTTTTACCACGAATCTTTTACAACGCGGTACCGTTACCACGCAGGTTTTACAACGAAAGTCGTTACAACGACTTGCGCTGGAGGGCGCTGTAGGATAAGGAATAGTTTAATTTACTATCCAACACCTTCCCTACTATCCATGGGGACTGGAGTTGGAATAGTAAATTAAATTATTCCACTATCCAGCGCCCCCCAACGTAAGTCGTTGTTACCCACGCCTACAGGAGTGGGTAAATGATAATAATATACTGACTCCCCTCCAGGCAGGCTTTAGGGCCAAAACGTCTACCATCGATCAACTCTTCCGGCTCCAAGTCCTTTAGTGGAAGCACGTTATCCTGGACCGGGGAAATTTATATTTAACGTTTGTGGACCTAAAGTCAGCGTTCGATATGGTTGATCGTAACCAACTCTGGGCAATCTTATCATCAATGGGGGTGCCACCTTACTTATGCCACCAATTTAAACACCTACATGATGGCACCTATGCCAGAGTGCGCTTTGGAAAGTATGGTCAGCTAACTGGGGCCTTTCCGGTTGAGAAAGGGGTTAGGCAGGGCTGTGTCCTTGCCCCCACCCTCTTCTCCCTTTTTCTTAACGGGCTCATTGAAGACCTATCATCAATCAAAGATATTGACTCCCCAAAATTAGCCTCGCTGAGGTTTCCTGCATTAATGTTTGCAGATGATACTCTGCTTCTTTCAAAATCCCCCATGGGTATGCAGAGGGTTTTAAACCAGTTCATTAAATTCTGCAAACATAGAAATCTAGTAGTCAACATCGACAAGACTAAGTATATAGTATTCAATGCCAATACCACCAACTGCCCTCACCCCATGATGGAAGGTAGACCGTTACAAAGAGTCCCAACATTTGACTACCTAGGGTTGACTTTAACCGACAAAATGGGGTGGGGAGCACAAATGGCTAAGGCAAACTTAAAACTAGTACAGACAACTGGGGGAATTTAAAAGTTCAAAAAAAGTGTGCGAACAAAACCATAAGTGCCCCATTGGAAATCTTCAAAGTTCAAGCAAGATCTTCTTCCCTTTATGGGGAGGAACTTTGGGGACATGTTCCTTCCACCAACCTAACTATCACAGAAAACAACTTCATTAGGCAAATCCTAACCCTGCCCAGAAGCACTCCTTTAGTCTCACTTAGGCTAGACCTGAATATTAGGCCTATAGCCGAAGCTATAGCCTCACGCCCCCTTCTCTATTGGAGGAGGCTGTGGAGCACCCCTGAGCTGGAAAGCTACAAAAGGGAACTAAAGCTGGTCCTAGCCTCCCCTGGAGCAGGTAGAATCCCATGGCTACGTTTTGTAAGACAGTCTCTTGCTCAAATAGGATATGAAAATCTGTGGCTAAACCCTGAGGTCACATCCTTAACTATTTCCAAGAAAACATTGTCCAGTGCTGTGAAGGACTTTAGTCTCGGGAGGACCATTAGCTCAGTACCATCAACAAGCCTGACTGGTGCCTTCCTGAGCCACAAGTTCATATACAGCTTTGAACGAGAAATAGACGCAATCCAACCTACTTTAGCAAAGAAGCTGTACTTACAGTTTAGATTTGGAACGCTGCCCCTTTATTCTACGATAGATAGGTGGACGGGGGGCCCAGTACATTTATGCGCCGGCTGTAAAATTGAAAATGAAACCACTCTGCATGTTACTCTTTTCTGTCCAGCCTATTTAAATATACAAAGAAAGTGGATAATACAATTATGTAACAATCTGGGCATAAGGGACTACCAAGTCTTCTTTAGGATTTTGAAGTCTGACACAAACCCTTGATAGTGTCCGCTATAACCAAATTTTTGTTTTCTATGTGGTCTATTCGAAGGAAACTACTCAAATAACATGGCACTTTAAGTTTTTATTGCTGAGACGCGAGAATTATTTTGGATCAACAAATGTTATCTTAACTTTTTAAAAAAAGAACTCTAAATTATTTAAATTGTTATTGTTTTAACAATTTGTGTTCGCCCCTCCGATTGCATTTGATGCATTTTAATTCTTATATTCATAAATCAACTGTGAAAAAATGAAAATGTATATTTTATGTACTTTTATGGTTAAAACTAACCGCAATAAAGTTTACTGAATGAATGAAAAAACCTGCGTTGTAACGGTACGCGTGGCAATACCACGTGTTGTAACGACATACATCCCTTCTGAAGGCGAGTAGGTCTTGGGTCTGCCGTAGGTGGGTAGGGAGGGTGTTCCAGGTCTTTGCGGCGAGGTAGGAGAAGGATCAGCCGCCGGAAGTTGTTCATTGGATGCGGGAGACAGCGGCGAGGCTGGGGGAGCAGAACTGGCGGGTGGGGGTGTAGAAGCTGAGTCTGCTGTTCAGGTAGGCTGGTCCGGCGTTGTGGAGCGCTTTGTGTGCGTGGGTGAGGAGCTTGAAGGTGATCCTCTTGTCGACGGGGAGCCAGTGTAGAACTCTCAGGTGGGGGTTGATGTGGCTGCGGCGGGGGACGTTGACGATCAGTCGGGCGGAGGCGTTTTGGATGCGTTATAGTCGTCGTAGGTGTTTGGCTGGGATTCCTGCATAGAGTGTGTTGCCGTAGTTCAGTCTGCTGCTGACGAGGGCCTGTGTCACCGTTCTTCTTGTTTCGGTCGGGATCCACTTGTAGATCCTGCGGAGCATGCAGAGGGTGTTGTAGCAGGAGGAGGAGACGGCATTGACCTGTTCAGACATGGAGAGGGATGAGTCGAGGATGAATCTTAGGTTGCGTGCATGGTCGGTGGGTGTTGGTGCTGTTCCCAGTGTGATCAGCCAACAGGAGTTGTCCCAGGCTTAGGGGGTGGGTCCGAGGATGAGTACCTCTGTCTTGTCTGAGTTTAGCTTCAGACGGCTGTTGCTCATCCAGTCGGCGACGGCCTATATTCCCTTGTGGAGGTTTGTTTTGGTGGTGTGTGGGTCCTTGGTGAGGGAGAGGATGAGCTGGGTGTCGTCGGCATAGGAGATGATGTTGAGGTCGTGTTGGCGGACCACTTGTGCGAGGGGGGCCATGTAGATGTTGAACAGTGGGCTGAGTGATGACCCCTGGGGGACGCCGCAGATGGTGTCGGTGGCTTCGGATCGGAAGGGCGGGAGGCAGACGCTCTGGGTTCTGCCGGAGAGGATGGACGTGGTCCAGTCAAGGGCCTTCTCTTGTATTCCGGCTTCTAGGAGGCGTGTCTTTAGATTGCGATGGCAGACCGCGTGGAAGGCGGCTGACAGGTCTAGGAGGATGAGGGCTGATGTTTCGCCGTTGTCTAGTTGGCGCCTGATGTCATCTGTGGTGGCGATGAGGGATATCTCGGTGCTGTGGTTTCGTCTGACCACGGACTGGGATGGGTCCAAGATATTGTTGTCTTCCAGGTGGCGGGCCAGTTGCATGTCGACGATTTTCTCGATGACCTTCGCTGGGAATGGGAGCAGGGAGATGGGCCGGAAGTTCTTGAGGTCCTTGGGGTCCGCCTTGGGCTTCTTGAGGAGGGCGTTGATTTCGGCGTGTTTCCAGCTTTCCGGGAATGTCGCTGTTTCGAAGGAGATGGTAATGACCTCCCGTAGTTGGGGTGCGATGGGTGCGTCTGCTTTGTTGAATACGTGGTGTGGGCACGGGTCTGACTGACTTAGATCCTGAGTGGATGTAGTTCATAACCTTGCGTGTCTCGTCATCATTGACGTTGGACCAGAAGGTCAGGCGGTTGGCGCTGGTGGTGTTCACAGGGGAGGTGGGGTCTGGGGTAGTCGGGCGGTCATGGTGTTGAAGCTGTCATGGATGTCAGCTATCTTGCGGTGGAAGAAGATGGCTAGTGAGTTGCACAGTTCTTGTGAGGGCGGTATGTCGTTGTTGTTTGCGCTGGGGTTGGAGAGTTCCTTTACGATGCTGAAGAGCTCTTTGCTGTCATGTGCGTTGCTATCCAGGCGGTCTTTGAAGGAGGTTCTCTTGGCTAATCTGATGAGGTGGTGATGTCTGTGGGTGGCATACTTGTGGGCTGTGTGGTTGTCCGGAGTGCGTTCGTGGGGTCATATCTTCTCCAGTTTCCGGCATGCGCGTTTAGAGGTCTGCAGCTCGTCGGTGAACCAGGTGGCTCTCTTGCTGGCGTTGTTGTTGGAGGGTTTCTTGAGTGGGGCAAGGGTGTTGGTGCAGTCGTCGATCCACCGTCTGAGGTTGCGGGCTGCGGTGTCTGTGTTGGTGGGGTCGGTGGGTGGGTTTTGGGCGAGGGTGGTGATCAGCTGGTCTTTGGTGACTTTGCTCCAGCAGCGGCGAGGTAGCTGTTGGGTGCGGTGGTGCGTGGTTGGTTTCTTGAAGGTGAAATGGATGCAGCGGTGGTTAGTCCAGTGGAGTTCGGTGGAGTGGTTGAAGGCGACGTGGGTGCCTGTGGAGAAGACGGGGTCCAGCGTGTGGCCGGCGGCGTGGGCGGGTGCAGTGACGAGTTGTCTGAGGCCGAGGTTGGCGAGGTTGTCGATCAGGGTGGCGAAGTTGGCGTCGTTGTTGTTCTTGAGGTGGAAATTCAGGTCCCCGAGGAGGATGTAGTCCGTGGAGGCGAGTGCGTGGGTGCTGGCGAGGGCAGCGATGGAGTCGCTGAACTGAGCCTGGGGTCCTGGGGGTCTGTAGATGAGTGTTCCTCTGAGGGTGGTGTTGGGGTCGGTGTGGATCCGGAAGTGCAGGTGTTCGGCGGTGTTAAGGGTGTCGTCTGCGTGGGTGGGGACCTTGAGGGTGGACTTCTGGATGATGGCTATTCCTCCTCCGATTCCGTTGGGGTGACCCCTGCGGGTGATCTTGTAGCCATCCGGGATGGCTATGGCGATGTCAGGCACTGAGGAAACGTTCCACCAGGTCTCGGTCAGGAAGGCCACGTCTGGGGCGGAGGTGTCGAGCAGATCCCAGATCTCGACGGCGTGTTTGCGTGCGGAGCGGGTGTTGAGGAGTATGCAGCGGAGGTGGTTGGGTCCAGTCCTAGGAGGTTTGGTGGTTCTGTCGCAGGTGAAGCTGCAGGTGTGGCAGGAGAAAGGTCCGTGAGTCCATTTCGGGGCGACTTGGAAGCAGGTGTGGTTTTGGCCGGTGTTGAGTGCGTAGAGGGTGCTGGCGTCGTAGCGGAGTCTGGTGTTGTGGCGTTTGTGGGGCCCAGGGGTTCTGAAGCTGGGCGCGGTCCAGGCACAGATGGGCTTGCCTTTGGCTTGCCTTCGGTGCGCCAGCGGCGCGCCAGCGGCGCGCCCGCTGCGCTGCCGCTGTGCGGCCTCCATAAGAGGGTGAGAGGGAGGGAGGAGCAGCTGGGAGGCGGAAGCGGGGTGGCCAATGGGAAGCAGGGGGTAGCGTGGGGATGAGCGGGAACGGCGGGAAAAAAGGTGGGCAGCAGAGAACAGGCACGAAGCAGCTGGCAGCCGTGTGGTGGCAAGGGGAGCGACCTGCCTGCGAGCAGGTCAGAGGTTGCTCCTTCACCACTGCGCGGCCTCCTTAAGAGGGGGAGAGGGAGGGAGGAGCAGCTGGGAGGCGGAAGTGGGGTGGCCAATGGGAAGCAGGGGGCGGGGCCGCAGGGATGCAGCGGCGGGAGGAGCAGGAACGGCGGGAAAAAAGGCGGGCGGCAGAGAACAGGCACAAAGCAGCTGGCGGCCGTGTGGTGGCGAGGGGAGCGACCTGCCTGCCTCTACATCATCTAGCAATCACACCAGTCATCTGTATAAACTCACATATTCCCTGAGCCCCCACTAATGTTCACAACTGAGGCCTATTAATTTAATCTACCACAAAAAAACAGAAGATTTACATATTATGGCTTCTTAGAGAGCGCAAGACTAATCCCAATAACTAACAATAACCATTGCACTTGCAACTAACCTTGGGTTCCGAAGCAGTGTGCTGCCTGGCGCAAAACTCTTCAAATCCTTGACTGAGGAAGTAAGCACTTTACACATGCATTTGCAGTACAGTACAGTACATAGTCTTGGATTAACTTTGCAATGATATTCCCAGAACAATTAAGGTTGAATATCTAGACCTTACATTATCTGACCATGCAGCATTGCAAAGAATGTGGCAGGTAGGTCAGGGAGGAGACACATATATCATTATGCTGACTACAGACACTAGCCTTAGTTGAAAGACAACTTGAAGAACAAATAAGGCATAAAAGAGTTATTTTCTATCAAAACAGTTACACACCAATCAACTGCAATTCAGTGGGAGAGTGTTAAAATCATATTACAGGGAAAATGTATGAGTAAGTCCTATGGAGTAAAGAAAATATTAGCGACTGAAATCACTGAACTAAAAAAATAAAATGTATATATAGAAAGGCAACCAGCCCTTGCTGACAGTGAGAATAATAGGAGAGCTGAGACAATGAGGCTGCAAGATTTAGGCTTGGCAAATATGACCATGAGCAAACACAAGGAGATAATGGACGGAGCGCTGAAACATTTCAGACACTCACCCCCAGTCACAGATCTGGGTTGAATCCATCATAATTCTTTAGCTCACTTCGCCACCTCAGTTCAGACCCAGCTATATGCAAATCAGTCTTGACCCTGTGCCTCATGGGAACAGTCCAGCCTGAACTGCCAAGCCAGGCTAGCTTGAATCCAGTGGCAAAGTGAGCAAGGGACCCACGTCGGGGCATACCCTGCCAACTTAGGGCGAACAAAGCAAACACAAGGAGATAATGGACAGAGCGCTGACACTTTTCAGACACGGAATCCAGTGGCAAAGTGAGCAAGGGACCCACGTCTGGGCATACCCTGCCAACTTACGGCGAACAAAGCAAACACAAGGAGATAATGGATGGAGCGCTGAAACTTTTCCATGACCATGAGCCAGACATTTAACAACAATATAAAAGCAGAGATGACCTAAGGCACTTCCTAGCATGGCTGGTTCACAAGAGGAAGGTAGGGAAATTTGTCATAACAGTATCAGACATACCAAATATTATAAGACCAGGCAGCGATCAACAGCATGTATTAGATGAGGCTAGGATGCCTTCACTGGAGAAAGACCTGAAAGACAAATTATTGGTTTCCCTAGCTATAGACAAAATAAAATGGGCCATCAAGCATCTAAGGACTGACAAAACACTGGAAATTATGACTTACCTAATGAATTTAGAAAGAATATGTAGTAAAATTGCCCATCTCTCAACTGGAGATATGCCATAAGCATTCAGGACAGGCAAGCTCCCAATAAGGGAGATAACGGTGGTAGTCCTTCTGAGTTTTGCAAGATACCGGTCGAATGCAAGTCTTAAAGACAATGATCAATGATAAACATAGATAAGAATATATTAGCAAAATACTAGCAAAGAGCTTAGCAGAAGATAGCTTGGGTACTGATAAATGTTTTCAAACAGGTTTGTGAGTGGTTGTTACACCACCACAAATATCAGGAAGGCATACCTACAATTGAATCATATGGGAAAAACCTGATAGGTATGTATGATGGCTAGCCTTAATGAGCAAGCCTTCAACTTGGCAGACTGCCATGTCATGATCAAATCACTCACTCGGTATAAACTTGTTAAAAAGTTCAGTGTATGTCACTCTTCTATAGTGAGGCCACAGCACAAGAAAAAACTGGCAAACTAATCTTCAACAGCTAGCGAGTAACCATGAGATTGAGAGAGGGGCTGCCCCTAGCTCCAGTGGTCTTTGCGAATGTAAGTCATCCCCTGGAACAAATAGTCAGACCTAGGCATACGAGAAATGGAATACTCGCAAAAAAATTAACGCTATGTAATATCACTATATTTCTATAATCGATTGCTATCAATTAAATATCCAGTTGGCACACAGTATAAAAACTACACTGCTGGAAGTGGGGTCACCATCAGGCTTTAAGGTAAGCTTAACTAAATCCATATAATACCCTCTGACTGGGTTACCGCAGAAGTCCTTGATGGATTTCCAATAATAATGGAAATGACACCTTTTAAATATCTGGACTTATAGATCTGCAAGGACCGCAGCACAACAGCGTAGAAGCACAAACAAAATAGCTTGAAACTAGTATGGAAAATGGATGAAGTATCCAATGTCATTGATTGTGCGAATAGCTTTAAGTAAAATTATAGTTAGTTATTGTATACTATAAGTGATACAACATGATATTGGAAGGGAGGAAAACTAGACTGTCAATAGAGATATTTGCGGTTGCCACGGGAAGGCAGAGGAATGCTGGCCTCTGACTTTAGTGCATATTATAAAGTTGAATGCTTCAATACCTAAAACCCTGATTGAGGGAGGATACTGTGCTCTAAACCTGTGAGCTAATCCGACTGATGATACATTCACCAGCCTTGACAGTCCTAACATTGCTACTAAGGAAGGAGATCAGGATAATGCTTAGACATGAGCAGACTATATATAATACATGTCAGATATACAAAAACATTGCAAGAGGTACATAAATATATGTACATGCCGCAGTAATCAATATGGCACATAGCCCTGTGCACCTAAATTCATGAACAGAGGTATCAACAGAAGAACGCCCCAGTAAGTCAAAGATAAAAATGAAGAGTGACATTTGATGGGGTTTGAGAAGTTTTGGACCAGACCTCTCAACTTCCTCAATAGTGAGGCCTTGCTTTAGTCTTGTCCAATCACAATCAGTGAGCTTAAGGAGGGTAAGGTCACATAGAAAGTGCTCGAAGATGGATTAATCCTTAGACACACGCAAGTGGCATAGGGTTCTGTAGTTTTCCATAATTTCCTGAGCCATGCAGGAATCATCATGTACAGCAGTAACCTCAAAATTGTCAACTGTGCCTATCGCTATGGATGCTTCTTCATTATCTCTAATCCAAGTAATCATCTTCTCAGAATTGTTTATGATTTCATACTGTCTCTTTTGTGCCTCAATATAATGATGTTCCTGATGACTGGCCTCGATAGGCAGTCCCACTTCCACAGCAATAACAGGCGTCTCTAAATCTCAGATCTTCTGAGATTTACTCTGGATTTTGTTGGTGATGTGAGGTGTAGCATTACCCATCCTCGAATTTCAGAATTTCCTCTGGCTAAACACTCAATACACCAAACACATAGATCAGTATTGCACCAAATGAAATAACAATTTATTTTAAAGCAAGTGCTATGGACCCTGGAGTTAAAGGAAGCTTACCTATTGTCACCGTGACAACATATCCACAAATCCCAATGGCCTTTGCATGCATGATATGTCTTGATCAATATTTAAGACATAATTAAATTCCCCATTGATTATGTGTAGTGAGTCAGGGTTTGTGCCATCAGGTCTTCCAGTTTAGGAGTCTGGAGAGGGTATGATCACATAGAATGATAATGGTAGATATGTCATAGACCCCACTAGACTGATAGCAGTAATCATCAGGGTCCAGCTACCTCCTGGACAATGCAACAGGCAAGATTTTTCAATCATGAAATAACCACACTTCTTTACCTCCTCCAGAAGCCCACATGTGCCAGGAGTGAGTAGCCCCTATGGTAAAATGATCATTTAGTCCCTTAGAGAGATGGATTTCTTACAGCATGATGAGATCCCGGCTGTGCAGAAAATAGGTGACCATTTCATGATTTACTTTGTCCCTCTGTCAATTTACATTCCAGGAAGTAACACTACAGATCAATAGAGCATTGTCAGTTCCCTTCACCTCCATTATCCCAAAGTGCAATCACACCAACAAACTCCAGCTAATTTTGAAGTAGGTTTGAACTGGGTACTGCATTTACCAGGATGCAAAGGGGCGAACTGTGTTGGGACTGTGAGGCAGTGTGCTCCCAACCCCCATTCTGTTTAAAAGGCTCCCTTGAGCCAGCAAGCTGACGAGCTTTGGAGATGCACCTGTGTGGCTGTGAGTGGTACTGTGACCTGAGAGGGACTTGGCAGCATTTCCAGCAACCCCAGATGATTTTCCTTTGCTCTCTTATACTGCTGCTCTCTACTGATGACGGACTCAACCCAGAAACACGTGTCTAGAGATATACAGCAATGTCTGCACCAACTTTGGTGAAAAACTCCAGCTATTTTTTAAGTAAGTTTGAACTGTGAACTGCATTTACCAGGATGCAAAGGGGCGGACTGTGCTGGGACTGTGAGGCAGTGTGCTCCCAACCCCCATTCTGTTTAAAAGGCTCCCTTGAGCCAGCAAGCTGATGAGCTTTGGAGATGCACCTGTGTGCCTGTGAGTGGTACTGTGACCTGAGAGGAACTTGGCAGCATTTCCAGCAACCCCAGATGATTTTTCTTTGCTCTCTAAAACTGCTGCTCTCTACTGATGAAGGGCTCAACCCAGAAACACGTGTCTAGAGATATACTTTGGTGAAAAACTCCAGCTAATTTTGAAGTAGGTTTGAACTGTGTACTGCATTTACCAGGATGCAAAGGGGCTAACTGTGATGGGACTGTGAGGCAATGTGCTCCCAACCCCCTTTCCATTACAATGAACACTATTCAGGGTATCTCAGTCCCACACAAATATGCCACATGCCTAGACCACCATCAATCAATCAATCAACGATTTATACAGCACGGAAAATCCCCCATGAGGGTCTGAAGGCGTTGGAGTTGCTAACTTTTTCGTGGTGATCTGTTCATTCATGCAGCCAGGTCTTAAGCCCTTTCCTGAATTGCCAGAGTGATGTGGTGGTGGTAGGTGCAAGGAGGTGGAGGTTGTTCCAAGCTTTGTCCGCCAGGTGTGAGAAGGAGTGTCCTCTGCTGTTGGTTCGGCGGATTAGGGGTGTGTCTGTGAGGAAGAGTAAGGTGGATCCTAGGTGTCTGGTCGGTTGGTGGAAGGTTACGCGTTTGTTGATGAATGCTGATCCTTCGTTGTTTAGGGCTTTGTATGTGTGGGTCAACATCTTGAACTGGCAACTCTTCCAAATTGTGAACCAGTGTAGCTTCTTGAGGTGGGGAGTGGTGTGGGTCCGTCTGGGGAGGTCAAAGATGAGTTTTTCCACTGAGTTTTGTATTGTCTGTAGTCTATTCAGGAGGCGTGCAATGATTCCTACGTAGAGTATGTTCCCGTAGTCCTTCTGGTGTTGACTGGGAGCAACCTGAAGATCTCGCGGAGCATGTGTAGGGTGTAGAAGCAGGCAGATGAGACTGAGTTTACCTGTTTCTTCTTAAACCATCCTCACCCAACAGTAGATAAACATATTTCCTGCCTGGCATGGTAACCAGTAGAGTAGTATATTTTGAACCAAAGCTAGGGCATCAAATTTGTTACATTTGTTACAGTGGAAATCGTGGATCTGTGTATTCCATTTAAACAGCCCTATCTCTCCGCTTATAACATAAAGACAACAAGAGTGGAATTAACTTACAAATTACCTACGAGAATCACAGTTCAGAAGAAGGGCCCACATAGGCATAAGGAAAATGCCTAGACTTCCTATGGCCCCTTACGATTTCTAATGAAGGAGTCGTCTCTGACTCAGAGTCTATTCCCTTGGAGCCTTCCAGGAGCATTGTTTCTTCCCAGCCAGTGCAAAGCCAACAACATTCTTTTAACGCAAGTGTTCCTTCAGACTGTGTGGTGTTTATATTACTGCCTGGCCTTCAGGGAATTTATGATTTCAAGGTACATGCCAGGCCCTCATTCTGTGGGGAGGGGGCATCCGCCTGAATCCTTGTTTCGCATCCATCCAGCCAGTTCCAAATTTCCTTGTGCTCAGGAAATTTCATCACTTGCCATTGCCCTGAGTCTAGCAGGGAACCGCAGCCTATTTTATACAAAGGCTCCTTAGTCTTCTTGTCCGTGTTGAATCTCCATTATTGCTTTTGGGACACCTCTTTGAAATCTAGCTATGTTAACACCATGGTGGTTTGGAAGGAGATCGGACCCCAACTTCTCACAGCTTCAAGAATGGGGTTTCAGTTGCAGTACTAGTGATATTCCCCTTGGGAATGGTCTCAGATGGCAAAGCCATGCCTATGACCCTGTGAACACTTCCTACAGAAAAGAAGGCCAAAAGCCATTTTCAGTGAATGAGCTTCGAAGCCACGTCCTTTGCATGTCTGAAGAACATCTTTTTTGGTGACTTCATTTGTCTTCCCCATCAACCTTGTGCAGGACATGTGCTTTTCAGTCTGTATCTTTCTTGTTTCTTTTTTGTATGTGGTATTTTGAATTCCAGCAAAACAGGTGGTACATCAAAACTATTGGTAAATCCTCTGAACCTAAGCCAAATATATAGTTTGTGCTCCACAAGCTCCTAGTGCTAATAAATAGCCTTACACTTTTCTCTTGAATCACCCACTGTCCTTGTGCTTTTTCTTACCCTGTCCTTTAACAGCAGCACTGTTTTGCGTTGCACAGTGTGTTACTGTATTGAGGTTCTCAGGCTTCACCCTTCTGAGGTTGTGAATTATGCTTGACGTCACATATGATTCAATAAGCCTTTTAGGGAGTTCATAAGGTCCAGTTGGAGGAAATACTGTGAATATTGATTACTATAGATCTACCAGGATAATGGGAGGAGGAAGTGGAGATGCTAGAAGCTCACATAACATTAAATTAAAACATGAGTGTTAGTGGGGAGCATACATGTAATTCTGATTTTCTCAACACAGATAATGAGATTCCAAAACATCTATAATAGTAAAGTTCGGATTTATAATAGATTTCATCGTTTCACTTTTTAACATAACTATATTATGTTATTCAATCAATTTATAACATTTCAACCAATTCAGGATACCAGCCAACAAATTTCACAGAACCTTAGCAAAGAAAAGCACTTGGAAAAATTATTGATTGTTAGAAAACCACTTATTTTAAACAAACATCCTGGAGATGCCAGAAAGGATAGTCTATACAGGAGCTGTAATGTACCCACTCTCAGGAATTCTCAGAGGTATTTATAAGAAATATTTTGTGACTAGGCACTTTTGTATGTTTGTGGGGTTCTGGAAATAATAGCCAAAGGACCATTGATAAAGACTAACTAAAGACTCAAATGTTTTTCACTGAAGTGCCCACAAATAGTGGTTGCTTGAAACAGGGGATTTCTCTGCACTGAAGTGCTGACACATAATAGTTGATTGAGACAATTATTATTTGTCAGCACTTCATTAGCAAATTTGGGCCTTCCCTTATACTTTATCAAGGGCCAGAGTCAGGATTACTGGCCTAACTGTAAAAAAGCCTACATTTTTCCAATCTTATGGATCAGCAGATTGAAGCACAAGTAGAATGTGCATGGAATTTTAACAAGACTTAACAGGTGGGCTTCAGAGGATGAGCCTTCAAATCACAAAACGAATGGTAGCATTTTTAGATAAAGAACCAAAAAAATTATAGACTGGGGTGATTGGCTCTGAGTGACATTATGAATTCACGGATAATTGCCACTAACTTTGGGCCTGATTTATATCTCGGTGGACAGGTTACTCCATTACAACGGTGACGGATATCCTGTCTCCCGAAATGTTAATCCCATTATATCCTATGGGATTTATATTTTCGCAGACGGGAAATTCGTCACCATTATGACGAAGTAACCCTTCTGCCTAAATCTACATCAGGCCCACAGTATTTCAACAATTTTAACTGGCTCCAGCTTCAGACTAAAGTCACCAGTTAAAAATGTGAGTTCACAAAGGTAATTTGATTTTAGTTTATTTAGATCTTCCTCCATGACTGAGATCTAAATGTGTTTTTTGAGGGAAATATTCTCATTAGAGTTTAGTGCAAAATTAATAAATCAAGACTTTAGCTCTGAAGGAAAATAAACTACTAATTGTCAAAGACTTTGGACCGATTTAGAGTTTGGCGGACATGGCAGGTATCGTACCCACCTTATTACAAGCATATTAAAGTGTATGGCACTTTTATTAAGGAGGATAAAATAGTCATTATGTTTGTGACCGAGTACCAGTTTACCAAAATCTAAATTAGACCCTTTGTCTCTGCAAAAAGTTACTTTTAGATCTGAAATTAAGTCACTAGGCATGTACAAAGTGCCACAATAATAAATTATCGTCTAACTGAGACCACACATAGAAGAGGATAACTGAGGTTATAGTTAATTCAGGGCATGTGCATTGCCTGGCAGATGCTAGAGGTCATATTGACCAGAACAATCAATTATTGCTTTGCTCAAATAATATGTGTGTTATCTCTATAGCTGCTGTTCTCTGGCATCAAGACAAATTCCTGGAACAATATTTGTTTCAGTGAACATAAAAACAACTTAACAATATAAAAAGTCTGATCTAAGTCCCTTCCATGTTGTTCCAATATAATGTATATACCTGTTTCATTTCACATTCATTTCAGCACAAACGTTTAAAAGAAATATGTATCATATATATATATATATATATATATATATATATATTTAACACGAACGCTGCCTGTTCTGTCGAACGCTTTGATATGACGGGTGCCTCCTTCGTGCAAGCAGCATGCACGTAAATAAGTTTCCACAAGGTGTCCCATCATAAGGAACAGTCACGGAGCACACTTGGGGGTTCTGATGTTCTTTATTACATACAGCATGACGCGTTTCGTCTTTTCGACTTCCTCAGATGCTGTTTGGTAACGCAAGAAGTTTGTGTTTTTTCAGTTCTTTAAAAAGCCTAGGTTGGGCTCCTCCCACCCAGTGTTCGGCCCGAAGGGAATGCATTGAGATTTTTGGCCGCCATCTTGGAGTGTCTGTTTCTTTGGTTATTTCATTCATTGTTTTTGTTAATAGCGATGTTGGTTCTTTGCTATAAGCTTACAATTCTCGCTTTGAAAATGAAACATGCCTCTCAGATGTTGTTGTGTCACTGGGTAGTTTAGGAGCCTCATAGTCCGCTTTTCTCCCCACTCGTCAGCCGCTTCGGATGTTCTGTGTCTGGGAAAGCCGGTTTGAGTAATCGGTTGTCCATTGTGTCGTCACAATCCAATTTGGCAGATACTTATCCATCGTAGCGGCGGTTCTGGCAGAAATTGTATCCTCAGATTTAACACGAACGCTGCCTGTTCTGTCGAACGCTTTGATATGACAGGTGCCTCCTTCGTGCAAGCAGCATGCACGTAAATAAGTTTCCACAAGGTGTCCCATCATAAGGAACAGTCACGGAGCACACTTGGGGGTTCTGATGTTCTTTATTACATACAGCATGACGCGTTTCGTCTTTTCGACTTCCTCAGATGCTGTTTGGTAACACAAGAAGTTTGTGTTTTTTCAGTTCTTTAAAAAGCCTAGGTTGGGCTCCTCCCACCCAGTGTTCGGCCCGAAGGGAATGCATTGAGATTTTTGGCCGCCATCTTGGAGTGCCTCTTTCTTTGGTTATTTCATTCATTGTTTTTGTTAATAGCGATGTTGGTTCTTTGCTATAAGCTTACAATTCTCGCTTTGAAAATGAAACATGCCTCTCAGATGTTGTTGTGTCACTGGGTAGTTTAGGAGCCTCATAGTCCGCTTTTCTCCCCACTCGTCAGCCGCTTCGGATGTTCTGTGTCTGGGAAAGCCGGTTTGAGTAATCGGTTGTCCATTGTGTCGTCACAATCCAATTTGGCAGATACTTATCCATCGTAGCGGCGGTTCTGGCAGAAATTGTATCCTCAGATTTAACACGAACGCTGCCTGTTCTGTCGAACGCTTTGATATGACGGGTGCCTCCTTCGTGCAAGCAGCATGCACGTAAATAAGTTTCCACAAGGTGTCCCATCATAAGGAACAGTCACGGAGCACACTTGGGGGTTCTGATGTTCTTTATTACATACAGCATGACGCGTTTCGTCTTTTCGACTTCCTCAGATGCTGTTTGGTAACGCAAGAAGTTTGTGTTTTTTCAGTTCTTTAAAAAGCCTAGGTTGGGCTCCTCCCACCCAGTGTTCGGCCCGAAGGGAATGCATTGAGATTTTTGGCCGCCATCTTGGAGTGTCTGTTTCTTTGGTTATTTCATTCATTGTTTTTGTTAATAGCGATGTTGGTTCTTTGCTATAAGCTTACAATTCTCGCTTTGAAAATGAAACATGCCTCTCAGATGTTGTTGTGTCACTGGGTAGTTTAGGAGCCTCATAGTCCGCTTTTCTCCCCACTCGTCAGCCGCTTCGGATGTTCTGTGTCTGGGAAAGCCGGTTTGAGTAATCGGTTGTCCATTGTGTCGTCACAATCCAATTTGGCAGATACTTATCCATCGTAGCGGCGGTTCTGGCAGAAATTGTATCCTCAGATTTAACACGAACGCTGCCTGTTCTGTCGAACGCTTTGATATGACGGGTGCCTCCTTCGTGCAAGCAGCATGCACGTAAATAAGTTTCCACAAGGTGTCCCATCATAAGGAACAGTCACGGAGCACACTTGGGGGTTCTGATGTTCTTTATTACATACAGCATGACGCGTTTCGTCTTTTCGACTTCCTCAGATGCTGTTTGGTAACGCAAGAAGTTTGTGTTTTTTCAGTTCTTTAAAAAGCCTAGGTTGGGCTCCTCCCACCCAGTGTTCGGCCCGAAGGGAATGCATTGAGATTTTTGGCCGCCATCTTGGAGTGCCTCTTTCTTTGGTTATTTCATTCATTGTTTTTGTTAATAGCGATGTTGGTTCTTTGCTATAAGCTTACAATTCTCGCTTTGAAAATGAAACATGCCTCTCAGATGTTGTTGTGTCACTGGGTAGTTTAGGAGCCTCATAGTCCGCTTTTCTCCCCACTCGTCAGCCGCTTCGGATGTTCTGTGTCTGGGAAAGCCGGTTTGAGTAATCGGTTGTCCATTGTGTCGTCACAATCCAATTTGGCAGATACTTATCCATCGTAGCGGCGGTTCTGGCAGAAATTGTATCCTCAGATTTAACACGAACGCTGCCTGTTCTGTCGAACGCTTTGATATGACGGGGGCCTCCTTCGTGCAAGCAGCATGCACGTAAATAAGTTTCCACAAGGTGTCCCATCATAAGGAACAGTCACGGAGCACACTTGGGGGTTCTGATGTTCTTTATTACATACAGCATGACGCGTTTCGTCTTTTCGACTTCCTCAGATGCTGTTTGGTAACGCAAGAAGTTTGTGTTTTTTCAGTTCTTTAAAAAGCCTAGGTTGGGCTCCTTCCACCCAGTGTTCGTCCAGAAGGGAATGCATTGAGATTTTTGGCCGCCATCTTGGAGTGTCTGTTTCTTTGGTTATTTCATTCATTGTTTTTGTTAATAGCGATGTTGGTTCTTTGCTATAAGCTTACAATTCTCGCTTTGAAAATGAAACATGCCTCTCAGATGTTGTTGTGTCACTGGGTAGTTTAGGAGCCTCATAGTCCGCTTTTCTCCCCACTCGTCAGCCGCTTCGGATGTTCTGTGTCTGGGAAAGCCGGTTTGAGTAATCGGTTGTCCATTGTGTCGTCACAATCCAATTTGGCAGATACTTATCCATCGTAGCGGCGGTTCTGGCAGAAATTGTATCCTCAGATTTAACACGAACGCTGCCTGTTCTGTCGAACGCTTTGATATGACGGGTGCCTCCTTCGTGCAAGCAGCATGCACGTAAATAAGTTTCCACAAGGTGTCCCATCATAAGGAACAGTCACGGAGCACACTTGGGGGTTCTGATGTTCTTTATTACATACAGCATGACGCGTTTCGTCTTTTCGACTTCCTCAGATGCTGTTTGGTAACGCAAGAAGTTTGTGTTTTTTCAGTTCTTTAAAAAGCCTAGGTTGGGCTCCTCCCACCCAGTGTTCGGCCCGAAGGGAATGCATTGAGATTTTTGGCCGCCATCTTGGAGTGTCTGTTTCTTTGGTTATTTCATTCATTGTTTTTGTTAATAGCGATGTTGGTTCTTTGCTATAAGCTTACAATTCTCGCTTTGAAAATGAAACATGCCTCTCAGATGTTGTTGTGTCACTGGGTAGTTTAGGAGCCTCATAGTCCGCTTTTCTCCCCACTCGTCAGCCGCTTCGGATGTTCTGTGTCTGGGAAAGCCGGTTTGAGTAATCGGTTGTCCATTGTGTCGTCACAATCCAATTTGGCAGATACTTATCCATCGTAGCGGCGGTTCTGGCAGAAATTGTATCCTCAGATTTAACACGAACGCTGCCTGTTCTGTCGAACGCTTTGATATGACGGGTGCCTCCTTCGTGCAAGCAGCATGCACGTAAATAAGTTTCCACAAGGTGTCCCATCATAAGGAACAGTCACGGAGCACACTTGGGGGTTCTGATGTTCTTTATTACATACAGCATGACGCGTTTCGTCTTTTCGACTTCCTCAGATGCTGTTTGGTAACACAAGAAGTTTGTGTTTTTTCAGTTCTTTAAAAAGCCTAGGTTGGGCTCCTCCCACCCAGTGTTCGGCCCGAAGGGAATGCATTGAGATTTTTGGCCGCCATCTTGGAGTGTCTGTTTCTTTGGTTATTTCATTCATTGTTTTTGTTAATAGCGATGTTGGTTCTTTGCTATAAGCTTACAATTCTCGCTTTGAAAATGAAACATGCCTCTCAGATGTTGTTGTGTCACTGGGTAGTTTAGGAGCCTCATAGTCCGCTTTTCTCCCCACTCGTCAGCCGCTTCGGATGTTCTGTGTCTGGGAAAGCCGGTTTGAGTAATCGGTTGTCCATTGTGTCGTCACAATCCAATTTGGCAGATACTTATCCATCGTAGCGGCGGTTCTGGCAGAAATTGTATCCTCAGATTTAACACGAACGCTGCCTGTTCTGTCGAACGCTTTGATATGACGGGTGCCTCCTTCGTGCAAGCAGCATGCACGTAAATAAGTTTCCACAAGGTGTCCCATCATAAGGAACAGTCACGGAGCACACTTGGGGGTTTTGATGTTCTTTATTACATACAGCATGACGCGTTTCGTCTTTTCGACTTCCTCAGATGCTGTTTGGTAACGCAAGAAGTTTGTGTTTTTTCAGTTCTTTAAAAAGCCTAGGTTGGGCTCCTCCCACCCAGTGTTCGGCCCGAAGGGAATGAGATTTTTGGCCGCCATCTTGGAGTGTCTGTTTCTTTGGTTATTTCATTCATTGTTTTTCATTCATACACACAACATCTGAGAGGCATGTTTCATTTTCAAAGCGAGAATTGTAAGCTTATAGCAAAGAACCAACATCGCTATTAACAAAAACAATGAATGAAATAACCAAAGAAACAGACACTCCAAGATGGCGGCCAAAAATCTCAATGCATTCCCTTCGGGCCGAACACTGGGTGGGAGGAGCCCAACCTAGGCTTTTTAAAGAACTGAAAAAACACAAACTTCTTGCGTTACCAAACAGCATCTGAGGAAGTCGAAAAGACGAAACGCGTCATGCAGTATGTAATAAAGAACATCAGAACCCCCAAGTGTGCTCCGTGACTGTTCCTTATGATGGGACACCTTGTGGAAACATATATATATATATATATATCACTCCGCACTCCCCCAGCTCCAGGAAGGACAACACGGACACCTTACTTGGTTTGCAGTAAATTTAATCGGACTGCACAGCAACGCGTTTCACCTTTCGGCTTGGTCACGCTACAGAAGCATAACAAATGCACACATTTAAATATACGTAATTAAGTGAACAAAGAAGACGGACTACACCCTGGTGAAAGTAAACAAAAAATGTGATTTCGCCATTTTGACCTAGTCAGTAGAGACCTCACACAGTAAACATATATCAATATATAATTGACATGGAAACTATGATGCCACAGGGACTGAACTCGAGCGAAGAATTGTCAATTCATCTGCATTGATAGATACTAGCAGTAATGATGTATATATGCAATGTATACCCTGTCAGTGAATTTTGAAATCTAACAATAATTTCTTGCATAAATACATCACCTGTACTGTTGTAAATTGCTGCCTTTTGGAACGATTTTTTTGATACTGTTATTATTTATTTTCAGGTGTATGCACATTTGGGGTGATGGTGATATATGCCAACTGAAACATCCGAGACCAAACAAAATTTTGAGACAGCACACCTTGATCATGCCCACTTGGGCGTTAGTAGCTTTTGTTTTGTAACTATGGGACATGCCTTGCAACTACAATAACCCAATACTTTGCTGCCCACTAGGACGATCTTGTGTCATTTCCTAGTATCACGGAACTCGAACAGATCCATTGTACAGTTATACTTATAATTGAATTTTGAAACATGTACTTAGGAGTTCGAGCGATTACAAACTACATTTTAGGATTGGGTGATATTATCTGTGCCCACTGGGGCGGGACCTGGCTTTGTGTCACGTAGCAAAACACTCTTTGCAGTTCAATGATATATTGACTCTGATGATATTTGATTGACTATTATCTTTTTACTTTTGAAAACTTTTCATTTTGGATAAGCTGTATTAAATACCTGCATTGTTCAAATGTATACAAATGTATTGATATATGTTTACTGTGTGAGGTCTCTACTGACTAGGTCAAAATGGCGAAATCACATTTTTTGTTTACTTTCACCAGGGTGTAGTCCGTCTTCTTTGTTCACTTAATTACGTATATTTAAATGTGTGCATTTGTTATGCTTCTGTAGCGTGACCAAGCCGAAAGGTGAAACGCGTTGCTGTGCAGTCCGATTAAATTTACTGCAAACCAAGTAAGGTGTCCGTGTTGTCCTTCCTGGAGCTGGGGGAGTGCGGAGTGATAGTACACAGGGCTACCGGTGCCCTGAACACGGACCGCCCCGCTAGACGACTTCCTTTCATACCGGAGCTTGTGGCTTTTCATATATATATATATATGTATATATATACTGATATTTATGGTTTCATATTTGTTACTATTTGTTCTCTTACTTATAAGGACATTCAACAAAACTAACTTTACTGATTTGCTTTATATTTAACCAGAAGAAAATCGTCCTTACGTTCCTAATTCACAAAATGTGTTATTGTTTTGGTTAAGCTGTGTCTGTGATGTCAAAAGCATGGACGTTAATTTACCAATATGCCAGGGGTAGAAGAAGTGACATAATTCCTTGACCCTCCCCCTTATGACATCACAGAAAGATTCCTAATTGTTCCTGCTGTTGACAAGCTGACGACCATGCAATATCAGAGAATATAATCTAGCAATCATAGTAAGTAAAACAAAGGGATCATTATCCAAGTGCCGTACACAGAACTGGTCGAAACAAAACCATGGATATCAATTCACCAAAATGCCAAGGGTAGCAGAAGTGACATCTTTTCTTGACCCTCTCTCTCATGACATCACAGGAAGTTGTGTCATGTGACCTTTGAAACTGCTGATCTTACAGGATGTGACACATTTTAAAGCATACAATAAAAGACGAATGAAGTCATACCAAAGTAAATAAAACTATGTTGCCACCCATATTTTAGCGTACATGTAGCTATAATAAATCAGCTGTGCAATCATCATATTCCAGTGGCAAAACCAAGAAAGGCTATTGGCATATCTCTCTCAGACTAGCACTTTAACTGTCCTGCAGCCAGGCACATCGACTGTATTGCCAAGTGTATAGTCAAATGCCCAAAGGACAACCTCCACATGCTCAATCACAACTGTATAAAACCACTATCATTATTTAGAGACTAGCCTAGGTGGTGCATGTGTGGCGTTTTATTGTTCAGAGCTAAACTGCACACAGGCTACAAAAATGTGTCTGTTCTACCACTAACGACTGAGTGAGTGCTCAACTGTGTCCTTCCGGGAAACATAGTTTCTTTAATCACTGATTTGTGTAGATTATGTGTAGAGCTGAAATATCATGATTACTATAATCATTTGTTTTTTCTGAATATAATTACAGTAACCATCTCTATAGCACTGCAAAAGCATTGCATGCTCTCTATTTGATTTAGAAATGGCAGGTGCTATGATTCACAACTCATTGGTACTTATTTTACAGATACCAGGAGATTGAGGTTGAGTTTAGAAAGGTGACTTGTAACAGCACATTCTACACAGGTTTCTGCCACCAGCATACAATTCAACATGCCGACATATTGCACAGGCCACACACTTCTAGAAGTATGAATTGAATAAAAGGTGCATAGGAAGCATGGTTTGACGACAGGAAGGGTATTTTCTGACTCCCCTCAGTTTCGCAAACATATATAGATCAGTGTTGGAAACAGCGAGTTAAATTTGTGTTTGACAGAGGTAAGATATGTTTGTCCAAAGGAATGTAAAACTCATTAAAAAACAGTATGCGATTTAAGAAACGAAATTATGGAAAGTTTTTGGGGAATTGAATAAGGTAGATTTATTTGTCTCTACATGTGGCCCGCTCCTATTATTTTGGGTTTTATTTCTATCAGGAGGCCACAGAAAAATATGTGTGCAATCTGTAAGTGTGTACAACGCTACTTTTACGACATCACATTAATTTTTAGTGTTTGGGTCTGGGTCTCTATATTGAGCTAAACAGGATTACGAAATAATGTTCAACACCCTGTCAGTACCTTTATCCATAATGTACCCTGCTCTCACATGGTTATTAGCCCTCACGTACATGCCCTAATTATATTGAATGACTGTGTATTTTGCCTTAGAAATCCAGAGGCACATTGATAAAATACATCCCAACACTGCAGCACACCCACCCAGGAGGAACTACCCTTATTGGGATACATAGCCTTCCTCTCACTTCTTCCGAACAGCATAATGAAAAATTATGAAACCTCCTCCAAACCGTACTGAGCAGGCCCTTAAACTTTACTGAAACATGGTGCTAAGCTGGAGATCAAGTATGGCCCAATTCACAGGGTTTGACTGAAAAACTGAAAACTGGAAAAGCCCAAAGGTCAATTTCTGGGTTGGTCAACTAAATGCTTCTTTATAGACACCAAAGTAGGCAGATAGTTTCAAGAAGCTGCACTGAAAAGAAACAGCCATTAACCATAAAGTATCCTTCCCCCCACCAAACAGTGCAATGCATTTTACTCAATATATGGAAACGCCTCCTACAACATTAGACAGTTAAAAAGGATGTTTTGGACCAGAATCAGCAGCAGAAATAAGTTAAGCTAAAAACAAAGGGGCAGATTTACAAGGAACTGACGCATCTGCATAGATGCGTCAGTTTCTTTGCGTTAGCGCTGAATGTCCTTGCGCCACTAAGGATGCGCTTTATTTACAATACAGTGCTCCATCCCGGAAGGATTAACAGATGCGTCAGAAATTCTGACGCATCTGTTGGTGCAAAAGTGACGCATTAGTGGAGTTGCTCATGAAAGTGACGCAACTCCAGCAATGTGCCACAATAGATGGGTGAGTCCCATTCAAAAAGCCCTGCGTCATTCCTTACGCCTGGTCTGAGTAGGTGCATGGATTTTGACGCAATGAAGGCGTAGGGTGACGCAATGAAATCTTGTAGATTTCACTGAGTCAGCTCTACATTTCTACATGTTTTTTTGCGTGGGAATGCCCATCCTGCATATATTATACCTGATGCAGGTATAATGTGACGCAGGGCTTTACAACGTGAGGCATCTCCCGAGATGCCTCACGTTGTATATGGGCCGCAACATTTACGCTGTGGCTGCGTCACAAAAGTCACGCAAGGAGCTTGTACATCTGCCCCAAAGAACACAAAGCCAGTCCTTGAAGGCTTATCAGTGCTCCTCTTGCTGGGATTTTCTTTGGGTCATCTAAGGCAGTACATGGTGCTTGTAATCCGTCTGGTATGAACATCAGCCATAATGTTACTAATGGCTTTGGAATTAGCTAATTGGGGCGCATTTGCAGCAATGCCATACTATCTCTTCATACATTTCAAACTCTTTATGTGCCTGCACACATGGAGTTCAGATAGGATGTCATACTTAAATCATTACGGGGAACAATTGTTAAACCCAGTAAAAAAGGAATTTTAAAGATGTGCATTAAAACATATGAGAAATTAAGCATTCCTGCCTACTGAGAAACAAAGTTATTCTGCCAGAAAAGTGCTAGCTACATGTTTTAAAAGGCATATGTCCATGCTGGTCCAGAAACCATTACTAGTCAGCTGGAATACCAGTATAACTATAATTTGTAGAAATGTTCTACTACTATTACTCTTTAGTATTTCTGAGGAAATTATTTTATGGAGGTGTTACATCTTGGATTGTTTATTTCAGCCCTAAATACACTGCATATATAGGCATTCTAACCTTGCAAGGGTAATATTTAATCATTTAAAAAAAAAACTGAAGGAAACAACAATTGCCTCAAATGAAATTTTTTCTAGTCTATTGTAGGAAATGAAGGCAAGAATAAGCGGTGACTGACCTGCTGGAAATTCCATTGTCTTCTACAGACACTGTGTCCAGGTGGTAGTGAGACAATTGAAATGCTTTCAATCTGGCACTGGTATATCTCTATCACATCATTGCAGCTAGTGGTACATTCAAGGGGCATGGTACTGCAGACATCCACTACATGGGAAACACTTCTCATGTTACAGCACACACACCTTCTTGGCCCTGGAGAACTAGTTTCTTCTGCTGGGAAAGCTATCTATGCACGTCTTCCTAGGTAACTCACACACCGAGAAGGGAGAAGGAAAAGCACTCTGTCTCTATAGCTGCAGAACCAGGGTACTGGGTAATTGCTTCCTGCATGAACTTATGACCTGTATCTTTTCAGCTATTGCAATGTGGCTGAAATGTAACAGAAAGTATCTTGCTTTTTCGAAAATGCACTCTTCCTCTTTGGAAAGCAACCTTGTTCACTTTCTGGTCTTGTTGCTTATATCAAATCCGACCCCAGGGGCCACAAGGGCTCCGCCAGGGGTTGGGGTTGGCAAACCAGGGGTTGCAGCTGCGACCCCTGATGACCCCTAATTGACATCCGTTCAAACGAGTTTCATATGACACAGCCTCCAACTCGTTACCCCCCTGCAAGCCACTGTTTGTGAAGTCTACAAGAGTAAATATGAGCGTGCTGAAAATCTACATTCTCCATTCTCAGTGCTGCAAAGTCTTCCAATTTCCAATCTCTGTGCTGAAAGGGCATCTAATCAGCAGCGGCTCCTCCGCTATGGAGGAGGAGCATCACATCCCCCCCCCCCGCCAGCAGCCTCAAAATTTGAAAAATAAAACTATAATAAAACTGGTTTATTATAGTTTTAGTTTCCAGCTTATAAGTGCAGAGTCTTGGGGGCGGGATATCATGGGGGCAGTCCCGGAGGTGGAGTGGTGAGCACAGCCAAAACAGCATGCACACTGAGCTGTCTCCAACCCTAACTGCGTCACCAGGTTAGACAGCAGGCACTGGCTCCCAGTCCCTCCGGGGGTATACATCCAGGCTGCTTAGGCCAATCCTGATGCTGCTCTCCTGTATGAGAACATCATCCGGATTGGTTGAAAGGGAGGCTGGGAGCCTGTGCTGCAGTCAGGAACAGAAGTGCGGCGATGCAGCAGGTAAGTTCTTTTTTCCCTTATTTTGATGTATATTCGTCGTCTCCCACCACTCTGCCTTGCCCTGACATCAGCTACTACTGCATCCAATCTCAGTGCTGCACAGGCATCCAAACTCCAATCTCTGGTCTGCAAAGGTGGCCAATATCCATCCTTTAGTTACAGCCGACTGAGCCCAGGGTCTGCTCCTTGCAAGATACTATTGATTCAGCCAAAGCAATATTTGTCAAGTGCTAGGCCGAGCTTAATGATAAAAGCTAAATAATTCTAAAAGATGGACATCAATAAGAGCAAATCTTCCTTCTAGGTTCAATCTGATGGCACGTGATTTTTTTCAGGCTCGATGGTCAGAAAAGATGGGTCCTATAAAACTTAATTGCCATGAGGCTACTTACCAGAAGGTAATATGTAGGGAGAAACAGTATCACCATGATCCTTTTCACAGGAGGGCAGTCTGCTTTTTGTGCTAACCCTCCCATCACCACTGAGAGGAGCTTAATGCTTCTGATGATGATGGCTCTAAAGCTAAGCGATATGTCTCCATCTGATTTCATGGATTGAACCAGAAGTTTCATCATTTGGGGTCTCGTACTATCCCAGGGCACCAAACATATTGTTAAAAGATTTTTTTAGGTAACAACGCCTGCTTCACAGGCTTTGAGTCCCCCCAAAAAATGTAATTCTCAAGGCCCTTGGTGAATTGGTGATGGAGAAATTAGCAAGATATATTAATCTTACTCTCAGAATAGAGTATGGAGTTCAGATTTCAATTGACGTGTTTTCTACAGCGTTACGTTTCTTCATGGGGGAAACCTGATGCCTGTTGAGGGTCGTAACTGTCATTATTTAAACAGTAGGGGTGGCACTACAGTCCAGAAGTGTGAGTAGCCCAATGCATCCCCATTATTTAATGTGTTTTCTACCATACAAATGAGCATGGGGCAACTTGTGTTGCCTACTCCCTGGCACATGACACCTCTTCTATGCTGATTAAACTGCTGCTTCAGTGACTCATCAGAAAATGTTTTGCCTTATTGTTACATCATTGCCCAGTTCTAGAAAGTGCAGTCAGTTCACAGTAGACTAATCTTCAGTGGGTAACTAATCTTGATAATTATTGTTTCTGGTGCACAGACATATTTTGCTAGGCTTAGTACACTTGTCCATGTGTTTTTGTCTTCACTTTTCGTAAAACATGGGACAAAACAAGCTGTGTGTTTGAATTTGAAACTTGCACATCATACATATTGATTTAATAGTTTGCGTTGTCTTTTGACATTGAACATATTTGTGAGAGAGGTACAGCTATTGCCCAGTAATAGTTGAAATTGACTATGAATGCATGACCAATGCATATAGGGAGGAAGTGACGCTGAAAGCATCTAGGTGCTTATATAGAGAAATGGTAGAAGGAGAGTACGGACTGCTAGAAAATTTGAGTGGAGCAAATATTGTAAATGTGAAGTTTTCAAGGCCTTGAAAAAAGTCAGATAGTTCATAAGTGAATGCCAGTATATGGACAGAGTTCCATATCTTGGCAGTCACAAAGGAAAATGATTTACCTCGAGTTTTGGCCTAGAAAACCCAATGGATTCTAGGCTTCATAGAAAGAGTGGATCACTGACATAATATCGTCGACCACAATATCGAGTTGCAATAATATCGGCGACATAATATCGACTACCATTATATCGACATCCAATACTTATTTAAGAACCTACAAAAATATCGACTACTAATTATCGAATATAATAATTATCGACATCACTAATATCGAAAGACAAAATATAGAATAAACAAATATCGTCTATTAAAAAATTAAACAGTACACAACAAAAATATCGAAACAAAATATATAGATGACACTAATATCGAAAATAATGGAATATCGACTCAATAAAAAATACCTAAAACATTTTAAATACAATACAACTATATATTTTAAATGTATAATACACTCCACAATAGATACAATACAAAGAATAACGTTTTTTAAAACACATACAATAAAAATAAAACTTTTTAACATATATCATCCAAACATTGCAGTGAATGTATAAATAAATAGGATACTTTTAACATATATGTGCAAAATATTATTACATACATTTTAAATAGAAGAAAAACAAACCTGGTTTACTGCAAAAGTATTAAGTAAATAGCATTACCACAACACCAAACATAGCAATAAAATTTTAAAAAATTCAAACCAACCAATGAAAAGCTCCCATTCTTAAATATTCCAATCAAATGAAGTAACTAATCAAATACACACTATAAAAGCATTATTTTGCTACTGCTATTTCCTGCTTCTAACTCTAAAGAAAGAAGAAGGTGACACTCTGACCAACTGTTTCCTGAGAAGACTACTTTTCCAGACAAGACTACTACAGAAATAATTAAAGTAAGTTAAACTAATTTTAAAATAAAACAAAAGTAGTAGGCTAAAAGTGTAACATTTTCTCTAAACAGTTTAAATAACATTTATTTTTTACCTTTTACATTTCTTCTACAGACATCTCCAAAACACAGCAATAAACGTTGAACTGATTATTTACTACAAAATCCTTATTGTAAGTATTTTTGAATGTTCTCTAACACACCAACTGCATTTATTGAACCCAAACTTCTAATACACATTTTATCTTTATTCTACCTTCTTAACAGAAATTTCGAAGACATCCAAATAAATGACTCCATTAAAGCTAAAGACTACACAAATTAAAAATGTAAGTATATTTTGTGAATTATTTAAAAACCCTAAAATGCTAACTACAAGACAGCTTCCCTCTTGAAACCACTCAAAATGTAATTAAATAATAGATTATCAAATTATTTTCATTTTCTACCAACAGAAATATAACAAGGAAATACAAAAAAAGCTTGAAAACACCTTCTCAACCTTTCGAATTACAACAAAGAACATATGTAAGTATAATCATAGAAATATGAATGCATTAAAAGCATGTATAGCAGTATTTAAACTTAAAATATATTTCTTTCTAACATTTCCTAGCACTACAAATAAAAACATGACTGAAGGTGCAGAGTTTGTTATGTCACAGAAAAACAAGCTTTTACTATGTTATATGGGGTATGTTTATACCCAAGAAAAACAGTCAGGACGCAAAGTTTTTTGGAAATGTAGTAAATACTACTCTAATAAATGTTATGGTAGGGCTACAACAGAAGAAGCTAATGTACTATCTTCCAATGAACACAATCACCCCCCTAATATAACTGAAATTGAGGTCAGGGATGCCCTTGAAAGCATAAAAGAAGCAAGTACAGGGACTGACAAACCAACAACCCAAATTTTAAAAGAGGAACTCTTAAAAATTCCTCAACATGCTTCTGGCCAACTCCCCTCAATTGACTCCCTAAAACGCACAATTGCAAGACAAAAAAGAGTCACAACAACTACTCAACCTAACCCTAAAACGTTAGAAGAAGTTGTTATTCCCCCTGAACTGAGTATAACACATAATAAGGAACCATTCTTACTATTTGACAACAAATACCCTACCAACCGAATTATAATGTTTGCTACTGCTAACAATCTAAGACATTTACAAGAGTGCCAACATTGGATGATGGATGGGACTTTTAAAACATGTCCTGAACCATTTTACCAACTCTACAGCATACATGGATTGTACCATCATTCTAACATCCCATTTATTTACTGCTTGTTGCCCAACAAACAACAAAATACTTACACAGAAGTCCTAAACACAATAAAACAGGAAACAAATAATTATTTTCCACAGAAAATAATTATTGATTTCGAACTAGCTATGATCAATAGTATATTAAAAACTTTTCCTCACACAGCAATACAAGGTTGCTATTATCATTTTAATCAAAGCATTTGGAGACATCTCCAAAAATCTACATTAAGCATACAATATGCTACAGACAGCACCTTTGCATACCAAATCAAAAAATGAATTGCCCTATCATATGTCCCTGTTACAGACGTAGCAGAACATTATAACATCCTAATCGATAGCCCATATTACAAAAAATATGAGGAAAGACTAGCACCACTCCTAGACTACTTCGAGGATACATGGGTGGGAAGGCTACATAGATCGGGACACAGACGCCAACCTAAATTTCACATAGCTTGGTGGAATGTATATTTAAGTACACTGAATCAAGAAGCTAAAACTAACAACAGTGTAGAAGGATGGCACAATGCATTTCAAGCTACCACTAGCAGAGGAAACCCCACTGTCCAAAAACTAATAGAAGTTTTACAAAAAGAACAGAACTACCAAGAGCTACGTATACAACAATCAGTAACCCAAATAGGACCAAAACTAACTAAACAAACAAAACAAATGTTTAGACTACTCCAAAGCCAAGTCACCCTATATCCTTCTACAAGAGGCCTAGACTATCTATCCTTAATAGCCAAAAGCCTACTGTGAATTATCTCCACACAAATAACAATACTCACATTTATTTAATAAAATTGTGATGAGTAGCATAACATTTTTATATCATAATAAATATTCCATATTTGTCAAACATATTTATGTACCAAAAAAGAATTGTAGACAATGAAGCAATATTTGATATAATATAAAATATAACAATAATAATAACAATCACATTTCCCACCCAAATAACATAAAATTAAGAAACTTACAATTCATGTTGCAGAAGAATACGTAATCCAACCACTTGTAATCCGTGTACTCCACTGGTAATCCATTACAAATCCAATTTGTGAAACCCTCAAAAACCCGAAAACAAGTAAAAATAGAAAAAACGCTCCAGGAAATCCCGATAAAAGAAAGTATGGTAACTTTATTAATTTAAGTGACATACACACACTTTTAGTAAAAATAAAACGCATGATCTTCTCCAAATCCAAATCGATATAATCCAGAAAATTAGTTAAAAAATTTAAAAATCCCTCCAGTAAATCCCGACAAAACAAAGGGCCTCATTAGGATGGAGGATTTTCCGCATCCTCCGGGCCGGCGGAAGCCACCGCCGGCCCGGAGGATGCAGAAAATCCTCTGCGGAACCACCAAAGACCCACCGCCACATTAGGATGGCTGGTGGGTCCCGGTTTCTGCCCGCAGCTTTTCCGCCGCGGTTGGCTCACAACCGCGGCGGAAAAGCACTAATATGGTGACATGTCTCTCAGACACCGTCAGCCAGATTAGGATGGGCTCTGAAACATGCTTTTCCGCGGCGGCTTTTCCGCCGTGGAAAAGCATGTGTAACTTCACTGCGGGGGCCGGTTGCGGGCCCCCTAGGTGAAGGGGGGGTGGGGGGTGCACATGGGGGGTACCTATGGTACCCCCCTGCATTTGTATGCAGAAAGCGGCAGGCACCGCACGGTGCCTGCCACTTTCTACATACAAATGCAATGTGTGCATTTTTAACATTGCTGCGGGTGCAGCTTGAAGCCGCACCCGCCGCAATGTTAAAAATAGAGGATGTGACCGCCAGGGTGGCGGTCACATCCTAATTGCCCTTGAGGGACCTCCGCAGGCCATGCGGAGGTTCCCTCCTACTCTATGGTGGCGGACGGAATCAGGTCCGTCCGCCATCATAATGTGCCCCAAAGTGTGGTAAGTTTATTCAAAGTCAAAATTTTAGCTTTATTCGATTAAAAATTTTAAAACCATCAAAGCATAAACAGTAAATTCCTTTTCACAGTTAATCAAGTCACTGGATCCTAATTACACAACAAAGTATATTACAATATAAATTGGTGAATAATATATACATAAAAAAGTTTGGCCCCAAACAGAAAATTAATAATATTTAAAATTTAAATTACAGGATTTTTCACATACAGTTTTAAAAACTATCCAATAAACTACGTGCAGAAAGTACAAAAAAGGGGGGGTAGTTATGGTAGTTATGGTAGCAACATTTTCTTGCGACATCTCACAGCCCCTAAGACTTAACTCGACACCCCGAAGCATATCACAACAGATCCTAACATTTGCAAATAAACCAGAGCTGGTCGAGCCTGTTCACGATTACACCCTCTTAATAATGGGAGGATGAATTTCTTTCGATGCGCAGCATAAAATTTGCAAAAAAAGATCATATGGAGGGCATCTTGTTCCGACTTATTGTCACACGGGATGGCCCCAACATCCCACTTTTAGCAAATCCCCTAGGGAAAGATAACAGCCAAGGCAACAAACCATGTTTAAATCTTAGCAATACGAACAGGTGGAATGGCTTATTTATATATGTCAAGTACGGCTGGATCTCTCTCCCCGTGCTTAACATAACAAATTTTCTCACAGAAGGTTTAGCCAATTCCACCTCTTCCCTCTGTACCTTCAACCTATTTAGATACTGGGATTTTACTGCCTTAATCATGATTTTACTTAAGGCCCTGGGGTTTGTAAACAAGTCAGGGCTACCCATTAAGTCTGCTTGCGTTTTAATATATTGGAACCATGGTATCGCCAAGGCCTTATCTAGGGACAGGCAATCCTGAATAATTAGTTGGTTTAAATTCGGCGCTTTCTGTGCCCAGATTCTCAGCCACCCTAATAACGGTGCTACCGCAATCTGGTCAGAAATATAACCAGCCCCCAGATCTTCATGCACATTAAAAGATGCTACGGATTGAGGGAGCGATAAAACTTTCCTAAAAAAGACGTTTTCTGCCGTTTGGATCTCACTTGAGTTAGTGTAGCCCCACACCTCACTTCTATACAGCACCATGGGCAAACACTTGGGGTCGATTCCGATTCGGGAAAAACCGCTCCGAATAGCCGTTTGGAGCGTTTTTCCCATACGAATCGTACCCTGCAACGTCCCCCGTACGTACGACGAAGTACGTTTCGTACCCGGAGCCGTACCCCGTACGAGTCGTACTAGACACCGTACGACTCTAATCTCCGTACGATTCTCCCTCGGAACCCGCTGTAAGCAACATCTGTACGGTTCGCGGCTGGTTTTTACGACCCAGCAAGTACGATACGTGTCGGGTACGCACCGTACGACCCTTTTTCTACGGCAGCTTAAAACAGCTGTAAAAGCAGAGTTTGCGCCGAAACAGGTACGGAACGTACCCCTGCGATCATGGGGTGTACGAGCCGTACCCCCATTGTACGATCGGTGTACGAGCCGTACCCCCATTGTACGAGCCGTACCCCATGTACAATGGGGGTACGCTCGTACAATGGGGGTACGGCTCGTACACCGATCGTACAATGGGGGTACGGCTCGTACACCGATCATACAATGGGGGTACGGCTCGTACACCCTGCGATCATGGGGTGTACGGAGTATATGTGTTTGTGTGCTTTTCCGTACGACTCGCCCTTACCTGACGTGGACCGTACAAATCGCGTCCTCATACCCCGGTCTGGATCGTACTCGTCGGGTCGTACGGCATGTGTACGGGTCGTACAGTATGTGTACGAGTCGTACGGTTCACGGTTTCATCCTTGTAATACGTACGGATCACGACGATTCGGACGGATTCACGGAATACGGATCGTACTTTGCGACTCGGATGGACGGGTACGATTCGTACGGAGAAGGCTCCGGATACAAATCGTACGGACGGTTTTGTTCCCGAATCGGAATCGACCCCCTAGCGTTATAAATTTTCATATTGGCCAGTAATGGCTTACAGCCTAAACGTTTAGCAAAGCCCAACAGGGCCCCTGTTGCCCTCGCTAATGTGTTCTTTTTCAATGCGCGCTGCATAACCCATGATCTTCTATTATCAAAAACTATACCCAAGTATGGGAAGGTGGGTACTTTACTGAGTTCCAACCCCTTGCAGACAAATGATGCCCCTTTCGCCCGTCTACTCCCTAGCGACATCGCATGTGATTTTTTAAAATTAGTTTTTAAATCCAAGGAGTCCATGAAATTAATAAAGCAGTCTAACAGGGATTGTAAGCCACGTGCAGGCCTAGCTACTAGTACAGCATCGTCTGCATAAAGTAATACAGGTATCATTTTATGACCAACTCTGGGAATGTCCTTACATGATAAAATCAAGGCTTTGCCCAACTTATTTATATAGAGTGTAAATAATAGGTGAGCAAGGATACAGCCTTGCCTTACTCCTCGCTTTACCGGCCAAGCATCTGTCAGACTCCCATCCTCGTTGTAGCGAACTGCTGCACTTGTATCTTTATGCATGTCGGCTAGGAAGGATATCAGCACAGGGTCTAGTCCTATGTCAGACAGGGCACTCCAGAGTTTCTGGCGATTTACAAGGTCGAAAGCAGTGGACAAATCCATAAAACCTAGATGTATATCCCCCTGCTTTGCGACCGTGTACTTCCCTATAAGAAGATGTAAGTTGCGGCACTGCCCAACAGTACCTCTTCCCTTTCTAAACCCGTACTGTAAGTCTGAAATAACTGCGTTCACTTCCAACCAAACTGTCAACCGTTCCAAGACTACTTTCTCCATTATTTTAGCAGCTGAGTCCAAAAGAGAGATTAGCCGATAACATGCCGGGTCCTCTCTTGAACCCTTTTTAAAAATAGGGACAATGACTGCTTTACCCCAGGACACTGGGGGACCCACTATGGTAGCTGCATTAAAAACAGAGGTTAAAACCTTTGCCCATAAATGCGAGTCTGCTCTGTAAAAATCTGCCGGAACCCCGTCCGGACAGGGTGCTTTCCCATGTGCGGTGGACTCAATGGCCTTCAACACTTCCTCTTCTGAGAATACTATCTTCCCTAACTGGGTGTGATCACTTTGATACACGGAAGATAGATTGTTTGATCCACCGTAGAGGCCTCCGTAATGCTCCACCCATTTATCTGGAGAGATAAGGCAATCCTGATTTAAGTTTTCTGTCTCATTAAACAGAGGGCTATTTATTACCTTCCAAAATTGAGTGCTACTTTTCAGTATACTCACTTTGGTTAGTTCCTCCCACGCCATATCTTTCAACTCCACTTTCCTTTCTTTAATTGCCTTTTTATATACCCTTCTCGCCTCCGCTACCTTCTGTGCATCTTTACCATGCTCTTTAAGCACCTCTAAGAGTGCCGTATGAGAGTCACTACAGGCTTTGTTAAACCAGTTCTTCAATTTCTTAGGCCTTATTTTACTTTTCCTAGTCAGATTAGCTGCTACCTGTGCTGTTATACGGTTAAAAGCGAACACGATCACTGTCGGATCTGAATTACCTCCTAGACAGGTAGTCAGATCCTCAGTGCTACTGCTATACAGGTTTTCCAGAAAATCGCTAGGAATGACCGCCTCCCACCGGACCCTTCGGCCTTGAGATTTAGAGGCTATGTTAGAGTTTGAAATACTAGATGGGACAAATTCAATATTAAGTGCCCTAATATTAATAGTCAACGTGAGTGGATCATGATCACTATAGCCTCTCTGTGAAACACTGAAGGGACCTAGTGAATCCCTCAATAAACATGACACAAAAATATAATCAATATTGGATTCTTTACCTTGGCCATTAAAAGTCGGAACAGGGTCTTGACTTTCCCCCTGTACTAGAACAAACAAATAATGTGATGATAAAAAACTCTCCAGATAGACCCCACTCCTAGTGTGCTCAAAATGAGTGGTCTCAAATAGGTCTTCCTCAGAGTTCATATTCTGTAGACATTTAGTGGGGCAAACATGAATATTAAAATCACCAAGCACTAACAAATAATAGAAAATATTGTTGCTATCATCATAATCATCCAGGAACCCATCTAATTCATGCAAGTGTTCTAAATCGTCACTCCTGGTAAAGGAATTATAGAAATTTACCACTAAAATATTTGGGAGATTGTCACCTTCCAATCGTACTGCTAAAATATTAGGAGAACTCGTCGCTACTAATACAGCCTTATATAACAATTTCAAACTAAATAACAGCATAAGTCCACCCCTGGATCTCCCCATCCTTGTTGGGGTTGCAAATTTAACAAATGATTGGTACCCATCCAAGTAATAACTTTCTCTAGCTTCCCAAGTTTCCTGAAAAGCAATGACATGGTGAGCACCAAGAAACGCCTCCCAATTAATATCGCCTCTTTTTGATCTTAACCCAGCGATATTCCAAGATAGGATCGCCAGCTTATTCACAGAAGTGGCGAGGCTTAGTGCCTTAGAAACCTTACTCCCCATTAGCAAGCTATCAGCTACTACTGAGTCGACATCCCCATGTTTCACTGAGGGATTCAAAGTTCGGTCATCCCGATCAGCGGCCTCCCCCATTAGTGTGTAACTTGAAACATCGTCACTGGTTGATAGGGCCCTATTACCCACTAGATCACGAACATCACTTTTTACTCTTAACTCAGTGTTCGGGCTCACCCTGCACCCGTCCACTGTTATGACAGGTCTCCATTCTATAGTTTCAATGCACCCAGGTAATTCTTGATTGGGCTCTCCAAATACCCTCACAGGCTGTCTAGATGGTTCAAGTTGGGGTGATCTGGGGTGTGTTGCCCAACAAGGTCCTTTCACTGTTAGAGGCGCAGTATTAATGGAGGTGCCAGAAATGGAGTCATTAAAATCACTCACTGGACTAGCCAGTACTGGGGAGTATACGGGGTCAGTGTGAAAATCATCATAACGGAAATAACTAGATGGGTTTCTTCCCAGTCAGTCGCAATCATTTAGGCCCGAAAGTGCATTGAATCTGTTTGCGACCTCTATGTCCGACAAATAACCTGGTCCACCCTTCCTTTGGACTGCATTGAATCTCAGGGGTATTGTTTCCCACCCATCTAGCCTTCTGGGATAGATCTGATTGTTAACGGGCATCCTATTTCTATCAGTGTAATGACTAGTTGCACCCTGCAACCCTGGTCTGTAAAAAAATCCAAGGGGCAGAATATCTATCCCCTGTCCTCCCAGTTGGAGGATGCCCTCTACCTCTCTAAGTATCATATCAGCTGGAACTGGGCTATTAAAATTAATTACAATGCAATCTCCTTCTCTGGTTTTCCTGGAGTTCCCCACCCAGGCTACTCTACGTGCCATGATTATATTATGGGCTACCCTATTTCCGCCTACTGTATTACGAGAGAGCCAGTGTGTGACTTTGTTTTTAATTTGAGAAAAGTCCTCTCTTTCTCCTTGACGAAGAGGGGGAACATTTACCAGAACAATCACTAAAGGAGCACTTTGGGGGGGGAGATCTAAAAACACACAGTTGCCCACCCCCTGTACTGGTTTATTGGACTGTATATGTCCATTGGTCGTTTTGGCCGATTGTTCACCCTCCTCCTGATGTATTTGTGAAGCCCTCACAGGGCTGCGAGTTCCCTCCATGCTCTGAGATCTACTCTTTTTAGCTGTTAAACTATTATCGTTTTTGGTGGGAATTATTTTTCCTAATGGAGTTGCAGTATTAACAGGGACAGGTGCAGGGGTTTGTTTCAAGATAGGCCGTTTCCCTGACTGTGTAGCATGTCCTCCCACCTTATCAATATCTATTAGAGAGTGTAGCAACTGGGTGTTTTCAGCTGCCACCTGTTGCAGCTTACCAATATTTGTGCTAATTATTTTCATTCTCTCAATGAGAGGTAACATTAAAGACTTTACAAGATGTTCCACTTGTCCAATCAGGCCTTCTTCTCCCTGTACTCTTGGTGGTAAGTGTTTCATTTGTTGGAGATGGTCGTTTTTATAAAAAGGGAGTACACTCCTATTCTGACGACAGAGTCCACCTCTTTCTGTTTATGTGTACCCGCCCCTTTGCCCATCTTGTTTATCAATTTGGGAACCTTTGCCCGTTTGCCTTTCTGCTCATTCCCGCCCCGCTTCCGTTTCCCTGTTTTATTAATACTTGGTAGCGATTCAACGCTAGGGCAAACCGGTGTCTTTATTGACACTATCTTACATGGCACACTTTCCTCATTGGTGTTACCATTTTGAGTGTCCTGTGTACTATTCCCCAGGGTAATATCGCTATGTGTGTCCGAACCTATGCTTATATCGGGCAACCCCAAATCACTGAGGCGTTGGTTTACACGGTTCTCAGGGGTTATACAATTCTTAATCGGACCCAAAGAGGATCGTTTTGAAAATATTTCTAATGAGAGCCGGTTTTCTGCCTCAACTATCTCCCGATCTAATGCGGCTGCTGCCCAGGTAATATAGTTATCTAGAGTCCCCATGAGGCTCCCACCTATATATTTAGTAGATGGCTTTTCCCCTTTATCTGTTTGGGTAGACATGATTTACAAGACAGCACTTATTTGTGATATGTTAGATAACAATCACTCTCCACAGTATATGGTCAGACCTGATGGGGACAAGAACGTCTTGTCCATCAATGAGTACAATCTCTACAATGGAGTCCTGGATCTTAGGGGGGTAGCCCGTCCCGTCCCTCGCCGTCCCCGGACGGCCACAGATGGCCCACCCTTTGCCCGGGCTTCACCCGCGGCGCGTCCCGCGGCGCGTAGGGAGTACGGGCCTTTTGTGCGCCTCCGGGCGCTTAGGTGGGCGTGGGCAGGCGGGATGCTCTCGCTAGGTTTTGTGGGCGGTGTAGTCCCCCCCGCTCGGGACCCGCAGGTGTTCCGGTGAGCGGCGGTGGGGGAGACAAACAAAGCAACGGCACGCCTCCCTGTGGCAGCGCGACCCCTGGCGGGCTCAACAGCAGTCTCCAGCTGATGGTAGGTTCAA
Source organism: Lissotriton helveticus (assembly GCF_964261635.1). NCBI lineage: Eukaryota > Metazoa > Chordata > Amphibia > Caudata > Salamandridae > Lissotriton > Lissotriton helveticus. Next base: position 447,830,767 of record NC_136065.1, read on the forward strand.
GTTCGAGTGGCGTCTCCCACTCCTCTGCGGGAGCACGGGCCTTTTGTGCGCCTCCGGGCGCTTAGGTGGGCGTGGGCAGGCGGGATGCTCTCGCTAGGTTTTGTGGGCGGTGTAGTCCCCCCTGCTCGGCAGCCGCAGGTGTTCCGGTGAGCGGCGGCAGGGGGGGACAAACAAAGCAACGGCACGCCTCCCTGTGGCAGCGCGACCCCTGGCGGGCTCAACAGCAGTCTCCAGCTGACGGTAGGTTCAAGTTCGAGTGGCGTAAGTTTATTCATATAAGTAACATACACACACTTTTCTTAAAAAAAAAAACGCATGGTCTTCTCCCAATCCAAATCGATACCCTTAAAAACCCGAAAAATAGTCAAAAAGAGTAAAAATCGCTCCATGAACCCACGAGAAAAGGAGAGAGAGTATAAAAACAATACTTTAATAAAGTAATACAATCTCTTCTCCAAAAAAAAACCTACATCCTTCTCCGGAATGAAACGGCGAAATCCCGGAACCTGTAAAAAATATCGAAAAGAAAACCACCCACACAAAGCCCCCAAACATTTCCAAATATACCTAAACATTACTATAAAACATTAAAATACACATATTTTAACATCAAACTCAGAAAATACACTAGGCCTCAAACACTCACGACACCTCTGTAAAAGCCAAGTAACAACTAAAACATACCAAAGCCACAACTAAATACACACAGTAACACCACACACCTCCAAAATACACTCAAACACTACTACTCTATGACATATATTATTAAAATTCACCTTACCTTTCGCAACGCGACGCAGCATCCAACCGCGAGCTTCTCCAGTCCTGAATAAAGCAAAATAACCTTACGCGGTTAAAAAATTTGTCCCATTTAAACAATAATAGAAACTTAACATATTAAATACAATGTTCTAAGTACAAATAAAATATACTACTAGACTTAAAATGTTATACATTTTTTTCTAACACTTATAAAAATAATCTTAGATTAAATCTCCTTAGCAAATTAATAATACATAATAATAACGTATTATTAATTATTATTAATACTTAATTTAATATATTAACATTGTAATAAATACATATAACAAATACAACTTGAGTTTATATATCATTTACATTTATGTTTTATTTTTAAAGTTACTATACAAATATGTAACATTTGTAAATTAATAATAATAATATTAAATAATAATTATTATGTATTCTTATTATTAATCATCTTTATGTATATATATTGTAAATAAATACAAATCCGAATTTACACTTAAGGGATTATTTCCAAAATATGTTTATGTTATTTGTTAAAATATTTAATAATTAATTTACATTTGTAAATTATTATTAATAATTAATCGAATATATTAATTATTATTATTACTAATAGTATGTATATATGTAAATAATTTAAAAATACATATCAAACATTGTATGCAACTGTATAAATGATTTACTATTTTATATTGTATTAAGATTATTTTTTATTTAAAAGCTTAGTATATACTTAATAATAATTAATTACAAATATTAATTATTGTTAAGAACATTGTATTTAATATGTATAAATGATATACAAAATATATTTAGCATGTAAATGTAGCAAATATATACTTACTTGTTTATTATTTTCTGTTCATGTAAATATTCTAAATATTTAATTAATAAAATTAATATATTATATATTAACATTATTAATTAAATATTTAATGAACATTTAAAAAAAGTTTATAAAAAAAGAATAAAATGTTAAAAATTGTTGACAAAGTTTATAAAAATTCTGAAACAACACTGTATACTGTGAAAAATAATGTATTTGTGAAATGTAAAACATTTATGAATATAAATAAATGTAATGTAATACATTCACTTTACCTAACTGTTTATAAAAAAGCTTACATAATTTGTATACTGTACTGTACATATTATAAATACAATCTGTCAATAACATTTTTCAAAAACTGCATGTCTACTTATTTTACAAATAAGAATAAAATGTTATTTTTAAATTGTGATTATTATAATAATATTTTTATATATACATCTACCTTTTTTCCATTACAAATATTTATTCTACAATTATAATACTACCTCATATGTTATTTACATTACTTTTCAGATTTTTTTTTAAAACATATATAACTTACTATTCCCACTCCATTCAAATAACAGTTAAGTGGGGTGCTGTACACTGACCCAATATAATTTACTATTCCAACTCCAGTCAGGTGAAAAACAGGGAAGGTGATGGACACTGACCATATACAATTTACTATTCCAACTCCAGGCAGGTGAAACTCAGGGAAGCTGCTGGACAGTGACCCAATATAATTTACTATTCCAACTCCAGTCCGGTGAAAAACAGGGAAGGTGCTGGACACTAACCATATATAATTTACAATTCCAACTCCAGTGAGGTGAAAATCTGGGAAGTTGCTGGACGGTGACCCAATATCATTTACTATTCCAACTCCAGTCAGGTGAAAAACAGGGAAGGTGCTGGACACTGACCATACACAATCTGCTATTCCAACTCCAGTAAGATGAAAAACAGGGAAGGTGGTGGACACTGACCATATACAATTTACTATTCCAACTCCAGTCAGGTAAAACTCAGGGAAGGTGCTGGACAGTGACCCAATATAATTTACTATTCCAACTCCAGTCAGGTGAAAAACAGGGAAGGTGCTGGACAGTGATCCAATATAATTTACTATTCCAACTCCAGTCAGATGAAAAACAGGGAAGGTGCTGGACACTAACCATATACAATTTACTATTCCAACTCCAGTCAGGTGAAAAACAGGGAAGGTGCTGGACACAGACCATATACAATTTGCTATTCCAAATCCAGTCAGATGAAAAACAGGGAAGGTGGTGGACACTGACCATATACAATTTACTATTCCAACTCCAGTCAGGTGAAAAACAGGGAAGGTGCTGGACACTGACCATATATAATTTACTATTCCAACTCCAATCAGGTGAAAAACAGGGAAGGTGCTGGACACTGACCATATACAATTTACTATTTCAACTCCAGTCAGATGAAAAACAGGGAAGGTGGTGGACACTGACCATATACAATTTTCTATTCCATACCCAGTCAGGTGAAACTCAGGGAAGGTGCTGGACAGTGATCCAATATACTTTACTATTCCAACTCCAGTCAGGTGAAAAACAGGGAAGGTGCTGGACACTAACCATATACAATTTACTATTCCAACTCCAGTCAGTTGAAAAACAGGGAAGGTGCTGGACACTGACCATATACAATTTGCTATTCCAAATCCAGTCAGATCAAAAACAGGGAAGGTGCTGGACACTGACCATATACAATTTACTAATCCAACTCCAGTCAGGTGAAAAATAGGGAAGGTGCTGGACACTGACAATATAAAATGTACTATTCCAACTCCAGTCAGGTGAAAAACAGGGAAGGTGCTGGACAGTGATCCAATATAATTTACTATTCCAACTCCAGTCAGGTGAAAAACAGGGAAGGTGCTCGACACTGACAATATACAATTTACTATTCCAACTCCAGTCAGGTGAAAAACAGGGAAGGTGGTGGACACTGACCATATACAATTTACTATTCCAACTCCAGTCAGGTGAAACTCAGTGAAGGTGCTGGACAGTGAACCAATATAATTTAATATTCCAATTCCAGTCTGGTGAAAATCAGGGAAGGTGGTGGACACTGACCAAATACAATTTACTATTCCAACTCCAATGAAGTGAAAGTCAGGGAAGATGCTGGACACTAACCCAATTTCATTTACTATTCAAACTCCAGTCAGATGAAAAACAGGAAAGATGCTGGACACTGACCCAATTTAATTTACTATTCAAACTCCAGTCTGATAAATGTCAGGGAAGGTGTTGTACACTAACCCTATTTAATGTAATGTTCACACTCCAATAATGTAAAATTCAAGTAATGTGCTGAACACAGACCCATTATAAATTACTATTCCCACTCCAGTCAGATTAAATTCTGAGAAGGTGCAGAATAATAATCATATCAACTTTACTAATCCTAATACCATAAATTTACATTAAACATAAAGTTTTTACGTCTCACTCTATATCTCATAACCCATATTAAACAAACCTCACATTGATATATTGTATAATTTTATTCTAAAATTGTATTTAATTTTTTTACATTCCTAATTATTTTTCTATATTATTATACATTTTTTATTTTATTTTGCATTTTGAATAAAATAATTAAAATTTGTTAAAAATGTTTCAAAAATGCTAAATATTTTTCTGGATTTTTTTTCCATAATTTTTTTTTAAATAATTTTGCACAATTTTACATTTTTTAACAAAATGTTAAATTTTGTAAATTCTCTAAAAAATGTTTTGAACTTACTATAAAAAAATATTCTAAAGGTCAATAATCACCATTAAACACAATTATCCCCATATATTTTGTTTTATTTTTTTAATTTTTTTTTCTAAATGTAAATTTAAAATTTAATTTTTGCATATAATTAAATGAATTTTATTTTACCATAATATTGAAAAAAATATATACATAGTTTTAAATAATCCCCACCCTTATCCCCTATTAAACCAACATCTTGCTCCTAAAATAACATAAAAAATGTATAAAAATTCATTTAAAAAAAAAAAAGCTTTTTTTAAAACACTCCCCACCCTTATCCCCTAATAACCCAACATCCCGCTCCTAAAATTTAAAATACTTTTAATACATTTTTTTTTAAAAACTTTAAACTTAATTCTAAATTTTCCAAAAATGTACTTTTTTATTTTATTATTATTATTTTAAAACACTCCCCACCCTTATCCCCTATTAACCCAACATCCCGCTCCTAAAATTTAAAATACTTTAAAAAAAATTAATTTTTTTAAATTAAATTCTCACATTTTCAAAAAATTACTTTTTTTAATTAAAAATTATTATTTTAAAACACTCCCCACCCTTATCCCCTAAAAACCCAACATCCCGTCCCTAAAAATAAACTTAAAATACACAACTAAAATAATGATTACATATAAAATATTTGAAAAAATTTACACATTCTACAATATTAACACTTTTTAAAATATTTATATTATTAACATTATATACATTTTTCGATATTTTTTACTATCTATATTTTTTTCGATATTATTTACATTCTATATATATTATTTTGATATTTTAAACTACACTAACAATTCGATATTAACACTACACGATATTTTTGATTCGATATTTTTTACTTCGATATTTAGTTAGTGAAAACTATAACGATATTTTTTACATCGATATAATTTCTTTAGATATTTCTCTATATTCGATATTTTTGACTCGATATTTAGTCCATTCAATATTTTGAAGTCGATATTATGCCCAGTTACCAGATAGAGTATATCTTGTGAAACGTGGACACATCAAAATAGGCTAGATTTGGGGATAGCATTCTGACATATGACAGGCATTTAAACTAAGCTAGACAAGTGATTGGGTGCCTGCAAAAACATTGTAATGATCTAATAGGAGATGATACAAGCCTGGAACACATATTTTGGAAGCTATGTAATTGACTACACAAATATTTTAGGAGACTAAAGCTGGCCTCATTATCGTAGTCAAGCCATAAAGCAATCTTGGCCTGTGAAATATTTTTAATAAAGTCAAAGGGGAGATGACTGAATCTTTCTAAGAGTTGTCAAAAGAAGCTAACACTTTAAAGATTGGCTCTCTGGGGTGGGGGCAGAGCTGCTTATTAAAGATTGTTTTTAGGTTTCTAACTTGACTAGATGAGATCCATGAAGTCTTGCCACCAGGAGCGGGAGATCAAGAGAGAGTGTGTTCTCCAAGAATGAGAATCTCAGTATTTTAGAGTAGTTACATGTCAGTTGCACTTGAGCATCCACTCATGCAAAGAACTAAAAACAAATGATCTAATGAGCTTGGCCAATGGGATTGTAGATCTTAAAAAGTGTGAGTCTTAAGGGGGAGCCTTGAGCGACCCAGTATGGCAGCTTTCAGAAAGGGGAATGCAAAGAGAAGAAAGCTACTGCCTGATTCCTACCATCAAGAGACACGGCTTGCCAGCCTAGATCACAACATCTGATCCCTGACTCCTTCAATATAGAAACCAAGATAGGATGGAAAGGCTGTCAAAGATCCTGGAAGACAAAGGCAGTCAGTCCTCTGGAATTGGGTTTTATCCAGAGATCATCCAGGATGACAAACAACATGGACTCAGTCCCAAAACTGGGCTGAAAACACGTCTCACTCAATAAATTATTCATCCATTCATTTATATTCAATTTCCTCATGACTGCACAGGATTCCAAAAAATAGCTCTTCTAGATAAGAGGAAAGTTGGAGGTTAACTACTAATTCAAAGATCATCAAGGGATAGAGTTAGGAATGAGGCAAGTCAAATAAATTGCTGAGTCCTTAGGGTTTTTAAAGAGAGGTGTGAAGATTTCAAGAGGATGGAACAATGACTCAAGAAATTTTACAGAATAGGAGCTATTTTTTCAACCTTAGGTCTAAATTCTTTTTTGCGGCAGGTGTCTGAGTGATATGCTGATCTATATGCCAAATCCCTAAGACGCTGTATATTTTTCTGACTTTGAGGATGCCATCCACAGCTTTCAGATTTTGGGATGCCGGCTGAAACAAGAAAATGTGGGAATCAGGCGTCTTTAAGGTTATTTTGTGACAATCCCCAAGAATGACGCGTCTACTGTCCGTGTTTCAGCTAACTGCATGAGTCCAAATTTTATATGATCTGAAAGATGGACCATTTGTGGGATTTGCTGCATGTTCCAAGTGTCAAGCACTACATAGTGAATGAATAATTGGAAATACAGAAACGCAGCTGCCCTCTATATGATATAAGAACTATGTGACTTGATTACCCCACTTGTTGGATTGGGATTATTAAGAATTTGAAGAGCAATCGGTCCTGAAGAAGGTGGTTGAAAGAACCTGTACCCCTCCGAAACATGTGTTGACCAATTTTTAGGAAGAACCTAGTTCAAGACGCATCAATGGAAGTCTAAAGAACAATGGTCTCCTTGGTGGCCTGTTTAAAGACGTATGTTCTGAGAGTCCAAAGGACTTGCACATAAAAGTGTTGAAGTTGTGTATGAGTGGAGATGGTGATTGGTGAGTTGGGTGATTATAATGTTGTACTGCGAACTATTGTATTGTTTTGAGCTTTTATTCTTTGTAGTGTTGTCTATGGAATTAATGTTCAAGTTGCAAGCATTGTATTTAAATGAATTTAAAAAAAGTTTATGTAAAAATGAAGTATGTGAAAATAAGACAAACTATTAATAAATCATGCATAATGAAATAAAAATGGAAACGAAATTTACTGGGACTCTCCACATTGGATTAATTCTACTGATGAATATAGATAGACTAAGCCAGAAGTGTAACTATTGATTGTTGTAGGGTGTGCTCACCCTCTGCAAATACAATACCTGGCAGCATGTAAGAGAGAGCTGTCATTCATTTAAAGAGACAATCACGATTTTACTGCACAGTCCACATGAACGTCACTCCACCACATTAACACAAAACATTGCCACGTCCTCATGGATGTCACTGAGTGCATTCATGCAGCTGGTGCTTACTGACATGCTCGTGTGGGTGGGACATTTAATGTTTGGAAAAGCCTGCACCATGACTAGCCTATCCCTTTTCGATTCCAGATGCTGGGTAGCCACATTTCTATTCAACCCCCTTCATGCTGGCGCAGATGAGTCTCTCGGTTGGCTTTCCAGCCATGCAGTTGGCTATGGTCTGCTTGAAGAGGATCCACTAGAAATGATATTCAAACACATCTTTCTATTCAAGGAATTCGAAACGAGAAGAGCACTTATTTTCCTAACAAAATTACCACTTACATTGTTCCTAATAGGCAGCCACAATGGCAGCCACAATGGCAGCCAGCTACTTGAGCTAAATCCTATCATTCAATGCCCCAATTTTACGTCACTAAATGATTGCTGCTATGTGCTCTTGCGTCAGCCCAATGTTGATTATTTCTGTACATCCTGCCTGAAGTGCTTGAAGTAGACTATTTTAATGCTTTGAACACAAGCGCTGCTGTTTTTTTTTTATTTTGACCGAACTGATACTATTGGACACAACGCTCAATAGCTCTTTATAAATAGAACTTGTTGTGAGACGTACAGAATGTCCACGCTCACCGTTTTTGCTAATGCTGCCTCAGGTTTGACTGCTTTTTCTTAGGTGATCCGCTGTTCCTGCTTCCTGGTAAGGAAATACACAGAAACGGTGTCGTGCTGAACAGATGCAGTTGGGTAACGTCAAAAATGGTATTAGATGTTGATTTGCAAATTGGCAGAACTGCTAATGTGAAGATAGGAATAGTTTCTGAACTCAACTAGAAATAAAAACAGCTTTTCTCTCAACGGGGAAGATGTATCAATATACCTATTTGCGATTCTCAAATAGCGATTTTTCGAGAATCGCTATTTGAGAATTGCAAAATGGTATGTATATAAAAAATCGCAATTTTTTAGCGATTTCTTAAAATTCCTTAATTGCGATTAGCAAATTGCTAACGCAATTAAGGAATAATTTCCCAATCATTTCTATGGTCCAGAAGGCCCATATGAATGAATGTGAAGTTATTCTCAATTTGCGATTTGCAATTTGAGAATCGCAAATTGAGAATAATTTCAAGGGTGCAACGGTGTCATAAGGACACCCTGATGCACCCCTGAAATTTACATGTGTGCGCATATGGCGCACATACATGCCCTAAGGGCATGTATGAGCGCCCCATGACACCTTCACAAATGCCAAAAAATGCATTTGTGAAAGAAATCGCAAATTAACACCAACTTGAAGTTGGTGGTAATTTGCGATTTCTTAAGGTGAAATCGCAAAACTTAAGTGCTTCTTTCATAGCATTTAAGAAATTGCTTTTTGCGATTCCTTAAATGCTTGCGCAAAGTTAAGGAATCGCAAATTTTGCGATTCCTTAATTTTGCAATGCCATTTCCTTCATACATCCTGTTTTCCTGATTTTTAGTCGCAAATGCTGCTTTTTTGCGAATCGCAGCATTTGCGACTAAAAATCCCGTTGATACATCTGCCCCATAGTCTTTTAAAGAAGCGAAGTAGGACCTACGTTTAAGTGTTTACCATTCTGTTGACATTTCTGGTTGCCAGTATAGTTAATTTACCTCAGCGGCTCTGCACACCATTGAAAACATGGGCAAGAGACAGAAGAAAAACCCTCCATCACACTGTATTGGAGACCGGCATTCATTATCTGTGGGGGCGTTCATTAGTTTGTGAAATAGTGCACCTGTGATACTATTTAAATAGCTTTTCTCAGTTGGTCCCAAAACATATAAAATGGGAATATTCAGGAAATGCTCACATACAATTAGTACTAATAGACTGGACTGTGCACTGTTTATTAATTGGGAATTAGACAAATGGGGGCCAATTCATGAAGTCATTTACTAGTACTCGTGTAGTACTACTTGGTGTATTCATAACTGCCTTTGTGAATTGGCCCAATGTGTGTGGCCGTCTCAAGTTTTTCTTTTCTATATGTGAGTAGGTCTTCCAGGCCAAGTTTTGCATTTGTGTACATGGTATTCATATATATAGTGGGACTTTGTAATTATGCGGCAAGAAAAGCCAAATTATTGAGCACATTAGTTTATCATTTTAACATGTTGATAAAAAAGGGGTTGCAAAACTAAACAGAATGGGATGGTTTATGATATAGAAAAGTATACACATTCACCAGATCCTATTCAGATTTTTATTTAGCCTAACATAATTTTGGGGGTCATTTAGAGTTTGGCCGCGCCGAAGGTGCGCCAAAGGTAAGCCCGTCTACGCCCGTCCGCGCCTGGACCGCGCCCAGCGCCAGAGTCCCTGGTCCTCGTAATGCCCGCCCCTCCCGCATCACTTACGATGCCACCACCCTCCTAGCCCTTAACCCCAGCCGTTCCCCCAACTGCGTCCAAGCCGCTCCTGGACACACCCATGGACCCTTCTCCTGCTACTCCTGCAAGTTCAGCGGCACCAAGAACAACCCCTCATCTACAAACACACAACAGACATCCGACCCCAACCACCTACAATGCATCCTGCTCAACACCCGCTCGGTCCACAGACACGCCATTGACCTCTGGAATCTACTAGACACCATCTCTCCGGACGTCGCCTTCCTAACAGAAACATGGATGAACGCCACATCAGCCCCAGACATCACCATTGCCATCCCGGAAGACTATAAGATCATTCGCAAGGACCGTACCGGCCACACAGGAGGAGGCATCGCTATCGTCCATAAGAAATCCATCCGCATCTCAACCAGCTCTGACGTCAATCTCGCCAACACTGAACACCTTCACTTCCAGATCCACATCGACCCCAAGACCACACTCAGAGGCACCCTCCTTTACAGGCCACCAGGACCCCGCGCTCAATTTAGTGAAGACATCACGGACTTCATCACTCCACACGCGCTCCCCTCCGAAGACTACATCCTTTTGGGAGACCTCAACTTTCACCTTGAAAAGAACAACGACCGCAACACCACCACCCTTTTGGACAACCTCGCCAACCTCGGACTTAAACAACTTGTCACTACCCCCACCCACTTCGCAGGTCACACACTCGACCCTATCTTCACCTCCAGCAAACATGTCTCCTACAGCCACACCACAGCTCTCCTTTGGACTGACCACAGCTGCGTTCACTTTACCTACAACAAGTCCACATCCAACAACCACCCCCAACCCACTCTGCGAAGATATTGGAACAAAATCACCATCGACCAGATCTCCTCATCGCTTCTTCATAACCCCCCCGCCCACTCCTCAAACCCCGACCAAGCAGCCACTAACCTCACCCTATGGTTATCCAACAGCGCCGACATCCTAGCACCACTGAAAAAACGAAAAATCAAACTAGGCAGCAAAAAGGCCTCCTGGTTCAACGATGATCTTAAGAAATCCAAGAAACTCTGTCGCTCCCTTGAGAAGGCCTGGAAAAAAGACCCAAACACCAGCACCAAGGACGCCTTCAAAAACGCCACCCGCATACACCACCAACTGATCCGGAATGCCAAGAAAGCCGCCTTCAAGGACCGAGTAGATAACAACGCCCACAACAGCAAGGAATTATTCAACATCGTCAAGGAATTTACCAACCCCTCAGCCAACTCCAACGACATCACCCCCTCTCAAGCCCTCTGCGACTCCCTAGCCTCATTCTTCCACAACAAAATTGCAGACATCCACAACAGCTTCGACAACCGACCCGAAGACCAACCCACCCAACCCCCTGCAGGACCCCCACCCCCCTTGAACATCCTCAATGACTGGAAGCCAATCTCCACTGAGGACACCATCCGTCTGATGAACTCTATCCACTCAGGATCCCCCACAGACCCATGCCCTCACCACATCTTCAACAAAGCAGACTCCATCATAGCACCTCACCTCCGAGACGTCATCAACTGCTCCCTCAACTCCGCAACCTTCCCGGAAAGCTGGAAACATGCCGAACTCAGCGCCCTCCTGAAGAAACCCACAGCTGACCCCACCGAACTCAAAAACTACCGCCCTATCTCACTCCTTCCATTCCCGGCCAAAGTCATCGAAAAAGCGGTCAACAACCAGCTCGCCGCATTCCTCGAAACCAACAAATCCCTCGACTCCTCACAATCCGGCTTCCGAGCCAAGCACAGCACTGAAACCGCCCTCATCGCAGCAACAGACGACATTCGAACTCTATTGGACAATGGAGACACAGTCGCCCTCATCCTCCTCGACCTCTCCACAGCCTTCGACACAGTCTGTCATAGCACCCTGCTACAACGCCTCAGAAACATCGGAATCCAAGGAAAAGCACTGGACTGGATCACCTCGTTCCTTGCAGGAAGAACCCAGAGAGTCCGCCTCCCACCATTCAAGTCAGAGGCCACTGAAGTCATCTGCGGCGTACCACAAGGATCCTCACTTAGCCCCACCCTCTTCAACGTATACATGAGCCCCCTCGCGGCCATCGCACGCCAACACAACCTCAACATCATCTCCTACGCCGATGACACTCAATTGATCCTATCCCTCACCAGAGACCCTAACACTGCCAAAACCAACCTGCATAAAGGAATGAAAGAAGTAGCCGACTGGATGAAGCACAGCCGTCTGAAACTGAACTCAGACAAAACAGAAGTCCTCATCCTAGGCACCTCCCCCTCCGCCTGGGATGACTCTTGGTGGCCTGAGGCCCTTGGAAAAGCACCCATCCCGACAGACCACGCACGGAACCTGGGCATCATCCTGGATTCCTCCCTCTCGATGAACAGACAAGTCAACGCCGTTTCTTCATCTTGCTTCAACATTCTTTGCATGCTCAAAAAAACATTTCGTTGGATCCCCACCGAAACTAGAAAAACGGTCACCCACGCTCTGATCACGAGCCGACTGGACTACGGAAACACCCTCTACGCCGGTACCACCGCAAAACTCCAGAAAAAACTCCAACGCATCCAGAACGCTTCAGCCAGGCTCATACTAGACATCCCGCTTAAAGAACACATCTCTGGTCACCTGAAAAACCTCCACTGGCTCCCCATCAATAAGAGGATTACTTTCCGGCTCCTAACCCACGCACACAAAGCACTCTACGAAATCAGAGCCGAATGCCTCAACACACGACTGTCCTTCTACACCCCCTCCCGCCAGCTACGATCCTCCAACCAAGCCCTTGCCACTGTACCTCGCATCAACAAAACCACCATGGGAGGTAGATCCTTCTCCTACCTGGCAGCTAAAACCTGGAACTCACTTCCCACTCACCTTCGCCTCACTCAGAACCACCTAGCATTTAGAAAACAACTTAAAACGTGGATATTTGACAAATAATTTCCCACCTTTCTTCAAGCGCCTTGAGACCCTCTGGGTATGTAGCGCGCTATACAAATTTTTGACTTGACTTGACTTGACTTGGTGGATTAAGAGCACTACCATAAACTAACAGTGCTACCACCCCACTAAAATTGCGGTTCCCTCAGCTCATGTAGAAATGGGAGAACCAATAGGTTTCTTTTAGTAGACACTCTTCTGACTCTGCCGGATGAAGCCCTTCACCCGGTATTCCGCTCAACGATGGAGTGCCACCATGGCGACCAATCAATAATTTTTCGTTACCTAGACCACACATAAGTGGTGCATAGTGATTTAATGTCTGCACATTTTCTCTCTTGCCATAAAGATGAAACATGTTTTCCTCATTGCATTTTCCGCAGACTCTTTCAGCTTGTCTTACCTTGTTTTAGCTTTCCTCCCTATGTTCAACCGAAAACCACAGATTGATTCTGTACTTAATGGCCTCATTTTTGAATCATGGTACAAAGCTACTGATAGATTTAGAAAGACAAAGATGGAATGTCATAACATGCATCTTCCGTGTTCTAAGTAATTCTGACACACTCAGGAGTATATTCAAACAGCTATCCCATGGATAGTACATGCCAATCTTCCTAATATGGCTCTGTTGTACATCATGTAGCACAATCATAAGCAAGAAACATAAAGAATAAGGATCTGTCAAAAGCATGCAAGAATTCTGCACCACTGACGCTAAACTAACTGGAGCAAAAATGAATTCTATTATGTGAATCATAGTGTGTGTATGTCCCTTGACAGTTTGTAAGTATCGAATGCTAGACATATCATGTAACAACTGATCAGACAACTTAGCGTACTTTAGCTCCACATATATTTGAAATCCCTTAGCACATTCACTATATCTCCTTTCAAGTCAAGGCACCCTACTATTCCCAAGAGTTTCTCCAAGAACGCTGCTGCCGCTGACAGTGGTTAATAAACAAAATAGATTGAACACTTATCTTTAACTAAGCAGCGAACTACAAGACTTCTTCTAAAGCTGATGCTAATGAATCAACCATAAGGCTATAAACTTGAAATTTTAGGCTAAAGCTATCACATATCCCATTTAATGCTTCCTATTCTGGCAAACAACAAAATGTTATGGTGGATTGGCTGTAGTCAAATTGGGCCCAGAAGAGTCACATAGCCACTTTTGAGTAAAAAAGGTAAGATCCTAATTTCTACCTAACAATAAATCAAATTCTTCCCATCAGTGTTTCACTGGTGACCACGTATTAATTAAGATTACAAAAAAACTGATTTATTTGAGCAATGGATTGACTTAAACTCAAATAAGTCACACCATTAGCCTCTCTGCCCTAAGGTAGGCCACCAAAAGGTCACCCTAGTTACCCCAATTGTTTCTGAGCTAGTGAGGTGTTAAGCAGTTGGATCCTGCGCATTAATTTTTGGTGATTGTCAAATCTGTCGCTTAAACTACAGCATTCTGCTGTTCCATTCTATTCGGGAGCAGAAGGGCTTGCCTTTGGTACCCTCATTTTATACTCTTCTAGTCCTCTGCACATGACTGATTAACCATATTGCTTTCCCACGCAAACTTCTATCCTTGCCAATATTTCCACCAAGGAAGGATTCAAGCTGTTGGAGGCAAATAAATGCAGTCTATTATATTGCCTTCCTTTTAAGTGTTGAATGCGTGCCGTCAATGAAAAAAGGCCCATACTCTAGGTCCTCTTACACTAAAGAAATTGCACATTGAAATTAACAATCTAACCATTTATAAACGTGTTGTCACAGGGGCAGTAAAGTCCAGGGTCTCGAAGAGTATGACTATGACTGCAGCCCCAACTTGATCAAACTGAGAGTCAGAATGCAGAGAGGTCTTAAAAATAAAACTATTCAAAGATACAAGAAAATATTAAACACTCATAACAATAACTGAAAGTAATATTATGCTCCACCAATGAAGGGTAGATGCTCAAATGTATACTCTTCTAGTCCTCAGCACATGACCAAGCAACTAGACTGCTTCCCTGACCCAAACTTTTACCCTTGCCAATACGGCTTTAAAGGAAGGATTCCAGCTGTCTGGAGCGTGTATGTGGAGCATAAATATAAGGTTGCTATTATTAGCATTATTACAGAGATAGCTCCTGGTAAAAAAGGACATTAGTAACTTCTGTTCGTCATCCTGACAAAAGGAAGGATATTTGTAGGCTACCATTAGCATACTATGAGTTCCCTGTCCTGTCATTGTGATAGATGGGCAAGTGAAGCAGAGTCTGTCCTTGTTGGTCAGTAAAGCTTATGAGTACTTGATGAAAATGACAAGTTGGTATTTTGAGCCAAAACGAATGGTTTTACTAACGGTTGTATGATGAAATATCAAGTACAACAATATTGTGGTGCAAGAATATCAATGTCAAAGTATTGACAACCAAAATATTGACATTACATGTAGGGGCTCATTAAGATGTTGGGCGGAATCACTTCCGCCCGACAAAACTCGGCCATGGGACCGACCGAAACCCGGTCATCAGTCCCGATCAGCCCATTAGGATGTGACCAAACACTGTTCAGTCCTATTCCTATATTTCCCTATGGGAGCATGCATTACATCCATAACCCGGCCATAATGCATGCTCCCATAGTGAAATGGGAGGTGTGGTTCATCCCTGCACCCTGTGGTAGGCACCTCAAGATGCCTGCCACAAGGTGCAGGGATCAACAAGGGGGCACCCTAGGTGCCCCTCTTGTCCTCCAACCAGAGGCCATGCATTAAAGTGGGCCCTGCTGGGGACCACCTAACACGCTTTCCAACATGGTTTCCATGTCAGACAGACCGGCATTGATACCATGTGGGAAACCATGCATTGTAATATTAATGTTGGAAAGAACCGCCCTTAAGATTACAGGCCACAATCTGAATGGTGGACGGACTCTCTGAACCCATCAGAAGCCAGTCGGAATGACCAGTTCCTTTCCGACCACCTCCATCAAAACGAGGTGGTCGGAAAGGAATCTGACCGGCCCATTATGAAGAGGCCCTTAGTCCGAGCCTTTACGCGCCGTATCTAATCGGGCCCATAGTGTAAAGTACAAAGACATTAGCCAAAAAGCATACTGGGACCAACATGCTGACATTGCATTGGTAAGCATATGTGTTTAAATGCAATTAGCATTATTGTAATTAAAAAAAATAGTTACATTCTTTTCCTTAAAATGCAATACATTAACTACATTACATACAAAATAACGCATAAACAATATTTTATTAACATAAACAATATTGAATTCTTAAAAAATACTTGTAACTTAAAAAAAATTAACAAATTAGTATGTAAAATTTGAAAATTAAATTATACATTACAATAATTGTATTACACAAATAAAGATTGTAAGTAAAAATATAATGTTATCACTATTTATTAAATGAAAAATGCAATATTAACAGTTGTACTCATATTCATTAATGATATATAAATTAACTTAAAACATGTTTTATATATATTAATCATCGAAAAGAAATATGTTAAACATAAAAAAAACTGATATTCTTAAATACTAAATAGCACATCATAGACATGAATAATTTAAAAAGCAAAACAAGAAGTAACTAAAATAAACGAAAAAATGTCAAAATTATACTTTAAAATGAAATACCCCAAAAATATCATAAAGAAAAATCGAGAATTGGGTAAAAATTAGATACATACCTCCAATCTAAAATCATTAAAAATAATATACAAATAAAAAACTGTTCAAATGCAGTACTCCAACTACAATACTACAAGAATTGGGGCAAACATACATTGTGGGTAGGTTTTCAGATTTATTATAAAAATTGAAGAAAAGGCATACATTGACGGGGCAGACATGTATTCTAACTCCAGCCCAAAAATGTTGGGGAAAGTGCATACATTAGGTGGCGCAGATTAACTATTCTAACTCCAATTTAAGGTACACCGGGGAAAGTGCACACAACAGGTGTGGTACAGAGTGGTCAGATTTACTTTTGTAACACCAGTTTAACAAACAAGTGTAGCCATGGGAGGAGAGGTCAGATTTATTAGTCTAACTCCTGTCCAGCAAACATTAGGAAGAGTGCATGATTCAGGGTGATCCAGTATACTATTTAAAATCCAGTCTTACAAGAAGTGCAGAAAATGCATATTTTTGTGACAGGCAGATTTACTATTCTAACAACGGTTTAACAAACATTAGGGCAAGTGCAGTCATGGGGGGGTGCGATCAGACTTACTATTCTAAATTCAGTCCAGCAAACATTGAGGAGAACGATACATTGGTGTGTACCAACGTACTATTCTAACTCCATGCGAACAAACCTTGGGGAAAGCGCATATATTTGTGGGGAGAGGAAGGGTACGATTTACTTTTCTACCTATAGTCAAACATTCAAATGGGAAAGGTCATATATTGGAGGGATAATTTTCACTACAATCTAATCATAAAAAATACACATTTTAAATGATTTCAGAAATGATATTACCAGTCACAAATTTTAAAAAGTTATTTAAAACCTATGGTTAATTTTAAACTTTTTAAAAAACAATGAATTAAAGTAAAATAATATGAATAATGAATACATTAATCAAAGAATGTCAATTTCTGTATAAATGATTAAAAAAATACCCACCCAAACCCCAAACAATCCCGCCAACCCAAAAATAAAATGTCATATATAACTTAAAAAAAGAAACTTAAAAAAACAAAAGTAAAATAATTAACAAGTTTATCGATTAAGATTAATGAATATATCATTTGAAAGAACACTCAATAAACCCAACTACTTAAAAATATACAGTACCATATCATAATTGTAAAAAAAGATATATAAAGTAACATAACTACTAAAATTACAACATAGTACAATAAAACACCATTGGAGTATATGATATTGAAGCAAAAAATATTTAAACTATATTGTAGGAAAACTGTAAAAAGATAAAAGGCCATATGTATGAAAAACCGAATTTGCGATTCTCAGATTGCGATTTGTAGCGAATCGCATTTTGAGAATCGCAAATTGGTATGTAAATAAAAATTCGTAAATAAATAGCGATTCCTTAAAAATCGCAGATTTAATTGAGGATACCCAAATAGCGATTTCATAATTGCGTATCCCCAAAATTTGCGAACTCGCAATTAAGGAATCGTAAATCAGCTAATCGGAAATTCAGGTGCAGCTTGATGACATCACAACCAGGGAGTGTGACTACCCATGATGTACCTGAGTTTCAGAAGCAGAGTGAGAGGCTGGTTGGAGGGCTGAGGCACCAGTGCACTGCTACAGAGACAGGAGAAATGGCCACACAGGATCATCAGCAGAGTGAAACAACCAGGAAGAGAAAACAAAAGTTTTCTGAAAGGGAGCAGGAGGTGCTCATTCAGAAGATGGTAGTGAGCCATGAGCTGCTATTTGGCAAAAAATCCCTTTGTGTGCCAGAGACCCGCAAAAGAAGAATATGGGCAGAGATACAGGAGAAGGTAAACTCCATTGGCGTCATCCACTGCAGCGTTGAAGAATTGCGCAAACAGTGGTATGATATGCGCCAGCGCTCGAAGGAAAGGGTTGCTGCCAGGCTGCAAGAGGCGAAACAGACCGGTGGAGGGACTTCCACTGCCACCGCTTCCACGCCACTGGAGGAAATGGTCGAGGGGACACTGCTACCGGAGAGTGTGAGCGGCGTGGCAGGCCCTGACAGCTCTGACCCCCCAGAACCAAGGCAAGGTAAGAAGTATGCCATCACTCCCCTGATACCGGCCTACTTCACCCCCACACCCAGGAGAGACCAAGGCACACATCAAAAATGCAAGTCCAGTGCAGGCACACAAGCACCCACAGCAGTGCATTATGGGAGATGTAGTCACATGAACCTAACAGTGGAGCAGTGAAACCCAGCTAGGCTCAAGCAGTATGTGTGTATCAGTGAAGGTAAAATACAGACAGTCAGGACCCATGTATCTAAAAATAGTGTAATTTATTGCATTATCAATACAAGGCAGGACAGCAAATTAATGTGTGCATTTACGTCCACAGCACCACAAGAAACACAGGGGCAAAGGCCCGGAGGGGTGAATGAGTCCCACAGCGCAGCAGTGCCAGGGCAAGTGGAGGAGGAGGAGGAGGGCAGCCCAGTCATCCCAGCACAATACTCCCGGCTCATCGAAGTGGCTCTATTGCCACCGCTGGAGAATGAAACCCGTGACACTGATGATGAAGCCAACCAAGTCCAGGGACAGTCTGAGCCACAACCCGGACCTCGAGCACTTCCAAGTCCCATATCAGCCATTCCATTCAGGTGCAGGACACGTCCATCCCCAAGTACATCTGCGGCAGGAGAGGAGACAGTGTTCAGCGGCCTTGAAGGGAACATGCTTGAAGTGCAGCGTCTGCAGGGAAGAAGCATAAGGGCAATTCAGAGACAGCTCAAGGGTGGGCTTCAGGGGCATTACGGGTGCCCTGGAGGCACTCTGTGCTGAGATAAGGGAAGACCATGCTGCTAGGCGCAGGGAGAGGCAGCGCCTCCACACACGCCTTGACCTATTTACAAAGGCTGTCAACCGTCTGGCCTCAGCCACCTCAGTGCAGTGATGGCGCAGCATCAGCATGCAGCATGAGGTGGCACACTGCAGCCAGGACATGGCCAGGGGACTAGTCCAGGTCACATGTGCTGTGGACCAGCTGCAGACAGTTGCTACTGGTGGAACAGGAGTCCTCAGTTCACTGAATGAGGACACCCAATCAAGCAGAAGCAGCATCACTCCGCTGCTCCCACAGGACAGGCACCTTAGTGTGCCTCATGGCATGGCTGCAGATGCCACTGAAGAGGGCAATGTGCATTTGGGGGAAGGAGCTATGGGACGTCAGCGCCGCCGTTGAGGTGCCCTGACTAACAAATGGCAATGGGTGACTTAACCCATTGCACACAAACAACTGTGAACAATTTTTTTGCACTGTGTGTCCAACATGTGCGGGACATTAATGCCTGCATTGTGCGCTACACAGGCTGTGTGATGTAATACACCCTGAACTCAAGGATATTAAACACAGTTTAGCATGAATACATAGCATTGTGTCATCATTTCTCACCTAGAAATAGTTCTGTGTTATTTCATCTAGCCTCTGGCTCCCGGCAGTCGCACCAATAACACCGGCTGGCCTGCATCCTGGAGCTGGCCCCTCCTCATCTGATGATTCCGAATCAGTGTGCTCCACTGGGGTGCCTTTCCTGGTGGCGATGTTATGCAGCATGGCACATGAAACCACAATCTTGCAGCAAGTCTCAGGGCTGTATTGTAATGCCCCCCCACTCTTATGCAGGCAGCGGAAACAGCTCTTGAGTATACCAAAAGTCCGCTCAATGGTTCTGCAGGTGGCAGTGTGGGCACTGTTGTACCTCCACTGCCCAGAGTTGGCAGGATTTAGGTATGGGGTCAATATGTAGTCACAGACAGCATACGCACTGTCACCTGTGAGGCAAGAGGAAATAGGTTAAACAATGTCCTGCCACTGCTATACTTTACTATTGTGTCACTATTTCCTAAGCAATTACCTAGCAGGTAGCCCTCACCAAACTCCCCATTTGTGAGTCGACAGTGGATCCCACTGTGGCAGAAGATGAATGAGTCGTGAGTGCTGCCTGGGTATTTCGCTACAATGTCAGTGATAATGTGCTTGGCATTGCACACCACTTGTATATTCAGGGAATGGTAGGACTTGCGATTCCTGAACACATACTCGTTCTGGGAGGGGGAGAGATAGCGACATGGGTCCCATCAATGCAACCGATGACATAGGGAAATTGTGACAATTTGATAGAACTCCTGCTTGGTCTGGTCTAGTGCTTGTGGTGTAATGGGGAAGTGGATGTGGTGATGCAGCCTCTGGACTATTGCATTGAGGAATGCATGGAAAAAGCACAAAAGTGCACTCTGTGATACCCCTCCTGCTGTGGCTATCATCCCCTGGAAGCTCCCAGATGCCAAGAGGTGCAGTGAGCACAGGACCTGTACATGGGTGGGGATGGTGTGTGTCCTGCATGTGAGGTGTTGAAGTATGGGTTTGAGCTCCTCAATTAAGTCCAGGATGCTCTCTTCATCAAGCCTGTAGTTAATATGGATCTCCTCCTCAGTCAGCTGGAACAGGGTAATGCAAGCTCTGAAGATCCTTTCCTGGTGTCTCCTCTGTGCGGCAGCTCTGAGTCACAGCCTCCTGGCTATTACATACAGCCCAGCCATTGTGGAAAGGTACTGTGGCATTGTGGGCCTCTTTAAATAGGTTGCACCTAGTTACCACCTATTCAGACTTGGTGGTAATTGCGATTAGCAATTTTGCGGATATCAAGTTTTTGCAATTTGCGAATTTTTGATGCATTGCATTTTGCGATTTTTGCAAATGTTGTATGGCATTTTGCGAATTCGCAAATTTATTCTCATATTCCATTTTTCGCACAATTGCTAATCGCTAATTTAGCGACTAGCAATTTTGCGATGAGGATGTTGCTCATACATAGCATGGCTGTGTTTTGTGATCGCAGTGTTTGTGATAGCAAAACAGCTTCATACATATGGCCCTTACTCACATTCTATATTTTGGGACTCAGTATTTTTTAAGTCAGAGTATTTTAGCAATGATATTATGGTCAGTCAATCTTTTTTAGTTGATGATTGGGTGGAATACCATACAAAAAAGAAAAACTGGTGTCGGTATTTTAAAACTGTGCAAGCTGTCCTTTTGGATGGCTAAATGAATGTAGCCAAGACAAACTTCTTATGTTTTGGGTAGAAATATTTTTGACAGAAAATGTCAAGCGGATGTTTGGGGACTAAATTGCTGCATTTCTTGAACAAATTTAGGTCTTATGCTAGGCATATTCATGGTGTGCCAGGAACACATACACTGATGCTGTTTCCATTATACCAGAGAGCTCTTGCTCTATGGCAGTTGTTTCATGATACATGGGGATGCGCATCATCATATATATTAAAGAATCATTTATGGAGTTATCATTAGTACTGGTATTTCAGGTGGAAGCCTATCATAATTGTGTAACTTTAAGGTTATTTCTATTTTCTGAACATGTAATGTCTCAGGAACCCATAGAGTAACTCAACAGTGCTTCTTGAAAGCATGTTCTCAGCGATATATGACTGCACATCCACTTGGAAGAGGCAAGATGGAAACATAAAGAGAGATGGAAGACAGTAATGAAGGAAAATGAAAAATATCATTTTCTTGAAAATCATTTTGAAAACTGAAGAGGACCATTTGAAGCTACATACCAGATGATGTGAACAGTCTTCTTCAGTAATCATTTATTGCCAATTTGATTATTCATGAGTGTCCACACACAGTCCTGAGGAGAGTGTCCACAAACATCCTAGAGGATTAACTAGAGTTCTAAACTCTAATATACACCATTGGACCCATTTGAAAAGAATGACCTAGAAAGCGGGAATTCCCCACACCTTACTAGGGAGAGCTAGATTAGCAAGCTTCACTCATTTGCTCAGTGCTAGTCAGGATAGGGTTTGAGGTGCAGGAATTGTATTTGTTTGACTACTGCTATGCACAGAGAACAATTATGGAATATTCACGAATCATATAATGGAAAACGTGCAGCCAGCAGCATTGTGGAGCGTCGTCATTATGGCTCCACTGTTACAGGCCACAAACACGCAATAAATACATGCATTTAGCATTACATATTTAGAGTGTCCTAACGTTATTAATGTAAAATGTTGCTCTTGAATTTAATAATGAAGTGCATTCCATGTAGAATTAGAACTCCATACATACAATGTGTATCTTAATCTTATTTTTTTTTTAAATCTAGTTTTAGAAATTGATAATCCATCTTCATACTATTAAAATTTATTTAATATAGAAACAAGAGAAATTTATGTAACGTGTGCAACAATGTTTTCACATTGGTATTCATAATGTAGTTCTCAGTTACACGCATTCAGTTACTTTACATTTACTTAAACTGCAATATGAGTCTAGATTTGAATCTAATGTACTGACATTTTCCTTTCTTTGTAGTTAGATGTGCACAGATTATAGGTATATTAAATATGAATCATTAAATGAGATGCTTAAATTGACTAGAGTGGGTCTGTATTTTCATAAAATATTGCTTTTCCGTCTCTGTGTGCTTGCCTTTTCCTTTCAGGTGCTTTCATATGGTTTGTTATTTTGAGAATAGATGTAACACTGTATTAGTGATATAGAGTCTGAGAAGAAGACCTTGACAAAGAGCATGAAGAGCCAGAGTGTCAACTAACAGGCTCTATTCAGAAATGTTGCTAGGAGTTACAGGTTCCCCAGAATGATATAATTCCCAGGTTTGGTCTGGGGGAATCCACAAATGATGCCGATTACAAAGTAACAATGGAAAGGACAATGGAGCCCCTGATGTTGTTGCAATGGATGTTACCCAGAAGAGTTGTGTGGAAATAACTGGGGTTCTCACAGGTCGAAGTTGGCAACTCTCCCTTTGGACTTTGAGAAGTACCGACCCCTATGCTGTCCCCTGTGACTCTTTGCTGAGTGTGCTTAATCTAACACTTATTTCTCTGTCACCAGAAGACTCTTGATCGAGTTTCTGAAATGCTAACACCTTCACATATTTTTCTGTATTGCCCCAATCTTTTGAGATCCATGTAAATGTAACCATCCTCATTAGTTTGGACTTTCTACTAAATGATTTTAAACTTTACTCATGTTGAGGAGAGAGGATCAGACACTCTTCTCTGAGAATCATATCTTCCTATTAATCTTCTGTATTGCTGTTACTGAACTTCATTTTTGCCTTATGTTGATGCGACTGAACTTCTTTAGGAGGCTGGGCTATCCTGTTGCTATTCTATATCTTTACAGCATTGTATTGTGATTTATTACATGAGTTCAACTGCTAATTTCTAATAAACCTTTTAACTTTATTTATTGATTCATGGTCCTCATTGTGAAGCCAAATGGGTTATGCTGTTAAATATATGTGTTTGACCAAGTACTAACTCCCTTTACCTCTCTGTCGCATAGAAAGACCCATCGGATAAACAATAGTTAGATGGTTGGCCCAGGCTGGATCAACTGGTAGCATTGTCGTATAGTTTATCTTGAAGTGAGGGTGTCCCATTTAGAAATTACTCAAAGCCCTAAAACCCATGGTTCGTGCAGAGGATTGGTGGAGTTCCAGCAGTTTGGGGACGAGTTGCAACAGGAGAGGTGTGAGTATAGATAGGGTTGCACGTTGCACTTGCTTATGTTTAGATTGCAGTGGTTTGCAGTGATATGTGGTGTGCTGCAGAGATATTTTAAGTTGTGTGAATGCGGAGCTTAATGCAGAGAAGTTGAAGTGGTTATTGGGTCGGATGTGGCTTTGATTCGGGGATGGTTTTAAAAAGTGTAGAATATACTATATTGTAGTTTTCTGCTATGTTTTATTGCTAGCCCTGAGATGTCGTCAACAACCCAATTGAGATAGGGAGTTTATCTTTGTATGATTGTGAGGAGTGGCTGGTATAGTGAACCTCATTGCACAGGGAGGAACTATATCAGTCCAAGTGAGACCCTGCTAGTCAGGTTTTTATTCCAAGTGGATGTCAGGATGGGTCGAAAACTGTTGCTCCAGACCATTTGTTGTGTGAATGAATATTTTAATTTCTTAGGCGGGGCACACAAGGTATGTTGTTGAAATTTCCTTGCATTTGTTTTGCTCATAAATTGCTGAGAGTGTGCTCATAAATAATTGTAAAGGAGGGTGAGCCGCTGGAGTGAGATTGATAACACAGAGCGCTGCACTGGTATTGGTCGGGTTTAGGAAAAAACTCACTGGTATTGGTTGTCTACGTCATAGAGTGCTGCTCTGGTATTGGTCGTTGATGCCGAATAAGGACTGTTGGTAAATAAATAATTTCCTGGTTTCAAATGAAAAGATCATTTTATTGTTGATTTGCTGTTGAAAAAATAAATTCTTTAAGGCTGTCTGAGACTTGTTTAGGGGAGATGTAAAGATACCTGTTCAAGTGGTAGAGGAGTCACCACCTGAGGATATGTGAGGTCAATATATGACTATAAATATTTAGCTAAATCAATGGCATAAGATCACTGAGAAAGAAGGTGCATTGATGTTTCCATGCTATGGCACATTTAATTTGAGAATCATTGAAAATTTGAGGAGAATGCTATACAAAATGAAACTACTTCTAGACCCAGAAAGTATGAAGCACTTATGATCAGATGTATGAAGAAACCAATTTGCGATTCCCTAATTGCAAATCCTTGCGATTCACAATTAGGACATCGGAAAACGGCATTCATGAAAGTGTTTTGAACACTTTCTGTGATTCCCAGTGGGTTGCAAATGATGCTGAAGTCAGCAGACCAAAGCGAAACAAAAGGGGATGATGGACGGAGCGTTTGAGCAAATCAAACACTCACCCCCAGTTAACTGATCTGGGTTTAATCCATCACCATTCTTTAGCTCACTCAGCCACCCCAGTTCAGACATGGCCATATGCAAATCAGTCTGACCCTGTGCCTCAAGGGAACAGTCCAGCCCGAAGCCCGAACTGCCAAGCCATGTCTTCCATGGACCGGAAACAAGCATCCTGGGACCGGTTTCGGATTCATAATCCCCATCAGCCAGGCTATCTTGAATCCAGTGGCCAAGTGAGCAAGGGACTCACGTCTGAGCATACCCTGCCAACTTAGGGCGAGCAAAGCGTGGACTGGACTGGACTGGACTGTTCCCATGAGACTGATTTGCATATAGCCATGTCTGAAATGGGGTGGCTGAGTGGGTTAAAGAATGGTGATGGATTAAACCCAGATCAGTTGACTGGGGGTGAGTGTTTGATGTGCTCAAATGCTCCGTCCATCATCCTCTTTTGTATCGCTTTGTTCGCCCTAAGTGTGGCAGGGTATGCTCAGACGTGAGTCCCTTGCTCACTTGGCCACTGGATTCAAGATAGCCTGGCTGATGAGGATTATGAATCCGAAACCGGTCCCAGGATGCTTGTTTCCGGTCCATGGAAGACATGGCTTGGCAGTTCGGGCTGGACTGTTCCCATGAGGCACAGGGTCAGACTGATTTGCATATAGCCATGTCTGAAATGGGGTGGCTGAGTGGGTTAAAGAATGGTGATGGATTAAACCCAGATCAGTTGACTGGGGGTGAGTGTTTGATGTGCTCAAATGCTCCGTCCATCATCCCCTTTTGTATCGCTTTGTTCGCCCTAAGTGTGGCAGGGTATGCTCAGACGTGAGTCCCTTGCTCACTTGGCCACTGGATTCAAGATAGCCTGGCTGATGAGGATTATGAATCCGAAACCGGTCCCAGGATGCTTGTTTCCGGTCCATGGAAGACATGGCATGGCAGTTCGGGCTGGACTGTTCCCATGAGGCACAGGGTCAGACTGATTTGCATATAGCCATGTCTGAAATGGGGTGGCTGAGTGGGTTAAAGAATGGTGATGGATTAAACCCAGATCAGTTGACTGGGGGTGAGTGTTTGATGTGCTCAAATGCTCCGTCCATCATCCCCTTTTGTATCGCTTTGTTCGCCCTAAGTGTGGCAGGGTATGCTCAGACGTGAGTCCCTTGCTCACTTGGCCACTGGATTCAAGATAGTCTGGCTGATGAGGATTATGAATCCGAAACCGGTCCCAGGATGCTTGTTTCCGGTCCATGGAAGACATGGCTTGGCAGTTCGGGCAGGACTGTTCCCATGAGGCACAGGGTCAGACTGATTTGCATATAGCCATGTCTGAAATGGGGTGGCTGAGTGGGTTAAAGAATGGTGATGGATTAAATCCAGATCAGTTGACTGGGGGTGAGTGTTTGATGTGCTCAAATGCTCCGTCCATCATCCTCTTTTGTATCGCTTTGTTCGCCCTAAGTGTGGCAGGGTATGCTCAGACGTGAGTCCCTTGCTCACTTGGCCACTGGATTCAAGATAGCCTGGCTGATGAGGATTATGAATCCGAAACCGGTCCCAGGATGCTTGTTTCCGGTCCATGGAAGACATGGCTTGGCAGTTCGGGCTGGACTGTTCCCATGAGGCACAGGGTCAGACTGATTTGCATATAGCCATGTCTGAAATGGGGTGGCTGAGTGGGTTAAAGAATGGTGATGGATTAAACCCAGATCAGTTGACTGGGGGTGAGTGTTTGATGTGCTCAAATGCTCCGTCCATCATTCTCTTTTGTATCGCTTTGTTCGCCCTAAGTGTGGCAGGTTATGCTCAGACGTGAGTCCCTTGCTCACTTGGCCACTGGATTCAAGATAGTCTGGCTGATGAGGATTATGAATCCGAAACCGGACCCAGGATGCTTGTTTCCGGTCCATGGAAGACATGGCTTGGCAGTTCGGGCTGGACTGTTCCCATGAGGCACAGGGTCAGACTGATTTGCATATAGCCATGTCTGAAATGGGGTGGCTGAGTGGGTTAAAGAATGGTGATGGATTAAACCCAGATCAGTTGACTGGGGGTGAGTGTTTGATGTGCTCAAATGCTCCGTCCATCATCCCCTTTTGTATCGCTTTGTTCGCCCTAAGTGTGGCAGGGTATGCTCAGACGTGAGTCCCTTGCTCACTTGGCCACTGGATTCAAGATAGTCTGGCTGATGAGGATTATGAATCCGAAACCGGTCCCAGGATGCTTGTTTCCGGTCCATGGAAGACATGGCTTGGCAGTTCGGGCAGGACTGTTCCCATGAGGCACAGGGTCAGACTGATTTGCATATAGCCATGTCTGAAATGGGGTGGCTGAGTGGGTTAAAGAATGGTGATGGATTAAATCCAGATCAGTTGACTGGGGGTGAGTGTTTGATGTGCTCAAATGCTCCGTCCATCATCCTCTTTTGTATCGCTTTGTTCGCCCTAAGTGTGGCAGGGTATGCTCAGACGTGAGTCCCTTGCTCACTTGGCCACTGGATTCAAGATAGCCTGGCTGATGAGGATTATGAATCCGAAACCGGTCCCAGGATGCTTGTTTCCGGTCCATGGAAGACATGGCTTGGCAGTTCGGGCTAGACTGTTCCCATGAGGCACAGGGTCAAACTGATTTGCATATAGCCATGTCTGAAATGGGGTGGCTGAGTGGGTTAAAGAATGGTGATGGATTAAACCCAGATCAGGTGACTGGGGGTGAGTGTTTGATGTGCTCAAATGCTCCGTCCATCATCCCCTTTTGTATCGCTTTGTTCGCCCTAAGTGTGGCAGGGTATGCTCAGACGTGAGTCCCTTGCTCACTTGGCCACTGGATTCAAGATAGTCTGGCTGATGAGGATTATGAATCCGAAACCGGTCCCAGGATGCTTGTTTCCGGTCCATGGAAGACATGGCTTGGCAGTTCGGGCAGGACTGTTCCCATGAGGCACAGGGTCAGACTGATTTGCATATAGCCATGTCTGAAATGGGGTGGCTGAGTGGGTTAAAGAATGGTGATGGATTAAATCCAGATCAGTTGACTGGGGGTGAGTGTTTGATGTGCTCAAATGCTCTGTCCATCATCCTCTTTTGTATCGCTTTGTTCGCCCTAAGTGTGGCAGGTTATGCTCAGACGTGAGTCCCTTGCTCACTTGGCCACTGGATTCAAGATAGTCTGGCTGATGAGGATTATGAATCCGAAACCGGACCCAGGATGCTTGTTTCCGGTCCATGGAAGACATGGCTTGGCAGTTCTGGCTGGACTGTTCCCATGAGGCACAGGGTCAGACTGATTTGCATATAGCCATGTCTGAAATGGGGTGGCTGAGTGGGTTAAAGAATGGTGATGGATTAAACCCAGATCAGATGACTGGGGGTGAGTGTTTGATGTGCTCAAATGCTCCGTCCATCATCCCCTTTTGTATCGCTTTGTTCGCACTAAGTGTGGCAGGGTATGCTCAGACGTGAGTCCCTTGCTCACTTGGCCACTGGATTCAAGATAGTCTGGCTGATGAGGATTATGAATCTGAAACCGGTCCCAGGATGCTTGTTTCCGGTCCATGGAAGACATGGCTTGGCAGTTCGGGCAGGACTGTTCCCATGAGGCACAGGGTCAGACTGATTTGCATATAGCCATGTCTGAAATGGGGTGGCTGAGTGGGTTAAAGAATGGTGATGGATTAAATCCAGATCAGTTGACTGGGGGTGAGTGTTTGATGTGCTCAAATGCTCCGTCCATCATCCTCTTTTGTATCGCTTTGTTCGCCCTAAGTGTGGCAGGGTATGCTCAGACGTGAGTCCCTTGCTCACTTGGCCACTGGATTCAAGATAGCCTGGCTGATGAGGATTATGAATCCGAAACCGGTCCCAGGATGCTTGTTTCCGGTCCATGGAAGACATGGCTTGGCAGTTCGGGCTGGACTGTTCCCATGAGGCACATGGTCAGACTGATTTGCATATAGCCATGTCTGAAATGGGGTGGCTGAGTGGGTTAAAGAATGGTGATGGATTAAACCCAGATCAGTTGACTGGGGGTGAGTGTTTGATGTGCTCAAATGCTCCGTCCATCATCCCCTTTTGTATCGCTGAGGTCAGCAGACCACCATGTCTGTGATTGCTTTAATCTTTCTTTTTTTAAAGCAGTCTGTTTTACAAAAAAATAAATAAAGTTTTCCTTTCATTTTTTAAGAGCAGACTGTGGACTGTGGAACCACTACCTGTTCTAAAAAATGCTTTTACAAACATTCCCAAAGGGGACCCCTTCCCATTTGTGAATGGGTTACCACCTACTTGAAGTAAATGGCAAAATGCGAATGTTTTGTGATGGCATTCACGGTCACAAAACATTCATGCATACCGTTAGGATTTGCTATTTCGAAGGGACACCATAAACAGGCCCCTTTCTAATACCGAATCGCAAACTCAAATTGCGATCGGTAACAGGTTACTAAATCACAGTTTGGGTATGATACATGTGAAAAGCCTTTTTTGCCATTCCAATCGGACTGATTCTGAGAATAGCCCAGTTTGCGACCTCAAAAAGACTTCATAAGTGTGGCCTTTAATGCTTAGGAGTTACCTGCTCAGGAAAGGCAGAAGGAAAAATATTAGGGGAGAGCCAGAAAGGCAGTGTGTACTTATGCTGATGCTAGGTGGGATGCAGAAGAAAAAAATTGGAGAACCAATATGATAGAGGGAGCTAGACTGTACAACCCATTAACAAGTGGAGACAAAGATAGGAAAGGATGTGAAGAAGAAAAAGAAGAAGGGGAAAAAGACAGAAAATGCAGAGAGTGAGATTGAGGCCTGTCATATTGATTCTAGTGATAATCTTCGGTTTGGGCAAGTACAGACCCCTTGTGCTGCAAGGGCAGATCCAACTTGAATCAGACTGGATATTCCCCGACAATAGGGTTTGTGCAAAGATTGCATCCTTTCTGTATGCCCAGTTCAAAGGTACCTCCAAGTAATAGCCACAGTACTTCCTGAGCTCCGATAACCCAAGGGTCACTGAATTCAGACATGATCATTTGGAATTCTCCACCAAATACAAATTCTCTCACCTCTTCGGAAGGGATAATACTTAATATACCTGCAGTACAATCAGTTCTTAGTGCAAAATAACTCGATGACTGGTTCAAGCAAAAAAAAACTCAGGTGAAGGTGGAAATGCAGGACCAGGGGGAAGGATTGTTCAGTTTCCAGTGGGAGACAATAAAGTGGATGTTGCCAAATAATAGTAGAAATAGAAGAATTGATACTTGGAACTCTTGATTTGCCCCAACTAGGTATGTACCAGGAGAATGAACGCATATGCATGTGTAAAGCTGTTACCAAGCATGCTGAACAGGTTTACGAAAAGTTGGTTATCCAAATTGGCTCGAAAATATGAAATGACTTTGACTAGGAACCAGACATTGCAGAAAAGTAACCATGCATGTTTTTTTGTGATGAGGACACCATTAGCATGAGGATACCAGGAATTAAATGATGAATTAAGGAATTAATTGCCCATGTCTGAAAATGGAGTGAACTAGAAAGGTGGAAAGGCAGATGGGCAAAGAGGAAAGAACTAAATGAACCAAGGGTAGAGCTGGCTCCTTCTTTGGAAGCCAAAGAGGGTTCGCAAACTTTCCATTGAGAGATGTGCCTGGTGGAGGTTAGTTTCATGTGCCTTGGAGTGGGAGTGATCTTGTGTCATTCACAAATGATTTCCTGAAATTGAGAGAGAAGCGAGTGGAGTGGTACAAACAGGTTGTAAAAATATCAATGGTTTTGTAAACAGATTTGGATACCTTGTTTGACATGGTAGTTCAGAGTAATTTGTGAGTGGAATCTTAAGTGTCTCTAGAATGGCCTGATAGGGGGCCCATGAGACATTCTGTGATAAAGGCTCCATTGCTGTTAGTGATGGAATAGTAACAGCGGGTGATTACATTTTGACAGGTTGACAGAATGACCCAAGAGTTGAAAGAAACAATACATTCTTATTATAACTACAAGCATATAAACAGTACAGTGGTACAGAGGCTATTGAAATCTGAAATTAGCAGGATGATTCAGCAGCATCTGATTTGTTGGCAAAAAAAGTCAATTGTTGAGATCATGAGGTATGCCAAGTATTGCAGTGATGAATTGGAGATGAAGTACAAGAAACTGAAGGAAAAAATGATGGTGGTACAGCAAGCTCAAAATCAGCAATGTTTTGGTAATATTGGTCCTATACAAGGAGTTCAAGAGCAGGGAGTTCCTATGATGCAAGGTGGAAATGGGTTGCAACAGCAAGGTAGAGGTCATGTGGTGTTCCAATTAATCCAAGCACAGGAAATAATGTGCCGACTTTGAAGAAGTCGAAACTGTGCCATGTTTGAGGCAAGTTGGGGCATCGGAAGCAGGAATGGCGATTGAATGCTGGGAATCAGGTTCAGAATAATGGACTTGTGCAACCTCAAAATATTAATACTGCTCAGATACAGTATGTACAGAGGCAAAGGACGCAGTATTTTCAGGTTTTCCAAGCTTAGGTAATGCAGGTTCCACAAGCCTCAACACCACAACTAATTGAAAATACTCCCAGATGCAACCTGAATTGAGTTTCCCATGTAAACAACAATCCTTTTGTGAATCAGGGGATGTGTTAGCAGTACCCTATGATAGAAGCAGATTAGTATTACAGTTCAGACCTATTTCAATGATAGTGCCTAAGGGGAAGGAGGAATGCATGCTTGTCACAACTTTAGAGGTAGACCAGAGTGGTCCTCTCATGGATGGTGAGGTGAACAGTCACCGTATCATTCTTGATTAACACTGGTGCTACCCACTCTATTGTGAGAACAGCAGAGGTTGCCAACCTGCCACTCTTGGAGAAAAGAATCCAAGTTGTATGAGTTGCTAATAAACAATTGACTAGCCCTGCCACAGACACAGTACCCATTAAAATAGGATCCTTTAAGGAGTATCACCGATTTGTGGTGTGTGATTCAAGTCCCATAAATCTGCTACGACGAGATCTTTGGTGTAAGCTGCATTGTTCCATTACGGTACCCCAAAGGGCATTCAACAAACTCATGATAAAAACGTTGTCTTCAAACTTGTAATTCAGGGTTCAGATGTCAGATTGTACCTCATTTTGACAAGCAATGATTTTCCACCAGAATTAAGAGACACAGTGCTACCTGAAGTCTGGGACTTTTCAGAGAAGGACTTATGAACCATAAAAGGTGTTGAACCTCTTGGCATAACAGTAGAACTTAATGCTGAGTATCTGAGAATCCTGCAATATAATCTGACCCCTGAAATAATTGCTGGGATTACGCCTGTGATTGACTCAATGATTCAGCAAGGAGTTCTGAAGGAGATTATGGGGAGTCAATTTAACTCACCCATCATGGGTGTGCAGAAGCCCAATGGCAAATATTGCATAGTGCAGGACCTGAAAAAGATCAATACTATTGCAGTTCCTTTTTGTCGTGTGGTATGAATCCAGCTGTGAATATATTTCAAATTCCATGTGAGGCTGAGTGGTTCATCATCGCCTTGTGCCATGCCTTCTTTTCCATACTGTTGCATGAGGACCGTCATTTCCTGTTTACATTTCAGTTTGGCAGCTGTATTTTGGCATGGTGCCAATTCCCCATAGGGTATACGGATAGTCCATCCATCTTACACTAGATACTTAAATAGAATCTGGAGTCCCTGGTAATGCCCTGTCAATCAGTCTTGATCCAGTATATTGACAATCTGTTGGTGGCGTCAAATACAAGGAAGATTGTAGACAAGATACTATTGCATTGTTGAACCACTTAGCTGGGAATGGACATAAAGAATCCTTGACCAAGTTGCAGTACTGTAAGAGAGAAGTCCTGAATCATGGACATCTCATTAAGAAAGGAGCAAGGAAGTTGTTGCAAGAAAGAATCTCAGCAATTCTGAAAATGAATTCACCAACCACAAAGAATTCAGGATGTTTTTGGGAATGGTGGGCTACTGACGACAGTGGATCCCCTACTTTTCCCTGGTGGCCAAGCCTTTGCAGAGGCTGGCACAGAAGGAGGTATCAGATCCAAGACATGGGATGACATTTGCATGCATGCCTTCCCAGAGCTGTGAGAAAGTCTCTGTCAAGCCCCAGCACTGGGAATGCCTGATTACAATAAATGTTTTATTTGTTTTGCAGTGAAAGGGAAGGCTGTACTCTATCAGTGCTAACTCGAATGAATGAGAATATTGTAGACCCATTGCATATTTTTCAGCTATACTTGAGCCAGTAGCTGCTGCATTGCCTGGCTGACTCTAAGCCTTGGCCTTAACAGGTGTCAGCATTAAGCAGTGTGAAAGCATTGTTATGGGTCACCAACTCACTGTTTGCCTACCCCACTCTGTGAAAATATTGTTGACCCCCACCAGAACCCAGTATTTAGCCAATAGCCGGTTGACCAACTATGAACAGGTCATATTTGCTGCACGCAACATTACCCTCAAGAGATGTACACCTTAAATCCTGGAAACATTTGTCCTATTTATTGGGAATTAAGTTGTTGAAAATGAAGTTGAGCATGACTGTCTCGATGTTACTGAAATGTGCACTAATATATAAAATGTGCCACATCCTGAATCAGATTATGTAATGTTGGTTGATGGCTCCTGCTTGTAAGACAGTGAAGGAAAACTGAGTGCTACCGGTGCATTTTGTACTGTGTCAGGTGTGGTTGCAGCATCGTGGCTTCAAGGAGTATTTTCTGCACAAGTGTTTGAATTAATTGCTCTTACTAAAGCATGCTGTGTTTCAGACAAGCTGAAAGTGACCATTGTCACTGATAGTGAGTATGGGCCCAATTCACAAAAGTAATCTGAGACAAAATCCTAACTTTACGACTTTCGGTATTCACAGAAAGCATTTAGGAGTACTAAATTAGGATTTTGTCTCAGTTAAACTTAAATGTTGGTGTCAAGTTAAATTTAAGACCAACTTAGGTTTAACTGCGACAAAATCCTAGTTGTTAAGTTAGGATTTTGTCTCAGTTAAACCTAGGTTTGTCTTAAGTTTACCTTAAGACCAAAATCTAAGATTAATTGAGACAAAATCTTAACTTTAGTACTCCTAAATGCCTTATGTGAATACCGAAAGTCGTAAAGTTAGGATTTTGCCTCAGATTACTTTTGTGAATCGGGCCCAATGGATTTAGTGTCATTCACAACGTCGGACAATTATGGTCACAACAGGGATTTATAAACAATTCAGGGTCACTAATCCATAATGGGGAAAGTGTGAATAACTTTTTTAAGACACTACAGCTACATGCATAGGTTGCAGTTGTGCACATCACAGAGGAGATGATTATGTAAATTTGGGTGACATGTATGCTGATGAGATTTCCAGATATTGTGCCTTAAATGCTTGTATGTTCAATGTTGAATATCAAAATGGGGGAATGGATGAGACCAATAGCAACCTCTTGCTAACCTCCGCTGATATATGGGAAGAAGTTAAGAGACTTCAAGAGAAAGTGTCAGAAGCAGAATAGCAAAGCTGGCTTAGAGTCAGTTGTGTCAAGAGAGATGAAGATGACATTTGGACTTCAGGAGATGGAAGATCTGTGTTGCCAGATAGTTTGTTACCCCCAATGGCAAGCTATTATCCTAGACCTGCTCACATAGGTAGAGACACCATGGTGCTTTTGTTTTGACAGCTGTGGTGTAATCCTAGATTCAGACTGTTGACTAAAGGGTTATATCACTGGTGTGTTGTGTCAGCAGATGAATGTAGGAAGATGATGCAGTAACAGTGAGTCACAATGGGAGTTCAGGAGGTCCTTTCAATAGGATACAACTGGACTTTATTGAGATGCCTGTGTGCAACGGGATGGGAAATGTCCTAGTGATTGTGTACATCTTCTTGCGTTCCGTTGAAGCCTACCTGATCGAGAGAAACGAAAACTCACAGTAGCCAAGTTGTTAAGAGAGTTAATTCCAAGATGTGGGTTCCAGACTTCTAGGGAGTCAAACCGAGGAACTAATTTTAACAATGAGATCCTAAAGATGTTGTGTGAAGCATTGCAAGTGGAACAGAGGCTACATTGCTGTTACCAACCTGAGGCTTCAGGTATTGTGGAACAAGTAAATGGGATGCTGAAATCTAAACTGCCAAAAGTGTGTGCTTTTATATCTTTGAAATGCCCTGATGCATTGCTCCTTATGTTGATGAGTCTTTGTAATACTCCAGATCGGAGGACAGGATTGTCTACCCATGGGATATTCATGGGCAGAGCCATGATATTGCCAGCTATGCCTGTAAATGTGATCGTGAACATCACAGATGACATGGTTTTTGACTACTGCAAAGGACTGGCTGATGTGGTGCATTCTGTGTCTTATAAGGTTAGAGAGGCTACAGACCTGACTCAATAGGAGTAGGGACATGACCTAAGTCCTGGTGACTAGGTTATGTTGAAGAAGCACATTCACAAAACATGCTTGGAGCCTCAGTGACGAGGACATTACCAAGTTATCTTGGCACTAAAACAACTGTAAAGTACAACGTTCTCCTAAAATGGGTGCACGACATGCATAAACACAAGGTCCGGTGTCCCCCTTGATGATGTAACAGCACCTCTCCCTGAGGTGCCAGTGGTTACAGTGAGACAAAGGGATCCGGTTACCCAAGGCTATGGGAACCAGCAAGAATTTGAAACTGCACATGTTTGGCCTGATGGGGACTAAATGAGTCAACAATTGAAGTTGGTACACTGGGGTCTCATCCTGTAGTGTTGACTGTGTCAGATTCAGACCCTGGCCTAGTGCAGCAGTAACGCAAGCAGTGCCTGGAGACCAGTAGCCAAGATGACAAGAGAGAAGAAGAAAGAGTTTGCCTGAAGTGTGTGTACTACACTATATCCCAGAAGACACCGAGGAATCTGGCCTAAGTGGCAGTGATGATGAAGGGCCACTAGTAAGGAGATAAAAGAGAACGAGAGTACCCTGTCAGAAGTACTCCTCGCCTACATGGACATACCTTCCTGCCAAAGACTGGGAGAGAGAATTTTGAACATTTTGTTATAAAAATTCCAACTGAGCCTCCTTCAACTGAACTTTGTGGCTGAACTGAGTTCTGAAATTGCATTGCCACTAAACAGACTGAGACACTTTATCCTGGATGTGATCACTGGTGAATTTGAACTGTGCATCTACTAGAGACATTTAAATAGATCTTGTAGGGAAGAAAGAAGAGTACTTAGCCCTGAGTCTGCTGAAGTAGCATACGGTTGTCATTTAGAAGAACACAGACTAGGGCTAAGGACGACTCAGGAACACCTTGTAAATATCCACAATTGCATTTCATTGCATGGACTTTCTTAGCTATTTGCCCAGGTGAAACTTGAAAGAAAAGATTATACTCTTGTGTTCTACCCAAATGGGCTGAGTTTAGAGAAATTATGGAACTGAATAACAATAGTGGTAGATGTAGATACATATGTGATGGAGTGTTAGTTGTAGCAACTATTGTATTAATTGCTTTGCTTGCAGTGTTGAACTTACCCCCCAATGCCAATATAGGGAAAATTGGGTCTACAGGTGTTCCTAAACCAACACTCTCTGATGATGACAGAATATATTAAAGAGAAGAGAAAGATTTACACGTAGATGCTTCCAATAGAGATCTTTCTTCAAATGTTTCTTATAAACTGCTTTACGAGTACATTGACATTATGGATTCTAGGGACCTCTATGTATGTACAGAATTACCTGCATCAGCTACAGTAGGTATCACATGTCACCATATTCTTTTGACTTATGGTGTTACTTGTAGCTTATTGATTAGCCTTCTGAATGGATAAGGGCACTTTCAGTACTACTTTTTTAACTAGGAGTTTGTTTTTCCAGGTTTCTATTCTTAAATGCTTGAATAAAATCGCAAACCAAAGAACATAGAAACGGTTGAATGATTCGTTAGACCTACTATGCCACTAGACACTGTTTATGCTCACAGAATCAATTTCACATGTGTTTTGACAAGAGTTGAAAAGGATTTTAAAAGTTTGTCATGGATAGAATGAGAGGCAAGGAAAGTTACAATTGGACATCCATGGGAAAGAGAAGACCTTGAACATCAAGATGCAGGGAATCAAACTGCATTGACATTAGATTGGTGGCATAAAGAAAAGCTGTGCATATCTAGATACAAGTCTACAGCTGACACAAGGTTTATGGAAAGGAGTGAATGTGACCACACTTTTCAAGCTAAAGGAAATTGGGTTCATATGTTGTTAGGTCAGGA
Source organism: Lissotriton helveticus (assembly GCF_964261635.1). Lineage (NCBI taxonomy): Eukaryota > Metazoa > Chordata > Amphibia > Caudata > Salamandridae > Lissotriton > Lissotriton helveticus. The sequence goes on from NC_136065.1 coordinate 447,868,401, forward strand.
TCCTGCTATACCTGGAGTTTACTATATTTGTGGAGATCATGGCTATTTAGGTTGCCCAAAGGATGGTATGGGACATGTTATTTAGGCATAGTTTTCCCCTAGATTTACCATGGGGGGAATTTTAATGATCCTGTGTGGGAAACAAGTACCTGAGTTAAAAGAGGTGCAATGGGTTCAGAAATTGTAGGAGAGATCTTTGGTGCAATTATTCCATCTGTAAAAGTGATTTTGATTAACATGAAGATTAGAAAAGGTGTCCACTGTTGTAGCTAAATAGTCCACCAGTACAACAGTGCTTTATTAGCTATAGATACCAAAATGGTTGCTATGAGATCAATGGTTTTACAAAACAGACTTGCTTTATACATTCTTCTCACAGAAAATGGCGTAGTCTGTCGGATGTTAAAAGTTCAACAATGTTATACTTACAATATTGAGAAAAGTAAATACTTGAAGAGGTTTATCCAAAACATCACTGACTTGAAGGGGGATTTGAAAGAGTTAGAAATAACAGGTTCTTGGGAAACAATAGGAAATTGACCTTCTGCTGCAGTCAGATGGTTTGGAAAGTTAGGGAGTGGAGTTGTTGGAAGCCTCTTGAGAGCCCTATTGGTAATTACTCTTTGTGAATTATTTCTGTTTGCAATTTATAAGAGATGCAAACATGCACAAATAAAGAGGAGAAAAAAAGAAGAAAAGAGCAGTCAGTCAAAAACACAAGTTTATTTAGACCATGGCGTTTTAAACATTTGAGCTATAAAACGTCTTGCATCAATTTTGCCATAAATTATAAAAACATTTCAAAATAGAATTGAACAGAATTCATGACAGGTAAAATCCACTGTTTGCAATAAAATAGTAAAATCCTAGCTAAAACTTCATTCACAGATGGCAAAAAAGTGCCCTAAAGCACAAGTAACATTCAAAAAACACATTTTAAAAATAAATTAAGTGCTTGCTCCTTTTCACTACTACCATACTTTTGTAAAGCTGTCACTATGTATTATTTCCTTTTTACACCGCTTAGATATTTTGAGACACTCATCAATATCAATTTGCGTCCAAAATGTTAGCGTCTACACAGATACCAAATAGCTCCATTCAGTTAGGCCAGTTTATCTACTAATAACCTGGACCATTGTAGAAGGTGGTAGTGACAGTAATCTTTTTAAACACCTACCCTCTTCAAGATCCCAACTTAATTTCCCACTAATACTGAGAACCTCCACACCATATAGAAATTGTGGCAGTATCATTCCCTGATTCGCTGCCAAAACTGGTCTTGAGGACGGACCTCCGTACATTTTGTCAAATTTCTTTAGCTCCCCTGACAAAGAAAGAGCTTTTTACTGAAGTGATTTAACATGCTCTTTCTATGTCAGGTCTATACAAACCACAGCTACTGAATATCTCAATGTTCAGACCATTTAGGGTCCAGTTGAACTTTATCTTCTTATTCCCAAATGGTATGACTTTTGTTTTTTACAGATTTATCATTAGTTTTTCTTGTTACAACAATCCCCAAAGGCCTCTATCTTCCTCTGTAGGTTAATTTCTGTCAAATCCATGACCACTAGGTCATCTGCATAACGAAGACAGCTTATAAGTTATGTGAATGCCATTCATTTTAGGCCTAAGGCTATTAAGTAGGCCTAATAGTTTTGGTAGGTCCACCCTAAAAAATAGAAAACAGAGCGGTTGCCAAAATACAACTTTGTCTAAGGCCATTCTTAATGTCTATTCTCCTTGATAGAGACACATCAACATCTAATTCCACTTGGGCCCAATTATCTCTGTGCAGTTATTGTAGGTTTGGGAGTAGGCCATTTGGGATACCATATCTTTTTAAGTCTTCCCATACTAATGCCCGAACAACAGTTTCAAACGCAGAGTGGAAATCAACAAAGCATCAATATAACCCTACACATAGCTCTATCTATTTTTTAGCTATAGCCCTATCAAACATTTTGCTATAGCCCATAGTAGACTAAAGCAGTGGTCTGCTGCTGTGTCCCCCAACCACCTTAAAACCACCATGTGCTATAGGGATTATCACATTTGTTTCTGTCTATTCTTTCAATATCCCCAAGAGATTTTTTGAGAACACTTTCCCGCTGACATCCCAAAAATGTATTTGCCTGTAGCTACCAGGAGAGGCAGTATCACCTTTTTTACATATGGGTTCAATCGCTGCTTCATTCCAGCTACCTGCAAAGCTTCCTGTTGATAAAATGTTTTGAAAGAGAGTATGAAACAGGCTGGACCACCAATCTATATATGTTTTTTATATTTTTGCTGGCAGGTTGTCGGGGAGGGTTGCTCTTGTGAGCTTTAGTGACTCTGTGTCTTCTCGATTAGCCCTAAGGAAGGCTGCCCCTTTATTTCCTAATTTATATCAAAGTTAATGAGTCGCTAAGTGATTGCTATACCTTTATTATACATTTCTTCCAGGTATTCAACCCATGCTTCCTCTCCTACCAAGCATTTCAACATCCCCTCATTCTTCCCTATGCAATGTTATACAAGTTTCAGACATTTTTAATGATATTCATTTCTATAGTTTCTGGCATTATATTCCAGTTTTTTCATAGTGAGCCAATTTCTTACTTACTGTCAAACTTTTATGCTCTTTTCTTAGAACTCTGAGATGGTTTTTGCTCATATTAATCCATAAGCACCTCGAATATCTTTCTAATTTCTTAATCCATCCTTTTAAACATCTACATTCACCATCAAAATAGATGTTTCTTGTTGGTTTTTCTAACATATTTGCACCTAAGTTCTTACTAAATGCCTTTATCTTAACCTTTAAACATGCTACTGCCTTATTAATTATATCCTCATTCCATGTAATAAATTCAAGGGATATTTCTTCTGCTCTGATCTCAATATATTTGTATTGAAGTATCTTTAACCGACTTAGGGCCCTATTATGATGGCGGACGGACTTGCGTCCGTCCCCCACCCCCGAGGAAGAGGGACCGTCCGCATGGGCAGCGGCGGTCCCTCCATGGCAATTAGCATGTGACCGCCACCCTGGCGGTCATATCCCCTACCTTTAACATTGCGGCGGATGCTGCTTCAAGCAGCACCCGCCGCAAGGTTAAAAAATGCATGTTTACCTTTGCATGCACGAAGCGGCAGGCACCGCGTGTTGCCTGCCGCTTCGTGCACGCAAAGTGAACAAGGACAGGAGTGGGACCCAGAGACCAAACTGGGAGTGGGTATAAGGTATATATAGAACACAATGTCCCAATAGGTACCAGTAGAAAAGGCCATTTAAATTGTGCATGCAGAAAGCATTACAAGCGAAGGAAAACAAGGAGGCTCAATTCATTAGTGTGTGGCTTGTTATTCACCAATTTTTTGGGATAAATGCACATGGAGATACAGTTATAAAGCAGCACTGTACATGAAAGCATTCATGTGACAACCCAAATGGCACTTGGTGACAAGGTGATAAATACAAGTGAAAGTGACGACCCAAGTGAACGGAGTGAACAGCGTAGACGGCGCAAAGTGACAAAAATATATACAGTGTTGGCTCAAGAATAAATTCAAATCGTTTCAATTTGCATTAGGACGCAGTTAAGAGCCAAAAGTTGTAGTGCGCTGCAGTGTCGACGGCGTTTCGATCCACAGTCATTAGGGATCCTCTTCAGGACAGGGTTGACAGATTGTTGTAGTGCTGAGTTTAAATGCTGGTTCTAAGTGGTTGCCAGTCGTCAAGGGTCAATGAATTCAGGTGAACGGAAGTATCATCATAAGTATGAGACGGGAACCGTCTCGGTAGGCGAATATATCTGTAAGGTTTCTCTAGTTGATGCCGGGGCAGCGTCTGGATTAATCTGGCGCTGTCACTGAATGAATCCAAGTTTAACGTCAACCTCCTCGCAGGTCGGAACCCATATTCCTGATTCATTCAGTGACAGCGCCAGATTAATCCAGACGCTGCCCCGGCATCAACTAGAGAAATATATTCGCCTACCGAGACTTATGATGAAACTTACGTTCACCTGAATTCATTGACCCTTGAGGACTGGCAACCACTTAGAACCAGCATTTAAACTCAGCACTACAACAATCTGTCAACCCTGTCCTGAAGAGGATCCCTAATGACTGTGGATAGAAACGCCGTCGACACTGCAGCGCAATTCTTTGGCGCACTACAACTTTTGGCTCATAACTGTGTCCTAATGCAAATTGAAACGATTTGAATTTATTCTTGAGCCAACACTGTATATATTTTTGTCACTTTGCGCCGTCTACGCGGTTCACTCCGTTCACTTGCGTCGTCACTTTCACTTGTATTTATCACCTTGTCACCAAGTGCCATTTGGGTTGTCACATGAATGCTTTCATGTACAGTGCTGCTTTATAACTGTATCTCCATGTGCATTTATCCCAAAAAATTGGTGAATAACAAGCCACACACTAACGAATTGAGCCTCCTTGTTTTCCTTCGCTTGTAATGCTTTCTGCATGCACAATTTAAATTGCCTTTTCTACTAGTACCTATTGGGATATTGTGTTCTATATATATCGTGCACGCAAAGGCAGGGGGGTACCATAGGTACCCCCCGTGTGCAACCCCCACCTCCCCTTCACCCCTGGGGGCCCGCAACGAGCCCCCAAACAAAAGACTGTATGCCTTTCCACGGCGGAAATGCCGCCGTGGAAAGGCATAGTACCGCAGACATCCTAATATGCCTGGCGGTGTCTAATAGACACCGCCAGACATGTTAGAGCTTTTTCGCCGCGGTCGGAAGGCGACCGCGGCGGAAAAGCTGCGGACTGAAAAAATATCCCCCCGCCATCCTAATCTGACGGGGGTATTTCTTCAGTCCGCAGCGGATAATCCGCATCCTCCGGCCCGGCGGTGGCTTCCGCCGGCCCGGTGGATGCGGATTATCCGCTATCATAATGGGCCCCTAAAATAGGTCTCTGAGCTCTTTGTACATAAATGTCTTGAACAGCAAATGTTATGGGGGAGCACTTGCTTCATCTTGAAAGCAGTGCCTAATTTTAATGTTGTGCATAGTGGATAGTAGCCACTCCTTTCAATCTGCAATAATTCAAACTTCTCAATGTAGCTAAAGGTCCATGCTTCGACAAACACATAGTAAATTGGGTAGTTTTGTTTATCATAATGGAAAGTTTTCTTTGCCGGGATATCCGCTGGTGCACGTCCATTAAGACTCACAAAGCCATTTGATACAAGTAAGTCTAGCAAATATAAATCTCTCGATGTTACAACATTTTACGGGAAGCTGGGAAAATGTATGTTAAATACAGACAACAGTTCTTCGTTTCTTTGATCAATTGTACACAGGATTAATTTGTGATTACAGTCAACCATCAAGACAAGCAAATATTGTGGATACATGGAACATATTTTAACCAGATCCTTCCTAAAAAAATCCCTATGCCCCTCATAGACAGATGGGCTCTTTACTTGCAGGTAGGTATTAAGAATAATAATACAATCTTACCCTGACTCAACATTAGAGAGTTGTTTTCCACAAGCTAGTACCCAGTTGCTTCTAGTGTTGATTTCCAACACCTTTAAGACTACTTTGTAGATATTAGCGCTAATATATCCCCTGAAGGGCGCCCTGAAGTGTTATTTAAGACACGGTGGAAGACTTTACTGGAAACACAAAATCTCATCTGATCTATTAGTTGTTTAAAAATGTGCTGTCTCAAGTGTGATGTTGTTGTGTCTTAAATTAAACAAACACCAATACAAATGTTTAAAAAAAAGAAAATGTGCTGCATCAGTACTTTCTTAAACCCATGTGTGTTTCAGGAAAACAATGTAATGCTGTACATTTACCCCCGCCCTAGTCTATATAATTCAAGTCACTCCAGACCTCCTTATCTTCCTCTTCCTGTCTTAGGCTGGCATACTTATTTAGGCCTAGTTGGTGCGGACACTCCATGCTGCCCTCCACCTGAGGCAGGGTAATTTTCAGGCTACATTTTATATATTTTAATATATTCCTGGAGTTATTCTGAGCAACGTAAGTGTTTCGTCTGACTTGATTTCGTTGAAGTCTGCCTTGGCATTGTAGAAAGCCAACCCTGGGCGATTCATTGGATTCAGCTCCATATCTGTTGTGATTTGTACTCCTTGGCTCTCTCTTTCTTTTTTGCCATTTAGCAAGACGTCTGTAACCAGAAATGAGAATATTCGGATTTTTGTCACATCTTTGCCAATTTTATTCTTTGGGAATTCCATGTGCTTCAAATCATTGGATTATATTAAGCTGAGACTAGGGCAGTTTGAAAATATCTGAAGCAATCTAGACCTGTTTAGGGGGTTTCACTTCCTGCACCTTTTACCACTTTTGTTCCCAGAGTCAGATTCCATAAATATCTATAGGTTATTTGCAGCCTTTCCTTGTATCTCTGTATTTCTCTAGAGTGCCGTGTTCCCATAGCCTGATTTCTAACAATTTGACTGCACCTGTCCATATTAGAAATATCATAGTTGCATTGTGATTTTTGGGCTTCTGGACCACAATCCTTTTCTCTGATAGGGCCTCTTAGCCCTATCGTATTACGGTTTCTTTCTGCTGTGTCCCCCTTTGTTGTGTAGTTATTTTGTCATTACCCTCCTGCTACCACAGGAAGACTTCCCATTTTTATAGTTGGGCCTTTATTGAGTCCTTGCGTGGGCACTCACATTGACCTAGGTTTGATCCATTCCTGTCTCGAGTACAAAGGCCCAACCACACAAGTGATGCAGCGTTTTTATCTGCAAAAGTGGGGTAATGCTGGGTGTTAGGAATTTTCATCACAGAAATCTAAGGAAAATGTATATTTTCTGTCAACGTTTGAGATTTGCAGGGCATTGTGGAGAAGAAAACCTAGTGGAATCCGTGCAAGGCACACTACCCCGGAATCCCCTGGTTGTCTACTTTTCAAAAATGTCTTTTGTTGCAGGTTTCCATGGGTGATGACCGAGCACAGCCCCAAATTCCACAGCTACCCCTATTGCTGATTTTTTCAAGTAGCACTTTAGGGACTTTTGTGTTAAGGTCTGCTGGCCCACCCACACAAGGGAGGTACCATTTTTTTCGAGGAGGTATGTTGTGTGGTAGGAAATGTGTAGCTCCCCATTGATTCCAGATGTTTTTCTCACAGATATTTGAGAAAAATGTGTGTTTTTAGTCAAAGTTTAAGGTTTGCAGAGCATTGTGGGTTAGAAAATTGTATTGGATGCATGTGCAGCACACCACATGGAGTGCCCCAGATGTGTAGTTTTTAGAGCTGTCTGGGTCTAGTAGGTTTTTCCAGGTGGCAGTCTTCGTAGCCCAAAAAAGTTCAGTGCGACAATATTGGGAGCAAGCCACACTCTCCTGGCCCATACTTAAAAACAACCCCCCAAAATATCAAATGTCCTCTTGCTTGCCCTTAGGATGGGATGCTTAAGCCTCACAGACACTGCACGGGACAGTTTCCCCGCCTACTTCTGTGCTCTGACTTATCTGAGTGCGCATTTTGAAAATCGCAATAAGCAGACTCCACACGGTACTGCATGATAGAATTACCATGCTTGGGATACTATAGACGTTAGTTCCGTGGCATGGCTACCTAATTTATTTTTGGTTTATTCCACACCCCATTTTCTGGGATTCCGCCCTTGGAACTAGGTTGCTCAGGACCTGTTAGCCGAGCTATGGTCCCTCGCAGGCCGGCTGAAGCTGAGGACCCCCCCAAAAAAATCCTCATTCCTGTACTCCTTTTGTGGAACAGAGAATACATAAATTACTCGCCCAAAGGACATTTAACACAGCCAAAAATGTGTTCCTGCTAACCCTAGAGGATCGCCTTGCTTGATACAAGATACTGAGCACTCTTGCTCTCCTCCTCATGATGACCTTATATTAAACAAGTCAGAAACACCTTAGGCAACACACTTATACAGACCCCTTACACACCGTTTAAATAATCAAAAGGAGGGATATGTCTCTTTAATTGTGATGTGCTTTGTTTTGATATCATCTCTTTCCACTGCACTTTTCTTCACCACAAGCGAATGAACACTGAAATTATGGAATGAATAAACTCCTTGCAAAAAGATGCTGTCTACATTGTATGCCTTGGTACTGTACAAATAGACATACTCTCTGTATTTTAGTGTATGCAGCAAGTCCTTCTATGTTAATTACGGAGATTGCAAATACTATTGAACCATTGTTGTCTAAATATTTGTCCACCGTGGAGCATAAAGGCTTTATAGGTGTTAGGGGTAAGGGGGGGGGGCTGATGTTAGGATGAGTAAGATCCACCCCAGTATTTTCTGGGGGCAGATCGGAGGTACATAGCCGACCTTGCCCATGGGGAGACAGAAAGACTGTTGCCACATTTCCTTAGGTCGAGGGAATGGCCATGCCCATGCTGGCCAGCCCCCACCCCTATATTTTTATTTTAAAAATCCCCGGTGTCGCGTGGGCTTTCTGCTCCCTCAGGGGGGTGACAGATTGAGGATAATTCCCCTATCTGCCCCACACACAGGCTGGTACATGTTAATAAACCATGCATATATTGCTTTTCATTGTTCCTGACTGTATGTCTGCATGTATTTTGTTCTGTTTCAGGAGAAGATTCTCTTAAACCATGACTTCATTGCCTACCATTTAGCATCACTTCATGGTATGTCACATGTTTTTTTGCATGGTCCTTTGGACAATTGAGTTTCTTTTTGTCTTCACGGTTGCAGTAGTGTTAACAATAGGTCCTGAAGAAAGCCATTAGTGGCTGAAACATGTTAACCAGTGTATTTACCATCTGATAGTAAAATGTATTTGAAATACTATCCACACTTTGCTTTTAACTTTGCCATCATGGTGGCCCCTTTAATAGAGTTTTTTGTTAGGCACCATGATAGTCAATTTTAACATCACATTATTACACACCTTTTTGAGCACTGCAACACTCTTTCTTCCCACAGCCCCCAACCATAACACTCTTCTGGCTGTTCATCACTGGTGGAGCCGAAACCAATAGTTCCCTTGCGATTTTCATCAGTAAGGAACTTGGTGGATACCAGTATACACAGAAAAATCCCAGATAATGAAGCTCCGCCACTGGGAGGACTGATAGGTTTTCTTCTTTCTTCTCCTTACTCAGTAGTTCTCGCACACACACTATATCTCTAAGTAAGCATTAATCTCACTAGCCTGTACAGACCATTAGTACCCCCTTTTGTGTTCTTTTACTAGTTAGATTAGGGGATATGGTGCTTGTAGGTCTTTAAACGTTTTTTTCCCCTGGGACCCTGTCACCATTTTTGTTTTTTGTTACTAGAGTGCAGCTGCAGCTGCGGGTCCTTTATATAGGCGACCTCCTTTTGGTTTGCTTATTGCTCTCCTCTGTAGACATTAGGTGGTTCTTAAGATGGCGGACTTTGCGGGCCTTGCTTTTGATGACAATACTTTACAATCCATCCTAGATGAAAATCCGAGCATTCACGATTCAATACCAACCACTGGAGTGAGTCCTCTGGGTGATTGGGATACTACTCTCAATCTTAAAAAGAGTCATACCCATACTATTATACATGGGCAGATAATGGCGGAATACCTGCGTGGGAAATGTGCACCTACGGGCCTTCTGGTCACTAATGCCCCTAGACTGTTTCTTACGGATAAGATTTTCCTTAAAGACTGGTCGCTAATCGCGTGGCGATGCACCCGCGATTGGCTCATTCTTATTATTACGACTGCTAAAAGGGTGGCGGATGCCATCCTTGTTGAGATACAGGTACTTGAAGGCCAGATCAGAGCTACCCTTACAAGTACCCAGTTTAAGAAACAACTGGAAGAAGCAAATAAGACCAACAAAGAGTACAGAGACTCTATCTTCTTCAACAAAGTAGAGAAGTTCAAGAAGGACTTGGCGAAGTTTTCCCATGAGAAAATGTATCCGTATACTAGTGAGAGCTATAAACCACCAGACTTCACTACAAAAGGAAAAAGGTATGGATCCCATTATTCTACTTCTTCTTCGGATCCTGAATCAAGTGACTCAGATGCGGGGAGTAGTGGGACCCCACAATCAATCAATCAATCATAACACTTGTATAGCGCACTACTCACCCGGGAGGGTCTCAGGCGCTTGGGGGAGGGGGTCCGCTACTGCACGAACAGCCAGGTCTTGAGTTGTCTCCTGAAGGCGAGATTGTCCTGGGTCAGCCGAAGGTGGATGGGGAGGGAGTTCCATGTCTTGGCCGCCAGGTACGAGAAGGATCTGCCTCCGGCGGCGGCTCTTCGGATGCGTGGTACGGCGGCGAGGGCGAGGCTAGTAGATCGTAGCTGGCGGGTGGGCGTGTAGAAGATCAGGCGGTCGTTGAGTTACTTGGGACCCAGGTCTTGGAGATACTTGTGGGCGTGGGTGAGGAGCCTGAATGTGATCCTCTTGTTGACGGGGAGCCAGTGCAGGTCCCTCAGGTGGCTGGAGATGTGGCTTCGTCGGGGGATGTCCAGGATGAGTCGGGCGGAGGCGTTCTGGATGCGTTGGAGTCTTTTCTGTAGCTTGGCTGTGGTTCCGGCGTAGAGGGTGTTTCCGTAGTCCAGTCGGCTGGTGACGAGTGCCTGGGTGACCGTCTTCCTGGTTTCGGTCGGGATCCATCGGAAGATCTTTCGAAGCATACGCAGGGTGTTGAAACATGATGACGAGACGGCGTTGACTTGTCTGGTCATCGAGAGGGAGGAGTCCAAGATGAAGCCCAGGTTGCATGCGTGGTCCGTTGGCTTGGGAGCGGTGCCCAGGGCAGGGGGCCACCAGGAGTCGTCCCAGGCGGAGGGCGATGGTCCCAGGATGAGGACTTCCGTCTTGTCTGAGTTCAGTTTCAGGTGGCTGTTCTTCATCCACTCGGCGACGTCTTTCATCCCTTCGTGTAGGCTGGTTCTGGCGGTGTCGGGGTCTCTGGTGAGGGAGAGGATCAGCTGGGTGTCGTCGGCATAGGAGATGATGTTGAGGTTGTGTTGGCGTGCGATGGCTGCAAGAGGTCTCATGTAGACGTTGAAGAAGGTGTAGCTGAGTGATGATCCTTGTGGTACGCCGCAGATGACTTCGGTGGCCTCGGATCGAAACGGGGGGAGGCGGACTCTCTGTGTTCTTCCGGCGAGGAACGAGATGATCCACTCCAGTGCCATCTCTTGGATGCCGATGTTGCTGAGGCGTTGAACTAGGGTGCGGTGGCAGACAGTGTCGAACGCTGCAGAGAGGTCCAGGAGGATGAGTGCCGCTGTTTCCCCGTTGTCGAGCAGGGCTCGGATGTCGTCGGTGGCTGCGATGAGGGCGGTCTCGGTGCTGTGGTTGGCTCTGACACCGGACTGCGAGGGGTCGAGGGATCCGTTCGTCTCGAGGAAGGCGGCCAGCTGTCTGTTGACGATCTTCTCGATGACTTTAGCAGGAAAAGGGAGGAGCGAGATGGGGCGGAAGTTCTTGAGGTCGGTGGGGTCCGCTGTTGGTTTCTTCAGTAGGGCGCTGAGCTCGGCATTCTTCCAGCTCTCCGGTAAGGTGGCGGTGTTGAAGGAGGTGTTGATGATGTTCCGGAGTTGGGGTGCGATGGTGGAGTCGGCCTTGTTGAAGACGTGGTGGGGGCAGGGGTCGGTCGGAGATCCGGAGTGGATGGTGTTCATCGTGCGGGCTGTGTCTTCGGTGGTCACTGTGGTCCAGGTGCGGAGGGTGGCGGTGGGGGGCGTTGGTTCGACGGTTTGGTGCGTGGATGGTGCGCCGAAGCTGTTGTGGATGTCGGCGATCTTGCGGTGGAAGAACGAGGCGAGAGAGTCGCAGAGATCTTGTGAAGGAGTGATGTCGTTGTTGCCGGTGCTGGGGTTGGAGAACTCCTTGACGATGCTGAAGAGTTCCTTGCTGTCGTGGGCGTTGTTGTCCAGACGTTCCTTCAGTGATTTCTTCTTGGTGGTGCCGATAAGCTGGTGGTGCTTGCGGGTGGCGTGTTTGAGGGCGGTCATGTTGTCAGTGGTCTGGTCGAGGAGCCAGGCTTTCTCGAGGGTGCGGCAGGTCTTCTTGGAGTCCTTGAGTTCGTCAGTGAACCAGGAGGCCTTCTTGCTTCTGGGTCTGCTGGGAGGGTTCTTCAGTGGTGCGAGGTCGTCGGCAACAGGCGGTCAGCCACTGCGTGAAGTGCGGGCTGCTTTGTTGGGGTCCGTTGTGCTGGCGGGTGGGTTCTGGCTGAGGGAGGTGGTGAGTTGGTCGGCGGTGATCTTGCTCCAGCTCCTGTGAGGAACCTGTTGCGGGTGGTGGTGGGTCGTGGTTCTTCTGAAGTTGAAGTGGACGCAGCTGTGGTCGGTCCAGTGGATTCCGGTGGTGTGGCTGAAGGTGATGTACTTGCTGGATGAGAAGACGGGATCAAGCGTGTGGCCGGCGTAGTGGGTGGGGGTGTTGACCAGTTGCTTGAGTCCTAGGTTGGCGAGGTTGTCCAGCCGGGCGGTGGTGTTGCGGTCCTTGTTGTTCTCCAGGTGGAAGTTGAGGTCTCCTAGGAGGATGTAGTCGGCGGAGGGGAGGGCGTGCGGGCTGATGAAGTCCGTGATGTCTTCGCTGAATTGTGTGCGTGGTCCCGGGGGTCTGTAGACGAGGGTGCCTCTGAGGGTCGTCTTTGGGTTGGTGTGTATCTGGAAGTGGAGGTGCTCGGCGGCGGCGAAGGTGTCGTTGGAGTCGGTCGTGATGCGGATGGTGTTCTTGTGGACGATGGCGATGCCATCTCCGGTCTGGTTGGCGCGGTCCCTCCTGATGATCTTGTACCCGTCCGGGATGGGGATGTCGGGGGCTGAGGAGACGTTCATCCAGGTTTCCGTGAGGAAGGCGATGTCTGGTGATGTTGTGTCGAGGAGGTTCCAGAGTTCCACGGCGTGTCTGTGGACGGAGTGGGTGTTGAGCAGGATGCACTTCAGGTGGTTGCTGCGGGTGCTCGGCTTGGCGGGTGCGGTGCAGGTCCGGACGCAGGAGAAGTTGCAGGATCGGCAGTGGAAGGGTCGTGGGTGAGTCGCAGGGTGGCTCGGTAGCAACCGGGGATCCGGCCGGTGTTGAGTGCGTTGAGGGTGGTGGGGTCGTACGTCCGTCGTGTGGGCTGGCGTTCTCGGGGGCCAGGGGTCCTGGCGCTGGGCGCGGTCCAGGCACGGACGGGCGCAGACGGGCTTGCCTTTGGCACGCCTTCGGCGCACAATCGGCGCTCCCGCTGCGCTCGTCTGCTGCGCTCCCGTGCGGCGACCTCTATAAATGGCGAAGTGGGAGGGAGGAGCAGCTGGGAGGCGGAAGCGGGGTGGCCAATGGGCGGGTTATAGAAAGGAAAAAGGGGGCGGGCCGCAGGGGAGCAGCGGCGAGGAACGGGGACGGGGAACGCGGTGGGAAGGACAATGGGACGGCGACAATTCAGGGGCACAGAAGGCACAAAAAATACAATCACAGGGGCACAGGCACAGTAGGCACAACGAAATACCAAGTCAGGGGCACAGACAGGCAAACAGCTTGCAGAACAGCAATTCGATCACACGGCTGTACGAGGCAGCAGCGGGGGGGTCAAGGGTCCTGGCACTCACGGAGGGAGCTGCGCGGTGTGTGGAGCGACCGGCCCTGCAGGCAGGGGCAAATGTCACAGCTCACCACCGCGCGGCGACCTCCATAAATGTCCAAGTGGGAGGGAGGAGCAGCTGGGAGGTGGGAGCAGGGTGGCCAATGGGCGGGTTACAGAAAGGAAAAAGGGGGCGGGCCGCAGGGGAGCAGCGGCGGGCAACGGGGACGGGGAAAGCGGCAGGAAGGACAATGGGACGGCGACAATTCAGGGGCACAGAAGGCACAAAAAATACAATCACAGGGGCACAGGCACAGTAGGCACAACGAAATACCAAGTCAGGGGCACAGACAGGCAAACAGCTTGCAGAACGGCAATTCGATCACACGGCTGTTCGAGGCAGAAGCGGGGGGGTCAAGGGTCCCGGCACTCACGGAGGGAGCTGCGCGGTGTGTGGAGCGACCAGCCCTGCAGGCAGGGGCAAAGGTCACAGCTCACCACCGCGCGGCGACCTCCATAAATGGCCAAGTGGGAGGGAGGAGCAGCAGGGAGGCGGGAGCTGAGTGGCCAATGGGCGGGTTACAGAAAGGAAAAAGGGGGCAGGGCCGCAGGGGAGCAGCGGCGGGGAACGGGGACGGGGAAAGCGGTGGGAAGGACAATGGGATGGCGACAATTCAGGGGCACAGAAGGCACAAAAAATACAATCACAGGGGCACAGGCACAGTAGGCACAACGAAATACCAAGTCAGGGGCACAGACAGGCAAACAGCTTGCAGAACGGCAATTCGATCACACGGCTGTACGAGGCAGCAGCGGGGGGGTCAAGGGTCCTGGCACTCACGGAGGGAACTGCGCGGTGTGTGGAGCGACCGGCCCTGCAGGCAGGGGCAAATGTCACAGCTCACCACCGCGCGGCGACCTCCATAAATGGCCAAGTGGGAGGGAGGAGCAGCTGGGAGGTGGGAGCAGGGTGGCCAATGGGCGGGTTACAGAAAGGAAAAAGGGGGCGGGCCGCAGGGGAGCAGCGGCGAGGAACGGGGACGGGGAACGCGGTGGGAAGGACAATGGGACGGCGACAATTCAGGGGCACAGAAGGCACAAAAAATACAATCACAGGGGCACAGGCACAGTAGGCACAACGAAATACCAAGTCAGGGGCACAGACAGGCAAACAGCTTGCAGAACAGCAATTCGATCACACGGCTGTACGAGGCAGCAGCGGGGGGGTCAAGGGTCCTGGCACTCACGGAGGGAGCTGCGCGGTGTGTGGAGCGACCGGCCCTGCAGGCAGGGGCAAATGTCACAGCTCACCACCGCGCGGCGACCTCCATAAATGTCCAAGTGGGAGGGAGGAGCAGCTGGGAGGTGGGAGCAGGGTGGCCAATGGGCGGGTTACAGAAAGGAAAAAGGGGGCGGGCCGCAGGGGAGCAGCGGCGGGCAACGGGGACGGGGAAAGCGGCAGGAAGGACAATGGGACGGCGACAATTCAGGGGCACAGAAGGCACAAAAAATACAATCACAGGGGCACAGGCACAGTAGGCACAACGAAATACCAAGTCAGGGGCACAGACAGGCAAACAGCTTGCAGAACGGCAATTCGATCACACGGCTGTTCGAGGCAGAAGCGGGGGGGTCAAGGGTCCCGGCACTCACGGAGGGAGCTGCGCGGTGTGTGGAGCGACCGGCCCTGCAGGCAGGGGCAAATGTCACAGCTCACCACCGCGCGGCGACCTCCATAAATGTCCAAGTGGGAGGGAGGAGCAGCTGGGAGGTGGGAGCAGGGTGGCCAATGGGCGGGTTACAGAAAGGAAAAAGGGGGCGGGGCCGCAGGGGAGCAGCGGCGGGCAACGGGGACGGGGAAAGCGGCAGGAAGGACAATGGGACGGCGACAATTCAGGGGCACAGAAGGCACAAAAAATACAATCACAGGGGCACAGGCACAGTAGGCACAACGAAATACCAAGTCAGGGGCACAGACAGGCAAACAGCTTGCAGAACGGCAATTCGATCACACGGCTGTTCGAGGCAGAAGCGGGGGGGTCAAGGGTCCCGGCACTCACGGAGGGAGCTGCGCGGTGTGTGGAGCGACCAGCCCTGCTGGCAGGGGCAAAGGTCACAGCTCACCACCGCGCGGCGACCTCCATAAATGTCCAAGTGGGAGGGAGGAGCAGCTGGGAGGTGGGAGCAGGGTGGCCAATGGGCGGGTTACAGAAAGGAAAAAGGGGGCGGGGCCGCAGGGGAGCAGCGGCGGGCAACGGGGACGGGGAAAGCGGCAGGAAGGACAATGGGACGGCGACAATTCAGGGGCACAGAAGGCACAAAAAATACAATCACAGGGGCACAGGCACAGTAGGCACAACGAAATACCAAGTCAGGGGCACAGACAGGCAAACAGCTTGCAGAACGGCAATTCGATCACACGGCTGTTCGAGGCAGAAGCGGGGGGGTCAAGGGTCCCGGCACTCACGGAGGGAGCTGCGCGGTGTGTGGAGCGACCAGCCCTGCAGGCAGGGGCAAAGGTCACAGCTCACCACCGCGCGGCGACCTCCATAAATGGCCAAGTGGGAGGGAGGAGCAGCAGGGAGGCGGGAGCTGAGTGGCCAATGGGCGGGTTACAGAAAGGAAAAAGGGAGCAGGGCCGCAGGGGAGCAGCGGCGGGGAACGGGGACGGGGAAAGCGGTGGGAAGGACAATGGGATGGCGACAATTCAGGGGCACAGAAGGCACAAAAAATACAATCACAGGGGCACAGGCACAGTAGGCACAACGAAATACCAAGTCAGGGGCACAGACAGGCAAACAGCTTGCAGAACGGCAATTCGATCACACGGCTGTACGAGGCAGCAGCGGGGGGGTCAAGGGTCCTGGCACTCACGGAGGGAGCTGCGCGGTGTGTGGAGCGACCGGCCCTGCAGGCAGGGGCAAATGTCACAGCTCACCACCGCGCGGCGACCTCCATAAATGGCCAAGTGGGAGGGAGGAGCAGCTGGGAGGTGGGAGCAGGGTGGCCAATGGGCGGGTTACAGAAAGGAAAAAGGGGGCAGGGCCGCAGGGGAGCAGCGGCGGGGAACGGGGATGGGGAAAGCGGCAGGAAGGACAATGGGACGGCGACAATTCAGGGGCACAGAAGGCACAAAAAATACAATCACAGGGGCACAGGCACAGTAGGCACAACGAAATACCAAGTCAGGGGCACAGACAGGCAAACAGCTTGCAGAACGGAAATTCGATCACACGGCTGTACGAGGCAGCAGCGGGGGGGTCAAGGGTCCTGGCACTCACGGAGGGAGCTGCGCGGTGTGTGGAGCAACTGGCCCTGCAGGTAGGGGCAAATGTCACAGCTCACCACCGCGCGGCGACCTCCATAAATGGCCAAGTGGGAGGGAGGAGCAGCTGGGAGGTGGGAGCAGGGTGGCCAATGGGCGGGTTACAGAAAGGAAAAAGGGGGCGGGCCGCAGGGGAGCAGCGGCGGGGAACAGGGACGGGGAAAGCGGCAGGAAGGACAATGGGACGGCGACAATTCAGGGGCACAGAAGGCACAAAAAATACAATCACAGGGGCACAGGCACAGTAGGCACAACGAAATACCAAGTCAGGGGCACAGACAGGCAAACAGCTTGCAGAACGGCAATTCGATCACACGGCTGTTCGAGGCAGCAGCGGGGGGGTCAAGGGTCCCGGCACTCACGGAGGGAGCTGTGCGGTGTGTGGAGCGACCGGCCCTGCAGGCAGGGGCAAAGGTCACAGCTCACCACCGCGCGGCGACCTCCATGAATGGCCAAGTGGGAGGGAGGAGCAGCAGGGAGGCGGGAGCTGTGTGACCAATGGGCGGGTTACAGAAAGGAAAAAGGGGGCAGGGCCGCAGGGGAGCAGCGGCGGGGAACGGGGACGGGGAAAGCGGCGGGAAGGACAATGGGACGGCGACAATTCAGGGGCACAGAAGGCACAAAAAATACAATCACAGGGGCACAGGCACAGTAGGCACAACGAAATACCAAGTCAGGGGCACAGACAGGCAAACAGCTTGCAGAACGGCAATTCGATCACACGGCTGTGCGAGGCAGCAGGGGGGGGGTCAAGGGTCCCGGCACTCCCGGATGGAGCTGCGCGGTGTGTGGAGCGACCGGCCCTGCAGGCAGGGGCAAAGGTCACAATGGAGAAGAAGGGGCCAATTCAATCGGCCTAATCGGAGAAGAACTGGGCAAGGTAACTTTTATCAACAAGGTCCCTGGTGGCCACCAGCCCACTGGGGTTACCCCCAGTTCCCTCAACCGATGCCGCAGTTCTATCCGCAGCCCCAACATTATGACGGACAGGCTTTTTTAGGACAGGGCCGTGGCCAGAGTCGGGGCAGGCGGAGGGGTCAACAACAAGTACAGTGGGAAGACGAACAAGAGTTTCCCAACACTCGCAGTCGAAAGGGCCAACAACAGCTACCCCAGGAAGCAAGGAGGACTTAGTAGTTAACTTGAGTTCACGTACACTTACTCCTATGTAGCACCAAGTCCTTAATAAAGGACTCGGTTTTATTCCCACTCATAGCGGAGATGCCTTCCAACTGCGAGGTGAAGTCGAAAAGTTCTTTTGTGAAGTCCGTCTTCACTTTTTCTTTTAGAACAACATTACAGACCTTGATCAGATTGACAAAGATGAAAATGCAGGTCTTAAGAGAAAGTCCACATTCACTCCTTTCCTACAGCAGGTACCCCAGATGATCGGCGCCTTTGAAAAGGCAGTAATCCATGAGATTGACTCCCTTGATCTGACAAAGCATGACATCTTCCAGAACCTGTCAAAATCAGAAAGGATGGCAGTCGAGACATTGTCTAAAGACAATAGTATCACAATAAAACCAGCCGACAAGGGTGGTGCGGTAGTCATTCTCGACACCGCCTCTTATCGAGCAGAATGCCTGAGACAGCTAGGAGATCTTAATTCCTACACACTACTTACCACAGATCCCACCACCAGATTAGCGTCTGAAATTAAGAACCTAGTGGAAGAAGTAAGTGCGGAGGGCTGGATAACACCACAAGAGGCCTTATTTCTGGTTAATAACAACCCAGTTACCCCGTATTTCTACGCACTGCCCAAGATACATAAACCAGCCAGGCCACCTCCTGGTCGGTCCATTATCTCGGGCATTGGGTCCCTCTTGGAGCCACTTTCTACGTTTGTGGATTTTTTCTTGAGACCTCTAGTCCGGAGGATGCCCACCTACCTCCAGGACACTAAGGACGTTCTTCGTCTGTTGCCTGAGGTGGAGTTCAACGTCGGAACTGACTTACTTGTCAGCTTCGACGTTGAACCATTATACACCTGCATTCCGCAGGAGGAAATGTTGCAGACAGTAAGGGATCTTCTGGAGGCTCAAGATCCCGTAAGCATTACCCCGATAAATTTCATCATGGAACTAGCTAGGCTAGCTATGACTGAAAACTTTTTTCAGTTTGAGGACTCACTGTATCTTCAAACATCTGGGACCTCGGTGGGGAGTGTCTTCGCCCCCAGCCTGGCGAACCTATATGTCCATCGATTTGAGACACAGTCTGTACTCGAGCACAACAATCCGTTTTACCATCATATGGTGTTGTGGAAGAGATACATTGACGATGTCCTGGTAGTCTGGCGAGGGGATATAACCACCATACTTGCTTTTCAGAATTGGTTGAATACCCAGAACCAATTCCTCAAATTTACAGTGGAGTTAAACCGTTTTTTTACTTATCTTTCCAAAAGACGGCCACCTAGCTAGCAAGCTGTATCGCAAGCCCATGTCGAGAAATTCTCTCCTTCAATTTGATAGCCATCATCCACGTTCCCTGCGAGAAAATTTGCCCTTTGGGCAATTCTTAAGGGTCCGTAGAAATTGTTCGGAGAAATGTGACTATGAAGAGCTATCCCGTGATTTAAGCACTAAGCTCAGGCAGCGTCACTATCCGAGTGTTTTGATTCGTAGGGCGTGGAAGAGGGCCTCGAATAACCATCTCGAGGCTCTACTTGGTCCACCAGTGGACAAACCTCCCCTAGAGAAAATGACTTTTGTCACTACATTCAGCACAGCCTCTACAAAGGTACAAAAAATCATTTGCAGGAACTGGCGTATTTTGAATACCGCCGGGGTTACGATTCGGCCCCCTCTTTTCTCCTTCAAAAGGAGTCACAATTTACGTGATGATCTAGTACATACAAGACCACGCTCAACACAGCAAGAATCGATCACTACACTATGGGATCTTCATCCAGTACAGGGTCATTATCCTTGTGGTGTGTGCTTGGTGTGTCCACAGACAGAAAAGACCAAGACTGTTGACATTGGCACGGAGCGCCCATGGCTCCTGAAACGTCATACCAATTGTAATAGCGAAGGGGTGATCTACCTGATAACTTGCCCGTGTTTCCTTCGCTACGTTGGTATGACCACCAGGAAAGTGAAGCTCAGGATTCAGGAACACAAGAGTACTATCAGGTGTAACCGGCAGGCTACTCGCATGACCAACCACTTCCTGACCATGAGACATACCGCTGATGATATAAAGTGGATAGTACTTGAGCAACCTTTTGTTACTCAGCATGTTAGCGATGTTTCTCGCTAACTATTTATCAAGGAGCAAAAATGGATTTTCAGATTAAAATGCGACACAGTTGGGCTAAATGACGAGATCCCCCGGGTCCAAATCTGAAAATCTCAGTGTCTACCTTGTTCCGGGACATCTCCAATGTGACAACCAGTTATAATTTAAATACAGATTTTTATTATTTTATTGTCCAGTTATTCACTGCTGTCACTGTCTCTTTTGTAACATCGTCTCTGTGACTGTACATTGCCAGACACTGGGTTCACATGTGTCATCTTCCACTGTATAGTAATGTGCCCCTCCATGGAGCCGTCATTTTACCACACTAGACACTGCACGTCCCTAGTGAGCTGGTGTACGACTGGTCACGTCATTTGGACCATCTAGCCCTCCCGAGACCTTTGACTACTTGATGTTTTTAATATGCAGCAGTGGTCGATAGTTATACATGGGGATTTTTAAGATGTGTCTCCTTCCATTGCAGATGCATGCACATAATACATACTTTATAAACATCAAATCTGGCCATCAGACACCACGTGCACCCCCGCTGTGAAGTGTTCTCTAACCACGTGTTCACTTACACACGGGCGACTTCTCAGTGCTACTTTCCACTGTTACATATCGCTGTGACTACTCGCTGTTTTCAGTATGCAACAGTGGTCGATAGTTATACATGGGGGTTTTTAAGATCTGTTTCCTTCCATTGCAGTTGCGTGCACATAATACATACTTCATAAACATCAAATCTGGCCGTCAGGCACTGTGTGCACCCCCGCTGTGATGTGTTCTCTAACCCCATGTTCACTTAGACACGGGCGACTTCTCAGTGCTACTTTCCACTGTTACATATCGCTGTGACTACTCGCTGTTTTCAGTATGCAACAGTGGTCGATAGTTATACATGGGGGTTTTTAAGATCTGTTTCCTTCCATTGCAGTTGCGTGCACATAATACATACTTCATAAACATCAAATCTGGCCGTCAGGCACTGTGTGCACCCCTGCTGTGATGTGTTCTCTAACCCCATGTTCACTTAGACACGGGCGACTTCTCAGTGCTACTTTTCACTGTTACATATCGCTGTGCCTATACTCACGTATCAGCTTCTGGGATTTATCACGCAGCTTTACTAATTAATAGTTCAGGTTCAATTATGAGCCAGGATGTTCATGTAATATCCAAGAACTCCCGGTCAATTTACGGAAGCATCCTCAGTTATCAGGTTTCGCTGTATTCCATAGGCCCACAGGCCATCCAACGGCGTACTAGAACACAAACTTTAAACCCAATCGGATGCCGCCTTCCTTCTCCCTTCGCGGTTCTAGTCTCCTGGCGCGTGTTGTTTACATATGACTGCAGCGCGTTGCGATAACAACCGGACCTGGAGGCGGATTCCGCAATTGGCCGGCTGGCCAACCAATTAGAGACCAGCTGTTACGCTCTCCCTCTGGTCCGCAAGGGCATAATTTCACCCGGCCACGCTGCCCGGTACGCTACCTTCCCCTCGGCTCAGTAGAGGGTTGGAGGTACCGACGGACAGGTGGGTCTGGGATTCTCGCCTTCAAAAGCATGGTGCTCCTCCTCAGCATCTTGAATGTTTGGAGGATTTATTGCATGTTAGAGGCTTTGCGGTGCCATTACGTTCCTTTTTTTGCCAGCGCTCTCCCGACCAGTAGCTTGCTTCAGAACCCGCCTCTTTCTTAAGCGAGTGCTGACTGTAGTAGTGCTTTGCATATGTAACAGCGCTGTACTTAGAGTAGGCTCTAAAGTCCAGGTATGCTCGCAGCTTTTCTGGTTCAACTGTTTGCAGTATTGAAAATATGTGAGTTTCACTTGTTGCAATTGTGAATTTTGGTAGTATTGCAACAGAATTACTTTTACACAGGGGCTGCATATGTCCTTCGGACAAGCCCCTATCTATCAGTTCTAATTTTGGGGTCAATTTGTGAAGACTGCATGGCTGGGTATTTTGGGTGTTTTATCTTACACCCAGGAACTTTGCAACATTTTCTCATAATTAACAGACATATTTTTGACAACATCGGTAAATACCATACAAACATCACTTTATTATTCAGTATTGATCATCGCCCCACGGGGCTAGCGGAGTCCGCAGTTTTTTTGATTCCCCCTAGACAACAGAGTTGATACAAGGAGATGGTTTATATACCATTGCAATTTTTATGGAATGGTATGTTTTGCTTTCCATCTCTTCAGAGCGGGGCCTCTTTTTCCTGAGCGAGCGCCTGGCGAGGTGAGGTGACTCCCAAGCAGATTTCGGGTAAGTGATTTAAACAATAATTTTCTCGCACTGAGCTATTGCTCTTAGGCTGGTACATGTTAATAAACCATGCATATATTGCTTTTCATTGTTCCTGACTGTGTGTCTGCATGTATTTTGTTCTGTTTCAGGAGAAGATTCTCTTAAACCATGACTTCATTGCCTGCCATTTAGCATCACTTCATGGTATGTCACATGTTTTTTTGCATGGTCCTTTGGACAATTGAGTTTACTTTTGTCTTCACGGTTGCAGTAGTGTTAACAATAGGTCCTGAAGAAAGCCATTAGTGGCTGAAACATGTTGACCAGTGTATTTACCATCTGATAGTAATATTTATTTGAAATACTATTAACACTCTGCTTTTAACTTTGCCATCATGGAGGCCCCTTTAATAAAGTTTTTTGTTAGGCACCATGATAGTCACTTTTAACATCTGGCTGTTCATCACTGGTGGATCCGAAACCAATAGTTCCCTTGCGATTTTCATCAGTAAGGAACTTGGTGGATACCAGTATACACAGAAAAATCCCAGATGATGAAGCTCCGCCACTGGGTGCGCTGATGGGTTTTCTTCTTTCTTCTCCTTACTCAGTAGTTCTCGCACACACACTATATCTCTAAGTAAGCATTAATCTCACTAGCCTGTACAGACCATTAGTACCCCCTTTTGTGTTCTTTTACTAGTTAGATTAGGGGATAGGGTGCTTGTAGGTCTTTAAACGTTTTTTTCCCCTGGGACCCTGTCACCATTTCTGTTTTTTGTGACACTCAATCATCATGTCACATTTAGTTCTTTATCTCCTGTATATATTTTATGCCGAAAGCAATATTTTTTGCTACTTTTTTCAGCACTCGCACAATCAATTCCAGCAGGCTTTAATGTGATAAAGAGAATTTGTGTATATAATATATGAACAGGCTGACGTTACACATGTTGGCAGATTAAAGCCAGACCTTTAGGGATTGCCAATGGCTGTTTTAATTAACACTACATACCACGATTTTGCAGTTTATAAGTTTTGTGAATAACTAATGTAATTAGTACCTTATTTTATGGTACTCCGAGAGCAGTGGCAACCTGGAGTGTGTCTGAGCGGTGGGGAGTGCCATACACACACATACTCATACCCACTCATCCACATGCACAATCATTGAGCGGAGGTTGCTTCACAGGAGCACTGGGGCATTGACCTGCTACTACTTTGAGCCACTTAAATCCCAGACTCATTAATTTGTTTAACAATGAAATAGCCACGCTCCTAATGCCATTTCATTTTTGCTTGAGGGGAGGGGCTAATGCTCTCTTGAAAGCTGTAGGTGGGTGGGATGAGCAGCTGAGCCTGTCAAGGGAGCTGCGCATGTCAGATTGGCTGGAATTTGTGCTGTGGCCAACCTGACATGCTCAGTTCAGGCATCCACATCGAAGGCTAGCATGGAGCTGTGTCAGCAACGACGCAACCCCATTGGTCTTCTATTGAGCGTTGTGTTTGGATGCCCCAGCCAATCCAAGCACTGCTGATATGCTGTTTAGTAGTTTAAGAAGCATGAAAGCAGTGCTAGGACTGGCTGGGGAGCTCCGGTTTATTTTTCTCCGGCCTGCAAATACATTAACACGATACAGGTAGTGCGACTCCGTGAGGCCGGAGGATCTTAACCTCGGGACTCGAAGTCCAATGGTTGAACGTGTGCTGAATCTCATACTTACAGTAAGTAGTTAATAGCAACCCTCTCCAGCTGGCTTTCCCCAGGGTGAAATACTGCCTTTTTCTCAGCTGACTTTCGGCGCGGGCATTGCCTGTGTTATTTCGTTTCGTTGTAATGGGGTAATTCTCTCTTGCAATGGATGCAGGGCCGGACTGGGAATCAAAACCGGCCCTGGAAAACTGATTGGACGGCCCTGCATGGGGGAAAGTGGGAGTGCGGACGAGCTGTTTTCTAGGGCCGGTTTCGTCCGATTTTGTTACAGGGGGGCCGATATTGCAATTTGTAACAATAACGGGCCCCACCCTGGCGGCGTCACAGGTGCTCACTACGGCCAGTCCGGCCCTGATTGAATGCCAGGCCATTACCTCGAGGAAAGATCATCCCTGTGCCCCAACATTGGCCACACAACAATGACTGCAATTTAATTTATCATATGCACACTGGCACTGCTGCATGGAATCATTGGCATCTGTAGTTGTAGCAAGATTATCAGCAGCCAATTAGCAACAATCAGATAGCTAAATAAAGGACTTCCACTCAAGAAGTGAGCCTGTTCGTCACATGGCTGGTTGCAGGACAGTTATATGTGCACCCAATCAAGGCCTAGAGTGAAATCTCTTAAAGAGGGGGAGAGGATGTGGGGTAATAGCCAGTGCTGCCGCCTTTGGAACTGGGCACCAGGCTCGGGTCCTGGCGCAGGATCAACCCTGTGTTATTCTGGGCACATTACCTAATCTCCCTCATACCTAACAAAGTCAACCCTGTGTTATGTAATCCAGTGCTGCTCCAGTGCCCTTTGGCCGTGTTAGGGCTGAGACGAAACAAGGCCAAAAAAACTTTTGAACAGAGCAGACCAACAGGTTTACGTTCTCTTGTGTCACCTGCTTTGAAATTGCCAAATCATCATCATCATCATCATCATCTTTATTTCAGCATCATGTGCCATTAAAGGTACGTAAAACATTAAAACAGTAAGGGTTAAGATTTATACAAGCATTAAAACATGTAGAAACATTATACAAGTACAAGGAACAGCCTTTTGACATTCTCAGAATATCTACCTCAGAGTTTATCATTTTAACATTTTTCATAGGTCCCCATTTAAAAGATGCCTCCTCTTATGCCATACGGACCCCAAATATTTGGCTAAAGCAAAGACAATATGCCCAGATTTTTACATAGTGGGATAATCCATTTTCTCCGCGCCTGCACATACGCATTACAGAAAAACAATATGTGCAAATCAGTTTCTTGTTCAGATTTGCATCCTGGGCAATGAGACGGGGATGGCTCGGCCCATTTACTAGTAAGGGCCCGTAGTGGTAGACTACCATACCTCCATTGGAGATACAGTTTTCTAATTGATATTGGGGCTATGATATCTAAAACAGTTTCGAGCCTGTAGCTGTCCTTGATTATTAAGAATGATGACGTTAGGGTGCCGGGGGCAGTTCCTTGCATGTGGGTAGCCAATTTACTCTCCTGATACTGGATGATAAGCTGCCTCCGCGTAACCCCGGGACAAGATGTAAGCGGGTCAGACCATAAGGTAGGAATCCCTAATTTCCTTAGTTCTTTCTTAATAAAATTTAGCCATGGAATTTTCCCAATATTTGGGAGAGTAAGGATTTCTTGCAGTTCTAACCTATAGTTAGCTAGCTCAGGTACTGACCAAATCCTGCACCAAAATAACAGGGGCCGGAGGCCCATATCTTCATCCAGGGGTCTCAGGGCCAGGTCAAGTCTAATAGGCAGCAGCTGGTGTGCTAGAGGGAAGTGATAGGAGCTGTCTGATAATATTGTTCTCGGTTACTACCAGATCGCGGTTGCACGTGTGGCCCCAGAGTTCACTTCCATACATAACTGCTCCCCTAGCTTGTGCTCTGTAAATCTCTAGGGCGGGACCCACCGGCTTAAAGGTAGATTTATTTTTGACAATTAGTTTGGTAATTCCGCCTGCTATTTGAGCCAGCTTTAATTGCGCTTTCTCCCGTTGATGTACCCACGACATTTTTTCATTTAGGGCGATCCCTAAGTAATCAAAGGTTCGGACCCTCTCTAGCGTATTAGATCCAATAGAGGGATTAGAGCGAGCTCGAGGTGGAGGGTTGAAGACCATATATTTGGTCTTCGAAGCGTTGATCTCGAGACCATGATCTTTACAAAATGCCTCGAAGCCATTGAGAACTCGCTGAATCCCCATTGGGGACTTGGAGAGGAGCAGGGTGTCATCCGCAAACATAATTGCGGGCACCCTGCTACCTCCAAGTTTGGGAGCAGCAGTATTCTCAACCCCATTCAAATGCTCTATCACCCCGTTGACAAAGAGGCAGAACAGAGTCGGTGCGAGCACACAGCCCTGCCTAACCCCCCTGTCAACGGGGAATTTGTTGGACAATATCCCTTCCCTGCCACATCTTACCTGGGCGTAATTATCAGTATGTAATCTGATAATCATGGTTAATAGGTGTTGTGGCACCCACAAACCAGAGAGCACGGACCAGAGTTTCCTACGCGGTACCAGATCGCAGGCCGCTCTTAGGTCAACGAATACAGTGTAGAGGCTGCCACCCTCCAGCTGTACCGTTTTCCAGAATATCATGGAAAGTCGAAAGACTTGATCTACAGTGGACACTTTAGTCCTGAACCCCGCCTGATATGGGCTCAGGACTGAGTGATCTTGGGTCCATTCTAATAGACGGTCCAAGATCAACCTAGCAAAAATCTTTTGGGGGACGTCTATTAAACTAATAGGCCTGTAGTTGGCTGGGAGCAGAGAAGAACCCTTCTTGAAGATGGGAACAGTCTCTGCCCCCAGCCAAGTAGCAGGCACCGGCATCCCCTCCAGGATTGCATTAAATAGAACCTGTAGATATGGAACCCAGATCATGGGTTCACTTTTAAATAGGTCACCAGGGAGTTTGTCCAACCCGGGGGCTTTTTCAGTAGCAAGTCTAGCAATAGCTGCGCCTACTTCTGCCAGACTAAATTTGTCTGTGTCCAGGAGTGGCGTAGGGGTCGAGCCTGTGATCGGATCAACTTGAGGCTGCTTAGGGTCCATGTCAGCCTAAGTGTATAGAGATCTGAAATGATCCTCCCACACACTAGATGCAATATTGGCCTCCACTGCCGGGGTAGGGTCAGCCGAGCCATTTTTGACAATCTGCCAAAATTTCCTGGCGTCTTGGAGTTTGAGCGCATCAGTCATGTCTGCCCAATTAGCATAGTCCCATTCAGTCTTAGCATTGGCAATGAGGGATTTGTACTCCCTTCTCTTAGATCTTACCAAGGAGATATTATGCTGCTGCTTCATGGCCGCTAGTAGATCAGTTTTAGCCCTTCCACAGGCGGTGTTAAACCATGGGGCACAGGTCCCCCTTCTTTTGCCTTTGCGTTGCCTCTGCTCAGCTAAAGTGCTACACATCTCTAAGTGGAGTACACCGAGTTCTCTATGAGTCTCCTCAGGCAAGAGAGAATGGTGTATAAGGTTGTCAACTTTTTGCAAGACCGGAGCAACCTTAGCATATAGCCTCTGGATGTCCTGGGAATTTCCTACAATTTTAGACCAGCGAACTCTACGCCGGTTCGTAGAAAGAATCAATCTCGGGTCCGCACAGTCACCATCGCCCTGTTTATGGGGGGTGAGACCCGGGAGTGAAATTTTTAAAATCAGCGCATTATGATCGCTGTCGGCTCGAGGGATTACATTAAAATCCACAATTCTGTCCCATTCGGAGATTTTCACGAATATATAATCCAATCTGGAATTATGCCCCGGTTTGTTAAAAGTTGGTTTAGGTGGAATATCACCGCTCACCCGACCATTGCAAGCCCTTAGAGAATTCGCTAGGGTTAGGCAAGTAATTTGCTTTGCCAATGGTGACCAGGACTTCACTGATGGGCCAGCCAGTTTTGGGATTCCCCATTGTTCATCTTCCTCATTGGATGTACCTTCTAGGAATGATGGAAGGGGCTAAAATTGACAGTTAAAATCTCCCCCTACCACATACGGAGTGCCCTTGGGGAGTGTGCTCAACAACAGCACTAGTTCCTCGATGGTACTAGAAACTTTTGTTATGCCCACTGGTCTTGAATAGACATTTATCAATGCTAATTTTGTTACATCAGACCATTCCAAGAGGAATTAGTTGGCAAAACCCTTGCTTTACAGCCCATGTGGGAAGCCACCCAAATAGGTAGTCCACCTGACGGGTGACCCTTCCCCTTCCAATTAGCCCCTATTGCAAATGTATCGAATCCTACACGCCAATGGTCCTCTCTTGCCCATGTCTCTTGAAAGAGGCATACGTCCTGTAAATCTATAAATGCCCCCCACTCAGGAGAGTCCAGTTTATTAGCCAAACCAGCCAAATTCCATGAGGGGAGGGAGATGAAACCCCTATCGCAATGGTCTGCCTTAGGACGATTGGACATCCCATTTGCTACTGCAACGCCCGGGCCAGGCATAGGCTGCAGAGTATTTTGGTTGCATGGGGTGAGACTTCTCTTATTGGTATGGGGGCAAAGTTTCTTACTCACCCTGGGAATAATGGGCTCACAATGCCCTTCTGCTGCCTGCCTGATAGCTTCATGGTCCACCCCCCCCCCAGTGAAGGATTACTGCAATTTGACTGTCAGTCCACCATCTCTAGGCAACTATACCTATTGGCGGTCGGGAAGCCGCCCCAATTCCCCCTGTGTACTTGTTCCCTAAAACCCTGTACACCCCATGTACCCCAATTTTCATTCCTGGAGGGACGCCCTACTGTGTGCCAGTTACTATCATTGTTCCAATTGCGTGTTAATCCGCTCCTGGGGGGATAGAAGAAGGAGAGACGTCGTGTTGTGAACCCCTCATTTCTATCCTGAGTTTTCCAGGTACATATATAGTCAACAGTATAGGGTTCCGCAAAGTTGACGAATATGCAATCACCCTGTACCGTTTTTCTTTCATATCCCACCCATGCTACCCTTCGCACTGTCAGGATCTTGCTAGTAAGGTTCGGGGGTAGGTGCCTGTTTGTATTTAGCCAATGTTGGACTTTATTGTTTAGAGACCAATTAGGTTCTTCCTCAGTCTCACTCAGTTCAGGGACCCCCGTCATGACCACCACATAGGGGCTTGCCTCGGGAGGCAAGTTCACCGGTCGTCTCCTATGTGGGCCGCCGCCATTGCTGTTCTTATTTGGCTGCGTCGTGTGGTCCTTGGGAAGAGTGGGTCCCTCTTTCAGTGGGGTGGCACAGGTTCTTGTTTTAGGTACTGTTAGCTTCGTGGTGAGGGAATCAGACTTAGATTTTATATTAGTCCCAGTTGATAATGCTTTCTTGGTAACAGTGGCAGTGGGTTTGGCTCGGTTTGTGCTTGAATTAATTCCCCCTACTTGATTAGACCCGCTTGGGTTTACTTTTTTTGGGGCATAGCACAGGTCAGCTATCTGTTTTTCAATACGAGCTAATCTTGTTTCGACGGGGGTGAGGTAAAGTTTTAAAAGTTCAGCAATCCTAGGTAGGAGTGAAATGTTTACCTCGTCATCCCTAACGCTGATCCTGTCTAAGATGTCCGAACCTTCTGCGTTCACACTAGAGGATGCTTCATTTATAGGGGCGGTACCAGGGGGATCGGTGGCTATAGACAAATTTTGGGCAGAGGACAGAGGGGCCTTACTCAGTTTTTTGCCCCTAAACCTTTCATTTTTGGAGTTAGGTTTTTTGGGAATGGCTCCCTCCCTCCTGGCCTTCAGCTGGGTATCACTCAAATCAGTAGGGGGGGTAATATCAACTAGGTCTGGGGTTTTATTCAGGTCCGCACTTGATTGAGGGTCTAATGAAAGATGGGAAACTGAGAGGTCTACCGTTGCAGGTAGGCTCTGTCTATGGGCATGAATATCTGCATTAGTTATTGCAGGGGTTTCTAAAATAGGCCGTGCCTTGGGTTGGTCAGGAGTTTTGGCTGTAGCAAACTGACCCATGGAGGATCTTTTTGCCCGCACTAGATCTTGGGATACTCTTCTTTCCAAAGAAGTAATTTCCTGATCTATAAAGGAGTTAGCTCTTAGAATGAAATTATCTAATGTGCCTGATTGTGGCAGACCCCCCGCAGCGGTTTTGCTTCTAGACCCTCTCGTGCACATGGCTATTAGGATGAGTAACTAACCCACAAGACTCTGCAGAATGAATGTTCCTTATTACAAACAATACGTATAAAACTAATATAAAACAAACACCTGCATGTGGGTCCAGTTGTAAGTCAAGGGTTAGGGGGGTGGCCCAGCCCGGCCTTACACGGACTCTAACGGGCTACAACGGGCCCGCCCTTGGCCCGGGCTTCGCCCGGCGCGTCCTGCGCGCGTCCCGCATTCGCGGTAAGAAGAGAACTTAAGTAGGAGTAGGCGGGGCGGGAACAGGCTCCAGCTGCGGCGAGTGACAGGCCGCTCAGAATGCTGGGCCTCGCAGTCCCAGCCCCGTACTCACTCTCCGACAGGACCAAGTTAGTAATCCAAATGAATGCCCCAATTCTCCACAGCGCAGGGTCCTTCCTTCTGCGGCAATTTCCCTCCAGGGAAAGGAACAGGAAAAACAGCAAGTGTCAGGACAGCTTCCTCGGCTTGCGAGCGGCTCCCGCGAAGTGGGGGCCGCGAGCCTCTTTCAGCTGTTACAGGGAGGCGGGGCGGGAAGAGGCTCCAGCTGCGGCGAGTGACAGGCCGCTCAGAATGCTGGGGCTCGCAGTCCCAGCCCCGTACTCACTCTCCGACAGGACCAAGTTAGTAATCCAAATGAATGCCCCAATTCTCCACAGCGCAGGGTCCTTCCTTCTGCGGCAATTTCCCTCCAGGGAAAGGAACAGGAAAAACAGCAAGTGTCAGGACAGCTTCCTCGGCTTGCGAGCGGCACCCAAGCAATTTGAGGTGGGTAAAAAAAAGGTTTGCAAATGGAATGTAGAGATCGAAGTCTATGGGCGCATTTCATCTGTTAGGTGGATGATAATATTCTTAGTTACCGACACCATCCAAATGATGGTATGCTGTCAGGCCTAGAGGTTCAGTGTGTACAATTGCGTTAGGAATCAAGGCGGTAGGGCGCGGTCCTGGTGTGGCGGTGTCGAGGGTCCTAAAAAATAGTCTGTCAAAATCCTACATGTAGCATGGAAAGGTGTAAGTAATGAGCTTGTAGCTATATTCTTACTTTAGAAATGGGCCACCAGTTCCCATGCATCACCGG
The DNA here is from genome assembly GCF_964261635.1 of Lissotriton helveticus. Lineage (NCBI taxonomy): Eukaryota > Metazoa > Chordata > Amphibia > Caudata > Salamandridae > Lissotriton > Lissotriton helveticus. The sequence continues at coordinate 447,899,725 of NC_136065.1, forward strand.
TCTGGGTACATTCTTGTACTTCTCACCAAAAAACCAAAGAGGATGCGCCATAACATCCAGAGCTGCCGACTTTAGGGCTGAGGAATCAGGTTCTCCTTTTAGAATCGGCTCAACATCCTTTCATCTCCCTTTCTAAAATGTTTATTGCAAATTTTCTGACAATACAATACACATATAGCACTCAGCCACCTACCCCACCCACATGATCAGGGAATAAATAAAGACAGAGGAACAATATCAATAATAACCATCAGGAGGATAATACATATGAAGAACTGGAATAAAACAATTATCAAAATACTTTCTGCAATTAATCTGGTAGTCATAAAAACATTGTTAAGCCAATCCAGATAAAACACATGTAAACAGCAGACAGTTTTTAAAGTGCAGGGTGCAAAAAAAAAAAGAACAAAGGAGCTTCACCCAAGATCCATGCTGTATTTACATAAAACATCGGCTTTCCAATCTAGATAAAGGCGCCCATATTAAATTTCAATGTTTTCCTTTCTTTGGAGCCTTTTCTAAGTTATATCGCTTTCTCCAGATTGGAAACAGCTAATAGGCGTGCCAACCAGTGTTGAAACAGAGTCTAAAAATTGCCATTGTGACAGCAAGAAAAGAATCTATATCCGGCGCCTGTTCCTCTCCAAATACTCCTAGCAAAGTTAGTTTTGGAGTCAATAAGACTTTTATATCTAATTTGCTGTGAATTTAAAAAAAATAATTTTTTTTTACGGAATTTAAAGAAGAACAAGTTGCAAACATATGGACAATATCGCAAGAACTGGCACATTGAGGACAGTTAGTTCCCTGGCTTGAACCCCATTTTTCAATTCTCGCAGGTGTATAATATAGCATAAAACAGGATTTAAAAAACTGTACTTTTAAATTAATCGACATTAAAACTGTTTGGGATAAGCTATGGGCCTGTACAAATTCATTTTCTGAGTTCCCAATCTTCTCTTGCCATTTAAAACACACTTTATCAGATCATCATTCATTTAATTATTTAAGAGCTGATAAATTGTCCCAATGCGAGTATAATTCTGAGTTATTAGAGTTTCCAACAGAACTTTTTTATCAAAACTGATGGGCCAGCCTGCTTTACGCTGTAGGCCATCCCTCATTTGTAGGTCTTAAAAAATTCCGTGTTAATACCAAACTCTGCCTTTAGTTCATTGAACGAGACGAAGGAGAATAAAAAGTACCTAATTTATCTATCCCTGCCAATGACCAGATTTGCATATAGCGATCATTAAAGGTTTCGGGTAGATTTGGATTATTCTGAATCGGAGTATAGAAATTCAATCTCCCCAGACCCAACAATTTCCGTAGAGCCGTCCAAACCTTAAACACGCCCAGGAGACACTTAAACCATACTTTATTTTAGTAGCTATATTATTCTTGTCTCCAAAGACACCACAAGCCTCTTTTCCTATCAATAATTCAAATATGGTTGGGGTAGAGTGTGGGGGTGCCTTTGACATAGGTCCCATTAGCAAAATCTGACTATATTGCAACATGGTGGCAAAATAATATAATTTAAGGTTTGGGAGAGCCCACCCTCCTCTCTCTTTTGGGAGCAATAAATACCTCAACGCTCTCCTTGGTTTAGAATAAGCCCATAGAAATCTAGAAAAGACAGCATCAAAATCTTTTAGGCAGTCACTGGGGAAATCTAAAGGAATTGCTCTAAAGAAATACACAATTTCGGGGGAAAAGATCATCTTTATAAGATTACATGACCAATCATTGTAAGGCGAACTTTTTTTAACCTTGATAACCCTTTCCTAGTTTTATCTAATAAGGGTTCTAGATTTAAATTAGCAATAGCCTCTACATTAGAAGAGATGCAACCACTAATATATACTGCTTTTTGAACTACTGTTCTGTCAACCAAGGCAATCTTGTCATTAATAATGATTTGTGTATTTTCCTTATTTAGCGAGAAGCCAGAGATGTTCCCAAACACAGACACCTCCATCTCTTTAACCTTAATAGCAGCTTCAGCGTTAGGAGTCAATACCTGCAACATCATCTCTGTATTCCAAGATTTTACTTTCATATCCATGCATAATTATTGGGGGATTGCAATGTTTTGCACAATTTTTCTTATAAATGGGTCTATATTCAACGCAAACAGGAGTGGGGAGCAAGGGCATTCCTGTCAGTTTCCTCGAGTAATCATTACAGGCCCTGTCATACCTCATGAAATACAGGCCTTTGCAACAGGCTTGCCGTTTTAAGTGCTTGATTCCTTGAATGAACCTTGGATACATTGCGTGCCATAGGAAATGCCAGGAGACCCTATCAAATGCCTTTTCTGTATCTAATAAAATCTAGGACATAGGGTCTCCAGACACTTCCACAGCATCAAAAAGTGAGATCACTCTCCGAATGTGATCAGTAGTATCCTTCCCTGCAATAAAACCATGCTGTTGGTTCGTAACCAGATTTTTGATGACCTGAGCTAACCGTGCTGCTAATACCTTAGAATACATTTTGGAATCCACATTTATCAATGTAATTGGCCGATATGAGCCTAATTCTGCCGGTGACTTTTATTTTTTTTTTTTAAACAACAATTTCGGCAGCAGACCAAGAGTCTGGTGGGGTGGCTCCGCTAAATATTTGATTCAATAGTGTTATCTGAACTTTCAACTGGGGAGAAAATGTTCTATAACATTCTGAAGGGATTGCATCCACACCTGCAACTTTACCAGAGGGGAGATTAGAAAATAAAAGAAAGATCTCATCCCAAAATAGCTCTTCTTCTAGGGATTCCCACTTGTCTAAAGATAATCTGCTTGTGGGTGCCGTTTCAAGGAACTCTTCGATTTGCCGTTCTTCGGCATATAAGGTTTGGTAAAACACTTGGATTACATCTCTATTTTTTTTTTGCATCTGTGACTGCCCCACAAACGGGGTCACAGACTTCTCTTATCTCACTATTTGTACACCTCTGTCTTGTTCTTAACGCCAGAAGGTGTCCAACCTGCTTGCTACACTCGTACGTCCTTTCTTTCCAAGCAACGTACTTTTCTGCTACCTTATTTGCGAGGATCAGTTCTATATCTGCCCTTGCAATTGATACCTTAATTTGTGCTTCCTTTATATCCCTACTTTGTTGTATCACTCTTATTAGGTTATCCTCTGTTACTGCTAGATTATCTTGTTTAGTTTGTATCAATTGTCTCTCCTGCTTCCCCCTGTATCCCAGACCGTACTCAAAGAGACGCTACCATTTTTTTCTTCAAAGAATATTGGAATCCACCTGCTTATCTGCTTACAATAATCTTCGTTACCAAGGAGGGCACACTCAAAGCTCCAGTGGCCTTATTTATGAAGGACTTGCGCCGCCGGTGCGTCACTTTTAACATGGGAAAAAGTGACGCACCGGTGGCGCAAGTCCTTCATAAATAAGGCCCCATGTGTTTTGTGATTTCCCCCTATTCCTTGTAATTCAAGTACAAGTGGATTGCGGTCCAAAAGGTACTGTGGGTATTGTTCAATTTTACAGGTTGTAATACACTTATAGGACCCAAAAAAGTAATCAAGATGGGCGTGTATGGAATAAGGAGCAGAAAAATAGGTTTAACCATGCCCCATCAAATTCTTCTTGCACCAAACATCTACCAGGCCGTGATCTTTACACACCCCTTTGAGGGTTTGAAATACTTTTGGTTTTCGTCCAGAATACATTAGTTGTACCCCTATATCAAAATTGCCTGGTAGACTAATATAAAAGTCCCCACATAAACCTATCAGTAGAGGACGATGAGTTAACTCTCTAGGTACCTGATTGATAATAGAAGGATCATCAAGCATGCTACCGTAGACTGAGCACAATGTTAATTTATCTCCACAAGGAGAAAGACAAACTGCTGCTACCCATCTACCTTTGGTATTGGACCCTACCTGTGTAAATTTTAGCAAGCTGCTTCGGGCCAAAACTGCGTCCCCCCCCCGTACGAACACCTTGTGAGGTGCTGCATATAAGTATATAAGCCAAGGAGTTTAAAATATCCCTCTGTGAAGCTTCAATATATGTTTCTTATAAACAGATGGTGTCTGCTTTCAAAACTTTTAGGCCTAATGAAGTTCTAGCTCTTTTTTTAGGATCATTTAGGCCACAAATGTTAATAGAGGCAATACAAATCATCTAGTTATCGATCATTGTCTTACTTTGACTAAATTCTTTGACCCCCCACCCTCAACATTATAATAGCAGCACACCAGAAGCATTTCTTTTCCACTCCCTATTGACAAACTCCCAGTCTCCTAATTTTTACCCGTTTTACCCTGATCATGTAGGATTTCCACACCTCTCTCTCCCACCGCTCCCCAGCCCAGTCTCCCTTAGTGGGGGCCCCTCCCACCACCCAGGCGAGCCTCACCCAACCCCTCAAGCACTCACGCTCCCAACCAATGAGCATCCAGGCCTAGCCGGATGTATGACGTTACAACGCATACTTTTACTCCGCATACCATTACAACGCGGTATTTACAACGAATACCGTTACAACGCATAGCGCTTTGGGGTGCTGGATAGTGGTAAGTATAATTTACTATTCTAACTCCAGTCCCCGTGGACCCTAGGGAAGGTGTTGGATAGTAAATTAAACTTACCTCTTATCCTAGAGCGCCCCCCAGCGCAATGCGTTGTAATGTCATGCGTTGTAATGCCCGCGTTGTAATGGTAGTGCGGAGTAAAAGTTGCGTCGTAACGGGTGTATACCGGCCTAGCCTGAATGACGCCATCTGAAGAGTCAGACCCGGTTCCCAACTCCCCACCCCCAACCCCCCGCACAACACAGTGTTCTTACAGTCTATTTCTTTTTTGTCCCACACCACTTCTTTTAACTTATTTTAACTTAAATTTCTTAAAAATAGGTTGTGAGTCCCCTTATATTATTGCTTTTATTTATTGTTAACTTTTCAAAATATACTCAGACATATTTAATTCCGCCTAACCAGCTTTGCCTTACACCTTTTGCATTTAATCCTATAAACCAGACCCCCCCCCTGCAACTCAGCTAGAAAATCCTGGGACTGTACCTCTGAGAAGAAACTACGGGTATGCCACTAAAAAATCACTTTCAGTTTTACTGGGTTTTGTAGGTACACCTCAGCACCCAGCTTCTGGAAGGGAGCAAACATCTGTCTTTAACACCATCTTCGCTTCACCGTGGCATGGGCGAAGACCGGTCGTGCAAAGAAGGAAACTCCCCCAAACTCTTTTTTAGAATTGGGACGTGCCAGATCGAAAATGTGCTGCCTTAATAAAAAGATTCCTAAGTAGACCAAGACGGCACGAGGGTTTACAATATTAGCTGCTTATTGTTTCTTGAGGTTTAGGGGGAATCAGTGAACCCTCTGTATTTAATTTCCCAGTCTTCCCAAACTGTAAGTTCTGGGAATGCTCTCTTTAGGAGTTTAACTTCATAGTCTCTAGAGTTTCGTCCCTCTACCCCTTCTGGAATACCCAGCAGTCTCAAATTATTTCTTCTTTGTCTTTTCTCATGCTCCTCAAGTTTCCAGATCATGTCAGTAAGCTTAGGATTTTGGGTAGTATTCAGGAATTTTAGTTCAACCTCCAATTCGAGGGTGTCCGTGCGTACCTTCACAATGGTCATCCTATCGGAGATCTCAGAGAAGGTTTTGCTTATTTTTCTGACTGCACCCTGTAACTTCTTTGAGGCCTGTCAAACCCCACGGTTATCCGTCCGAACCTCCATCTGCACCCACTTGATAGTAGCCAAAATCATGGAGGTAGAGGGTTTCAGCACAGTTGTAGTTCCAGACTGTCGAGGTGGATCCCCTGGGGATAAGTCCTCTGTACTCTGCCCCTGCTGATCCAAAATTTGGACTGCAGAGTAATCCATCTAAGCCTGGGTATATCTTTCCGGGTGAGTCTTCATGACTTTTATTCGCTTTCTTATCTCTTGCCGTCTATTTCTTTCTTAGTCTTGTAGATTTCCTCTTGCGTTTCTTCCCCCGGTCGCCTCTTGCAACTGGCAGGACAACAGATTCGTCCAGAAAGCTGCAGCTAGTTGAACATTACAACGTAGAGGTTGAAGAGCCTAATCCTGGCATTGAAGAGTCAGAATCATCAGTTAGTGAAACAAAATTCTCTCCGGCCCCCCATAAGATCAGGCGAAGTTAACAATCTTGGGCTTCCTAGAGAGCCGTAACCTAGCAAGGTAGAATCCAATTTCCCTGGTTGGGAGGAAGAGAGAGCCACAAGCCCCCCATGATCAACATTCTCAATGGTTGTAGAGCTAATCGAGTTTTGCTCAGGGTGTGGTTTCCTCTTTACATCCATCATAGGGGTGATTGCATGATACTTCTCCTCACCTGCCTTTAGGCACTTGGAAGGTTCTGCTGCTGTCTCAGACACTTGAATAGGAGCGGATGCAGTGGCTGATAGGGGGGCGGCAGTAACCATATCCTGATTTTTCAGGATCCTGGTGTGTTTTAGTGGAAATAGGTCAGTTGACCTTCCTCGGCCGCGGCAAGATTGCTCCCCCGGACTGGTCTCTTTCCACCAGTGCTGGCCAGCTCATTGCCTTTCTTTTTATTCCTCCCCTTGGCGCCAGCATCTTTAGGGTGTTCCTGGTGAAGGCTGGGCTTTGTAGTACTGGCTGGGAGCGGACCCGCAATAGCAACTGTGGCAATTGCGGCTTTCCACTTTGGTGCCTTTGACCTTTTGCCGGCCATCAGTGCTGAAAGACTCACTCGCCCAGCCGAGACCGCAGGCAAACCCGCCTCAGCTTCTGTCCCAAAGCCACAGGGATTACTGCAACTAGAACTGTGCAGTGCCTCCGCCTGCGCTCCGCCCGTGGGGAAGTGTGGCACAATGGTTAGAGCGGCAGAGTGGGGAAGTGTGGCTCAATGGTTAGAGCGGCAGACCCTGATGCATAGGTCTAGCCCGGGATCAGGGTTCAATTCCCACCTCGGCAGGGTCTTGGGCTCAATTTCCCCAGACCTGATATTTCTCGCCTCGGTGCCTATTCTAATCATGGGTCCCACTCTGCAACTCTGGGTAATAGCTTGCTTAATCTCCACAATGGCCCCAACAACGCTAGGATGCCTGGCTTCACCTTGGGGGTGCCCAGGAGTGGGAACTTCACATGGAAAGCCAGGAAGGGTTCCACAGTGGTTTGCATACAAGCGCCTGAGATACCCCTTCGGAGGTCGATTCAGGCACTATACAAGTACTACTACATTTACATTTACATTTACAAGGTCCCAAAACTATGGCGGTCTTAGAGCTCCAAGAAAGACCAAGGATCCACAGGTCCTCCAGCATCCCAGCCTGTGTACGGCGCTAGATCTCTGCTCAGAAACCACCGAACTACAGAGAAGTTGAGGGGTTGGGTGGGAGCTACAGAAACTGCGGATAACTACTCAGATGCCATCTTTGCGCCATCTCAGAGAAGGTTTTGCTTATTTTTCTGACTGCATCCTGTAACTTCTTTGAGGCCTGTCAAACCCCACGGTTATCCGTCCGAACCTCCATCTGCACCCACTTGATAGTAGCCAAAATCATGGAGGTAGAGGGTTTCAGCACAGTTGTAGTTCCAGACTGTCGAGGTGGATCCCCTGGGGATAAGTCCTCTGTACTCTGCCCCTGCTGATCCAAAATTTGGACTGCAGAGTAATCCCATCTAAGCCTGGGTATATCTTTCCGGGTGAGTCTTCATGACTTTTATTCGCTTTCTTATCTCTTGCCGTCTATTTCTTTCTTAGTCTTGTAGATTTCCTCTTGCGTTTCCTCCCCCGGTCGCCTCTTGCAACTGGCAGGACAACAGATTCGTCCAGAAAGCTGCAGCTAGTTGAACATTACAACGTAGAGGTTGAAGAGCCTAATCCTGGCATTGAAGAGTCAGAATCATCAGTTAGTGAAACAAAATTCTCTCCGGCCCCCCATAAGATCAGGCGAAGTTAACAATCTTGGGCTTCCTAGAGAGCCGTAACCTAGCAAGGTAGAATCCAATTTCCCTGGTTGGGAGGAAGAGAGAGCCACAAGCCCCCCATGATCAACATTCTCAATGGTTGTAGAGCTAATCGAGTTTTGCTCAGGGTGTGGTTTCCTCTTTACATCCATCATAGGGGTGATTGCATGATACTTCTCCTCACCTGCCTTTAGGCACTTAGAAGGTTCTGCTGCTGTCTCAGACACCTGAATAGGAGCGGATGCAGTGGCTGATAGGGGGGCGGCAGTAACCATATCCTGATTTTTCAGGATCCTGGTGTGTTTTAGTGGAAATAGGTCAGTTGACCTTCCTCGGCCGCAGCAAGATTGCTCCCCCGGACTGGTCTCTTTCCACCAGTGCTGGCCAGCTCATTGCCTTTCTTTTTATTCCTCCCCTTGGCGCCAGCATCTTTAGGGTGTTCCTGGTGAAGGCTGGGCTTTGTAGTACTGGCTGGGAGCGGACCCGCAATAGCAACTGTGGCAATTGCGGCTTTCCACTTTGGTGCCTTTGACCTTTTGCCGGCCATCAGTGCTGAAAGACTCACTCGCCCAGCCAAGACCGCAGGCAAGCCCGCCTCAGCTTCTGTCCCAAAGCCACAGGGATTACTGCAACTAGAACTGTGCAGTGCCTCCGCCTGCTCTCCGCCCGTGGGAAGTGTGGCACAATGGTTAGAGCGGCAGAGTGGGGAAGTGTGGCTCAATGGTTAGAGCGGCAGACCCTGATGCATAGGTCTAGCCCGGGATCAGGGTTCAATTCCCACCTCGGCAGGGTCTTGGGCTCAATTTCCCCAGACCTGATATTTCTCGCCTCGGTGCCTATTCTAATCATGGGTCCCACTCTGCAACTCTGGGTAATAGCTTGCTTAATCTCCACAACGGCCCCAACAACGCTAGGATGCCTGGCTTCACCTTGGGGGTGCCCAGGAGTGGGAACTTCACATGGAAAGCCAGGAAGGGTTCCACAACGGTTTGCATACAAGCGCCTGAGATACCCCTTCGGGGGTCGATTCAGGCACTATACAAGTACTACTACATTTACATTTACATTTACAAGGTCCCAAAACTATGGCGGTCTTAGAGCTCCAAGAAAGACCAAGGATCCACAGGTCCTCCAGCATCCCAGCCTGTGTACGGCGCTAGATCTCTGCTCAGAAACCACCGAACTACAGAGAAGGTGAGGGGTTGGGTGGGAGCTACAGAAACTGCGGATAACTACTCGGATGCCATCTTTGCTCCAAGGGAACAAGGTTCGCTTGTTAGAGTTGACTCAATATCCTGTGATCCTGGGACAATCCCTTCATCTCCCAATGCCTGAAATACAACATCTTGTGATTCTGGGAAAATCCTTTCATCTCCCAATGCCTGAAATAGAAAAATAAAATGGATGTATAATGTTACTGGTGCCCATATAAAGTGCTCCTATACTTTGAGATCGAGTTTGCGCTATAATAAAACTGAAAAATAAAAAGTTTTTGGGTATCTGACACCTTTCATCTAACCACTGGGAAAGCCAGCAGCTAGAGGAGGGAAAGCAGAGTGGCATGTTTTTGACGAACACAAGCCTGATGGCCCTAAGACTCCTAAAACTTAGTATGTGCACAGAACATTCACAATATGAGAACAAGCGACTGTGCAGCCTACCAGATTGTGCACTACAGTGTCCTTTGACTGCTGTGCTGTTCAGATGACCTGGGAAAGCATCAGAATCTAATACCACTGTTGTATATGAATTTAGGACCCTAGTGTAATTTTCCCGATTCATTCCCATGTGTAGGTATAAATCACCCTATCCTTATATAGGCATAGAAATCATAACCGTATTTAGACTTAGTCTATGCAGTCCAAATAAGGCATGGCTGCTTCCACTTGTTCCGAAAATCCACAACGATTTCTTGGAAAAACCTGCCTTCAGCAGTCAGGGACTTCCCCTTGCTTGAATATTGATTTATCCAAGAACTCATGGAGTTTTCACAGAACTGAGTCTCTGATGACGTTATTATGTCCAACCTTATGTCAAACTAGGCACCTTCAAGGTATAAATATGCCCACACTTACCCAGGCAAACACACAGTGGTTTGGAGCAGTTTGACTATCTACCTACACAACACTGCTCGCCGCAGCAAGTGCCGAGAGCACGCCGACCCTCCAACAGACGCACTGAGAGAGACGCTGTCTTTTCTCTTGCCGAGAAATCCAGCTCCAGTGTTTCCAACCTACCCTTGCGGGTTGTTGGGAAATCGAGTCCTGAAAGAGAGATACCAGACCTCCTTCATTCTAAACCAAGGTACGGAGCTGATTAGACCCTTAGAGAATTCTTGGATTAGATTCTTGGCAGAGAATACTGAAACTAAGCTACACCTCACTTACTCCTTCCCTTGTACTAGACCTAGGTTATGTACATTGGGGTAGGCGTATTTTAGAAGCACCAGTTGAGTACTTTTTAGCCTTTATTTAGTAACTAGCAGCCCGTCCCGACGTTGTCCGGGTATGAATTGCTGCCGGCCAGTAGTATATTGTTTTGTAGGATTTCGTTTTGATAGCATTTCTTATCTGTGACAGGCCTGTGAAACGCTCCGATTCACAGTGCACTGCTGATGCACTTAGGAGTGCGCGTTCAGTAGTGTGTGAACTCGCGTTTCCCTACTTTATTTTTCCTTGCAATATTATATAGTGCGAACATGGCATGAGCACAATTTACATTACAGAAGAACACATTCGTTTGTGGTAGGCACGGGGAGTCAAAGCGATTTGCCTGGAATCACAGGATGTTGAGCTGATGCCTAGATTCGAACGTAGCTCCCCAGCTCTAAAGTTCGCAATTCTAGAACTTGTGGCGGGAGGTGTGTCTAAAAGTGTATGTCGGTGCTGGCCATCAATGAGAGAGACCTGTGCATTTTTCAAATCGGTGGTGAAAAAATATGAGTATGTTGCTGGAGATGTGGGCCGGCGTGCCACCAATGTACTTACCGGGGGAGGGTAAACACCCATTATTCTGCAACTTTCTTTCCGCATACCATCACTCCGCATACTTTCATTTCGAAAGTACCATGACTCCGCAATGCCATTATAACGCATGGCATTACATTTTATATGCTTTTACCACGCATACATTTACAACGAAATTCGTTGTAAATGCATGATTTGTAAAAGTATGTTTTTTTTAATGTTTGGATAAGGTAGGTATGGGTATAGGGGTATATGTTTTGGCGTACTGAGGTATATGTTTTGGGGTGTTTGGGTATTTTAAGGGTTCAGATATAGTTTGGGGTTATGGGGTACAGGGGTAGTTTTAGGGTTTAGGGATAGGTATGGGTTTTGGGGTACAGGGGTATTTTTAGAGTTCAGGGCTAGGTTTGGGTTTTGGGGTATAGGGGGATTTTTAGGGTTCAGGGGTAGGTTTGCGTTTTGGGGAACAGGCGTATTTTAAGGGTTCAGGGCTAGGTTTGGGTTTTGGGGTACAGGGGTATTTTTAGTGTTCAGGGCTAGGTTTGGGTTTTGGAGTACAGGGGTATTTTAGGGTTCAGGGGTAGGTTTGATTTTGGGGTACAGGGTTATTTTTATGGTTCAGGGCTAGGTTTGGGTTTTGGGGTACAGGGGTATTTTTAGGGTTCAGGTTTGAGTTTTGGGGTACAGGGGTATTTTAAGGGTTCAGGGCTAGGTTTGGGTTTTGGGGTACAGGGGTATTTTTGGGGTTCCAGGGTAGGTTTGGGTTTTGAGGTACAGGGGTATTAATAGGGTTCAGGGCTAGGTTTGGGTTTTGGGGTCCAGGGGTATTTTTAGGGTTTAGGGATAGGTTTGGGTTTTGGGGTACAGGGTATATTTATAGGGTGAAGATGGGTTAGTGTTTAAGGGTGTTGAGGTATTTTAAGGAGTAAGGGTGGGTTATGATTATGGGGTGCAGTGGTATTTAAAGGGAGTAGGGTGGACACCCGGAGCGGGAATGCACAGAACCTGGGAAGAAAAAACAATGAAATATTGGGCACAACGCTCGCTTTTTTTTCCCATAATCCTGCGCCCTGCACACGCCCACGCCCCCAGCACACGCCCACAGCACACGATATGAGACATGGCATGAAGGGCGGAACGTACCACACGCCCCCAGCGTTTGTCACGCCCCCAGCACACGCCCACAGCACAATGCAGACACGCCCACAAGGGACTACTTTGCTGACACGGTTCTTTTACCTTTTAAATGTATATGGTGGGCGTCTGCATAGCCTATGTCCTTCTGCTGCTACTGTCCTTTCCAACGCTGCATTGGGTGTTGTGATTGGTGCTGTGGTTCCTGAGATTACCCGCCTCAAAGGTTTGAGCTCTCTCTTTATTATATTAGTATAGATGTATGTATTCTATGTATTTTATGGCTTAGAAACCATACCATGCTTTTTACAGTATTATTTTATAATACTCTTCGTACTGTACGCATTGTACTTTACAACCAGTATTACGATTGTAGCAGTTCATTTCTTCTGCATGAGAAAGAAGACTGTTCAATAAATACTTTTTATTGAAAATGCCCGTCTCTCTATTTCTCAGCACCTCTGGTGAAACAAAGCATGCACGATTGACTGAGTGAAATAACTATCTATTGTTTCCGTGACTCTAGAGATACGTTTCTTATTCTTGGGAAACAAATTTGTCATGTTTATGCGGTTGTCAGAAACTAATCCCTTCTTGTGAATTCGAGAAAGTTTCTAGTGACCTCTGAGCTAGCTGGAACTCACAATTAAGTCTAATATATTCGATAGAGACCTAGTCGACCTCTGTCCTACGTCACATCTGTAGGATATATTATTCCATTGCGCAGAGCCTATTGGGAATATAGGAACTACACTACATGGCGCCCAACGTTTGGTAAGGCGATAATTTAACGCTAGATACTAGAGTAACTCAGTTGTGCTTTTCACACAGAACCCTTTTTCCCATAAAATACTCCAATAGACGTCTGGAGTGGGTAAAAGGATATAATATCCGCCATAACTGAGTAGGACGAAAATCCTATGTATTAGTTTTTGGTTTGTTCAACGTTGAAGGAGTCAGTGTTCCAAAAATATTGTGCACCTTATCTTTGTTTCCTTGAAAATTGCTCTGCAAACTTTCGGCCAACAAAACGTCAGAGAGTGACGACGAAAGGGAGAGAGCTGCATTGGCAGCTCAGGCAGTTTTAGACAACACAAGTCTCCAACAAAATAACCCGGATGCTATACTCATCCCGGTAAATATAAGGAAAACAATCACTATAAAGCTTATAAATAATGGAGTAGCATCGAGAGGTGGTAAAGTAATATTTGTTATAGAGTCACATGAATATCGGCGACAGAGGTATTCTATTCATGGATTCTGTTTCCTGCAGCAAATCCAGCAACACACAAGTTCCACTACTACAAAGTAGAGGAACCTCCAGTGGAATACGTTCCTTTCGAGGACGTTGAAATTCCACTAACTTACCAAGAGCATCAGCTCTGGCTTAAAGGCGCCCTACAACATCAAAATCGCATTACCAGGCTCGGTCCACTAGGTAGACCAGGAGCAACATGGCTGGTACTAGCCAGCTATACACCACATCCTGACATTGAACAAATGACAGGTCCAGAACTGTTAGCTCAACTAAAACGGTTAATTGAAATACATAGACAGTTGGTTCAATATGTCATGCTGACTTTAACAGTCCAACCTGCTATAAAGATTCCCCAGCACACCCCTCATCAGGGGAACACAAACAAAATTACACCACAGACTATACAATCAGTCATTGGTAAATTACCCGCAAAACGGGGACAAATTCTGTTCTGGTTAGCTCAAAAAATTACTCAAATAGAGGCAGTATTTCCCGATAGTACACCTCATGAGAAACACAGGATTCTGACAATCTGTTTACCAATGGGGATCACACCACACATGGAGGACTGTGACACTTGGGGTACAGTCTTTGCTTCAATCTACACAAAAACACATGGTGTTCCATCTATGGCGGTAATACCAGACGTCCTAAGACAGATTCAAAATGAATACGGACCATAACCTCCCTTAAATCTTGGTATGAAGTTACTAAAAGATTTCAAACAGGTCTCGGCTATACTATTAGCTAACATCAAAGGTGAAGCAGTATCCGTGGCAATCCGCCAACAACTAAAAGAAACTGATATAACAGAGCAACCATATGAACTTGCAAGTATTATTGAAAAACCCTATGAAGAACTAGGTAGAGAGAGTTTGGGTGGGAAGCCAGTAAAACCCCAACTAAGAGAAAATCCTTAAAAAGATTTTATTAAAAATAATCTCTCTACTCCTAAAAAGAAGTGGGAAAATACAAAACAGACACTTCTTAAAGAGAAGCGTTCTCAGTCCAGAGGAAGGTCTCCTCAACAGGAGCCCTCTGAAGAGAGGTATAACCTCAGGAATAGGGATAATTTGAGAAAACCTGATAGCTATCAAGATACTGATACACGTTCCTCTCGTACCTTTCAGACTTCCTCGCAGAAATCCGAAAGAAGAGGATGATCAGAACAAAAAGAGGAACGCGTAAACTCCAAAGACGAACAGCACGTTCCGAAAAATAAGAAGACCCAATTCACCAAAAAGAAGGTAGCAAGTCTAAAGATCGGACATGCCGAGGATCTTGAGGACACAACTCAAGAACGGGGAGTCGGCCCAGACAATGCTAGACAGCGCAGCAGAAGTGACCATAGTTGCAAGAGCCTAAAGGATCATCTGGAGACAGTGGACTTGAATGAATACATTCAAATTGAAACTGCAGACACCAGGGTTAGTGTACTCCATAAGTTATATGAAGTAACACTCCGGATGGAGGGGGACATAACTAGAAAAATAAAAAGCACTCTTTTGGGAGAAGCTATCTAAAGGTTATTTATTTATTTATTTATTTTGAAAGTTTTGTATAGCGCGAACAAGATCTTCGCAGATATCAGAGCGCTTTACAGCGGAGGGGAGCATGTATACGCAGATACATCAATCATGTTAACAGTACATTGAAGTGATATCATGAAACAATCAAGTAAATCAATTTAAAAGTCAAGAATAACAAATATAAGTGTTCGAACAATTAGTACAGATGAGTATCGAGTCTTTGTAGTTATTCCTCAGTAGTCGTTCAAGTGTATTTAGCCATGAGGATCGCTTTTACTTCTCTCTTGAAAAGTATGGTAGAGGTGATAAGCCTTGTTTCAGGGGGGAGCGAGTTCCAAATCCTGGGAGCCATTCCTGAGAAAGAGCGTTTAAAAGTTTTTTCCTTGCGGAATCTTTTAGGCTTTAGCAAAAGGTTGTTTGTGCCTCTAGTGTTTCTGGAGCCTCCAGAAATCGTCAGCTTCTGAGCGAGGTATCTAGGTGAGCTCAGGTGGACCGCCTTGTGGGTCAAACAAGCTATTTTCAGGTGTATTCTGGCTTCAAACGGCAGCCAGTTCAATGATTTGAAGTCCGGGGAAATGTGTGAGTGTTTTTTTGATCCAGTGATAAGTCTCGCTGCGGCGTTTAGAGAGGCTCTTATGGGTGCCGTAGTCGCTAGGGGGAGGCCGCAGAGGGCGGTGCTGCCATATTCTATCCGAGGTATGACTAGTGATTGTACCGCAGTCTGGAAGTCTTTGGCTGGAAGGAAAGGTTTAAGTTTCCTAAGGGTGTTGATTTGGTAGTTTGCTCCCTTAGTTGCTTTGTTGATGTGTTCCTGCATGCTGAGATTGGTGTCAAGTGTTATGCCCAAAGATTTCGCTGAGTCCACGATGGTGGGTTGGACATTGAGCGCCGTTAGGTCTTTAAGCCACATTTGTGCGGTAGTGATCTTCGCTGAAGGTGAGATCAGAAGGAACTCTGTTTTTAGGGCATTGAGTTTGAGATGATTAGTGGCCAACCAGGATTGGGTGCTTCTGATCGTTGAGTTCAGGAGTGTGATGTCTTTGGGTGATTGCAGTTTGAGATAAAGTTGGGTGTCATCAGCATACATGTGGAAGTGTACATTAGATTCTTGCAGCAAGGTTGTGAGAGGTTCCATAACTAGGTTGAACAAAGTTGGGGATAGGGAGCATCCTTGTGGTACGCCTAGCGATACGGGTCTTGGAGCGGACATCAGGTTGTTGCTCTTGAATTTCTGTGATCTGTTTTGCAAAAAGGAAGTGAACCATTTGAGCACAGTTCCAGATAGGCCCATTCTTGTGTTTAATAGTTTGAGTAAGCTCTCATGTTTGACGGTGTCAAATGCGGAGGAGAGATCAAGGAGGATGAGGAGGCAGGTATCGTTATGGTCTAGGATTTGGAGGGCGTCGTCGATTATGTGAATCATGGCAGTTTCCGTACTGTGATTAGCTCGGAAGCCTGATTGATGAGAGTTGAGAAGATCAAATTGAGTAATGTGTTTAGTCAATTGTATTTGTGCGCATTTTTCCAGCAGTTTGGCCAGAGTCGGAATGTTGGTAATGGGACGGTAGTTGTTTAGGTCAGAGGGGTCGGCTGTAGGTTTCTTTAGCAAAGGTGTTACTTGTCCAACTTTGAGGGAGTCGGGAATGATCCCTTGTTGAAGTGAGCTGTTGATAATTTTGGTCCAGAGTGGAAGGAGCGCCGGGGTAAGGACCTTGACAGCATTAGCAGGAAGGGGGTCCGTGAGGTGATTGGATGGTTTCAGAGTGCTGAGCAGTTTGCCAATTTCTTCTTCCGTGTAGGTGACAAAGGTTGACCAGGTTGCATTGTTTTTTGGTTTAGTGGGTGTTATGCGGTGGGGTTTGGGATAGAGGCTTGCGTCCATAAGGAGATCATTCTTTATGTTGTCAGTTTTTTGGTTAAAGAAAGAGGCGAAGTCTTCGCAGGAGGGAGCTTTGCATATAGTGTTGAGAGGTTGGGGTTGTTCTTTGGTTTGTGTTCGGATAAGCTCAAACAGCTTTCTCGGACGATTTTTGGCTTGGTCGAGCTGACGGCTGAAGAAGTCTGATTTTGATCGTTTTATTTTCCTGAAGTAGGCATTTCTCTTTTTCTTCAGGTTTTTTAAGTTCAGTGCAGAGGGAGCTGATCTCCAGGAGCGCTCTGCCATTCGCATGGCGCGTCTATCGTCATTGAGACTCCCGTCGTACCAGGGATTGGAGATTTTTGTGGTGGCTTTTTTTAGCTGCAAGGGTGCGACTTCATCAATTATTGCGGTCATATTGTTAAGATAGTGATCAGTCAGGGATTGGACGTCCTTAACGCCAGCCGGAGGAAGTAGTAAGTTGCAGCTGTTTGGGGGCAGAGAGTTTGAGTTTAGTTTTTTCATGTCTCTTTTCCAGACTTTGGGCCCGGCGGATTGAATAGGGTTAAATTTAACTTTTTCATTGATGAAGAACGTGATAATATGATGGTCCGACCAGTCACAGGGTTGGATAGATTCGAGTTGGATAGAGGCCTCTTTGGAGATGATAAGGTCGAGGGTAGAGCCTTTCTTGTGTGTTGGACTGTTGCAAATTTGTGTAAGGTCTAGGGCGTTAAGGAAATTCTTCAGGCCTTTTACCACCGCATCCTTATGATCGTTCCAGTGGAGGTTGAAGTCCCCAAGGTATATTTGTGTGAGTTGCCGCCCTGAGTTGGTTGAGATCATGTCCATGATTTGTTGGGAGAAGGTGAGGTTGTCACCGGGTGGGTGGTAAACGCCGTGAAGAGTGCAGATCGGTTTGCCCTCACTGATAATATCTAGGCTGATGTATTCATAGGACGTTGGGGAGGGTAGGGGAGGGGAAGGTACTTTCAGGACAGAGAGGTTGCTCCTGTATATAACTGCGATTCCGCCACCTTTTTTATTGCCAGACCTGTCAAGTCTAGTGATGTGGTAGTTGGGGGGAACCAGAATGTCCATTATAGGTGTAGAAGATTCTGTTAGCCAAGTTTCAGTCAGGATGATTAAGTCAAGATCCAATTTTAGGATGAGATCGGCGATAGCGGTGGAGTGTCTAGCGGCTGATCTGCAGTTTAGGAGAGTGCATTTGAGACGGGGTGTGTCAAGGGTGGAAGGATGTTCTGGAGCGAGGGGGACTTTACTCAGGTTACTGTGGATAGCGACTCTGTTGTTCAGTGTGGGGGGTCTAAGGGGATTGGAGTGAATCGTAGGTATGGCAGTGAGAGTGTCGGGTGTGTTGCTAAGGGGAGCTGAGTCATAGGAGCGGAGGAGGATGATTGTGTCTAGGTCCGAGAGAGGGTTGCAGGAGCGATGGGGGCGGTTTTCACGATTGAGAGCAGGGATTGAGGTCCAGTGCGGTGGGGGTCGAGTGCGAGAGTTCGCCGCCCGGGTGGGGGACCAGTTGGGAGGGGAAGTGATGGTGGAGACGCGTGAGTGATGTCTGGGGTGTGTTCTGAGCAGTTGTTTGATGATGTGAATGTCTTGTTTGATCTGGTGGAGGGTGTTGGGTGGGGGGTGGCTGGAGTGTGATAGACAGAGTAGTTGTTGTTTGATGATGTGCATGTCTTCTTTGAGTTGAAGGAGTGAGGCCGTAATGTGGTCCGCAGTGGGACATGTGTTGGAGGTGGGGATGGGAGGGTCAGGCGTGGATGACATAGGGGAAAGGTTGGTGGTGCGGATGAGAGTATTGGTGGTGGGCGTAGAGTGCAGGGTGGAGGATGTGCACTTATTAGTGGTGGCGGGGGTGGGGGTTGGGTAGTGGGGGGTGAGCCTGGGAGGGGAGTGGGATTGTAGATGGGGTCGAGTTGAGTTGATGGGGGTGGCGTGTTCTGTGTGATTGGTTAGTGGGAGGAAGTGGGGGCTGAGAATGGGTGGGGGTAAAGGGTGGGGTTTGCCTTTGTGTGTGTCGGTCTGATGTTGATCTAGAATAGGCCTGTTGCTGGAGGGATCTGTGGCATCAGGGGTGAGAGGGACGGGGATGAGAGGAACGGGGATGAGGGCTGGTGTGTAGGTGGAAGGGGTGGTGTGGTTGTTGTAAGAGGGAGAGAGATCTATGTCTGTGCTTGAGGGATGTGGGGTATCTACGGTAGGTGGGATGAGGGCTGGTGTGTAGGTGGAAGGGGTGGGGTGGTTGTTGTAAGAGGGAGAGAGATCTATGTCTGTGCTTGAGGGATGTGGGGTATCTACGGTAGGTGGGAGAATGACTAAGGTGCCGGGAGTAAAGGGGTGGTGCATGTCTTTTTGGGTGGGGGCTGTGGTATCAGGGGTGGTGAAGGGGATGAGGGCTGGAGTGTGGGGGGAAGGGGTGAGGCGGTTGGTGTAAGAGGGTAAGTAATCTATGTCTGTGCTCGACGGGAGGAAGGTAGATACGGTAGATGTGTGAGACACTGGGGTGTCGGGAGTAGAGAAGAGGTGCATGTTGTTTTGGGGTTGGGCTGGGTTAGAATGAATGTGGTTTGAGGCTGTGGTGTCAGGGGTGACGGGAATGGGTGTGGTATGGGAGGGTGACAAGGTGAGGTTGTAGGGGGGGGAGAGGGTAGATGTGTGAGTGACTGGGGTGTCGGGAGTAAAGGAGAGGTGCATGTTGTTTTGGGGTTGGGCTGGGTTAGAGTGAAAGTGGTTTGAGGCTGTGGTGTCAGGGGTGACGGGAGTGGGTGTGGTATGGGAGGGTGACAAGGTGAGGTTGTAGGAGGGGGAGAGGGTGCCGCTGGAATGTGTGTGTGAGGGATCTATGTCTATAAATGTGGAGAGCGAGGTAGCTACATTGGGTGGGTGAATGTCTAAGGTGCAGGGGGTGGAGAGAAGGTGCGTGTCGATTTGTGGTTGAGCTAGGTTAGAAGTGTTGTGGTTGGGGGCTGTGAATTCAGGGGTGATAGGCCTGCGGGTGCTATGAGTGGGGGTCCGATGACTGGCGAGGTGCTGTTTGAACGTGGGGAACAGCTTGTCTAGTAGTTCCAGGTTCTTGTCAGTGGATTGAATTAGGATAATTCCGTTATTGTATATAGTTATGGTTGTTTTGCCCGGGAAGAGTTGTGATGGAGTGATGGAGAGTTTTAGGCCATGCGCGAAATTCCTGGAGGTGGCGACGGTGAGTAAGGTGCGGAACGTGTTTCTCCATTGGGCTCTGCGTGTGGTGTGGAAGATAATATCAATGTTCAGTGAACCATTGACTGGTGAGAAGTAGGTGTCTGCACAAGGAGTTTCCGGGTGGGACCTCAGGAGGTTGTGTTTAAAGCGTTTAGCGGCTTTTTTGGTGAGTGAAGGTGGGTAGTTGATTTTGTATGTGTGGTTGCCGATAGGTTCCATAGTGGGAGGACAATCTAGGTAGGTGTAGGAGGGAGGGTGTAGGGGGGAGGGTGCACTGTCCTAAACAGTTGCAAGGGCCTAAAGTGATACTAGTGCGTGCACATTAATGTTATGTGCAGAGTACCGCTGCAGACAATAATAGTGAGATAATTGGGAGCGACACTAGTGCGCGTATTTGAGGTAGTAGTTGGTACATACAGGATTGACTGACACTAGTGCGTTGGCAAGGTATTTGAGGTAGTACTCGGTGCATACAAGATTAACACTTGAGGTGGGTGCGAGTTGCACAAGTATAGGGTGCGCAATAAGGATATAAGGGTACAGAAAAATGCAAGCAGATAACACATATGCGGTAGTAGTCAGTGTATACGGGAAGGGACAATGTATGTGCAGGTTACATCAGTGACAGGTCTATGTGAGAACAGCGATAATACAGTTTAGGTATAGGAGTGAGGGGTGACAATATTGAGTAGTCAAAAACTGCGTACGGTACAGGAGTCTGTGGCAGAATATCATTGCACACACAGCTTATATGAACCAACAAGTGACATTAGTGATCAGCAACGAAAAATGTATAAGGTATAGAATGTGAAATGTGAAATGTAGCACTGAGAAAAATACTTGAATAAAGTAAACTAGCTGTAAACTAGCTGTGCAGACCATAAAGAATATCTAAATCGAAGGTGCCAATAGTGAGTTAGTCAAAAATCTAAAATAATATGAAGGTACAGTGAGTCTGCGCCAGGGTACCCTTGCACGTACCACTTATATGAACCAGCAAGTGACATTAGTGAGCAGCAACGAAAAATATATGAGATATAAAATATGAAATGTAGCACTGAGAAAAATACATGAATAAAATAAACTGTGCAGACCATAAAGAATAACTCAATCGAGGGTGCCAATAGTGAGTAGTCAAAAATACGTAAGGTACAGTGACAGAATACAATTGCACACATAGATTTAGATGACACAGACTAAATGGCACAGCAGGTGGTATTAGCGAGCAGCAAGAGAAAAAGAGAAATGTATGAGGTAGCAAACGGTGCATTACCGTTGACGATAAAGTGGGACGTGCAAACTACAGTTAGGAATATATAGAGTATAATGCTTCTGTACGAGGCAGAGATATATGGGTAGCAATTGCGTTTGCAATTGGTGCAGAAAAAGTGAAGTGTGCTGGAAACAGTTAAGGAGTATAGTAATACATATCACTGCGGCCAGGAAAATAGGAAGTACCAGTCGGTGCATTAGCTACAAGTAGCCCTTAAACTAAGCAGGCCACCTCAGTGGATGACTAGTCCAAGATGGTCGTCCGAGTATCCTATATGGAGACAAGCTTCCCTTGTAGTAGTCCTTTGTCTGTTGTGGATGTCTTTTTGAGAGTTTTGTTTCCCTTTCTCTCCTCTGGGGCCGATCTGGTTAGTCCCTCATCTATGTTCGTTGGTGGGGAGGAGAGAGTCCCTCATCTATGTTCGTTGGTGGGGCGAGAGAACATCTCCAGTGTTGCAGGGAGGAGAGGAGAGCGTCTTATCTCTTTTTTGGTAACCCTTGCCCCTTTGGAATGTAGCCTCATGGACGTCTGGTGGGCAGTGGAGGCGATTTATAGCTCTTCTTTATGGCCCCCGCCATTTTAGTTGGTGAAGAGAGCAGGAACGCTTTGTCCGGAGAGATAAGATCTTGCAGGCATAGACTTGCATGTAAAGGACCCCTGTAGTGGTCGGTTTTGCACATTCAATATAATTGTTTGCGTATGACATTCTTCTAGCTGAACAAGACTGGCCACCTAAATTTGTCAGGGAGTGCCCACATGGCGAAGAGATAATTATGCCAGCCTTCTCAAATCACAAATCCAATTCATAAAAAATACACATATGCCAGAAAATGGGCAGTAGCCCAGGCTCCAGCATTATACAAAAATCATGTAGGATGGGATGAGGACTCTCCTCACCATAAAATCCGGTTACAAAATCAACCTACTGCACAGAGGCAGTATCCAGTTAAGCAATAAGCAGAAAAACAGGTTAGGGAGATCTTAGATCAACTTGAATACCAAGTGTGGTACCGAAATTCCGTTTCTGTCATACTAATATGACATTGTTATGCCTAATGTAGCTACATGCACATGTATTCATAGTTATGTACCATTTAGTGTTAATAACGAAGAGTAGTTTGTGGTTCTCATTATAGTTTAAGTTACACTTTATTTAGAGAAACCACATTAACGCCATTTTGTATTTGTCGACTCGGGCCTGGGTAGTGATCACGTGTTGTTTTTCATGTTACCGAGCGAGTCCCAATTAGTTGAGTTACAGGACAGCTGAATTCACGATGTTTTTCTCTGCTCTAAGGCCCAAGGTTGCATCTGGCTTCAGAGGTGATAAGCACATTCTTGCCGGCGCCGGGCTGTTACTCCCATGTACCAAGACAAAAGAGAGTTACCCTTTCTGACCTTCCCCATAATAGCAGAAACAGACTTCTGAGCAGGCTTTGTGTGCCGTATATGGTTCTTCCTTAAGATCCTGTACCTATTGGGAGGTTGCCAAATATGGTTATTTCATGTAATGTAATTGAGGTATAAATGACTTGCCTCATGTGTAAATCGTCAGTCTTCTCGGCGCACTGATTTTGGTGTGGACGAGGGGGCTCCTCTGCGCAGAGTTTCTTGGTTAATAAACGATTGCTATTTCTTCACTGCCAACTGACTGGTTATTTGATAATGTCATTGGGCTATCGGTAAGAGGGCGGCCTTCTCGATATTTTTCCAGTACAACAGTTGGCGACTCCGCCGGGACTCCGCGTTTGGGGTTGTCCTCCCGTAATGCGGGGTGAAATAAGGACATTAGGGGGATTGCTCTGGTCGAGGGGGTGGACGGATATATTATTTTGGTCGGACTCCGCTCTCGCGATCAGAGAGCCTCAGCTGCTAGTGACCCCTCGCCGGAGTCCTACGGGTGTAACCCAGGAACCAATCCAAGTTGATCTTCAGGACTGGGCAGTGGAGAACTCGCAATCCTACTTGAGTACACCAGGTGAGTGTATTAGTTTGTTGTTTATGGACTGTGCTATTTAGAAATGTTTGAGCAAACAGTTAACTGATTTTAATGGTTTGGTGGTCAGCGTACCATTAGGAGTTTTGGAGATCTGACGGGGCAGCATTGAGGCTGCATGGGCAGATGCTCCACAGACTTGTTTGGTGAATAATAGAGGTTACAATCAGGTGCCTCGGTGTGGCATTTTTGAGTACACACCCGGCCGGACTGTCCTCGGAAAGGCCCGTGGTTCTGCCTGGGTGACTTCTGGACACATCTGAAGTGGCGCTAAGGTAGCGGGCTCAGTCAGAATAGTCCTGAAGGTGAACCGGAAAGACTACAGGATGGTCTGTAGGCCGGTTTGTGGTTAATTCCTGTCTGAAGACCTCTTGGTAGTCTTCGGAATGCCTGATACTCTTTGTTTTTGTTTGGTCCGGTGGCTGGAGGTTCACAACTTCTCTATGAACGGGAGTCGACGGGCTCCGTTCCTTGGCGGTTTTATATCGATCAAAAATTGAAAAGGAAAAATGTTTGCCTTTTGATGTGAAAAGCTGTATGTTTAAAATTGTGTGTATGGTTGGTGTGGAATTGACGAAGATTGAGGGTGAATGAACATGGCCATGTTTTGATCGTGTGTGACGAAGTGTGAAGGGTGATCACCTAAAAATGTCGTGTTTCAGTAAAATATGTTTTGGATGTTGGATTTTCTGGTATTCCAGTAATAAGCCCCATTTCGAAGCCACTCTCATTTATAATAGGCCCAGTTACAGTAGATTCTCCATTTCTGTTGACATCGCAATGTGGGGAAAATATATTGGGATTGGATTTGTTAAAAAAGATGAACGCTAAGATTTATTGTTCTCCGGATGGAGTATATTTGACCGTACAGTCACCAGAACAATATACCAAACAGAATGTCATCAAAAACGACCAGCTCCCTCCGGAACTGGCAGCCATTCCTCCTACGTTGTGGGCAACTGGTGATACTGATGTAGGCTTATTGAATATTCCACCAGTTTCCATCACGTTAAAACCCAATGCTCGGTTGCCTCATATTCCACAGTATAAAATCTCCCCAGCAGGAAAAAGCACTAATGTCGATAATTCAGGACTTGATCGACAAGGGTGTGGTGGAAGAGACAGCTTCTAACACATGTAACAGCCCCATATTACCGATTTTAAAGAAGGCTCCTATAGGGGGCAGTCCTGATTATGCTGATACATACCGCTTTGTAATTGACCTCTGAGAGGTTAATAAAGTGGTAGTACCACAATATCCAGTGGTCTTGGATATCACAACGATACTTACTATGATTCCCCCTACTGCTAAATTTTTCTCAGTCATTGATTTAAAGAATGCTTTCTTCAGCATTCCTATACACCCTGAGAGTAGACATATTTTCGGCTTCTCGTTATCAGGTCGTAGCTTTAGATTTTGCCGTGCTCCTCAAGGCTATACAGAAAGCCCTAGTATTTATAGCCAGGCTTTGAAGGTAATTTTGGATGAGTTGATTTTACCCCCAGGAAACGTCCTTCTCCAGTATGTAGACGTCCTGTTGGTGGCGTCTGATACGGAGGAGGGCTGCAAAGAAGCTACGGTTAAATTACTGTCCCATTTAGCAGTCCATGGAAATAAAGTATCTCTTTCTAAATTTCAATATTGTCGACAGGAGTTGACCTACCTTGGTCATCTACTGTCGAAAGAGGGGAGGAAGTTGACTCCTGAATGTGTGTCTACTATTTTTAACATGCCTGTTCCACGTACTCAACGAGACGTTCGTGCATTTCTTGGCATAATCTCTTACTGTCGCCAGTGGATTCCTAATTTTTCTCTTCTTACTAAACCACTGTTATATCTGATTACGAAAGAAGTGCATGAACCCTTACCCTGGACGGATGAGTGTCAGAAAGCTTTTGATTCTTTAAAGACTGCTCTTTGTTCTGCACCAGTTTTAGGAACTCTTGACTACCGAAAACCTTTTGTACTTTACGTGCACGAGGTGGACGGTTGTTCGCTTTCAGTGCTAACGCAAGGATTTGGTGGTAAGCAAAGACCTTGTGCTTATTTTTCAGACGTATTGGATCACGTCTGTTGTATAACACGATGTATAACACGAGATAGCACGAGATGTGACTCGTGTCTATCTCGTGTCAGTTGTTGTTGTTCGGTGCACATGCTGCTGCATCATTTGAAGGTGGGAGTTGGGGGATGTTTAGAATGATGCCGATATAACTTGTTTGACCGGACTTGAGATCGGACGTGTTTTCCATTAAACACTTTAATCAACCTCATCCTGCCTTTGGTATCTTTTCCACACTGGCGACGAGGGGAAAAGAACTTCTAATCCGACCTATGGAAAAGGATTTTCATCTATTTTAAACCTATTTTTTTTTTAAATTGTTCTGCTCTTGATAAAATATGTTTAAAGTGTAATAAGAAAGGGCATTTAACTAAATTTTGCAAATCTACCACTAGAAAAGTTAATATTGTTCAAGATGTTGATGATTATGAATTACTAAATGAAAATGATATCAACACTGTCATAAATATTTGTGGAAGTGAGGGTGTAAGTAAGTTTCCATCTTGTGATGTGATTATAGATGGAAAGATGATAAATGTATTTGTTGATACTTGTGCATGGTATACCCTACTCGGTTTAGATGTTGTAGAAAAGAATTGGCCAAACAAAAATTTACTCGAATCTGACATTTCACCAGGAGGTTACACAGGACACAAAATTGATTTGGTTGCTTTTTTTGGGGGGAAAATTACGTTTGCAAGAGAATCTACATATGGGAAGATTTATGTTGCAAAGTCTGGGCAATCTTTATTAGGATGGCCACACCAAGATCAACTGGGTATTAAGATAGACCCTAGAGCCAATCCTCCAGTGTATTCCATTGTAAGCACTAATGATTCTGATGGGAATGTCATGCTTAGTAAATTGAAATCTGAATTCTCAAATGTCTTTAGTGGAAAACTTGGTCAGTATCAGGGTTTTAAACACACTATTAAG
Source organism: Lissotriton helveticus (assembly GCF_964261635.1). NCBI lineage: Eukaryota > Metazoa > Chordata > Amphibia > Caudata > Salamandridae > Lissotriton > Lissotriton helveticus. Next base: position 447,925,924 of record NC_136065.1, read on the forward strand.
CTTAATGATGGCGTTGTTCCTGTTCGACACAGAGTCAGAAATGTCCCTCTTACATATAGAGATAAACTTAAAATTTTACTCAAAGATTTGTGTGACAAAGATATTATTGAGCCCATTGAGTCGTCACCTTGGGTTTCTCCGATTGTGATTTCGGTTAAATCCAACGGCGAATTGAGACTATGTGTAGATCTTCGCAGCCTAAATAACTCCATCTGGGTTGATGCTCATCCTTTGCCAAATCTTCATGAGATGGTCTCAACATTAGGGGGTGCTGAGGTCTTTTCATGCATTGATTTGGCAAGCGCTTATCATCAAGTGGTTTTAGATGATGAATCCAAAAACTTGACGGCCTTTATTACTCCTGAAAGTCTTTTCAGATATAAACGTATGCCTTTTGGATTGGCTAGTGCCACTTCAGTCTTTCAAAGACTTATGAAAGAGACACTTGATGGGTTGACAGGGGCAATCCCTTTTCAAGACGATATACTTGTATTTGGGAAAAATGTTGAGGAAATGATGATAATTTAAGAAATGTGATATCTGCGTTATCAGTTAAAGGTCTTACTCTTCGTCTTGATAAGTGTAAAATCAGAGAAAAGGAAGTAGAATACCTAGGACACTCCATCAGTGGTGCCGGGATTAAACCGAAGCAGAAGCATATTGAAAGCATTATTAAGGCTCCCGTGCCCGTTTCAAAAGAACAATTAGTGGCTTTTTTAGGACTAATGGAGTTTTATGCTAAATTTATTCCAAATTTTTCATCAAAAGTGGATCCCTTTAGACCTCTTTTAAAGAAAAATGCAAGGTTTTATGGTCTGATGTGATGACTGAAGCATTTCAAAGTCTCAAATCTTTTATTGTGAATGCACCTTGTTTGAAACCTTTTGTTGTAGGGAAAAAGTGCACCATCATGGTTGATGCAAGTAGCACGGGGTTAGGTGCTGTTCTCATGCAAAATGATTGTGGAAAGGAATGGATAATTGCATATGCTTCAAGGGCATTAAGGGATGCTGAGAAACATTATTCAGTTATTGAAAGAGAGTTATTGGCTTCGGTTTGGGCAGCTGAACATTTTAAAACTTTTTAATGGGGCACAAAGTTCACAATAAAAACTGACCATAAGCCTCTTATTTATATGATGGCACCGGGTGGAGGTCGCACCTTGTCAGCTCGTCTTGCTAGACTAGCTTCCAGATTACAATCGTTACATTTTTAAATGGTTTATGTAAAAGGGAAAACTAACGTTCATGCAGATTGCATGTCCAGACTGCATACTTCTTGTGATGTTCCTTGTGACGATGATGAGTGTGAGGTTGCCTTTACTTCCCAAGACGTCTTGTTGGTTTATGGGGAGAAATTTGATTTAAGTAAGGAATCTTGGACAAGGGAAATGGAAAAAAGTATTGAATTGACTGAAGTTAAGAACTACATTTTGCAAGGGTGGCCAGAACAAAGGAAGTTTTCAGGCGAAATGATGAGTTATGCTAAGGTGCAAGATGAATTAGCAATTGAAAATGGTTTGCTCATGAGAGGTGATAAATTTATTCCTCCTCTTTCCTTGAGGAACACTATTATTAGCATTGCTCATGAAGGGCATTTAGGAATCTCGTTTACTAGGAGACGAATAAAAGACTTCTTTTGGTGGCCAGGTGTAGATGGTTGCGTGGAACACTATGTCCAGAAATGCTTAGATTGCGCCAATAGTGACAAGTCTGCTGTCCCTTTGCGTTCTGAACCTTGTCCTGTGGAGTATCCTTTTGGTCCTTGGCGGAAGTTAGGTCTTGATTTTATTGGTCCGTTTGCTGTCTTACCTGAGCAAGGAAGGTTTGGCATTGTTTTGATAGACTACTTCTCGAAATGGCCAGAAGTCAAAATGGTAAGGGACATAACAACTAAAAATGTGATAGAGTTTTTGGATGAAACCTTTTGCAGGGAAGGAATTCCAGAAGAGTTAGTGACAGACAATGGACCACAATTTACCAGTAAGGATTTTGAGTGTTTTGTTACTAAATGTGGGATAACACATAATAAAATTGCTGTTTTCCATCCAGAGGCCAATGGCCAAGTTGAAAGATTCAATAGAGTGGTTAAGGAGACTATCCAACTTTCTGTTAAAGGTAATCTAAACTGGCGTAACGCTCTTCAGTCCATGTTGTTGTCTTACAGAACATCACCAAATTCTGTTACATTGGTCAGTCCATTTGAACTTTTAAGGGGTCGGAAACCCAGTACTCGATTGACTCCGTGGTGGTTAAAAAAAAATCTGAGTGATCATTGTGGTTTTTCAAAGGTTGACTATGATTTGGTCCGCAATAGAGTGAGTGCATATAAGGATGAGATGAAGAAAAGGATGGAGAAGAAGCAAGGTTCAGTGAGTAAACATGTGATTTCTGTTGGTGATTTAGTGCGTATTAAGAGAAAGGAAGGTGTGTTGAAAGGGGGTCAAATCTGGTCACATCCTAAGGAAGTTATTGAGGTTTTTAAGCATGCTGTTAGAATTGATGATGGAAGTGTTTGGAATTTGAACAGGGTTTCTATATTTAAGGGCAAGGAAGTTGTTAGATTAGATGGAGACAGTAATGTTTTTTTGGATTTTGAATCTGGCAATGAAGTACGTTCTCCAAATGGCAACCTTCCGGATGGGAATGTTACACCTACTCCTCCCATTGTATCTTCAAAAATTTTTTCAAGAATTCATCGTCTTCCTGAAAGGTACAAAGATTTTGTAATGAATTAGTATTATTGTGAATTATACTTATTGTATGGACCAATGTTTTCTGTACATAGAATGTTCAAGATGAATTTTGTTTCTGTGTTATATCATTATATTATGTGTATTTTATTTTATTTCTTTCTTTATTTTTTTTGTTACAGGAAGGGAGGTGTGTTGTATAACACGATGTATAACACGAGATAGCACGAGATGTGACTAGTGTCTATCTCGTGTCAGTTGTTGTTGTTCGGTGCACATGCTGCTGCATCATTTGAAGGTGGGAGTTGGGGGATGTTTAGAATGATGCCGATATAACTTGTTTGACCGGACTTGAGATCGGACGTGTTTTCCATTAAACACTTTAATCAACCTCATCCTGCCTTTGGTATCTTTTCCACAACGTCGCTAGAGCCCTTCCTAGCTGTTTGAGGGCTATTGCCGCGGTGGCGGTGGCCATTAGGCAGTCGGAAGGACTCGTGCTAAATCCTGACCTCACAGTGATGGTACAGCACGCTGTGGATACACTTTTGAATAAAACGAAGACACAGCACCTTACGAGTGCACGTCTTACTGGATACAAATTGACTTTGTTTGCTCCTCATATTACTATAAAAAGGTGTGCCACTCTGAATCCAGCCACGTTACTACCCCTCCCTTCGGATCAAGCAAACAATGACATACATGATTGTATATTTCGGACAGAAGAAGAAACGAAGGGACGGGTGGACCTCACAGACATGCCCCTATCTGACCCCCAAGAGGAGTTGTATGTGGATGGCTCCTGTTTTAAATTACCAGATGGCACAAAGGCAGCTGCATATGCAATCACTACCCTGCGTACTGTAGTTGAAACGTCTCGAGTTCCCTATCATTCTGCACAGGCAGCTGAGCTTATAGCCCTGTTACGGGCATGCGAGTTAAGTGAGGGACTAGAGGTAAACATTTATACAGATAGCCTGTATGCCTTTGGCGTAGCTCATAGTTTTGGGAAGCTGTGGGCGGAAAGGGGATTCTTTACTTCTCATGGCCAACGGATACAACATGGCTCTTTGATATTAAGATTGTTAACTGCGTTGACCCTGCCCCGGAAGGTAGCAATTGTTAAATGCAGTGCTCATAAAGCCGTAGTGGATACTGTGGGAGAAGGAAATGCTTTCACTGACCAAACTGCAAAAGACACTGCCAAATCTAAAATGTGCCCAATGTACGTAAATTCAGCCAGGTGGGTTGAGGACTCTGATATGTTCGATAATACCATGGAGAGTGTTCGGGAGATACAGAAGGAAGCTACCCCTGCTGAATTGGCCCTGTGGGAGAATGAAGTAGGAAGGTTGGATGATAATGGCTGTTGGGTTGATTTAAGTGAGAAGCAACGATGGATGCTTCCCAATGCTTTTGTCAATGCGGTAGTAACTATGGCACATGGGAACGCACATATAGGACCAAAAGGAATTTGTCATTTACTGGACCCAGTTTGGAATAATCCCAATATTTTAAAAACTGCCACCCATCTGGTCCAACATTGTATGGTTTGCTTACGATACAATCCTGGAGGAGGAGAACCTGTTCTCAGTGGGAATTTTGCACCACCCTCTTTACCTTTTGAGGTGCTCCAAATGGATTATATCCAGTTGGAGAGAGTGAATAATCTAAAGTATGTCCTGGTAGTGGTTTGTGCATTTAGTAAGTGGGTAGGAGCTTACCCTACCAAGGACAATACTGCACCAGCAACTGCTAAAGCCCTAATAAAGGAATATTTCCCAAGATATGGGGTCCCTCGGGTCATATGGTTGGACAACGGGACCCATTTTAATGCTGATCTTATCAGACATATCTGTAACGGATTACACATAAAACAGAAATTTCATGCTGCTCGACATCTTCAGTCCGCTGGGTGAGTCGAGAAATACAATGGGATCTTGGAGTTGAAAGTGGCTAAAATTCAGGAAAGTACCGGGTTGCTGTGGCCAGACACGTTGCCCTTGGCTTTGATGTCTTTGCGCATGACCCCCCATTCCCGTTCAGGTCTGTCCCCGTACGAGGTTATTTTTGGACGGCCAGCTAATGTATGGGGTGTTCCTTGTCCGAGAAGTTTGAGAGAAATAGATTACCCAATGATGTCAGATTATTTCTATGCTTTGACTAAAGACCTCCGTTCTATCCACCAACAGGTATCTGATGTATTGCAGCCCCTGCCGGAGGGTTCGGTACATTGTTTGGAGCCCGGCCAGTGGGTAATGGTGAAAAACTATCAGCGGAAATCGAGCCTTGAGCCTAGGTGGACGGACCCAGTGCAAGTTTTGCTGGCCACCCGAACAGCGGTGAAGGTGACTGGACTGAAGCACTGGATCCATGTTGCTCATGTTAAAAAGGTGCCACTTCCCCTTCCTTTTGATCGTCTGAATCCAGAAGGAATATTGCCCCAGGAAGGTGAAAGTGTTCCTTGCGTGGTTCCTTTTTCTGACGCCCAGGGAATTGAAGGGCAAGAAAGGGGAGCGGAAGGCACGAGAGAGGCCGCGTCAACAAGTGCTGAATTGGCCTCTGAATCTGTTGCTCCAGTCGTTGCACGAAAGGTTAATGGAAAATCTGGCAACTTGGATGCTTCTTCATCTGTTTTGTTTGGTGATCAAGAGTTGCCAGGTCAGGCTCGATACAACCTGCGGCCCAGAAACCGACACGGTACCCCCAATAATTAAAGGAGAAAGGGAAAGACTTTAGTGGTAGGGACTTGCTAGAGAATCTTGGAGGTACCGAGTGAGACACTGGACTGAACCCGTTGAGAGCTGGAACTTTGTATTGCTCTGTTCAGAAAAAAAGACTGAGAAACAAAAGGAAAAGGGGCCCAGGTTGTAGCGGGAGAGAATAATCGACAGAGGAGTTTGTTTATATAACTGATGCGAATAATGTTCCTTTTTCTCAAATCCCTGGAGTGGGGGATAGGGCAATTCCAAACATGGAACATAGGTTAGGACTAATCTTAGCAGCACATGAAGGACTAGCCTCTGCACACGCAGAGGTTTCCGCCACAGTATCATTATTAAAACAGAGAATCTGGTGGCCGCGCATGAGGAAACAAGCTAGAAACTATGTTCTAGAATGTGAAATCTGCCAGAAGATGAAAGTCTCTACAGTGAAACGTCCTGCACAGACGCCCCTTCTAATATCAGATAAACCACTAGCGTGTGTTTACCTGGACCACTGTGGTCCCTTACAAAGGGATGGCAACTATAAATATATCATGGTCTCAGTGGATTCCTGCTCAAGATTCATTTGGATGTGGCCTCAGCGCTCGGCTGACGCCCGAACTATTATAAAAGATTTGCGAGTCTTTATCGGCACATACGCAATCGGCACACTACATTCTGACCAGGGTCCTGCGTTTAGCTCTCTAGCTTACAAGGAGGCCATGGCTGTCTTGGGGTTGCATTGGGGTACTCAAGTCCATTCCATCCTGAGGGAAATGCGGTAGTGGAAAGAAAAAAACATGAAATAAAGCAATCTATAACAGCTAGGCTATTAGGCTCGGGTGACGGGTTGGTCAAACATCTAATAAGTGTCCAACGTAGTCTTAATAATCTGCCAAGAAATTCTCTGGGTGGAATCACTCCATATGAAATAATTCTTGGTACAAGAATTATTATCCAAGACCTCGATTGTCAAACTTCAGTGGTAGAACAAAAACCCTTTGATATCAAAGATTGTTTGGCTGTTTTACAGGACTTAAATGAAACAAGAAGAAGTCTGAGTAACACAATACAGAAGCAAATGACCTCTGGAGAAAAACCACCTGTCCCAGCAAGACCTGTCTGGATTCCAAAGAGTGGGGATCTAGTCAGGGAAAAGATCGGGGTGAAGAAGGAATTTGGGCCTTCTTACAGAAAACCAGTACCTGTCTTAGCAATCCACGGAACAAGATCAGTGTTACTACTGCCACTTGCTGGAAAAAGGGAGAACAGTGTCGTGTCCATCGACCTCGTCAAACCACATCATGTGGTCAATAATAAGCAGTAGGCCCAGTGGACTCCCAAGATGTAGCAGACAACCAAATCTTGCTACAATCCAAGAGGTTTAAACTGAAAGACTTATCACCTTTGATAAACCTGGAGTGAGAAAAGAAGGACTATGCCACAAAGCCATGGAACTTGTACCTATTGAGACCCAAATAACCGTTTGTCAAGAAACACCAGTTTACAATGATATAGCCTCTAACTATACTAATATGACAAAGGAAGAAACAGCTCCAACGATTCCAAACAATTCTGAAGCAATTCCAACAATTGACAGAACTGCCTCTGGCTATTTCATCAACTTTGATACATTTTCTGAGGATCCCAGTGAACCTGAAAATACGCCAGCAAATAAAAATGTCAAAGAAAAGATAACAGAACTCTTTCATCAACTTGAAAATACATATCTTGTTTCACCATGGGTTGAATTTTGGTTTGTGTTAGGTGTACTTTTTCTCCTTCTTTGGCTCATTCTTGTTTTAAGTTTGGGACAGATGATAGATGGAAAATACAGTACAATGGACACAGCAAGTAAGAACATCAACTTGCTCCTGAAACCTCACAAATCATCTCATCGTGAGCGAAGAGACCTGTCATCAGTGAACATCACAGCCGTTCCTATACCTGGTGGTGGAGCATGGGACACATCTGATTATGACATTTATGGCCCGGTGGAACTGTTGAAGATTCCACACCAGTTTAAGGTTTCTTTGAGTGACTTTGTCTCACCCAGCACATTTTCTGATGATTGGGACTTTGAAACTGTTCAAAACATGATGACAGATTTAGAAATGTCAGCTAAATTCACAAAACATGAATACTTAGAAGGTTGATCCGATTATGAACAAATGTATTGTTTTAATCATTATGGTCACCATTATTTGCACAAATCTGCAAACCCTAGAAATGTTTTTATTTATAATCAATGGGAACATTGTCCAACACCGCTAAAAGGCAGCTCGAAAACATTTTATGAAAAGTTTCCATACTTCTCAGGATTTAATGTCGCAAATCCAGAAACGTTTTATTTCAAAAATATGAACAAGACAGGAATGAAAAACATGTTGACTAATACTAAACAAATTTATTCTGCGACCTTTTATGCTCAGCTGTCTACATTAGGTTTTAACTTTTGGAAAGACAACATTGAGACGAAAACTGTCTGGGGCACAAAAGACTGGCAGGTGCAAGGTTTAGAAGCCTTATTCAGAGCCTGCATTATCCCAGAACAAATAATGTTTTTAAATGACACTGTTCAACAAACATCTTGTCTTGGCTTAGCTAAGATAAAAGATTTAAACAAACCGTTCATACCTAAAGCCACACCTGACAGCAATGGCACTGCAGATGAGGAGGTAGACGTATCCCATATTTTACAAACAAACAGAACTAATCCTGATTGGAAAAAATGGTTAATCTGGCCTACAGACACGAATAACTGTCAAGATAGATTCCTGAACAAAACACAAGGGTTCACAGTAACTAGGCCAGATCCAAGATATTCCCAGAGACAACATACAGGGATAGTTACAACATACAGTGTAGGAAAACTATGCCTTGAGTGGCTACAGAAATCCACACTTCCAGAAATTAAACAACACTTAACTTTACTTAAAGAAGGCGTTGACTTACGAGACTTCCTACTGGGACCTCATAAACCACGTCAAAAACGTTTCATATACGCCGGTATATACTATGCCTACAATGAAGCATGTAAAGCCATGCAAATGGAAACTACAGAAAGAATACGAGAAATTGATCGTATTAATTTAGAGAAAGCTCTCTCTGTAGTGGACAATGGGTTGACGACTCTGTCCTCCAGAATTTATTCTTTGGAGAGCATTGTATCATCTGCCATTGACATAATAGAACAGGACTTGCTAATGTTACAACATGGCCAGTCTCAATTGCGTTCTATAATGCTGCTAGGCTGGACGTTACAAAATCTCCGTTCAGGCTACGTGTCATGGCGTCTAATCAACACCACGTCATTGTTTACTGTATTTAATCTAACAGATAAACAAATCTCTTTGGCACAAAGAGGAGTAGCATAGAAAAACTGGAAAGATTACCATTAACTGTTGCTGAGAAACCAGTCGTGGAATGGCTAATACATGGCACTATCACGATACCAGTGACGAATTTCCAGTTTTAGTATTGCTAAAACACATACCAGCAGGCATGTATGAAAGGTTGGGTAAAGAATACATTAAGTCGACCTGGAATTTACCATACACAGACAAATGTTGGAGTGGGGGAAAGGAGGTATTTCTTAGTGGAAAAAATTGTAAGACTCGCTAAGCGGTACACTTTTATGTCAAGGTATTAATTTAGACGGGGCCTGTGAGGGTTCTTCAAATAACCTTTCATGCCACCTGCACGGTTCACCAGCAGCAGTGATAGATCCAGTTTTTAGGCAGCTATCCAATGGTAGCTACATAATGTTGAATGATCACAGCTGTTGTGGCATGTTGCCAGGAAAAGCCTATCTAGTTAGTGTGTCAGCCAGTGTCACTTGTTGTATGCAAGTATTGTTTCCAAAAAGCAAGACAGACAGGGAGTCGGCGTTATGGCCTTCATTGAATATCTCTTCTATACAAATTGATACTTTAAGCTGAAAGAAAGCCATTCTTTTGCAAAAAACTGTGCCACTGACCTCGTCCAGAGAGACGTATGATCTGCAATTTGCAAGGACTTCAGCAGAGATACATATCTTATTATCAACAAACTGCCCAATACATTTTGCAGAAATGTTAGGTCGTATCTTAAACATATCTGATATGAGTGGTATTGCACATGTATTTAGGACAGTTTTTTCGGGACTGTTAGCACCCTTTGAAGCAGTCCTAGGCATTTTTCCAAATTTCGTGCACTCTTTCTTCGGTGGCCTGCCTCTTCTTTTGGGTCTCGTAGCAGGAATTCTATTTTTGTTTCTTCTGCTCCGATATGGCAAGTCCAGTCACCAGCGATACCCAGACTACCATGGAGGACGCCCTCCTAGCCATGCGGTACCGTGACAGAATTACACAGATTCTTGGCTTGGCTTGTTTAAGAGATCTGAATACCACATGGTTTCTCTCGTTCGGACCAATCTGGCAAGATTGCATCTTACCTGTTCTACGATGCCTGCTTTGTGGAGACGAATGTGTGTTGGATGTTTGTCTTACACTTCCATCAGCACTGCCAACGGATGTTGATGCATTACTTGGTCCGTTAACGGCTCACGTGTTGTGTTGCCCCCAACGGCTACCAATCCTGATGACGGCATTCATTGAGAGCTCACCGGCAAATCCAACAGGAGGTGAGATACGCGGATCAACAGGCAGACAGCTACCATCTGATATGAACATTGCTAACGCGGCTGACGCTGACGGCGATGCCTCTCATCTGTGCACAATTGGTCTACTTAATGAAGTAGTTCCACTTTCACCTACTGTGGTGGACAATTTCTTTGCCAGCTTAGACGAATTGATGTTTTCTCCTGACACCAAGAATAACTTTTGAAATCTGCACACAGCGTTCCATGAGCTCTGAATTTGGCTTTCACTTTTCGTAAACAATCCATCCAAAGCTTTGAAAACTCTATTTTTCTACGACTCATTTTTGACTTTTTCCCAAAAAACTTGAAAATATATATATTTTTTTTGGCACAAAGTAATCTGCTTAAAGTAGAACTATTCTTAGAGAACAAGAAATTCCTTTTGAATACTTCCTAGAGACAATATTTGACCTTGTCCTCAAAACCAAAACAATATATTATTTCTGCTATGGGATGGTCTCGACTTTTTTCTGTTATTAAGAGCCATTTCATAAATGTACATTTCAATTTTCATTTAGTTAGTATTAATGCTTTCATGCTTTATACTTTGTATGTAAAACACTATTCTTAAATGCGTGCAGTCAAATGCTCATTTTTTCGTGTACAAACCTTTTCAAATGCATTTTGTGTAGTTTGGGTGGGATTGTAAACACATGCTTTAGATATGTTTTATCACTTATAGTTTAGTAATGTTAAACATAATACAGTGGAGTGGGTGTTGTATATGAATTTAGGACCCTCGTGTAATTTCCCGATTCATGCCCATATATAGGTATAAATCACCCTATCCTTATATAGGCATAGAAATCATAACCATATTTAGACTTAGCCTATGCAGTCCAAATACGGCATGGCTACTTCCACTAGTTCCGAAACTCCACAACGATTTCTTGGAAAAACCCGCCTTCAGCAGTCAGGGACTTCCCCTTGCTTGAATATTGATTTATCCAAGAACTCATGGAGTTTTCACAGAACTGAGTCTCTGATGACGTTATTATGTCCAACCTTTTGTCAAACTAGGCACCTTCAAGGTATAAATATGCCCACACTTGCCCAGGCAAACACACTGTGGTTTGGAGCAGTTCGACTATCTACCAACACGACACAGCTCGCCGCAGCAAGTGCCGAAAGGAAGCCGACCCTCTAGCAGACGCATTGGGAGAGACGCTGTCTTTTCTCTTGCCGAGAAATCCAGCTCCAGTGTTTCCAACCTACCCTTCCGGGTTGTTGGGTAATCGAGTCCTGAGAGAGAGATACCAGACCGTCTTCATTCTAAACCAAGGTACGGAGCTGATTAGGCCCTTAGAGAATTCTTGGATTAGATTCTTGGCAGAGAATACTGAAACTAAGCTACACCTTACTTACTCCTTTCCTCGTACTAGACCTAGGTTAGGTACATCGGGGTAGGCGTATATTAGAAGCACCAGTTGAGTACTTTTTAGCCTTTATTTATTAATGTATGTATTCTATGTATTTTATGGCTTAGAAACCATACCATGCTTTTACAGTATTATTTTATAATACTCTTCGTACTGTACGCATTGTACTTTACAACCAGTATTACGATTGTAGCAGTTCATTTCTTCTGCATGAGAAAGAAGACTGTTCAATAAATACTTTTTATTGAAAACGCCTGTCTCTCTATTTCTCAGCATCTCTGGTGAAACGAAGGATGCACGATTGACTTAGTGAAATAACTATCTATTGTTTCCGCGACTCTAGAGATACGTTTCTTATTCTTGGGAAACAAAGTTGTCATGTTTATGCGGGTGTCAGAAACTAATCCCTTCTTGTGAATTCGAGAAAGTTTCTAGTGACCTCTGAGCTAGCTGGCACTCACAATTAAGTCTAATATATTCGATAGAGACCTAGTCGACCTCAGTCCTACGTCACATCTATAGGATATATTATTCCAATGCGCAGAGCCTATTGGGAATATTGGAACTACACTACACCACCCCAGGGTTGGCATTGGGTAGGCGCAACGAGGATAAATGTTTCCATTTCTCCTAGTTTTTTTCCTTTTTCTATGTGTGCTGTATTGTGCAGCAAGCATAGAAAGAGGAATTCGGCTGAATTAATTGTTTTTGTGCAGGATGATGCCTCTTCCTGCACAAAATCAATCAGCTCTGCAACGCAGGCACTGCGTTGGCACATGACAGCCCATTGTGTGCCGGTGCTGGGGAAAAGGACAGGAATTCCCCAATATCACATAGATATGGCGCATTTACGCCCTTTTGTTTTGACGTAGGGCAGCACCACAAGATTCCTTGTGTTGCTGCCCTATACCAAAACCTCATAAATGAGACCCACAGTGTTTAATTTAAGCGTAAAAACACAGGTATTTATTCAGTTCAGTGTGTATAAATATCTAAAAGAAAAGTGGTATATATAAAAAATACATTTCTAAACATCCCTAAATTTATATTTAAAATATGTTAACTCCTTAAATGCATACATAATTTTGAGAATCCTCCAAAATCTTGTCCTGGCAAAGTCAATACACTTATCTTAAGTGGTATTTTGCGGAGTGTGTTATTCCCAGTACTTATGCAATTGTGGAGCCTTATGACGTACACATGAATGAATGATTAAAGGAAGGTAACAAAAGAAAAAAGTTAATACAATTTCAGCATTTCAGCTTCATTCATTTGAGGAATCATTTGTATCATTCTACATTGTACCATTGGGATTTGATTGCATACATATAGGGACTAACACACTTATCAAAATACCACTTAACTACAAATGAGAGGTATCTGGCCCTACCCTCAATGAATGTAAATATTCCTTCAATACAGATGTTATGATATAATAAAGTGAACTCATGAGCAGGTCCTGAGTAGTTTGGGCCTTCATCGTTTAACAAAAATTCACCCATGTTATGCTGATATTTATATAGTATCTATAATGGAATATACAATGCGTAGTATAGAAAAAGTGATAACAATATAAACAAGTATTGGCAAAGGCAAGAGGACTGACTTATATGTGTGTGTGCTCTATGTTATATAGTAAAGATGTTATTTTTCTATAAAGGGAGTTGTTATTTAACTTTGTGAGAGATGACTGTGGCATTGTTCACACATTGATTTTGTAGAAAATGGCATTACCACTTGTTTGAGGTACATGCCTTACATTACCCGCGAAGCAAGCCGGCCTCAGCTTCTGTCCCGAAGCCACAGGGAGTACCACAACTAGAACTGTGCAGTGTCTTCCGCCTCAAGGTCCCAAAACTATGGTGTTCAGCAGAACTCCAAGAAAGACCAAGGATCCACCGGTTTTCCAGCATCCCAGCCTGTGTCCGGTGCTAGATATCTGCTCGAAAACCACCGAACTATAGAGAAAGTGAGGGGCGTGGTGGGAGCTACAGGAACTACGTATAACTACTCAGACGCCATCTTTGCTCCAAGGGAACAAGTGTCGCCTTTTAGTGTTGACTCAACATCCTGTGATCCTGGGCAAATCCCTTCATCTCCCAATGCCTGCAATACAACATCTTGTTATTCTGGGAAAGTCCTGTCATCTCCCAATGCCTGAAATACAAAAATAAAATGGATGTATAATATTACTGGTGCTCATGTAAAGTGCTCCTATACTTTGAGATCGAGTTTGCGCTATAATAAAACTGCAAAAAATAAAAAGGTTTTTGGTATCTGGCACCTTTTATCTCACCACTGGGAAAGCCAGCAGCTAGAGGAGGGAAGGCAGAGTGGCATGTTCTTGACAAACACGATCCTGATGGCCCTTTGACTCCTAAAACTTAGTATGTGCACAGAACATACACAATATGAGTCTCTGCGATCGTGCAACCTACCAGATCGTGCACTACAGTGCACTTTGACTGCTGTGCTGTTCAGATGCACACACTACAACGGCAGCAGGTATGACTGCACCATTCATCCACACTTCACCATGGCACTATTGGGATAATTTGTAGGTGTCATACTACATCCCTGTTCTGGCTTAAAAGTAACTGTTTGAACCTGATGGTTCACACTCTCTTCGTGCACTGCTTGTTGAGCCTCTGTTTTGTAGGTATCTAGTCTCCAGAATAGTAGTGAACATATATAGCTCTACCTTTGGAACTGTTTCGAATTGCCTACTTGCTTCTAAGAGCTATAACATGTTTAGACGACGGAGAGAAACCATGAGATTCTATTCTCTGTTCACATGAAGTGCCTAAGTTACATCTGTCCTGCTCATGTCACCAACAGATGTGGAGTGGAACTGGGAGTTGATCTCCTTGCAAATGAAGTGATGCAGTGTGTGATTTGAGGCTAGTGACTTCTTTTGCTATTTTAGTTTTTCTTGCAGAAATAGAAGACAGTAATGAATTTGCACATTAAAATCATAGCTAAAATATTCCGGCCTACCCCTGTTAAAATTTACCAGCTGCCACTGCACTAATTCACACCCATCCATTGATAAACTCATACACTCACCATTCACAAACACTTGCACACATCCATTCAGAACATGCACTCTTAAATACACATTCATTCACACATGCAGGCACACAGCCAATCATGAAAAAAGAGGTTATTTCCAGGATACAGCGTTGATAGCAAGTCTAGTGCGAGGGAAAGAAGAAGAAAGCACAAGAAGAAGCTGGAGGGCCAGTTGTAGGTAAATGAGAAATACCGATTTCTTAATAGCGATTTTTACCAATTCGCTATTAAGAAATCGGTATTTCCTATGTAGGTAAAGATTCAGTAAAAAATACCGAATCCTTAATATTCCTTATTACCGAATCAGTAATTGAGATTCGGTAATAAGGAATACCTACCCATTCATTTCTATGGGCTTGGAGGCCCATAGGAATGAATGTGAAGACATTCAGTATTAGCGATTCGGTATTACTGAATCGGTAATACCGGGCGGTATTTCAAGGGTGCCAGGGTGTCCAAAGGACACCCTGTTGCACCCCTGAAATGTGCATGTGTGCCCATGTGGCGCACATACATGCCCCAAGGGCATGGATGTGTGCCACATGGCACTTTTAAAAAAGCAAAAAAGTGCTTTTTTAAGGGAAATCGCTAATTACCACCAACTTGAAGTTGGTGGTAATTACTGATTTCTTAAGCTCAAATGCACTCTTCAATGTGCTTCCTACATTGCATTTAAGGTGATTCCTTAAATGCAAGAGCAATAAGGAATCGGTATTAAGTAATCGCTATTTACCGATTCCTTATTTACCGATTCCTTACCTACATTAGAAATGGCTAAATACCGGTCGGTAACGCTGAAATTTACCGAATTTCGGCATTGGCGTTACCGACCGGTATTTACCCACCTACATCTGGCCCTAGATTCTTTGGCAGGGACCACAAGAAGATCTCGCAACCTCGTCTCATTGGCTGATCTTGTAATGAGTCAGCCAATGAGAAGATGACCTTCTTTAACTGTTTACAGAGTAGTATGGTATCAGTGAGCGTTGTTGACCACACCTCACTCTGTGATGCAGGGTCACTGATTGACAGACAACTCTTGGCACTTTAGGGTTTAAAACTGAAGTACCCAGGTCTGAGTCTATTGGTGATGCACCCCCTCGTTATGATGGGGAGGTCATCAGGGGTTTTGTTGTGCTGAGGAGGTCATGCCCTCAGGGCTGTGAAATGTTCAGACTGGCAAAGCTTTGCTCATGCTGCTAGGCATCTGCACATTCTGCCCATGTGCAGTCCCCTGGTTCCCTGACCAGAATGTGATTAGTGTGTATCAGGCTGACCTTGGCTGAGCCTGCTAGACATTCTTCATGCTTTGCAAAAGGGTGGAGGAAGGGCCCCTCCACCCTTAATGACAACCTTCCCACATCTTAGAGGATATGTGGAACTGCACTGCCTACGATTTTACCTATTTTTGTGAACCGTAAACTGTGATAACAAAGCATAACGAAAGCCTCTCTTAAACCATTCAGTAATGGATGCACACCCATCACATCTCCCCAAACTACTTAAAACAAAGAAGAACTGTTTATAAAAACTGTGTGTTAGAAACGGGGATTCCCGATAGGCTAGGGCACGCGCCAGAGCCAGGCAGAAACCCTCGGTCTAATCAGGGCAAGGGACGTACACCCTGAGGATAATCCCTGCTCACTCCCTTGGTAGCTTGGCACGAGCAGTCAGGCCTATCCCAGAGGCAATGTGTAAAGCATTTGCGCAACACACACACACCGGCGACACACTAGGCACACTACAAAAGAGACTCCACAAGGTTATATAAAAATAGCCTTTGTATTATAAAAACACATTAGAATCACAGAAGGATACACTGTGCCTAGAGGCACCAGGACATTATTTACAGGGGATTATATACACAGGGCAGGGCCAATCGGGTCGCTTCCAGAACCATCACCAAGTATACACAGTAAATGTAAAACCACCCTTCTCTACTGGTAAAATAATGAAGGTAGCAACACTGCCTTTAGCGTAAACCACCGTAGGTATAAATCATATTAGCATTAGGCATACCCCCTAATGCGCCTAAATCACATAGCGCATAATGTTAGGCATAACCATATTAGCAATGGGCATGATCACCTGAGGCTATTCAGTAAGCATAAAAACAGTAGGCATAAGAACATATCATGTATTCCAATTGTGCCTCAGACACAAATTAGGCATAATACGAGCAATGCAAAACCTGAACCAGGCGTGAACATAAAACCACACCGCATGAAATTAGGCATCATCATTTTAGCATGAACCCCCTATGCAAAAGATAAACATATCTCGCATACTCGGTAGGCATAGAAATACATTATACCTCAGTCATGGGGCATAGATCACATTTGGCAAGTGAGAGCCCCCCTTTTGGTACTCAAAAGTGAAAAAACATGCCCCAATGTTGCTGCTGCCCGCTCCTGCGGTGCAGCTGTGTCCCAAAACAAATACTGGCACTACTGGTCACGTTGGAGCCCCGCTCCGGGGCTTCTGGAGTTCAAAAGAGTGTCCCCAAAATATTGCAGCGGCCCGCAACGGCGGCACCGCTGTTACCAGTACGAGCCCACCCTAGGACTCAAAAGAAAGGGCACCCACGTTGGAGCCCCCTCCCTGGGGCTCTAAATAAAAACTATCGCCAACACGGTGCAGCGGCCCGCAATCCTGCGGGGGGCGCTCAGGAAGAACAAGCACTGGGGAAGTCCCACTCCCCAGGGACTCCCTCAAGGGATCCGCTCTCCCGGGTGTCAGTTTCTCGCTTCCCAGGCCAGCCCCACACTCACCGGCAGTACCTGGGTCTCTTCCGGCCTCGATTGATTGATAATAATTTATAACGCGCAGAACAATAACCCGGAGGTATCAAGGCGCCTAACAATAAAATCAGAAAATAGAACCATTCATCCACTACACATAGGCTTGCCGGAAGAGGCGAGTTTTAAGTGCACCACGAAATGCCTGTAATGTGGGTAGGGACCTGAGATCAAAAGGAAGTTCGTTCCACCATTTAGGGGCAAGGGTGGAAAAGGCCCTGCCACCCCATTTAGCTTTTCTTATACGAGGGGCTGACAAAAGCATTTTCCCGGAGGAACGCAAGTTCCTTCCAGGGATGTAGTTGGAAATGATGGAGCTTACTCCCGAGTCACTGTTTTTTGTAATGACTCTATATGTCATGCACAGGACCTTGAACCGTACTCGGTATTCTACAGGAAGCCAGTGCAATGTTTTCCTGGCTAACGTAGCCGAAGTACGTCTGGGAGCGTCCAAGACAAATCTTGCCGTGGCGTTTTGGACCACCTGTAAGCGCTGCAGGAGGCTCTTGTTCAGCCCCGCATACAGCGCATTACAATAGTCTAGCCGCGAGCCTATTAATGCCACAGCTACCTGCTTTCTGGATTGTAACGAGAGATATTTCCTAATCCTCCGCAGGGTGTGGATTAGGCCCCAACAGGTGGAGATGGTTCTGCTCACCTGTCCATTCATGTCCAGGACTGGGTCTATCATCACCCCCAGGTTCTTGGCAGAAGTAGTGGGGGAAGGGCAAGCTCCAAGCGAGTTGGGCCACCAGCTATCTGACCAGATGTTGTTGTTCCCTCCAAACACCATCACCTCAGTCTTCTCCCCATTCAGTTTAAGAGAGTTCTGAATCATCCAGTGACCAACCGCCTCCATACAGGATCTAAACTTGGAGGCGGTCTGCACGTCTGAATGGGAGAGAGAGACGAGGATTTGGGTGTCATCAGCATAGGAAACTACCTCCATCCCGAAAGATCTTATAAGTCTGGCCAGTGGGGTCACATAGATGTTAAACAGGGGGAATCTTGGGAGCGTCTCTCTCCGCCTCCTCATTTCCAGTGCCGCTTCAGCTCGTGGGGCTCTCCCCAGGCACACGGGAGCCCCACACCACTACAGGTCACTTCCAGGCCTCTGGAACCTTCCGCTTGGGCCCGGGACGTCCTGGGACGCGGGGTAGGCTCCTGTGCTCCCTTCCTCGTCAGCAATGACGCACCTCCTGGAGTCCTGGTCGCCAGGCAACGCCTCTGCCCCCACCAATTCCAGCGCGGCTATCCTGATGACGCGCTTGGGGTTCCTGAACCCGACCTGCTGAAGACTCGCAGCCCGCGGCGGTGATCACAGGGCAAACAGCGTGTCCCTCGGCAGCGACTTGGCTATCAGACAGTTACGTGCCCGGGCCGGCGCGGTGATTCTGGCGGGAATTAGCACTCCTTTACCCCAGCGCTCCAGTCACGGCACAGCGCAACCTTGCCACAGCGCTTCTCTCACCCTGCAGGGCCTCACAGCTCAATTGGGGTCACTAGGAGGCGGTGATGGCTCTCCAAAGTAAGACGCGTTTGGGGCACCCGACGAAATGGGCAAGATGCGGGGTAGGCTACCGCGGTATTTAAATAAGCAGCTCTGCCAGGCAGCACGCGGGGTTGGCTCCCGCTGTTGTTAGAGGGCATAAGGGCACAACAAGAGTTGCGAGGGGGGAATCCCACACGCTGGTATTCCCTCATAGCAGGCAGGCAGTCCAGTGCTGCACAGTCCACACTCCCCTCTTCTCTTGGGGTGATTCAAATCCAGTGCTCACAAGGCGCTAGGGTCCACACAGCTCAGGGGTCCCTCAGAATAAAGTTGTAGCACTTCACGAGGCATTAGGGAAGAAAGCAGGGTTGGGCAAAGATCAGCAGCCTACATGGCAGCTCTTCCCCAGCAGAGTGGCAATCCCTTGGGACAGTCCAACCCAGTGTGAGTGGCAATCCTGAAGGGTAGCAGCCCTGGCTCCAGCTCAGCTCCTTCCCAGTCCAATAGAAGGTAGAGGGGCAAAGTTGGGCACAGGGGCCAGCACGCAGTGTCCCACGGTGGTTCCTCCTGGCAGAGTGTCCCCTCCACGTCAGCACAAGCACACTCCTCTTGGCTCACAGCCCCTGTATTTATACACCTCCCTGCCCTGCATCTGGAAGGAGGTAGAAGTTTCTGGAAGGGTCTGGGGGTAAGGGCTTCTGAAAGGGTCTTGGAAGTTCCAGTCCCAACTGGCACTGGGAGGGGTGTTAGTAGGGGGCAGAGCTAACCTGATACAGGGCAAGCACTGACCTATTCAGGGACGGGGAATTCCTCCGCCCACTACTCTAGTTGCAGACCTCCCACTCAGCCTGACCCTACCTCCCTGGCGCCACCCACTCTTCACCAGCCCCGGTCACTTCTAGAAACAGACATGCAGGCAGGCACACAGCCCACAGAAAGGCAAACTTCTAAAAGTGGCACTTTTAAATTAGTAAAAGTAAATCTGCGCACACCACTGCGCAGCATTTATTATTCCCATTCCACACATACCAAACATGACATACCTATTTTGTCTTATTTACGAATTATCCCATAAGGGGGGGTTCCCAATGTTAGCCTATGGAGGGCAGAGAGCTCACGCACTCGGCACTGCTAACCAGTGCTAAAGTGCCCAGAGTCCTAAAACCACCAACACCAAGTCAGCAAAAAGAGTAGGAGGAAGGCAAAAAGTTTAGGGATGACCCTGCAAAAAGGGCCAAGTCCAACACTGTGTTTACCCTGTAATCGAGGAATTGAGGGCATCGGCCAGGCCTGGTAGCAGGACAAGGCAGACTTAGGGAGGCATGTAATGATCCATTGTGGGCTGGGGGGGGGGCTCTACATTTGCCCATTTGGCTCATGCTTTAAAATGCTTCTTTATTTTTGAGTTTATACGTTTATTGCATATGCCATTTTATGTGCATATTTTAAAGTCTAAGTTAAAGCACAGTACAGCCACATCTCGACGTGGCCGCACTGACTAGCCTCAATAATCCAGCAGACCATGGGTATCCATTCATGCACACGCGGACGACTGGCAATGCATTGTGTGCTGAAGGCTCCCTGGCTCTGACAGACAAATGCGCAGGGCACTGCGTTTCCACTTAAAAGTCATGAATCACTCCTCTTTGAGTGGAATTAGATTCTGTACGTCAAAAGTGATAGTTTTGTCTAAAACGTAATTAGCAACCAAATGCTCTATATTGTTGGCTTCAGGTGGAGTGAGTCACCTCAATAAATAAAGCATACCCTTTAAAAATGGCCAACACAAAAACTCTACTTGAAATCCACACTAGCCTTTTCAGTTGACTGTGAAAATGTCTTCACTTTCAGCAAAATGTACTACCTCACACTGTTCTGCAAATTCCTTGCTAATACTTTATTGTAATTATGTCACTTATTTAAAAACACATCCTGCTGGGCATTCAATTGGTATGCTGAAACACCAGTTAAGCTAATGAAAAGAATGTTGCATGCTACAACGCATGGAAACAGTCCAAGGTAAAACAGAGGAGTGTAGTTTTCAACCTTTCACTCTGGAATGGTATAGCTAGGCGAACAATTGTTTCTCCTACTTTCCGAGGATGATTGCTTCTGTAAAATGTTGAAGTAAATCCAAAACAGGGAATAATAAATGCGCGCTTTATTTTGCCTTGAAATTAATATGGTTTATTACTTAAGCAGAGCAATACAGGGCCAAATTTGTCAGGCCCCTTGCACACCGGAACTTCACTTTTTTGACCTTCGGGTGGCGCAATGTGCCCCGGCATATTTACAAGGCCACGTAAAGCCGGCTTTACGTGGCTTTTCATTGCCTTGTAAATATGTGCCCCTTTCACGCAGAACACTGTGTGAAAGGGCGTTTAATGGGTGATCCAAAGCAACACCCAAGGAATCTGAACATTCCCAAATTTACAAGAAATGGTAAACCTAGGAATACATCACAATGTAATGCCACCCCAGGGTTGGCGTTGGGTAGGTGCAACGGCGATAAATGTTTCCATTTCTCCTCGTTTTTTCCTTTTTCTATGTGTGCTGTATTGTGCAGCAAACATAGAAAGAGGAAAACGCCTGAATTGATTGTTTTTGTGCAGGAAGTTGCCTCCTCCTGCATACAATCAATCAGCTCTGCAACGCAGGCACTGCGTTGGCACATGGCAGTCCATTGTGCGCCGGCACTGGGGAAAACCATAGATACAGCACATTTCTCACCTTTTGTTTTAACGTAGGGTAGTTCAGCAAGATTCCTTGTGGCGCTGCCCAATGCCAAAACCTCATAAATGAGACCCATAGTTTCTAATGTAAGTGTAAAAAACAGGTATTTATTCAGTTTAGTGTGTATAAACATCTAAAAGAAAAGTAGTTTATATGAAAAACAATTTTCTAAACATCCCTAAGTTTGTATTTAAAATATGTTAACTCCTTAAATGTATACACCATTTTGAGAATCACGTAAAATCTTGTCCCTTGAAAAATCAATACACTTATCTTAAGTGGCATTTTGCTGAGTGTGTTATTCCAAATCCTTATGCAATCGTGCATCCTTATGGCGCTCACATGAAAGAATCCTACTTTGTACCATTGTGATTTGATTGCATACATATAGGGAATAACACACTCATCAAAATACACTTAACTAAAAACAAGAGGTGAAGACAAAATACAAGTACGTCTACAAAAACGCAAAATAGCTGTGGGTCAAAAGACATGGGAAATGAAAGCTAACTAAGTACCTGACCAACAATTTGAGTGAAAAGTATATGTAGAATACAATAAGCCAAATGTGAAGGAGAATCTCTTCTGATGGTGAGAAAATACCCATCAGTTGTCGACCAGTACCGCCCTTGTCATCATTTGGGATCCTTCCCACCGGAAGAAGATGTTACAACCATGACAAAAATGATTTTACTATAGGTTGTACAATGTTTGTAAACCGGTATATCCTGGAAGGATATGAACGTGTGGTGACAACTATAAAGCAGTGCGTGAAACTAGTGAAGTTAAAATGTGGTGAGACATAAGATAAAATTAGAGAGTAGAGAGGAAAAAATAATTTAAATCATTACCTCTCTACTTCTAAATCAATAAAAAACCAGTGCGAATAGTAGTTTAAACAAATAGCTACTATAAGTATGAATAGGTCAACATGTTTCTGCAGTCTAATTGACCCCAGTAGGTGTCTGCTGCATTCTTCAGGACCGATTGTCGCTACTACTTACAAAAAGTGATAAGAAATAATAATAAACTGCAAATTTCACCTGGATTTCCTAGGTGTATTCAAATACAAGTACACCATCGGCGACTGGACGTTGCGGAGGCCCGCATATCAGACATCGAAAACGGGACTGCGCAGTCCCTTAAGAGGCTGGAGTCAACTGAACAATTGCTAAAGGAGGTAGCTATCAAAAATGAAGATTTTGAAGCCTGAAGCCGCCGCAATAACGTCCGCATTATGGGAGTTCCGGAGACAACAGCCACGGGCCGGATGGACCAATTCGTGGAGAAGTTCCTCACTGAACTGTTTGGCGGAGAGGTTTTCACGCCTATCTTTGTGGTAGAAAGGGCCCACAGATCACTAGGCCCCAGACCTAATCCCGGCCTCCCCCCAGGACCATAATAGCGCGCCTTCTTAATTTTAGAGATGGAGCCGTGGTACTTTTGTTGGTGCTATGTCGGCTCAGCAGATGGCTCCTTTGTATGACAGGTTCAAGTATTCGCTGTGGGTTGGCCTCCTTTGAGTTGGAAGGCGGCTGGGTGGGGGTTGGTGGGCGGGTAAGGGAATGGTAAACGTCAATTGTTTGTTTTCACACCTTAATTCAACGTTGTTAGATATATTTAATGTCACTGCAGTTCCGACAGGAAAATACGCCTGATGGCACAATTAGGTAATATTGTTGGCCCCTCTACGCTAACCTTGATGTCCTGGAACATCAGAGGTCTCAACGATAATCGCAAGTGTAGACAGGTGCTTCATTATTTACTTCGACACAACATAGATATCGCATACCTGCAGGAGACGCCTCTTCCCCCTCAGACACACAGTGCTTTGGCAGTAGTTGGGACGCCCATAAGTTCTTTGCCAATTATAGCAGCTACGCCAGGGGCACCGCTATCCTGGTGCACAATAGCATCCCCTTTACCCTCAATGATGTCCTTCGTGACCCAGAAGGTAGATACATCATAGTTGTTGGTTCTCTGTGTGGCCACAGAACTGCACTGATTAACGTCTAAGCCCCGAACGTAGATGCACCCGAATTTTGTTCACACAATGAGCGTTCAACTTGCAAAATATGCACCTCAGAAGATGCTATTGGGTGGAGACCTTAACCTATTAATAGTCCCAGAGTTGGACAGTACTTCCTGTGCCCCGGACTCCAAGCCGCGGGCGCGTCGGGCCCTGAAAGATCTATGTGATCCTTACACCCTGGTTGATATCTGGCGGAGCCGCAACCCCACGTTGACTGAGTACACTCACTATTCTGGCCAACATAACACCTGGACCAGGATTGATTATTGGCCGCTATCCCCCGACGTTATTGACTGGTTTGATTCACACAGGACACTCACTCAAACATACTCTGATCACTCCCCGATAGTATTACACTTGAAACTCCCACAACCAGAAGGATACGAACGGCAGTGGCGCTTCCCAGGCAGAGCACTACAGGACAAAGTATTCAAGGCAGAGGTGCGAGAAGCGATAGAAGACTATTTTGTGCTTAATACTGGTTCAATTGACACTAGGGCTGTATTATGGGAGGGCTTTAAAGCCGTTATTAGAGGAGTCTGCATCTCTAAGCACGCCGGAGTGCTCAGAGATCTCCGCAACACGATGAACCACATTGAACGAGATATAACTGAGTTAGATTCCCAATCCTTGGTGTCCCCGATCCCTGACTATCAGGAAACAAGACTCTCTCTTCTGTGTGAGTAGAGACACTGCGGACCGGGAAATATTGTATCTGGGGAATATCACACGCTTGGCGTTATGGGGAGGGAGAAAAAACGGGGAGGGTGCTAACACAAATGCTAAGGCCACCGTATTGTAAATCATACATTACTGAGCTACATTCAGCTACAGGCGACACGCTTGACACTACCTCCACTATCCGGGATGAATTCATAGACTATTATACAACCGTCTTTACATCTAGGACAGGACCTGACAACACTGCTCGGACAGATTATCTCAAAGAAATCACTTTGGGGTATTTGGAGAAGTATATGCAAGACTTCATGGCGGAACAAATATCAGTAGAGGATGTAACACTCGCCATTGACACCATCTGGGGGTCCACCACCCCAGGTTTGGCCGGTTTCACAGGAGATTTTTATGAGGAGTTCAAGGATTTATTGGCCCCGCAGCGCATTGAAGTTTATGGGGAAGCATTAGAAAAACAGATACATTCCCCTCACGTACCAAGAGGTAGTAATAATTCTCCTCCCCAAGCCAGGCAAAGACCATAGACAATGTGGCTTGTATCGCCCTTTATCCTTACTCAACCTACAAAATTTTGGCCAAAGCCTTGGCTAACAGACTGTCTCAATTAATGGAGTACATTATTTCTCCGGTGCAGTCGGGCTTTGTCCCGCACCGGTCTACTTCCCTGAACCTACGCACACTGTTCAAAGTACTGCACAGAATACAACCAGACACCCCCATGGCCGATATATTATTAGATACAGAGAAAGCGTTTGACTCCTTGTAGTGGCCTTTTCTCCTTGAAGTGATGAGACGTATGGGTTTACCCTTTGGCTTCATCGCTACGGTAGCCCTATTGTATAACAGCCCAGTGGTGTGACTCCGTTTGAATGGTACCCTTTCCAGACCCTTTCAGCTATCTCTTGGGATTCGACAAGGTTGTCCTTTGTCCCCACTCCTGTTTATCTTAGCAATGGACCCACTGATCAGGCATTTTCAGGAACGTCACATGCACCGACCGTTGCGCTCAACACTGGTCCCCTTTTGGTTTCCCTCTATGCCGATGACACCATCCTATTTGTCCGAGAGCCACAGATTAATCTTGCACCCCTCATAAGGGAAATCATTTGCTTTGGTAGTTTGTCTGAGCTAGGTATAAACTGGCATAAGTCCATCATATTTCCATTAACTACGGGCACAGCACAATGGTGTGTGAATTCGCCCTCGAATGGTGCCATGACTCAGTAAAATACCTTGGGATTCACATCCACCGCAAGACCACTCACATTATTCATTTAAATTACGGCCAGGCAGTTCACAAACTAGTGGAACAGATCGGTAAATGGCTGAGGCTACCATTGTCGTTAGTGGGTCGGGTGGCATTTTTGAAAATGGTTGTCCTTCCCAAATTTTTATATCTTTTTAATAACATTCCTATTCCACTTACGGATGTCTTTCTTCGCACACTGCATTCGCACCTGGTCCATTTGGTATGGGAAGGGAGACAACCATGCATTCGCTGGTCAATCCTGTCGCTACCGTATGACAGAGAGGGTATAATGTCCCAGACATTCAACTATAATATTTAGTGGCACAATGTCGGTATGCCCACGCCTGGTATCACCCAGATGCATGTATACTGTTTCTACGTCCAGAAGCGGACCTGGTACTCCTTGACATACTATCCGCGGTACTCCACAGAGGTTTCCCTCGAGACAGATGTGACATCCAAACAGTTTCTACCACCTCATGGGCCTGGGGTAAATTGAGAAAATTCACTGGCGCTGCACATCTCTATTCATCCTCCCTTCCCCTGCCAAACGCTCGATGGTTCCCACTCACAGATGAGGGCCTGGTGCAGCGCACATTGACTACACTGGACATTAACAAAATCGGTGATCTATTCCCCGAGGGCCATGTTTTCTCCCCAGATGAGGACGCCAGGTTGGCAGGTTGTAGTTTCATGATGCGTTTCATCATGACCCGTGTAAGATCGGCTCTGCGGGCCACATTTCCCACATTCCCTATGGAGCTAGACTAATTTCCCCCACTGACATTAGTGTTAGAGAATCCCGATGGGGCTCGAATAATTTCCAAAATGTATAAAGCTAGCATTGCCATGAAACCAATATGTGACACCAAACTTCGACAAGCCTGAGAGGCAAATATAGGGGGGCCAATAACGGCCAACCAATGGGGGCCACCAAAGAAATCTCCATTAATAGTAGGCACAAACTGCTTCACTTTAAGTTTCTGCGCCGAGCCTACTTTACTACTGCTATGACACACAGGATAGACGCCACTAGGTCCCATACATGTTTGAAATGTGCCGCACCATGTGCCGATTTCATACACTTAGCTTGGTCTTGCCCCCGATTACAGGCTTACTGGACGGGTGTACACACGACTCTGGAGAAGATAATCAGCATCCCGCTGAATCCCGTCCCTGAGATTGCGCTGTTAGGATATACGGTACAGATCCCCAAAAAAGTCAGGCGATTGGCCTTCTTAGGATTACTTTTGGCCAAAAGAGAAGTTGCTATACGTGGGGGTCGGCCAAATGCCAAATGTTATGCCAGCTTGATGCCATTGACATCCCGAACCAGACACATATGTGGTCCGTTCAGGGACTATATTGCAGCTCATAAACAGGCTTCAGCCACGCAGATAGTAAAAGGCATTGTACCAGAGGAAGTGGGATGAACGGGTGGATGTTATATAATGCAGCTGGAATGGTCCAAAGTTCAGTATGAAGTACCTATGTGGGTTTGGGTATGTCGGGTTTGGGGAGGGGTAGCGATGACAACTACGCAGCAAGCTCATGGAGTTGGGCTGAGCGCAAGTACGATATTGCGGGATAAATGTTGTAGGTGACTGTGTTAATAACGCTGCCATGCTTAGGATAGCTATTGAACTTTAAGGTGTGAGATTTAGAATTGGTATATTGCTTGTATGTGATGATATGTGCACGATCTTTAACTGATCAAAAAATAAAGTGGTAAAAAAAAATATCACGATAACTCTAATCATTTGTTTTTCCAGATTATAAATACAGTAGCTATTTTTATAGCACCCTAAAACATTGAATGCTCTTTAGTTGATTTAGTAATGGCAGGTGCTGTGATTCAACAACTCACTGGTACTTATTTCACAGATACCAGAAGACTGAGGTCAAGTCTAGAAATGCTACTAGTAATAGCACATTCTAACTAGGGGTCTACCACCAGCATTTAATTCAACATGCTGACATATTGCACAGGGTACACATTCCTAGAACTATAAACTGAATGACATGTGCATGGGAAACATGGCTTGGCGATAGAAAGGGCATTTTCTGACTCCATTTCATCAGTTTCTAAAACATAAATTGAATGCATTAGTGTTGCATAAAGCGAGTTATATGTGTGTGTTGAGAGAGGTAGGTATGTTTGCCCAAAGGAATTTAAAACTCATTAAAAACACTTTGGGGCATATTTATAATATTTTGGCATAGGGCCGGTCAGGAATAAGCTGTATCAACAAGATACAGTGCAATGCTGTCCTTTAAACAGTCAGAGGAGCCGTTTTGCCTGTTCTATTTGTGCTGTACAGTGCAGCACACGTGGAAAGAGGAAAAAACAAGGAGAAATGTAAACATTTGTCCTTGTTACACCTGCTTTGGGAAGGCGTTAGTTTTCGAGCTGCCCCAGATTTACTCTATGTTGTAAATCTAGGACAGTGTCAAAAACCATGGGTGTTGTGTTGGAACACCCACAGCAATACCCATGGAACGCACCTTTCATGCAGAGTAAGGAAGGTGCAACACAGGGTAGCTTTGCGTGGCCTTGTAAATATGGGCCGGCATACTGCGCCTCCGGAGTATCACATAATTGCTGCTCTGGCGGCGTAAATGTGTATTGCAAATATGCCCCTTTGAGATTCAAGAAAAGTGATTATGGAAAGTTTCATGGAATTATATAAAGTAGATTTCTTCTCCCGTGCATGTGACACCGTCCTATTATTTTGAGCGTCACTTATATCAGGAGGCCACAAAAAGTATGCACAAATCTCCCTTGACAGCATCAAATTCATTTTCAGTGTTTTGTTCTCTATATTAAGCTATGTAGGAAGGCAAAATGATGTTCATTACCCTTTCAATACCTTTATTTATAACGTAATCTGCACTCACATGGGTATTATCCCTCACGTGCAATCCCTAGTTATATTGAATGTCTGTGTCCTTTGCCTTAGAAACACAGAGGCACATTGACATATTACATTCCAACACTGCAGCATACCTCCCCAGGCAGGAACAACCCTCATTGGGCTACGCGACCTTCCTCACACTTCTACCGAATAGCATAAGGATAAATTATGAATCCTCTCTGTTGTGAAGAAAACAACCATGGACACTACTATGCAGTGAGAAATGTCGACTTTATTTAGAGCCAGCAGCATAATGAACACTTCACAGTTCACCAGTAGAGTAACTGTCACAAGCAGAATGTTAGAGCATGAACAACACTGGAATCCATTAGGGGAATTCTAGGAGGGTGAGGGAAAGAGGACACAAAGAAAAGGCTAAGGCATAACATATAAGTAAACTGTATAGCTTATAGGTATAACACATCTTCCTCCTTTACACAAATTAACACACAACATCCTCCTTAAAACTATTACTTTAACAAACAAAGTCTTTTAGAAATGCAGGTGGAGGAATATAGGAGGTACATTGCAGTTTAACAAACAAAGTCATTTAAATATGTAGGAGCCTGCGACTTCTTAAAACCCTGTCCACATGGAAACTTTGTGAAATTTCTTCACCATAAGCATTGGCATCACCACCACCACCTTCCCTTTGACTCCCAACAGAAGGGCCCTCTGAAGGACTGAAATCTTCAGCCAACATGTAACCACTACTCCCACCCATGTTGTCTAAACCTAGGCTAGAGGTGGTAGTCTCCGAAGGACGTGTAGCCTTCTGATGTAAGGCTACACGGCGAAGATTCCATTTTTCACAGTTTTCTAAAATGACGTTATGCAGGAAATCACATTTGACTGTAAAAGGTCCCCTGAACTTGGAAAGACCTTTGCTGAACCTACCCGATTGTACTTTGACTAAGTCTCCCTCGGAAATGTGAACCTTCCACCCATGAGAAACGCTAGCAGGTGCTGTGCCCATAACTCAGCATAACTAATACCCCATTACCCACAGGTACTTTTCCCTGCAGCTCTTGCAATAATTGGAGTAACATTCTTAAAGGGACCCGCGTTGTCCACAACATGTAACCCATAACTTTTGAAGCATGGCAAACTATTGTTCTAAAAACTTGATATATTTAATCTTGTGTCCATGTAAATTGGGCTACATAGGTGAAACTTCCAGAGAGGTCAGAATTAAGATTAATGAGCACAAATCAGCAATATGGACCAATAAGAGAAATGCCCCTTTAGTAGAGCATTGGGGGACAAAAGGACACAATGTAGACCAGCTCCAATGGTGTGTAGTGGAAATTCAGACGAACGCACAAGGAGGTGATCTGACAATGAAACGTTAAAAAAAAGAGAACAATTCTTTATGTCTAAATTTAAGACTTTTAGACAAGGTCTAAACAGAAAGGAGGACTGGGAAAAACTCGTTTAATAGCTGTCTCCCTTAGATTGCCAGACAACAACTACTGTTAGGTGGTTTGAGACATACTGGGACCATATGCCTTGTTGCATAGTCCTAGGTTCCATCTCACAATGACTGCCATTAATCAAAAAGTTACTATCAACATAAAGATGTTATAGATATCTTTTTAGAGGTTTCTCTAAACCACTTACTTATAACCTGGGAAATTATACACTCAAAGATGGCCGCTGCTTTCTCATGGTATTAACGTGTGCATTAGTGATAATGACGGTAGAATTCAAAAATATCGATAACATTATCGTTCCAAACTTAGAATACCTCGATATTGGTTTA
Source organism: Lissotriton helveticus (assembly GCF_964261635.1). Classification (NCBI taxonomy): domain Eukaryota; kingdom Metazoa; phylum Chordata; class Amphibia; order Caudata; family Salamandridae; genus Lissotriton; species Lissotriton helveticus. Next base: position 447,956,091 of record NC_136065.1, read on the forward strand.
GAAGCTAATTTTCTTAGCAACTCGCTTAAATAATTGTGAGGTTAAATAATTGGTGTAATCATACACTCAAAGATGGCAGCCGCCCTCCTTGTGAATTAACGTGTGTATTAACCCCTTAAGTGCTGCCGTCGGCCAACGGTCGTCACGGGCACTACCTCCCCAGTGCTGCGTGCGACCGCTGGACGTCCAGTTCAGCACCGGATAATGGACAGCGCAGCACTGGGGAGGTTTGTTTACTAGCTTTAAAGGGGTTAAAGATGTTAATGGTAAAGTTTGGAAACATCAACAACATTGTTATTTTAAGCATAGAGTAGATCCTGAGATGTACTGATGAAACAAAACTGCAGTACAATATCGTAAACTGCACCTATTAAGGAGTGTACATGTTTAAAGATGGCCGCCCTTTTCGGAAACTGATGTGTCAGAGCACCGGACCTCTGTTGAAGCTCCGTTTCTTTTATTGTAACCATTAATAGTTTTTCATAATCATATTTGATCGTATGGAACAACTAAATACTTAAAATGTGAAAGATATGCGAAATAAATCTTTAGATACAGTGATTTATCTCTCTCGTAATGAACAAGGCGGGGAGATTACGTCACATGATTGGATGAACAAGGTATTTAAGACACTTCCAGGGTCAGATGGTTCACGTATCCTGACCCGGAAGACGTTCGTAGGCTGCAGGGAGGCCGGAGTATTTTTATCAATTAAGTACTTGCTGTCTAAATCGTGCATTAAAGAATACTTGGTAATAGTAGAGTTCCAGGTTTCTAAAATTGTCCCAGTCTGTCTTACCCTAACAAACACCTGAGCAATAAAAGAGCTGGGTTTTCAGACAGCCCATTTTAAGTAGAATGGGCGTAGTCGCGTTCCCTCACGGGAACAGGCAGAGTGCTCAACACTCACTTGTCATTGACTTACTTAATACGTTCTTTTTTTGTAAATACGAACACCAGTCGATATCTGGCGTATGAACGTTTCCTGGGTCGAGTGAAGTTGATACCGCACCCTATATAGACACTAGGAAGAAATATACATAAACCTTACCAAAATCTTAAATATGTAAATATAGTTAAAAATAACATGTAGATTACGACAAGAAAGTTTAACAAAGAGGTTCACTTTTCCCTACATAGGAGGTAAGGCCATTAAACCTTTGAAGCCATATATTAATAAATAAAAGGATGTTAAAATAACCACATAGGTTGTCAAACCTTAGAGCCTATAGAGTTTTACCTAAAAGTACTATCAGGCCAAAAATTCTGAAATTATGTATTAGAATGTCCATAATTTAAAAACAAAAAACTACAATTATGGTATGATACTCATGTAAAGCGCTCTGATACCTAAGGTCTAGCCAGCGCTATATAAAACCTTTTAAATAAATAAATAATATATTGAAAAACTGTTCCTTTTTGATTCTTTGCAGAATGTTATCGTTTTTGAGTTGCACCATCTGAGAAAGCAACAAAACCAGTAACTGTCAGCCTGCTTGCCTAAAATCATTTCTATAAGAGGCATGATATTCTAGAGAATAATTATATAAACTGATTTCTCAGTAATAAATCACCCAAAAATCGAACATCGAGAAACCAATAAATGATAACCCAATCGCGGCTCACCTGTTTCTGATGAAGGTCTCTGTTTTTTTTTAATGGTAAGCACTATTATTTCATTAGTATTTTTCACAAGTAGACATACATTTTGAATATAGCTTATACTCCTTTTTATTTATTTTTAAAGGTCGCTATTAATTAGCCACAAATTTATCAGGTGGCACCTATGAACGCAATTCATGAGGGAATAGCAGAATATAAGTAGGTCCGCAATTTCGAACATTCGACCTCTCTATACCTCTACTAATTAATAATTTGTTTTCGTGAATACTATTGGAGTTGAATACGTTTTGTCTCATTACAGGACCTTCCTTATTTTTAACAAAAATCTACAGGCAGAATGTTTCCCTTTTGAATCATATGGGGGTCACATTCGACTAAAATCCTAAAAGACTCGAATAGGTACGTCATATTTCAGCAATGGTGGATCAGGTGTTGTCTCTATTCCTTTTTGGTGGGCGAGATTAAGATAAACAGTATGTGCCAATTTGTTAACCTTTTTGTAAAAATGTGCAAAACAAACACATGTATAAACTAATATATTATTGTATTGTTGTACATTAAATGTTCAGAAAACACTGTCCTGAAGAAGGTGTTTGATTGTAATCTCACCGAAACGCTGCCTCGACCTTTGTGTAGTTTTCTTGCTTATTTTTAATCATCATTTCAAATATGATTATTGTGTTGCTTTGTGCTTATTTTTAATCATCACTTCAAATGTGTTAATAGTATTGATTTTTTAAAAGATGTTTTTATGTGTATTTGGACTGATTTTAACAAAATATGAATACCAATTGATTTTGTAGTTTTTGAAATTGTTTGTGTTCTCGGCATTACTGTTTTCTGTGCATCCAAGTGATAGTGTGGTAATTGGGAATTTCCACACGTACTAGGGATATATGGTTAAATTGTTGCTGTCATTGTAACTACAAGTTTTTTTAAAGATAATTGAATGAGTTTATAGACCCCACCGTCATTGTACACGTTAATGGTACAACACTTGATCCACATACAAAGTTGGGACTTGTTCTTTTTCTTTGCTGTACCCATCACACCCCCACTCCTCAATCCATGCAGGAACCAGTTTAGTGCCTGGAGACCTATGTATGTATGTATACTTGTACCTACCACGCATAAGTTCAAAAGGAGACTTATCTAAATGATTAAGCTTGATAGTACAATAACAACATGTGCTCGACCATACTTTGAGCAACACCTCCACTAACACACACCATCTGAATGATGCCTTTGACCACATGGTTGGCTCTCTCATAGAGACCATTCCCCTGCGGGTTGTATAAGGAAGTATGATGATGCACCACGCCACATTCAGCCAGGCAGATTTGCGTGTCACGTGAGATGAATTGCGTACCATTATCAGTGATGATAATGGAGGGAATACCTTCTTCATGAAACAAACCCTTCAAGAAAACAATAGTGCTCTCTGTGGTGATGTCCCTCGCAAACTTCACACTCAACCATTTAGATGAAACATCAATAATGACAACGGCAAATCTTTGACTAGAAGGCAGATCATCCATAGGCCCAATGAAATCCAAGCAGATGCTGTGCCATGCTCTTCCTGGGTCTCTGATATGGCCCATGTCAGACTTGGAACCCACTGTTAGCCATTTCTCTCCCTCCCTGCACACAGAGCATTTTTCTACCCAAGAGGTCACTTGTTCATCCATGCCGGGCCAGCCAAAAATTTGTTTTAAGACGACTTTAAGTCAAGGTTTGACCCAAATGTCCCTCATGAGCGAGAGTCAAAAGTTTGGATCTCAGACCAAACGGAGGAACAAATCTGTCTCCCCTCATGAGGACATTCGTTCCACTAACCGATAACTCCTCCAAAATTTTGATGAAAGGACGCTCAGGAACAAGTATACAACTTTCACTCCTGGCACCCAACTTAATGAGATCCATGACCGCTTTAAAGACGTGATCCGCATCCATCTCCCTGCACCACTCCTCACAGGAAAAGGTTCCTTCACCAACAGCTACCACATCATGCACCGAAGCAACCGCACCATCTTCACTAGTCAAAGAAATGGGTGAACCATCAATAGTTTCCCAGTGGAGAGATAACCTGGATAGGCAATCGGCTTGAAGATTTCTCCAACCTCGGATGTTAGAAATCTCATACTGGTATTCTTGCAATCTGGCTGCTAGTCTAACCAACCTTGCTGAGCCCTTCCCCGCACCTCCAGGTAACAAAATCTTCACTAACGGTTTGTGATCAGTCTTGAGTACGAATTTTATGCTCAAAGATATGTGTGGAAATACTCAACACCCCAAGCCGCCGCTTGCGCCTCCCTTTCCATAACTGAGTAGTTTTGCACAGATGACATGTGTGTCTTTGACATGAAGGTGATGGTTTTCTCACCTTCAGGATCTTTTTGTAAAAGAACAACTCCGAAACCAGTAGCACTAGCATCAACCATTAGAATGGACGTGCTTTTAATATCAAACGGTGCCAAAACATTTGCTTCGCAATTTCTTTTTTTATGTCATTAAACCAAACAGATTGTTGATCTCCCCACTCAAATTTCAACCCTTTCTTAAGCAATTGTCTCAAACATAAAGTTTTACAAAAAAAGCCTGGACAAACTTAGAATAATATTCGATAAGGCTCATGAAAGACCTTAGCTGATCCTTGTCTGTGGGAAATGGGGCTAATTGAATTGCGGCCAGAAAGTTCTTACTAGGTTTTATCCCTAGCTTTGAAATTTCATAGCCCAAATATTCAATCTGCTCGACCAAAAAGGAAAAGTTTCTCTGCAAAGTGTAAGCTCAAATCCGCAATCCTGTGCAACACTAATTTAAGAACTTGGTTGTGTTCACTAATAGACGTTCTGAACACGAGAATATTGTCCTGAAAAAACTATAGCTTTGTTGATGCCCTTAAAAATTTCAATGACCATCCGCTGGAACACACTAGCCGCAGTTGATAGCCTGAAGGGCAAACATGTGAATTGGAATGTTCCTTCTGTAGTGTTGAATGCCGTAAGATGTTTGGAACACTTGTGCAACTTTATCTGATGGTACCCACTCTTGAGGTCTAGTTTGGAAAAGAACGTGGCATCTTTGAGGGTGGAAACCAGCTCGCTTATATTGGGTAAGGGAAAAGTATCTGCAACAACATACCTGTTTAGGGACCTCAATTCCACACAGAACCTAATTTGGCCGTCTGCTTTTTTTGTAATAACTACTGGAGATACCCAGCTAGAGGCCTCTACAGGTTCAATCACCACCCCTCCAACATATCTTTAATGAAGGCCTTCACCTCATTCGTCACTACTACGGGTACTCTTCTCAATTTATGCTGAACAGGTAGGGCGCCTTTCTTTAATACTATTTTATAGATGTATCCTTTGAGTTCTCCCAACTCAGCTCTAAAAATCTCACTAGACCCTTACAGGATATCATCAGGGAGCTCTGAGGTTCACAATTATATGAAGATCATATTGGTGAATCCACCCTAAAATGGGGGGACCGTCCACTGCCACGTACACCTTGCCTTTAGTGCACCTATTGGAGAATAAAATGTGTGCTTTGAAGAAACCCAACAAGTCTATGGACTCTCCTGGATAGCCAGCCGGTGAAATGTCACTGGGTTGCAAAGGTCTTCCTGACCACTCCTGATCAAACATTTTCTCAGGAATTATAGTGTACCTGGACTCAGTGTCCACCATCAAGGAGACTTGTTGCCCATCGACTAAGAACATAGCTTTAAGCCTATTTACTCTCTTTTCGTTGTCAAAATGGTCATCATCATCACCCACACTAAGGATCCTGTCATTGTTATCTTTCTTCCATGCCATACTATCTTGAACAGCCGCTAATCAGGGACCTGATCTAGTTTTGCACATCTTAGCGAAATGTCCGAAACAAGCACATTTGAGGCACTCTTTATTAGAAGCAAAACAGAATTTGGACTCAGAAGTGTGCCCTTTGCTACCACACCTTGAACAAGATCTACCGGGTGACCTTGTGAATGGACTTTCTTCCCAGTGAACCTGTTTTTGTTTCTGAGCAGTGCTACGCTATTAGAATCATCATCACCATGGTCACTTCCTCCACATGCATATCTATCAGAAACTTCAGAAACATCTTGGTTAGCGTTATTGTTCTGTAATTCTTTCATGCAGCACTCAGACTGTTCTATGACCTATAGCTAAATCAATGGCCACCTTCAATGTGGGATTCTTGACTGCCCACAATCTTTCTTGTATGTTCCTATTATTACATTGTACAATTAACTGGTCTCTTATTAAGTCATCCACCATAACACCAAATTTACATCTAATAAAATGTTCCCTCAACCTGGCAACAAATTTGGCGATGGACTCTTCACTCCGTTGACGGTGTGTTTAACATTTATAGCGATTTATTACTGAGTTCTCTTTTTTAGCATACCTAACTTCGAGTCTGAAAATGGCTTCTTTATACTCATCAGGTACTGGTTCCCCATTGGCTTGTAAGGCTTGTAGTAATAATTGAAAAATATGTTGGCCCTCTTTTTTTCCTTTAGCAGAAAATTCTTGACCTTCCAGGGCAACTAGATCATTATCAAAGATGACAATCCAGTCCTTCCAAGGTATGGAAGGTGTACCAGGATCGTTTACAAATTGAGGAGGTCGTACCAGAACAATATGTTGAGCAGTCATGGTAAATGATAATGATAATAAAATTCAAATGTTAGGTAACAAACGTAGGTGTGCACATCACTGTGAGTAATGTGCTGTGGCTGTGAAGTGTGAAGTGAGTGTGTCACCAAAAAAACACACTTGCGAGGAGACTACCGAAAATACCTGTGGTGTGCGTGTCACCATACTGCCACATGCTGATTCCTTGTAACCGGCAGATGTGCAACCACCAACGATATGCTGGAACACGCTAACAGTGTGTGTTTCACCGGAGTTGGGCAATTAGTGGTAGCCAAAACTGTGTATGCGAAGAAACTGAATACTCCAATGGTGTGCATGTCACCGAAGGTGGACAAATCAAAATGGCTTCTGTGCGTGACAACGTGGTGACGTCAGGCTGGCAGCTGCGCTGTAGACTCACAGTGTGAAGGAGGCAAATTCAGCTAGAAGAAATGGCCGACTGGTGTGGCAGTGTGATGAAGTTTTGGTAGTCAGTGTAGACTTGCAGGGTGACATCACATGGAATCACGAGGCTATCCTAGAGTCAGAAGCACACCGCTTTTCAGATGAGAAGGTCGCCTTCCTGGCGGATCGAGTAAGACGTTGAGGGAACAAATGTTGGTAACAAAAATTCCAGAAAATTGTCCAAAGTGTTCGCTTCTGGACTCCGCTTGAAGAATGGTGGAAGGTGGTTGCAGCAGACTCATCTGGTCAGCGCAGCAAGATCGTTGCCAAAATCTGCTGTGAAGAAAACAACTCCGGACACTTCTAAGCGGTGAGAAATGTCGACTTTATTTAGAGCTAGCAGCGTAAAGAACACTTCACAGCTGACGAGTCGAGTAACTGACACAAGCAGAATGTTAGAGCATGAACAACACTAGAATCCACTAGGGGAATACTAGAAGGGTGAGGGAAAGAGGACACAAAGAAAGGGCTAAGGCATAACACATCAGTAAACAGTATAACTTATAGGTATAACACTTCTCCAAACCGTATTGAGCAGGCCCTAAATTTCACTGAAATGTTTTAAGCTGGAGACCAAGTATGGACCAATTGACAGGGTTTGACTGAAAAACCGAAGACTGGAAAAGTGCATTCGTCAATTTCTGGGTTGGTCAACTAAATGTTCATTGACACCAAAGCAGGCAGAGAGTTTAAACAAGCATTTGCAATGCAATAGGTCTTGCATGTATGCGAGTTTGAGCTATTGGCATTGAAAAGGACAATGCCTTTTATTTATGTTTTGGTTTTTAAAACATAAATAAAAGGCTTTGTCATTTACAATACCAATAGCTTAAACCCGCGTAAATGTGTTGTAACTTCCCCTTTAATGTTGGATTCTCTGTAGGGAATGCTAAGTGCATCAGCAGAATGTTGTCAGTTATGTTGGGACTGCTGCTGGTGTAGGTTGATCTGGTGGGTGTGAATAAACCTACTCTTCAAGATTTACTGTGTGTCTTTCATTTCACTACTGGCGACGACTGACACACTCACCGAAGAACTCTGCGTGCATAATTACTCTGAAAATATTTGGACATTTTCCCCAGAGATCAGTTTTCCTTTATATGCTTGAAAAAGTAATGTGTGTTCTCTATTTTTTTTTTCATTTTTCACTTTTTGTGTGGCATTTTTCCATGTTGTGGTTGTGGAGTGCCAGAAAGAATGCAATTTGACCTTGAATCGGTCTTGCAGAGCAGCGTTTAATTTGTATAGCTGTTGAGCACACGAGATCAGCACAAGATCATTAAGGGGTATATGTATCAAAAAATTTTTTTGGCGCAAATGCTGCGAATCACAAAAAACAGCGCTTGCGACTAAAAATTCGCAAAACGCAATGTATAAGCAAAATCGCATCGCAATATTAAGGAATCGCAAAATTTGCAATTCCTTCATTTTGCGTAAGCATTTAAGGAATCGCAAATTGCAGGAACACCAAGGTAAACTTAATAGATGATGATGAAGTGTTTTCTCAACAAGCAATTCGCTTTGTTACTGAGAATAGTCCTTATGCTGTACAAAATGTTAAAGATGTGGATACAGGAATTGTAGTTATGCCAAAATCGGATGTATATATAGGTGACCAAGTAGTTCCAGTTCTAGCTGATTCAGGTTCACTGTATACCTATTTGAGTGACACATTTTGGGATTCCACCTTTGCGATCACCAATGTGAAGCTTAGCTTTTGCCATCGGACATCAATCCAGTAGGCTATGGGGGACAAACCATTGATCTGTTAGGTTACTTTATCCAATCTATCATATTTAAGGGTAGAGAAACTGTAGGTAAGGTATATGTTGCCAAATGTGGTGATAATCTTTTAGTGTGGCGACACCAAAAGGATCTTGGGATCATCTTAAATCCAAATGCACCTGATCAGGTAATGTTGGTCACACATCAAAGTGATGATCAAGACATTGTGGAGAGGTATCCAGAAGTTTTCAGTGACAAACTTGGTCTCCTGAGTGGTTTTTATCATAAAATTGTTTTATAAGCAAAGGTGAAACCTGTAGTACACAAGGTCAGGAAGGTGCCTAACCTCATGATGAAACCCCTTCAGGATGAAATCCATAGATTACTAGAGATGGGAGTCATTGAGGAGATAGAGTCATCCGAATGGTTGGCTCCAGCCGTTTTAGCCCCCAAGGACAAAGGCAGCAAAATTGGGATGTGTGTCGACTTGAGAAGTCTAAATTTTTGTATCTGGGTTTACAGACAACCATTATCAAACATTAATGAGGTTCTGGCCAAACTGGGGGGTGCATGTATCCTCAGGGTGATGGACCTAACGTCAGCTTATCATCAGGTCATGCTACATGAAGAGTCAAGGGCACTAACATCATTTGTCACTCCCATAGGTGCACATAGATTCATCAGGATGCCATTTAGGTTGGCAAGTTGCTTGTTTTCAGAGATTAATGAAAAATGTATTACTGGTATTGATTCAGTTTTGTTTTTCCGGGATCACATACTGGTTTATGGGAAAGACAAAGTCAACCATGATGAAGTGTTATTCAAAGTTTTGTCCAGATTACAAGAACGTGGAGTCACTTTGAAAAGGGAAAAATGTAAATTTAGAGTTGGGTCAGTAAACTATCTTGGACATTCTATTTCCAGCGAAGGCATTAGCCCAAAGTTGACCTTGCAGAAGGGATATTATAGGCACCGGCACCTTTGAAGAAAGATCAGGTGAAATCATTTCTTGGTTGATCCGTGTATTATTCGAAATTTGTGAACAATTTTGCGAGTGTTTTGTTCAACCTTTACGGTTACTCTTAAAAAAGTGTGTGAAGTTTAAATGGTCTGAGGAGTGTATAAGTGCTTTCAACAAAGTAAAACATAAAATTGCTCATAAGCCAACTTTGGGCCATTTCGATGTATTAAAAAAAACTATTCTGACTACTGATGCCAGTGTACGGGGAATGGGCGCTGTCTTATATCAAATGGTTGATGGCAATGATTATAGGTTTTGCCTCACGTTCATTGAAAGGTGCTGAAGAACGATACTCAGTAAGGATTAGTTACTTACCTGTAATCCTAGTTCTCTTCCAGGGGTATCCTCATCAAAATCATAAGCATTAGAATATTACCGCCCATGCGCAGGACCCCGGAAACACTATATTATATGTGCCCCACATATATATATACTCATTATATATATATATATATATATATATATATATATATATATATATAAATACATATATATATATATAAAAATATGCAATAGCAGCCAAATCACATCAGAGCTGAAATATGCTGTGAAGAATTTCCACCATACATGAATAATCTGCATTAGAAACATGAGAAACAACACCAAAGATTGTTTAGAAACTGTTTTAATGCTTAGACAGCAGTAGAAATTCTTATAACTCACTGAAAGCATAGAAAGCTCACAGGCTGCATTGCAAACACACAGTCTAAAAAGACTGAAAAGCTAACCTGTAGCTGTATGTAATACAAAGACTGACACCGTGCCTTTAAGGCACTCATGACCCCCAGTATCCCATCATGCCTCAGGGGTGACAGTTAGGTCAGTTGTTCTTTTCGGAGACTGAAAAAAACAAGTAACAAATAGGTTAACAATATCTCCTTATTAAAGAATATCCTTTGCCCGGGGAGGCGGGAGGGTTGCTTATGACTTTGATGAGGATACCCCTGGAAGAGAACTAGGATTACAGGTAAGTAACTAATCCTTCTCTTCCAGGGGATCCTCATCAATAGTCATAAGCATTAGAATAGAATAGCGAGCCTCTCCTCATCCCTGCGGGCAAAGGAATGACAAGACAGTAATCTCATCAACAAGCCTGAGAAGGCTATAGGCTACCCAAACAGATTTCTCAAGGAGGCTTGCCCTACTTGAGTATCGGCCCTGGAATCAGATTCTAGACAGGAATGTCTAGTAAAGGTATGAACTGATTTCCAGGTCGCAGCCTTACATATTTCTGACATTGGAATGTCATGTAAGAACGCTACTGTGGCAGCTTTCCCTCTGGTAGAATGCGCTTTGGGTGATACCAATAAAGGCCTGCCTGCAAGCTGATAGGCCAATTTAATGCAGGAGACAATCCATCTGGAGATGGACCTCTTGGCCGCTGGACAGCCCGTTCTCATTGAACCATAGTTCACAAACAGCTGATCCGTCTTCCTGATACCCTTGGTCTTTTCCAAATAGAACTTGAGCACTCTCTTAAGATCCAAGGAGTGCAGTGACCGCTCAGCTGGGGTCGTAGGATTTGGAAAGAATGAAGTGAGGGAAATGGACTGATTTATATGAAAATCAGAAACCACCTTAGGCAAGAAGGATGGATGAGCTCTCTGGACTACTCTATTGTGGTGGAAAACAGTATATGGTTCCTTCGCACAGAGTGCTTGTATCTCGCTTACTCTGCGCGCTGACGTAATCGCCACCAAAAGGCTACTTTCAAAGAGAGATGTTGCAAAGAGGGCTTGTGGATGGGCTCGAAAGGAGGTGACATTAACCTGGACAGAACCAGGTTCAATTCCCAAGGAGGAGAAGGATTTCGCACAGGGGGGTACACCTTTTTCAACCCCTGGAGGAAGTCCTTAACCACCGGAACCTGAAAGAAAGAAATCTGATTAGGTGATTTCCTGTACGCTACTATGGCTGACAGATGCACTCTAATGGAATCATATTTCAAACCAGAAGTTGCCAAGGAAAGGAGGTATGGCAGGATTACCTCCTCTTGCCCTTTAGTAGGATCTAGGTGATGATCCCTACACCATATGTAAAACCTTTTCCATTTGAACGCATAAGACGCTCTCGTGGAAGGTCTCTTAGCCTCTTTTAAAATGTGCATACATTCGGGAGGCAGGTTCAGATGCCCATATTGCAGGACCTCAGGTGCCATGCTGTCAGGTTCAGTGATGGGAGGTTGGGGTGCTCATCTTGCTCAACAGATCCGGTCTGCAAGGAAGTCGTCTGTGTGGACACACAGACAGATGCAGAAGGTCCTGGTACCACCACTGCCGTGGCCAATCCGGAGCTATCAAGATCATCTCCATGTCCGACCTGAGGAGCTTGGACACCACCTTCGGAATCAGAGCCAGGGGAGGAAACGCGTAAGCAAATGTTCCCGACCAATCCATCAGGAGAGCATTCCCCTGCGTCCCTGGCCGGTGGAATCTGGACGCGAAGGCGTGGCATTTTGCGTTTTCTTCGTCCGCAAACAAGTCTATGGCTGGACGACCCCAACAACGAAAAAGCTCTTCTACCACTTCGTCGTTTAGCACCCAGTCTGGCTGATCTTCGAAGTGCCTGCTGAGTGCGTCTGCTTTGATGTTTAACTCGCCTGGAAGGTGCACCACCACCACTGAGAGGTTTTGAGAGAGAAGCAAGTGCCAGATGGTTTGAGCCTCCCGGGAGAGAGGGCGTGACCGAGTGCCTCCTTGCTTGTTCAGATAGAACATGGTGGTTGTATTGTCCGTCTGAACTAGGACTGAGTTTGACTCGATCGCTGGAAGAAAAGCTTTGAGAGCTAGAAACACTGCTCTGAGTTCCAGCATGTTGATGTGGTACGTCCGCTCCTGCGCAGACCACTGACCCTGAATCTGAAGGGGGCCCATGTGCGCTCCCCAGCCTTGCAGAGAGGCATCTGTCACTATAGACTGGGTTGGTAGAGGTTGGTGAAAAGGCACTCTCACCAGCACATTCCTCGTCCGAGTCCACCATTTGATGGCATCCCTCGTTGCCTGGGAAAGAGTGATACGATCTTCCCAACGCCCGGTCGCCTGGTCCCACTGGTCTTCGAGAGCCTGTTGTAGAGGCCGCATTCTTAGCCTGGCGTTCGGGATGAGAAAAATGCAGGACGCCATGGAACCCAGCAGGGAGGCTACCTGTCGGACTGTTGGAAGCCGAGACTCTAATAGAATCCCACACTTCTGCCTCATGGAAAAAAGTCTCTCCTCCGAAGGAAACGCTTTTCCCAATTTTGTGTCCAGAACGGAGCCGAGGTAGTGGATAGACTGTGTCGGCCGCTGGACTGACTTCTCCAGATTCAATCAATCAATCAATCAATCAACCGAGCCGAGCCTGTGCAACTGGTGTAGGCAAAGTTGCAGATCGTGTGTTACCTGTACCGGAGACGGGCCCTTTAGGAGCCAGTCGTCCAGGTATGGATAGATGAAGAGTCCCTTTTTGTGAAGAAAAGCCGCCACCACTGCCATGCATTTGGTGAAGACTCGTGGTGCGGACTTGAGTCCGAAGGGCAGCACCTTGTACTGGTAGTGTTTGCTTCCTACAACAAACCTCAAGTACTTGCGATGCCGCAGTGCAATCGGAATGTGAAAGTGTGCATCTTGCAGATCCACCGAACACATCCAATCTCCGGCTTGAAAATGTGGGCATATTTAGTGAAGAGCTAACATGCAGAACTTTTCTCTGACAATGAGTTTGTTTAGGAGACGCAGATCGAGTATGGGTCTGAACTTGTCCTCCTGATCTTTTTTGGGGACAAGAAAGTATCTGGAGTAGACTCCCTTTCCCCTTTGAGAGGGAGGAACTTCCTCTATAGCTCTTTTTTGTAGCAGAACTTTCACCTCTCTTCGGAGCAAGCTTAGCTGGTGAGGGCAAGAGTTCTTAGGAGGAATGTTCTTTGGAAGCGCACGGAAACGTAGCATGTATCCATTGCGCAGTATATTCAGCACCCACCGATCCCTTGTGATGCTGACCCACTCTGCCAGGTGTTGTTGTGAAGGAATTCCTCCCACTGGAGTGGGCAACGGCTCCAGAGGAATCCACTGTTCAAGCCTTTCCTCCTCTCGTGGTGGTAGAGGACTGCTGTTGACCTCCTCTACCCCTGTTGGATTTGCCTCGAAACTGGGATTTTCCCTGGTTCTTATTTTGGGACCACTGAGGGGTTTGAACCCTCTGTTGAGCCCCTCTTCCCTTGCTGGTCTTAAAGCGGCGTTTGAATTCTTTTTTCTTCTCCAACCCCACCGCTTTTACCGTATCCAGCTCTGTCTTCATACGAGTCATCTCTTGGTCAGCATGTTCTCCGAAGAGAGAGGAACCCGAAAAAGGAAGATTAAGGATGCGTTGTTGAGCATCCGGCTTCAGCCCTGTGAGGCGCAACCAAGCTGACCTCCTGGCACAAACCCCATGTGAGTAGGAATGTGCCGCAAGCACTGCACTGTCCGCTGCTGTGCTTATCAACTGGTTCGCCACCAGACATCCTTCCGTCATTGTTTCTTCAAAGTCCTTCTGGTCCTCCTTAGGTAGCTTGGACTTTAATTTTTCCATGGAGTCCCATAAGGCTCTATCGTATCTACCCAACAGCGCGGCCGCACTGGAGACCTTCAGCGTGGAGGCAGCTGAATTGCAAACTTTGCGACCCCACGAGTCCTGTGATTTTCTGTCCTTATCTGGTGGTACTGAAGAGGAAGCAGCAACTGCATGCATCTTCCTTGCCGCTGCCACTATCACAGAGTCTGCTGGAGGGTCAGATTTTACAAAAACTGGGTCAGAGGAAGCTGGTTTGTATTTTTTCTGTATGCGGGCTGGTACCGCTCTGATGGTTGCTGGAGTTAGGAAAACGTCCTTGACAGGATCCATAATCCCCGGGACTAAAGGCAGCAGTGGACGAGAGACAGATTTTTTGTGCAAAGTTTCAAAAATTACTGTCGTAGCAACCTGGGGGACAGACATTTCAATGCTCAGCTTCTGAGCATTGAAAGAAGATCTGGAGAGGATCTAGAAATAGGACTATCCATCAGCGTGGGAGAGTAATCCCCCTTGGGAGACCTGGTAGAAGAGGTAGATGAAGTAGACGGAGTTCTTCGATGTCTACGGTGAGCACCGTGCCTCCTCTCACGTGATATTCTCGGACGGTCTTCCCTTCTAGGAGAGCGAGATCTGACCCGATCTTCTCTTCTGGGTGAACGAGACCTGACCCGATCTTCTCTTCTGGGAGATCGAGATCTAACCTGATCTTCCCTTCTGGGAGAGCGGGATCTGGTTGGTTTTCTCACAGGCGATGTGTCTGCTTGGCGCCTGGGAGGACTATGCCTGTCCACTTCCTCCACCAGCCGCTGGAGAGGAGATCTGTGCTGCGGACTGGCATACTCGCGCATACGCTTGGTAGCCCCTGACTCTCGCCAATGATACAATGACTTGTACCATCTGGGTGACACTCTGACCAACGCAGCCGAAGGATCTGGCTGACGCACAGGAGATCTGAGGACAGGACTTCTGGATCTTGAGGATGTTGTTGAGGAGCCAGAAGACTGTGAAGTGGAATGACGAGAAGCTGACTCCGTAACCATGATCACAGAGTTCCTCGACGACGATCGAGCTCCTTCTGAATGTCTCGACGCCGAGCGTTCTGGCATCATATGTCTTTCTCTCGACGCCGAATACTTTCGGGGAGTCGGCGGAGCCATCAATCTCGACCTCAAATGCCTCGACGGCGATCGATGCGAGGATCTACAGTCTCTCGATGCCGAACGGCGATGAGCAGCAGTCGACAGGTTCCTCTCCCTCGACGTCGAATGTCTGTGCGACGACGGCGGAGGGGTATTGGTCACCCTCGACGCCGAGCGTCGACGAAACGTCGACGGAGACTGCCTCCTCAGCGCCGATCGATGTTTTGTTGTCGACGGCGGAGGGGTCTTGGTCCTCGACGCCGAACGTCGTTTCTTAGACGACGGCGGAGGGGTCACACTTCTCGACGCCGGCCGTCGCCTGGATGACGACGGCGGAGGAGTGACCTCCCTCGACGCCGAACGTCGCCGGGTTGACGACGGCGGAGGGGCTTTGGATCTCGACGCCGACCGTCGCCCGGTTGACGCCGACGGAGGAATGACCTCCCTCGAAGGGGATTTTGACGACGGAGCTGGATCCTTCGACATCGACGACGTACCTGGTCTTCTTTTCGACGGCGAGCCCGCCGTCGACTGTAGTTCAGAAGATAAATGACCCACCGGTGGCTCTTTCCTCAGCGCCAAGCCTGACGCTGAAGCTGAAGGGTGCGAAGACTTTTTTTTCGAAGATGTTCTAGCCTTCTTGGAGCCCTTCTTCACCGGAGACCATCCTCTGGATGACCTGTGAGCCAGGCCATAAATGTGAATTCTCTCCCTGTCTTTGAGAGTTCTTCCTGACAGGTGCTTGCAGTGAGGACAGGTGCCTGAGGCAGACACAGGATACAAACGTCGTGGTTGTCTGATTTTGCTTTCTTGTTGCCACAAGAAGGACATTTGTCAAAAAGTGAAGGCATTTTCAGCTGAAAATGCTCACCAAACTGACTTATAAAGACAGTTTCTTACTTGACTAGATGTAAAATGTCAAAGTAAGTAGAAAAAGTTGTTAAATGAAGTAATTTTCTGTCAGAAAACAGAAATTAGTGGAGCTGTGTTACCAGGATCCTTCCTGAAGGAGCCGGAAAGAACAACTGACCTAACTGTCACCCCTGAGGCATGATGGGATACTGGGGGTCATGAGTGCCTTAAAGGCGTGTCAGTTTTTGTATTACATACAGCTACAGGTTAGCTTTTCAGTCTTTTTAGACTGTGTGTTTGCAATGCAGCCTGGGAGCTTTCTATGCTTTCAGTGAGTTATAAGAATTTCTACTGCTGTCTAAGCATTAAAACAGTTTCTAAACAATCTTTGGTGTTGTTTCTCATGTTTCTAATGCAGATTATTCATGTATGGTGGAAATTCTTCACAGCATATTTCAGCTCTGATGTGATTTATATATATATATATATATATATGTATTTATATATATATATATATATATATGAGTATATGAGTATATATATGTGGGGCACATATAATATAGTGTTTCCGGGGTCCCGCGCATGGGTGGGAATATTCTAATGCTTATGACTATTGATGAGGATCCCCTGGAAGAGAATTGAGCGTGAGGCGTTAGCCTGTTCCTTGGCGATCAACCGTTTCAGATTCTACCTATGGGGTTTACCGTTTTTGGTGAGGACTGATCACAAGCCGCTGGTCCTCATGTTTTTTTCAGAAATGTTCAAAGTACCTCTCTCAGAATAAAAAGATGAGTTGAAGGACTTTGGGTGTATACATTCAAAGTTGAGTATTTGCCTGGTCTCAAGAAAATACCAGCTGATTTTCTTTCAAGAATGCCCTCAGACAAAGTTATTTCAACAATTCTGATTGTTCTGTTTGCTGGGTGAAGGAATTGGCTCTAAATAGAGCTGAATGGGAAGCTAGCTCTGTGAGCGATGAATCTAGGAAACCTGTAATGGAGGTTGTAGCCAATGGGTGGCCTGCAATTAATGAGGTTCCCCTTTGTGCTAAAGGGTTGGATGGGGAGCTTTTTCATGGCCAAAGATTGGTTCCTCCTTGTTTAATGAGAGAAAAAATTATCAATTTGGTGCATGAGGGTCATCTCGGATGCAGTGTAATAAAGAACAGGGTTAGAGAATCTTATTGGTGGCCTGAAGTTGATCGCCAAGTTGAAGAGATTGTAAGAGATTGTACCATTTGTACCATTTGTGCTGGGAATGATAAATCGAGGAAAGTGAATGCTGCACCACTTTCTCCTGTTACTTTACCAGAACGCCCTTGGTCCGAATTGGCTGTTGATATTGTTGGACCTTTTGACACTTTGTCTCCCACTGAGAGGTTTGTGGTTGTCCTAGTCGATTATACCTCCAAATGGGTTTCAGCTTGTTGCATGAGCTCAGTTGTTATGAGTTCCTTAGGGATGCTTTTACTAGTTAGGACGTACCCGATATTTTGGTTTCTGATAATGGGGTGCAGTTCACCTCTCAGGAGGTGGTGAGTTTTTTAAAAGTCCTCCCTATTACCCATCACCGCACTGCTCTTTATGCACCACAAGCTAATGGCTTAGTAGAGAGCATGAATAGACTTGTAAGGGCTGCTGTTCAAACTGTCATTGAAACTAGATCTCCTTTAAAGTGCATTCTTAGAGAAAAATTGTGTGACTGGTTGCTCACTGTTTAGAAAACTCAAGGGTAGAGCAGCTGGTTCCAAACTCAACCCCGTGTGGCTGAGTGTAAAAGATAGGGGTAACTAGGTAGATGATTGGAGAGTGATCAAGTACCAAGATAATTACAAACAGGTTTGATGCCAAGATGGGAGTACATAAGTGTGTTTGGAAGATAGGTGATCTTGTTTTTGTTAAAAAAGCTGTCTGGTCTCCCAAAGGTGTGTCTAAATTATTTGGTCCCAAGCGCATCATCAAGGTTATGAGAAATGTTGTCATGCTCAGTGGTGGTGATGTTTGAAGCATGTCACTTTTGTCAAAGTGAGGGAGGATGGTAATGATAATAGTCATTTCCAGTGTGCTGACGGGAAGTCCCTGGTTGACCCGCCTTCTCGTGATAAGAGGGTGAGGAGGTTGCCATCTTATCTTCATGATTATATTTTAAAGTAATGGGATAATTTTCTTCAATGTTTGTGCTCATTTATGTTTTCTGTTCTCATGTTTAGCCTTTTGGGCGGTCAGACATTTCAAGTTTTTTCTATGGGGTGTGAGGTTCACGATACGGACGGATCACAAGCCCCTCATATATGTATTTTAGGTGAAAGGCCTGGAAAATTGCACCCCACGCATCAGCAGGTGGATTCTGGGATTAGAACATTATAATTTCAAAGTCGAACACGTGCCAGGCAAAGAAAATATAATTGCAGATTTCCTCTCGAGATCACCGTTACCAGAGGAGGAAGAAACTGAGGAGGCTCTAGACAGCCCAATAATGATGATGAATTTTCCTGCCATCACAGAGAAAGAGTGGGAAGACAGTATGAGGGAAGATAAAGAACTTAAGGTGCTAATGGAACAGATCAAGAAAGGATGGCCTAACAAGAAAAGGGATGTTGAAGCAGAACTAGAAGAGTTCTGGGAAGTACGGAATGAATTGAGTGCCATTGGAGGAAAAGTGTACCGAAATAATAGAGTAATTCCGCCCAGAGAATTACGGAAGAGAGTCATAGACTTGGCGCACGAAGGTCACCTTGGGTGTAGTGCCACTAAAGCTAGAGTGAGAACGAATTTTTGGTTTCCCAAGATGGACAACATGACGGAGGAAGCTGTGAAGGAATGTGGGGCATGCGCTAAGAGTGACAAGTCTAAAACTATACACAAGTCTCCACTTTCTCCAGTAGGTGTTCCGACCAAGCCATGGAGCAAATTGGCATTAGACATCATTGGACCTATGCAAAATCTTGGTGTGCAAAAAAGTTCATGTTGGTTCTAATTGACTACACCTCTCACTGGGTGAAACAAAAATTTGTGCACAACATCAACACCAGATCAGTGATCCAATTCCTTAAAGAAGGGTTTTGTGAAGAAGGTATACCCTCCACATTAGTTACTGACAATGGTGTACAATTCACCTCCGAGGAAATGCAGAGTTTTCTAGAGATTTCAGGCATCAGACATGAGACCACAGCTCTTTATTGCCCCAAAGCTAATGGCATGGTGGAGAGAGCAAATAGGGTCATCAAAGAGAATATCCAGCTGGCCACGGTGAATGGACAAGATGTTGAGAATTGTTTGAGGGAATGTCTGTGGGCTTACCACACGTCACCCAATAAAATAACTGGGGTCTCTTCTTTTGTGTCTTTACGTGGAAGGGAGCCTAGTACCAAGTTTAACCCCTGTTGGTTAAATGGGGGCGATGTCAGGGATGTAGATTGGGAGGAGGTAGGAGAGAAAGTTAAACAACATCAAATTAAGTCCAAACAGTGGTACGATAGGAAACATGGTGTGAAGTTTCATAGGTGGAAAGTGGGGGACATGGCGCAAGCCAGAAGGAACAATAAATTGGGAACTGACATCAGCAAGTTCTACTCCCCCAGCAGGATTGTCAAAGTGTTAAAAAATGTTGTACAGTTTGAAAATGGTCAATGGTGGAGTTTTGACAACATTGTAAAAGTGCAACCATAACCCTTTCTTTGCAGGAGCACTTTGTTATCCCCTTCGGGGAGCCGACCATGGTGTTGTGAACTCGTACCTGTATACGCCCCGTGGGTACTCATTATAAGGAAGGGAGATGTGTTACAACCTGTTGGTTCATTCCGTCCACCCCTGCTCCCTGACCCCTGTTGGGTTCTCCCGCTGTGAAGCTTGTTATAGAATGTTCAGGTGTTCTCCAGTGAGGAGAGTGGATGGCCAATAAATGAGTCGTACTTTTCTCCAGCTGTGTCCTGTTTCTTTTAGTACTACTCTACTTCCAACAGTACCTTATTGCCTTTCTTTTTCTTTTTCTCACCTTCCTCTTTTTTATTTTCCTTCTTTTCATTAATATTGTAAAGGGAAGATGTGTTGTAACTTCCTCTTTAATGTTGGATTCTCTGTAGGGAATGTTAAGTGCATCAGCAGAATGTTGATGGAGATCCCTGACCACAGTGTCAGTTATGTTGGGACTGCTGCTGGTGTAGGCTGGTGGGTGTGAAGAAACCTACTCTTCAAGATTTACTGCGTGTCTTTCGTTTCACTAAAATGCAACACCTATTGCATTGCAATGCTTGTTTGAACTGTTGCGGAGTCTTTTTGTGGAGTTTTCACAGTGTTACTGTATGAGTGATTGCACAAATACTTTACACATTGCCTTCGAAGTTAAGCCTGCCAGCTCTGTGCCAAGGTACCAGAGGGTGAGCATAGGATCATTTAGGTTCTGGTGTGACTTACCCTGACAAGGATTGTGGTCACTACGGGGAGCATACCTCTGCCAACTAAATACCCAATTTTGAACAAACAGCATTTGTTTTTCATTATTAGTAATGAACTTCTGTGCTTCTAAAACCTGCATACACAATCTATGTAAACATGTTCAACTCCTTTTTTAAAATAGCTCATCTTTTTAATTTTGCAGTTTGTATTTTGTGGATGTGGGGGTTTGAAAAAATGCGGTATCATTTGCACAAAGCTAACCCTCCCTGGGGAAGTCCTCTGAGATAGTTAATAGTGCCTAGGGCCGCTGTGGTGTTTTGCATTTCATGAAGTTGAATTAAAAACAGCGCTGGCAGTCAAGATTTGAAGCTGCCTTAACAGCTGCTCCTACATTAGGGTGAATAAGAAATACAACAATTTTTTCACATTACTATTGCGAGGATGAGTAGCCTTCTTTATTCCAGAAGAAAAAACATAGCCTGACAAGGTCAGGTAAATCATGGGTGGTTGAAAGCATGTGGTGTTATGATCACCAACAGCTTGAAGCATGCACAAGGACTTGAAGTAGGCCCAATTAATCAATCTGAAGGAGGACCCAGGAGCGGATATCCCATCACCACAGACAGAATGTGTTAACACACTGATGACCAGGTCCACACCTAATGTTACAGGGAAAGCAGGACCATGAAACAGAGGCAACTGATAGTCCAACCAATGAACAGGGAGGTAGAAGCTGGCTAAGGAGAGGTGTGGCGCCGCGGCCAGGGCGACTGACGCTGGAATCTGGGGATCACGGTTCGATCCTCGGCTCCGGCGGCAGGTTAGCCCAGCACCATGTGACTCTGGGCAATAGCTCGCTTAATCTTCCCGACGGCCCCCAGCGCCTAGAGACCCTTACGGGTGATTGTGCGCTTTACAAATGTGGATTATTATTATTATTATTATTGAGTCATGAGAATAGCCCAGATGCGACTGCTTCAAGCAGCACTCGTTTGAACCATTCCCCTGCCCAAGTTCCAGCATGTGACAAGCCAAAGTATGCAATTCATGGCGCGTATAAAGGGAGGAAAAAACACCAACCCTGGGTTTTAAGTTAGCTGGGTCCTGCTGGTGCTGTTCTAAAAAAACAGGTGCTGAGATGGGTCCCTATCGGGCTCTCCATTTGTACGCTCACCCTCAGGGTGAAAAATATCTTAACTCTGCAGCAGTACCACCCTTAGCAGCCTTTGATATAACTTTAAAGATACTCCTTACCGTTCTTTCACAGTCACATCATTTCAGAACGGAAATGTTTTCAATGTTACATATAACAAAGCCGTAGTTATTTTATTTTGATTTTATGCAACTAACAACCATTGGCAAAGCCAATAGTCATGGCTTGTTGTAAGTGTAATGTTACTTGTTGTATTATATCTAGATGCAATCACAGATATTCCAGTTGGGCGAAGCAGTATGCTAAGCACAAATTTTTGGTTTATGTTTTTTTAAGCTACGCCCTGAATTACATCAGTCACGTCCCTTTAAGAGACCCCTTATTTTTTTCATACCACTTAAATCAGTGACCAATCCTGTATAAAAATGGATGGGTAGTGCACTTCATTGCCACATATGACGATGTTGCTCTTTTTTTTACACGTGGCTGCAACGGGGATTCACTTGGGGTCTTTGTCAAAGCTGCCTGTTTGTGGAGTGATATAGTGTACGCATATGCCCTTCTTGGCTAACATTCGTATAAGTAAAACTGAGAGGATTACAGAGCGTGTGTCTCTGTAACCTGACAGCCGCACAGACAGACAGATACTCAGCCCCATCACTATTTACTAAAAAGTACGCTGAAAATATTGCATTACATTGACTACAATTGATAAGTACAGGTGTCAGATGGCTAACCTTCACATAACTCTAGTGCAAAGGTATTTCCTATCCGAATCTAACATATCATCAATAATCATCACAGCATTTACTTTTCTGTGTATCATATTTGGGCCTACCACAAGGGCACTAACTGGTGTAAGATCCTTATAAATTAACCACGCCCTCCAGCCGGAGTGCACATGCGCAGAGGGCCCATTTACCGTGAGGGTACTACTCCCCCCCGGTAAACCCCCGTATGCTCTATTATCTCCATAAAGGGGGCCTTTGCAGTTCTGCGCCGTTTACTGGCGCCATTGTGCACGTGCGGGGTGGCCAACCAGCCTAGAGACAGCGTGACTCCCCCCTCCCCCGCACCCATCCAGCCAACCGGCTGTAGCTGCCCCTGGAGTTCTAGGAGAGACAACTTGTCCCTCCCACTTGGGCGACCCCATTCAAGAATGGCACCCCCCTCTCAGGACCTTAATTTACTGCTCACCAATCATGTCCTTACCGCCACAGGCCAGCATAGTTGACCGACTATCTGCCCCCCCCCCCCCAAATTGCTAACTGGAAGGTCATATCTTGCCTCTGAAGCCCCCAACTATGCCAGCAGATTTTCTAACAGGATTTCTTTACCTACCTTAGACAAGTAGACACCCACTGTCTTTTAAGAAGCACAGCTCCCCCCCTGATACACCTGTGGGCGATCGTCTGTAAATGAGGAGACCTAAACAACCTCTCTATCTTATTGTTGATCCTCCTCACTGGGTGATTAAAAGCCTTCACAGACTCTCCCCCCCTCCATTGAAATCTGGGTACCATCTGTGACCATACTATGGTGACAGTCTGACCAACGCAGCCGAAGGATCTGGCTGACGCACAGGAGATCTGAGGACAGGACTTCTGGATCTTGAGGATGTTGTTGAGGAGCCAGAAGACTGTGAAGTGGAATGACGAGAAGCTGACTCCGTAACCATGATCACAGAGTTCCTCGACGACGATCGAGCTCCTTCTGAATGTCTCGACGTCGAGCGTTCTGGCGTCATATGTCTTTCTCTCGACGCCGAATGCTTTCGGGGAGTCGGCGGAGCCATCAATCTCGACCTCAAATGCCTCGACGGCGATCGATGCGAGGATCTACAGTCTCTCGATGCCGAACGGCGATGAGCAGCAGTCGACAGGTTCCTCTCCCTCGACGTCGAATGTCTGTGCGACGACGGCGGAGGGGTATTGGTCACCCTCGACGCCGAGCGTCGACGAAACGTCGACGGAGACTGCCTCCTCAGCGCCGATCGATGTTTTGTTGTCGACGGCGGAGGGGTCTTGGTCCTCGACGCCGAACGTCGTTTCTTAGACGACGGCGGAGGGGTCACACTTCTCGACGCCGGCCGTCGCCTGGATGACGACGGCGGAGGAGTGACCTTCCTCGGTGCCGATCGTCGCCGGGTTGACGACGGCAGAGGGGCTTTGGATCTCGAAGCCGACCGTCGCCCGGTTGACGCCGACGGAGGAATGACCTCCCTCGAAGGGGATTTTGACGACGGAGCTGGATCCTTCGACATCGACGACGTACCTGGTCTTCTTTTCGACGGCGAGCCCGCCGTCGACTGTAGTTCAGAAGATAAATGACCCACCGGTGGCTCTTTCCTCAGCGCCAAGCCTGACGCTGAAGCTGAAGGGTGCGAAGACTTTTTTTTCGAAGATGTTCTAGCCTTCTTGGAGCCCTTCTTCACCGGAGACCATCCTCTGGATGACCTGTGAGCCAGGCCATAAATGTGAATTCTCTCCCTGTCTTTGAGAGTTCTTCCTGACAGGTGCTTGCAGTGAGGACAGGTGCCTGAGGCAGACACAGGATACAAACGTCGTGGTTGTCTGATTTTGCTTTCTTGTTGCCACAAGAAGGACATTTGTCAAAAAGTGAAGGCATTTTCAGCTGAAAATGCTCACCAAACTGACTTATAAAGACAGTTTCTTACTTGACTAGATGTAAAATGTCAAAGTAAGTAGAAAAAGTTGTTAAATGAAGTAATTTTCTGTCAGAAAACAGAAATTATTGGAGCTGTGTTACCAGGATCCTTCCTGAAGGAGCCGGAAAGAACAACTGACCTAACTGTCACCCCTGAGGCATGACGGGATACTGGGGGTCATGAGTGCCTTAAAGGCACGGTGTCAGTTTTTGTATTACATACAGCTACAGGTTAGCTTTTCAGTCTTTTTAGACTGTGTGTTTGCAATGCAGCCTGGGAGCTTTCTATGCTTTCAGTGAGTTATAAGAATTTCTACTGCTGTCTAAGCATTAAAACAGTTTCTAAACAATCTTTGGTGTTGTTTCTCATGTTTCTAATGCAGATTATTCATGTATGGTGGAAATTCTTCACAGCATATTTCAGCTCTTATGTGATTTGGCTGCTATTGCATATTTTTATATATATATATATATATATATATATATATATACATATATATATATGAACGCTCCAAATGCACCATTCACGAGTCACTCCTGCAGCGGGTGCCGTTTTTCGCGGTGGTGCACCGCGATACAAAATGACTGCTCCACTTGCCCCAAAATATCCCAGCCGGGATTCCAAGCAAATAAGGCACTCACGGAGTCTATGAGATCTCAGCGGTGGTTATTTATTAAACAGACGCGTTTCGGGAGAACGCTCCCTTCGTCAGTGTTTCACAGAAAAACGCGCGTAGCAGCAGCATGTTATAGCATTTCATTTCCGTCAAGGCGGGCATAAACATAAACATAGGACAACCTGCGCATCTCAATCATGAGCGCCATCTTGTAATGTCTAATGCGCTCATTTGCCAAAGGTGAGTGTGTGAGTTCATTAAACGTTCAACCTTATTGAATGAAAGTTGTAATTCATCCTATTCAATATTGATGGCCATGGGGTCTACTGATAATTCGCATGAACGCGAATAATTTAAACGCTCAAATGCGTATATAATGACCCTCAAAATCGAGGGATCTCAAATTGCCGCCGTGAATCGGCATAGGCAGAAAACAAGCTGCCCTTTATTTACAAGCACCAGTGCGGTGCATATTGACTGCAGACCAACTGGTCTGTCTGTCGAAATCTTGCCGTGGATCGGCATCGCAGCCTATATGGCTGCTCAATCTCTCAGTATGCCTCATGGCCATTATTCCACATATTTTAAAAGAAACATAGGCAGGTTGAACAATGCTACACACACATCATCAATTATGAACGGTACCAAAGCTTCAATCATCAGAACAGGTTTCAAGACTGTTGCATAATATCACTCAATTATCAAATTGACAAAGCAGCAATCAAAATCAAAATTGAAGATAAGGTCAGAATCAAAGTCACAGACAACAGAGTTAATCCATACCATACCGTGAACCAAAACATGTCAATTTGCTCTAATGACATTGTTTCAAAAGCATATATTACAGCAAAAAATGATGATCTCTTCTCCTCTAACCAAGGTGTGTTGATAACTCCTCCCCCATATTAAGCCCCCCTGGGGCCTTTGTTTCCATATCTAATATGTGGCGAGATTCCAACCTTCTGAGCATCTGTAGCTTATTTCCTCCTCTGGGATTATCCGCTATATAATCCACACAGAAGAATCTAAGTAAATCCCTATTGCTGTTATGCTTGATAGCGAAGTGACGCGCGACTGGATAAGAAAAATCCTTATTCGCGATCGCTCGCATATGTTCGAGTACTCGCAGTTTGACCGGATTGATTGTGCTGCCAACATATCTGAGTTGGCATGGACAAACCAAACAGTAAACTGCGTGGTCCGTGTGGCAGGACATAAACTTCTGTATTCTTTTTCCCCCTTTGACACCTCTTACCTCGTATGACAATGTGCGCCTACTAAAGGCGCAGGCCTTACATTTGCCACACGGGAAGAAGCCTTTAGTTTCATTAAGGGTCCCCGAACTCTTTTTCGTAGAGCTAAGGTGGCTATGGATCAGATGGTCTCGTATACTTCTGGCCTTGCCAAAAGTAATCAAAGGAACAACTGGCAAATCTGGTCCAACTATTTGATCAGTTTTTAAAATATGCCAGTGTTTCTGCATAATTGCTCTCAATTGCCAGGAATTAGCTGAGTAAGGGGTTATCATCCGAAACTGATTTGCCATATTTGACTTGGTTTTAGTCTTGGGTTCAAAAAGAGAGCGTCTTGAGAGTCCTCTGACTCGATCAAGTGCACTGTTTAGGAGGTTGCGGTTGTATCCTCTTTCAGAGAATCTTTCGATGCTCTCTCGTGCAGACTTTTCAAAATCACTGTCCAAAGTACAGTTGCGTTTCAGCCTGAGTAGCTCCCCATAAGGGATACTTTTCACTAATTTTTCAGGGTGACTACTTGTGGCGTGTAAAACGCTATTTCCCGCAGTTGGCTTGCGGTATAAGGAGGTGCAAATTTTGTTATCTCTTATGGTGACCAGTAGGTCTAAATAACTGACCTGCTCCTTGTTAATCTCCCCTGAGAATCTCAGATTGCACTCATTGTTATTGAGTAATTGCACATACTGTTTGGCTTCTTCTGGAGACCCATCCCAGACGAGGAACAGGTCGTCAATGTACCTGTACCAAGCAATGACCTTCCTGTTGGAACTCTCATGCTGTGGGGCCCAGGCTACCTGCTCCTCCCACCAGCCCACGAACAAGTTCGCGTAGCTGGGTATTTGTGATATCCCCGGGATCGGGCTATCACGTTGACACTTAACTATGTTTAATATGTCAGAACGCAAAGGAGCGGCAGTGGATATATTTAAAAACAAAAATCCTGACATTTCGAAATCTCCGGATAAAAAGATTACGGAAGTTACCAATGCTTTGACCGCACAGTACAGGAAGTTGGAAAAGCTTTATGAGAGGGAGTTGCGTAAGTGGTGGGAAGGGACATCGCTGCAGGGATACATAGAGGTGCAAAGGGTACCAAGGGGACTCCGCATCTTTACCGTCCCGGCCTATGAGAACCCTGATCCCCTCCTACTAGAGACCTGGGCTTCACACATTGCATTCTCATGCAAAGGAATGCTGGAAATCTTGGTCCAATTCGCATGGAGCGACCGGGAAAAGGTCATTAAGGAGATCGAGGAATTGGAAGAAGAACTTTCCAAGAATCCAGACAAAGGAGAACAAGAACGACTACGGGCTGCCATGAAAACAAGACTGGGCAAATACGAGACTAAGATCAAAATGAGGAAACAGGAGAAATTTGAACGAGACGAACGTGATTACATGATGGGAAGGGTTCTCACCTTCTCCAAAAAGTACGATCAACCGCGTAAAGATCTGGCGAAGAAAAAACAATCACCAGGAGTGTCCACTGAGGGAAGGGTGGAAACCTCCGACTCGGACGTCACTGCTAGTGAGGCATCAGGTGATGAAGCGGCTGGCACCTCCGTCACGACATTGGAGACTCCTTTTCAACGGGAGTTTGGAGTGATAAGAGAGAGCTGGCTGAGGGGCGGCAAAAACAAACCCCCGGAAGACACAGACAAACGAGACGAGGCGGCTGGAAGGGGAAGAGGCAGAGGAAAACCCAACCCAACGATGAGAGTGACAAGAAGCCAACGCAGAGGGAGATGGTAACCGAAACTAACCATCTCACCATTGTGAACCTTTCTGAACGGGTATTAACAGCAGCAGAAGAGTCTGTCCTGAAACTGGGGCTGACATTCTGCCCCAACGCAAACTTTGAGTACACTCAGACTAGAGTAGATCTCTATAAATTCGTTCGGAAGGTCAAACTCCATAAATTCTTCAAAACCAAACCGACGGCCCTGGAAACTAAACATCTGAGACAAAATAAGAAAAACACAGATCTCCTGACGGTCAATGATTTGACTGCGTGTGAAGTGCTGCAGAACCTCCGTGCTGAAGGAAACAATGAAGTCAATGAAACCACACACACACTGACACAGAGACTGTCTAACGTTGATGTTATGCAAGAGGCTCCAAAAAGTGGATTTAAACAACCATCTAAATTTGTTCCTCAGACAGCTGTGGATGCGATAGACATCTTCTCGGACACAGTTGTCAAGGATTTGATGAAATTGAGAACTAAGCAGGTCCATCGACCCAAATCCTTTAATATCTCGAAGGAACAGAGGCTGGCAATAACGACCCTATCCAAGGATCAAACCATCATATGTAAACCCTCGGATAAGGGAGGCAACATCGTGATTATGACGAAGGACCAGTACATAACGGAGGCAATGCGGCAATTGCAAGATGGGAACTGCTATGCAAAAATAACAAGAAAAGAGTACGCTGAAAGCATAGAGAAATTACATGACACTTTGAAACATTGGCATGGGAAACAAATGTTAGATTTGGAAGAATATTTGTTTCTGAAAACACCACATCCTATCTTACCCACATTCTACCACCTTCCCAAGGTCCATAAATGCATCACTAATCCGCCGGGCAGACCCATCATTTCGTCCATCGGTGGCCTAACGGAAAATCTGTCCAAATTCCTTGACCATTACCTGTTTGAATTTGTGATCTCACTTAAGTCATATGTAAGAGACACGTCTGACTTTATTGAGAAAATTGAAGCAATAGAGTGGCAGTCAACCTATACACTCATGACTCTCGACATCACAAGCCTGTATACGGTTATCGATCACGAGCAAGGCCTATCTGCTGTAAAATATTTTCTGGATAAGAAATCGTTAAAATTTGCGATGCACAACAAAATGCTATTGAATCTTATCCAATTTTGTTTGTATTTTAACATCTTTACATTTCAGGATCAGATATTTAAACAACTATCTGGTACAGCGATGGGTTCCTGCTTCGCCCCCAGCTACGCGAACTTGTTCGTGGGCTGGTGGGAGGAGCAGGTAGCCTGGGCCCCACAGCATGAGAGTTCCAACAGGAAGGTCATTGCTTGGTACAGGTACATTGACGACCTGTTCCTCGTCTGGGATGGGTCTCCAGAAGAAGCCAAACAGTATGTGCAATTACTCAATAACAATGAGTGCAATCTGAGATTCTCAGGGGAGATTAACAAGGAGCAGGTCAGTTATTTAGACCTACTGGTCACCATAAGAGATAACAAAATTTGCACCTCCTTATACCGCAAGCCAACTGCGGGAAATAGCGTTTTACACGCCACAAGTAGTCACCCTGAAAAATTAGTGAAAAGTATCCCTTATGGGGAGCTACTCAGGCTGAAACGCAACTGTACTTTGGACAGTGATTTTGAAAAGTCTGCACGAGAGAGCATCGAAAGATTCTCTGAAAGAGGATACAACCGCAACCTCCTAAACAGTGCACTTGATCGAGTCAGAGGACTCTCAAGACGCTCTCTTTTTGAACCCAAGACTAAAACCAAGTCAAATATGGCAAATCAGTTTCGGATGATAACCCCTTACTCAGCTAATTCCTGGCAATTGAGAGCAATTATGCAGAAACACTGGCATATTTTAAAAACTGATCAAATAGTTGGACCAGATTTGCCAGTTGTTCCTTTGATTACTTTTGGCAAGGCCAGAAGTATACGAGACCATCTGATCCATAGCCACCTTAGCTCTACGAAAAAGAGTTCGGGGACCCTTAATGAAACTAAAGGCTTCTTCCCGTGTGGCAAATGTAAGGCCTGCGCCTTTAGTAGGCGCACATTGTCATACGAGGTAAGAGGTGTCAAAGGGGGAAAAAGAATACAGAAGTTTATGTCCTGCCACACGGACCACGCAGTTTACTGTTTGGTTTGTCCATGCCAACTCAGATATGTTGGCAGCACAATCAATCCGGTCAAACTGCGAGTACTCGAACATATGCGAGCGATCGCGAATAAGGATTTTTCTTATCCAGTCGCGCGTCACTTCGCTATCAAGCATAACAGCAATAGGGATTTACTTAGATTCTTCTGTGTGGATTATATAGCGGATAATCCCAGAGGAGGAAATAAGCTACAGATGCTCAGAAGGTTGGAATCTCGCCACATATTAGATATGGAAACAAAGGCCCCAGGGGGGCTTAATATGGGGGAGGAGTTATCAACACACCTTGGTTAGAGGAGAAGAGATCATCATTTTTTGCTGTAATATATGCTTTTGAAACAATGTCATTAGAGCAAATTGACATGTTTTGGTTCACGGTATGGTATGGATTAACTCTGTTGTCTGTGACTTTGATTCTGACCTTATCTTCAATTTTGATTTTGATTGCTGCTTTGTCAATTTGATAATTGAGTGATATTATGCAACAGTCTTGAAACCTGTTCTGATGATTGAAGCTTTGGTACCGTTCATAATTGATGATGTGTGTGTAGCATTGTTCAACCTGCCTATGTTTCTTTTAAAATATGTGGAATAATGGCCATGAGGCATACTGAGAGATTGAGCAGCCATATAGGCTGCGATGCCGATCCACGGCAAGATTTCGACAGACAGACCAGTTGGTCTGCAGTCAATATGCACCGCACTGGTGCTTGTAAATAAAGGGCAGCTTGTTTTCTGCCTATGCCGATTCACGGCGGCAATTTGAGATCCCTCGATTTTGAGGGTCATTATATACGCATTTGAGCGTTTAAATTATTCGCGTTCATGCGAATTATCAGTAGACCCCATGGCCATCAATATTGAATAGGATGAATTACAACTTTCATTCAATAAGGTTGAACGTTTAATGAACTCACACACTCACCTTTGGCAAATGAGCGCATTAGACATTACAAGATGGCGCTCATGATTGAGATGCGCAGGTTGTCCTATGTTTATGTTTATGCCCGCCTTGACGGAAATGAAATGCTATAACATGCTGCTGCTACGCGCGTTTTTCTGTGAAACACTGACGAAGGGAGCGTTCTCCCGAAACGCGTCTGTTTAATAAATAACCACCGCTGAGATCTCATAGACTCCGTGAGTGCCTTATTTGCTTGGAATCCCGGCTGGGATATTTTGGGGCAAGTGGAGCAGTCACATATATATATATATATATATATATATATATATATGTATTTATATATATATGAGTATATATATATGTGGGGCACATATAATATAGTGTTTCCGGGGTCCCGCGCATGGGTGGGAATATTCTAATGCTTATGACTATTGATGAGGATCCCCTGGAAGAGAATTGAGCGTGAGGCGTTAGCCTGTTCCTTGGCGATCAACCGTTTCAGATTCTACCTATGGGGTTTACCGTTTTTGGTGAGGACTGATCACAAGCCGCTGGTCCTCATGTTTTTTTCAGAAATGTTCAAAGTACCTCTCTCAGAATAAAAAGATGAGTTGAAGGACTTTGGGTGTATACATTCAAAGTTGAGTATTTGCCTGGTCTCAAGAATATACCAGCTGATTTTCTTTCAAGAATGCCCTCAGACAAAGTTATTTCAACAATTCTGATTGTTCTGTTTGCTGGGTGAAGGAATTGGCTCTAAATAGAGCTGAATGGGAAGCTAGCTCTGTGAGCGATGAATCTAGGAAACCTGTAATGGAGGTTGTAGTCAATGGGTGGCCTGCAATTAATGAGGTTCCCCTTTGTGCTAAAGGGTTATGGAATGTACGTGAGGAACTGAACATTGTGGATGGGGAGCTTTTTCATGGCCAAAGATTGGTTCCTCCTTGTTTAATGAGAGAAAAAATTATCAATTTGGTGCATGAGGGTCATCTCGGATGCAGTTTAATAAAGAACATGGTTAGAGAATCTTATTGGTGGCCTGAAGTTGATCGCCAAGTTGAAGAGATTGTAAGAGATTGTACCATTTGTACCATTTGTGCTGGGAATGATAAATCGAGGAAAGTGAATGCTGCACCACTTTCTCCTGTTACTTTACCAGAACGCCCTTGGTCCGAATTGGCTGTTGATATTGTTGGACCTTTTGACACTTTGTCTCCCACTGAGAGGTTTGTGGTTGTCCTAGTCGATTATACCTCCAAATGGGTTTCAGCTTGTTGCATGAGCTCAGTTGTTATGAGTTCCTTAGGGATGCTTTTACTAGTTAGGACGTACCCGATATTTTGGTTTCTGATAATGGGGTGCAGTTCACCTCTCAGGACGTGGTGAGTTTTTTAAAAGTCCTCCCTATTACCCATCACCGCACTGCTCTTTATGCACCACAAGCTAATGGCTTAGTAGAGAGCATGAATAGACTTCTAAGGGCTGCTGTTCAAACTGTCATTGAAACTAGATCTCCTTTAAAGTGCATTCTTAGAGAAAAATTGTGTGACTGGTTGCTCACTGTTTAGAAAACTCAAGGGTAGAGCAGCTGGTTCCAAACTCAACCCCGTGTGGCTGAGTGTAAAAGATAGGGGTAACTAGGTAGATGATTGGAGAGTGCTCAAGTACCAAGATAATTACAAACAGGTTTGATGCCAAGATGGGAGTACATAAGTGTGTTTGGAAGATAGGTGATCTTGTTTTTGTTAAAAAAGCTGTCTGGTCTCCCAAAGGTGTGTCTAAATTATTTGGTCCCAAGCGCATCATCAAGGTTATGAGAAATGTTGTCATGCTCAGTGGTGGTGATGTTTGAAGCATGTCACTTTTGTCAAAGTGAGGGAGGATGGTAATGATAATAGTCATTTCCAGTGTGCTGACGGGAAGTCCCTGGTTGACCCGCCTTCTCGTGATAAGAGGGTGAGGAGGTTGCCATCTTATCTTCATGATTATATTTTAAAGTAATGGGATAATTTTCTTCAATGTTTGTGCTCATTTATGTTTTCTGTTCTCATGTTTAGCCTTTTGGGCGGTCAGACATTTCAAGTTTTTTCTATGGGGTGTGAGGTTCACGATACGGACGGATCACAAGCCCCTCATATATGTATTTTAGGTGAAAGGCCTGGAAAATTGCACCCCACGCATCAGCAGGTGGATTCTGGGATTAGAACATTATAATTTCAAAGTCGAACACGTGCCAGGCAAAGAAAATATAATTGCAGATTTCCTCTCGAGATCACCGTTACCAGAGGAGGAAGAAACTGAGGAGGCTCTAGACAGCCCAATAATGATGATGAATTTTCCTGCCATCACAGAGAAAGAGTGGGAAGACAGTATGAGGGAAGATAAAGAACTTAAGGTGCTAATGGAACAGATCAAGAAAGGATGGCCTAACAAGAAAAGGGATGTTGAAGCAGAACTAGAAGAGTTCTGGGAAGTACGGAATGAATTGAGTGCCATTGGAGGAAAAGTGTACCGAAATAATAGAGTAATTCCGCCCAGAGAATTACGGAAGAGAGTCATAGACTTGGCGCACGAAGGTCACCTTGGGTGTAGTGCCACTAAAGCTAGAGTGAGAACGAATTTTTGGTTTCCCAAGATGGACAACATGACGGAGGAAGCTGTGAAGGAATGTGGGGCATGCGCTAAGAGTGACAAGTCTAAAACTATACACAAGTCTCCACTTTCTCCAGTAGGTGTTCCGACCAAGCCATGGAGCAAATTGGCATTAGACATCATTGGACCTATGCAAAATCTTGGTGTGCAAAAAAAGTTCATGTTGGTTCTAATTGACTACACCTCTCACTGGGTGAAACAAAAATTTGTGCACAACATCAACACCAGATCAGTGATCCAATTCCTTAAAGAAGTGTTTTGTGAAGAAGGTATACCCTCCACATTAGTTACTGACAATGGTGTACAATTCACCTACGAGGAAATGCAGAGTTTTCTAGAGATTTCAGGCATCAGACATGAGACCACAGCTCTTTATTGCCCCAAAGCTAATGGCATGGTGGAGAGAGCAAATAGGGTCATCAAAGAGAATATCCAGCTGGCCACGGTGAATGGACAAGATGTTGAGAATTGTTTGAGGGAATGTCTGTGGGCTTACCACACGTCACCCAATAAAATAACTGGGGTCTCTCCTTTTGTGTCTTTACGTGGAAGGGAGCCTAGTACCAAGTTTAACCCCTGTTGGTTAAATGGGGGCGATGTCAGGGATGTAGATTGGGAGGAGGTAGGAGAGAAAGTTAAACAACATCAAATTAAGTACAAACAGTGGTACGATAGGAAACATGGTGTGAAGTTTCAAAGGTGGAAAGTGGGGGACATGGCGCAAGCCAGAAGGAACAATAAATTGGGAACTGACATCAGCAAGTTCTACTCCCCCAGCAGGATTGTCAAAGTGTTAAAAAATGTTGTACAGTTTGAAAATGGTCAATGGTGGAGTTTTGACAACATTGTAAAAGTGCAACCATAACCCTTTCTTTGCAGGAGCACTTTGTTATCCCCTTCGGGGAGCCGACCATGGTGTTGTGAACTCTTACCTGTATACGCCCCGTGGGTACTCATTATAAGGAAGGGAGATGTGTTACAACCTGTTGGTTCATTCCGTCCACCCCTGCTCCCTGACCCCTGTTGGGTTCTCCCGCTGTGAAGCTTGTTATAGAATGTTCAGGTGTTCTCCAGTGAGGAGAGTGGATGGCCAATAAATGAGTCGTACTTTTCTCCAGCTGTGTCCTGTTTCTTTTAGTACTACTCTACTTCCAACAGTACCTTATTGCCTTTCTTTTTCTTTTTCTCACCTTCCTCTTTTTTATTTTCCTTCTTTTCATTAATATTGTAAAGGGAAGATGTGTTGTAACTTCCTCTTTAATGTTGGATACTCTGTAGGGAATGTTAAGTGCATCAGCAGAATGTTGATGGAGATCCCTGACCACAGTGTCAGTTATGTTGGGACTGCTGCTGGTGTAGGCTGGTGGGTGTGAAGAAACCTACTCTTCAAGATTTACTGCGTGTCTTTCGTTTCACTAAAATGCAACACCTATTGCATTGCAATGCTTGTTTGAACTGTTGCGGAGTCTTTTTGTGGAGTTTTCACAGTGTTACTGTATGAGTGATTGCACAAATACTTTACACATTGCCTTCGAAGTTAAGCCTGCCAGCTCTGTGCCAAGGTACCAGAGGGTGAGCATAGGATCATTTAGGTTCTGGTGTGACTTACCCTGACAAGGATTGTGGTCACTACGGGGAGCATACCTCTGCCAACTAAATACCCAATTTTGAACAAACAGCATTTGTTTTTCATTATTAGTAATGAACTTCTGTGCTTCTAAAACCTGCATACACAATCTATGTAAACATGTTCAACTCCTTTTTTAAAATAGCTCATCTTTTTAATTTTGCAGTTTGTATTTTGTGGATGTGGGGGTTTGAAAAAATGCGGTATCATTTGCACAAAGCTAACCCTCCCTGGGGAAGTCCTCTGAGATAGTTAATAGTGCCTAGGGCCGCTGTGGTGTTTTGCATTTCATGAAGTTGAATTAAAAACAGCGCTGGCAGTCAAGATTTGAAGCTGCCTTAACAGCTGCTCCTACATTAGGGTGAATAAGAAATACAACAATTTTTTCACATTACTATTGCGAGGATGAGTAGCCTTCTTTATTCCAGAAGAAAAAACATAGCCTGACAAGGTCGGGTACATCATGGGTGGTTGAAAGCATGTGGTGTTATGATCACCAACAGCTTGAAGCATGCACAAGGACTTGAAGTAGGCCCAATTAATCAATCTGAAGGAGGACCCAGGAGCGGATATCCCATCACCACAGACAGAATGTGTTAACACACTGATGACCAGGTCCACACCTAATGTTACAGGGAAAGCAGGACCATGAAACAGAGGCAACTGATAGTCCAACCAATGAACAGGGAGGTAGAAGCTGGCTAAGGAGAGGTGTGGCGCCGCGGCCAGGGCGACTGACACTGGAATCTGGGGATCACGGTTCGATCCCCGGCTCCGGCGGCAGGTTAGCCCAGCACCATGTGACTCTGGGCAATAGCTCGCTTAATCTTCCCGACGGCCCCCAGCGCCTAGAGACCCTTACGGGTGATTGTGCGCTTTACAAATGTGGATTATTATTATTATTATTATTATTGAGTCATGAGAATAGCCCAGATGCGACTGCTTCAAGCAGCACTCGTTTGAACCATTCCCCTGCCCAAGTTCCAGCATGTGACAAGCCAAAGTATGCAATTCATGGCGCGTATAAAGGGAGGAAAAAACACCAACCCTGGGTTTTAAGTTAGCTGGGTCCTGCTGGTGCTGTTCTAAAATATTTACAACAAGGGGTGGTGAGGGACAGAGTCTCTGAATTAAGCAGAATACTCTCACCCAGTCAAGAGATCAGGGCTAGATCCAACACTGTTTTTTAGCTCATTGCACCATCCCAGTTTCAGAACCTGGCTGTATGCAAATTAGTCTGTCCCTGGCCCAGTGCATCATGGGAACAGGGCAGACCAGACTACAAAAGCCAATTCTTACACTGGGAAGGAAACAAGCTTCCGGGGACCGGTTTCTGGCATTACAGCCGTCTTCGGCCCGGCTTGCTTGAATCCTGATGGTGCAATGAGCAAGGGACTCATGTCTGAGTATGCCCTTCTACGCTTAGGGTGGACAAAAATATTTACAACAAGGGGTGGTGAGGGACAGAGTCTCTGAATTAAGCAGAATACTCTCACCTAGTCAAGAGATCAGGGCTAGATCCAACACCGTTTTTTAGCTCATTGCACCATCCCAGTTTCAGAACCTGGCTGTATGCAAATTAGTCTGTCCCTGGCCCAGTGCATCATGGGAACAGGGCAGACCAGACTACAAAAGCCAATTCTTACACTGGCAAGGAAACAAGCTTCCGGGGACCGGTTTCTGGCATTACAGCCGTCTTCGGCCCGGCTTGCTTGAATCCTGATGGTGCAATGAGCAAGGGACTCATGTCTGAGTATGCCCTTCCACGCTTAGGGTGGACAAAAATATTTACAACAAGGGGTGGTGAGGGACAGAGTCTCTGAATTAAGCAGAATACTCTCACCCAGTCAAGAGATCAGGGCTAGATCCAACACCGTTTTTTAGCTCATTGCACCATCCCAGTTTCAGAACCTGGCTGTATGCAAATTAGTCTGTCCCTGGCCCAGTGCATCATGGGAACAGGGCAGACCAGACTACAAAAGCCAATTCTTACACTGGGAAGGAAACAAGCTTCCGGGGACCGGTTTCTGGCATTACAGCCGTCTTCGGCCCGGCTTGCTTGAATCCTGATGGTGCAATGAGCAAGGGACTCATGTCTGAGTATGCCCTTCCACGCTTAGGGTGGACAAAAATATTTACAACAAGGGGTGGTGAGGGACAGAGTCTCTGAATTAAGCAGAATACTCTCACCCAGTCAAGAGATCAGGGCTAGATCCAACACCGTTTTTTAGCTCATTGCACCATCCCAGTTTCAGAACCTGGCTGTATGCAAATTAGTCTGTCCCTGGCCCAGTGCATCATGGGAACAGGGCAGACCAGACTACAAAAGCCAATTCTTACACTGGGAAGGAAACAAGCTTCCGGGGACCGGTTTCTGGCATTACAGCCGTCTTCGGCCCGGCTTGCTTGAATCCTGATGGTGCAATGAGCAAGGGACTCATGTCTGAGTATGCCCTTCCACGCTTAGGGTGGACAAAAATATTTACAACAAGGGGTGGTGAGGGACAGAGTCTCTGAATTAAGCAGAATACTCTCACCCAGTCAAGAGATCAGGGCTAGATCCAACACCGTTTTTTAGCTCATTGCACCATCCCAGTTTCAGAACCTGGCTGTATGCAAATTAGTCTGTCCCTGGCCCAGTGCATCATGGGAACAGGGCAGACCAGACTACAAAAGCCAATTCTTACACTGGGAAGGAAACAAGCTTCCGGGGACCGGTTTCTGGCATTACAGCCGTCTTCGGCCCGGCTTGCTTGAATCCTGATGGTGCAATGAGCAAGGGACTCATGTCTGAGTATGCCCTTCCACGCTTAGGGTGGACAAAAATATTTACAACAAGGGGTGGTGAGGGACAGAGTCTCTGAATTAAGCAGAATACTCTCACCCAGTCAAGAGATCAGGGCTAGATCCAACACCGTTTTTTAGCTCATTGCACCATCCCAGTTTCAGAACCTGGCTGTATGCAAATTAGTCTGTCCCTGGCCCAGTGCATCATGGGAACAGGGCAGACCAGACTACAAAAGCCAATTCTTACACTGGGAAGGAAACAAGCTTCCGGGGACCGGTTTCTGGCATTACAGCCGTCTTCGGCCCGGCTTGCTTGAATCCTGATGGTGCAATGAGCAAGGGACTCATGTCTGAGTATGCCCTTCCACGCTTAGGGTGGACAAAAATATTTACAACAAGGGGTGGTGAGGGACAGAGTCTCTGAATTAAGCAGAATACTCTCACCTAGTCAAGAGATCAGGGCTAGATCCAACACCGTTTTTTAGCTCATTGCACCATCCCAGTTTCAGAACCTGGCTGTATGCAAATTAGTCTGTCCCTGGCCCAGTGCATCATGGGAACAGGGCAGACCAGACTACAAAAGCCAATTCTTATACTGGCAAGGAAACAAGCTTCCGGGGACCGGTTTCTGGCATTACAGCCGTCTTCGGCCCGGCTTGCTTGAATCCTGATGGTGCAATGAGCAAGGGACTCATGTCTGAGTATGCCCTTCCAAGCTTAGGGTGGACAAAAATATTTACAACAAGGGGTGGTGAGGGACAGAGTCTCTGAATTAAGCAGAATACTCTCACCCAGTCAAGAGATCAGGGCTAGATCCAACACCGTTTTTTAGCTCATTGCACCATCCCAGTTTCAGAACCTGGCTGTATGCAAATTAGTCTGTCCCTGGCCCAGTGCATCATGGGAACAGGGCAGACCAGACTACAAAAGCCAATTCTTACAAAGGGAAGGAAACAAGCTTCCGGGGACCGGTTTCTGGCATTACAGCCGTCTTCGGCCCGGCTTGCTTGAATCCTGATGGTGCAATGAGCAAGGGACTCATGTCTGAGTATGCCCTTCCACGCTTAGGGTGGACAAAAATATTTACAACAAGGGGTGGTGAGGGACAGAGTCTCTGAATTAAGCAGAATACTCTCACCCAGTCAAGAGATCAGGGCTAGATCCAACACCGTTTTTTAGCTCATTGCACCATCCCAGTTTCAGAACCTGGCTGTATGCAAATTAGTCTGTCCCTGGCCCAGTGCATCATGGGAACAGGGCAGACCAGACTACAAAAGCCAATTCTTACACTGGGAAGGAAACAAGCTTCCGGGGACCGGTTTCTGGCATTACAGCCGTCTTCGGCCCGGCTTGCTTGAATCCTGATGGTGCAATGGGCAAGGGACTCATGTCTGAGTATGCCCTTCCACGCTTAGGGTGGACAAAAATATTTACAACAAGGGGTGGTGAGGGACAGAGTCTCTGAATTAAGCAGAATACTCTCACCCAGTCAAGAGATCAGGGCTAGATCCAACACCGTTTTTTAGCTCATTGCACCATCCCAGTTTCAGAACCTGGCTGTATGCAAATTAGTCTGTCCCTGGCCCAGTGCATCATGGGAACAGGGCAGACCAGACTACAAAAGCCAATTCTTACACTGGGAAGGAAACAAGCTTCCGGGGACCGGTTTCTGGCATTACAGCCGTCTTCGGCCCGGCTTGCTTGAATCCTGATGGTGCAATGAGCAAGGGACTCATGTCTGAGTATGCCCTTCCACGCTTAGGGTGGACAAAAATATTTACAACAAGGGGTGGTGAGGGACAGAGTCTCTGAATTAAGCAGAATACTCTCACCCAGTCAAGAGATCAGGGCTAGATCCAACACCGTTTTTTAGCTCATTGCACCATCCCAGTTTCAGAACCTGGCTGTATGCAAATTAGTCTGTCCCTGGCCCAGTGCATCATGGGAACAGGGCAGACCAGACTACAAAAGCCAATTCTTACACTGGGAAGGAAACAAGCTTCCGGGGACCGGTTTCTGGCATTACAGCCGTCTTCGGCCCGGCTTGCTTGAATCCTGATGGTGCAATGAGCAAGGGACTCATGTCTGAGTATGCCCTTCCACGCTTAGGGTGGACAAAAATATTTACAACAAGGGGTGGTGAGGGACAGAGTCTCTGAATTAAGCAGAATACTCTCACCCAGTCAAGAGATCAGGGCTAGATCCAACACCGTTTTTTAGCTCATTGCACCATCCCAGTTTCAGAACCTGGCTGTATGCAAATTAGTCTGTCCCTGGCCCAGTGCATCATGGGAACAGGGCAGACCAGACTACAAAAGCCAATTCTTACACTGGGAAGGAAACAAGCTTCCGGGGACCGGTTTCTGGCATTACAGCCGTCTTCGGCCCGGCTTGCTTGAATCCTGATGGTGCAATGAGCAAGGGACTCATGTCTGAGTATGCCCTTCCACGCTTAGGGTGGACAAAAATATTTACAACAAGGGGTGGTGAGGGACAGAGTCTCTGAATTAAGCAGAATACTCTCACCCAGTCAAGAGATCAGGGCTAGATCCAACACCGTTTTTTAGCTCATTGCACCATCCCAGTTTCAGAACCTGGCTGTATGCAAATTAGTCTGTCCCTGGCCCAGTGCATCATGGGAACAGGGCAGACCAGACTACAAAAGCCAATTCTTACACTGGGAAGGAAACAAGCTTCCGAGGACCGGTTTCTGGCATTACAGCCGTCTTCGGCCCGGCTTGCTTGAATCCTGATGGTGCAATGAGCAAGGGACTCATGTCTGAGTATGCCCTTCCACGCTTAGGGTGGACAAAAATATTTACAACAAGGGGTGGTGAGGGACAGAGTCTCTGAATTAAGCAGAATACTCTCACCCAGTCAAGAGATCAGGGCTAGATCCAACACCGTTTTTTAGCTCATTGCACCATCCCAGTTTCAGAACCTGGCTGTATGCAAATTAGTCTGTCCCTGGCCCAGTGCTTCATGGGAACAGGGCAGACCAGACTACAAAAGCCAATTCTTACACTGGGAAGGAAACAAGCTTCCGGGGACCGGTTTCTGGCATTACAGCCGTCTTCGGCCCGGCTTGCTTGAATCCTGATGGTGCAATGAGCAAGGGACTCATGTCTGAGTATGCCCTTCCACGCTTAGGGTGGACAAAAATATTTACAACAAGGGGTGGTGAGGGACAGAGTCTCTGAATTAAGCAGAATACTCTCACCCAGTCAAGAGATCAGGGCTAGATCCAACACCGTTTTTTAGCTCATTGCACCATCCCAGTTTCAGAACCTGGCTGTATGCAAATTAGTCTGTCCCTGGCCCAGTGCATCATGGGAACAGGGCAGACCAGACTACAAAAGCCAATTCTTACACTGGGAAGGAAACAAGCTTCCGGGGACCGGTTTCTGGCATTACAGCCGTCTTCGGCCCGGCTTGCTTGAATCCTGATGGTGCAATGGGCAAGGGACTCATGTCTGAGTATGCCCTTCCACGCTTAGGGTGGACAAAAATATTTACAACAAGGGGTGGTGAGGGACAGAGTCTCTGAATTAAGCAGAATACTCTCACCCAGTCAAGAGATCAGGGCTAGATCC
Organism: Lissotriton helveticus; assembly: GCF_964261635.1. NCBI lineage: Eukaryota > Metazoa > Chordata > Amphibia > Caudata > Salamandridae > Lissotriton > Lissotriton helveticus. The sequence goes on from NC_136065.1 coordinate 447,997,632, forward strand.
AACACCGTTTTTTAGCTCATTGCACCATCCCAGTTTCAGAACCTGGCTGTATGCAAATTAGTCTGTCCCTGGCCCAGTGCATCATGGGAACAGGGCAGACCAGACTACAAAAGCCAATTCTTACACTGGGAAGGAAACAAGCTTCCGGGGACCGGTTTCTGGCATTACAGCCGTCTTCGGCCCGGCTTGCTTGAATCCTGATGGTGCAATGAGCAAGGGACTCATGTCTGAGTATGCCCTTCCACGCTTAGGGTGGACAAAAATATTTACAACAAGGGGTGGTGAGGGACAGAGTCTCTGAATTAAGCAGAATACTCTCACCCAGTCAAGAGATCAGGGCTAGATCCAACACCGTTTTTTAGCTCATTGCACCATCCCAGTTTCAGAACCTGGCTGTATGCAAATTAGTCTGTCCCTGGCCCAGTGCATCATGGGAACAGGGCAGACCAGACTACAAAAGCCAATTCTTACACTGGGAAGGAAACAAGCTTCCGGGGACCGGTTTCTGGCATTACAGCCGTCTTCGGCCCGGCTTGCTTGAATCCTGATGGTGCAATGAGCAAGGGACTCATGTCTGAGTATGCCCTTCCACGCTTAGGGTGGACAAAAATATTTACAACAAGGGGTGGTGAGGGACAGAGTCTCTGAATTAAGCAGAATACTCTCACCCAGTCAAGAGATCAGGGCTAGATCCAACACCGTTTTTTAGCTCATTGCACCATCCCAGTTTCAGAACCTGGCTGTATGCAAATTAGTCTGTCCCTGGCCCAGTGCATCATGGAAACAGGGCAGACCAGACTACAAAAGCCAATTCTTACACTGGGAAGGAAACAAGCTTCCGGGGACCGGTTTCTGGCATTACAGCCGTCTTCGGCCCGGCTTGCTTGAATCCTGATGGTGCAATGAGCAAGGGACTCATGTCTGAGTATGCCCTTCCACGCTTAGGGTGGACAAAAATATTTACAACAAGGGGTGGTGAGGGACAGAGTCTCTGAATTAAGCAGAATACTCTCACCCAGTCAAGAGATCAGGGCTAGATCCAACACCGTTTTTTAGCTCATTGCACCATCCCAGTTTCAGAACCTGGCTGTATGCAAATTAGTCTGTCCCTGGCCCAGTGCATCATGGGAACAGGGCAGACCAGACTACAAAAGCCAATTCTTACACTGGGAAGGAAACAAGCTTCCGGGGACCGGTTTCTGGCATTACAGCCGTCTTCGGCCCGGCTTGCTTGAATCCTGATGGTGCAATGAGCAAGGGACTCATGTCTGAGTATGCCCTTCCACGCTTAGGGTGGACAAAAATATTTACAACAAGGGGTGGTGAGGGACAGAGTCTCTGAATTAAGCAGAATACTCTCACCCAGTCAAGAGATCAGGGCTAGATCCAACACCGTTTTTTAGCTCATTGCACCATCCCAGTTTCAGAACCTGGCTGTATGCAAATTAGTCTGTCCCTGGCCCAGTGCTTCATGGGAACAGGGCAGACCAGACTACAAAAGCCAATTCTTACACTGGGAAGGAAACAAGCTTCCGGGGACCGGTTTCTGGCATTACAGCCGTCTTCGGCCCGGCTTGCTTGAATCCTGATGGTGCAATGAGCAAGGGACTCATGTCTGAGTATGCCCTTCCACGCTTAGGGTGGACAAAAATATTTACAACAAGGGGTGGTGAGGGACAGAGTCTCTGAATTAAGCAGAATACTCTCACCCAGTCAAGAGATCAGGGCTAGATCCAACACCGTTTTTTAGCTCATTGCACCATCCCAGTTTCAGAACCTGGCTGTATGCAAATTAGTCTGTCCCTGGCCCAGTGCATCATGGGAACAGGGCAGACCAGACTACAAAAGCCAATTCTTACACTGGGAAGGAAACAAGCTTCCGGGGACCGGTTTCTGGCATTACAGCCGTCTTCGGCCCGGCTTGCTTGAATCCTGATGGTGCAATGGGCAAGGGACTCATGTCTGAGTATGCCCTTCCACGCTTAGGGTGGACAAAAATATTTACAACAAGGGGTGGTGAGGGACAGAGTCTCTGAATTAAGCAGAATACTCTCACCCAGTCAAGAGATCAGGGCTAGATCCAACACCGTTTTTTAGCTCATTGCACCATCCCAGTTTCAGAACCTGGCTGTATGCAAATTAGTCTGTCCCTGGCCCAGTGCATCATGGGAACAGGGCAGACCAGACTACAAAAGCCAATTCTTACACTGGGAAGGAAACAAGCTTCCGGGGACCGGTTTCTGGCATTACAGCCGTCTTCGGCCCGGCTTGCTTGAATCCTGATGGTGCAATGAGCAAGGGACTCATGTCTGAGTATGCCCTTCCACGCTTAGGGTGGACAAAAATATTTACAACAAGGGGTGGTGAGGGACAGAGTCTCTGAATTAAGCAGAATACTCTCACCCAGTCAAGAGATCAGGGCTAGATCCAACACCGTTTTTTAGCTCATTGCACCATCCCAGTTTCAGAACCTGGCTGTATGCAAATTAGTCTGTCCCTGGCCCAGTGCATCATGGGAACAGGGCAGACCAGACTACAAAAGCCAATTCTTACACTGGGAAGGAAACAAGCTTCCGGGGACCGGTTTCTGGCATTACAGCCGTCTTCGGCCCGGCTTGCTTGAATCCTGATGGTGCAATGAGCAAGGGACTCATGTCTGAGTATGCCCTTCCACGCTTAGGGTGGACAAAAATATTTACAACAAGGGGTGGTGAGGGACAGAGTCTCTGAATTAAGCAGAATACTCTCACCCAGTCAAGAGATCAGGGCTAGATCCAACACCGTTTTTTAGCTCATTGCACCATCCCAGTTTCAGAACCTGGCTGTATGCAAATTAGTCTGTCCCTGGCCCAGTGCATCATGGGAACAGGGCAGACCAGACTACAAAAGCCAATTCTTACACTGGGAAGGAAACAAGCTTCCGGGGACCGGTTTCTGGCATTACAGCCGTCTTCGGCCCGGCTTGCTTGAATCCTGATGGTGCAATGAGCAAGGGACTCATGTCTGAGTATGCCCTTCCACGCTTAGGGTGGACAAAAATATTTACAACAAGGGGTGGTGAGGGACAGAGTCTCTGAATTAAGCAGAATACTCTCACCCAGTCAAGAGATCAGGGCTAGATCCAACACCGTTTTTTAGCTCATTGCACCATCCCAGTTTCAGAACCTGGCTGTATGCAAATTAGTCTGTCCCTGGCCCAGTGCATCATGGGAACAGGGCAGACCAGACTACAAAAGCCAATTCTTACACTGGGAAGGAAACAAGCTTCCGGGGACCGGTTTCTGGCATTACAGCCGTCTTCGGCCCGGCTTGCTTGAATCCTGATGGTGCAATGAGCAAGGGACTCATGTCTGAGTATGCCCTTCCACGCTTAGGGTGGACAAAAATATTTACAACAAGGGGTGGTGAGGGACAGAGTCTCTGAATTAAGCAGAATACTCTCACCCAGTCAAGAGATCAGGGCTAGATCCAAAACCGTTTTTTAGCTCATTGCACCATCCCAGTTTCAGAACCTGGCTGTATGCAAATTAGTCTGTCCCTGGCCCAGTGCATCATGGGAACAGGGCAGACCAGACTACAAAAGCCAATTCTTACACTGGGAAGGAAACAAGCTTCCGGGGACCGGTTTCTGGCATTACAGCCGTCTTCGGCCCGGCTTGCTTGAATCCTGATGGTGCAATGAGCAAGGGACTCATGTCTGAGTATGCCCTTCCACGCTTAGGGTGGACAAAAATATTTACAACAAGGGGTGGTGAGGGACAGAGTCTCTGAATTAAGCAGAATACTCTCACCCAGTCAACAGATCAGGGCTAGATCCAACACCGTTTTTTAGCTCATTGCACCATCCCAGTTTCAGAACCTGGCTGTATGCAAATTAGTCTGTCCCTGGCCCAGTGCATCATGGGAACAGGGCAGACCAGACTACAAAAGCCAATTCTTACACTGGGAAGGAAACAAGCTTCCGGGGACCGGTTTCTGGCATTACAGCCGTCTTCGGCCCGGCTTGCTTGAATCCTGATGGTGCAATGAGCAAGGGACTCATGTCTGAGTATGCCCTTCCACGCTTAGGGTGGAAAAAAATATTTACAACAAGGGGTGGTGAGGGACAGAGTCTCTGAATTAAGCAGAATACTCTCACCCAGTCAAGAGATCAGGGCTAGATCCAACACCGTTTTTTAGCTCATTGCACCATCCCAGTTTCAGAACCTGGCTGTATGCAAATTAGTCTGTCCCTGGCCCAGTGCATCATGGGAACAGGGCAGACCAGACTACAAAAACCAATTCTTACACTGGCAAGGAAACAAGCTTCCGGGGACCGGTTTCTGGCATTACAGCCGTCTTCGGCCCGGCTTGCTTGAATCCTGATGGTGCAATGAGCAAGGGACTCATGTCTGAGTATGCCCTTCCACGCTTAGGGTGGACAAAAATATTTACAACAAGGGGTGGTGAGGGACAGAGTCTCTGAATTAAGCAGAATACTCTCACCCAGTCAAGAGATCAGGGCTAGATCCAACACCGTTTTTTAGCTCATTGCACCATCCCAGTTTCAGAACCTGGCTGTATGCAAATTAGTCTGTCCCTGGCCCAGTGCATCATGGGAACAGGGCAGACCAGACTACAAAAGCCAATTCTTACACTGGGAAGGAAACAAGCTTCCGGGGACCGGTTTCTGGCATTACAGCCGTCTTCGGCCCGGCTTGCTTGAATCCTGATGGTGCAATGAGCAAGGGACTCATGTCTGAGTATGCCCTTCCACGCTTAGGGTGGACACAAATATTTACAACAAGGGGTGGTGAGGGACAGAGTCTCTGAATTAAGCAGAATACTCTCACCCAGTCAAGAGATCAGGGCAAGATCCAACACCGTTTTTTAGCTCATTGCACCATCCCAGTTTCAGAACCTGGCTGTATGCAAATTAGTCTGTCCCTGGCCCAGTGCATCATGGGAACAGGGCAGACCAGACTACAAAAGCCAATTCTTACACTGGGAAGGAAACAAGCTTCCGGGGACCGGTTTCTGGCATTACAGCCGTCTTCGGCCCGGCTTGCTTGAATCCTGATGGTGCAATGAGCAAGGGACTCATGTCTGAGTATGCCCTTCCACGCTTAGGGTGGACAAAAATATTTACAACAAGGGGTGGTGAGGGACAGAGTCTCTGAATTAAGCAGAATACTCTCACCCAGTCAAGAGATCAGGGCTAGATCCAACACCGTTTTTTAGCTCATTGCACCATCCCAGTTTCAGAACCTGGCTGTATGCAAATTAGTCTGTCCCTGGCCCAGTGCATCATGGGAACAGGGCAGACCAGACTACAAAAGCCAATTCTTACACTGGGAAGGAAACAAGCTTCCGGGGACCGGTTTCTGGCATTACAGCCGTCTTCGGCCCGGCTTGCTTGAATCCTGATGGTGCAATGGGCAAGGGACTCATGTCTGAGTATGCCCTTCCACGCTTAGGGTGGACAAAAATATTTACAACAAGGGGTGGTGAGGGACAGAGTCTCTGAATTAAGCAGAATACTCTCACCCAGTCAAGAGATCAGGGCTAGATCCAACACCGTTTTTTAGCTCATTGCACCATCCCAGTTTCAGAACCTGGCTGTATGCAAATTAGTCTGTCCCTGGCCCAGTGCATCATGGGAACAGGGCAGACCAGACTACAAAACCCAATTCTTACACTGGGAAGGAAACAAGCTTCCGGGGACCGGTTTCTGGCATTACAGCCGTCTTCGGCCCGGCTTGCTTGAATCCTGATGGTGCAATGAGCAAGGGACTCATGTCTGAGTATGCCCTTCCACGCTTAGGGTGGACAAAAATATTTACAACAAGGGGTGGTGAGGGACAGAGTCTCTGAATTAAGCAGAATACTCTCACCCAGTCAAGAGATCAGGGCTAGATCCAACACCGTTTTTTAGCTCATTGCACCATCCCAGTTTCAGAACCTGGCTGTATGCAAATTAGTCTGTCCCTGGCCCAGTGCATCATGGGAACAGGGCAGACCAGACTACAAAAGCCAATTCTTACACTGGGAAGGAAACAAGCTTCCGGGGACCGGTTTCTGGCATTACAGCCGTCTTCGGCCCGGCTTGCTTGAATCCTGATGGTGCAATGAGCAAGGGACTCATGTCTGAGTATGCCCTTCCACGCTTAGGGTGGACAAAAATATTTACAACAAGGGGTGGTGAGGGACAGAGTCTCTGAATTAAGCAGAATACTCTCACCCAGTCAAGAGATCAGGGCTAGATCCAACATCGTTTTTTAGCTCATTGCACCATCCCAGTTTCAGAACCTGGCTGTATGCAAATTAGTCTGTCCCTGGCCCAGTGCATCATGGGAACAGGGCAGACCAGACTACAAAAGCCAATTCTTAAACTGGGAAGGAAACAAGCTTCCGGGGACCGGTTTCTGGCATTACAGCCGTCTTCGGCCCGGCTTGCTTGAATCCTGATGGTGCAATGAGCAAGGGACTCATGTCTGAGTATGCCCTTCCACGCTTAGGGTGGACAAAAATATTTACAACAAGGGGTGGTGAGGGACAGAGTCTCTGAATTAAGCAGAATACTCTCACCCAGTCAAGAGATCAGGGCTAGATCCAACACCGTTTTTTAGCTCATTGCACCATCCCAGTTTCAGAACCTGGCTGTATGCAAATTAGTCTGTCCCTGGCCCAGTGCATCATGGGAACAGGGCAGACCAGACTACAAAAGCCAATTCTTACACTGGGAAGGAAACAAGCTTCCGGGGACCGGTTTCTGGCATTACAGCCGTCTTCGGCCCGGCTTGCTTGAATCCTGATGGTGTTGGATCTAGCCCTGATCTCTTGACTGGGTGAGAGTACTCTGCTTAATTCAGAGACTCTGTCCATCACCACCCCTTGTTGTAAATAATTTTGTCCACCCTAAGCGTGGAAGGGTATACTCAGATGTGAGTCCCTTGCTCATTGCACCATCAGGATTCAAGCAAGCCGGGCCGAAGACGGCTGTAATGCCAGAAACCGGTCCCCGGAAGCTTGTTTCCTTCACAGTGTAAGAATTGGCTTTTGTAGTCTGCTCTGCCCTGTTCCCATGATGCACTGGGCCAGGGACAGACTAATTTGCATACAGCCAGGTTCTGAAACTGGGATGGTGCAATGAGCTAAAAAACGGTGTTGGATCTAGCCCTGATCTCTTGACTGGGTGAGAGTACTCTGCTTAATTCAGAGACTCTGTCCATCACCACCCCTTGTTGTAAATAATTTTGTCCACCCTAAGCGTGGAAGGGTATACTCAGATGTGAGTCCCTTGCTCATTGCACCATCAGGATTCAAGCAAGCCGGGCCGAAGACGGCTGTAATGCCAGAAACCGGTCCCCGGAAGCTTGTTTCCTTCCCAGTGTAAGAATTGGATTTTGTAGTCTGGTCTGCCCTGTTCCCATGATGCACTGGGCCAGGGACAGACTAATTTGCATACAGCCAGGTTCTGAAACTGGGATGGTGCAATGAGCTAAAAAACGGTGTTGGATCTAGCCCTGATCTCTTGACTGGGTGAGAGTACTCTGCTTAATTCAGAGACTCTGTCCATCACCACCCCTTGTTGTAAATAATTTTGTCCACCCTAAGCGTGGAAGGGTATACTCAGATGTGAGTCCCTTGCTCATTGCACCATCAGGATTCAAGCAAGCCGGGCCGAAGACGGCTGTAATGCCAGAAACCGGTCCCCGGAAGCTTGTTTCCTTCCCAGTGTAAGAATTGGCTTTTGTAGTCTGGTCTGCCCTGTTCCCATGATGCACTGGGCCAGGGACAGACTAATTTGCATACATCCAGGTTCTGAAACTGGGATGGTGCAATGAGCTAAAAAACGGTGTTGGATCTAGCCCTGATCTCTTGACTGGGTGAGAGTACTCTGCTTAATTCAGAGACTCTGTCCATCACCACCCCTTGTTGTAAATAATTTTGTCCACCCTAAGCGTGGAAGGGTATACTCAGATGTGAGTCCCTTGCTCATTGCACCATCAGGATTCAAGCAAGCCGGGCCGAAGACGGCTATAATGCCAGAAACCGGTCCCCAGAAGCTTGTTTCCTTCCCAGTGTAAGAATTGGCTTTTGTAGTCTGGTCTGCCCTGTTCCCATGATGCACTGGGCCAGGGACAGACTAATTTGCATACAGCCAGGTTCTGAAAATGGGATGGTGCAATGAGCTAAAAAACGGTGTTGGATCTAGCCCTGATCTCTTGACTGGGTGAGAGTACTCTGCTTAATTCAGAGACTCTGTCCATCACCACCCCTTGTTGTAAATAATTTTGTCCACCCTAAGCGTGGAAGGGTACACTCAGATGTGAGTCCCTTGCTCATTGCACCATCAGGATTCAAGCAAGCCGGGCCGAAGACGGCTGTAATGCCAGAAACCGGTCCCCGGAAGCTTGTTTCCTTCCCAGTGTAAGAATTGGCTTTTGTAGTCTGGTCTGCCCTGTTCCCATGATGCACTGGGCCAGGGACAGACTAATTTGCATACAGCCAGGTTCTGAAACTGGGATGGTGCAATGAGCTAAAAAACGGTGTTGGATCTAGCCCTGATCTCTTGACTGGGTGAGAGTACTCTGCTTAATTCAGAGACTCTCTCCATCACCACCCCTTGTTGTAAATAATTTTGTCCACCCTAAGCGTGGAAGGGTATACTCAGATGTGAGTCCCTTGCTCATTGCACCATCAGGATTCAAGCAAGCCGGGCCGAAGACGGCTGTAATGCCAGAAACCGGTCCCCGGAAGCTTGTTTCCTTCCCAGTGTAAGAATTGGCTTTTGTAGTCTGGTCTGCCCTGTTCCCATGATGCACTGGGCCAGAGACAGACTAATTTGCATACAGCCAGGTTCTGAAACTGGGATGGTGCAATGAGCTAAAAAACGGTGTTGGATCTAGCCCTGATCTCTTGACTGGGTGAGAGTACTCTGCTTAATTGAGAGACTCTGTCCATCACCACCCCTTGTTGTAAATAATTTTGTCCACCCTAAGCGTGGAAGGGTATACTCAGATGTGAGTCCCTTGCTCATTGCACCATCAGGATTCAAGCAAGCCGGGCCGAAGACGGCTGTAATGCCAGAAACCGGTCCCCGGAAGCTTGTTTCCTTCCCAGTGTAAGAATTGGCTTTTGTAGTCTGGTCTGCCCTGTTCCCATGATGCACTGGGCCAGGGACAGACTAATTTGCATACAGCCAGGTTCTGAAACTGGGATGGTGCAATGAGCTAAAAAACGGTGTTGGATCTAGCCCTGATCTCTTGACTGGGTGAGAGTACTCTGCTTAATTCAGAGACTCTGTCCATCACCACCCCTTGTTGTAAATAATTTTGTCCACCCTAAGCGTGGAAGGGTATACTCAGATGTGAGTCCCTTGCTCATTGCACCATCAGGATTCAAGCAAGCCGGGCCGAAGACGGCTGTAATGCCAGAAACCGGTCCCCGGAAGCTTGTTTCCTTCCCAGTGTAAGAATTGGCTTTTGTAGTCTGGTCTGCCCTGTTCCCATGATGCACTGGGCCAGGGACAGACTAATTTGCATACAGCCAGGTTCTGAAACTGGGATGGTGCAATGAGCTAAAAAACGGTGTTGGATCTAGCCCTGATCTCTTGACTGGGTGAGAGTACTCTGCTTAATTCAGAGACTCTGTCCATCACCACCCCTTGTTGTAAATAATTTTGTCCACCCCAAGCGTGGAAGGGTATACTCAGATGTGAGTCCCTTGCTCATTGCACCATCAGGATTCAAGCAAGCCGGGCCGAAGACGGCTGTAATGCCAGAAACCGGTCCCCGGAAGCTTGTTTCCTTCCCAGTGTAAGAATTGGCTTTTGTAGTCTGGTCTGCCCTGTTCCCATGATGCACTGGGCCAGGGACAGACTAATTTGCATACAGCCAGGTTCTGAAACTGGGATGGTGCAATGAGCTAAAAAACGGTGTTGGATCTAGCCCTGATCTCTTGACTGGGTGAGAGTACTCTGCTTAATTCAGAGACTCTGTCCATCACCACCCCTTGTTGTAAATAATTTTGTCCACCCTAAGCGTGGAAGGGTATACTCAGATGTGAGTCCCTTGCTCATTGCACCATCAGGATTCAAGCAAGCCGGGCCGAAGACGGCTGTAATGCCAGAAACCGGTCCCCGGAAGCTTGTTTCCTTCCCAGTGTAAGAATTGGCTTTTGTAGTCTGGTCTGCCCTGTTCCCATGATGCACTGGGCCAGGGACAGACTAATTTGCATACAGCCAGGTTCTGAAACTGGGATGGTGCAATGAGCTAAAAAACGGTGTTGGATCTAGCCCTGATCTCTTGACTGGGTGAGAGTACTCTGCTTAATTCAGAGACTCTGTCCATCACCACCCCTTGTTGTAAATAATTTTGTCCACCCTAAGCGTGGAAGGGTATACTCAGATGTGAGTCCCTTGCTCATTGCACCATCAGGATTCAAGCAAGCCGGGCCGAAGACGGCTGTAATGCCAGAAACCGGTCCCCGGAAGCTTGTTTCCTTCCCAGTGTAAGAATTGGCTTTTGTAGTCTGGTCTGCCCTGTTCCCATGATGCACTGGGCCAGGGACAGACTAATTTGCATACAGCCAGGTTCTGAAACTGGGATGGTGCAATGAGCTAAAAAACGGTGTTGGATCTAGCCCTGATCTCTTGACTGGGTGAGAGTACTCTGCTTAATTCAGAGACTCTGTCCATCACCACCCCTTGTTGTAAATAATTTTGTCCACCCTAAGCGTGGAAGGGTATACTCAGATGTGAGTCCCTTGCTCATTGCACCATCAGGATTCAAGCAAGCCGGGCCGAAGACGGCCGTAATGCCAGAAACCGATCCCCGGAAGCTTGTTTCCTTCCCAGTGTAAGAATTGGCTTTTGTAGTCTGGTCTGCCCTGTTCCCATGATGCACTGGGCCAGGGACAGACTAATTTGCATACAGCCAGGTTCTGAAACTGGGATGGTGCAATGAGCTAAAAAACGGTGTTGGATCTAGCCCTGATCTCTTGACTGGGTGAGAGTACTCTGCTTAATTCAGAGACTCTGTCCATCACCACCCCTTGTTGTAAATAATTTTGTCCACCCTAAGCGTGGAAGGGTATACTCAGATGTGAGTCCCTTGCTCATTGCACCATCAGGATTCAAGCAAGCCGGGCCGAAGACGGCTGTAATGCCAGAAACCGGTCCCCGGAAGCTTGTTTCCTTCCCAGTGTAAGAATTGGCTTTTGTAGTCTGGTCTGCCCTGTTCCCATGATGCACTGGGCCAGGGACAGACTAATTTGCATACAGCCAGGTTCTGAAACTGGGATGGTGCAATGAGCTAAAAAACGGTGTTGGATCTAGCCCTGATCTCTTGACTGGGTGAGAGTACTCTGCTTAATTCAGAGACTCTGTCCATCACCACCCCTTGTTGTAAATAATTTTGTCCACCCCAAGCGTGGAAGGGTATACTCAGATGTGAGTCCCTTGCTCATTGCACCATCAGGATTCAAGCAAGCCGGGCCGAAGACGGCTGTAATGCCAGAAACCGGTCCCCGGAAGCTTGTTTCCTTCCCAGTGTAAGAATTGGCTTTTGTAGTCTGGTCTGCCCTGTTCCCATGATGCACTGGGCCAGGGACAGACTAATTTGCATACAGCCAGGTTCTGAAACTGGGATGGTGCAATGAGCTAAAAAACGGTGTTGGATCTAGCCCTGATCTCTTGACTGGGTGAGAGTACTCTGCTTAATTCAGAGACTCTGTCCATCACCACCCCTTGTTGTAAATAATTTTGTCCACCCTAAGCGTGGAAGGGTATACTCAGATGTGAGTCCCTTGCTCATTGCACCATCAGGATTCAAGCAAGCCGGGCCGAAGACGGCTGTAATGCCAGAAACCGGTCCCCGGAAGCTTGTTTCCTTCCCAGTGTAAGAATTGGCTTTTGTAGTCTGGTCTGCCCTGTTCCCATGATGCACTGGGCCAGGGACAGACTAATTTGCATACAGCCAGGTTCTGAAACTGGGATGGTGCAATGAGCTAAAAAACGGTGTTGGATCTAGCCCTGATCTCTTGACTGGGTGAGAGTACTCTGCTTAATTCAGAGACTCTGTCCATCACCACCCCTTGTTGTAAATAATTTTGTCCACCCTAAGCGTGGAAGGGTATACTCAGATGTGAGTCCCTTGCTCATTGCACCATCAGGATTCAAGCAAGCCGGGCCGAAGACGGCTGTAATGCCAGAAACCGGTCCCCGGAAGCTTGTTTCCTTCCCAGTGTAAGAATTGGCTTTTGTAGTCTGGTCTGCCCTGTTCCCATGATGCACTGGTCCAGGGACAGACTAATTTGCATACAGCCAGGTTCTGAAACTGGGATGGTGCAATGAGCTAAAAAACGGTGTTGGATCTAGCCCTGATCTCTTGACTGGGTGAGAGTACTCTGCTTAATTCAGAGACTCTGTCCATCACCACCCCTTGTTGTAAATAATTTTGTCCACCCTAAGCGTGGAAGGGTATACTCAGATGTGAGTCCCTTGCTCATTGCACCATCAGGATTCAAGCAAGCCGGGCCGAAGACGGCCGTAATGCCAGAAACCGATCCCCGGAAGCTTGTTTCCTTCCCAGTGTAAGAATTGGCTTTTGTAGTCTGGTCTGCCCTGTTCCCATGATGCACTGGGCCAGGGACAGACTAATTTGCATACAGCCAGGTTCTGAAACTGGGATGGTGCAATGAGCTAAAAAACGGTGTTGGATCTAGCCCTGATCTCTTGACTGGGTGAGAGTACTCTGCTTAATTCAGAGACTCTGTCCATCACCACCCCTTGTTGTAAATAATTTTGTCCACCCTAAGCGTGGAAGGGTATACTCAGATGTGAGTCCCTTGCTCATTGCACCATCAGGATTCAAGCAAGCCGGGCCGAAGACGGCTGTAATGCCAGAAACCGGTCCCCGGAAGCTTGTTTCCTTCCCAGTGTAAGAATTGGCTTTTGTAGTCTGGTCTGCCCTGTTCCCATGATGCACTGGGCCAGGGACAGACTAATTTGCATACAGCCAGGTTCTGAAACTGGGATGGTGCAATGAGCTAAAAAACGGTGTTGGATCTAGCCCTGATCTCTTGACTGGGTGAGAGTACTCTGCTTAATTCAGAGACTCTGTCCACCACCACCCCTTGTTGTAAATAATTTTGTCCACCCTAAGCGTGGAAGGGTATACTCAGATGTGAGTCCCTTGCTCATTGCACCATCAGGATTCAAGCAAGCCGGGCCGAAGACGGCTGTAATGCCAGAAACCGGTCCCCGGAAGCTTGTTTCCTTCCCAGTGTAAGAATTGGCTTTTGTAGTCTGGTCTGCCCTGTTCCCATGATGCACTGGGCCAGGGACAGACTAATTTGCATACAGCCAGGTTCTGAAACTGGGATGGTGCAATGAGCTAAAAAACGGTGTTGGATCTAGCCCTGATCTCTTGACTGGGTGAGAGTACTCTGCTTAATTCAGAGACTCTGTCCATCACCACCCCTTGTTGTAAATAATTTTGTCCACCCTAAGCGTGGAAGGGTATACTCAGATGTGAGTCCCTTGCTCATTGCACCATCAGGATTCAAGCAAGCCGGGCCGAAGACGGCTGTAATGCCAGAAACCGGTCCCCGGAAGCTTGTTTCCTTCCCAGTGTAAGAATTGGCTTTTGTAGTCTGGTCTGCCCTGTTCCCATGATGCACTGGGCCAGGGACAGACTAATTTGCATACAGCCAGGTTCTGAAACTGGGATGGTGCAATGAGCTAAAAAACGGTGTTGGATCTAGCCCTGATCTCTTGACTGGGTGAGAGTACTCTGCTTAATTCAGAGACTCTGTCCATCACCACCCCTTGTTGTAAATAATTTTGTCCACCCTAAGCGTGGAAGGGTATACTCAGATGTGAGTCCCTTGCTCATTGCACCATCAGGATTCAAGCAAGCCGGGCCGAAGACGGCTGTAATGCCAGAAACCGGTCCCCGGAAGCTTGTTTCCTTCCCAGTGTAAGAATTGGCTTTTGTAGTCTGGTCTGCCCTGTTCCCATGATGCACTGGGCCAGGGACAGACTAATTTGCATACAGCCAGGTTCTGAAACTGGGATGGTGCAATGAGCTAAAAAACGGTGTTGGATCTAGCCCTGATCTCTTGACTGGGTGAGAGTACTCTGCTTAATTCAGAGACTCTGTCCATCACCACCCCTTGTTGTAAATAATTTTGTCCACCCTTAGCGTGGAAGGGTATACTCAGATGTGAGTCCCTTGCTCATTGCACCATCAGGATTCAAGCAAGCCGGGCCGAAGACGGCTGTAATGCCAGAAACCGGTCCCCGGAAGCTTCTTTCCTTCCCAGTGTAAGAATTGGCTTTTGTAGTCTGGTCTGCCCTGTTCCCATGATGCACTGGGCCAGGGACAGACTAATTTGCATACAGCCAGGTTCTGAAAATGGGATGGTGCAATGAGCTAAAAAACGGTGTTGGATCTAGCCCTGATCTCTTGACTGGGTGAGAGTACTCTGCTTAATTCAGAGACTCTGTCCATCACCACCCCTTGTTGTAAATAATTTTGTCCACCCTAAGCGTGGAAGGGTACACTCAGATGTGAGTCCCTTGCTCATTGCACCATCAGGATTCAAGCAAGCCGGGCCGAAGACGGCTGTAATGCCAGAAACCGGTCCCCGGAAGCTTGTTTCCTTCCCAGTGTAAGAATTGGCTTTTGTAGTCTGGTCTGCCCTGTTCCCATGATGCACTGGGCCAGGGACAGACTAATTTGCATACAGCCAGGTTCTGAAACTGGGATGGTGCAATGAGCTAAAAAACGGTGTTGGATCTAGCCCTGATCTCTTGACTGGGTGAGAGTACTCTGCTTAATTCAGAGACTCTGTCCATCACCACCCCTTGTTGTAAATAATTTTGTCCACCCTAAGCGTGGAATGGTATACTCAGATGTGAGTCCCTTGCTCATTGCACCATCAGGATTCAAGCAAGCCGGGCCGAAGACGGCTGTAATGCCAGAAACCGGTCCCCGGAAGCTTGTTTCCTTCCCAGTGTAAGAATTGGCTTTTGTAGTCTGGTCTGCCCTGTTCCCATGATGCACTGGGCCAGGGACAGACTAATTTGCATACAGCCAGGTTCTGAAACTGGGATGGTGCAATGAGCTAAAAAACGGTGTTGGATCTAGCCCTGATCTCTTGACTGGGTGAGAGTACTCTGCTTAATTGAGAGACTCTGTCCATCACCACCCCTTGTTGTAAATAATTTTGTCCACCCTAAGCGTGGAAGGGTATACTCAGATGTGAGTCCCTTGCTCATTGCACCATCAGGATTCAAGCAAGCCGGGCCGAAGACGGCTGTAATGCCAGAAACCGGTCCCCGGAAGCTTGTTTCCTTCCCAGTGTAAGAATTGGCTTTTGTAGTCTGGTCTGCCCTGTTCCCATGATGCACTGGGCCAGGGACAGACTAATTTGCATACAGCCAGGTTCTGAAACTGGGATGGTGCAATGAGCTAAAAAACGGTGTTGGATCTAGCCCTGATCTCTTGACTGGGTGAGAGTACTCTGCTTAATTCAGAGACTCTGTCCATCACCACCCCTTGTTGTAAATAATTTTGTCCACCCTAAGCGTGGAAGGGTATACTCAGATGTGAGTCCCTTGCTCATTGCACCATCAGGATTCAAGCAAGCCGGGCCGAAGACGGCTGTAATGCCAGAAACCGGTCCCCGGAAGCTTGTTTCCTTCCCAGTGTAAGAATTGGCTTTTGTAGTCTGGTCTGCCCTGTTCCCATGATGCACTGGGCCAGGGACAGACTAATTTGCATACAGCCAGGTTCTGAAACTGGGATGGTGCAATGAGCTAAAAAACGGTGTTGGATCTAGCCCTGATCTCTTGACTGGGTGAGAGTACTCTGCTTAATTCAGAGACTCTGTCCATCACCACCCCTTGTTGTAAATAATTTTGTCCACCCTAAGCGTGGAAGGGTATACTCAGATGTGAGTCCCTTGCTCATTGCACCATCAGGATTCAAGCAAGCCGGGCCGAAGACGGCTGTAATGCCAGAAACCGGTCCCCGGAAGCTTGTTTCCTTCCCAGTGTAAGAATTGGCTTTTGTAGTCTGGTCTGCCCTGTTCCCATGATGCACTGGGCCAGGGACAGACTAATTTGCATACAGCCAGGTTCTGAAACTGGGATGGTGCAATGAGCTAAAAAACGGTGTTGGATCTAGCCCTGATCTCTTGACTGGGTGAGAGTACTCTGCTTAATTCAGAGACTCTGTCCATCACCACCCCTTGTTGTAAATAATTTTGTCCACCCTAAGCGTGGAAGGGTATACTCAGATGTGAGTCCCTTGCTCATTGCACCATCAGGATTCAAGCAAGCCGGGCCGAAGACGGCTGTAATGCCAGAAACCGGTCCCCGGAAGCTTGTTTCCTTCCCAGTGTAAGAATTGGCTTTTGTAGTCTGGTCTGCCCTGTTCCCATGATGCACTGGGCCAGGGACAGACTAATTTGCATACAGCCAGGTTCTGAAACTGGGATGGTGCAATGAGCTAAAAAACGGTGTTGGATCTAGCCCTGATCTCTTGACTGGGTGAGAGTACTCTGCTTAATTCAGAGACTCTGTCCATCACCACCCCTTGTTGTAAATAAAGGTGCTGTTCTAAAAAGCAGGTGCTGAGATGGGTCCTTATCGGGCTCTCCATTTGTACGCTCACCCTCAGGGTGAAAAATATCTTAACTCTGCAGCAGTACCACCCTTAGCAGCCTTTGATATAACTTTAAAGAGACTCCTTACCGTTCTTTCACAGTCAAATCATTTCAGAACGGAAATGTTTTCAATGTTACATATAACAAAGCCGTAGTTATTTTATTTTGATTTTATGCAACTAACAACCATTGGCAAAGCCAATAGTCATGGCTTGTTGTAAGTGTAATGTTACTTGTTGTATTATATCTAGATGCAATCACAGATATTCCAGTTGGGCGGAGCAGTATGCTAAGCACAAATTTTTGGTTTATGTTTTTTTAAGCTACGCCCTGAATTACATCAGTCACGTCCCTTTAAGAGACCCCTTATTTTTTTCATACCACTTAAATCAGTGACCAATCCTGTATAAAAATGGATGGGTAGTGCACTTCATTGCCACATATGACGATGTTGCTCTTTTTTTTACACGTGGCTGCAACGGGGATTCACTTGGGGTCTTTGTCAAAGCTGCCTGTTTGTGGAGTGATATAGTGTACGCATATGCCCTTCTTGGCTAACATTCGTATAAGTAAAACTGAGAGGATTCCAGAGCGTGTGTCTCTGTAACCTGACAGCCGCACAGACAGACAGATACTCAGCCCCATCACTATTTACTAAAAAGTGCGCTGAAAATATTGCATTACATTGACTACAATTGATAAGTACAGGTGTCAGATGGCTAACCTTCACATAACTCTAGTGCAAAGGTATTTCCTATCCGAATCTAACATAGCATCAATAATCATCACAGCATTTACTTTTCTGTGTATCATATTTGGGCCTACCACAAGGGCACTAACTGGTGTAAGATCCTTATAAATTAACCACGCCCTCCAGCCGGAGTGCACATGCGCAGAGGGCCCATTTACCGTGAGGGTACTACTCCCCCCCGGTAAACCCCCGTATGCTCTATTATCTCCATAAAGGGGGCCTTTGCAGTTCTGCGCCGTTTACTGGCGCCATTGTGCACGTGCGGGGTGGCCAACCAGCCTAGAGACAGCGTGACTCCCCCCTCCCCCGCACCCATCCAGCCAACCGGCTGTAGCTGCCCCTGGAGTTCTAGGAGAGACAACTTGTCCCTCCCACTTGGGCGACCCCATTCAAGAATGGCACCCCCCTCTCAGGACCTTAATTTACTGCTCACCAATCATGTCCTTACCGCCACAGGCCAGCATAGTTGACCGACTATCTGCCCCCCCCCCCCCCCCCAAATTGCTAACTGGAAGGTCATATCTTGCCTCTGAAGCCCCCAACTATGCCAGCAGATTTTCTAACAGGATTTCTTTACCTACCTTAGACAAGTAGACACCCACTGTCTTTTAAGAAGCACAGCTCCCCCCCTGATACACCTGTGGGCGATCGTCTGTAAATGAGGAGACCTAAACAACCTCTCTATCTTATTGTTAATCCTCCTCACTGGGTGATTCAAAGCCTTCACAGACTCTCCCCCCCTCCATTGAAATCTGGGTACCATCTGTGACCATACTATGGTGACAGTCTGACCAACGCAGCCGAAGGATCTGGCTGACGCACAGGAGATCTGAGGACAGGACTTCTGGATCTTGAGGATGTTGTTGAGGAGTCAGAAGACTGTGAAGTGGAATGACGAGAAGCTGACTCCGTAACCATGATCACAGAGTTCCTCGACGACGATCGAGCTCCTTCTGAATGTCTCGACGTCGAGCGTTCTGGCGTCATATGTCTTTCTCTCGACGCCGAATGCTTTCGGGGAGTCGGCGGAGCCATCAATCTCGACCTCAAATGCCTCGACGGCGATCGATGCGAGGATCTACAGTCTCTCGATGCCGAACGGCGATGAGCAGCAGTCGACAGGTTCCTCTCCCTCGACGTCGAATGTCTGTGCGACGACGGCGGAGGGGTATTGGTCAACCTCGACGCCGAGCGTCGACGAAACGTCGACGGAGACTGCCTCCTCAGCGCCGATCGATGTTTTGTTGTCGACGGCGGAGGGGTCTTGGTCCTCGACGCCGAACGTCGTTTTTAGACGACGGCGGAGGGGTCACACTTCTCGACGCCGGCCGTCGCCTGGATGACGACGGCGGAGGAGTGACCTCCCTCGACGCCGATCGTCGCCGGGTTGACGACGGCGGAGGGGCTTTGGATCTCGACGCCGACCGTCGCCCGGTTGACGGCGACGGAGGAATGACCTCCCTCGAAGGGGATTTTGACGACGGAGCTGGATCCTTCGACATCGGCGACGTACCTGGTCTTCTTTTCGACGGCGAGCCCGCCGTCGACTGTAGTTCATAAGATAAATGACCCACCGGTGGCTCTTTCCTCAGCGCCAAGCCTGACGCTGAAGCTGAAGGGTGCGAAGACTTTTTTTTCGAAGATGTTCTAGCCTTCTTGGAGCCCTTCTTCACCGGAGACCATCCTCTGGATGACCTGTGAGCCAGGCCATAAATGTGAATTCTCTCCCTGTCTTTGAGAGTTCTTCCTGACAGGTGCTTGCAGTGAGGACAGGTGCCTGAGGCAGACACAGGATACAAACGTCATGGTTGTCTGATTTTGCTTTCTTGTTGCCACAAGAAGGACATTTGTCAAAAAGTGAAGGCATTTTCAGCTGAAAATGCTCACCAAACTGACTTATAAAGACAGTTTCTTACTTGACTAGATGTAAAATGTCAAAGTAAGTAGAAAAAGTTGTTAAATGAAGTAATTTTCTGTCAGAAAACAGAAATTAGTGGAGCTGTGTTACCAGGATCCTTCCTGAAGGAGCCGGAAAGAACAACTGACCTAACTGTCACCCCTGAGGAATGATGGGATACTGGGGGTCATGAGTGCCTTAAAGGCACGGTGTCAGTTTTTGTATTACATACAGCTACAGGTTAGCTTTTCAGTCTTTTTAGACTGTGTGTTTGCAATGCAGCCTGGGAGCTTTCTATGCTTTCAGTGAGTTATAAGAATTTCTACTGCTGTCTAAGCATTAAAACAGTTTCTAAACAATCTTTGGTGTTGTTTGTCATGTTTCTAATGCAGATTATTCATGTATGGTGGAAATTCTTCACAGCATATTTCAGCTCTGATGTGATTTGGCTGCTATTGCATATTTTTATATATATATATATATATATATATATATATATATATATATATATATATATATATATATATATATATATATATATATATATATATATATATATATATACACACACATATATATATATACACACACATATATATATATATATATATATATATATATATATATATATATATATATACATATATATATGTATTTATATATATATGAGTATATATATGTGGGGCACATATAATATAGTGTTTCCGGGGTCCCGCGCATGGGTGGGAATATTCTAATGCTTATGACTATTGATGAGGATCCCCTGGAAGAGAATTGAGCGTGAGGCGTTAGCCTGTTCCTTGGCGATCAACCGTTTCAGATTCTACCTATGGGGTTTACCGTTTTTGGTGAGGACTGATCACAAGCCGCTGGTCCTCATGTTTTTTTCAGAAATGTTCAAAGTACCTCTCTCAGAATAAAAAGATGAGTTGAAGGACTTTGGGTGTATAAATTCAAAGTTGAGTATTTGCCTGGTCTCAAGAAAATACCAGCTGATTTTCTTTCAAGAATGCCCTCAGACAAAGTTATTTCAACAATTCTGATTGTTCTGTTTGCTGGGTGAAGGAATTGGCTCTAAATAGAGCTGAATGGGAAGCTAGCTCTGTGAGCGATGAATCTAGGAAACCTGTAATGAAGGTTGTAGTCAATGGGTGGCCTGCAATTAATGAGGTTCCCCTTTGTGCTAAAGGGTTATGGAATGTACGTGAGGAACTGAACATTGTGGATGGGGAGCTTTTTCCTGGCCAAAGATTGGTTCCTCCTTGTTTAATGAGAGAAAAAATTATCAATTTGGTGCATGAGGGTCATCTCGGATGCAGTTTAATAAAGAACAGGGTTAGAGAATCTTATTGGTGGCCTGAAGTTGATCGCCAAGTTGAAGAGATTGTAAGAGATTGTACCATTTGTACCATTTGTGCTGGGAATGATAAATCGAGGAAAGTGAATGCTGCACCACTTTCTCCTGTTACTTTACCAGAACGCCCTTGGTCCGAATTGGCTGTTGATATTGTTGGACCTTTTGACACTTTGTCTCCCACTGAGAGGTTTGTGGTTGTCCTAGTCGATTATACCTCCAAATGGGTTTCAGCTTGTTGCATGAGCTCAGTTGTTATGAGTTCCTTAGGGATGCTTTTACTAGTTAGGACGTACCCGATATTTTGGTTTCTGA
Organism: Lissotriton helveticus; assembly: GCF_964261635.1. Classification (NCBI taxonomy): domain Eukaryota; kingdom Metazoa; phylum Chordata; class Amphibia; order Caudata; family Salamandridae; genus Lissotriton; species Lissotriton helveticus. The sequence goes on from NC_136065.1 coordinate 448,018,608, forward strand.
TAATGGGGTGCAGTTCACCTCTCAGGAGGTGGTGAGTTTTTTAAAAGTCCTCCCTATTACCCATCACCGCACTGCTCTTTATGCACCACAAGCTAATGGCTTAGTAGAGAGCATGAATAGACTTGTAAGGGCTGCTGTTCAAACTGTCATTGAAACTAGATCTCCTTTAAAGTGCATTCTTAGAGAAAAATTGTGTGACTGGTTGCTCACTGTTTAGAAAACTCAAGGGTAGAGCAGCTGGTTCCAAACTCAACCCCGTGTGGCTGAGTGTAAAAGATAGGGATAACTAGGTAGATGATTGGAGAGTGATCAAGTACCAAGATAATTACAAACAGGTTTGATGCCAAGATGGGAGTACATAAGTGTGTTTGGAAGATAGGTGATCTTGTTTTTGTTAAAAAAGCTGTCTGGTCTCCCAAAGGTGTGTCTAAATTCTTTGGTCCCAAGCGCATCATCAAGGTTATGAGAAATTTTGTCATGCTCAGTGGTGGTGATGTTTGAAGCATGTCACTTTTGTCAAAGTGAGGGAGGATGGTAATGATAATAGTCATTTCCAGTGTGCTGACGGGAAGTCCCTGGTTGACCCGCCTTCTCGTGATAAGAGGGTGAGGAGGTTGCCATCTTATCTTCATGATTACATTTTAAAGTAATGGGATAATTTTCTTCAATGTTTGTGCTCATTTATGTTTTCTGTTCTCATGTTTAGCCTTTTGGGCGGTCAGACATTTCAAGTTTTTTCTATGGGGTGTGAGGTTCACGATACGGACGGATCACAAGCCCCTCATATATGTACTTTCGGTGAAAGGCCTGGAAAATTGCACCCCACGCATCAGCAGGTGGATTCTGGGATTAGAACATTATAATTTCAAAGTCGAACACGTGCCAGGCAAAGAAAATATAATTGCAGATTTCCTCTCAAGATCACCGTTACCAGAGGAGGAAGAAACTGAGGAGGCTCTAGACAGCCCAATAATGATGATGAAATTTCCTGCCATCACAGAGAAAGAGTGGGAAGACAGTATGAGGGAAGATAAAGAACTTAAGGTGCTAATGGAACAGATCAAGAAAGGATGGCCTAACAAGAAAAGGGATGTTGAAGCAGAACTAGAAGAGTTCTGGGAAGTACGGAATGAATTGAGTGCCATTGGAGGAAAAGTGTACCGAAATAATAGAGTAATTCCGCCCAGAGAATTACGGAAGAGAGTCATAGACTTGGCGCACGAAGGTCACCTTGGGTGTAGTGCCACTAAAGCTAGAGTGAGAACGAATTTTTGGTTTCCCAAGATGGACAACATGACGGAGGAAGCTGTGAAGGAATGTGGGGCATGCGCTAAGAGTGACAAGTCTAAAACTATACACAAGTCTCCACTTTCTCCAGTAGGTGTTCCGACCAAGCCATGGAGCAAATTGGCATTAGACATCATTGGACCTATGCAAAATCTTGGTGTGCAAAAAAAGTTCATGTTGGTTCTAATTGACTACACCTCTCACTGGGTGAAACAAAAATTTGTGCACAACATCAACACCAGATCAGTGATCCAATTCCTTAAAGAAGTGTTTTGTGAAGAAGGTATACCCTCCACATTAGTTACTGACAATGGTGTACAATTCACCTCCGAGGAAATGCAGAGTTTTCTAGAGATTTCAGGCATCAGACATGAGACCACAGCTCTTTATTGCCCCAAAGCTAATGGCATGGTGGAGAGAGCAAATAGGGTCATCAAAGAGAATATCCAGCTGGCCACGGTGAATGGACAAGATGTTGAGAATTGTTTGAGGGAATGTCTGTGGGCTTACCACACGTCACCCAATAAAATAACTGGGGTCTCTCCTTTTGTGTCTTTACGTGGAAGGGAGCCTAGTACCAAGTTTAACCCCTGTTGGTTAAATGGGGGCGATGTCAGGGATGTAGATTGGGAGGAGGTAGGAGAGAAAGTTAAACAACATCAAATTAAGTACAAACAGTGGTACGATAGGAAACATGGTGTGAAGTTTCAAAGGTGGAAAGTGGGGGACATGGCGCAAGCCAGAAGGAACAATAAATTGGGAACTGACATCTGCAAGTTCTACTCCCCCAGCAGGATTGTCAAAGTGTTAAAAAATGTTGTACAGTTTGAAAATGGTCAATGGTGGAGTTTTGACAACATTGTAAAAGTGCAACCATAACCCTTTCTTTGCAGGAGCACTTTGTTATCCCCTTCGGGGAGCCGACCATGGTGTTGTGAACTCGTACCTGTATACGCCCCGTGGGTACTCATTATAAGGAAGGGAGATGTGTTACAACCTGTTGGTTCATTCCATCCACCCCTGCTCCCTGACCCCTGTTGGGTTCTCCCGCTGTGAAGCTTGTTATAGAATGTTCAGGTGTTCTCCAGTGAGGAGAGTGGATGGCCAATAAATGAGTCGTACTTTTCTCCAGCTGTGTCCTGTTTCTTTTAGTACTACTCTATTTCCAACAGTACCTTATTGCCTTTCTTTTTCTTTTTCTCACCTTCCTCTTTTTTATTTTCCTTCTTTTCATTAATATTGGAAAGGGAAGATGTGTTGTAACTTCCTCTTTAATGTTGGATTCTCTGTAGGGAATGTTAAGTGCATCAGCAGAATGTTGATGGAGATCCCTGACCACAGTGTCAGTTATGTTGGGACTGCTGCTGGTGTAGGCTGGTGGGTGTGAAGAAACCTACTCTTCAAGATTTACTGCGTGTCTTTCGTTTCACTAAAATGCAACACCTATTGCATTGCAATGCTTGTTTGAACTGTTGCGGAGTCTTTTTGTGGAGTTTTCACAGTGTTACTGTATGAGTGATTGCACAAATACTTTACACATTGCCTTCGAAGTTAAGCTTGCCAGCTCTGTGCCAAGGTACCAGAGGGTGAGCATAGGATCATTTAGGTTCTGGTGTGACTTACCCTGACAAGGATTGTGGTCACTACGGGGAGCATACCTCTGCCAACTAAATACCCAATTTTGAACAAACAGCATTTGTTTTTCATTATTAGTAATGAACTTCTGTGCTTCTAAAACCTGCATACACAATCTATGTAAACATGTTCAACTCCTTTTTTAAAATAGCTCATCTTTTTAATTTTGCAGTTTGTAATTTGTGGATGTGGGGGTTTGAAAAAATGCGGTATCATTTGCACAAAGCTAACCCTCCCTGGGGAAGTCCTCTGAGATAGTTAATAGTGCCTAGGGCCGCTGTGGTGTTTTGCATTTCATGAAGTTGAATTAAAAACAGCGCTGGCAGTCAAGATTTGAAGCTGCCTTAACAGCTGCTCCTACATTAGGGTGAATAAGAAATACAACAATTTTTTCACATTACTATTGCGAGGATGAGTAGCCTTCTTTATTCCAGAAGAAAAAACATAGCCTGACAAGGTCAGGTAAATCATGGGTGGTTGAAAGCATGTGGTGTTATGATCACCAACAGCTTGAAGCATGCACAAGGACTTGAAGTAGGCCCAATTAATCAATCTGAAGGAGGACCCAGGAGCGGATATCCCATCACCACAGACAGAATGTGTTAACACACTGATGACCAGGTCCACACCTAATGTTACAGGGAAAGCAGGACCATGAAACAGAGGCAACTGATAGTCCAACCAATGAACAGGGAGGTAGAAGCTGGCTAAGGAGAGGTGTGGACCCGCGGCCAGGGCGACTGACGCTGGAATCTGGGGATCACGGTTCGATCCCCGGCTCCGGCGGCAGGTTAGCCCAGCACCATGTGACTCTGGGCAATAGCTCGCTTAATCTTCCCGACGGCCCCCAGCGCCTAGAGACCCTTACGGGTGATTGTGCGCTTTACAAATGTGGATTATTATTATTATTATTATTATTGAGTCATGAGAATAGCCCAGATGCGACTGCTTCAAGCAGCACTCGTTTGAACCATTCCCCTGCCCAAGTTCCAGCATGTGACAAGCCAAAGTATGCAATTCATGGCGCGTATAAAGGGAGGAAAAAACACCAACCCTGGGTTTTAAGTTAGCTGGGTCCTGCTGGTGCTGTTCTAAAAAGCAGGTGCTGAGATGGGTCCCTATCGGGCTCTCCATTTGTACGCTCACCCTCAGGGTGAAAAATATCTTAACTCTGCAGCAGTACCACCCTTAGCAGCCTTTGATATAACTTTAAAGAGACTCCTTACCGTTCTTTCACAGTCACATCATTTCAGAACGGAAATGTTTTCAATGTTACATATAACAAAGCCGTAGTTATTTTATTTTGATTTTATGCAACTAACAACCATTGGCAAAGCCAATAGTCATGGCTTGTTGTAAGTGTAATGTTACTTGTTGTATTATATCTAGATGCAATCACAGATATTCCAGTTGGGCGGAGCAGTATGCTAAGCACACATTTTTGGTTTATGTTTTTTTAAGCTACGCCCTGAATTACATCAGTCACGTCCCTTTAAGAGACCCCTTATTTTTTTCATACCACTTAAATCAGTGACCAATCCTGTATAAAAATGGATGGGTAGTGCACTTCATTGCCACATATGACGATGTTGCTCTTTTTTTTACACGTGGCTGCAACGGGGATTCACTTGGGGTCTTTGTCAAAGCTGCTTGTTTGTGGAGTGATATAGTGTACGCATATGCCCTTCTTGGCTAACATTCGTATAAGTAAAACTGAGAGGATTACAGAGCGTGTGTCTCTGTAACCTGACAGCCGCACAGACAGACAGATACTCAGCCCCATCACTATTTACTAAAAAGTACGCTGAAAATATTGCATTACATTGACTACAATTGATAAGTACAGATGTCAGATGACTAACCTTCACATAACTCTAGTACAAAGATATTTCCTATCTCAATCTAACATATCATCAATAATCATCACAGAATTTACTTTTCTGCGTATCCTATTTGAGCTAACGGCAAGGTCACTAACTGGTGTCAGATCCTTATCAATTAACCACGCCCTCCAGCCGGAGTGCACATGCGCAGAGGGCCCATTTACCGTGAGGGTGCTCCCCCCTATTATCTCCATAAAGGGGGCCCTTGCAGTTCTACACAGTTTACTGGCGCCATTGTGCACGTGCGAAGTGGCCAACCAGCCTAGAGAAAGCGTGACTCCCCCTCCCCCGCAACCATCCAGCCAACCAGCTGTAACTCCCTCTGGAGTTCTAGGAGAGACAACTTGTCCCTACCCTTGTGCGAACCCATTCAAGAATGGCGCCACTCTCTAAGGACCTTAAATTTACTGCTCACCAATCATGACCTTACTGCCTGACCAAGGAATAGCACTAAATACGACGATTGATGACCTGTAAATGGGACAAATTTCTAAGGAAAAAAACACACCAATATGATATACACCATACAACCAGTACATATGCAAACCTGTGAAATAAAACACAATTAAATCACAACCGCAATATTTTGCTTTCGGGGATGGTGGGTGGGGAAAAACAATTACAGCCTCCTAGCGATGCTGGTGCGGCAGTCTGGGAAGCGAGGAGTCAAGAGACAGACTCCCGTGCTCCCCAACCTTTTAACTACTACCCAGCCATGCCGGTTCTAATCGGCCTGGCGTTAGCCCATCGCGTGACCCGGAAGTGATTCCATCACTTCCGGGTCATGCCCTTGACCCGGGACCAATTTTGGTCGAGGCACACCTCTCGCATCATCACCATGCGTGACAGGCTTGCGTCTCTGGTCGTGAGGGGCCGGCACGCCTGCCATACTTTTGGCGTGGCCGATGCCGGCCCTGCCTTTCTCTATGGCCAGGGACTACCTATACCCCCTCCTCCCTTATCAAGCCCCGGTTATGACATGAGAAGAGTTTTCGGGATGTGGGGGTCGTAAAACCCCGGCCGTATTTATTAAACATAAAAAGAAAAATGTAATATAAACAATATTTACAAAAAATTACGCAGAAAGTACAGGTGTCAGATGGCTAACCTTCACATAACTCTAGTGCAAAGGTATTTCCTATCCGAATCTAACATATCATCAATAATCATCACAGCATTTACTTTTCTGTGTATCATATTTGGGCCTACCACAAGGGCACTAACTGGTGTAAGATCCTTATAAATTAACCACGCCCTCCAGCCGGAGTGCACATGCGCAGAGGACCCATTTACCGTGAGGGTACTACTCCCCCCCGGTAAACCCCTGTATGCTCTATTATCTCCATAAAGGGGGCCTTTGCAGTTCTGCGCCGTTTACTGGCGCCATTGTGCACGTGCGGGGTGGCCAACCAGCCTAGAGACAGCGTGACTCCCCCCTCCCCCGCACCCATCCAGCCAACCGGCTGTAGCTGCCCCTGGAGTTCTAGGAGAGACAACTTGTCCCTCCCACTTGGGCGACCCCATTCAAGAATGGCACCCCCCTCTCAGGACCTTAATTTACTGCTCACCAATCATGTCCTTACCGCCACAGGCCAGCATAGTTGACCGACTATCTGCCCCCCCCCCCCCAAATTGCTAACTGGAAGGTCATATCTTGCCTCTGAAGCCCCCAACTATGCCAGCAGATTTTCTAACAGGATTTCTTTACCTACCTTAGACAAGTAGACACCCACTGTCTTTTAAGAAGCACAGCTCCCCCCCTGATACACCTGTGGGCGATCGTCTGTAAATGAGGAGACCTAAACAACCTCTCTATCTTATTGTTGATCCTCCTCACTGGGTGATTCAAAGCCTTCACAGACTCTCCCCCCCTCCATTGAAATCTGGGTACCATCTGTGACCATACTATGGTGCATCCCTAGCATGTCTTAGCTTACCAACCCACCTCCGTAATTATGGCTTCCACTAGCCCTCTTCTACCCAGGTGTACCAGATCATTCCCTCCCAGGTGTAAGATAATGATACTGGAAGAGCCCCACCCTTACTCTTTAACAGGTCCCTTAAGAAACCCCTGAACTGACTAAAGCGAAGAACCCCTTTTCCATGAAATGACACCCTAAAACCGGCCTGTTCAGCTCTGAAAAGAAAAATGCATTCAAACGTCTCACATATGAATGGTCAATAATCCAAACAACATGTGGTCCTGGTTCCTGTGGATGGGCATGTCCTTGTATTGAGTGTAACTGCTGATGTGCCGCCGCCAGTTTATCCCCTGCGTGACAGGCTTGAGAAACTGTAAATGTAAGCAGAGACAGAACATGCATCAGTACTAGCTCAAAATGCCCTACTCACAGCATGTGCAGCCGCACATAGCACTTATAACAATTGGAGGACCACCTCTTAATCCTTTTAACATTGCTGCTGTGAAAACCTCTCGCTGTCACAACAGTGGTAGCCCCTATTCTGAAAGAATGAGTTCCAAAGCAACTAGAATCCAAACCTGCCTTCTGTACTGCCATATCCAGGACTCTCTTAAACTGTAACCTGGTGAGCGGGGTACCATCCGCATGAATTAACAATGCCCCCCCCCCACCCCCCTTGTACTAGTTCTCTGCTGTAGGAATGCCTCTATCTGAGTCACGGGACAGCAAGGGTTACCATGTGCACGGTGCAGTACTAACCCTTCACCACGGGCTTCTTGATCCGTTTTGGATTTCCTAATAGATATCAATAAGGCATCGCCTTGCACCTTTGCATGTTCTAACTGCCGACCCCCTTTCACATCCTGTTTATTCTGAGCCACCAATTCCCCTATCCTAAAAGCACCAGAAAAAACTAGTGAAAAAGCAGCTCTGAATAGCAAAGCTTCCCCTGTAGTGCTGCATATGACGTCAAGAGCCGCCAGTAGAGATGTCAGCAGCTCTACCCCTATTGGCCGTCTTGTGTCTGGTGCTGACCCCTGGTGGCTTTGCCACCCTTTTAGAGCTTTCCTAACAGTGAAACTGTTGGTGGGGTCTCCCCTGTCCCTAGTTTGCGCGAAGAAAGAGATTGCTGCCACATGTCACCTGGCTGCTGCCGCTGAGCGCCCCTCCTCATTTAAAGCACCTAAGTAAAGCAGGACTGCCCCTGTGTCATGCCATTTTTCTGCCCAAGCCTTTCCCAAACACGCACAATATGCCCAAAATGCCCCTTCATAATCTTTCCTGGTCCTGGGAGCTAGGCTAGCTGCCACGAGGTTCGGTAGTTGGGGGTACCAATCTGCCAAAGTACTTCTGTAAAGGATGTTGGGGTCGATTCTGCAGACGTTAGGTGTTCCCTGAAAACCTGCATCTTGAAGCAAGAGAGTGCGTCAGCAGCATTATTCAAGACCCCCGGCACATGTTTAGCTTTAAAGTGCATGTTCAATTTCATACATAACAACACTATCTCCTTCAACAGGCGGAGAATCATTTTACACAGTGCTGCCAGTTGGTTGATGCATTCGACTACAGTCATATTGTCCGACCAAAACACCACTGATTGATTACGCAGACGTTCAGGTCAAACTGTTAATGCAACCCAGATGGGAAATGGTTCCAAGAAACTAATGTTGGCTGTCATACCATTCTCCACCCACCAGGCTGGCCAATGTTGAGCCACCCACTCATTACCGAGTATGGCACCGAATCCCACACTACCCACAGCGTCAGTCCATAAACCTAACTCCGCAGAAGTAGTGGGTGGACCGGGCCACACTACCCTGCCGTTGAGGTCCTGCAGGAATGCCATCCAAATCCACATGTCCTGCCTAACCTCAGTCTTGTGTGGTGGTGTTTTTCTTGGAGACCCGCCATGGCCTGTGAGATGGAGCGGGAAAATGGTCATGTCATTGGAATGACTCTCAGAGCAAAATTCAACTGTCCTACCGTCTGTTGCAGCGGATGCAAGGTCACCTTATCTTTTGCCAGACATTGCTGCAATGCTGTCCTGAATTTCTTAATCTTGTCAGTTGGTAACCGAAAGCACCCTTGGACTGAGTCTAACTCGATGCCCAGGAATTCTATGGTAGTTGTTGGACCTACTGTCTTTTCTGGTGCCAGGGGAACCCCAAAAACCCGCATGAGTGCGCAAAATTCCTGCAGTGCCTCGGCACACTCCCGGGATCCCGTTGACCCCAAGATTAGAAAATCATCCAGATGGTGCATGACAAACTGATGCCCTGTCGCCTGCCTAAAATCCCATTCCAAAAAGGGGAGGCGCTAGGGGGCGCACAGCGGGATGGCTGCCTAAGGTGTCAGCTCCGCCGGACGGACCTCGGGCAAATATGAATTTAGGCATCTAGCGGACTTTATAACGGGTGAAAGGGACAGAAATAGCCGTCGGATGACCGCGGGCACCTGTGGAGTGAAAAGCAACAGATGAGGTGCCTGCTACATGGCTGAAAATGCTCTAAGAAATGTGATGAACGAGGAGATGCGGCGCAATTAAAATGGCGTCCGGGACCTGGCAGTGAGTCATTACAAAGGTACGGAGGTGCTCGCAGTGCAACAGTGAGGGATCTCTGCAATCTTTCCGCCACAGAATCTACCCAGATCCTGCCACTAAACTAGAAAAGCGGAGAAGAGCTGCATACACAAAGCAGAGAGGGGTCACTAGTAACTGGCACAGCGCGTACACAGTTGTAAACCACCATGATGCATGGAGAGACATTATACTGAAGCAAATAACCGCGGGCTGCAGCGGTGGACACTATACTCGGTAATAACATTCACTGGGTGCAAAAAAACTGCGTATCACACGCGCTACCATGTATATATGGAATACATGATATGCAATGTTACCGCGTTTCTTCCTTAGGCGAGTGTATGCAAGAGCGGCTGCATTTATACATAAAGGAACTGTACGAAAATTACAAATGGTATTTGGTGCATTATAATGTTCAATGGTGGTAACAGGATGACAAAAGGCAGTGTCCATCACTTTGACTGACCACGGCTTGTAACGGGCGCTAATATTACTATGAATTTAACCCAGAAGGCAGATGCTTGCCATGCTCGGGGAGGACTGAGGTGCTGAACAAACCAGGAAGGTAACGGGAGGCTGACACCACTCTGAGTACCTAGCTAATGCACGGTGAACTGATAGACACGGGGAACCCTGCTGCATGAGGATAGGGTGCGGACTACAAATTGAAGATGCCACTAGTGCACTCTCTGCTGTAGCTATAACGACGGAAGGGACTGGTCTCCATTTTCAGAACTCTGAGGCCAGGAGATAGCTCCGCGACCAATTAGTTACACCACAAACTAGGTCACGAGGCGTGTGCAAAGGAGACGCGCTGCTTGTAAGCTCATACAAACGACGATTCCAATCATTGGGTAATCAGTACACTACAAGACAGCGCTCAGGAACGGAGAGTGCGGCCTTCCAACACTGGCACAAATAAACAGAACAAAATACTAATAACACCCAAAAAAAATTTTTAAAAAATGGGCAAGCCAGATAAGCAACAGAAGAAGCTGTCGTTTGAAACACGACGACCAAATCGCAATGGCGTGTCGCACTCGGGCACAGAAACGGAGGGGGAGACAACCTTGACCAGTGGCATGGAAGCAATTCTGAAGGCCATTCAAACCAACCTGCAAGATATTAATGGCAAACTCGATCATCTTACTAACAGAGTAGACAACATGGCGGCAAAAATTGATAAACAGGGGGAAAGGCTGGACGCGGCTGAAACCCGCATTTCGGCAGTTGAGGACGAAGCGCACACAAGCACTGGCAAATGCACGTCCATGGAGAAAGTGCTAGAAGTGATCAGAAATAAGGCAGAAGATTTGGAGGCGAGCTTACGGCGAAATAATGTACGTATAGCGGGTGTACCAGAAACAACCAACACAGGCCGTATGGAGACCTATGTGGAAGATATGTGTTGGACAATATTCGGTGAGGATCACTTGTCATCGATTTTCATAATCGAACGGGCGCATAGGACTCTGGTGCCCAAACCTCCCCCGGGAGCAACCCCCAGACCAATTGTGGCTCGGGTCCTGAACTACCGGGACTGTGATTCTATACTCAGTCAGTCAGTCAATAGGCTTTATTTCGATAAAAACATATCTTAAAAGCATCACATAACACAGATAAAAATGCATACACATGATTTAAAAAAAATACACAGCAACATTAAATTAGTTAAGAAGGTCCAACATAGTGGCCATAATTAAACAATTTCATACATCCTTATGATTCCAACTACTTTAAACAATTGCATTAAATCTTTTAAGCCTAATCAGCCATGTCCAGCTTAAAAACTTAGCCATACCACACACAAACAAGGGCCGGGTATCAGACTTCAGGATACGCATAGCGACTATGTGGTGTCTGGTCCCCAGTTCCTTGCACAATGGTTTTAACCACCTCTCTCTCGGAAATTTGTAGGAAGGGTATTCAAAAAGAAGATGGGCGAAGGACTCAACCCTAAATACACAGAATGGGCAAAAAGGTGAAGTTTGAGCCGGAATGTTCCAACGGGCAGTTAGTTCACCTACCGGAAGCATGCCTATTCTGAATTTAAAATACAGGGCCCTATCTCTAGAATTTGAGATTAGGTCAAGATATCGTTCACAGGAGGGCATGTCCTTAATCATAAGGAACTCACTGGTTGTTCTACAGTGTTTGGGGTCAGAACTACTCCTCTCGTCCACCCAATTCCAGTAATTCTTCTTAAGGACAGACTTAGGGGGGGGGCTGATCTAGTTAGCCAAGCCTCCCTAAGCCCCAACTCCCCAAGCAGGGATTTAACGTCCCTGAGCCACCTTATTTTTGACCACCCGGGCAACGACAATACCTCTTCTAGGCCTTCTGCGTAGCTTTCGAGTTTTGGCACCCTCCACAAGCGATCCCAAAGTAATAGGGGGCGCAGCCTTGCCTGATCTTTAATAGGGCAACATCCCATATCTAAAAGCAGGGGAAGGGTTGGAGTACTCTGGGGAAGGACCATTAGATCCTTCAGAAATGTATTTTCTGAGCAGGATAGCTGGTCAATATTATCGGTTCCCCAAAGCTCAGCCCCATAAAGTGCTGCACTGACACCTCTCGCCTTATAGATGTCTAGTATAGGGGCAATGGGTTTAAGGGAGGACGTCCGCTGTTCTTTAAGTAAGGCTCCCACCACTCTTTTATGACCTAGAAGTATCTTATTGAGGTGGGAGTTCCACCGCATAGAGTTGGTTAGACGAATACCTAGGTAATCAAATTCCTTGACCATTTCCAAAGGAACCATGTTTAGCGTGGGAGCCCGCCCAAGCTTTTTTAGGGGGGTTCAGTACCAGATACTTTGTCTTTTCAGTGTTGATCATTAAGCCCCTACTAGCACAGAATGATTGGAAACTATTTAGGAGTCTCTGCAGGCCCATAGGGGATTTCGAGATTAAAAGGGTGTCGTCAGCGAACAGGAGGGTTGGTATTCTCCTGCCCGCCAGGGATGGTGAGTCAGATGGAATCTCCAGAAGATGCTCCACCACTCCGTTCACATACAATGAGAACAGAGTGGGGGCAAGAACACAACCCTGGCGGACACCCCTGTTCACTGGGATTCTGGCAGTCTTCTGGCCCTGCCTGCCCCATCTCACCTGTGCGAAGTTTCCAGAATGGAACTTCACCAATATGGACACTAAGTAGGGCGGCATCCCCAGATCGGACAGAACCTTCCATAGTTGATCCCGGGGCACCAAATCGAAAGCTGTCTTTAAGACAATAAAGGCAAGATAAAGACTGCCTTTCCCAAGAATGACTACATTCCAATAGAGGAGCAGCAGTCTGAAAGACTGCTCAATGGTCCCTGTACCAGACCTGAACCATGCTTGGTAATCAGAGAGGATTTTGTGATCGTCAACCCACTGTAGTACCCTGCCCAGAACCAACTTTCCTGAGACCTTCTGAGTGGAGTCTATTAAGCTTATGGGGCGATAGTTAGCTGGATCGTCCCGACTCCCCTTTTTAAAAATGGGCACGACCTCAGATCCCATCCATGATTCCGGGATTGTCGCCCCTAGGAAAGTAGCGTTCAGACGAGATGAGCCTCCCCCACTCTTCCAGGTTTAAGCGGAGCAAGTCCCCTGGAATGCCATCAGGGCCTGCTGCTTTATTTTGGACTAGGGACTTGATCACACTCACCACTTCTTTAACAGTGAAAGCGATGTCGTCATTTAACCCAGAAGGAGCCAAATAAGAGAAATTGAACTGCCCCTCCTTTAAATCCGAGTTACCAGTATAGAGGAGAGAAAAATGATTGAACCACACCTCCTCTGTGATGTTACATGTTATAAGGGTGTCAAGTGGCCTATTCTTAGCTCTTACTATATCCCAAAAACCCTTGGAATCCCGCCTTGCGCTGGACTCCTTTACTTTACGCCAGAACTGATCCTCCCGATCATTCTTGGCTTCATTGACAGCCTGCCTGTAATCCTTCCTGGCAACCCTGATCAGTCCCGGTCTCTTAAGTTTGACTGCTTCCACCAATGCTCTTTTCATTTGCCTACATTTTGTTGAGTACCACTCCGGAGTGCCCTCATGTCTTTGGCCGCCACTAGTTTGGGAACCCCGACTGCGAGTTAAGAATAATTCTCCCAGGGCTTTGGTGGTAGTACAAAATAGCTGCGAGACCTCCGAGGGATGCATGGTGGCGGGCGCCAGCCAAGTTACAGCGTTTTCCAGAAGCGCCCCTATAAGTTCAACCTTCCCCTCATCCAGGGCAACCTTCTGCCATTTCAGACGCCTCCCACAATTGGAAGGACGAACTTCCCCGGTTGTACGCAGCACAGATGGTATCTGCAGACCTTTTGATAGTGGCTATAGGGGGACAGTGACAAAGATAGAGGGCTATGATGGCTGTCCATAGTGGGTAACACTTCGATATCCCGCAAGTAGGCCCAGAGCTTGAAGTCTAAAAGGATGTAGTCAATTCTTGACGAGTGGTCTACCCTGTTAAACGTGTGTGCACCTGAGGGGTCCGAAAGTGATCTACCATTAACCACCCTTAGGCCAAAATGCATACAGATCGAATTTAGCTAGATTACCCGTTGGGACCACCTCTTTTTAGGTGCTATTGCTAGGGAAGGAATACCCCTCCTGGCATCCTCATCTGAAGTACCCAAAATGTCGTCAGCCGCCAGGGGCTCAAAGATGCAATTGAGTGATTCTATACTACGGATGGCCCAAGAAAAACAACAAATCACATATCAGGGGAATCAAATAGAATTTTATCCAGATTACACCATGGCAGTACAACAGGCCAGGAAAGAGTTCACTAATATCAAAACAAAGTTACGAGTTATGCAGATCGAGTACGCCATGTTGTACCCAGCACGCCTAAAGATCGTGTGGGAGGGTAAGCACACAATTTGCCCCACACCCAAAGCAGCTCACGACTTTCTCAAGAAGATTACGAGCGAAACCAAAGAAAAACAACGCACCTCTACACAGAATGACTCCGACTGACGGTCTAGGTGGATAGATAGCCTGATGCACAGTTGGGTAAGACACTGGGACTTAACTGCTGTGATTGCATACCACGGCCCCCGTAGACTGCACAACTGGGACATTCTGGTTGGTAAGTGTGAAGCACTATGGTACTATTAACAGCTGAGATATAAGGGTGCAATTGCCATGCTATAGACTAGACATGCAGTGCAAGTCCGGTGATTAGATGCAAAATGTGGAAACAAGACAGAGTTCTGACGAACCAAGCATGTTGGACCCAACATTGAGAGAACACTATAGACAATGACGTGTCTGCACAATCTGGATCACTAATAGCTAGAGACAAGCAGAGCCGTGGTCACTTGTCAGATAGCCCACATATTTCTCACTGTACTATTATAAAATTCACGATTACTGGTTACTGAAGGCATATTGCAGAGCGACAAATGTTAAATACTCCAAGGGAATTGGTTATTTGTTACCTGGCTACAAGATGCTCTGATTGCTATGTAACTGCCAAAGTAATGTATGACACTAAAGTTTATTTTATATTGTTTTCTGTTCTCTTTACTATTATATTGTTCAGGAAGAAGCGGTCTGCATAGAACATACTGGTCCGTCCACATCCATTCAGTTGGATGGAGAAGTGTGTCCTCAGCGGACTTCCACATGGGTGCTCCCCATAATGTGTTTGATGGTTCCTACTGTTACTAATAGGGTATGGCTTTGGCAAAATTGGGTTGCTGAAGTGGGAGGGGGGTGGTGGGTCGGGAGGGGAGGTTGGCTGATGAGACCTGATCACTTGAGACGCGTTGCTGAACTCCACTGGAAATGCGTTGTTATAGGAAAGACTCATGCATTGAACTGTCTAATTGTGAAGGCGAGAGGGATACGGCTAGGCATGACACCACTAGATACATTGTCAATGATAACTGATGGCTAAGTCACAGATGTGCGAGGGTAGGACACATTTGAATTTAATAACATGGAACATACGGGGCTTTGCAAATCCCATGAAAGTGAGACAAATGTTTGCATGCTCTGATAGGTGGCAGATAGATATAGTACTGCTACAAGAAACTCACATCGATTCCGCCACGAAGTTCAAAATAGGAAATCGATGGGCTGAAGCCATGTATCACTCCACATACTCTACATACTCAAGGGGGGTCACTATATTGGTGAAAAAAGGTGTTGACTTCCGGAAGGACAATCTGATAGTAGATGACCAAGGGAGATATATTGTTTTAACAGGGAAACTCAGGGGACAGAAGGTCACCATTGTAAACACCTATGGGCCTAACATAGACGCGCCAGATTTTTATCAAGAGGTGTGGCGGCATTTACACAACGTGTATGATCAAACAGTGATTTGGGGTGGGGACTTGAACCTTACATTGCATGATACGCTAGACAGATCGGGATCCACTGTGGAACCACATAAAAAGGCAAGATCCAAGGTACAGGACATCATGGATGATCTGACATTACATGACATATTGAGGGCGAAACACCCAGGCTCTAGAGAGGCAACGCACTCATCCGCTGCATTTGGCAGTTGGGCGCGTATTGATTATTGGTTGGGTTCAAACAACGATTTGTTTTGGACTGTGAAAATTGAACACATGCCTAAAACCCTCTCGGACCATAATCCTATATTACTGTCTCTTCAAATACCGAACTATACACCACCACCATATAGGTGGAGATTCAATGCTAAGGCCCTCATTGATTCAGTATATGCAGACACCATTGCAGAGGTAATAACTGATTATTTTCATTATACCAAACCCTCCACACAGGATCCATCTCTGCTTTGGGAGGCCTTTAAAGCTACCCTGAGAGGAGTCTGTATTAGCACAACTGCGGGAATTCTCAAAGACATTCGCATGCAGCTGACAGGGTGCGAGATGAAACTCCACACACATGAGCGCCAATACGAGAGGACTAGGGATCAGGCAATTCTGGGGGAATTGCGGCAGACATTAACGGAGCATCAAAGCTTTACGGAGGACGAACTTAAATATATCCATAAACGTCCTAGGGCCAGGGCTTTTGGGGAGGGGGAAAGAGCTGGAAGAGTATGGGCAGCTAAAATATGTGAGGGCCATAAGTCTCCGACTGTATTAAGTATTCGTAATGGAGACGGCAGTAAAAGTGAGGATACTCAGGCAATATTGCAGGGATTCGTCACTACATATGGCACCCTATATCGAGCACGACCCACAGCAACGTCTACAGAAATCTTAGAATATTTAGAAGATGTTGCCATAGCGTGGCTCTCTGATGCCCAGAGGGAATATTTGGCCCAGCCGGTCACGATAGAAGAGGTGACTGAGATTATAAAATCATTGCCCAATGGTAAGGCACCGGGCCCAGACGGGTTTTACAGGGGAGTTTTATAAAACATATGCGGATCTCATTGCCCCTCATTTAGTTGAAATGTACGGGGATGCGTTTGACAAATCAGAATTACCACCTACCTTACGGGAAGCAATGATGATCGCCCTATTGAAGCCTGCTAAAGACCCGGAGTTATGTGACTCCTACAGACCCCTGTCTTTAATAAACATTGATTCCAAAATATTGGCAAAACTATTGGCATGCAGATTACAACCCCTTATGACTAATCTGGTCCTGCCGGACCAATCAGGTTTCATACCAACTAGAGCCACTACACATAACACAAGAACACTTTTTGCACTCTCCCATTACTTAACACCCACAACCAAGGCAGTGGCAGTAATGCTTGATGCCGCTAAGGCATTTGATTCTATTGAATGGCCTTATTTGATCACGATATTAAACAGGATGGGGTTTCCCCCTATGTTTATACAATGGATTCAACTACTATATACACGTCTCACAGCACGCATCCAAATTA
This sequence comes from Lissotriton helveticus, assembly GCF_964261635.1. NCBI lineage: Eukaryota > Metazoa > Chordata > Amphibia > Caudata > Salamandridae > Lissotriton > Lissotriton helveticus. Next base: position 448,035,759 of record NC_136065.1, read on the forward strand.
ATGGTTATATTTCTGACCCGATAAACATAGAACGTGGAACGAGACAGGGATGTCCACTATCTCCCTTAATTTTCGCCCTTGCCCTGGAACCGCTGGCGTGTAAGATTCGTTAACATCACAATCACTCAGCGTTGCACTTCCCTAACAGACCATTGCACATCTCACTATATGCGGATGATATCCTGGTTTAGGTACGAGACCCCGAACGAAATTTAGACCCTCTCCTTCGTGAATATAATACATTCGGACGCCATTCTGGCCTTCAGATTAATTGGACAAAGTCCTCCATACTCCCATTGACGGACACCCCGTTACCTCACAGTATAGAATTCCCTTTAGAATGGCAGGAGGATCCTATACGGTACTTAGGAATATGGTTTCACAGAGACCCTCAAATAGTCATCAGAACGAATTACGGAAGGGTACTGTCATCACTGGATGACAAAATTGCCAGTTGGATACAATTACCGCTCTCATTTGCCGACAGGATCGCCATTGTTAAAATAGTAATGCTCCCTAAACTCCTTTATCTTTTTAAAAACATCCCGATACAGCCTGCAACGGAGGTTTTCAAACGAGTTACCACGAGCCTACTGAGACTGATATGGGCAGGCAAGCAAGCGAGGGTGGGACTGAATGCATTAACACTACCGTACGCCAAAGGTGGAATGGGTGTACCGGATTTTTTTCTCTATTATCTCTGTGCTCAAGCGCAATACGCTACATATTGGTATCACCCGATCCCATACCTGACCCATACAGCAGTAGAGGAGGGCGATGCTTTGCCTATTCCTTTATCCTCGGTTATAACACACGATCGGCCCCCACTGCACGCACAAGACATTAACACGATCGACACCACCATTAAGACATGGAAAAAACTGGGGCAACTGGCGGATAAACTCCCTTTATATGCCCCAGCACTACCATTAAGCCACCACCCTGAGCTCTCAGTTACGAATGAAGAAGTAGGGATGCACCTGCTACAGCAAGTAGGGATAAACACGATGGGTGACCTCTATTGTGAGGGGATGTTTAAAACGGCACAAGACTTGTCATTTATTAAAAACCAAAACACTGTTATTTCAATGTACCTATCACAGGCTACAAGGGGCATTCAAAAAGCTTTACATCAGCTTCCCTGAGGAGCCAAAGCAGCTAAACACCCTACAATTAATTATATCTTCTCCAAACACCTCACATTTAGTATCGAGAATGTATACAACAGCACAGGATGAGATACGAGTGCAACCTGATAAGGCTCGTGAGAGATGGAAGAAGGTCCTTGACAACCCGCTCACGGATGATGAATGGAATAAGACCTGTGCAATCACCCCACTGATAATGTGTAATGACTGATTAATTACGTGAGATTTGAGTTTAAGAAAGAATGATCTGTGTGCTGCAACTGGGAGCACCTGAAGAATGTAATGAGCCCTTGGAAGAATGGTCATTTTGATCCAACTAATTCTATTAGCCAAGAAAGAAAAAGTTGAGACCATCTCTGGTAGTTTTCCCTTAATGGGGCTAGGGCTGCAGATTTCACTCGGACACTCTATGCAATGTTCCTTCTAACATCACTGTAACAACCTGTAACCTGTACAAGGTAGAAAAGTAATGAATCTCAGATCACCACACACAGCTAAGAAAACTTGGTATCACAAGAACTACATTCTGTTATGATAAGGTTTTCCTCTGTAAGAAATTGGATTATAATTTGGGGTGGGTGACTACCCACCTCAAGGAATATTCAAAGCACGTATAAAAGAGAACCCTAAAAGACACTAAATTAACCTGAGCTCAAACCTCTGGTATAGCTATGGCACAGAGTAGGCAGATTAACGTGGGGCAATGTGTAAAATATGTATGCAGTACCAAAATGATGAAGTGAAAATGCAAACCAATAAATATTTCAAACTGAATTGGAAAAATAGAGTAATGATTAATAAAGATAAGTATACCAAAATTACAAAAATCCAGTAAGGGGAACTGGAGAGATGAGTTCTTAAAGCGGAAATAGTGGAAAAAAGCACAAAGCCCTAACTATAGCCAATGGTTGGGGATAGATCAGGATATAGGCACCATTTCAAGCTAACCACAATGGAGATTGGATACACAGCAGATTCATCCTGGTTAAGGATTTTAGCATCTGACAGTCTTTTAAGTCCCAATCAACCACAAAAGGGCACTTTGGAGGATGTCACCACTCCTCCCCTTAGCTTCTAGAGAGACCCGCCCCCCACAAACAATGGAACAGATCGTTTAAAACAACGGATAATAACGTATTATAATTTTATTTTTCTGTTTTTTAATTGCTCACACAGGGCCAGATGTAGGTGGCCAATTACCGGTCGGTAACGGCCGAATTCGACCGTTAACGACCGGTAATTGGATTTTGAGATGTAGGGCATGCATTTACAGAATCTGTATTTTACCGATTCTGTATTTACCGAATCGGTAAAATTACCGAATCGGTAAATACAGACTCGGTAAAATACCGATTCTGTAAATGCAGATGTAGCTGGCACATGTCAGAGTGCCACAGGGCTTTAAGAATCGGTATTTTACCACCCAATCCAATTGGGTGGTAAAATACCGAATCCAGGTGTGCATGCACATGTGTGCATGCACACCTGTGCCATGTGACACACAGACATGCCCTTAGGGCATGTCTGTGTGCCACATGGCGCACATGCCTATTTTTGGGGTGCTAGAGGGTGTCAAAGTGACACCCCCTGCACCCTTGCTAAAATCGGTATTTACCGAATCTGTAATTACAGATTCGGTATTGCCCATTGATTCCTATGGGCTTCAGGGCCCATAGGAATCAATGGGCAATACCGAATCGGTATTTACAGAATCGGTAAATACCGAATCATACCTACATCTCCCCCCCTCTATTTTACCACTTCTTAAATACCGATTCGGTATGATTCGGTATTTTAGAAGTGGTAAAATAAAATTACCTACATCTGGCCCACAGTGAGCAGTGGGGCAATGGTCCTCTGCCTTAGCAGAGGAGCTGTCATGGGCAATCCCCAGTGTCTCTGTTGTACATAATGGTAATGCTCATCGTCTTTAAAATAGATTTTTTGTTTAGAGTACTCATGTGTGTTAAATAAATCAGAGTTCGCTAAACAGTCTCTAGCTTCTCAGTAGTCAAAGTACCCCAGTTTAGAGTAGGAGGGAAGGCTGGATTGTGGTTTATAGGGGTGTGGAGTAATGCTAAGAATAAGTCAAGTGAATGTTTAGATGGGTATCCCATATCTCTAGTGTAGGTTTTGTGGGGGTACTGAGATATTCATTAGCAGGTCTTTTTCCTCTTTAGCTTCCAGAGTATGTCCCAGAGACTTTTCTATCACAATGCTGTCCATGGGAACCGAGTGTTTCTCTGAGGCTCTACAGGACCAGTCCTCTAAAATCCTAAACTGAGCCATCTTAAAATAGAGTAAGAAATCGGGGAAAGCTAAACCACATTCCAATTTAGGGCCTTTCAATATTTTATAGCTCAGCCTTGCCCTCTGCTCCTTCCAGATAATGTGTAATGACTGATTAATTACGTGAGATTTGAGTTCAAGAAAGAATGATCTGTGTGCTGCAACTGGGAGCACCTGAAAAGGGCACTTCTAAGGTCCCTGCCCCTCCCCCGACCTTAGGGGAGGCATTATGAGACTCACAGGGTGTCAGGGATAGGCCAACAGCAGGGTGCAGTCTAGGTCCGGTTCCCACTTGTCAGCTGGGAACTTCCTGGAAAATTCCTCTTTCAGCTTGATGTCTCCCTGTAGCCGCTGAGGTCAGTCTGATGACCCTTGGAGTCCAGTCCTTTAGGGCTCCTTGCTGGTCAAAGATAGCAGCTCCAGTCCTCCTCTGATCTTCTGCAGGCCCAGAAAGTGTTCTGAAGTGGGTGCCTTGAGGTGCCACATGCCCATTCAGGTTAGCCTATTGTTTGTTGTGACTTGTCAATGCAGCCCTTGAATTTCCAAGCACCATCAAGACTCAAATGGGAGATAGAGAACCTAAATCGCATCATCTTCTTCTGAGGCCACAGATTAAAATCGATATAGAGAACAATTACCAAATGCACACCAATATACAGTACAGAAAGAGATGTCTCAATGGGCATAATATAGTACAAATGACCAAGTTCAGAACAGAAAGAGGGAAGCGAAGTTGTGCGGTTCCTCTTTAATTGTATGGATGGCCAGCCGACACGTGTTTCGTCGTCAAGCGGTAACAATGCTTGTACGACTCATCAGGGCTGGGGAAGATACAAAATACATGATGGAATAGGTAGTCCACACAACAAAATGAAGTTTTTCTACAGCAACTAGTGATCGTGTCTAGTTCTTGGTGCGCGTGAGAGTGCAGGTGAAAGTTGTGACAGTAATAACTTAGTATAAGTCCAACAGATTTCGTAGTGGTAGCACACAGTGCCAAACACGGTGAAGGCGAAAAAACCGTAACGACGGGTGTCAGGAGTGATTGAATGTAGGTGCGTGAAAAGGTGTGGGTGTGGGTAGTGCCGGTCGTCAGGTGCCTATGGTAACTGGGTTGTCCCCTATTGAGAGTAGACGGATGAAGGTGAGTAATCTGTGATCGTAACATGGGTGGTGGTGCCAACTGTGGTGGTTCTAGAGAAAAGAGGATTGGTAGTCCTCCGAAGGTGTTGCTAGAGCATGCAGACACACTACGCGGGTAGATTCAAAATGTAAAACAAGAGGGGGGGGGGAGGAAATGGTTTAAAAGTGCACGCGCACGTCATCAATGAGGGAAGTGAGACCGAATTGGCTGAGTAATTCCTACCTGTAACGCGATGAAATAGGACCATAGGTCTATGGAGATGAAGAATGAAAGAGGGAACAAAAATGGCAAGACAAAGTATCAGGCTCAATGGAAATTGAAGAATAATAATAACGAGGAGCACTGTACATTTAAGTAAGGTCCCATGCGTAGATATTGTCACAAACCAAAAAAAATTGAGTAATGGGCAGACATGAAAGACTCACCGCTAAGCCGGTGATACTTCCGACCCGGCCCCTGCTCGAGACCAGGTTAATGCTTGTCGGTGATTGATGCTCCAAATTTCGAGAGTTATGCAGTTAGGGCACGCTGTTATGAAATACAATAGAAATATTGTATTTGTGAGACCCACAAGTAGTGCATAAGTGAAGTTAAAACAAGGCCCCAAACTAAGGAACGGGGCGCGGTTAAGGTAACAGAATCATTCATAGCGATTGAGTCCCAAAGTGAAAGTGAGGGTCTCACCTTTGTGTTTCAGAAACAGTGCTCCAGGCGATTATGGTGGATACGAAGCCACAAATGAAATACAGCAAAGCCTCTGTTTTCGTGGTGCTTGAATGTCTGGGTTGGACGATCCGTAGTGATGGTCCAAGGTTCTAGTACTCGCACAAGTGTGTGCGTTCTGTATGGGACAAGAAAGGAGAGCGCGAGCGTAAGTAAGCTCGTTTGCACAAGACCGGAAAACGCGGTCTTGTCATCAAGAACGTGGGGATCGGACTGAAATACTCCGTGTGAGGGAGCATAACGAAAGGATAAATAGATAAAATGAAAAGGGGGGCTTACCAGAGATTAGAGCGAGCTGCTGATGGCACGGTCTGCGGGATGTGTAACTCCTCACAGCGGTTCCGGGTACGGACACGTGATTCCGACCCGGAAATGAATTTATAGCTTATCGGCGGAACTGCCCGTATGTGGACAGCTAGAGCGCTAACACCTCCGGTTTGGTTTTTGTATTGAAAGGAGCGTGAAGCATATTTCAGGAGGTGCGCAAAAAGGCCAGGGCGACCCAATCCGTCAGATCGTGGTAATGGCATGAGTCAGAGGTGTCAAGACAGTGTTGTCTGTAGTCATATAATACGTGGCGGGATATTGTGAGGCTTGACAGTTTACAGCCAGTATGTTGATCATCTGGGAGTAAACGGAAAATGGATAAGATACCAATTACTGCGTAGATAAGTCCCGCGACAAGACAAAAAATAGTGTCAGCGAAAAAGTAGAGTGATACTATATACAAAAAATAAAATCATCATGCAAAAAAGGTGGTCATGCATCCGATCCACGACGTGTAGAGGTGATCAGTGACACATTAACATGGACGTAAAAAGCACATAATACATCACATCGATCATATCAACTCAATTAGGACGACATGTAAAGGTAAAAAGGTAGCTGATCAACACATCTTATCCCAATTAATTGTGGAAAATTATGCAGATGATCCAGATTGGGCACAAAAGTACATGATAACACAGTTGAATGGAAATGCCTGTAGGTTGATGGTGTTGCGTGTCCATTATGACACGAAATTAGTGACATGGGTATCGCAGTAACATTTGTGGCATGAAATTAACATACATGTGTTGCAACGATGCAGAGATAAACAATAGTGTCATAACCAATAGTGGCCTCATGGACACTTCACTGCGAGACACTGCCGCAAGGGCAGTGGCGGAGCAAAGTACAGTAAGGTCTGGTATAATGTTCCCTACAGAAATGACAAGATTATAGCATGTAGAGAATCGCAAGCAGGAAATGAACAAAGGGGTTGGAAATGTACACAGGGATTCAATCCCCTAGAAAGAATTGCATCTCCTGGTCATAATTGAGCCCCTGGGTCACGGTGCGAAGGCGGAGAATCCATGTTGCCTCTAGGCGTCTTAGCTTGAGTTCTCTGTTACCGCCTCGTGCACCAATGGGGACAGTGTCAATCCCATAGAACGAAACTTGTTTGTCCAAAGACTGATCGCCACACGCGGCCGCGTGTAGGGCAACTGGATATCTAGGATCCTGTTTGTGTAGCGCCCTTATATGTTCCGCTATTCTCTCTTTTAACGGGCGGATGGTACTCCCCACGTAAATTTTCTTGCATCTGCATTCAATTATGTAAACCACATAGCGTGTGGTACAATTAATGTTAGTTCTGATGCAGTAGGTTTCTCCCTTGGTATCCTGAAATTCAGTAGTTCTGTGTTTGGCCCACCGGCACATGGAGCAGAACCCACATTTGTAGAAGCCAATGTTACGCTTGGTCAGCCAATTGTCCTCCGTGCTGCTTCGAGGTATTGTGGAACTTAGTCTGTTCTTCAGCGTTCTGCCTCGCCTGTAGGTGATCTGGGGGTATTCTCCTATGTAATTCGAGATGTTTTTATCTTTCTTCAGGATGTTCCAGTGTTTGCTAAAGGTCCTGCGCAGTGCCTGGTGGTGGTTGCTGAAGTCAGTAATCATGCGAATAGTACCAGGGTCGTCTGTCTTCTTGTTGGGTCTCTTTTTCAGAGTGTCTTGTCTTTGAATTTTCATGATCCTAGATGTCGCTTTATTTAGTAGGTTGTCTGGGTAGCCTCTTCTCTTAAACCGTTCCTGCATGCTAACCAAAGTGTTCTTGAAATCTTGGTCGTTACTGCAGTTTCTGCGAGCTCTTAGGAATTCTCCAAAGGGAATGCTGCTAATCTGGTGGGATGGGTGAGCGCTGCCAGCGTGCAGAATCGCATTACAAGCAGTATCTGCATAACTCTCGAAATTTGGAGCATCAATCACCGACACGCATTAACCTGGTCTCGAGCAGGGGCCGGGTCGGAAGTATCACCGGCTTAGCGGTGAGTCTTTCATGTCTGCCCATTACTCAATTTTTTTTGGTTTGTGACAATATCTACGCATGGGACCTTACTTAAATGTACAGTGCTCCTCGTTATTATTATTCTTCAATTTCCATTGAGCCTGATACTTTGTCTTGCCATTTTTGTTCCCTCTTTCATTCTTCATCTCCATAGACCTATGGTCCTATTTCATCGCGTTACAGGTAGGAATTACTCAGCCAATTCGGTCTCACTTCCCTCATTGATGACGTGCGCGTGCACTTTTAAACCATTTCCTCCCCCCCCCTCTTGTTTTACATTTTGAATCTACCCGCGTAGTGTGTCTGCATGCTCTAGCAACACCTTCGGAGGACTACCAATCCTCTTTTCTCTAGAACCACCACAGTTGGCACCACCACCCATGTTACGATCACAGATTACTCACCTTCATCCGTCTACTCTCAATAGGGGACAACCCAGTTACCATAGGCACCTGACGACCGGCACTACCCACACCCACACCTTTTCACGCACCTACATTCAATCACTCCTGACACCCGTCGTTACGGTTTTTTCGCCTTCACCGTGTTTGGCACTGTGTGCTACCACTACGAAATCTGTTGGACTTATACTAAGTTATTACTGTCACAACTTTCACCTGCACTCTCACGCGCACCAAGAACTAGACACGATCACTAGTTGCTGTAGAAAAACTTCATTTTGTTGTGTGGACTACCTATTCCATCATGTATTTTGTATCTTCCCCAGCCCTGATGAGTCGTACAAGCATTGTTACCGCTTGACGACGAAACACGTGTCGGCTGGCCATCCATACAATTAAAGAGGAACCGCACAACTTCGCTTCCCTCTTTCTGTTCTGAACTTGGTCATTTGTACTATATTATGCCCATTGAGACATCTCTTTCTGTACTGTATATTGGTGTGCATTTGGTAATTGTTCTGTATTTGTTGAGCGTGTGCCCTGCACACTCTTTAGAGGGGTTTAGGGCCTTTTTTCCCCTCACCTTCTTGCACCCAGACCTAACCATTCTCTACACTTACGTAAGCTGTGCGCCCAGTATTTTCCTGAACTTCTAAAAAACCCGAGTTCCCCATAGCTTTAATCTCATCGCACAGGGGGGCAGCCGCTACGTATTGTTATTTTTTCTTTCCAGAGGATAGCACCTTCTATTCCTCACCATGAATCGCGATAAAGCTGCCGAAGAGCTTTTTGAAAACCTTGCCAAAGGAATGTCCACACATAGAGCTACCTCCACCAATGCCCCTAACAGTACCAAGGAAGAAGGTCTGAGGGACAAATTTGTGAGATTGGAAAAACTCAAAAAATTAGAAAATTCGAAGTGGTGGGATGGCATCACTTTGAAACAGTATGTTAGACTCAAGCGCATACCGAGAGGTTTGAGAGCACAGATCTTCCCCACCTATGACAATCTAGACCCTGATCTTTTAAGCAAATGGGAAGACGCTTTGACTAACAACTCCAATATCCTCATGGATATTCTCATTGAGAGCTCTGACCGCAAGGTCGCGAAATTTCAAGCCGAGATTGCCATTCTAGAGCAGGAGATCAAAGATCTGAATCGCCCTGAATCTACTGTGAAGAACTACACAACACTAGACGAGATTCTCCTTAAACATCAGAACGAGATTAAGAGTCGTAAAGCCAGACAGTTGAAAAGGGATGAGGCTGACTACACTGACGGCAGAATTTTCACATACGACAGAAAATACGACCATATGATTAACAAATCTACACCTAAAAGCAGAGACGGAGCAAATCTTACTGATGCCAGCTCTATCTCATCCAGCAGCACTTCACTGAGCACTATCAGCATCAGTGAAGATGAGTCCAACCGCACTGACAACGAAACAAATCCTTTTTTATGCGAGATCCAGCGGATAAGAAGGGGTATCCGCACACTAGAACCAAAACCCGCAGGGGTAGGAAGGGGCGTGGTAGAAGATTACCGGAAGAAACTCAGATCCGGGAACCAACAACAGTAACCGACACACAGGAGGGGGAGGTACAGGTTATTAATCTTTCATCTAAAATCCTCACCACTAACATGATCTCCCTTCTGAGCAAAGGCCTAAACTTTAATCCCTTCTCGAATACTGATGTATGTAGACTTAAAATTGATTTGTTTAAGTTCACACGAAAACTAAAATTGAAAAAGCACTTTTCAAATAAAATCATGTCTAATAAAAACCCTACAAACATCCCTACTGAGTTTGAACCTGATATTTTAACCATTAATGATATTCAAGCCACACACCTCCTTCTCTCTCTCACGGATGTAGAACGATCTCCTCAAGACATGGACACCCTACTAGAGGAGCTTAATATAGAATCAGATTTCAGCATTGTCAGTGGGCTCAAATCTAAATCCAAATGGATCCCCACATTACCGGGAGGGAATTCCATAGACAACTTCCACAAAAGAGTCTTGGAGGACATTGATAAACTTGAACTGAAAGACACCAAACGAACCTTTAGATACAAAGACAATCTTACTCCAGGAGAACGAGCAGCCATGACCAGCCTCATCAAGGATCATGAGATCATCATTAGGGAAGCGGACAAGGGAGGGAACGTTGTCATTATGAATAAAAAGGATTATGACCAAGAAATCCTCAGTCAGCTACAGGACAACACGTGCTATCTGCTTCTGGACCACAATCCCATGGCACCACTCACGACCCACATTAACCGATCTCTTATCACTTGGAAAGAGAGTGGCCTGATTAATGAGGATGAATTTCTGTACATGAAGGTTATTAAACCATCGTACCCTTGGCTGTACACTCTTCCCAAGGTGCACAAAAATCAACCCTTCCCGCCCGGACGTCCCATTATTTCCGGGATTGGGGGCCCCACAGAAAGAATTGCGGAATATGTCGACCTGTTCCTGGGGCCTCTGGTACGTAACCAACCGTCCTTCATACAGGACACCAAACACATATTGAGTATTCTCTCTGATCTACAGTGGCAATCTGGCAACTTTTTGGTCACCATGGATGTGGTAGCGCTGTACACCAGCATCAAACCAGATCTGGGACTCGAAGTCGTCACCAAAATACTACAGAAGCGTCCAGCCACCTTGTGGCAACACACCAACATGCTCATCTCCATGATGGACCTCATATTGAATAACAACTCGTTCATGTTCAACAATTCATGGTACAGACAAACAAAAGGAGTCGCCATGGGCTCGAAATTTTCCCCATCATTTGCCAATCTATTCATGGGCGCCCTTGAGAATGATCTTATATGGGGCCCCAAAGGAGCGACCTTCATTGACTCAATAGTATACTGGGGGCGCTATATAGATGATTGTTTCCTGCTTTGGTCTGGCACACATGAACTCCTGATGGATTTCTACAAGCATCTCAACAACAACACGTGGGACATGAGGTTCACCATGATGGCGAGTCTAGATAGGATTGAGTTTCTAGACCTGGAGATTTATGTCCTGGACGACAAACTGAACAGCAGACTCTTTAGAAAGGATACTGCTTGTAATGCGATTCTGCACGCTGGCAGCGCTCACCCATCCCACCAGATTAGCAGCATTCCCTTTGGAGAATTCCTAAGAGCTCGCAGAAACTGCAGTAACGACCAAGATTTCAAGAACACTTTGGTTAGCATGCAGGAACGGTTTAAGAGAAGAGGCTACCCAGACAACCTACTAAATAAAGCGACATCTAGGATCATGAAAATTCAAAGACAAGACACTCTGAAAAAGAGACCCAACAAGAAGACAGACGACCCTGGTACTATTCGCATGATTACTGACTTCAGCAACCACCACCAGGCACTGCGCAGGACCTTTAGCAAACACTGGAACATCCTGAAGAAAGATAAAAACATCTCGAATTACATAGGAGAATACCCCCAGATCACCTACAGGCGAGGCAGAACGCTGAAGAACAGACTAAGTCCCACAATACCTCGAAGCAGCACGGAGGACAATTGGCTGACCAAGCGTAACATTGGCTTCTACAAATGTGGGTTCTGCTCCATGTGCCGGTGGGCCAAACACAGAACTACTGAATTTCAGGATACCAAGGGAGAAACCTACTGCATCAGAACTAACATTAATTGTACCACACGCTATGTGGTTTACATAATTGAATGCAGATGCAAGAAAATTTACGTGGGGAGTACCATCCGCCCGTTAAAAGAGAGAATAGCGGAACATATAAGGGCGCTACACAAACAGGATCCTAGATATCCAGTTGCCCTACACGCGGCCGCGTGTGGCGATCAGTCTTTGGACAAACAAGTTTCGTTCTATGGGATTGACACTGTCCCCATTGGTGCACGAGGCGGTAACAGAGAACTCAAGCTAAGACGCCTAGAGGCAACATGGATTCTCCGCCTTCGCACCGTGACCCAGGGGCTCAATTATGACCAGGAGATGCAATTCTTTCTAGGGGATTGAATCCCTGTGTACATTTCCAACCCCTTTGTTCATTTCCTGCTTGCGATTCTCTACATGCTATAATCTTGTCATTTCTGTAGGGAACATTATACCAGACCTTACTGTACTTTGCTCCGCCACTGCCCTTGCGGCAGTGTCTCGCAGTGAAGTGTCCATGAGGCCACTATTGGTTATGACACTATTGTTTATCTCTGCATCGTTGCAACACATGTATGTTAATTTCATGCCACAAATGTTACTGCGATACCCATGTCACTAATTTCGTGTCATAATGGACACGCAACACCATCAACCTGCAGGCATTTCCATTCAACTGTGTTATCATGTACTTTTGTGCCCAATCTGGATCATCTGCATAATTTTCCACAATTAATTGGGATAAGATGTGTTGATCAGCTACCTTTTTACCTTTACATGTCGTCCTAATTGAGTTGATATGATCGATGTGATGTATTATGTGCTTTTTACGTCCATGTTAATGTGTCACTGATCACCTCTACACGTCGAGGATCGGATGCATGACCACCTTTTTTGCATGATGATTTTATTTTTTGTATATAGTATCACTCTACTTTTTCGCTGACACTATTTTTTGTCTTGTCGCGGGACTTATCTACGCAGTAATTGGTATCTTATCCATTTTCCGTTTACTCCCAGATGATCAACATACTGGCTGTAAACTGTCAAGCCTCACAATATCCCGCCACGTATTATATGACTACAGACAACACTGTCTTGACACCTCTGACTCATGCCATTACCACGATCTGACGGATTGGGTCGCCCTGGCCTTTTTGCGCACCTCCTGAAATATGCTTCACGCTCCTTTCAATACAAAAACCAAACCGGAGGTGTTAGCGCTCTAGCTGTCCGCATACGGGCAGTTCCGCCGATAAGCTATAAATTCATTTCCGGGTCGGAATCACGTGTCCGTACCCGGAACCGCTGTGAGGAGTTACACATCCCGCAGACCGTGCCATCAGCAGCTCGCTCTAATCTCTGGTAAGCCCCCCTTTTCATTTTATCTATTTATCCTTTCGTTATGCTCCCTCACACGGAGTATTTCAGTCCGATCCCCACGTTCTTGATGACAAGACCGCGTTTTCCGGTCTTGTGCAAACGAGCTTACTTACGCTCGCGCTCTCCTTTCTTGTCCCATACAGAACGCACACACTTGTGCGAGTACTAGAACCTTGGACCATCACTACGGATCGTCCAACCCAGACATTCAAGCACCACGAAAACAGAGGCTTTGCTGTATTTCATTTGTGGCTTCGTATCCACCATAATCGCCTGGAGCACTGTTTCTGAAACACAAAGGTGAGACCCTCACTTTCACTTTGGGACTCAATCGCTATGAATGATTCTGTTACCTTAACCGCGCCCCGTTCCTTAGTTTGGGGCCTTGTTTTAACTTCACTTATGCACTACTTGTGGGTCTCACAAATACAATATTTCTATTGTATTTCATAACAGCGTGCCCTAACTGCATAACTCTCGAAATTTGGAGCATCAATCACCGACAAGCATTAACCTGGTCTCGAGCAGGGGCCGGGTCGGAAGTATCACCGGCTTAGCGGTGAGTCTTTCATGTCTGCCCATTACTCAATTTTTTTGGGTTTGTGACAATATCTACGCATGGGACCTTACTTAAATGTACAGTGCTCCTCGTTATTATTATTCTTCAATTTCCATTGAGCCTGATACTTTGTCTTGCCATTTTTGTTCCCTCTTTCATTCTTCATCTCCATAGACCTATGGTCCTATTTCATCGCGTTACAGGTAGGAATTACTCAGCCAATTCGGTCTCACTTCCCTCATTGATGACGTGCGCGTGCACTTTTAAACCATTTCCTCCCCCCCCCCTCTTGTTTTACATTTTGAATCTACCCGCGTAGTGTGTCTGCATGCTCTAGCAACACCTTCGGAGGACTACCAATCCTCTTTTCTCTAGAACCACCACAGTTGGCACCACCACCCATGTTACGATCACAGATTACTCACCTTCATCCGTCTACTCTCAATAGGGGACAACCCAGTTACCATAGGCACCTGACGACCGGCACTACCCACACCCACACCTTTTCACGCACCTACATTCAATCACTCCTGACACCCGTCGTTACGGTTTTTTCGCCTTCACCGTGTTTGGCACTGTGTGCTACCACTACGAAATCTGTTGGACTTATACTAAGTTATTACTGTCACAACTTTCACCTGCACTCTCACGCGCACCAAGAACTAGACACGATCACTAGTTGCTGTAGAAAAACTTCATTTTGTTGTGTGGACTACCTATTCCATCATGTATTTTGTATCTTCCCCAGCCCTGATGAGTCGTACAAGCATTGTTACCGCTTGACGACGAAACACGTGTCGGCTGGCCATCCATACAATTAAAGAGGAACCGCACAACTTCGCTTCCCTCTTTCTGTTCTGAACTTGGTCATTTGTACTATATTATGCCCATTGAGACATCTCTTTCTGTACTGTATATTGGTGTGCATTTGGTAATTGTTCTGTATTTGTTGAGCGTGTGCCCTGCACACTCTTTAGAGGGGTTTAGGGCCTTTTTTCCCCTCACCTTCTTGCACCCAGACCTAACCATTCTCTACACTTACGTAAGCTGTGCGCCCAGTATTTCCCTGAACTTCTAAAAAACCCGAGTTCCCCATAGCTTTAAAATCGATATAGGGTTGCCTTAAGCTTGATAATGTGTCTATGGTGTATCTAAGGTGCTTATATCTGAAGGTTGCATCAATGTCCCTACTCAGGGTTAGGCTTTTAACTCTCTTTTTTAGCACTAGTTTATGCGCTGCTCTTCACATAGATACTAGTGTCGCCATTGAGAGGAGCTTATATTCTTTTTCTGCAGGTCTTCTAAATCCTTTTCTGAAAAGAATGCTCCTGCCCAGGATACGGTAAATGCTTTGGTGATAAATCATCTTAAAGTGTTGGTTTCTGCCTGCTTCGCCTCTATGAAGTATATGATCTGGTTAACATTGACCAAAGCGCATGGTGGCGTCAAATACTAGTTGTAGCTCTATACGGCATAAAGAGGTTTACTGCGTTAAGTGAAATAGTTTACAAATGCGATCCATGAACATGCGATCTAGGCCATGTGTAAAAGAACTGGTCGCTATTAAGGCCCCATATAAGAGAACAGAGATAATCTTAGCTTTTATAACATCCAGTAAAGGGCCTAGTGCTCCCCACCCTTAGAGAACAGAGAACCATTTTAAAGTTTCACAAATGGATGTAATTATAATTTTTAAGTTCTCCAAGTAATATTTCTCATAAAGATGTTTATCTGAGTCAAACCCTAATTATTCCCTGACTTCCTCTATTTTAATGGAACCTGTCTTCCAAATGAACTTCGAACTCTTTTGGTCAAAGCACATTACCTTTGTATTGTTGATATTGATAAGTAGGCTGTTTTCTTGATTATATACTTGGATTCAATTGAGTTGCCTTGGGTGGCCTATCTGGGGTGTCATAAGGATGACAAAATCATTGGCATGAGCTAAAAAAGGGACTTCAGGTTTGCCCTACCTTTGGTACGTTGTCTAGGCTGCGAGTGAGTACCTCTGCTAAGTCTGATATATACAGATTAAAAAGAAGTTGGGTAAGGATGCACCCTGTCTTTAATAGATTGAGGGAGGACATTTTGGGTGAAAGACCATGACCTTCTGACATCTTCACTCTAACCCATGAAATGTTGTGGAGCTCTAATATCAGGTGTAAAATACCTTGGGGGATAACCCAATTCTGGAGCTTCACCCACAACCTGGATCGGTTCACCCTATCGAAGGTTGTTAAAACGTTTTTGAAGCATTCAAAAGGGTGTTTTTCTGGGAATGGACTTTCTGCCTGATCATAGTCAGGGCTATCATGTTATAAGCTGTGTTGCAGTTAGGTAGGAAGCCTGACTAATGGTAGTTTTTTTTCCCACCCATACCTGTAGACGAGATAACATGTGTTTAGCGAATAATTTCTCATCTGCATCCAGCAGGGCAATAAAGCGATAACTGGCTGGGGAATTTTTAGGGCCTCATTTATAAATGGAATACAAGATTGCTCCTTTCCATGAGGTTGGAACCAGGCCTGAGTGTATAACTGAATTAAACATAGATGTTAGGATCAAACCCCATTTTTTGGGACTAAACTTCTTTAGGGCAACGAGGAGCCCACTAGGACCCGGTGCCCGCGAGGATTTACAATTATTAATTCGTTTCAACGTGTCTACATGACAGATTCTAATTTGGTACCTGTATTGGGTGACTGCACCCTTCATGCCTGTGTCAATAATCCCATACAACATCATCAGGTGTTTTTTCCATTGATTGCATGTAATATGGTAGACACACCCCACTTTAGAGTTTTTAGTGCCCTTACCAACTATGGTCCAAATTTTTTTTGTGTTTGGTGACTATTGCAGTGTGCAGCCCTGTCCATTTACGATCTTGTTCTGTTTTTATCAATATGGCGAATTTTGGTTAACTTCAACTGCAGGTTTTTTATGGTAGGTATGTTGCCTACCTTCCCTTCAACCTTTAAAAGCTGCCTTACTTCTTTTCTATGTTGCATGCTTAGTTGAGCAATATCACGCTTCATTGATGTTAGGATCAAACCCCATTTTGGGGGATTAAACTTCTTTTGGGCAATGGGGAGCCCACTTGGACCAGGTGCCCGCAAGGATTTACAACTTTTAATTAGTTTCAGGGTGTCTACATGGCTGATTCTAATTTGGGTCCTGTTTTGGTCTACTGAACCCTTCATGCCTGTGTCAGAAATCCCATACTGCACCATCAGGTGCTTTTTCCATTGATCGTATTTTATATGGAAGTCATACCCCACTTTAGAGTTTTTAGTGTCCTTACCAACTATGGTCCAAAGGTTTTTATTGTGTTTGGTGACTATTGCAGTGTGCAGCCCTGTCCACTTACAATCTTGTTCTGTTCTATCAATATGGCAAATTTTGGTTCTTAACTTCAATTTCTGGTTTTTCATAGTGGGCATGTTGCCTACCTTCCCTTCAACCTTTAAAAGCAGCCTTACTTCTTTTCTATGTTGCATCCTTAGTTAAGCAATATCACGCTTCATTATACCTTTGGGCGGCACCTTGCTTTTAGTTATTCTCAGTGAAAATGCTAGGCACTCATAAATTTAGGTGAGTTAAACATTGAAACAGCTGATATCACATTTGGATCCCTCCCCTTGGACATTATTGTTTGACAAAAAGGTCCATTGAATTTGATTTTTAATAACTATTATAACTAGTGTTTTAATCATTTTTCAGGCTGGTCTTATTACAGAGATACAGAATTTGTTGCACTCCTCATGTCCCGCCCGTTGGTGTAAGGCATGCGGGCAGCTCTGCTCCTGCTGCAGCTCGGGCATCAGGAGATTCCTGGCAACACTGGCAGGCCATCGCACTCCTTTCCCACACTTACCTACTTTTGGCCAGCCCGCTGGAGCAGTAAACCTTTGTTTTGTCTTAGCCCATGGGTGGTCGGCAGTCTGCAAAGTGCCATGTTATTTCCCCTTCTCATTCCCAGAAATCGTCTGTGAGGTTTCTGGCAAAGATATGTAGCTTTCCAGTCCAAAATGGCTGACACGTTGAGGTTTACTGATTCGTTCCCAGACTGATATCAAGGAATCTATTGAGTCTACTTCTACTTCCTGTCTCAGGCCTATATAAGGAGAGAAATCTCTACCAGTCATTACATCCAAATGCTTTGAGTGTTTTTTGTCGTTTTTCTTCGCTCCTAACTTTTGTTTGTCCTGAAGCTGTTCAATTCACTGCCACTGGTTGCTGTGCCTGGAAATCAGCTATTCCTCTACTTATCCTGGCCATATACGAGTACCAGAAGCCTTTGTATACCAGTCTCAGGATCCTCGTTATCCTTTTGGGGGTTTGTTGCATTCAGGGTTTTTTTTCCTCCTAGGATCTTTTTCTGGCTGGCACTTTCCTGCTAGGCGCTACCTGGTGTTAGCAGCAATGTGGCTACCGGAAGGGGTCGTCTTTACCTCTCGCAGACTTAGACAACGAAGACCTGGGTGACCAGAAACAGATACTGCTCGGTAGATACCACCAGATGACGTAGTCATGACAGTATTATTATTTTAATCAGTACTCTGGTTTTCTACTTAGGATAGCTAGGCCTGCAACAATGAACATAGCTTTTAGGGCCATTTCACTATAGGGACATGGTAACATTAACTCTTTACACGTCCCACTTTTAAATACAATGCACTCTACATTGGGGTTACAAGGCTTTAATAATGGTGACTTTCTGATATTTGAAAATTCATTTTTTTCCTGTCACAAAGGATATAGTTTAACTGGTTGCAGTACATGTCTACACTGCAACAGTCAAGCTGTACAGGCTAAGCCTGAAGCCATATTTGCACTGCCACTAAAATGGATTGCCCAATAGGTGCTACCGTCAACACTCAACATCCAAGCCCTTTATACTATTTGTACACAAAACACATATACAAGGGACTTATATACAAGTTATGTATACTGATTAGGAATAGGCCAATTCAATCATGTTTAACCATGAGGAGCAGTGGCACTTTACTACTGGTTACCAGAAGTAGACAGTAGAGCACAGAATTAAAAAGCAGGCAAAAGTAGAGGGTCCAGCAAAAGGTGAAAAATCCAGAGTGATCACACAGCAAGGTGTATTTACTTCATCCTCTTCAAGCAATAGGAGAGAAAGAAATAATGATGACTTTAATAAACTGACAAATGGGTTTATTTAAAGTTTCACGGATGTGACTGATTTCCAAAAAGCGGTGGATTGGTGGATGTCTTGTCTACCTTGTTTAAAATGTGTGTGACATCCACTGCTTGAGGAGGATGTCCACATCTACCAAACTCTAAATATGGCCCTACATCTTCATACAATTTTACAATAGAAATACCTCACAGGCTTTCAAATGTATGATGTTTTACTGCTCAAAGGTTATTCCATTTGCAATATAAGCAGAAATGTGGCTAATGTAGCAGAATATATGTGTGTCTAAACGTTTAAATGTAGTGGTAGTACTTCTGACTACTTTAACTCAGGAAGCTCGATCCATTTTTACATTTTTCAGAACAAATAAAAAATGATATCTCCTACCCGCAAAGGATCTAATACAGGACGAAGAGTATGCACAGTAGGGACTTGGGGCTAGATGTAGGTAAATGGTATTTACCGATTCGTAAATACCAAATTTTACCGATTCGGTATTTACAAATCGGTAAATGGCATGTAGGTAAATATTCGGTAAAAATTACCGAATCGTTAAGATTCGGTAATTACCGAATTGGTATTTACCGATTCGGTAATTACCATTGATTCCTATGGGCCTTGAGGCCCATAGGAATCAATGGCAATTACCGAATCGGTAAATACCGATTCGGTGAAATTACCGAATAGTCAAGGGTGGCAGGGTGTCACTTTGACACCCTGTTGCACCCCTGATTAGTGCTTGTGTGCCATGTGGCACACATACATGCCCTAAGGGCATGTATGTGTGTCACATGGCACAGGTGTACATGCACATATTTGCATATACACAGGTATTCGTTATTTACCACCAACTAATAGTTGATGGTAAATAACGAATCCTTAAGGCCCTGTGGCACTGTTGACAGTGCCACCTACATCTCAAATTACAGATTCGGTAAATTTACCGATTCGGTAATTTGACCGAATCAGTAATTTTACCAAATCGGTAATTTTTAAAGCCTCTACATCTCAAACTCCAAATACCGGTCTGTAACGGCCGATATCGGCCGTTACCGACCGGTATTTGCCTACCTACATCTGGCCCTTGGTCTCCTAAGGGGCATAGTTGTCTGGATGGAGCCGGCTCTCCAAAAAGAATTCTGTACAAGGTGAAGTGTTTGCGTAGTAGGTGCCTGGCCACCTAATAGGGATTTTACGTGTCTGGAGGGAGTGGGCTCTCTGTGAAGACTTGTGTACAAGGCATAGTCTGTGTGGTGTAGCGGCTTGGCCACTCGCAGCTCATTGATTCCACAACAGAGATGGCTTACCCTCAAATGGTCTGGTACAGAGCAAGAATGTGCAGAGACGGTGCTTGGCCTAAAGGGCGTAGGTGTCAGGAGGGAGTGGCCTCTCTGTGAAGACTTCTGTAGGAAGTGAAAGGTGTGCGTAGTAGGAGCTTGGAACCAAATGGGGCTTGAGTGTCTGAGGGAGTGGTCTCTCTGTGAAGATTTCTGTACACAGGGACGGGTGTGTGTAGTAGGGGATTGGCCACCTAAGAGAGCTTGTGTTTTTTTCAAACTTTTTTTCATAAGTCCCTCAGGACTACTTCAGGAATAAGCACGGATCTCACATGATCTCACATGAGTGCCACATGACCACACCGGGGTTTGCCCTGCCTTCTGCAGGAGTACCGCAGAACCTGGCAGCTGAAAATAGTTTTAGTTTTTTTAACCCTTGGTGGGGTTCTATTGGACAGCTCCATAAATATAAGGGGGTCAGTGTACCACTACCCTCTTCATCTGATTTCTTTTTAAGCTTCATGACATGGGGACCAAGTTCCTTGTCCTGTAATGGCAACTGCAACATCTCTGGGTTGTGGAAAGCTGATCAGATTGCGCAGTATACGGAGATGGCAGATGACATAACTATATTTTTCTAACTTTACTTTCTCAAAAACAGCTGAATGGATTTACACCAAATTACAAAAAGCACACTTGGCCATTTTATCTGTATCGTTTTTTAAAATTCCTGTTGGAAATTGCATTGGGAAAATGTATTTTGGGACCCACTCTTTTTCTTGGCCACTGCAGGAAAGAGCTGAGATTTAGGAAAAAAAATTTGGAAAGTTTTTTTGAGATTCGTCACGTGCCGCCAGTGTTATAAGAAAAACAAAAAACGCTCTACCTATGGAAACACTGACCTAACTATGACTACACAGTGCAGTGGTTTAATTTTTTCACCGAAAACTTTAAAGTTAGGTGAAAATGTCCAGCAAAACATACCATTTTCAATTTACTAAACCACCGAAATTCATCAGTTATAGTTGTCTAAATTGCCTATTACTCACTCATACCCTAAAGTAACTATACTTTGCACCCCTGCCATGCACATTGTTGTGATCAATATGTCATTTCAGTTATGTTATCAATGATGTTATAGAACATGTCATGAGTGATGTAGTATAGGAGGTAATTAGCCATGTCTGGCGAGGGCGTTAAGTATACTTTAGGGCACAAGTTATAGTTACTTGAGATAACAGGTGAATTCCAGTGATTTTTTTAATTTAAAATGTTACGTTTTAACTGCCATTTTCACCTATTAAAACTCTTTAACCCTTGCTTTTTTCAGTGAATTGCTATGGTTTTTTAATGTAAAGTAAGATGTCCAACACCGTGCTCGGCTGGTGGTTGGGTGGCGGACCTGGCCTACACTCCCAGCTGCCCTCCAAAACATTAAAAAATGCTTGATGGAGTCACTGCCCCCGCTAGAGCCACTACCAAGATCTACAAATATTAATAAAAATCCCTCACTAGGCATTATGGGACACTCCTTGCATGGAGCAGTGAATAATAGATGAGTGGTTCATGATGCTCATTTTTTATTATTTTTATATATTTTTTTAGGTGCCCCATTGCTAGGTGTTGAGGGGCACTGGAGGAGCCCAAAGGCCCCTGTGACTCCAGCCGGCTTCCCAGCTATCACACATTGTGCTGCTGATGGATGCCGACATTTAAAGAAAAAGGTGAATGCCTAAGTGCCTACCTGGGGCAACCACAATATACGGCATTGTTAGGGGCTGTGGGGGGAGCTCCAGGGCCCGTGCAGCCCCTGCAAGCTCCTCAGCCAGCACCCAATGTGGTGCTGGAGAAAGTCTGTATTTTGTTTTAAAGAGGATGCGCCGCTGCCCACCCAGGGCACCCATAATATGACCCTTTTTTGAGGGGCGCAAAGGTAGCACCAGGTCACCACTGCCGCAGCCGACACCACAGACAGCACCATTGTGGTTCTGGTGGCAGTCGGCTATCTATCATTGCTCCCGCCCGGTCGGGAGGCGCATTTTTATGTGCTCCTGGCTGGGTGGGTGCAAAGCTGTTTTCCCTTCCTTGGAACGTGTGGGCATGGACTAAAGAATATTTCCCTGCCCGCACTCTCCTGGGTAGGGAACATTCCCGAAAGATGGTGTCCCTGAGACATTTCACCAGAATCAGGCCCCAGGTGAAGGGGTTCCCGGGGCCAATTCACATCTCAGGGAGGGGATCTTGACACCCTGCTCACCCCCCCAAAAATTCAGTCTTGGTGGAGGGGGTCTCCGGGGCTTCAAAGTGGCTTATGAAGAGTGGGCACACACCCCCTCCCCTTAAAAAGAATTGGCCCTGGGGAATGGGGTATCCGGGGCCTAAAAAGGCTCAGGTAGGGGGGGCTGCATGCCCTCCCACCAATTTTAAAAGAAATGGTCCCAAGGAATGGGGTCCCAAGGGCCTAAAAAAGCTCAGGAAGAGGGCATCACGAGCCCCTGCCACAATCATCAAAAATTAATTATAAAGCAGTCTTGGGGATGAGGCCCCCAGTTCCTAAAAATGCTCTGTAAGGGGGACCCACATGCCCTCCTCTCCCCCCAAAAACCAGGCACTAGAACTTTAAAACTACTGAAACAATTTAGATCTACTACTACAAAAAGGACCCTTTAGACCCCATAATCTATTTTTCTCACACATTTGTTCAGCCATTTTCATGCTACCTCTGTTTAAACAATACTCTAGCTGACAACACGCCACTCCACTCTGCTCTATGACATGTCACTCCACTTAAGACAATCCACTCCACTCTACAACAGTCAACTCCACTCTATAACACAGCACGCCACTCAACTATACAACACGCCACTCCACTCTACGCCACACCACACCACACTCCTCTAGTTTACCAAATGCCAGCCCACTCGACAACATGCCACTCCACACTATGATACTCCGTGCCACTCCACTGTACGACATTCTACTCCACTCTACACCACTCCCCTCTAGAACATGCAACTCCACTATGCCACTCTACTGTACGCCACTCCACTCTATGCCACTCCACTCTGTGCTATTCCACTCAAAGCACTCCACTGTACGCTATTCCATTCTATGACACTCCACTCTACGCCACTCTACTCCATGCTATTCCACTCTACAACACTCCACTCTTCACCACTCCACTCTACACCACTCTACACCACTCCAGTGTATGCCAATCTGCTGTATGCCGCTCCACTGTACAACATGCCTCTCCCCTCTACGACAGTCCACTTCACTGTATTACAGTCCACACCACTCTCTATGGAACGTCACTACACTCTACAAAAGCCCACTCCAGTCTAACACACGCCACTACACTCTACGGCATGCCACTCCACTCTACCCCACTCCACTCTATGCTAGTCCACTGTATGCTATTCCACTCTACGCACCCAACTTCACTCTATGCAACACCACTCTACACTGTCCCACTCTATGCCCTCCACTTTATGCCACGTCACTCTACGCCATTCCACTGTAGTCCACTACACACCACTCCACTCTCCACTTTACGCTATTGCACTCTACCCCACTCCACTCTCTGCCACACCATTCTACACAACTCTCCTCTATGCTGTCCCACTGTATGCCACTTCACTGTACGCCACTCGACTGTATGTGTACGCCACCCCACTCTGAACCATACTACTCTGTAAAGTATGATATGTCCACACAAAAAAGATCCCCCACTTGAAAAGAACTGGAAACCATTTAAAACCTATAAAAAGGCTAAAATGGGGTTGGACATGTCTCAAAACATGGAGAGAAAGGGATGGATGCAGAGATTGTCAGGCTCTTCAGAAGAAGATGAGAGAGCAAAGGAGAACAATCACTGGTTCGACCTTATGAGAAGGGGAGTGAGAGAAAGCACAAAATACTATCCAGTTTTAGTGCCATATTTTGGAACACCAAAAACATTTGGGGTTAGGATTTTCTGTTTTCAAAACTATGCTATGATTATTCTACCTACCAGGAGAAAATATGATGCTAATATACTCAGAGGAGTGTGTAGGGGGTACGTGCTGTCTTCACCTGGGATGCATTGGAGTATTTCTGTGGAGTTCAAAGGCATTGTGACACTTGTGATATCTTTCATGAGGTTGTTTAGTTGACTCTCGCTTGTCCTGAGGAAATGTCCCATCCATTTCAGTGCAGAAACAGTATGAGAACAAATCATAATCAGTCGTGGCTTGTGCCCTACCAAAGTGGCGGGCCGGGCCAGAGGAGGGAGCGGGGCGGGGGGGGGGACTTACCTGATAGCCGCCTCCTACAAGGTCCACTCCATCCCTTTCTTCCTGTTTCTGGGACATGCTCCCAGATGGCACTGCGGCCAATCATGACGCTGCAGGAAAGCAACGTCAGGACTGGCCTGAGTGCTACAACTTTGCGCTCCCAGGCAGACTGGGAGCCTGTGCCTGCTTTCTTCAGCCCCAGCAATGCATGGCCGGCCTGAAACGGCTAGCCAAACATCTCATGCACAGTGAAGCAACAAGGGGAGCATTATCACTCCCCCACTACTGTGTAATCCCCCTGGATCCACCCCCAAGACTCACCAGAGTCCTTGGGGTGGGTCCATGGGGATTAAAATAAAACAATATTAAAACAGGTTAGAAACGTATTTCATTATGGTTTTATTTGCGGCTAATGGCTGGGGGGGCGGAGCTCTCCCACCCTAATGGAGGGGCCGCCACCGAATGTCACCCTCATACTAGGATCCTATCTACCTTTAGGTACCAAATGTACGAAATCCCCTAGCCAGGCTTCCATGTACCTAATACACTGAATGAGCACATGCAAAAGAAAGGTACACAGGCCAATGACTGAGACAACACCAGTTCTGTATGGAGAGAATTAGGTTGCAGGTTTATTTAGTAAGGTAATGGGTTAACTTATGAGTGATAAAAGGGCAACCAGCGACAATATGACCAAGCTGACTGCCCACCTGATTAGCCAGTGAGCACCTGGAATATACAATATCTAGTGCTGAACTTTTGGGGTTCAGCCTACATCTGGTCCCCAAAGTCCAGGGAAATGAACTCAAGCACCGAGGTGGCATTACGGGCCAGTCCTCAGTTGCTCAAGACAGCAACTGTTGATGGGAATAATGGGGCACCGTTGGTTTTATCCCAGGGTGCTGCCATAAGGACTCCCGATATATTGGCATTAGGAACCCTTTGGGCTCTTTCTTGTGGTTGTCTTCCATACCAAAGTTATTTGTGTCACCCTGTAATGCCACCTGCAAAGTAGAACGCAAAACATCAGAACATTACATCCATATTTGTAAACATGTCGAGAAGAGTAAGCAGGAGGATGGTTTTCGCTGAACAAGATCATCCAAAGGATAAAACAAGTCTTTACTGCCTATATAAAGGGCCACAGCCCTCCCACAAAAGTGACATAACTGGAGGGGCAGGGGTAGCCTGCTTTGCCAGGTGCCGTGCTCAAAGTGCTGTGGTGAGGGCAAAGCAGGGATGCAATGTGCAGCCTGTCATGGGAATGCTGCGCTAAGCTGCTGCCTGCCCAAAATGTCACCAGGCAACCATATTTGTGATGCAATCAGCTTTTTCAGTCATGTTCCCTCTACCATTTTCTAAGAGAACTATCAGTTGATGGACAGCAATTAACTATTTCCCTTCCTGCCAGTAGACTAAACTTACTGTTCTGTCCCAGGGAAGATATCTTAACCTTCATTGAATTGATTAGCCTGACAAGAACAGAAAAAGCCTGAAGAAAACAGAAAAGAACTAGTATCTAGTTATTTAGACAGAGAAAAGCAATCATAATTAAAATTACATTGGCCACATATTTAATAAAAAGCTATGAGTATCACTGAGCCAGCATTTTGATAAATATTTTAACACAGCAAAGAGACTTTCAATATCTATTTTCTAACACAGCTTATAGATATAATACCTTTTAGGCACGTGGACTTTTACAGCAGGAAAAAGCTACAGATGTTGTCCAGATTTTGAGAGGTAGTTTGTTTCATAATTTAGCTCCTAAAACTGCTACTTTACTTCCTCCCTTCCTTACCCTACGAAATGTAGCGGTGTGGGAGGGGGGGTTAAAAAAGAAATTTGCTGGCCTCTGAATCTTTGGAGGCACATAAGGTCTAAAAAAAAGTATGGAAGCTTGAGGGCCTGAAAGATAGAAGCCTCTCTGAATATCCATCAAAGTTATGAATTTCATTTTTTTTTAATAAGGGAAGCCAGGTTCTATCTTTAAGAAAAGCTGCGCTTGAGCTATGCCCGGAAAGATTGTGGAGTAGCCTAGCAACCAAATTTCGATCTGTTAGACCTTGCACCATTGGCATGGGTTTCCCTTGTATTTTTTTGCCTTTGCCTCCTTTGGTGTTGCTGTGTGTTGGACTTCATTTTTGCTGGTCTAGATGCTTTGGGCACTTTGCCACTGCTGTTCCCTGCCAAAGTGCTAGTGCTCCCTTTGTAAAATATTGTTATGGATTAGTGATTCCATGATTTTCATATTTGATTTAATAGTCATTCCCTATTACAGCGCACTATGTGTGCCCAGGGCATGTAAATCAAATGATGCTAAGTGGGCATGCAGCACTGATTGTGCCACCCGCAACAGCAGCCTGTAAATGTGGCTCAGAACTGCCACTGCAGTATCTGTGTGCAGTCTAGTAAAGCCATGTCGACTTGGCAAGGTCACCCACTCGCCAGGCCCTACCCTTCCCTTTTCTTACATGTTAGTCACCCCTAAGGTAAGCCCAAGGTACCCCTGTGAGCAGGGTTCAGTGTATGTAAAAGGTAGGACATGCCCTGGTGTGTGTGGCATGTCCTGATAGTGAAACACTGCCAATTTTGTTTTTCACTATTGCAAGGCTGCCTGTTCCTATCGGATAGAATGGGAAGTTTGCTTCTAACATCTTATAAACATAACCCCTGGGATCAAGGTAGGAAAATAAAGTTTAGTATGCCTGAACTCAGAAGGTTAAAATGCATCTTTTACTAAAGGTGATTTTTACATTTTTGTTTGAAAATGTCACTATTAGAAAGTAGGTAATTTCTTGCTTAGCCTTCCAGTGTGCCTCTGCTAGAATGTGTATTGACTGTCTGGCCTTGGAGTGACAGGGCCTGGGGATGAGCAGTGGCTCCAGAGAGTCTGGGTGAGTCAGGGCTGGACGGAATAGACCTGGGCTGCATTCAGAGTAGGGGGAGGAGATTCCCTTTCACCTGAATGACCTGGTCTGCCTCCAACAATGCTGTCTCCACCTCCTGCCAGGAAACTACACCAGAGAGAACAGAACTGGTTCTGGCTGGGCAAAGACACTCTCTGCCTCCAGAGAACAAAGTGTTATAAGCAGTGGGGTCCAGACCCCTAAACTTAAGAACACTTTTGGGACTTCAAGAGGAACCTCTGCCAAGGAGAAGAGCTGGAGAAACTGGAGGAGGAGTACTGCCCTTTTTACTGTGTGCTGTCTGGGGTTGGCCTGCAGTGGCTTTTTCTGCCAAGGAGAGGAACTGTGTGTGCATGATGCTTGAGAAAGTATCTCCAAGGGCTTGAAGTGGAGCTTGCTCCCTGTTCAAGAGGTCTCAGGAACAGAAAAGACCTCACCAAGCTTCTGTGCACTGTCTCTGGAACCACTGATTTCAGTTGCCACAGAAGAAAAGGGTATTGTCTCTGTCACCGAGTTTGTCACAAGATTCCGTGTCCTGAAGGCACCGCAGAGAGCACCGCCTCGCTTGGCAACACAACCCTGTTCTCACCGACTCTGTCAACAAGCCGCTGCTTCCACTGCATCCTGTGGGCACCGCACTCCGCACCACTTTGTTACACGCTGCTCAGATGCCACCAATTCCGTCACTGCCCGACTCAAATATCAACCGGCTCTGTCGCCGCACTGTGACCTGCCAGCCCCGCATCCAGCACCATCTCACCCTGCAACATAAGCCTTGGTCTCACCGACTTTGTCAACGAGCCGCTGCCTGCACCGAGCCATGAGGACACCGCATGCTGAAATGTTTCCATCTCACATCGCAACCGCGACGGTTGCCCTGACCCACTCGCATTGGCTGGAGAAACTGGAGGAGGAGTACTGTGGTAAATAAATAATTAATTACCGGTTCTATTTTTCAGGATACTCTATAAACAGATAGCTCAATAAATAAGAGTCAAGATTCGAGGTAGCTGGAGTTTACAGGCTTTAATCAGGCAGAAAGGACAGGAACAGGACAGCCTGCATGGGAATAGGATGGCAGCTGCCGGGGGCAGGAATAAGGCTGCCTTTCAGTAACAAAACATTAGTATATATACCAAAACAAATACATTACATTCAATACAGTAGGCGTAACAGTAGGCGGGGTTCGTAACAGTCGCGAAAGATAAGGGCAAAAGAAGGCGTGTACAGGGCGTATACATAGACATGTGATGCAAACGTAACAGAATATGTCATAAATGGGGCGGAAACATGGAGGGGGCTACCTGAGCAGCTGGGACCTCTAACCTAGTGGTGCGCGCAAACTGGCAATGACGTGTTACCAGGGAGAACTGGCGGCTATGACTTCTGTGCTAGAAGAGGAGACTAAAGTCTGGAGTGTCAGAGCGACATATACCCAGGCATATCTAGTATCTGATGTTTAGAGTACATGTTGATAGAATCCAAAAGTTATCAGGGCAAAGGCTACTTGATACTGAGACTGGTGCATGCATTATTCTACATGTAGTGCGGGTGCTAGGAGTATTCTATGAATATTAATACAGTATTTCTCTTACATGGAGACATAAAGGCTAGACCATGACGGAAACTATTGATGCGATTCAGTAGCTTAGGAATGCAGAGAAGGAGGGCTGGACTGATAACTAGAAGCATAACATACTCTTGGCAGACTGAGAGACAGAGCCAGGCCGGGCCGGGCACTGCGAGGCATGAAAGTAAGCGAAGGGTCAGGGATACAGGTGGGGGCTGTATCGCTCCTCGGAGAGGGTTCAGGAGACAGGAGCTGAATCTGAGTCCGGGCCCTTTTGAGGCCTAGAAACGGGGACAATTCAATGAAGTAACGTGCACACTGTGAAATGTGGCAACGTAGGTTTACATAGGCCTGATACTCGTAGCTATCACGAGAACTGGAAACTAGCATACTAGAGATGGACACAACTATAATTGCGTCTTTAATCGATCAGAGAGGAATACGTATGCATATCGATCATGCACATATAACATAGGATGGGGAACACGTAGGCACATATAACATGGCAAAATTTACTTTTCCACATTACTGCCCTTTTTGCTGTGTGCTGTCTGGGGTTGGCCTGCAGTGGCTTTTTCTGCCAAGGAGAGGAACTGTGTGTGCATCCTGCTTGAGAAAGTATCTCCAAGGGCTTGAAGTGGAGCTTGCTCCCTGTTCAAGAGAGGTCTCAGGAACAGAAAAGACCTCACCAAGCTTCTGTGCACTGTCTCTGGAACCGCTGATTTCAGTTGCCACAGAAGAAAAGGGTATTGTCTCTGTCACCGAGTCTGTCACAAGATTCCGTGTCCTCAAGGCACCGCAGAGAGCACCGCCTCGCTTGGCAACACAACCCTGTTCTCACCGACTCTGTCAATAAGCCGCTGCTTCCACTGCATCCTGTGGGCACCACACTCCGCACCACTTCGTTACACGCTGCTCAGATGCCACCAATTCCGTCACTGCCCGACTCAAACATCAACCGGCTCTGTCGCCGCACTGTGACCTGCCAGCACCGCATCCAGCACCATCTCACCCTGCAACATAAGCCTTGGTCTCACCGACTCTGTCAACGAGCCGCTGCCTGCACCGAGCCATGAGGACACCGCATGCTGCAATGTTTCCATCTCACATCGCGACGGTTGCCCTGACCCTCTCGCATTGGCGTGTTGACCGTAACAAGAAAGGTACTGCCTCCCAGTCTGTTGATGCTTTAGCTGACACATACTGACGGGGTTAGCTGGATCTGATAGACTCTGTCGTGTTCAGTATCGCGGTAGCCCCGAACGGAGCTACCGAGTCGGAGGAACTGCATTTTCATGTTTTTCCTGCAATTTAAAGGTTATTTAGAACAGTAACTATTTTTACAGTATTATATGTTTGATTTTTGTCATATTTGGTCTTGTTTGGTTTAGATAAAGATTACTTATTTTTCTAAACTGGTGTGGTGTCCATACGTAGTGTCTTCACTGTGGCACTGTATGCATGCACAAATGCTTTACACACTGCTTCTGACATAAGCCTGTCTGCTCGTACCAAGCAACCAAGTGGGTGAGCAGAGTTTATTTTAGAAGTGTATCCCCCTTAACATGACTGGAAGCAAGGTTCCCTATTTGGACAAAGGTACGTACATTTGCCATCTAGAGTCCCCATTTCTAACAGGATCGAGATGGAGTCTTCTGATTTGTTTGCCTAGAAGCTGCAAGCACAGAAAATTTGGAGTAATCCTTCCCGAAAGTGATTGTGCCTGGATCACCTATGTGGTATAGAGGGATAAAAAAAATGAAGATTTTCCCAAAGCATTTTCAAAAGTCATATGCAATCAAAGTGACAGCATAAATCTGATATTTAAAGAAAAGATGTCAATCTAACTTCACGCCCACATTTCCAACCACTTCCACTAGTGAAGGTGGCGAGCCAAGTTCAGGATGCCACCATTGATAGTTTCCTACTCATTGGATATTGCCCAAGATAAATACGTTGTTCTTAAATGAATTTAGTTTTAAATGGTTTTTACTCATCCAAGTTGCAATGGAGACTAAGCATTCCTTGAACCAATTTTGGTTGTCGGGATCATCCTCAACAGGAGACACTATCAGTTGCATTTCATCCGTATAAAATAACACCTGTCTGTCACAAGATTCCGTGTCCTGAAGGCACCGCAGAGAGCACCGCCTCACTTGGCAACACAACCCTGTTCTCACCGACTCTGTCAACAAGCCGCTGCTTCCACTGCATCCTGTGGGCACCGCACTCCGCACCACTTCGTTACACGCTGCTCAGATGCCACCAATTCCGTCGCTGCCCGACTCAAACATCAACCGGCTCTGTCGCCGCACTGTGACCTGCCAGCACCGCATCCAGCACCATCTCACCCTGCAACATAAGCCTTGGTCTCACCGACTCTGTCAACGAGCCGCTGCCTGCACCGAGCCATGAGGACACCGCATGCTGCAATGTTTCCATCTCACATCGCAACCGCGACGGTTGCCCTGACCCACTCGCATTGGCGTGTTGACCGTAACAAGAAAGGTACTGCCTCCCAGTCTGTTGATGCTTTAGCTGACACATACTGACGGGGTTAGCTGGATCTGATAGACTCTGTTGTGTTCAGTATCGCGGTAGCCCCGAACGGAGCTACCGAGTCGGAGGAACTGTATTTTCATGTTTTTCCTGCAATTTAAAGGTTATTTAGAACAGTAACTATTTTTACAGTATTATATGTTTGATTTTTGTCATATTTGGTCTTGTTTGGTTTAGATAAAGATTACTTGTTTTTCTAAACTGGTGTGGTGTCCATACGTAGTGTCTTCACTGTGGCACTGTATGCATGCACAAATGCTTTACACACTGCTTATGAGATAAGCCTGTCTGCTCGTACCAAGCTACCAAGTGGGTGAGCAGGGGTTATTTTAGAAGTGTATCCCCCTTAACATGACTGGAAGCAAGGATCCCTATTTGGACAAAGGTACGTACATTTGCCATCTAGAGTCCCCATTTCTAACAGGATCCAGATGGAGTCTTCTGATTTGTTTGCCTAGAAGCTGCAAGCACAGAAAATTTGGAGTAATCCTTCCCGAAAGTGATTGTGCCTGGATCACCTATGTGGTATAGAGAGATAAAAAAATGAAGATTTTCCCAAAGCATTTTCAAAAGTCATATGCAATCAAAGTGACAGCATAAATCTGATATTTAAAGAAAAGATGTCAATCTAACTTCACGCCCACATTTCCAACCACTTCCACTAGTGAAGGTGGCGAGCCAAGTTCAGGATGCCACCATTGATAGTTTCCTACTCATTGGATATTGCCCAAGATAAATACGTTGTTCTTAAATGAATTTAGTTTTAAATGGTTTTTACTCATCCAAGTCGCAATGGAGACTAAGCATTCCTTGAACCAATTTTGGTTGTCGGGATCATCCTCAACAGGAGACACTATCAGTTGCATTTCATCCGTATAAAATAACACCCTCTGTCACAAGATTCCGTGTCCTGAAGGCACCGCAGAGCGCACCGCCTCGCTTGGCAAGACAACCCTGTTCTCACCGACTCTGTCAACAAGCCGCTGCTTCCACTGCATCCTGTGGGCACCGCACTCCGCACCACTTCGTTACACGCTGCTCAGATGCCACCAATTCCGTCACTGCCCGACTCAAACATCAACTGGCTCTGTCGCCGCACTGTGACCTGCCAGCACCGCATCCAGCACCATCTCACCCTGCAACATAAGCCTTGGTCTCACCGGCTCTGTCAACGAGCTGCTGCCTGCACCGAGCCATGAGGACACCGCATGCTGCAATGTTTCCATCTCACATCGCAACAGCGACGGTTGCCCTGACCCACTCGCATTGGCGTGTTGACCGTAACAAGAAAGGTACTGCCTCCCAGTCTGTTGATGCTTTAGCTGACACATACTGACGGGGTTAGCTGGATCTGATAGACTCTGTCGTGTTCAGTATCGCGGTAGCCCCGAACGGAGCTACCGAGTCGGAGGAACTGTATTTTCATGTTTTTCCTGCAATTTAAAGGTTATGTAGAACAGTAACTATTTTTACAGTATTATATGTTTGATTTTTGTCATATTTGGTCTTGTTTGGTTTAGATAAAGATTACTTGTTTTTCTAAACTGGTGTGGTGTCCATAGGTAGTGTCTTCACTGTGGCACTGTATGCATGCACAAATGCTTTACACACTGCTTATGAGATAAGCCTGTCTGCTCGTACCAAGCTACAAAGTGGGTGAGCAGGGGTTATTTTAGAAGTGTATCCCCCTCAACCTGACTGGAAGCAAGGTTCCCTATTTGGACAAAGGTACGTACATTTGCCATCTAGAGTCCCCATTTCTAACAGGATCCAGATGGAGTCTTCTGATTTGTTTGCCTAGAAGCTGCAAGCACAGAAAATTTGGAGTAATCCTTACCGAAAGTGATTGTGCCTGGATCACCTATGTGGTATAGAGAGATAAAAAAATGAAGATTTTCCCAAAGCATTTTCAAGAGTCATATGCAATCAAAGTGACAGCATAAATCTGATATTTAAAGAAAAGATGTCAATCTAACTTCACGCCCACATTTCCAACCACTTCCACTAGTGAAGGTGGCGAGCCAAGTTCAGGATGCCACCATTGATAGTTTCCTACTCATTGGATATTGCCCAAGATAAATACGTTGTTCTTAAATGAATTTAGTTTTAAATGGTTTTTACTCATCCAAGTCGCAATGGAGACTAAGCATTCCTTGAACCAATTTTGGTTGTCGGGATCATCCTCAACAGGAGACACTATCAGTTGCATTTCATCCGTATAAAATAACACCTGTCTGTCACAAGATTCCGTGTCCTGAAGGCACCGCAGAGAGCACCGCCTCGCTTGGCAACACAACCCTGTTCTCACCGACTCTGTCAACAAGCCGCTGCTTCCACTGCATCCTGTGGGCACCGCACTCCGCACCACTTCGTTACACGCTGCTCAGATGCCACCAATTCCGTCACTGCCCGACTCAAACATCAACCGGCTCTGTCGCCGCACTGTGACCTGCCAGCACCGCATCCAGCACCATCTCACCCTGCAACATAAGCCTTGGTCTCACCGGCTCTGTCAACGAGCTGCTGCCTGCACCGAGCCATGAGGACACCGCATGCTGCAATGTTTCCATCTCACATCGCAACAGCGACGGTTGCCCTGACCCACTCGCATTGGCGTGTTGACCGTAACAAGAAAGGTACTGCCTCCCAGTCTGTTGATGCTTTAGCTGACACATACTGACGGGGTTAGCTGGATCTGATAGACTCTGTCGTGTTCAGTATCGCGGTAGCCCCGAACGGAGCTACCGAGTCGGAGGAACTGTATTTTCATGTTTTTCCTGCAATTTAAAGGTTATGTAGAACAGTAACTATTTTTACAGTATTATATGTTTGATTTTTGTCATATTTGGTCTTGTTTGGTTTAGATAAAGATTACTTGTTTTTCTAAACTGGTGTGGTGTCCATAGGTAGTGTCTTCACTGTGGCACTGTATGCATGCACAAATGCTTTACACACTGCTTATGAGATAAGCCTGTCTGCTCGTACCAAGCTACCAAGTGGGTGAGCAGGGGTTATTTTAGAAGTGTATCCCCCTTAACCTGACTGGAAGCAAGGTTCCCTATTTGGACAAAGGTTTGTACATTTGCCATCTAGAGGCCCCATTTCTAACAGGATCCAGATGGAGTCTTCTGATTTGTTTGCCTAGAAGCTGCAAGCACAGAAAATTTGGAGTAATCCTTCCCGAAAGTGATTGTGCCTGGATCACCTATGTGGTATAGAGAGATAAAAAAATGAAGATTTTCCCAAAGCATTTTCAAAAGTCATATGCAATCAAAGTGACAGCATAAATCTGATATTTAAAGAAAAGATGTCAATCTAACTTCACGCCCACATTTCCAACCACTTCCACTAGTGAAGGTGGCGAGCCAAGTTCAGGATGCCACCATTGATAGTTTCCTACTCATTGGATATTCCCCAAGATAAATACGTTGTTCTTAAATGAATTTAGTTTTAAATGGTTTTTACTCATCCAAGTCGCAATGGAGACTAAGCATTCCTTGAACCAATTTTGGTTGTCGGGATCATCCTCAACAGGAGACACTATCAGTTGCATTTCATCGGTATAAAATAACACCTGTCTGTCACAAGATTCCGTGTCCTGAAGGCACCGCAGAGAGCACCGCCTCGCTTGGCAACACAACCCTGTTCTCACCGACTCTGTCAACAAGCCGCTGCTTCCACTGCATCCTGTGGGCACCGCACTCCGCACCACTTCGTTACACGCTGCTCAGATGCCACCAATTCCGTCACTGCCCAACTCAAACATCAACCGGCTCTGTCGCCGCACTGTGACCTGCCAGCACCGCATCCAGCACCATCTCACCCTGCAACATAAGCCTTGGTCTCACCGACTCTGTCAACGAGCCGCTGCCTGCACCGAGCCATGAGGACACCGCATGCTGCAATGTTTCCATCTCACATCGCAACCGCGACGGTTGCCCTGACCCACTCGCATTGGCGTGTTGACCGTAACAAGAAAGGTACTGCCTCCCAGACTGTTGATGCTTTAGCTGACACATACTGACGGGGTTAGCTGGATCTGATAGACTCTGTCGTGTTCAGTATCGCGGTAGCCCCGAACGGAGCTACCGAGTCGGAGGAACTGTATTTTCATGTTTTTCCTGCAATTTAAAGGTTATTTAGAACAGTAACTATTTTTACAGTATTATATGTTTGATTTTTGTCATATTTGTTCTTGTTTGGTTTAGATAAAGATTACTTGTTTTTCTAAACTGGTGTGGTGTCCATACGTAGTGTCTTCACTGTGGCACTGTATGCTTGCACAAATGCTTTACACACTGCTTATGAGATAAGCCTGTCTGCTCGTACCAAGCTACCAAGTGGGTGAGCAGGGGTTATTTTAGAAGTGTATCCCCCTTAACCTGACTGTAAGCAAGGTTCCCTATTTGGACAAAGGTACGTACATTTGCCATCTAGAGGCCCCATTTCTAACAGGATCCAGATGGAGTCTTCTGATTTGTTTGCCTAGAAGCTGCAAGCGCAGAAAATTTGGAGTAATCCTTCCCGAAAGTGATTGTGCCTGGATCACCTATGTGGTATAGAGAGATAAAAAAATGAAGATTTTCCCAAAGCATTTTCAAAAGTCATATGCAATCAAAGTGACAGCATAAATCTGATATTTAAAGAAAAGATGTCAATCTAACTTCACGCCCACATTTCCAACCACTTCCACTAGTGAAGGTGGCGAGCCAAGTTCAGGATGCCACCATTGATAGTTTCCTACTCATTGGATATTGCCCAAGATAAATACGTTGTTCTTAAATGAATTTAGTTTTAAATGGTTTTTACTCATCCAAGTCGCAATGGAGACTAAGCATTCCTTGAACCAATTTTGGTTGTCGGGATCATCCTCAACAGGAGACACTATCAGTTGCATTTCATCCGTATAAAATAACACCTGTCTGTCACAAGATTCCGTGTCCTGAAGGCACCGCAGAGAGCACCGCCTCGCTTGGCAACACAACCCTGTTCTCACCGACTCTGTCAACAAGCCGCTGCTTCCACTGCATCCTGTGGGCACCGCACTCCGCACCACTTCGTTACACGCTGCTCAGATGCCACCAATTCCGTCACTGCCCGACTCAAACATCAACCGGCTCTGTCGCCGCACTGTGACCTGCCAGCACCGCATCCAGCACCATCTCACCCTGCAACATAAGCCTTGGTCTCACCGGCTCTGTCAACGAGCCGCTGCCTGCACCGAGCCATGAGGACACCGCATGCTGCAATGTTTCCATCTCACATCGCAACCGCGACGGTTGCCCTGACCCACTCGCATTGGCGTGTTGACCGTAACAAGAAAGGTACTGCCTCCCAGTCTGTTGATGCTTTAGCTGACACATACTGACGGGGTTAGCTGGATCCGATAGACTCTGTCGTGTTCAGTATCGCGGTAGCCCCGAACGGAGCTACCGAGTCGGAGCAACTGTATTTTCATGTTTTTCCTGCAATTTAAAGGTTATGTAGAACAGTTACTATTTTTACAGTATTATATGTTTGATTTTTGTCATATTTGGTCTTGTTTGGTTTAGATAAAGATTACTTGTTTTTCTAAACTGGTGTGGTGTCCATAGGTAGTGTCTTCACTGTGGCACTGTATGCATGCACAAATGCTTTACACACTGCTTATGAGATAAGCCTGTCTGCTCGTACCAAGCTACCAAGTGGGTGAGCAGGGGTTATTTTAGAAGTGTATCCCCCTTAACCTGACTGGAAGCAAGGTTCCCTATTTGGACAAAGGTACGTACATTTGCCATCTAGAGGCCCCATTTCTAACAGGATCCAGATGGAGTCTTCTGATTTGTTTGCCTAGAAGCTGCAAGCACAGAAAATTTGGAGTAATCCTTCCCGAAAGTGATTGTGCCTGGATCACCTATGTGGTATAGAGAGATAAAAAAATTAAGATTTTCCCAAAGCATTTTCAAAAGTCATATGCAATCAAAGTGACAGCATAAATCTGATATTTAAAGAAAAGATGTCAATCTAACTTCACGCCCACATTTCTAACCACTTCCACTAGTGAAGGTGGCGAGCCAAGTTCAGGATGCCACCATTGATAGTTTCCTACTCATTGGATATTCCCCAAGATAAATACGTTGTTCTTAAATGAATTTAGTTTTAAATGGTTTTTACTCATCCAAGTCGCAATGGAGACTAAGCATTCCTTGAACCAATTTTGGTTGTCGGGATCATCCTCAACAGGAGACACTATCAGTTGCATTTCATCCGTATAAAATAACACCTGTCTGTCACAAGATTCCGTGTCCTGAAGGCACCGCAGAGAGCACCGCCTCGCTTGGCAACACAACCCTGTTCTCACCGACTCTGTCAACAAGCCGCTGCTTCCACTGCATCCTGTGGGCACCGCACTCCGCACCACTTCGTTACACGCTGCTCAGATGCCACCAATTCCGTCACTGCCCGACTCAAACATCAACCGGCTCTGTCGCCGCACTGTGACCTGCCAGCACCGCATCCAGCACCATCTCACCCTGCAACATAAGCCTTGGTCTCACCGACTCTGTCAACGAGCCGCTGCCTGCACCGAGCCATGAGGACACCGCATGCTGCAATGTTTCCATCTCACATCGCAACCGCGACGGTTGCCCTGACCCACTCGCATTGGCGTGTTGACCGTAACAAGAAAGGTACTGCCTCCCAGTCTGTTGATGCTTTAGCTGACACATACTGACGGGGTTAGCTGGATCTGATAGACTCTGTTGTGTTCAGTATCGCGGTAGCCCCGAACG
Organism: Lissotriton helveticus; assembly: GCF_964261635.1. Classification (NCBI taxonomy): domain Eukaryota; kingdom Metazoa; phylum Chordata; class Amphibia; order Caudata; family Salamandridae; genus Lissotriton; species Lissotriton helveticus. Next base: position 448,073,922 of record NC_136065.1, read on the forward strand.
GAGCTACCGAGTCGGAGGAACTGTATTTTCATGTTTTTCCTGCAATTTAAAGGTTATTTAGAACAGTAACTATTTTTACAGTATTATATGTTTGATTTTTGTCATATTTGGTCTTGTTTGGTTTAGATAAAGATTACTTGTTTTTCTAAACTGGTGTGGTGTCCATACGTAGTGTCTTCACTGTGGCACTGTATGCATGCACAAATGCTTTACACACTGCTTATGAGATAAGCCTGTCTGCTCGTACCAAGCTACCAAGTGGGTGAGCAGGGGTTATTTTAGAAGTGTATCCCCCTTAACCTGACTGGAAGCAAGGTTCCCTATTTGGACAAAGGTACGTACATTTGCCATCTAGAGGCCCCATTTCTAACAGGATCCAGATGGAGTCTTCTGATTTGTTTGCCTAGAAGCTGCAAGCACAGAAAATTTGGAGTAATCCTTCCCGAAAGTGATTGTGCCTGGATCACCTATGTGGTATAGAGAGATAAAAAAATGAAGATTTTCCCAAAGCATTTTCAAAAGTCATATGCAATCAAAGTGACAGCATAAATCTGATATTTAAAGAAAAGATGTCAATCTAACTTCACGCCCACATTTCCAACCACTTCCACTAGTGAAGGTGGCGAGCCAAGTTCAGGATGCCACCATTGATAGTTTCCTACTCATTGGATATTGCCCAAGATAAATACGTTGTTCTTAAATGAATTTAGTTTTAAATGGTTTTTACTCATCCAAGTCGCAATGGAGACTAAGCATTCCTTGAACCAATTTTGGTTGTCGGGATCATCCTCAACTGGAGACACTATCAGTTGCATTTCATCCGTATAAAATAACACCTCAAGGCTGTGCTGGGAATCATGTTCCAATGGGATGTGATTGGAATAAAAAGGAGGGAGTCTGACTGCCTGGAACCTATCCACAAGGAAGTTGGTAATCAAAGCAAGTACAATGCCTTTGACACCATTCATATCTAAACGATGGATAACAATAGTATGGAATGTGGTGGTGATCTAGGAGAATGAGGGCGGTTATTCCCTGGCAACCATTATCTGTCTAAGATGTTCCAAGGTCGGGAGGAGTATGGACTCCATGCTGTGAGCAGCTCAAAAGCAAAACTGTCTAGAATCTAAGATTTTGTGCTTCTAGCATCATAGTGTGAGCAGAGAGTAAGGAAATGGGAAGTTCACAGACATGCTGGAATCTGCATTGGGTTTCTTCAAAATCGGAGATACCATTGCTAATTTCCAAGAGAAAGGCAGAATGGCAGCCTGAACGGAGGAGTTAAGTAATTTACTGAGTGTGTGCATATTTATCGGAGCGACTAAACTAAAGTCAAAAGTAGACTTTTAAACATGTCAAACAAGTATTTTTTTTAAATATTTGCATGTGGTATGTTACCCCGCAGATGCGGCTCCTTCTCTATGGCAGAGGGGTGTCGCTCCTCCACATGCCAGCAGCCTTAAAACATGGAAAATTAACCGATAATAAACCAGGGTTATTATTGTTTTCTTTTTTCTTTTCTAGTGGGCAAGTTTTTAAGTCTTTCGCACTGGTGTTAGCGAGCATGTGGGTTTGGATGTCCGTCTCAGGATGGCGAAACTGCCATGCGCACTGAAGCTGTCTCCAACTCGAGCTGCGTTGCCGGGTTGGAGACAGCAGGCCCAGTCTCCCAGTCTAACTTTGAGCGCAAAGTTAAGGCACTCAGTCCAATCCTAACGCTGCTTTCATGCTGCCACCAGCAGCATGAGAGCAGCGTCAGGACTGGCTGCAGTGGAGTTTGGGAGCCTGTGCCAGCGGTGAAGAGGCGCTTATAAGAGAGTGATGCATCAGTTACGTTTTTTTTGTTTATTTGTGTCATCTGCCCATCCCTCCTCCTCTGGTAGGAGGTCTTAAGCCATGCTTTTAAAGTCACTCATATGGATAGTGCAAAGTTACATTGTAGCCCACATGTGACATTTAACTTATATGACATGGTGACCTTTACACCATATTGATATGTCCTTACTTAAAAGGTACATTTTTGCTCTTTTTAACTGATTTGTCTTTTATGATTTTATTTCTAAAATCGAATAAAGATCATGGTAACGATTTTTATTGAAGTTATCCAACCATTAGCAAATATTTTCCAATCCATCATGAAACAAGGTGTTAAAATCAAAATATGTCACATGAGAGCCAGTATCATTTCAATCATAACCTATTCACACCTTCACTATGAAGAAGTGAAGATCAGATCACATAAAAGAATGGGGCAGGGAAGGGGTAACATATAGATACAACATTTATATTCATGTTATTTACATTCAATTCTAATTGTTTTAGGTGTGCTAGTTCAATCTAGGTGAAACTTCTCCTAGAAGGCAACTCGTGACCTACATTCAAGTGGTAAACACACCGTTGGTGCTGTTTTGCTCACTATTACTAGAGCACTATAAACTGGTGAATACATTTATTTTTGCTTGCTATCCCTTTCAGCTGCTACCCATTAATCCATCCATGCAATCACTCATTCAACCCTCATTCCTCTATGTGTACTCACTAATTCAACAATTGAAGTGCACACTTACACAAACATTCATCCATGCATTCTCATTCATTTGCACATCCCTTCACACTCACCTACTCATCCACGCACTTAGTTACACATCAGTCCAAGCTCTCATTCACCAATATACGTCACTCATTCACTTATTCCATCATATCTGCCCTCATTTTTCCATCTAATCATTGATTCGTCCTTTCATTAATCCACTCAACCATCTGCACAACCATACACATAACTTACAATTTAGTGAACTTCCTCTTAAAAAAGAAGAATAACATGAATACATTGGCTTTGTTCTTCTGTTTTTTTGTTTTATATTTAAAACGTGTAAAATACAGAGCCCTACACCCCGAAGAGTAACAGGGTCCTGTGGAGGTAATGAATGATTCAATACCAGAAACAAATCACATTTGATAAAAAACAGTGCTCCAAGAGGAATACAGGTAAAAAACATAAAGAAGCATAAACTATTAAAAATGAAATTGAGGAGGATAAAGCAGGGGAAGGGAAAAGCAGAGAAACACAAGCAAAATAGCACCCTAAATATCAAAGTAGTTCCTAAAAATACAAACAGAAAGAAAATATAAGGACAGTGTCTGATGGGCAGTAGTTGCTTGTCAGGTACACACCATGCAACAGTGTTATAGTAGTGATTCTGCAGGCCTACTTAAGGAGGCATAGTGAAGCATTTATGGACAGTGAGCATTACCACCTCTTCCAATCCAATTACTGACCGAGGCAAGCCCAACTGACATTTTTATTCAACCCAAAAAAAAATAATGCATACAAATGTGCGAATTCAAGCCAGCCAGCAATAATAATTAATACTCATTATTTGTCCCTATTCGTTAGCAAAACAATACCCATTGCAAAGCTTCATGCTGTAGTGTTCTGCACTACAAGAAATGCACCAGTGTACATTACATGCACATCAGCCTTGCTGTGAAATACAGGCTAGAGAGCATAGAGCCCTGATGACATAAGGCGGAAGCCTATTGTGTTTAGAGGGCCTGGCTGCTCTGCTCCGTTTGTTTGTAGTCTATTGATAGGGATGCATGATGAGGACAACTGACGTCAGTACTTAAAAGGATACATTCACCTACAAAGCAAAAAAACACAAAACAAAAAAAAAACAAAGGAGGTAAATGGCAATGATATGAAAAACCACCATTAAAGGATACTCCAAACGAGACGCACTAAGAGCCATAGTGAATGCAATTAGTTGCATTCTGCGCGGTCACAATGAATGCGGGTTGCAGGCTTCCTGCTGCCCATCGTCTCTCTTGGGAAATATTACCCACGATGATTATTCCATTTTCGGTGAAAATTGGATGATCTGATTCCTTGTTGCCTTCAACAAAGGGGACACACAGGAAGTGCCTCTTTGTAGGCAGCTGCCCCACAACCTGGTAATTTACTGTTTCTCACTTAACAATCCCGGCCTCCAGCTACAAAACTAAAGAACTATTGGCAAAGGGAATTACATTTCCATTAGTTACAAGAAGGGTTTTAAATAAAAATGGAATATGTTAGTGATATAATGCACTAAACAGCTGAATTTCTAGGCGCTTCTGTGATACGGAAGAGGCAGCCAGTTCTAACTAAAGGGAAGGATCAGGAAAGGGAGTCAGGAAGGCTGGACGGACAGATTTTTAGAAAATCCACATAAAATATGTTTACGTACAACAAAACTAACTCGGTCTTATTTACATCAACGGTGTTTACCTTTTAAATCCGGCTTAGGATCCTGACCTACCTGGAACTGTTGATAATGCCCTGGTTTCGGCCATTGTTAAACATGCCGTTTTCATTTGTATCTGGGGTCCAGGAAAAGCAAAACAACTAGGCATTGTGTTCTACGTCCTTGGGTCAGCAGGAACGTCCTTATGTACAGAGCCATTTGCTCAATAGGTTTGAAGTCCATGCGCAATTTACGCGAACTAACTTTTGCAATTTCCAAAAGTTAGCTTCACATTTGTGATGAAGATTACAGGTAAGTAACGGTTTTATTACTATTTGAGAACTAGCCGAGGATGTTTTCTTACCATTACTTAGAATTTCTTTATTAAACGTTTATGTATTAGTATTACACCTAGGTATGCAATTCAAAACTATTGGTGTAATGTGTGTAGTTGCACGTGCTTCACATATAGGGGCCTATTATGATCGGGGGTTAATCGCCACCAACCAGCGGTGGCGATCTGCCTGCCAGAACTCCCCGCCCGACGGCCATATACCCCCACCACATTAGCATGGCAGGGGGTGCCATGGAGGACGGAAAGACCGTCCACCGCTTTTCCACTGGCAGGCAATCATCACAATTGCCTGCCCGGCAGAAAAGGACCACAATATTAGGATGGGTGCATGGCCATGCCTTTCCATGGGGGAGACTCCGCTATGGAAAGCCATGCAGAAAATGCCTTTTGGGGCCCGTTCAGGGCCCCCGGGGTGGTGGGGGGGTGGTTGCCTGCACTTCGGGGGTACCCATGGTACCCCCCCTCACTGGCATGCACGGGGTGGCATGCACCGCATGGTTCCTGTCACGTTGTGCATGCCAATGCACGACATGTATATTTTGCACTGCGGCGAGTGCTGCTGACAGCACTGCCCACCACAATGCATAATATGCAGGATGCGACCGCCAGGGTGGCCGGCGCATCCTCTAATGGTCGGTCCCATTTACCATTACAGTCCGCCCGCCATCGTAATGGGCCCCATGATGTTGGAAACATACAAAAGAGAAACAGCAGTACAAAACAGTACACAACCATTAAAGCCTACCAGGCTTCAGATGACAATGTGTACTATGGCAGTTGCAGGCCAGAACATCATTGCACTCAAGAACATGCAGTGACTCGGAAGAGATGACATGTTAATGGACCACTGAATGCATTTCGTAATATGAAGAAAATAGCTAGGGAGATTCTGGCTGGGGGCATGAAAGCACTTTTCAATGGTTCGGCGGGTTGGGGGAGGGTGCTGGTAAAGTCATTTGTGAAGACCAATCTGAAACACTTAGTAGGTCTGAGGGGCATGCAATGCTACCATTGATTTCCACCCCTACCTGCCCCCAGGCTGAGATCATATCAAGGGTGGGAGATCAACCGAAGCCGTTGTAGATTTAAATCATATCATAAATTCATCCCAACTCTCAGAAATTGGATATTTTCATAGTCCCTGGGCTTTTTTTCCTATGCAAGTCTTAATTCTCTGCTTGCACCTAAATCACAAGTGACTGATTCCAAGCAGACACAAGTGGGGATGTTGTGCCCCTCCAGTAACCGTTTTGCTGTAGTGCTGGTTCAAGGGCCTTGAAACTAATTTGCTTTTTATTGTATGTTTCAATCAATCAATCAAGCATTTATAAAGCGTGCTACATACCCGTTAGGGTTCCAAGGCGCTGGGGGAGGGGGGGGCAGCAGCTAGTGGTCGAAGAGCCAGGTCTTGAGTAGTCTCCTGAAGGTCTGAGGGTCTTCCATCTGCTGAAGGTGGAGAGGGAGGGAGTTCCATGTCTTGGCGGCGCGGTAGGAGAAGGACCTGCCTCCGGAGGTGGTCCTGTGGATGCGTGGGACGGCGGCCAGGGAGAGGTCGGCGGAGCGGAGTCTCCTGTTGGGTGGGTAGAAAGACAGTCGGTTGTTGAGGTATGCCGGGCCGGTATTGTGAAGGGCCTTGTGTGCATGGGTGAGGAGCTTGAAGGTGATTCTTTTGTCGATGGGGAGCCAGTGTAGGTTTCTCAGGTGGGGGGTGATGTGGTCTCGCCGGGGGATGTCGAGGATTAGGCGTGCAGAGGCGTCCTGGATTCTTTGGAGTCTACTGAGGAGTTTGGCAGGGGCTACGGCGTAGAGTGCGTTGCCGTAGTCGAGCCTGCTGCTGATGAGGGCATGTGTGACGGTCTTTCGTGTGTCAGTAGGGATCCATCTGTAGATCTTGCGGAGCATGCGGAGGGTGTAGAAGCAGGTTGAGGAGACAGCGTTGATCTGGTTGGTCATGGAGAGATTCGAGTCGAGGATGACTCCCAGGTTGCGTGCGTGGTTGGTAGGTGTAGGGGCGGTGCCCAGGAAGGTGGGCCACCAGGAATCGTCCCAGGCTGAGGGGTTGGGTCCAAGGATGAGGATCTCTGTCTTGTCTGTGTTGAGTTTGAGCCGGCTTTCTTCCATCCAGTCGGCGACCGCCTTCATGCCTCGGTGGAGGTTGGCTTTGGCGGTGCGGGGTTCGTTGGTGAGGGAGAGAATCAGCTGGGAGTCGTCGGCGTAGGAAATAATGTTGAGGTCGTGGAGTCTGGCGATGCGTGCGAGCGGGGCCATCTAGACGTTGAAGAGCGTCGGGCTGAGAGATGATCCTTGTGGGACACCGCAGATCGTCTTGGTGACTCCGGAGCGGAACGGGGGGAGGCGCACTATTTGGGTTCTGTCGGAGAGGAAGGAGGTGATCCAGTCCAGGGCCTTGTCGCTGATCCCTGCGTCGAAGAGGCGTGTGCGCAGTGTGTGATGGCAGACGGTGTCGAAGGCCGCAGAGAGGTCGAGGAGGATGAGGGCCGCTGTCTCCCTGTTGTCGAGCAGGAGTCTAATGTCGTCTGTGGCGGCGATGAGGGCGGTCTCGGTGCTGTGATTCTTGCGGAAGCCTGACTGGGAGGGGTCGAGGATGTTGTTGTCTTCCAGGTAGCGTGTGAGCTGGGTGGTGACGATCTTTTCGATGACCTTAGCTGGGTACGGAAGATGGGAGATGGGCCGGAAGTTCTTAAGGTCGCTCGGGTCCGCCTTGGGTTTCTTTAGTAGGGCGTTGATCTCGGCGTGTTTCCAGCTCTCAGGGAAGGTCACGGTCTTGAAAGAGAGGTTGATGATGTTGCATAGATGGTGTGCGATGGAGCTGTCGGCCTTGTTGATGATGTGGTGGGGGAGAGGGTCAGACGGGGCGCCTGAGTGGATGGAGCTCATTGTTTTGCTGGTGTCTTCAGTGGTTACGCTGGTCCAGACGGTGAGGTGGTCGTGGTTGTAAGGTATCGGTGGGGCCGGGGTGGTGAGGTTGGCGGGGTCCGTCTGTGGATTGAAGCTGTCGTGAATGTCTGTAAACTTGTGGTGGAAGAAGGCAGTGAGGGCGTCGCACAGGTCTTGTGATGGGGGTATGTCGTTGGTGCAGGAGCTGGGGTTTGAGAGTTCCTTTACGACGTTGAAAAGCTCCTTGCTATTGTGTGCGTTGTTGTCTAGGCGGTTCTTGAAGGCGGCTTTCTTGGTGGTCCTGATGAGGTGGTAGTAGTTGTGGATGGCGTCTTTGAGGGCAGCGTGGCTGTCGGGGGTTTCCTCCTTGTGCCAGGTGTTTTCCAGTCTCCGGCAGGTGCGTTTGGAGGCTAGGAGCTCTGGGGTGAACCAGCTGGCTCTTTGACTGGTATCTCTGGAGGCGAGTTGTCTTGTTGGGGCTAAGGCGTTGGCGCAGTCTTCCATCCAGAGTCTGAGGGTGCGGGCCCCTTCCTCGGGGTCGGTGGGGTTGGTCGGGGAGTTGAGTGCGATGTGTGTTTGCAGTAGTTCCTTGGTGATTTTGCTCCAGTGGCATCCAGGGATCTGTAGGGTGCGGTGGTGTGAGACGGGTTTCTGGAAGGTGAAGATCGGTGGTCGGTCCAGGTGAGTTCAGAGGTGTAGCTGAAGACAACGTGGGGACTAGAGGAGAAGATAGCATCGAGCGTGTGTCCGGCGATGTGGGTAGGTGTCATGACGATCTGCGTCAGTCCGAGGGAGGTGAGGTTGTCGATCAGGGTGGTGGAGTTGCTGTCGTTGTTGTTTTCCAGGTGGTAGTTCAAGTCGCCGAGGAGGATGTAGTCGGTGGAGGTCAGTGCGTGTGCGCTGATGATGTCGGCGATAGAGTTGCAGAATTGGGGGCGGGGTCCTGGTGGTCGTTAGACGAGGGTGACTCTCAGGGTGGTCTTGGGGTCCGTGTGGATCTGGAAGTGCATGTGTTCGGCGGTGCTGGGGGTGTCGGCGGTGTTTGTGGAGACCCTGATGGTGTCCTTGTGGATGATGGCGATTCCTCCGCCGACGCCATTGGTGCGGTCCCTGCAGGTGATCTTGTATCCGTCGGGGATGGCCACTGCGATGTCTGGGGCGGAGGTTTCATTCATCCAGGTCTCGGTCAGGAAGGCGATGTCAGGAGATGTGGAGTCGAGCAGGTCCCAGAGCTCGACGGCGTGTTTGCGTGTGGAGCGGGTGTTGAGCAGGATGCATCGGAGCTGGTTGGGTTCCGTAGTGGCGAGTGTCTCGGTGACTACAATGCAGGAGAAGCTGCAGTTCCGGCAGGTGAAGGGGCCATGGGTGCGCTTTGGGGCGGCCTTGTGGCAGCTGGAGGGTCGTCCGGTGTTGAGTGCGATGAGGGTGTTGGCGTCATACCGGACGCGGGCTGCCTGGATGCTGCGTGGTCCAGGGGTCGTGGTGCTGGGCGTGGTCCAGGCACCGACGGGCGCAGACGGGCTTGCCTTAGGCGCGCCAGCGGCCGCCATAAATGTGGGAGTGTGGTGGGCGTCACAGCTGAGAGGCGGGGGAGCCGGAGGAGGCCGGCGAATCAGGAGCGGGCGGCGGGGCCGCGGGGGAGTCAGCGGTGGGAAAGAGAGCGGGGCACGAGGGAGGGGGCGGGGGAACAGAGGCGGAGAGCGAGGCAAGGGCAGCAAAAATGGACACAGGGACCGGGGCTACAGCGAGTTGAGCAGGCAGAGGCAGGAGAGCTGCTGGAACTGGCAGGCGGCAGCGGTGGGTCACAGAAGGTCTCAACAGGAGGCAATCGGCAGCGGCGAGCTGTAGCGGGAGGGGGAGCAACCAACCAACTGGTCAAGGGTCATTTGAACAAACCCAAGGCGCAGACGTTCCACTTATGTAAGCCACCACAACCCGTAGTCTGCTTTAGTTGTGCAGTGATTGTGGACCAGGAATGGGATATAGATGGGCAGGACCACAGCATATGTCGCAAGTCAGCGTTGGGCAATCTACAGATGGGACATTGAGCGTTAATGACTGAAAATAATTCATTTATCTTAGCCGGTAAAATATAGGCGCTGTGAAATATGTGAAATTTAATGAGTTAAATCCAGCATTTCTTAAAACGTTAGTTGGATTGGCAAGTATCCTTTCCCATTCTTTATCATGAAGCGCTCCCAATATATCAGATTCCCACTTGTCCCGAAGACCAGTCAAACTAGCCTGAGAGTGCTCGCCAATAGTCCTGGTCAACCAGCTGGCATGCCTGGGGAGATGTTGTAAAACTGTACAAGTCTGTGGTTCAGTTAATTTAATGTTCCAGTCACTATGGAGAACATGTGTTAGGGTCTGGTATGTCAAAAACTGACCTCTGTGGGCATCAAATTGTTCCATCAACAATTCAAAGGACATAAGGAAGTCAACTGGGAAGAGGTCGACCATATTCATTATACCAGCTGAATGCAAGTGCCTGAGGTCGAGTTTTCCAGGCTTGTTTTCGGGCTTGCATGGTAGAGCAATAGCAGGCATTTAGGGAATGGTATGGGCTGTTACACAAAAGCTTCTGTAGTAACAAAGAAGTGCAGGTCTCGGTAAATGACTGCATGGGGTCACCATGCATGATACTTGGTACAACAACTGTTGGAGCCTGTCCAGATGCTGCGAGGCAAGCGTCGTGCCCATGTTGGCTAAATAGTGCTTGGCAAACCATCAACTTACCAACTGTCACTGTGCTGTCAAGTAGCATTGTCAAAATGTTGTGCACCTAGACCACCCCGTCAGAGTGGAGCCGCAGTTTTGTCAAATCTACCCTACTTCACCTATTATGACAAATAAGGTACCACAGATATATGTCCAGTGTATGGGAATATATCGCTGGAAGATATAACAGGAGAGTAGCAAAAAAATTAAGTAGTCAAGGGAGCATAATCATTTTATATAGAGCAATGCGTCCTGCAACAGAGAGTGGCAGAGTTCACCATGAAGCGACCGTCCTGTGTGTCGTTTGTTGCAACCTAGTGTTACAAGTGTCCTTCCTAAGGGGTTAGGGAGAGTTGTAGGCGTTGTGGACCTTAGTGTTGTGAACTGTCCTTCCTAAGCGGTTAAGGAGGAGTCTACATGGTCAATTATTGCGCCATAGTGTTTTAGGTGTCCTTCCTAAGGGGATAAGGAGAGATGTTGTGGTTGTGGACCTTAGTGTTGCAAAGTGTCTTTGTAAAGAGGTTAAGGAGGAGTGTAGGGATCATGTGTCACCCCCTAATTATGCTAGTGTGTTGCAGTATAGGGTGAATGTGTGTGTTGCACCCTAATGTTCTAGTGTGTTGCAGTATAGGGTGTGTATGTGTGTTGCACCCTAGTGGTGCAAGTGTCCTGCCTCAGGGGTTAAGGATTAACTGTGTATAGCAGTGGGCATTATTAGTTCCCAGAGTTCTGCAGAGGATTTACCTGCTTTGATTTTTTATGGGTCGAAAATCTATCGGACTGATTGATTGTTTACTTCCATTGTAGTGTAGTTCCTATTCTACCCATACAGGATCTGTCTGTTTGGATAACATAAACTGTTGAATTGGTGGCAGACTAACTCTGAGCATCCCCACCGAGAATGTTAGCCTGTTTGCATTTGCTAGTCCAAGTGCCACTGGAATCTCCTCTGATTGGGGAGAGAATAGTTTCTGGCAACCTTAGAACATGACAACCCTGATCCCCCCGGGCTGGAAACAATGTACTATCTTTCGCTCAGTCACGTGTACTCATTTAGTTTCTCTCAGAGAGTTACACAGAAGAAACAGTTGGGCATGTTACAATAAGTATTTATTGCACAGTTGTTCTTCTAGTGTATAATATATGTGCTCCGATAACCGTTAGACAGTAGCAGAGATATATGATCAGCAGTACAGTGAATATAAAAGAATAGTAAATTTCTACCATTTTGAAATTGTCATGAGCACATACATGGATATAAAATAAAGGATAAAAGAAAGCGCCCCCACTCCTACGATGCCTATCTAGATGTACCTAAGTGTACCTAGCATGTGAGTAGGTGTGAAGCCAAGAATCCATCTAGGTTTAGTCTAACACCATTACCTGAAGCAAGAGAGTGTGGGACCCCGTCCTGGTCTCGAGTCAGACACCCCGCAAGGGATGTTTAGACCACTGTCAACTTGGAGCGTCTGCATACAGGAGCTTCAGAGTCTCTGGGCACTGTGTCTGGAAGTGACGGTCCCCTCTAACTAATACTAGCAAGAGGTGCTGTATTTATACAAAAAAGTATCCAGGGTTCCTTTGTCCCTTGTTTCTTTTATTAGCCATTGTTGGGTTTGAGGATGACGTATGGGATGAACCTTGTACATAGATATTATGCAGGTGGATGTAGCCCCAGCCTGGTTTTCAAGAACCCTTATGAATATTCATTCATACTGTGTCAGTCTAAAGATGAAGTCATAGAACGCTATTTGCGCCCAGGACTAGAACTAGGTAAAGGTTCAATCCTAAAAGGCTTGTTACTGTGTAGTGTAGGGGAGGTGATGTAGGTGAAAGGGTATGATGTTACCTGGGCCTATATTAGGGTACCTATATGAAACATAACACCATCTTTTGTAATTAATGATTGATGATTTTGAACATTTAGGGGACTGATTAGTTGTTTATTTATTTCTATCTTATGTCTGTTGGTATTTTCAATTGTTTCTCTAAGGAGGGGAGATGTGTTTTAACCTGTGGTTGTTGCTGTGCATCCTCTCCATAGTGCCCAGTTCCCTGCTACTCAGCCAGTGTAAGAGTGATGCAATGGAATGTTGATGAGGACCTAGTTGGTATGAATGCCAGCTGGAGAAAGTGGGCTGAGCAGCAAGGATGCTGCTCCTGGTAGTGCATTAACCTATTTACCTATATCCTGTAACTAAGAGATAACATTTTCAATAAATCTACTTTATAACCTATGTGACTTGACTACCTGACTATTATCTACAAAGAGGCCTTCATTTATTGATCACAACACTGGCCATGAAGCTCTGCTACTGCACTAGGGATGTTGCCATCCAGTAGGTCCTGATTATCATGGAAGATACTGATACCTAGATATTGGATAGTATTACACTGCCACATGAGAGCTTCCTCTCCATCATCTAGCCTTGTTTCTGGGGCACCCAGCAGAAAGAGGGTGATGCATGATTTTAGCCAGTTGACCTTAAGACCAGACACCTCAACAAAGGGCCGGAGTGTGTATGTGGTCAGTGTAGGCTAAACTAACGTCTTTAAGATACAGCAGCATATCATCTGCATATAGAGAATCAGACTGGATATGATCTCCCTTGCATATACCCTAGACCCCAATGATGCAGACTAATGCCCACAGGCTCCATAGCAAGAGCAAAAGAAGTGGGGACAGAGGGCACCTCTGCTTGATACCTCTGTACACCGGTATTGGGTCAGAGACGTAACAACCTGTTTTGACTCATACTGTAGGTTTATTGGATAGGAGTTTGATCATGTGCAACATGTGTATGCCCAGACCAAATTTACAAAATTGTGCAAAAAGATAACCCCATTCAAGAGAGGCAACACGTTTTTCCAGGTCCATTACTTTGCTAGCTGTACAGTGCAAGGACCTGGGAGTGGATTCCATATTTCTAAAGAGCCTCCATATGTTAAGCAATTTGCTCCTCTCTTGCACAAAATAATTTTGATCTGGATGATTAAGAGTTGGTATTAAGGGCAGCAGACATTCATAAAGGATCTTACTTAATCATTTGCAAACAATGTTGAGGCTAGCCAAGGGTCTGTAGGCAGCAAGTAGGTTATGTCCCTTCCTTGCTTGGGAACATATCTATATGGAGGACTTCCCAAAATGACGGATGTGTTAAACAACTTCTCCAGACATCGGACCAATGGGTCAGGAAATGTGCAATAGAACTTTAAAGGAATCTCCTCTGGGCCCGGGGAGAGAGCTCATAGCATAGAGTGAATAGCTTCTTTGCGCTCAGCAGATCTAGCTCCTAACTTTGGTCATGGGTCATCCTTGGCAGTGGGATATTGTGCAGGAAAGTTGTTATCTGAGCTTGAGGGCAAATGAGGGCACTGCCTAATAACGTTGGTTAGTATTATGTGAAAGCTGTGTGTATTTTGGATTGTGTGTGTATGTTGATAGCGAGAAAGAGATCGATAGCAGGAATGTGTTGGTGGGTATCCTCCTGGAGCACAAGAATGTAGGCTCTACCCATATACATCACACCCCCATCCCTAAAGAGCACTGGGAAGCGCCTGAGTACAACGGAGACACCCCGGATAATAACGAAGTCGACCTCTCTGGGCATGGTCGCGCTAACAGCATCGTTCCTACAAAAATTAGAACAGTCAATAGAACGAACACTTGAAGCTACACCTATAAATTCAGTTAGAATGAGTGCTATGAGAACATCACAGACGGAGGAATGGAGCCCCTTGGGCTTGACACAACATCAAGACCCCATCGATGGACCCACTGACGGACCCACTGTCATAGAGTCATAGATTTAAACTTGACCGTAATAAGAGAAGTTCAAGAGACTATGGCCTTACTTTGGCAGTCCACGAAGATGGAAGTTAAAGTTGATCTCCTGCATTCAATTGCCCAACACCTGGTGCGCCAAGATGACAAATTGGCAAAGCTAGAGGCTCTATTCGACGTTCAACATGCCAATGCGGCAAATATCAATTCTTGTGCCGCAATTATAGAAAAATGGCCTAGTCTACCCGCAGTTTTAAAAGACATGCTTGCACTAGCCAAGGGTCTGGGAGAGAGCTCTCATCAAGTACAATCCGCACAAAAGTTACCAGCTCAGACCAAAGTGCAGGAGGAAATGACCGACCATTGCACCGCGGCTATTAGCTCACCTGAAGATCCACCGGTAGGGCCAAGCAGTAATTCCATTTTGGCGGAACGAGGGAGTGGGGACCTTGAGGTCTTGGACCACGACATCGAAAGTGACGATTCATCCATTACCATACCCCCCTCGGAGAAGGCCAAAGGTGCTCCGGCTAGTGTAAATGCTCTGCTGTCAAGGAGAGCTAAAAAAAGACTAAAGAAACAACTAAAGAAATCTAAAGTCAAAAGCAGGAACATACCATCAGTTACACTAACCACTGGCGACCTTGAAATTAAAAGTAGCCTTAACCCACCCTTTCCCATTTTCATCCCTAAACACGCATCCAAGACTGACAAGCCCAGAGAAGCACCTCCCGTCCCATGCGAGGCCCATATACATCAAATCCCTCATTTGGAGGTATAAGCCAACGTGGAGGCTCAACTTAGGTCTCCACAGGTGGTAATCGACGTACAACCCAGTGCCACTGGCCCTACAGCGTGGGCACCTCAACGTAGCATAGAAGCAAATCTTTCACAAAACCAGGGGGCGCAATTGGGACCGTCTTATCTGCTAGGGCAACCAACTGAGGCACCTGGCAGCCAGCAGCTAGGAGCTATATTCAAAAACCTCCAACATCAAAATGCAACCAACGACGAGTGGCAAGGATCGTCAAGAGAAGCAGGGTTATCAACCGTGGCGTCAGACAGACAGCGGCCAGGAGACATCAATAAAAATCCTTCACCCTCAATTGATCTGAGGCACACGTCCTTGGGAGAAGGTGTAAAACGGTGCTCCACCGAGTATAAAAATCCATCAGAAATACATGAGCTGCTGTTTACTCCCAGATATATAGCCACAGGCTCCTTTGACACTCTTAACAGGTCCAATATTGTCCGACTCTTTGGCCATATTGACTCCCTGGCACATATTACCTCGGAGATGATCGAATGGGTGATGTTCAAGAGCCTGGAGACAGACACCCTCGGCGACTCCACCATAGTCGGATTTGCGAATCAGCAAGCCCAACAGGCTGTCCCCAAAGAAGTAATACAACTGGCAGAATGGGGCATTGAAGTCATCGCCCCCATGGCACCAAAATACCCATATGTCCTCAGACCCCATTACGGCCTTCAAGAACCTATCTCTGTTCTCAAAGGCACAAAATCTTCCAGCCCAGACGGGGGACTGAAATCAAGTAGGCCAAGAACCCCGCTAAAAATAAAAATCCTGCTAAAAGAAAAGCAGCGTAGAGTTCTGCGGCCTCAGCAAGGACTGGTTCACATGGAGGACACATGGAGACAGGGCCTCTAACCCTGCTTACACCCATGAAAACAGAGCCCGCACAAACCCGTTAAGGAGCCAAGATAGCAAGCTAACTATCATCTCATGGAATATCGCGGGGCTACGTAATATTTTAAAGGACACGACCACTCTTGACTACCTTGCACAGGGAGACATATTGTGCATTCAGGAGACCTGGGCAAGGTCAATGACCCCAATAGCTGGCTTTTACGAACATTTTAAATCAGCAACCAAAAGGAAAATCTTTGGTCGCCCGTCCGGGGGACTTTCCATCTTCGTAAGCCATGCTTGCAAATTTAATGTAAAAGAACTTGGGGCCAGATGTAGGAGCCTAAATACCGGTCGGTAACGGCCGATTTCGGCCGTTACCGACCGGTATTTAAGAATTGGCATGTAGGGGCCCTATTTTACCGATTCGGTAAAATTACCGAATCGGTAAAATACCGATTCGGTATTTTTACCGAATCGGTAACTTCCCGATGTAGGTGGGACTCTTCTGAGTCCCAAGGGCCCTAGAGAATCGGTATTTTACCACCCAATCCAATTGGGTGGTAAAATTCCGAATCCAGGTGTGTATGCACATTTGTGCATGCACACCTATGCCATGTGACAGACAGACATGCCCTTAGGGCATGTCTGTGTGCCACATGGCACACATGCCTGTATTTGGGGTGCTAGAGGGTGTCAAAGTGACACCCCCTGCACCGTTGCAGGAATCGGTATTTACCGATTCGGTAATTACCGAATCGGTATTTCCCATTGTTTCCTATGGGCTTCACAGCCCATAGGAATCAATAGGAAATACCGATTCGGTATTTACAGAATCGGTAAATACCGAATTTTAAAGAATCGGTAATTCAATTACCGATTCTTCCTAAATCTCCCTCCTTCATATTTACCGATTCATAAATACCGAATCGGTAAAATTCGGTATTTATGAATCAGTAAATTCGATTCTCCTACATCTGGGCCTAAATCTCAAGTCACCTGATCTGCAAGCCAATAGAAGGGATGAGAGCGGATCAAACACCTCGCCCGCTTTTATTAATCAACTGCTATCGCAACCCAGCAAAACTTCAATCCCCTCACGTCCTAGAAACACTGACCATCGCTCTGGAAGATTTACTATTAAGCTGCTTGCACCATGATGCAATAATAGCGGGTGACTTTAACCTGAGAGGCCTGGACCTGATCCCTGTGGCACCCCCAAGTAAGAAGTCAGCCCCTTTGATCGAACTCCTCGCAAACTATAGGCTGCAATCCACCCACGGGACACAAAAAATGAGCCAGCCCGCATGGACCGCTAATTCGACCTTTAGGAACGTCTCCACTGTAGATTATATCTTTACCAATGAAGGACTGGCTCATAAACTTTGCAATTTCACCGTGGATGACAGAGTCGAAAGCGACCATAGGCTGCTTCCTGCCATATTTAACCTGACATGTGAACAGGTGGATTCCCACGAAGTAATTGGTACGACCACAGGTGAAGAACACCATCTAGTTCTTAAAAGAATAAAATGGTCGACCAATCTCAGCCATAGACTTTCGGCATATGTAGCCAGTAGGGAGGTAGAACGTAGGCTACAAGATAGTGAGAATATCACACACCTATGGGAAACACTGACCAAGGACATATTGAAGTGCCTGGGCAATACCCACCAACCAAGACGCTGCCAAAGAAACATCAGGCCAAGTCGCTTAAAAATGCAGAACCTGTGCCAGATTAAGCGTGCACTCAACAAGGCAGCTAGGGCAAAAAAGAAAGGCACCCACTTGCCAGGGGGACCCCCCATTGCCATTCTGCGTGCCAACTACAAAAAGAAGATCTGGGAATTGAAAAGGCAGCGGACCGAACAGAACTGGCTGACAGTGTTTTCCTTAATTAAAGAAAAAGACAACAGCAAGCTCTGGCGCTACATCAATAGCTTGTCCAGTGGAGGCGCATATAAGGAAAACAGTGTTGCAGGGAAAGTGTCGGAACAATATGCAAAGGGGCTGTATACCTGTGAGCCAAATCGGCCAACTCCTTGTAAAACCGCGTGGCCCAAGGCGGCAGCCGTTACCAGCAAAACTGAATGTGCCCTGAAAGAAGACCTACAACCGACCCGACCCGGAAAATTCTCGGAGGCGGAGATAGTATAGCACATCCAAGCCATCAGAACCGACGGCGCCCCTGGCCCAAACGGGATCCCTGCCCAGGTTTTTAAGACCGCCCCAGCCTTTTTTGCAACCACACTTACTCCTTTATACAACCACGCATTCGCCACCGCAATCTTGCCAATATCCTGGAAAGGCTCAATACTGTTCCCCATTCATAAAAAAGGCGATCATTCAAACCCGGCTAATTACAGACTCATAGCCCTTCTTGACATTGAAGCTAAGGTATATGCCCGCCTTCTTTAAAAAGACCTGGAGACCTGGGTGGATAAGAACGGCATTCTTCCGCCCTCACAGACCGGCTTTAGGGCTAATAGTTCCACTCTGGATAACATCACAGCGCTCACTTACCTCGCGAAGAAGGCAAACACGAGGAATAAGTTGCCTCTGTTCTGTTGTTTTATAGACTATTCTACGGCCTTTGACCGAGTGAACAGAAGCCGGCTCTGGGCAAAACTAGAGTCCTGGGGGATCCCCAAAGCCCTGCTAAAAGCCATAAAAGCACTTTACGAGGGGACCTGGGTTCAGGTGAAACTAAGCCCTACAATCACAACAACAAAAATTGCCACCAACTCCGGTTTAAAGCAGGGGTGCGTTTTGGCCCCCCTACTTTTTAATCTGTATACAGCGGACATGGGGCAAGCCCTGAAAGATGCCAACCTAGCACCTCCAAGATTGGGGAAGCTGGTTTTGGGATCGCTCCAGTACGCATTCGACACGGTAATCATGGACCACATCAAGGTAGGGCTTCAAAGAGCCTTAAATAGTCTTGCCACCTACAACAAGGAGAACAATCTATGTATCAACGTGAGCAAGACCAAGATAGTAATTTTTGGCAAATACCATCACAAAAAAAAATCTTCTTGGTCCCTGGGGGAGCTCCGAATTATCAAGGCCACATCTTACAACTACCTGGGCATATGGGTATCTGAGAGGGCCACCGCAGCCAAACATCTGAAGGTGCTTAAACCAAAAATAGTCAAAATAATATTGTCTTTAAGATGCTTAAGTCATGGCCTGGCCAGTCCATCAGCAGAACCGATGCTGTCAGTACTCAGGGCTAAACTGATCCCCACAATCACGTACGGCCACATAGCCTACCCAGGGGCATTCGAGAAAGTGGTCCACGCGGCTCAGGCAAAAGCATATAAGATGGTGCTATGGGCCCCTAGACACGCACGGAACAACAGGCTAAGACTAGAAATAGGCCTGAAACGACCTGAGCTGGCACTACTGGGGGACTTGCTAAAATACTATATTAGAGTACTAAAATCGCCCGAAAACACCCTAAAGCACTTCCTAAAAACCATTTTTCACGATGAAGGCTCGCCTTGGCACTCCAAGGTGGAACTAGCTATTGATGTTCTGAAAATCGAGGGAAGGAGTTTGTATATGCACGATATTCCACACTCTGTCTGGGCCCAAGCAGTTAAGCGTCAAGTCCAGTCCATCTCATTTGAGCTTGACCTTTCTTCGCTCCGGCACAACCCTCTAACTCTGGCCCTGGACAACTCCTACATTCCCGGCAAACCTCAACCATATCTGCAAGATTCCTTAACAATCCATGCAAGACAGAAAATTCAGTTTCAGCGCCTTTTGACCCTCAGGATCGCGGACTTTAACCTAAATTGGGCACGAACGGACGGAGCCATCGCTTGCCGACTTTGCAACTATTACAGAGAATCTTGGCTACATCTGCTATGTTGCTGCACAAAGTTGGCCAGCGATCGACAGCGATTGCTGCGCCCGGCATTACGGAACCTGGGCCATAGAACATGCAGAGAGGCCTCGGACTGGTGTTTCTCAGAAACTACGACCTGCATGTAAGCTAGGGTCGGCAAGTTCATCTACCAAGTTAAAATGGCCCTCTATTCCCAATCTAAGGCTACAGATCCGCAGGGATTTGTCAGTGGGCTTGGCACTTTCAATGCCGCCCCATGATCGTCAGCTTACAGTCAAATCAGGGAGACGTCATAAAGTTATTGGAAACTTCGGACTGAGGCATACAATCTGGGTCAGCTAAGGGCCTGTTGCAGAACCTACCCACTGGCAACTGGCTCTGCAGCGTGACAGATGACGTCGAACTTTTACACGTCTTTGAGACTCTAGTAGGCGTGGACTCATGGGGAAATCAAAACCCTTATTCTTTTAATAAAACTCTGACTGGACTAAAGCAGCTCACATAGTCAGTCTTAGTAACTATATAGCTGCATTTTGGGTCTCACTTGGAGTTGTGCGCGACGGGGGGGGTATTTCTTTGTATTCCTTTGTATTTCTTTGTATTTTATTGTAGTTCGTTGTATTTTATACTGTAAAGATTTTAAGTAATCGCACAGTTTATTATTAATAAACCAGTTATATTCCATATACATCACACACAGGCAATTACATGCATGCACCTGACATTATATTTACTGTGTGCCTAAAATGTATTAACATGTGTGAAGCATTTAAACTCAATATTGAAATATACTGACTGCACAAACTAGAGATTTATATACATATGTGCACTAATGTTAAGTTTAAACATGAAGAGAGTTATTTCTTTATTCACATTTTACACTTATATATCAAGATATAGGGGCACATTACCAAGGGCCTTATCGCCGCTTTAGCGGGAATTTTTCCCGCTAAGGCGGCGGTAATTTCATTGCCCTATTACCTAGCTGTCGCTAACACCAGTTAGCGACAGCTATTAGGAGATAGCTATCATCTTGGGGCCCAATTTGCATGTCAGCGATAATTATAGCTAATGACATGAAAAGTGGGCGTGCCAAGATGTTAGCGACTGGAAACAGTCGCTAACATCGCTATCTCCTATTACCTACTTTTGGAAATAATCGCGCTAAGCGCGATTATCTCCAAAAGCTAATGCCTGCCCAGAGCAGTTCTTAGCCATGTTATCCAATGGAAGGTGGATAACATGGCTAAGAGCATTGTCACGATAATGCATGAATATCGCTGATTTTTCTGTGATATTCATGCATTTCGCAAGATGTTTACCGCTTTTGAGATAAACCTTGATAATATCAAGGTATCTCAGCGGTAAAAATCGTCGGAGCGCGGCGATATAATTATAGCCGCTAACCATGCATAGCGATAATTATCGCTATTGCTTGGTAATGTGCCCCATAGTTGCTTATGTAAACAAGTATTCTTTTGCTCACATTTTGCCGTTATTTCACAGGTTACAGATGTGCATGTATAACCATGTATTCGAAGTGCAGATTAAATGCTTAACTAAACTTAGCCTGACTACAGGCTGGCTACTGGCTACCGGGCGTTTTGGTGCTGGCGGCTGATTTTGTTGATGGGGACCTGCGTGTGCTTAAAACATTTGTTTTGCTTTGTTTATTTAGAAGCACACACAGGTCCCCATCAACGAAATCAGCCGCCACCACAGTGAAATCAGCTCCCAGCTTGGCAGCACACCAAAATGTCTGGTAGCCAGTCAGGCCCTGACTACAGGCCTTAGTTGAAATGCTTTTTACTTTGCCAGCATGTTTTCTCTTACCCTTGATGGTTTATTATGATTTACGTTAGCTAGAGAAAGACGTTTTGTCTGTATTAGACGGCTGATAGAGACACCTGAGAAAAACCTGGCAGTGGAATTGGAGAAACAATAATGGAAAGAGGCCGTCTGTTCATCCTGTATCAGAATGGCAATTTGTTCAAGGTTGCGAACCAATGTTTTAGTCTGATGCGATGTAAACCTGAAGCAATGGTGCAGATGCACTCAAGTAGTGTTCTGACTGGTCCCTGGTTATGAGACAAAAACGTTTCTGAATCTCTTGTTACTTTTAAATTGGTGTTCACACAGCTTATGGTAGAGCAGATTTCCTTTAGATTTAGGGAGGTACAAACCTCTCTGCTTGCCCTGTTTTTGCAAATGTGAAGTTTAATGCTGAACAGATTTCCTTTTGTTTTCAGACTTTTACTGAAGTCTGATTATGCTGATACCTTCCTTTCATTGTAAGCTTCTGATTAAGAGACCCTTGATAGATGACCCTATATTTGATCCATGTTTAAAAGAGAGAATGGAAGTTTCTTTATGGAACTCCTATTTGCCTTAACCTGTGTTTATACATTTGTGATTACTGCAATTTGATATGTCACATCCTATTGAGATTTTTCAGCTTACCTTTTGTATTGCTACATTTACTGAACGTATACTTGGTTTGCATATATACTGGATTGATTAGCAGACTGAAATAAACTCTTTAACCATATTCAATGATCTCTGAACCTTTTTGTGGGGGGAAATTGGCTTCACAATTTAAAAAAGTATTGTTGATGTTTTTTCCCTTTCAATGCTTCGCGTCAGCTAATAAAGGTCCATACGACCAATGGGGAAAAATCTTTGATGACTTGACTAAGAGATTACATTTTAGGACACAGTGCTCCATCAGATGGTAGCAGAGGATGGTTAGCTACTGAAGCAAAGGGAGTTAGTATATCTCTATAAGAAAATGTAGACTTGCCCAAACCCTGCCCCAACCCTTAATGTCAATATCTTGATTCAGAGAATAAGCAGGGATCCAGAGGTTCAGAAAAGAGTTGTAACAACAGACGAGTAAGTATTAATATGGTCGCGCTTTGTAATTTTGAATGTGAAGCTTGCAGCATTTTGCTGAGGTTGGGGGGTGCAATACAATGATGTTTTAGTTGTGGTATAGATGCGAATGCGCTTAATATTGAGAAATTTAAGCTGGTATTGGGCTCAACCAAGCCTAAAATCCTTGTATAGAAATTAAAGTAAGGAATGCACTGTATTGTAATTAATTTGTCTGCTAAGTTTTGTGGTGTTAGGAGGGACCAACAGATGCACAATTGAAATAGGGACATAAACCTTTGTGTGAGTTGGTGTAGTGGATTTGGTTTGTGAAAAGGACAAGCAGCACTGATCGGGTTATTACCGCTGATCAAGACTACACTCGAGTGTGTGTCTGAGTAGGTCAGAAAGTGTTGCTCCAGACCATTTATTTATAATTTGATTTCCTTAGTGGAGCAGACAAGCGTTATTTGTTGAAATTGCTTTATGTTTTGATTTTGTTACTTTAGTGTTGAGAAAAGAGTGTACTCGTGAAAATTGTAAAGAAGGGTGAACCGCTGCGAGGAGTGAGAACTATATCATAGTGTGCCATGCTGAGATTGGTCAGTTGGCATTTGTGATGCGCTGTTATGGCTGATACATCACAGAGTGCTGCCCTGCTATTGGTTGTTAATGCCAAACAAGAACTGTGGGTATGAAACTATTTCCTGGTTTGAAATGAAAATGTTACTTGTAATTGTTGATATTATTGCTGAAAAATGAAATTCTGTAAGGATATACGAGATCTGTTTAGGGGAGATGTAAGAGTCTCTGTTTGAGGAGGCAAACAGGTGCCACCAGAAGGCACAACAGGTCATCATATGGCCATAAATGTGGGGCTTCACATTTGCTTTTGGTTGACTCAATAGCATAAGATAAGTGAAAAAGAGAGTGCATTGATGTTTCCACACAGCGGCACATTTAATTAGAGAATTATAAAAAATCTGAGAACGATATTGTATGAGATGAAGCCACCTCCTAGGCCTGCACAGTACAAGGCACGTAAGGCCAGGGAGCGTGCAGCTCATTTCAAAGAGAAAGAGAATATGGTAGAGTCAGAAAGGCTGTACATAGTTGTGCTGAAACTAGAAAGGATGCAGAACAGCGAAAATGGAGACCTGACATAATTGAAGGAGCTAGGTTATATCATGCATTGATGAGTGAAGAACCTCAGAAAGAGGAATAGAAAAAGAAAAATGAAGATAAAGTAGAGAGTGCAGAGGGAATAGATGAAGATAGTGATAGCGTTTCTAGTGATCACCGCCCCAGCAAATATATGTCAGAACCTTATGTGAGAGGGTTCAGGGATTCAAGCTTCTGTTAACTCAACTGTTTCTAATGCTCCAGATGCAATAACTATTGCAGTTACTATTAGTGCAGCTTAACCTTTATATTAACCTGAGTCTTCAGGAACCACAACACAGGCTTTTATGGTTCCCACTGGAGTAAATATGTCAACTAATGCTCCTGTTGCTCCCGGATGGGGAGACACCGAAAGAACTTCTTTGGTGCAGAGTATGGTGACTTCACTATACTCTGCTCCTGTACCATCAGCAATGATGGAAACAACTTGCCCCTGTAAAAGAATCCTCTCAGAGGTCAAAAAATCCTCACATGTTCATTTGAAATTTACCTCAGTGTATCACAAGTAGTAGTCCCCGGAAAGGGGTTACAATCAAATTCTGTAAAGTACAAAATAGTGTTAATTCACAGGAATTAGATGATTTGAATATGTGTTTCAATGGGTCCCATGAGAAGCTGGAGGTTCAGTATTGAGCAGAGAAATTCAATCTCCAGGAAGATAGAATGCATTAGATGAGGTTAAATTACAGTTAGAATTGGATAAGATGATTTCAGGAAATCTTGACCTCTCCCGATTAGAGTCTTATCAAGAGAATGAGATTATGCACATGCATAAAGATGTCGCTAAAAGTGCAGTACAAGCTCATGAAAAACTGTCCGAATTAGCTGGAACATATGATGTGGATTTAAGTAGGACCAAGTCCTTGCAGAAAAGTTACGTGTATGTTTTGATGAAAATGACATAAATAGTGTAAGAACGTCTTGCATGAAAATGCAAATCTGAAAATTCATTGGTAGCATTAAAAAATAGAGTGAACGTGACCAATGGGAAGGCAGATGTGCAAATAAGAAAGACCCAAAGAAAACAAAGGGAGAGCCACCTCCATCTTTGATAGGTGGGGAAGGTGCTTAAAATGTCCTTAGAGGAATGTGCCTGGTAGAGGTTACATCCATATACCACGGAGTAAGAGTCATTTTGTACCATTCACAAAAGATTTCCTTAAATTGAGAGATAACCCAGTGGAGTGGTACACCCAAGTTGATCGATTTGTGAAGTTCTCACAGGTATTTTGGATAGATGTTATCACCCTTTTGGACATTGAGGTACAGAGTGACTTGTGGGCAAAATGTAAAGTAGCTGTACAGTGGCCAGAGAAGGAGCCACAGAGATAGCCTATATTACATGCACCATTGGCTTTGGTGATGAAAAAGTATCAACAGGTGATTACCTTTTTGAAAGGAAAGATACCAGCAAAGGACATTTATTGGGTTAAAATTGACAGAACAACTCAGGAGTCCAAAGACACTTTGCTTTTCTTTTATGAGAGATTGTTGCAGGTGTTTGAAAATCACAATGGAATGGAGAATTCTGAAATCAAAGATAAGGAAAGTTTTGTCTCAGGGTTTGTGACAAGATTGAGACCTTAGGTAAGCATGGTGATTCAACAGCATTAAATTTTAACGCAAAACTGCAGTGAAATAATTAAAGGAGAAGTTCAGGCTGGTCCACATAAAATCAGCACAGAGAGGAAGTCAGATTGAACTATCTATAGGGAATATTGGTGCTATGCAAGGTGTAGCTCCGCAGGGAGTTTCTAAGATGTAAGGTGACAATGGTTATCCACAACAGCGTAGAGGATGTGGTGTTCCGATTTACCTGAATACTGGAATTGATGTTGCCATATTAAATATATCAAATCCATGTCATTATTGTAACAAGTTAGGGTATTGGAAGAAGGAATGTCATCTTAATCCCAACAGAGTAATGAATGAGAATCAAGTAAAAATTTTTGAGTTTGGACAGACACAGCTTAATAACCCTGTATAACAATAAAATGGGCCAAGGCAGGGAATGCAGAGTCATAGCGGTCTATTAGTATGTCGGGCGGATTGCCACCGCTCGCATATCGGTGGCAATCCGCCCGCCATTTACCACCACCTGTATCCCATTTCCCCCGCCATATTATGATGGCGGGGGGCACCCCGGCGGACGGGAAGACTGCCCGCCGGTTTGCCGCCCTTCGATGAGTTTACCGGGCTGCAAAGGGGCTTGATATGGTGGCGGTGTCTGCAAGACACTGCCAACCATATTAAGATGCAGGCCGTGATGTGCCTTTCCATTACGGACCTTCTTCACAGATTGAACCATGGACGAGGTAGTGGCCGGCCAGAAGTTACATGGCAAGACAGAGGGAATTCTGTCCCTCGGACAGTAAAGCACCTCTGTCTTATATGCATTGAAATGCAGCGAGTTCTCCTTCAGCCAGATGGCCGTATCACGCAGGCAAATATAAAACACTTCTATCGATATTGATTGGTCTCCCTCAAGGGAGAAAATCAACTGCTTGTCATCCGCATAATTAACGATGTTAATGGTATGCTTTTTGATGACAGCAATCAGAGGTTTCATGTAAATATTGAATAAAATAGGGCTGATAGCCGAGCCCTGTGGTACGCCATGCGAGATGTTTGAGTAGGTGGATTGAAAAGGGGGGAGGGATACCGCTTGCTGTCTATCCCGTAAAAATGACGAAACCACCTCAGGACTGCACTCCTCACCCCAACCTCTCTCAGTCTCTTCAGCAGGATCCCATGGTTGACCGTGTCGAAGGCGGCAGACAGGTCGAGCAAAACCAGAACAGCTGCCTGCACCCTGTCTGCACGCATCCGAAGTTCATCCATCACGGTCACAAGAGCCGTTTCAGTTCCATGGGCCGGCCGGAAACCAAACTGCACCTCCTCCAGCAAGCTATGTTGTGCCACAAACTTGGACAGAGTGCTGCTCACCACTCGCTCCACGATTTTGGCTGGGAAAGGCAGGAGAGAGATGGGCCTAAAGTTCTTAGGACACTCCGGGTCAAGCGAGGGCTTCTTTAACAGGGTGTCACCACTGCTTGTTTCCACCGGCCCGGGACCATACCACTAAACAGAGACTGGTTGCAGATCAGTCGAAGAGTGGGGAACAGCTCTGCCTTAAATTCAGTCCAAATTTTATGGGGCACAGGATCAAGCGGAGACCCTGAGTGAACACCACTGGCCACCCTATTAAAGTCATCCACTCCTAGAGGCACAAACTCAGAAAGGCAGTTGAAGGCTTCTCCTTCTACACAAACAGCCAGAGCCTCAGCATCCATGTCTGCCCTATCGTCACAGCCGATAATCACCGTGTTTGCCACCCCATAATATATTATTTATTACATATAACACATACTTACAAATATTATATAAAATTAAATAATATATCAAAAATAAACATTCTTTTACACAACAAAATATTTACAAAAACATTAATTAATACAAAAATATATTTATTTCATTTCCTACCCTATAACACCACAGCAATAACAACACACTTCAACATTTTAAATCAAATTTACTTCCATATTTAACATAATTATTAAACATTAAACAAATCCTATTTCAAAAATAACTAATAAACCTTAATTAACTACAAACACTTTAACATTATAATGTCCACAACACACACTAAATTAAATTATAAAATAATAAAACACAATTATAACTTATTTTTAAATTAAAAACTATTACTAATAACAACAAATTATAAAGTCATTTAAATTAATTTAATAACCATCCTTTACTTCTTTAAAAGTAAAAACTACACCCAAAAAAATAAACAATTACCCAAAATAAATATAAAATATTGAACATTAATTAACAACTATATATTAATTAGTTAAACACAAATTACTTCCCAACCATTACCCCTATAAACACCACAACACACACCTAAAACGAATTACACAATTGCCATGATACATTTTTAATTAATGTAATTAATGTCGATGAACAAATAATTATTATTAAACAATAAATACAATACTTAACACCCTTTACCCCTGTAAACTCCAAAACACACCTCTAAAATTAATTACACAATTACATAATTAATTACCAATTAATTAATTATAAATAATTAACAACCACCTATCAAATCATCAATTTAAAACTAATTACTTCCCACCCGTTACCCATATAAATGCCAAAACAAACACCTAAAGTTAATTACACAATTACCATAGTTAATTACGAATTAAATAATGAAAATTAATTAACAACCAAATATTAATTAATCAATTTAAAATAAATTACTTCCCACCCTTTACACCTATAAACACCAAAATACACACTTAAAATTGATTACACAATTACCATAATGAATGACAAATTAAATAATTATTTTTAATTAAAAACAAAACATGAATTACTTAATAATACATTACTTTCCACATTTAACACTATAACTTCTCAATTAAACAAATATGTATCTATATTTTTAAACTATTAATTTAATATAATTAAATTACGTCCCGCTTTCTTACCCTGTAAACCCTCAACCTGCTACGGAACTAAAAACACAAAATTCAACAATTTGGGCCCGATGTAGGTAATCCCAGTTAACTGATTCTTAAATACCGAATCATACCGATTCGGTATTTAAGAACTAGCAATCGGGATGTAGGTATTTTTACCGATTCAATTACCGAATCGGTAAAAATCGGTAATTTCCGAATCGGTATTTACAGATTCGGTAATTGCCATTGATTCCTATGGGCCTTGAGGCCCATAGGAACCTATGGCAATTACCGAATCGGTAAATACCGATTCGGTAAAATTACCGAATTTACAAGGGGGACAGGGTGTCACTTTGACACCCTGTTGCACCCCAGATTCTGGCTTGTGTGCAATGTGACACACATACATGCCCTTAGGGCATGTATGTGTGCCACATGGCACCGGTGTAGAAATTCATAATTTACCACCAAATATTATTTGGTGGTAAATTATGAATCGGTAATGGCCTATGGCACTGTTTAAAGTGCCACCTACATCTTGATTTACCGATTCAGTAACTTTACCGATTCGGTATTTTACCGAATCTGTAAATTTACCAAATCGGGACAATCCAGGCCACCTACATTTCCAATCCCAAATACCGGTCGGTAACGGCCAAAAATCGGTATTTTCGGCCGTTTCCGACCGGTATTTGCCTACCTACATCGGGCCCTTTATTTTATAACTACAAAGAATTTAAAATGTAGGACATATATTAAAAATACAAACAATTCTTATACAAAAAAAATACTCACATGCATTTAAAACATATACTAAAATACATAACACTATATTTTCGCAAACAATATTAAACACTTATTTTTAAAATCGATATTACTTGCGTAAGTCGGTATTCTTGACCACGATATTCTTGCTGTTGATATTTCCAAACCACAACATTTCTGACTTGTTATTTGTGCAACTCGATATTTTAAACTCAATATTCTGTCTGCACGCCATTTACAAGCCCATATCCCCCCTGGAGTATCACTTTATTTGACTCTCTGAAGTTGTAGCGCCATTTTCCATATTTACAAGATGGCGCTAAGCCACTTAGCTTGGCTTAGGGTGCCATCTTGTAACTATGCCCCTTTTCATCGCAGTCCTCTGCCACAAAGGGGCATGCAGTGGGTGTTGCTGTGGCCATTCCACTGCAACACCTATTCCTTTTTTAAGCTGCCCCAGATTTACAGGGCTGAGGCATGGCCAAAAACTAATACCATGGAATACCAGGCATTAGAATGATGATACGGGGAGAAATTGTTAAGTTCTGCAGCACACATAGAAAGAACAATCACCAATATTGATCGTTTATATGCAGGAAGGTGTCCCTTCCTGCACCTAAACAATCGCCAGTGCAGTGCAGGCACCCTAGCAACATGGCAGCAGGGTTCCTGCGCTGGCGCTAGGAAGGGTGTACAGTCATAATATCGAGTCAATTATTTCGACTGGACAGAATATCGAGTAAAAAATATAGAATGGACATAATATCGACTAGACATAATATAGACAACAAAAATATCGACTAGAGAAAATTAATATCGAATAGAATGGACATAATATCGAATCAAAAATATAGAATGGACATAATATCGACTAGACATAATATAGACAACAAAAATATCGAATTTAAGGTAAGTTAATAATAATTTTTATTTTTTGTGTAATATAAGTCTGTAGCGGGTTGTGGGTTTATAGGGGAATAGGGTGGGAAGTAATTTAATTCTAATTAATTAAATATGTTAATTTATTTATTGATATATATTTAGAATTAATTGTTAATTAATTATTAATTGGTAATTAATTAAAATATAATTGGTAATTAATTATAATTGATTAATTGATAAATATTTTAATTTTAGTAATTTATTTTCTGTAGCGGGTTGTGGGTTTATAGGGGAATAGGGTGGGAAGTAATTTAATTATAATTAATTAAATATGTTAATTTATTTATTGATATTTTTTAAAAATTAATTGTTAATTAATTATTAATTGGTAATTAATTAAAATATAATTGGTAATTAATTATAATTGATTAATTGATAAATATTTTAATTTTAGGGTTCAGGGTCAGTTTTCAGTTTTTGGGTAAAGGGGTATTTTTAGGGTTCAGGGTCAGTTTTCAGTTTTTGGGTAAAGGGGTATTTTTAGGGTTCAGGGTCAGTTTTCAGTTTTTGGGGTAAAGGGGTATTTTTAGGGTTCAGGGTCAGTTTTCAGTTTGTAGGTAAAGGGGTATTTTTAGGGTTCAGGGTCAGTTTTCAGTTTTTGGGTAAAGGGGTATTTTTAGGGTTCAGGGTCAGTTTTCAGTTTTTGGGTAAAGGGGTATTTTTAGGGTTCAGGGTCAGTTTTCAGTTTTTGGGGTAAAGGGGTATTTTTAGGGTTCAGGGTCAGTTTTCAGTTTGTAGGTAAAGGGGTATTTTTAGGGTTCAGGGTCAGTTTTCAGTTTTTGGGTAAAGGGGTATTTTTAGGGTTCAGGGTCAGTTTTCAGTTTTTGGGGTAAAGGGGTATTTTTAGGGTTCAGGGTCAGTTTTCAGTTTGTAGGTAAAGGGGTATTTTTAGGGTTCAGGGTCAGTTTTCAGTTTTTGGGTAAAGGGGTATTTTTAGGGTTCAGGGTCAGTTTTCAGTTTTCGGGTAAAGGGGTATTTTTAGGGTTCAGGGTCAGTTTTCAGTTTATGGGTAAAGGGGTATTTTTAGGGTTCAGGGTCAGTTTTGGGTTTTTGGGGTACAGGGGTACTTTGTAAAAATAAAGTAAAATTACATTTAAATTACATTTATTTCATAAAATTAAATTATATTAAATTATATTATAATATTTTTTATTAATTTATATTCAAAAAATTATTATATACTTACCAATACTTATGTTGTAATGGTATGCGTTGTAAAGGTATATGCGTTGTAAAATCTTGCGTTGTAAATGTATGCGTTGTAAAAGTTTTTGCGTTGTAAAAGTTTTGTTGTAATGGTAGGCGTTGTAAAAGTATGCGTTGTAACGTCATACATCCCTGGAGTGGGAATAGTAATTTTAACCTCTACGCTATCCAGCGCTTTCCCTACTGTTGCACCCACTGGAGTGGGAGTAGTAAATTTTACCTCTACGCTATCCAACACTTTTGCTAATGTTGAACTCACTATAGTTGTAACAATAAATTTTAAACATTTTCTAAAATGTTATATATGTTTATTTAATAATATGTTTAAATATATATATATATATATATATATATATATATATATATATATATATATATATATATATATATATATATATATATATATATATATATATATATATGTGTGTGTGTAATTTTTGGTGATGTAATTTTTTTAATTAGATAAATTATTTATTAAAATTATATTTTTTTAATAATTATTTCTAAGTTTATATTAAATATATTTATTACTATATTAGTTTTAACTTACTTTTAAGACATTTTAAAAAATCGATATTTTGACAGTCTATATTTTTGTAAGTCGATATTTTGGAGTCGATATTTTGGTACTTACCTGTTTGAAGATAGGGAGTCGATATTTTATCAATCGATATTTTTGACTCGATATTTGTGTATCTCGATATTTGTGTCGTCGATATTATGTCAGTGATCCGCTAGGAAGATTTTCTTGAGCCAGGGGTGCACCATATTCTTAGAAATATGGCCCATCCCAATGTTTCAAAATGTTGAAGCATATCGCTTCCAAATTTGGCGCAGCTCCGCACTCCGATATTTGTTTGTAAATAAGTTCCCTTGAGTCTTTGATAATACCCTGTAATTCAGTTCTAGTGCAGTATATTGATGCCCTCCTGGTTGCATCAGATAATAAGTAAGTTTGAAGTGAGACATAATCGGTCTGCTGAGAATGGACATAAAGTGTCCCCAAGTAAGTTGCAGAGAGAAGTTCTGTATCTCGGGCATCATTTTAAGAAGGGCGCAAAGAAAGTATCGAAGAAAATAATCTTGGCAATTCTGCAAATAAATCTGTAAATCACCAAGAGAGAAGTATTGATGTTTTGTGGAATGTTGGACTACTGTTGATAGTGGATACTCAACTTTTTCTTAGTGGCCAAGTATTTACAGAGGCTGACACACAGTGGTGTGTCTGATCCGGTACCATATGATAACAAATGATTGGTTGCCTTCCTAGAGCTAAGAGAAAGTTGCTCTGATGCCCTGTGTTGGACCTGGTCTTTTTGGCAGGGTTATCCCCATACATTTTGCCTTCTTCCTCTTATTTTCTGACCTTTTTGTTGGCTTAAGGACTCTGGGCACTTTACCATTGCTAAACAGTGCTAAAGTGCATGTCCTCTCTCCTTAAAACATGGTAAAATTGGTTTACATCTTTTTGGCATATTTAATTTACTTGTAAGTCCCTTATAAAGTGGTATCCCATGTACATTAAATGCTATTAGAGGGCCTCCAGCACTGCTTGAGCCACCCACGGAAGTAGCCTTTCAAACCAGACTCGAGCCGGCCACTGTATGCACAGTTTACTGCCTATTTGACTTGGCATTGAAAACTACTTGAGACACACAGATGATGGACGGAAAGCAGAGTAAATCAAACATTCACTCCCAGTCAGGAGATCTGGGTTAAATCCATCATTCTTTTGCTCACCATGCCAACCCAGTTTAGACCAAGCCATATGCAAATCAGTCTTGACCCTGTGCCTCATGGGAAAAGTACAGGCCGAACTGCCAAGCAGGGTCCTCCCTGGACCTGAAACAAGCATTTTGGGACTGTTTTCAGGGCAGCACCTCTCATCAACCAGACTAGATTGAATCCAGTGGCACCGTGAGCCCTGGACCCACGTCTGGGCATACGCGGTGCACTTGAGGCGAGACAGTAAAAGACACACACAGATGATGGAAGGAATGCAAAGCAAATCAAACATTGACCCCCAGTCAAGAGATCTGGGTTAAATCCATTGATATTGTGCTCACAATGCTACCCCAGTTTAAACCCAGCCATATGCAAATCAGCCTTGACCCTGTGCCTCATGGGAAAAGTCCAGCCCAAACTGCCAAGCCAAGTCCTCCCTGGACTAGAAACAAGCATCCTGGGACCGGTTTTGGGGCATCATCACTCTCAGCCAGGCTAGCTTGAATCTAGTGGCACAGTGAGCCCCGGACCCAAGTCTGGGCATACCCAGCGCACTTAGGGCAAGAAAGCAAAAGACATACAGATGATGGACGGAAGGCAGACCAAATCAAACATTCACCCCCAGTCAAGAGATCTGGGTTGAATCCCTCGTTCTTTTGCTCACCATGCCCTTCCAGGATAGACACAGCCATATGCAAATCATCTTGACCCTGTGCCTCTGGAGAACAGTCCAGGCCTAACTGCCAAGCCAGGTTCACCCAGGTCTTTCCCTGGCAGAGGAAATCCCAGTCCAGAGTTCCCGCTTTGCACAGCAACGCCGACGTCACCTGTGGTTGGGGCGTTAGATAGAGAAAGGCTTATTGTCTGTATTAGACAGCAGATAGAGAGGCCTAAGAAAAACTTGCCAGGACCGTGGAGAAACAATGGTCAAAAGAGGCCTTCTGTGGTGGCAGCTGGTACCTTAAATATTTAGTGGTACAACCAACCACTACACTGACCAGCATGCCTTTAAGGTCAATGTCAAAGCTGTCAGTCATTGTTCGTTATAAATAGTACTTATAATGGACCACAACTGAGAGGTCTCATGTTGAGGCTGAAGACAGTGCTTGTCAGTGGGAAATAAGAACGTAAAATAAAACCATTACCACTTATTTTGCAGAAAACAAGAGTACAGCTTCCTCTAGGATTGTTGAATGGAAGGCGTTCAAGGTAATAATCTGGGGTGTCTCTATGGGGACGTTGATGGGCTTTAATGAGAAGCCGTATGTGATCTTACCGACCACAAGAGTAAATTAAAAGCGCTGGAAGTTGCTGCACAGTCTGACGAAGGGAAAGAGCTGGACCTCCAAAAAGCCAGGGTCTGATATGCTGAATTACTGGAACACTTGAGGGTGATAGATTTGCATGCATACACGCTGCATACTCATGCTGATTCAGATAGATCTGGTACACTCTTGGCCAAGTTAATTAGACCACAACCCTCCCCCACACCGATTTTAGCCATTCATAATGACCAACACAAATTGCTCCCATACAAGTGGACATTAATAGAACGTTTTGTGATTATTATACAACTCTCTAGTACTTCCTACCATCACGTCAGCCCAGACTGAGGAGTTAGCAGCCCCTCTAACCGCTCCTAAACTCCGTTGTGCTTTACGAGGAATAGCCTGTTATAAGACTCCGGGCTCCGATGGGATTCCCATTGAATTTTATTCTACTTTTGCAGCATCCATGGTCCCTAGGCTACTCCAACTGTACACCACTGCTTTGGATGAAGGTACCTTACCTTCTATGACACGGGAGACGATAGTGACCTCTTTGTTGAAACCTAATAAAGCTCCAACGGAGCTCTCTTCATATAGGCCCCTATCGATCCTTAATACGGAGTACAAAATTCTTAGTAAATTACTAGCAACGCAACTGCTCCCCTTACTCCCCACTCTAATTCAAATCGACCAATGCACATTTGTGCCTAAACCTTCCTTGAACATACGTCACCTTTATGCCCTGCTACACTCTGCCCGCATTGGTTCCCCCCATGCAGGCTGCCTCTCATTAGACATACGGCAGGTGTTCGATTCTTTAAGCTGGTAATACATGCAGGCCACACTGGTTAAATATGGGATTCCCCCAGTCTTTATTAAATGGGTCAAGCTCCTCTATACCGGACCTATGGGGCGGGCCAAGACTGGCACCAATATTTCTACAGCATATAATGTATATCGGGGTACGCGGCAAGGTTGCCCGCTGTCATCCTTGTTGTTTGTGCTTGCTCTAGCGCCCCTGGCACAACAACTACGACTTATAATGGCACCATATGGCACTCCAGTGGGTTGGCTCTGTCAATCCGTTTCGGCGTATGCAGACAACATGTTGCTCTACTTTGCAGATCTGCATGTAGACATGTTGCCTATCGCCTCCCTGTTTGAACAATTTGGGGACATTTCGGGATTGTGCCTTAATGCTACTAAATCAGTGGCCTTTTCCTTCTATGACACCTTCACACACCCCACACTACAATTTGGTCCGCTGCAGTTTAGGGTGGAACCCATTAACTTTAAATATTTGGGGATAAATATTTATAGAACTGCTTCGGACACAGTTGATGGAAATGTTGTCGGAGCACTTAACAACCTCAAATCCCAAGTGGCTTTCTGCAATACTTTGCCTTTAACTACTACTACTATCTCACACCACGGGTGATACACTGTATGTACCCCAATCCCACGTCAGAGTGTCCTCGTTGTCGCAACTCGGAGGCAGACTTTATTCACATGTTTTGGACCTGCCTATCCTTGTGGACTTCTGGTCAGAGGTTATGCAGGGTCTCACCTCCCTTTCTGAGCGTTCCAACTGGAACACCCCTGAGGCTTGTCTCCTTGGGCTCTTCCCACTTCCTGAAAAGGCAAAAGTGATGCCTTGTTTTCTAAACCTCATTCTCATGCTAGCCAAGAGGCTTATCACACAATGATGGAAGTCAGCTAAGGCCCTGCACAGAGGGAAATGGCAGGAAGAAGTTATACAATGGGCTACTATTGAGAGGGATGCGTTGTACCATGGAGAGCACAGAGGGCTAAGACAGAAACCAATATCTTTGGAGTGGGCTCAAATGTTGGAGCGTTTTAAGGCTCAATGTATGGATATCACTGATGAATAGTTTGTACCTGTACATGTATCCTTCCTGCCTGCCTCCCCCTTTTTGATCATTCCCTTCCCTCCCTCCCCCTTCACCTCCCTTGCCGCCCCCTACCCAGCTGTGATCCCCTGCTCCGCCCCCGCTCCCCGATGGTAATCAGAACAGACACCTTGTTGATCTTAGCATAGTTCTTTATTATGGTTTCCCTTTTTTTTGTCACAGATTTAAGATATCATTCACAATAATATGTTATGCAGTCAGAATTATGAGTACGAACTTGTTGGTACATGTGTATAACTTACTCTTTGTTGATTTTGTTCAGGTCCGCTCAGATTCTTCATTTCCACAGATTGTGTGTATACAACTGTACCTTGTAACGATAATCTTTGTAATGAAGTAGTTATTACGATGTTTATGATATACTGATATTGATTCCACAGAATGCTCTGAGACTCATAATGCTGTACCACAAATTGTATCAAACCTAAAGAACGAATAAAACTCTGTGATAAAAAAAAAGAATAGAAAATAAAAATGCCCTTACCTACTCCATTTGCTCTCCTCCTCCTGTCCTTGTGCTTCAGTTCCTTGGAGTTGGTCTCTGCAGCAATTGAATTCTCCACACCAATCCAGATGCTGCTGATAATGTTAAGCAGCATGAGAACTGCACCAGGATTGGCTGGGCGGGCTGGCACGATGCTCCGCATGCACTGGGGGCCTGTGCCTGCTCTTTATCTAGTTGTCAAAGACAGGTGGGTTGCGAGGTTTAAAGTGCCCCTCTCAGGCTGTCTGTCGCAATACAGCCAGTCAAAATGACCCGCCCACTCTAAACTGGTGGATTGAGCACCACGCCCCTGCTGCCAGTCAACAGAATTTACCCCACCCCCAAACACGGCTCAGTTGAGGAAAGGCAAAAATAAAAAGGTAATACATTTCTTTTTTATTACCATTTTATTTGTTACCTTTGCACACTGGCAGCAGAGGGATGATGCTCCACCGACCTAATGGAGGGGCCTCTGCTGGCCTTCTGGTCATCTTGTACCAGGATGGCATGCTGCACAAGGTTGAGAACAAAGGTTTAGCCCGATGCAATGTAAACCGTAAGCCATGTTGCAGATGCACTAAAGTAGTGCTCTGATTGGTCCCTGGTGGTGTGAATGAGATAAGAACGTTTCTGAATCTCTTATTTCTTTTAAATTGGTGTTCACACAGCTGAAGGTAGAGAAGATTTCCTAAAGATTTAGGAAAGTACAGACCTCTCTGCTGGCCTTATTCTTGCAAGTTTGAAGTTCTTTGGGCAACACTTATTCCTTGTATTTTTTTACCTTTACTGAAGTCTGATTATGCTCACACCTTTCTTTCCTTTTATGGTCCTACTTTAGAGACCCTTGATAGATTACCCTACATTTGATCCATGTTTAGAAGAGAGAATGGAAATTCCATTATGGAACACCTGTTGACTTTAATCTGTGTTTATAAAATTATGATTTTTACAATACAATATGTCATTCTATTTAGCCTTAATTTACTGAGAATTTTCAGTGTACCTTTTATATTTCTCCATTTACTGAACTTGTTCTTGGTTGGAGGCATGGTGGGAACTGCGTTCCCCTGCTACTCGACGGTTGCCAACAATATGGGGGACAGTCAATGACGAAGAAGTAATTAGTAAACGGCTCTTAACAGATGGTGACGGAGCTGGAGATGATAGCCAAATCAACCTTTTTGTAAAGTCTTTCATGAAATGGTACTATTCTGGATCTCACGAAGAAGGGTATACTCAGTACCAGTGTATGCTTGCTACTTTGTCACAATGTGAATTTTCGATGGGGATAACTCTACTTGTGTATGATATGAACCTTCGAGAAATGGAGAATTATGAAAAAATCTACACAGAGATAGAAAATAGCATTGCGCTGCTCATGAAAAAATAGCTGAATACAAAAAACAGATTCTGCAAGCAAAGCGGATTAGAAAAAAAAATCAGGAATATGATGCCTTAGCTGACGTGATACAGAATCATACGGACAGACATTAAACTTTAAAGGAACTTGATGCCTTGGGGAAAGAACTGCAGCACCTTTCTCACATCAAAGATAGTGTTGACGATAAGCTGGAGTTGAGACGCAAGCAGTTCCTTTCCTTCTCAGCACCAAACATGAACTTCAAGAGACTTTGAAAAGTGATGGAAAGAGTGCTGAAGAATTTCAAGAAACTCAAATAGAAACTGAGAGTAAACAGTAGAGGCTCATAAAAACCTATAGCTTCCTTGAGTTACTAAAGACTTTTGTTTATTTAGTAACCAACCTTTTCGTGTGCCATTTAAGTGACTCTGGCACTAACAAAATTGTTGTAGGAAGATTTGTTTGTGTTTTTATTAATTTGTGATCACTGGGACACGAACACTAATCTTTGAAAGCAAGATAATTTGAAAGTATATTTTGGAGAGCAAGTATCTTAGATGTACATTTTATGTACATGTAAAATTAGAAATATGTTTTTGTTTATTGCTTTCTCCCAAAAAAACATATTCTTGGTTTGCATATGTACTAGATTGATTAGCAGGCTGAAATAAACACTTTAACCGTATTCAGTGATTCCTGGTACTTATTATGTCACATTGGCTTCATATGTGTTGTTGATGTTTTCTCCATTTCAAAGCTTCGCATCACCTAATAAAGGTCCATTCAATCAAAGGGGAATCTTTGATGATTTGATTAAGAGAATACGTTTTAAGGCCCAGTGTTCAATTATTCAAGTTTAATCAATCTCCCGAGAAAGGAGGAGTGCTTGTCCGCCTCTATATGAGTTTTTGCTACTTGCACAGCAAAATTAATGCAGCGGAGCTGCTCCAGCAGTGCAGCTTGTGTAGCGTGGGGCAAAGTGAGGGCACAGGAGTGGGAAGCACTATTTGCAGACAGCCCTTCTAATTGGAGCAGCCATTCATCAATCGCCCACTATTCCAGGCGGAGTGTGTTCTGGACCCTTACCATTGAACCATCGGATCGTAGCTTTGAATACTTCTGACTCAATTCTATTGGAAGAGTCTGCATTTTGATTAAGGCCTACAAATGCATCGATTTTTTCACGTAATGTAGTTTGAAAGGTTGTATAATCAAACAACACATGCCTGAATAACGCATGCTTGAACCACTTGATCTTAACCACGACCGCGCCATCATGCACGCCTTTACCATGCAGTTTTGTGGTAAATACATGATTGGTCAAGGGACATACGTGCTAAAGAACATACCCTTGCCCTCAGCCCTGAAAACTGTTCCTTTTTGCTCGCTCCCACGCTGTTGTGTGTCGATTTAGATACCGTATATAGGTTTCCCGGTTTATGCCCTTATATAGGCACAATTCACATTGCCCTTATTTAGTCATAGGAATCCAACCCTTATTTAGGCATAATCCATGCTAACCAAATGCAGGCATGGTCCCCTACATCCGTTCATCCACGTCACAACGAGTTCTTGGAAAACCAGACTCAAGCCTCTAGGACTTCCCCTTGCTTAGATTTCTCCAAGAACTCATTTATTATGCATGAACATCTATTCCTTAGGGGTTAATTCATGACGTTCCTCTGCCCAACTTTTACCTCAATACTGACATTCCTAAACATGTTCAAGGTATAAATATACCTTCACTTGCCATGGCAAACAACTGTTCGGCTGCATACTTGCACGGCACAGCTACGCGGCTCGCCACGGCAAGTTCAGAAGGAATTCGAGTCCCCGCCTGACGCACTGACCAGACGCTGTCATCCTCCTTGCAGAAAATCCAGCTCCAGTGTTACTGACTTCTCTTGCGGGGTGTTAGAGATCGAGACCCGGAAAGGGATTCCAACCTCTCTCATTCTATGGTACGGAGCAGACTAGAACCTAGAGGGACTCTTGGCAACTTTTTCAAAAACTACACAATAGCTTGCTATACTTTAGAAAACAGCACCTACTTCTTACCTCGTACTACACTTAGGTTAGGTACACTGGGGTAGAACTATTTAGAAGCACCAGATGAGTATTTATATTTTAGCCTGTGTTATTTATGTATGTATTTTTATTAATATATTTCATAGCTACAAACCATGCTATTGCAATATTATTTTTCCTTACTGCTATCGCTGTACATATTATACTTCGCATTCTGTCTTCCGATTGTAGCAGCTCATATCTATTGCACGAGAAATAAGACTGTTCAATAAACCCTTTTTATTGAAACGCCCGTCTGCCTATTTCTGTGTAAACTCTGTAGAAACAAAGCATGCACGATTGACTGAGTGAAACTGTTATCTATTGTTTCCACGATTCTGAGATTGTTCCGATTCTAAAGGGAAACAACGTTGTCATGGTTATGCGGTTGTCAGAGACTAATCCCTTCTTGTTAATTCGAGAAGTTTCTAGTGTCCTCTGAGTTAGCTGGCACACACAAG
Organism: Lissotriton helveticus; assembly: GCF_964261635.1. Classification (NCBI taxonomy): domain Eukaryota; kingdom Metazoa; phylum Chordata; class Amphibia; order Caudata; family Salamandridae; genus Lissotriton; species Lissotriton helveticus. Next base: position 448,114,144 of record NC_136065.1, read on the forward strand.
TAATTAAGTTTAATGTACACGATAGAGACATACTGACCTCAGTCCTATGTCTAAACTATAGTGTATATTATTCCAATGAGCAGCGCCTATCAGGGATATAGGAACTACACTACAACCCTGAGCCCTAAAAATTAACCCCACATACTAAAAACTACGCCGGACCCAGCCTCCCACCCTGAGCTCTAAAAACTGTCCCCTACATCTGTAAAGTACTCTAACCCAGCCGCCTACACCATGAGGCCTAAAACTACTACAAGCCCTTCAATCTGTCCCTTTTCCCCCATCCCGCCAAGCCCTAAAAAGTGTTCTCACGCCCTAAAAACAACTTCGACCCCAGCCCCTTAAACTACTTCGACCCCAGGACCCCCATCCTGAGTCCTCAAAACTGACCTCTACCCTTGTAAGCTACCCCTACCCAGCATTGCCTTAACTACGCATATGCGTTGTTAGAGCATATGCGCGGTTAAGGCAATTATTGATTGGCTTGCAGGGAAATGGCACTCGTGGCTAAGCCTTCATTGTTAAGGCAGGTTCCCAGTTTGAAAAGCTGGGTCTTGAAGTGAAGAAGGTGAGAAATAACCCTGTTGGTGAGGGAGCAGAACCCACATTTCTATTGCACCCCAAACTTTACCTAAGGCAGATCCACTCCATTAATAACATAGTGGCTGGGACCACTGAATAGCTGAGTTCTAGATCAATTAAAAGTTAGAGAGTTTTATTACAAAAATCTCAAAATAGGTATCACAGAGAAATGAAAAATGTAAGCCATGAAGGCTCTGGTACAGAGCGCATAGTCAGAAGTCAGAATTATTCTAATTCCCAATAAGCAGCAAAAACATAAATGTAACAAACAGTATCTCCAGGGGGAAAAGGAAAGGCTCTCAATAAATTAATAGAATCCCTGGAAATCATGTAGAGATCAGTGAGGAAAATGAAAAGTCTCTGGCTCACCCCCAGAACCAAGGATTGTTACACACATTTTATGAATAGGTAATAAGCAAAATTGCAAAGTCAGCATGACATGACTGTTGATACCACATATTGAGAAAGTCAGAAATTAGATTGTCACAAACAGACACATAACACTAAACCACTTTAAGGATAGGGGAAACATCAGCAGCTTCTGCAGCAACAGCACAGTCTGGAGATGCCCAACACATTATGAAACATTTTTTAAAGACGCATGTATTCTAGCAGGTCACATCAGAACTTTTTTGAAGGCATCCTTGGGATTGATACATTCACTACACAAAGAAAGTTTTATTCACAATACCTGCTCTCTAAGGAAAATAACCAGTTATGTCACAGTTGTGTGTGCTCTGCTGATACAGTGAGGGGAGAAGACCGCAGGGGGACATTGATTGGAAGGGGCAATGAGTGGGAGCAAGATGAAAGCTTTATAAGCTCTGTATTTGCATTGCAATCAGTAATTTATTGTTAAGCTAATGGTTGTATTGATCTATCTTTTATAGATACCGCTGACAAAGGTTTTTTTAATAAAGTCGTGTTGTGCGGAAACAACTCCTGTCTACGAATATTCTTGTATGGAAATGGGTATAATAAATCGATGAAAAATGTAAAAAGAAAAGGTTAGTTGAATGGAGTTTAAAATATGGAGAAAATGAAGAATATAAATATACAATTGATTTATTGGATTCATTTGGTAGCAGAGATGGCTGTGCAGCTGGAGTGGGATCAGAGCAGGTCCCCCATGAGTTCTTCTGAGTTTGCAAGCGCAAGTGGGTGGAGCTCGGTTCCAGCGTGCACGCCTATATAGTCTGAAACAGTAAAGCATGGAATAAAATGGAATAACCGGAGTGCATCTCACCATCACTATGTACATTTCATGAAATTTTCTGCACTATTGCTGGGATGCACCCTTGATTAAAGAGGAGATATTAATGGTTGATTATTGGATAAAGTTTGAACAGTCAACATACACGAACAATGATTTTCAGCACAGGCGCTTTGCTTCCGAGTAACCATCAGAAACGTTTTATTGGCACCAAATTGATTGTCAGGTAATGCATAAATAAACTACTGAATTCGAGTTGGTTTGTATATGACAAACGGGGATGATAGAAACCGGCATGTTTAACATTATTTTAGAAACATGATCTATTTATGCCAGTCATCAAATGCGACATATTTACATTCAGTTGACAGCGTTGGGTAGTGCAAAACGCTGAGAATGACGCACGTACATAGCATTCTGGGAAATGTAGTAGTATAGGCGAATCCATTTGTAATCCGAGGGCCAGTGTGCTTCCAATCTACTCCTACACTGAGTTTTTTGTTCACTCTTGGACATGTGACCACACACCAGAGGGGAGTGGGAGGGACTGATAGATGATTAAGCAGGTTAAAACAAGTAGAAACAGACCCCTTATGAAAAGATGTTTTGGGATACTTGATGAAATACTAACGCACTGAAAAATTGGAACCGAGCGAGTAGAGCTTTTTTAAAATACCATGACACGGTAGGCGCGCTGGGCAGTATTGCGGTGTGAATAGTTGAAGAAAGATCAAGGGACATCATGGGGGTAAAAGGCAACTTTGCTAAAGTAACTTTGGGAGGGCGAGGGTTTCATGTGTTGAGGTATGTGGTTTTATTTACAGAAGAGGGGTGGTTTGATAAGGATTAGAGTGTTCTGGCACAGTTGATTAATTGGAAAATGATGGCAGTCGACAGAGAAAGGATGTTAAATTGCATGTAGGATGTTTGAAAGAAAGTTTTTCAAAAATGCATTATAAGCTCTGTATTTGCATTGCAATCAGTAATTTATTGTTAAGCTGATGGTTGTATTGATCTATCTTTTATAGATACCCCTGACGAAGGTTTTACACTGAAATGCGTGTTTTTAATAAAGTCGTATTGTGCGGAAACAACTCCTGTCTACGAATATTCTTGTATGGAAATGGGTATAATAAATCAATGAAAAATGGAAAAAGAGGAAGTTAATGGAGTTTAAAATATGGAGAAAATGAAGAATATAAATATACAATTGATTTATTGGATTCATTTGGTAGCAGAGATGGCTGTGCAGCTGGAGTGGGATCAGAACAGGTCCCCCATGTGTTCGTCAGAGAAGAAGGTAAGCCATAAACTACTACTCGGAGGAGGACATCTTTCTGTTTTGCCCCTCCCTTCCTGCACCATCTAAGTTCTCAAAAGCAGAGAAGCTTCCTTTGTGGTCTTCCAGGTACCAAGTTTGAAGCTCCCACTCTGCAAGCATTTTTGTTTGAGAAACCAAACCCTGACAGTTTGTTTGTTTTCTCTAAATAAAAAACGAATGGGCCTGATGCCCAAGGAGTTTCCTCCCTGCGCTTGGGTGTCATTCTACATTTTCCCACCCTCTGTGCGCCATGAAATAACTGCCAAACACAGGAGGAAAATCATGGACAATCATCCCTCCCCAAAACGTGTGTGGATTGCCAGTGTCACCTGGCTTCCTTTTGGTGGACCCACCTCCAAGTCAGAGGTTTGCTGCAAAGGATGCATTGTAGGTACAGCTCGTGTAATCCGTGTGCTGTCCGACTGTAAATAGAGAGTGAGAAACAGCAGTTTGTCAGGGATGGAGCACTGCTAATTTATGACAGTGGACCTAATTCTCCAGACTCTAAATAAGGCAGTTTGTCTCCATTAGATATCCTGGATGCAAACGAGACCTGATTGCTGAATATTGACTGGATCACTGAAAAAATATAGAATACAAAAATATAGAATACTAAAAATATCGAAGTAAAAATATAGAAAGCAAAAATATCGAACTCCTATCTACAAACAGGTAAGTACAAAAATATCGAATCAAAAATATAGTTAGTCAAAATATCGAATTTTTTTAAATGTCTTAAAAGTAATTTAAAATTAATGAAACAATAACTATAATTAACTAAAACATACTTAAAAATACTTAAATAACTTTAAAAGTATTAAATAATTAATTTAAGTTAAAAAAATAAACATAGAATTAAATTTGTTAACACACACACACATATATATATATATATATATATATATATGTATATATATATATATATATATATATATATATATATATATATATATATATATATATATATATATACATTAACATATTATTAATAATAATATACAATATTTTACTGTAGGATAGCGGGAGGGTAGAATTTACTATTACCACTCCAGCAACTGCTACAGTAGGGTAAACGTTGGATAGCGTAGGGGTAAAAATTACTATTCCCACTCCAGTGAGTGCAACAGTAGGGAAAGCGTTGGATAGCGTAGGGGTAAAAATTACTATTCCCACTCTAGAGAGTGCAGCAGTAGGGAAAGCGTTGGATAGCGTAGGGGTAAAAATTACTATTCCCACTCCAGACAGTGAACAGTAGGGAAAGCGTTGGATAGCATAGGGGTAAAAATTACTATTCCCACTCCAGAGAGTGCAACAGTAGGGAAAGCATTGGATAGCGTAGGGGTAAAAATTACTATTCCCACTCCAGAGAGTGCAACAGTAGGGAAAGCGTTGGATAACGGGAAGGTAAAAATTACTATTCCTACTCCAGAGAGTGCAACAGTAGGGAAAGCGTTGGATAGCGTAGGGGTAAGAATTACTATTCCCACTCCAGAGAGTGCAACAGTAGGGAAAGCGTTGGATAGCGTAGGGGTAACAATTACTATTCCCACTCCAAAGGATGCAACAGTAGGGAAAGCGTTGGATAGCGTAGGGGTAAAAATTACTATTCCCACTCCAGTGAGTGCAACAGTAGGGAAAGCGTTGGATAGCGTAGGGGTAAAAATTACTATTCCCACTCTAGAGAGTGCAACAGTAGGGAAAGCGTTGGATAGTGTAGGGGTAAAAATTACTATTCCCACTCCAGACAGTGAACAGTAGGGAAAGCGTTGGATAGCATAGGGGTAAAAATTACTATTCCCACTCCAGAGAGTGCAACAGTAGGGAAAGCATTGGATAGCGTAGGGGTAAAAATTACTATTCCCACTCCAGAGAGTGCAACAGTAGGGAAAGCGTTGGATAATGGGAAGGTAAAAATTACTATTCCTACTCCAGAGAGTGCAACAGTAGGGAAAGCGTTGGATAGCGTAGGGGTAAGAATTACTATTCCCACTCCAGAGAGTGCAACAGTAGGGAAAGCGTTGGATAGCGTAGGGGTAACAATTACTATTCCCACTCCAAAGGATGCAACAGTAGGGAAAGCGTTGGATAGCGTAGGGGTAAAAATTACTATTCCCTCTCCAGAGAGTGCAACAGTAGGGAAAGCGTTGGATAGCGCAGGGGTAAAAATTACTATTCCCACTCCAGAGGGTGCAACAGTAGGGAAAGCGTTGGATAGCGTAGGGGTAAAAATTACTACTCCCACTCCAGAGAGTGCAACAGCAGGGAAAACGTTGGATAGCGTAGGAGTACAAATTACTATTCCCACTCCAGAGAGTGCAACAGTAGGGAAAGTGTTGGATAGCGTAGGGGTAAAAATTACTATTCCCACTCCAGTGAGTGCAACAGTAGGGAAAGTAAATACTTCATATATTAATAAAAATAAATTAAATATTAATACCAATAAAAAATTAATTAAAAGTAATTACCAATTTAATATAATATAATAATGAGCAATTAAAAATGTATTAACAAATAATTCAAAATAAATACCAATAAATAAATTAAAATATTTAATTAATTACAATTAAATTACTTCCCACCCTGTTCCCCTATAAACCCACAACCCGCTACGGGAAATATATTTATAAAATTAACATAATTATCAATTAACCAATTCATAAAAGTTAATTACCAATTAAAATGTAATTAATTACCAATTATAAATGATTTAACATGTATTCAAGATATATACCAATAAATAAATTACAATATTTAATTAATTATAATTAAATTACTTCCCACCCTATTCCCCTATAAACCCACAACCTGCTACGGAAAATAAATTAATAAAATTAACGTAATTATTAATTAATCAATTGAGTAAAATTAATTGCCATTTTAAATGTAATTAATTACCAATTAAAAATTAAATAACAATTAATTCAAAATAAATACCCCCAAAAAATTTAAATATTTAATTAATTATAATTAAATTACTTCCCACCCTATTCCCCTATAAACCCCCAACCCGCTACAGAATTAAATTAGGCAAAAATTAAATAACATAAAACTCATTACTTAAAATAAATTATAAAATAATCTTACACTTTTCACACATATTCTAACATACAAAACACTTTAAAAATTCGATATTATTAAACATTCAATATATTTAATACCTATATTATATACTTCGATATTTTGACTTTCTATATTTATGAAAATCGATATTAAATTACTTATCTTAAATTCGATATTTTTGTTGCCTAGATTCTGCCCATTCGATATTTTGTCCATTCTATATTTTCACTTTGATATTACTGCAATGCAATATTTTGGAATCAATATTTTGTCTGTATACCTATTGACTGAAGGAACAGAATCTGTGATTGCTGTCTGATTCAGAGAGAGTCACTACAAGAAGTACATTGAGGAAGTGATCTCCAAAATACCCGGTGAAAGACAGCTGTATACAGCAACAGAAGTATAAATGTACTCCTCTTTAGTACCCAGTTCTTGTAAGTAGCATCGAAATTGGCAGCCTCCATTCATTGGCATGGTGAGTAAGACAAAGGAATATGTAACTAATTGCATGATGGCCATTGTGATAAAACTGGCTGGAGAGATCATTAAATTCATCTTCAGGTTTGATTACCCCAACATACTCTATCTTGGTCCCCCCAGAATCTTCTGTCTCATCTGCAATGAGTAAAAAATGATGCAGCTAGGATCATTCTGAATATCCCCAAGCATCAGTCCATCAGACTGGGGTTTAAGGAACTACACTGGCTACCAATGAACTCAAGGATACAATTCAAGATGCTTATGATTACTCAGAGAGCTCTCCACCAGAAGGGCCACAGATACATTTGTTATGTTATGTTATGTTAAATTGGCTCTTCTATAGCGCACGGCTACTCCAAGGAGTGTCCCGGCGCTTTGGCGAAGAGAGAAACAAGGAAAAGTATACAGCATAGCAGTGCTCCAAGAAAGGCGGAATTTACAAAGAAAAAAGCCAAGTCTTTAGCTCCTTTCTGAAGGCTAGCAAATTGGTAGCCATTCTTAACGATCGAGGGAGATCGTTCCAACAACGCGGTGCAAGGTACCGAAAGGAGCGACCTCCTATTCGAATGCGCCTGATGGAAGGAACCACAGCTTTGGCCTCATAGGCAGACCTGAGAGTTCTTCTGGGGACATAGAAGGCGATCCGCTTATGAAGATAGTTTGGGCCAATTCGATGCAGCGCCTTAAAAGCCAGAGTCAAAATCTTGAAAGTTACTCTCTTGGCGATCGGAAGCCAATGGAGTTGCTCTAGAAGCGCTGAAGCCCGCGCCCTTCGAGGGAGTCCAAAAATGGCTCTGGCGGCTGAATTCTGCACAACCTGCAGACGGGCCATCAGATATTTAGGAAGGCCCAAATAAAGAGCATTCACGTAATCGAGACGTGACCCTATCAGAGCCTGCACAGTAATTTTTTTGTGCTGGAGGGACAGTAAAGGGAGGAAGTTCCGTAACATTTTTAGGATGCCGAAGCATTTCCCCGTCAGCCCGATGATCTGGGGTCTAAGGGAAAGGTCAACATCACACAGGAAGCCCAGATATTTCGCCTTTACTGATACAGTATTAGGTGGAGACATGCCACAAGGCCACCATGACTTCCAGCCTGGATCGGGCGGGCAGCCAAAGAAGAGCAACTCAGACTTGTCTGAATTGCACTTCAAACTGTGTCCCTGAAACCACTTAAAAACGGCTTCAAGGCATTACTGAATCCGCCCGCTGTCAAAATTTTCCCCCTTGCCACATGAAAAAAGAAGCTGGGTGTCGTCCGCATAGGATATGATCTGGGCACCAAAAGACTCGATTTAAGATTTAAGATAAGCTTAGACATTACTCTACCCCAAGGGCACCTCACCCTTCCAACCACAACCTTCTCTTCATCCCCAGATCCCACAAAGTCAGATCAGGAGGATGGTCCTTCTCAGTGCTGGATGCCGGTCTCTGGAACACTCTCCCACCCTCCCTTCCTACCATTTCCACTGAAAACCTAGTCAAAGCACAAATGAAAACAGTCCTGTTTGGCGAGCTATAACCTTTTGATCTCACGTGTCTCACGCAAGTGCCAGGATGCTTCTTCTGAAGCAGCAGTTGTGCCCTACAATTATTTTTTCATTCATTTATTCACAAATGTATATAGTTTAGAAAAACAAGGGTAAACCATTATGCCAAAGTGACCTCAGCTAAATGAAGCATGTTGATACATTGGTTCATCAGAGACTGAGTCAAGCACACATCAGTTACTGTAATGGAACATTAATTGACCATGGACTTAGTTAATAAGAAAAAGACTAGATGGCGATGCATGACGCTGACGGCGGATGGCGGTCTCCGAGTGATGCTCCTCTGGTCGATGCTGACAACATCTAATTTAATGCTGTTTTAAGGACTTTGGCAAGTTGCGGCGAGCAGCAGAAGATGAGCAGACATAATGGGATCTTTCCGTGAGCAATTTTCAGACTGGAACCCAGCTTATTTCTAACTGTCACCTCAAGCTTCACGGATCGCTGACTGCAGCCGCCATTTTGTGCTGATGTTCCTTCGCCTGCGTTATACGTGAGGAGAACTATTTATCAGCTTACCACCATGAAAACGGCTCTCAGTGATGAGATTCTTTTCTTCAATAATGCTCAGACAGGTGCCAACTGCCTAATGTGCTTGCCTTTCCCCTTTTTTTTTGTGCTTTCAGATTTTATGTTTGAATATAATGCCATCGGGGAACTTGTTTAAAGCAGAATAAGACGTTTCTACCATTTTCAGAGCTTACTTTTTCCTCAGCACATATAGCACGAGCAGCCATAACTTTGAATATTCTATAATACATTAGGGATTCAATTTGGTTTACTTCACTTTTGCTTTATAGGGATGATTAAAAAAACTGCCCCCCCCACATCACGCTCCACGCACTCCTTCATCAAAAATTCAAAAATATTTATGGAATATTCCAAAATGGAAGACTCTATGGCTTCTTTCTCTAAAAGCTCTTTGCCTACAGGTTCCGTCCCCTCTGGCACGGGGAATGCCATGGGGAAAGCCACTACTAAGGGGCACAATAGGATGGTGGGCAGAGTTTGTCCGCCCGCCATTGTCGTAAAAAGGGACCACCCGCCATAAGGGCGGGGTCCTGTGGGTGCCATTAGGATGCGCCCATCACAGTGGCGGGCGCATCCTGCATTCCTAACATTGAGGTGGGCGGCGCACTCAGCACCGCCCGCCACAATGCCAGGAAGGCATGTTGTGCACTTCCATGAACAACATGGCAGGCACCGCGCGGTGCCTGCCATGTTGTGCATAGAACTTCAGGGGGGTACCATAGTTGCCCCCATGTGCAACTCCCACCCCCCATAGTCCTTGGGGTCCTGCAACGGGCCCCCCACAAGCAATTCCTGTATGCCTTTCTGTGGCGACAATGCAGCCACGGAAAGGCATGCTTCCGCCCTCATAGTAATAAGGCTGGTGGTGTCTAACAGACACCGCCACCATATAAACTGCTTTTCTGCTAGGTACAGGTATATAGAAAGTGGGTAACCCAATAAACCCTTGCGAGCTTGGGCTGAGATATAGTATAGGTAAAATTGCTTACAAGGGAATTTTTTTGTGGAGAGTTTTTTAAAAAATAAATTTTGTGAAACAAGAGGTTGATCAATCTTAACTGAAAAAAACTTAGGACCAACTTAAAGCAATTAAAACCTGTTTCTCATACAGTTCAACATTTGATTAGTCATTAAAGTGGTAACAACTCACTATAGAAAAATGCTACACGGGAAGTCGTTTTTATGAAACAAAGTTTTTATATATCAAATTTTCATTTCATGGGGTACAATTTCTTAAAAAACAGTGAGAAAAGAATAGATTAGTTGTTCTTTAGAATCCACTTGCGTTATAGTCCACTCTTTTGAGTAATATCACAATGAAACTTGTTCACTGTCACCAAAGATAACGTTGTATGAAGTTAATCTGATAAACAAGAAGAGATGTGGACTGATATGTCGACGTTTCGGCCTTATTATTGACAAATCCTCAAGGCCATCCTCAGGACTGCGTGGCTCAGTCTCACGGGAACAAGTTAGTCTAACTTGTTCCCGTGAGACTGAGCCACGCCGTACGAAGTTTTGCTGTATGAAGAAGCATTTCCTGCGGAAACGGATGAAAGACGCCATAAAACCATTATCTTATACATGCTTCTACAACCAAGGAACGGTCGAACCAAAGGTCCCGTACTAAATACATAGTTGAAGCGATCAATTTGAAGACTCAGGGGGTCATACTATACAAAAGATTGAAAGTCCTGAGGATGGCCTTGAGGATTTGTCAATAATAAGGCCGAAACGTCGACATATCAGCCCACCTACTCCACCAAAGCCAGCTTCACCTGTCTCTCTAGACATACTATTTGGAGGAGATATGAGCACTTTGTTCATTCATGGAAGAAACAAATTCCAAACTGCAATTCCTTACAGAGAATTGGTTTCAAATGAACGAACAACTTACAACAGTAGAGCATAATGTCACCTCCTTTGGTCCTACCATTGACAAAGTTAATACTCTTCATTCTCAGATTTCTACACTACAGAAACAGGTTGAAGATCTTGAGAATCGAAACAGAAGAAACAATCTACGTATCTATGGACTGCCAGAAAATTCAGAAGGTCCCGACCCCTTATCCTTCTTCAAATCTTTACTTCCTAAACTGTTGCAGTTACCAGAAGGAACATCACTTAATATCCAACGGGCTCACATGCTTGGCCATCAACAATCAAGCTTGACTATTTCTCAGAGACCAAGAGGAGTTATCCTGTACTTCCTTGAATATACAGACTTACTCAAGGTTCTTTCAGCAGCCAAGTCAATCCAAAGAATCACATGGTCAGGCTCCACTTTGTTCTTCGCTCAAGAACAAGACTACAACATATGTAGATCCAATTAAACTGCTAAGTTTCATCAATTCATGTATACCCGAAGTTATGGACTTTTCTGGAGCGTCGCCATCTTAGAATGTTATGATGTTACCTAACTTTTTATAGTGGCTTCTGTTCTTCTTTCTTGTTTAAAAATTTAAATCATGGTTTAATAATCCATAAATGTTTCCCTAGTGACTCTATTTGATACAATTACGTTGTTTTTATTTACTATTTTCTTCTCCCCCATTTACAGGGTTGTTGATGTCTTCGTCTGCTCCACATCCTTGTCACTTCAGAGTTGGCACGATTCTTTCTCGCCCCTCGTTGTGTTTGGTCCAAATGTGTCATCTGTTCCATGTGGTTTCATCCCCCATCTCTTTATGATGTTCTTAGGTATGTTGTACCTTTTCTACCTTTTCATCCTCCATTGCCTGTATCTTTTTTATTTCTTCAATATTCTCTGTATTTTATTTCCCTCTCTTCTATACATCCATATTCATCATTTCTATTTTTCTTGTATTACTTCATTCATTCTGTATATAGTCGGTTGCATTGGTTGGTGTCCGTTACATACTCTTGTTACTGTTTCATGTCTTTGAAATTTGTGTCTTGGAATGTCAAAGGTTTGAATTCTCCTGTTAAAAGGCAAAGGGTTTTAACTCATTTGGCTGAATTGGAAACTGACATACCTTGTATACAAGAGTCTCATTTAACAACAGAGGAATCTTTAAAATTGAAAAGAAGTTGGGAAGGGGAGGCCTTTTTTCACCAGGGGATGGTAAAGGAATGGGTTTGTAACTCTTTGTCATAAATCACTTACTGTCAAATTACTTTCCCAATGTTCTGACAGTGATGGATGATGGTTACTTACCAAATTGCTGTTTGGGAATGCTCCGATTTCTTTACTTATTATGTATGCTCCCACCAATGGGGACCCCTCTTTTTGGACTTCCCTGGCTCAACAAATTATACATTGTATTGATGATAACTTCATTCTTGCAGGAGATTGCAATCAAGTTATAGACCCTTTTTTAGACCATAACTCAATGGTCTTTTTTGTCCCCCATAAGGACCTTAAACTTTTTCTCCAGACTATTAAACAATACAAACTTATTGATGCTTGGAGGCTCTGCAACCCTACTACAAGAGAATATACTTACTATTCTCCAACCCATCACACTCCATCTCGATTAGACCATTTTTTTTTATTTCTTATATGTACTTCCTCTTTAATTTCCTTTTCAAATGAGTACTTTTTATTCAATCAATCTGATACCTTACCTTTTTGTTGTTGTATGGGTTCCTTTTAAAGCAGCAGCTAGAGATTTTATCATTGGTTATGTTTCCAAGAAGCACAAAACTTCGCACGACCTAGCTAATTCCCTTTTAACCAAGATAAAGAGATTGGAGCATTCCTATTATTCTTCAAAGGATTGTTTAACTGTACTTATGAATGCTAAACTTGAATTTAATAAGGAATCGTCAGATAACGCATCAACATATTTATTAAAATCCACTGCGAAATTTTATGGTGGCCAAAACAAAGCGGGGAAATTATTAGCTAACTACCTGAAAGTTAAAAGTAACAAACTGAATATAGAATCTATTATGGATGAGCAACATACATTGAAATTTAAAGAATTTCTTCACTTTTACAAGACACTTTACACATTAGAAATCCCTACCTCAGAATATCATATTTCTCAGTTCCTTTCTGGTCTCCAGAAACCCTCTGATACCCGATCGGATTTTACACTCTTGGAATCTGACTTATCGCAAAAAGAACTCCTTACCGCCTTACAGACACTCAAAAAGACAAAGCACCAGGATCAGATGGATTTACTGTTCAGTTTTGTTTCACATTTTGCACAATTGTTACTTCCTAAACTACACAATCTATTAGATTTCTTCTTATATTCAGCTAGATCCGCTGGATCATTTTCAGATGCCTTAATTTGTCCTATTCCCAAGGAAGGACAGGACTAACAATACTGTAAAATTTTCTGGACTATCTCTCTAATTAACATTGACTGCAAAAAAAAATCAAAAGCTTTGGCCATACGTTTAGAATCCTATTTACTTAAATTATTAGGAAAGGAACAATCTGGATTTGTTCAGGGCCGCTTCATCACTGATAACACTCGCTTATTTTTTTACATTTTGTTGAAATCTTCCAGGTTACCTCCCTCTTTAGCAGCGATAGATTAAGATGTGGAAAAAGCATTCAACAGAGTGGAACGGCCTTAGCTTTTCCATACACTTAAGTGGTTTGGTTATGGACCTAAAACTATATCATTAATATCCATTCTTTACTCCAATCCATGAGCTGTAATATGGGCAAATGGCAACACATCGCAATATTTATTTTTGACCTAGGTAGAGGTGTCCGCCAAGGTTGCCGTTTGTCTCAGTTCCGATTTAATTTAGCCCTAGAGCCTTTTTTGTCCAAGATCCGACAGAATCATGATATACATGGATTTGATTTTCATGATACTCACAATGTATTATTCTTTATCTCACAGCCTCTATTCCTGCATTCCTAAAAGAAGTTGATTCATTTGCTTCTGTCTCCAGATATAAGTTAAATAAGGACAAATGTGAAATATTACCTTTAACAAAATACACTTTTAAAGGTGGTTTTAGTATCTCAAACTTTACATGCAACCCAAAACATCAAATATTTAGGTTTGCATTTCACTCCTTCTATCCCTGATACAATCTCTGGTTGTATATATAATTGTATACAAAAAATGTCCACATTGACTGCCAAATGGCACCCTCTATACTTATCCTGGTGGGATCGTTTAGATACTCTAAAAATGTTGACTCCTATAATACTGTATACAATTTCTAATAATCCAGTATGTATTTCTTCAAAATATTTAAAGAAAATAAATTCAGTGTTATCCTCCTTTTAATGGAATAATAAAAAATCACGTATGTCACTGTCAAAGCTAACACGTCAGAAATCAGAAGGTGGTGTCAATTTTCCTGACTTTTGCATTTATCAAAGGTCCTTTTCATTCCGTCAATCCTCGAGATGGCTGGCTGACTGAGTCTTTAAAATATTCTCCTTTATGGGTTGAACTTGAACACTCCATTTCAAAACTTGAATACACATGCAAAAGTTTGGAATCCAACTTATCTCTAACCCCAATGGATTTAGATTCTTTTTTTCAAATCTACACTATGGCATAATAAGATGATATTGATACGTGGTAAACCTGTGTATTGGAAGTCTTGGAGACAAAAGGGCTTAATTTGGATACATCAATTATATGTACAAGATGAGATCATGCCCTTTCCACAAATTAGTAGACTCTTTAATTTACCTACATCTCTTCAACCCAAATATAACATCCTGAAACAAGCTATTGTAACTGCACATACTCAGTTTATATCTTCAAATGCTCCCACCTCTTCATTTGTTAACAAATTACATACTCTTCTTCGTGCTAACCCCAAAGCTTCTGTTATTTATAATTATTTACGTACTTCATACACCACTAGAGACAAAACTAAAGTGGAACTTTCATTGGAACGAGAGCTGGAGATATGTTGGTCAACGTCTCTTTGGAACAAAATATGGACTAAAATCAGGAAATATTCCAGAGCGGCAAACACTACCAAACACTCTTTTTTATATATAATATAATGCCTGGTTACTTTAAATAAAAGACATACGAATCTCTCAGACACTTGTTGGACATGCTCTTTCCCACATGCAGAGTTGTGCCTTTTACTCTTTTACTTGTCCGCTTGTACATAACTTTTGGAAAAATGTCTGGTCTCAAGTCAATTTAATCTTTGGATCTGACCACCCTTTTTTCTATTATCAATGTGTTTTGGGAAGTATATCTCCTGTCTGGACTAATAGCACTTCTAATACAAAGATTATAGACCGGTTGATGGCAGTTGCTTTCCAACAAATAACAAAGAATTGGAAAGATTTCACCAATTTATTGTATCAAGAATGGTAGTATGCCATTTGCCATAATCACACATTAGATACAACTTTTGTATACCCATTTCATATGGCAACAAACAGATTGCATTTATGGTTACCTATCACACTGTTTTTTGATGCCAGTTCTAAAAGTCCTTCTCCTTAACCCCTTCGACGCTGATGACGGAGCGGTTCCGTCATCAGCGTCGGTTGGGCTGTGCTGATGACGGAACCGCTCCGTCATCAGCACAGCCCTCGGGGGGAGCGCTGGCGCTCCCCCCTGGGCCATCGATCGTGTTGATTTCAGCTGGGGTGGCAGCGGAAGACTTTCCGCTGCCACCCCCTGGCCCCCCCATGCTTCCTGGTGACGTCAGCGCTCGCCGACGTCATCAGGAAGCGCTGGACACACTGGAAGCCATTTGTTTCCAGCGCGTCCAGCTACCAGGTAGGATTTTGGTGCTCCGGTGGGGCGGGGAGGCCGTTTCTTGGTGCCTTGAGGCATCGGGGGAGGAAACAGCGTTTCCTCTCCCCTGATGTCCCAATGCAGGGCATTTCTGGTTCAGGATCGCCCACAGCATCGCGATCCTGCACCAGAAATGCCCCCACTAGACACCAGGGATTGTTTCTTTATTTTTTTTATGTGTGCAGGAAGCGACCCCTTGGGCAAGGGTCGCTTCCTTTGGGGCAAATTTAATTTCAGACTTTTCTGCCCCCCCCCCCCCCGGGGCAGATCGGCCATTTTTTTGTTTGGACGATCTGCACCCAGGGGGGCAGAAAAGCCCACTAGACACCAGGGATTGTATTTTAGTTAAAAAGGAAGTGACCCCTTGGGTAAGGGTCGCTTCCTAGAGGCCCTCAATTTTTTGTAGACTTTTCTGCCCCCCCCTGGGGGCAGATCGGCCGGTTTTTGGGCCGAATCTGGACCCAGGGGGGGGGGGGAAAGCCCACTAGACACCAGGGATTGTATTTTATTTATAAAGGAAGCGGCCCCTTGGGTAAGGGTCGCTTCCTAGGGGCCCACAATTTTTTTTAGACTTTTCCACCCCCCCTGGGGGCAGATCGGCCGGTTTTTGGGCCGAATCTGGACCCAGGGGGGGCAGAAAAGCCCACTAGACACCAGGGATTGTATTTTATTTGTAAAGGAAGCGACCCCTTGGGTAAGGGTCGCTTCCTGGGGGCCAACAATTTTTTTTAGACTTTTCTGCCGTTTCTGGACCCAGGGGGGGATAGAAAAGCCCACTAGACTCAAGGTTTTTTTTTTATAGGGAGCGACCCCTTGGCCAAGGGTCGCTTCATTGGACCCTTTTTAAAAAAAGTATGTTCTGCTCCCTCTGGGGGCAGATTAGTGTCTTTATTTGGCCTCTCTGCCCTCCGTAGGTTTGCTTCCAGGGGACCTATGTGTATAATGAATTGTGACATACCCTGTGACATAGCCTGTTGTAATGTGTGTTGTTTTTGTTTCTTCTAATGTGTATTGTTTTTTTTTCTCTTTAGATTGTTGCAGTGTGCGGTTCCGTTACTGGTGGTTCTGTTGTTCTGCTGTTTGTGTAGTTGCATGTGTTTGGTAAGAGACCTTTTTTGTTCAATTCTAATGTTATTGGTTTTTTTTGTAAAGTGTGTAATAATATGAGTATGTTTGGTTTCTGTTTTTTCAGATTGTAAAACATGTTTTGCATTTGTTCTTGATGTGTACTTCTGTAGATGTAAGTTTTTTTTTCTTCTTTCTAGTGGGATATCGTTGCCTATTTGCTGTGTCTTTGCAGAGTAGGTGCTGGTGAGTGTAGTTGTGTCTTGTAAGTGAATTGTATATTTTTTCTAAATATAGATATTTGTGATAAAGGCTTACATTTTTTTACTTTGCACAGTGTTGGGGTTGTTGAGTTGTTTGTGCAGACTCCTTTATTTGTAAGGATAATGGCTAGCCGCCGGATTACTGCTCAGCAAGTTGTTGGAATGCTTTTTGATTCTTCCTCTGACCATGGTCCAGAGACTGACTCTGATTCTGAGCCAGAGGTGGGAGGTGAAGATTCAGGTAGTGAGTTTTCTCTACACATGGCTTCATCTGATGATGAAGATACTCTCAGTGCTGATGAAGCTACTTTTGGTGTGGATGAAGTGCCTGTGATTGCGGAGGACATTGCTGTGCCAATAGTGCGGCAAGAGACATCTGGGCTGCAGTCTGGGGCTGCTAGACTTCTAGTTGGTGTAGTGAGACAAGAGGCAGCTGGGCAGCAGCCTGCGGCTGCAAGACTTGACGTTGAAAGTTCTGACCTCTGGGTTGCACCAGGCATGGTGCAGCCGGCATTGCCTGAATTTACTGGTGTTCCAGGGTGTAGGGTGAACACTGAAAACTTTTTGCCAATTGATTTTTTCAAGTTGTTTATGGATGATGTGATTTTGGCAGAGATTGTAGAGCAGACTAATTTGTATGCTGAAATTTGTTTGAGGGTGAACAGTGCCAGCCTTAAGCCCCATGCTAGAGCTACCCGGTGGACTCCCACAAATTTGGAGGAGATGAAAAAGTTTTTAGGTTTAACTTTTTTGATGGGCTTGCTTAGGAAACCATCAATGGCTTCATATTGGTCTACTAGTCCCTTGATGGCAACAGCTATATTTCTGGCAGTCATGAGTCGTGATAGGTATTTGCTTTTCCTTCGGATGATGCATTTTGTTGACAATAGTTCTGCTTTGGCACGAGATCACCCTGATTGTGACCGTCTTTTTAAGATTCGGCCTGTCATTGATCATTTCGTTGATCGATTTCCTGAGATCTTTTATCCTGGGAAAGAAATTGCAGTGGATGAGTCTTTGCTGTTGTTCAAGGGCCGCTTGGTATTTCGGCAATACATTCCTAGTAAGAGGGCACGCTATGGAATTAAGCTTTATATGCTGTGTGACAGTCTGACTGGATATGTCTCTAATTTCAGGGTGTACACTGGTAAGGAATCCAGGATTAACCCCCTGGTTGTCCGTCGACTTTTGGAGTGACTGAGAAAATTGTGTGGGATCTTGGTCGTGGATTTTTTAACAAAGGCCATCATTTGTATGTCGATAACTTCTACACTGGTGTGCGGTTGTTCAGGGAATTGGCCAAAGTGGACACTGTTGCTTGTGGCACAATCCGCTCAAACCGTAAAGGTTTCCCAAAAGAACTTGTTTGTCAAAAGCTTGTTCGGGGACAGTGCAGTGCATTGCGTTGTGAGGAGCTTCTAGCTGTGAAGTTTTCAGACAGGAGAGATGTCTACATGTTGACTTCCATACATGATGAAAGCACTGAACCGGTGACTGTTTGGGGTCAGGTTGCAGAAGCGCGCAAACCTGTGTGCATTTTAGACAATAATTGGCACATGGGTGGTGTCGTAAGGCTTACATTTGGTACAAGAAGTTGGCTATCCATATTTTCCACTTGACAACCTTTAACGCTTTTTTTGTGTTCCAGAAATCTTGTCCCCAGTCAAAGATGACTTTTGTAAAGTTTCAGGAGTCTGTAATAGGCAGCCTTGTTTTAGTGGAACAGGCAAGTGTTCCTAGAGTTGGAGTGGTGGAGGATGTTGCCAGATTGAAAGATCGCCACTTTCCTGATCACATTCCTCCTACAACTTCAAAAGACTTTCCCAGTCGGAGATGTAGATTCTGTTGGCGAAGAGGTTTGCGGAAGGAGGTTCGTATGTACTGCCCCGACTGCCCTTCAAACCCTGGGTTTTGTGTACCTGCTTGTTTTAGATTGTACCACACGCAAAAGAATTTTTGGGAGCATCCATGAGTGGTAAAGTGAACTGGTTGGTCTTAATTCTTTAAAACTTATTGTTCAATTTCAAAGTTTCCATTTGTGTAGTTTTTTTAGATTTAGTTGTTGTGTTGGTAGATTTGTATCATTTTGCAATTTGTTTTTGTTTTTGTTTTATTTTGAAAAAAAACTAAAGTATGATTTTGGTTTGCGTGTAGTGTCCATTGTCTGACGGTGTGCATGGTTTGGCGCTTGGCTGGCGGTGTCTGTGGACTGGTGCTTGTTTGCCGGTGTCTGTGGACTGGTGCTTGGCTGGCGGTGTGCGTGGTCTGTTGTTTGGTTGGCGGTGTGCGTGGTCTTGCGCTTGCCTGGTGGTGTGTTGGGATTGGTGCTTGGCTGGTGGTGTGCCTGGGCTGAAGCTTGGCTGGCGGTGTGTGTGGAGTGGCGCTTGCCTGGTGGTGTGTGTGGACTGGTGTTTAACTGGTGGTGTGTGTCGTCTAGTGTCTGGTTGGCGGTGTGCATGGTCTTGCGCTTGCCTGTTGGTGTGTTTGGATTGGTGCTTGGCTGGTGGTGTGCCTGGACTGGTGCTTGGCTGGCTATGTGTGTGGAATGGTGCAGTCCTGGCGGTGTGTGTGGACTGGTGCTTGCCTGGCGGTGTGCGTGGTCTGGTGTTTGGTTGGCGGTGTGCGTGCTCTTGCGCTTGCCTGGTGTTGTTTGGATTCGTGCTTGGCTGGTGGTGTGCCTGGACTGGTGCTTGGCTGGCGGTGTCTGTGGACTGGTGCTTTCCTGGTGGTGTGTGTGTGGACTGGTACTTGGCTGGCGGTGTGCGTCGTCTGGTGCTTGGCTGGCGGTGTGTCTGCTCATGTGCTTGACTGGTGGTGTGTGTGGACTGGTGCTTTGCTGGCGGTGTGTGGGAAGTGACTTAATGCTGGTTACTACACACAGTGCTAGTTGAGCGTCACTCCATGTAATCCATGAGTTTCTGTTGTTGCTGTGTCAGGAATGTTGGCGTGTGAAAGTGATGGGCCCTTGATTGGCGTTGTCTGCTGGTGGAAGTGTAGTAATGTGATGGGTCCGCGGCTGGCGGTGTGAATGTTTTGTATGTGTCACATGTATGAAAGGTGTATGAATGGCCTGTAAAGCGGTTGGTGCCTTGTCGTGGCTTTACAGCTCACGAGCTGTGAGTCAATGGTTCAGTTTCTTGTCCTTTCCATTATTAAAAGTGTATTTCATTTTTTGTGAAATCACTTGCTAATACAATGCTATATACTGAACCATCACTCACCCTCGTGCCAAATCCAACCAGTATGTGTGTGTGTTTGAGGAATAGGCGGCTGTGTAGGGATCTTGTTTTTCTTAGTCTCTCTGCCAAGGTGTACATTCCGCTTTTGATTAACCCCCAATTGTAGATGTTCTTGAAAACCCATGGGACTACATGGTGATGTCTCTCAGGTGAAATCTAACAATTAATTGTATCCACAATATCCTGCAAAACTCACAATGTCCGTCTTATTTTCCTTGTAATGTTGCGCCCAAATTGTCACGCTGCACAAGTAAACAACTAATTTTGTCAAAACTAATTGGTTTAGCTAGGGGGGGTCACATGGGTTTTTCACTCCTTCCTCGGTTGCCATCTAGGGAAACCTAGCATACCCACACATTTTTGGAAAGTAGACATCCAGGGGCTTTCAAGGGGGTATGGCTAGCATGGATCCTCCTACTTTCCTTTTCTCAGAATCCCTAGCAAACTTTAAATGTAGCAGAAAT
The DNA here is from genome assembly GCF_964261635.1 of Lissotriton helveticus. Taxonomy (NCBI): domain Eukaryota; kingdom Metazoa; phylum Chordata; class Amphibia; order Caudata; family Salamandridae; genus Lissotriton; species Lissotriton helveticus. Next base: position 448,134,633 of record NC_136065.1, read on the forward strand.
AATTTATTTTTTTCAAACATTTCTGTGTTTAAAAGTGTGGCATTACTGGGCTCACACAAATTTTCACCCACCCCGCGTTCCCCCAGGTCTCCTGAAAAAAATGGCACCTCACTTGCCTGGGTCTGCCTAGTGCCTGCGACAGGAAACCGCGCACAATGCAACGTGTTCGCACCGCAATTTCGCAGTGAAAACAGGCCCTTTTTTGGCCAAGTGTCTACCTTTTGTTTTTGAACCCTAGCTCTGCCGGCCCATAGGGAAACCTAGCAAACCTATACATTTTTTTAAATTAGACACACAGTGGAATTCAGGACGGGGTGACTCAACTGCCTCCCACCAGGTTCTGTTACCCAGAATCCCTTGCAAAGTTAAAAAGTTGATTCAAAAAACGCATTTACCTTACATTTTTGTGGTGGAAAGTTCTGGAATCTGTGTGGATCAACACATTTCCACCCACCCCGCGTTCCCCCAGGTCTCCTGAAAAAAATTGTACCTCACTTGTGTGGGTAGGTGTAGTGATGTAAATGAAGATCAGGTCACGTAGGTTCTTGTAGAAAGATGTATTTAATAATTATGTTGACATGAGGTGGTAGTTCAAGATAGTAAGAGTAATTCCAAGGTAAATCCCCACCAGGAGCTTTTGCAAATGGACCAACATTCCTGTTTTTCTGTTTAAAATTTGAAAATTTGGGCTTAACATCAGTAGAGATAGAGTTTTTCTGCTTGACTGTTCACATTTTAACTTTTGGTTGCAATTGCAAAATGTATAAAAGAGGAAGATATGTAGTGTTGGCTTTCTAGTTGTTTTACCTATGTCATCAAATGGAATGTTACCACACAGGATGACTGTTTAGAATGTTATGCTCTGATGCTAGAGTCAGTTGGGAGATGAGGATTGAGCTGACTGGTGACAGCTCCTGGTGGGGATTTACCTTGGAATTACTCTTACTATCTTGAACAACCACCTTATGTCAACTTATAATTAATAAATACATCTTTCTACAAGAACCTACGTGACCTGATCATCATTTACATTACTACAGTAGGCATAGTGGCTGCAACAGGAAAGGCCCAAATTGTACGGCGGAGACTTTAAAATAACCTATTGTAAAACTACCTTCTTTTTGGGGGGGCACCTGAGTTTTTGGCCAGGGGCTCGGCGGCAAACTTGTGAAATTACCAAACCCAAACAGTTCTGACAACTAGACACCCGGGGGAGTCCAGGGAGGTATGGCATGCGTGGGTCCCCCAATGTTTTCCTACCCAGAATTCCTTGCAAACCTTAAATTTAGGAAAAAAAATCACTTTCCCAAATTTTTTTGCGTGGGATCTCCGTGCCGGCACAAATGTCCTACCACCAAGCGTTCCCCTTGTTCTCCCGAGTAAAATGATACCTCACTTGTGTGGGTGGGCCAAAGCAGAACAGGCAAAAGCTGGTGGTTTTCACATAGGCAAATTGCCTATGTCAAAACCACCAGCTTTTGCAAGGGGGTTTACCTGTGTTTTTGGCCCCATGCTAGACGGCCATCTAGGTAAACCTACCAAACCCACACAGTGAGGTATTATTTTACTCGGGAGAACAAGGGGAACGCTGGGTGGTATGACATTTGTGCCGGCACGGAGATCCCACGCAAAAAAGTTTGGAAAAGTGATTTTTTTTCCTCAATTTAAGGTTTGCAAGGATTTCTGGGTAGGAAAACATTGGGGGACCCACGCATGCCATACCTCCCTGGACTCCCCTGGGTGTGTAGTTTTCAGAACTGTTTGGGTTTGGTAGTTTCACAAGTTTGCCCGCCGAGCCCCGGGCCAAAAACTCAGGTGCCCCCCCCAAAAAAGAAGGTAGTTTTACAATAGGTTATTTTAAAGTCTCCACCGTACGATTTGGGTCTTTTCCTGTGGCAGCCACTATGCCTACCCACGCAATTGAGGTACCATTTTTTTCGGGAGACCTGGAGGAACGCGGGGTGGGTGGAAATTTGTTGATCCAAGCAGATTCCATAACTTTCCACCACAGAAATGTGAGATAAATGTGTTTTTTTGTCAATTTTTAAGGTTTGCAAGGGATTCTGGGTAATAGAACCTGGTGGGAGGCAGTTGAGTCACCCCATCCTGAATTTCCCATGGTGTCTAGTTTTTAAAAATGTATAGGTTTGCTAGGTTTCCCTAGGTGCCGGCAGAGCTAGGGTTCAAAAACGAAAGGTAGGCACTTTGCCAAAAAAGGGCCCGTTTTCACTGCGAAATTGCGGTGCGAACACGTTGCGTTTTGCGCTGTTTCTGTCGCAGGCACTAGTCAGACCCAGGCAAGTGAGGTACCATTTTTTTCGGGAGACCTGGGGGAACATGGTGTGGGTGGAAATTTGTTTATCGACGCAGATTTCAGAACTTTCCACCACAGAAATGTGGGAAAAATGAATTTTTTTGTCAATTTATTAGGTTTGCAAGGGATTCTGGGTAACAGAACCTGGTGGGAGGCAGTTGAGTCACCCCATCCTGAATTCCCCTGGGTGTCTAGTTTTCAAAAATGTATAGGTTTGCTAGGTTTTCCTAGGTGCCGGCAAAGCTAGGGTTCAAAAACAAAAGGTAGGCACTTTGCCAAAAAAGGGCCCGTTTTCACTGCGAAATTGCGGTGCGAACACGTTGCGTTTTGTGCTGTTTCCTGTCGCAGGCACTAGGCAGACCCAGGCAATTGAGGTACCATTGTTTTCGGGAGACCTGGGGGAACACGGGGTGGGTGGAAATTTGTTGATCCACGCAGATTCCAGAACTTTCCACGACAGAAATGTGAGGAAAATGCGTTTTTTTTACAATGTTTTAGCTTTGCAAGGGATTCTGGGTAACAGAACACAGTGGGAGGCAGTTGAGTCACCCCATCCTGAATTTCCCTGGGTGTCTAGTTTTCAAAAATGTATAGGTTGGCTAGGTTTCCTTAGGGGCCGGACGAGCTATGGTTCAAAAACGAAAGGTAGGCACTTTGCCAAAAAGGGCCCATTTTCACTGCGAAATTGCGGTGCAAACACGTTGCGTTTTGCGCTGTTTCCTGTCGCAGGCACTAGGCAGACCCAGGCAAGTGAGGTACCATTTTTTGTGGGTGACCTTGGGGAACACGGGTGGGTGGAAATTTGTTGATCCATGCAGATTCCAGAACTTACCACCAAAGAAATGCGAGGAAAATGCGTTTTTTTGTCAATTTTTTATTTTAGGTTTGCAAGGGATTCTGGGTAACAGAACCTGGTGGGAGGCAGTTGAGTCACCCCATCCTGAATTCCCCTGGGTGTCTAGTTTTTAGAAATGTATAGGTTTGCTAGGTTTTCCTAGGTGCCGGCAGAGCTAGGGTTAAAAAACGAAAGGTAGGCACTTTGCCAAAAAAGGGCCAGTTTTCACTGCGAAATTGCGGTGCGAACACGTTGCGTTTTGCGCTGTTTCCTGTCGCAGGCACTAGGCAGACCCAGGCAATTGAGGTACCATTGTTTTCGGGAGACCTGGGGGAACACGGGGTGGGTGGAAATTTGTTGATCCACGCAGATTCCAGAACTTTCCACCACAGAAATGTGAGGAAAATGCGTTTTTTTTTACAATGTTTTAGCTTTGCAAGGGATTCTGGGTAACAGAACACAGTGGGAGGCAGTTGAGTCGACCCATCCTGAATTTCCCTGGGTGTCTAGTTTTAAAAAATGTATAGGTTTGCTAGGTTTCCCTAGGGGCCGGACGAGCTACGGTTCAAAAACAAAAGGTAGGCACATTGCCAAAAAAGGGCCAATTTTCACTGCGAAATTGCGGTGCAAACACGTTGCGTTTTGCGCTGTTTCCTGTCGCAGGCACTAGGCAGACCCAGGCAAGTGAGGTACCATTTTTTGTGGGAGACCTTGGGGAACACGGGTGGGTGGAAATTTGTTGATCCACGCAGATTCCAGAACTTTCCACCACAGAAATGTGAGGAAAATGCATTTTTTTTTACAATTTGTTTGCTTTGCAAGGGATTCTGGGTAACAGAACATGGTGGGAGGCAGTTAAGTCACCGCATCCTGAATTCCCCAGGGTGTCTAGTTTTCAGAAATATATAGGTTTGATAGGTTTCCCTAGGTGCCGGCAGAGCTAGGCTTCAAAAACAAAAGGTAGGCACTTTGCCAAAAAAGGGCCCGTTTTCACTGCGAAATTGCGGTGCAAACACGTTGCATTTTGCGCTGTTTCCTGTCGCAGGCACTAGTTAGACCCAGGCAAGTGAGGTACCATTTTTTTCGGGAGACCTGGGGGAACACGGGGTGGGTGAAAATTGGTTGATCCATGCAGATTCCAGAACTTTCCACCACAGAAATGCGAGGAAAATGCGTTTTTTTGTCAATTATTTAGGTTTGCAAGGGATTCTGGGTAACAGAACCTGGTGGGAGGCAGTTGAGTCACCCCATCCTGAATTTCCCTGGGTGTCTAGTTTTCAGAAATGTATAGGTTTGCTAGGTTTTCCTAGGTGCCGGCAGAGCTAGGGTTCAAAAACGAAAGGTAGGCACTTTGCCAAAAAAGGGTCAATTTTTAACTGCAAAACTAAAGTGTGACCACAAAATGAATAATCCAATATCCCGGCACTCAAATGTAACAGTTTAAATTACATATATTTTTACCATAGGGGACTAAATTTACGCACAATTCCTGAACATTCAGCCACAAATAACAATTTTGGTTTGTAAGAGTCAAATAGATTTAATTAACACATATTAGAAACACCATCAGAAATTGATGTTCAAAACAGACACAAAATGACACAAATTACATTGGTGAATAACTAGTCAAGAGAGGGTGATAAACACAATATGCAGGACAAATGAAATAAATATGTCCTCCTCTTCTTGATCCTCAAGCAACAACAGCCGACACGTGTTTCGTCACGTCATGTGACTTCCTCAAGGCTGCAAAGACAATAATTTACTGTATTTAAAATATCCTTATAAAATATATCTCATTTAAACTTTCTTTTTCACAAATAGACACATTCAGTCCCTGTTTGCAGGAAGGTAGCAGAAGAAAGACCAGAAGTGCATAGTTCGAGAAAAAGTGTGTAAAGAGGACTACATGTGCAATTACATTTGGTTACACCCTTTGTGTGACAAAAAAACCAGGGCAGAGATTGAAAAAAGTTTTTCTTGTTTTGTCAAATTTACTAGATAAAGGGAAGTGTAAACACCCGTCACCAAAAAAACTTTAATTCAAACCGAAAAGAGGCTAACCTTCTCACTGTTTGTTGTGCAATTTAGTCAGCGTCTATGTCCGTAGTCTTCTTTCGAATAATAGGGATTGAATCTGCCCGTTTGGCGAATAACCTATATAATAAATATAAGTTATAGATATGGTTTTTACTCATTTGATTGGCCATGGGTATGACCTACTATGATGGTCAAATAGGTAACACTCACTTCGTCTATATATTTTGTAGCTCCTCTTTAATTAGATTCTTAAGTCCAGACCACTTTCCAAGTCTTAGTAACCTCCGTTACAGGGAACCATAGTGAAATAAGCGTTCTATGATTCAAATAAGAATATGATAATAATACACGATCTATTATCAAAAAGGAAAATTAGCGCATTATCTTTGTTTCTCTTTTTTATCACTTTTCCCCTGGTGAATGTGAACTCACTTGTTTCTAAAAGCACCACGGAGTCATCATAAAGTATTCTCAACTCAAGTCTAGATATTCCAATAATTTATAATCTTCTCAAATAGTTGGCCTGAAAAATAGGGAAATAAGTATAGTCATACAAGTGACAATAATCCATGGTGTGATCTGAGATAACAATTTATTTGGGATTTGTCAAACAATATCAATTCCACCTTAATTTTCCTTTCTTTCTTTTAGTAGACTGAGATTACGGCCTGGAACTCATTTTTTTCCGTGATGAGCGTGTATGTTCCTAAGAAAACTGATTATATTTGAAAGTGTTAATAATTTTAAAATCACATATGTATATATATATATACCAATGATAAGTTTGTTTAAGAACTATTATTTAGAACGATTGCATATTTGAATAGAGTGTACATCGAGTACTCACATTTAGGCTTATTTCCGTTTTTAACGACGTAGGTGATGGGCTCTGATATGCCTAAGATTTAAAAAGTCAGACATATTAGAAAAAAGTGGTTATTTTATCCGTTATATTGATTCGTCAAAATATGTATTTGTGCTCCACACACAAGTAGTGTCCTATGTCAATTAATATAACTTGGGCACTCTGAAGAGAGAGTGTTTAAGCTTAGGGTGCTCGTGGAGGAAATAGGGATAACATATGCACTGGTCATTTGAAATATCCCCTTATTGTAAGGCATATCAAAGTTTAGAGTTTAAATAGTTGGCGGTACAACTTCCTAAACAAAGAGATGGTATTTTGTATCACAATCTCAGTTTAAGCGGACTTGTTAATAATTCAGATGTTGATGTGCCTGGTCTCGCGTTATTTGACTCATAATGACAGAAGTCTGAGTCCACGGCATTGCATATAAAAGACACAACTCATCGTATCAGCTTTCTCGACAGTTTATACATCAGCGTTAGTAAGTCACTTACCGCACGTGAGAACGTCCTCTCTATACGTGTCACCATATACGCAGCTTTCCAATACTAACCACTCCATTTTATGTGTTGATCATACCGGCAGGGAACCCAGAAAGCCGGAAATGAGCACACGATTAAAAAAAACGGATATCTGGTCTGCCATAATGAGTAAACCACCAGTCTGTAAACAGGGCATTCATCTTGTACTTCCTCAGATTCAATTACACAATGTTTGTCTCTACTCATAGGTATATCGTGTAAATGTCTGACAGGACACTAAATAAAATAAAATAGCGTGGTCCAACCTTTGTATGCCAAATTTCTACCTCATCCCAATATATTGGGATCGGGTTTTCCTAATTATTTGTTACATCATACCATCAGAGAACGCGACGGTATTAATTAGACCACAATTATTTCTAATTTATACGACCTATGTGTTCGTCTGCTGATCTAATATTTAGGTCGAAAAAAGCAGTTAACAGCTGTGGTTATAAACCGTTCTAAAGAGTACCAGTCTAGGCGTATTCTGCCGCCATGTTGGACAAAAAATGTTATGTCAGGATTCCGTATATAAAACCCTTAGTTGTTGTAAATATATACATCTACAGACAAAAAAACCACATTAGAGTATTCGTAAAGAAGTACTCGATTTAATCTCCATTGATGGAAGATCATCCGTTTCCCTTTATCAAAATGAAAAATTATATGACAAGAAAGGAAAGTCATTTATGAACTCCATGTTAAGAAACTCGAGATACAAATCTCTGTAATGGTTTCCATATTATATATTCAGTATAGTAAGACATTTAAAAGAGAAGAGAGTGAACAGATATAGTGACCTCATCCAGAAAGGGGAGAGAGAGATGAAAAATGAGTGAAAAAGCAACTGGAGTACATTTTGGCACACATATACCACATGAATACGTATCAGTTGTGGTGTTACACTTCTATCCAAGAAACTTAGAGTTGGCAATCTTGTCAACCTCAAACCTTATTCAACGTGACACATATATACAACATGACTTTGTCACAGTTTATGTGTCTCTTTTTCATCAGAGAAACTAGGGATTAACAATCTTAACAATTTTGCGACCATTTAGTATTTGAGCTTCTTACATGTAATCAACATTGTGTTGTCATATATATCAACATTCCTACATTACATGTTATTAGAATCTGACATCATAAGATCAAATCCTGTGAAAATGTCATTATTATCCGGATGTTGATACTACGACTTCAGAAACACGTGCATCTCTTTGTCAAAATTAATTCCCATCTCCACCGCCCTAAGTTTGACGATCCACTGTGTTTCTGTACGTCTCAATGTCAAAACCCTATCTCCACCCCTGGGTCCACAATTGACTTGTGTAATTCCATGAAATCTGATGCCTCTTAGTTGTTCTAGCGTGTGTGTCTTATTGAAGTGTACCGCTAGGGGATAGCTGCCATTGTTGTTGCGTATCGCTCTCATGTGTTCCTGTATCCTATCTTTTAAGGAGCGAACGGTACTGCCAATATAGATTAAACCACAGCAACAAATAATGCAGTATACAACATAGTTGGTATTACAGTTGATAAACTGCTTGATAGTGTGTTTGACTCCAGTGTTGTATTGGAATTCTTTTAGTTTGTCTGCCGCGAATTGGCACACACAGCATGTTGTGCATTTATAAAAACCCATTGGTTTGGGTGGTAACCATATTGTTTGTCTCTGTTTGGGGGGTAGGTAACTTGGGCACAGAATCTCTCTTAGAGTGGTACCTCGTCGATATGATATCATGGGATGTGGTGTAACATATTTTTCTAAGGTCTTATCCATATTCAAGAGATGCCAATGTTTTTTGAAGATTCTATGCACATGGTGACTGTGAGTGTTATATCCAGTTATTACAGCAATTTTACGTTCCTTGGATTTTATTGGCATCTTATTAGAGTTGATCAAAGCTGATCGTGATTTCTTCTGAATTTTGGACTTGGCATTCTGCAGTACATCACCTGGATAACCCCTCTTTTTAAATCTCTGTTCCAGCTGTGTTAATTCTTTCTGAAAGACTTCTTCCTCACTACAGTTACGTTTCAACCTGGTCATTTCTCCCAATGGTATGGAGTTGACCTGGGACCTAGGGTGTGCACTATTGGCATGTAGGACAGAATTACAAGCCGTAGGCTTCCGAAAAAGTTGTGTGGCTATTTTGTTGGCTTTGTGGTACAGGATCACATCCAGAAATTCTATTTCTGTTTTACTGCTCTTAAATGTAAATTGGAGATTATAACTGTTGTCATTAAGATGTCTCAACATTTCTCCCAATTCCTTTTCATTGCCAGACCATAAAACAAAAATGTTGTCAATGTAACGACCCCAATATATTACATGCTCTATGAGACTGGTATTAAGAGACTTCCATAGATGATGTTTCTCAAATGAGCCCATATATAAATTAGCATAGGAAGGGGAAAATTTAGACCCCATTGCTACGCCAATAGCCTGTTTATACCATTCCCCTTTGTGTAGGAAAACATTGTTTTCCAGAACCACCCGTGTAAGGTCAAGTATCATCTGCGTGTGTTCATACAAACTAGCATCTCTATGAGACAGACATTCTGCCAGTGTCTCCAATCCTTTCTCCAATGGTATACAGGTATACAATGAGCACACATCCATTGTAACAAATGTTAGATTGTCTGCCCATTCGATATCTTCCAGTTTGCTGAGAATGTCCCCTGTATCCCTGATATATGAAGGGAGATTATGTACGAGAGGTTGTAAAAATACATCTATGTATTCAGATATATGTTCCGTTGGGGAACCTATTCCTGAAATTATGGGTCGACCCTGAGGAAAAATTCCTGGCTTATGTATTTTTGGCAGGGTATAGATACAGGGGGCCCTAGGTGTGGCATTATAGAGATATCTAAATTCCAATTCCGTAATAAGGCCCTGCTCTTTCCATCCCTGCAGTTTTCCCAGTATAGTCACTGTGATATTTTTTAATGGATTGCCCACTAATTTGATGTATGATTGGTCGCTCATAAGCTGTTTGTCTATCTCATTTACATAGTCATTTACTCGCATCACCACCACATTACCACCCTTATCTGCCTCCTTCAACACCACTTCTTTGTTGTTTGATAGGTCTTTTAATGCTTGATTTTCCTCTCTGGTGAGATAGAACTGGAACAGGGGTGGAGAAAGGGTTTTGACATTGAGACGTACAGAAACACAGTGGATCGTCAAACTTAGGGCGGTGGAGATGGGAATTAATTTTGACAAAGAGATGCACGTGTTTCTGAAGTCGTAGTATCAACATCCGGATAATAATGACATTTTCACAGGATTTGATCTTATGATGTCAGATTCTAATAACATGTAATGTAGGAATGTTGATATATATGACAACACAATGTTGATTACATGTAAGAAGCTCAAATATTAAATGGTCTCAAAATTGTTAAGATTGTTAATCCCTAGTTTCTCTGATGAAAAAGAGACACATAAACTGAGACAAAGTCATGTTGTATATATGTGTCACGTTGAATAAGGTTTGAGGTTGACAAGATTGCCAACTCTAAGTTTCTTGGATAGAAGTGTAACACCACAACTGATACGTATTCATGTGGTATATGTGTGCCAAAATGTACTCCAGTTGCTTTTTCACTCATTTTTCATCTCTCTCTCCCCTTTCTGGATGAGGTCACTATATCTGTTCACTCTCTTCTCTTTTAAATGTCTTACTATACTGAATATATAATATGGAAACCATTACAGAGATTTGTATCTCGAGTTTCTTAACATGGAGTTCATAAATGACTTTCCTTTCTTGTCATATAATTTTTCATTTTGATAAAGGGAAACGGATGATCTTCCATCAATGGAGATTAAATCGAGTACTTCTTTACGAATACTCTAATGTGGTTTTTTTGTCTGTAGATGTATATATTTACAACAACTAAGGGTTTTATATACGGAATCCTGACATAAAATTTGTTGTCCAACATGGCGGCAGAATACGCCTAGACTGGTACTCTTTAGAACGGTTTATAACCACAGCTGTTAACCGCTTTTTTCGACCTAAATATTAGATCAGCAGACGAACACATAGGTCGTATAAATTAGAAATAATTGTGGTCTAATTAATACCGTCGCGTTCTCTGATGGTATGATGTAACAAATAATTAAGAAAACCCGATCCCAATATATTGGGACGAGGTAGAAATTTGGCATACAAAGGTTGGACCACGCTATTTTATTTTATTTAGTGTCCTGTCAGACATTTACACGATATACCTATGAGTAGAGACAAACATTGTGTAATTGAATCTGAGGAAGTACAAGATGGATGCCCTGTTCACAGACTGGTGGTTTACTCATTATGGCAGACCAGATATCCGTTTTTTTTAATCGTGTGCTCATTTCCGGCTTTCTGGGTTCCCTGCCGGTATGATCAACACATAAAATGGAGCGGTTAGTATTGGAAAGCTGCGTATATGGTGATACGTATAGAGAGGACATTCTCACGTGCGGTAAGTGACTTACTAACGCTGATGTATAAACTGTCGAGAAAGCTGATACGATGAGTTGTGTCTTTTATATGCAATGCCGTGGACTCAGACTTCTGTCTTTATGAGTCAAATAACGCGAGACCAGGCACATCAACATCTGAATTATTAACAAGTCCGCTTAAACTGAGATTGTGATACAAAATACCATCTCTTTGTTTAGGAAGTTGTACCGCCAACTATTTAAACTCTAAACTTTGATATGCCTTACAATACGGGGGATCTTTCAAATGACCAGTGCATATGTTATCCCTATTTCCTCCACGAGCACCCTAAGCTTAAACACTCTCTCTTCAGAGTGCCCAAGTTATATTAATTGACATAGGACACTACTTGTGTGTGGAGCACAAATAAATATTTTGACAAATCAATATAACGGATAAAATAACCACTTTTTTCTAATATGTCTGACTTTTTAAATCTTAGGCATATCAGAGCCCATCACCTACGTCGTTAAAAACGGAAATAAGCCTAAATGTGAGTACTCGATGTACGCTCTATTCAAATATGCAATCATTCTAAATAATAGTTCTTAAACAAACTTATCATTGGTATATATATATATACATATGTGATTTTAAAATTATTAACACTTTCAAATATAATCAGTTTTCTTAGGAACATACACGCTCATCACGGGAAAAAAATGAGTTTCAGGCCGTAATCTCAGTCTACTAAAAGAAAGAAAGGAAAATTAAGGTGGAATTGATATTGTTTGACAAATCCCAAATAAATTGTTATTTCAGATCACACCATGGATTATTGTCACTTGTATGACTATACTTATTTCCCTATTTTTTAGGCCAACTATTTGAGAAGATTATACATTATTGGAATATCTAGACTTGAGTTGAGAATACTTTATGATGACTCCGTGGTGCTTTTAGAAACAAGTGAGTTCACATTCACCAGGGGAAAAGTGATAAAAAAGAGAAACAAAGATAATGCACTAATTTTCCTTTTTGATAATAGATCGTGTATTATTATCATATTCTTATTTGAATCATAGAACGCTTATATCACTATGGTTCCCTGTAACGGAGGTTACTAAGACTTGGAAAGTGGTCTGGACTTAAGAATCTAATTAAAGAGGAGCTACAAAATATATAGACGAAGTGAGTGTTACCTATTTGACCATCATAGTAGGTCATACCCATGGCCAATCAAATGAGTAAAAACCATATCTATAACTTATATTTATTATATAGGTTATTCGCCAAACGGGCAGATTCAATCCCTATTATTCGAAAGAAGACTACGGACATAGACGCTGACTAAATTGCACAACAAACAGTGAGAAGGTTAGCCTCTTTTCGGTTTGAATTAAAGTTTTTTTGGTGACGGGTGTTTACACTTCCCTTTATCTAGTAAATTTGACAAAACAAGAAAAACTTTTTTCAATCTCTGCCCTGGTTTTTTTGTCACACAAAGGGTGTAACCAAATGTAATTGCACATGTAGTCCTCTTTACACACTTTTTCTCGAACTATGCACTTCTGGTCTTTCTTCTGCTACCTTCCTGCAAACAGGGACTGAATGTGTCTATTTGTGAAAAAGAAAGTTTAAATGAGATATATTTTATAAGGATATTTTAAATACAGTAAATTATTGTCTTTGCAGCCTTGAGGATGTCACATGACGTGACGAAACACGTGTCGGCTGTTGTTGCTTGAGGATCAAGAAGAGGAGGACATATTTATTTCATTTGTCCTGCATATTGTGTTTATCACCCTCTCTTGACTAGTTATTCACCAATGTAATTTGTGTCATTTTGTGTCTGTTTTGAACATCAATTTCTGATGGTGTTTCTAATATGTGTTAATTAAATCTATTTGACTCTTACAAACCAAAATTGTTATATGTGGCTGAATGTTCAGGAATTGTGCGTAAATTTAGTCCCCTATGGTAAAAATATAAGTAATTTAAACTGTTACATTTGAGTGCCGGGATATTGGATTATTCATTTTGAGGTACCTGGGGATTTTCTTTGATATCCCTGTGTATATGTACACCTAGGTAGTAGGGTGTTTTTTGTCCCGAGAGGCACCATCACTAAATGCACTAATGTTGATGACCAATACTTTGTCAATCCCTCAATGTATGACCTAATCTGAGTATACTGTTAAATGAGGTGCGCCTCAGTTGCATTACTGCCAGTGAAATAACATAAAGTGTGACCACGTTGCATTTTGCGGCGTTTCCTGTCGCAGGCACAAGGCCGACCCACACAAGTGAGGTACCGTTTTCATCGGGAGACTTAGGGTAATTCAGATTTGTAAATCAACTGTTATTACCTATTGAGTTTTCATGCATTTCTCCCTTCCCAATGAAAGACATAGTGTAAAAAAAACATCTTTTTGAAAAATGACCAATAATTCAAATGCTAGTTTGAGCATTCCCAATTTTGAAAATGTACAAATATACACTGTTTCTAAACTCTATAATTTGTAACCAATTCAGAAATACATAGGTGTCTTTCATACCGATTTTTCCATGTATACATTTTCCAAGAATAAGTGCTCTATACCCAGTAAATAATAAAATACCATTGAAAGTTGCTGCCCAGTTTTTGGCTCTGGGTTCGTCGAGTTCTTGGTGAAACTAGAGGTCCTATATATCCCCACAACCAGGAAGGTCACACGGATGTAACGGTGTATTGCTTTTAAAGAGCTGTCAAAATTACAAGAAAATATAGGTGAATACGTTGAGACAAAAGGCTGTTTTTTTCAACTAATTTTCAATTATTCCAATGTTTAAATGTTAGTTTCTATAAAGAAACCTTCATGGATTTAGGCAAATGACCCCTTTCTGAATTCAGAATTGTGTCTACTTTTCGAAAATGTATAGCTTCCCAGGATCCATTATTGCTTTCAAACTCATTTCTACCATTAACTGGAAGGAGGTTGAAAGCTCTAAAAATAGCAAAAATAGGCTATGTCCCAGAAAAATGCCAAAACTGTGTGAAAAATGTTGGTTCTCTGACAAAAGACTGTCATTCCCTAAAAGCTGAGAAAATAGAGATTTCAGCCCCACAAACCCTGTTTTGATAACATTTGCAGGGAAAAACCCAGAGGCTTTCATTAGCAGCCCGTTTTTCCCATTTTTCTGAAAAAAACTAAAATTTTACTTTATTTTGCCTAATTTCTGGGACCCCTCCTAGGGAATCCACAAACCCTGGGCACCTTTAGAATTCACATGATGTTGGTAGAAAAGGACGCAAATTTGGCGTGGATACCTTATGTGGTCAAAAAGTTACAGGGGCCTAAGCGCGCACTACCCCAAATCGCCACAAAAAGGCTTAGCACAGGAGGGGAAAAGGCCTAGCAGCGAAGGGGTTAACACCGATTCAAGAAGAATTTTCTCAACCTCCTTGACTTTCCTTATGTTGACATTATATTAATGTGATTGTTTTAGACTCATTGTTGCAATCATGTACATGAACTGTAATTTTACTTTATTTACACTAATCCAATTTGTATGTCTCTAACACTTTCTTTTTTCAACATATGCTAATCTGACTTTTATACTTAATATCTGTCTCTAAGATTTATTTGGACTCATATGCTATTAATTGCTTTAATGTATTGTGTATTAATACTTTACGTTTTTTCAATAAACTTATTTGGAACTTAAAAATAAGAAAAATACTATATTTAACAGAAAGACTAAGGGTAAGAGTAATTGATAATAAAGGTAAAACTTTAAACATAATTATTGGAAAATCAGTGAAAAAATTATATACATTAGTACTTATGAAGTTTCTCCAGTGCTTAAAAAGTTAAAGTCAGACGTCACAAATAATATAAAACGCTCATAAGTCAACACTGCTGTATAATCAAGTGTATTTTTTCAGATTTCATTGTGCCAGTCGTCTTCTGATATTAGTTGTGTCTTCAATAGTTTAAGTGGTCAATGCTGAATGCTACTTATTTTTTGTTTTTGACCTTGCACGTATCCTTCTGGTCCTAGTTTGCCATGATGCCATCTTACTGCCATTTTCCTCACTGCCATGATCTTTCCATTATTGAAAGATGGAAGTTGACGATTACACTGTCAGCTGGTCCTCACGCACACATCCGTTCTCACTGCTGCACTGACCCAAGTTGCTAGAAGATGGACATTGACACTTAAAACTCACCCATTCTCACAAGGCGAGTACAACCTGGTAAGAAATGGTGATGCTTACCTGTTTTAGGTACGTCATGGCCTGTCTTCACCTAATCAACATTTTGCATCTTGCCTTCTTCCACTATCAATGTGTTCCTCATTGCAATATCTTGCAGCCTCTAATTAATATTTTCACATCTATTTCATAAGTAACTGAGGGGCATATTTATAAACCCCTATCGCCACCACAGCATCACTTTTTTGGATGCTGTGGTGGCGATACGGGCTCTGCCTTATTTACAAGGCAGTGTTAAGCCATTTAAGGTGGCTTAATGCTGCCTTGTAAATAAGGCACCCTTTCACGCTATACTCAGCGTGAAAGGGGATGGCAATGGGTGTTGCGGTGGGTGTTCCACTGCAACACTCGTTGATTTTTATGCTGACCCATATTTTCAAGGGTGGTGTAAATATGGGGCAGCACCAAAATGAAGGCCAGGGAATACCTGGTCTTACCCGGGTGAAACAAGGAGAACGGTTTAATATCTCCTCATTTTTGCTGTTTCCACATGTGCTGCATTGTGCAGCACACATTGAAACAGCAAAATGCCATTGAATGTTTATGTGCAGGAAGGTGTTCCTTTTGCACATAAGACATTTTGCAACTTTTATGTGTGCTACACATAAACAATCTTCCCCTTGCAATACAGACACCCTTGCACTATGGTTCAAGGGTGCCTGCATTGGCGCTAGGCAGCTAAATTTAGCACCAGCGCAAGGAGAAACAAAGGGCTGCACCATATTTTAGTAAATATGGTGTAGCTCTGCATTTTAGAAGTGGTGCAGTGCAGCATTAAGCCAAGGAGATTAACGCCGCACTCGGTCCCTTTCATTATATATATGTCCCTGAGTGTGTCCCCACATGTGACACTGCACCCTCTGACACCTATAACTTTACCTAAATTTTAATATCCTTCGTTTTAGTCACCTTTGGCGTCATTGAAGAGCTTATAAGTGAGCAATGTCTGTGCTCATTGATGTAGTAATAATCTAAATACCGAAGCCCTGTCTAATAAAACAGGGCTTCCTTTATTGATCCGGTTACACTGATTCATTTACTCCACTCTTTAGGCAGTAAGGCCCTTATTTACTAATTTTTGGTGTAGGGAAGCGCTGCAAGCCTTCTTGCTGCGCTGCTCTACGTCAAAAGAAAAGGCCAGGAATGTGCTGTATCTATGAGATACGGTGCATTCCTGTGCTGTTCTACTGCGCTGGTGAACAAATGGCTGCAGAGCACCAACACAGGCACAATTGCACCATGGTGCAAGAGAGCCTGCATTAAAATCAGGTTGTTTTTGTGGGGGAAGGGACACCTTCCTTTACAAATACAACCCTGATGCCACCCCAGGGAAGACGTAAGCTTTTGCCAAATTCCCAGGTTTATAGCATGTTGTAAATCTGAGGGTGTGCCAAATGCCATTGGTGTTACATCGGAAAACCCACCGTAACACCCACAGCACACCTCCCAATCGCAGTGTGAGGCAATGCATTGACTTGCTGCGCAAGAGGCTCAGAAATGAGCTCCCCAGTTTCTTATAGCAATTTCTGGGTCCTTCAAAAACTTTCATGAAATGTTTTTAATTAATCCGTTATTTTATTTACCGCCCCTGCAGCATTCCTAAAGCCTTCAAGCCTGATGATGACTTTTAAATGACTCAAATAGTGCTCAATTATTGCCAGCAAACAAGTGTGCAATTTACCTATAGGTCTTGAATTTTATTATTTTTGAGGATCTCAAGCATCCATTTGCTGACTGTCTCTTCAGTGGCTTTGTCAGTTGCTCCTACTTTTTACATAGATACTTATTTCACTGAGTGATTACATATGAGCACTGCACTTTAATTGTTGTATACCTGCATTTGGTAAAACAGTTGTGCTTTATTGTGAATTCTGTTTTAGTATTCTTATATTGTGGGGCTAACACTTATTGATTTAGTCTATGACCATTAAATGTTTCATTTCAATAAATGAAGAGTGTAAGATATTGGATTCATATTTCGATGATGACTACTCACCTCAGGGAGTAATAACAACCCTTTTCAGGGTGAACCCTCAAAGTCACTAAAGTACTTTGAGCTCAAGCCCCGGTAGCGAAGCCACAGAGCAGGCAGGCTTAACTTAGGGCAATGTGTAATGCATTTATGCAGAATCAAAACAGTAATAACGTTGAAATGCAAAACAATAAAACTACCCAAAACTGATTTTTGAAAATAGAGTACAATGTAATAAGCAAAATGACATCAAATTCCCAAAAATTCAATAAGTGGAACCGGAGATATGAATTTGTAAAGTTTGAAACAAGAATATCACCAAGAAACAAAAAACGGCAATGATAGTCAATCGACAGGGTAGGCTGAAATATAGATGCAATTTGACGCTAAAGGCTATGAAACACAGAACAAAGATAGCAACCAGGATTGTATTGGGCAAGGATTTTACCTCCTGAATTAAGTCCTTTAAGTCCTAAGCCACCATATTAGTAGACTTCTAAAACCCACCAGGACATTTTGAGGGTCACAGGATTTCAGGCAGATCTTCCACTGGTCCAGCAGTGTTCTGAAGTGGGTGCCCGGAGATGCCACATTTATTCCTGGCACAATCTAGTGGGTGGCAAAGACTCCTGGGCATGCACTAACCAATGTGGTAAAAGTTCCCATGGCCAACCCTACCCACTTTGGGCATTTTCAAGATGGCAAAAACTTTGGACACACTCAACTTGGGCACTGAGGGCTTCGTTTGTGTGTGTGAAGTGTACTACGGTAATCCTGCAGTTAGAGGCAGCCAATACATCCACAATAAAGACAGACACAGAAGTCAGGTTTTTTAGCAACCAGTGAATGGATATCCAAGAATTGTTTTGGCATGCAACATCAAGCCTCAACCCTCCGCAGTATTACATTTAAAACCTAGAGACAGACGACGGGTAGGTCAAAGCAGGGTACATCAACAACCATATTGTAGATTTGCAAGAATTGTCTTTCCATCCTGTTGTCTGCCTTTCAAGTATGCCCTAAAGGGTTATATGTAACCCCAGCAGACCTCACAAGCAGGATTTGACGCTGAAGCAGGATTTGATGCTGAAGCAGGATTTTACACTGAGATGTCAAAAAGGATACTCACAGCCCCCACCCAGCATATTCAATGAGGTTCCGAGGCGTCAACTCTGTCCATTCAGGTCTCTCTATTGTTTGCTCCTGAGAAGCATTTCACATGCTTTTCACACCTATTCAGATGCTAAGCCTGGCTGGGAGATGTTTACGGGAAAATACAAATTAGCCTCCTGGAACTTTTAGGCAGGGAAAAGGTAACTTTGTAAAAAGTTATTTTTCTTTAATATTTATTACAAATCTGACTTCAGCATTAAAATGCATTTTTTATAACATTTAAAAATAGTTTTTTACATTAGTTTCTAGCTAGTCCAATATAGCATGAGAAATTTTAATCTGTACTCTAGTTTTCCACATAGGACAGCTATTCCTGCCACAGTGAAAAATAGCTCTAGGACGCTAGGCAATATAAGAACATGTTAACATTAAGTTTCTACACGCCGTACTTTTAAATGTCATGAACCCTGCCTTATGAACAAAAAGGCCAACTTGGGGTGAATAATTCAGAGGGGGTTTGACCTGTCAAAAGCGTTCATTGTGACGGGGTGAATTGCAGTGGATGGCACAAATGGTACTCCAGTCCGCTAGTGACATTTAAGTTGCAGATAATCAGTAAATTTTGTGCCATATAGAATGAACTTATATGTTAGACCACTATTTCTCAAATTGTTGGTCATGACCCACTGGTGGGTCACAATCCTTTTTTTGATGGGTCACCAACGTCCAGGCACGTCCAGGCAGTACATAGAGATGCCTTAAAATTCTCTATTTATTTGTTCACATTTTCTGTGCTTCAAAACAGAGATCAGATGCCAGTCTATGACTTCTTCTACCTATTTTGTTAAATCGAGATTGATGTTTATAAAGTCCTCTCACTTTGCAGTCAGAGAAAGAAAAAAAAAAGAACTATGTGACAGTCCTGCTCGGGTACATGAAGTGTAAAGGAAAGCTAGAGGATGTAATTTTTCCTAACTCACAACAAAATGTAAATACCTTTAAATTAACTGTACACATTCAGCAGCTAAGAAAGCAAAATTAAGCACATTCTTTTGTAATTCTGAAGTGTGATGGAAACAAGATCAGAACAAATCATGACACTTTACTTGGGGATGTCCAATTAATAAAAGTTCACTGAAACCAGATAATCACAAATTATCATTCGTGTGCCATATAGTTTTATCTATAAAATGTTATGTCTGTGCAAATAAGGTGACCATTTCAATTAACGATGTGCTGTCTGCAAACAACAAAGTGCTTTCATAAGATGCTTTATTACTTTAAAAAATCACCTCATTCATATCCACTAAGCTAGGTGATCGTGAAAGTTTTTCGTACTAAAAACTGGGTTGTGGTTTGTGAACCACAGTTTTTGATAAATAAAACAATTAAGAGTATACAAATTTCATCATGTTAAAAGTAGGAGTACAGACTCTTTATCGATAGTTAGCAGGGATAAAGTGCAAAAAGTTATGCAGCCAGCAAAAACCGTCAAGGTAAAAATTCTGGGTACACCACGCAAAGGGTGGGCATTCCTACATTGCATGTTTTGAATGCATCACTCATGAACTACTGTATCAACATACATATAGTTTGAAAATGGGTGAACTGCTTTTTCTTTGGTTGCAGAATGTGATTCACAATTGGTACATGTGGCCAGTGCTAGGGCTGCTGCACTTGTATTTTTGGTTAGCTGAAAGAGGAAATAACAGGGAGAAAAATTGATTTTTCTCCTCCTTATGTCATCCTCTGGGAGGCGTAGCAATTTCACGCAATCCCAGGCTTGCAAACCTTTGTAAATCTGGGACTGGTTGAAAACCGTGGGTGGATGCATGAAAACGCCCAAGCTCAACCCATAGAACGCCTCCCAGAATGAAATGTAGCCCAATGCAGTTCTAGACGCTGTTTAGCGTTACATTTGCTTTACAAAATCATGCAAGGCAACGCAAATCGTCCCCTGAGTGGCTTTGTAAATTTCTACTATCATTTTGCGTCATGGATGTAATCATGACGCAAAATGTCCATAAATCTGGCGCTCAATGTCTACTTCATAATGTCAAACTTGTTTTGACTTTGATTAACTACAAGTCATAGGGTGTTTAATTACTCTCACACTCATAAATTCCTGAATGTCAGTTATATATTTAATTAAATTGATTTAGATTCTTTACTTTGCCATCATTTCCCCTCTCTAGGATGACTGCAAATATGAACAATGAATTCACATTTCTGACTCCAATTGCCAATCACTAGGTAGAAAACACTAACCAAGTTTATATTTTTAATATTTTAATTAAATAATAATGTTTCCATGACATATTTCGTTGTGCTTTCTCTCATTTTCGCATATTGTATTTGTTAAGTTTCTGTGTTGTTTTGTATTGTGTGTTATAATATTGACGTGGTATTCACTTAAAAAAAGAAATGTATGTTATGTAAATAATAAAATTGTATTTACATTGAAAACAATTCTGATCAATGTTAACATTATATAAAACATGTTTGTGTGCTACATTTGGTGCACTAAGGCAGCAACAAGTTAGAATTTATGAAGTGACAAAACATGTGGTGGCAAACCAGCATCTTAGAATAAGTTTAACAGTTTATGGATTCTCACTAATGAGCTAAAATTCAGAAAGTTGAGATCAAATAAAAAAATACTATTCTAAAATTCGACAGTGCCTTGTCTTGTCGCATACTTTTAAATTAAGGCACCTACAGGGCAGGGGTGGAACTAAAAGTGGTCACCTGTGCTGTCGTTTTATTGAAATACCTTTTCAATCTTCCATCTTCATCTTGTAAGGCGCTCTAAGGTCCACTAGAACAATGCATGTGCTCCACAAACAATACAAAATAAAAGATATTGGCAGAATGAAATAATGTTGGAAATGCCCTATAATGGTCTTCAGAAGAAATATGCTAAAGTTGGTAATAATGTATTATATTCTTAATTATTATCACCTGCTTAGAAATAAAACTCAGTTTGACTTTCCACTGAGTAGAGCGTCAGTTCTCCATCAAGGCTGGTTGGGGCATTAAGCACTCAGTCGTGGAAAGGTGTGCAATTAAGAACAGAGCTGGGACTGAGACGGGCTACCTTCTGTGGCATTCTGCGATCACAGTTCTCGTGTTTTGTGAATGCCATTAAATACCAGGTAATTTCAGAGTTGATAAGAAGCAGCGTTTCACTCTTTTATAAACATTTCCACAAACAATGCCCCTTGCAGGAGGGGAGTCATTACAGCCGTAAAGTGGCAGCCAGGCGCAGCAGTGAATGGCTCAGCCCATCACACGTCCATTTCAAGAGGGTGCGGCTGGGACGCTGTTTAATAATCCCACAGACTGCAGCCTGGCTGAGCTATAATGTGCTTAATTATTACCGGCTTTTGCTTTTTTTTTTAAAGGCTATTACTCATCGGCCTGCACTCCACCTGAAAGCAGACCTGGAAGACTGATGTGGGGGGTTTATTCTGCTCTCTCACCTCCCCCTACACTCGCCCCCTCCCTCCCCCCCAAGTAGGCAAATTATCCATCAAAGTTTCTTCAGTGCTGATAAAGAGAAGATGAAGATGGGGTAAAAGAAAACAGCCTCTTTGAATGTATTAGTGTAATATGTATAGAAATGAAATGTAATTACGATCTGTGTGAAAACGTTGCTTATGTTTTTATGCATATATGCGAGGAAGGTTTTAATTGCACCAATAAACAAATATTCTTCCCAAACGGGTTATTCAAAAAATGAATACATTTTTACATAATTGCAAATCAATCCACACTACAATTTTTACAGTAGGTGCAACATTAGTGTAAGTCGGGGGAAAACATAAAGCCAATTCCATACTAAACTTAGATGGAAAGTATCGTTATAGCCCGCTTCCAAGGGTTATAAAGGGCCTATAAAGGTTTTTAATGGCCCTGGACCAGAATTATAAGCTTGAGCCTCAGGATAGGCTTATAAAAGGCGGAGATGGAATTCCACAATAGGTGCAGCCAAAGATAGAAGGGCTAAAATGCTGCTAGAACCTTCCACTGACTGATGTAGAATGTTCTAAATTAAAAAGGGAGAAAATAGACAAACAATGGGATGTTGAAGCAGAATGTCCCCAACAGCAATAATGGACCCTGCATTACTTTATTGTCCTCAACAGAGAACTCAGCACTCCTTTATTATAGTTGTGGATTAAAACAATATATAAAAAAAAACAATGACAAAATTGTACTGAGCATACGCTCTTCCTTGCTTGAATCTAATGTACTTAATTACAGACAAATTAGCCCTTAATGAAGGAAAAGGTAAAATGATACACCACAGTCATCCATAACACATGTTTAAGGCAGGTGATACAGTGATAATTTGAAGAAAATGATAGAATAAAGGCGTTGTAGATAGCAGTGCTTCTATGGGCCTGTCATTCTTTAGGACATTGGCACCGGCTCCCTTTGCTCTGCATGTCTGACTGGAGACCATCCATAAAACCCAACATTACACGCCCACCACACTGATGCCACAAAAATGAAAACGGTTGGAGGTCTTGAAATGATGCAGCCATTTGATCCCTGAAGACATCACAGTGTTGACACCTTGTCCCATCCTGAGCCCCCAACAGCATCTTATTTGCTAATAGAAGGCTCTTGAGGGCTAGTAGAAGATTAAGGAGTAGTATCTACAGGAAATAAATTACGTTCTTAGATCAATGCTTACTTTCTGTTCCTGCTGCGGACTTCATGACCCCTGAACTAAGGTGAAAGGATGCTCAGTGCCAATGTTACGTCAAGGGTAGAAACTGCTATGCTTGGCTACTCCTACCTGAGATCTATGGGTGCCCATATTGAAGATGGAAGTAAACGTGCACTCCTGTCCAAATGCATGACAAAGTTTATGGTGCTAATATCATTCCATTTTCAATGGGCTGTGCTTGAATGACTGGGAAATTCATTTAACTTGAAATGTGTTATTTCCTTTGAACTAAATAATAACTGACTGCTGCAAGTAATCTCCGAAAAGTTAGCATGCTGCATCCTAATTCATCGTGTGTAATTCATGAATTGTCTACAACATTATGGCCAATACATCATAGTAATAAATACATTGTAGGCCAATACATTGCCAAAGTAGGCAGGTGAATTATATTTGGGTGAGGAACATTTTAAGAATGAAATATAATTGACAACAAAAAAATATTCTACTTGTGTTTATATTCTTCCGTACAGTTCCACATTTGATATTTATGACCACTACTCCTTGGTCCTTGCCACTCACCCTTCCTGCTGCTTTGCCGCCGTGAGGGAAACGACTCCCTGAGATTCCTGATCCTTGCTGACTACGCTGCCATGTCGCCGCGAGGGAGGCAGCAGGTGGGAACTACAGTTCCCAAAAGGCCCTGCTCGGCGCGTGGGAAAGACGTCATCGGAGGGCGCCAGAGACCCTCTTAGCCAGCTTGGCCCTCCCGCATCGCTGGACGTGCGCGAGCAGACCCGTCCGTGCCTGTCAGTGGCAGGAAAAGGCAGGGCAGGGCCAGATCCCTTTCTTCTGCTGTCCAGTCTAGGCCATCTTGGGATCCTACAATTGGACAAGTTACTGTGTTCGTGACACTGCCCGCTCCGGCCGAAATGTTGTAGAGAACTCCTAATTTCCATGGAAAATGGGGGTAAGCAATCTCCAACTATTATTCCTTTAGTTACATGCATGAATAGGTATGCCACGTTGTCAAACCTTTCAGGTGAGAATGGTACACAGTTCGTGGATATACCAGTGGTCAACAGATCCGAGCAGGGTGTAAATCAGGAAAAGAGTCATATGGTAGACCCATTAGATGTTATTAGCATAGTTCAATCACTCCAGGTAGAATTAAGTGCACTGAAGGTTATGGTGGAGAAATTAACATCTACGGTCAAGTGTTTGACATCAGAAAAGTCTCCTAGTACTTATTACACAGCATGTAGTGCCAATATCCTATGTAAGTAGCCACTAGCCCGGGAAAAACCATCACCCATCTTAGACAATGAGATATGCAGCAAAGCGATCCCTTTATCTAGTGACGTGGTTAAGCAGATTCCCCCACGTACAGTGTTTCCTACCAAAAGCAACAATCCAACCCCTAAAATGCATCTAGCAAGCAGCTACAGCAGTGTAGGAGGCCACACGTAGGCATACCATCAACAAGACAGGATGCCGGTCATGAAGAGAGGGGAGGTGGGGTAATCAACATGTCAGGTAAAACTAATAGAATCTTCATGGTGAATGTCCCAAAGTTGGGGATGATAAGAAAGAAAGTGCTGACTCCTTGACCTAGGCTATACATTGGATAAAGTATGGGAGGGGCTGCAGTTCTGTTATAAGGGATGACATTGAGAAAGAACGTAGGCTTAAATCCCCTACTAATGCCCTGGACTGTATTGAGCTAATGTTTCAGAATGCAGTACTAGCTGAAAATCTTCCGGCTTTAGAATGTGGAACCTGTGCCCCTGCCAATTAACCCATTCAGTTTAGGAAGTCACTGCCTTCTAGTAAATTTAACTACCATTGTGAGTTTTTGTCAACCAGATTAAGTAACTCAACACTTGAATGTAATGACTGACTGACTGGTGAGCTAATACTCTACACTGGGAGTAACAAAGACCTGTTAAAAACGGGGGATCTAACAAAATCCCAGTCTTGTGGAGCCATCAAAGGTTCAATTGAGCAGGTCCAACAATCTATTGTGCAGTCACCTGAACCTGTGGGCTCCATAGGGTCGTGTACCTCTCCCACATGGAATCATATAGACATTTACTTAGCACCCAGAACCCCGAAAGAGACACCCTGTTATTGTGGAATATTTCAGGGATTGGCCCTAAACTATCATCTCCAGATTGGCTTGCTTTTATAGACACTTTTGATGTGTGCTGTTTCAAAGAAAATTGGTCACTAACCCCGCTACACAGGGTAGGATTCCTATGTACCGGCAGTGAAAGGGGCAAAAGGTCGACCCTCTGGTGGTCTGACTATTTGGGTCCGGCAATCTCTAGGTATCAATATCAAGGAAATTCCATCTAATAACAATGGTATTCTAGCTTTAAGTTTAAACCTGGGGCTGCTAGGTATTATTGATATCTATAATATTTATGTGAGGGGAACAAGAGGGGGTAGATCCCAAGTTTTAGCGGCTTTAGACGAACTACTCGATTCCCACTCTCAAGCAAGAAATACAATAATAGCCGGTTTGAGCCACTAGCTAGTGAGGATGGACTCCTCACTGAAGAGGAAGACGCCCAGTGGGGAATCCAAAAGTTGGAGCTTGCTCCCATAAAGAAATGGACAGAGCTGGTTATACAGTTAAACTCCATTTGTCTTGAGCAGGGGCTTAGGGCATTAAATGGAAGAACCACCAGTGATATGCTGGGGGCAAACACATTTAACAATGGAATCAATAAAAGTAGAATTGACTATATATTGGTAAGTCTGAAATTCTGGTATACTGTTGAGGACATGGAATTACGGGCTCGATTGGAGAGTGATCACAATCCTTTATGTGTAGTTTTTAGCCGGTGGCTGCCGGAGGGCCCGCCTAGTAATGGAGCAGAACTACACACTAGGGATGTAGTCCCTACTAATGACACGAGACGACTCAAGTGGTCACGTTAAGCTGAAAATTCGGGGTCCTTAGAAAATATTGTAAAGGATCTTGATCATGCCCTATTAATGCTGGATACTTTATGTTCAAGCAGTACTGGCTTAGACATTATCACTCAGACTCACAATAGCTTTTTCTCACATAAGGGAACCTCTTTTGTTAAACCCTATAAGCCCAAGAAGGAAACATATAATAAATCGTGCCGCTGGTACAATAAAGATTGTCGGCGGACATGAACTCTTCTCGGGGAGGCAATCAAAAGAGGGGAACCAGTCAAAATACGAGCAGCCAGGTAGGTATATAAACATTCCATGGCTAAAGAGAAACGCTCATGGGATGAAAAGAGATGGCTTGACCTTAAAGAGGCTAGCAATAAAAAGGACAGCAAACTATTTTGGAAGATCATAAAATGGGATAGAGAGGGCACCCCTGAATCTCCTCACAATTTCGTGTCACAGGAACAATGGGTCAAGCATTTTGAACCGCAATATGCATGCAGCCCACTAGTGCCAACTGAGGGCGGGATAAGCCATGTCTATTATGTTGTTGAGGCTTTTAGTAGCAAAGATGTAGCGATAGCTGTCAGTGCAGTGGTTGTAGGGTGAGCACCTGGGCAAGGTGGTATTCCTGCTGATGTTTTCCTCTATGATAAATCTAGATGGGCAAAGTGCATCAAATTATTGGTAAAAGCAATTGCGCGAGGAGCCCCAATACCAGACTCCTGGAAGGGAGGCGAAATTATCCCTGTGTATAAAAAGGGTGAAAATCATTGCCGGGAAAAGTACTGGGGAGACTAGTCTTGAACAAAATCCAGGGTTGGGCTGATGAGAGTAACATACTGTCCCCCTTGCAAGCCGGCTTCCGCGCATGCTCAAGTACCGTTAATTAGGTGTTCCGGTTTGTTTTACTGTACTGGAAGGTGGTGACCCTGGGCAAAGGCAGCATGTATGCTGCCTTTGTGGATTTGAAATCGGCCTTCGGCCTTGTCCCCTGCTCTAAAATCTGGGCAGTGCTATATGAGCAAGGGCTGCATATTGAACTCCTGACACTCCTTACGCTAAGATACGTTGGGGGTCCCAGGGGCAGGTGACTGATTCATTCCCTGTAGAGCGTGGGGTTCGACAGGGATGCGTGATGACTCCTACTCTGTTTACATTATTTGTAAATGGGATAGTAGATTGCATGTCAAGGGTGAATACAGAGGCCCCGATTTTAGCAGGGATTAAAATCTAGATTTTAATGTTCGCAGACGACACGTTAATAATTTCAAAAACCCCAAGTGGGCTACAACGAGCATTGATTATATTTGAGGAATTCTGTTTAGCTCTTGGCCTCGAAGTTAAAGTGTCGAAAACTAAACTTATCACTTTTAACCAACACAGAGCTTTTAAGGGTGGCATTTTAATGTATAATCGTCATTTGTAACAAGTTAGGGAGTTCACCTATCTGGGGGTGAACTTACAGTGTGACCTAAAGTGGAATCACCAAATTGACATGGCAGCATTGAAACATCGTCAATTATCAGGGGTCCTACGCCTTGAGCACAACAGGTCCCTTACGAAACCTATCAGTCCGGTATTACAAGTATACAACGCAAAAGTCGTAAGTTCTGCTCTGTACGGAGTTGAACTATGGGGGCTAGAGAATCTACTTAAACTTAGTGTGTCAGAAAACACATTTTTGCGGGGAATTACCCATCTCCCACAAAGTTACCCATTGTGTCCAGTGTTCTATGACCTCGGGAGAAAACCACTGTCAGATATTGCTAAGCTACGTATCGTGTTGTATTGGCGTAGATTGTGGATAACACCAGAACTCCAACCTTATGCTGAGGGTTTTATGGATATCATTAAAATTGACACCTTCCATAAAATCGGTTGGCTACGTGGTGTCAAAGACATCCTAGCCAAAATTGGTATGTCTAGGCTTTGGGATGATCCCACTACTGCTTGTTTTCCAACTAAGAAGGACTTAAAAGAAAAGTATTGGGAGGTGATCACTGAACAAACCCTAAGAGCCAGTGATTAATCCTCATTAGTAGGGACTTTTCTGGATTTTAAATCTGCTCCGGGTCTTGAATTATATAGGGATACTGTTTCGAAACCACTAGACAGAAAGCTATGCTTCCAGCTGAGAGCTGGGACGTTCCCCCTAAGGTCATTTATTTGAAGGTGGAATAAATCATCTGATAATAGGTGTCCATGCTGTCTTGTATGCATCGAATCAGTTGCGCACATGTTATTTGTTTGCCCAGCATATGTCACCCCGCGAAGGGTGTGGTTAAGGCCCATATGCAAACTTTTAGGGACAAGAAGTAGCCTGGCAGCTGAAAGAATTTTGTGTACTGACACCACATCCCCAATTTACATAGTTGCCAAATATCTAGGGTGGATGTGGATTATCAGATCAAAACTTACTTTTGTTCAATCACGTGTTTGCTAGTGATTTTCAATATCTGTCTGGTTAAACTGTATTTTGCACTAATGTCCATCTCTCATAACAGTGTTCCCTAACAGTATGATCTCCCTTTTATAGTATTGTATGTCTTTTTAGTCATAGTTTTCCATGAAATGTAACGCTTTGTGCTATGATATTTTTATCTGGCGTGGGAGAGATTGTCTCTAGAATATTATGAATTATTTGCCAATTAACTAAATCTGTGTAATTATCCTGCGTTCAAACAAGCCTATTTTTATATATTCTGTGTTTGATATTTGTATTTTTAAATAGTATATATGTTTTTATGTGTTTTTATGACTTTTGGTCGAATAAAGCTTGTTTGATTGATTGATTTCTGAGCACTGCACAATCAATATAGTTTGCAATCTAGCATCCTATATTGAGGATTCAAGGCCCACAAATAAGTATATAAGGACTACATGTATCATTATTTCAAATAGCAATTACCTAATTGTGATTCTCTGAAAAGCACAATTAAGTAATCGCTATTTTAATGTATGAAACTCTATGAGTTTTATGTAGTGCTCCCTAATGGGTAACAAATTGACCTACTTCATTAATATTAATGAGGTGGGTCACAATTTGCGAACCATTAGGAATCACTAAAATCACAGGAATGGTGGCCTGCTGGAGTCAACATGTGATTGCTTTCAAATAAAGCAACAATTTTTTTAATGCAGCCCGTTTTCCTTAAAGGAAAAAGGGTTGTGTTTAAAAAAGAAAAATTAAAGGTTTTCTTTTCATTTTTTCAAGATCAGGCAGTGGTCAGGACAGGTGCCTGTTCTTAAATTCATTTTTACGAACATTCACAGAGGGGTCCCTTGGGGACCCCTTCCCATTTGCGAATAGGTTACCACTTACTTGAAGTGGTAAAATTTGAATGTTTTGTGACCGCATTTTGGTGGTAAAACATTCTTACATATTGATGCGATTCCGTATTAGGAAGGGATTCCCTAAACACGCCCCTTCCT
This sequence comes from Lissotriton helveticus, assembly GCF_964261635.1. Lineage (NCBI taxonomy): Eukaryota > Metazoa > Chordata > Amphibia > Caudata > Salamandridae > Lissotriton > Lissotriton helveticus. The sequence continues at coordinate 448,164,043 of NC_136065.1, forward strand.
AATACTGAATCGGTATGTATTCGCAATTCCAAATTGCTATTCGGTAACATGTTACCGAATCGCAAATTGGAATTCATATATACAAAAATGCATTTTACTGGTCGCAAACAGATGGACTCTGCTTATTGGGCCGTTTGCAACCAGTAAAATGAATGATACATGTGGCCCTAAATCCTTAAATACATTAGTATTTCATTTACAATTTTTGGTACATTTTTTATGTTTTTTAACCCTGATTCAATATCAATTCAATTCAAAGTCATTATTCAGTTTCTATACACCTTAAACCATAAAAGAACAGCAGTAAAAAACATAAGTTTAAACAGCTAATATTAGTATACATGTCAATCAAATAATACCATCACACAATTAATCATGTTTCCAAATAATAAGCTAAACATTTCCTTTCACAAGTGACCTGGATGAAGTAGGACACCACTGCATTACATACCAAAATATTAAGTTTACACTATAAAAAAGGCAAGTCTATAATTGTTAAATTTAATGTTTACAATTAACAGTATAATTTATTTTTCTTTTGGTTAGTATAGAATTTGGAAAAAAGTGCAGTGTTGACTGAATAGACTGCCATTCAACATAAACATGGTGGCCAATCCATACACCAATATACCATTCTAGGTAATGCACCATACGATGTATGATCCCTAGACGAAAGCATGTGAGGACATACCTAGGATGTTTATTTGTAATAGTGTAAAGGTAGGATTGGGATTTGCTCATAGGTGGCTAAATAGGTTTTGACCAGCATTTTGCCTGCATCTGGCAAGGCTCTATTGTGCTCTCTAATGCCAATGTACAGAGCTTTTAATTCATTTTTAAAAAATAAACAATGGACTCTGGAGAGTCTAAGCAGTTGAAATCTGAGCCACTAATCTGACTTAAAGTATCCTTAATATTTGAGAGCTAAGGAATTTTGAAGCCATGTTCTAGAGCAAGACAGTCCTTAAGAAACCAACTGTCTGTTTTAGTTCAGATTGCATGACAAAAAAGCACCAGTTTTAAATGTAAGGAATCCTCAATAAATCAACTCTATGATTGGTTGTGGCACTGCAAGTAATCGCCTTATAAAACTATTCTCCTGTTTTATCAAGATATTGGTATTACCAAAGCCGGACAGACCAGCCTCACACATTGCTGTTGAGAGACATTTACTTCTATAGATAGTCAACATTTCTTAGTTAAGCTTTGTGCCTAGGTTGTTAGCAAACCTGAACATACCTTTGGTAGTTCTCAACAGATTGGACTGACTCACTCGTTTTTGATTGGTCCAGCTATCTCAAGAAGCGAAATGTATTCCCCGATAAGGCAAATTTGACACAAAAGTAATGCTCCCACCATAGATGTTGCGAGGGTGACACTTCACACTTCCCTTCCCACAGGCCATCGTATATGTTTTTTCAGGTAAACTTTAAGTCTCTATTCTCCATTTAGGAGGTAAAGGAGTTAAGAAGGCTTTGTATTCCAATTAAGGGATGTGATGATCATAGTAACAGCCGAGGCCGGTAGTGGGAGTACCGGCCGGGCGGTGACGTGGGGAGGGGGAGGGGCAGGGTGGGGGGTAGTAATGTATGGATATGGAGTTTAATAGGTAAGTAAACATATAAATAAATAAGATGAATTTCGCTGCGTGCACTGCATAACCAAATGCGATGCAGTGCGTGCAACGAAATTCGTTTTATTTATTTATATGTTTACTTACCTGTTAAACTCCGTAATCCATACATTACTACCCCCCACCCTGCTCCTCCCCCTCCCCACGTCACCGCACGGCCGGTACTCCCACTACCGGCCGCGGCTGCATAGTAATAACGATCATCTGCATGTAGTAGGATGGGAACGGATGAGAGCCAACTCCCAAGTGCATAAGTGCATAGTGCCTGGAATCCCCCTCTAACCCATTATTATAAATAGAAAAGGGGAGGGGTGTGAGCACGCAACCCTAACTAACCCCTCTGCTAATTCTAAAGAGCGTTGTGCACTCCCCACTAGGCCAAACACATACCAATGTAACTCAGTTTTTGCTTCTTTTTTATTGCAGCAGTTCAAGCACCCTGAACAAATTTAAACAAAGAAAATGTATTAGGATTTCATTTTGAACATTATGCAACCAAAACAAAATACAATGATGAAGTGGAGAAGGGACTTCTTAGGTGGAGCTTAAGACTCCTGGTATTATAGTACCTCCATTTAGTTTTTTATCTGCACTAACAGAATGTAGTCCTGTAATGCTTTATAAGTTCCTTTCCTCCAATTAAAAAGAGCCTTTTATTTCCAACAGCTTGCTGTAGACAATACCCCTAATAGGCCGAATAATGTCTTAGAAACTAATAATTCTTATGCATTTCAACACAATAGCACAATTGATTATCCTAAATTATCCTTACAATTTCGGTTTTAGAAATAGCAGATATAAGTTTGTTAACATTTTACTTAGTTTTGATTTGAATCAGATGTCTATGTCAATGCACTCTGTCCATCTACGTTGATATATTTAATATGTTGTGTAGTGTTTAGATGGTATATTGCCCCTTCCTTACATATGTTTGCTATACTTGTGAAACTTGCTTTTGAAATGAAAGTTTGTCCAGCTACAAAGTTTGTAATTTCAGTTTCTAATATTGGCCCATCAACTCTACATCATTGTAGCATGACTATGACATATTTCTCATACGTTTCTAGTAACAACAGACACCTAAGTTCCAAACTGCAGTTGGACAGATAATTTCTTGATGGACATTTTTGCTTACATTTTTAAGGGCCACAGATTTACAATCTGATAACGTTAAATAGAGAATAGATTTAAATTAATTTCAGGGGCAGATGTGAATTCACAATTTTCACAATTATGGTTCCATTTATAACTTAAACCAAATATCTCTTTGATATTCACCTACTCTTTGTCTAATAGTCATAACATTACATTAACAATTCCTGAGCATCCTGCTCTACATTTTGATAAAACACTAGTGATCCACTACACTCCTCTACCTTTTAGACCTTTCTGTTGTTGGTAACTTTCCTGCTTTCGCTCTATATGAACTACAGCATGAAATGGAAATATACTTTGTAAAATAATTCACTCATAAACATTTAAATCTTGAAGTGGTTGTGGAATGGCAACCAGTAGTAGGATCTTATGCACTGCTCTAGCCGGCATTTTTTCTATCAGCTAATTTATTGTAACATTACTTACATATAAGTTGTTGTGTGGAAAAGAGAAAGTCTTCCTCTACAAATAAGTACACAGTAAACTTTCTTCTGTTGTCTTTATTTTCTTCTTCAGTTTTTAAATACAAGTCAACAGTCTGTATTTCAATCTTGTAGAGAGTGTGTTCATAACACAATAAAACACACTTTGGTTTTTCATAGCAAACTGTGTTAAATTTTCTAATCTCTTCTTCAAAGCTATCAACTATAATACCTGTGTCGTGTTCTGCAACTCTTCATGATATCAACTCTTCATTTTCTGTAGAATCCTGTTCTGCACAAAAGAAACAAATCTGCACATCATCACAAAACTTTTCTATTTCTACCACAGTATCATACAAAAGTGTTCTATTCTTTTCTCCTAAACATAAAGCAGGAATTTTAACATACTACAACCTCATAAGTAAAGTTCACATTATTAAAAGGTGTACTGCTTACATCCTGAAATATTGAAAGGTGCTTTGAAACACTTTCTTTAATAAACAAGGTGTTGAGTGTCCATCCAAATTTGAATGCTTTCTAACTTAGCAAGGAACCCATCCTTGCAAAATACTTATTTTGTGCTTTAAAGTTTGCTTTGGAAAGATATGTAGATATATTATTACTGTATCACTGGATTGTTGTTGAACACTACAAGTACTACCACAATTATATTTGTATAAATGGCCTGGCTACGGATTACCTGTACCTGTCCTGCAATAACTTATTTTACATTTCTAGACAGCATCACCTCTTTTGCTTTAGGAGTGCCATTTTTCATTTCATAAATTTGTTCTCTTTTATCAATAGCTTCATCTAATGTGTTATCCTGGAGATAGCTTTCTGTATTAAAGAAAGGCTCTATAGTATGACCATGTATGCATTCTCCACTACAAACTACATAAATTTGTTTTATTGACTAATCTTTTCTGCCCTGAGTATAACGGAACTCCCTAGGTGGTTCCATATATGCATAGTTACTTCTTGCATGTTTGGATGTGTATATTGCCACTGTCTGGGTGTTTGGGTGAGTGTATGAGTAGTGCCTGAATCATTAGATAAGTGCATGACTAATGCCTCAATGATTCAAAACGTGCATAGATAGTGGTTGTATGATTAAATGAGTACAACTGAAGTGCCTAGATGATTGTAGGAGTATATACATAGTATGTAGCTGATTTGTTGAGTTCATGGATTGACTCGAATTGGGGAGAAGGGCTGGGTTTTGAATCCTGCGAGCACTGTATTAGGTCTAGACCCGGGACTATCGGGGTCTCAGGGGCACAATACGTATAGATTGATAGGGAGTGCAGGCGCCAAGAATGAGACTAATACTCCGCCTCCATCCACTCCCCTTGTCTATCTTACAGCCGCTAGTTTAATAACCCCTCTGGTGGCCCCTATTATAGCCGCTAGCCCAACAATCCCCCCTGGGGCCCCTACTACTCTTTTTATTGGAACTAGCTCCCACGTTGCTATTGACCCTAAGAGGGATACTGGATGTCAGATTATGTTTTGGAATATTACTGGTCTCAAGGCTAAGATTGTGAACCCTCTGTGGTCAGAGTTTGTTTTGGGATTCGATATTTTCTGCCTACAAGAGACCTGGTCGATTGACCCCAACAACATTAATGGTTTTAAAACATTTCATACACCCGCGGTAGCATCAACCCATGGTAGAGCCATGGGAGGGCTGTGCATTTGCGTTTCAAACCTTTTAAATTTTAGCATAACTGCAATACTGGTGATTATTCGTTATGTTCAAATTCTGGTGGCTAATGTGGATACATTTACAGGAACTGTAATAGTTAATCTTTATAATAATACACCCCGCGAGGTTATACCTTGTTTGTTGAGTGTTATACATTTGCACATCAATGGGTTACAATCACCCAGTTCAAAGGATCTGTTTATTATCTGGTGGGGATTTTAACATGATGCTTTGCCATCAGGAGGATAACAGGGTTTGCGGCCTGGAGCAATTCCAGGATTCAAGCATGCCCCATTTTATCCATTCCTCCCAGGGAGACATGCTTAATGAAATTCTGTCTACAGAAGAATTGGGCCTTGCTAATAATCTCTGTAGCCCGCCAATCCCTTTTAACCTGACCTTTAATGGCCGACGGTTGTTCTCTCTTGTAGATTTTATTTTAATATCTGCCAGACACGCATCAAGTCTATTAGAGTTTCATACCAATGACATCTCCCTCAGTAACCATTTTCCACAGAGTATAAATGTTAAGGTTAACTTTAAGGTGGTCAGCAGGCCCACAATTACCACTCCTCTTGTGACAGACATTACCCTGGCTAGACAAAATGGTTATTCCCTGAGTTGGAAGAAGCTTGATCCTGACGTGTTTATGACCAAGGTTATCACTAACTGCAGGGACGCTATTAACATGTGCCTATGTAGTGGTAACCCCCTGGAGGAAATTGTGGAGGGATACTCTAAAATTGCTGAGTTCGTGATTAACGCTCTTCACATAAACTCAAAATGTAAGATCCCACAAAAGAGGGGTTGGTTTGACTCTCCCTGTACGAAAGCCCGTTCCGCTCTTAAACTAGCCAGTTATGAAACTGTTAAAATTCAACATGAGATAAAAGAGGCTAGAAGAGAATACCACCTTGCACAGGCGTCAAGGAAAAAACTTTTAAAGGAGGAAGCTTGGATAGCCTTGCGTGAAGCTTCCGAACAGAGAGATTCATCAGCTTTCTGGAATGCGGTCAATGCTCCCTTTTTAGTTGATTCAGAGAGGGCAACCATTGAAAATGCGATAACGAGGTTGAGCATTTTTCTAAATTATATAATAATAATAGTTCCCATCTTGATTTATTAACTCCTGGTAGGTGATAGGATAGAATCACAGAGTACAAGTACTGTTCAGCACCCCCAATTTGAATTGTGTGAAATCATGGAGGCCATAACACTGATTAAGGGGGGAAGGCACCAGGGCCTGACCGTATACCCGTGGACCTTTTTAAGTATAGTTCTGGGGACCCATTTAACGTAGGTAATCAATGCATGTAGTTCCCTTGGTTTTCCCCCAACCAGGAGCAAATCTATTCTGGTACCCATCTTTAAAAAAGAGAACAGGCATAACCCCTGTTACAAGCCGATTTCATTACTAGATTTGATTGTTAAAATAATCGGGAGAGTTCTCTTAGCCTGACTACAGGATTGGGCAGATGACCATCAAATAATCACAACATCCAATATGGCTTCCGTAAAGGGCTGGGAACCATTGATCAATGCTTAAACTTGTACCATACAATTGGAAAGTACACTGCGGCCAAAGGGAGTAAATTGTACTTGGAGTTCGTAGATTTAACCCCGGGTTTTGACTGCGTTTTCCATGATAAACTTTGGGTGATTTGGAACGCATGGGAGTGGACCTTAGTCTCATTTTGTTTATGCGACAATTTTATACAAGGGCCAGGACCAAAGTTCTCCACGGGGCAGGGGGTGAGCTCATTGCTCCCTTCACCATCGGAAGAGGAGTGAGACAAGGTTGCGTCCTGGCACCCTTCCGTTCTGATGGACGAATGCCAGGACCTTCCATTGGTGGGGAAGTGTCCACTTCCTGTGCTTATGTACGCGGACGTTGCTGTACTTATGGCTTGCACCCTGAATAGCTTACAGAAAGTTATTTTTAGTTTCGCTAATTTTATGTCAAATTTGGGTCTCTCAGTTAACACCTCCAAAACTTTTATTTTAAAATATGGACCAGGGAGTAAGAGCGCTCGCTCGTTCCTTCTTGAGCAAAACCGCTTAGAATGTTCTAAAACCTTTTCTTACCAGGGGGTCTTATTCGATCATACTGGCTGATGGTCCCAGGCCATTCACTCCAGGAAATTGTTATTTTTAAAGGCTTTGGCCGCCTTGACAAACTTTAGCAGGAAACTGGGTAAAAGCTCGTCCCCAGAATTGCTTCAAATCTATAAAACCAAATGTGTTGCAATTGCAACCTATGGGGCAGGCATTTGGGGCCACGTTGATGTGACCACTCTTCAGATGGCGGAAAACAGATTCCTTAGATTTTTATTGGGTGTTCCGTAATGTGTGTCCCCTTTTAATTGTCATGTGGAACTTGGTTTACCATATATAACGGACGTAATCCGTATCCAACCAATTCTTCTTTGGTATCGTGTTTGGACTACTGAGCAAACTGTTGTAAATCGCCAAAGGATCACTGATTTTTGCGGGCTGGATGGAGTTTCTCGTATAGGTTGGCTGAAATACGTCTGAGACTTTTTGTGTAGGATGGGCCATCAGGAATATTTTGACGACCCATCCATTTTAGCCAACTTAGACAAGAAAGAATTTAAACAAAGCTGTTTTCACTTTGTAGAAAATCTTAGATTCAACTCAGAGATCTCCAAAATTACTGTTCTAGCCCATCAACACATTCTGATCTCCCCTAAGATGCAGCCCTATCTGAAACTGGCCACCTCCAATTACGACAGATTCTTGGTTACCCATTTTAGGCTGGGTATTATTCATAGATCTCTCAGCTTCCCAGCCATGAATGACTGGTCCAGAGTGCTAATCAAATGTCCATGCAGTGAGTTATCAGCCCAGACCACTATGCACGTTTTATTTGTCTGTAAATTTTATCAAGTTCAGAGAAAGAGATCAATTCTCCCTGTTCTTAGATCTTTAGGTCATCGATCATGTCGCCCTGCATTTTTGGTCATGCAATCACTTGGGGATGAACTTTTAATCGCATCTATATCTACATTTCTTAAGTCGGTTTTCACCTGTAGAAAGTCTATGTTCTAGTAATATGCGCCTTTAAACCTGTGAACCTAATAATTAGCCAATTCATGCAGAAGCCTATCCAGTTTTTACTGTGTCTGTACTTTATATGTCATGTCTTACATTTTTTTCACTTGTGGAAAGTCTATGGCCAAGTAAATTGTGGTTTTATTCTCGAGAATTGAATGATTTGCTAATTCATGCTGACGCACACCCAGCCTTTTACGTGAATGTACTTTTTATGGGATGATTTAAACTGTTTTTATTCTGTATGTGCTTTTATGAATATTTCACTAATAGTCGAATAAAGCTTGATTTGATTGATTGATTGAGTTCATGGATAGTGCTTACATGTTTGTTTACGAGCATGTATAGCACCTTGCAGATGGGATTAGTGCATGGGTACTGTTTCAGTGATTGCATGAGTGCATGGTTGCTACCCATGTGTTTTTAGCTAAGTGAGTGGGCAGTGCGTGGGTTATTAGATAAGAACATAGGAAGTGTCTGGGTAACTGTACAAGTGCATGGGTAGTGCCAGGGTGATTGCAATGAGTGCCTAAGTAGTACCTGGGTTATTGGATGTGTACATAGGTGATGTCTGGGTAATTATGTAAGTGCATGGGTAGTGCTGCTGGTTATTCTATGAGTGCATGGGTAATTGAAAGAATGCAAGAGTTGTACTTGGATAATTGGATTAGGGCATAGGAACTGCCAGGGTAATTAGATGAGTACATAACTAGTGCCTGGATGATAGCATGACTGTCTGACAGACTTCTTGATCATGTCAGAAACCAGCTGGAATGACCGGTTGATTTAATACCGAATCCCAGCATTGTAATGCGCCATCGGAAATCAATCCGAGATGCGGCCCAGAAAGGCTCAAACAGATGATCGGAGCCTTTCCGGGCCCCATCGTAATCGACCACTAGGGGTTTATTACTGCACTGTTTAAAATCATATCTTTATAGTTTTTTTTATAAAAACAATCTTTAAAACCAATTTTCCATGTTCGCTAGTAATACGAGAATCGCGAAGACATCGATAACTGCAATGATCACGTCATTTTTTATAAAGTGTAAAACGCATATATGCACACATTTTACTTTTTCTTAGAAACTAGGGGTTTATGAGTGCACTGTTTAAAAATATATTTTTCTAGGTAGTTTGTAAAAAATGAATCTTTAAAATTGATCTTCCATTTTTGTGGTGACGGCGGGCCTTGCAAATTCGTCGATACCCGCAGTGATACACTGGCTGTCGCGCCATTGTCGCGGATATCATGCACATTTTTGGGTTTGTTTATAACTGGTGAAGTTCAACAAATTTTCACAAATCTTTTTAAAAAGTCTCATCCACCTTAGCTCCTGCTCGGAATTTCCGAAACCTATTTTCCCCTTGCAAATTTCCATATGAAAATCGAACAGCCATACCACAAAAACTCCTAGAATGACATCAAATTGGACAGAAAGCATGATCTTCGTCTAGATTTGGTATATATCCGTTCAGTAGTTTTGAGAAATAAACATATAGAATATATGTATATATTTTGCTGTGGGGGATCCACGGAGCTGACAAATAAGATAAGACCTGATTTGCTGCCACAGCATCAAAAAACAAGCACTCAGTCCCCTCTCCTGAAAATAAGCATTGAAAAATATAGCAGGCACAGTAGAGATGACCTGCTCCTCCCCAGGCCTTTTAGGGGGATCCCATAGTGATCCACTATGAGGCCCCCATTTTTTTTTTTGCTGCAAATTTGCAGTGGATCCAAAATCAAAATATTTTATTTTAAAGTGGGCCCCTGCCCATTTTTAAAAAAAAACAAAAAAATGTGGGTTGGGCCACAACATGGGGGATGCCACAATACATTTTTCTCTGGGTGGTTCTATGGCTACAGTTTGGGGCTTAAAAATGTTTAAAAATAAGACTCAAAGATTTTTTTTAAAAGGCTTTATTGAAAATATTTTATGACTATCCACTTTTATTAAATATTGCTATGTGTAAATGTATAAAATATACATTTGATTATGGTTATTGGTGACTATTTGACAAAGAAAAGAGGTCTGCTTTATATATGTTGGTTCCATGACGAAGCCAATAAGACCCCACTTTTATATTTTTGCGTTCTGACACTTTGACAAAGTTAGTTGGTCTCCTTACTTTAAAATGACAGCCTTTACATCAATATATCACATAGTCAGTGCTACAACTGCACGCTGCTCACGGCCAAAGATTGTGTGCTGAAAAGGGATTGGGCCCCCAACCCCACACTATGCACAAGTTTCTGGGAGTTGTGATTGGGGAAGGCCAGGTCCTGTGTCCAAACTCATGCTGAGCACAGCCAAAGGCCATGTGCAGCTGGCAGTAGGTCACTGAACCCCCACACGGCCAGTGACTGTGCATTGCAGCAGTTTGGGAGAATAACCCCATGACGCACATGGTGATGAATATTACTTTACATTAAAAACAACACAGAAAATCACTAGAAAAACCAAAGGTTAAAGTGACATTATAGTTTTATAAAGGTAATAATATCTCACTTTATAGTAAAAAAATTGAAATGACTTTAAAAAAACATCAAAGGTTAAAGGGACGTTATACTTAGGTGAAAATTTCAGTTAAAACATCCAATTTTAAATAAACAAAATCACTGAAATACACCAGATATAATTATCTCAAGTAACTATATTCGAGCCCTGCCGATCACAAACTGTATTATAATTGGCTATCAACACTCAGTAAACAGTAAAACTAGCGCAAAAAACAAGAAAAGAGGACAGGGTAGAAACACTCTGACTCCCTAGGCCTGCTCAGGGGGTCCCACAAGGATACAAATTGGCTGAATTCGTGCTGGGTGTGCTCATCCGGCCGCGAAAACCATGCTTCCTGCGGTTTGTGTTAATGAAGCCCCCGGGCGGGCCAGGTGCTAGGGGCAGTGAAAAATGTGTGGGAGGGCCCAATCCTCCCCCCCCCACTGCCCTGGGGACCGCCACCTCCCCGCGGCTTGATCAAAGAGTTGTGGAGGACACGCTGCCCCCCGCAGCCCTAGGGACCGCCACCCCGGGGGCAAATTTTAAAATGTGTGGGCCGGGGCTTTCATTAATAGTTTGCGGGGGCACATGGTGCCCCGCAGCCCGGGGACCGCTACCAGGGGCTTTAAAAAAAAAAGAAAACCTGAGGGGGGGGCTCGAGCCCCCCCACACGTCCCGGGGACTGCCACCTCCCCGGGTCACTAAAATTCTAATTAGGGAGTCCAATACGGACCCCCAAGCCCCAGGGACCAGCACCACCCGTGCAGGCGTTGGTAGGGGGGCCGCATGGCCCCCTCTTGGAGCCAGTGATGGCCTTGGGGACCACCACCACCCAGGGCCGGCTCCTGCAGTGTGCCGGGGTGCCCACCCTGTCATTGCAAACTCGGGTTTGGGTTTTGAAAACGAGAGCAGGAAACCTGCTCTCGCTTTCAAAATCCAAACCACATTGCTTTTCCACCTAGGGGAGCTGCATCTTAGCAGCTCCCCATGTGGAAAAGTAATGGAAGCTCCCGCAGGAGGTGGGAAGCCTGTGGGACTGTGGGGGTATTGGGGACACCCCCATGGTCCCCAATGAGAGGCCAGGCCCCAGGGGAGGGGGTCCACAGGGCCATAAGTGGCCCGGGAGGGGGGCCACGCGTCCCTTCACCCATTATAAAAAATAAAAGAAAAAAATAAATCACAGAACGGCCGGCCCCGGGGAATGGGGTTCCTAGGGCCAATAGAATAGGAAAGGAAGGAGGGCCACACCCCCCCCTTCTTAAAAAAAAAGACCAGCATGGCCCTGCCCCTCCCTGCAGCACTCTGCAAACGCGCCCCCTAGCGCGTTGTACGATGGGAAACTTATTCCCCTTGAATACTGGGGGTCCCTGGGGGCCAGCTAGCCCACTAGGAACCTCCAGTATGTGCCAGGGGGGTGCGTTGCGGAGAGGTGTTCAGAAGCTACACCCCTTTTTACACCTCTCCGCAGCACAGCTCCCTGGGGCATACTGGAGGTACCTGGTTGGCTAGTTGGCCCCCAGGGACCCTCAGGATTGAAGAGGAATTATATCCCCAACTTAAAACGCGCCACAGGGTGTGTTTGCACACATGTCACCCTAGGCCCTGCCCCCTTCCTTCACCACTGTGCAAACGCGCCCCCTGGTGAGTTGTAAGTTGGGGAATTAATTACCCTTGAATACTGAGGGTCCCTGGGGGCCACCCAGCCTACCAGGTACCTCCAGTATGCGCCAGGGAGTTGCGTTGCGGAGAGGTGTTCAGAGGACACACGCCCCTTTTTACACCACTCTGCAATGCAGCTCTGTGGCGCTTTTTGGAGGTAAGTGGTGGGCTAGTTGGCCCCAGGGACCCTCAGGACTCAAGGGGACTTAATCCACCAATTTACAACGCACCACGGGGTGCGTTTGCGCAGTGGTGTAGGGAGGGATGTGGCCTAATGTCACAAGTGTGGAAACGCACCCTGTGGTGCATTTTAAGTTAGGGAATTAAGGCCCCTTGAATCCTGAGGGTCCCTGGGGGCCAACTAACCCACCAGGTATGTCCAGTAGGTGCCACAGAGTTGCATTGCAAAGAGGTGTTAGATGGGGCATGGCCTCGGACCACCTCTCTGCAACGCAGCTCTGTGTTGCTTACTGGAGGTACATGGTGGGCTAGTTGGACCCAGGGACTCTCAGGATTCAGGGGGACTTAATCCCCCAACTTAAAATGGCAGGAGGGGTGCAGAAAGAAAAGAGAAGTGCAGAAAGAGACACGAGAATTGCTGAAAGAAGCAACAGAGTTGTAGAAAGAAGCAAAAGAAGTGCAGAATGAGGAAAGAGAATTGCTGAAAGAAGCAACAGACGTGTGTAAAGGAGCAAAAGAAGTGCAGAAAGAGGCAAGTAAGGTACAGAAAGAAGCAACAGAGGTACAGAAAGAGGCAATAGAGGTGCAGAAACACGCAATTTGGGTGCAGAAACACGCAAGAGAAGTGCAAAAAGAGGCAACAGAGATGTGGAAAGAAGCAAGAGAAGTGTGGAAAGAAGCAATAGCAGTGCAGAAAGAGGCAAGTTTGGTGAAGAAAGAAGCAACAGTGGTACAGAAAGAGGCAAAAGAGGTGCAGAAAGACGCAAGAGAGGTGCGGACACATGCAATAGTGAGGTTCTAAAAATTCTGGACTCGTGTAAAAAACTTTGTCGTAGCATGACGATTTTTATATCAAAAGACCGAGAATGGCTAGTACACTATGTACAAGCATTTTCGTCATATTCCAGTAACGATTTCACCTCAAAATCGTCATTTTTGTTCTGAACCCCTGGCTTCCATTTTGTGAACGGTAGCCATTTTGTGAGTTGCCCTCACATAGGCTTATAATACAGCTAAATTCAATTCTAAAGGACACGTACATCTTAACTGACTTCTCTCTGACCTGGGCAAGCTGAAACCATTGCCCCAGGCCGAACCTGCCCGGCCAGTTCCTTTCCCAGTGGCCGAGCTAGATAGCATCAATAAACCTTTTTCATCGCACACACACCCTGCCTAATCTTGCTCACACCTGTCCCTGTTTCTTACACATGTCTTGCTTTACGAGGAAGAGGTGCCCGTTTTTATTGGGGGTACACCGATATCTGATGGAAATGTTGGGCCTTGCCTGGTAATTTATTGTGGGCTGGACGAACTGAAATGTGGGCTTGTCATCATGACTCTGCTTTTTCTTTGTAGTGAAAATATGTGAATGGTCTACTGTAAATCTAAGAATGTTTGCCTGAAGCATAATATTTTGTATAAAAAGAGAAGCCTGGCTTTGTAAGATTGAGCAGTCTCCTGAGAATATACACACCGTGTTGTTGTACTTCTAGGACGCCTGTTACTTGGTTGCAGCCAATAAATTCGATCTTTGACTTCACCTAGAAGACTCTGAGTTTCTGTGGTCTGAATCAGGAAAGTACTCGAGGTCTTAGGGTGTACCCTGACACCGCTGGGTTACCGGTTCGGTACCGGTTCTGAAAAACCCAGTACCTCAATAGAAGTGCAGAAAGAGGCAAGCGTATTGCTGAAAGAAGCAACAGAGATGTGGAAAGAAGCAAGAGAAATGCGGAAAGAGGCTAGTAAGGTGCGGAAAGAAGCAACAGGGGTACAGAAAGAGGCAACAGAGTTGCAGGAAGACTCAAGAGAGGTGCAGAAAAAAGCAAGAGAAGTTCACAAAAAGGGCAAGTAAGGTGCAGAAAGAAACATGAGCAGTGCAGATAGAACCAACAGAGTTGCAAAAAGTGGCAAGAGGGGCGCATAAAAAGGTAGGACGGGTGCACAAAGAGGCAAGCGATGTACAGAAAGAGGCAAGAGAGGTACAGAAAGAGGCAAGAGAGGTACAGAAAGGAGGAAGAGAAGTGCAGAAAGAAGCAACAGAGGTGTAGAAAGACGCAAGAGAGGTACAGTACCAAACAATAGAAGCGCAAAAAGAGGCAAGTGAATTGCTGAAAGAAGCAACAGAGTTGTGCAAAAAAGAAAGAGAGGTACAGAAAGAAGCAAAAGAGGTGCAGAAAAAAAACAGATTTGCAGAAAGAGGCAAGAGGAGTGCATAAAGAGAGAAGAGGGATGCAAAAATAGGCACAAGGTGTGCAGAAAGATATTACATAATTGATGTCTGTATCGTGAGTTGATATTTGGAAATGTCTGTGTGCTTTCAGAAGTTTAAAGTTGAAATATGACCTGCAGTGAGTGATTAGACTATACTTGTTTGTTCTTTGCTTTGCAATCTAATGGTTGCGATTTGGGCGTTATTAATTGATCTAGTCTGTTTATGCCATCATTAATTAAGTGTTCAATAAGTAAGACAGGCAGCACCAGCAACACAAATTGTTTACTCTGAGGGGGTTTTCGCAGTTTTTTTTAAAGAAAAAGACAAAAGAAAAAAAGACAAAAGGATAAACAAGAAAAGTGCATTTAAACATGTGAGAAGGTGTTTTTACATCTTCTGGTGCAAAACGATCACTTTTAAAAAAGATCATATACATATATTCTCAGCAAAGTCACATTTGTGCATTATGCCTTACACTCCAACGTATTTAAAAGTTGCAGTTAAGTCCATTACATCGATGTATCATGCAATCAGTATTTCACTGTCGAGGTGAGATATCCTTTTAAAAACATGTAGTATTTTATTTATGTCTATTACTGTGTCAATTTAAATAAGTCGGAAAAACAGAGCTAACCAGATTGAAAAAGGCTGCTTGGTGCAGCCGAAACGCGTCTCTCCTGGTTGCTGGGTTGTGAGAGGCCTGAATCAATAAAGCAGCTGTAACCTGAAGTCCTTGTGTGGATGCTCTTTTCCGTCGGGAGTAGGGGTTGTGCTGATATATAATATATATATATATATATATATATATATATATATATATATATATATATATATATATATATATATATATATATATATATATATATATATATATACAAGCTCCACAACACCACATATGTGAGTCACTCTCAGGGCGGGTGCCGAATAACGCGATGGTGTTCGCGTGCAATATACAGGCTCCAATTTCCGAAAATACCCAGCCGGGTTTACAGAAAAACAGCACTCACACGGGCAGCAGCAGCAGTATTTTCAGCAGATCGGTTTATTCAACAAAGGCAAACAGACGCGTTTCGGGAGTAAAATCCCTTCGTCAGTGTTATCGTTCGAGCGCCAAGATTTTTACCCTTATCACTGTTCATGCCCAATGGCGACACAAACAAAGGACTGATGCATTTGCGTACATGTGGCGCGCCATCTTTGAACGCCTACGATCTATACAAATTCGTCTGCATGAGATATAACAATTCACAATGTTTTAAATGTGTGACAGCGTCTAGAAAGACGTAAGTATGTTAACACTTGAGACAATCTCGCCGTGTATCGGCAAATTTTAAAGCAGCCATATGCCTGAGAGACAAAGCATTACCAAGAATGCATAATCAAAGCGAAAAATCGCCACCTTCAAAATAAATGCTATACTAAGCAAAATCTTGCCGTGGATCGGCACTTGCAACCTCATGTCAGGTTGCTAAATTCTCAGGTCATTGACAAAAAGATAAACACACAAAAATATATCTCATTTTGACGATAAAACTTACTCATACTATATACATTTTCAAAATTTCACCCCAACACATAATCACAAATCTTCCAAAATATTGCAAACAGTTTCATATAGTTAATCACATGTTATACAATATGTTCTTAGCCCAAATGAGAGGCAAGTTCCTCCCCCATATTCAGTCCCTTCGGAGCCTTGGTCTCAAGATCAATGATAAATCTAGATTCTAATCTTCTCAGAACCTGTAACCGATTGCCTCCTCTGGGGTTCTCAGTTACTTGATCTAGACAGAAATATCTTAACAAAGTCCTATCACTCTTATGTTTGATGGCAAAATGCCGTGCTACCGGATAGCTAAAATCTTTATTGGCAATTGCCCGCATGTGTTCCAATATCCGAAGTTTAACAGGATTGATGGTACTACCCACATACCTTAACAAACAAGGACAGACCAAACAGTAAACTGCGTGGTCTGTGTGACAAGACATAAATTTTGTGATTTTCTTTTCACCTTGGCAGCCTGGCACCTCATATGTCAACGTTCTTTTGCTTGCCGAGCATGCTTTGCATTTCCCGCATGGGAAAAAGCCCTTAGCATCTTTCAATGTTCCTAACTGTTTCTTCTCAACTGGAAGATAACTGTGAACCATTTCATCTCGCAGCGACCTTGCCCTCCTAAAGGTGATAGCAGGCACAGCTGGAATATCCACACCTACAATTGGGTCAGATTTAAGAATGTGCCAATGTTTGGACAAAATTGATCTTAGTCTGAAAGAATTCGCAGCAAACGGTGTAATCATTCTGAATTGAACTTTATCAGATTGAGAAATCTCTGAAAAAAGTCAGAAAAATACCTCGCAGCAAATTGTTTGAAAAGAAAGAGATTTCTCAATCTGATAAAGTTCAATTCAGAATGATTACACCGTTTGCTGCGAATTCTTTCAGACTAAGATCAATTTTGTCCAAACATTGGCACATTCTTAAATCTGACCCAATTGTAGGTGTGGATATTCCAGCTGTGCCTGCTATCACCTTTAGGAGGGCAAGGTCGCTGCGAGATGAAATGGTTCACAGTTATCTTCCAGTTGAGAAGAAACAGTTAGGAACATTGAAAGATGCTAAGGGCTTTTTCCCATGCGGGAAATGCAAAGCATGCTCGGCAAGCAAAAGAACGTTGACATATGAGGTGCCAGGCTGCCAAGGTGAAAAGAAAATCACAAAATTTATGTCTTGTCACACAGACCACGCAGTTTACTGTTTGGTCTGTCCTTGTTTGTTAAGGTATGTGGGTAGTACCATCAATCCTGTTAAACTTCGGATATTGGAACACATGCGGGCAATTGCCAATAAAGATTTTAGCTATCCGGTAGCACGGCATTTTGCCATCAAACATAAGAGTGATAGGACTTTGTTAAGATATTTCCATTTAGATCAAGTAACTGAGAACCCCAGAGGAGGCAATCGGTTACAGGTTCTGAGAAGATTAGAATCTAGATTTATCATTGATCTTGAGACCAAGGCTCCGAAGGGACTGAATATGGGGGAGGAACTTGCCTCTCATTTGGGCTAAGAACATATCGTATAACATGTGATTAACTATATGAAACTGTTTGCAATATTTTGGAAGATTTGTGATTATGTGTTGGGGTGAAATTTTGAAAATGTATATAGTATGAGTAAGTTTTATCGTCAAAATGAGATATATTTTTGTGTGTTTATCTTTTTGTCAATGACCTGAGAATTTAGCAACCTGACATGAGGTTGCAAGTGCCGATCCACGGCAAGATTTTGCTTAGTATAGCATTTATTTTGAAGGTGGCGATTTTTCGCTTTGATTATGCATTCTTGGTAATGCTTTGTCTCTCAGGCATATGGCTGCTTTAAAATTTGCCGATACACGGCGAGATTGTCTCAAGTGTTAACATACTTACGTCTTTCTAGACGCTGTCACACATTTAAAACATTGTGAATTGTTATATCTCATGCAGACGAATTTGTATAGATCGTAGGCGTTCAAAGATGGCGCGCCACATGTACGCAAATGCATCAGTCCTTTGTTTGTGTCGCCATTGGGCATGAACAGTGATAAGGGTAAAAATCTTGGCGCTCGAACGATAACACTGACGAAGGGATTTTACTCCCGAAACGCGTCTGTTTGCCTTTGTTGAATAAACCGATCTGCTGAAAATACTGCTGCTGCTGCCCGTGTGAGTGCTGTTTTTCTGTAAACCCGGCTGGGTATTTTCGGAAATTGGAGCCTGTATATATATATATATATATATATATATATATATATATCTATACTACTATTATAAAGAGAGAACTGTGTCCTTTGAGCCAGGTAAACTCGAAAACTACACCACCAATCCAAACACCCAAGACATCTTTGAAAACCTCAGGGCAAGCAGAAGGACATAGTGTTAGGGGAAGGGCCAACTTCCACGGGAGCGAAGACAAATCCCCACACCTCCAAGACACAGCAGCAGGAATGCGCTAACAAGGTAGACCACACTCCTATCTGCTGTATCCTAAAAGTATGAGGGAATTTACCCAAGGAGTGTCCACCACTCTCCTCATACGTGGGGTAACAGAATAGTAGATAAGGCGTCTCCGGGAGGGGTGGTCCAGGCTAGGAAACAAAGATCAAGTTAGGAATAAACACAATCCCTATGCTTACATGAAACACCCTAAAACATTGACAAGTGTGATCACTCTTGGTTCTTACCCCAAATGTAGATCGGGCCAGCGTCAACGATGAGTCCAGGCAATCAGGGAGGGGTCCAACAGGACTCACGAAGGATTCAACACACCTCTGACGCAACGTAAATGGTAAGGGCAGGCGAGGTGAACTGGCCGGCTGACTAAAGAGGATCAGGCCAGCGGAGCAGTAACACCAAAACACCATACAAAACAAACACAAAACAGAAAAGGAGTGAGGGGCACCGACCGGCTGCACAGGGGGCGAATACAGCGGAGCAGCACCCACTCAGGAGGTGAGACACCCGGCCCCTAGGAGGATAGGGCGGAGCGCTCACTCTCAAGAGGAAAAAACCACTTAAGTAAAGGGGCAAACCAAAGAGGTAACAGTGGTAGCAAAACCAGTATATAGCAAAGAGTGAACCGATACCGCCCGCAAAATGCGTGAGGAATAGCAGGGCGTCGCGTTCACTGAAAACGAAGCGGAAAAGAATACCGCTTTCACAACCAGACACCACACGCACACTCACAGGGCAGAAAAGCGAGTAGCAGAGGGTCAGGAGAGTCAGGTATCAGGCGACTAGAAGACAGAGCCCAGCAGAGCTCTAGACGGCAGCAAAACAACTCGAACAGGAACCAGGAAGAGGGAAGGGGGCGTGGTCACAGCAAGTAAGCCAAGCAATGATGGGAGGGCCCAGCTCCTCCTTATCCCCCTTAGGGAGCGTCAGGAAAGTACGGGTTTTGGTGCTAAGGGGTCAAATACAAATGCACAAACCGGAATGAAGCACACTTGCCAATGTTAATTCCTAACAGTACCCCTCCTTAAAGATCTATTCACAGGACCTGGCTTTGTGGGGTGCAGTCTGTGAAACTGTCGGATCAACCGCACTGCATGTATGTTTTCAGCAGGTTCCCAAGACCTTTCTTCCGGGGGATATCCCACCCAATCAATGAAGTACTGGAGTTTGCCTCGGATTCGTCTGGAATTCAATATTTTGCTGACTTCATATTCTGTTTCTCCGTCTATCTGTACTGGAGGGGGAGGAATTTCAGGGACAAGGGAAGGTATGTATTTTTTGATCAAAGAACTGTGGAACACAGGATGGATCTTCATACAGGGGGGAAGCTGGAGTTTAAGTGTAACAGGAGAAAGGATTTTCTCTATTGGGTAGGGTCCTATGAAGCGGGGTTGGAACTTTTTTGACCCTTCCATTCTAAGGTTTTTTGTGGACAGCCACACCTTTTCTCCTATCACGTAGTCTGGTTCCGTTCTACGATGTTTATCTGCTTGTCTTTTCATTGCTTCTTTTGCCTTTTCTAGCTCTGTCTTGGCTGCTTCCCATGTGCTCTGTATGAGGGCATGTTGTTCCTCTAAAGCGGGTACTGTGTCGTCAGGGGGTAACACAATGGGGAGCATTCTAGGGTGTTGGGCTTGAACAAAGTAAAAGGGAGAGACCTTGGTGGCTGCATGACTGGAATTATTATAAGCAAATTCAGCTAAAGGGAGTGCTTGAACCCAGGTAGAAGGAATAGTAGTTAACAAACACCTCAGAAACTGTTCTAAAGTTTGATTGGTTCTTTCGGTTTGCCCATCTGTTTGAGGGTGATAAGCGGTAGAAAGCCTGTGATCAATTCCCAACACCTCACACATTCCTCTCCAGAACTTAGAGACAAATTGGGGACCACGGTCGGAAATGATAACTGTGGGCAGCCCATGCAGTTTCACCACAGAGTCCAAGAAAACAGCCACCAGTTCTTTAGAGGAAGGCACTTTCTTTAGAGGGATGAAATGACTCATTTTGGACAAGAGATCTACTACTACGTAAATGGTGGTATAGCCCTGACATGGTGGTAAATCAGTCATAAAGTCCATACTGATAGTATGCCAGGGTGCAGGGGGTATGGCTATATGCTTTAGCAGCCCTGTAGGAGCACAATGAGAAGCCTTTTGGCGGGCGCATATGGCGCAAGCGTGTACATATTCCCAGACGTCTTGAGACAATGACTCCCACCAAAACCATCGGCGACATAACTCAAGAGTCTTCCGCCCACCTGTATGGCCGGCCAAAGGGCTACTATGACACCATACAATGATCTTTTGTCTCAAAGGTGAAGCAGGAACAAACATCTTGTTATCATGGTAATAAATCCCTTCCTTGATGGTGTGTAGAGGATTTTGTAACCATTCATCCGATGGGATGGTGGGTAGTAGGCTTTTGAGGTCTTCTAGAAGTGTGTGATCTTTCTCTCCCACCCCAAGGATCTTATTTTCTGGGATGATGGGAAGCGGTTGTTCTCTGTGGGAATGGTCAGCTAGTCCTAGCCGGGATAACGCATCTGCTTTCCCTTGTTGTGTGCCGGGCCTGTAAGTGATTACAAAATCATATTCACTAAAAAACAATAACCACCTCATCTGTCTGGGCGTGAGTGCTCTGGCGGATTTGAAAAATTGCAGATTTGTATGATCCGAATAAATGGTGACCACATGAGGAGACCCTAGCAAATGATGTCGCCATTCTTGGAAGGACAATTTGATGGCCAACAGTTCACGCTCCCCTATGGTGTAGTTTCTTTCAGCAGGCAGCAAGGTCTTGGAAAAATAAGCTATGGGGTGCATTTGACCTGTATTTGTGTCTCGCTGGGATAGAATCCCTCCTACAGCATATTGTGATGCGTCAGCCTCCACATAAAAAGGTTGAGAGTTGTCTGCGTGACGGAGAATAGGAGCAGAAGTGAACTTCTCTTTTAAGGCACAAAATGCTTGTTCTGCCTCCAATGTCCAAACAAACGGTACACCTTTTTTCAACAGTCTTGTGATGGGGGAAACTGTGTCAGAAAACCGATCGATAAAGCGCCGATAAAAATTGGCGAATCCTAGAAAGGATTGTATTTCTCGAACTGAAGTGGGGCTTTTCCACAGTGTCAATGCCTCTACCTTTTTAGGGTCCATCTGAAGGCCACCAGGTTTGATGGTAAAACCCAAGAAATCAACTTCTGAGGTATGAAAGGTGCTTTTGTCCAGTTTGGCATATAACTGGTTCTCCTGCAACTTCTGTAAGATTTTCCGGACATGCTCTATGTGTTCTGCTTCGTTTTGAGAGAATATAAGTATATCATCGATATAAACTATAACGAAAACATCGATGTACTCCCTCAGAATGTCGTTAATAAAATATTGGAATGCCGCCGGGGCATTGCATAACCCGAACGGCATTACACAATATTCATAGAGACCATATTTTGTTCGAAAGGCAGTTTTCCACTCGTCTCCCGTTTTTATCCTGATCAAATGGTAGGCACCCCTGAGATCGATTTTAGTGAAGATTTTCGCCCCTTTTATCTGGTCTAGAAGGACAGGTATAAGAGGAAGGGGATACTTGTTCTTTATGGTGATTTTGTTCAGGGCTCTATAATCCAGGCATGCCCTGAGCCCTCCTTCCTTCTTATCAATAAAAAACAAAGGGGAAGAAACAGGCGACGAGGAAGGACGGATGAAGCCTTTAGCAAGCATTTCCTCCAGATAATTTTTTAGATAGTCGTTTTCTGAGGGAGTCAAGGCATAAATACGACTGCAGGGTAAGTCAGCACCGGGTATCAGGTCAATCCTGCAATCATAACTCCTGTGTGGAGGCAATTTGGTGGCTTCCTGCTCACTGAATACGTTTGAGTATTCGGCATACTGGTCAGGTAAGCATGCATCCACCCCTGCTTGAACTGCACAACATAGTGGCAAATCTGGTTCCTGGGCTTCTTGGTAGCAGTGTTTCCTACAGAAAGAAGAACCCAATGTAACCGTTCGTTTTTCCCAATCAATCGCAGGGTTGTGGATCTGCAACCAAGGGACACCCAAGATAACACCAAAATTGGGAGCATCGATCAGGTCAAATACAAGGGATTCAGAATGTCCGTTATTGAACACAATGGTCAGTGGAGATGTTTGGTAACTAATCATTCCAGAGGATAATTCCGAACCGTCTACGGCCCAGATGGCTTCAGGCTGAGGTTTAGCCACAAAGGCAAGCCCCAATTGTTTGGCTAGGTGGATGTCAAAAAAATTACCGGTAGCACCGGAATCTAAGAGAACTGACATGGTGTATGGTTTGTTTTCTAAATAAGTGAGAGTAATAGGTACAATGAAATGTTTAACCATTAGGACGGGTTTAGAGGAGATCTGTGGAGGTTTGGAGCTTAAGGAATCGATCTCTCTGTTCCTCAAGCTTTCGAGTTTTCCGAACTAGTAAGACTGCTTACTGATTGTCTTGGGTTTTTTGGACGCACAGGGCATTCTCGAGCAAAGTGCCCTCCCTTGCCACAGTATAGACACAGATTGAGCTTCCTTCTTTTCTCTTTCTCCTCCGAGGATAGAGGCCCGCGTATTCCCCCAATTTGCATGGGCTCAGGGGTGTCTCTGGTTATGGGTTTCTCAGTTCTGTGGAAAACCATTTTGGGCCCAACAGGGCGAGGCCTTTCTCCTTTTCGCTCATGCAATCTATGGTCTAATTTAACAACCAGGTCAATAAAGGAAGCACAATCCTCTGGTGGATCTACTATCTGGGAGAGTAGGTCTTTAAGTTCTTCACCCAACCCCCTGTAAAACAAAGAAGTTCGCTTGTCTTCAGGCCAGTGGGTTTCGGCTACTAGGCGATTAAATTGTGTTATGTACGAGAGCAAATCCTTCGACCCTTGTCGAAGGTTTAGTAACTCAGTGTCACTGGCTTGCATGTAGGCGTGCTTAGCAAAAAGGCTTCTCATTTTTTCTTTGAATAGGTCAAGGTCATATAACAGGGGATCGTTGTTCCGTACCAGTGGCACCGCCCATTCTGCCGCATTCCCGACTAGATAGGATATGATAAACGCTACCTTGGCAGAATCGTCCGGAAAGGACGCGGCTTTGCACAAGAACTGGAGTTGGCACTGGTTCATGAAAACTTCGTATTTAGAGCTATCCCCTGTAAATCTTTCGGGCATGGCTAGGGGCACAGGGTTAGGGGTGTTTACCGTGACTTGCACAGGGGAGGCCTGAGGATCAGTGCTAGCTCGTGGGTCTTGTTCTGTTGGGGAAAGTGTAAATTTGGCAGGCTGGATATAACTTTTGCGGACTTTAGGGATGGTGCCTGTTCTCAGTTGATGGACTTCCGCAACTAGCCTCTGATTTTCTGTACCTAATCTTCCTACTTCTGTCTGTAGGGCCACAAAAGCTGCCATCATGTCTTCCATGGAAAGGGTCTGTGGGACAGAGCCTGACGCCTCCATAGATGTGTCGGGATTCATCCTCGCTCAGGGGAAGGAAAATTCGTGGGCTTGGCTTTCTGTTAGGGGAAGGGCCAACTTCCACGGGAGCGAAGACAAATCCCCACACCTCCAAGACACAGCAGCAGGAATGCGCTAACAAGGTAGACCACACTCCTATCTGCTGTATCCTAAAAGTATGAGGGAATTTACCCAAGGAGTGTCCACCACTCTCCTCATACGTGGGGTAACAGAATAGTAGATAAGGCGTCTCCGGGAGGGGTGGTCCAGGCTAGGAAACAAAGATCAAGTTAGGAATAAACACAATCCCTATGCTTACATGAAACACCCTAAAACATTGACAAGTGTGATCACTCTTGGTTCTTACCCCAAATGTAGATCGGGCCAGCGTCAACGATGAGTCCAGGCAATCAGGGAGGGGTCCAACAGGACTCACGAAGGATTCAACACACCTCTGACGCAACGTAAATGGTAAGGGCAGGCGAGGTGAACTGGCCGGCTGACTAAAGAGGATCAGGCCAGCGGAGCAGTAACACCAAAACACCATACAAAACAAACACAAAACAGAAAAGGAGTGAGGGGCACCGACCGGCTGCACAGGGGGCGAATACAGCGGAGCAGCACCCACTCAGGAGGTGAGACACCCGGCCCCTAGGAGGATAGGGCGGAGCGCTCACTCTCAAGAGGAAAAAACCACTTAAGTAAAGGGGCAAACCAAAGAGGTAACAGTGGTAGCAAAACCAGTATATAGCAAAGAGTGAACCGATAACGCCCGCAAAATGCGTGAGGAATAGCAGGGCGTCGCGTTCACTGAAAACGAAGCGGAAAAGAATACCGCTTTCACAACCAGACACCACACGCACACTCACAGGGCAGAAAAGCGAGTAGCAGAGGGTCAGGAGAGTCAGGTATCCGGCGACTAGAAGACAGAGCCCAGCAGAGCTCTAGACGGCAGCAAAACAACTCGAACAGGAACCAGGAAGAGGGAAGGGGGCGTGGTCACAGCAAGTAAGCCAAGCAATGATGGGAGGGCCCAGCTCCTCCTTATCCCCCTTAGGGAGCGTCAGGAAAGTACGGGTTTTGGTGCTAAGGGGTCAAATACAAATGCACAAACCGGAATGAAGCACACTTGCCAATGTTAATTCCTAACACATAGGCTATATAAAAATAAAAAATATACGTTCTTTAAAAAATTTAGGAATACAATAAACTAGTCCCTAGCAAGTAGCGCCGGCCGCGACGTGCGTGATGACATCGGGAGCGCGGGGAGGAGCGGCGTTCAGGAGCAACAGGAAGAGCGGCGAACATGAGCCCGGGGAGGAGCTGCGGACAGGCGGGGAGGAGCGGCGGACAAGCGGTGAGGAGCGGCGACAAGCGGAGGAGCAGTGGAGCGGTAAACTCAGTAGCGCGGGTAGGAGAGGCGGCTGAGGTAAGTGAAGCAGCCGCGGGTGCGCACCTAGGGACGGGCAGAGGGACGGGCGGGGGCCATGAGTGCTCGCAAGCCTTTTACTCAAAGTCGGGACGTCGGGGAAACAGCGGACAAGAGCCGCGGGTGCGCACCAAGAGACGGGCGGAGGGACGGGTGGGGGCCATGAGTGCTCGCAAGCCTTTTACTCAAAGTCGGGACGTCAGGGGAAACAGCGGACAAGAGCCGCGGGTGCGCACCGAGGGACGGGCGGAGGGACGGGCGGGCGGGGGCCATGAGTGCTTGCAAGCCTTTTCCTCAAAGTCGGGACGTCGGGGGAAACAGCGGACAAGAGCGTGGGCAGAAGCGGCCAGGACCAACAAAACCGGAGCAAGGGAACACTGTAAGTACACTCTGCTGCTCCCGACAGCTCTGCTGCGCCTCTCCTGCTGCGATGCTGCCCCCAGCCCCCTTCTGCCCTGGGCAACGCTGGGGCGGGCTGCTAGTATATATATATATATATATTTCTCCACAGTGTACATTAAATTACAATACAAAATTCTTATACTGTTTCTTTGTGTCTTTTCTTTATTCATACGATGAATTAATACTACAGCAAAATAGCTGTTCACTCAATGAATCAGTAAATACAGTGTTACAGCCAACACGTGTTTCACACTCACTAGCACTTCTTTAGAGTTGTTAAACATAGAAATCATCCATCAGTATTTTCTATACATAAGTTTAAAACAACTCAATACAGAAAAAATTATACACTATTTCCTTGTTACAAGCTATACATTCTTATACACAATTTACATCACTTTTTGAACTGTACATATTTGTACTCGGTATTCCATTATATCATAAATGATACATTCAACATAAGCAAGAAGATATAAAGCAGAAAATTATAGTTCTTAAGTGTTATATATATATATTTTTTTTTTATTCTATCCCCTAAATATACCGTCCCTGTAACCTCTGTTTTTTTTCAGTGAGTTTCTGAAGTTTTTATATTCTTTGCAAACTATAGCCTCCCTGTAACCTTTGTTATTTTAACTGTTTTTAAAAAAAAAGTTATACCCTAACTGTAACCTGTAACCTTTTAGAATGAATGTGTGAGTGAGTGCATGAGTGTCTTGGTGGGTGTTTAAGTGAGTGCAAGAGTGTCTCAACGGGTGTGTGAGTGGATGTGTGAGTGTCTGAATAGGCCGGTGATTGGGTACATGGGTGTTTTTAGTGGGTGTCTGCATGAGAGCGTGAGTGTCTGAGTGGGTCTGTGAGTGGGTGTCAGAGTGGCGGGGTGGGTTTGTAAGTGCCTCAATGAGAGTCTGAGTTTGTCTGTGAGTGAATATATGAGTGTCTGAGTGGATCTGCGAGTGGATGTGTGAGTCTCTGAGTGGATCTGTGATTGGGTGTGTGAGTCTCTGAGTGGGTCTAAGAGTCAGTGAATGAGTCTGAGACTGAGTGCATGATTCTCTGAGTGAGTGCGTGAGTCTCTGAGTGGGTTTGTGAGTGGGTGCATGAGTGTCTGAGTGGGTCTGTGAATGGGTATGTGAGTGTCTAAGTGGGTCTGTGAGTGGGTGCATCAGTCTCTGAGTGGGTTTGTGAATGGGTGTGTAAGGGTCTCAGTGGATCTCAGAGTGGGTGCATGGGTCTCTGAGTGGCTGTCTGAGTGTCCTCTGTTTTGCCTTATCTACTTTTTTCTGCCCTCTGTTTTACCTTTTTTGCTCATTTTTCTGCCTCTAATAACATCATGACAATCTCCCTATTAACCAACTGGGCAAACATCCATCACCTCCCATTCTACCCGAGCTTCATTGACTATAAGTTCGCATTTGATAGGGTTCATCGAGAGAAGTTGTGGCAGAAATTGGCCAATCTAAACATCCTTGCTGGTCTGCCAATGGCCTTCAAACTCTTGCACAGTGATACATGGGTCAGAATCAAAGTTAGAGATGCAACTCACCTATCTAGGCTAATCAAATCTACACAAGGACTTAAGAAAGGCTGTGTCCTTGCCCCAATACAATTCAATGTGTTTCTCTCTGATCTTACTCCATCTCTCAATGCAGTTATCTCTCATCACCCAAATGAGGGGGCGTTCAGCTTTCTAATCTGCTATACACAGTTGGTCTTGTCCTTCTTCTTGTCTTCAGTGAGAATGGGAAGTTCAGTGAGCAGCTTGAAGAAATCAGGAGGAAGGGCAAACAAAATCTAATTCGATCAGCACCATGTCCACTGTCCTCTCCTGTCCACACTGAGCCTTTAGCTATATGTACTCAGCGCCAGGATGCCCGTAGGGTTACAGAGCGCTTTACAAATGCTATAAATAAATAAATAAATTCCCTGGCTTTTGGCATAATGTCACTCTACAGAAAACTTAAATGGCCATCGCTAATGGAGATCCTGCAGTTGACCCAGGCAATGGTTCCTCCAACCCTGACCTATGGAAGCGAGGCCCTTAGAGGGTGCACTACAGGATCAAATGCTACCAAAGGTGTACAGATCAACTTTCCAGCTACCTTCTTACTCATCCTCTGCCCAGATTAGGCTGGAGTTTGGGATTGTCAAACAATCACTTGCACAGAAAGGAGCTTTCCCTGTGTGCTGCCACAAACTCAAATTATCAAAGGATGGCTCCTCTTCTCTGGTCTGATTTAGACGTAAAGCCTAGTTCCCCGGCTAGGACTTATCTGTTACAAGCTTTGCATACTCTTGGCTTAACCAGACCTTGGGACTTATTTGTTAGCCATGTGGAGTTCAATAAGCTGGTTAAATCAAGTACACAGTTACTGTCATTGCTTTAAGGACAAGGATTCAATGTCTCAATGTAAACATGGATGTATGGCATTGCACAGCTACAACAGGGTGAAACCCCAGGGCTACGTAAGTGAATTCTACAGCGAGTGGACCAAGATCTAGGTCCTGAAATATAAACTGGGGGTACTACCAATTTCAAGTCACTATCCTTTATGGATTAGATGGAAAGTGCAAGATAACTGTCGGCTATGCAATCAGGGCCATCAAGACATCATTCACATCCTCTGCCTGTGTACCGCCATTATGGAGGACCTGTGCAAGCTCCTGTGAATATCATGGAATGAGCAAGGCATAAGGTCTTGCAGGGAGGCAGTGATTGCCTGTTTTGAACCAATTGACATTAGGAGAACTACACATTGAAGCAATTCCTTTAGAGAGTTAGGAAACAGATCAGATTGAGCAGCAGGTTCAGTCATTCAGAGTACAGTCCTTTGGGTGTAAATTCAGATTCTAGGAGGCCAGTCCTTCTTTACCTTGTAGTTTCAGGCAGCAAAGTCCAGAGACTATGCAGTGCTCACATATGTATTCTCTGTACCGTGGTGACAAGCATGGGCAGCTTTGTCCAATGAGATGCTGGGTGCTACTCTAAAGCATGACAACTTCCTCCAAAGTGTGACATTTTCTTGTCCCCCAAAGCTCTGCACTTCCAAAATCCAACATGGATGATTTCTCTCCAGAGGAATACGAGCTAACTAAACCAACCCAGTGTGTGGCTCATTTCCATTAGCTGTCCTCCCTTAACCTCTGCAAATGCCTGTCCTAAGCCTTCCATCTGGCTGGGGCACAGGATGTGGTGGTAGGTACACCTAACATTCCTTACTGATCTGCTCTCTCTCTTTGAGCTCAATTTGATTTACCCAGCCCCCTCTGCAGGACCCATTCTCCCCAGCTGCATGAATGTGGGTGAACAAGGCAAAAGGATGACTTTCTAAAAGTGTGTGAGTCTCTGAGTGGGTCTGTGAGTGAGCATATGAGTCTCTGAGTATGTCTGTGAGTGAGTGCATGAGTCTCTGAGTGGGTCTGTGAGTGGGTGTGCGAGCCTCTGAGTGGGTCTGTGAATGGTTGCATGAGTCTCTGAGGTTCTGAGGTGGCCTGTGAGTAGGTGTATGAGTGTCTCAATGGGTCTATGCGTGGGTACGTGAGTCTTTAAGTGGGTTTGTGAGTGGGTGTGTGTGTGTCTAAATGCCCTCTGTATTACCCTCTTCTGCTCTGTTTTACCTTTCATGCTCCTTTTTCGGCCCTCTGTTTTGCCTTTCCTGCTTATTATTCTGCCCTCAGTTTTGCCTTTTTTTGTTACTTTTTCTGCCCTTTGTTTTACTTTTCTGCTCATTTTTCTGCCCTCTGTTTTACCTTTCTTGTTTGTTTTTCGGCCCTCTGTTCCCCTCTTTTGCAATGGGGAGAAGGCCCCCTCCCCAAAGCCGATTTTGACCCTGAAGACCCAATCCCATGAGGCCCGACCATAATTCAATGGGGGAGAGTGGGCTACTTGGCCCCCTCCCTGGGCTGATTTCGGCCCCAAGGACCCCATCCCCCAAGCTCTGCAATAATTCAATGGAGAAAGGGACAGCGTGCACGGCCCCCCTCTCCGGACCAATTTTGGCACTTGGGACCTCATCCCCCAGGAGGGTGGCAGTGTTTCCCTGGGAGCCCTGGAGCCCACCCAGGGAACCTAATGTATTATGATGGGGACCACGGGAGGGGAGCATCAAGGCCCTCTCGGTCTCAGCCAGCTCCCCACATTCTGCAGGAGTTGGCATTGCTCCACCACGCCGGGAGCTGCTAAATATGCAGCTCCTTGCATGCTGGAGCAATTGTTTGAGCTGTGAAAACTCTGCTTTGAGCAAGCAGGAGCAGTTTGACAGTTTCCGCTTGCTGGAAATGCTCCTGCTTGCTGGAAGCGGAGTTATGATCCTTGGCGGAAGCTGTCACAGCTACCGCCAAGTGAGAACAAACAATTATATCTCAGGGTGGGCCTCCCGGATCACATAGAGAACAAGCCTTGTGGGGTGGCAGCCTCTTTCCATCTGTTTCCATGAGCCGGTGCTGGGGAGATGATGGTCTCCGGGGCCGTATATGGCCAGGGAGGGGGGCCCACTTGCAAATTGGCCACACCCCGGGGAGGTGCTGGTGTCAGGTCGCATCGTCCCTATGAACACTGACAGGCTGTGTAGCAGGAGTCAGATGACAAGTGAGTCATCCCTGTGAATTGGGAACTCTACTACCCAGCATGACCCGCACTCCTGATGCAACACACTGCTATGTGCGTGCCGTCGGGAAACCCGGATACAGCAATAAAGAGATTCCACCGGACTGCCGATTATTTGAGTCACGACCGGTGTTTGGATTTCATGGCAGTAGTCGCGGCCCAGTAAGGGTGCTTGTATCACCAACTTTTAGATTCTTAAAGATGTGCCCTCTTTAACAAGAACTCCCTTCATTTGGGGGAGAAATTTATGGCCATTCGGCAGGAGAAGCGGAAGTTTCTACACAATCCCTTTCGCTCCTTGAAGAGAGCAGGGATGTTCTTTTTCATCTCCTCTGTTGGTGAATCCCTGAATGCTGATAAAGCGGAGGAGATTACTTGTGACATTTATTTGACATAGAGGGAGTGAGGGAACTCCCATCTCATCACTACATTAAGAGGCTAATTATTGGAGGTGTTGAAAGTTACGGCCTCGGAATTCATACAGCTTGATCTATTCATGTTACTCTGCTGCCTTGTTACTCATGGATCTACACCAAGAACAGATTTAATAATCAGTGGCATTTTTTTCCTATGTTCTTTAACAGGGGGGGTCAGTAGTTTGTGATTGGAAGTCTGATGCTCCTGTCCTGTGTGATTCATTCAACCCCGCTAATGAGGGTAGGTGTGTTGGTCAAAGTGTTTCGTATTATCTCTTGAGTTTAACAGGCTTTTTCGCTGAAAAAGGTGTTCATCTATACTCTCTGTTTTTTCCCCATTACAGAATTTGTATTGGAAACTAGAATACACGCTCTCACCTCCCCTGTTACTGAGTTGACTATTTTCTTTTACGGTAGCTCATAAGTGTCTCATATACAAGTTTAACCTTGCTTGCTGGTTTTGATACTTGCTCTCACGCATAAAGAGTATCTTACAAATCTCTCTTTACATTCACAGATCTCCCTCCCTGAAGTTCCCAACCTTTCCTTCCCCCACTTGACCATCACAAGAGTCAGTGCTATAATAATAATCCAGACTTGGAGCTGTCGAGAGGATAAGCCAATAACGGGACAGGTGGTCTCCGGGGCCAAATATTGCCCAGAGGGGGGCAATGCAGGCCGCCTCCTATTTTCACAGTTCTTTTGTGCCTCATGGAGGTGGCGGTCCCTGGGGCAATTTGGAACTCTGAAGGGTGTCTACTTAACCCCTTCACTGCGGCGGCTATTCTGCCGCAGTGCTAAGGGGGCGGGCGGAAGAGCGGCGGGCGCATGCTGGTGACGGAACCGCTCCGTCACCAGCGTCGATTGAGCTGTGCTAATGACGGAGCGGTTCCGCCACGGCCCCGCCCGCTCAATAGAACGTTCAGCGCAGGCGCGGAATCCGTGCCGCGCAGGCGTTCCAAGCGGGCCGTGACGGAACCGCTCCGTCATCAGCACAGCGCGACCGTGGCTGATGACGGAGCGGTTCCGTCATCAGCAGGGGAGGGGTTAATTAAAAAGCCCCTTTGGAAGTGGTAGTCCCTGGGTCCTTTAAAGGCCTAAGGAAGGGGGCCTGCGCCCCGCCTATTAATATTACCATGGGGATGTGGTTAACCCCGGGGTAGAAGCTTCCCATTTAGACAGGGGCACATGCACCCCCCTCCAATTATAATGTTTAAAACAATGGCCCAGGGACCTGGCCCACCTGGGGGTCCATTAAAAAAAGTGCAGAAACCCATGCTTGTTGTTTTTTTTTTTAAATTGCCGGAGTTGCAAATCTGTCAAAATTTCCGCCAAAAAAATCAAAACTCAAAAATGCTTCTTTTGCCCTGGTAGGATCCCCGGAGGACACCAGGACTAGGACTAATGGGTCAGGGTATTCCTACCCTGCTCCCTTTTCTTTTTTTACGGCGTGTTTTTGGGACTTGACTGAAGCCAAGTTCCAAGGTGGCTGCCAACGCTCCCTAGTTGAAGTATTACCAGCCAATCAGATATCAGCACGGGGACTGTCAGATCCCTGGAGGATCCACCACCCAAGATATACAAATTTGATTTTCCGTTAATTTCCTGAAAACTATTGAACAGATTTACACCAAAGATTTACACCTGAGCTAACTAGAACTCCCCCCGCAATGCACTGCTTATGACTTCATAAATTATATTGGTCAGTGACATCACTGGTGATGACATTACTGATGACATCAATGGTGACATCATCCAGTGATTGTAAGTATTTTCTAAGAGTTTATGAGTGTTAAACATATATAATCAGTTGCTACAAAAGATTAATTAGAATGCTAGGTGTACTACTAATGAGTGACACTACTTCTAAAATATATGTTGTGAGTGGCTGTGTGTATCTTGGTGTGAGTGGGTGAATGAGTGGCTGTATTGGTGAGTGAATAGGTGTATCAGTTGCTGTATGGATGAGTGAGTGGCTGCATGGTAGGGTAAGTGGAAGTGTGAGTGACTGAGTGAGTGAGTGGGTGTCTAAATGGCTATATGAGTGAATGACTGGGTGTGTAAGTGGATGTGTGGGTGAGTGAGTGGCTCTTTGAGTCGGTGTTTATTAAAGTGAGTTGGTGTGTGAGTGGCTGTATTGGAGAGTTAGTATCTGTGTGAATGGCTGTATGGGTGAGTGAGTGGATGTGTTGAGAGGCTGTATGGGTGAGTGAGTAGGTGTGTGAGAGACTGTATAGGTGTAAATGTGGGTGTGTAGTACCTGCATGGGCATGTCACTGTGTAGCTGTATGGGTGAGTGAGTGGTTGTATGAGTGGCTGTGTGACTGAGTGTGTGAGTGGCACTATGGATGAGTGAGTAGTTATGTGAGTACTTGTATGGGTATGTGAAAGTGTATGTGAGTGGTTGTGTGGATGAGTGAGTGGGCGTATGAGTAGTTGTATGGGGTTTTGAGTTGTTGTGTGAGTGGTTCTGTGGATGCTGTAATTACTGATATCACTGACCATATCATGAGTGATGTAATATGTGAGGTCATAAGAAGTGCATTACGGGGTGTAAATTATAGTTAGGTCTGGTAACTATAACTGCCAACTTTCTATGGTTTTATACGAGGGAAATCTGAGCCTATCTGTAATATTCCTGTAACCTTTGTTTTTTAATAAATTTCGAAGGTTTTTTCAATTCATTTTCCTAACTATAATGTCCCTATAACTTTCATTTTTTTTGTGAATTTCTAAGGTTTTTTTTAATTTTTATTTCCTAACCATAACATTCCTGTAACCTTAAACTTTTCAGTGAATTTCGACTTTTTATGTTATGTAAGCTGTAACATATCTGTGAGTGAGTGCATGAGTGTCTCAGTGGGGGTTTGAGTGTCTGCATGGGTCTGCAAGTGAGTGAGTGTGTGAATGTCTGAGTGGGTGAATGAGTACCTAAGTGAGTGTCTGAGTGGTTCTGTGAATGGGTGTGAGCGTGACTGAATAAGTGTGTGAGTGCTTCCATGAGCGTAAATAAGGTGCATCTCCACAGATGTGGGGTATGTAAGCTGCCTCTTTCCGCTTATTTATCTCCTTTATTTTGCCTCTTTCTGCTTTTTTCCTGCAGGACCACATGGGGAGCCTCAAGGCAATCACGAATCTCTGCCGGCTCCCCACCTCCTTCGGGAAACGTCATTGCTCTCACAGACAGGGAGCTGCTAAACATGCAGCCTCCTGTCTGTGAGAGAAATCTTTTTGATTGTTTCCCTGCCCGCTTGACAACGGACAGGGAGACAAAACCTCCACTTTCAGAAAGCAAGAGCATTTGTTTAGCTCCTGCTTGCTGGAAGCAGAGTGTTTGCTCTATTTTGTGGGTGCTCTCAACTCAAAACTCCCACCAAGTCACAGAAAACAGCTAGGTCCCAGGGCTGGGCACCCCAGAGCATAACAGGATCTGGCCCTGGGGTGTGGCAGTACCCAGTGCCATTATTAGCTCCAAGATAAGGGTTTTGTGAACCCCACCCCTTTCACTTTCACAGGCCTGCCTCAGGGAGTTGGTGGTCCCGGGGGCCAACAACAGCCCAGGATGGGGCAGCGCAGCCCCACTCCTTCTCTAAAAAAAGAATGCCCCAAGGAGGTGGTGTCCTTGAGGTGTGGGGGTCCATACAGCTCCCAACTCTTTATTTAAGTTAGCCCCGGGGAGGTGGTTGTCCCCAGGGCTGGGGGATCTCCGCAGCCACCCTTAAGCATTTTATTTTTTTAGACCCAGGAAGGTAAAGGTCCACGGGGCTCAGGGGGTCTGCGAGGCCCCCCAAGCATTAATATATAGCCCTGGGAAGGTGGTGGTCACTCGAACCCAGAGGGTATGCCCTGTCCCCATGCTTCTTGATATAATTAGCCTGGCCCACCCGAGGTCTACAATTAAAACAAGCATGCGAGTCCATGCTTGATGTTCGTGAATACTTTTTGAAAATCACTGTGAATAAAAACTATTTTTTATCCCGTGTTGGGGTTCCAGGGAAACCCCAAGACCAAGGCTTGAGGATCAGAATTTTCCAACTCAGCCCCTTTTTCCCATTTTTTTTGTGGGACTCTGATGTAGCCAAGTCCCAAGATGGCTGCCAACACGTCCTGGTTGAGGTGTTGGCAGCCAATAAGGGCTCTGTCTTTCCCTACACAAGCTTGCTATAATTTGTGAAGTCTCTGCAATCTCAGACATCTTCATTTGGGTTTCCTTAAATGCCGCCAAAACTACAGAACGGATTTACACCAAATAACAAAAGCACAATCTGCGTACCAAAAGCTAGCTGTCTCCCTAATTTGGCATAACTCCATCCAGTTGATCAGGCTGCAGTCTTGTCTAAAGCGCCCATGGGAATTAACATGGGAAACACACCTTTTTTTTACCCCCCGTGTTTTTCTCAGCCCCTGATTTATGGATCACCCCAAAACTTTCCATGGACAACAAGACTCACTGTGAAACTTTTGGGGGGAAATTTCATCAAGATTCGGCAAACGACGCCAAAGGTATAGGCAAGTCAAAAAATGCTTTTTCTATGGACATGGTTCTTACTATAATTCTTAATAGTATATGTGAGGTCTGAATACACTGAATTATCAAGATAACTCGGTTTATGTGTTTATGTTGTCAAAAGGAGGCAAGATAGAAGGAGATGATTGTGAAGAACTACTGTGGGCTTCGATCTGTATATTGCGACATTAGTTATCATTAAAAACTATAAAACGACAAAACATCAAGGGCCAGATGTAGGAGCCTAAATACCGGTCGGTAACGGACGATTTCGGCCGTTACCGACCGGTATTTAAGAATTGGCATGTAGGGGCATTTATTTTACAGATTCAGTAAATTTACCGAATCGGTAAATTTACCGATTCTGTAAAATACCGGATCGGTAATTTTACCGATTCGGTAAATCCAAATGTAGGTGGGACTCTTCAGAGTCCCAAAGGCCATACAGATTCGGTATTTTACCACCCAATTCAATTGGGTGGTAAAATACCGAATCCAGGTGTGCATGCACATGTGTGCATGCACGCCTATGCCATGTGACAGACAGACATGCCCTTAGGGCATGTCTGTTTGCCACATGGCACACATGCCTGTATTTGGGGTGCTAGAGGGTGTCAAAGTGACACCCCCTGCACCCTGGCAGGAATCGGTATTTACCGATTTGGTAATTACCGAATCGGTATTTCCCATTGATTCCTATGGGCTTCACAGCCCATAGGAATCAATAGGAAATACCGATTCGGTATTTACCGAATCGGTAAATACCGAATATTAAAGATTTGGTATTTCAATTTCTAGAAATACCTACATCTCCCCCCTTCATATTTACCGATTCATAAATACCGAATCGGTAAAATTCGGTATTTATGAATCGGTAAATACGATTTGCCTACATCTAGCCCCAAGTCTTAATTATTGGTGAATTCTGTTCTGAATTTTATCAACTTGATGTGCCTATTTGTCTATCTGATATATCTAAAGCACTAGGATTCAAATGTGTATCAATATCGTGGAGAGTTTAACAATGGGAGTATCAAATTGCTTCACGTGCTACCACAAATATCTCAAGAAAGATATGTTTGTTGTAAGCCTGAATAATTTACTCTCCCATCACCAACACCAACATATTTGGTGGTAGGAAATGCAGCTGATGGCTAGCTACATGCAAGGAAGGAGGTATCGCATGATTGAACACAGATAGTCCACAACCATGTTGATCTGGAGGGAGGATTTTTGGCAAAGTTATACTGAAATTACATATCGGTAGTGCCACACTGGTAGACCTACCGAAAATCTCAATTGCATCTCTAAAAGCCACCCTAAATGCAGCAGACAAGCTTATGACTGGATCAAAAAAACCTGATCATGTCATCCCTGACCTACAATCACTTAAATGGCTACCTTAAGAATCTAGGATCCAACATAAAATTGCATGTATGACTCATAAAGTGCTGCACCACCTAAATGACCCAGAAACTGACACTATTGGGTGGAAACAGATCTTTCAGAAGAACAAACTCCTTACTACTCAAGTCACACAAATTTAAGAAAAAGAAAACTTGCAACAGATCCTTCTCAGGAATTGCTCCCAAAATCTGAAACTCTCTCCTTCCATAGATCAGAAGAAACCCATCCACGTCCCTCTTCAAGAATAAAGTAAAAAATTCTGCTTTACAACAAATTCCTCTCACTCTGAGGGTCTACCTCCCTCACCTGAGGTACTCGACCGACAATTATGTTTGGTCCGTTTGTTCTCATTGTCACTCTTGCCATCTACGTTTGAAAGTAATTGCAATTATTGTTCTTCATGCACTACATCATGTTTTGTACATTGTCACCGTTTGTATCATATTCTCCTTTCTCCTTTCTTGTATATCGCTTTGTCACCCGATAGGATCTTGCTAGTCCGTTTTGCTCAGCCGAGTATCAGGTCCGACCTTTTGTTCCCATCCCCTCTCCTACCATTTATGTTTTCTAATATTGTTCCTCTTGCCCTATACCATGTTTATAAATTTCCACCGTTTGTATTATAATATCATGTGTTTCTTCTATTGTAAAGTGCTCTGTCACCCGAAAGGGTCTTGTTCATGCCTTATAAAAATCCCAAAATAAAATAAATAAATAACATAACTGTGGAGAAAACTCTTCACAACAGAAACTAGTAAAAAATGTGTAAACATGCATTGCAACCTACCCATTGCAGCGCTGAGGGTGGTTGTCGTTTAGACATTCCGATACTCAATCACCACTTTTGTGCTTCAGAGCTAGGGCACGAATCTGATTTGCATCATTCCAGAAACAGCGCTCTGCAAACAGAAAGTAATAGGCCGAGGAAAAGGCCCTCTGATAAAGACTTCCATATGTAGCATTTTAAGT
This sequence comes from Lissotriton helveticus, assembly GCF_964261635.1. NCBI lineage: Eukaryota > Metazoa > Chordata > Amphibia > Caudata > Salamandridae > Lissotriton > Lissotriton helveticus. The sequence goes on from NC_136065.1 coordinate 448,201,772, forward strand.
GTTTTTTACATTATGTAGCACAAAGCATGGAAAGTAGATCAAGACATTTGATTTGATTTTTGTTTCCAATAATCTGAATTAAAAAATGTAAGAAAACATTATGTATCATTAGTTAATATTTGAATGTGCCTTGATAAAATTAGTTTATTTTCAAATATTTCGAATTAATTAGTTTGATAGTAAACTGCATTAATTTGTGATCATTTGTTCATTGATGTCCTTTCAGTTCATCATAATAACTTGCTGTGTAGCTTTCTGAAAACAAAAATGAGAAAACAATTCTCAAGCACTAGGGAACTCTGAAAATATTTCCCACAAATTAAATGACTGTGTGAGTTTCTCTGTCAATTCTCTTTTCAGTCTCGAAATAAAAGTCCAGGAAATGCAATTGTTGGTTCCCGTCCAAGATTTGTTGTTTGTGACGCAGTCAATGTCTTTCAAATTGTACGCATTTTTCTCCAGGGCTAGTTTGCGATGAGACTCCAAAACCGACGCAATAGTCCATTGACTCTTTCATTTGTAAGTTTTTTTTTTTCAAGAATATTAACAGTATGTGTTTTAAACAGGAAACCATTTTGAAAAACTATAGCCGCGCTTAGTTTCCTCTCTCATTCCAAACTTTACCTTGGCCCACAAAATGTGGCAAAATAATCCGGTAGTCCACATAGTGCTCTTGTAGACTGGACAAGCAGACAGTATAGTGTAAATTGTCTATTGTTCTTTCTGGGGACTAGCAGGACTCCATTGTGTCTAATGACGTCATCTAACATTTAGCTTACGAGCATGGTCCCATTCATTCCACTGAGCAGGGAGTAATTCACATATTCACTTCTACCCTGGGCGAAGTACACTGACATCAGGACTCGTAGACTGGATTCATTCATGGAACAACAGAGCTATTCACGGTCTCAATGTGAACTGCTCGATTGTGCCAGATAGGGTAAGAATGAACAAACTCTATCCACTTGACATAATGTCCCTCCATAAAATTGTTGTCACATAGACCTTCTTTTTCCTTCATTGCTACCTGGAAACTGTAAAATGAGTCATTCTACTAGGAACGGCAAAGGGCATCATTTAGAATATGCCGGAAGACATACTCTGTCACAAATATGGTGGAAAACCCGGCTGCTGTATCACCAATACACTATAGCACTTTGCACTTGTGAAACCGTTTCACGTCTCAGCATTACAAGAAACTGATTTTATTCTTTTGTAGAAGGATATTTTCTATTATAATTCCTAAACTGTATGAATAAATGTTAATGATGTTGAACACGCAACAGGTAATTCTACTTAATGTCATGTTAAATATGTATGGAAGAGTGTATGCAAAATCTCTAAGCAATGAGTATAGTTTTAGATTTCAAACTGTAAACCTTCGTAATTCTTTTAGTGGTTCTCCAGGTTCCCCATTACATGTCCGGCATGCTTCTCCAAACTTTAAAGTAGGATTATAATTGGGCCATATTTTTCGGTTCCGGGGCCTTCTTAACACATTGCCAACATACAGTTTTGGATTAAATGACCATCAGCTGTAACTTCACTCACTTTACTTGCTACTTCGCACTTTTAAACCCCATGCCAACTTCTTCCAACCTCTTTTTTACCTCAGAAAATTCGTCATCCTATTTATCTTACTTTTCAGGGTAAAACTGATACCAGGTAGTATAAAACAAGATTTTCAGGGGTTGTGTAATTTTTTTTTTTACTATATCAGCATCTCACTAGAAGAAACTGAATTAGTAGACATACCATTAATTAGGTACGTATTACATCTAAAAATAAGATTTAAATATCAAATGTGCTTAAAAACACTGCTAAAAAGTCTGTGTTTTGAGAGCATCATTACATCATCATCTGAAATTGATTTCGTTTCAAGGCAACAATAGTATTTTTAAGGTTCAGGTAAGCAGCATCATTTATGAAACAGGGAATCACGTAATTAGCCCAAACCTCAGCACACACACATACACGAAAACACACAAACACACACATACAGGCATGCACGGACACACACCCACACACACATACACACACACACACCTATTTTTTGCTGTGCTTTTTTCATTGTATATATTAGTTAGATTTCAGTATGGGAGCTGCAGTAGAATGTTTGAAAAACACTGCTTTCATTATAAAGTATGTCAGAATTATATCATGTTACACATGGATATTGTAGGTAGTTCATCTTTTTGTCATGTTTTCTCTGGATATTATGGCATTTACGGATCTGGGTGGTTTTGATCTTTGGTTTCCCTGGACCTGAAAGCAGGTTTGCCTACAATGGGTAGGCTTTGCTTTGAACCTAGAGAGGCAGTACTATTATTTTTTAACTAAAATTAATTATGATATTATTATTAATAATAATTATTATAATAATAATAGTTATTATTACAGTATTTTGGTTCCTACAAACCATGCATCCATGCAATTTTGGCCTGGGATCCGCTCACTAGAGCTTGTATAAACCTGGAGCATTTTTATAAAACTTTTGCTAAAAGTCAAGGTAACCCCAAGGTATCAGAGCTCCTTAATGGATTGCAATCTTACGCCATTCAGCCACCAGTCCCCAAAGGTACATTAGTATGTCCAACAAAATTCATGTTTTTTGATTCTGTTGATTTATTTGTAGATTATTTTCGACTGCATCTTTTGGCTAATTTGTTTTAGAAAGAGTTATACTGTCTCGGCATATACTAGCGATAGCAGTGTATCCCAGCATGGACGGTAATTATCTTTCAGTAAAGTCTATACGCAAGCAAGTCAGATGTTTATAAATAAACAAAGATACTAAAACATACCCTTATCTTAACCTATCCTTCACAGCATCATTTTGTAAGCTCATATTTAATCATATTTTAAACTAAGCGGTACAAAAGGGGGTGGTGATGGACGGAGCATCTGAACCAATCAAACACTCACATCCAGTCAAAAGATCTGGGTTTAATCCATCACCGTTCTTTAGCCCACTCTGCCACCCCAGTTCAGACATGGCCATATACAAATCAGTCTGACCCTGTGCCTCATGGGAACAGTCCAGCCCGAACTGCCAAGCCATGCCTTCCCTGTACCGGAAACAACCTTCCTAGGACCGGTTTCTGGCATTTCAGCCGTCTTCAGCCAGGCTTGCTTGAATCCAGTGGCAAAGTGAGCAAGGGACTCACGTCTGAGCATACCCTGCCAACTTATGGCGAACAAAGCGGTACAAAAGGGGGTGGTGATGGGCAGAGCATCTGAACCAATCAAACACTCACACCCAGTCTAAAGATCTGGGTTTAATCCATCACCGTTCTTTAGCCGACTCTGCCACCCCAGTTCAGACATGGCCATATGCAAATCAGTCTGACCCTGTGCCTCATGGGAACAGTCCAGCCCGAACTGACAAGCCATGCCTTCCCTGGACTGGAAACAAGCTTCCTAGGACCAGTTTCTGGCATTTCAGCCGTCTTCAGCAGGCTTGCTTGAATCCAGTGGCAAAGTGAGCAAGGGACTCACATCTGAGCATACACTGCCAACTTATGGCGAACCAAGCGGTACAAAAGGGGGTTCCTGGTGTGCTAGTTGGCCCCCAGGGACCCCCAGTATGCAAGGGGACTTAATCCCCCAACTTAGAACGTGTTACGGGGCATGTTTGCACAGTGGTGAAGGTAGGGGACAGGGCTTGTGGTGAGATCTGTGCAAACACGCCCTGTGGCGCGTTTTAGCTTGGGGAATATATTCCTCTTCAATCCAGAGGTCCCCTAGGGGCCAACTAGTCCAACGGGTAACCTCTAGTAAGTGCCATGGAGCAGCGTTGCAGAGTGTTGTAAAAAGGGGGCGTGCCCTCTGAACACCTCTCTGCAACGCAGCTCCCTGGCGCAAACTGGAGGTACCCGATGGGCTAGTTGGCTCACAGATGACCTCAAGATTGAAGAGGAATATATTCCCCAACCTAAAACGCGCCACAGGGCGTGTTTGCACAAATGTCTCCTCAGGCCCTGAACCTTCCTTCACTATTGAGCAAAATATTCCTCTAAAATCAGCCGAAGTACGAATTCCGATTTACTCACCTGTTATCACGAGAGACGTCAGTGCTGCATCTTTCAGCTCACTACTGATCCTGAAAAGTAATTCTAACCATACTTACAGTAACTTAAATTTCCTTCCATAGGTTAACATTGACTGGTTTCACTTGAAAAAATTTCTGTGTGTGGAGTTTTGGAACTTTAAAAAATTCCTCAAAAATCAGCTGAACTACGAATTCCGATTTACTCACCTGTTATCAGGAGAGACCTCAGTGCTGCATCTTTCAGCCCACTATTGATCCTGAAAAGTAATTCTAATCGTAGTTACAGTAACTTGAATTTCCTTTCATAGGCTAACATTGACATGTTTTACTTGGAAATTCTTCTACGTGTGGAGTTTTGGAACTTTAAAAAATTCCTCAAAAATCAGCCGAACTACGAATTCCGATTTACTCACCTGTTATCAGGAGAGACCTCAGTGCTGCATCTTTCAGCCCATTACTGATTCTGAAAAGTAATTTTAATTATAGTTACAGTAACTTGAATTTCCTTCCATAGGCTAACATTGACTGGTTTCACTTTAAAACATTTCTGTGTGTGGAGTTTTGGAACTTAAAAAAATTCCTCAAAAATCAGCCGAACTACGAATTCCGATTTACTCACCTGTTATCAGGAGAGACCTCAGTGCTGCATTTTCAGCCCACTATTGATCCTGAAAAGTAATTCTAATCGTAGTTACGGTAACTTGAATTTCATTTCATAGGCTAACATTGACATGTTTTACTTGGAAATTCTTCTACCTGTGGAGTTTTGGAACTTAAAAAAAATCCTCAAAAATCAGCCAAACTACGAATTCCAATTTACTCACCTGTTATCAGGAGAGACCTCAGTGCTGCATCTCTCAGCCCACTATTGATCCTGAAAAGTAGTTCTAACCGTAGTTACAGTAATTTGAATTTCCTTTCATAGGATATCATTGCCTGCTATATAAAATATATATAAATTAAAAAAATATTTAAAAAAAATAAAAATATTACAATTTCAATATTTTTGAAAACATTTATTTTTCAATTTATATAAAAAATATGTAATGTAATTAAAAAAATAAAATATCTAAAAATAAATAATTTAAAATAATGTAGTAAATCAGTATAAAGAAAATATAACAATTATTCCATTTAAAAATTATCATTTACAAAACCTTTGAAATTCACTGAAAAAACTATAGGTTTCACCTACGTTATAGTTAAAAATTAGCATTTAAAAAAACCTTAGAAATTCACTGAAAAAACCATAGGTTTCAGCCACGTTATAGTTAAAAATTAGCATTTAAAAAACATTAGAAATTCACTGAAAAAACCATAGGTTTCACACACGTTATAGTTAAAAATTAGCATTTAAAAAACCTTTGAAATTCACTGAAAAAACCATAGGTTTCACACATGTTATAGTTAGCTGGACATTTCACTCATACAAAACCATTGAAATTCCCCCGTTATAGTTAACTATAACTCGCGTGCCCGCAATGCACTGCTGATGACGTCACATATTACATCACTCATGACATGGTCAGTGACATCACTCATGACATCACTGATGACATCTCAAATGACATCACTGATGACATCATCCTCGTGAAAAACTGGCAGACCGCCTCTCACCCTAATATAACCTTTGATACACACATTCAAAAATAGAAACTAAATTTTTTTTTTAAATGTAGATACCAATACCAGTTACAACAACCTATTCAGTAATTCCACCATCTACATACACATCCACTCATTCACCAACAGTTCTATATAGTCACTCATACATGTACTCACTTATCATATGTACTCATACACCTATACATCCTGTTACACACCGACACTCATCCATAGAGTTACTCACACACATACTCACACATGCAAATAAACTATCAACATCCATTTATTTGCATATACAGCTATACACACACCACTACACTTACTTTTACAGAAACGTGCACATACTTACTCTCTTAAACAATCACTTATAGAAACACATACATATTTATACAGGAACTCGTCCAATCTCTTACTCTAACATATAATCACTTACATACATCAATACTCACATATACTAGGTTAAAACATATTTAGTTACTCATAAAGATACGATTTAGACAGTCATTCACTCACTAACACACCCATACACACACTCATCAACCCATACAGTCCTGCACACATGCTGTCTTCAAAACGCATACAAACAGTGAGTCAGTCATTCATGCAACTATGCGCTAAGTAATACCCCCACCAAACCATACAGACACTCATACTGATACACAAAAAACAAACTAATAACCCATATACACACTCATGTAGCTACACACCAACCCATGCAGCCACTTATACACAGAGTGAGACACTGATACAGATATTTACATATTTAAACATTACACAAGAATACATGTATTCACTAAGATACACTTAATAGTTCACTTATACGATCAATTTTACAAAGCAAATCCATTTAAACACTTATTTACCCATTTATTCTTCCGTCGACCTTTAGATATACATATATAAAACATATTTATTTTTCAGAAAGACACACATTCACCGGATGATGTCATAATTGATGTCATCAGTGCTGTCATTTGAGATGCCATCAGTGATGTCATGAGTGATGTCACTGACCATGTCATGAGTGATATAATATGTGACGTCATCAGCAGTGCATTGCGGGCACGCGAGTTATAGTTAACTATAACGGGGGAATTTCAATGGTTTTGTATGAGTGAAATGTCCAGCTAACTAACATGTGTGAAACCTATGGTTTTTTCAGTGAATTTCAAAGGTTTTTTAAATGCTACTTTTTAACTATAACGTGTGTGAAACCTATGGTTTTTTCAGTGAATTTCTAATGTTTTTTAAATGCTAATTTTTAACTATAACGTGGCTGAAACCTATGGTTTTTTCAGTGAATATATATATATATATATGTTTACATTACATGTGATACATTGAAAACTCACATCATGGATATTAGGAAACACTTTATAAACTCTTTACAACTGTACATAAAAATGTTTTCTATACAAACCATATGAAAATGATGTTAGCTATGTGTATTATCCCACAAATCACTCAGCCTAGATCAGGACTCTCTAAACAATTGTATGGGAGCTACCAGTAGCTCCCAGACTCCTTCAGAGTAGCACACATCTTTGAGGTCATTTATCGGATGGACACAAGGTAATGTTTTCATTTAAAAGTTAGGGGAAGGCTGTATTCATGAGTCATCATGCCCATCAGACTGCAGATAACAAGCCCTGACAATGGGCAGTGCTCAGTCAGAATAATGGACCATACTGGCGCTGAGTTGCAGGGACAAACAACTGACGCACTGAGCTATATTTGTCATAAACATGGATACTTGACAGGTCAATTTTGAGGTTTACTTAAAAAAATGCCCCTGAATGCTTTTAAATGGATGACTGTTGAAATGGAGAGATACCTAACTTCTTGCGCTAACACTACATTTCATTGTACTCCCAATTCAAAGTGTGTCATGCTCAAACTTTAGGCCCCTTACTTACAGTGGGCAGTATACATTAGGCCATAAGTATTTATGTTAGCCTTCATTAGTTCACAATGTTTTGCACTGATCAGAAGTAGGTCACATCACAGAATATGTAGGCGCCCCCTGGGCTAGATGATGTCAAAAGCCTGGATTTGTGAGATTAGGCCATGACATGGGATGAGGGTAGCCAACTAGTCACTACAAAAGTGTGTATTAAGATAGTTGTCAGCATGTAAAAATACTCTTGTTGTATGCTAACCTATGAGTCATGCAAGTGATAGGTATCGAGAAACTTTGTTACATCAATACAGACAAACAAAAAGTCACAAACTATTGTTTTTCTTTCATTTCTTGTATCCATACAGGTAAAAGCCCATCAGCAGGGGAACATTTGGAAGGCCACCACTAGAAAGGTGTGGACCCTGGTGATCTACAAGTGATGTAGCATCTACTGCCACAAGAGCTGGGAGGACCAATGACGCTGGACCAGAAAGTCAGCCGAAGTCCAGCTCAGATAGTCTTCCCAGCATGGGAAACATATGCACTGCACCCGGACCCCCCTAATGGCCTGCATTCTTGCAGTGGCTTACCAGGAGCTTGATGGGCAGTTGATGGACAGTTGAGAGCCCAAAACTCTTTACTGTTACAACTACATATGGTTGTTTTATCTCCCATGCCACTAGCGGCTGGTGATTGCAAAATGTGGTGGGCGGAAATATATACATAGAATTGCACTATGCAATGTAGCATAGCGAGCAAACCCAATTTGTGATTTTCTCATAGAGAGTCTGACTGGGAAGGGAGGGTGAACACAGATGTTAATTTTTACACAGCTCAATAGTTTTTTTTATTAACCTGGAGAGAGTGAAATGCTGAGTGGAGCACCAGAGTTCAAACCATAGGGTCAAATGTTATGTTATGTTATGTTATAAGCTGTTTTGTAACGCGCTCAATTACTACTGGAGTATCCTGGCGCGGTATACCACTGGGGAACCCGTCCTGGCTTTCCCTGTGGGATGGTCCCTACTGGGAGTCCCCAAGGTGAAGCCAGGCATCCCCGGCGTTGATGGGGCCGTTGAAGATCATCAGCCTTGTTGGAAGACTTAGTGGATGCATTAGTCCAATGAGACTTCAGACCCAGTTAAGAGGCAAGAGGCTTGAAACTTACCAGATTCAGTTCAAACCTTCACCGGTATTACCAGTGTATGATCAGCACACTTTCTCATCAACTCACATTCATCCATCTACCCATACACTCTCATTCCCCCTTCAACTATATCTTCCCACCCACACACCTATTTTGCTGTTCACCTACTCACTCATACTCACTCACACACTCACTCATACATTCTCATCTAACTACCCTCCCACTCATTCACCTTTTTCACATTGCCTTACCCACTCACAATTATATTTTCTAGTTATTGAAATATGTTACTGAAGGTAGCAGGTTCCATTTCAATCAATTTGCCATGTTTTAACAAAATTTCGTCTACCAACCTTATCATTCTCACAGTCATTCACCCAGTTACTCACTCAACTACTTAACTACCTACCCACATTCAACAATTATTTAAATTTCTCATATGTTACACCATTCACCTACTTACTCATACTAACCCATCTGCATTACGGCCTCCAGGCCCATAGGAATGAATGGCAATTACGGAATCGGTAAATACCGATTCAGTAATTACCGAAACTTATCGATTCGGTAATTTTTACAAAAAAATTACCTACATCCCATTTACCTGTTCTTAAATGTATTTAAGAGTAGGTAAACTGGGATTACCTACATCTGGCCCTTAGTATTTTAGGCCGCTGAGCAGTAATGAACCTGTAAGTCTTACCTAAATGTGCAGGCAGCCTAACAGGCAAATACCACCACATGGCACACTGTGGGCAAGGCCTCAGTATTGAAATGCCCATAAACCTGCTTTTGAAATTCAAGGGTCACATTATGTAAGACTACGGTCACCATGCCGTATGAGACTAAGGTACAACTGTGTAGTGTTACAATTTAAAGATGTAAGTAGAACTCTCTCGCATGTTTTAAATTGTGGCATGGACCTGTGGTGCATGTCACCACGGAGGTTGTAGCAGTTTACATTTTGGTGAACGTATTTAGTAAAGTCTTCTTTTTACAACTTTGCCTTAGGCAAACTATGAAACTTCATTTAGGTGACGTAAGGCTGATGAAAATTAAAATAATCTCCGAGGGATACATTTTAATTTTATATGTCTCAAGAATAACTTTTAGAAAGGTGATACAGTCTTTAAGAAATCAGCTTAAAAATATTTTAAGACTGCCTAACTGACTCCCAGCAGCTAAAACTAGATACTTTTTATTACACATGTATATAATGTAACTGGGCACAGGTATAACAGATTTAAAGCAGTGATAGTGGCAGTGGCGTAGCTAGAGCTTGTGGCGCCCGGGGCTATCCCTCAGATTGCCGCCCCTAAAGGACGGCGAGCACTTGAAAGAGGGCCAAGAGACACGTAGTATCGCCGCTAATGGTTACCTAAGATCATGCAAGTTACATGCACATACATGACACAGTCCAAGGCTACACAGCTGAATACACCGGTGACCGGCAGTACAAAGGAGAACACACAGACTGCATGATTTATCTGGGGACTCAGAAAAACCGCATGTGACATCCATCAGAGACCTGCGTGAACGAATACCTTGTAATTCCCTCAGCACAATGCAAACATGAACATACATGACACTGTTCAGGGATCCATCATCTACAGCTGACATTAAATGACCAAACATCATGGTCCCCACAATTAACTGGCTTCATTTTAGCTTCTGTATCTATTAGTTAATAGAAAGCTTTTCAATTGCAGGAAAGAAAACAACGAGTAAACGCGATCTATCTAGCTATTTATCAATCTATCTATGGGCAAAGTGTAATCTATTATTATCAGCATTGTTCTGGATGGGAGGGGAAAATTTGCAAGAAGCAAGGCCTCAAGTGTGTCATGAAGACTGTTCCCTAACTCAAAATGGGTAGTTCATAACATGTTACTCATGCATACTTTATGTATGGCTTGTTTAATAGTCATTAAAAAATTAATTTATATATAATACAATTTTTAAAGGAGATAGTTGATTAAATCTGTACAGTGAGATGCAGGCACACTGAATAGGCCTAGTGAGCATCAGCAGAGATATTATAATATAAAGACAGAAGCAAATAATCTCTGAGGAAGAAGAGTGTTTTTTCACATTAGATGGGTTGCTCTATGGCAATAACAGAACATCTGACATTTGTTCTGTGGTATAAAATGGGAGTGGGGGGCATACATGTATTAGTATACATTCTCCCCAGTAGCATATTTAATTTAGCCACATTCATTTTCACTGTCATAGCATAGATCTATATATTGTTCCACTAACATAGATGCCCATAGATATCTACCTAAATACCCTGTCTCTTTACTTATACACATACATATTTACAGATCACAAGCGTAAATGCACATCAATATACTCCTATGGATTGGTATTTATATGAAATCTGTTGCCTATTGTGAATATGCACTTAGGCAACTGTTCTCTTCTGCTCCAGAGCCCACACTAGTTCTGCTTCAGACTCAACACAGTTTCTGCTAAATTATATAAACAAATATTTGCAATGCAATAGGTGTCGCATTTACGCAAGTTTAAGCTATTGGCATTGTAAATGACAATGCCTTTTATTTCTGTTTTAAAAACTAAAACACAAATAAAAGGCTTTGTTATTTGCAATGTTAGTAGCTCAAACTCGCGTGAATGCGATACCTATTGCATTGCAAATGCTTGTTTTATAGGACATGTCTGTGAACTGTCTGCCAGTCTGCCACTAACTAAAGATCCTTTCCTCCCCTCTGAAAACCGTTTAGCTCTTACCTCACTCAGCCTCCTGTACTCCACAGTGGTAGCAGCCAGGGACTCTATGGTAGGGGTTGGATCACTACTGCTGCAGGAGCAATTCGCACAGCACTTGTCTGATCCATTCTCCCAAGTCGAAGGCAGACTGACACAGGCACCATGGCAACAGTCCAGAGAACGGGATGCCACAGAGCCAAAATCAGCCTCACCGGCAGGGACGGAAGGTGACAGGCTCAGATGGACCCGGAGAGCCGCGCCGCAGTTCCCACCCCCGCCAAAACCTCCGGCGAGGCAGGCAGGCCTGCGGTAGCGAAAAGCAGCGGCTACTATTGAAAAACGCGTGGCGCACGCTGCTTTCGTCCAGCAGGTAGAGCGGGCCGGAGCATTTTTTTTTTTTTTTTTTTTAAAGAGTTTTATATAGCGCTGGCTAGACCCGAAGGTATCAGAGCGCTTTACATTAGGTTCCACAATGTAACAGAAAATGATCACAATTACACATTACGTCAAAAAATAAGCAATACATTGAGAGAGGAGAGAAAGGAGAGAAAAAATAGAGGAGGGGGGAAAGGAGAGGTGAGAAGAGGGGGATGAGGGAAGAGACAACAGGAGAGACGAAAGGAAGACTGTCTAAAGACCAACTGGGTAGATGACGTCCAAGGAGGGAATCCACGGCCCGTCTCCCCTTTAGCTAAATAAGGTAACTCCATCGGGCATCAGTCAAAATAGCTAGGTCTCAAGTGGAGAGGGAAAGTTCACAAATGAACAGGGTGGGGACTAAGGGCAAGGACAGGTGAGGGCAAAGGTCAGTAGCTGGAAAGAGGAGAAGAGTAGAGCGGAGCGGGGTGGGGGTAGGGCGAAGGGGGAGATAAGGTCAGGAGAGACGCAGGAGGGTTTTCCCAAAGTCCGTCTGGGTAGGTGATGGTCAAGGAGGAAATCCAAAGTCCATCTCCCCTTTAGCTCGCGAGGTAGCTCCACTGGGCATCAGTCAAAATGGCTAGGTCTCAGCTGTTGAGGAAAGTTCTCAAAGTAAAGGTCCTGGTGGGTGGGCGGGAAACAGGGTCGGGTGAAGGCTGGTCGAGGTCCAGATGATGATCAATGAATATAGACCCGGGGAGGAAAGAGCATCATGGAGGGTCTCACTGAGGCGGCCATCTAGAAGTCAGGCAAGGGGGACGAGTCCTTGAAGTGTCGAATTCAGTCAGCCCTCATGAATCTCTATAGCCCAGAAGGGAAGTGGGAGGGCGGCCATCTTGAGATCTGGACTAAAACGCTGGGGCAGAGAAATTTCAGACACTTGTTAGTGTAAAGATCGTCATGAGACAAAATCGGCCTCCTCTTAATCTGCGGGTACAGGCTCAGCAACGATCGTCCAAAACACCTAGGTCTCATTCGCGCAGCACCCCAGGAGAGGACAAGACGCTCTTCACAGTCACCACCTAGCCGCCATTCTAGGGTCTGGCACCACCCACGAGGAGATTGCCGTGGAGATGAAAACAGCCTCGCAATGAAGCGCTCCTCCTAACCAACTAGCAGCATCCCCGCAACTGACAAAATCGCCCACACTCCAAGGTGCAGCAACACAGGAGACGGCAAGCTGCTCTCAGCAATTCTCACTCAACACAGCGAGTGATGTGGCAGCGCGCCCCCGCTCACCGGCACCGAGGGAGCTCCCACCTCTATTGGTTCCGGTGTTCACTTGAGGTGCCCCGCTCTTCCTGCAGCGAGCAACCCCCAGCTCAGGAGGTGGACCCAGGAAGGGTTCCTTGCTATAATATCTTTTGATGATATACATGTTATCACTCTATTGTTCCATCTTATGTTTATCTGTTAACTTTGGTACTTTATTGTTATACCAAAAACAATTATATAAAAAAAAAAGTGTAGACCTGGTAGTGAGTCCTGAAATGGTGAGTAGAAACAGCAGTATGGCAAGGCACTCTGCCGCTTGCTAGTATGTAAACCGGTCAGAGCATGATGAATTTGCGGGGAGAGCTGCCCAACATAAAGGAAGCAGAGATGGTAAGAACTGGTAATACCTATGCTGGGGAACACCTCTGCAATATTAGCTCAGATGGGGAAGAGCTGGGCAGTATGCATTGAGGAGTAGAGCTGGTATTACCTGAGCTGGGATGGCGGGGAAAGCTCTAAGAACTTATCTCAGATTTGGGTACAGCTGGGCAGTATTCATTTGAAAGTGGAGATGGAATAGAGGTGGGCAACGTAAACTCTGCGGTATGAACCATTATTAGGTGTGCTGGAGGGGAAGCTGGGATGTCAAAGAGCTGGGTAGATTTGGGCAGTAGAAGCTGAGCTGGCAGAGTTGCATGAATGTGGTGCACAGTTGACGATGACTGTAGGAGTAGAGAGCTGTGAGAGGTAGAGTTGTGCCCTGAGAAGTACACCTTATGAGCCAGGCTGGTGGGCAGAGCAGGCGTGTGATCTGAGATGGAATGTGGGGCAAATGGAGATGGGATGTATGAATAGACATGGGGTAGGAAGGACAGCGATGGGTGGAGCTGGGCAGTATGTGCGAGATGGGTCAGAAATGATAACTTACTTTTCTCTACAGCTCTAAATAAAGCATATGACATCTGTAGGCGCTGTAAATAACTCAGGTTCCTAGATCACTCATTACGGTAGTAGGGTATAATAGTATGATTTGCAGAATAATTTAAACGGGGGGTGTACTTTAACGATCTTCCCCCTCCCCGAAGAAGGAGGTATGGGAACATGGGGTGATGGTCTTGCGGCTGTCACACTGCCATAGCCCCCCATTCCCCCGGCCGTAAGCCGGACTCACCGCAAGCGAACAGCAGCAGGCCGCAGCTCCCCAGTGTTCATTGTTAGTTCCGTAGATGGTTCTGCAGCACAGTTTGGTGTAAATGCAAATAAGCTCAATAACCCGTTAGCGGCCAAATACAAATTATCAGAATGCTACTCTGTTAGTAACTATCAGAAATGATCAAACAGCAACCTTTCTAGCGGTTTTCCCATCGTTACCATCCCACTGTGACAAAAACTGGGGGCAGTCAATTGCCTAGATTGCTTTCAAACGAAAGCACACGCCATGGCTCTCGGAAGGGCTAACGAAGGGAGTCTGCCTGAAAGGGAATGGACGGTTAGCATGAACTGCACTCACTGCCCGTTTGAGGATATTCTCACCATGTTTGCAAAGTGCTGTAAGTCCAATCCAGGTGACCGCCCGCATCCAGCAACCGGCACAGGATACTGCTAACAGTCACGTGACAAGCACGTAGTTCTTTTAGCCGTGTGTGCAGTTTCTCTACTCTCAAACCCGCCCCGCCTTTTGTGAACAAAGCCTCTGATATTTGGGTCTTCAGAAAGATCGAAGCAAATTAAAAGGGCAAGAGGACAACTCTAAAGTAACACGCTTGGAAAATTCCCGTCCTGTCCATCTCATGGTCTGCGTTTCGCTTCAAACGGGTCAGCGCACGTGGCACTGGTGGCCCATTGCGGCGGCCTTTATAATTTATTTGGGGACACTGACACTACTGTAATGACTGACAGTAGTGTCAGTAAGTTTCCCCAAATAAATTATAAAGGCCGCCGCAACGGGCCACCAGTGCCACGCGGCCGCCGCCCCATAAATAGTGCCGCCTGGGGCAGACCGCCCCTACCGCCCCCCTCTAGCTACGCCGCTGGGTAATGGCCGAGTGTATCATTCCTGCTCTATGGTAACCTAACAGCAGTGGTCGCCTCGATCAGATCACGCTTCACCTTTTAGAGATCCCTTCCCTTATCAGCCATGTGCAGTGTAGCCATAGCTAAATAGTTATGCTTCATTGCCTATTCTACTATTTCGTGAACCTTCCAGTGGTCCCATTGTTCCAGGAGTTTCATTAACTGTTGGGGACCAATGTGAACAAAACCTGGGCACAAGTGTTACATTTAACAGTTGACACAATATTTCAATTATGATACAGTCGACACCGGTGGTTTTCTAGGGATTGTTTATGTGAAGATATTCATGAGAAAAACAACGCCAGCCGACACGTGTTTCGTCTACAGGTCAGTGCCTGTGACTCTTCAGGGCTGGGGACAATGTAATATGAGAAAAATACACAGTTATTAAGCATGCAAGTAGTTATTAGGCAAACCGCCTAAACAACAAGAAGTGACTTGTGTGGGGTGACTAATTGTAACACCAAACTTAGGGGCCGATTATGATTGCGGTTTTTCCGCATCCTCCAGGCAGGCGGAAGCCACCGCGGGCCCGGAGGAGGCGGAAAAACTGCTGTGGAGCCTCCAAAGACCCACCGCCATATTAGGATGGCTGGTGGGTCTTGAATTCCGTCCGCAGCTTTTCCGCCGCGGTCGCCTTCCGACCGCGACGGAAAAGCTCTAACGTGGCTGGCGGTCTCTATCAGACACCGCCAGCCATATTAGGATGCGGCAAAGACATGCTTTTCTGCTGCGGCTTATCCGCTGTGGAAAAGCATACAGACTTTCACCTCGGGGGCCCGTTGCGGGCCCCTGGGTGAAGGGGGGGTGGGGGGTGAACATGGCGGGTACCTATGGTACCCCCCTGCATTTGCATGCACAAAGCAGCAGGCACTGCGCGGTGCCTGCCGCTTTGTGCATGCAAATGCGTTGCATGCATTTTTAACCTTGCGGCGGGTGCAGCTTGAAGCTGCCCCCCCCCGCAATGTTAAAGATAGAGGATGTGACCGCCACCCTGGCGGTCACATCCTAATCTGCTCGGAGGGAACGCCGCAGCCCTTGCGGACGTTCCCTCCTCCTCAGGGGTCGCGGACAAACTCAAGTCCGTCCGCGATCATAATCGGCCCCTTAGTGTGAAACCCTATTTAGAAACCTGCAAAAAAAAAAAAACAAGAACAATTATAGAGGCTGACAATATTAATATGATCAATGAGAAAGAAAGCAGGCACTAAAAATACCTGGCCTTCTTGGAATGGAGGGTAGAACAGAGTGACAAAACCGAAAGCGCGTACTTCGCTTGGAAGGCCTACATATGTAGTAGTTCTCAAGGAATATGGTGAATATGACAAAAACAATAGAGATCAGGTACATGAATCACTTGGAGTGCATACCACTGGTAGAGCCTCTCAGGGAATATATATAAGGGAATATATATAAAGTCCACGGAACGTACATAAAGTAACAATATGCGGCGGGTGTTCACCAAATTGTCTCAGAGAATTCCCGTGAGAAGGTGTGTTTGTGCGAACACGAGTGCAGAAATAGTGAAAAAATATTGAAAAAACTTTTTTTACAGAGTACAAGTGAAAACAGAACCCACGGCATAGATACATGGGTGTGAAACAGCAATATGTAGATAAAATATAGTTTGCTTGCTATCAAATGGTAGTCTGTTAATGCTCAGTAACACTAACGGAAAAAGTCACATAATACGGCATGCATCACTGAAAACACAAAAAAACGCCCATGGTAATTGCAATGCGAGGCTGTAGTGGTTCAGTAAAAGGATGTAAGAATGAAGAAGGCAAAGAGAGGCGCCTGGAGAGGAAAACGAGTGAGGTATGGTGACTGGGTACGAGGTGGCTGGGACAAGCACCGCCAATGGTGTCACGCTGCTGTGTCTACACATGGGGAGTATTACCTTAAGTTGCGTTGAAGCGGTATCTGAGGGAACAAGGAAAAGGAGAGGGCGGGGGTGAGAAAAGGGTATCCTGACTTGAAGAAAGTGCACATTGTTTGGAGTAAACGAGGTAGCACCCAGGTGGGACAAAGGGAACCGTAAATGCAATGTAAACTCACCGAAGATCCGGTGATACTTCCAACCCGGAGTGCGGGTATCGAAACAGCCGTGGTAAGGCAGTCGGGCTATGAATGGAAAACGGACGAGTACGTCCGTAGAAAATGCGGAACCTGTGGGGTAAAAATGGAAAGAGCTATGAAGCTACTGGGGACCTGAAGCGGAACCTTTAATAAAGTAGTCTCCGCACCAGGTGTGTTGAAGAAGTACAGTACCTGGGAGTGCAGGATCCAGCCATTGCTCGTCTCGCCAAAGGAGAAAATCGGAGAGCGAGTGGTGGTAGGAAAGGGGTTTTTAAGGATCGAGATCAAGTAAATACTAGACCGCTAACTGTCACAAGCATAGAGTATGTACCAGAAGTGTGGCAACGAGGAAAAAAGATAGTACAGCCTGGAAAGCGGTGCGATAGGAAGAGAGGTGGAAAGATTAATAATCCGGTAATGAGCATATGCTGTCATTCATTTGTGACACGATAAGGACAATTTACATAATTGAGTCGGACATTACATTAGGAAATGCTACGCAGAGCAAGTGGTATGGGAGACCCCTGGCTGCTACAATGGAAAATAATCCCATGATATTTAGGTAGCAGTGATGCATTCCTTACAAGCATATTACAATTTGATGAGATAAAAAAGCAACACATGGTATATCTATGAGGAAGCCTCTTACAGGCGAAAATTGATCAAATGGATGTTATGAGCAGGTACATGTTTATAAAGCAGACTAGAGCAAGGGAGAAGGGGAATAAGTACACAGGAAAGAAAAGGGAAACCAAGCAGTGGGCGCGAGACTAACCCAATTTGTCAAGAAAGAATATATATATTTTTTCAGAGAGGGGATCCCAAAGGGATGACACCCTAATTATAGCAGGTATTGCTGTGTACAGATGTAAGGTCTATCTGCCTAGGGAGTAATGTAGTTCGGGGTCGGTGTTCTGGCCGTGTTCTATGGTATGAAGGCGCATAATCCAAGTTGCCTCCAGTTGTCTGAGTCTCAGTTCGCGGTTGCCTCCCCTTATGTTTGGTTGGGCGACATCAATTCCAAAAAAGGAGAAGCTTCTGTGAGAGCCTTGTGAGGGACAAGAGGCTATGTGTAGAGCCATAGGATTTCTGGCGTCCTGTTGGTGGATGGCTCTGGCGTGTTCGCTGATGCATTCTTTGACAGTCATGATCGTGCTGCCAACGTATTGGCTCTGGCATGTTGATTGTAAGACGTACACTACAAATCTGGTGTTACAATTGATGTTCACATTAATCTCATACTGCTTGTTATTGTGACCTTCAAATTTCTTGACTCCATTTTTTGCCCATTTGCAAACCCCACAGTTTCCACACTTGTGGAAACCCTTGGAGTGAGGGGTGAGCCACGTTGTGGTTCTGGAGGTATGAAGCACAGTGGGACTCAGTCTGTTTCTGAGTGTTCTCCCCCATCTGTATGTAATGAGTGGTCTGGTAGAGATGTCATCACTGAGTGATTTGTCAGCTTGTAGGATGTGCCAGTGTTTTGTGAGGCTCTTTCTTCTAACCACACTCATTTCGTTGTAGTCTATGACCAGCCTAGTTTGTGGGTTGGTATGTGGTCCGTGGTTTTTTGGTTTCAATGTATCGGGTCTCTCAATCTTCTTTATTCTGGAAATAGCTTTGTTGATGATATTAGGTTTGGAGCCGCGTTTGGAGAATCTCTCTTCCATATCAGATATACACTCATGAAAGTCTGTGTTGTCACTAAAGTTTCTGCGATTTTCTCCTTCGGCGAGACGAGCAACGGCTGGATCCTGCACTCCCAGGTACTGTACTTCTTCAACACACCTGGTGCAGAGACTACTTTATTAAAGGTCCCGCTTCAGGTCCCCAGTAGCTTCATAGCCTTTTCCCTTTTTACCCCACAGGCTCCGCATTTTCTACGGACGTACCCGCCCGTTTTCCTTTCATAGCCCGACTGCCTTACCACGGCTGTCTCGATACCCGCACTACGGGTTGCAAGTATCACCGGATCTTCAGTGAGTTTACATTGCATTTACGGTTCCCTTTGTCTCACCTGGGTTCTACCTCGTTTACTCCAAACGATGTGCACTTTCTTCAAGTCAGGATACTCTTTTCTCACCCCGCCCTCTCTTTTTCCTTGTTCCCTCAGATACCGCTTCAAGGCAACTTAAGGTAATACTCCCCATGTGTAGACACAGCATTGTGACACCGTTGGCGGTGCTTGTCCCAGCCACCTCGTACCCAGTCACCACACCTCACTCATTTTCCTCTCCAGGCGCCTCTCTTTGCCTTCTTAGTTCTTACATCCTTTTCCTGCACCACTACAGCCTCGCATTGCAATTACCATGGGCGCTTTTTTATTGTGTTTTCAGTGATGCATGCTGTATTATGTGACTTTTTTCCGTTACTGTTACTGAGCATTAACAGACCACCATTTGATAGCAAGCAAACTATATTTTATCTACATATTGCTGTTTCATACCCATGTATCTATGCCGTGGGTTCTGTTTTCACTTGTACTCTGTAAAAAAAGTTTTGTCACTATTTTTTCACTATTTCTGCACTCGTGTTCGCACAAACACACCTTCTCACAGGAATTCTTTGAGACAATTTGGTGAACATCCGCCCCATATTGTTACTTTCTGTACGTTCCGTGGACTTTATATATATTCCCTGAGAGGCACTACCAGTGGTATGCACTCCAAGTGAATCATGTACCTGATCTCTATCATTTTTGTCATAATCACCATATTCCTTGAGAACTACTACATATGTTGGCCTTCCAAGCGAATTAAGCCCTTTTGGTTTTGTCACTCCATTCTACCCTCCATTCTAAGAAGACCAGGTCTTTTTAGTGCCTGCTTTCTTTCTCTTTCATCATATTAATATTTTCAGCCTCTATCATTGTTCTTGTTTTTTTTTTATCCAGGTTTCTAAATAGGGTTTCACACTAAGTTTGGTGTAACAATTAGTCACCCCACACAAGTCACTTCTTCTTGTTTAGGCGGTTTGCCTAATAACTACTTGCATGCTTAATAATTGTGTATTTTTCTCATATTACATTGTCCCCAGCCCTGAAGAGTCACAGGCACTGACCTGTAGACGAAACACGTGTCGGCTGGCGTTGTTTTTCTCATGAATATCTTCACATAAACGATCCCTAGAAAACCACCGGTGTCGACTGAATCATAATTGAAATATTGTATCAACTGTTAAATGTAATACATGTGCCCAGCTTTTGTTCATATTTGCTCGGCGATGGGCCTTTAGCTCCTCCCTCATTCAGGGGTTTCGGGTTTTCCCCTGTCCTGGCGACACCACAAGCTTTTGTTCTCCATTTTAGCTAGTTTCCTTTAAGGTTACCTGCCTGAGCGCCATTTACCTGCTACCTCAAAACCTTGTGCGGTATCCACTGAAAGGGGACCAATGTTGGCATAATTCATGTAGACAAGTAGGAATCCACACTCTCCAGCTCCCTCAGAGCAGGGTGGTGTGGTAAATAAATAATTAATTACCGGTTCTATTTTTGACTATGATCAATAAACGGTTAGCTCAATAAATAAGAGTCAGGATTCGAGGTATCTTGAGTTTTGCAGGTTTAATAAAGCATAAGGGACAGGAACAGGACAGCCTGCATGGGAATAGGATGGCAGCTGCCGGGGGCAGGGTCTGGGAGCATAAGGATAACTTTTAATAACAGTGCACAATATTTATAGTTAAACAAATACATTGTGTTCAGTACAGTAGGCGTAGCAGTAGGCGGAGTTTGTAGCAGTCGCGAAAGATAAGGCATAAAGTGGGTGTAACAAGAGGTGTGTACAGGGCGTATACATAGACATGTGATGTAAACGTAATAGAATATGTCATAAACGGGGCGGAAACATGGAGGGGGCTACCTGAGCAGCTGGGACCTCTAACCTAGTGGTGCGCGCAAGCTGGCAATGACGTGTTACTAGGAGGAACTGGGGGGCTATGACTTCTGCGCTAGAAGAGGAGACTAAAGTCTGGAGAGTCAGAGCGACATGTACCTAAACACTATCTAGTATCTGATGTTTAGAGAACATGTTGATAGAATCCAAAAGTTATCAGGGCAAAGGCTAACAGACTCTAAGACTGGTGCATGCATTATTCTACATGTAGTGCGGGTTGAGGAATATTAAATGACCATTAATACAGTATTTCTCTTACATGGAGACGTAAAGGCTAGACCATGACGGAAACTATTGATGCGATTCAGTAGCTTAGGAATGCAGAGAAGGAGAGCTGGACTGATAACTAGAATCATAACATACTTTTGGCAGACTGGCAGGCAGAGCCAGGCCGAGCCGGGCACTGCGAGGCAGGAAGTAAGTGAAGGGTCAGGGATGCAGGTGGGGGCTGTATCGCTCCTCAGCGAGGGTTCAGGAGACAGGAGCTGAATCTGGTGTCCGGGCCCTTTTGAGGCCTAGAAACGGGGACTTTTACTGAATTAACGTGCACACTGTGAAACGTGGCAACATAACTTTACATAGGCTTAATACTCGTAGCTTTCACGAGAACTAGAAACTTGGCATACTAAAGTTGGACACAACTAGAACTGCGTCTTTAATCGATCATAAGGGAATACATATGCATATTAATCATGCACATATAACATAAGATGGGGAACACGTAGGGACACAGAACATGGCAAAATTTACTTTTCCACATTCCCTCCTTGTGCCCTACGTTTCCATCAGGAAACATCTATATTCATGATACCATCTATCATTTCATACAGTATCATTTGCTCATCTCGAATTGGCTTGGAACGGGACTTAGGACTAGGACTTGGAATACAGGATGTAGCACAAATGCCGCAAATCGCAGGGCCACATTGTAAACAGAGGCAGCAACTGAAAATGATCATTACTGCAATACCTAGAAATGACAATACTTTCCATCCCCAGGCAGATAGGATATCCCAGAGCCAACCGGACCATGTCCAGGTACCTGGATTCTGGTGTAACTGATGGGCAATTTTATGAAGTCTGGTTATAGCTGAATAAACAGACGGCGCGTTATTAGGAATGAAAATGCAGCAACTAGATCCGATGACTCTACATGCTCCTCCTCTATCGGCCAGTATGACGTCAAGAACGAGACGATTTTGGAGCACGACAAATCTCATAGCAGATTGCTCTTCGGTTAAGTTACCTAGAGCAGAAGTAGTCTCATTCACTACTGCTTCAAGGGTTCTGGTTAACCTACGGATTAGCTTACTATTCTGGACAGGGCCTATAAAGAAGAAGAAACCTTTATTGAAATCTTGATATTGTTCTAGAGTAGTTTCAGTTTGATCGACAATCGGGGACTCAATCTCCCTTCTATGTCTGATGTGTACTAGATGTGTGTTTCTATGATAATCAGATGGGGCTAGGAAAACTGGTGGCAGTAGGAAGGCAATGTAACATGTTCCATCCCAATCGAGGGGCAGACGAACATATGCGGTCTGACCACAAACAAAATAAGAATGACGTGAGGCTTTGAAGATAGATTTCCCACTGTCACTATACTCGACAGTAGTAGTACAATCACTATGTCCTACATGTGTGGAACCATTATTTCTGACACATAATTCGCCTTTGACTGGTAGTACTGAAATAGCAGGTAAGTCTGGAGTAGTATCGGACTGAACATTCAGGACCATAAAAGTCGAAGAATAATTACCTAAATTGTAAACTTCATTTTCTAGATCTAACCCTGTTCTATGGGGGAGACCTTGCTTGTCTGGAAAACATGTTCTATTCAGAAGGGACATATCATTTGAAGATGATGTTAACGTGGACCATGCTCCACACGAACCATTATGTGAAAACGGATAAGGAAAGAGTGGCAGAACTCCCTTCGGTGTCTGGAAAGGGGGGAGTCGACCACACACCCAACAATTAGTGGCATTGCTGGTCTGGTGTGAATAGTGTAACATACGGATAAATGTATTATTTCTCATAGCAAGACGATAGGATAGCTCGTGAGGAGGCAGATCACTAAATGTGTGTTCTACTGTAGCATTAGAAAACTTATTTACATGAGAAATTGGAAAACATAAATGCAATGCATAACTTGTGCAGGTAACCATCAAACTCAAAAATAGAAGAAAACATAGAATAACGATACATCTGATAGAGTTTTGACTAACTCTCTCACTATGGGGGTCTATCTCATACATGTCAGAAACCTGTCTAACCGTTTCACCCGAGGGGGACTTAGACAATTAAACTGGCTGACTTATTTTACTAGACCGGAGCTTTAATTTATACTCCTGCTGCGGAGTTTTCTCTAACAGGGAGGGCTTGATTTCGAAATCAGTAGCGGGACAGTCCTTGAGAATAGGGCAGTCTTTAGAATTCTGGCAGTCCTTAAAAATGTTCTTGGCAAATGTCTTTTCTCGGAGTCCATGAAACTTCTTGACGTGAGACAGATGGACCCATCCCTTACGGCCTTCCAACTTCACGGCCGTACGGGTGGTCAGAAGGACAAGTCTCGGCTCCTTCCAGCGAGGCTCCAGCGGACTTGTACGATCAAAGTTCCTTACAAGTACCAGGTCCCCTGGTATGACCTCATGCGGTTTCACTTCAGTATTGTCTGGAAACGCAGCGGCAACCTGTGAACGACAAGAGTGTAGGGCAGACATCAAGGAAGCTAGGTAATCTGTCAACATATTACTGGAAACATCTGTAATACTGCGGGGTCTAGGTGTACCCCACATGTTTGGGGGGCGGCCGAATACGACCTCATACGGGGACAGACCTGATCTGGAATGTGCGACCATGCGCATATAAAATAGAGCAACTGGCAGGGCTACGGGCCAGTCTACACCTTTCTCTTTGCATATCTTGGCAATACGGATTTTCAGGGTCTGATTATGTCTCTCTACGAGACCTGCTGCTTCAGGATGGCGTACACAATGGAACTTCCACTGGTACCCTAACAGAAGGGAAACATGCTTCATTAACTCAGATGAGAATGGCTGGCCGTTGTCTGAATACACGACCCTAGGGAGTCCATAACGGGGGAAGAATTCACGAACCAACTGCTTGGCAGTGGTCGCGGCTGTGTAATCTGGGACTGGATATGCCTCTGTCCATCTGGACAAAGCGCATACAACTACAAGGACATACTTGAAACCTCGACATCGCTCCATCTGGATATAATCCATCTGGAGGACTTCAAAAGGGTGGTCAGGAGGCTGGAATCCCCCTTGCTCCACCGGGACACTTTTACCTGGATTGAACTGGCAACATATCATACAGGTACGGACTTTCTGCTTGGCTGCAGCTCGTAAATGCTTGTTGAACCAAAGGTTCTGGATACTGTCTAACATAGCTTTTTCTCCTAAATGTGCAGGACTATGTGCAGTATTAATAATGACTTGAACCATTGAGTCGGGGAGAAACCATGTGGCTTTTCCCTTCGTCATCCATCCCTGATCTTTCTGGACCCCTCCTTGTTCGGACCATTTCTTGATTTCATCGGGAGTAGCATGTAACTGGATATCTATGACATCTTGAGTGGGGTCCTTAACTGTCATACATGTAGTCAGATCTGGAGTGTGTGTCAGTGTTGTGTTAACTGGAATGTCTGGTGTCTGAGCTGTAAGCTTGGCTGTTCGATCTGCTAGATCGTTGCCTTGGGAAATGATGTCAGTAACTTTCGTATGTGCTTTGCACTTCATGATAGCGATAGCTGTCGGTAAATGTATTGCTTCTAACAGAGCTTGAATGAGGAGACCATGCTGAATCTTGGTTCCATGAGAAGTCATAAAACCTCTTTCTTTCCAGAGCACTCCAAAGTCGTGTACGACTCCGAATGCATAACGTGAATCTGTGTAAATATTAACTTTCAGGTTCTTGGCACGTATGCAGGCTTGGGTCAGAGCGACTAGCTCTGCTGCTTGAGCGGACAGGGTGTCAATACGGTGTGTCTCTATAACTTCAGTGTCAGTAGTCACTGCATACGCGGCTACTAGTTCTCCTGTACTTGTTCTCATACATGAACCGTCCACATAAAGTGTCAGGTCGGGATCAGGTAACGGAATATCTGTCAGGTCTTGTCTTGGCTTTGTCATGGTGTTAACGACTTCCACACAGTCATGTGTGGCAGTATTTGAAGTAACTGACGGTAACAGTGTAGCAGGATTTAGAATGTTGCAGCGTCTGATTTCTATGTGTGGCTGGAACAGTGTCAGTTCATAACCTGTTAAACGTGCAATGGTCAAATGCTGAGTCTGTGTTCGGTTTAAAAGAACTTCCACGGAATGTGGAACTTGTACTGTCAGGGAGTGTCCTAATACTATGGAATCACTTTGTCTGATTGCTAGAGCTGTGGCTGCAACTGACTTGAGGCACGCAGGCAAAGCCTGGGCTACTGGATCTAATGTGCTCGAAAAATAAGCACAAGGCTTGTACTGTCCCGCTTGATCTTGTGTGAGAACAGATAATGCAGTACCATTACGTTCTGTGACAAAAAGTGTAAAAGGCTTACTGTAGTTCGGTGTTGCTAGAACAGGTGCTTGGCATAAGGCTTTCTTTAATTCATTAAAACTAAGTGTATGTTCAGATGTCCAAGGGAAAACAGTCGATACGGCTGCCTCCTGTGTCGTTAACTGTATCAGTGGCTTAGCTAGAAATGCATACTGAGGAATCCATTGTCTGCAATAAGAAGTGAGGCCAATAAAAGCACGTACCTCCTTCTGTGTCTTGGGCTGAGGAAGACTCGCTATTAACTGGATACGGTCTGGTGTCAACTGCCTACCCCACTTGGACAGTAAGTGGCCTAAGTAGATCACTTGCTGGACACAGAATTGAAGCTTCGAAGGGGACACCTTGTGCCCCATCTCGGCTAGAAAATACAGAACTGTAAGTGACGCACGCTCGCAGTCACGTTCAGAACGGGCTGTGATCAGTAGATCATCGACATACTGGAGCAGGGCAGTGTCAGTTGGCATGTGAATATTGTCTAGTTGTCTCTTAAGTGCTTGACTGTAAATGCTAGGACTTTCTGTGAAACCTTGAGGAGCTCGTGTGAATTTATAGCTCCTTCCATTTAAACAGAATCCGAAAAGGAACTGGCTGTCTGGATGAATGGGGACACTGAAAAATGCGTTCTTGAGGTCTATGACAGTGAAAAACGTGGCTTCAGAATCAATGGCTGTCAATAGGGAAGAAATATCTGGAACAACTGGGTACTGGGGAATGATACATTTATTAAGTTCTCGAAGGTCAATCACTAATCGATATACTGGAGGTGCATTTGGATCAGTACGTTTCATGACTGGAATAATAGGAGAATTACATACATTGGAGTCAGTTTCTACAACCACTCCTTGAGCAATGAGCTCGTCAATAATTTTGGATAAGGCTGCTACAGCCTCAGGTGGCAATCTGTACTGTCTGATTCGTGGCAGGACTATACCTTGCTTGAGAGTCACACGATGGGGTGTGATTTGCATAAAACCTACATCAGTTGGACCTTGCGCCCATAAATGTTGCGGTACATTGGACAATCTTGGATCAAAATCACGTAATACGTAGTGACCCTTAAAGTCTCTTAAAAACAAGCGTATTCCTTCTGGGGAACAGCAAATAACTGCACCTAATTCTTTCAATGTTTTAATACCTAACAAATTTTCTGGACATGACTTCGTAAGTAACAAATCAGTAGTTCGGGACAATGGACCAACTTCTAGAGTAACTGGCTTTGATATCTCGTTTACAATAGGCTTTCCTGAAAATCCAAGGGAAACATTTCTAGAGCCTGAGAGCGGAGCCCCATGAACCTCGTCATGACTGATAGTAGTCCTACTTGCCCCTGTATCAATCAGAAACTTTCTGTCTTTCCCCAATACTTGACTGTGTACATAGGGACCCTCTTGATCTACAGGTATCTCGATGAGAGGCAAGCCTACCTCCCTCTCTAGGCTGTTTCATGAATACTGTTGATACTCTGGATACTCTGTCTGGGCATACTGGTACATCTGCTGTGTAACATGCTGTGTTGCAGCAATAGGCTGCGATGCTGGAACTGTCTGTTGTGCATTCTGTGGTGACTGAGAAGTCTGTGAGACTTGTTCTTGTCTAGGCGGACGTGGTCTTTCTTTAGTCTTACCAGTGGCTATGTTATGTTTCAGAACTGCACACTCGTTTATAAAATGACCTGGCTGTTTACAATAATTGCATGTCCCTTTAACGGGAGCTGCAGGATGACTGGCTTGATTCGGACCCCTTTTCTGACTGTCTTGTGGAACAGATTGTGCAACTAGTACTTTCATTTTCGTATCTTTCATACGTTTCCTTTCGCGTTCTTGCTCTTCCCTGATTCTATTCTGGTGATACTGGAGCATCTGGAGCATTTGGGACGGGGTATTAGCTTGCCAGGTACTTTCGACTTTCAAAACTCGATTTTTAACTTGTGGACTTGAATTCTCGACTAGTTTAGTAACAAAAAGATGAGGGTATGACTCGCTACCTGTCTTCAAACCACTGTTAATGATAAAACATTTCTCGAATCTAGAATAAAAATCACTAGTATCTTCGTCTGGTTTCTGTTTACAGGCTGAGATGGCATCCCAGTCTTCCTTTTTCGTGGCTAGTAATCTTGGCAAAACTTGTATTAATAGTTCAGGTAATTCTTTACATTTATCTCCTAGACCGGTACCTGGTACACGTGTATTTTCTTCAGCTTCTAGAACTGCCCAATCTATCTTTTTCTCTCCCACCTCCCATTCTTTTTCTTTGAGTTTTTCATATATGCCCGCAGGCAACAGGACTTTTAACATTTTAATTATATCTGGATACGTGTATTCTCCCATACGGAGCATGTCTTTTAATTCACGGTGGAACCCTGCTGGATCTTTGTCGTGACAGGGAATTAACTTTTTCATCTCTAAGAGTTCCATCTTCGTAATCGGGGTGTAAACAAATACTCGTTGCATTTCACCACCCTGTGTCCTAACTGGGTGTACTTCTCGTAACGGATGCTGTCTGTCTATGTAAAACGGTTTACTTTCTGGAGGTGGGACGTGAACAAAATGCGGATTTAGGAACGTTCTATATTTGTGGCGCTGTTCTAGAATGGTACTAATTAAATCGGTACCTAGACCTTTCCATTTATACTGGAGTAACTCGTTCAGAACATCATGTAACGGACCTGGATCGGAATGCTGTCCCTCATACAGTGTAATGAGGTGCTGGATCATATACATACCCACCAGTCGCTGCTCGGCTGGGGGCAGTTTCAGAAACATTTGTGCCACTATTTCATCTGGAAAAGTGGTAGAATCAGTAATCCATCGGACTGCTGATCGGGCTAGTTCTTGTTCATGCATTGTACTAAGTTCACTATAACCGATACGTGATTTCAGAATGTGATCGGTAGCTTGAAATACTTGCTCGAGAGAACCTTGTTCTGGTGCTGGAGGAGGAAAAACTTTCTTGTGTTCTAGGCGTGAATGTCGGTCGGGAAGTCTAGTTTTACCTACATACGCTATTCTGGTAGGATTCTCGTCGTCTACCTCTTCAGTAGAAGAGTCGTTTTCCTTCTCGCTTACTTGTGCTGCTTTGCGTTTCTCGTGAAACCTTATTATTTCCTTACGAATTTTCTTGTACATACTTTCTATACTACTGAGTGTCTTGTGTCTACCCTCGGCTATGTTATCACTCCACCTTGTCAGGACTTTCATTTCGGTCGGATCTTTAGTTGGACAATCTTGTTCCCTTATTAAACAATTAATTAAAAATTTTAATAGCATGAGCTGGGTCTCAGCTTTCCTTAGAGACATGATTTCGCCAATACTTTCTGGATCGTCTCCTGTACGGATGAAACGATATATTCTGTCTAGATCTTCTTTCATATTCGGTAGGGTGTCCAAATACTCGGTCACCCGTCTTACACGCAATGAATATATAACCATATTATCATCGCCTGGGACTGGATCATAACGGCATTCGGTAAGAGCTCGTCTGATATCTGCAACGGACTGATGTTTGGGCGTACGCTGTAACGCACGTTCATGTAACTCGACTAATGTTACACGTTTATGTGGCGGCGGGGTACCAGGAGGACCTCCCCCCGCGGCCCCTATACTAGAATCGTCGACAGATACTCTTCGTGCTGGCAGAGTGACCGATGTAGCGGGCACTTGTACTACGGGCTGGACCGGGGGTACCGTAACAGGTGCTGTAACAGGTGCCCCGGTGGCTGGAAGGACAGGAATTACATTATTTACAGGAGCTGGCGGAACAGGATTTGCATATTCTGGGACTGTGTCGTCCAAATAGGACGAGAGAAAAATATCAGCTGCGGTCGGTTTGTGACGTAGCTTAATCGGAACTAATGGCGGCGGAAAATTACATGGTGCTTCCGGGGTTGCTTTTGGCAAGCCCTCGGCAAGAAGAGGATACATACCCTTGATGAGGGCATTTCTCTGTCTGTCTGACTGTTCGGCTTTAACTCGTTCACCTATTTCAATTAATTCCCTTTCTTGGGCTCTTTCTGAGGATTCTCTACTTAATTCTGACTTTCTGATTTCTTTCTCTGTTCTTTTATGAGATTCTTTGCGCCATAACTCGATGGCATCTTTCTGGGACTGTCTGGATTTCTTTTTCCATAATGCTTCTTCTACTCGCATGATGCACTCGGCATCCCATGTGCCTGATACAGGCCATCTATATTTCTCTTCTAATTCCTTGGTGTACTCTACCCATAAATCTAGATATAATATGGCACTTATGCCATGTTTATGATACATAAAATGACCTGGACTGTCCCTAGGCGGGACAGGAACTGCTTCCTCGAGCAGACCTTTTCTAGTTTTTAACTGACGTAACCTAGAGAACAGAGGCATGACTAGGCTAGAGTCTGGACACAGTACAATACACGATAAACACAATAATTACTTGAAAAACAACTCATTCATACCACGATATTGAAAACACATGGAATAACATTTAGAATAACAGTTCGGACAAGATACTACCTGAAATACTGAGAACAGAACACATGAATTTCTCGAGAACAGAACTTACTAGAAAAGACTAGATGCACTGCTGAAACAGTACGAAACTTATCGGTCCCATAAAGAGACACGTCAGGACCCGCATCCACCTAAGTGGACACTTCGTGTTGGATCTGCGTACCCAAACCCACGGACCAGAGACAATTTAATTGACCCTGTCTAGATACTACCCCAGCAACGGTACTCACCGGGCAGCAAGAACGGAAGGCCTCGGACTGGACTGGACTGCTACGACGACGGACGGACAAACTTCGGACTTCAGTTACAGGTGGGCCTCCGGATACCTCGGATCTTGGACTCTCGGCTTGGGCTCTGGTCGGGACTCGCCGCGTTCCTCCACCGCCTCGTCTGGATGCTGGACCGCAACCTCCGTCTCCTCCGTGGACCTGAGGGATACTTAAAGCAGAAATATCTGCCGGTGCGCAGGATGGTTCCGTCACGGCTGCAGAGGGTCAGGGGGCTTGCGTGGCTTCTCCGGCGCGTGGGGAAAGGGCAAGTTCCTATTCGGGCGCCATTATGTGGTAAATAAATAATTAATTACCGGTTCTATTTTTGACTATGATCAATAAACGGTTAGCTCAATAAATAAGAGTCAGGATTCGAGGTATCTTGAGTTTTGCAGGTTTAATAAAGCATAAGGGACAGGAACAGGACAGCCTGCATGGGAATAGGATGGCAGCTGCCGGGGGCAGGGTCTGGGAGCATAAGGATAACTTTTAATAACAGTGCACAATATTTATAGTTAAACAAATACATTGTGTTCAGTACAGTAGGCGTAGCAGTAGGCGGAGTTTGTAGCAGTCGCGAAAGATAAGGCATAAAGTGGGTGTAACAAGAGGTGTGTACAGGGCGTATACATAGACATGTGATGTAAACGTAATAGAATATGTCATAAACGGGGCGGAAACATGGAGGGGGCTACCTGAGCAGCTGGGACCTCTAACCTAGTGGTGCGCGCAAGCTGGCAATGACGTGTTACTAGGAGGAACTGGGGGGCTCTGCGCTAGAAGAGGAGACTAAAGTCTGGAGAGTCAGAGCGACATGTACCTAAACACTATCTAGTATCTGATGTTTAGAGAACATGTTGATAGAATCCAAAAGTTATCAGGGCAAAGGCTAACAGACTCTAAGACTGGTGCATGCATTATTCTACATGTAGTGCGGGTTGAGGAATATTAAATGACCATTAATACAGTATTTCTCTTACATGGAGACGTAAAGGCTAGACCATGACGGAAACTATTGATGCGATTCAGTAGCTTAGGAATGCAGAGAAGGAGAGCTGGACTGATAACTAGAATCATAACATACTTTTGGCAGACTGGCAGGCAGAGCCAGGCCGAGCCGGGCACTGCGAGGCAGGAAGTAAGTGAAGGGTCAGGGATGCAGGTGGGGGCTGTATCGCTCCTCAGCGAGGGTTCAGGAGACAGGAGCTGAATCTGGTGTCCGGGCCCTTTTGAGGCCTAGAAACGGGGACTTTTACTGAATTAACGTGCACATTGTGAAACATGGCAACATAACTTTACATAGGCTTAATACTCGTAGCTTTCACGAGAACTAGAAACTTGGCATACTAAAGTTGGACACAACTAGAACTGCGTCTTTAATCGATCATAAGGGAATACATATGCATATTAATCATGCACATATAACATAAGATGGGGAACACGTAGGGACACAGAACATGGCAAAATTTACTTTTCCACAGTGGTCAATGGCCTTCCAACTTCAAATTGTATTACTTTGGCGGCCTAGTTATAATGGCTATCTCATTAGTTAGGGGGGCAATTTCTGGAATATGCGGGATCCAAAATCTCCCCTCTTTCCTGAGGTTCCCTCCTTTAACTCCGCCCTGGGAGTCACCCCTCCGTCTCCACTTGGCCCTTTCCTGCCTGACAAAGGTACCTCGAGTCACTAAACTGTTACCCTCTTATTACGTTCCTGCTATCTCTCTGCTCTGTATCCAGTCCAGAAGAGGCCAGCTGCAGCCCTGGGAAAAATCCAGACTCTCTACCATCGGAGACCTGTATCAGAATGGCCAACTGATGACATTCGTGATCCTGACTCACCAATATGAACTCCCTGAGGGTCAGTTGCTCTAATACACCTCACTGAGTCTGCCCTTGGGATGCCTGGCAGCCTGCGAGACAGAGCCCACCACACACTAACACATACAAACCTTACACATCATGGGCAGCAGCCGCAAGCAGATCAACTGGCTGCTTTCAAGCAGTGCGAAGTAGAAACATAAAATGATAATAACTTTGACTTATATAGATTTTCTGCTTCCTGCTGCTTTGCAGGCGGGCGGGCTGCTCTTCTCTCAGAGCAGGGCAGAGGAGGAGTGGTTTCCCCACTCCTAAGTGCACATGACTGTTTGGCCAGCCCTCTAGGGCTGCCCAAATCAGTCATGCACACTTTCCCTGTTTGCCAAGCAGGCTGCATTACTGTCTGCATGGAGAGCATACCCACGCCCCCATTCCCTGGCTGAGCATCGAACCAGGATGCTCAGACCAATCACAATGCTACATTTCAGAATTATCATTGGTCAGGGGAGCCTGGGTGATTACCAATCACAACAAGTCAAGACAAGGAGAGTAGGGGAAGAGATGCGGGACTAGGTGGCAAGGTAAGTGTTATTTTCTTTTACATTACCCACAACCCCCCCTGCATGCCCTCCCGCCCGCGCCCACCTTGCCACCCGCGAGACATGTAAACCTGCCACAGTAGCCACCTATACACAAACCACATTACTGACCCTGAGGGATACAGGGAGACTGAAATTTGTAATTAATAATCGGAATTCAGTTCCTGGGAGGGTGTCAGGTCAAACATATAGGAGCCAAAG
The DNA here is from genome assembly GCF_964261635.1 of Lissotriton helveticus. Taxonomy (NCBI): domain Eukaryota; kingdom Metazoa; phylum Chordata; class Amphibia; order Caudata; family Salamandridae; genus Lissotriton; species Lissotriton helveticus. The sequence continues at coordinate 448,234,837 of NC_136065.1, forward strand.
GTAGGAGATTGGTTCCTTTTTGGAAGTAGGGCCCTCACACACCAGGCATAATGCTCCATCATGGGGTTTGCTTCTCATCAGGTCGGCACTGCAATGTGTGACGGGCACCCTCAAAAGGGCTCTTTATCAAAGAGCGTTTTTTCCAATGCTGTATGTGATGTGCAAATATAGGGCCCTAGGTGTAGATTGGTAAAGGTTGGTGTAAGTGTGTAGAGAGTAGTGAACTAAAATATACAAGTAAATCTCTAAAAAGAATTTTAATCAGTGAGCGTGCCTGTCTAAGTAGAAATGTTGGCTGCCACCAGTACAGGCAATGATCTCAGGTGGCCTTAAGAAAGAAGTTAGAAGGTCGCCATGTTTCTTGCCGTCGTGAAGTCAAACAATGATCAGGAGCAATTCATAAGGACAATTGAATCTAATGTACACAGCGTTTGTAACTGAAAGTGAAATGTATGGAATCCAAACACTTAGTAATCTAATTGGTGTACCTTAATAATGCCAAATGACTGACCCAATGTGGGTGGTATGAGTACTAAGATAATGCTAAATTTTAGCATAGTAGTCCTGCTGACATTACACCAGCTATCTACCCCATCTTGAACACATTTGGTTCATATATGTCTGACCAGACACTCTCCCAGGAACTGCATACCGTTTATGGATAAGATTTACCTTGGTGCACTTATGCTGGACCTCCATGCACTCTTGATCTCTCATTAAACAATGGGGGAAGGCATTGGCATATCGATAGAGAGTATTACGGAATACTCACCTGATATTGATCCAATTCTACATCCTACACATGGCTTACCTCCCCCCTATGTGGATCGTTTGCATGTTCCCCGGCACCTTAGACATATATGCTACGTGTGGGACATCTGGAGCAGCCCTGAATCACATACTGTAGGACTGCCCCCTATTTTGGGCATATTGTTGCACAGTTCTGTTCCAGGTAGAGTGGGTCTCAGGTATATGGGCATTTCATCCTGGGAATCAGGGATCTATTTACAAAAGGCCTGCAGATATAAAACTATGACATGCTTCTTCGATGTCTCCCTTATCATAGCCCAAAAATCACGTTACAATGCATTGGAACTCCTGGCTCCACCAAGCACAGAGCTCTAGTTGGGCACTTTTACCTGCAGGGCGAAGGCCGAGCTGTTGGCTTTACACAAGGAGGATGCCAGGAGTCTGGCCCAATGACCAATGGCACATGGTGTGGGAGACGTTGAACTACCAGCTACTTGACCTACCCTCAGAATCCACTTCGGATCCAACTTCCATCAACCCTTGATCCTTTACTCTGGACTAGATTGCTGGCCTGCACCCGATCAACATTCACATTTCAGCCTTTCCTCAGGACCCCATGCTGCATCTGCCCACACAACTATTCCCGCTACCTCACACTGCCTCACTAAGGCTAAATTGCAAATCCTCTCTATCTCGGCCATTCCCACGCATAGTAGCTCTTCCTACCAGCTCTGCAAAGCCGCACACAGTAGGTAAATGTTGTTTTATTTCCACCAGTTTTCTGCTGTACCCTCTCATTCATTTATGTTTTTCTTGTGCATTCGATTTCAGAACTACAATATGCACCAGAAACTACAGAAAAATTGAACGATCACCTCCTTTCTTAGCCCCTCACTACCCATTTTTGTTTTCATTTTCTCTTGCTTTGCTTTTTCACTTTTCTTTCTCTTTGCTTGTAATTGAAAATGCAATAAAAATGTATGGAATAAAAGTGGTGGTAACTGTTCACAGAGCTGGGCTTACCCAAGTTTATTGAGCCTTCTGCACCTCATTTCCCTTACTTTGTGTCAGCTGTCAGTTAAATCACAAGGTCACTGAAAAAGGTTTGGGCAGCATAAAGAAATGACAAGTTCTCTACCTTCTTCTTGGGAGCTTCCTGTCAAGTTCAATGGTGAAGCTTATCAAAAGAAAGGCCACACAAAATAATCTTCCTGTCTTGTGGGTTAGGTACTAAGGGCCCAATGTAGGTCGGTCGGTAACGGCCGAAAATCGGTATTTTCGGCCGTTACCGATCGGAATAGAGACAACGGGATGTAGGAGGCCGAAATCCTGCGAAATCGGCGATTTTACCGATTCGGAAAGTCACCGAGTCGGTCGGATTCCGAATCGGAAAAAAGTAGGAATCGGAAAAATTCTCCGATTCGGTAGATTACCTAATCGGAGATTTTTCCGATTCCTACTTTTTTCCGATTCGGAATCCGACCGACTCGGTGACTTCCCGAATCGGTAAAATCGCCGAATTGGTATATATTCCGAATCGGTGAAAATCCGATTCCATGCGAAAACCCTAAGATTGAGATGTAGGTAAGCACTGAAATACCGATTTTGCTCCAAATTCGGTATTTCAGAGTCGGAAATTACCATGGATTGGAATCAGGTGGTAACCAGGTGCAACCTATAAAAAAAGGACCCAAAATGCAGTTCTACTTGCAACATGGCAGCTTTCTATGTCATAGCAAGACGGCTACGGCTACAGCAGGAAGGAGAGAGGGAATGGCCGAGAGAGGAGCAGGTGTACAGGCAGAGGGTGACCCTGTGCATGCTGACAGATCCAGAGATCCTACAGAGGTACAGGCTGCAGGCAGACACCATCAGAGACCTCATCAGGGACCTCCAACCCCTGTTGCAGCACCCCACCCCAAGGGCACACGCAATCCCTGTGCAGGTGCAGGTGCTATGCTGCCTACACCTGCTGGCGTCTGGCAGCTATCAAAGTGTAGTTGCTGTGGCAGGAGGGGTGACCCAGAGCAGCCTGTCAAGGTTCTTCCACAAGTTCCTTGATGCCATGATCCAGAGGATGGACCACTACATTTCCTTCCCTTCCACCCATGCAGAACTGGCACAGACAAAAGCGGAATTCTATCAGATGGCAAGATTCCCCCACATCATTGGCTGCATAGATGGCACACACATACCGATTTTCCCCCCTGCTGACACCGAATACATATACCGCAATCGGAAGTCACGGCACACCATAAATGTGCAAGTGATATGCAATGCCAAGTGTGTGATCACTGACCTGGTTGCAAAGTTTCCGGGGAGTACCCATGACTCCTATATCTTCCAGAGTAGCGGAATTTATGCACGGCTGATGGCAGGGGAATTTGGCGAAGGATACCTCCTAGGTAAGACACAGTGTCAGACCCCCATAACCAAAATTGCAGTGTGAAATACATGTATGCATGTGAGTAATGTTACCCCTTCTCCTTCTAGGCGACAGTGCATATGCCCTACGCTCGTTCATTCTCACACCTTACCTCAACCCCTCAACACCCAGCCAAAGGAGGTACAACCGTGCCCACAAAAGCACGAGGAACGTAGTGGAAAGGACCTTTGGCATCTGGAAGAGCAGGTTCAGATGTCTGCACAAGAGTGGAGGTGCAAGGCAATATACCCCCATCACCTGCTGCAAGATTATTGCTGTCTGTGCAATGTTGCACAACCTTGCAGTCAGGAAAGGCACTGAGGTAGAGTTATCCGACTACGAGGACCCTGATGATGACAATGCTGTGCCACTACCACTACCTGCTGGAGTCTCTGCACCATCTGACGGCAGATACAGGCGTCAGGAGATCACAGACAACTATTTCTGAGTGAGTACAGATGCACAAACAGGTCAATGTATGTTTTCAGAAATTAAATTTAATAATGTTGCATCAACGTTACTGCACTGATGTGCAACAAAAGAAAAGTTAAACAACAAGGGGTAGGAATGTCCAATGTCCGGGTTGCCTCACCCGCAGTGGCAGTCCTATTTTTTGCTGCGCTTAGCAGGCCCACTGGGATGCGCCTCACCCCCTTCTGAATGCCCTGCAGCCTCAGCTGAGCGCCTGCTGCTCCGGCGCGGCTCTGACGCAGCGCTGGCCGGGCTGCTGCGGCTGCTGCTGTCCCCAGCCTCGCCCAGGACGGGATTCACTACGGTGTTGGAGATGAGTAGTGTCTCCATGGCGGTTGTAATACGGCCCATGCCCCTAGTGACCTCGGACATGTTCTGTGTGAGGCTGGCCTCCATGTTTGCCCCACGTTGGCATAGCTGGGCAGTCGCAGCCGCAAGGCGGTTGAGTGACCTGTTCGTGACTCGTGCATCCCTGCGACGACTCAGCTCATGGTCATCCAACCTGTTGCAGAGCTGGGTGATGGCAGTGGTCATTCGGCCAATTGATGTCGCTATTTCCTTGTTGCTGTCAACGAAGGTCTTGAAGCCCTGTGTCATCTCACCCATCTGCAGGTTGTGCAGGCGCAACTGGCGATGGCAGGCCAGGATGGATTTCGCCTGCATCCTCTGTATCGTGACCATGCTGGTCTCCAGCCCTGCGAAGACGCTGCCTCCCGGTGCTGGTATTGGGCTGCTGGTAGCACGTGGCCTACGTGGAATCCTGCTGCCCTGCTGTGTGTGCTCTGGTGACGCTGGTGTCACGGGGTCTTGTGCAGGAGCCTGACCCGCTGCCCCCTCCATGATGACTAATGGAGCTACTATTCTCCTCCGGGCCGGGGAAGTGGCAGGTGCAGGGTGGCTCTGTGGTGGTGTGTTCTCCGGGGAGAATACCAATGAGGGCGACTGAGACTGAGACAGTCGGGGGGAGTGTGGAGTTGTGAGGGAATGTCCAGTGTCCTCCTCATTTGCCAGGGCACAGCTGTTGTCCTCCTCCTCCTGTGCTGCTGCACTGGTGCTTGCCACCGCCGCACTGGCTGTTGGTGCTGGAGCTGGTGCTGGAGCTGATGCGGCTCCCCCGCCTGATGGTGCCCCTAGGTACAAAGAAGTATTTGTCAAGTGGGTGCTAATGTGTTCCAGTCACAACTATTACAGCTTTGCACATCTCATTACAAACACGTTGATGCTGTATTACAGTTATTTATCTCATGCTTCTGCTGTGGCATTTTTGGTAACTTTTGCAGAGTACATTTAGCAAGATGCATTGCTCATGTCTGTTGCTAGCAGTACTGGCCTGGGGTTTGGCTGTGCATTGGGTCTGTAGGGGAGGTGTCTGGTATGGTGTGTCAAGTTGCGCATGCTTCTTACCTGTAGCTGTAGCTCGGGATGAGCTATCCAGGTCCCCAATTCCCACGACACTGGCCCTCTCGATGGTGGTCGCCACTAGTTCCTCCAGCTGAGTGAGGGGTGGCGCACGGTTTGTTCCTCCTCCAGTGAGTCCAGCCTGCTTGTGCAGGTCGGCCAGTTTGCGCTTGGTCACGCCACGGATGACATAAAACCTCTTCTTGAGGTCGTCTAGGCTCCTGTGGGTGACACCAACTGCATTCACTTTCTCCCCGATGTCGATCCACAGCCTCCTCTTGGTGCTCTCCGGAACAGTGAGGGACTGCCTGCCATATAGCTGGGTGTGCACCCTCACCACCTCCTCCACCAAAGTTTGCAGCTCCATGGTGCTGAATTTTGGATTGCGCTTACGCGCTGCCTTCTGGCTCTCTGTGCTGGTGTCCATGTCTCACAGGGATCCTGCTCACAATGCTGCTCTCTCTGTGTTTGCTCAGCTCAGCCAGCTTTCCAGAAAGTTCTGATGAGTTGCACCTGCCTGGGTTGCCACACCCTGTGGGGGAGGGTGCTTACAGCTCATTGGCTGATGTCTTCAGTGTCACTCAACCTGCTCGGCAAAACGGCATTCTCCGAATCGGTATTTTCCGATTCGGTATTTTCCGAATGTGTTCGGTAAATACCGATTCGGAATGTATAATGCCTTCCTATTGGCCTTTCGGCCCATGGGGCGTATTTATAATTCCGAATCGGCGTTTACCGATTCGGTTGGTTCCGCATTTTTTTTTTTCCGATTCGGACTTGTCCGACCCGGCCTATACCGAATCGGTAGTTGGCGAATCGGTACGTATCGACTCTCGATACCGAATGCTACCGATTCGGTATTTTTCCGATGATTATTTCCTACATATCATTTTCCGATTTTGAAATACCGATTCGGTACGGATCGGTATTTTAAAATCGGAAAATGCGTTTTACCTACATCGGGCCCCTAGTGCCAAAGAGGAACAGCAACAAGTTGTACTTTCGAAGGAAAGGGTTGACATAGACAATCATGCAACTTATATATATATATTCGGATTGCTTACTGTTATGGTGTTTCTTTCAATGTATATTTTGTGTTTATTTTTTGTATTTTTTTTCATCTTCTCCTTTTTCTTTTTTCTTTTATCATCTGATTACCTGACAATTTGAATATCTACTCTGTATTAAGACTGCTTTTCTGTTCTTTTTCCTTTTTTTCTGGCTCTGAAAATAAAAATATATAAAAAAAAAAAAGACAATCATGCAACTTAACCCTTGGGAGTGACAGCATGGGAATGCCTGGAAGTGGAGTCCTTTTTTGACTTTGAAAGGTCTTAAAGAGGCAGGCTTAGGGTGTAGTGAAGAAGCCAACTGAAGGAACCTTAACCTAAGCTTGCAGTTGCCATTTTAGAAAACTGGGTGTCATGAGTCTCAGGAATTGTTGATAATGATAGGAGAGGATTGTCAGGTTACCTCCCCATCTCAATTCTATTTTTTACCACTTGTGCACACAGTGTTTTTGTGGTTTCTCATACCAAGCAGTGCATTTTTCACCCTGGGGTGATTGGTGACCTTATGCAACTACACTTTCGGCTACCCTCTTAGGTTTACATAGTTGTTCTGTAGATACCAGTGTCATGTTTTTTAGGATAGTCCATTCATGTATGCCCCATTTTTACATACATTATCCCAACCACAGGACAATAACGATTCTGAACAGGTGACCTTTTACCTAGTAGTATGATCCTGTCTCTTCAAAACCAGGCTCTGTACCATGATCACACTTGTTTAGAAAAGCATCAGTGATTGTTTTCAAAACATTTATGATTGTTTTCGAAACATCCACGATTGTTTTAAAAACATATCTATTCTAGAAAAAACCTTGGAGTGACCACTTTAGTATAAAAGACCCTCACTCCCCCCTACAAATGAGAGGAGAATTCCTTCCAAGCTGACGCGGGGTCCTGCATGCTGAATCTTCAATAGGCAGCAGTCTGACATCTCTTTCAGGCTGTCATTCTCGAAGCAGAGACAGTGTCCTTCATTCTCAACCATCAGGTGAGGGGGCCGGTTCTTCCCTAGGGTTTTTTTGGCTATAGATACACATAGCTATACGCATATACACCTATACATCCAGGTTAGGATAGGTACATTTAGGCGAATTCCTTAGGTCCACGCATTTTAGGAATATGGAAGTACTACTGTTTTTATCTTAACTGCTTATGTTCATCTTAGTAACACAATGCTAGAAATGTATCTACTATTTACTATATTGGTTTAGCATCTCTTTCGTATGCTTCTGTCTCCTGATCATCGCAGCACATATGTTTTACATGAGGCTGTCGCTGGACCAATAAATATTTACTGAAACATCCTAATTGCCATCCTATCTATTTTCTGAGAGAAAGCAAGCACGATTGTCTGAGCGAAAAGTACTAAACTGTTTTCCACAATCCCTGAGAAATCCTGGTTGTCATGTTCAATGGTTGCCAGAGACTACCTACTCCACTGTAGAATACAGGGGAGTGGCAGTGGCACTGTAGAGCTAGCTGGTCTAATGGCTGACATATCTTTAGGGGTGTCCGGAAGCGGTAGAGACACCAAGCCTTCAGTTTAGGTCATCCAAAATGCGCAGGTCCTGGGGAATTTCTAGGAACTGCAAGACATGGTGCTCAACGTTGGTTTGGTTCTTATATGAACAGTAAAATCTGAGCAGTTCAGCTGTGCTTTCTCCGAAAGCCCTACTCACACTTTTCAGAGATGTATGAAGTGGGGAGAGAAATCAGCCACAGCTCAGTAGATATACTCTGTGTAATGGCTGGAAGTTTAGCAAGCTTGCAAGGATCAAAGGTTCCCCACATTGTGCAAAACCCTACCTCTTAACATTTTCTCTTCTCAATTTAAAAGATGACTGACCCCGCGAGTAGCTCGGGGGAAGACTAGTTTACAAACGCTCTTAACATTACAGAAAACTGCAGACATGCAGTGTCTATGAAATTGTTAGAACACAGCGTTACCAGCAACAGGTGGCTGTATTACCTTCATGATTGAGGCACACAAGGTGTTCGAATCAGAGATATTCTATTCGTGGGTTCAGTTCCCACCTGCAGATCCACAGACTAAATTCTTCCGCACATACATTGTAGTTGAACCACCAGCGGAATACATTCCATACGAAGAACCTGAAGTCCTGTAAACTTACCGGCAACACAGAAACTGGTTTAAAGGCGCCCTCCCACACACAACATCTGTTGTGAGACTCGGTCCGCTCAGCAAAGAAGGAGCAACCTGGCTGGCCTTAGAGACATACACTCCACATCCTGAAATAGATATTCTACCAGTGGATACATCCGTGCAATATACAAAGACATGGGGAGGCTATACAGACACATCGTCCAGTTCGTCATGTGTACATTGACAGTACAACCTGCGAGAAATTCTCCAGCTGGTCCACATCAGACCGCACCCACCATTAACCCACAGACACTAAAATCAGTAATAGGGACAATTCTTTCCAAACAGGAGCAAATTCCGTTCTGGATTGCACAAACAATTGCACAGCTGGAAGCATTATTTCCCCATACGGGTCCGCAGGGAAAACATAGAATGCTAACTATTTGCTTGCCAATGGGGATGGTTCAGTTGATTGAGGATTGTACCACTTGGGGAACAATCTTTGCTGCCGTTTACGTCAGAGTACATGGTACCCCTTCCTTAGCAGTTGTGCCTGATGAATTGAAACAGATACAGAACGAGTAAGGGGCAGGATCTGCCCTGGACTTGAGAATGAAACTGATGGGTAATTTTGCTCAAGTCTCTGCAATCATGCTGAGCAACATGAAGGGGGAGACAGCAGCAGTGGCCATACACAGCCACCTAAGGCAAACAGCTCTTATCAATAGGGAGCGACAGTTACCAAAAATTATTGAAGAAACCTATGCTGCATTAGGTAGAGATAATTTGGGATCAAAAGCAGGGAAACCAAAAGGGGCGGGTTTCATGGGACCACTTTCTGTTCTTAAAAAATATTTTAGCACCCATTCACAAAGGGGAACGGATCCCTTGGGGACCCCTTTCCGTTTGCAAATGGTTACCACCTACTTGAAGATGGTGGTAAACTGCAATTGCTTTGCAACTGCAAATGCGATGTGGTCGCAAAACAATGGTACATACCATTTGGACTCACTATTAGGAAGGGATGCCCTTGGCCTGCCCCTTCCTAATAGCGAGTCACAAACGCTATTTTGCGAGTCTGGGACTTGCAAAATACTGTTCGTACATACCACCACTGTTTTTTGTGGTCGCAAGAGGGTTGAATACCCTGCGACTACACAAAACAGTCGTACATCTGAACCAAAGTGCCAAAGAGGAACAGCAACAAATTGTACTTTTGAAAGAAAGGGTTGACATAGACAATCATGCACCTTAGCTCTTGGGAGTGACAGCATAGGAATGCCTAGAAGGGACATCCTTTTTTTGACCGTGAAAGGTCTTAGAGAAGCAAGCTTAGGGTGTAGTAAGAAAGCCAACTGAAGGAACCTTAACCTAAGCTTGCAGTTGCCACTTTGAAAAAACTGGGTGCCATGAGTCTCAGGAATTGTTGATAATGATAGGAGGGGATTGTCAGGTTACCTCCATATCTCAATTCTATTTTTACCACTTGGGCACACAGTGCTTTTGTGGCTTCTCACACCAAGCACTGCATTTTTCACCCTGGTTGATGATTTGCAATCTTATGCAACTACACTCCCGGCTCTCCTCTTAGGTTTACATAATTGTTCTGTAGTTACTAGTTGGGGCTTTTACCCCGTTTTTTTTTTAGAAACTAATGAAAAGCAATCATTGAAGGAATCAGAGGAGGCTTTGCCCCGTAGTGCTATTATCAATATGGTCATGAGCCTTGGCAGTAGCAATATAAAGGATTATGGATCTTAGCTTCATTGGGCAGTGTTGAGCATTGACATAGAAGATATACAGACTCCCTAGGAGTGTGGGAGAATTTTAGTATGATTTGTTAGTCAAATTCCACCAATCATTAGTGTGTCAACCGTATAAAGTACTTCTATCACTTTCTTCTTAGATTGCTGGTGGGAACTAAGGCCCACATGCATCAACAATGCCATTTGCGATTCCTTATTAGCAAAAAATAACGACTCGCTAATAAGGAATGGCAAAAGGCTATGCATGAAGAAATCGCTAAAACAATAGTGATTTCTTAAAATTTAATTGTGACACGCAAATTGCGAATCGCAATTAAGGAATACCTCCCCATTCATTCCTATGGGCCTAGAGGCCCAGAGGAATGAATTGGAAGACATTCTCAATTTGCGATTCTCAATTAGAGAATCGCAAATTGAGAATGCAATTTCAAGGGTGCCAGGGTGTCAAAAGGACACCCTGTTGCACCCCTGTAATCTGCCTATAAGTACATTTTGCACACACACATGCCCCAAGGGCATGTGTGTGTGTAAAATGGAACTTTGAAAAATGCACTTTAGTGCATTTTTCAAAGTTTTCGCAAATTACCATAAAGGTCAACTTCATGGTAATTTGCTCCCCCTATTAGCGAAATCGCAAATTTTTTAAGTTTGATGCATTGCATTTAAGGAATCTGAATTTGAGATTCCTTAACTGCAATCGCAATTTAAGTAATCGCAATTTTGCGATTTCTTAAATTGCGAAAAGTACAAAAATCATGATGCATCCCAAATGATGAAATTGCATTCGCAAACAGGCGAATTTTGCGAATTGGCACCTATTGCAAATGCAATTTTCAATGATGCATGTGCCCCTTAAGGCCTTATTTAGAGATTGGCAGACAGCACTCCATTACAAACATGACAGATAACAAGTGCATCTTATCCTACAGTGCGTGTACTAATGTGAAAACAATATTCGTCAAATTTGTGACAAGTACCCATCCACTGAACTATAAGTCAGGCCCTAAGAAGAAAATAGGTCAGAGACTACTTTTGGAGAAACTGTCTGAGTGGGAAAGAAATGAGGACTTTCCATTAAATCGTTTGTAACTGGAGGCTATTCTGAAGCCCATTAAAATGGCGTGCTTGTTGAACACACAAGGAGAAGGAGGTCTAAGATTTATCCAGGCATGCATACTACTGTGACTAACCTGCATAACCAGCTGGAACTGGACTTTAGTCCAGAATGATCTGAGGGAAGGCCGTTTTCCCCAATGAATGTGTAGTGTGATTTCTGAGGAGGTGGTCCTTGAAATTTGAGAACCTTTGAGAACCAAAGCAGAAGTTAGACATTTGCTTAAATTTTGAACATTTTCATCAGCAAGTTTCTAAACATGGACATTTGCTGCTCATAGGCGAATTCGTTTTAAAAGGATATAGTTTTCCAGAACGATTCACTTTTTATTCAATGAGGAAAGGCATTGCTTTATTTTGGTGCCCTAAGCAACATTGCTGCCCCCTAAGGGATGAATTTTTAGAGTTAGAGACAAAACACTGAGTTACATAAAAATCGACGGACTGCCTAAATTTCCAAAAAGGCAACCAACTAGTATTGTGAATATCTCCTGATCCTTACATCGGATAGACTTCACTAGCTTGTCCTTTTAATAATTAAATAGTTTTCTTTTTAACTAAATTAGTTTGGGAATTGCTGTTCATATCCTATGTGCATTATCTCTAAGCAAGGGCATGCTGCTTCTATCAACCTACAAAGGGTGTGATTATGATTTCTCCCTCCAATACGCTACATTGTTTTAATAATGTGGGAGCCACTGGTCACATAAAGTCTGTGTCTCCTGTAGACTACCATTCCAGTTTCCTGCACTGTACATCAACCGTATGGACTTCAATTGATAGACTATACTTGCTAGTGTTTACATCAAAACTCCTGGCAAACCATACCACTGGGAAAGAAGGGATAGAAATGATCTGTGGTGTATATACTCTAACGCACCCCTACGAACTTGACAATAATATCAATATGCAAGATTAGTTAAGGAGTCTTCCTTTGACATTCCAGCAGGAAAGTATCAGTAAATCTAATGTTTGTGATTCATAATATTGATCTTATATAGCAGGTCAGTTTCTTTGAGCGGGTTTAGATCATTCTGCAGTAATTCTTTCCTCAGTCCTTGAAGCCCCCCATCTTTTTTTTTTTTTTTTTTTTTTTTTTTAAAACCTTTATTGCGCATTATCATAAACAGATACGGGCCTACAACCATCCGGCCGGCCGAGACAAATATACGAGCATGAGACAAAATTATCGCAACTCAGTAGCACAGAATACAATAATAACAAACGATCCAAATTACTGCAAATAAGCGGGCGCTACCGAGAAACAGGAGAAGTTAAGGTTCATTTTTTAAAGGTGACATAATTAAGTGGTAGAAAAGCATACGAATCGAGAAGGATCTGAACACATATAGGTCACCGAAGATAAGGGTGGGCAACGCGTACCCGAAGGATTCAGAGCAAGCAATGAGAACTAATCAAAATGGCGGCTAAAGAACAACACTAAAGGATAAATAGGCACCAGTTACACATAGCACGCCTAGCGTCACCCATCTAATCCCGAACGATCCCACCGACCCAGAAAAAGCGAAAAGAAAAGGGTGAGAACATAAAGAAAAATAAGGTACCATAGAAACAAAAGCGGACAAAAGAAAACCCTTCCCCCAACCCCCCACCCTACACACATGCAGAGGCTATGGTCTACCCCCCCCCTAACAGTGTGCCTGTCGCCCCAAAGGAGCACCCGAAATATAGAAGAAAAATAAGAGAGAAGAAAAAGAGAAACAGTAACGTATCAGAGGAGGGCCTAACGAACATACTCAAAACAACCAGCATACGTAAACGTGGCCGCCATCCCCGGACCCCCAACCCGACATAGAATCAAAACACAGGATCCCCGCGTGTACGATATAGTCCCAGCAACACAAGTTCAGGAATCACAGGGAGAAACTTCATCAACCTTGCCCCTTACGGTCCGACGTACAAACAAGGTCCAGCTGGATAGTGGCCGTCATTAATAGAGCAGAAAGACGGGATGACCATTGCAGGATAGAAGACCGTCCACCAAAGTCTGAAGAACTCGGAACCGTGCATGTCACAACATCACAGAAGGGTCCCACACTCAGCAACAACAATCCACCGGGAGAGGCCGAACAAAGAAGTGAGTACAGTCCCAGGAGAAGGCGGCGAGAAACATCATCAGACCACTGAGGCGCCGCCGGACACAGCGCCCGGATACGAACACCCAGCCAACTCGCAAGTCCCGGAACATCAAGGCTCTCCCCAAACATAGTATCCAATTCCACAACAGGAGCGGGGTTCGGTAGCTCTCGTACCTCCGTAGACGTCCGGTCAGTCAATCCATGGCAAACAGCAGCAGGATGTGGCATAGTGCTCCGCACATGAGAGCAGACGTGGTCAGCCGAGGGCATAGCAGACAAAAGGGCATCCAATCGGTCCTCCAGCTCTCGGGCAGTACATCGAAAAACATCTCGCAATTCACCCAGCGCCCCAACAATATCGCAAATCCGCAGCAGTTCCCCGGGACAGGAGGAAGCAGCCGCACCCTGTATGCCAGCCTCACAGATATGGAGGAGATCATAAGACCGGCCGGCGACCCCCCCTGCGGGCAGCCGGTCATCAGGTCGCAACTCCGTACAATAATGACAAGTCAGAGGCACAGGGGCAGCACACTCCATTCCGACACCCAAACAAGTCCAGGCAGCGACGGGGCACGCTCGCATACTCAGGAGCAACCCGGGGTCGGCAAATGCTGGAGTCGGGGAAGAGACACAAGCTGGCACACACCAAGGCGCTGGGCAACGAGAAAGCTGGAAAACTCTCGTACGAGCTGGGGAGAAGATACTGTAACACTCACAGCCGTCTTGCCCCTGAAGAATAAAGCGTTGCGGAGCAGGCGGAATATCCGCGGTGGATAGCACAGAGAAACAGCACACCCCCGCCGAGCGGCTCCGACGTAGTTACGATGGCCGCTGGCGATGCAATCATGGCCGGCCGTCTCCGAGGAAGAAAGACCCGGTCGCCGCCATAGGGCCAAAGGAGGGAGCAGGGGCGCTGTCTCTCTTCCCCCACCGGGAACACATCGAAAGCACAGCGTCAGGAGCAGAAACACCTCCCGGATCCGAAAATGCGGGTATGGAGCAGGATAACTTGCAGGATGAGCCGCAACACGGGGTAAAAACGAGAGGGTCGGCGGAGCCGAGGGTTCAGGCGGCCATCATGGTTGCGGGCTAGGCTCCTCCCCGAAGCCCCCCATCTTGGCTTGAATTTCTTCTTTGTTTTTTGATGTCACCTTTGCTTATTCCGTTCAACATCACCTTTGCACTTGTTAATTCCTTCAGACATGTATGCAGGTCCTGGCTACCTATGTACTCATTTATATACCCTTACAGGATAAGCGTATTGTCTGATGCAGGTCCCAAACGCAGATTCCCATCCTAATGATGCAAAGCGACTAAAATATAAGACTAATGTCCACTGGGAGATGGTAGACTCTTGCCAGAACATTGAATATTTTATCATACTTCCATGAACTTCACAGCAGATGTACTATAGAACTTACACCAAAAAAGCAGTAGCCGTGCAGAAAATGTGCACTGTGAATGACACGCATCTTCACAAAGTGATACATTGCTTACACATATTGCTAAAGTGCGAAGGGTACAACACGTGAGATGTTCATATGTTAACCACTTCCATGCTCATGACAAGCTCAGCTCGTCATGCAGTACACTGCTCGTGTGCTCATGACGAGCTGAGCTCGTCATGAACAAAGGGATTCAAGGTAGTTCAGCACCAAGGGAGAATTGCTGTAGCATTGAAGGTGTTAAAGGCGAATCAATCGATTGACCCAAGTTGATAAAAATTTGTAGGTGCTCCACCACTAGTTCTTTGTCTTGTTAAACCATGTGGATCTTTAGGTGGTGAGAGGTGTGTCAAAAGAAGAAAATTACAAAGTGAGGGCCCCACCATAAATGAATGGGTCTCTCACATTGTCAAATTTGCTTTCTCTGCTTAATTTACCATTCTCACCTGGTTAAAGAAATGGGAAAAGGACCAGGATTATGCCAACCAGGCTCAACAAACTTGGTCGTCTGAACAGCAAATTTCACAGGCTTTACTGGAGATGCCACACTGGTGGCACCACCGAAGGCTTTAGAGAGTCTGACCAGGCTGGTGGAGCTCTCTAAATCTAGCAAGTGTTCCTCTGCCAGGGCAATGGAAGCTATAGCAGACCTGATGGGCCATCTGAAAAGGCCTAAAAGAGGTCATATGCAAGGAGGCTAGCCTGCCTGCTTCAGCACCCCCGATCCGGCAACCCGGTCCTAAAGATGATCCTGATTAAATAGGATCAAAACGCCGTTGACCATTCAGTGCAATCCACGGCGCAAATTCAAATATGGTTCACACTAAATGTTGTTCTAAACCGTGATCCAATCCTGTAAATAGTTTTGTTGAACCATATATTTCACTGTATATATTCTTTTTCACTTTGTCACCATGCACCTTCTGCTACTCCTTCACTTGTCCCTTGCGCCGTCACTTTTATGTGTCACGAGCACAGTAGTGCATACAGTACGTTTTTGGGTTGCCCCTGCATTTATGCATACAGTGCTGATACAACTGTTCTAATTTTTGTTACTTTAAATTTATGATGCCAAGAGCACTTTCTAAAATCCTCCATGAGTCTCCCTTCTCCTTCTTGTAATGTCTTGTACATGCATATATACTTGTCTTCCTTAATGATACCGGTTGTTATTTTGCATTAACTACCCAGGGCCTCATTTATGAGGCCTTGCGTCAGTTTTGCGCTTCCGATGCGTCACTTTTTGTGACGCATCGGCGGGGTAAAACATGCCTCCTGTTGCACACTATTTACAAAGTGACCCATCTAAGCAGATGCGTCACTTTGTAAACCTCTGCGCTACATTATACCTGCGTCAGGTATATTGTATGCAGAGGGGGCGTTCCCCCGCAAAAAGCCTCGTAATAGTGACGCAGTGAAATCTATGAGATTTCACTGCGTCACTTTTAGGACGCTGTTGCGTCAAAATCTTGCGCCTGCCTCACAGCAGGCGTAAGACAGACGCAAGCCCTTTCACATGGGGCTTTCCCCATGTGAAAGGACGCATTGCTGAAATTGCGTCACTTTATCACATTCCAGCAATGTGTGACTTTTGCGCTTACAGATACGTCAGAAATACTGACGTATCTGTAACTCCTTGCGCCATGATGCGTCATAGTGTAAATATGACGCATCATTGGTCTCGCAAGGAGGGCGCAGTGAAAAGTGACGCATCGCTGTTTTCACACAGCGATGCGTCACTTTTCATAAATGAGGCCCCCAGAACTCAACCTGGTCTATGGGTTATACTCCTGTTGTTTGTCTAACATTATAATAAATTACAACATCTCTCTCCTTGTCAGGAGGGGAACCCGACATTGACCTCACACTTGCTCCCCTTGCCGTCTTGACCCTCATTTGATGGGACCAACATCCCAAAATGATCGGGAAGAAGACTGGCCTCTTGATAGCAGAAGCCAGTGGGAACCATGGACTGCGAGAAGGGAGGCGGAGCAACTGCCACATAAGGAGGACCCAAGAAACCCGGAAGACGCCAAGATCCTCAAGGGAAGAAGGAGCCTAGCTGCATCGAGGGAAGTGGACACCGTTTCAGATGAGGAGAAGAACCAAATCATATCACGGAGGAAAGACAACCAGGCAGTAGTGGAAGTGAGCATAGTTGACGCCGATCAAGGAGACAAAGAAACCGACGAAGCCCTCGAAACCTGGTGCAAGGACTGGTGGATGCCCCTGGAGGACGCTATCCCTCCGCCCCAATTCAGGATAGTTGTGGCCTCTGCGGTACGTTATCAGGACAAGAGAGGGGAGTAAGGGGCTGGTGGGTGGGTGGGGGGAGAGAGGAAACGCACAAAAGACAACACCGGGAGTTTTGATAGTGTATACCTCTGAGCACTTCCCCCCGCACTCGAAGCACCTGCATGAGCACGTCCATATCACTCCTCAGTAGCATAACTGTTTATTTGTGTATTATTCATGGCATATCAACCTAACAGGTTTAGGTTGCCCGTGCAGAAAGAGAGACTCCCCTGAAATATTGTGTATGCGCCCACTCCCATAGAAAGAGACAGCCTATTAGTAAATTTTTTATGCATGTACCATAAAGATAAGGGACTGGTTGTTGGCTGTCATAGAACAAGACCCTCTATATACTCTTTTGGTTCCTTTTTTCTACCTTGGTTTGTCACAAACCGTATATATTTTATTGCGGTGTATCCCAGGGATGGTGAAGGACTCACCCTAGAAGCCCTGACCCGCTCAACATTAATACTTCCTTCTTCTTTCTTCCTGAGAGTCCCGTGGACTTCTTCTACATGGAAGCACAGTTATAAAAGCACGAAGATCCCGGAAATACCCTCCAAGAAGAAGAGAAGATGCTTAATTTTTACATTGCAATTCTTGTTTATGTGCTCCTTATTAAAACCAAGCCAAAATTGATCTGCACATTAAGCCTCCGAGATTTTGTTCCCACCCATCCCTCTCACAATCCTATAAAAAGAAAGATACATTCTTTGTACCAAAAGGAACAGTAAGAACATGACAAGAATAAGATGAAATATATTGCGACCTTGACAAATTGTAACAGAATTATAAATATAACTCATATACCTTGGTGTCATATTCTTCACACAAATTAATGAAGACTATAGTTGTTGTGCCCCACACGGACATTGGGAGTCCTCAGATTTTGGGGAACTGCATCTGAATTCAAAACCTCTTGGGAATTCTCAATCGGATCAACATTGCTCAGAGAATGGTGGCATGGTGTTACTCTGTCCATACTTCATGTTCTACTGTCCTCAGAGTCACAACATTTCTCATTAATCACTTTCTTAGGTTTAGAAAATGTGCTGCTATCCTTTAGATGGGAAGCAGGAAGTTTGATTAATACCCAATCCCCCACCTTCCAATTACATTATTTTGTTCCATGTTTTTGATCATGTCTTATTTTGTACACTTCTTGATGTTGTTTAACTTGGCTACCCATTTCCTCTCTGCACATCCATCTTGGTTCTTCTCCACCAAGGGAATTAGGAGTATTTTTTGTACCTGGGAGTCTACCTTTAAGTGCCAGAAAAGCTGAAACAGTGGTGACTGAATTGGGCGTAGTGTGGTACGACCAAAGCATTCCTTGAAGAGCTTTGTCTGCTGGACTTCCTGACATATAAGCTACCTGAATACATTTTTTAATCATGCGATTGACTCATTTGACTAAGCTGTTTGCTCTTGGGCAGTAAAGAGCAGTTTTGAGATGTTGTATAGACATCTCTTTGAGGAAATTAAGCATTTTATCCGAAGTAAATTGCACCCCATTTTCCAATATGATGATGCTTATCACACCTTCAGTTAAGAAATCTATTAGGGATTGAGTATTGATATTACTGACCACTTTGGTCATGATCCAATGAGAGTGGTAGTTGACTAATACTAACATAAACTTCCCAGCCCACGTGGATAGTTTTAGAGATCCAATCATATCTCAACCAAGTTCATACCACAGTTGAGATGGAATGCTCACTGGAGACAACAATGCATCTCTTTTGGTTTGGCAAGCAATCCCTAATCATACCTTCTACCGCATTGTCTATTCTAGGGAACCAGTATGTAGCTCTAAACTTGGATTTGTTAAGACTCCTCTATAGGTGGCCTTCGTGGGCAAACTCAGCTATTCTGTCCCACAGGTCTTTAGGGGGTGCCAGTCTATTCCCTCTCATGACCATGTTGTTAACAATGCTTAACTCTTGACATACTGGTCAAAAGTATTTGAGATCATCACCCATGTTCCTAAGCTTGATTGGCCATCCCTGTAGTATCTTTTCCTTCACTCATTGGAGAGCTAGATCATTGTCCATGCCTGTTTCCAACTCCTTCTCTGAGATCCCTGGAATACCAACCAACAAAATTGGTTCTGCCACATTCTATTCTTGTACTCCTTCCACTTTGCACAGCAGTCTAGATAAATAATCTGCTACTATTTGTTTTGTGCCAGGAACATATTTAATTCTGAAATTATATCCTTCTAATCTTGTTAGCCACTTTGCAACATGGAGAGTGATATTCTCCCTCACTTCCGTTGGTTGAAAATATATACACAAAGGGTTTGTGATCTGTGTCAACTGTAAATGGTAAACCCCATTAGAAAAAATTGTGCATGTTATGCTTCACGTTCAATCGTGGAATAGTTGCATTTAGCGTCCATTAATGCTCTAAATGCAAAAGCCATGTTTTTCTCTTTGTCCTCTACCATTTGCGTCAATCACCCCTCAATCCCTTTTGCGTTTACATCAGTGGTCAAAATTTTTTTCGTCTTGTGACAAAATTCCCTAATGATGGTGCATCTAAGAAGGCATTCTTAGTAGCTTAGAATAACATTTGGCATTCGGACTCCCAATTGATTTGGACTCCTTCTTGTTCAATAGTCTTCTCGAAGATGCAGAGATATCCACAATGTTTTTTTACAAATGTTGTTATGTACTAAACTAATCCTAAAACGGATTTCAATTCCTCTTTATTTAAGGGAATGGGTGCCTCCCTTAAAGCCTTTACCAAATGCACCTTGGGCTTGATGTCATGTGTTGAAATAGTATGGCCTAAATAATCAACTGATTCCACCCCAATTTGACATTTGTGTCTCCTGATGGATAACCTTGCTTTCTTTAACACCCATAGAGCTTTCCTTAATGTATTATTGTGAAGATATGCTGAGGCACCATAAATCAATATTTCATCCGAGAAGCATATCCCTTCTAATATCTTCTGCATACATCTTTGGAATACTGCAGCTGCTAATGTGAGGCCAAACTGCATTCTGCAATACCTAAATGCTCCGAAAGGTGTTAGAAACGATGCTAGAGATTTGGAGTCCAGGTGCAACTCTATTTGATGGTACGTGGAAGACTGGCCAATAACTCTAAAGCATTCCGCATCCCCTATTACACTGATCATTTCATTTTTTCTAGGAAGAGGCAATCTGTCTACCCAAATGTTTGTATTAAGGTCGCTTAAGTCAACACAGAGACACAAACCCCACCCCCAAGACTTTTAGCCGTCCACATTTGAAGCAAGAACAGGGAACTCTAGATAGGTTCAATGATGCCCTGTGTAATTAATTTGTTTAACTCTTCCTTTAGGGCTTCCTGCATCATATGATGGCTAGACCTGACTTTGTGTATCACTAGTACTGCATTGTCTTTTACTTTAATTTTATGCTGGAAATGTTTTTAATGGCTGAATTCTACCACACATAATTCAGGAAACTCATCACACACTTTTCTTTTTTATGCTCACTCTCCTCTGCTATTGCTAATACAGGTTCATCACTATTGGGGTCGAGTTGAATCACCAATTTTCTTTGATGCGCCCGCCTAGTAAACTGGAACCCTTCTTTGTTAAGTAGATCTTTCCTAAAGTTGTACAGTCTTTGAAAGATATATGAATAGTAAGGATTCTAACTAAATGGTTAGGGTCCTTATTGGTTTAATGTCTGCTTCTTGAATGACATAGTTCATTCCTTGAAATTTGTCTTGAAAAATATTGCAATCAATTAATGTATATGGAGAGCAAGAATCAGTGTAAACTCCTAGTTTTACCGCAGCTTAAGTTATATCACCTCTGGGGTAACTATTCACCTTTTCTCCTGTATTACCCACCACCTGGAATACATATTTGCTTGTCCCTTCTTCCACCTCTACAACCATATGCAAATTTTGCTTGTCTGCGTTACTTTCTAACATAGCCTGGCATATTGACCATTCTTGTTGCATTCTGTGCACACAATCGAATGTGCAGGACAATTTGGGTTATTGGCTAGGTGGTTGAGATTTCCACAGCGATAACACTTGTCTCTCCCTTTTTTCTTCCTCCGCTTTCTTCCTGCGAGGGATTGCTAATCCGTTGTGCTTTGCCATCCTCGTCACCAATATTATAAAGAACAAAGTGGATGCTATATTAAGTCAAGCTGGCTTTATTTGTCTAGTACTGCAACAGCCTCTGAGACACATCTGCTGTTCAGTCAGAGACTCTCACACAGAGAACCAACTGACCTTCTGTCATTACAATGTTTGTAAATACCATGTAATAAGAAGGGAAGGGAAGAACAGGGAACACAAGGAACAAGTGGAAATCTCTCTTAATACTGCAATTAATTGCTCATTATTAATTACAACAGTTTTCCACAAAACACAAACCTTTTCTGAATATATTATGGTTAGCTTGTTCTGTATGTTTTGTACCTTTCTAGCTCTTCCTTGCTATGACTCACACTTTAAGGAAAACTGACTTCTATTGATAATAACATGGACAGATATATATATAGCAGGAACCATTCCCCCTGCTCAATTGTTGGTGGTCTTAAAGGACACAACAAAATAAATCTCAATACAAGATTGTAATGAAGAGCAACATATTATGGATGCCATATGACAGATTACATACATTGGGACCAGTGCTATGCTAATGACACTTCACCAATTGAACAGCGCAAACAAACAAAAAAAGGACGTTTGCATCAATTGACCTGGGGAATTAATACAGTTTTGCACTTGTAAGTTGTTTTCTTTTCACTAGCCAGTTGCTGTAGTGGTTTCAGCAATATTTCAAAATTCAGCTAACCTAGGTCAAACAATTACCTGTGAATGTGTTTTAGCACTTTGTGATTTCTTCAAGAATTGACCTGTGCTTTTATATTTCAGGTGACTCCTCACTAGTCTCTCCTACGTAATATATATATTAAAACTAAATTATATTGACGTGGCTGGAAAAGCCATCATCTTTTTTGGTAAAGCATGTTTTGAATTATACTACTGTTAATTGAATTACACTAATATTTGAATTACACTAATGCTATAAACTGCCATGCAATCTTTGTGAAAGGAATCCTCACATATTGTCTTACTCTACTTCTCTGGAAGGTGAATTCATTTAGAGACAAGTCTCTTACTTATTTAAACATCCTCATTTGACGTATTCGATATAATATACGTTGGTCCTGATTACAAGTGATGCCTGAAGTTGCGATCCCCCATAAACACCTATTTACACAGGGATAAGAATTATAAGCGGTGCGCCTTTCATTCAATCGTACCAGGTCAAGCATTCTGGAATGTATCAAGCGGAATATGCTAGGGGCCATATTACACAAGTGCCCCTGGGGTGCACTAAGTGTTTTTGCCCTCTTTGCATGCCCGGGGCACTTTGGTATTACAGAAGGGGCCGCAATGCTTGTGTGGCCCTTCTGTAACAGAGATCTTACTGGCGCACATATAGCGCCAGCACTATCATTAGAGGGCATTTCCTAATTTGCATGGGGGCATGATGGCCCCCTGCAAATGAGGGAATGTCTTCGCCTTTGCACCAGCGCCGTATTAATGATGTGGCTGCAGAGAAAAACATGCCATTAGAAGGCACACTGAAAGTGTGCCACAAAACAGTGATGCACTTTCAGTGCACCTTCAAAATGCAGCCCTCCGAAGGCAAGGGTGTCCTATGATCCCCCAGACATGCAATTGCAAGTGGGTGCAGTCACTTACCACACCTACCTGCAAAGGGGTATCTAATCCCTTTTAAAAGTGCAGGCGGGTTTGCTTCCTGCCAGAGAAGCCCAAAGCAGGTTTAAAACAGATGCTCTGTGTTTCCTTTGAATGTGCTGCCCTGGGGGCATTGCGATTTCGAGACTGCCCTGAGCACAGAGTATTCTTCCTGATATAGCGCACTTTCCATTTTTGCACCCGGTAGCACAAATGCGGATAGTGCGCCCTATCTGTAATGCCCTGGTGTTGGATTTTTTAGGGCTAACTTGTAATCAGGTATTTTGTGATCTTTCTTAGCAGACAAGATGACTCAGTAAGTTAAATCCTTATTAAATCTTTATTGCTCAAATATTCAAAGGGTAAACGTTTGAAGCCCTGCAAGGCCCGCTCAACATTTCATATTTCCCAAGTTGTTACATTAGGGACGAATACCACCCTTTAGTTTCCGCACTTAGAATTGCAAATTGAAGTGCTACCACCACCATTTTGTCCTTTGACTAGCCAGAATTGGCGGATTTTTTATTGATCTGTTTAACTCTTTAAACTCATATATCTATAGCTTTTCTTGTGCGACTAACATCAGTGCTGAACACATCTCAAAAATAATGTTACTGAAGTGCAGACTTAAGACATGAGTAATCAGATTAAACAAGGTCCATCCTAATTACTTCATTACGCATCAGTAACCCCGTCTTCAGTATTTGGGGGTGGAAATGCAGGCAATGTCAATTTTCATTTAAGTCTTTGAAGCATAGTTCATTAGTTCCTTGGTGCTAGCTATATATCAATTAATTAAATACAGTACTGATTGCTACGTTTTTGATGAAAGACATAAATCTTTTCATCATATTAATATTTCAGAACTAAAAATTCAAGGCGCGTCTAATTTCAAATTTAGCTTGGCAATATACAAAAAATATCAGAAAAAAGAGCAGCTGTTTTATGACCCCCCTATTCATGGGGTATTTTTACAGTCATTTCTAAACATGCTTTTCTTCTTTCTTCATGTTTGATTTGACTGACCCTCTCATAATTATAATGTCCCTAAATTAATGCTTCATACCATATTCCTGTCTTTTGCTGTGAATACCAGTGGCCGTATTAGACATATTGTCTCAGAGCCCAACGGGTGTGTGGGCCACTTTTTGCACCCCTGGGCACTATGGTATTACAGAAGGTGCTGCATACCCTTGTGCAGACTTTTCTGTGATACTGATAGCACTGACGCACATGTAGCACCCACACTATCTGCAGAGGTTGTTCCCTCGTCATGGGGGTGTGGTCCTATGCCAATGAGGGAATCCTTTTGTGAATACGCTATATTCTGTCCGCAAGCGCTAAGGCAAATTAGTCCTTAGAAGGTGCACTGACAGTGTGCCACAAAAAGGTGGCACACTGTTACTGCGGCCGCTGAGGCCAGTCCTCCTGTGCAGTAATATAGAGTTGCATTGACTCTCCCAGACATACCCCTGCAGTTGGGTGCAGTCACTTACTGCCTGCTATTGATATCTCTCCCCTCTTTAAAGTGCAAGCAGAATGTTGTGGAACATGGAGCGACTTGTAAACAGCCGCTCCACATTTCACTGAATGAGCTGCCCACAAGGTCTAAGCATTAATTGTAATAGGACACACTGTCCCTTCTTGCCCCTGACGCACCTTTTACACCTGATGCTACTGTTATCCAATTTAAAATTACTCAATATATGAGCCTCCGAAATATGTAAGCCTAAGCCAAGTTTCTGTGGATGCCTACTTGTGACCCACAGATCACAATGTCACTAAGGAACAATCTTTCTGAATTTGAACAATAAAACATCATCCTTAAATCCGCAGTTGGGTCAGTACCTCTAATGACGAAACTTGTGGTGGATAGAAGTCATTGAGTTGCCAGTCCAACTGTGGTATTACTATTTTGTAAAGATACAATGCGAAACAGATGGTCTGCAATCGGCGCAGTTTCAGGTTTATTTTTAAACCCAGTTTAGGTCTGATTCCGCGTTGCTTACTGCCAATGGTTATGCATGGCTTGGTTTTAAATGCTGCTAAAGTGTGAGGAAAATGCTTGCACATTCTCCTACACCCACTGGAGATATTCTGGAGGCAAATGTAATGATTTTCTCCCTGTTTACTTTATTACAAATAGAGACCAACTTTACAGATCACCCCGAGATTATGACATTGGAGAGCCAGATGGAAGCCCTGCAGCTTGAGCGTTGTCCTTATAGTTATGGATTTGTTCTCTAGCCACCAAATCTATCACCTGCAGCATATTTTACAAAGTTTACTTAAAAAGATGTTTATAGCTCAAATGGATCAAAAGTGACAAATACGCTGCCAAAAGTGTTGCAGCGCAGTATAAGTGCTACATTTTAATTACTGATAGCTATATTTATATCCTAGCCTCTTGCTAATGAAGTCAAACCTTTGCCTAGACAGTGCTACTGTGTAAGAATGTAAAACTAATAAAGTAATGCTGTAACAAAATGTTTCACATTACGCTCCATAGTTTGCCTATTCCTGCTGATTAATTCAGCCAACCCTACCACATAATTTTAATCCCTCACTGCATAATTCCTTTGGCAATGCCCCTGATGGGTGGCAAGTGAAGGAGGAACTCTGGCACATTTTCACAATGCTCCATCATGCACCAACAATTTTGGCATTGCTCATTTGTCATTGCCTCAGTTACAGTGTCTGTGGTGAAAAGTTTGAAAGCAAATATAGACTTGGTTTTGATCTTAGTTTGGAAGATTAAGGCATTTTCCAAATACTACTTTTATCAACATACGATGCTCAAAAGATTCAAATTTTGACTCCTGTTCCCATAAAGTTTCAATAGTTAACTCCTTTTGTATTGTAGCTGATGCATCGGAAATCTCACGGTAATCTCTCTTTGGAAAACCTAGGAAATGTGGCACCATTACCTCTGATTACTGTTACCCTTGTTTCCGCTCCAGGTCGATAGATCTAGGCCACTGTGTTTTGACCCAAAAGGCTCCTACATAAACATGTGCCATTAATCAAATGCAAATATTTATTTTAGTCAATAATGAGAGTTGTAAGTAGTGAAGGATAAAAATCTGATTTCCCTGTGCTCATGTGTAAAGTTTACTAAATTCATATTATCAATATATTTTGTATTAGCATGATGTATTAATAAGCATTTACCTTTGAATTAGAAGGCTATATCTTGCAATTATTATTCTTAAAAGAAATTTATTGATCGTTCTTGTACATAGGCTAGGCCCTCACAAGACCGGTGCCATCTTGATATGTTGTTGTTCAAGCTGTAGTGAAGATCACGTGTTATTTTGTGAACGAATATAACGGGTTATGGTAGACAGCTGAACGTGGGGTGTTCTCCTTTCTGTCCTGAGAACCAAGGTTGCATCTGGCTGCTAACACGATATTTAGAGGAAAACTCAATGCTAACCTAAACCAACATGTTACCAAAATCTATTAAAAAAAACTCCACATGCCTAAATCTGCTTCTGCAGCACAGATCAGATTAGAACTGGGTCTTTTAAACTACGAATTTTTGAATACTGGCTCTTATTTGAATCTGTGCCACAAACTAAGGCAAGCAGAGCCAGGTACTCTGGAGTCACTACTCTGGTCAGACATTTTTCAGAAAAACCCAGGGGGGTCATATGGCTGTTTTTTCAGGGATGCAGTTAACCAATTATCAGTAGGCGAACTATGGGATCTCAACACTAGTAAGGCCGTTTTTAAAACCAGTATCAAGAAATGTACCCGACTGAGGTCTCGAATGGCTGACAAAGCTCATTTTTCTAAACGCAAGCATGCCTAGGCAATAATGAATTCTTATGGGCCGGCCACTCCCCTCCCCTATCTGTCTTGCACTTATCCCTTGTATTTAAAGGTTAGCTTCTTGGCTCTTTGACTGGATGACTGGCAATTTCTAAAGAATTTACCTCACTGGCGTCGTACGTCAGAGGATGTAATATGCGGGGGGTGTGGTAAGGTGGCTGAGACTTTAGAGCATGTGGTCTGTCTTTGTCCCGCAATTGCGCTACAGCGCAGACGAAAATTGAAAGTCGAGTGGAATAGGCTGGGAATCCGGACCTGCAGGCAGGCAGTAATTGCAGCCCTGAATCCAGAGAACACAGTTTTAAATATAGGCCTCACAACTCTTATACGTTATGCATACCGCAATTTTACTCAATAACGGGCAGTGCTGGTCAACGTTTCTATTTTAAAGGTACACAGTCTACTCTAAACCGCACTTTTATTAAATGCTGCTATAACTGGTTATACTTGACTGCGTTTTCCTAGAACTAGCTGCTAGTAGTTGTCTTCTGACTGTACTCATCAGCATAACACTGCTATTGTTAAGTCTTCAAACTTCTTTTATGCCCAAACGCCATTCTGGTTACAGTTGCTGTGCATATTTTGCCTTTTTTAACACATAACGTTACTGAAGTCCGCAAATGGAATTCAAAAGTTTTAATGTACCTACTGTTTTTATGCTGTGCTATTTTAATAATTTGTACTGTCGTTGGTATCTTCTGACCTGTACTTTTATAGATATTTTATATCTAAATAAAGTTATACTTACTTAAAAAAACAAAACAAAAAAATAACACGATAAGCGCATTCCTCGAGGCGCCGTTCTTACCCTCCCTAGCAGCAAGATGAAAGGGAGTCACCTCTCCTGACCTACGCTCACAATAGCCGTGTCTAATAATGTTACCAATTATATGTGCCATATATGGTCTTTCCTCGGATCTCGTGGGCCGGCTGGTACTTTTCCTATTACAGTCTTTCATGTGTTTGATGTAAAGGTATATATGCCCTGTGTTGAATGTAAGCCAACAGTCTCGTCTGCGGACCTCGAGGTTGGAGGCCGTGGGGAGGCTCCTCTGCATGGAGTACTTTGTTAATAAACAATTGAACTTTCCTCACTGCCAACTGACTGATTATTGGTAATTGGTATAGGGGCTATTAGTAAGTATAGCTCCATAGGCATAAATTATTTACATACAACAGTTGGCGACTCCGCCGGGACTCCGTGCAGGGGTCGTCCTCCCATAAACGATTTGAAGAGGACATTGAGGGGGTTGGTCTTGTTTGCGGGGGCGGACTGACCGGAGATTTTTTTGGGTTACTCTGCTCCCATGACCAGAGGACCCCCAGCTGCTATTGACCCCTCACCAGAGTCCTACGGGTGTAACCCAGGGAAAGGTGGCCGTGTATGGGTCACAGGAGTTGGCAGTGTGGAAATCTGCAATCAGACCTGCGTGCACCAGGTGAGTGGATTTGTTTGCTGATTTTGGATGGTAACTTTTTGTAAAAACCATTGGCTACAGTTAACTGTATTTGGAATTAGTGGTCGGGTGGACCACGGAGAACTTGGAGATCAGACGAGGCGGCAGAGTGGCTGCACGGGTGGATGCTCCACAAGCTATATGGTGAATTGTAGAAACTTGCTCGGACACCTAGGTGTAGCACTTGCGGTGTACACCCGGCCGGACTGTTCTCGGATAAGCCTGCGGCTGGACCTGGGTAGCCTTCCTAGCATATCCGAAGCGACGCTAAGGCTGCGGGCTTAGTCGGAATAGCTCTGAGGGTGAACCAGGAAGGTCGGAGGATGGTCCGTAGGCCGGTCTGTGGCTAAAAACCTGTCTGACTGTTTCTGGGTAGTTTCTGAACTGCCTGTTTTGAGTATATTTTGTGGCTTGGAATTTGCTTTGGTCAGTTCTCCGTAACGAGGGTCGACGGGCCCGTTCAATTTGGAAGACATGTCGATTTGATTTGATGAATGGATGTATGGTGATCACGCAAGAAAAAGGGAGATTTAGTGATGGATGAGTGAACTAGTGAGACATGGCCATGTCAGTTTGATTGTTTCGTGAACGAGGTAGAATTTTTTGGAAGAAGAAAGATGCCGTGTTTTAGTAAATTATATTTCGGATGTGGATGCCGCCAAAGAGAAGAACGATTGAGTGAGAGTCAACCAGCCCCACCGGAGGGCAGCCCGAGTCATGACATGTATGTGAAGCATGGTATTTCTCCTATTTTGTTTAATACTTTATGGCACCGATATACTAAGGAAAATGTGGAATTAAAGTGGCCATTAACTGGGTCCTTTGATGAAAAGAAAATTCCATTTTTACAAGACCATTTGTTTATTAAAAGAAGTAGGCAAGCCATGTTTGATTCTTTAGGAATGTGGCAAAAGGAAGCAAAGCAAAGGCGCATGCGAGAGGAGAAATTGTATAAAATTAAACAAGGACAAACCATTACACAGAAGGCTGTCGTGAACGACAGAGAACAGGTAGAGAAAGGCATTGAGGCCTTGAATCGGCAGTTCCGATTACAGGTAGATAAGAGTTATGCCACTTGTACCGAACCTGAGGACGAAATTGAAGAGCTTTTGGATATATGTCCACCACTACCTTATGCTCCACAACGCGTATATCCTGCTGTCCCTGTGGCACCTCCGGCTGCCCCTGCAGCCCTCGGTGGCCCCGCTGTTGCAGCTTCCCCGCTCCGGTGGCAGCTACGTATAGATTACCTCCTCCAGTAACTGAATTACGTACTTTGTTACCCGCAACAACTAGGGTAACAGGATTTTCCCCGATAATAATGCCCCCACAAGCTAGTCTTTTGACTCCGCGGTCCTCGACTGCAACCTTCACATACCAAGGTGCCACCCCCATTTTAGAGACCGGAAATGTAGAACCTCAGAGGTTGTTTACTAGATCCTCTGCCGGACAGGAAGAACGGGTAAGGATAATGGACCAGGCATCCAAATGGATGTTGAATCCTATTTACACCATTCCTGACGTGTGGAGCACGCTTAAAGATTACGAACCATTTATGCAACAGTTAGCATTGGAACATATGGCAACTTGACTAATTTCTCGATGGGAATCTAGTTTTCCCGATGGGTGCGCACCCCAGGTAATATTTGATATCTTGGATAGCGCGTATAGATATGAGATGGGATTGGAAGACGTGTATAAAAAGGTGACTACTTTGATAAAATATCGAGATCGACTACATCTGAAATCTCCATTGTACGACTCCCAACATCCGATGAGAGAAGTGAACCCTATTTATCACCCCGAGATTCCTGAGGTAAGGGACGGTAATAACCAAGTAACAAGGGCTCGGGTGGAGTCCCGGTTTCAGGAGCAATGGGTATATACCCCATGGAAGCGAAGTGAGGTTCTTTCATTAAAAACACACCTTCCCGACCCCCGGAAGAATCTGACTGCGCATTCCAAAGAGCTCACTGAGGCTGCAGGATCAGCCATGATGACTTTGGCAGATATCAAATCATTCTTTGGATTATTAGTCCCCGTTGATGTATGGCGGCAAGTACATGACACCGATCACGTCGCCGAGTTAGGGGGAACTTGGGATCAGTTTAAAGATTGGGACATAGAACGGAAACCTGGAGACAAGCCTAGGGCAAAAATCCTGGCATTGCCAGGACAAATAATTACTTATATGCACTCTTTAATTCCGCCCCGAAAGGTAGATTGGGATAAATTAACAGCATGTAAGCAGAAGAAAGACGAAAGCGTTTCAGACTTTTTCACTAGGTTCGAGGGGTATTCATTGATTTTAGCGGACAGGATTTGTCGGTGGAAGGCGGAGTAAGATTATTTGTGAATCGCTTTGTTACGAATTTGCTCTCGAAGGTCTCGGCCCGTTTACAGGCAGCCGAGAGCACTTGGACCACTTCCACTCCCTCAGTTATATTAAGTATTAGCAGCCCGTCCCGATGTTGTCCGGGTATGAAATAGAATGTGTGTAATGTGTGTATTCAGATACGGTCATTTCCGTGTTCCCCCGCTTGAGGCCCAGCTGCAGCCCTGGTTGATGTTAGCAGGTGCGTGTCCCCCCCCGCTTGAGGCCCAGCTGCAGCCCTTGTTCATGTTAGCAGGCACATATAATTAGTGTAGTGATCCGCCGCCTGAGCCCGGCTACAGCCCTGTCTGATGTTAGCAGGTGCGTGTAATTTGGTTTAATGTGATAGTTTAGTAACAGCGTGCATGAGAGGCTGCAGTAATTGTCTCCGCAGACATGCTCAGTCGCGTGTGCCCCCGCTTGAGGGCCAGCGGCGACCGTCTAACAATTAGAATTGTGTGAGTTTTGAATGATTGTTTCCCGCTGTTCTTATTTTTTTATGACCCACACCGACGCTCTTCGGCCCAGAGTGCTTTTTAGACGCAGCCAGGCCAAGCCACACACTGCGTTCGGCCCTTTCAGATGCACCCAGGCAAAGGCAAACACTGCATTCGGCACCCCCAGTATGTGTGAGACAACGGGCAGTCCCCCAAAGGAGTCATGCGAATGGTTACTTACCATGATTCGAGGTGAACGCCTTTGTGACGCCTAGCACACAGCCACAGCAGACGATCTGATTAATGTACGACCCAGACGGCATGAAGTGCGGCACGTAGCACACGCCCTCAGCATTTGTCATGCCCCCAGCGTGCCCCTTGATGCAGCGCAATTGCATAATTGGCGCTTCACATGGCATGAAGGGAGGACACACGCCCACAGCGCGGACACACGCCCACAGCGTTTGTCACAGCCCCAGCGTGTCACGCCCCCAGCGTGCCCCTTGATACGGCGCAATAATGACTCACATGGCATGAAGGGCGGAACGTACCACACGTAAGCATGGGCGGATTTTGCGAATTGGCAATCCGCGAAATTGCGTATTTACGGATTCGCAATCCGCGAAATCCACGAACTCTCGCGAATTTGCGGATTTTTAAATTTTTTTTGTGTTCGCAAGGATTTCTGCCAGTTCGCGAGGATTTTGTACCAGTTCGCAAACGCGAACTTACTTTTCGGGTAGCAACGGTCGCGAACATGTTGTTTCTACATCTGGTTCATCACAGCACCCTCTGTTTCACCACTGCCACCCTCTGTTTCACCACTGCCACCCTCTGGCTCACCCATGCCACCCTCTGGCTCACCCATGCCACCCTCTAGTTCATCACTGTAGATTATGGGTGGAAAAGCACACCTGCCCTGCCTCAACTGACATAAATGAATTAGGGGCTGATTAATGTGTTACTGAATTTGAACTTCCTGGCTGGAACCTGCTTCCTTATCTGTAATTGCTTTCTCTGAGCCTGCTGTGAGGGTCAGAGCAGGGTCATAGAATAGTTGCAAGTCGGCAACTGAACTCTGAAGGGGCCCCTCAGGAAGCACAACAGGGAATGGTTACTAATGATAAGATTGAACTTTTGCACCTGCTGAGTGCTTTCAGTCTTGCAAAAATCCAAATATCCAGCAGCATCCACAAAAAGTAATCCTTCCAGGCACTACAGGGAATGGTTACTAATGATAAGATTGAACTTTTGCACCTGCTGAGTGCTTCCAGGTCAAGATCCAAATCAAAGTGACCAGCACATGAAGAAAGCACTGAGAGGAGCCTGCTGGACAGGAACAGGAAGTTGGAGACTGTGGGGCACTTCTTCCTCCCACCCCCCCACCCCCAAAATGGACTCCTTGCAAAAAAAAGTGCAGGCAAATGTCAACCTGAGGAGTTATTCTGATAAAAATCATAATTTTCAAGGTTTATGCTGCCTGCTGGTGGATTTCTTGTGCGAAATTGCAAATTTTGCAATCTCGCAATTGCGAGATTGTCGCTGCCAGCCGCATCTACGTTTTCGCAAGTGTTTACTCCCGCGAAATGGTATAGTATGCTAGTTGGCAAGTGCGACCAAGCAAAAAAATCCGCTTCGCACGGATTTACGAATTTTCGGTAAGTTCGCGAGAGTTTGCGGATTGCGAATTTACCGAAAATCCGCAAAATCCGCGAGCGGAACGGATTTTACGCCCATGCTTAACCACACGCCCCCAGTGTTTGTCACGCCCCCAGCACACACCCACAGCAGAACGCAGACACGCCCACAAGGGACTACTTTGCTGGCACGGTTCTTTTACCTTTTAAATGTATATGGTGGCTGTCTGCATAGCCTATGTCCTTCTGCTGCAACTGCCCTTTCCAACGCTGTATTGGGTGTTGTGATTGGTGCTGTGGTTACTGAGATTACCCGCCTCAAATGTTTGGGCTCTCTCTTTATAATATTAGTATGGATATATATATATATATTTATATATATATATATATATATATATATATATATATATACTAGCAACCCGTCCTAACGTTGTCCTGGTATGAATTGCTGCCGGCCAGTAGTATATTGTTTTGTAGGATTTTGTTTTGATAGCATTTCTTATCTGTGACAGGCCTGTGAAACGCTCCGATTCACAGTGCACTGCTGATGCACTTAAGAGTGCGCGTTCAGTAGTGTGTGAACTTGAGTTTCCCTACTTTATTTTTCTTTGCAATATTATATAGGGCGAACTCAACAACATGGCATGAGCACAATTTACATTACAGAAGAACACATTCATTTGTGGTAGGCACGGGGAGACAAAGTGATTTGCCTGGAATCACAGGATGTTGAGCTGATGCCGAGATTCTAACGTAGCTCCCCAACTCTAAAGTTCGCAATTCTAGATCTTGTGGCGGGAGGTGTGTCTAAAAGTGTATGTCGGTGCTGGCCATCAATGAGAGAGACCTCTGCATTTTTCAAATCGGTATTGAAAAGATATGACTATGTTGCTGGAGATGTGGGCCGCCGTGCCACCAATGTACTTACCGGGGGAGGGTAAACACCCATTATTCTGCAACTTTCTTTCCGTATACCATCACTCCGCATACTTTCATTACGAAAGTACCATGACTCCGCAATGCCCTTATAACGCATGGCATTACATTTTATATGCTTTTACCATGCATACATTTACAACGAAATTCGTTGTAAATGCATGAATGGTAATAGCATGTTTTTTTTAAAAAGTTTGGATAAGGTAAATATGGGTATAGGGGTGCATGTTTTGGCATACTGAGGTATATGTTTTGGGGTGTTTTGGTATTTTAAGGGTTCAGATATAGTTTTGGGTTATGGGGTACAGGGGTAGTTTTAGGGTTTAGGGATAGGTATGGGTTTTGGGGTACAGGGGTATTTTTAGGGTTCAGGGCTAGGTTTGGGTTTTGGGGTATAGGGGTATTTTTAGGGTTATGGGGTAGGTTTGGGTTTTGGGGTACAGGGGTATTTTAAGGGTTCATGGCTAGGTTTGGGTTTTGGGGTACAGGGGTATTTTTAGGGTTCAGGGCTCGGTTTGGGTTTTGGGGTACAGGTGTATTTTAGGGTTCAGGGGTAGGTTTGGGTTTTAGGGTACAGGGGTATTTTAAGGGTTCAGGGCTAGGTTTGGGTTTTGCAGTAGAGGGGTATTTTAGGTTTCAGGGGAAGGTTTGGGCTTTGGGGTACAGGGGTATTTTTAGGGTTCAGGGCTAGGTTTGGGGTGCAGGGGTATTTTTAGGGTTCAGGGGTAGGTTTGGGTTTTGAGGTACAGGGGTATTTATAGGGTTTAGGGCAAGGTTTGGGTTTTGGGGTACAGGGGTATTTTTAGGGTTTAGGGATAGGTTTGGGTTTTGGGGTACAGT
The DNA here is from genome assembly GCF_964261635.1 of Lissotriton helveticus. Taxonomy (NCBI): domain Eukaryota; kingdom Metazoa; phylum Chordata; class Amphibia; order Caudata; family Salamandridae; genus Lissotriton; species Lissotriton helveticus. The sequence goes on from NC_136065.1 coordinate 448,269,014, forward strand.
GTATATTTATAGGGTTAAGATGGGTTAGTGTTTAAGGGTGTTGGGGTATTTCAAGGAGTAAGGGTGGGTTATGATTATGGGGTGCAGGGGTATTTAAAGGGAGAATGGTGGACACCCGGAGCTGGAATGTACAGAATCTGGGAAGAAAAAACAATGAAATATTGGGCACAACGCTGGTTTTTTTTCCGTAATCCCGCGCCCCGCACATGCCCACACCCCCAGCACACGATATGAGACATGGCATGAAGGGCGAAACGTACCACACGCCCCCAGCGTTTGTCACGCCCCCAGCACACGCCCACAGCACAACGCAGACACGCCCACAAGGGACTACTTTGCTGGCACAGTTCTTTTACCTTTTAAATGTATATGGTGGGCGCCTGCATAGCCTATGTCCTTCTGCTGCAACTGCCCTTTCCAACGCTGTATTGGGTGTTGTGATTGGTGCTGTGGTTCCTGAGATTACCCGCCTCAAAGGTTTGGGCTCTATCTTTATTATGTTAGTATAGATATATATATATATATATATTGATACCCCTCAGTTCCTTTTTGCCAGAATTTGCAGCGCTCTCTCGCTGGTTCATAAATCCCCGCGGCAGAACCACGCCGCATTAACCCCTTTAAAGCGTTGTAAATCCCTCCCCAGTGCTGCGCTGTCCATTGGAACTAGTGCTGAATGGACGTCCAACGGTCGTGCGCAGCACTGGGGAGGTAGTGGCCGTGACGACCGTTGGCCGACGGCAGCAATTAAGGGGTTAAAATTCACAACCAATTCCCTCAGCTGGGAGAAAAACGGGGCAAACTCGCGTTTGTCTTCACTTATGTGCTTCTTTATTTAATCCTCACAGCATGGAGTTTCTCAAGCAGGCAGGCACAAATCTATGCGTTTCGGGATAGCATATCCCTTGTTCACGATCAATTTGGCTCCAGGCTCTCAGTCTCAATATAGTGAGTCACATTATTACATCATTTCCTGTTTGATGTTATTTTGGCCCTCGGCCTTCTGGATGATGTAGTTTTTTGCAATTTTTTAATACATTTTTTTATCCATCTGCATAGCCTATGTCCTTCTGCTGCAACTGCCCTTTCCAACGCTGTATTGGGTGTTGTGATTGGTGCTGTGGTTACTGAGATTACCCGCCTCAAAGGTTTGAGCTCTCTCTTTATAATATTAGTATGGATGGCCCAGTATTACGAACACAGGGAAAATGAGAGTAAGGATAGAATTTAGAAAAAGGCTAAGGATCTAAAAACATGAGTGTTGTTGCAGCAAGTTTTTCGGGGACGTGGAGCTGAAAGGGGTGGTAGAGGATCGTTTCAGAGGGGGGTGGGTCCGATTCGAAGAGGAGGCTCATCCACCGTCCTGGGAATAAACCAGTGTTCATATTGTAAACCGGAGGGACACTGGCGTGCTCAATGTCCTCTATTATTAGCTCGGAACGGAACAGAGAGGGGAAGAGGACGAGGTCGAGGAGGTAATGATCGGAATAGTATGTATTGTGAGGACACTGCCCAGGGCGGGACGGGTAAGAATTACTTTGTTAATCCACAAAACAGGCAGTACTATAATGAGAATTGTACATTTGAAGACAATGGGGGGTATGGGTATGCATAGGACAGCCAAAGACAGAGAAGGGGCCAGGTGTTAGTACCAATTGATCAGCAAGGACCTTATGTGAAAGGGCGATTGATGGGAACTTCTGAGAATTTTCTAGTGGATACAGGAGCGATGAATAGTTCGATTGCTCATTCACTGGTCCCGGGGGCTACTCCGTCTGACCATAATACCATTTCAGTAGGATTCTCTGGAATCCCTGTGGTAAGCCCCATCTCTGCTCCTATCCCGATAATAATTGGCCCTGTGACTGTGGATTCTCCATTTTTATTGACATCAAATTGTGGGGAAAACATGTTGGGTTTGGATTTGTTAAAAAAGTTGAATGCTCAAATTCATTGTTCCCCTGATGGTGTATATTTAACAATTCGATCACCTGAAAAGTGTACTAAACAGTGTTTTACTAAAGATGACCCTCTTCCTCCCGAGTTGGCAAGTATCCCTCCCACTTTGTGGGCGATAGGGGACACTGATGTAGGCCTGTTAAAAATCCCGCCAGTTTCTATTACCTTAAAACCCAATGTTCGTTTGCCCCGTATTCCACAGTATAAGATTTCACCAGCTGGCGAACAGGCTTTACTGGGCATATACAGGATCTCATAGACAAAGGAGTGGTTGAAGAAACAGCAGCAAATATCTGTAACATCCCTATATTGCCGATTTTGAAGAAGGCCCCTCCCGATGGTGATAATGATCACATTGATGCGTATCGCTTTGTGATTGATTTACGGGAGGTTAATAAAATTGTGGTCCCTCAGTATCCAGTGGTTACAGACATTACCACCATTCTGACTATGATTCCTCCCACTGCAAAATATTTCTCAGTTATTGACTTAAAGGATGCTTTCTTTAGCAATCCAATACACCCCGAGAGCCGGCATATTTTTGGCTTCTCGTTATCTGGCCGCAGCTTTAGATTTTGCCGTGCTCCTCAAGGCTATACCGAAAGCCCAAGTATATATAGTCAAGCCCTTAAAGCTATTCGGGACGAATTGACTCTCCCTGCAGGTAAAGTACTTCTTCAATATGTAGATGATTGTTGGTGGCCTCAGACAAAGAAGGTTGCAAAGAGGCTACTGTTAAATTACTATCGCATTTGGCTTTTAATTAAAATAAGGTGTCACTTTCCAAATTTCAATATTGTCGACAGGAGGTGACTTATCTTGGTCATCTACTCTCGAAAGAGGGGAGGAGACTAACCCCTGAACGAGTAGCTACTATTGCTAACATGTCTGTACCTTGTACTCAACGTGATGTTCGTGCATTTCTTGGCATAACCTCTTATTGTCACCAGTGGATCCCTAATTTCTCTTTACTCACTAAACCTCTCCTATACATGATTACTAAAGAGGTGCATGAACCCTTACCCTGGACGGATGAATGTCATGCTTCTTTTGATGCTATGAAATCTGCACTTTGTTCTGCACCTGTCTTGGGTACTCCTGATTACCGAAAACCTTTTGTACTTTATGTGCACGAGGTGGACGGTTGTTCGCTTTCTGTGTTGACACAAGGATTTGGTGGTAAGCAAAGGCCTTGTGCATATTTGTCGGCGGTTTTGGATAATGTCGCCAGAGCCCTCCCTAGCTGTCTGCCGGCAACGGCTGCTGTAGCGGTCGCCCTCCGACAGTCGGAGGGGATCGTTTTAAATACTGATCTCACAGTCATGGTACTGCATGCTGTGGACACATTGTTAAACAAAACCAAAACTCAGCACCTGACGAGTGCGCGATTAACTGGATATGAATTGACCCTGTTTGCGCCACATATAAATATCAAACGATGTGCCACTTTGAATTCAGCCACGTTACTACCCCTCCCGTCGAGTGCACCAAGCAATGATGTACATGATTGTATATTTCGGACAGAAGAATAAACAAAGGGACAGATAGACCTTACAGACTCTCCTCTATCTGACCCTGAAGGAGATTTGTATGTGGATGGCTCGTGTTTCAAGTTATGAGATGGCACCACCACAGCTGAATATGTAATCACTACCCTCTGTAGTATAGTTGAAACAGCACGAGTGCCCTATTTATCAGCACAGGCAGCTGAATTAATAGCATTGCTTCAAGCCTGTGAACTAAGTGAAGGATTGGAAGTAAATATTTACACAGATAGTCAATACGCCTTTGACGTCGCCCATAGTTTTGGCTACCTGTGGGCAGAAAGAGGGTTCCTTACATCTCATGGTCAGAGAATACTGCACGGTGATTTAATATTACGATTGCTGTCGGCCCTCACCTTGCCCAAAAGGGTGGCAGTAATTAAATGTAGTGCGCACAAAGCAGTAGTGGATAAAGTAGGTGAAGGGAATACTTTTGCAGATAAGGTCGCAAAGGAAACTGCGCGATCCAAAATGTCTTCTATGTTTGTGATAACATCAGCTAGATGGATAACAGAAACGGAAATGTTCGATAATACGATGGAAAGTGTCAGGACCATACAGAAAGAAGCAACTCCCGCAGAACTAGAGCATTGGGAAAAGGAAGTAGGGAAACTAGATGAGAATAATTGTTGGCTTGACTTGACAGACAGACAGACATGGTTATTGCCGAATGCATTAGTTTATGCTGTAGTCACCATGACCCATGGGACGGCTCACATTGGGGTGAAGGGTATTAGTGCTCTGTTAGTGCCGGTATGGAACAACCCTAATATTACCAAAACAAACACATTTGGTTAAATATTGTATGGCTTGTTTGCAACATAATCCAGGAGGGAGAGAATCTGTGCTTACAGGAAGCTTTGCACCACCCTCCTTACCTTTTGAAGTGCTCCAAATGGATTATATTCAGTTAGAACGAGTTAACAATTTGAAGTATGTTTTAGTGGTAGTGTGTGCCTTTAGCAAATGGGTGGAGGCTTACCCCACCAAAGAAAATACCGCTCTAGCAACAGCCAAGGCTTTGATCAAAGAGTATTTCCCTAGATATGGAATTCCTCGGGTGATTTGGTCAGATAACGGGAAACTTTTTAATGCAGAATTAGTGAAACATGTTTGTAATGGACTACATATCACCTAGAAATTTCATGCAGCCCGACATCCCCCGTCAGCAGGATTAGTTGAGAAATATAATGGAATATTGAAAATGAAAATGGCTAACATACAAGAGGAAACCCGGTTAAAGTGGCCTGATGCCCTTCCCCTAGCATTAATGTCTGTACGAGTTACACCACACTCTCGAGCTGGACTGTCCCCTTATGAAGTTATTTTTGGACGACCGGCTAATGTATGGGGTGTCCCTAGACCAAAATCCTTTTGTGATATTGAGTATCTTATGATGACAGATTATTTGTATGCTTTGACTAAAGATTTGCGTTCCATTCATCAACGGGTGTCGGCAGTTCTGCAGCCGCCTCCAGAGGATCCTGGACATCGTCTGGAACCCGGGGACTGGGTGCTGATTCGAAACTATCAGCGGAAGTCTAGCCTGGAGCCCCGCTGGACCAAGCCTTATCAGGTCTTCTTGGCAACTCGAACAGAAGTAAAGGTGGACGGAAAGCGACATTGGACGCATGTGTCGCACACAAAAAGGCTGCCACTTCCGCTTCTGTATGATCAACAGAAAGGTGGAGATATCCTGACTCAGGAAGGAGAGCGGGCAAGGCGTTTTGTTCCTTTCTCTGACGCCCTCGAGGTTGGTGAAGGGCAAGAGGAGGGAGCTGTGGAAATTTCAAGAGCTCCAAAAATAGCGCCAGCAGAGTTGGGTGCTGAACCATAAGCCTGTTCTATTCCAGTGGTAGGGAATGCTCCCCTGCCTGTTTTGTTTTCTGATCAAGAGGAGCCTGGTCGTTTGCGATATAACCTGCGGCATAGAAGACAACGCAATACTTCAGATGATGGTGCTAGGAGGTAGGAAAGAGTTTGAATTGTAAGAATTTTATAAGCCATCTGAGGTATTGAGCGAGACACTGGACTGAACTCGTTGAGAGCTTGGAACATTTTGATTTTGCTCTTTTCAGAAAGAAAGACAATACTGCATCATCCAGGCCCAGGTTGCAAAAATCTTAAAGGGTTATATTCCGAAAATAACTCCACCGCCAGAACCCTCTGGTAGGCTGGACTGCACAGCCCGAGATTAGTATTGGACTTTTAGCAAGTATGTATCCTTTTGCTCGTTTCGTTCCCGAGGAGGAGCGCCCTATTGTACTCCGTCATCGCCTTGATTATGTACCAATCTTTTCCAGCTGGACTACACATGTGAAAATAGGTTTTGTAGTCAGTATAGCGGTTTTGCTGATTATTTCGATGAGTGTATTTGTATATTTAGAATTTCAGTATCCAGCGCACAAACTTATAGGGACTACCACCCCATCCTCTGAGAAGGTATTTTTTACAATGGCCCCACACAAAGAAAGGCATCGTCAGACATATAGTAAAAATGTTTTTATCAAAATGTTGCATCAAACTCATAATGCTACCAACACTACTAATTGTTGGGTTTGTGGTCTTTTACCTTCTGTGATGCATCGGCAAGATCAGTTTATTTCTTTGCCCTTATCATATTTGGGAAGTTGCGTATCTTGGTTTAAATTGTTTTCAGTAATGTACATTCATTATGTGATGGATCCGAAACCGTCTTCTGAGAAAGACTATAACATGATCCTAGCGTATATAGAGGTGCATCAAGGATTTGATCCAAAGGGGAATGAGGGCCAGGGGGTCCCTGGAACCGGAAGTCTGTATGAATGTGTACACAGAAAAGGCAAATTCCACCTGGTTGAAAAATGAATTAATGGATTTTGAAGAATTCAACCACATGCAGTATTTTCGGCAGTTTAGGGAACGGAACGTCACCAATGATGAGGCACTCCCAATACCTATATTAAATCATACTTCGCCTTTTTGTGTTTAAGGAACTGGTCATATTCAGGTAGGAAGGAGTGTATGTAATTACACCTATAGGATGTCGACTTATAGTAGCCCCCTTTGCTTACTTCTCTCAATGTATATGTTTGTGTGTGGAGAATCTGCATATACTTGGCTCCCACGGGGATGGTCTGGGCGTTGTTATTTATCCTTCTTGTACCCTCCAGTATATATAGCTCCTTCTGATTATCATAAACATCATCGATTGGAAAATTGCGTAGGTTACCTAGAATGATAGACACTACTGACACTGATCAAACTGATACTCCTGAGCAACATTTTGTTGACATTGTAAAAGGGGTATTTCCTATTTGGGGACCCATCATAACCAGTAAAGAAGTTAGACCCTTGTCAAGAGTAGTGGAAAGGGTGATCAATATTACTGCAGGCATATTGACTAATATAACTGTAGAGCTTCAAGCCACGAGGCTCGTTTCGCTCCAGAACCGGATGGTTTTGGACGTTATCCTAGCTGATCGAGGAGGAGCATGCCGCGTAATCGGCAGCTCCTGTTGTGTATATATTTCTGACTCCGCCCCTTCCATTCATTTAGCTATTCAGAAGTTGCACCGGTTAGCGTCAGAAATACATGCTGATACGGGATCTTGGTCCCTGACAGGTTGGTTCTGGAACCTATTTTCCACTTGGGGATGGAAAATCCTGATGATATTGGCAGGGCTAGCTGCAGTCTTGTTTACCTGCTGTCTTTGCATACAATGTGGACCCACCTGTTGTTTATGTATTGCCTCTAGACTAGCGTCCACCATTAAAACCCCTTCACCCACAAAGCATAAAACCCAATTAGTTCAAAAGGAAATAAATGACCTGATGCAGATCGATGAGGGAATTTTTGAAGATTAGGAAGTTTCGTACTTATTGAATACATCAGGCTAAAAACGGTGGACCTGAAAGATAAAAATCTGATTTCCCCGTGCTCATGTGTAAAGTTTACTAAGTTCATATTATCAATATATTTTGTATTAGCATGATGTATTAATAAGCATTTACCTTTGAAGTAGAAGGCTATATCTTGTAAATATTATTCTTAAAAGAAATGTATTGATTGTTCTTGTACATAGGCTAGGCCCTCACAAGACCGGCGCCATCTTGATATCATGTTGTTCAAGCTGTAGTGTAGATCACGTGTTATTCTGTGAACGAATATAATGAGTTATGGTAGGCAGCTGAACGTGGGGTGTTCTCCTTTCTGTCCTGAGAACCAAGGTCGCATCTGGCTGCTAACACGATAGGCGCATTCCTGGAGGCGCCGTTCTTACCCTCCCTAGCACCAAGACGAAAGGGAGTCACCTCTCCTGACCTACGCTCACAATAGCCGTGTCTAATAATGTTACCAATTATGTGTGCCATATATGGTCTTTCCTCGGATCTCGAGGGCCGGCTGGTACTTTTCCTATTACAGTCTTTCATGTGTTTGATGAAAAGGTATATATGCCCTGTGTTGAATGTAAGCCAACAGTCTCGTCTGCGGACCTCGAGGTTGGAGGCCGTGGGGAGGCTCCTCTGCGTGGAGTACTTTGTTAATAAACGATTGAACTTTCCTCACTGCCAACTGACTGATTATTGGTAATTGGTATAGGGGCTGTTAGTAAGTATAGCTCCATAGGCATAAATTATTTACATACAACAGCCGTTTTATAGGGATTTATTTTCCAATCAACATTTTAGGTTCTCTGACTCTTCATTTATTAGTCAGAGATCAATCAGGTTACAGAATTGAAAACAGAAAATGTAAGTTAGTACAAGCATATTAATTGTCACACAAGCGTTCCATGAAGAAACAATCCCTGTCTAAAACAGTGAGGCACAAATGATGTCAGTCATAACTCATAATGAGAAGAGAACTCAAACATTAAACAAATAAGGCTCGACAAAGCCAATTGGCAAAGCTTAAAGCTTGGGATCTTAATAAAAGACACCTTGCAAATCATTTACCTGGCAGCGGATTGCTAGTGGCAGCGGAGTTCACCTCTCTTCCCTTTGTGTCCATCGGCGGCTAGCGGTACCCGCTGCGCGGGTCCCGCGTCGTGGGGGAAGCAACCTTAAAGCAAGTTGCAACCGGAGAGGGACATTGCTCACCAAACTTGCAGGGCTGCGAGCAGGCGGAGGCGCAGGACTACCTGTCCCAGGAGCGCCCGCCCGCCCTCATTGAAGCCACCTGGGCAGCTCTCCCTGCAGGCTCCTCCCTCTTCTTCCCTAGACCATACACATTAACCGGCTTCGCCCCGCTGCGCGGGAGCGCGCAGGAGAAGCCCGGGACAAGGGCGGGACCGTCTGTGGCCGTCCGGGGCCGCAGGAGGCCGGGCTGGGCCCACTCTCTTTTGTTTGTATTCCTTTGATCCTGTATGAACCTTGACACAGGCTTTGGATATGCCATCACCATCTCTGGAGGGAACACCAGCGAAGGTGGGAGGAGGTAAAAATGGAACTTTGGATAATTACTTTACTCGGGCGCAGGGTGACGGGGATAAGGAAACCTCTTTGGAGCAGCGTAGGGAGGAGCGCCGCCGCTCTATTGAGAATATGAAAAATAGGCATCTTAGTGACATCATCCCTTATCCTATCGCCCAAGAGGGAGGCTCCTTTAACGTTAGCCAGGATCTACTATCCCAAGATGGCGTCCCTCTACTACTGCAGGATAGTATTCCCAACCTTTGCTTACCCATGGAGCAGACCTCTGATGCCATCCCCCCCCCCAGTCCCAGCATTATGGCTGTTGATTTAGTCACCCAAACGCCCCTTGTAGTTAAAACAAGGAAAGCCAAGCCAAAGCAAATAGTTCTGGCAGAGGTGCATGGCCCACCACCAAATAAGCGTAGAAGGAAGATGAGGGGAGGGCAGGGAAAGTCTAAAATTCCCCATTCCGACTTCGGAAAAGCACCCAAGCCCCCTCCTACTTCTGATAGGTCAATACTGAATGAGCATAATGCTACTCCGGTTAAGGGTATTAAAACTAATATCGCTGACTCTGTTAGCGTCCAAGGGGATAATCCATCTAATATATCATCCCCTGTTACTTCTATGGGGAATATAGAATTTCTACTTAAAACACTGCTTCTGCCTATTAGCGAGAGCCTGAAGAAAGTAGAGATCAGACTCACTATCTTGGAGGCAACCATAAGCAGCCTGAAAACCTCGGCTAATAAACAGAGCAGACCCCTTGATTCGAATCCCACAACCAAAACTTCCCTCAACACCCGAAACCTCCCAATCAATGCTGGACCTTCTATAGCAACAGCTGATGTCCCCCCCCCCGCAGCCACTCATGGCCAACCCAGCCCCATTACCATGTAGTAAATTTTATATCCCATCTCTACAATCAGTAGGCCTAGTTCCCCTTGGCATACCCCCTGGCATAACCCCTGGGGATAAACCTAATGATAGTATTGTCCCCCTATTCCCTGAGAAGCCTGCTACCAGACCACGGAGACCCGACTTGCCGCCTGAGGCTAACAGCCTTATGGTGGTTTTGGCGGGCGCTCCCCCTCTTGAAGTGGGTGAAGGTGAGAACTTTCACTCACTCAAAACAAGAATCATCAAATGACTGAACTGGAACAGACCCCTCCCGGTCCATCTCAACAATGAAATCATCATGGTTAGAAGGGTACCTTGGCTGGGGAAAACTAGAAAATCAATAATAGGGGATTGTATTATGGTGACTTTCCGAGACCCTAGGACAGTATTACATATATGTGCTGGGTCAAACAGATCCCCTGATTCCACCATACAGACTTTGCCAGTGTCTTTTTTCTTTCCCCCCACTCGTATGCATCATGATCCACTACAAAGCAATTGGACGAGGGTCGACCGGAGATCTAGATATCGGGGGTATGCTGCACGACCGGTTTATTACCCTCCGGAGACACCCTTCTACGACTTTAACCGATTTAATTGTCTTGATGGATTGGATGGGGTTGATTGACTGATCTCAGCCCCTGATCTAAACCCTGTGAACTCTGACAAAGGTTCTGGTGAAACATCTGATCCAGACCCACTTACCTCTGACATTGGTCCTGGTGTATCATCGGGTATTAGTTCCCCCTTTACTCCCACCAGTGTAATCCTCCCCGCTGCTGTTCCGGCACATCTGAGACTAATCTGGTGGAATGTGGCCGGCTTAGCTAACAAGCTGGACAAACAAGACTGGGTTACTTATATTGAGTCTGGGGATGTTTGCATGTTCCAGGAGACCTGGGCAAGGGAAGAATATATTCAGCAGGGCTACCTGTCATTTTCTATCCCGGCTAGGTGGGAGGGTAAGGGCCGCCCCTCAGGTGGACTTACAACCTGGGTGGCGTCCCACCTTGGGTGTCAGGCTTCACGCCTACCGGTGCCATCGGATGACATTTTAGTGGTCCTATTGGCTTGGCCAAATCTAGCGAAACTTGCCTTGATAAATATCTACTCTAGGCCTGTGGGAGTATCGCGAGAATCTTCCACCATAGAGGAGCTCTCAGCTTATCTATGTGACATTCCAAGGGGCACCCCCTATGTAGTGGGAGGGGATCTAAATTCTCATTTTGAGCCACTGTCTGGTCTTCTAGAGGGATTCCCCATGGAAGAAGAGCTCAGGTGGTCAGTACCATCTGTAGTAGCACCTCCCCCGAAGGCATGGACACCTCTAGTACTCCAGATTACTGCCCTTACCTTAAAGCATGGAATCAGAGCTTGCAACGGGCGTACTAAGTCTGATACACCAAGCAAACCCACGTACAATAGAGTGGGAAGAGAGTCCCGCTTGGATTACGCCCTTGTACAGCTAGTGAATTGGTCATCCATTCTGGACTTTAGGGTTACTGAGAGACTAGATAGCGATCATAACGCCCTAGAACTAGATCTCTCCCACCCTGGCAAAGAAGCCTCTATTACAACTAAGGACGAGAATAAACCTGAACTTCTACTGGGTAACAACAGGAGAAGAATCAGGTGGGAAAAATTAGTAACGAGCCAAGTGAAACTCCCGAGGCTCTACGCAGGATTAATTCCAATATTGGAAAAAGTGGGAGATTTAGCCAATGATGTGGGCAATAAAGATTCCCACATTAAACTACATCAGGCACATGAGGACCTTATAAAGGGAGCAGCATTTGAGCTCTTTAGCAAGGTACAGAATTCTAGGAGGGGGCAACAACACAAATCCTCCTGGTACAATGCAGCCTGCAGGAAGGCAAAGGGAGAACTCCTTGGAAATATCAAAGAGGGAATAGGTGGAGAGAAGCTACGTGAAAGTAGACGGGCATAGAAAAAACTAGTTGCTCATGCCAAAACTGAATGGGAGGAGGGCCAATGGGAGGAGCTTACTAGCTCCCTCGCAACAAGAGACTACCGAATGTTTTGGCGAGTAGTAAATGGGGGATCGGGGAGCCTCCATTCGGCAATAGAGCCAAATATTGCAGCAGGGGTGTGGCAGGCACATTTTCAGTCACTCTATAGTCCAGAGCTAGGAGAAACCATGATTGCAGTCGGTAATGGACCGGCAGAGTATGGCGGGGACTTGATCAGAGTGGGGGAGGTTAGGGCAGCAATTGCAGGTCTGGCATCGGGAAAGGCGCCAGGATTGGACGGTCTCCCCGGGGACCTGTTCAAGCAGGAGCCCGATATTTGGGCCCCCTACCTTGCTACTGTATTTAATGCAGTCCTGCATGGCATGGAAATTCCGAGTACTTGGCTGGGGGCAGAGGTGGTTCCTATATTCAAGAAGGGCTCGCCTCTGCTCCCAGCCAACTACAGACCAATCAGTCTAATTGACGTGCCCCAGAAGCTCTTTGGTAGGATACTGTTGAATCGCCTCCAGGATTGGGTGGAGGAAACTAACACCCTCAGCCCATACCAGGCGGGCTTTAGGAAGGGAGTCTCCACAGTGGACCAGGTTTTTCGTTTGAACATCATCTACTGGAGGACAGCGATATTCGAAGGCGGCAGCTTGTACACCATATTTGTGGACTTGCGGGCCGCCTTCGACCTGGTGCCCAGAGGGAAACTCTGGAGTGTTCTGGCCGAGATGGGGCTCCCCCCGGACATCCTGGCAATTCTACAGAGATTGCACCAAAACAACTATGCCCGGGTTAGGTGCGGGAAGCTTGGGAAACTAACGGACAGATTCCCCGTTGACAGAGGGGTTAGGCAGGGTTGTGTACTGGCACCGACCCTGTTCTGCCTCTTTGTCAACGGGGTAATCGCCCATCTCAATGGCATTGAATACACTGATGCCCCAAAATTGAACGGCAGCAGGGTACCTGCAATTATGTTTGCAGATGACACCCTGCTGCTGTCCAAAACCCCCATGGGGATACAGAGGATCCTTGATTCTTTTGTGGTTTTCTGCATGGAAAGGGGGTTGGAGATCAATGCTATGAAAACAAAGTTTATGGTCTTGAACCCAACCCAAATATCACGCCCGAACCCCCTGCTGGGATCATCACGTTTAGAGAGAGTCTCCACCTTTGAATATCTGGGTGTAACGTTAAATGAAACCATGTCCTGGGGAACACACCAGACTAGGGCAAACCTCAAATTAGTGCAGACCACAGGTGGCAACGTATGGATGATGAAAAGTTCCACATATCGCCCACTGGGGCCGGTTATCCAGATCTATAAGGCACAGGCCAGGGGTGCCATCACATATGGGGCGGAACTGTGGGGCCATACATCTGCCCACAGTTTGTCTATAACGGAGAACAAATTTATGAGACAGATAGTTGCACTCCCGTCTGGTACACCGCTCCTCCCTCTGAGAATGGACTTGGGCCTGAGCCCCATAGCAGACGAATTGGGCCTCAGACCCATAGCCTTCTGGCGAAGGTTATGGAGCAGTGAGGAACTTTCTACCTACAGGGCAGAACTGAGGGAGTTTCTAACCCACCCCAAAGCCCTACAGATCCCCTGGATAAAATATATAAAAAAAGTCCTGTATGAGAATGGGGTTCCCAGACCTATGGTCCGATCCAGCTAATGCGTCACTTAGGATCCCACGAAGAGTCTTGGCCAATGCTTATTATGAGCAGAAACTGGCTATGGTTTTAGACCGCCAGGCAGAGGGGTCACTAACATCTGTATTTACACAATGCAAGGATTCCTATAGGCTGGAGAGGGTCCTGGACGGGGTGACTCCTGTGCTGGCCAGGAAACTATTTCTCCAATGGAGATATGGCACACTGCCTTTGCGGCTATACACTAGCTCCTGGTCAACACCGCCTTCTACCAAGCAATGCCCGGCATGTACCTGTGCTGAGGAAAGCGACCTACATGTGGTCTTGTTTTGTCCAACTTACAAGGCAGCTAGGAAATATTGGCTTCTACCACTTATTAGAAACTTTGGTTGCAGGGAATACCTCCCGATGTATAGAATTTTAAAATCTGATGTCTCGGGACCAACGGTGTTTGCACTAGCCAAATTCCTTACAAATGTCTGGCATACTCGCACCCGTATTTTAAAGCCGCAGTTGTCCACTTAACTATAAGAATATGAATTTTAATGTATGGCTTTTTATTGCACATTTCCGATGGTTTTATATTGTACTATATGTGTTTTACTGCATATCTTTGATGGTCAAATCGGCCGAAATAAAGATTGAAATAATAATAAAAGACAAAATGGAACTAAACCTACTTCTGAACTGCCTTTGTCTGCATTTGTTACACTTTCCATCAAGTCTGCCCTCCCTTTTGCTGCATCTGCAAATCTCATTTACTCTTCTTCTTTCAGCTCTGTGTCCGAGTCTGAAACTCGTTTGCAGCCTCTGTCTGCAAGGCTTCTGCCTCTCGTGAAGGGCTCTGCAAGAATTCTGCAAGCGTTCTGGAAACTCCTAAACTAGAAACACTTTTATCAGAGAATAATGTTCAAAGCATGTAGCATGACTTCCTCTTCCTCCAATCTGGAATCCAGCATTCTCCACAAGGACACCTGGACAACTGCATAAATCATCTTATCAGACAGCGAAAGTCCTTCCCACAGCGCATTCTTCATTTTATTTGATATATTTTCATCTCCTAACCTTCCTTTAAAGAACACATTGTATTTCTTAGCTAAACACATAACATGACTTACAAAATAACTTTTTAATTAAGCAAGAAACATTAAATGTAACATATTAATGCACTCTTAAAATAACATGTGTTTTCTATTCTCACTAAAGCAAAAAATTTAAAAGGGGCTTTGTTTAAACCTTCCACCAACTACAGAGATACAGCTCTGAGGTCACAACTATAAATTGTTCAGCTATTCTCTTAACAGGGAGAGAAATTTCTTTGCTTACCTTGAAGGCCATGAGAAACTTTCTGAAAGCAATAGCTAATTAAGAGCAGTTTCTGTTTTTCTACATTATAAAAATGTCGCCAATTCTAATACAATTTATATTCAACTAATGTACACTTTTAACACTTTCACAAATTCATATCATATTTTCATAGTGAGAACAAAAAGTAAACTAAAATACAATTAAATCAAGCTATGAATTACTTGCACATTAGTTACATAAATTACTAAATCAAAAGTGTCTGGCTAAAGTCTGCATTTCAGAGCTCATGTTTTCACTTTGTAGCACAAAATATCTGCGTGTCACTTTTCGAATGCAGTTTTCATTTCTGAAGCGGAGGCAGGTTGTCCCTCAGTGCTGCTAAATTTTAAAGCACATGTTTAAGGCGCTATCATAGCTTACTTCTCGAAGCCGTATCATGATCCCTTTATGTGCTTTATATTGATGCAAAAGGGCTCTATGTTTCTTTTTTCTATCTGTAGCACAGCCATTCAATAGAAAAATCTATAAGTGCAGAGCAGAGGGCAGTATTTGACTGTTTGTGTTATCAAGCTCTGCTCTCTGCAACGTATGGAATAATTGGGAGATTTTTTGCCCTAGGTTACCTAGGCTACACACTGGTTTTTCCTTTCCAGGGCAAAAAGTATTTTGCATAGGAAAGGTTCCTAATTTTCAGCACAAATATTACATTGTGTGGCTTATCATTGCTTAGCATCAGGGAGGTATTACTGGGGTGGATCCCCGCAAGCAGTCACAGTTTCTGATGCAAGGTCCGGTGTAATAAGTTAACCAGACTAGGGTTTACATAAAAAAATAGGGGTAGATTTTCAAGCCCCTAGAGCTTCCTTATGCTGCCATTGTGTCACTATTTTTGACGCAACGGCGGTGCAAACAATGCGTCTTATTTTCACGTCACGTTGTAAAGTCCTGCATCACAATAATCCTGCGGCAGGTATACTGTATGCAGGGTGGACCTTCCCACACATTAAGGCCCAGTAAAAGTGATGCAGTGAAATCTACAAGATTTCACTGTGCCACTTTTAGGACGCCAGTGGGTCAAAAACAAACGCCTGCTTGTAGCAGGCCTAAGGAGTGACGCAGTACAGTAAATACAGGAATCAAAATACATTGCTAGAGTTGTGTTGTGCTGCGACACAACTCCAGCAATGTGTGACTTTTGGGCCAACAGACGCATCAGAATTTTTTTATGCATCTGTTAATAAAAGAGCGCATCCAAGGTGGTGCAAGGACATTTGACGCTGGTGCAAGGAAACTGACCTATCTATGCAGATGCGTCAGTTCCTTGTAAATCTGCCCTAGAATACCTCTTTCAAGCAGTCACATCCAGTATGTGCGATCCTTCTCGGTTTTCCTAGATATAACATTTGTACTGAAAGTGTATGATTCCAGTACAAATCCTTTGCCAGACAGTGCTCACTAGCCTCTGACAGGTTGTGTATCATGCAAACGAGACTTTTATATTGCCAGCACAGGGGATCACAGCAGCAACAAGCCAATCTTCATAGAAATGGCTCTGCACTATGTTTTCCACCCTATCCAATGCAGTGCATTGGAGCAAAGTTGGTCACTGAGCTGCGTTGTGGTAAACATGACAAAATGTGGTTTTAAAGGATGCACTGAAGATGTGAAAAAAATACACACACCCCTTCTGCACTGTTGCAGAAAATGTGATTGTTAACCCTGAAATCCTTGACTTGATATTTTCCCAAACTTATTGTCTTCAAGTCTTGTTTTTGCTGAATCAATTTTCGTTGGCATTAGGACCCTGTGCACTTTGCCCCGCTAACTAGTGGTACTCTGCTTGTGTTCTCTCTCTAAAGCATGAAGAAATTGACCTACACTTATTTGACATATTCAACTTACTTATACATCCCTTTTATATGGTACTACATGTACCTAGGGCCTGTAAATTAAATGCTACTAGTGGGCTGCAGCAATCATTGTGCCACCAACTAAAGTAGCCATTTATAACATGTCTCAGGCCTGCCACTACAGCATGTAGTGCAGTTTTAAACTGCCATTTCAACCTGAAAAAATAAAACTCCTTAACAGGTATAACCCTTCCTTTTTATGCTTATACGAGCAGCCTGTCCCGACGTTGTCCGGGTATGAAATAGAATGTGTGTAATGTTCAGATACGGTTATTCGCGTGTTCCCCCGCTTGAGGCCAAGCTGCAGTGCTGGTTGATGTTAGCAGGCGCGTGTCCCCCCGCTTGAAGCCCAGCTGCAGCCCTGGTTCATGTTAGCAGGCGCATGTAATTGGTGTAGCGATCTGCTGCCTGAGCCCAGCTACAGCCCTGGCTGATGTTAGCAGGCGCGTGTAATTTGGTTTAATGTGATAGTTCAGTAACAGCGCGCTTGAGAGGTTGCAGTAATTGTCCCCGCAAACACGCTCAGTCGCGTGTGCCCCCGCTTGAGGGCCAGCGGCGACCGTCTAACAATTAGAATTGTGTGAGTCTTGAATGATTGTTTCCCGCTGTTCTTATTTTTTATGACCCACACCGACGCTCTTCGGCCCAGAGTGCTTTTTAGACGCAGCCAGGCCAAGCTACACACTGCGTTCGGCCCTTTCAGACGCACCCAGGCCAAGGCACACACTGCATTCGGCACCCCCAGTATGTGTGAGACAACGGGCAGTCCCCCAAGGGAGTCTTGCGAATGGTTACTTACCACGCTTCGAGGTGAACGCCTTTGTGACGCCCCCAGCACTCGGCCACAGCAGACGATCTGATTAATGTACGACCCAGATGGCATGGAGTGTGGAACGTAGCACACGCCCCCAGCGTTTGTCACGCCCCCAGCGTGCCCCTTGATGCGGCGCAATTGCGTAATTGGCGCTTCACATGGCATGAAGGGCGGACACACGCCCACAGCGCGGACACACGCCCACAGCATTTGTCACGGTCGAGGCGTGTCACGCCGCCAGCTTGCCCCTTGATATTTTTGTTTACATTTGTTTATTGGGTTTTTGTTTGCATTTTACAATCAACATGACAGTAATTATGAAATAAAGACAATGCATGACAATAGGTACATAGTTTCAGGTAATATCGCTTAGCGGTCCCCCTGCTCCAGGGATCCCATGCCTCACGACTGCATCTAACCGTGTGTTCCAGTAGCGTTCACCTCTAGGCTCCCATGGGGTCCCCTATATGCTCCCAAGGGGGGGTCAGTACTGTCCGTGGTGTGCGGTCTACTGTTGTCAGCGAGGTGATGGACTCGTGGTGCGGCAGTTGTTATGTGGGTGTCGCATAGAGCATTGACTATGTCGGCATGATCCGCAGTTGCGTGTGTTGTCGTGTCACCGTTATCTGTAGGTCTTCCCAATGAACCATAGGTGGGGGGGAAGTCCCCCTCCAATCTAAACTTTCTAAGTCGTCCAAGAACTTCGGGATGAACTGGGTAACCAAGAGGGGGAGGTTTAGGGGGTGAGTGGAGGGGAGAGGGCCGCTGCCCCGGGGTACCGTGACGGCACCCCTGGATCGCGGAGAGCGGTTGTGTGTGAGGAGTTATTGACAAGTGTCAGATCACGAGAGTTGCGGGGGCACTGCTACTTGCGGTGGTCAGGTAGGGTTCATAGCTGTGTCATGGAGGTGCGGGGCCCGGTGTGGCTAGTTGTGTCTGAGACTGTGTGATCATAGGTAATTCATGGGGTCGTGTCGACTGTGCAAATTTGTACATTAATTGAGCCCACTCTAAGGATATTGGGTGTTTGCGGTATCCCCGTACTTCCTCCTCCCGGAGTATTTCTTCCTCTGCCTTGCCCTACTTATGCACCGCACCTATCCACGCCGCTTCCGGCGGTCCCGTGGGGGACCTCCAATGCATGGCTATTCCCCGTTTTGCCAGAAGGATGGCCAGTGAGAGGAAGCGATACTGTACCTTCTCGGTTTTCCGTCTACAGAAGATCCCGAGCGTGCATGCCTCCCATGTGGTCATAGTCGTTATGGCCGTAACCTCTGCAAGGGTTCGATGGACTGAGTCCCAGAATCCCCTGAGTGTGGGACAATCCCAGAACATATGTCTGAAATCCGCTCCTGGGGTATGACAGCGGGGGCACTCAAAGTGAGTGTCGGGGAAGAAACGCTGCAGGAGGTTCGGTGTGAGGTATGCCCTGTGGAGGACGTTGAATTGTATATTACGGAATCTGGCATTTCTGGATACTTTTTTGGGGTACTCCAGGGCCGCGCTCCATTCTTTATCATGGACCACTCTCCCGATATCCGTCTCCCACTTCTGGCGCAGGGGTTGAAGGGATGGAAGGAGTAGTGACCGTACCGCCTTATAGAGCCAGGCTACCAAGTGTCGCCCTATTCCCATGTGCAGAAGAGTGTGGATCACTGGATGTGGTGTGGGTTCCCCTTCATCCGGATTCCAATACCTACGACTGCTGTCTATTAGTTGCCTATGGAGTAAGAATTGTCCGGGGGGGAGATAGTATTGCTCCATCATTTGTGCAAATGTTTTCAACTGTCCGTCCTCAGATAAAGATTCTACCTCCGTGACTGACAATTCTGTCCAGACTCGAAGTTTTCCTCGAGTATAATATATGTCTCCACGTGGAAAGCCCACCAACGGCAGCAGGGGTGAATATGGAGGTTGTGTTTTGGACATGTGGTGGATACGCATCATACAGGTGCGGGCGATAGATAGTTGTAGTGGTCGAGTTCGTATAGGCTTAGTGCCCGGCAGCAGCATTCGATGGATCGCTGGTTGTGGCATTGGGCCATTGGTTATGATGGTCTCCCCTATGTGGCGCCCTGCCGTCCAGTAGGACAGCCATTGGAGTTGGGCCGCCAGAAAGTATGCCTCGAAGGCCGGCGCTCCCAGTCCTCCCTCCGTGGTAGGCAGGTAAAGTGTGGACAAGGCCACACGTCGCCGACCTCCTTCCCACCCCAGCTCTGTCAGGAGGCTGTTTAGTTCTGTAAAGAACGATCGTGGCGGGATCACCGGGAGGTTCACGAAATGATATAGTAGCCTGGGGACCATGATCATTTTCGCCAGGGCCACGCGGTCGATAGGTGCCAGCGGGAGCGTTTTCCAGAAGTTCACCGCTGACCGTAGTCCGGCTAGGGCTTTACGATGGTTTCCCTCATATATGTCCTCTGGGGTGTGGTACAACCGCACTCCTAAGTAGCGGGGGGCTTCAGCATTCCATGCTAGCGACCGAGCGCCTATTTGGGCTTCGAAGGGGGCCATGTGGGGGCTCAGCGGGTATAGAGAGGATTTCCCCCAGTTAACCTTAAGGCCCGAGACGACCGCAAACTCCTCCAATGTCCTCCAGATGCAGGTCAGGTCGCCCGTAGCGTCCCTGACATAGAGTAAAAGGTCGTCGGCATACAGGGACACACAGTGCCAAGTGTGTGCCAGGGGAATTCCCCAGTCCTTGCCCTCCTGACGCAGGCGTATCGCTAAGGGTTAAACCGCTAGTGCGAACAAGAGGGGTGACAGTGGGCACCCTTGCCTGGTCCCTCTCTCCACCCCGAACTCTGGTGATATGTAGCTTCCCATCCGGACTCTGGACGTGAGCTGTGTGTAGAGGAGCCTAGTGTATGCGGTCAGGCGTGGGCCAAAGTTGTTTTTTCTGAGGACCTCGAACAGGTACGGCCATAGGAGAGTATCAAACGCCTTTTCGAGGTCTAATATGAGGCAGGCTGCATTGGGGAACCGTTCACGCGTCATGTCCTGAATATGAAACAGTCTGCGGAGGTTGTGGGACGTGTTGCGGTTTGGCACAAACCCATTTTGGTCGGGGTGGACCAGCTGGGGTATGACCTGGGCATATCTTTCCACCAGAATTTTACCCAAGATTTTGTAGTCCGAGTTGAGCAGCGTATTCGGTCTATAAGATTACGGGAGCTGGGGGTCCCTGTGTGGTTTCAGGAATGAGACTATTACTGACTCCCTGAGGGATCATGGCAGGGCCCCCGCCGCGAGTGCATCATTGAACACAGTAGCCAATCGTGGGGCAAGGAGGGCCGAGAATGTACTGTAGTATTCAAGGGGGAAGCCATCCAGACCTGGGGCCTTATTACTGGCTAGTGCTCCTACCGCTACTTTGATCTCGGTAGGTGTTATTTTCTGGTCGATGTCCTTCTGCATTTCCGGTGCGATTTGGGGGATTGGGAGTGTGAGAAAGAAACTGTCTATCGCATGGGGGTCTCGCTGGCTTGGGGGTTGTTATATATGTGAATAATATGTGTAGAAGACTTGCATGATTGCGAGTTGGGAGGTTTGGAGCCGACCGATCTGGTCTATGAGTTCCGTGATGGGTTTCAAATCGGGCTCTTGTCTAGCTAACCAGGCCAGCAGCGGTCCCCCCCTATTGCCCTCCCGGTGTACCCTGGCTGCATATTTTCTGAAGTTGTATTTTCGCAAATCCCTCAGTGTTTCAGCGTATTTTGTTTTTACCTCAGCTACGCGCACCTGGGTTGCCTTGCCACGGTCGACCGCCTGTAGCAGGGTAGCTAACGCGCATTCTGCATCCTGTAGTGTGCATTCTAGGACCTTGCGCACCCCCACCACCTGTTGTATGCAGTGGCCCCTCGCTGTCACTTTGTGTGCATCCCACTCTATGAGGCTAGAGGATGCGGACCCTGCGTTTAAAGTGAAATGTTCCTGCAGATGTTCCCCGTGATCGTGTGTGAATACCTGATCTGAGAGACATTCCCGAGGGAGTTTCCACGTCGGCACTGGGGGGTGGGGTGATTTCCATCTAAGGGTCAGCAGGTGAGCGTCATGATCTAAAAGTACTCTTCCGAGATAGTCTGCGTGTTGTGCTTTAGTATGCAGAACTGCAGAGCAGAGGAATCTATCGAGACGCACTCGGAGGACGTGTGGGATGGAATGGAATGAATATATTTTGTGGTGGGGTGTAATGCCCTCCATGTGTCAGTCAAGGCCCAGTGTTGCACGCATGTATTGAAAAGTTCAGTTTGTTTGTGAAGCGGTGAGCGCGGTGGAGGGGGTCGGGAACGGTCGAGGGTCGTATCTAAGACACAATTATAATCTCCTCCCAATATCCAGGGGGCGTGAGTGTGGTGTGCGAGCGTTTTCGTAAGGCGATTCCAAAATACGTGTTGCTCTACGTTAGGGGCGTATATGCTGCCTACTAGGATTGGCTACCCATCTAATTGTCCCTCTAACAGTACATAGGGCCCCTCCTTATCTACCACCCTTTTCTGCTCTCTAGAAGGTACGCCCGGTCTGACCCAAATCAATGTCCCCCTGGCGAACTTAGAGTACCCTGTGGCGCATACTATGCCCCTCCATTTTTTCTGAAGCCTTCCAACTTCTGTCGGCGTCAAGTGGGACTCTTGAAAGAGGGCTATGTGGGCCTGCTGTCTTTTCAGATATGCGTACACCGCGTAGCGCTTACTCGCCGTGTGTAGACCTCTAACATTTAAGGTGATGAATGTGATGTCTGTATTAGGGATTTTCGTCATGTGATACTGTTAGTTGTGTAAGTCGGTCTTCCCGCCACCCGCTGCCCAGAACCAGATCCACTCCCGCTTTCAAATTTTCCCCACACATGTTTATTCAGAAACCATCTGTCCGCTCCCGCTAGGGTATCAGGGATAAATGGGAGGGGGGTAGATTAAGAACAATGTCTGGGAAACAGTCCCAACAAAAGGGGCCTATTGCTTGGCACAATAAGTCCAAACCGTACATCTCGTACTGTCTCTAGTTCGTTTGATGCGGGGGCGGGACTGCTGCGCTGTCGTGGACCCAGGGTCTGGCTGCCCGCAACATCATGTCTCTGTGGGTGTAGTAGCTTCCACCTTTACCTTAATCGGTGATTCGTGATGTCCCCCGTTGGTCAACCTGTCTGGGTGTCCTGGTCTTACCGCATTCTGTGCTTGCCGCCTTCAGATGAGCGTGTCCGCCGTCTGCGGAGTTACCAATGGCGTAGAGGCCGAGCCATCTCTGGATGTGCGGGTGTCGCTCTGATCTTCTTCATCAGATGTAAAGATGTGAGGGCCCCGATCCTCCTCTGGCCCGACTTCCCTCCGCTGGACCTCCATCGCCGCTTGTAGGGCCCTCCGTCGATCGCTATGATCTGCTCCAGGTCTGGGGCCCTTCTGGTGTTGGGAGTCGAAGGGCGGTTCATCTGTTTGAGGGTGACCTTCTTAGAACGCAGCCTACGCCTGCTGGATGAGGAGCTCGACGGCGTAGTCCCTCGCTCTGACAGATCCTGGTTGTGGTGGTCTAACCAGCGCCTCGCCTCCGCTGGGTCTGTGAAAAAGTGTGTCGAGTCTTCATATATGATTTTGAGGCGGGCCGGAAAGAGGAGGGCATACTGTATCTTGTGTTGGCACATGGTTTGCTTCACCGCCTGGAATGTGGCACGCTGGCATTGTACCGCTTGGGAGTAGTCAGGGAACACCATCACGTTCTTATCCTCCACCCTGAGTACTTTCGCTTGCCTGGCCGCCCGCAGGATCGTGTCCCTGTCTTGGTAGTGTAACAGTTTTAGTAAAAAAGGTCTGGGCAGAAAGCCAGCTGATGGTCATTGGGCCGGAACCCTATGCGCTCTCTCCACGGAGAAGAATGGTGTGAGGTCTTGGGTCCGGGTGAACGTTTTTATCCATGTTTCGATGTACTGAATGGGGTCTGTCCCCTCCACTCCTTCCGGCAGGTTGAGCAGGCGTATGTTACTCCGGCGGGAGCGCCCCTCCAAATCGTCCGCCTTAAAGTTAACTTTGTCCTGCAAATCCTTGATTGCTTTCTGGTTAAGTTGGACCTGTGGTTGCAGTTCTTGCAGCGTTTGTCCCTCCTGGTTCACCCTATCCGCCAATTTCCAGTGGTTATCTCGTAGGAGGGTGATGTCTGAGGCCAGTTCTCCAAATTTGGTCTCCATGGACATCCGGGAGTGTTCGATGGCAGCTAACACTCTGTCGACTTTGTGGCCATATCTGTCTCCTGCGGTGGCCCTCTGGTCTTTGGCTTGCGCGAGGGGCCCGGGGAGGGCGAGCGCCTCTGGGCCTGCGCCGGCGTCTTATTTAGTGTTCTCTGAGGTCTCCCCATTGGTGTCGCGGGTGGCTTGCCGGCTCAGAAGGGCCCACCTGAGACGTTGCGACCCGCGTACTCCCGTGGGTTGCCCTCCTTATGGCAGCGTCATCAGGGGAATCACTCGACCCCGGTCACGCAGCCCCCTGTAGTGATAACCTCCGCGGCCATTCTCCCCGTTGGGCGAACCGATTCAGGTGTGCTGGAGCTTCCTTTGCCACACACCCACGTGGGCCCGTTTCAGTGGTGCGCCCGTGCTGCGGGCCGACACCGGGTCTGCACTCACCCCGCGTGTGTTGCCTGGCGTGCTCTTGGTTGTCTGGGTGGGTCGGGGCTGGGAGGGCCCGCTGCCATCTGATGTGTTCCCCCGGCTCTGTTGCCCTGCAGGGGGGGCGATTGCGGTAGTCCTCAGGCACTCACCGACCGCCGCTCGGGCCGCCAGGGGCCTCGGTGCTAATGGTGACGCACGGGCCGCTCAGGCAGATCACAGGCACATCAGGACCGTCGGTATTGGGGGTGTGTGTGCCCCCACGTCTGCGTGCCCGGTATATCGGAGGTGCTCATAGAGGGCCCAACGACCGGGGCATCCCCTGGGAGCACTGGGATCGCCGCCCCTGATCCGTGGGCCCACGGGGCTTCGCCGTCAGGCTCTTCCTCGAGGTAAGCTGGGTGGCACCGTTTTCGGGCGGGCTTGTGCGGCCGTTACCGCATCACCTCTCAGGCACCCCACTGGGACTTTGCAATCTCGGGGCTGCAGGAGCGCATTGAAGGGCGCTCACATGGTCGCTCTCAGGGGCCACTCTCTCGGAGATCAGCTCACCCGCCTCCGCTGGTCCCGCGAGCTCCCCAGGTCCGTTGGTTTGCCCGGGCGGGTCAGGGATCGGGACGTCTCGCCACCATCTAGAGTTGGGGTGGCAGCGCTTGCAGGGCGCCCATGGTGTCATCTGTTGCTCGACGGGGAGAGTGGATACTGCTCCCCGGAGGCGGGCTCCCATGTCCCGGGACCTCCGGCGTCTTTAGCTGGGCACCGCCATTTTTAGTGGGTCCCGGCGTCGGCCGTCTTGGGTCACTCTGGGCTCACCGTGGCTGCACGGTACCCTGCAACGGTTCCGGAGGTGTTTACCGGTGACCCTCACTGGGTCGAGGGGTATTTAGCGGTCATTCTGGCGGTGTATATCCTTGGTGTCACGGGCAGCCGACCGGAGCACTAGAAGAGTGCGTCCGCCATCTTGGCTGGCTCGGCCACGCCCCCCCAGCGTGCCCCTTGATGCGGCGCAATTACGACTCACATGGCATGAAGGGCGGAACATACCACACGCCCCCAGCGTTTGTCATGCCCCCAGCACACACCCACAGCAGAACGCAGACACGCCCACAAGGGACTACTTTGCTGGCATGTTTCTTTTACCTTTTAAATGTATATGGTGGCCGTCTGCATAGCCTATGTCCTTCTGCTGCAACTGCCCTTTCCAACGCTGTATTGGGTGTTGTGATTGGTGCTGTGGTTACTGAGATTATCCGCCTCAAAGGTTTGGGTTCTTCTTTATAATATTAGTATGGATGTCACCCCTAAGGAAGGCCCTAAAGGCTTATACGGCAGAGAGCTTGATATTCACTGACTGTAAAATACTAAAAAATCTGTTTTTCACTGCTGTAAGGCTATTTCTCCAATAGATTAACACTGGGTTCCCTTATCTCAAGCAATAAGTGATGACTTCATTTGGGACCAGACAGATTTGCTCTAAATGTTTAAATGAATTGTAATTTAAAATCTTATTTAATGGTGATGTCAGATTTTAATTTGCAATTTTGAAAATGCCAATTTACGAAAGTTTACATTTTTCTGTTCAAAACAACTGTGACTTTCTGCCAGTGTCCTGAGTCACATGACTGTGAACGGCTCTCCTGTTGTGGGATCTGAGGGCCATATTATCAAAAAAGGGCGATACATTATCCCCGCTTTTATCGGCAATAAACTGCTGCTAAAGCGGCGATAATGGGCTTCATAATATGCCCTTGTGAATACCCATAGAAGCCCAGGTTAATACCAGAACCTGGGCTTCTATGGCAATTCACAAGGGCATATTATCAAGCCCATTATCGCTGCTTTAGCTGTAGTTTCCTGCCGATAAAAGCGGCGATAATGTATCGCCCATTCTTGATAATATGGCCCTATATTCTTTACAGACATGGGAACAAATAAGGCCTAGGTGTGAGGGGAGTGGGTCTTTCTGACAGGTTGCCGGTGGAGGAGCTGTGCCATACCCTGGTTATGCTGAAAAAGTACCTTGGATGGAGCAGAACGTTAATGCTGAGGGCACGATGCATTGATCTTTTCCAAGCAGTCGGGTCACTGCATTGTCATCGAGCTTTGCTGAGGTGAAGCAAATGTGCCATTGTCAAGCAGCGCAGAGCATCTTCGTCTGACCGCGCAGGCTGTAGAACCGCTGTCATTGAACAGCCTCTACGTTCGATCAGTGCAAAGGTGATGATGTGTTGGTTTTGAAGCAAAACAGCTGCTGGACCCATTTCTGAGGCCCAGAACTTGTAGCGGGCACCACAGGCAAGGGTAGGACTCACAGAAGGCAGAGTCCAGCAGCCCCAGCAGAATTGCAGGAAGTATTTCATATCCCTGAGATGTCAGAAAACAGGCGGCAAGCTGGCAAGCCCTTGGAGGTCACTTGGACGGAGAGTCAGAGAGAAGCAGGGCAAGAAGCAGAAAAGCAGTCCTTCCAGAAAAGCAGTCCAGTTGAGTCATTTAAGCAGCACAGCAGTCCTTTTGACAGAGGTTCTGTTCAAGACCCAGAAGTGTCTGATTTTAAGAGGCCAGAGACCCAGTATTTATACTCAAAAATGGCCTTTGATGTAAGGGGTGACTTAAAAGCAGCTCTCTGAAGTGCATAAAGATCCCTTTCAACCCAGTCCTGCCCACCAGGCTATCTGTGGGGAGAAGGGGGGAAATCAGTGCTTTGTGTGGACAGGAGGCTACCCAGTGAAGTGTAAGTGTCAGCCCCTTACATTCCTCTACACCCAGGAAGACCTATCAAAACGCAGATGAATGCAGATGAGTGCTCAGGATGCAGATGAGCATCACCTTCTTGTGTTTGTGGCTGTCTAGAGGGAATTCACGAAGTATAGCTGTCACCCACCCCAGACATGTATTGGAGACTGGCTGTTAGGCACAAAGAGCAGTAAGTGCAGAGAACTGTCCACTTTCTAAAAATAGCATCACTAAAACAGTATCTTTAAATCCAACTTCACCAGTAATGAGGATCTTTCATTACCATTCCAAAGACGTGAAACATGAGACAAGAAAAATCTACTTCTCTCTGATCAGGAAGCTTTAAAGTGTATTAAGGAATTCCCAAGGCTGGCTTATGAGAGGGGTAGGCCTCACAGTAGTGAAACATGAAAAAGGCTGTTTGTCACTACCAGGACATGCCAAACATCAAAGTACATGTCCTCCTTTTACGTACATTTCACCCTGCCCTTAGGATTACTAAGGGCCTACCTTAGGGGAGACTTATTTGTAATAAAAGGGGAATTTTATGTGTGGCAAGTAGGTTTAAATGCTAGGTATACCCAACATATAGGGAGTTTTCATTACTAAGGAGGAAAAACCTAAATAGACCATCAGCATTGGTATGGAGAACCCCAGCTTTGTGTTCCATCCTGCAGAGGAGCTCCATGGGTTACACTTTCAGTGTTGCTGGAGTTGATCTGCTACGAAAGTTCATATTTTTGGGGGTGTCGGTCCCAATTGGGGGTCTCTCCAGGCTTAAGCCATCCCTCCGTTTGGGGGCCCTCTCTCCCCTCGCCTGTATGCTGACCTCATCCTAAAATGGCAGTCTACCTCTGGTAATTGAACTGCACATAGGACTTACCTTTCAGCCTTCTGGGTCCACTCACCCTAATATCGAGGCAATAGAATGGAAACTGTGGGAGGACTATTTACCTTCCTATCCTGGTAGTGTAACAAAGCTGTGGAAGGACTGCTCACCTTCCTATGTGCTTTACTCAAGCTAGCTGCTTCACAGGATTAGCAGACATCTTGGAACTTCACCTCTGATAGAAAACTAATGGGCACTATGCAATTCTTCAGAAGAGTATTTCTAGTGAAAGCCACAGCGGATTACTCTGCTCATCTAACTTGACTCTAATTCCTACTGTAATTTCTCACTTTAAACGTAACTCTTTTTTTCTTACTGCCTGTGGCCTCCATCATTCCTAAATTAAGAATTAATTTTAAGTTTGTTTGCAATCTACTTTATGTTGCCGGTGAAACGACTCTCCTCTTGGCCCTAACTGTTCCTTCCTACATGAGCGTAGGTCAGCGGCGTAAGCATGTCTTAACCCTCAACAGGTAAAAAACGTTTGTTCTCTCCTCTCTTGTTACCTGTCTTACCTAGGCTCCCTCAGTTATGTGCCTTTGCCTCTTTTTGCTTCTCTATGCTGCCACTTCTCTCCCCCACCATCATCCCCGCCACACACTCTCTACTCTAAAATAATATCGATAAAGCAAGTGAAGAATGGAGCCAACTGATACAAGATCCTTTACCCTCCCAAACGCTCTAAAGCCTCGGAAAAAAGGTCCAAGACTCAAACAATTTCCTAATTCCCTTTTCGTCGACCGATACCATAATGGCCATAATGGAAGACTCAAAACTGACTTCATTTTCTTCACCAACAGCATCGCATGACTCATCTAACGATACAGCCTCCTCCAAAATCCCACACAGCTGTCAACTAAAATGTTCCCCCTCCACTTGCTTCAATGGATCACTTGCTATCTCCCTTTGCAACAACGGTATGGTCATGACTTATGCTGACGACACATGTCTCTCTCTTATTGACCACCTTTTTCCCTCCCTTCCCACCATCCCTGTTACTCCGATCCCCCCTGACTCTCCAATGGACTACTGCCTCACTACACACTCACCTTTCTCAGTACACCTGGACACCTCAAGGATGATCCTCTAAGAGGAATAGGATTCCCCTGTGGGCCATTAGCTCCCCTCCATCTCACTAACTTCCCCTTCTCCCAATTTCTCCAGCCGGGACTTTATCCTCAACATCCCATCCAAGCCATTGGCCTGCACTCTCATTTGCCCCATGCCTTATCCCAGGACCTCAAAGAAATCCCCCAACTAGGTAGTTTACCCTCTTAACCTTGCCATATTTCCAACAGCCAGACTACCCAGCACACAGTGACCTCTCCACCATACGCTCCTTCTTCTTATCCACTCCACCCTTCTTCCCTGCTTCCTATACCTTACCCTGAACCCGTCCCATACTCCTTATTCCACTCAACACCCCACCCTCTTTCCTGTGCAGCTACTCAACCCATTACTCCAACACTGCAACCTCTACCTTTCCCCTCCCCTTTTCACTTGCCAAGAAGAACTACCCACATTCTTTATCTGGCTTCCTGGACAATTTTCCACATTGTCCATGTCTCTGACTCCCACACAATCACACACCAGAGCTCATGTGCCAGCTCCCCTCCCTCTCTCATCACTAACTACTATGCTGGCCCCCTGCCTTTATTTGACTCCCCTATTTCCCCTCCCCGCACACCTTATTCCCACCACAGCTTTCACCCTTCTTTACTACATTTAACACACAATACATCTTTCTCTCTAAACGAATGTCCTGAGCATTTCATCTACACCACAACAGCACTCACACGTATTTTCAACCAACACCACATGACGTTACACCGTCCACACCAAAATCCAAAACCCCCACATCCTCATGCCTGCCCCTTTCTAACTCTACCTCTCAAGATGAACTCCCCTCAGAACCTATCGTACCTATTGAGCTACATAACTTTCCATGCTCAGCCCTCCTCACCCTGGAAAAAAACTAGGCCACTTCAAGTCCACAATCTCCCAGCATGAAACTACCATCTCCCACTTAAGCTCTAAAATGTCTACTGTACTCGACTGCCTACTCTCCTTGGTGAGCACACAATTCCCCAACTACCTAATCCTGAGGAGTGCTCTTCTCCCACACCCAAACAGAGCTGCACACAGTGTATCACAAATAGAAATTTCCAATCTACTGGCTAGCTACATTACCTATAACTCCCCCACCTACTCTTCTCCAGATAGCACAAATCAATGCACTATACCGATCACCTCCTTGGTCCGTACTAAACGCAAGCCAGCTATAACCCAGGCACCATCCTAAAGGAACATCACACCTATAACTACTAAAAACCCTAATACCCTTTCATAAAAACAGTCACTTCAGAGCTGCGTTGTATGCTTCACAACTGCCGATCTGCAACAAAACACATAATGGAAATCTCAGACATCATCAGTCACCACAAACTTGATCTACTTTTTCTCACTGAGACCTAGTTCAATGACACCTCACACACTAGTCTTGATCTCTTGCTCCATCCTTGACTACTCCATTATCAGGAATGATATAGTTTGTTAAGTCGGGGGAGGCATAGCAGCTTGCATCAGAAACTCCCTTCAATTCGGAGAACTCCACAGCAGCTCGTTCTTCAAATTCAATGCTTTTCTCTGGAACTTCCTGTACAGCACAGCTCCCCTTTTAGGTTTTATGCCATTTACCACCCACCAAGTGATAGCTCTGCCTTCACTGAGGAATTTACTGACTTTGCAAGTGACTATTATTCACAAAGTGATAAATTGATCTTTCTAGGAGATGTTAATCTTCACAGGGGCATGTCGGAAGATTCAGCAGCCAACCCGCTTGCAAAATTCTTTGATGCAAAAGTGAAATTGCTCCTTAAACATGTCAATTATCCTACCTCTCTTGAGGACTGCAAATCCAAAGACTCAGAGCACAGCTTTGACGTCATCACTGAATATGCCCTCCTCAAGAGCTTCTGAAAACAAAACCTTCAATCCATTCTATTTACCCCATCCCTAGTGATATTGCAATAGACTTCTACACCTACATGCTCTCTTGCTCTCTAATCTGGTTAACCTCTCACTCAACCAAGGCTCCCTTCCTGAAGGCCCTCAAAACAGGCCAGGTGACCCCACTTCTAAAGAAAGCCCTCCACTGATGTGAGTGACCATGACAATTTTGCCCTATCACCAACCGCCCTTTCCTTGCTAAAATTACTGAAAGATGTGTAGCAAAGCAACTCTCTCAACATATTAAGCAGAACAACCTTCTTGATGAATTTCACTCCGGCTTCAATCAAGACTGCAGCACTCAAACAGCACTGCTACAATTTATTGATGATGCCCTGTGAATTCTCAGCTCAGGCAATTACTGTGTCTTGATTCTTCTGTATCTTTCTGCAGCCTTTGACACTGTAAACCATAACACTCTTCTGAACACACTAAAACAAAGAAAGGCACGGTACTCAAATAGTTTGAATCATACCTTATGGCGGAACCAAGATGAATAAAATTGCAAACTGTCTTTCTTGATCAAAGGCTGTAGATCAAGGCAGCCCTCAAGGCTCGATCCTACTGCTCACCCTTTTCAATCTTTACATTGAACCGCTGGGAAACCTACTAAAAAGGTCTGCAATCCATTATCACAACTTGGCTGACAACACCCAACTCTACCTAAAGGTTTCCTCGCACTCAACATTTTAATCTTCGCCACCACCCTCAACTTCATCCAAGAATGGATGGCGTCTCATCATCTATTTCTGAATCACTCCAAAACCAAGTTCCTTCTTTTCTGAACCTCTAACTCTCCACCACCTGTTCAATCATGGATGGATAGTCTGAACATTCTTAACATCAAATCTACCATTGTTAACAGTGCCAAATCCGTAGGTTTCATCCTGGACAGAAGACTCAACCTCCATTCCCAAATCAACACCATGCTCAAGACCTTAAGGTTCCAACTGCACCTTCTCTGGGATTCTGCGTTTCATTCCTGAACAAGACCTGAAAACTCTGGTTCAATCTTTGATTCTCTTCAAACTGGACTACTGTAATTCTCTCCTTGCAGGCCTCCCCAAAACCCAACTAACTCCTCTAAAATCCATCTTCCACTTAGCGGCGTGTTTCATCTATTGGGCTAAAAGAAATTGCCATATTACAACCATACTGATTTATCTGCACTGGCTTCCCATTAAAGATAGGGCAATATATAGGACTGCTTGCATCACCCATAAAGCCATACACATTTCCACCCCTCACTACCTGACTAATAAACTCAAATTAACAGGTGGCTCCAAACCTACACACAATGCTGAAAATCTACTGCTTGAACCCCCTAATTTCAAACAGGAAAGACTTATTGTGCAATCCTACTCAGGTAATGAAACTAGAATTTGGAACTCGCTTTATCCAAACGTTTTCACCACTGCCTCTTTCTTAAAACTCTTCTCTTCCAAAGACACTTTGATCAATAATTCTCCTCGCCAAGCTCCCCTCCAGCCACACGCACCCTGATCCTAGGTCATGACTCTGATTGTTACATGACACTCACAAGAGCTACTATGACCCTCTGTCTCAATGTTGTAATTATGTATTTGTGTAACTCTAATCATTCCACCTTTTCTTAGTATATGATCTTGAGTGAATATGTAACTTCTTAATCTGTAACTCATACCACAAGTAACTGTTGTACACATAAAAGTAGTGATACCTACAACCATGTTACTCTTTCTCTTATGTAATTTACTTCACTCTATTGTAAAGCACTCTGAAACCTCTGGGTAAAGTACGAGCAATATAAAAATGCCTGAGAGGCCTATGGACAGTCTGAATCAGGAGTGGCAAACAGATATGAAGATGAAGGCTACAGGTTAATCTAGGTCCTCTTCATTAAGTTGGGATAGTACTGCCTCTTTGCCATGCTCTGAGGCATCTGTCTGAATGATAAACTCCTGTGAGAAACCAGGGGCCTTGAGCACAGGAGCTGTCCACACGGCTTGCTTCAGGGAGTCAAGGGGGTAATAATGGTGCAAACCTCTTGGAGTACCCAATGAGGCCAATAAGTGCTTTGACCTCAGTCTGGGTTTTGGGGGGCAGCCAGGCCATGATGGTTTCTATCTTGGCATGAAGGGGTTGCACCATCCCCCCAGCCACCAAGTGTCCCAAGTACAGCACAAACCTGTGCCTTATTTGGCAATTATTTGCCTTGATAGTCAGGCCTACCTGTTGCAGAGCAGGAAGCATGCCATGGGGTTAAAAAAGGTGGTCCTTCCAGCTGCTGCTGAAGACAGCAATGCCATCCAGATAAGCAGCAGGGGAGGCCTCCATACCAGCAAGTACCTGGTTCACCAGCCTCTGGAAGGTGGCAAAGGCATTCTTTAATCCAAAGGCATCACCTAAACTCATAGTGGCCCTCTGGAGTGAAGAAAACTGACCTCTCCTTTGCTGCCAGTACCCTTATGTAAGATCAAAGATATCGAAATACTGGGCAGTCCCTTAGAGAGCAATCAGCTCATCCACACAGGAGATGGGGGAGCATCAGTCTTAGGATCTGATTACAATCTTGGTACATGGGATGCTCTGTCACAAACATGATGGTTATCTCGCCCACCATGTTACAAGTTCCTTAGGATTTAATGGGACATTTGTGACGGAGTAGCTCATCCGACAAGATTGTAATCAGGTACTAGTCACAGAATGTATCCCTCTGTAATCCACATATAACCTCAGTTCAGGTGTGGTGCCTGGTGGGGCAGCTTTTGGCACTAGAACCACATGACTGGGCATGGAGCTACTGGAGGGTTCTATCACCCCCAACTCCAGTGTTTTGGACTCTTCAGCCAATATGCTGGACTTCACCTCATCTGACATTCTATAAGATTTATTCTTAACAGGGACGTTATCCACTGTGCCCACATCATGGGTACACAGCAAGGAAGTCCCAGGGATAAGGGAGAACAAAAGAGTACTGTCTTTCTGTTTTTCAGGAGTGAGAGTGGTAGAAAGGATTACTTGTTCCTTAGACCCATCCTTCTTCTTGGAGTCCACGAGGTCATGAAAAAGTTCACTCTCCTCTTCCTCTTCTCCATCTGTCACCAACAGCATGGTGAGCACAGAACTCCCAAAGTGTGGCTTGAGGTGATTTACGTGCAGTACCCTATCAGGTTGACTTGGGGTTTTGAGGTCCACCAGGCATGTGGCCTAACCCTTTCATTCAGACACCTCATATGGTTCATTCCAGTGGTCTGGTCCTTGAGGGCCTTGGGCTATACGGGATCCATCACCCACACTTTCTGGCCAGATTGAAACTCCACAGTAATAGCATTTTTGTCATAGCAGCAACACAAAATAATATGATGGACGGAGTGTTGAAACTTTTCAAACAATCACCCCCAGTCACAGAACTGGGTTTAATCCATTGTTATTTTACTCACAAGGTCACCCCTGTTTTGGCCCAGCCATATGTAAATCAGTCTTGACCAAGGTCCCCATAGGAATAGTCTAGCCCAAAATGCCAGGTCTTTCCTGGACCAGAAACAAGCATCCTGGGTCCGGTTTCTTGGTATCACCTCTCATCAACCCAGTTAGCTTGAAAACAGTGGAGCAGCGAGCAAGAGACCTACGTCAGGGTATACCCATAGCCACTTAGGGTGCACATGGCAACATCACAAAATAAAATGATGGATAGAGTGTTGAAACTTTTCAAACACTCACCTCGAGTTGCAGATATGCATTTAATACATAAAAATAGTCTAAACAATAGAAAACAATTTATAAAAAACAAAACGTATTTATTCTATCCATCAGCATTTTAATCAACATTTTTGTAAAGCCAAAGACCACTCTTTAAATATTATGCATTGCACTAATTAACTACACAAAAGTATGGATTATACAACACATGATTAAGAGGAGAAAAAATAAATTAAATAAAATTTACTGTGAACGTACCGAATTAAGATATTCATATAAAGAGGCTTGTTAAGTGACTCGTTAAAAACGGAATAGATCATCCGTGGTGTTGCTGTATAAAAGAAATCTAAAATACAACAATAATTATTAGAGAATGGTTATCTGAACCAAAAGTTGTTGACTATTCTTCCATAAAAAAAAAAACTTTTGTGGCATACCTTTTAAATTTGGTAATATATCTTTTAAATTTGCGTTCGTTGGAGCCACCGATGAATGTTATTGAAAATAGATTAAAAACATGACCTTTAGGAGAATAAATACAGAGGGGTCCAGCCGCCAGTGGTGCGGCGGTTCCACACCGCCAATTAGGATGCGACCGCCACCCTGGCTGTCGCATCCCACATAGTCAACATTGTGATATTGATACAAGTGTTTTAAACTCGATATAAGCAAGCTCATTTTCAATTTATTCCCGCTCACTCACACAATATTTAGTAAGTGATATCTAACTACAGGGTAGATAAACATATAGACCAATATAAAATGAGGTCACCTTTTACACAGGACATTACTTAACAACAACTTTGTGTCTTCCTTAATGTTACAGATTCTCCTTCTTCTGACATATTTTTGCTTTACAACCAGACCAGGTAACCAATCTTATTGTTAGATATCAATAAAACTGAACACGTTTTGGAATAAAGTTCTAAGTTATGGGTAGTAAAAAATACAATAAATTCCTTTTTTTATTCATTAAGTGTATAAAGTCAATTATAAACAAGCATTTACAATGCAACGGTTTCGCCTTTAGTCAAGAGGTAAAGAAGAAGCAAGGGGGATAAAGAAAGACACACAGAGAAAGTAGAATGGAGGAGAAAAAGAAAGCACCACTGAGATAGAGCACCATACATCCGTGAGGTGAAAGAGAGTGGGAAGAACTGAGAGAGACAAAGAAAGTGCAGCAACAGAGGTACAGAAAAAGAAGAGAGACCAAGAGAGTGCCACTGAGATAGAGGTAACAGGTAAATCCAACCTAGAAATCTCTCCCGAATGTAATCCTGTCAGTAAAATGTAATTTAGAGTGGAAATAGTGAGGTGCCACTACCCCGAAAATTGATGGAGGTGGTCGGTAAGGGGATTTCTAAGAGAAATATTTTCTTCATTAAGAAACAGAAATAATATGCACGTGTAAGTTTTGTATTTTATATTTGTTATGCAGAACTTGTTCCACATGTGAATCTGAGACGTATACAGGCTCGCTGGAACAAGCCAGAGAGGTGTGAACCCACAGGACGAAAAGTATTTTTTTCCCCTCTGTAATTTTGTGTGAATTGAGCCATGAGTAATGAGACCACCAGTTATGGCGACCCCCATCTCAACGAACCCCCCCCACCCCACCCCACCCGAGAGCCACCGCAGTTTTTACCTTGGATCGGTAGCATCTTCATTCACCCACTCGGGTGGGGGTGAGATGAAAAAGTGAGAAGTACTGCAACTAAAGTTCTTCCTGGCAATCACTGTGCTGTATTTGTAAAATGAAATAAAGAGCGCAAGGAAACGCAGGGAAGCTGCTCGGCTATTACAGGCCGTAACTCAAAGGCGCCGAGCGCTTCTCAGCCTCGTTTTTCACGAGCCATAATTCATTCTCCCCCGCCATCATAATGAAGGGGGAAAAGTGTTTATTTTTGTGTCCGATGCTTTCTGGCCA
Source organism: Lissotriton helveticus (assembly GCF_964261635.1). Classification (NCBI taxonomy): domain Eukaryota; kingdom Metazoa; phylum Chordata; class Amphibia; order Caudata; family Salamandridae; genus Lissotriton; species Lissotriton helveticus. Next base: position 448,305,312 of record NC_136065.1, read on the forward strand.
TGAATCAGTGTCATATTAATGTGCAACAGACTAGGGTGGAAGTGCGCTTTTATGGTCATGAGCTGCGAATTGCGGCATTACCTCTAAGTGCCGGCCGTGGCAGAGGTCACCCTCCGATCCGGGGGCACGAGGACGGAACTAACATTATTTGCTGATACCCCACCCCCCAATCCCAGCCCAGATTATGTTGTAAAGCTGGATATGCCGATAAACAACATTCAACAGACCTAGCACATCTGAGCTGGCATTCCCAGCGCAAGGAGAGACATTGTTGTATTGCAATCGTTTTTTTTAGTCAGAAGACAGCAATGCAGCACTTCGGCACACATCCAACATTTCCCTACAACGCACTGCCTGTGAGATATAAACGAATAATTTTCGACTGCTCGTCAGTGCTCGTCAGCACATGCCAGGGTGCTACATCTTACTGAGCCCGACCTACAACCGCGGCCAGCACTTTCTGTTCCCCCAACAGTCGACGTCGGCACTCACCCACTGCAGCAGCAGAAACCACGCGGGGCTCATTCTGTCTTCGAAAGAGGGCTGGCCGGATTGAGTTCATTAATGGATGTCTGCTTTAAACTTTGAAAAATTTATAAATGGTGGTAATAATGGCTTTGTTGATTTGCATACACATCAAAACAAGTCAGGTCCCGGGCCGCGCTGTGATTGGCTGACGTCACGGGGGTGTCCCGGGCCGGCAGCCTATCACAGCGCGGCCCGGGAATGACGTCACGGGGGTGTCCCGGGCCGGCAGCCAATGGCAGCGCGGCCCGGGACAAAGGGGCGGGGCTTAAAAAAAGCACCAGAAACGCCCCCGAATCGCGTTTTCGAGAGAAAACGCGATTGACAGCCTCTGCCTCCCAATGGCTAGCCTCCATTTATGGAGCTAGCCAATTGGAAACAGAGGCTGTCCTAACCTCACTATTAAAAACAACAGATTTCGATCTGGGAGGGGCTTCGCCCCTCGCCAGGTTACGAAACCTAAAAACGACCATTAAAAGACAACCAAAGTCACGGCACACTGGTTAAACTATGAACTGGCCAATATTTTGAATGGTAAGCCCTTTTCTTATGTAACATACATGTTTAGACTAAGGGGCCCATTAGGATCACGGGCAGATCGCCACCGCCCGCACAAAGTTTTATCTAACTTTGTATTTATTCTCCTAAAGGTCATGTATTCAATCTATTTCAAATAACATTCATTGGTGGCTCCAACGAATGCAAATTTTAAAAATATATTACCAAATTTAAAAGGTATGCCACAAAAGTTTTTTTTTTAAATGGAATAATCGTCAACAACTTTTGGTTAAGATAACCATTCTCTAATAATTATTGTTGTATTTTAGATTTCTTTTATACAATGACACAACGGATGATCTATTCAATTTTTAACGCGTGACTTAACATGCCTCTTTATAAGAATATCTCAATTAGGTACGTTCACAGTAAATTGCATTTTATTTATTTTCTCCTCTGGATCATGTGTTGTATAATCCATACTTTTGCGTAGTTGATTAGTGCAATGCATAATATTTAAACAGTAGTCTTTGGTTTTACAAAAATGTTGTTCAAAATGCTGATAGATAGAATAAATAAGTTTTGTTGTTAATAAATTGTTTTCTATTGTTTAGACTATTTTTTACGGAAACTCTGTCCTGAAGAAGGTGAAAAATCACATCTCACCAAAACGGTGCGTCAACTGTTCTTGTAGCTTTCTTTATTGAGTACATTAACATGATGTTTATATGGAATTGATGTACCATGTACACCAATTTTTTTAACGTTTATTATGAGATGTTTTTAAATTCACAATACAACTGTTTTGTTTACATAAAATTGTCTAAACTTAATTAATTTGTTTATGTACACATCAGATTTATATAGAATAAATGTATTTATGATTATATCAGCTTTATATTGTTTTTATGATTGTTCTGCTGTATTTAATTGATTTTTACTACATTTTGTAGCCATTGCTACTCTTTATTTTGTGCTAGCACAGTTGTGTGTCCAACACAAGATCCACATGGTGAACCAGCAAGCAAGGAGGCATGGCTGTAACATAATGATAGAAGAAAAACACGTGCAAGACTATGGCAAAAGCACTCTGGATGCCTCCGCAAAAAGCCCACCAACCATATGGTCAAACTGCAAGCATGGAGGCATGGGGAAGAAAGAGAAGATATGCAGGACTATGGCAAAAGCACACTGGATGGCTACACAAAATGGCCGGCAGCCACAAGGTCGGACAACAACAACAATCAGCAAGGAGACATTGCTACTCTTTATTTTTTGCTTGCATAGTTGTGTGTCCAATACTAGATCCACATTGGGACTGTTGAGTCTTTTCACTTAGGGACTTCCTTTTGTTTTCCTTTATACTACCCCATCCCTATATAAAGTTAAGGGTATTTCCCTCTGTTTTTACTATTACCATGGTTCACCATGTGGTCAGTCGGTAGCCATTTTGTGTAGGTAGCCAGTGTGCTATTGAAATAGGCCTATATGTCTTCTTCTCTTTGCTCCCAATGCCTTTTGGCTCTGGGTTATTGTTGTTGATAACCATGTGACAATGGTAGGCAGCCATTTTCTGTGTCCAGCCAGTGTGTCCCTTTGCCATATACTTGCATGGATGGTTGAGCAATTAGATAGCAGTTTAATAAATTAAATGAATTATATGCTTGAGGATAATGTCACTAATGTATACGTTTTTATTATTTTTTTTTTCAGTGTTAGTTTCATTTTCAATTTTCCCAAAAATAATGTTTTAATTCTTAATTATTTATTTATTTTTAGATTTTTTTACCATTTTCATTGCAGATGGCATCAATGAATCAACCCCATGTCTGCTATAAGTACACAACAACAATCATTGCGTAAGGATTATTCTATTGTCATTTGTCAGCTGCAAATCTGAGTGCCACATCCCACATGATGCATTGCACATAAAGCAGACAGTTACTGCTGTATTGTTTTATTATTGTTGATGTTTCTAATTGTTCCTGAGTGTACACCATGAAAGTTTATGTTGGTGTAGTTTTCAGTTTTACGAATGAACACTGTATACTATTGTTAATTATTTATAATAAAACAAGTTTCACTGATGTCTTTCTTGCTCATTTGCTTTTAGGTTCACAAGAGAAGAGACATCACCCACAGTACTGCCAGACAGAAGGCCTGTGCAAAACATGACGCTAGACTAACTATGCAAAACCTTCATCTGTTCAGCTTGTTGTGAAGCTAAGTGCTAATGCCAACTGACAGCTGACAGCTTCAAGATGGCCCCAAAGAAAGGTGCTGCCAAATAAGTGGCTAGTGGGGAGCAGAAGAAGCAAATTTCAACCACTCGCGTGCCGACTGCAACATTTTTCAGGAAAATTGTGCCTGCCGCGCAGGCCTCCGGCTTGTGAGCTGAGAGCAGCACTCCTGTATCAACAGTACCGCCCTCCCCAACCTAAGCCCAGGACGATGTCTGTAAGTGAGGCAGCTGGAGCAATCATGTCAATGCGATCGAGTAGTGATGTTTAATTGGATTTTTCCTTTTTGAAAACTAGTACACAATAATTTCAGGAAACACAGCAAAGTGGACAGCAGCCGCAGCCTGCAATGGATTTGTCTGATATTGGAGCAGAACAGGAAGCTTAGTTTCCTTTAGAAGAAGAATTTGAACCTCCCCTTTTAGAATCATTGGCTCCCACATATCCAGCAAGGAATAGGAAGGGTTCTACATCACCATTTTCTCCAAGCACCAATTTCGATAATGAAGATAGGGACATGGAGTGGATCCCGACAGAGACCAGGACACAACAGGAGTGGAAAGGGAAAAGAAAAGTTCCAGAAAGACTCATACTTGTTGAAGGGGATGAAGAGGAGGATGATAAGGTAGTCATGGTGGAAGGTGACAGAGTAATCTGACATTGCTATTCAATCAGCTCAGATGGATGTGGCGCAGGTATCACTGTCACAAACTCCAATATTTGAAAAGCTCCAGCTAAGACCTGTACCAACCTCTGCCTCATGAGAAGCAGAGAGGCAATAGACGACATGCCCACCTACCTCCAGGTCATATTCAGGCATTGGCAGTGACCCAGTAAAAAATACTTCTCCTCAGTTTGAGCATTTTTTGCAGTTAGCAAAGAGGGAGAGCACATTGCAGTATGCACCATTTGCCACCCAAATGTTTGTAGAGGTAAGCCTGGTACACATTATGGTACTGGAGGCTAAAAGACCCATATGAAAAAACACCACACAATCAAGTGGGAGGAGCACCTTAAAAAGTTTGTTGAATGTGACCGTGATGGTGGGGAGAGCCGGGGAACATCAGCTACAAGTCCAATCACAGGGTAAGGTGATGATGACAAGGAAGAAGAGGGTGACCTCTACTTCATGCAAAGCAGCCCTGTCCCCAGCAGTGTGCCAGCAGATTCACTCACATCGGGGACTTCTAAGTATAGGCGAAATTTGCGAATTCGCGGTCCACAAATTAGTGCGAAATTGCAAAATAAGTCTGCGAGTTCGCGAATTTTCCCGCGAATTTGCGGATTTTTGTGCCGTTTGCACAAATATGTGACCGCGTGTGCCTGTAACTTTGCCAGCGCGCCAAAAGGCACCGAGGTCCCTTGAGTGAGCTGGCCATTATAGTGGGGACGGGCGGGAAGACATTTCATACCGCTAGTGTGTGGTGGATGGGGCCAAACGAGCGGGGCTTCTATGCGAGTTCACATGCATCTTGTTTATAAAGGGTCAGAGACCGAGCAGAGCAGCAGATGAGGAAAAAGCAGCCGCCTGGTCACAGGAGCTACATGGGGATGGCGCTCGGGAAACTCATGGATTCAAAAATACGTTTGGCACAGGACCCCAGAATCCTTCAGATGTTCAAGATAGCTCTGCTGCACGTGTTGGTACAAAGCCATTCTGATCCTGCTCAGTGGGTTCAGGCCCATGCAGCTGCTGCTGCTGGACAATGTTCCATCTCATACTAAACTGCCCCGTACAGGCATATGCTGGCGCTGGGCAGTAGGGTGCAGTGGCATGGGGGTGCTCCACGCCTGGTACATGCGCATACCGGTGCCAGTGGGGACACGTGTTTATTGGTGTTGTGTAGCAAGTTATGATTTTACATTTTGACCGCACCAGACGGTGGTACCACCTACACGGATCAGGAGCATCCAGGCACCATACTTCATGGTGCAAGAGCATAATGGTGCTGTGCGGTATGGGTATATATGTACTGGGGGCAGGGGGACACTTAGCACAAATGATTTTCACACTGAGAGGGCTCCGGGGCAATTCAGCAGCATGGGGGCTCACACCCACTAGGCCCCGGGGCAGTTCAGTAGCACGTGGGCTCACAACCCCTGGGCAGCTCAGCAGCGCAGGGGCTCACACCCACATGGCTCCCGGGCAGTTTAGCAGCGTGACCCTCTGGTTCATCACTACCACCCTCTGGTTCATCACTGCCACCCTCTGGTTCACCACTGCCACCCTCTGGTTCACCACTGTCACCCTCTGGTTCATCACTGCCACCCTCTGGTTCACCACTGCCACCCTCTGATTCACCACTGTCACCCTCTGGTTCATCATTGTCACCCTCTGGTTCATCACTGCCACCCTCTGGTTCATCACAGCACCCTCTGGTTCACCACTGCCACCCTCTGGTTCATCACTGTCACCCTCTGGTTCTTCACTGCCACCCTCTGGTTCATCACAGCACACTCTGGTTCACCACTGCCACCCTCTGGTTCATCACTGCCACCCTTTGGTTCATCACTGCCACCCTCTGGATCATCATTGTCACCCTCCGGTTCATCACTGCCACCCTCTGGTTCATCACAGCACCCTCTGGTTCACCAGTGCCACCCTCTGGTTGATCACTGCCATCCTCTGGTTCATCACAGCACCCTCTGGTTCACCACTGCCACCCTCTGGTTCATCACTGCCACCCTCTGGTTCATCACTGCCACCCTCTGGTTCGCCACTGCCACCCTCTGGATCATCACTGCCGCCCTCTGGTTCATTATTGGCACCCTCTGGTTTGCCACTGCCACCCTCTGGATCATCACGGTCACCCTCTGGTTCATTACTGCCACCCTCTGGTTCATCACAGCACCCTCTGGTTCACCAGTGCCACCCTCTGGTTCATCACTGCTACCCTCTGGTTCACGACTGCCACCCTCTGGTTGATCACTGCCATCCTCTGGTTCATCACAGCACCCTCTGGTTCACCACTGCCACCCTCTGGTTCATCACTGCCACCCTCTGGTTCATCACAGCTCCCTCTGGTTCACCACAGCCACCCTCTGGTTCATCACAGCTCCCTCTGGTTCACCACTGCCTCCCTCTGGTTCATCACTGCCACCCTCTGGTTCATCACAGCACCCTCTGGTTCATCACTGTCACCCTCTGGTTCATCACTGCCACCCTCTGGTTCATCACTACCACCCTCTGGTTCACCACTGCACCCTCTGGTTCACCACTGCCACCCTCTGGTTCACCACTGCCACCCTCTGGTTCACCACTGTAGATTATGGGGAGAAACTACATCTGCCCAGCCTCAACCGGGGGCTGGTTAATGTGTTACTGAATTTGAGCTTCAAGTCCGGCACCTGCTTCCTTATATGTAAGTGCTTCCTGTTGTGATTTAATTTTTGTGACAGCCTGGAGCATTGTGCCATACTTGTAACTATTCTCTGACCCTGCTTCGAGGGTCAGAGCAGGGTCAGAGAATAGTTGCAAGTAGGCAACAAATCTGGAGGCGCTGCTCAGGAAGCACTTACAGGGTTACAGCAGGTGCCCAAGTTGAAGTTAATTTCTTTGTAACCATTTTGTAAATGGTTACAAAGAAACTAGCTTCAACTTGGGCACCTGCTGTAACCCTGTAAGTGCTTCATGTACTTCAGTTTTTGAAAATCCGTCCCGAACGCAATTTCACTGATTTTTCTGCAATTTTGGGAGATTCGCGGACCGCGAAATTGCAGAAAATCAGCAAATTCCGCGAACGGAACGGATTTTACGCCCATGCTTAGGGACTTCACAATGGCACAAGAAGACTCAGAGTGAGATCATGGAGACCCTACGGCATATAGTGACTGCCCCACTACAATGACACACATTGATTCTACCACTAGCATCTACTTCTGAAAAGATGCCTTAGTCAGTGACCCAAGAAAAGATGAAAATCCAGGCTACTATCACAGGCATGTCTAGGCAGGAGGAGCCCTATGAGCGAAACCACACAACCGCACTTTTGTACATTGGGAAGCTGGCAAAAATGTTAGTGCTGGACCTCCTCCCTTGTTCTTTTGTGGAAAGTGGGATTCTTAGAATTTGTGGCAGCCCTCCGCCTGAAATGGTAGGTACCAAGTCGGACCTATTTTCCCAGAGCTGCTGTTCCAGAGCTACATCATGATGTGCTGCAATTATTTGAATAAGCTTGCAGCATAGTATTGTTCACCCTATCCACCTGACGACAGACATTTGGACCAGCTGTCAGGCGAATGATTACATGTGCTTCACTGCACACTGGCTCTCATTTGCAGGGGTAAAGCAGAAGATATCTTCGGGACTTGGCCCTAAAGAAAGTTTTAAGGGTGTTCAGCAGCACGCAACAGTGGCCATATTCGCGATGGTGAAATCACATACAGCTGTAAGCATCTTGGAGGAATTTAACGGCAAGATGTATGAATGGCTGTGATCAAGAGGTCTTAGTTGGATTTGTTGCCATTGACAATGGCAGTAACAAAGTCAAGGCCATGTCAGACAGAGGCTATTTCAGGATCCTGTGTTTGCCCCATTGCATCAACCTGAGGGTGCAAGACTTCCTGAAAAAAGGAAGACATAGTCAGCAACATACTGACCACCTGTAGAAGAATCTGCACCCATTTCAGCCATTCTTTTAAAGCCCAGAAGCATCTGCGGATTATTCAGTGTAATAATAGAGCACCAGTTAAAGCCCTGATACAGGAGGTGCAACATGTTGAAACTCCACCTTTTACATGCTGCAACATCTGTTTGAGCAGTTTAAACAGATCAATGACTACGTCATTCAAAGTGGAGTGGATGCAGTTGGGAAAGCTATGACCATGGATGCAGACATATGGGGCCTAGTCAAATGCCTTACACAGATGCTACTCACTTTTGAGGTTTTCACAGGAAGATATCAAGGAGCACAGTACAATGGGCCATGCTATCCCGTTGTGGCTTCTACTATAAGAATAGGTAAAGTAGGCATCTGAAAGGTTCGCCCCTGCAGGTGTGAATGAAAACACAGAAGCACATGCCTTGGTTGAGAGGTTAGTCCTGTGCTTGGATTCTAATATAAGGCTGCAACATGACATTATCCTGTCCAAAGAGTACATATGTGCCCAATTATGCCCAATTTCATCCTTTTTTCTGAAGGTAATGTTTTAAAATACAAGAGGTGGATTGTAGCTCAAGCTAGAGACTTGGAAGAAAAACGGCTGGAACTTCGAGTACCACCCAGCAGTTCTGGGGTACCTCGACTTCCAGAGAGGGCAGTCTAGTCTCACCGCAGTCAACAACACCATCAACCCGAACACTGGCAACAACCCCAAAAGAAGGACCAGACCCAACCTCTGGATTTTATTGGTTTTACTTGGCAAGGCTCTAGTCCAGTGCAGAGGTGATGCCGCCCTCCCCAGGTAGACCAAGTGGCAGCACTAATGACCATCCACAGGATGTTCGAGGAGTATCTGGATGATCCAAAAGAGGTCTATGTGGATCAAAATCCTTTGATGTATTGGTATGGGAAGATGTGCATATCACCAGAGCTTAGCAGGCTGGCAAAAAAGTTTCTGGCTTGTCCTGTGGCCAATGTATCTGCTGAACATGTGTTCAGTGCAGCTAGTCGGGTCATCACAGTGAGAGGGACCAGTCTCTTGCCTCAAAATGTGGAGAGATTGACTTTGATCAAAATTATCTGACATTTTATACCGTTCCTGAAACAGTATTTACAAAGAACAATGGTCCCTATATAGACGTAGTATACAAAGAACACAAATGATCATACACTTGATAGGTCGTATGTCTTCTGTCCGTCCGGACAGGGTTTTTATTTTCTATTTTAGGTCAAATTTTTAAGATTTCTGGAAAATGTCAAGCGGGCACAGCCGTGACCTTCAACATATAAAGGACAACAACAAGAAAAAGTGGAAAAAGCAAGAAATCTGTCTGTGCACTTGTATTTCAGTGGAACAGACTTTGGATGTTAAAATAAACCACACCATTGCATTATTCAGTGTTATATACAGAGTTTGCATATGGGGTTAAGGGTCGACGTTTCGATGCCTTTCCTAAAATATAGGCATCATCATCAGGACATTGGATGACATTATTGTTGTCTTAGACATCATGAATAAACTTTTTAAAGCCTTTTCATCACATTTGCTGTAGTATAAAAGGCGAATAATCAGAGGTTCTAGGGAAGTAAAAACCGCTTGGGCAGGAAATCTGCAAGGTCGGGTTTCGGCTGTTTACTTGTCCGGTTACGCAATTAATCCGGAACGGCTGAACACAGCGCACGCGTATACATTGATACGAAAAAAGCACAATGGCTATTTGGAGGATGACTCAGTGCTGCCACGGGTCTGGCGATCTGGTGCTGTGATCGCCATGACATTGGGTACAATGCCTGCCCCCATCGTTTGCCTATTGCCTAATGCATATTCCTTTTTGCATCACTTAGTACTAGAAGGGCTACCCCATAAAAATATTTATTATCCTACAAGACTGCCTGCCAAGACCAAATTCCAATGTGTTGCCTTAATCAAAGATGATTGAATGTCTCTCTGACTACCCATATTTATATTGGATGAGGTAAATTCAACTATTGCAATTGTAAGTGACTGATTGCATGAGTGATGATTTAATTTGATTGATGATTCATGTGATGGCAGACACTGAGAGAGGGTGTGTGTAGCAATGTAATATGGGAAATTTCTTGAGATGATTATTGATTTGCATTTTTTGGGGCTTGAGTGACGGGCGCTCATTTTTTTCCTTGTAGGTGATGATCAGTCCTTTCACACTTAGCCAGACTTAATTAATTGCAGGGGTATTCTAATTTTTTCTGGTTCTTATCTTCAGACACCAGAACAGTCACTTTAGTTAAAAAACAAAAACCGAATCGAAATACTGCAATTCTGTTTCATTCTCCACTGCACTCCACGTCTATCTTGCTCAGGTCATGGTGATTTATGAGGATGATGATGACTGGTCTGGAATGGCAATACTCAGAGTAAGGACTGGAGGAGTATCATGGAATAACTCAGGGCGGGACTGGGAGCTGCAGGACTACTTCGTCGATACCTAGAAGCAAGAAGTTATCGAGTATATCATCGAATTGAGTTCAAAGGTAAACCAAGAGTCTGAGGCCTAACACTCAGCTGTGTGGAATAGAGAGAGGTGGATTTGTGAAATGCTGCTCTGTGTGTATGTGTGTGTGTGTGTCCACAGGACTTGTGGCAAAAGTGATGCTCTAAGTCCCCCTTTTGTTTTTTAGGTGCTGCCTCTGAGTGTTCTTGATACACTCCTCATGAAGCTTACCTTCCTTCTGTCCTTCTCTTTGACTCTAAATATAGCTTCTCTTTTACAAAATGCAGGCCTTCTTCTAGTCTCCTTTATGAACAAAATGTGAAAGCTAGCTGAGCTCAACAACACTCCTGCTTAAATACCGGACCAGTGCAGACAGGCCCCAAGGGGTGGACATTCCCTAAGAGAATGCAGATGCACTACCCAATTTTGCAATACAGTATAATTTTTCTTTTAACATATTAACTAAGAGAATTTGGTGGGTGGGTTCACTCCCTAACCTAGAAGAAAGAACATTTAGATATATGGTAAATTGGGTCTCAGTAACAGAAGGACTGTTTGCAATGCATGTATCTGTACTCATTCCTTTGTTTCCTTCTGACAACAGATTGAAGGCAAATGATGTGCAGCTGCTTATTGCCCAGATGAATGTTGTCCTTGTGTTGTAGTGTTTGTCTTTGTCAAACCTTTCCCTAAATCCCATTACCCACCCATTCATCAAACCCCTGACCCTCTTCCCCCGAGCTCTGTCATTTATTGAGGTGTGGCTTAAATTACACCATCAGTGGATCACACACTTGGTGGGACAGATGTGGTCAAAGCAAAACCAACTTACTGTAGAATCTTCTAAGCAGTAGCCCACCCCAGCCCATTACCAACCCACACATTAAACTTGTTCCATATTTTTTTAGATATAGAATTCAGAACATCAGTCTTCAGCATCATCATCATTCAGGCCTTGTGTTGCCTAACAGTAAATGCCTAACCTAAGCTTGTCGACTCCAGACTTTGAGTTCATTTTTGATAACTTGAGGTTTTTACAAATATTACCGCTAGCTCCACATTAGTCAAAACTTACCAGCATTGCTATTTTTTCTCATTGTGTCATCACGTACTGCTCAGGTGGTGTCTTTGTAAATCTTTAATAAATATATATCCCACTCACTCAGTCTTCCTGCTTACATTTAGGTGCCTACAATGGATAATCAATCAATCTTTCAGATCAATCCTAAGGTTGGAGCTCACCTTGGCGGAATTGGAAGTGGAACCTCGCTTGTGAAGTTGTGATGCCTCCCCTGTTATTGCTGCATGTATATTCAGGTAATACAACTAGTATGGATGTAATTTAACTTAGTAAGAAATAAATAAACCACTTCTGTTCTTTATCTAGATAGTTCAGAACTACGACACAATATAAGTCATAATGGCAACATTCCCCATAATGGTCAATATAGTTAGAGAAGTATAAGTCTAGACTCTATAACTAAGTGCTACGCTATCTCTTAAGTTACAGGCACATAAACAGGCTGCATACAACTACTTTAAGGCAGTAGTGCAAAGTAAAAGTAAAATAAACTACTTTAGGCGTAAATTTAGATTATAAAAAATAGTTCCCCCCTTAATTTATTTACAAAGCAACCTACCCTCTCCACTCTAACAACATCCCCACCCATCTCCCAAACAAAACTTAACAAGCCCTAAAACTAAAAAAGTTCAAGAAAGTCTCTTCATTCCCACTCCCACTCCCAAATCCCTTCTCATCCTCTCCACCATGCCTTAACAAACCAACAAATCCCTCCAACCTAAACAATTTGTTTTAAAAGGGCTAAAAGAGGGCATTATGGGCGTCGGTCCAAAACTGGTCCATGCTCTGTTCTGCTTCATTGAGGTGAGCTGGTGCCTCGATGGTGCCCAGCCACGGCATGATGTGGTGCAGCAATGGCCTGTTGCCATTCTGGTGTGGGGTGGCAGCAGTTGGCTGGCGGCTGCATCGGTGATGGGATGGCTGGGAGGCGGTAGGCTGAGGAGAACCGGCTGTACTAGGGCTGTACTACGGCCCATCAGCTGTGTGTTTGTTTCTTCCTCCTCCTCTTTCAGGACCACCAGCCACCAGTATTCCTGCTGGATACGCTCCAGCCTCTGCTGCCACAAAGGGGCCGCTCTCTCCTGCCTGTCAGGTGGTCCGGCTGGACCAGCAGAAGCAGCTATATTGAGAAAAACAAAACAATTGTTTTCAATAACTTGGTGTCACAGTAGCAGTACATTGCTGGTCCCCTAGGGCCATTGGAATTTATTTGATGTGATTATGTTTAGGAGAACAACAAGGCCAATGCTATGTTTTCTTTTAGTCACACATGTTGCCAAACATAAAAAAGGAACGACTGCATGGCAGAAAAGTCAGAGAATAACATCACAGAATTAAAAAATAGTGATTGATTTTATTTTCTAAAGGCTTTTCAAGACAATCAATCAATCAGGGATTTGTAAAGCGGGGGGGAGCTGCTACTGTTTGAAGAGTCAGTTCTTAAGGAGCCTTCTGAAGGTGAGCAGGTCTTGGGTCTGCCGTAGGTGGGTGGGGAGGTTGTTCCAGGTCTTGGCGGCGTGGTAGGAAAAGGATATGCCACCAGAGGTAGTTCGTTGGATGCGCGGGACGGCGGTGAGGGCGAGGCTGGCGGAGCGGAGCTGCCGAGCGGGGTGAAGAAGTTGAGTCTGTTGTTCAGGTAGGCTGGTCCGGCGTTGTGGAGTGCTTTGTGTGCGTGGGTGAGGAGTTTGAAGGTGATCCTTTTGTTGACGGGAAGCTAGTGCAGGTCTCTTAGGTGGGAGGAGATGTGGCTGCGGCGGGGGACATTGAGGATCAGTCGGGATGAGGCGTTCTGGGTGCGTTGTAGTCATTGCATGTATTTGGCTGGTATTCCTGCGTAGAGTGCTTTGCTGTAGTCCAGCATGCTGCTGACGAGGGCCTCGGTAACCGTTCTTCTTGTTTCGGTTGGGATCCACTTGTAGATCCTGTGGAGCATGCGGAGGGTGTTGTAGCAGGAGGCGGAGATGGCCTTGACCTGCTTTGACATGGAGAGGGAGGAGTCGAGGATTAATCCCAGGTTGCGTGTGTGGTCCGTGGGTGTCGGAGCTGTTCCCAGTGCAGTCGGCCACCAGGAGTTGTACCAGGCCGAGGGGGTGGGCCCCAGGATGAGGACCTCCGTCTTGTCCGAGTTCAGTTCAGTTTCAGACGGCTGCTCCTCATCCATTCGGCGATGGCCTTCATTCCCTCGTGGAGGTTGGTTTTGGCAGTGTGCAGGTTCTTGGTTAGGGAGAGGATGAGCTGGGTGTAGTCAACGTAGGAGATGATGTTCAGGTTGTGCTGGTGGGCCACTTGTGCGAGGGGGGCCATGTAGACATTGAACAAGGTCGGGCTGAGGGATGAGCCTTGGGGTACGCCGCAGATGATGCCGGTGGCTTCGGAGCGGTAGGGCTGGAGCCGGACTCTCTGGGTTCTGCCTGAGAGGAAGGACGTGGTCCAGTCAAGGGCCTTCTTCTGGATTCCGGCTTCTTGGAGGTGTGATCTGAGTGTGCGGTGGCAGACCGTGTCGAAGGCGGCTGATAGGTCCAGAAGGATGAGGGCTGAAGTTTCGCCTCTGTCCAGCTGACGCCTGATGCCGTCTGTGGCAGTGATAAGGGCAGTCTCGGTGCTATGGTTGTTTCTGAATACGGACTGGGATGGGTCTAGGATGCTGTTGTCCTCGAGGTGCTGGGTCAGCTGCATGTTGGCGATTTTCTCGATGACCTTCCTTGGGAAGGGGAGCAGGGAGATGGGTGGGAAGTTCTTGAGGTCTTTGGGGTTCGCTTTGGGTTTTTTGAGGAGTGCGTTGATTTCGGAGTGCTTCCAGCTTTCCGGGAATGTTGCGGTGTCGAAGGAGATGTTGTTGATTTTTCGCAGTTAGGGTGCGATGGTTGCGTCAGCTTTGTTGAAGATGTGGTGTGGGCAGCAGGGGTCTGATGGCGATCGCAAGTGGATTGAGTTCATGATCTTGCGTGTCTCTTCATCGTTGACGGGAGTCCAGGAGGTCAGATTTTTGGTGCAGGTGGCGTTCGGGGGGTGGTAAGCTGCGGTCTGGAGGGATAAGGAGTTGAGGCTGTCGTGGATGTCGGCAATCTTGCGATGAAAAAAGGTGGCCAGTGAATCGCACAGTTTCTGGGAGGGCGGGATGTCGTTCGTGTTGGCGCTGGGGTTGGAGAGTTCCTTCACAATGTTGAAAAGTTCTTTGCTGGCGTGTGCGTTGTTCTCCAGTCGGGATTTGAAGGACAATCTCTTGGCTGTTGAGGTGGTGGTGTCTGCGGATGGCGTCCGTGTGGGCTGCGTGGCTGCCTGGTGTGCGGTCGTGAAGCCATTTCTTCTCCAGCTTCCGTCATGTCCGTTCGGAGGTCTGGAGTTCTTCGGTGAACCAGGCGGCTTTATTGCTGGGGTGGTTGATGGAGGGTTTCTTGAGCGGGGCGAGAGTTTTGGTGCTGTAGTCGATCCACTGTCTGAAGTTACGAGCGGTGGCGTCTGGATCGGTGGGGTCACAAGACACAACTATAAACAGCATCAGACACTTTGAGTTGAAAAATAAACGAGTTCTCATTGATGAGTAGGGCATTATGCACTATATGAAGTACACGTTGTGTACGGTGCTAAAATAATGAAGCCATGCTCATTGCTACCCAGCGCCTCTGCTAGTTTGCTACTGTCTGCAGCTGTAGTTGACAATTATCTGTTTTTAATTCCAATGGCCCTGCCCTTTGCCAAATGCATTTCTCTTTCTACCCTGGCTCCAGAGAGGCTGATGAATAATAAATAAGATACTACGTCAGTCACACACCTCATGTATGAAATGCGGATATTAATATATTATCCTGTCTGCCGTAAGTAGACGTTGAGGAAAATTAATCAATGGACTGCACTACAGTTAAACGAATGGATTGTATAGATTTTAATTGGCACATTTGTCACTGTGTATCCGATATGCCAAACTTGAGATCAAATATCAAATCATGGACTTACTCCGACTTTACTCTGTGGCCTGCCAGCCACTTCGTATTTCCAACAAATTCATTTGCTGAGCTGTAACCAAGGAAAGGAAACTTGATTTTCTCTACTCCAGGGGGTAGGGTAGTTGGATTAGACAGGTAGGGTAGAGCTTTTTTAAATATATTAGACCGGCCACTACACTGATCATCGATTCATCAACTTTGGCTTTTTAAGTCAAAGTTAAATTAAAAAGGGAAAAATCTGAACAAGTGTAAATTAATCTCTTATGGGAAACCATGATATATGTTCTGGAATCACTTCACATGGGTATCGCATAATTAATTGTGACACATGCCAAAAATGGCCCACCCACCCTTTTATTCATATACCATTTTCTTTCTTTTAAGTTACCTTCCATTCTTTCAGGTCTCCCTGAAGCCATCAAAGCTCTTTATTTGAGATTTTATTTCATTGCTGATAGAAGAGGCAATAATAATACTTCAATCATTGCTGTGGATGGCAAAGTTGGTGACAGGGTTCAACTCACAGTAATTTGTTATGATGACGAGCGACGTTATGGCAATAGCTAGTGAGCATAGTAATTGCAAGAAATGTGTGACTTACCAGTGCCTGTCCCTGTTGCCGCTTCTCCCCCCCCAACTGGCCCAGCGCCATCTACTCCTGCAGAGGCACTGGAGCCGGATTCACCGATGTTCTGTGTGGCTAGAATAAAACATCACAAATCATTTAGATCCCAGACATGTAACCCCAAATAAAACAGCAATGCAGCATTACAGCTGAGATAGCACATCAGAATCTTCCAAATATCACTCTGGGCATTTGATTGGTTGGTTCACAAAGTTATAAAAGCCAGGTGTAGAATAATGGTCAATGAAAAACATATGGTGTTGGGTGGCAAATGCAATGGGAGTGGGACCTCATCCTTTTTCCCCAGCCTTGCTGCACTGTCATTGGAAACTGAGGGTATACTGGAACTATCAATGAATGGGTCTTAATCTGCAGCAAACTACATTGGGAGGAGGGGTGTGGTCCATAAGGACCATGGCCACTGTCTCTTGAACTGAACTGTGTTAGAGCTAGGCATCAGCAGGAAAAGGAAAGGCTTCTGAACAAACAAACATGGAGATTTTAATACTAGCTTACCTGGGCCTGCTATCTGAATATTCTCGAATTACAATAGACAGCACCACCATTACCATAGACCAATAAATAGCCCAATATTCTACAGTTCTACCCTGAGAAGACCACAACAATCATATGAGGACTTACTGCCATCAGCAGAGCTCTCAGCAGTGGCTCTGGTGGTCGGTGCTGGATGACCATCGTGCCCTGGAACTGCATAATCGTCCCTCTACGTGCCCATGGGTGCTGATGAAATTAAAAAGATAAATAAAAATAGAGAAGCAATTCTGTTAATAATCTCCACAAAATGGTTTATGAAAAGCAAAAGCAGTCGCTAAAGTAGATCACATATAGTACCACTAATTTCGACTAGAGTCTATCGACTAGCGTTAAATCCATATTTCAAATCTCCTTAACAAAAACTACTTTTGGAACCAATATGTTGCAGTGAATAATCTTCGATTTTATTTTATTTCTCAACACCCTTGATGAGCCAACCCAGTCTCCCCTTTTAGCAATGCATAGCTGCATACTTCACATAATCACTGTGAATTCAATTAAAAAACCTGGACCTGTACGAGGTACATAAACAAAGTCAAAGAGAGAATGAGCTGGTAAGTGATTCACTATAGTGACAGATGAAGCAGTCTGCAATGGCTTCTTAATTCTTCAGCCAAAGGGAGTGCCTGATGAATGGGATTAGGTAGCTGCACCTGCCCAGCACACACTATGAAACTGGATCACACAATAATATACCAGCGTAAACTTTACTAAACATAACTTACCTCTGAGTGTGCACAGTATGCTATTCGAAGATTATTTTAGCATTATAGAACACAAATACAACAAACAACTAATACTCCGCAAGCCCTGGAACCTCGAGGTCTAACAGATCCTGTTCCCGGTTAAGAATGTCGGCCCATCGGTGCCTCGGCTGCTGGGCGATGCACCAAACCTCAATGGTGTGCTGCTAGCACCGGCAGACCATCCCCCAGCGCCGCCGATGCTCCCGCAGAAATCAGCCACTACTGTGGATCACGGATACAACATTGACTCCTATAACATTGAACTACAAAAATATTGAGTCAACAATATTGTATACAAGAATAATATCGACACCCAATACACAAAACAGTAATAACACAAACATCGATAAAAAATATAGTTTGAAAAAATCTCCATGAGAAAAATATCGACAACAAAAATTAAGAACACAAAAATATCGATAACATTAAAATAAAATGAAACATAACAAAGACATCGATATAAGTAATATCGACAACACAAAATCAATAAAATACATATAAACTATACCAAAAAATACAATTTAACATTAAATAACATTAAATAAACCAAATACACTAAAAATCCAAAAACAAATAAATAAACCAACAATACAACATACAAAAAATATCACAACTACCAAAAATAAACAATCATAAAAATAAATATATATCATATACAAAAAAATATATCTACAAATACATTTAAATAACAATAATATTCAAAATAAAAATAAACATTAAATAAACATAATAAATATTGAACAAATTAAAAGGTATTTGCTAAAAAATTCAAAAAAGCTATCTCTACCAGTAAATTTAAACTGCACCAACACAAACCAATAGAATACTGAAACTAATTAAATAAACCCTATAAAAACAATCAAATAATTAACACAAAATTTACAGTATAACGGACAAAGACACAAACAAACCTTTATGAGCCAGAATACAGAATGGAAAAGAACTACACAAAAAACTATTCTGAAAATCAATCAAAACTTTGTAACTAATAAATAAAATTTGCTTAAAATTAGCTTAAAAAAATTAACTAAAACTATAACATGTTTTCCTTTATATGTCACAGATTTAACTTCACTAAAAATCCACCTAGAAAATTCAGTGCAAAGATTTACGCCCACAACAAGAAAATCACCTGTTATATTTCATATCGGTACCCTGATTTAGGTCCAGGGAACATTGTACACTTTCCCTACATAATCTCCCCGTCCTTTCATATGAACGAGCTTTATAAGGACATACCTCCAAATAAGGATAGACTGCCTTGTATGGACATAACGCCTTATAAGGACTGCAGCCTTTTATGGACTAAACCTTTCACCCAGTTCCATGCAGAGGATGGGCTTTTCCCAATCGATATTGCTAAGACGTCATCCTTAGCACATATGAATAATTTCTGAGTACAATCTCCAGGAGGTACACTTCACCTCTCCCATCGATGCACTAGGTTTAATCCCCAATGTCATCCTCATACTGAACAATGGAGAACATACGCACATAGACTGTATAAAAACAGCACCTCTTGCTATCAGAAGGCAGGAGGGAACCGAGACTTCAATGCCGACACACTGTTCAGAGACACTGTGGCTCCGGCATGCCAATCGCTCCAGCTGACAGTGGTCTCATGATCCCTTGCGGGGTGTCCAACTCAAGTCCAGGATGAAGTCCCACACTCTCACTATTCAGGTATGGGGGTTCAACTAAATCCTAGTGGGACTCTTGGCTCCTAGACTTAGGCTCTTAGACTAAAGGCTCTTAGGCTTAGGCATTTTCGCACCTACTCACATGCTAGATACACTTAGGTACATCTAGACAGGCCTCTTAGGACTACGCACTTTATTTTATAAATACATTTTATATTCATGTATGTGTTCATAACTATTGTAAAATGGCAGAACAATACTATTTCTTTTTATTCACTGTACTGCTGGTTCTGTATCTCTGCTACTGTGTCACAGTTGTAGCAGCGCACTTATTTTACATGTGAAGAACAATGGTACAATAAATTCTTATTGTAAACACGCTCAACTGTTTCTTCTGTGTATCTCTCTGAGAGAAAAACAAGCGAGCATGAGTGACTGGGTGAAAAGTAGTATTTTGTTTCCACGAGTCTGAGGTTATTATGTTCTGAGGTTGCCAGAAACTAATCTGTCTGACAACAGGAGATTATAGTGGCACTGCGAGCTAGCTAATATGAAAACATAGGCTTACATATTCGGTGAGGGTGTACAGAGTCAGTTTGCCACCACGCCCACAGTGTATGTTATCGTAGGCTCTGCATGAAAGGGTACTATAGGAACTACAATACACACCATTACAAAAAATATATAACAACGTATGTATATAACTTAACCAACAAATTAAATAAAGAATTTAAAACTAATGAATTAAATAAAAAAGCAAATTATAGCTTACAAATACTTTTCTTTTAACAGCTTCTAAAGAGGTCAGCAAAACCACATCAATAAAAGAAACTTCATCAACTAAAAATAGTAAGTACCTTTTTTTATACCAATATAAAAAGAGACAAAATAATCGAAATAATTGAATTAACTAAGACTCTAACTTTTTCTTTTATGTTTCACAGATTATACTTCACTAAAACTCCACATAAAAAACTCAAAACAAGGATTAACTTCGAAAACAAGGACAAAATCAACATTAAACAAAAATATAAAACTAAGTAAGAATATAAATTAACCAACAAATAGAGCAAACCAATAAAAAAGAATAAATTAAATAAAAAAGCAAAATATATCTAACAAATACTTTTCTCTTCACAGCTTCAACAAACTTCCACATACAACATCAACAAAAAAAACTTCATCAACTAAAAATAGTAAGTATTTTTTTTCTCAACTAAATAAAAATAGAAACTAAATAAACAAAATAATCAAATTAAGTGTAACACTTTAATAAAAATAACATTTTGCTTTTAAACCAACAGAAATAAAGAAACCAATGAAATCAACCATAAGCATCGATAAAACATCTAACAAGAAAATTAAAGCAAGACAATGTAAGTTTATTTTCAGATATAATAATTATACAACCATGTTTAGTATTCAAAACCTTATAATTAATAAATAAATATATATATATATATATATATATATATATATATATATATATATATATATATATATATATATATATATATATATATATATATATATATATATATATATATATATATATATATATATATATATATTACCTACTGGCAGTCGCCAGTAGGTATATATAGTTAGGATTTTTTTGAATCGGGATTTCTGAAAATTCTATGTTAAATAACTTTGGCGTTGATGGACGGAATTGGCTGAAATGTTCAGGAAAATGGCACATTTTGTTTCTGAGCGTCCCCTGAAAGTTTGGGGGGGTTTCGTCAAGCGGGGGCCGAGAAAAAATGGGGGTCCCAAAACGTGTTTTTAACATTGAGTTTTCCATAGGGCGGTTGGACTCCCTTTTAGCTCGAACGGCTGAATGGATTTCCACAAAACTTGGCAAAATTGTAGGGACTGGTAGCCCGATGTGCCATTGCTATGTCTCAAGATATATGCTCCAGTGGTTTTTACGAAAATTAACTTTGAAAAATATATATTGGGCTACATTGGGCTATATATATGTTAGAGCCCAAATGTAGCCCAATGTAGCCCAATGTAGCCCAATGTAGCCCAAAGATGGCCACCAGAGACAAAAAAAAACCAAATGTAGCCCAAATATCAGCCAGATGTAGCCCAACTATAGCCCAGTGACAGAATGTCCCAGAGTGTTCTAAAGAACAACTAGAGCGCTAACAGTCTTACTTATGACAAAAGTATGGCACACCTGAAGTCATCTTGATTGGAATAAAGTGTTAACACTTAAAACATTTAATTTGCAAAGGAACAAAATGAGGGGGTTCATTTTGCCATAGAAATTATGATTAGTGCTGAAGAAAGAAAAATTAGGGCACATTTTGAGTGACTTCTCAAATCCTCTTATATTTCATTAAAAAAATTCTGATATGCAGTCTCCCAAGATGGCCACCAGAGACAAAAGAGCCCAAATGTAGCCCAAATATAAGCCAGATGTAGCCCAACTATAGCCCAATGACAGAATTTCCCAGAGTGTTCTAAAGAACAACTAGAACGCTAACAGTCTTACTTATGACAAAAGTATGGCACACCTGAAGTCATCTTGATTGGAATAAAGTGGTAACACTTAATACATTTAATTTGAAAAGGAACAAAATGAGGGGTTTCATTTTGCCACAGAAATGTCATATATATATATATATATTACCTACTGGCAGTGGCCAGTAGGTATATATAGTTAGGATTTTTTTGAATAGGGATTTCTGAAAATTCTATGTTAAATAACTTTGGCGTTGATGGACGGAATTGGCTGAAATTTTCAGAAAAATGGCACATTTTGTTTCTGAGCGTCCCCTGAAAGTTTGGGGGGGGTTTCGTCAAGCGGGGGGCCGAGAAAAAAGGGGGGTCCCAAAACGAGATTTTAACATTGAGTTTTCCATAGGGCGGTTGGACTCACTTTTAGCTCGAACGGCTGAATGGATTTCCACAAAACTTGGCAAAATTGTAGGGACTGGTAGCCCGATGTGCCTTTGCTATGTCTCAAGATATATGCTCCAGTGGTTTTTACGAAAATTACCTTTGAAAAATATATATTGGGCTACATTGGGCTATATATATGTTAGAGCCCAAATGTAGCCCAATGTAGCCCAATGTAGCCCAATGTAGCCCAAAGATGGCCACCAGAGACAAAAAAAAACAAATGTAGCCCAAATATCAGCCAGATGTAGCCCAACTATAGCCCAGTGACAGAATGTCCCAGAGTGTTCTAAAGAACAACTAGAGCGCTAACAGTCTTACTTATGACAAAAGTATGGCACACCTGAAGTCCTCTTGATTGGAATAAAGTGTTAACACTTAAAACATTTAATTTGCAAAGGAACAAAATGAGGGGGTTCATTTTGCCATAGAAATTATGATTAGTGCTGAAGAAAGAAAAATTAGGGCACATTTCGAGTGACTTCTCAAATCCTCTTATATTTCATTAAAAAAATTCTGACATGCAGTCTCCCAAGATGGCCACCAGAGACAAAAGAGCCCAAATGTAGCCCAAATATCAGCCAGATGTAGCCCAACTATAGCCCAATGACAGAATGTCCCAGAGTGTTCTAAAGAACAACTAGAACGCTAACAGTCTTACTTATGACAAAAGTATGGCACACCTGAAGTCATCTTGATTGGAATAAAGTGGTAAAACTTAATACATTTAATTTGAAAAGGAACAAAATGAGGGGTTTCATTTTGCCATAGAAATGTTATATATATATATATATATATATATATATATATATATATATATATATATATATATATATATATATATATATATATATATATATATATATATATATATATATATATATATTTTACCTACTGGCGGTCGCCAGTAGGTATATATAGTTAGGATTTTTTTGAATAGGGATTTCTGAAAACTCTATGTTGAATAACTTTGGCGTTGATGGACGGAGTTGGCTGAAATTTTCAGGAAAATGGCACATTATGTTTCTGAGCGTCCCCAGAAAGTTTGGGGGGTTTCGTCAAGCGGGGGCCGAGAAAAAAGGGGGGTCCCAAAACGTGTTTTTAACATTGAGTTTTCCATAGGGTGGTTGGACTCACTTTTAGCTCGAACGGCTGAATGGATTTCTATGAAACTTGGCAAAATTGTAGAGACTGTTTGCCCGATGTGCCTTTGCTAGGTCTCAAGATATGTGCTCCAGTGGATTTTGAGAAATGAACGTTCAAAAAAATATATATATCTGTGACAGCGTCCCGGTTAGCGCCTCGGTTCGCGTACCAGACGCGTAACGGAACTTCGCGAGGAGAAGCGGATTGGCTCTCCGGTGACTGTCAACATTCTAAACAGTCCGGAGCATCCGCCATCTTGTCTCTCGGTAGGATCGAGAGACAAGAGGTGGAAATAAACAAAGGGGGAAATGAATGAAAGGGGGCAAGGTAGACCCCTCCTGACCCCCTAGGATTGATGTGGGGGCTATTAAAGGGCCCCGCGGGGCAAAAAAATAAAATAATTTTTTTTTCGATTTTTTTGCGGTGGAAGCGCTACCCGGTACGCGAACCGGGTAGCGTAACGGGAGTCCGCCATCTTGTGTTTCGGACGAATTTAGTCACAAGATGGAGGATAAACAATGTTGGGAATGGGTATAAGGGGGCACGGGAGACATATCCTGACCCCCTAGGTTTTCTGAGGGTGGCTGAGGAGGCCCATATATGTTAAAAAAACAACCTTTTTTTTTCAAATTTTCGCAAGGTTAGCGCCCGGTCCGCGCACCGGGTAGCGTTCCGAAAAGCGTAACAAGGGGAAAACCAAGGGAAATATTAAAATAATATTTTAGAGTGCTTTGAGGTAGGGTAGCTCTGAATAGAGCTGTTGTGTTGTGTGGGTGATGTAAGTACCAACATGTAGGTACCAATGAAGAGTCTAAAATTCAATGTACACCGTCTCCTCTGTAGATATTTTGTATGTTCTAATATGGGTTATTTAAATGTAAATGTGTGGAAAAGCACTTCATGCTTTAAAGCAATTGTATTTTTGAACTGATTGTTCTTTCCTCTTAGTCCTCCTCTTTGTTTTTTTTCCCCCACACTCTTCTTCAGCATGATAGTTGATAAATTTGTTCCCTCAAAAAATGTATATACATAAAAAAATTATATTAAATACATATAAAATATATTTTTCCTTTAAAAGAAGAATAGATTTTACAGCTTTTGATATTTGCTATTAAAAAACCATTGAAATTCACTGAAAAAACCATAGGTTATAGAACACATATAGTTAGGAATTAGCATTTACAAAACCTTGAAAATGCACTGAAAAAACCATAGGTTATAGACCATATATAGTTAGGAATTAGCATTTACAAAACCTTATTTTACTCACACAAAACCATTGAAATTCGCATATATAGTTAGTTGCACTAACTATATATCGCGCACCCGCAATCCACTGCTGATCATGTCACATATTACATCATTCATGACATGGTCAGTGACATCACTGATGACATCACTGATGACATCTCAAATGACATCACTGATGACATCACTGATGACAACATCCAGTGACTGTATGTTTCTGTAAAGTTAAAATATGTCTTACATATTGAAGAATGAGTGGATGTATAAGTGTCTGGATGAAGGATTTAGTAGGTGCATGACTGACTGTATGAGTGAGTGATTAAATGTGTCTCACTGAGTGCATGGGTTAGTGACTAAACTGTCTTAATTTGTGCATCATTATGTCTGTTGTTCTGTAAACTGCTGCATGTGTTGATCAGTAGCTATATGAGTAACTATATGGGTTATTGATTGGTTGCCCAAGTATTTGTATGGGAGACTGAGTGTGTGTGTGGGTGGCTGGGAGGTGTATGACTCTGTGCATAGATGTGTGAGCAGTTGATTCACTTAGATGTATGGGTTCAAAAGTGCATGTGGAAACAGCTGTATGGGCGGTTGACTGTGTGCATGAGTGTATTGGTGAGTGAATGGATATCTCAGTGCTACATGTCAAAGTAAGTACATATGTAAAACACAGTACATGTGAGAGTTGACATATATAAATAACTGTGCATAAGAGCCAGTGAATGTGTGAGTGGCTGTATGGATCATTGTGAACTTGTATCAGGGATTGTATAAGAGAGTAAATATGTGTTAGTATATGTTTGAATAAGTAAGGTGTGTATAACTGTATAGTTGAGGAAATGGAGGTGTGATTGATTCTTTGCATGACTGACTAGGTGTGTGAGTAACTCCATGGATGAGTGACAGTCTGTGAGTGTCTGTTTACACTGACTGTATCTAAGGTTATATTAGAGTCTGAAGAGGTTCATCATATTATCACATGAATGATGTCATCAGTGATGTGATCAGTAATGTCAAATGAGATGTCATCAGTGATGTCATCAGTGATGTCATTTGAGATGTCATCAGTGATGTCATCAGTGATGTCATCAGTGATGTCATTTGAGATGTCATCAGTGATGTCATCAGTGATGTCACTGACCATGTCATGAATGATGTAATATGTGACATGATCAGCAGTGGATTGCGGGTGCGCGATATATAGTTAGTGCAACTAACTATATATGCGAATTTCAATGGTTTTGTGTGAGTAAAATAAGGTTTTGTAAATGCTAATTCCTAACTATATATGGTCTATAACCTATGGTTTTTTCAGTGAATATATATATATATATATATATATATGTATATATATATATATTTCGCTCAGCTTCCTTCACTCTGTTGCAAAAGAATAGAACCCACTCTGTGGTTCAAGCAATACGGATTTATTCCCTTATTAACACATCAAACAGGACGCGTTTCGGCATCGCGCCTTTTTCCAACTGTTACCACACAACATGTTTCATAACTTTTTTAATAAAGTTTCACATTGATTCATGAAATTTCGTCATTTCCTCTCAATTCATCAACATAGAAAATGTACTCACATTCATTTGCATTTAGAGCGGCCATTTTAGCATGTGTTCTGTTATCACATGTTTTAGCTGAAAAACACTGGAGATGTACATGATTCTGTTGATATTCATTGACAAACTTTGAGCCCTGGATGGGTATATATATATATATATATATATATATATATATATATATATATATATATATATATATATATATATATATATATATATTCCACACTCGACCCTGTTGCTGAGGTCCGTGTCCCATGATTAAATATCCCACTATGAGGAATGTACTGATATGTCCACGTTGGGGCACAGGATTGCTTGTCTGTCCCAGCTGAGTAAAGTTTGTTGAGTAAAAAAACGTACCCAAACTACGATGGTATAGAAACTCAGAACATCGAAGTATAAGATGTATAACATGTTTTACGGCAACCCAAGGCACCATATTATGATGTAAAGGGTACGGGATAATTGTATTTTAACGCAAATATGTGAATATCTATCGTAAACATATACGACCAAACACATATTGTTATATGCCGTAAATACAAAGATATCATATATAAAGCATGAGAAATACATTTACGCTATGATGCAAATGATTCTGCTAATACAATGTATGTTTATACACAAGTTATACCTATGCAGGCTACACTCTAAGATGGCCGCCATTATAACTAACACGAAACAGATTGTAGTAGGACGTTCTTTGTCTCTATGAATGTATTTATAGACTTCCTCATATGCCGGTATACTTTGTGTGATCAAGTCAGTTTTACTGACGAAACGCGTCACGGTGAATTAAAACTCTGACATTGCTCTGAGTGCGAGTGCTTCTTTGAGAAGAATTGGTGGATATAAAATTTACCGGGGGGCCTGCCCGGTTTCACTCGCCACTCGCCTATGGGACACGGACCTCGGCAACAGGGTCGAGTATGGAGTACAAATTTCGAGAGGTCCAACGGCCGGCTGCCAAGGTGCCATTCCGGGCAAACAACAAAACACACGAAGGGGCGAAGAGGATTTCAAGAACGACGCGGGAGGTAAGTGTCTCTTTTTCCCACACGGGGAGCGCGGGATATGGTGAGGTCGGATAGCGTTTGGTAGCAAGCGTGTTCCTTCCCTGCATACCTCGTTGCTTTAGGAGACACGATTCCCCGTATTGAATTATCCACATGGGTTCAATTGCTAAAACCTTTTGAGAAATCCAGTTGAAGTATAATCTATTTGGAGCCAGAGATATACGAAGAGATTCTCAAACAATTGACATAACAATTACAGCTTTTGTGAAAGTGGACACGAAGTGTGTAGAAATCTGTGCAACCCCAATTCGTGAACATTTAATCCACAGACTATAATTTTAGCGTCAACGAGAACTTCCGATCTAAAGGAGGGGAGTAATATCTTAGTAAACAATGACCAGCAAGTGCACGCTGTATTGATGAAAAACACTACAACGGTTCCGCAGTGCATTGGTGACCCAAGACGTATTATCTAGCAATATGAACACGGAAGCAGAATGGAGGGCGACAGCAGTGACTCTGCTGGCCCGTACACCAGGTACTGGAGACAGTAGAATAAAATCAACGAACAACATGGATACCTCTCTTAATACAAAACTGAGACGACTGGAAAAACTAAAAAAGAGTGAAACAGCCAAATGGTGGGAGGCCGTCTCGCTGCAAGATTATGTAGACAAGTCAATGGTGCCACGAGGACTGCGTATATATATTATGCCTTCCTATGAATCTAAGAATCCCTGCATGCTACAAGATTGGCAAGAAAACTCCGCCAATAGTTCCAGAACCATGTTAAATATACTTATTAAATACGCATGGGAAGACAGAGAAGGTATTTTGTTAGAAATCAAGGCTTTGTAAGATGAATTATCCAAAAACAGTGATCAAGAAACCGTCACTAAATTCATGACAAACATGAAATCGAAATTGTCACAAAATGAGGAAGAACTAAAACTACGCAAACAAAGAAAGCTCCACCGAGACTGTGCGGACTGCGAGTCAGGCCGCATTCTTACATATAGTCTAAAATATGATTATCTCTATGACAATTTACCACAAGAAGGGAACAATCAAGCAGAAGACGGCACACCAGAAAAAGAAAACCAAACCATAGAAACCAGTGGATCAGATACTGATATCTCAATATCTACGGTTAGCTCAAGACCTGAACGCTCAACAAAAACAAAAGTGGTGAATTTTTTAGACGAGTTCAAAGTCCTGAGGAGAGGACACCAAATACCAAAAGTAGCAACACAATCACCCCCAAGGAGAGGGAGAACACCACGAGGTCGAGGCCGAGGAAGAGGAAGAGGGAGGGGAGGAGTAAACAGAGAAGAAAACAAAGCAAAAAAAGGGAATCAAAAAACAAACCAAAAGGAGCCCATGGGAAGCAAGAAACGTGGCGGAAGAGGAAAACAAAAATGGATCCAGATAT
Organism: Lissotriton helveticus; assembly: GCF_964261635.1. NCBI lineage: Eukaryota > Metazoa > Chordata > Amphibia > Caudata > Salamandridae > Lissotriton > Lissotriton helveticus. The sequence goes on from NC_136065.1 coordinate 448,333,567, forward strand.
GGTAAATAAAACCATTGTAAATTTAAGCAGTAAAGAACTCACATTAGCAGAAAAAAGTACGCTCTGCCTAGGCTTAACTTTTTGTCCCACGGAAATGTTAAACTATGCAGACACCCGCATTAATCTCTACAAATTCACAATGGCATGACCTTTACAAACAGAATCAAAGTAATCCCCAAAGTGAAGGAAGCCAAACAGAATATATTTTCTCTGATCTGAATATAGCAGATGCCGAACTCTTAAGAGATATACAAGGCATGGCTATAGGCCTTGAGACAGGAGAGATTGATGAAAACGAAGAATGGGACTTGGGTATTCCAACTGAATCAACAGAACGAACGAAATTTAAACCCAAATCTGTTTTCTTCCCCAACCTCCCACATGACAATATAGATACCTTTCAAGAGGTAGTAACTCAGTCCTTATTGAAACTTAAACATCAAAATAAGACGAAACAGAATTTCCAACACAATCTGTCCAAAACACAAAGAATATTCCTGAAAGAATTAACCAGCGATCCAAATGTCATCATTCGCCCTGCAGACAAGGGAGGGAATATCGTGCTTTGGGACACTAAAATGTATATTTCAGAAGCCCAGAGACAATTGAGTGGTCATAATTTTTATGAAAAAACTAGGGTAGAAATGTACAATCACAGCAATCTTGACAGTTGGACTAAATTGAAAGAATGGAAAGATAACAGATACATAACATGGGAAGAATACTGTTTTCTCAAGGGTGATTACCCAAAATTGTCTATCCTTTATCTAGTACTTAAAATTCATAAAAATGCCATTGTACCACCAGGTAGAATTATTGTTTCTTCGATAGGCAGCAATCTAGAACATGTTTCCAAATATGTCGATCATTTTTTATGTGAATATGTTACGAATTTGCCCTCACATGTGAGAGATAGCAAAGATTTCCTTAGAAAACGTAAAGAAATCCAATGGGAAACCACAGACCTAATGATAACGTTAGACGTGAATTCGTTATACACGATTATTGATCACAGGCAAGGGATTGCAGCATGTCACCACTATCTAAAAACTAGACCTATAAAATACCTGGAACACTCGAAAATGATACTCGAAATGATACATCTATGTCTCACGAACAATATTTTTATGTTCGATGGGACTATTTATAAACAGACCCTTGGCACAGCTATGGGCACATGTTTTGCCCCAAGTTTTGCCAACTTGTTTTTGGGCAAATGGGAGGAGGACCTTCGAACTGACCCCACCCTTGTTACATTTTTTGGCGAAGTCAAACTTTGGCTTCACTACATTGATGACTTATTTATCATTTGGACTATCACCGAGGAAAAAGCCATGGAATTCGTTGATAAACTTAACTCAAATGAGCTTAATATCAACTTCACCAGTAAAATGAGTGTAGTATCTATTGAGTTCCTAGATCTTCTTATAGAACCAAAAGAAGGCAAATCTAGAAACAAGTTTGTTTTGAAAAACGACTGCAGGGAACACCTTGCTTCATGCTCTCAGTAGCCACCCAGATACTCTGAAGTGGAGCATCCCTTATGATGAGCTACTGAGAGCAAGAAGGAACTGTAGCACCGAATCTGCCTTTACAAATGAAAAAGAGAACATGCTCCAAAGATTTAGAGAAAGAGGATACCCAGCTTGGGTTCTTCAAAAGGCAGTAAGCAAGGTGAACCAAATTGATCGTGCTAAAATCTTGACAAATACAGATGAAACTGATACCAATACTGACGAAACTAGCAGGGTTATCCTTACCTACAATGAGAACTCAGGACAAATACAGAAGATACTGGCCAATAAGTGGGAAATACTCACAAGTGATCCCATAATTGGTCAATCTCTTCACCAAAGACCTAGAATTACGTACAGAAAAGGCCATAACCTTAGAGACATTCTTATACGGAATGATATAACATCAAAAACAACAGGTTACAATTTAAATCTGAAAGGCTTCTATCCCTGTGGCCATTGCAAGGCCTGCCAAAATAGCATCTCTAGGAAAACAGTAGCAATCCCTGGATACAGTAAACCTAAAAACATCAAACTGTTTCTAACGTGCAGCACTGTGTATTGTGTCTATGTTTTATTTTGTCCATGCAAACTGTGGTATGTGGGTAGCACAGTGTGCATGGCTAAAAAGAGAGTCCTGGTGCGTGCTATAAACAAACATGATCATAACTACCCTATTGCTAGACATTTTCGAGCTCTCTCACTCATCTAACAGAAGACTGTTAGGTTTTTTTGTGATCGAACAAGTACACACTGGTCCAAGAGGAGGGAATAAAACTCTGCTCCTAAGAAAACGTGAGTCAAAATGGATCATGGAACTTGAAACAAAATTTCCAAAAGGTCACAATTTGGATGAAGAATTAAGTACACATTTATATTATGAATAATGATGAATGTATGATAACAATGATTCTAAATGTACATATCCCCTTATACAGTCTGTTCAAGATATATATCTGGTGTTCAAGATTAAAAAACTGACTGCTAGTAATTAACCTTCAGTAACATATTCTGCTATGTTCTTATGCTAGAATTTAAGTTAATTCTTAAATCGAATGTATGATAATACATACAATTGTTATTTTATTATCACCATTCTTTTAAATTAAGTATTGTAGGTAATTATGTATTCCTCTTTCTTCTTTCTTCCTATAGGAGAAAAGACCTTCTATCGTGCTAAATATCTGTCACTTGGCTTACCTTAGCTTTTTTATCTTTTGGGTCTTCACGCTAAGATAAGATTTATTCTTTATTATTGACTATATACAACTTTCTCTTGTATTGCACTTCACGTTTTTCTGCGATATTATATTTATTGTATTTTCTGGTCAAAAGAAAGTCAAATAGTATGTACTATGATCTGTCATAAGAAGTAGGTGTGTATAACCACTATGGTAAAAATTACTTAAGATAACATCATTGACAATAATGTATTTATAAATGTGATACACGACAGCTGAGACATAAAGTATGAGATGACGAACATGCACTATGCCTTGAATAGCAATGAATAAATATCTCACTATGAGGAATGTACTGATATGTCCACATTGGGGCACAGGTTTGCTTGTCTGTCCCAGCTGAGTAAAGTTTGTTGAGTAAAAAAACTTACCCAAACTACGATGGTATAGAAACTCGGAACATCGAAGTATAAGATGTATAACATGTTTTACGGCAACCCAAGGCACCATATTATGATGTAAAGGGTACGGGATAATTGTATTTTAACGCAAATATGTGAATATCTATCGTAAACATATACGACCAAACACATATTGTTATATGCCGTAAATACAAAGATATCATATATAAAGCATGAGAAATACATTTACGCTCGATGCCAATGATTCTGCTTATACAATGTATGTTTATACACAAGTTATACCTATGCAGGCTACACGCTAAGATGGCCGCCATTATAACTAACACGAAACAGATTGTAGTAGGACTGTCTTTGCCTCTATAAATGTATTTATAGACTTCCTCGTATGCAGGTATACTTTGTATGATCAAGTCAGTTTTACTGACGAAACGCGTCACGGTGAACTAAAACTCTGATATTACTCTGAGTGCGAGTGCTTCTTTGAGAAGAATTGGTGGATATATATATATATATATATATATATATATATGTATGCAGCAACAGTCGCCAAATCACCAACTCCAAAGGACGACAGCGCACCCAGAGGTTAGAAGTGCTTAGAATTTTATTGTGCTTTTCCCCACACCTCCGCACCTCCGCCATAACGCGTTTCAAGCCTAATGGCCCTTGATCACATGACACCGCTCTCGAGAAGTGTCCGGCTATTTAAAGTGGCAGTGCTTTTTGAATTACAAGTACGTCATCATAGACATAGTGAAAATATCAGCTGGAATTCGTGATATTTTAAAAACAATGGCGTTTTAAAATCCGTAAATCAATCCACAAGTATTACTATATTGTAATTGCAAAATAGTTTTCCTCATAAAATACGAGGATTGATAATTCTAAAATAGAAGAATGGCAAATCCCATCAACCCTTCACATTATAATCAGGCTTGGTGCATAAGTGTAAAATACAATATCATATATAATTAAAAAATATTTTTTAGGCCTAACCTATTCAGCACCTTTGATTTATGTACATACGAGTTCCATAATACTATTACTTCAATTCACACCGTCTTCTGATAATGTTGTAACTTATTGAAGATACCCTAATGTGCAATTAAATGAAATAGTGCTCCCAAAACAAATAATAAAAAACTGGTGAATAAAGTATAAAAAATTGTACTAAAACAATTTTAAAAATAAAACATTTCATTTTTACAAAGGATATAGCGACTTGCTACCAAATTCAACCTATTGATGTTGCAAGGTACAAAAAGATTATTCCTCCAAACCCAGCATGGGACCTGTACCTTAACATTTAATAAAGAGTATGTATATACTAAATAAGATAGTAACTTCTATATCTTGAGGAATTGGGCTACAAACATGTATAAAAATCCTCGCTCGCGTTTAAACCTGTAGGTTGCTTACTTTCTAGGTTTAAAATATAGTGTGTTTCTAATCGGCGAAGGATCCCTTCCCTATTACCCCCCGTCTGAGAAGCATGACTGCATCTATTGCATAGTATTTTAAAAGATTTGCATCTCTTCTATGGCAGTCATTAAAATGTCTTGCGACTGGGTATGTTTCGTCGAAGTTTGTAATGGCCCTCATATGTTGGAGAACCCTTTTGTGCACTGGGAGCTTTGTGCTCCCCACATATCTCAAAGGACAGGGGCACTCCAAAACATAAACAACATACTCTGTTTTACACGTCAAGTATTTGGAGATTGGAATTTTGTAATCCACAAAGGGTGTTGAGTATGATGTGATATTCACACTGTTACTACAGGCTTTGCAGGAGGCGCACCTAAAGAACCCTGTGCGGGAGCTGAGCCAGTTGGTCTTAGCCAAGACCTCCGGACTGCTGCTCACCAAACTGTTTTCCATAGATGGCACTTTCCTGTAAGTGATTGTGGGGCATGAGTGGGCTTGCATTTTCTTGGGTCATTTTTGATCAGAGCCCAATGTTTGCCCAAAATGTTCGAATTGTACAATGTTGTTTACTGAAAGTTGTGATTAGGCGTACAGGCTCAGACTTCAAGTTTCCTTCATCAATTTTCCTCTCTGGTTAGGGCCTCTGTTCTACTGATAGCTGTTTTAATAAATCTATCAGAGTACCCTCTAGCCAAGAAACTTAATCGACAAGCCTCTTGTGCCTCCCTCACATCTTCCTGTTTGCTACAAATACGTTTAATCCGTAGCATCTCCCCATAGGGGATGCTATGAATAAGGTGCTTGGGATGATGGCTAGGGGCGTGCAGAAGTGTGTTACCTGCACTGGCTTTATGTTGTAATTTCGTTTGGATGGTACTATTTTCTATGTACACTTCAAAATCCAAAAAATTCACTGAGGTAGTACTTAAGTGAGAAGTGAACCGCAGATTCAGTGTATTGTCATTAAGGTTATCTATGAAAGCTTCAGCTTCCTTCTCTTCCCCCTTCCAGCTAATAAATAAGTCATCTATATATCTGAGAAGGCACACAACATGTTCACGGAGTGTCTCGGAGTGTGTGACCCCTAGGACCTGCCTCTTCCATAGCCCCATGTGTAAACATGCGTAGCTAGGGGAGAAGCAGGATCCCATCACCACACCTCTAGTTTGTTGGAAACACATCTGCTGGAACATGAAGAAATTGTTTTGTAAACAAATCTCTATCATGCTAACCAGCATTTTGTTGTGTGTGAAACAATGTATTGGTCTCTTGTCTAGGAAGTATTGAATGGCCTTGAGCCCATCTACATGATTGATGCTCGTGTAGAGCGACGTCACATCAAGCGTGATTAAAATAAAATCATCTTGCCATTTTACAGATTGTAATTTTCGTAAAAAATCTCCTGTGTCTTGCACAGAGGATGGCAACTTGGTGACATGCTCTTGTAAGAAAAAATCTATGTATTTTGACGCATTTTCTAAAAGGCTGTTGCAGGCTGAGATGATTGGCCTATATATATTTACAGATAGACAAAAATGGCAGAAGAAGCAAAATTCATCGCATCACAAAAAGGAAAACTACTTCTCTGCTACATGGTCTACACTTATACACAAGAAAAAATAACTAGAAACAAAACCCATTAGAAATGTAGTAAATACTACTCCAATTCTTGCTATGGGAGAGCAACAACAGTAGAAAGAAAGGTGGTTAATGTAAGGGAACACAACCATCTCCCCAGTGTGACAGAAATCAAGGTCAGAGAGGCTCTAGAAACAATCGGAGAAGCAAGCATCAGCTTCCAACAGACCAAATACTAAAAAACATATTAACAAGGGTCCCTGAACATGGCACAGGATCACTACCATCCATCCCCACTCTGAAAAGATTAATAGTCAGAACTAAAAGAGATACTGCTCAAACACCACCCACCCCCAAACCTTTGTAGAAATAGAAATCTTACCGGAATACACTGTCACCCACAAAGATGAGAAATTCATTCTTCATGACAATAACAGTCATGAAAAACGAATTATTATCTTTGTCACCAATAACAACATACACAAACTAAAAAACTGTTAAACATGGATGATGGATGGCACATTCAAACTTTGCCCCAAGCCTTTTTACCAACTTTATACCATCAACATCGAATATGAAGACACCAACATCCGCTTTATATATGCACTACTCCCTATTAAGCAAAACAAACCCTACATAGAGCTTCTTGCAATAATAAAACAACACACCAACAACAACTTTCCACAAAAAAAAATGATTGACCATTAACAAGCAATGATTCAGTCAATTTTAAAAAATACACCCACACACTGCAATACAAGGTTGATAATATCACTTCAACCAAAGTATCTGGCAACACCTACAATAATCTACTCTAAGGGGTCCATTAGGATGACGGGCGGACTTTGCCCGCCCGTCATCCCATTGTAAATCGGGACCACCCGCCATAAGGGCGGGGGTCCCGGGGGTGCCATTAGGATGTGCCCGACACAGTGGCGGGCACATCCTGTATTTTCAGTATTTTGGCGGGCAGTGATCTCTGCACCGCCCGCCACAATGCTGAAAATGCACTTTCACATTGTCATTTGCAAAGCGGCAGGCCCCGCGCGGTGCCTGCCACTTTGCAAATGACAATGAAGGGGGGTACCACAAGTACCCCCCATGTGCACCCCCCATCTGTACTTCACTCTGGGGGCCCGCAGGGGGCCCCCAGAGTAAAGACCGCATGCCTTTCCGTGGCGGCAGCGCCGCCGCGGAAAGCCACTTAACACCACACATCATAATATGTCTGGCGGTGTCTATTAGACACCGCCACCATATTCCTTTTCCGCCCCGGCCGCAAGGCGACCGGGGCGGAAAAGTGGCGGGCAGTGTTTTCCTCCGTGGCGGTGGTGATCCGCCCGACATCGTAATGGACCCCTTAGTATAGATTACGCCACCAATGGCAACTTTGCCTATCAATTAAAAAAATGAATAGCCCTGGCCTATGTACCAACAACTGAAGTAGCCAACCACTGTAACTTACTTCTTGAATGCCCTTTTTACCAAGCAAATGAAACAAAACTAACTCACTTCCTAGGATACTTCGAAGGCACTTGGGTGGGAAGACTACATAGGTCAGGGCACTGTAGACAAGTTCCGAATTCCCTGGTGGAACATCTACGATAGCAACTCTAGCTCAAAAAGCTAAAACTAATTACGCAGTGGAAGAATGGCACAATGCCTTCCAAGCCACAATAGGAAGAGGACAACCAATCTTACACAAACTAATAGAAGCCATAGAAAAGAACAGAACTATCAAGAGCTAAGGCTAGAGCACCAAAGGGCTAGAATACCTAGACATGATTGCTAATTCAGTACTATACACCAAAAACAATCCTAAACATCATAAGCATTTTCAAATCACAAAACATTTAAACTACACAATTCTACTCTTTTTTAAATTAATAATTATAATTGCCATTTAAAAATTAAAAACTTACATATAAATATATGACATAATATAATTATTAAAATAAAAAAGAAACAAACAAACCAAATGCGCCGAAAACATTTCCCATCCATAATAATAAAAAATAACATGTTGCAGTAGACGGTCCTTGAACACACACAAATCCATAGTAGATCAATCGAAAGACAAATCCATTCGAAAAGAAATCCCCAAAAGAATGCAAAAATACAACTGTAGAAAAAAGGCTCCCACAGATCAATACTTTCAATAACGCAACCCTCAATAAAACAAAAACTAGCTTCAAAAATGCAAAAAGAGAACTGTAGAAAAAAAGGCTCCAACTACGCAATCCGCTTAATAATGAAACCCTCAAAAACCCGAAAATTATCTTTAAAAAAGAAACGCTCCAACAAACCCATAAAAGGAAATGTAAAAAATGTACTTGTTTCAAAGAAATAATATACATTTTCCTTTTTTTAAATAGTAGACGCGTCGTCGTCAGTACCATCCGTTCACAAAATGGAAAACCTGTAAAAAAAAAAAAAAAACACCTTCCGACAAAAACATGTACAAAGTCACAGGCATTAATATCAACAGTAAATACAACATAACATAATTAAACAACACATACCTAACACTACATAACACTCCACTTCTATCCAATACTATGTCAAACACATAAATCACTAAACTACCAAAACAACACCTAACTATACCAAAAACAAACAATTAACGCCCTAACTAATCTTGCTACACAACTACTACCTACCCTAAAACTACCTTAAAAGTAAAAAAAATCAAACTTACCTTAACCGAAGAGAAACAGCTCCCAACTGCGAGGTTCCATCTTGAAAAAAAACCTAAACACTAAACAATTAGTCAGAAAAGTGAAAAAAGGGTAAAAAATGCGAACGGGCACAAATGTTGGGCGGATCGCCACCGCGGTGCGGGTGGTGGCGATCCGCTCGACATGCTAATGGGCCTCTATATTTTTTACATTTTGCAAATGTACATGAAAAATATATTTTACAAATGGTTTATACTTTATAATTAAGGCTCCCTGTTTTCCATTTTTAATGATTTTTTACAGATAAATACAGACAGAAAACAATGGGGTTCATTATGATGGCAGACGGAAAATCCCTCCGACCGCCGTGTCTCCGGAAAAAAAACGCCTGCCCGTTCCACGGCAAAACTGGCGAAGATGACTTTAGGATGTGATGAATGTAAAATCCAACAGCAAGAAACCGTCCGCCATGTCCAGAAAAACTGAAAACCCAACTGCGGCGGACGGAAATGCCGCAGAAAGCACTAAAAAGCCCAATCCTCATGCGGAATGACTGCAAGTGAAATTAAGAGGAGATGGCGGAGCAAGCAGAATGATCATTACGTTAGGTCTCCTGCAGCAGTGCAAAAAGCTGAATGGCGGTCGAATACAACTACACAACAAGGCCTCCTAAAGTGCCTGTTCTCTCTGCTGCCCTCAAACACATCTGACACACCCCAATAATACACCCCCAAGGTGTTGAAAACCAATTAAAACCCCAGGTCAACATGGAAAACACACCTGACAGGCATAACTCATTTTGACACACCCACATAGCTGAGTATAAAACCAACCTCTTCCCTGACCATCATCCTTTGCACAACTACAGCAGTGATGGGTGATATGTCACAGCTGAAAGGAGAGGCAAACCATCACACATCACCCCATCACAACCAGACACACCAACACTTTCAACACACATCGCCACCACCACCTTCCTACCTGCACTTGCCACTTATTAGGACATCACGCACAATGTCACAGAAAAAACTGCCCACATTCACTGACAATAATTTGTCAGTGATGGTAGATGAGATAATCAGAGTAGAACAACATTTGTTTGGAAGCATGGTCCAACAGACCCCACTAGTCAGAAAAAATAAAATGTGGGAAAAGATAGTCAACAAAGTCAATGCAGTAGGGGCCACCCTGCGCGCACTGTATGACATCAAGGAGATGTGGCATCATCTCAAGACCAGGATGAAATACTGTGCCAACAGGACCCATGAGGCTGCTCAGAGGACTGGTGGTGGCCCTCCTATTCCACCACTAACATTCACTGAATGGGAGGAGAAGGTGCTTGCCATACTGCATCCAGAGAGTCTCACCGGAATAGATGGGGGTAGTGGAGGCTGGTAAGTACCAACAAATGTATCCCATCACCCTTCCATTTACTGTCTTGCACAACCATAGAGCTACACTTTCTAAATCCTAAGCGTCAGGATGCCTGCAATGGTGACAGTCGCGCTTTATAAATTCTTAAAATAAATAAATAAATAATAAATGCACTTATGTACAACGCACTATTTCCAATACATGTTTCATATAGCTACCATCTTTCTTTGACTCACCTCAAAGGTAGCCAGCACAACAGCTCCCATCAGGCACTCTTGTTTCACAGCCAGCTGAGCAGGATGGAACACTCCCCCCACCCAGCACCATGTGGCAGCCATTTCATTACTCTCCTCCACCTTCCAGGTAGGTAGACTTCTCATGCTCACTTGCATCAACCCTGAACAGGTTGGAACACTCTCCCCACCCAGAGCCATGTGTAAGCCATGTCATTGCTCATCTTCACCTTACAGGTAGATAACCATCTCAACAGGGAGGGGGTTTGTGGGTAGGTAGCCAGCACAACAACTCCTATCAGGCACAGCTGAGCAGGATGGAACACTCCCCCCACCCAGAACCATGTGGCAGCCATTTCATTGCTCTCCTCCACCTTACAGGTAGGTAGCCTTCACGAGGACACTGAGACAGAAGCCCTGGCCACCATCGCAAGAGTCCTTGGTGCATACCAACAGAACCAGGGACAGATGGGCCAGGTTGTAGAAGAACTGCATGAGCTCTGCCTGCTCCAGAGGTTCATGGACACACGAATGGGACATCTTGCTGATCTCACAGGCCAGCTTGTGGGTGTTCTGAGGAACATACATACTGATCAAATGATGGCTCACCCTCCCCTATAGTGGCCAGACTGCTGATACTCTCACCACCTCACCTGCGGCTCCTGAGAGAGGTGAGCTAGAAGACAATGTCTCCTCAGACACTTCTGAGCCTACAGCAGAGACCGGCCCACCAAACGCACGTGGGGACGTCTGAGAAAAACACGGGGGTCACATGGCAAAGCACCAACCAAAGACAAGTTGCTGAGCACCCAAGCCACATTGCCATGGTGATGGCAGTAGTTTTCTGGACTGTGTAATTCCATCATTGTGGTGACTACTCTATTTGTCTCTGTTACATCACTGACAACTCATACACTCACTATGCACAAATAACTTTTCTGTCACTTCAAATTGAACACTATCTAATAGAAAATAAACACTATTTATACACAAATGCCTTTGTGTCAGTTCCATGTTTATCAATGTATGTACAATGTCAAATCTGTGTCCAATGTACCACAAGCTTTGATTGTGATGAGACATTGATGGACGAAGGAACCTAGAAATACACAAGAGGATGACATTGAGTTGTCGTATGATAGCATGAAAGCAACAACACACCACTAGTCAACAACGTACAAGATTCGTCCCACATAACACTGGCCAACACTATCAACATAGACATGAGGTAAGTGGAAACCAAAACACTTCCACACACATTAGCCCTTAGCAGTGTGCCAACACAGCCTGCATCCACACACATCATCTATGCTTCGGCACTAACAGCAAAGCAAACAGACACTGTCACAGTTGCTCAATGGTAACTTACACTCAAGGGAAGTATTTGGCGATGAGCTGTTGATGCACGAATCGTACAAATCCATCCGAATCGCGTAGTACGATTTGTACGAAAAATATACGACCAAATCGTTACAAACCGTACGAAAAGCAAGGGAAAATCCGTACGATATCCTAAAAGTGAACCGTACGAATCGCAAACATGCTGTACGACCCGACAAGTACCATCCAGACCGGGGAATCAGAATGCGATTTGTACAGACAACGTCGCGTATGAGCTGCGATTTGTACGGAAAACGTCACGTATGAGCGAGCCACACAATCAAATACGAGATGAACCCACACTGAACGAAGCGCACGCGAACCCCGAAAAAACGTAGCATTTGAGCGAGCCACAAAATCAAATACGAGACGAACGCACACTGAACGAGGCGTAAGCGAACCCCTTAAAACAGCACAAGGAGGTTGAAAACGACTCGTACCGCGAGAATGTCGCGCTGTACACACAAATAAACAGAAGCAAATACAAGTAAACGAGCCGTACTGAACCACACGGACACTGTAAAACAGCACAAGGAGGGTGAAAACGACTCACACAACACCACAAAACACATCTCCAGTGTACAAACCATGGAAATGAATGTCCTGGGCAGATCCAAACAGGCAATCAGAGGGGCTAACTCAGAACCACCCCTTATAACATACCCACCAAAAACTAAGCCCCACCCACCAATAAAAAGGGCCCACACACACAAACCATGATCCTTTGTAACAGACCCAATTTGCAAGAGACACTGACAACACACCACCAACTGCACACATCCACCTTCACACATACCCCCTTCACATTCAGACCAACACCCCCACATCCATACACACCGTCACCCCACACCATCTCCGCACAGAAGAATACGAAGTTCACAAAGGAGGAGATGGAGATCCTTGTAGATGAAGTCATCAGAGTCGAGCCATAGCTGTTTGGTGCATTGGTCAGACAGACCAGCATAGGTGAGAAAACCGGCCTGTAGTATAGGATAGTCAATAGGGTGAATGCTGTTGCACCAATCAGACGCACAAGGAAGGAGTGTCAGGCCAGGTGGTACGATCTGCGGAAAATGGACGAAGAGTACGCACAGAGCCAGCACACTGGAGGTGGTGGTCCCCGCAGACCAGTACAGTACCAGCCTTGGGAGGAGAAGGAGATGGCCCTGCTATCACCGATGGGAGTACATGGAATTGAAGGAGTAGTAGAGCCTGGTGAGTACACAAACAACTCATGTAACATGGGGGTAATGGCATCCACGCCCCAAGTACAAAAAATGCCCGCAGCAACCCCCAAGCGCCTGCCGCCAGGATCTACAACCAAAAACAACGCTAATGCCACTAACATGTGTATTCCCCATTGAGAAAGCAAGGCCATGCTATGTCCCATGCCACAGGAAGCACAGACCCAAAAATGGATGTCCGGTATGCTGGGAAGGTGGGTGTCACAAAATTCATCGTGGGACTCCAAATCAGACCCAATTGCATGGATGTCCACAGGGGGGGCAAAGGGGGCTCTTGCCCCCCCCCGGATTGCCAGTGCATCTCGTGTGGGCCCAGTCAGGGCTGGCCCTAGTCCATCATGCTTCTGAAATGGTGCCATTGTTCCAGGTGGCAGCACCCTCCATTGGGTGTGATGGGTGCAAGGGGGTGGCCGAGAAGGGTGCAAGGTGGAGGGGAGAAGGGTGCAAGGCAAAGGGGGATATGGGTTCAAGGTGGATAAGGGTGCAATGCGGAGGGGGAGAAGGGTGAAAGGCAGAGGGGAGAAGGATGCAAGGTGGAGGGGAGAAGGGTGCAAGGCAGAGACGGGTGCAAGGCAATGGGGGATATGGGTTCAAGGTTGATAAGGGTGCAAGGCGGAGGGGGAGAAGGGTGCACGGCAGAGGGGAGAAGGATGCAAGGTGGAGTGGAGAACGGTGCAAGGTAGAGAAGGGTGCAAGGCAGAGGGGAAATGGGGCAAGGGGAGAAGGGTGCAAGGCAGAGAAGGGTGCAAGGCAAAGGGGAATATGGGTTCAAGGTGGATAAGGATGCAAGGCGGAGGGGGAGAAGGGTGCAAGGCAGAGGGGAGAAGGATGCAAGGCGGAGGGGAGAAGGGTGCAAGGTAGAGAAGGGTGCAAGGCAGAGGGGAGAATGGGGCAAGGGGGAGAAGGGTGCAAGGCAGAGAAGGGTGCAAGGCAAATGGGGGATATGGGTTCAAGGTGGATAAGGGTGCAAGGCGGAGGGGTATAAGGGTGCAAGGCAGAGGGGGAGCAGGGTACAATGGGGAGGGGGAGAAGTATGCAAGGCAGTGGAGAGAAGGGTGCAAGTGGGATGGTGATGAAGTTAAAAATGTGCCCACCCCTGTGGACGCCCATGCCCAATTGCCCTCATCCCATATGGCCCAGGTACACACCCATGCACCATGCTCAATGTAGAGGGAGTGGGAAAGTACTGAAAAGATAGCTGACACTGGGCCCTGGTGTAGGCAGCCCAAGGCCCTCCTATGACCAGTGCAAACACAAACACCAGGACAACAAGGTCAGATATCTTGGACAGTAACTCACAACCACTGTAATGGCAGCATGCTCCATGGGGTGTCAGCTACACCACGAGGGAGGCCCAGTGCCAACTCAGACTCCAACTACCAGCACGGCCTGTCACACACACCCCTTACACAAACATCCCCCTCCTGGGACAGTCAATGGAGTGCTCACTGTCACAATGGACATGTAACACAACAAAACCAATACAGATCTGCTGAAGCATCCAAGCAAAAAATGCACGGCGCAGATTTATTTAGGATTTGTAATGCGCATGGCTGCCTCAGCAACGAGGCGTCCCAGCGCAACCAGAGACCCGAGAGAGAGAGCGAGAGAGCGCAGCCTACAAACTAAACATCAGAGAGAGGAAACAACCACGTTTTTATAGTTTTACGGAACATCAAAAGATTCGAAATAGCTCTAATGTGTACTGGGAGCGAGTACCAAAGTCTTGCCGCTAAAAAGCGGAAAGAACGGCCCCCTGCCCTTGGTCTCTGAACACGCGGAGCACAGACAAGCGCAAGGTCGGCAGATCTCAATGCTCGCCCAGGTACATAAGGTGTCAGCTGGCAAGACAGCCCACCCGGGGCTTGATGCGTCAGAATCTTATGTGAGATACACAGCACCTTAAACTGGATGTGTTTCTCAATGGGTAGCCAATTGAGCTTACAAGCCCCTTGCACATCTTTCACGCTGCCGTTGCGTAACCTTTGTGACGCAGCGGCGACACAAAAGTGGCACCATGGTGCTGGGTATTTACAAGGTGATGCATCTGGGAGATGTGTCATGTTCTAAAGCCCTGCACCAGAAGTAGGTGTTCTGGTGGGCGTTTCAGCGCAGGAACGCCTCACAAAAGTGGCTGAGTGAAATCTACAAGATTTCACTCAGTCACTTTTAAGCCCATGCTGCGTCAAAACCCTGTGCATGCTTGAAGCAGGCGTAAGGATTGATGCAGCATTGTGCAGATAGCGCCCCACAGAGCATTGCTGGAGCTGCGTTGCGCTGGCGACGCAACTCCAGCAATGCGCCACTTCTACGGCACAGATGCGTTACGCAGCTGTGCTGTTTTTGCCCCATGGTGCTCCGCATTGTAAATGTGTCACATCCATGCTGGCGGAGCTGTGGTGCACAATGACTGGCGAATCCCTGCTGATATGCAGGGATGTGCCAGTTATTGTAAATATGCCCCCACATGTCAATGACTCTGGAGCACATATCAATCTGACCTCGCAACATACCCTCCACAAGTGAACATTGAGGACAATCCAAAGCATAGACAACAAGCAGGTGGAACAGTGCCAACTACAATGTGTATGAAACATGGATGTTGCATTAAATGGCATTAACATTGTCTGTCTCTCACACCCACAGGGCAATGTGCGGAATCTACCCCCAACAATGGGGGAGATGATTCACAGTCCCAGGCTCCGCAAGACCCTGATCCCACCGACAGCGACGCCTCTCACCACTCCACGGATGACCCCGACCAACCTGGCACCTCTGGTGTCCAAACCCGTGCAGTACCTGGATCAGGAACATCTGCGCCAACCACCACCCCCATTCCTGCCACATCCCAGCAGACATCTAGGAGCCCTGCCCACAGGCAACAACTGAGACAGTCTGACAATGAGGGACAAGGTTCGCCGGGCACCCAGGAGGTGGCAGACAACACCACCACTGCCATCCCTCAGGGGTCCCGTTGACCTGATGTGCCCACAACGGCAGGCCAGGCCCGTGTGGGCAGGGGTGGTGGGAGTGGCAGCAGGCGGAGGCGAGAGCCTGACCAGCCAGCAGTAGGACCCGGTATGTCTGAACTGCGCAACATCATGGAGGCATACCGGCGGGACAGCAGGGAGATCAGCCAGGTAGTGGGGACCCTCACAGAGATAAAAAACCTGCAGGCCAAACAACACGCCAGTCAACAAGAACACCAAGGACGGTTGGAGGCAAGACTGATGATGATAACAAAGTTTATTTAGACAATAGTCTATAAACCATACATAGAACAATAGATCGCACCTTGTGATAAAATATTTAAAACTACAGTTCATTTTACACATTTCGACACTTATAAAACCTAAGCATAAAATATTTAAAACCACAATTCATTTTACACTTTTACAACACTTATAAACCATAAACATAAAATTGGGATACTCTATATTTTTTAAACTCTCCCGTTCTCCTTTGTTATCTCCATTACATATTCTCTTGTTGCTTTCAGAAATTTCCCCAATGCAATTGTAATATCTAAAAAAGGCATTTCTGTAAGAAGGTCGATAGCATCAGCACGAGAGGTCACCTCATATTTTAAAAAAATTGGACGTAAAAAAGTTTTCCGAATTACTAAAATACAAGTACAATCAAGCAGTATATGTAAAATATCATTTCTTACTCCTAGACCATATTTACATGTACCGTCCGGATGGATCAGGGCCACTCTTATATTTCTTTCGATCTTCCATGGATTTAGGCCCACCCGAACTTTCAAGATATCATGTCTTAACCATCTACTAGGCAGTAAATCCAGGTATGGGAACCGGGTCTCCTTTTCCCATTCATTCTTCACCCAATTCACCGATTTTTTTAGCCTCAGATAGTCCATGTCTTTTGATCTAGAGTATTCAAGCCCTTGTACTCTAAGCATTTTTTTGAGCATGCTATATTCATCAGAGGAAGGGAGAGGCTCAATTTCAAGTGCACGGCTACCATTTGGAGGGTTTTCTTTACATCTCGCGCCCAGCGTAAGCTGCTTGCTCGAATTTCCTCTCTACACCAAATTGATACCTTCTCGTCACCACCAGGCTCCTGTCGATTCCAAAATCTTATTAGGGACAATTGAGTCTTTACTTCCCATGATGTTAAACCCACCTCCATTCTAATAGCTTGAATCATGGAGCTATTTGGTAGGGACAATAACATTTTCACAATTTTACCTTCTTCCCGGTCCCACCCTCTTTTACCACTCAGAAAAAGCACCTCTGCTCCATAGAGCACTTGAGGGGGGATCATAGCTTCAAAGGCCTTCAAAAGCGGTCTGTGTGACATATCGCCATAATCTTTATTAAATTTTTTCAACCCACAGACCGAAGAGTAGGCCTTTGCCGTCTGTGCCTCCAAGTGGGTATTCCACTTTAAAGCACTATTAAACCAGAGGCCTAAGTATTTGTATTCACATACTACATCCAATTTATCCTGACGTAAAAACCAATTAAAATTGTTTACCCGCTTTCCAAAACATAGGATCTTTGTTTTTTCCATATTCACTGTTAAGAGCTTTTTATCACAGTACTTTTTGAACACATTTAGCTTTCTTTGAAGGCCCATTTCAGTTTGATCCAAGATCACCAGGTCATCAGCGTATAAGAGACATGACACTTTGTTATTATTCATTTGCGGGCTCGCACTTTTTTCAACTTCCAAAGTCGCTGGGAGGTCTGCCAAAAAGATTGAGAAAAGCAGGGGTGCCAATACGCACCCTTGTCTCAAACCATTCTTTACTGGAATTTTATTGGTCAGAGAGCCCTTTATATCTTTAATAACCTGGGCCCAATTGCCACTATGTAGTTCTTTTAATATGTTCAATATACTCTGTGACATTCCATAATTTTCCAATACTTCCCAAAGGCTATTTCGGTCTACTGTGTCAAACGCCGCTCAAAATCGACGAAACAGCAAAATAATTTGCCGGTTTGCTCCATCGATTTCCTGGCCAGCGCCCACAATGCAAAACAATGGTCTATCATGGAATGGCCTTCTTTGAAGCCCCCTTGTTCAACTGGTATAATAGATCTATGTTCCACCCAAGCTTTTAGCTTATTAAGAATTATTTTAGAGAACATTTTTTCTCCTATATGCAATAGGTTGATTAGCCTATAATTCTTCGGGGCATGTACATCCCCTTTCTTGTGTAGAGGTCTTATTATGGCTCCCTTCCAGTTTAGGGGCATAATCCCTTGGTCTAAAATTAAAGCAAACATTTTTGCGTAGAATTCCGCCCACCATGTCTGGTTTGAATTTAATATTAGGGCTGGTAGGTTATCTGGGCCTGCAGCTCTAGTTAGGTTCAAAGTTTTTATTGTTCTAAGGACATTCATTGTTGTACATTCTTGTTGTAAATCCTCTACTAGGCCACGCCAGTCCCCAGATGCCTCATTTCCAATCCCACTTCTCGGGGCGTATAAATCCTGTATATACTCTGCCCACGCTCCGTCTTCCACTACGCAAATCATCGGAGCAACCGAAGGTCCCGTTGCTGACTGGATTAACTTCCAGAACTGCCGTGTATTCTTGGCTTCGAGGCAAGACTGGCTGGGCTCCTGTCGGTGCAAAGGGACACTGTGGTCTGGACTCTGGTGACTCCAACTGCAAGGCATCACATCTCCCTCTGTGAACTTTAGATTCTCTGGATCATTGTACAGCACCTATCACTTACTCACAAATCACGCACCTGACAGATAAATAAACAAAATAATCACAAGGAAAATTGATGTTGCAGTCATTTAGCATGAGTCAACAACATACATGTGGGGACATGTAAAAGTATGCCTGAGTGTGGAACAAACTCAAGCCATCCATACACTGGGATCTGAGTCGGGTCGAGGACGCACATAGGTCACAATGTATCATCAATACATACATGGAGCGCAAAAATCACACGTGATGATTTCAAGCTCCTGAGGGGGGGGCTTGACATACTGCTCGGACAGACAGGTTTGGAAGAGTATCATGAAGGCATAGAGGTCATGGGTCATGTGGAGGTGCCCGGGAAGGGAGTCCCAGGTCTGTTTTGCGAGGTGGGAGAACTATCTCCCGCATGCAGTTGTTCTGTGGATGTGATGCATGGTGGCCAGGGCAACGTTTGCTGGATGGAGTTGGCGCAATGGGGTGTTGGATGAGAGAGATCCAAAGTCGTTTTTGGGTCTGGGGTTGTGGAGTGCCGCCTGAGTGTGGCTGAGGAGTCTGAAGGTGATCCTGCAGTTGACAGTGAGCCATTGTAGGTATATCAGGTTTACGGTGATGTGGCAGAGGTGGGGGATGTTGAGGATGAGGTGTGCGGATGCACCCTGGATGTGTACAAGTCCTCCTGGAGTTTGGCTGTTGTTCCTGCATAGCGGGCGTTGCCGTAGTTGACCCGGCTGGTGTCGTGGACCTGGGTGACTGTCTGTCTTGCCTTGGAGTGGATCTATCTGCAGATCATTTGCAGCATGCGGAGGCTGTTGCAGCATGAGGTAGAGATGGTGTTGAGTTGCATGGTTATTATGAGCGAGGAGTCTACGATGAACACCAGCTTGGGTGCGTGGCCACTGGGTGCTGGTGCGCTGCCCAGGCCGGTGGTACACAAGGAGTTGTCCCGGCCGTAAGGGGACAATCCTTAGATGATGACCTCAGTCTTGTCCAAGTCCAGCCTCAGGTGGCTGATGTTCATCCATTCATCAATGGACCTCATGCCTTCTTGAATGTTAGATCTGGGAGTGGTTGGGTCTTTGGTGAGGGTGAGGAGCAGCTGGGTGTCAATGACATAGGACATGATGATGAGGTTGTGTGAGCATGTATTGGTGGGGAGGAGGGTCATGGAGACATTGAAGATTGTCACGCTGAGAGATGAGCCCTGGGGCATGGTCCAGATGACCCCAGTGTACTACGTGGTGAAGGGGGGAGGTGGATCACTGGGCTTTGCTGGGGAGGTACTTGGCGATTTAATCCTGGGCCTTCCTCTGGATCCCAGTGTTGGAGATGTGTGATCTGACAGTGTGGTAGCACATGATGTAGAATGCCGTTGAGAGGTCGAGGGGGGTGAGGGTGGTGTTGTCACCATTGTTGAGCAGGCTCGAAGATGTCATTGGTGGTGGCAATGAGGGCGGTTACAGTGGTGTGATTACTGTGGAAGATGGACTGGGGCGGGTTACCTGGAGGTGTTTGCTTGGAGGGAGTTGCTCAGTTGCCTGTTGACTGTCTTCTTGATGACATTTGCCGGGTAGGGAAGCAGTGTGATGTTCCAAGAGATCCTGCGGTACTGCAGTCCGTTGTTTAAGAAGGGCCTGGGTCTCTGCATGCCTCCAGCTGCCATGGAATGTGGCGTACCCAAAGGAGACATTCATGACGTGCTGGAGATGGGCTTCAAGGATGGGGTATGCTGTGATTGAGATGTTGTGTGGGAAGGGTCCTGATGGAGAACCGGAGAGGATGTGTACATGAGCCGGGTGGTGTCTTTGCTGCTGACGGGGATGTTCAGAACCTAAGGGGGGGATATGTCCTGCGGAAAATAGTGCTGTCTGTCTCAGTGTGGTGAGGCTGTCGTGTATGTCCACGGGCTTGCAGTGGTAGAATGTTGTGAGGGATTCCCTTGGCCTTGCAAGGGTGGGATGTCTTTTGGATGGAGAGCTGGGGTTAGATAGTTCACTCACGATGCCGATGAGCTCCTTGATGTTGTGTGTGTTGGTGCCTAGGCCCTACCTGAAGGATGTCCTCTGTCCGTGCTGATTATATGGTGATGTCTGTGTGTTGCGGTTTTCAGGGCGGAAAGATAACTGATGGGTGTTTGTTTCGCAAGGTTTGCATAAGAGTCCGGCTAGATCTGTATGAGTCCAGTAAGTCTGCCTTGTCCCAGGTGGCTTAACTGTTGTTGTGCTTTACAGGAAAGTCTGCCAATGTGGCAAGAGTGTTCCATCGCTGATCCAGTGTTTGAGGTTGCAGGGTGTGGCGGTGGTGTTGGTTTGAGTATCCTGGGCGAGGGTGCCACACAGCTTGTCTGTGGTGACTTAGATCAAGCATCTTTGGTTGATCTGTAGTGGAGTGTGGGTCAGTGTGTTGCTTGTCGGAGAACTGGATGCAAATGTTGATGTACCAATGAAGGATGGTGGTGTGGTTGTCCTCCAGCCAGAAGTTGCTGTCCCCCAGCCACATGTAGTCTGCGGAGGTGAGGGCCAGCATGCTGATGTAGTTGTTGATGGCTTAGCGGAATTGTGGGTGTAGGCCTGGAGACATGTAGATGAGTGTTATTCTGAGGGTGGTCAGGGGGTTGGTGTGAAACCAGATATGCAGGTGCTTGACAATGCTGAGTGTGTCCTTGGTGTTGTATGTGACTCTGAGGGTGTACTTCTGAATGAATTGCAATTCATCCTCCTGGATTGTTGGTGTGGTCCCTGCGGGTGATCTTGTATCTGTCTGTGATGGCAATGTTGAAGTTGTGTGCTGAGGATGCTTTCAACCAGGTTACTGTAATGAAGGCGATGTGTGGGGCTGTTGTGTTGAGGAGGTAACAGAGTCCAATGGCGCGCTGGTGGACGGAGCGGGTGTGGAGTAGGAGGCACATGACCTGGTTGTACGGACATGGTCTTGTAGGCGGGTCAGCGTGGTGTAGGCAGTATGAGTTGCACACCCAGCATTCGAAGCTGTCGTGTGTGCGCTTAGGGGTTGCCTGATAGCAGGTGGTTGATTGTCCGGTGTTCATTCCTTTTAGGGTGGCTGCAGCATGAGTTTGTTGTGTTACGTGGGTCATGCAAGGACCAGAGGGTCTTGCACTGTGCACGTTGCAGGCACTGACGGGCGCTGACGGGCGCTGACAGGTGCTGACGGTCCAGCGTTTGGCATGGCGTTGGCGCAACAGTGGCACAGACAAGCTGCTGCCTGCATTAAGAATGGGTGGAGGGAGGGAGGAGCATCTGGGAGGCGTGTGGTTTGTAGAATCAGGGCATTCGGTGGGGCGGTGCCGCAGGGGAGGTAGCAGCAGGAATGCGTAAACACCTGACGGCGGAAGGGGTGAGAAACTAGGCCAAAAGTAGCACACAAAGACAAGGAGGTTAGAAAGGCACAGTGTAACAGGTGTATGGAAAGGAAGGAGTGTCTGGTTACTCATGGGTCACTCAAAGAAAATGGATGAACAATCACAAAAAATGACGGGCACAGGATCAGGCTCCAAAAGACCAAGCTGCGCCCAGGACACACAGCGTCAGCAGGTGTTGCCTGCCCTTTGTGGGTAGTAACCTGCACAAATACATACACAACCAAGTACTTCATGCACAATAGGGATCATTAGCCATGAAGAACTGCATGCATGTTGCCAAAGTACACATACACCCATATGCACAATCTTTGACAATTATGCCATAGATGACGCATGCAAAGTGGCAAGAGATCTGCGGTGACAGAGATGAGGCACATTGTACTGTGGTGAACACATTTACTACACAAACGGATCAGGTGTGTGTTGAGGCCATGCTGCATGAGCCAATGTCCATGGCCAGTGCCATTGCTCTGCAGAAAATAACAGTCATGTAATGAGTCTGTCTAACTGTACTGCTGGTGAACCAATGTGCACATGACTGCCTGTGACTGTCAGGGCCTTGAATCATCAGAAACGTGCGATGCTCAAAGGGGTCCATCTCCCGATAGCCCCTTGGTCTGAGTAGAAATTACAGACTTAAAAGGGTGATCAGGCGAGGGAAGGAAAGGAAGGGAACAGCAGGGAGGGAGATCTGAAACAAAGGTAAACAAGGATAAGCATTCAACACTTCTTGTCACTGAATCACAGAATACCTCAGGACCTATACTGTAACAGTAATACCTGTAAAGGAAAACAACAGCCACTGTATCCTAGTTGGGATCACAGTAATGAAAGTGCTACTGGATCTGAGGATCAAACAAGGACAATACTACACACTTACAAAGTAGCCTGTTGTATATGTCAGCACTTAGCAACATACCCAAAAAAGTTATAAGAGCCACGGAACTGGGGAATTTGAGCTTTCTTCAGGACGAGCTCTACAAGCCCCTGCTGTTAAAACAGATATGAACAATCCACATGAATTCATAGCACATGGAAAGGTGATGAAACACCATAACACACCAAAGATAATGTTGTACAGGTTGCTAAAGAAATGGCCAAAATTATGATCCTGTTGCAAGGATCGAGCAACTAGCACAGGGATCACCAAAGAAACATAAAAGGTAGCAGAGTATTGCAGCAATATGAAGGGGGTATAATGCTCTGCAGGCTGCTTCATCGCAATTAGAGCCTTGCGGTAATCCAAAAATTCACAGTGAATGAATAAAGTCTAATAAACAGAAATTCAAATGCGCTGCTGCGCGTCTCACACAAAGCGGACAATCCGTAGTTTCCGCAGGGAATCAGTGAGGGTCAAGAAGGGAAATTACCCAGCCCCCGCAAGAGCCT
This sequence comes from Lissotriton helveticus, assembly GCF_964261635.1. NCBI lineage: Eukaryota > Metazoa > Chordata > Amphibia > Caudata > Salamandridae > Lissotriton > Lissotriton helveticus. The sequence goes on from NC_136065.1 coordinate 448,357,046, forward strand.
TAAGAAGCTCGTCCAACGCGGGAGGGAATTAGGTAAACACAAGGAAGCCCCGCAAGAGCCAGTCATCGGCTCGTCCAACTGGGCTTTGCATTGCAAACCGGACAAACTGCTGGGCCGGAACTCAACAGAAAGTAACGAGGAGCAATGGTGCAAAAGCACCCCTACCATGGCCAGGATGCAGCACGCCACAGGAGAATCCTGGAATTAATGGCACCCGACTGGTGCGACGGATGCGTTTACATTCGCTTCCATGCAACGTTGTGACATCAACAGCGCCACGTTCTTGGCTTCATGGGAAATGTAATTTATCATCCACTTACTGAGAAGGCTTGCACCGCAGTGTTCTCCACCGGCCCTGAGGAAGCGACGTGACAGTGACATGACATACTGGCACATAGGGCAATGCATCCATACGAACAGACCCACAGGACAGTTGAAAGAACATGTGGGACATACGCTGGCCCCCACCTTCACAACATGGATGTTGGAAATCCAAATGTACTGGCCCACAATATTAAGTGGATGAGCCAAACTCATCCTGCTGCACACAGAGAGGCTGAAATTCCCCATAGAGCCTGTTGTTGTGATGTCCCACACAATCTCAAACCGTGGCATCCGCATTGTGTCAGGGGCAAGGTTTACACACATTGATGCCTTCACCAGAGTCCACACTCCACTACAGATGACTGTCAAGAAGGGTGACTGTCACGTCGTGGGAGTGTTGCAACATGTTATTTGATCCATGGTGATGAGACATGTATGCATGGTACTACAACATGCACAGAAACAGTTCCCACACATTCCCAAAGCGCACCAAAAATTCTGTTTGGATCTCTTACATCTAAGTCACTTTGCATACAGCCAGCTGGACACACACATTGCAACACATGCCACTCAATGCTAAAAGCTTGCTCACTCATACCCAGTGACTCACAATTATGAGAAGAAGTTGCGTATGAGCTGACTCCGGATATCATCCTCCTCCTCCTCATCACTTGCATCGTGACCAAGCCCTTGATCCTCAACGGGTGGATGTTCCAGCTCCTCAGGATCCAGGATGAGGGGCACTGCCTTCTCAACTGCCATGTTGTGCAGCATGATGAAGATCTTACAGACCTTGTCTGGTGCATATGGGAGGGATCCGCCAGTCTTATCGAGGCACCAGAATCGACTCTTCAGGAGGCCAAAAGTCCTCTCTTCACTCGCCTGGTCTGCCGGTGTGCATTATTGTTTCGCTGATCTGCAGCTGTTCTTGGGTTGCGGAGAGGTGTCATTAGCCATGGCATGTTGGGATATCCCGAGTCCCCTACATAGATACATCATGTAAATAAGTGGGTCAGGAGATGCCGTTAGAGAAAAAGATATCAAAACACACAGGGTTTACCCATCAACAAGACATGCCCACTTGTTGTGCAGCTGCAGCATCATTTGTGGCACCCTGCTACGCCTCATGATCAATGCATTGTGTGCCGATCCTGGAAAACGTGCACAAACGTGGGAAATCAGCATGTTAGCAAGACACACCACAAGGGCATTTATTGAATGGTAATGTTTACGGTTGCGGTAAGCCTGCTCCTGTGCCTGTGGTGGCACCAAAGCCACATGTGTCTCATCAATGGACCCAATGACATGTGGCATCCCTCCCAGGGCATAGAAATCACCCTTGACATCTCTCAACTCTTCAGGAGTAGGAAATTTGATGAATTCATCAATGTGCTCCAACATGGCTGCCAAAACATCACGCAGGACACGGCTGAAAATGATCTGTGACATTCCACCAACATCAGCTATGGTTAATTGAAACGTACCTGTAGCAAAAAAATGTAGGGATGCCATCACCTTTATCATGGGAGTCAGCTCAGTAGGATACCTGTGTTGCGGTTGGAGATGTGGTGCGAGCTTGTTCGTCAACTCCTGAATCAACTGTTGAGTGATTCTGTAACGTCGGATGCAGGCACGTTCCCTCATGGTAGCCAAGTCCGGGAATGGCCTTGGTACAGGCGGTGCCCTGCAGGACATATTTGGGAATAATGAAGATTGACAGTCAGCCAACATCAATGGCAATGTACCTAGCACATGCAAAACTGCTACTAGACATCAGGTCACTATGGAGTCTGGCGTGTGCAATACATCCTGGAAACATATGCCAGCTTGCTGGCACTTCTGCGAAAAGCCAAATACACCTGTTGATTGACAAATCAACATGACATGCCCTGAAATTAGCTGCTGGGCCGGTCTAAGTGAACAGCCCGAGATATCAGTGGAGCTACACACGTCACCATACCTGCAGTGGAAGGATGTCATCCCATCCAGACAGCTGACTGCAAGGCACACGCACCTGTCACATGGAATGTCAAATGTACATATCAAACACCTTGCAATTAAGGTGTACACGTGACAAGGAAACAAAACAGCCATTGACACGACGCAGACATGTATGCCTGGGGAAATATGAAGTCTGATGCACACAGACCCAACAGCCGTGGGAATCCACATGTGACATGGTGTGCGTAGATGTGAAACCATTACCATCTCAACACAGACCAATGTTAGATGCACCAACAGTAGATGCATTTTACGGAACACAAACAGCATGCTCAATATTACACATGACACACACCTGACATAGTCACATAGGGTCATGCTGAGCGTGACATGTCAGTTCACAAAGTGCCCCAGTCCCTGGCATCGGGAGACAGGTGCCGGTAGTGATGACTGTGCCATCCCAGTGTTTCTGTCCCTTTCCAAATTGGACTAATGATACGCATGTGACAAGTGTCAAGGAGATGTGTGCCACATAGTGCCCCATCACACATGGCATGTGTCCACAGGTCATCACACATCGATTGTGTAACAAGATTAGATGCCCTGTGCTACATCACTGGCTGCCACACCTAGAGCCTGCACATGAAAGTATGCAATGACAAGTACTTGATGGATGTATGACGTTACAACTCATACTTTTACAACGCATACCATTACAACAAAATTTTTACAACGCAAAAACTATTACAACGCATGTATTTACAACGCATGTATTTACAACGCAGGTACCTTTACAACGCATACCATTACAACGTAAGTATTGGTAAGTATATATTAATTTTTTTAATTTAAAATAATTAAAAATAATCTATTTTAATTTAATTTAATGTAATGTTATTTAATTTAATTTAATTTAATTTCATTTAATTGATTTAATTTAAATTTTATTTAATTTTATTTTTACCCTGTACCCCTGTACCCCAAAAACCAAAAACTGACCCTGAACCCTAAAAATACCCCTGTACCCCAAAAACCCAAAACTGACCCTTAACCCTAAAAATACCCCTTTACCCAAAAACCCAAAACTGACCCTGAACCCTAAAAACACCCCTGTACCCCAAAAACCCAAAACTGACCCTGAACCCTAAAAATACCCCTTAACCCAAAAACCCAAAACTGACCCTGAACCCTAAAAATACCCCTGTACCCCAAAAACCCAAAACTGACCCTGAACCCTAAAAATACCCTTGTACCCAAAAACTGAAAACTGACCCTGAACCCTAAAAATACCCCTTTTCCCAAAAACTGAAAACTGACCCTTAACCCTAAAAATACCAAAAACCCAAAACTGACCCTGAACCCTAAAAATACCCCTTTACCCAAAAACTGAAAACTGACATTGAACCCTAAAAATACCCTTTTACCCAAAAACTGAAAACTGACCCTGAACCCTAAAAATACCCCTTTACCCAAAAACTTAAAACTGACCCTGAACCCTAAAAATACCCCTTTACCCAAAAATTAAAAACTGACCCTGAACCCTAAAAATACCCCTTTACCCAAAAACTGAAAACTGACCCTGAACCCTAAAAATACCCCTTAAAAAAACCCAAACATATAAAATTTAAAATATAATTATATACTTACCAATACTTACGTTGTAATGGTATGCGTTGTAAAGGTACCTGCGTTGTAAAAAAATGCGTTGTAAATACATGCGTTGTAATGGTTTTTGCATTGTAAAAATTTCGTTGTAATGGTAGTTCGTTGTAAAAGTTGCGTTGTAAAGGTTGTTCCCCGTACTTGATAGACATCCTTGTGCGAACCGTACCCCTACATTCCTGCCGTGTGTGTGCCTTGTATCAATATTGTAATAGTGCCATACGCGAGTGTGTGAAACACACCGTACCCCTGCATTCGCATCAGCGTGTGAAACGCACCGTACCCCTGCATTTGCATCAGCGTATGAAACGCACCGTACCCCGCATTCGCATCAGTGTGCGAAACGCACAGTACCCCTGCATTTGCATCAGCGTGTGAAACGCACCGTACCCCTGCATCCGCATCAGCGTGTGAAACGCACCGCGTGAAACGCACCATACCCTTGCATTCGTATCAGCGTGTGAAATGCACAGTCCCCTTGCATTCGCATCAGCGTGTGAAACGCACAGTACCCCTGCATTCGCATCAGCGTGTGAAACACACAATACCCCTGCATTCACATCAGCATGTGAAACTCACAGTACCCCTGCATTTACATCAGCGTGTGAAACGCACCGTACCCCTGCATTCGCATCAGCGTGTGAAACGCACCGTGTGAAACACACCATACCCCTGCATTGCCTTCACTGTGTGAAATGCACCATACCCCTGCATTCGCATCAGCGTGTGAAACGCACCGTACCCCTGCATTAGCATCAGCGTGTGAAACGCACAGTACCGCTGCATTCACATCAGTGTGAAACGCACTGTCTCCCTGCATTCGCATCAGCATGTGAAATGCATCGTGTGAAACGCACCATACCCCTGCATTCGCAACAGCGTGTAAAACGCACCGTACCCCTGCATTCGCATCAACGTGTGAAATGAAACGTAGCTCTGCATTCTCATCAGCATGTGAAACGCACAGTACCCCTGCATTCTCATCAGCATGTGAAACGCACCGTACCCCTGCATTCGCATCAGCGTGTGAAACGCACTGTGTGAAACGCACCGTACCCCTGCATTCGCAACAGCGTGTGAAATGCACCATACCCCTGCATTCGCATCAGCATGTGGAACGTACTGTAACCCTGTATTCGCATCAGCGTGTGAAACGCTCCGTACCCCTGCATTCGCATCAGTGTGTGAAACGCACCGTACCCCTGCATTCGCATCAGCATGTGAAACGCACAGTACCCCTATTTTCCGGGTGTGTGTGCGCATCGTATCACTATTGTAATGGTGCCATACGCGAGCGCGTGAAACGCACCGTACACGTGTGTGGATCTCAAAATTACTGGGACACATATTGGACGAGTAGTAGGACCTGAATGCATCCTGGGTGTCATGGATACTGAGTTTTGAGTAGCTATGTGTCCAACAGGTGTCCTGCAAAAGTCAGTTGGCCCAAAAAATACAATGTTGGAAAATGATTGTTGAGCTGAAGCTCAAATTTTAAACGATGCAAATGCATGTCAGAGTCGTTTGTTTAAAGGAATTGGAGGAAACGTACAATGCGAACATATCTGACCTATCACTCTGTACTCCTCGAAGTGAAAGCCCCTCAGCAGCACTGACTTAAGACAGCATGAACCCCTGAGAGGGCACTTGCCTGCACAACATTGGAGTGGACCACACTGCTCCTGTCTCTGCATCCTCTGTCTCCTGCAATGGCACGTACTGTGGAGAGGGCCCCAGCATTCACTGAGGAGGAGAACCAGGCCCTGCTGGAAAGCCTCCTCTCACAGTACCCAAAGCTGTATGGGAGACCAGAGGAGAAGGTGAGTGCTGACTCCACTACCTTTGACTGTGCACCTGGTGTGTGTGTGTCACAACAGGCATTGTGTCCAGGTGGGACAGACATGCAATGTGGTTTTGAGTGATGCCCAGGGGGTGTACATGCTGATGTCTCTCATGCACAGCATGATGTAGTTCATGTGTGTTCACTCCTCAATTGCATTGTGCTTACTGTGACATTCACTGCATAGTGAATGACACATTCAGCCGTGCCAGACCTTGGTGGCTTTATTTCCAAATTTCCTGAGGTGGAACAGTGGTCCCCCCGGAGTGACAGGTGACTGTACTCACAGATGTTTATGACTTGAGGGGACCTGTGGTGAGATTGACAAATGATGTGTACAACCTCATGGACATTGATGTGTGTGAATGTGCCTTGTCATGTGGGTGAGTGTGTATGTGATGTGTTGCACCACTGCTGCATTGCGTATGCAGCAGCTCTCCCCATCTGATGCGACAAGTAAGCAGTGCTGTGTGCCTGACTTGCAAAACTAGCACCACACCTGTGACACCGCACAGGCAAGTGGCACATGTGCAAAGTGAAGGTAGTATCCGCTGTTGTCAGTGACAGGCGAGTGATCTGTGCCAGGGTGTGTCGGTCTTGTCTGCTGAGGGTTCTTCAGTGGAGTGGGATGTGTGACTGCTTGGCACGTGCTATCCCACACCCTGCAGTTGCATGTGCTGCCAAGTGTGTGCCATGATCAGTGAGTGTGTTGCACCCATTACGCCATCTGTTGGCTTTCAATGCCATGTAGTGCAATGGGGCTTGCACACAGGCCAAATTCACCTGGACAATGATGCAAGTCCTGTCAGCATCCTATGCCCTGTTCACATTATCAAAGATGTTCAAGTGTGTGTCTCTGGGACATGGAGTAGGTGTTGTGATGTTGTCTCACTGTGTCTTCCTGACAGGTAACACCCTACGAGAAGGGAGAAATCTGGCGGAACATCGTCAGGGCTGTCAGGTCTGCGGGGGGCACTTGCCGGCACCTGAGGAACGTGCAGAGGAGGTGGCAGGACATCAGGTGCTGGACCCGGCGTATCGCCTGGGTCCAGCTGAAGTTGTTACCTCCACGCTGGCATGGTTGACTCCGTCGGCTGACCCCCCACATGCTCCGTGTCCTGGCGGTGGTGTTCCCAGACCACGATGGGCAGTTGCAGGAGAGACAGCAGCAAGGAGGGGCTAGGTACATGGCTGTTTGTTGTGTTGTGTGTCACCTGCTTTTTGAGTTGCTCTGACGCCTGGCTACACTCCCACAGTTGGAGTGTCAGCTCAGACAGGTTATATGTTTAGTGCCTTTTAGGCTCCCCATAGTCACCTAGTGCTCATTTTCATCACTTCCCCTACTTAACATGTGTCCCCTGGTCTGTGTGTAATCACAGTTGCACATGTTCATCTAGGGTGCAAGAAAATCAGACTGCACATTGAATTCCGCATCATGTGGGAGGGTGGTCTGTGACATGTGTTGGGACCTTGCCTGTGCCATGATCTGTGCACTGTGTCGGGGATCCATATTTGTTGGCACTGATGATGACTCTCTCAACATAGGAATGTGAGGTTTCAACTGCACACCCTTGCAGCATGCATGACCTATGTTGTGTCCTCAGACATGATGTACATCAGTGGGAGATATACATTGTGCCATGACGGGTGCTCATGGTACAGTCAGCTAATTCCAGACACATGGATCAGTGTGCCCACTACAGTCCCCTGAGACACCCTGGCCTCCTAATCATGTGTGACATCCAACACAGTGCCCATTCTATGTGGGTTCAGCATGGGTCTGCTTCTATGGCATTGATCCCTGGCATAGTTTGTATTTTTCCTGTGTCTGCTACATGTGTCCACTGGACAGGGATACAACATTTGGCTTGTGCGTACTCACACTGGGCAGTGCCTGTGTGCCTATTCACAACAATCTGTTGATGGTTGTTTGTCACAAATATGTATTGCCAGCCCCACGAGGTGAGGTTGGGTTACTTTTGGAATTGTTGCAGCACAGTTTTTGTTACCCCGATTCAGAGGTCTCATTTCTTGAGCTGTATCAATCAAATTGACTGAGGTATGGGGGCATTGTGCGGGAGAGGTCTACATGGGCCCGCCTGATTTAGCCTTGCCAGGTCTGACCTCTGGGTGAGAATTTGCTGAACAATGATTCACCATGCACTGCCCCTGTGATGGTGGCCAGTGATTTCAGTTGTGGTTTTGCAGCCTTTGTCATTTTGTTCCAGACATGATTCAGGCTCATACATTTTTGCCACATGTATGTAGTTCAGATGCAACGCTGTTTTGTCTTTGTGTGCAGACATCTGTGTCGACATTTTGCCTGGGGATAACCGTGTGTCGACAATGCAGCAATTATTTTGTTAATCACAATTGCAGGCCCATTAGCTTAAGCATTGTCCTGAGTTAGGACATGTGTGCCACTCCACATGACAGCCAGTAGGTTTTATGTCCAAGCAACTGTGTCATCAGGGAATAGATGCCCATGTGAGGACTGACATATTTCAAGTTGTGTCACATAAATGATTGTACCTTGGCACTCACAACACTTGTTAAAAGTTGTTCATGTTTAGAATGTGTTAATATGATGAATTACGTGTAAATAACACTTATGTGCCTGCATGATAGATGTCTCACAAGATAGTGCACACAAAACGACATTTCCACTTTCATGGAAGACGCTGGCACCTTTTCAAAGAGGCCAGTGTTAGCGATAAATGGTGTGCCTTAATCTCCATATGCATGTTCCCACAGTGGTCTTGAGGTCTTGAAAGTCCTTTGTTGTCGATTATACAAACTAAGGAGTGTCAAGACATCAAGACCTCTGTTGGACCATGTATATGGACAATCTGCAACACCATTTGTTTCTAACAGTGTTTTATTTTGAAGGGTGGCAGCTTTTTCAATGAATGTGGAAATGTTTTTTAGTGTGCATTTCCTTGTGAGACATCTTTCATGCAGGCACATAAGTGTTCTTTTCAGAAAATGGTGTTTTACCAAATTCAATACATGTTGATTGTGTAAAGTATCGTGAGTCCCAAGGTACCAACATTTATTTAAATGTATTTTTTGCCCAATGTTCTTACAGAGCTCTGAGTGTGGTGACACCTTGGAGAGTGAGGTGGGTCAGTTTGCCCTGAGGGGCACCAATACTGTTTCTTTCTTGGTGAACAAGAGGTGGCATCTGGTATTGATCTGCTCTCCAATAAACAAACACTAGCTTCTCTGTGTATTTCTCATTCAAGTTGTGGCCTGGTGTTTGCTTTGGATCCTTGTGTTCAAGTAGTATTGTGTCTATATCAACTGGGCAGTACATGATTTGCAGTGTGACCTATTGATTTTGTGCTCATGTGTCAGATGTGTACAGGTGACTGATGCATTTCTGTTTCTTCTCCTTGCCCACAGCATCATCACCCAAACCTGGAGGAGACAGCTGCACGGAACAGGAGGAGGGACCCAGCCACAGTGCCACCAGCATGAAGGAGTCCGAGGGAGCCAGTGGCATGGAGGGTGAGGGGAGTCAGTCTGCGGACCTGTTGGAAGGCGACACATCTTACCACGCCGATGGATCCGATTCTGACTCCCGTGAGGAGGGGGAATTTGCAGCAACACCGGGCAGCAGCACCGAGTCTGGCCCCGCCCCCTCCAGCACCATCTCCACCCTCCCAGTTGCTCCCGTCCCTTCTGTCCGTGCAGCCCCCATGTCTCCTTCAGCCACGGCACCGCAGCCCCTGCCCCTGTCACCCCTGCTGCCCTCAGTGCGGAGTCTGTGGACTTACTCCGCCAGTTACAGGTTGGTCAGACATCGATGCTGAATGTCCTCCATGTCCACACTCAAATACTGACAATGTTGTTGTCTTTCAAGGAGGGCATGTCATCAACGATGTCTGACCAACTTTGGATTATGCAGTCCATGGACTCATCACTGATGGCAGCAGTTTCCCTCCTGCAGCAGTCCGTCCCCCCACCTCCTTCGGACCCATCCACACTCCCCTCTCCCATATCTGTCCCACGCACACGCAGGAAGACACGATCACGCACCCCAACAGACACAGGCAGCACTCCCCCGCATATGGCAAAGCGCACACCTCCTGGCACGCCCACTCAGGGGGCTGCAGGCACACCCACAGGGGCTGGTGTTAGACCGCATACACGCAGCCAGAGTCACAGTCTGCACTCCTCACAGCCCTCTCCCTCCACTCCAATAGTGTACGTGTCAATAGTGAGCACGGACTCATTTTTGAACATCATAATATTTCCAGCTGAATAAAGCCTTTTATTTTACATTCAACACTATTGCATTTCAGGTACTTGATGTTGGTGATGAGGAGCCTGGAGTTGGTGTCATGGTAATGTTTTGGGGTTCTTAAAGATGTTTTTGTTGATGGTCATGTGGTGGACCATGGTATCTGTGTGCCATCACAATGTCTCTGCAATTAATTATTGGTTGTGTGTGTTCAGTTTGGCTAGAGACATTGTCCCAAGGAGTGTTCCTTCCTCTGTGGCATCTGACATCTTCACTACAAACAGTTGCACAATTGTTTTGCTGACAGGTGTGCACATTTAAATTTTTGGTGACGGTTCCCTTCAACAATGGCCATGCCTGCTCACAGATGTATACTGCTCATTCGTCTGTGCCATCCTTGCTACTCACTGTACTTGTGTTTTGAGTATGTACAAATGCCCTCAGGGACACATTCACCCTTTTCACCACTATACATGTGTGTAACCACAGCCTACCCTTATTATGGGAATTGTTATGGGGGGTATTTGGGCACATGACTCACATTTTTGTGCATTGTATCTAAGGGTTTTCAACCCTATTCCTTCCATGAGAGACTACATTTTGGTGGTCTGACCACCACCTGGACATTCATATCAGTCTTGGGATGTGCGTGACAGTGTGTGTTCCCTTTCGCTCTCTTTGTTTGGTAGGCTGTTATACCACTATACACTATTGTGTCATGATGGTAGGGTGTGTATTTAGCCTGCAGCCTCCATGGGTGGGTATGCATGTGGAATTTGACATCACACCCACATGTGGTGTGTCACACCGTGTGTGAAAGTAATCCATCTTACAGGGAGTGGGACACTGCTGTAAGTGATGTGTTGTTATGGCACTATCATTATAGTCACAAGTTAGGGATGTGTACATACCCCCATGTAGTTGTGGTATGCTGATGATGATGTACCCCCCCATATGTGAGCACTGCTGGGAGTGATATCCACCCACCCCATATATGTCTGGCCAGTGCTGGGAGTCCTGTGCATCCACCCCCATACTGTTGGCCAGTGCTGGGAGTGATATCCACCCACCCCTCATATGTCTGGCCAGTGCTGGGAGTCCTGTGCACCCACCCCCATACTGTTGGCCTCTGCTGGGAGTCCTGTGCACCCACCCCCATACTGTCGACCACTGCTGGGAGTGATATCCACCCACCCCTCATATGTCTGGCCAGTGCTGGCAGTCCTGTGCACCCACCCCCATACTGTTAGCCACTGCTGGGAGTGATATCCACCCACCCCTCACATGTCTGGCCAGTGCTGGGAGTCCTGTGCACCCACCCCCATACTGTTGGCCTCTGCTGGGAGGCCTGTGCACCCACCGCCATACTGTTAGCAACTACTGGGAGTCATATCCACCCACCCCTCATATGTCTGGCCAGTGCTGGGAGCCCTGTGCACCCACCCCCATACTGTTGGCCTCTGCTGGGAGTCCTGTGCACCCATCCCCATACTGTTGGCCACTACTGGGAGTGATATCCACCCACCCCTCATATGTCTGGCCAATGCTGGGAGTCCTGTGCACCCACCCCCATACCCCCATAGGAGGAGTGTGGCTCAATGGTTAAAGCGGCAGACCCTGATGCAGAGTTCTGGCCCGGGACCAGGGTTCAATTCCCGCCTGTCGTGTATTTCTATAGGTTCTGATTCGATCCCCCTATTCCTGACCCTATTCTGGTTAAACTTACTAGCTAGTTAACTAACAGTCAGCCCATGAGGCAAGAAATCCCCCATGATGCAGATACCGTTATCTGACGCAGTCACACTACGGCACAGGAACGTGTTATCTGATTAGGTCATAACGCTTGAGATCTAATTAGACAAGCGACATTCCTCCAGCCCCTGATAAGGCATACGACGTTCTCATAACAAATCAAACCTATGACAACCTGGATAATCCGTGCGGCCATTGTTTTGATTTCACAGAGAACTTTAGTAAAGAATGTGCTAACGAGCAAGTCGTATGACATCTTTATTGACGTACCTATGTCCATCCTTACGTCAATCTCGGCACCTTTAAGGTATAAATATTGCCGACCTTGCCCTATGCAAACACACGCGTGGTGACAAGACGGAGCAGCCATACTTGCCGAAGCCGAGAGCAGAAGCAGACCCCGCAGGCAGCAGCCCCGCCTTCCTGACGCGCTGAGAGACGCGCTGCTATCTCAAGCCGAGAGACCCAGCACCGGCGCTTCTGGGCAGCCCTCGCAGGCAGCCTGGAATATCGAGAGCAGAGAAAGAGATACCATTCCTCATTCATCCTAAATTCCAGGTACAGAACTGAATAACCCCTCCTAGAGAATTCTTTAGTTATTCACTTGGCAAAAACAAACTTAAACTAAACTGTAACTTTCTATTCCCGCCCACGCATTAGACTTAGGTCAGGTACACGGGGTAGGCGTATTTAGAAACACCAGTTGAGTACGTTTAGTCAAATGTATATGTGTATGTAAATATATTTTAATCATTTTAAAACATCATATGGCTCAGAAACCATATCAATGTTTTTACAGTATTATTTTATACTATTGCTTCTAATGTATGCACTTTACTTAACTATAAGTATTGCAATAATATCGATCCATTTCTCTTGTACGAGAAAAGAGACTGATCAATAAATAACATCTTTTATTGAACACGCCCGTCTCTTCCTTTTCTCTACATTCTGATGAGACTAAGAATGCACGTACTGACTGAGTAAAATAATTGCCTTGTGCTCACACGACTCTCGAGATTGACTCTTGATTAGGGGAGAGCAAAGTTGTCATGTTCTATGGTTGTCAGAAACTAAATCCCTTCTTGTCTAATCAGGGGAGTTAATCCTTCCTTGAACATTCGAGAAAGTTTCTAGCGAACTCTGAGCTTAGCTGGCAAACCCAAAAATTAAGTCTAGTATCGACAGTAGTAGACCTAGTTAACGTCTGGCCTAGGCCTTTACTGCTGTAGGTACTATTCCAATGCGCAGAGCCTATTGGGAAAATAGGAGCTACACTACATGGCGCCCAACGCGTTTGGAAAGGGCGATAAAACTAACGTAAGACATTTAGAGTAACTCAGTCGTGCTTTCTCACTCAGACCCCTTTTCCCAAATACTCCAAAGACGTCTGGAGTGGGTGAAAGGTTATAATATCCTCCAAAACCTCGCAGGAGGGAACTCCTATGTATGGTTCTTGGTCTAGTCAACGTTGAAGGATAAAACAGTTCCAAAATATTGTGCATCTAATCTCTGTTTCCATAAAGAAACCTGATCTGCAAACAAAAATAATACCATCCTGTCAGTAAAATGGGAGACAGCGATGGAGAAAGAGAGGCAATTAGATTAGCTACTGAAATAGCAGCAGCTGATACTACAGCACTCGATGCAGACCCGGATATAATACTCATCCAGGTCGCCAAAAGGAGAGCTATAACTCTAAAACTTATAGAAAATGGACTGACACCTAGAGGTGGTACAGTCATATTCGTAATCGAGGCACACGAATATCGGCAGACAGAGGTATACTATACATGGATACATTTTCCAGCAGCAAATGCTGTAACAAAGTACTTCCACTATTACAAAGTAGAGGAACCTCCTAATGAGTACACTCCTTTCGAGGAGGTGGAAGTACCACTCAAATTCCAAGAGCATTTGCTCTTATTTGATGGCGCCCTAATACATAACAATCACATTACAAGGCTCGGTCCTTTAGGAAGACCAGGAGCAACGTGGCCGGTCCTAGCCGGATACACACCACATCCAGACATCGAAAGAATGCCTGCAGCAGAGCTATTAATACAGCTAAAACAACTACTAAAAATTCATAGACAATTAGTTCAGTATGTAATGCGGACTTCAACAATTCAGCCAGCGATTAAAATTCCACAGCTGACCCCTCACCAGGGGAACACAAATAAAATCACACCACAGAACATCCAATCCTGCCTAGGTAAAGTTCCAGCTAAACGGGAACAAATACCATTCTGGTTGGCACAGAAAATTACCCAAATAGAGGCGGTGTTTCCTGACACCACCCCATTAGAAAAACACAGGATTCTGACTATATGTCTCCCAATGGGAATCGCACCACACATTGAGGACTGTGACACTTGGGGTACAGTCTTTGCTTCCATCTATACAAAAACGCACGGTGTTCCATCCATTTCGGTGATACCAGATGTGCTAAAACAAATTCAAGATGAATACGGTCCAGAACCTGCTTTAACTCTTGGTATGAAATTACTGAAAGACTTCAAGCAGGTCTCGGCTATATTACTAGCCAACATAAAGGGTGAAGCAGCAAACGTGGCGATCCGCCAGAGGTTAAAAGAGACAGATATAGCAGACCAACCAGCTGAAATTGCCAGAATCATAGAAAAATCCTATGAAGAACTAGGCAGAGATAGTCTAGGTGGAATACCAGTAAAACCGCAACTGACTACAAGTCCAGAAAAAATATTTTTTAATAATAATTCACCAAAAAAGAACTGGGATGGAAATAAACAATCCAATCCTAAAGAAAAGAAATTCCAGTCCAGAGGAAGGTCTCCTAGGCGAAGAGAGAAATCTCCGAACCCGAGACAAAGGTCACCTCAGAGTGAACCCTCTGGGAATAGATATAACCTTAGAAATAGGGATAATATTAAAAAACCTGATAGATATCAAGACATTGATACACGTCCGTCTCAATCTTTTCAGAATTCCTCGCAGAAATCGGAAAGAAGAGGACGATCAGAAGAGCACGCCAAGTCCAAAGACAAGGAACCTGCTCAACTGAAAAAGAAATCACAATTTCCAAAAAAGAAGGTAGCCAGTATCAAGGTAGTTAACAATGCCGAGAATACTGAGGACACAACTGAAAAACGGAGAATGGGCTCAGACAATGCTAGACAGCGCAGCAGAGGTGAGCATAGCTCGCAAAGTCCTTATGAATCATCTGGAGACAGTGGACACGAATGAATACCTTCAAGTGGAAACTGCAGATACCAGAGTTAGCAAGCCCCACAAAATATACGAGATAACATTACGTATAGAGGGAGATAAGACTAGGAAAATAAGGGGACTATTTTGGGATAACCTATCCAAGGGCTATGACATCCTTCTAGCTGAAAAAGACTGGCCACCGGAGTTTGTCAGGGAGTGCCCTCATGGCGAAGAAGTAATTATGCCTGCCTTCTCGAATCAAATACCGATTCATAAAAAATATACACTTGCTAGAAAGTGGGCAGTGGCCTTAGCACCTGCTTTATATAAAAATCATGTAGGATGGGATGAGGATTCTCCTCCTCACAAAGTCCAGTTAAAATCACAACCTACTGCACAAAGGCAGTACCCAATTAAGCAAGAAGCTAAAAAACAAGTAAATGAAATACTAGATCAGCTAGAATACCAAGGGGTGATTGAAACTTGCACCTCACAAATGAACAATCCTTTATTTCCGGTCTCCAAACCAGACAATTCGTACCGTCTAGTTTTGGATTACCGACACCTTAACACATGTTGCAAAACTTTTGCAGTGCAAAACTCACACAGTGCTGCACTAATGAATAACATAGTGCGCAAAAAATACAAAACAACCTTGGACATCTCCAACGGATTCTTTTGTCAAAACATAGCACCAGAGAGCAGATATTTAACTGCATTTTCAGTAAATGGCACTCAAAAACAATTCTGTCGGTTAGCCCAGGGGTACAAGAATAGCCCGGGGGTATTCTCAGCGAGAGTAACAGAATTACTACAACAATATGATGATGAAGCATTATCTTATGTCGATGACATTTACTTAACAGATGATGACTTGGAGACTCACTTGAAAAGAGTGAACACCATAATACTTGGTTTCGCTGCAGAGGGTTACAAATTCAACTTCAAAAAGTCCAGAATTGCCCATCTGACGGTCCTATTCTTAGGATATGAGTTATCAAGTGAAGGCAAAAGCCTGGCAGACAATTTCCTAGAGAAATGTGCCGTAATCCAAGCTCCTAAAACACTAAAAAACCTACAGTCAATTCTAGGCTTCCTAAATTTCGGAAGAACATATATTGCAAATTACGCAGAAAGGGTCAAACCCCTTTACGATCTAATTAAACCAGACTTTAAAAGATCCAGTTGGACTCAAGCACACACAGAAATTTTGAGATCCTTACAAACAGACATGCTAATTAAAACAAAATTAGAAACCCGTGATAATACACGCAACCTTGTGATCCGAGTCATCCCAGGGAGATACGGATTCACATACCTAACCTCTAATGAGGGAGATAAGGTACCAATTGCATTCAAATCACATTTGTACACAAAAGCTGAACAGAGATTCAACAACAAAGGAAAAATTGTTCAAGCAGTTCAAACCGCAATAGCTAGAGAAAAAGACATAGCTGACGGTAGACATATCACAGTCAGAACAGCAGAATCAGCTTTTGAGGCATTAACAACACCGTGTAATTTACCAACAACAACATTGGATCCAGAATGGTTACAATGGGTAAATTCAATCACAACGGACAAAGTATATTACTTCTTTGATCCAGAACTAGAAGAATTAAAAAATCTAAAATATGAAAAAACGTATCCTTTGCCAATCGACATTCTGCCTCTACGACATTACGCCTGTGTAATCTATACAGACGGACATGCTCAACCCTCCGTTTGGGGAGAACATGCATACAATCCCACATGTGAGATTACAAAAGAAGTGTGGCACGGAGGTAAACTAAGACCTCTATTAACAAAATCACACTCAGTAGAAACTAATTCAGAACTACAAACTGAAATAATAGCTTTGAAAATGGCGCTAGATAATGCGGATCGCGAATTCCCGACACTTATAGTGTCAGATTCATATTTCTGCGTCAAAGCATATAACAAGGATTTGCAGACATGGATTCAGAACGGTTACAAAGATGACACAGATGCACCAATAAAGCAGAGATTGCTCTGGGAACAGGTAGCTCTTTTGAAAAAAGAACTACCAAAGACTCACGTGACACACTCACTGAGTCATCAGCGTGATGGCGTTCACGTTGTAGGGAATTCATTGGCTGAAACAGCCGCAGCGGCAGCCAGTAAACCGGCTCCCGTAGATCGAAAAAAGCGTACATTAAAATACATTGACGGCGAAACATTGCTGGCAGTAAAAACGTCATCAAAAGGCGACTGCTCGGCGTTACCGATCAACTATCCACTCAATTACACATACATCATAGATGCAAACTCCATTCCTTTTGCTCGAATCCCTGGAGTGGGGGATAGAGTGATTCCAAACATGGACAGGAGAAACTTGTTAATCGCAGACGCACACATGGGCGAGGGTCTCAGACACCTTAAATTAAAGGATTCTCTGGAAGAATTACAATCACGGTACTGGTGGCCAGGCATGAGCCTGCACTACACCATGTTTGTAAAAAACTGCCCAAACTGCAACAGAGATCGCAGTGGGGAGAGAAGCAGTTTAATACCTCGTCGTATCAAGGCAGATAACATCACCACTAAAAAGAATGGCTTGCGATTAACATATACAGGCTAGTTCCCACTTATAATGTAGATCCACAGCACTCGGCTGACGTCCGGACTGTTATACAAGATTTGCGAGTCTAATTGGCATATACGCTAAGAGCATGCTACGTTCGACCATTTTTTTTTTTTTTCCTTTTCTCAGGCAATCCAGCCTGGGGGGGGAAAGAATGGCCAAATGAGCACAGCCCAGCGGGAATCTTCTCACTTCCTTCCTGAGGGTATGGGATGGTGTAAAGAAAAAACCAAGACAGAAAGCAATCTATAATAGAAAGGATATTAGGTTCGGGAGCTGGGTGGGTCAAACATCTAATAAGTGTCCAACGTAGTCTTAATAACTTGCCAAGAAATTCTCTGAAGGGATTCAGTCCGTACGAATTATTATTCGGAACTAGGATGTTGATCTCTGACCTTGATAGTCAGACTTCAGTGGTAACAGAAAAAAGCTTTGATGTCAAAGACCGTTTGGCTATTTTGCAGGACTTAAACAAAACAAGAAAAGACCTGAGCAACATACAGTTGAAAGAACAGCCAACGACCACTGAAGAATCACCACCTGTCCCAGCAAGACCTGTCTGGATTCCAAAAGTCGGGGATCTAGTCAGGGAGAAGATCGCGGTAAAGAAGGAATTTGGGCCTTCTTACAGAAAAGCAGTTCCTGTATTGTCTGTCAACGGGACAAGATCAGTTGTACTACCGCCACTTGCTGGAAAAAAGGAGAACCGAGTTGTATCCATCGACCTGGTAAAACCACAACATGTGGCCGATAACAAACAGTAGGCCAAGTGGACTCCCAATAAGTAGCAGAACACCAAGGTTTGCTACCAGTACAGAGGTCCTATCAAAGAGGCTCATCACATTCGAAACGCCTACGGAAGAACAAGAAGGACTATGTAACAATGCAATAGAACTTAGACCTCTGAAAACCCAAATAAAGACATTTAGCAGAGACACACCAATCTATACAGAAGTACCAAGTGAAAATGCGAGAAACAAAAATCCTGAACCAATTGGAACAATTGACAGAACTGCATCCGGTTACTTCATCAACTTCGATGATTCCTCTGAAGGCTTCAGCGAACAAAAGACACAGCCATCATCAAAATCCTTTAAAGACAAAGCTAAGGAACTTTTGAAACAACTGAAAGAAACATATCTAGTTTCTCCATGGATTGAATTTTGGGTGGGTTTTGGTGCATTTATCCTCATACTTTGGCTCATCATGGTATTTACCTTGGGACGCTTCATTGAGGGAAAATATGCTAAAATGGACACAGCAAGTCAGAACATCAACTTGGTCCTCAAACCACACACATCTTCACACGTCGAGAAAAGAGAACTTTCTTCAGAACTTTCTTCAGCCAACTTCACAGCAATTCCAATACCTGGTGGGGTAGCCTGGGACAACACTGACTATGAAATTTATGGTCCGATCGAGATCCTGAAATATCCACACCAAATCAAGATCTCCTTGAGTGACTTTGCAAAACCAAACTCATTTGCTGATGATTGGGACTTTGAAAGTATAAACAATATGATGTCTGACTTAGTAATGTCTGCTAAATTTACAAAACATGATTATTTGCAGGGTTCTACAAATTATGACAGCATGTACTGCTATAACCATTATGGTAACCATTTCTTGCATAAATCTGCACAACCTAGAAATGTTTTAAATTTTAATCAATGGGAACATTGTGCTACACCTCCAAAAGGGAGCTCTAGAACCGTGTATGGCAAATATTCATATTTTTCAGGTTTTAACATAACTAATGCTGAAACATTTTATTACAAATTGTCAAACAAGACAGGGATGAAAACCATGATAACCAACACAAAATTGATATATTCAGATTCTTTCTTTGAAAAAATGAATACTTTTGGATTTGATTATTGGGACAAACATGTTGATTTGAAAAGTGTTTCGGGTACAAAAGAATGGCAAGTACAGGGTATAGAAGCTTTGTTTAGAGCCTGCATGATCCCAGAACAAATGATATTTTTAAATGACACCGTTCAACAAACCACCTGTCTTGGCTTAGCCAAAATCAAAGATTTAAATAACCTGTCTATTCCAAAGCCAATAATGTTTAGCAATAACTCTGAAACAGATGAAGAAATAGACATAAACCATATACTTAACCAAAACAGAACACATCCTGATTGGAAACAATGGTTGATCTGGCCCACAGATACAAATAACTGTCAAGATAGATTCCTGAATAAAACACAGGGTTTCAAAATGAACAGGCCAGACCCTAGATATCCCCAAAGACATCACCCAGGGATAATAACAACCTACAGTGTGGGCAAATTATGCCTTCAATGGCTACAAACTTCCACACTGCCTGAAATTAAGCAACACCTAACTTTACTTACTGATGGTGCTGACTTGCGTGATTTCATAATGGGACCACGCAAACAGCGTCAAAAGCGTTTCATAGCAGCCTCTGTATATGCAGCATACAATGAGGCCTGGAAGGTTACTCAAATTGAGACAGCAGAGAGAATACGGGAAATTGACCGTATTAATTTGGAAAAATCACTTTCTGTAGTGGACAATGGGTTAATGACTCTGTCCTCCAGAATTTTTTCATTGGACAGCATTGTGTCTTCAGCAATCGATATATTATCGCAAGACTTACTGTTATTACAACATGGTCAGTCACAATTGCGTTCTATTGTACAGCTTGGCTGGACGTTACAAAATCTGCGTTCAGGCTATGTGCCTTGGCGTTTAATCAACACAACGTCACTATTTCAAATCTTTAACCTTACTGATAGACAGATCGGTATGGCGCAGAAGGGTGCTGATTATACAATCTTGAGCATTGAAAAACTAGAAAGATTACCGTTGACAATGTCAGAACGACCTGTCAGTGAATGGATAATCCACGGAATCATAAATATTCCAATCTCAACCTTCAGGTTTCAATACTGCCAAAAATATATACAGGCTGGCATGTACGAGAAATTGGGAAAGGGGTACCTTAAAACAACATGGAACCTGCCCTATTCACATGCATGTGTCAGTAACAAAGGACAGAAAGTGTTTCTTAGTGGCAACAATTGTGCTATGTCACTAAGCGGCACGCTTCTGTGTAACGGTATTAGTTTGCACGGAGCCTGTGAAGGGAATTCATACAACCTTTCATGTCACCAGCAAGGCGCACCTGCAACTGAAATAGAACCATTCTTTCAAAGACTCTATAATGGGAGTTACATTCTTATTGTAGACCGCAGATGCTGTAGTCTTATGCCCGGGACTCCTTATCTCGTCACTACGACGGCGAAGGTCAAGTGCTGTGGACGTTCTTTGTTTCCCAGCTCCTTTCCAGACAGGGAGGCAAGGGCATGGCCCGGTCTGAAAATTACTTCTATTCGAATAGACACTTTAAGCAGAATGAAAACAGTGCTTCTTCAGACGCCTACAAGGCTCACGTCATCTAAAGAAACGTATGATCTACAAGTCGCAAGGACGACTGCAGAGATACATACATTATTATCAACTAATTCCCCCGTACATTTCGCGGAAATTCTGAGCGAAATCTTAAATATTTCTGATACCACTGGGGTCTCAAAGGTATTTAAGACAGTATTTTCGATGGCATTAACACCATTCAAAGCCATACTGGGTATTTTTCCAGACTTCGTCCATTCGATTTTTGGCGGACTTCCCTTGATCCTGGGACTAATTGCAGGAATCCTATTCCTAGTCCTTATTTTTCGTTATGGCAACCCATGTCACAGATCAAACTCACGCGACAATGGAAGATACGATCCTAGCCATTGGATACCGGGACCGGATATCAAAAATCCTGGGACTATCCCGGCTTAGAGACCTAAACATGACTTGGTTTCTATCATTTCGACCAATGTGGCAAAGGTGTGTTTTACCTGTACTAAGGTGTCTGCTATGCGGAGAAGAATGCGTGTTAGACACCTGTCTGACGCTACAATCGGATGCGCCGGTGGATCCAGATACACTGTTGGTTCCTACCAAGGTTCACGCACTGTGCTGCCCTCAAAGGCTGCCAATTCTGATGACGGCATTCCTGGAATCTTCACCACTGCGATTGAAGAGTAGTGAAGTTCAAGATGAAAGCAGCATCGAACAGGTACGACCTTCTGTCAGCAATGCAAATCAGAATGTCAATGGAGACAATCATGCGCATGAATGCATGGTTACCCCTATTTCCGACTTAGAGGAACTTTCCCATGAAGCTGTTGACAGTTTTTTCGAAAGCCTGAATGATATGATGTTCTCTCCGGAACAGAAATAGAGACTTTTGAGTAAACTCGCACACGGCGTTCCCTGAATTCGGCCTTCAACTTTAAAAATAAAGTCACATGAACAATTACAATCCAGTTCACGGACAGCAACTTTTTTCAGCAAGCCCCTAAAATATTTTTCTATATATTTTTTCCCGGGACACTGATTTTCTGCTTAAAGTAAGAGACTATTCCTAGAGAACTAAGATTTCTATTTTAGATACTTTATAGACTTTATAGACTTTAGCTGCCCGCTGGTATGTTCGCAATAGATTTTATGTGATGAAATGGTTTCGACTTTTTTTCTGTATAGCCATATTAAGAGCCATTTCATGTGTATTTCTCATATACCAACAAGCAATAATACATAACAATGCGTGTTTACTTTTGCATTTAATTCATAGCTTAAGTGCATACAATATATATGACTGCAATTTTTCAGTATATTTGAAAATTTCGAAATGCATTTATGTATTTTGGGGTGGTAAGGTATACACTATACTCTATAGTATGTTGTACTATGTTATACTATGCATAGATTAGTAGATATGACCATAGTTAGCGTGGAGTGGGTGTCGTGTATTTCTATAGGTTCTGATTCGATCCCCCTATTCCTGACCCTATTCTGGTTAAACTTACTAGCTAGTTAACTAACAGTCAGCCCATGAGGCAAGAAATCCCCCATGATGCAGATACCGTTATCTGACGCAGTCACACTACGGCACAGGAACGTGTTATCTGATTAGGTCATAACGCTTGAGATCTAATTAGACAAGCGACATTCCTCCAGCCCCTGATAAGGCATACGACGTTCTCATAACAAATCAAACCTATGACAACCTGGATAATCCGTGCGGCCATTGTTTTGATTTCACAGAGAACTTTAGTAAAGAATGTGCTAACGAGCAAGTCGTATGACATCTTTATTGACGTACCTATGTCCATCCTTACGTCAATCTCGGCACCTTTAAGGTATAAATATTGCCGACCTTGCCCTATGCAAACACACGCGTGGTGACAAGACGGAGCAGCCATACTTGCCGAAGCCGAGAGCAGAAGCAGACCCCGCAGGCAGCAGCCCCGCCTTCCTGACGCGCTGAGAGACGCGCTGCTATCTCAAGCCGAGAGACCCAGCACCGGCGCTTCTGGGCAGCCCTCGCAGGCAGCCTGGAATATCGAGAGCAGAGAAAGAGATACCATTCCTCATTCATCCTAAATTCCAGGTACAGAACTGAATAACCCCTCCTAGAGAATTCTTTAGTTATTCACTTGGCAAAAACAAACTTAAACTAAACTGTAACTTTCTATTCCCGCCCACGCATTAGACTTAGGTCAGGTACACGGGGTAGGCGTATTTAGAAACACCAGTTGAGTACGTTTAGTCAAATGTATATGTGTATGTAAATATATTTTAATCATTTTAAAACATCATATGGCTCAGAAACCATATCAATGTTTTTACAGTATTATTTTATACTATTGCTTCTAATGTATGCACTTTACTTAACTATAAGTATTGCAATAATATCGATCCATTTCTCTTGTACGAGAAAAGAGACTGATCAATAAATAACATCTTTTATTGAACACGCCCGTCTCTTCCTTTTCTCTACATTCTGATGAGACTAAGAATGCACGTACTGACTGAGTAAAATAATTGCCTTGTGCTCACACGACTCTCGAGATTGACTCTTGATTAGGGGAGAGCAAAGTTGTCATGTTCTATGGTTGTCAGAAACTAAATCCCTTCTTGTCTAATCAGGGGAGTTAATCCTTCCTTGAACATTCGAGAAAGTTTCTAGCGAACTCTGAGCTTAGCTGGCAAACCCAAAAATTAAGTCTAGTATCGACAGTAGTAGACCTAGTTAACGTCTGGCCTAGGCCTTTACTGCTGTAGGTACTATTCCAATGCGCAGAGCCTATTGGGAAAATAGGAGCTACACTACACGCCTAGGCGGGTCTTGGGCTCAATTTCCTCGGACCTGACATCTCTTGCCTCGGTGCCTATTCTAATCATGGGCCCCACGCTGCAACTCTGGGCAATAGCTTGCTTAACCTCCACACCAGCCCCAACAGCGCTAGGATGCCAGGCTTCACCCTGGGGGTGCCCAGGAGTGGACACTTCACAGGGAAAGCCAGGAAGGGTTCCACAGCGGTATGAGTAATAGCGCCAGGAAACTGCTTGGTGGCAGTGCGCTCTACAAATACCTTGACATTTACATTTACATGTTACCAACTGTTGGGATTGATATCCACCCACCCCTCATATGTCTGGCCAGTGCTGGGAGTCCTGTGCACCCACCCCCATACTGTTGGCCAGTGATGGGAGTCATATCCACCCACCCCTCATATGTCTGGCCAGTGCTGGGAGTCCTGTGCACCCACCCCCATACTGTTGGCCACTGCGACCCTTGACCCTGTAACCAGGTAGGTCTCCCCCTCAGCCACCACATGGTCCTCCTGTGTGGCTACCCCCGCTGCTGCCGCCACTCACTGTGCCCCGCTGTCCCCCGGTCCGTACCGAGTGTTCCCCGCATGTTTCTGCATTGTTGCTCGTTTTTGCTTTTTTTCTGTTGTTTCTGGCTTTTTGTTATTTCTGTGCCCTTTGTGTATTGCCTGTATTTGCCTGTTTTCTGCCCAATTCTGCACCTTTTCCCTGCCTCTATTTGCCTGTTTTTCTGCCCCCTTCCTTTGCGTGCCACCCGTCGCCTTCTCCCGCCGCTGCATCCCCTGCGGCCCCGCCCCCTGGTTCGCCATTCGCCGCCCCACTCCCGCCTCCCAGCTGCTCCTCCCTCCCTCTTCCCCTCATATTGAGACCGCGCAGCGACAAGCCCGTCTGCGCCCGTCCGCGCCTGGACCACCCACCCCTCATATGTCTGGCCAGTGCTGGGAGTCCTCTGTACCCACCCCCATACTGTTGGCCACTGCTGGGAGTGATATCCATCCACCCCACATATGTCTGGCCAGTGCTGGGAGTCCTGTGCACCCTCCCCCATACTGTTGGCCAGTGCTGGGAGTCATATCCACCCACCCTTCATATGCCTGGCCAGTGCTGGGAGTCTTGTGCACCCAGCCCCATACTGTTGGCCTCTGCTGGGAGTGATATCCACCCACCCCTCATATGTCTAAATAGTGCTGGGAGTCCTGTACACCCACCGCCATACTGTTGGACAGTGCTGGGAGTCATATCAACCCACCCCTCATATGTCTGGTCAGTGCTGGGAGTCCTGTGCACCCACCCCCATACTGTTGGCCTCTACTGGCAGTCCTGTGCACCCACCCCCATACTGTTGGCCACTACTGGGAGTGAAATCCACCCACCCCTCATATGTCTGGCCAGTGCTGGGAGTCCTCTGCACCCACCCCCATACTGTTGGCCACTGCTGGGAGTGATATCCACCCACCCCTCATATGTCTGGCCAGTGCTGGGAGTCCTGTGCACCCTCCCCCATACTATTGGCCAGTGCTGGGAGTCATATCCACCCACCCTTCATATGCCTGGCCAGTGCTGGGAGTCTTGTGCACCCACCCCCATACTGTTGGCCTCTGCTGGGAGTGATATCCACCCACCCCCCATATGTCTAAATAGTGCTGGGAGTCCTGTACACCCAGCCCAATACTGTTGGCCAGTGCTAGGAGTCATATCCGCCCACCCCTCATATATCTGGCCAATGCTGGGAGTCCTGTGCACCCACCCACATACTGTTGGCCTCTGCTGGGAATCCTGTGCACCCACCCCCATACTGTTGGTCACTACTGGGAGTGATATCCACCCACCCCTCATATGTCTGGCCAGTGCTGGGAGTCCTGTGCACCCACCCCCATACTGTTGGTCAGTGCTGGGAGTGATATCCTCCCACCCCTCATATGTCTGGCCAGTGCTGGGAGTCCTCTGCACCCACCCCCATACTGTTGGCCAGTGATGGGAGTCATATCCACCCACCCCTCATATGTCTGGCCAGTGCTGGGAGTCCTGTGCACCCACCCCCATACTGTTGGCCACTGCGACCCTTGACCCTGTAACCAGGTAGGTCTCCCCCTCAGCCACCACACGGTCCTCCTGTGTGGCTACCCCCGCTGCTGCCGCCACTCACTGTGCCCCGCTGTCCCCCGGTCCGTACCGAGTGTTCCCCGCATGTTTCTGCATTGTTGCTCGTTTTTGCTTTTTTTCTGTTGTTTCTGGCTTTTTGTTATTTCTGTGCCCTTTGTGTATTGCCTGTATTTGCCTGTTTTCTGCCCAATTCTGCACCTTTTCCCTGCCTCTATTTGCCTGTTTTTCTGCCCCCTTCCTTTGCGTGCCACCCGTCGCCTTCTCCCGCCGCTGCATCCCCTGCGGCCCCGCCCCCTGGTTCGCCATTCGCCGCCCCACTCCCGCCTCCCAGCTGCTCCTCCCTCCCTCTTCCCCTCATATTGAGACCGCGCAGTGACAAGCCCGTCTGCGCCCGTCCGCGCCTGGACCACCCACCCCTCATATGTCTGGTCAGTGCTGGGAGTCCTCTGTACCCACCCCCATACTGTTGGCCACTGCTGGGAGTGATATCCATCCACCCCACATATGTCTGGCCAGTGCTGGGAGTCCTGTGCACCCTCCCCCATACTGTTGGCCAGTGCTGGGAGTCATATCCACCCACCCTTCATATGCCTGGCCAGTGCTGGGAGTCTTGTGCACCCACCCCCATACTGTTGGCCTCTGCTGGGAGTGATATCCACCCACCCCTCATATGTCTAAATAGTGCTGGGAGTCCTGTACACCCACCCCCATACTGTTGGACAGTGCTGGGAGTCATATCAACCCACCCCTCATATGTCTGGTCAGTGCTGGGAGTCCTGTGCACCCACCCCCATACTGTTGGCCTCTACTGGCAGTCCTGTGCACCCACCCCCATACTGTTGGCCACTACTGGGAGTGAAATCCACCCACCCCTCATATGTCTGGACAGTGCTGGGAGTCCTCTGCACCCACCCCCATACTGTTGGCCACTGCTGGGAGTGATATCCACCCACCCCTCATATGTCTGGCCAGTGCTGGGAGTCCTGTGCACCCTCCCCCATACTGTTGGCCAGTGCTGGGAGTCATATCCACCCACCCTTCATATGCCTGGCCAGTGCTGGGAGTCTTGTGCACCCACCCCCATACTGTTGGCCTCTGCTGGGAGTGATATCCACCCACCCCCCATATGTCTAAATAGTGCTGGGAGTCCTGTACACCCAGCCCAATACTGTTGGCCAGTGCTAGGAGTCATATCCGCCCACCCCTCATATATCTGGCCAATGCTGGGAGTCCTGTGCACCCACCCACATACTGTTGGCCTCTGCTGGGAATCCTGTGCACCCACCCCCATACTGTTGGTCACTACTGGGAGTGATATCCACCCACCCCTCATATGTCTGGCCAGTGCTGGGAGTCCTGTGCACCCACCCCCATACTGTTGGTCAGTGCTGGGAGTGATATTCTCCCACCCCTCATATGTCTGGCCAGTGCTGGGAGTCCTCTGCACCCACCCCCATATGACTGGCCACTGCTGGTAGTGATGTGATGTACACCCACCCCCCCTTGGAGCTGGACACTGCTGGCCCTGACCTGCACACACCAATGTGGAGGTAATATGCAGGGCCAGATTGACAGGTACCCTTCCGTTTGTGCGGTACGCAGGGGTTGCTGAACACGCCCCCCAGGTAACTGGACATTGGTGGTGATGTATGGCATACAGATTATGGAGTGACGATACTGGGGTCTCCGCTAGCAGGATGTTAGAAAGTCCTGGATCAAGCAGTTGCCCTGCCTCATGCATTGGCCCAGAGACCATTACATTTAATTGACAGGCTGCCAGGTCATTAAGAAAGTTGGATATTTCCGGGTCACTGATGGATTCCAAATGTAAATTCGAATCGCCTAAAATAGTAAAATTAACCGATTGCAATGCAAGGCTACTAGCCTTGTTCACAAGAACTTCTTTGAAGAGTTTGGACAACACCGGGGGTGGTGGGTATATCAACAATCCAGAGAGTATGAAATTGTTAGTTAAGGCTACTTTAAACGTGGCACTTTCGCAATCCTGAATGGAGGCCTGATTCAAACTGCACATATAGCAGTTTTTATATATTACTGCAATGCCACCACCACGCCCGTCTCTCTGTTCACGCTTTTCATAACCTGGGGGCAGGTCCAGGGCTGGAATAGCCACAGAGTCTTGTGGGAGCCAGGTTTCTGTCAAGAACAGAATGTCAAAAGAGCGTTCAGGCAGTATATCATATATTTCAGCGTGGTGTTTATCTAATGAACGCAAGTTAATGCTGCCGATAATAGCTGGGGTCTGCCAATCACCTGACAGGACGCCTAGGCCTCGTTGAGGCTTAAAATTACAGTGGTCGCAGTGTCCTGCACACTTCAAGGGAGACCAATTATGGGTCCCGCACTTGGACATAGCACTGCGTACAGAGTGCACTACCTCACGTGAGTAGGTAATCCTATGAGTGGGCAAATGGACATAGTTCCTGGCTCCTGGTGACTTCCAGGCATGGGCGGGCACAGATGGGCTTGCCTTTGGTGCACCTTCGGTACGTCAGTGGCGTGTCCGCTGCACGTGTCCGCAGCGCGTCCGCGCTGAGGCGTCCGCGCTGAGGCGTCCATCAAGTACCTGGGGGCGCAACAGGCTTCTCCTAGGTACGCCTCTGTTTGTTGGGAATGGACCAATCAGAGCACGACATTGCAGATCTACCAGAAACCACTTCCTGCTATGAAAAACTTCAGCATTTAAAATAGACTAGTGTGTCTTTGTTAAAAATGGCAGCGTTTTCAGGCAAAATACAAATTAGCAGCAAATTCAGTTTTTAAAAACAGTAGCAACACATATAGCACACACCTTTCTCCTACAGCATGTCCGCGCTGCAGCGTCCATCAAGTAACTGGGGGCACAACAGGCTCCTCCTAGGTTCGCCTCTGATTGGTGGGAATGGACCATTCAGAGCACGGCACCGCCGGTCTACCAGAAACCACTTCATGGTATGAAAAGCTTCAGCGTTTAAAATAGACTAGTGTGTCTTTGTTAAAAATGGCAGCGTTTCAGGTAAAATACAAATTAGCACCTTCCTCCTACCTAGCTAGCTAGCTGTATCTAGGACTTAACATGCACACTGACCATTTCCAAGGTTGTTAATCTGCACAGTGACTTTATTTCTTCAAACACTCACTTTTATTGACATGAGTGGAAGGCAGATGTGAGGAAGAGGAGGGTTGTCATGAGTCTCAGGTATGAGTTTACTTCTGTCAAGATGGACTCTTCCTGATACTTTGGCATTCACTCAATACTTTATATTTAATGCTACCTTTGTTGAGGTGGAGTAATGGTGTGTAGGTGTTCTGTGAAGTGGCAGTGTAGTCGGTGTTGTTGATGTACAGGACATACTCACATGGTGGGATTTAGTGCAGCAGTACACAAGTCAAATGCACACTGGTGCTTACCTTGAGTTTTATGTTTGTGTCAGTAATTTTGTACTGTGTTGCATGGTATGGGCTGTCATAATGTCTGCTTGTGGTGTATGCCAAATTGTGATTATGTGGCAGTGGTGTCTCAAATCATATGAACACACAAGGGGGGTGGTAGTGTACACACAAAACGAAAAACCACAATGAAACGTAGACATAGGGGAATCCAATTATTGGAAAAAGTTGCCCTCACTCACATACCGAAGTATGTGACATTCTACCATCATTGGGCCTGCTTGCAATACGCCCTGGTGTAACCACACCCAGGACGGAGCATTAGGGGAGGGGAAAACAAAACAATGAATGTCACTCAACAAACAAACCATAAATATCAGACAACATGTAACATAAAATGTGATGTGATGTGTACCAATCACCAAGTGTCAGAAATAACATCACCTAATACACGTCCCACAGTCCATCTGTGTATAATAAATTGTAGTTTGTAAATTAATTATGCCCCGGTGGGTTGTTTCTTGTTTGTCTGTTTCGATATGATTGTTACATTGCAAACAGGAGATAGACATCGGTTTGTAATAAGATAATTAAGAAACGTGGGGATAATGATACAGAAAATAACTTAATGTAAGGAGCATCAACTAGGAACGAACAAGCGGGATTGAGAAACATGGGAACTACTGGTTCCAGTATGCTTTGCGATCCCTAACAGGTGATCACGGAGGTAGTAAACACAGACTTCCGAGACAACAGCACTTGGGGCGGAATAACATTTACCCAGGCAACGCCCACTCAGCGCGGTATCTTGGATACAAGTGGTTGACGGTAGGACGTGGTTCCACGTCAATCACATGGACGCGAGTGCAAGCAAGCGGGAAAACGCCCTCTTAAGATATTTAAGGTTGCAACCAGACCGTAAACACTGACTACGCGGTGTCACGGAAAGCGGGCAAGGAAGCAGGATGCCACCCTAGGAACAGTAAGGAGCACAGAGGGAGGAGGAGAGAGGGGAGAGAGGAAGGAGGGGGTGTTTTTGGGTGGGATTTAACAACTCGGAAACCATACCAAGGAATTGAGTCAAACGCTAAAAAAACATGACTCTAAAGCCGTTCCCTTGTACTTCCCTTCCCTCCCCACATTTTCCCGTGCTTATACAGGTTGTGTTCGAAGGGGGAACCTCCCGCCAGGCACCAATTCGGGTTCACATACTCAATGAACTCGGTAAGTTAAGTTAACGGTATTGATGTCTGAGATGCACAGTGGGGAATATATATTTTTGAAAAAAGGTGAGATTTGATGCGAGTGATAGACCTTCACGGGAGAATTTAATGTGATGAGTGTGAAAAAAGTTAGGTGAGCAATCCGATCTGGAAGCATGGGGTCGGACAATAATGTGCTCACAAACTGGGAAGGGAGGGGTACAGAGATCCCACTTCATTTAAAGGATCACGAATGAATTAGAAACACTTGTTACCAACCAAACCACAAAAATGGCTTGATATAAAAGAGATATAAATGGTTTGCACAAAAGAAATGACGAACCAGAAGATGGTAAAACAGAGCGCATGACAGTACGTTATTGTTATTTTCTCTCTTTTCTCTCTCTTTTATCTACAGTAAGTGTGTTTTCGTTTTCCCGCATTCGGGAGAAACCTCCACATGTAACAGGAGAGGGTTAGGATCTACAAAGACCGACTCATTTTCAAAGGGCCCAGTAGACCGAATTGCGGTGGGGCTTGGACAGAAATAAAAGGCGACTGTCCTGAAGAATACCGTGGTGACCAGCTTTGGCACATTTTATACGGTTGAAACATGTCGACACAAGCAGTACCAGGAGGGAGGTCTTGAGAGATCTTAGGGCCTCGAACAAGACAGTTCCCATCCTTTTTTGAGTTTTAATCCTGATAGGGGTACCAGGTAATGTCCAATAAAATACTTATTTCAGTTGGCAGTTTTAACATTTCCTATTAACTGCACTTTAGTCGCACTATTATTTCTGACACTTGGTGATTGGTACACATCACATCACATTTTATGTTACATGTTGTCTGATATTTATGGTTTGTTTGTTGAGTGACATTCATTGTTTTGTTTTCCCCTCCCCTAATGCTCCGTCCTGGGTGTGGTTACACCAGGGCGTATTGCAAGCAGGCCCAATGATGGTAGAATGTCACATACTTCGGTATGTGAGTGAGGGCAACTTTTTCCAATAATTGGATTCCCCTATGTCTACGTTTCATTGTGGTTTTTCGTTTTGTGTGTACACTACCACCCCCCTTGTGTGTTCACGTGAATTCCTGTGGGGGCCTGGGGTGGTCAAGTGAGGAGCCCTCACCCCTTCTTTGTGTGAGATAGTCTCAAATCATATGTCATCTACCTTGGCTCACTGACTCATTCAACACCTTGTTGGACCACTGTGAAATACACATACACACCCTGGTTGCTCTGCCCTCCTCTGCTCCACATTGCATGTGGACTGAGCCTTATTTGGATGCAATGATGACTATTGTCCTTTTGAAAGGACTCTAGCCTCATCCTTCACTCCTGTTGCTATACAATTCCTAATGATCCTAATGAGATGTCACTATAGGCAGTGTCCCTGCACATGACTTCTTGGTGAGATATGTTGTGCAGAGTGGTGCCTCTCTTATTAATATGCGGTGTGGAGGTTGTAGTGATGATATTGGTTGCCTGGGACAATGTGCTGGACTCCAACAACTTTGTGGGCAAGTTTTACCACAGCTTCACTGCTGCCGCAATGTGAACGCCATGACTGGGCTAAATGCCATAATTTCTGTAGAGATGGGTCCCCCTAATGCTGAGGTGACAATTTACCTATGTGCAAGACATGTGTACTTAGACTATAGTATATGTTCCTGTCTCCACCTGGGTATCTGATGTGGACAGGACACGTATTTCAGTGCAACAGTTGTGTGTTGTTGTGTAGGGGTTGTATGCGGGGATATGTTTTTAACTTACCTGCGGTGTTGACCATGACAGCATCTAATCTGCTGGTAGTGGATGAGGTGCAGCAGCGGAAGGGCTTGTAGGGCAGGATCCATGACAGCCAAGAATGGATGGAGGTGTCTTGGACTCTAGTTTCTATTTCCGTAGTTGTGCTTCAGCCATCTCAGAAGAGCTGGTTTCTCAACTGCGCTCTCTTTGGCTGGTTGATGCATCGTGATCTGTCCGGCGGCCGGAACATCATTCTGCACGGCAGGCTTTCTCTATTGGCTCCCTCCGGCCCAACTGGAGGACAACATTTCTGGTGGATCCGGAAACACTGCGACGGATGGTAAAAGGGCTACCTTTGCCCATGATAATATGGCGGCCGTAAGAACCGCCTCAGGAGTAACTAAATGGACGTTATTCGCTAGCACTGTGGATGTGCCTACAACTGCCATCATAATCAGTCTTAATGTGTTTTCTGTCTGCATTTATTTTTTTACATGTTTAAATACAGAAAATGTGCTTCTTTTCAGTGACTCTTTGTGCTGTCTTTCATGAATTTAGACAAACAGCTGAGCAGATGGACAGCTTGGGATACTAATAAACAGAATAACTTTTCTTTTATATAACTGCATTTGTCAACATACATTTGTGGTATAAGGCTAATATTTGACAGTCGATGTACTGTTATGTAATATTTGGCAACTTAAATAGCTAAAACACGACAGACATCAAAGTATGACTGCACGTCTATCATTTAAACAAAAATGGAAATGTACAGTTTTACAATTACATTTATATGCAAAACATAATAAATCTGGATAAGTACAGATAAAATGGCCCAAAAATAAATATGGATAAATACAGATGAAAATGTTAAAAAAAAAATACCATATCCCCTGGAGCCCATTTTATAATAAATTCTGAATAATATCAACATTTCTGAATCATGTTTTTAATGTTATCAAAAATTGTATAACAAAAGAGAAAAAAAATGCAATTGTGAACAAAAAAAATGTGTGTTTGCAAATGAAAACGTTAACAATAAAAACTAACATATGTCTCCTTTTTTATTTGAATGTACATATAAACTCTTTAAAAAACTACATAATAAACAATAAAAATGAACTATGCTTAACTACAAAACCAACTAAACTCAGGGAAATGCTGCATAATAAACCATAATAAATTACTATTCCTCAGGGAAAGTGCTGTATAATAAACCCCAGAGAATTACTATTCTAACTTCAAAACCAACTAAACTCAGGGAATGTGCTGGATAATAAACCATAATAAGTTAGTATTCCGACTCCAAAACCAATTAAACTCAGGGAAAGTGCTGGATAATAAAGCATACTAAATTACTAGTCCAACTCCAAAACCAACTAAACTCAAAGAAGTCCTGGATAATAAACCACAATAAATTACTATTCCAACTCCAAAACCTACTAAACTCAAAGAAAGTCAGGGAAATGCTGCATAATAAACCATAATAAATTACTATTCCTCAGGGAAAGAGCTGTATAATAAACCCCAGAGAATTGCTATTCTAACTTCAAACCCAACTAAACTCAGGGAAAGTGCTGGATAATAAACCATAATAAGTTAGTATTCCAACTCCAAAACCAATTAAACTCAGGGAAAATGCTGGATAATAAAGCATAATAAATTACTATTCCAACTCCAAAACCAACTAAACTCAAAGAAGTCCTGGATAATAAACCACAATAAATTACTATTCCAACTCCAAAACCTATTAAACTCAAAGAAAGTGCTGGATAATAAACCCCCCAAAAAATAACTATTCCTGACTCGAGAACAAAACAACTAAAGGAAAATACTACATATTTTAAACATTATAATTATGTAAAAATATGAAATATTTCAAAAGTATGAAAAAAATACTTTTAAAACAAATTACATTTTTTATCAAAATTACATGTTTATCACAATTGTTTTCTACTTTTGACCCAAAAAGTGTTAAATGAATTTTTTAAACAAAATAAATGATTAAAAAATACAATTATTAAAAGAAATATTATTAAAAATGTGAGACCCCTTCTCACAAAAATAAAAAAGATACATCTTAAATTCTAAATCACAGCTAAAATGTTAAAATGACAAAACTCAAAATGATCCAAATGTGAGAAATGTTTAAAAAATAACAATAAAAAATGATGCATTAAAAAAACTAATAATAAACCAATCATATATTTATTTAATTGTTTTTTCAATTAAAAAAATATTCTACACAATTAACATCAAAATATTAGCACCGAGAAAAAGAAGTATGTATCTAAAATTTTACATTTCAATCTTTTTCTTTCTAAATTATTTATTTTTCAATAATTTTTTTTTCATTTTTTTTTAACCAAGTCTTAAATTACTCCTCACCCTGATCTCCTATAAACCCAACATCCCACTCTTACATTTCTACATAAAATTAAAAAAATATTTTAAAAATGTAAATAAATATTTTCTAAGTCAACATCCCATTCTTAAAAATAATTAAAATTAAAATTAAATTAAATCAAACATTTTTACATATACAATAAATTGAAAAATATAAAATAACTACTACCAAATTAATGAGAAAGAAAACAACATTAAACAAATACAAACAATGCAGTCAATATTATTTACATCAATATATTTACCATCGATATTTACAAAATCGATATTTCTACATTACACAAACATTTATATTTTAAACAACAAAAAAACGTACCTCTATATATTTCACCATCGATATTCTAGACTCGATATTCATTCAATTCAATATTTCAACATTAATATTCTGTCTCTGCACCCACTACCGGGCCTGCCACATACTGCCAGCATGGAGCGGAGGTAGCACTGCTAAAAAAAAGACTAGAGCTGCCACCTCCTCCTCTTCAAAGATAGCCCGGGGCTGCACACCTGGGCGGGTGCGCCACATGCATGGAAGCCACTCCTCTATCATGGTGCTGGGTGCAGAAATAATAATCTAAGAAGGGAAAGGAAGGGAAACTAAAGAAAAAAGAAAGAAGGGACAATAAACTAAGTAAAAACAAGCCACAAAAACACAAAAAAAGTACACGAAAAGCGTAAAATACACAAACGCAAAGACACACACTATTATTAAAAGAAAAATTAGGGGTAGAAAAGAAATAAGGGAGAAGGATCACAAAGATTAGGAAA
Source organism: Lissotriton helveticus (assembly GCF_964261635.1). Taxonomy (NCBI): domain Eukaryota; kingdom Metazoa; phylum Chordata; class Amphibia; order Caudata; family Salamandridae; genus Lissotriton; species Lissotriton helveticus. Next base: position 448,392,434 of record NC_136065.1, read on the forward strand.
AAATTTGAATTTAGGCCCAGCACCATAAGAGAGAGCAAAAAAACAAGATGGCCATGCCCATGCGGACCGCGTGGTGCTGTTCGTAGATGATTTAGAATGCCACATCTCAGGACCGCGTAGTACCATTCTCGTGCTATTTTGGAGCATGCGGAAGCACTCTGTGTTTGCAAGGCAAACGGGCGCTTTGCAAACTCTGTCCCTAAAGCGTAACTTCACATCGCCCCGCAGAGTTTTTTTGCAACACTGTGATATTCCATTCCATTCCCAAAAACGTTATTTCGGTCAGCTTGGACCATAAAAGTGCATACAAGGAAAATCCTTGCACATAAAACCATATAACATGAGAACAATCATTGGTAGCTACACAAGTGTTCTTGGTGTAACAGCATTAAGGTGCATTGCAGAGGTCATTAAATCGTGGATCCGGGCAAATAGTGTATCAAACCTGTTCCAAACCAACTTTCAAGAATCTTTCCCCTTAAAAAAAGGCCACCTCAGGGATAAAAAGTTGCATCCACAAATATAAGAATAAAAAATGTATTTCATCAGCAGATTTGGGATTTGAGTCGTTAAAAGGATTCAAAATGTAAATAAAACTATTAGCAAATGGAAACAATATGTACATTTAAGACAGAGATATCAGATTTTAAAAGGTCCAGCGCCTGCACCACATTGAAGTCAAATATCCGTTTATAGCAAAAACAATGGGCTTGTGTGAGTCAAACTTCAGGACTCCAAAGGCCTCCTCACAGTACAGAAAACCTAAATTCCTACACAGCTGGATAAGCCAGCGCTGCCTGGCTCGTTTTTAGCCAAGGCAAAAAAACAGTAAAACATAGAGCTCTGAATCGTCCTCACAATTGCAGGCAGGGAACCCTCGAAAGGCAGTTTTTGACCATTTGCAGGACAAGGCATGGAGCGGCAGGGTACCAAATCTAAACTGGACGTTTAGGCCATCCTTTCATAGAATGGGACCACCCACCATTGGTGCGGGGGTCCCGTGGGTGACATTATGATGTGACCGCCACATTGGCGGGCGCATCATGCATTCTTGACATTGTGGCGGGGGGTGCTCTCAGCACCGCCTGCCGCAATGCCAAAAAGGCATGTTGTGCAGTTCCATTCACAACGTGGCAGGCACCGCACGGTGTCTGCCATGTTGTGCATGGAACTGCAGGGGGGTACCATAGGTACGCCCCATGGGCACCCCCATCCCTCAGACTCCCTGGGGGCATGCTACGGGCCTCCAATGGCGAGAACCGCCTGCCTTTCCATGGCGGCATTGCCGTCAGGGAAAGGCAAAACCCCACATGCATGATAATATGGATGTCGGTGTCTACCAGACACCGCCACCATATTAACTGCTTTTCCGCCCGGTAGGCAATCGGGTGGATTGCCTACCAGTGGAAAACCGGCGGATGGTCTTTCCGTCCGCCGGGGTCCCCTGCCATAGTAATATGGCAGGGGAATCGGCATGCGGGCGGGCATAAATGTCAGGCGGTTCGCCCGCCCGACATGCTAATGTGCCCCTCAATTTCCTTGCAGGGTTGGTTGGCTGTCATCCAGGAAAGGCTCTATTGTGTACTCATCTTTAATTATCAGGAATTTGGCTGTCAAGTGTCCTAAAGCCAAACTCCCTTGGATGATTGTAAGTTTATTCATTCTATAGGTATTTACCAATTCTGAGCAATACACACTTCCTCTGTATTGCTCCATAGACTTGGTTTCCCAGCCTACTGCATTCATCCTTTATGTATGCAAACCAAGAGATTTTTTTATACACCTGGAAAACTCAATAGCTCTTTTCATTCTGACCAATAAACTGCCAGTTCCTGGGTCACCCGCAATCTGCACCAAAAATGTTAGGGGTCTGAGACCGATTTCATTTTATTTATTTTTATTTTAGAAGTTTTCAATAGCGCTGTCAAGACCCAAATGTATCAGAGCGCTTTACAGTAGGAGCATAGTATATACTCAACAGAATCATGACAAGTAAGCGATAGACAATAAACGAGTTACATAGTATAGAGCGGCATAATTGTCATGTAGAGCTTCTTTGGTTTCAAGGTTCTTAGGGGTCACATAGCTCTATGGTTGCTGTCTGTCCCGTGTTGTCCACCACCAAGGGAACGGGTAAGGAATAGGGATTTGAGTTGACTTTTGAATTCCATAAAGGAGGGTATGGTTCTGATGTGTGGAGGGATGGAATTCCAAATTTTGGGGGCGTTTCTAGTGAAAGAGCAGTCCGCTGTTCTTTTCCTTCTAGTTTTAGGTGGGATGAGTAGGAGGGAGTTAGTGTTTCTCAGATTTCTGGCTTGACCTGCCTTTTTGAGTTTTTTTGCCAGGTATTTGGGTTTGCCTGTATGTAATGCTTTGTGGGTTAGGCAGGCCGTTCTGAAGTTACTTCGCATTTCTACAGGAAGCCATTTAAGTTCTTTAAGTGCAGGGGAGATATGATCATATTTTTTGATGCTGGTGATCATTCTGGCTGCCGCATGTAATGTTGTTTTGATCGGTGCCAGATGCGATTTAGTAATTCCTGTTAGGACTGCGTTCCCATAGTCCAGTCTTGACAGTACCAGTGATTGTGTGGCCAGTTTGAGATCCTTTATTGGAATATAGGGTTTGTTTATGTTCAGAAGTCTAAGGTTAAGGAATGCACTTTTGGATGAGTTCTTAATGTGTTTTATCATGTTCAGTTTTGGGTCTAAGGTGATGCCTAGAGATTTGACCGAGTCTGCTATAGTAAGATTCCCTTTGAGCGCATCGATAGCCTTTAACCATTCAGCGATTTGTGGGTTATCCTCCTTGTTCGAGATGAGGAGTGTCTCGGTTTTGTCTGGATTTAGCTTCAGGTGATTGTTTGTCAGCCATTCTTGAACATCTTTCAAGACATCGTTTAATCTTTGGATGTCTTTGAGAGAGGTAGTTTCCAGATCTTATCGTCCGCGTAGAGGTGGAATCCGCATAGAGGTGGAAGCGGATGTTGGCTTTTCTGAGTAGTTTGGATAGCGGTTCCACGTAGATGTTAAAGAGTTGTGGAGAGAGCACCGATCCTTGGGGGTCGCCCTTGTTGACTTGCTGCGTTTCGGAGGTGAAGTTCTTGATTTTGATTTTTTGTGTGTGAATGAGTATAAAGGAGGAAAACCATTTGAGAACTACCTTGCCGAGACCAGCTCTTTCTTGAAGAGCCCCAATGAGGAGTTTGTGGTCCACCGTATCAAATGCTGCCGAGAGGTCAAGGAGAATGAGGAGGCGGCATTGGTCAGAGTCTAGTGATCCATGGATATCATCCTTGATGTTCAGAATCGCAGTTTCTGTGCTGCAACCTTTTCTAAAACCAGACTGGTGGGGGTCCAATAGGTTGATGTTGTCCCGGTGCTGTGTTAGTTGATGAAGTAGGCATCGTTCAAGTGTTTTTGAGGGCAAGGGGAGGTTTGATACAGGTCTGAAATTGTTCAAATCTGTCGCATCTAGACGGGGTTTTTTCAGCATGGGGGTCACTTGCCTCATTTTTAGGCAATCGGGAACCACTCCATTTTTTAAGGAGCTGTTTATGATTTTGCCCCAAAGCGGTGCAAAAGTGTGTTTCATTTTTTTGATTAGAAGGGGAGGAATGGGCTCTGAGATATGCGCTGATGGTTTGGAGGTGGAGATCAACAAGATTATCTCCGTTTCTTGAACGGGGCGAAAGCTAAGCCAGGGGATGGGCGAAGAGCCAGGAGAGAGAGCATGACGAACAGCCGTGATATTCTTTATGGGGTGTGAACTGTTGAAGGCTAATGACAGTTCGATTTTTGTGATCTTGTCGTTGAAGAAGTGGGCAAAGTTGTCCCAGAGTTCTTTGGACGCCTGTACGGATGAGGCCACTGGCTTGGAGGTTTGTTTTCTGATGATGCTATAGAGCTCCTTCGGTCTATTTTTGGCACTGTCCAGTGCCTCGCGGAAGAAGCTAGATTTCTTGTTTTTGATGTGGTTGTTGTACTTCCTACGGGCTGATTTCAGTTGTTCGCGAAGGATGGCGGTTGGGTTGTTTCTCCATTTTATTTCTTTGGCCCTTAAGTTTCGCCTTTCTGAGTTGAGGTCAGAGTTGAACCAAGTTCTGGATGGAATGGCTCTGCTCCTCTTGAGCTTAAGTGGAGCTAATTTGTCTAGTATGGACACTAGTTCAGAATTGTACCAGTCAGTGAGGTCACTGGTGGAGAGGTGGACTTTGTTGTCCGGGAGAAGTGAGCTTATCTGATCTTCCTGGATATCCAGGGGCACTTGAGAAAGGTTCCTCATCCATTTGGGAGGGTCTTGTGGGGGTTGTTGGGAGAGGGTGGGGTGATTGATATGAAATAATATCATTTGGTGATCCGACCAATCGACGGGAAGTATGTGGTTGACCATGATTGAGTTCTTTTGTGCAATGATGGCATCCAGTGTGGCTCCTTTGTAATGTGTCTCCTCTGTACAGAATTGTGTAAGATTGATATCACATAGGAGACTGGATAGCGATTGGATTAGAGGATTGTTTGTCTCGTTCCACCGTAAATTCAGATCACCGAGAATTAAGTATTTGGAATCACTGAATGCCCCTTGCGCTATTAGGTCGGATAATTGTTCCCCAAATGCGGCGTTTCTACCTGGGGGGTGACAGAGCAAGTGACACAGTAGGGAGCCACTATCTTTGGTTTTAAAGATGGAGGAGAGACATTCAAATGAATCGTAATCAAAAGAGGTGGTCTCCGAGATGACCAAACTATCTTTGTGGATAATGGCAACCCCTCCTCCTCGCTGATCTATCCTGTCTTTGGTGATCAGGGAGAAACCAGGTGGTACCAACATATCTAGGCAAGGGGGAGATATCTTTTTCAGCCAGGTCTCTGTGAGGAATGCAATGTCAATGTCATGTGAGAGGATAGCCTCAGCTAGTTCCGTTGCGTGAAGTGAGGCCGATCTGCAGTTGATCAGTAAGCAGTTGGTGAAAAGCTCTTGATTGCTGGCGGTTCTTTCTTTGGTCGCCCTAGGTATGGCGGAGAGGACAGGCCATCTCAGGGGTTTTGTGCAGGGAAGGTCTTTCCGGAGGCCTGTGATTACTTGGATTTTGGATTTAGGGGAGTATGAGGAGGGAGTATCATATGAGGAGGCTAGCATGGCTGCTTCGTTGTCTGACATAGGTGCTTCTGTTCTAATGGGCCTTGAGGTCAGGTGATTTACGTCGGAAAATGCACTGATCTTGATCCTAGGGGAGGGGACTCCGGTTTTTGAGGCTTCTTGTGGGCATAATTTCAAGACCATGGTGGGGGGGCTTTGCTGCTGGATATCAGGGGTTTCTGTGGGCCCGGGCGGGCTCTTTGCATTGGAGGTGTGGGGAGACTCGGGAGGGGATTTCAGGGGTCTGTGGGCTTTAACTAGGTTAGAGAGGATTTCGGTTAAGCCCAGGGAGATTACGTCTATTTGGCTTTCAAGAGCCATGAGACGCTGCGCCAAGGAGTCGTGGGAAGAGTTGGGGGTGTCAGGGGCATCATCTTGCGTGGTGTGGATCAGGGTGAGGGATTGAGATCTTTTATTGGTGGAGCATGGCGGATTGGCTTTTTTCGAGATCGAGGGAGAGGTCAAATGGAGGAGATGGGTAGGGACAGGGGAGGGCTTTCAGTGTCTGAGAGCTGGGATGCAGCTAGTGGGGAGAGTTGTCTCTATCGGCGAGTTATGTCTGAGAGTTTGGTGAGGAGGGATCCAGTAAGGGGGCGGGGTAGAGCTTTCCATAAGGAGCTTGGGGATAAGCTTGGTTGGGGAAGTGTAATGGGTGGGTGGGGGCAGTGATGGTGTGACTGGAGTTTCCTGTTGTGGCTGGTTGGCTGTAGGCGTGAATTGGGAAATGGCGAGGCCTGGCGTGTGAAGGGGAGCGTAGCGGGCCGGAGCGGTACCGGGTATATGGAAGAGAGAAACATAGGCTTCGGCGTTAGCTGTGTTTGTAGGCGGGATAGGGATTGAGGCGTGGTGTGGTAGGCATGGGAGGGCAGATCTTAAGACAAGGGTTGGAGCGGGATGTATTGGCAGGGTTGAAGACCATCAACTTGGTCTTCTCAGTGTTAATCTCCAGCCCCCTGTTGTTACAGAAGATGACAAAGCTATCAGGAGCCCTCTGGATGCCCATGGGCGCCTTGACATTAAAAGGGTGTTGTCGGCAAACATCATTGCTGGAATCTTTCTGCTTGCTAACTTCGGGGAGTCTTGTTCTTTACCTCAGTAAGTTGGGCAACCAATGCATTGACAAAGAGGCAGAACAGGGTGGGTGCGAGCACACATCCCTGCCTTACTCCTCTGTCAACTGGGAATCAGGAATTGAATTCACTGCTTTTACGACTTTTTACTTGGACGAAGTTGCCATTGTGCAATCTCATGAGCATGCTCAGAAGGTAAGGGGGGATCCCAAGGTCTCTAACTACTCTCCATAATTTAACTCTGGGTACAAATCAAAGGCCGTCTTCAGATCCACAAAGATAAAATAGAGGCTGCCACCCTCTATTCTCACAGTTTTCCAAAAGTCTATATATTTGGCCAAAGGTCGAGAAGTGTTCTTTCTGAGTCGGCTTGATGTGTGCTCAGTATTTTGTGTTTTTCCATCCACCCTAGGAGCCAATCTAGAAGTACCCGTGCAAACAGTTTTTGTGTGACTTCGATCACATTGATCGTTCTATAGTTTGCAGGCAGAAGTGGTGAGCCATTTTTAAAAACTGGGACGATTTCTGCCCCCACCCAGGTTTCAGGAATCGGCAAACCTTTTATGATAGCATTAAATAAAACCCATATTTTTGGTTCTTCCCGGAAGAGGTCCCCCGGTAGCTTGTCCAATCCCGGTGCTTTATCGGAGGGAAGCTTGTTTATTGCATTTGAAACTTCGAGCAAGGTGATCTCAGAGGCTTCTTCGTAATTGGCCCCTAGCGGAATTGTGGGTATATCGTCAGAGGCAGAGTGCTTCCTTCGTGGTGTATAAAGCCTGAAAGTGTACTTTCCATGCTTCTGCTGCTATGTTTGGTTCTATTGCTGATTTTCCTTCACTACTGCCTGGGCTAACGATGGACCAGAATTCCTTCATATCTTTGTTGGATAGGGCAGTTTTTAGAGCGTCCCATCTATTCAGTTCCCAGGTCTGTTTTGCTTGTCGGGTGCTCTCTTTATACATCACCCGCATGTATATATTTAGAAACTTATCCTTAGTTTTGATGGCCTCTAGCAAAGCCTGATTCCTCTTTCGGCAATTATCATTAAACCAGGATCGAGTTGCCCTTTTTTTCACCTTAGAGTGTATCTTTGGGTAGAATATATCAGCCAGTTTAGATGCCTGGTCTGCATGCAAATCTGCAGCTCTGTTAATGGATAGTGAATTACCCACCACTGTGGCAGCTTCTCCAAATTCTAGTAAGACTGGAACAGTTGCTGTGTATAATGCAGTCAGCTTTTTGGGTGACTGCTGGATTGCCCCCCACTTTATTCGTCTCCTATTGTTCGAGAGTGTTAATCTGTTATCTGGAGGGGGGGGGGGTTCTGCTGACCATGGCAGTTCCAAGGTCCAGCATCTTCAATTCTCGATATTCATGCAATTCGATATTTCTACGCCAGTATTTTGTCTCTGTACCCACTACCAGGCCTGCCACCTGCTGCCAGCATAGAGCAGAGGTGGCACTGCACAAAAAAACTAGAGCTGCTACCACCTCCTCTCCAAAGATCGCCCGGGCTGCACACCTGGGCGGCTGCGCCACACACATGGAAGCTGCCCCTCTACCATGGCACTGGGTTGGGAAATAATAAACTAAGAAGGGAAAAGAAGGGAAACTAAAGAAAAAAGGGAAAATAAACTAAGTCAAACAAGGTCACAAAAAAATTACATGAAAACGTAAAATACACAAACCCAAATACACACACTATTGTAAAAAAAAAAATGAGGGGCAGAAAAGTAGTAAAGGAGAAGGATCACAAAGACTAGGAAGAAATTAGAATTTAGGACCAGCAACATAAGAGAGAGCAGACAAACAAGATGACCATGCCCATGCAGACCGTGTGGTGCTGTTTGTATGTGATTTAGAATGCGAGCACACTTAAGGACCACGTCCTACCATTCACGTGCTATTTTGGAGCGTGTGGATGCACTCCGTGTTCGCAACGCAAACGGGTGCTTCCCAAACTCTGTCCTGAAAGTGTAACTTCACGTAGCCCGTCTGAGTTTTTTTGCGACCCTGTGGTATTCGCATAGTAGGGCTCAGCGAACTTCACCTACCCCAAGTTAAAAGTGATAAGCACAAGAGCAGTGGTCATTGGAGTTCTGCTGAGGTGGTTATCCTTTCTGCCTACTCTGTGACAGACAGAACTTTTTTCCACAGCCAGCACAATTTGTGCATGTGTAGGTTACACTTTTAGATACACATGGCTACAAACTTGCACAATGTCATGAGGCTCACAATGAGGCAACCATTTATTTATAGTCAATGACACTCTTACAGAATTATTACAAGTATGGGCCTACCATTCTCAAAGTGCTTGTGACCAAAAAGTTTCAGAAATAGTTGAAAGCTGAGAGTCCTCTTAAAACTTTAAATAGCCCAACCCCCTCTGACACATTTGTTCCATCTGACTTATTGTACATGCCAGTTAGTCAATTTACACATTTTAAATGAGTGTTATTTCGTTGAACCCATTACAGAAATATTTGACTGGCTCTTGTAATAATCCTGGCTTACTTTTGAATTCCAGTTGGAAGCCATGAGTACAGTTCTGGGTTCAAGAGTAAGCCAGAAGAGCAGGAGTAATAGGAGTAAGTTACACCTGCTCACAGCAAAATCTTTGTGAATCATGCCCAGGGCTTTATTTTTAAATCAATTGTGCTCTACATTAAAGGCATTTTGCATATAGAGACTCTTATTATGCATATGTGCATGCTGAAGTTGTTTTAATATGTGACAGATTTAATGTTTTTCCTTGAACTTATTGAAATATCTGAATGTCTTTTTGAAAAGTAACCTTTAACACAGCAGTCTTGACAATGAATAATTATGGGGAACAGTTATCAATTTTGCAAGATGCAAACCGCTTTGTATTCTTAACGACCTTGCGATGCGAGAAAATGGCTGTGACGGGAGAATATAGAAAGCATGGCGGAACACTACTGTGCCTGTCTACTGTAAGTGTATATCATGCTGCTTTCCTTAAGAGGGTGCTATTGTATTCTGTATGGCACACAGCGAGGGCTTTGTTTCAGGTATTTCTCAGGGCATCACGTACAAGGTCTAGTCACAGCAGAATGCAGCCTCTTTTGAAATGGTACTGATAGCTAATTTGTCTTGCAGAGACCTAACTAAACTGGCGTCTCGAAGAGGGGGCCTGATGGGGAACCATGCCCAGCTTCGTTTGTCCTGGGCCTACCACCACTGCTATTAAACATGTCAGAAGTCAGCACAGAAAAACAGACTCTGCACCTTGCCCTACACATTAATTTGTCCACATATCTTATTTATTTTTTTCCTCATTGTGCAATAAGTTTGAGTGGGAGGTATCAGGGGCCTCTGCCATTCAAAGGCTGGTGGGGATTGAATTTGGGAGCCCATTGTGGGCCGCCTTTGTGCAGGGGCACTTTCATTTTGTAGGTGCCCCCTACATTTCCCTGCCCCAGGTGGCAGGCACCGTCTGGTGCCTGCCACGTAGTGCAGGGAAAAACAAAACCTGCATTTTTTTACATTGGAGAAGGTGCTGCAGCCAGCAGCACCCGCCGCAATGTTACAACTACCTGCCATGCCCACCATGGTGACGCCACATTGTAATTTGTGGTGCGGACCGCCGCCATATAGGTCGATGGCGGACAATCGTAATGACCCCCTAAGATTGCCATGGTATGTAATTTCACTTTTGTTGTGCTTATCCTTTCCAATGTATTTGTTCTGACCCATTGAGTAATGGTGTATACTATGTCATCTTTAGTTAACCGTATAATGGGGCACATTACGATGGAGGATTTTCCGCATCCTCCGGGCCGGCGGAATCCACCACCGGCCCGGCAGATGCGGAAAATCCTCTGCGGACCCACCAAAGACCCACCGCCACATTCGGATGGCTGGTGGGTCCTAGTTTCAGTCCGCTGCTTTTCCGCTGCGGTTGGCTTACAACCGCGGCGGAAAAGGCCTAATATGGTGGCGGTGTCTCTCAGACACCGTCAGCCATATTAGGATGTCTGGAGTTCTATGCCTTTACGGGCGGCATTTCCGCCGTGCAAAGGCATAAGGATTTTTGTTTGGGGGCCCGTTGCGGTCCCCCAGGTGTGAAGGGGGGGTGGGGAGTGCACATGGGGGGTACCTATGGTACCCCCCTGCATATGCCTGCACAGAGCGGCAGGCACCGCGTGGTGCCTACCGCTTTGTGCAGGCAAATGCACAGCTTTCATTTTTAACATGAAGCAGCACCCGCCGCAATGTTAAAAATAGAGGATGTGACCGCCAGGGTGGCGGTCACATCCTAATTGCACATGAGGAAACGCCGCAGCACATGCGGACGTTCCCTCCTACTCAGGGCGTCCGTCCGCGATCGTAATGGGCCCCTTAGTTTGGTAATACCGCTTGATCCTTCTCCTTATATCCCCTGTTCCCCAGTGGACTTGGAACATTCCACTGCCATTTTTCGTTCTATTTGACAGTTATGGAATTACTGTGACTTTGAGGTTGTGACTGGAAGCTAATAAAACGTCTGCTCATCTACGTGTGCTGCTTCGTACTTATTCACAACAACTTTACATTGCAAAGGGTCTTTTAATGCAAGTATTCTTAGAGTGGTTAGCTAAAAAACAGAGTTGGCTGAGAGTTAATCTTGTGACATGGAGCAAGTGGCAGAAAGGCAATAATACACTCCAATTACAAGAATACGTTTCAATGTCATTGTCATTTGTGTGTAACTCCAAATAACTATTGTAATGAAGCCATCTGTCGGGACTGTCATCCAAATTTGTTGCTATAGAATGTTGGTTTCCGGGTTGGGAGATGAACTTGGGAGTGAAGTACTAATGGACGCAATATGGAACTTTTACACTTATAAAGGCACCTTTTTACTCACCTCCACTGGAGTTTAGAGCTTCTTTCCCTTAACTGGTTAAGAGGACAGCCCAGCTGACGGACTTGCCCACTGGCTTTTTGCAAACATTGTCTCACCATCAACATAATTTATTTGTACCCTCTCGCTTGCTCTGTTTTCTTCTGGAAGGCATATTGTTGGTTGCCTTGCAATCTCTGCCGAAAAGGCCCAGCCCCAGGGGGATGCACTCCATCCCGATGATGCCTAGGTTAGGCACTGCTTAAAGCACTGACATGCAGATGAGTGACATTGAACGCCATGGTGGATGTTCAATGACTGCCATTTTAGATATGATAATAGTTCCCTTACTAGTTTCAGCATCATATGCAACATGTGACATTGCCCACCACATCCACAGCAGTTACCATTTGGCAATGGAAAAGTTTTAATTGATTTTTGCATAGTGGACACTATGAAAGCAACGCTCTGACACTTGCTACTCCCCATGACTGTTAGCACAGCTCTTCAGTAAGAATTTCATATTGTAAAACAAATAACTAGTCATCATGGGTACACCAGAGAGTTATGGGAGGAATTTCTGCTCTGCTTTCATTTTTAGCTGTATCTGGTGCTTCTCCTTTAGACTGGCTAAGATGGAAGGGGACTTTGAAGCCTATCTAGAGGCCATTGATGGTGACATCTTCACAACCATAATATAAAGAACACTACTTGTCCAACAGTTACGCCCCAAAGTAGGGAACAGGTGGAAAATTAATTTCAATCAGTAAGGGGCAGGGGGTAAACATGTGGCAGTGGAAATGACTGGAAGAGGTGTGGTGCCAGGGTCAGGGTGGCTGACTCCAGAACACCGGGACTCACGGTTCGATCCCTGGCTCCAGCAGCAGGTTAGCCCAGCACCTTGTGACTCTGGCCAATAGCTCGTTTAATCTTCCTGACGGCCCCCAGCCGTGACACCTTTCCGGAGGTAGCTGTGCGCTTTACAAATACTGGTATAATTCTTGATAAAATGCCACAGTGTTGAAAACATTAGATAAAAGATTCTCTCCAAGTAGATTTGCCATTCTTGAAGGGCCTACATTTTACCAAAGAGCTCAGCCACCTGGGGAATCCATCTATGATTTGTTTTCTCCTGTGAACCTTAGCAACCATGTGCGATTCTTAGGATCACAAACTTGAAATTTCCCGAGATTAGTTGATCAAGATGAACTGCAATCCCTAACACTGTGGCGGGCGCTGCACTCAGCACCGCCCGCCACAATGCCAGGGCGGCATGTTGTGCACTTCCATGCACAACATGGCAGGCACCACGCGGTGCCTTCCAGGTTGTGCATGGAACTGCAGGGGGGTACCATAGATACCCCCCATGTGCACCCCCCAAACCCCGCAGTCCCTGGGGGCCCGCAACAAGCCCCCAAAGCAGACTCCGCATGTCTTTCCCTGGCGGTAATGCTGCCACGGAAAGGCATCTGCTAAGATACATTCTAATATGGCTGGCGGTGTCTATTAGACACCGCCACCATATAGAACCCTTTTCCGCCCGGTCAACATGTCCACCAGGCGGAAAAGCAGCGGATGGTCTTTCCGTCTGTGCGGACCCCCCAGCCATTATAATATGGCGGGGGGTCATTTCTGCACGGATGGCGGGCAGATCGCCTCTGCTGGGCCGCCGGTGGCAACCGCCGGCCCAGCGGGGGCGATCCGCCCGCCATCCTAATGGGGCCCTAAGTTTCTGTATGTTTTATCTGAATGTTTAGGTAGATTGAAGTGCTTCCATCACACAATTGCTTTGAAGCAATACAGCATAACTATGGGTTACAAGGTATGGAAAGCACTGGTATGCCTTTGCAAAGAACTGTGTAAGGAACTAGACAATTAGAGAAGCTAGGTGAATGTAACATCATAAAATGTATTGAGGAGTCAGATTGATTGTTCCCAGATGTTCTGATGCACAAGGAGACAAATCATTGAGACTGTGTAGATCTGCACGATCTCAACATAATATTTGGATCAACCGTGAAGCTCTGCCTAACATCTCTGAGATGTTAGGCACACTTAAAGGGGCAGTTGTATTTCAACATTCAATATGCCTCCTCCTTACCATGAGGTAGTACTTCGGGGTGAGGCGGATTTTTATTTGTGCCGACAAGATAGGAGGAATTTAGAATTTCCGTGTTACTCTTGTAATGTGGAATTACTTATAAATTCTGCCCCTCTGCTGGCGTAATTAATCAGAACTAATTTTATGGGTGTAAATTTCCCCATAAATTCTCAATTAGCTGCTTCCAAGGCAGTTGCTGAAAAGGAGATTGATTGCTTTTCTGGGTGAAATGAACTTCAGTGTGCACTAATCCACAGTCATTTCGTTAAATGACAGCACATCTGGCACTGAAATGGTAAATTATAATTCAAGTATCGGAGGTATTCTTGGTAAAAAGAGGTACTCCTATACACCCCTTTACTTTTAAAGAAGGATTCAGAAAACAGTTTTAAAACAACACAAGCAAGTATACAGCTGACTATTCACAGTCAGAGAAAGTTATTTAATACACATAACATAAGAAAGGATGTAATACTTTGTTCAGCACATAGATCTTCACCACTGTTGCTAGATTGTTACAGCAATGGTACAGCTGACACATGTTTCTTCGCCATTTGCGACTTTTTCAAGGCTGTTAACAAGATGATACAATAGGGTTTTAATTATTTCGCTCTTTGGAAAGACTTGCAGCAACATATTATGTTTTATTTTTTGTGCTCAAATTGAACATCTTATCCCATTTCAACAGGGTCATGCAAGGTTACACGTTACAGGAATAGAGCATAGTGGAGAGTACAAAGAGACTGTCAAGACACCTCCATGTAGAGAACAGTAGTTTTTATAGACACATGCTTTAGAGTTGTGCACACACCCTTATTGTACCTAATATAGTAGAGGAATTTTATATATAAACGTGAAAAAGAATCAGAAAAAGCCATAGTTCCCGTGTAATTCTATTCTACCAAAGACCACACATGGTGATCTATAGCAAATGATCTTTCATAAAACCACGATCTTCCTGTGTTCTAAAACCATAAGGGATATGGATGACGATCGTCCAGATCCCTGTCACGACATCAGATTGCAGAACGGTACTGGAAAACACACCAATATGTGCGTTAGTTTCCCCTTCAGAAGTACTCACAAAACTTAAAAACTGAGAAGCGTTCGGCCAGTAATCACAGGTTTAACCTATCAATAAGGGAACCTCTATTACAAACTTGTTCCAAAATGTATGATTGTGACAACATATTTCACACCGATATCGTAATTCCTTAGCGATCCACTAAGAATATGGACCACTCGTCATAATAAACATAAGATATGCCCCAGTGTGGTATATTAAACCAATCCTCTTGTTGTAGACGAATCTAGGACTCCAGTTAAATATTCCCGATTTATGCCCTTATGTGGTTATATCAAATCATATCCCTGTATAGGCATAAGAATCATGCCCATATTAAGACATAGCCAATGCAATCCAAATACGGCAAGGCTACTCCCATAGACTCCTAGAAAGCACAACGTGTTCTTAAACAAACCCAGCCTCCAGCAGCCCGGGAATTCCCCCTGCTTCTGTATTGATTTATCCTAGAACTCCCGGAGTCCTGAAAGAACTGCGAGTTCTTAGTGACGTCTTATGTCCAACCTTACGTCAAACTCGGCACCTTCCAGGTATAAATATGCCAGCATCTGCCCTAGCAAAACAAACGGTCGTTTGGAGCAGATCGACTATCTACTTGCACAACGCCCTGCTGTAGCAAGTGCCGAAGGAAGCCGACCCTCCCATTGAGGCACTGAGGGAGATGCTGTCTTTTCTCCTGCCAAGAAATCCAGCTCCAGTGTTTCCCTGTCACCCTTGCGGGTTGCTGGGATATCGAGTCCTGAGAGAGAGATACAAGACCTCCTTCATTCTATAACCAAGGTACGGAGCTGATTAGACCCTTAGAGAATTATTGATTTAGATTCTTGGCAGAAACTACCTTAACTCAAACTATATCTCACTTACTCCTTCCCATGTACTAGGCTTACGTTAGGTACACCGGGGTCGGCGTATCTTAGCAGCACGAGTTGAGTACGTTTAGTACTTATTTTATCATTGTTAATCCTATAAATTAGTTTTTGGTTTAGTCAACGTTGAAGGATACAGTGTTCCAAAATATTGTGCACCTAATCTTTGTTTCCTTGAAACTTGCTCTGCAAACTTTCTGTCAGCAAAAATGACGGAAAGTGAAGATGAAAGAGAGACTTTGGCAGCTCAACTGTTGTTAGACGACACAACTGTCCAACAAAATGACCCGGATGCTAAAATAATCCCGGTCAATGTAAAAAAGAGTGTAGCTTACAAACTTATAAATAATGGAGTATCATCAAGAGGTGGTACAGTCATATTTGTAGAAGAGGCACATGAAGATCGGCAGACAGAGGTATTCTATTCATGGATACATTTTCCAGCAGCAAATGCTGTGACACACGATTTCCTCTACTACAAAGCAGAGGAACATCCAGCGGAATTCGTCCCCTTCAAGGACGATGAAATTCCACTAACTTACCAAGAGCATCAGCTCTGGTTTAATGGCACCCTAAAACATCAAAATCACATCACCAGGCTCGGTCCACTAGGTAGACCAGGAGCTACATGGCCAGTTCTAGCCAGCTATTCACTACATCCTGACATTGAAGGAATGTCAAGCGGAGAACTTTTAGTTCAGCTAAAACAATTAATTAAAATACATAGACAATTGGTCCAATATGTCATGCAGACTTTAACAGTCCAACCAGCAATAAAAATTCCGCAGCACACCCTTCACCAGGGGAACACAAATAAAATCACACCACAGACTATACAATCAGTCATTGGCAAATTACCAGCAAAACGGGAACAAATTCCGTTTTGGTTAGCTCAAAAAATTACTCAAATAGGGGCAGTATTTCCTGATACTACACCTAATGAAAAACACAGTCTTCTGACAATCTGTCTACCAATGGGGATCGCACCACATGTGGAGGACTGTAACACTTGGGGAACTGTCTTTGCTTCAATATATACAAAAACGAATGTCTGACAAAATATCGAGATTCACAATATCGACGTACAAAAATATCGGAGCAAAAATATCGAAATCAAAAATATCGGGTTCCTATACTTAACTAGATATATACACAAATATCGATTTTTTAATATCGATATACAAAAACATCGTTTACTTTTATATCGACTACATTAACATCGGAAAAAAAAAATATCGCTATCTACAAAAAATAATGACATTAAATATAATATCGACATCAAAAATATCGTGCACTTCAATATCGGATTATCAGCTATATCGACTTTTTATATGCATCTGTTTGCATAATTAATTAACGTTTTATATGTGTTCACATCTAAATAAACACACAATACTTAAATTAATACTATAGACACACTATTAATTTGTCAAAAATATCCTATTGGTATAATTATATCACCTACACATATAAAAATATTCTATACTACTTTGTATAATTTTATAATTTGTTTTTGTTTTTCACTTCTATTACAAAGTAATCACAACTGAAATTCAAATATACTAACTAACCAATCACAAACCTAATTTTTTAAATAAACCAATAGCAAAGTAATTACTACTGACACTCCCCTATATAAACAATTAAAATCTAAGCACAAACTACTTTCCAAAAGTCACTGAAGGAGATTCATCTCTATCCGAATTGCTGCACAACAACTAGAAGAACCAGACTATCAACCTACTATCACATCTTCTAAGTAAGTAAATAAAATAGAAAGTGCATTATTTGCTAATACTACTTACTTACCTGCTAAATACCCAGTGCCCCTTTGCTATTCATACTACTTAACATGCTAAATAATTATATGAAACTATTTTTTTTAGATACAACGAGTACTGAATATTCTACTCAAAATAACTGTGAACAAACCCTAGGAATACAGATTCTAATAACTATGTAAGTAATTTCACATTGATTCATTATGTGCACATAAATCTAAACACACAGAAATAATGACTTTTGCCCCACATATTTCTTTTTTTCTGTAGATTCTACTACTGAAAACTGCACTACTAATGAACTAAGGACATCAGTACTATTTCTCCAATACATTTTACTACGTAAGTATTATGCAACTGAAATAAATGTGGAAAAACAATACTAACTTTTAGAACTGTTCTAATTATGTTCTATTATATATTGTTTATTTACAGAGCAAACACAACGAATAGATATACAGACATAATACAGAACTCCACATTCTGAATAATACAGATAATAATCACAAAGTAAGTATATTAAAGAACATAATTACCAGATAATCTATTAAAAAACATACCAACATGGTGATTATTCTAATACATATGTTCCTTTTTTATTTAAGATAACACTACAAACTACTCTCCAGAAGCTGAAGAAACAACTATACTGGCAAAGACCAACCTAAACAAATATGTAAGTATCTTCACAATGTGAATCATGAAGATACACTTTTGTAGTAGAAATGAGCTCTAACATTGCAAATGTACCGAAACATTAATTAATAATATACTACTTTCATGTTTTTCATAACAGCTACAACAACATCACAAACAATTATCCCCAACTAAAGAAGCAAGCAGCTCCTAATTTTGCTGTAAATTCAAAAACACGTAAGTATAAATATTCCTACTTATCACTAACATAGATTATATATCACATTTAATTTGACATTAACTATTATATATACATTTTATAGATATACAAAGTACAAAATGACCGAAGGAGCCGAATTTGTGACCAGCCAGAAAGGAAAACTATTACTATGCTACATGGGTTACACTTATACACAAGAAAAGCAATATGGCATGCAAGTTAATTGGAAATGTTGTAAATATTATTCTAACAAGTGCTATGGCAGAGCAACAACTAAAGAAGCTACAGTACTGTATACTAGGGAACACAATCATCCACCTAATGTTACTGAAATAGAAGTTAGAACAGCTTTGGAAAATATAAAAGAAGCTAGTACAGGTTCCCAAAAGCAAACAAATGTCATTTTAAAAGAAGCCATTCCTAAAATCCCAAAAACTGCCACAACTCAAATGCCAAATATCCTCTCCTTAAAAAGAACTATAGCACGAACTAAAAAAGCTACTACTTCTACAACACCATCTCCCAGAACATATCAGGATATAAATTTAACTGCTAACCAAATAATAACTTTAAATAAACAACCATTTATAGTTTACGACAACGAAAACAATGACAAAAGGCTTATAATTTTTGGTACCAGTATGAATTTAGTTAAACTGCAGCAAAGCCAATATTGGATGATGGATGGAACATTTAACATCTGTCCCAAACCATTTTTCCAATTATACACAATACATGGCCTCCACCACAACTGCAACATACCTTTGTTATATGCACTATTACCAAACAAAAATAATTCCACATATATGGAGTTAATAAATATAATTAAACAAAAAACTAATGATTTTTCTCCTGAAAGTATCATTCTTGATTTTGAGCAAGCAATGCTCTCAACTATCATAAAAATCCACCCCCATACCTGCATTCAAGGCTGCTATTATCATTTAAACCAGTGTTTATGGAGACACCTTCAAAAAACTACCCTAAGTGTCGAATATGCTACAAACTCATCTTTTGCTTTCCAAATTAAAAAACTCATTGCACTTGCTTATGTACCTGAAACAGACGTAGCTGAACACTACAACATTCTTATAGACAGCCCCTTCTACAAACAAAATGAAGTTAAATTAAGTCCATTTCTGGACTACTTTGAAGACACCTGGGTAGGCAGACTCCACAGATCTGGCCACAGACGAAATCCCAAATTCCTCATACCCTGGTGGAACGTTTACAGAAGTACCCTTAACGGAGATTCAAAAACTAACAATGCAGTGGAAGGTTGGCACAATGCATTTGTACAATCAACTGGCAGAACCAAACCTACTCTAGAACATTTCATTAAATGCCTACAGAAAGAACAGAGCTACCAGGAATTTAGAATGGACCAATCTGTAACTGAACTTGTCCCTAAAACATCAAAGCAAAATAAACAAATGCACAAGTACCTGGAAGAACAAGTTAAACTTTACCCTAGTACAAAAGGCATAGAATACCTAAATATCATTGCCAAAACACTACTCTAATTAATTCCCAAAATGTTATAAAACACTAAAAGTATCACCTAAGTATGGAAAAATATGTAACGTGAGCTTCTAAAGTATTTAATGTATGCAATATATAGAGATATTGTTATAATATATGCACACATTAAAACTAAATAACAAGTAAAAAACTATTCCATAATAAAAATAACATTACCCACCCACACAAAATAAGAAAGCAAGGACTTACCAATCATGTTGTCAATCCAATAACCTCCTTGTCCACCAAAGTAATCCAGGTAGTGCCAAATTAACCCCCAAAAAAATGTAAAAATACAACTGTTCCAAAATTAAGACATCCACGTTATCCAGAGCCATCGAATAAGCATAAAAAACCCGAAAAAATTGAAAAATAGAAAGAATCGCTCCAGCAAAACCGAAAAATGTAAAGAAGTGTTTGTAAAGCAGTGTTGAATTAAACAAACAAACACTTCCTTTAAAAAAAAACGGAACTTCCGATGTAGCGTACACCTATGACAAAAACATAGAAAACAGACATTCCCACCCACATTAATTAGCTAGTAATTAGGTACAAACATATTTAAATAGATTATTTCACTTGTAGATATACCGTAAAAGACTAAAATTCACTCTATATATAATGAGTTAACTAACTAACACTACGTGTATATACCATAAGTAATTATCTCTTTTCGAAATCTAAAACATACCTCCCTCACATTCAACAATACAAAATATATGGTCACTAATCTCAAAACATCATTAAAATACACATAAAACATATAAAATAAACCTTACCTGAAGCGACGTGAAGTGTCTCCCAACCGCGATCAGCCCTTCTTCCAAATAACCCAAAACGACCTAACCCGGTTACAAAATAAAGCACCCAAATGCAATAAAATAGTCCCAAGTATAAAATATAATATATATACTTCACTAAATATGCAAAAATGAACATTAAGTTTCTATTATTGTAAAGAAATATTTACTTTAATCCTACAATGATTTGATTAACAAATATGTAAATGAATGTAATAAATACATATTATGAAAAGAATAATATTTATATGAACAATGTCTAGAAATATAACTACATTGTCAAAAATTATAATAATAGAAAAATGTGTTAAAAATATGTGACTTACATAATAAATATTTTATGTATTGAAATAAAGTGTAAAAAATACTTTTGTTATTTCTACATTTCTTTATGAAATTACAATATGTAAAAGAGATAATAAATAATATTCATTTTTGTACAAAAAGTATGAAAATAATAATGCTTCTGTATAGTTGCTTATCATTGTGTTTATAAAATATGTTTATAAAACCAAATGTAATAAAAAGAATTTTGTAATGAAATAACATTTTATTTGTGAAACATAAATAAAAATAATGTTTCTACAATCATGTTGAATTATTTGTATCATTATCTTACTATAATGTAACAATCTTATCAGAAATTTTGCACTGTATATTAAATGTGAGTATATGTTGGTCTCTAATAATTTAATTATTACTATACCAAATCCAGCGTACATTAAATTAAAACTGACCCTGAACCCAAAAAATACCCCTTTACCCAAAAACCCCAAACTGACCCTGAACCCTAAAAATACCCCTTTACCCAAAAACTGAAAACGGACCCTGACCCCTAAAAATACCCCTTTACCCAAAAACTAAAAACTGACCCAGAACCCAAAAAATACCCCTTTACCCAAAAACTGAAAACTGACCATGAACCCTAAAAATACCCCTTTACCCAAAAACTGAAAACTGACCCTGAACCCAAGAAATACCCCTTTACCCAAAAACTGAAAACTTACCCTGAACCCTAAAAATACCCCTTTACCCAAAAACTGAAAACTGACCCTGAACCCAAGACATACCCCTTTACCCAAAAACTGAAAACTGACCCTGAACCCAAGAAATACCCCTTTACCCAAAAACTGAAAACTGACCCTGAACCCAAGAAATACCCCTTTACCCAAAAACTGAAAACTGACCCTAAACCCAAAAACTACACCTTTACCCAAAAATTGTAAACTAACCCTGAACCCAAGAAATACCCCTTTACCCAAAAACTGAAAACTGACCATGAACCCTAAAAATACCCCTTTAACCAAGAACTGAAAACTGACCCTGAACTCTAACAATACTCCTTTACCCAAAAATAATTATTATTATGTAATTACAAAATAATTATTAATTAACAATAACAATAAAGTTAATATATTAGCACATTAGCTGTAAGGAAATAAATTTAATTATTAATATTATTTTTTCCAAATTAATTTACAATAAGTAAAAAATATATATTAAACTAAATGAAGCTAATTGATATAATTAACTAATTTATATTAATTAATTACCAATTAATTATTATTTAAAAATATGTAAAAAATTATATTAATTAATTAACTAATTAATAATAATTAATTAACAATTATTTATTATTTAAAAATATATACAAAATTATATTAATTAATTAACTAGTTAATATTAATTAATTACCAATTAATTATTATTATTTAATTACCAATTATTTATTATTTAAAATTATGTCCAAAATGATATTAATTAATTTACTAATTAATAATAATTAATTACCGATTATTAATTTTGTACTATTATGTACGATATTATATTAATTAATTAACTAATTAATATTCATTAATTACCAATTAATTATTATATAAAATAATGTACTAAATTATATTAATTAATTAACTAATTAATATTAATTATTTACCAATTAATTATTAATAAAAAGTTTTTTACAAATATATATTAATTTATTATTTATTTTTTAATTACTTCCCACCCTTATCCCCTATAAACCCAATAACCCGCTCCTAAAACTATATATGTTTTTAAAAAATATTTTTATATTAAATATATTGTAATTTTTTAATATAGACCTTTTTATCAAATTTTTATTTACAATTATTATATTTTTTCCTACACTATTTATTTTTTCCATTACTACACGATATTTTGTATTGTCGATATTTTGTCATACGATATTATTTTTTTCGATATTTCTACTTACTTACCTATTACGATATTTTTGTATCCGATATATTTGCTTCCCAATATTTTTTACCTTCGATATTTTAACTTCGATATTTTGTCTTTCCGATATTTTATTTTCGATATTTTGTCTGTGTACCTACAAAAACACATGGTGTCCCGTCTATGGCGGTTATACCAGACGTACGAAGACAGATTCAAAATGAATACGGTCCAGAACCTGCTTTAAATCTAGGTATGAAATTACTGAAAGACTTTAAGCAAGTCTCGGCTATAGTACTAGCCAACATAAGAGGAGAAGCAGCATCTGTGGCGATCCGCCAAAAGTTAAAAGGAACAGAAGTAACAGAGCAACCTTTTGAACTTGCCAGAATAATTGAAAAGTGCTATGAAGAATTAGGTAGAGATGAGGGGCGTGGCTTGGCCACCGGCGAGAATGGACGTGTGAGCTCCGTGCTCCGTACCTGCCTTCCCCGTTTATCCTGTTACACTTTCTCCTGCTGGCCCTAACGGACTGGGACTGTCCACATCCCCACCCACGGGCATTGAGGTTCGGCCCGGAGCGGTGAGACCAGCTCGGCGGCGGAGCAACGACGCGCCGCGTCCGAGATCCTGTGGGCGGCGCCGGCTATCTTTTGCGGCCTGTGCACCCAGCATCATCCCCGGCTTCAATTAATCAGGTGGCCGCCTTGCAGTGAGGGCCGGCCGGTCGCTGACTGCGGCGAGGGTCGGGGCCCCGGCTTCACGGCCGGCTGGCGGCGGCGGAGGACGGGCCGACCCGGTGTGGGAACGGTGCGGTGCCCAGTCGAGTGTGCCCACAGGTGGGAGGAGCTCATACCTCCTGTGGCTGTTGAGGCCCGGCGGACGTGGCGCCAGAGGGACTCCATGCTTGAGCTCTGTGGGCTGTGTGTGGCCTTGGATCTGCCTAGCACTGCGGTGATTCTGTCGGGGTGCCCTGCACGAACTGGGTGATTGAACTGCGGCGCTGGTGTGCCCTACCGACTACAGAGGGCCTGTGAGGATGACGCTGCGGACCCCTGGGGCGGCCGCGGCCTGCAGAAACTTGCCGGTTTCTGTGGTTGCTGCTAGTGCGGAGCGCTGGGGCCCTGACGGGGTGCCCGGGGACCTGGCGGGGCCTGACCCCGGGAGCGGCCACTTACCGGAGTGCAGGGGCACTGGCCTCCCCTGGCTGGAACCGGAATCGTCTGCCACTGGCACTACCGCGCTGAGGCGGCCGCGCCGGCCGCCACACGCCTGATCGCCTGCTCATCGGTGCGGGGGGGCGGCTCGACATCGGGGCCTGCTAGCGACGTCTGCCCTGGACGGAACGGCACGCCGGACCAGTGCTGGGAGTGGGGTACTGGACCCGGGGACCCACAGCGGTGCTGCCACGTGCGCGACCAGGGAAGCGGACCCTGGTTTGCCTGATTGTATTCTGGCCCACCAGCTCAGTGTAGACTCCTGGTGGATCTGACTGGGGGAGCGCCCCGCACCTGCTGACTGAGGGCTGGGGACCGGCTGCCACCATGGAGCGCCTGAAGCCACCTCCTGACCCTGCGGAGGCTCGGTGAGCGGTCAGGACTCTGCTCTGTCTGGTGGTTCGACGGCAGGCCTTCCGCAGAGCCAACTGAATCAGATCTTGAAGGCCATCACCGACACCAGAGAGGCCTTGCATCATGACATCGCTCAGGTATCCACAAATTTGGGGCTCCTGCGGGCAGATCACGGCAAACTGGCGGAACGGGTCAAGCAAGCTGAGGCTCGGCTGGACACACTAGAGCCCACTGTCAAGGCGTCTGAGGCTTCTCTGGGTGACCTACAGCAGCGGGTACACTTGCTTGAGCAGAGGGCAGAGGATGCGGAGGGACGCAATCGCCGCAACAATATACGTGTGGTGGGCCTGCCTGAACAAATTGAAGGTTCTGACATGTTGGGCTATCTTGAAACCTGGCTGCGTAACGTGGTTGTCCCGGAGGGCCTGATGCCGTTTTACACTCTGGAACGCGCTCACCGTGTGCCGGCCCGGCCTCCTGCTGTTGGTCGGCCGCCTCGGCCAGTGGTAGCGCGCCTGTTACACTACAGGGACCGGGACATTATACTGCAGAAGGCGCGAGCACTGGGGCCCTACCAAGTGGACAATGCCCGTGTTTCTATCTACCCGGATTATTCCCTTGAGGTTCAGAGGCTGCGCCCCACCTTCCTGGCAGTTAAGAAAGCTCTGCGTGAAGAGGGCATCCGTTACTCTCTCTTGTTCCCGGCCCGCCTGCGGATCATGATGGAGGGCAAATCCTCCTTCTACAATTCTCCTGAAGAAGTGTGGGACTGGCTGGAACTGTACAGAGCCGGTGCGGATGCTCATCTGACGTCTGGGGAGCCGCGGAGCGCCGCACCGAGACTTCGATGGAACAGGAGAATCAGGAGACGACCACCGACTGCTCGGACCCCCTCCGTGTCACAGACTGAGCTGGAGCGCAGAGAGGCCCTCCGGGCGGTCTCTACTATTTCCGAAATGGTGGAGTCGCTATCGGCGATGGAGTCAGGCTCCCGTAGGGGCTATGAGAATGGGATGTCGGAAGGTTCGGGCGGTGGCGGCCCCGCGCCGCCGCATGTCACTCCTGGGACTGCGGATGGCCTGCTAGACGAATGATCCCTGGGCCCCCCTGATGTGGTATTGTATATGCTGATGTGTTCCTGCTATGTGTTGGGAAGGGGGTGTATACCCCGGGCTGGCCGAGAGTTGTTGGACTGCTGCCTCGTACACTCTATGGCTCCTGCCACTGATATGAGGGGGATGTGGGACGCCTAGGAAATACTGGGGGAGGCCGGGCAAGCGGTATGTATGGCTCGCGGTCTGTTGGACGTGGTGCCGAACCCCCCCCCCCGATCTCACACCTATTGTGAAACTCTGGTAGTTGCCAGAGACTGTTTTAATTGGGACTTTTGCATTTGGATGGGTTTCTGTGGTTTGGGCCTATTCTGGGGAAGGGTGGGAGTTTTTTTCATTACTCAGTACTGTACCTCCTATTGTGAATGGGGACCATACCTGAGCTGAAGTGTGTAACTTGGAATGTGCGGGGACTGAATTCCATGCTGAAACGTCACAAGGTGCATGCCTATCTTGTTCGCAGGGGGATCCAGGTAGCTTTCCTGCAGGAAACGCATATTGACCAGACGGAGGGGCGGGCTTTGCAGCGCAGGTGGCGGGGCCAGTTGTTTTACACCGTGTACTCGGCCTTTGCAAGGGGAGTTTTGATTTGGGTGAGAGCAGGGATCCCCTTCCAGCCCTTGGTGACAGTGGTAGATCCTGAGGGGAGATTTGTGGCTGTGCAGGGCTGACTGGATGGGAGGGACGTGACGCTTTGCAGTGTTTACGCCCCGAATGTGGAGCAGCCTGCCTTCTTCACGTGATTGTCGGGGAAACTGGCGACAGTCCTGGCTAATACGGTCCTGCTAGGGGGGGATTTTAACTCTGTGTTGGATGTGGAATTAGACAGGTCTCACCCACCACTGGCACAATCAGCGGCTCACAGGCTAGCGAAGAGTAGGCGAGAGTGGCAAAGTAGCTGGGGCCTGGTCGATGCATGGCGTACTCAACACCCTGCTGAGAAGGACTTTTCCTTTTACTCCCCCCGCATGCTCTGCATGTTCGCCTTGACAGCATTCTCTGCCCACCGGACGCTCAGTGTTTGGTCCGCAACAGCAAGTACCTGGCTAAAATGATATCTGACCATAACCCTTGCTTGGTAGTGGTCCAATGGACGCGGCAACGCCAAGCTATCCTAACGTGGCGGTTGAACCCGCTGGCGCTGGAGGACACGGCGTTTAAGGCTGATATACGAACCGGGGTGGAAGGCTATTTTGCTGCTAATGAGGGCACGGCGTCGAGTAGGGCGCTGGAGTGGGACGCCTTTAAGGCGGTAATTTGGGGAGTTTGTATTTCGGCTACCGCGGGAGTTCGCAAGACCCTCCTGCAGGATGTCGCACTGAGCGAGAATCGCTTGCGCGCGGAGGAGCGACGTAGTCACACGACTCCTGAGGCTCACGGAGCCGTTTCAGCTGCGCGTGAGGAAGTTGCATCAAAGGTGGAGAAGCTCCGCTGCTTTGACTATAAGGAGTTTCTAGTTAGAGCTCATGCTGAACGCGACAAGGTGGGCTCCCTGCTGGCCTGGCTAGCTAATCCTGGGACTCGCGGTACTCCGATTGTGGCTTTGGCTACCCCAGAGGGACGCCTGGTTTACACTCAGTCGGAGATCAACGCCCAATTCTTGGCATACTATGCACACCTTTATAAGAGCGCGATGTCAAGTGCGCCTGCGGAGCTTGACGACTTCTTGCTTGCGGATCAAGTGGACCGCTTAGGCGGGGATATCACCGAAGGGGAGATACGCGCAGCTATTAAGCACATGGCTCGCCGCAAGACCCCTGGGGCGGATGGTCTATCGATTGAATTCTATGCAACCTACGCGGATGTGCTGACCCCGCGGTTGCATGCGGTTTACCGGGAAGCCTGGGATGCCGGGGCTTTACCCGCGACCACTCGCGAGGCTTTAGTAATACCCTTACTGAAGCGTGGCGGCGATGCCAGCTTCCGCTTGGCCTATCGCCCGCTTTCCATGCTCACGACGGACTATAAGATCCTGAGTAAGGTTCTCGCGACGTGGCTTCTTGCTCACATGCGAGCTCTGGTGCAACCCGATCAGGCGGGCTTTATTCCCCAACGCACCTCTGCCACCTGTGTGCGTCGGCTGCTTCGGATCATGGGGGGCAATATTGAAGGCATCCCTGATGCCGCTGTCCTTTCGATTGACATCGAGAGAGCCTTTGACAGCGTAGAGTGGCCATACATGCTCCGGGTGCTGGGGGACTTTGGACTGGGTGAGCGGTTTGTGAAGTGGACTGCCTTGCTTTATACCGCAGCCACCACTCGAGTCAAGACGGGTGCCACCATCTCCGCCGCATACAGGGTTGGTCGGGGGATGCGACAGGGATGCTCCTTGTCCCCTCTACTATTTGCACTAGCTATCGAACCGCTTGCGGCTCATGCCCGTATGTGCCGAGCTTATGAAGGTCTCTCGCTGAGAGGTGATTCCCATTACATCTCCCTCTATGCGGACGACTGTTTGATGTTTTTGGCAGACACCAGCAGCTCCCTGCGTGGTGCCAAGCGCTTGCTCCTAGAGTTTGGCCGCCTCTCGGGACTACGAGTCAACTGGAGAAAATCTTGTCTTTTACCGATGACGCTGAAGACGGATGACTCCCAACCTGAGGGTGAACTGCGATGGGAATACCATTGCCTCCCTTACCTGGGTACGCATATTTATCACTCTTCACTGGCCCTCTTGGAGGGTAACATTGAAAGAGCGATCAGGAATCTGCAAAGCTCCATGGGATTCTGGCGGACACTGCCTCTGTCGGTCGCGGGGCGAGTGGCGTTACTGAAAATGGTAGCGCTCCCCCGCTTATTATATCTGTTCCGCACTCTACCGATATGGATCCCGGCGTAGGTTTTTAGCAGACTCCGCTCTTTAACCTCCGGGTTCATCTGGGGATCAGGTAGGCGGCGTGTTGCGCTGGCCACTTTGATGCGCCCTAGGGCAGATGGGGGGCTTGCGGTCCTGGATTTCGAATGGTATTTCCTGGCGGCGCAACTGCAGTGGCTTACCCAGGCGGTGGCTCTGGAGTTCCGGGGTCCAGAGTCGATGCGGGGCAGACTGTTTCCCAGACATGTCATCTCGCTCACTCTGGAGGAACGTACTCTTCGTAGCTGTTGGCTTCGTTGCCATAGGCGCTCGGGTACTGCTCGCCCGTATGCCCCTGAAATTCCTCTGGGGATGTGCACGGTCTTCCCACATGGGGGTGACTGGTCTGCGCTGGCAACCTGGGAGGAACTCGGTTTGCAAATGCTTGGAGATCTTTACAAAGATGGTACGCTGCTCACGTTCCAATAGTTGCGAGACTCTTATGACCTCCCAAGAGGTGATTACCTGCTGCACGCTGCGCTGGTGGACAGTATTCGGAGACACTGGAGGGGGGAGCTCGCCGAGCCACCGACTTCCGTGAGCTGCCAATATGTGGTCATGGCGGCTGGTACTTACAAGGCCGTCACCTGCCTCTATCGGAGGCTCTTGACTGAAACCCTACTGCCCATGGATGGGTTGAGAGCCAAATGGGAATGTGATGTTGGGCGACCGATCCCTGAGTCGACGTGGCCGCAGCTGGTGCGCCGCGCGTGGAAGGGCACTAGGAATGCCAGGTTCCAATTGGTCCAGTTCTTTACGCTGCACCGTGCATACCTGACACCGGTTAAGATTTCGCAATATTTTGAGGGCGCATCGTCGCTCTGTCCCCGTTGTGGGACGGCTGGAGCGGACTTCGCACACATGTTTTGGTCCTGTGGCGGGCTGACTGGTTACTGGGGAGCGGTGCTGGCTTGCCTGAATGCTGTCACGAACCGGCAAATAGAGGTGGATATGGGTGCTTGCTTATTGTTATGGTTCCCTCACACCTCCCGAACTCGCGTCACTAGCAAGTTCTATGATTTGGGCCTGATTTTAGCCAAAAGAGAGATCACCATGCACTGGAAATCCAGCCAGGGTCCCAGCTACTTGCGTTGGAGGGCCACTCTGCTGCGATGGGCGAGGGCTGAGAGCACACTGCGACTACAACAGGCCAGGTGCCTAGACAACGACAAGGCCTTGGAGGTAGCTAGAGCATGGGAGGCCTTGGTGGTAGCACTCCAGCTGCCTGAGAGTGATAAGTGAGGAAGAGGATGGGGCAGCGACATAGGAGTGATACTTTAGTAGGTACCCTACTTCCAACGAAACACACGATTACTACATGCACGACAGGGGTTCTGGAAGGTCGGTTCCCCCATCAAATTAGATTATATATTTGACTGGAGGAAGAGTTTTTGTTGGTTATAAGCTCACTGAGGAAGGACAAGGGGCGCACTGACAGGGGCGGGTGGGAGGCGGGGTGGGTACTGTTATGGGAATTGTTTTATAAAAGGCTTCATGACTGACAAGTTTTATCATCCTGGATTGTCATTTACCACTGCATTATTTTGCTGATTGTACCATCACTTTTTTTAGACTTGAATGCCAATAAAAATTGTTTTTACAAAAAAAAAAAAAAGAATTAGGTAGAGATAGTTTGGGTGGGAAACCACTAAAACCCCAACTAACTGAAAATCCTGGAAAAAGCTTTATTAAAAATAATCTCAATACTCCAAAAAAGAAGTGGGAGGGTAATAAACAAACCATTCCCAGAGAAAAACAGTTTCAGTCCAGAGGAAGGTTTCCCCAATGGAGAAATAGACCTCCAGAACGGGAGGGCAGGTCTCCACAACGGGAGCCCTCTGAAAAAAGATACAACCTTAGAAATAGGGATAATTTGAGAAAACCTGACAGATATCAAGATAATGATACACGTCCCTCTCGATCTTTTCAGACTTCCTCACAGAAGTCGGAAAGAAGAGGACAGTCAGAACATAAAGAAGAGCACGTCAAGTCCAAAGACAAGGAACCTGCTCATCAAAGTAAAAAATTACAATTTCCCAAAAAGAAGGTAGCTAGTATTAAAATAAAACATGCCAAGGATTCTGAGGGCACAACTCAAGAACGGAGAATGGGCCCAGACAATGCTAGACAGCGCAGCAGAAGTGACCATAGCTCGCAAGATCCTGATGAATCTTCTGGAGACAGTGGACACGAATGAGTACATTTAGGTGGAAACTGCAGACTCCAGAGTTACTGTACCCCATAAATTATATGAAAGAACACTACGTATAGAAGGGGACAAAACTAGGAAAATAATAGGTCTCTTTTGGGAGAATCTATCTAAAGGCTATGATATCCTTCTAGCAGAAAAAGACTGGCCACCAGAGTTTGTCAGGGAGTGCCCACATGGTGAAGAAATGATTATGCCTGCCTTCTCAAATCACATTCCAATTCATAAAAAATACAGATATGCTAGAAAATGGGCAGTGGCCCAAGCCCCTGCATTATATAAAAACATGTAGGATGGGATGAGGATTCTCCTCACCATAAAATACAGTTAAAAAATCAACCTACTGCACAGAGGCAGTATCCGGTTAAGCAAGAAGCTAAAAAACAAGTCAGGGAGATCTTAGATCAACTTGAATACCAGGGGGTGATTGAAACAAGCACCTCTAAAATGAGCAACCCTTTGTTTCCTGTCTCCAAACCAGACGATTCATATCAATACACAGACAGATTTGCACAACACTACGTTGTGGATAAACAATTTTACAATGCAGCATGCACGATTGTTAAAGGCCGCTGGCGCTTAGGTAAATTTAGACCCATGGTCACTAAAATTGAATCACTCAGAAACTGCACAGCTCAGCGAGCTGAACTACGAGCTTTAAAAATGGCGCTTGAGAATGCCGATCGCAAATTCCCCACACTAATAGTGTGCGATTCGTATTTCTGCGTCCATTCTTACAATAATGTGATGCAGACCTGGATTAGAAATGGTTACAAAGATGAGAGAGGTGTCACAATAAAGCATAAAAAACTATGGGAACAAGTAGTTCTTTTACAGGAAGAACTACAAAAGACTCACGTGATATATACGCAGAGTCTGATGGCGTTCACGTTGCAGGGAATTCATTGGCTAACAGAGCCACAACGGCAGCGGGTCAACCGGATTCCGTAGCTACAAAAAAGCGTTCTAAAAAACAAATAGATGGAGAAACCATGCTGGCAGTAAAAGCCTCATTAAAAGGCGACTATGCGGCATTACCTCTAAACTATCCACTTAACAATACATACATAATTGATGCGAACTCCGTTCCTTTTGCTCAAATCCCTGGAGTGGGGGACAGAGTAATTCCAAACACGAACCGGAGAGCTTACTTGATTCAAGAAGCACACATGGGAATGGGTCTGAGGCACCAAGAGATCTTGAAATCTCTAATAGAATTGCAATCAAAATACTGGTGGCCGGGGATGAGCGTACATGTTTTTGACTTTGCATTAGATTGTCAGGACTGCAACAGAGATCGCATTTGTGAACCGGACCAGATACCAGCCCAGATACCTCTATTAGACAGCATTAGGCTATCTACACGCAGACGTCCACAAGGAAAGAAGCGATCCCATAAATATTAAGACGAGATTCATTCGGATGTGGCCCCAGCGCTCGGCTGACGCCAGAACTGTTATAAAAGATTTGCGAGTCTTTATCGGCACATACGCAATTGGCATGCTACATTCTGACCAGGGTCCTGCTTTTAGCTCTCGAGCTTACATGGAGGCCATGGCCAGCTTGGGCATTGCATTGCGGTACTCTAGTCCATTCCATCCTGAGGGAAATGCGGTAGTGGAAAGAAAAAAACGTGACATAAAGCAATCTATATCAGCGAGGGTATTAGGTTCGGGTGATGGGTGGGTCAAACATCTAATAAGTGTCCAACGTAGTCTTAATAATCTGCCAAGAAATTCTCTGGGTGGAATCACTCCATATGAACTTTTGTTTGGTACAAGAATGATAATCAAAGACCTCGATAGTCAGACTTCAGTGGTGGAACAAAAATCTTTTGATATCAAAGATCGTTTGGCTGTTTTACAGGACTTAAATGAAACAAGAAGAAGTCTAAGTAACACAAAGCTAAAGCCAACGGCCACTGAAGAAAAACCACCAGTCCCAGCAAGACCTGTCTGGATTCCAAAGATTGGGAATCTGGTCAGAGAAAAGATCACGGTAAAGAAGGAATTTGGGCCTTCTTACAGGAAAGCAGTACCTGTCTTGGCAATCAGCCGAACAAGATCAGTAGTACTACCGCCCCTTGCTGGTAAAAAGGAGAACAGAGTTGTATCAATCGACCTGGTAAAACCACAATCATGTGGCCAATAATAAGTAGTAGGCCCAGTGGACTCCCAAGAAGTAGCAGAAGACCAAACCTTGCTACAATACAAGAGGTTCAAACTGAAAGACTAATCACATTTGACAAACCTGCAGTGAATAAAGAAGGACTATGCAACAAAGCCATGGAACTTGTGCCTCTTGAAACCCAAATTGCAACAATTCATCATGAAACACCTGTCTACAATGATGTAGCCTCTGACTATACTAATATAACAAAAGATGAAGCAACTAAAAAGATTAATAAAAATCCTGAAGCAATTCCAACAATTTTTGAAAATTTGACCATGCACACCGGGTTTTGTGTGCAATAACTCTAAAGTAAGTTAGACTTTGCAGTTTGATAGATTAACTTACACAGACTTAGCGTGATTTGAAATTTTTTTTTTATTTATTTATTTATATTTATTATTTTTCTTCCTCTAGTTTTTTTTCCTCTGTGCAAAAAGTGCATTGATATATTTTCATTTCATCTCTGTGTAACAACCATACATATGTATCTTAAAAATTACAATTCAATTTCGTTAAAAAAAAACAGTTCAAAGGAGATAACAGTTTATAATTGGATATACATCTCTTAGCAATTTCTGATTTTGAGTTTATAAATACAGCATATATTCCCTTCCAACGCGTTTCGGCTGGTAGCCTTCCTCAGGAAATCTGTATTTTTGAATACTGCATGTACTTCATTCTGTATTATAGAGATAGATTCTCAGGCTCTGATTACGGTCAGATTGGAGCGAGATTCGAATTTCACGCTATTCGGTTTTGACTAAACCTGGATTAGGGGCTTAGGCGCTGTGACGTTCCGTTCCTAATTCAATAGGATTTTGACTTCTCTTATTTGTCAGGTTATTAAAAGGTTATCTTAATACTAGATATCTTTCATTCTCCAATGTTGTCTTGTAGGGCTTCACCGGTGGACTACAGTCACTAGTAGGTAGCCTCTCTCGAGTTCAACGATGCTTAGGGGATGCAATGACAGCACTCCATGTGGGGTCCTTAGTTCTATGTATTGCCTTGACGCTTGTGCCGAGGCTGGCTTCCGATAGATTCCTTGTAAAATTTTATAATGTCTGCTTGTGTAATGGCAGACCACGTTGTAGTACTAGGTCCTGCAGTCAGGCTAGATGGCTCCGCTACGGGTGCTTACACCGATCTCATTTCTAAACTTTTGCTTTTTGGCATCTGTACTAATTCCGGCTCCCAGAGAAATTCTTCTGTGCCTTTTGCAGCGTTTTCTTGTCTACTTGAAAGATGATATGAAGTCGGGTCCTGCCGTCATGCCTGGTTACTCCGCGGCGGAGTAACCAGGCATGACGGCAGGACCCGACTTCATATCATCTTTCAAGTAGACAAGAAAACGCTGCAAAAGGCACAGAAGAATTTCTCTGGGAGCCGGAATTAGTACAGATGCCAAAAAGCAAAAGTTTAGAAATGAGATCGGTGTAAGCACCCGTAGCGGAGCCATCTAGCCTGACTGCAGGACCTAGTACTACAACGTGGTCTGCCATTACACAAGCAGACATTATAAAATTTTACAAGGAATCTATCGGAAGCCAGCCTCGGCACAAGCGTCAAGGCAATACATAGAACTAAGGACCCCACATGGAGTGCTGTCATTGCATCCCCTAAGCATCGTTGAACTCGAGAGAGGCTACCTACTAGTGACTGTAGTCCACCGGTGAAGCCCTACAAGACAACATTGGAGAATGAAAGATATCTAGTATTAAGATAACCTTTTAATAACCTGACAAATAAGAGAAGTCAAAATCCTATTGAATTAGGAACGGAACGTCACAGCGCCTAAGCCCCTAATCCAGGTTTAGTCAAAACCGAATAGCGTGAAATTCGAATCTCGCTCCAATCTGACCGTAATCAGAGCCTGAGAA
This sequence comes from Lissotriton helveticus, assembly GCF_964261635.1. Classification (NCBI taxonomy): domain Eukaryota; kingdom Metazoa; phylum Chordata; class Amphibia; order Caudata; family Salamandridae; genus Lissotriton; species Lissotriton helveticus. The sequence continues at coordinate 448,426,492 of NC_136065.1, forward strand.
TCTATCTCTATAATACAGAATGAAGTACATGCAGTATTCAAAAATACAGATTTCCTGAGGAAGGCTACCAGCCGAAACGCGTTGGAAGGGAATATATGCTGTATTTATAAACTCAAAATCAGAAATTGCTAAGAGATGTATATCCAATTATAAACTGTTATCTCCTTTGAACTGTTTTTTTTTAACAAAATTGAATTGTAATTTTTAAGATACATATGTATGGTTGTTACACAGAGATGAAATGAAAATATATCAATGCACTTTTTGCACAGAGGAAAAAAAACTAGAGGAAGAAAAATAATAAATATAAATAAATAAATAAAATTTTTTTTTCAAATCACGCTAAGTCTGTGTAAGTTAATCTATCAAACTGCAAAGTCTAACTTACTTTAGAGTTATTGCACACAAAACCCGGTGTGCATGGTCAAATTTTCAAATAGTGTTTTACCTTGCCAGGGTTTATCCTGTTAGGTAGGGGCCCCGATTTTTCTAAATAGCAATTCTAACAATTGACAGAGCTGCATCTGGCTACTTCATCAATTTTGATGACTTTTCTGAGGATCCAAGTGAACATGAAGAAAGGCCAGCAAATAAAACTTTTAAAGACAAAATAACTGAACTCTTTCATCAACTTGGAGAAACAATTTTGATTTCACCATGGATTGAATTATGGATTGTGTTAGGTGTACTTTTTCTCCTAGTCTGGCTCATTTTGGTTTTAAGCTTGGGAAAAATGATTGATGGAAAGTACAGTACAATGGATACAGCAAGTCAGAACATCTACTTGGTTCTAAAGCCTCACGGATCTTCTCACATTGAAAAAAGAGAACTATCATTAGTAAACATCACAGCCATTCCTATACCTGGTGGTGTAGCATGAGACGCTACTGATTACGACATCTATGGCCCGGTTGAACTGTTGAAATATCTACATCAGTTCAAGGTTTCTTTAAGTGACTTTGTATCACCTAGCACTTTCTCTGATGATTGGGACTTTGAAAGTATTAATAATATGATGTCAGACTTAGAAATGTCAGCAAAATTTACAGAACATGATTATTTAGAAGGTTCATCAGATTATGAAGAACTGTATTGCTTTAATCATTATGGCCACCACTATTTGCATAAATCTGCTAATCCTAGAAATGTTTTCACTTATAATCAATGGGAACATTGTCTCACACCACCAAAAGGCAGCTCGGAAACATTTTATGAGAAATTCCCATATTTCTCAGGGTTGAATAACACTGATCCAGAAACGTTTTATTTTAAAATTGTAAATAAGACAGGAATGAAAAACATGTTGACAAATACTAAACTGATATATTCTACAAAATTTTATGAAAAATTGTCTGATTTGGTTTTGAATTTTGGAAAAACAACATTGAGACAAAAACAGTCTGGGGTACAAAAGACTGGCACGAACAAGGTATAGAATCATTATTTAGAGCCTGCATGATCACAGAACAGATAATGTTCCCTGAATGACACCATTCAACAAACAACCTGTCTTGGCCCAGCCAGGATAAAGGACTTAAACAAACCGTCTATACCAAAGCCCATACCTGATAGTAATAGCACTACAGATGTGGAGATAGACGTTTCCCATATTTTACACCAAAACAGAATTAATCCTGATTGGAGAAAATGGTTGATCTGGCCCACAGACACTAATAACTGTCAAGATAGATTCCTGAACAAAACACAGGGGTTCAAACAGAACAGGCCAGACCCAAGATATTCCCAGAGGCAACATCCAGGGATAATAACAACATACAGTGTATGAAAACTATGCCTCGAATGGCTACAGAAATCCACACTACCTGAAATTAAACAACACTTGACCTTACTTAAAGAAGGTGCTGACTTGCGAGATTTCATATTGGGTCCTCGCAAACAGCGTCAAAAACGTTTCATATACGCCGGTATATATGATGCTTACAACGAGGCTTGGAAAGTAACACAAATTGAAACTGCTGAAAAAATACGAGAAATTGATCATATTAATTTAGAAAAATCACTGCCTGTAGTGGACAATGGGTCAATGACTCTGTCCTCCAGAATTTATTCACTGAACAGCATTGTATCATCTGCTATTGATATAATAGAACAGGATATGCTAATATTACAACATGGCCAGTCCCAATTACGTTCTATTGTACAGTTAGGCTGGACGTTACAAAATCTCCGTTCAGGCTACGTGCCATGGCGTCTAATCAACACAACGTCATTGTTTTCTGTCATTAACCTTACAGATAAACAAATCTCTTTGGCACAAAGAGGGGCAGACTATACGGTGCTAAGCATTGAAAAAATCGAGAGATTACCATTGACAATCTCCGAAAGACCTGTCATTGAATGGATAACACATGGCACCATTACAATTCCGATAACGACTTTTCAGTTTCAATATTGCCAAAAGCACATACCAGCGGGCCTGTATGAAAGGTTGGGTAAAGGATACATCAAGTGAACCTGGATTTTACCTTACACACATAGATGTTGGAGTGGGGGGAAAAAAGAGGTATTTCTTAGTGGCAGCACCTGTAAAAATTCACTGAGCGGTACACTTCTGTGTAAAGGTATTAACTTGCATGGAGCCTGCGAAGGTTCATCAAATAACCTTTCATGCCACTTGCACGGCACCCCTGCTACACAAATAGAGCCTTTTTTCAGACAACTTTCCAACGGCAGTTACGTTATGTTAAGTGACAGCAGCTGTTGTGGCATGATGGCTGGAAGGGCCTATCTCGCCACTGTTACATCCAGGGTCACTTGCTGTATGCAAGTATTGTATCCAAACAGCAAACCAGACAAGGAGGCACCGATATGGCCTTCTCTGAATATCTCTTCTATTCGAATTGATACTTTAAGCAGAATGAAGTCTATTCTTTTACAAACAACTGTGCCTTTAACCTCGTCTAGAGAAACGTATGATCTGCAGGTCGCAAGGACAGCAGCAGAGATACATGCATTATTATAAACAAATCGCCCCATGCATTTCGTAGAAATGTTAAGTCAAATCTTAAACATGTCTGATACCAGTGGCATCGCACATGTATTTAAGACAGTTTTTTTCGGGACTGTTAGCACCATTTGAAGCAGTCCTGGGCATCTTCCCGAATTTCGTGCACTCTGTGTTCGGCGGCCTGCCTCTCATCTTGGGACTCGTAGCAGGAATCTTATTTTTGTTCTTTCTGCTCCGATATGGCAAGTCCAGTCACAGACAAAACTCAGGCTACAATGAAAGAAACGCTCCTGGCAATGAGATATCGAGATCGGGTTACTAAAGTCCTCGGCTTGGCTAAGAGATCTGAATACTACATGGTTTCTTTCGTTCAGACCAATCCGGCAAGATTGCATCCTACCTGTTCTACGATGCCTGTTCTGTGGAGAAGAATGCGTGTTAGACGTCTGTCTCACACTCCCATCAGCAGTACTATGGATGTCGATACTTTGCTTGGTTCGGTAACGGCTCATGCAACATGTTGTCCCCAGCGGCTACCTATTCTGATGACAGCATTCGTTGTGACCTCACCATTACGACTAGGTGGTGGTGAGGTACGAGATGAAAGCGGAACACAGGTACAATCTTCTGTGACCATTGCTGATCTAGACACCGATGACGGCAATGCACCTCACATATGCACTATTTCTACTTTTTCGGACATGGTCCAACTTTCACCTACTGTTGTAAACAAATTCTTTGCCAGCCTATCTGAGTTAATGTTCTCCCCTAACAACGAGAATGACTTTTGAAAACACGAGCACACAGTGTTTCCTGAACTCTGAATTCAGCCTTCAGTTTTGATAAACAGAACTTCTAAAAAACTTTTTGGAACTATTTTTGCACTGAAAGCCAAATTAATTTTTCCCGTTCCCAAAATATTTACCTTTTTGACACATGATACTCTTCTTAAAGTAGAACTATTCTTAGAGAACAAGATTTCTATTTTGAACAACTCTAGAGACAATATTTTGATTTAGCCTCTAGCACATGTACAGTCTTGTATAAATATGTGATGAAATGGTCTTGAGCTTCTCTTCTGTATTAAGAGCCATTTCATAAATGTAAATTTCGTGATTCATTCAGTCAACATTCCAATGTACAATATATGCATTATCTGAATGATACCACTGCTTGAAAACGTACAGTATAATACTCATTTTTCTTGTATATACCATTTCAAATGCATTTTTGTATTTTGGGGTGGGATGGAAAACACATGCTTTGATATGTTTATAATTGCTTAGTAATTAGTAAGATGGACATTATACGTGGAGTGGGTGTTGTATACGAATCTAGGACTCTAGTTAAATATTCCCGATTTATGCCCTTATGTGGTTATATCAAATCACATCCCTATATTGGCATAAGAATCATACCCATATTAAGACATAGCCAATGCAGTCCAAATACGGCAAGGCTACTCCCATAGACTCCTAGAAAGCACAACGTGTTCTTAAACAAACCAAGCATCCAGCAGCCCGGGAATTCCCCCTGCTTCTGTATTGATTTGTCCTCGAACTCCCGGAGTCCTGAAAGAACTGCGAGTTCTTTGTGACGTCTTATGTCCAACCTTACGTCAAACTCGGCACCTTCCAGGTATAAATATACCAGCATCTGCCCTAGCAAAACACACAGTGGTTTGGAGTAGATCGACTATCTACTTGCCCGACACCCTACTGTAGCAAGTGCCGAAGGAAGCCGACCCTCCCATTGACGCACTGGGAGAGACGCTGTCTTTTCTCCTGCCGAGAAATCCAGCTCCAGTGTTTCCCTGTCACCCTTGCGGGTTGCTGGGATATCGAGTCCTGAGAGAGAGATACAAGACCTCCTTCCTTCTATAACCAAGGTACGGAGCTGATTAGACCCTTAGAGAATTCTTGATTTAGATTCTTGGCAGAAACTACCTTAACTCAAACTATAGCTCACTTACTCCTTCCCATGTACTAGGCTTAGGTTAGGTACACCGGGGTCGGCGTATCTTAGAAGCACCAGTTGAGTACGTTTAGTACTTATTTTATCATTGTATGTATTGTACCCATTTTAAACACCGTATGGCTTAGAAACCATACCATGCTTTTACAGTATTACTTTGTAATACTCTTTTTACTGTACGCACTTTACTTTACGACAAGTATTGCAATTGTAGCAATTCACTTCTCTTGCATGAGAAAGAAGACTGTTCAATAAATAACCTCTTTTATTGAAAACGCCCGTCTCTCTGTTTCTCTGCTCTTCTGGTGAAACTAAGCATGCACGATTGACTGAGTAAAATAGCTATCTATTGTTTCCGCGACTCTGGAGGTATACTCCTTATTCTGGAGGGAGCAAAGTTGTCATGTTTATGCGGTTGTCAGAAGCTAATCCCTTCTTGTGTACTCGAGAAAGTTTCTAGTGACCTCTGAGCTAGCTGGCATTCATAATTAAGTCTAACATATTCAATAGAGACCTAGTCGACCTAAGTCCTACGTCTAAACTATCATTTATGTTATTCCATTGCGCAGAGCCTATTGGGAATTTAGGAACTACACTACACTCTCGTCATCACAACATAGTTTTATAGTGGTTAAACCGGCCTCCATATATCAACCTTATGTGCTTTCCTTTTGGTCTAATGGCAACAACTTAACTTTTCCAAGTGTCCCTATGCCTTCACTTACTCTATAATCTCGTGTGCGTAATTTCCAATGTAGGAATAATTGAAGTGAACGGCTGAGCTGCACGCGGTCGGTATCACCGCCGTAATTTCATAAGTCAAGAGGCTGTAACATAAAAATAGCGTGGCTGTAGGCAAACAGCAATCTTGTGTGCTTTATCCATTCATTGTCAATACAGTGGCTTATTCCATTAAAACCGCCTATGTCTAATTCCGCATATTCAGCTCACCTCAAGTAAACAGGCTCCAGCGCGTGGCCCTTCCCATGGTCGATATAACCAAAAGTAAGCAGCTACAAATGCACCTGATTTTTCCCCCATCGTAAGTCAAGTATGGTAACTGAAACATAAAATGTTATGGCTATAAGCAAAACGCAACATATTCCGACATGTATTCTCATGCACTCTACATTAACATGTATCCTACAATCCATCTAATTTATTTGTTAAGCTCACCTTACAAGAGCAGTTTCCATCCCAAAGTATCGGTCGACTATTCTCCGCGTCCTGCGTCAAGCGCCAGTTAAGTTTTTGCCATGTCTCCCCGACGTGGGGCTCACCTAATTGCTGTAGCGGAGCGTGCGCGCGTTCAAAGGTCACAGTTTGGTCACCATTTTAGCAGTTCCTTGTATTGACAATACAATATGGTCAGTGTGTTCACAACGCTCCAAAACACAAATCTAAACAGTAATAGTAACGTATATGGCCGTTTTTGCAGTTAGGATCAGTCTACATACAGAAATATCAATAGCAATTACTTGGCACATATTCATAAAAACAATGATTTTTTTTCTCTGATAGCAGGTCGTAGTACGTTACAAATGAAGAGTCAAAAAGTCAATAGCATAACCTTAATCGAGCATGTTTCCTGCACATATAACTTATAGTACTCAAGCATGTGGAGTATCCTTTTTAAACAGCCCATATCATGTATACTAAATTATAACATGTACCTAGTACACAAAGTAAAATACATTGCGGGTTGAGCCAGGTATAAATTAAACAGTAACAGTTCTTATTGTCTCAATCCTTAAGAAATACAAACATCTCTTTGTCAAAATTCAGCCCATATTCAACTGCTCTCAATTTACATATCCAAGAAGCTTCTAGTTTCCGCAGGCAGTGCACCCTGTCGCCCCCTCTAGGGTTATCTAACAGGGATTCTATACCGTGAAATGTCAGAAATTGTAATCCTGCCAGGCCGTGGTTTTCGTTGAAATGTACAGCTAAAGGATAGCTGGCATTACCATTTCTGATGGCACGTATGTGTTCTTGTATTCTCTCTTTTGCCGGTCTAGTCGTACTGCCTACGTAGATTTTCTTGCAGATACATATTATACAATACACCATGAATTTGGTGTTGCAATTCATGAAGAACTTAATTTTGTATTCAATCAATGAATTTTATCTGAAGCTCTTAGTTTTATCCAAAGAATAAGGACAAACTGAACAATGGCCACATTTATAGAAGCCCTCCAGTGGCCTACCTAGCCAGGAATGACCTCTATATGTTTTCTTGGGATTGTAAAAGCTGGGACTCAACATATTGTGCAAAGTTTGACCCCGTTTGTTACACAATTTATGGTTTTGCCCCAATTACTTTATTGATATCTGTGGCCACGCTTAATATGTGCCAATGTTTGTTAATTATTTTGTAAAGTCTGTGGCTGTGTGCGTTATATGTTGTTACCAGCACCACTTTTTCTTTAAAGGCCTTGTCTCTTCTTTTCTTCCTAGGTTTGTGTGTGAGTAGTTGTCTACGATCCAAATTCTGTGCCTTTCTTTCAGCCTTATTAAGGATGTCACTTTCTTATCCCCTAGATTCAAACCTCTTGAGAGTATTTTTCATTTCCTGTCTGAAAATCCTGTCCTCACTACAATTCTGTGTCACTCTTGTGAGCTCCCCAAAGGGGATAGAGTTGACTTGTGATTGAGGATGGGCCGTGCCTGCATGCAGTACTGCATTGCATGCCGTTGCTTTCCTGTACAAGGCAGACATTATGCAGTTCTCTTTGATGTACAATTTAACATCTAGGAAAATTGCCTCAGGTTTATCATGCTGATGTGTGAAACAGATATTGTATTCATTTGAATTTTAAAAAGTGCAAAATTCTTCTAGTTGTAAGGTGTCACTTGTCCAAATTTAGAAAACGTCGTCTATATAACGACCCTAATATATGACATGATTGATCAAATAGTCTCGGCATCAAGACCATACATAGAATTTCTCAAGCCATCCTACAAACTGGTTGGCGTATGCCGGAGAAAATTTCGAACCCATTGCCACTCCTTGATGTTGCTTAAACTAAGAACCGTTATGTAAAAACACATTGTGTTCCAAAACTAAGGTAATCATCTCTATTGGCATGGTCGTATGTTCCCACAGAGAAGCATCTAATTTGGATAGGGTCAGGATGGATGTATACAAAGAACTGATATCTAGTGTAACAAAACTACAGTCCTCAGTCCAAGTAAAATCATGTAGTTGGTTCAATATATCCTTTGTATTTAGTATGAATGAAGGTAAGTTTTTAACATAGGGCTGAAGAAATTGATCAATATATTCTGAAATGTGTTCGGGAGAGGAACCTATACCCGAAATTATCGGTCTACCAGGAGGAAAACCTCCTGGTTTATGAATCTTCGGGAGAGTGTAATTGCATGGTGACACAGGATTGGGGACAAAAAGATATTTGAATTCCTGATCGTCTTGAGTCCTTGTTCCCTCCATCCTTTCAATTTGGTCTCCAGTGTATTGGTAATCAATCTCATGGGATTCCCTGGTAGTGCAGCATACGAATTGGTGTCCGCCAGTTGTCTGTCAATTTCCATAAGGTAGTCCCTAGTGTCCATCAGGACCAGATTCCCACCTTTGTCTGCGTCCTTCACAGTTAATTCGATTGCTGACTCAATTTACGCAGGGCCTGTCTCTCCCCACTGGTTAGATTATCTATCATTGTGGGTCTCTTTTTTGTAAAAGCATCTTCAAAGTTGTATAAATCCATAGTAACTAAACGTTGGAAAGTTTCCATTACGTTATCGTTACCCAAGGAAGGGAGAAAAATTGATTTGGGCTTAAAGCCGCTACTAGTGCTTAGATCTGCATTAATGTTCAGATCTGCTAGGATCTGAGGTATTGATGTTATATCAGGGTCGTCTTCACTAATGGAAAGTAGTCTTTGTATGTTGCACAAGTCCTCTATAGTTCTGTCACTCGGGTTACTGTGTTCACTACTTCTATTGGTTGTAACCTTTGGATTTTGAGCATAAAACTTTTTCAGCTTGAGATTACGCACAAATTTAAAAACATCTACATGCATTGAGTCAAAGTTGGGTTTAGGTGCTGGACTAAAATTGAGACCTTTTGAAAGTAACTTTATTTCATCCTCACATAATACATGTTGTGATAAGTTTACAACAGAAATTTCATTTGTGTATAGAATCCCACCTTCACCATTAGTATTAGATTCAGAACCCTCAACATCCTGTCTGGCTATTTGTTCATTGTCTTTGACCTGGTGTTGTAGCCTTCCTTTCCTTTTCCTATTTGTGCGGTTGTAGCCCCTCCTGGTCTTACTGGTGTGTTTTGGCGCTTGTTGAACTCTACTTTGTTCCCCTTCCGGAATCTTTCCACCTCCCGTAAAAAAGAATTGGAAGTAGTGTCCTCTCTGCCTTTCCCTGTAGTTACACGTGTACTAGGCTCTAAAGTAGTGTCACTCCTTATGCTCGAAATGTCAGACTCACTGTTCGAAATTCCACTAGCCTGGTCACTTAATGCAGGACTCTCTTTCTGTGAGGTAATTTGAATATTGTCAAACTTTTGGGTGAAAGTAAACACCCTCCTGGTCTTATAATCCATTTCATCTCTTTTTAATTTATGTGACTTTTTTTCTTTTAGGTAAACCAAGAGTCGGAGGCCTAGTACTCAGCTATGTGGAATGGAGAGAGGTGCATTTATTTGTGAAATGCTGCTTTGTGTGTATGTGTGTGTGTTGGACTTGAGGTAAAAGTAAAACTCTGAGGCCCCCTTTTGTTTTATTGTTCTGCCTCTGTGTCTTCTTGATACACTCCTCATGAAGTTTACCTTGCACCTGCCCTTCTCCTTGACTCTAAAATACAGCTTCTCTCTAAAATCTGCAGGCCTTCTAGTCTCCTGCATGAACTAAAGGCAAAAATTGAGCTCAACACTCCTGCTTACCTACTGGACCAATCCAGACAGGCACCCAAAAGTGGACAGTTCCAAGGAGAATGCAGATGCGCCATCCAATTTTGCAATACAGTATCATTTTTCTTTTAACAATCATATGTGGAGAACTGGGTGGGTGGGGTCACTCCCCAGCTTAGAAGACAGAGAATTTCGATATCTGATAACTTGGAACTTTAGGGCAGAAGGATTTTTTGCAATGTGTTTATTTATACTCTGTCATACTCATTTCTTTGTTTCCTTCAACAACAGATTAATGTGAATGATGTGCTGCTCATTGCCCAGATTAATGTTGTCCTTGTGTAGTGTATGTCTTTGTCAAACCTTTCCCCAAATCCCCTTCCCCATCCATTCATCAAATCACCAACCCTCTTCCCCTGGGCTGTGTGATTTATCGAGGCATGGCTTCATTTACACCATCAATGGATCACACACTTGGTGGGGTGGGTGTGGTGAAAGCAACACCACCATACCACATGATCTTTTAAGCAATAGCCCACACTGGCCCCATATACCCATCCTTGCATGAAAAGTGATCCATATTTTAGATATAGAATGCAGAACATCAGTACTCAGCATCATCCTTCAAGCCTTGTGTACGTAACCATAAACATGTAACCTAAGCTTGTCCCTCAAGACTGTGAGTCCAGTTTTTATAACTCAAGGATTTCGTAAATACTATTAGCTTCCCATTTGCAAAAAATTACTACTATTGCAATTTGTTTTATTTTATCACTATCAGGAATTCTTGTTATGTCATCATGTAGTACTCTGGTGTCAATTCTTTGGACAGCTTAGATATGATATAGCCCACTAACTCAGTCTACAGGATAATCAGTCATTCAGATTAATCCTACAATTGGAGCTCAGCTGTGTGAAACTGGAAGCGGGACTTCACTTGTGAAGTTGTGATGCCTTCCTTGTTATTGCTTCACCTTTGTTCAGTTAAGACGACTAGTAGGGAGTGAAGTGAACTAGTTAACTTAGTAGGTAAGTAAGTAACTGCTACTATTATTTATCTAGGTTGTTGACAATATCGGTTCATGGCAGATTTTCCTCTAATGGTTAAGTATCACTCTATAACTAAGCTCTACACTCTCTTTTAAAAGCACATAAACAGACTGCATGAAAGCCGAAGGCAGCAGTGCAAGGTTAAATTAAAACAAACTTTTTGAGGCATACATTTTGATGAAATAAAATAGTTTCCTCTCCACTTTTTTTCAAAGGAAACACAGAACATGCCCACGCCTCTACTCTATCGATCAGACCCAAGCCCCATTGTCCCTAAATTCTAAATGTCCAAAGAAAGTCAGACCTGGTCTCAACTTCCTTCCCACCCTCTCCACCCAGCCCCAGCACCACAAGTTCCTCCCAGGAGAACAAAAAATTTAAAAAGAGCTAAAAGAGCAGTTCAGATGCTAGTCCGCAGCTGGACCAGGCTCTGCTCCATTGTGGTAAGCCGGCTCTCGATAGAGCCTAGCCGCTGAAGGATGCGGTTCAGCAATGGCCTGGTGTTGTCAGTGTGAGAGGGGGTAGCAGCAGTTGATGGAAGCTGGCAGCGGGGCTGGTGATGGGATAGCCGGGAGGCTGGAGGCTGAGGGGGACCGGTTGCACCTGGACCCAGCTGAGAGGTGTTTGATTCCTCCTCCTCCTCTTCCAGGACCACCAAGCTGGTACAGTTGCTGGATATAGTCCAGCCTCCGCTGCTACAGATAGCTGCTATCTCCTGCCTTGCAGGTGGTAAGGCTGGACCAGCAGGAGCAGCTATAGTGAGAAAAACAAATTGTAAATAATGCCGGGTGCAATCAACTTTTCTCAATTATTTGGCGGCACAGTAGCAGGACATTGTTTGACTCTGAGAACCATTGGAATTTGATATGAATATGATTAGGAGAGTCACAAGGCCAATTATATGTTTTACCGACACATGCCTTGTAAAAAAGCAATGACTGTGCAGCAAAAAAAGTTATAAAAAGCAGAATAACACCGGATTAAAAAAACTGTGATCTGATTATTTTTTTCTTTTGAAGGATTTTCAAGTAACTGTAAACAGACACGTTGAATTGAATAATAAATGTTCTCTCATCAATGAGTATGGCATTATGCACTATGGAGTACAGTGTGTGTATGGTCATTACTATCCAACGCTTCATGTATTTGGCTAGTCTGCAGCTGGGGCAGCTGTAGTTGACAATTATATATTTTTAATTCCAAAAGCCCTTCTCTTCCCCAAATGCATTTTCTTTCTACCCTGACTCCAAAGAGGCAGATGAACAATAAATAAGATAGTACGTCACACACCTCACGTATGAAATGTGGATATTATTAATATTCTGTCTGCCATAAGTAGATGTTAGGAAAAATGATGGACTGCACTACAGGGAAATGTAACAGGCTATAAAGATTATATTTGGCACATTTGCCTCTGTGCATTCCATATGCAAAAACTTGTCATCAAATAATGTACTTACTCCCACTTTACTCAGTGGCCTCGCTCACCACCACATATTATTTCTAACAAATTCATTTGCTGGGCAGTAAGTAAGGCAAGGAAACTTGACTCACTCTACTGCAGGGTAGGGTAGAGCTTTTTTTAATGTATAATAGACTGGCCACTGCACTGATCATCAATTCGTCATCTTTGGATTATTTAGTCACTGAACTATTCAAAAGGGAAAAATCTGAACAGGTGCCAAATAAATCTATTATTGGAAACCAAACCATATATTATGGAGTCACTTCCCTTCACATGGCTATAAAATGAAATGTGCCACATGCCAAGAATGGACTTTCCAATTTGGTAGGCTTGTACAGAAGAACTTATGAAAAATAAAGGAGTGAAGTATTAAGAGGTGACTGATGGGCGAAGGAAAACAACACACCTTGTGTGTTTGGTTTTCAATGCATTGAAAACAATGTAAATGCTGCATTAATTGAAGCAGACTCACATTGCACAGCCAACACTGCAGTCACAAATTGACCCATACTGCACTTCAGTCGTAGGTGGCACAAATGCAATGGGCCGGGAGTGGGAGTGATGAATGGTGGTTGGGACAAATGTGGCTCACTTAATAAATACAGCTAGTCAAGGGAGTAGAACAAAACATGAAATATCCCCCACTTTGAACCATAGCTTTGATAACCCTACCTAAACAAAGTAAGCAAAATAGGGGAGCAGCATACTCCTGATGAGAAGAGCTGTCTTGCTTATTCATCCAAACAATCCAAATATGAATTAATCCTTTCATTCTAATTGACCAATAGACATCATGATTAAGCTTTACTTTCTCTTATCCAGATTTTCACCAAAGTTTCCAATCCATTATCCATCCATTCAATATCCATTCTTTCTTCAAATCATCCTTTAACCCATCCATCCCTTTACCGATCCACTCACCCTTCTTTCACCCATCCACCCTTTCATTCATATACCATTTTCTTCCTTTTAACCAACCGTTCTTTCATCTTTCCCTGAAGCCATCAACGCTCATCATGTTCGGTGAGTTGCAGATCGAGGAGGCCATATTAACTCAACCACAGCTATAGCTAGTAAAGCTGGGGGTGGAGGGATGACGGTCATGTGTGGACGGCGCAATGGTAGTAACTATTAAGTATTTGCAAGAAATTATGTGATTTACCAGTGTCCATCCCTGCTGCAGCTTCTCTGCTGAAGATGGTAGGTAAGAGTGTCAGGGAAACTTTATTTCTCCCCAGCAACACCATCCTCCAGGCAGCAACTCCCATCCTGGAACCCAGCACCAACATTACAATGCCTCACGATTCTACTCTAAGCCCACAACAATCATAAAACCAAACATTAGGGAATAAAAATAAAAAATAACTTACTGGGGTCAGCAGATCCCTCGGCTGCTGCGCTGGTGGTCAGCGCTGGTTGACCAGCTTGTCCCGGACCGGTTTCCTGAACTTCCCTCTTCTTGCCCTTGGGTGCTGATGTAAGAAATTAGGAAGATTAAAAAAAATAGATTAGTGATTCGGATTATCTCCACAAAGGTTTTATGACAAGCAAACACAGTCACATTGTATTTCTCTAACACAGATCACCTACAGTACTAGTTTTGAGTCTATCGACTATTTTTGAGTTGCCCATACTAAATCCTGAAATCCCTATTCCAAATTTCCTTAACAAAAACTAAATTTTGAACTAATGCATAGCATAGAATGATCTTTGATTCTATTCTCATGTCTCAACCTCTTTGATGGAACCAACTCAGTCTTAGTCTTTTGCCATGCTTAGATGCATTCTACACATCGCTGTGAAATAACTTGGAACTGTACGAGCCACATAAACAAAGTCACAGAGACAACACGCTACTCACTGATATGACTGATTCACTATAGTGATAAGATAACAGTCTGCAAGGGCTTCCTAATTAGGAACCAAAGTGAGCGCCAATGATGAGTATGATTAGGTAGCCTTGAGCACTTGCCTAACAGAAACTAGAAAATGTATCACACAATAATATTCCAATGTGAACTAAACCTAACTTACCTCTGAGTGTGAGCAGCATGTTATTCAGATTTTTTAAGCATTGTTGAATACAACCACAACAAATAAGTATTACTCACTGAGCCCCGGAATCTAGACAGGTTCTGTGCCCTCCCCTAGGATATCCACCTAGTGGTGCGTCAGCTACTGGACGTTGCGCCAAACCTGGCTGGTGCGTCACATGCACTAGCACACCCTCTCACAGTGCAGCTTAAACTCCAGTAGGAGTATCCACTACCAGGCCTGACACCTACTGCCAGCTCGTAGGGGAGGTGGAGCCGTACAAAAAACAGTGCTGCCCCTTCCTCCTCACCAAAGATTGCCCAGGGCTGCACTCCTGGGTAGCAGCATCTTCCACAACATAGCTGCCCTGCCTCTGCTATGGTGCTGGGTGGTTAAAAAAAAAAGGAAGTGGAAGAGAAAGGGAAAGGAAAGAAGAAAGAAATAAGGTAATAAGGGGAAAAGGGGAAAAGCAACAAAAAATACACATTTATTTTTCCTAAAAACATAAAATACACAAACACAAAGACACACACTAATATAAACAATAAAATGAAGGGTAGATAAGTTATAAAGGGTGAGAATTACACAAATGAAAGCGAAATTAAGATTTGGCCAAGCACCATAAGAGAGAGTAGAAAAACGAGAAGGCTGCACCCATGCGGACCGTGCCGTTCATGCGTGATTTTGAACTCAAGAACGCATATAAGAACCGTGTGGTGCCATTCAGGCATGATTTGGAACACGAGAACGCACGCGGTGTTCCCATTGCAATGTGAACGGGTGTCTTGGCAAACTCCGACCATCAACGGAACTCCATGCATCACAATGGATTTTTTTTGCATCTTAACAGAGTTCCACATAGCGCAACCTCGCTAACTCCACCCAGGCCTATTAGTTTGATGGCAAGGATGTGTATGATAAAGAAGAAACGGTGCGCCAGGCCAATCAGTTTCAGTCAGTGTTTTACAGGTCTTTGTGTGAGGAAGCATAGAGAAGTGGTCTGGATGAGGACCTGGTATTGAAGCAAGTCAGGTCATGGGTCGTAAATGTGTGGGCCAATGTGAAAGGATTGAGTCTCGGATTGGCTGTGTTATGCACATTCCACTCATGAATTAAAGTAAGATAAAGGGTTGCTGCAACTAATTGAGCCAAAAGTTCTTCTAGTTAACTTGAGATGGAAGCATCTGCTGTAAGCTCATGATGGGTACCTGATCAATAAAAGTCAAGGTGCGAGAGGATTGCCATTTCGTATGTCATGACCGCGAGCTCCAAGAACCTTCATTGCCCTTACCTGATGTCAAAGTCAGTCTAACCAGTCTTGAAGGGGCTCCAACCACATCAGCAGGTGCAAGGTGTCCTTTCTCCTCCCGTTGGTGTTGAGTGAATCTATTTACCATCCTTTTCTTCTTTTTCATTGTGCATTTGTGTCTGTTATATGTCCTAGCAGTTTCATAATTTCCATAAAACATTAGGCGTTCAAATGTAAATTAGTTTCTATTTTTGCAATTGCATTACATGCTCCCAGTTGAGATGATCTGGATGCCTACTGCACTGTTAAAACATCGAGATTTCGCAGTTGCATTCGTGTGAACTTGGCAAACACACAAAATGCAATATGAGATCAAGTTAACTTCCCTCGATGATGAATGATGTCTGAAATGTAATGGGGTTGTGGATGAAATATGATGATTAATTTGAATCAAAATGAGAGATTTGAATTCTTTGAAAAGAGATGATGTGATGCTATCCATATGCAGCTCAAAATTTGTGAGAACCTTTTCAATAAAGCTGATTTGAAAAATAAATATTGTTTTGTTTACTAGTTTAAACTGCAGCAGCAATTTTGTGATAGGCAGATTGGGGGATTTGAAGCCTTATATTCATGGAAAGAGAGCGCAACCAAAAAGCACCCTAAATTAGAGTAAAGATTATAACAACAATAAAAAGAACACAATGTAGTGACTTAGGGCCTGATTACGGCTTTGCCGTTGCAGACGCCAGGTTTGCCCCACCACACCGGCAACGCTGTGGTGGGGCTGCCCGCCACATTAAGAGTTTCCTCCTGTCTGGCGCGCTTTTGTTTGCTTTCCCATGGCGGTGCCTCTAAAAATGGGGACTGTAATGGGAACTGCAAAAAGAGTTCCTGCACGGAATGGAATGAAGTCCATGCCGTGCAGGAATTGTGTGCATGCATACAGGGGGCCACAGCTGCACCCATGTGCACAGAGGCACTAGAGGACCCTGTAAGGCCCCTTTGTTTCCTCTCCACCAGGGTGTTCCTGGAAGAGGAGCTGCCATGAAAACCCTGGCAGAGAGGAAACTCCTAAAAAAAACTTGATGGGACCCCAGCAGTTCCGCCAAGCATATTAATTACTCTACACCACCTCAACACTGCCAGGGAACGGCGGTTCACTAATGGCTGTGTAGGGGCAGTGACAGTCCGGTAATAGAGTGGTCAGGAGACTGCCTCCTCGGCACCCCCACAAGTCTAGCGGTCCGTGGATCGCCAGACTTGTAATTAAACCCTTAGTGACCATCCAATGTAGTGCCTCATTGCAGCACTGCACAGGCATGTGTGTGACATAGAAACATCAGCACACTGCCACCGTGCAAATGCTGTCACCCAAAACCAAAAGGACCAAACAGATGATGCCTTGCATCCAGTCCACTCCCAGGGATGAGACTATCAGTGAGTCCAAAAAAGCAGTAATCTTGTCATGATTTTCCAACTTTCACACTCCAATCCTCTCCCCTCCATAAACAGTGACAGTTGTACTGCCAATATGAGCTCCAGAAGATTTGTTCAGGCACTTTGAGCCACATGTACAAAACTTTTTGCGGTCGCAAACAGGTTAATTTGCAGAATTGTCCCATTTGCAAACCTCAAAAAGGCATTTTGGTATGTATGAATCCCAAACTGTGATTTGAAATCGTAAATGCATCCCGATTCTGTATTTGGAAGGGCCATGTTTAGTGTGTCCTTTCCAACGACCAAATCTCAGTGGTATATATTAATGCTTTCCAGTGCAGTAAACATATTTTTACCAACTATGAAAAGGTAGTGGTAAATGTTCATAAACGTGAAGTGGTCCCCTTCCCCATGGAAGAAAAATATTTTTAAAGAGCAGGCAGTGGTTCTATGGACCACTGCCTTCTCTTAAAAAATGAAACATTAAGGAAAAGGGGCTGCATTTTTTGTATTAAAAAAAAGGTTGGTTTATTAAAAAGCAATCACAGACAGGGTGGTCTGCTGACCTCAGCAGGCAGGGCCAGACTGGTCGTGGCGGGCATCAGGCATTTTGCCGGTAGGCTGGAAGAGTGGGGGCTGATTTTACAGCTGTAGGGGCTGGTTTTGTTACATAAAGCAAATTTTGCAGCCGTGCTGCTATATCAGCTCCCAGTAAAGAACAAAACGACCACCCACAGCTGCCACCCTTCCAGCCTCCTGGGAAATGCTCCGACTAAATTGCCAGGGCTTCTTTGGGTTCCTAGTCAAGTCATTACATTTTATTAAGCGCACATTTCACTCAAGTGTCTCAAAGCGCTAGCGAAAGATCAGTAAAGCGGAAGGGAGAAGTATGCAGGTGGGGGAAGTGGTCAAAGAGGCAGGTTTTCAGTCTCTTATGAAATTGCTCATGATCAGTGACCGTACGAAGCTGCAGGGGAAGTTCGTTCCAAAAGAGAGGGGTTAAATGGGAAAAGGATCTACCACCGTTTCTTGCAGTGCGTATCCTGAGAGGAGTAAGATGATGTTTAGTTCCAGACCTTAGAGTAAGTACCATCTAGGGGCCCATTAGTATGTTGGGCGGATCGCCACTGCCCGCATGGCGGTGGCGATCCACCCGACATTTCCTCCCACCTGCATGCAAATCCCCTCGCCATATTACTATGGCGGGGGGGACCCCGGCGGACAGAAAAACCGTCTGCCAGTTTTCCGCCCGGTCGATGAGTCAACCAGGCAGAAAAGCTGTTAATATGGTGGCGGTGTCTGGTAGACACCGCCATTCATATTACAATACATGCAGGGTTTTGCCTTTCCGTGACGGCAATGCCGCCACGGAAAGGCATGCGGTCTTCAACATTGGGGGCCTGTAGCGGGCCCCCAGGGATTCTGGGGGTCAGGGGTGCACTTGGGGGGTACCTATGGTACCCCCCTGCATTTCAATGTACAACGTGGCAGGCACCACGCGGTGCCTGTCACGCTGTGCATTGAAATGCACAACTTGCATTTTTGGCATTGCGGCAGCCTGTGCTTTCAGCACCATCCGCCGCAATGTTATAAATGCGGTGACGGGCTCATCCTAATTGTAGTTGCGGGACCTCCACATGTATTGCAGGCGGTCCCATTTCCAGGGGCTATGGTGGGCGGGAAAAGTCCGCCTGCCATACTAATGAGCCCCTTCATTTTTTGGCAAGTTAACTTGGCCCTTTTCCATAGAGGGCCTTATATGCCATGCAGATGGCCTTGAAACTAATTAGTTTCCCAATGGGAAGCTTTCAGACAAGGAGCCGACAAGGAGCCGACAAGGAGCGTAAGGGAAGATTTGACATCAGTCTGGAATCAGCACTCCAGCCCTGCCAGCAGGCAACCATCCCTGTGATGGCCTTCATTCCTAATGGATTGCAAACTGCAACCTTTTATGTTAATATTAATGAGGTAGGTCAATTTTCGACCCACTAGGAATTGTTATTTAATAGTCGTATGTGTTCTTACATTAGGAATTGAGATTTCCTGATTGCGATTTAGTAAGAATCCCAAATAAGAATCACAATCCCTACTTTTTGCACATACGGCCCTTTATGTTTAGTGTTGTCATAGATGATCACTGTCAGAATCTGCTCGTATATTAAGCCATTTGGACCAACATATAAATGAAGAGTCATTAGTCCTAATGATGACCCACCAATTAATTCAACTAAATATTTACATTAGGGTAGAAAAGATATCTTATATAAACATTTTGCTAGCCTATTTGGGGCCTCTTTTGTAAATGATTATACTGCAATCCATTCATGTTTCTTGTCACTCTTGCTTATTCGATTTTTTTCACTGTGTGATTATGTTGTATGAGTATTGAGAGCATAAGCCTATGGAAGCTACTTTACTAAATTCAAAAGCATTATAAATTATTTATTTTAAGGCCTTCGGATTGCATGGATTGCTGTTGGATGAATGTATGTCAACAATAAGTCTGAAAATTATTAAATCAATCACAGTGAAATCATTATTTTGATAGACCAAGTGGATAGAAATATTGAATGGAAGAAATTGATACGGTTGGACATGGATCTATCCATGTTGCATCACAATCAGTCGTCACACTCCAATACTTGCCATGACTCATCAACCCGTTTGCTGCAAGCAGCCCCGGTTCAACAGACCCCCGAATTCGGACTCAGCCTCCAATTTTATCAGAGTAACAGACGGCTCGTTCTTCAGGCAGTTAGAATCTAGATGATGGACCCTTAAAGAAATATCCTAATCTTAAGGACCATCGGGAGACTTTTACCCGGATCACGCAATTTTATTTGTAAGCTGGCCTATAGCTCTACTACCTTGCACCTAATCCAGCCAACTGTAGCTGCTCCTCACCGCTGAAATTCGAACTTTATATCTCGTCAATGAGAGTGACCGCAAATAAAACGACCTTAATGCAGAGTTGTCATCATGCTGTAATATAATTAGAAAAACAGTGGTCAGCTACTATATCCCTGTTGAAATCACTATTTCAATTTATCCTCAAGATGGGCCCACCTTTCACCATAAACAACTCTCTCCTTCAAGCGATAACCAACCTATGCTACTACTCCTCTCTTGATTATTTCTCATTCAGTGATTATTTAATTGTTGTCCTGCCTGCAAATGACGGACTCCTGAAGAAGGCAATAGCCGAAACGCGCGTTGAGTTTTCATCTACCGCTTTGCTAACTTCATCTGTCCACTAATTACCATCGAATCATTTGGTGTTTTTTAATTAATTTTCCTTTATAATTTTTGTGTGTATTTATTTCCCTATATTGTAATAATTCAATGTGTTGCACTGACTCAATTTTTGAATTGTAATTGTAAAAAAGTAAACTCAATCAAAATGAAGAAAATAAGATAAATGAATCTATAAAAATATTTTTCTATATACATCATGTTTGGCCTTGTTTAATCATGGTCACATGTCCTCCCCCTTTTTTATTGGTAATTGTGTTGTTCCCTTAGGCTCAGGCACTTGATCCATTGTCCTTCACTACTGTTAATTAATTATTTTTTTCCAAAAGAAGCCTATGGAAGCTACTTTACTAAATTCAAAAGCATTATAAATTATTTATTTTAAGGCCTTCGGATTGCATGGATTGCTGTTGGATGAATGTATGTCAACAATAAGTCTGAAAATTATTAAATCAATCACAGTGAAATCATTATTTTGATAGACCAAGTGGATAGAAATATTGAATGGAGGAAATTGATACGGTTGGACATGGATCTATCCATGTTGCATCACAATCAGTCGTCACACTCCAATACTTGCCATTGTGTTTTGATGGGTAGAGTGGGCAAAAGGTCTGTGAAAATCTGGAGTCACAGTGGATAAAAACAAAGTTGTGTGATTATACCCATCTTGGACAATCTATGAAGTTCAGTTTTGGTGGATAAACATAAGCAAATTTATACTTTCCCATAAACTAACAAGAAAATATTTATTTATCTAGTGTCCTGGTGAGATTACACAGTGGCAACCTTCAATACTTTAAGTTAATTCTTTATCTTCAGTAACCTTATAGTGTGAGGCAAAGCCCTATCCATGCAGACATGCAACTCCTTTGGTCCCAATAAAACAAAGGTTCCTTCTCTATATGATCATATTTCTTACATTTTATTCTCTGCCTTTTATGGTTACAAAGCACCCCATCACCTCTTTCCCTCCCTGTACAGTGCAAAGCAATATCATGGATGGCAGGGAGACAGATCAATGGTGTAAGTAAGGGGCGTAGGTCTGTGACAATGAAGACCTGGCTACATTTGATAAAACTGTGATGAAACTGGATTATTACTGCCTTCTCTATTTTATTTGTCACAACCCTTACCCTGTGAAAATTCACCAAGTATACAAGTGACAACAATCAATCTGATGTCACTTGTTGAGCGGGACACTCATGTGACAAGACCAGAAGATGACACTATCCTCTAAGCCACACTAAGCAGAGATTACATACACCGCAGTCTGTGAACGTGTGGTTGAGGGTCTCCAAGACAAAATGTTCTGAGACTCTGGTATTGAGACTTATGTCGTTCATTTCCCCCCATTTCTGAGAGATACGCAGAAGGGTACTTTACATCAGGACAGAGTTGGGATCACATGGATGAAGACAAGCTCCTCAAAAGTAGAGAATCCAGTGTATTAGTGATGGAATTTATAGATAAAGATATATAGAGCCGTACCCCATTTGATGCAAGTCAGTGCATCTCTGCTGCATTCAGAACTAACGATGAAGAGAAGAAAGAAACGCACATGTGTTGGGAAGCAAATGAATCCTGCCAAGCGTCAACATTTCCAGCCATGGCTTACGAGTGATCCTGATGTCATTGCTGGAGGTGAGTGGGTCCTGTGAGACCCAAGAGCACCAATCCTGCAAGTATTTGTAGCGGTGGGGGTGGAAACAGTAACCAATACCGTTGCCGCCATGTGCAGCTTGCAGACTAGTGAACAGTGCTGGTGAGCAAGCCATGGGGACTGCGTATGGCCTGTGTGCATCTACCAAGAGTTTGCGCATTGTTTAGCAGTGAATGGCTGAGTGTGGCAGGCAGGAAAGGCAAGAAATGCCAAGCTCGACAGAGCACAGAAAAGGGGTGCGAGTAGGCATGGCATTATCAGCAATATGCTTAGGGACTGTGATACAATGGTACAAAAGAGAAAAAAAACAAGCAAACGGAGGAGACAAGCAAATGGAAAGACCTTTCCCACCATTCAACATTCTGACTCAGCCATTCAAGAAAAGAGCTTCTGGGTAGAAAGCAAATTGAGCAACACAAGGTCTCGAGAAGAATGGGCTCTTGCGAGAGGCCACGACTGAAATGAATAGGGCATGAGGTAAAGAGATCCCCATATAAAATAACAGGATGGCCCACTTTGTACCAGGCATGTCCAAGTCAAAACATTGGGTAGCCATGTTAAGCCCAGGCACATTGTCCAGTCTGACGTCTACAATCGAAAAAGGAACATACGAGACATCACAGATGTATAAACAGACATCAAAAAATAAGGAATCTGCTTGCAAGATACAAAACTGTCAGCTAGCCTGACAAATGAGGCGCAAACACAAGAAAGTGATTCAGAGGGCATGCTTCCAGCCCATTAAAACAGAGGACAAACAAAGAACAACATATAATAGGAAGTTAAAAGAAACACGCTTGGGGCAGAATGGACAATGGTTGTGAAGAGAATATAAATAATGTAGCACATTGCATGCTTCCAAGAAAACACAATTGAATATAAAAACCTAACAATGAAAAGTGAAGGTGAGGCTATACAAAAGCAATCCAGGAACTACTATGAGTTGGTCCTGGGGAGAGGTGTGGCGCCGCGGCCAGGGCGACTGACGCTGGAATCTGGGGATCAGGGTTCGATCCCCGGCTCCGGCGGCAGGTTAGCCCAGCACCATGCGACTCTGGGCAATAGCTTGCTTAATCTTCCCGACGGCCCCCAGCGCCTAGAGACCCTAACGGGTGATTGTGCGCTATACAAATGTGGATTATTATTATTAAAGACAGGTGATGATGAAAGACTGAGCACTAAGAACCACTGCAAACAAGAAGGCTTGGATGCACACAACGCACTCTATTAGTACAGTGGTGAAGATAAACGAGGAAGTTAAAGAAAATACCAGGGAGCAATTCAGGAGTGCGGAAGCTGCCTGCTCCAGCTGTGGCCTGCAGTGCAAATCAAGAGCATGGTAAAGGATCATGAGAGAGCAGAGTGTAACAGACAAAAGTGAAACCTCGCAGAGTGTAACAGACAAAAGTGAAACCTCGTGACTATAAAGAACATTGAATGAATGGTGCTAAGGGGAAACATACCCAGTAGCCTCCTTCAATTAAAGAACAATTGTGCAAAACAATTCAGTGAAATCTGTGAACTACCAAGAAAACATGAGAGTAAGGTCCTAAGAAGCATGCGTAGTTTAAAGAGACCTCAAGTGCAAACATTTTCAAAATCATTGCAAGAAAATAAATAATCACACGTACATTCTACAAAGCACATGCAGTATATTGGCTAATCTCACATATGTGTATGACAAAATAAAACAAGAGCTAAACAAGAGACCAGGGGCATGATGTATGAGACGGTTTTACATATTCTGTGTCTGGAAAAATCAAATGGCACAGTGGCCCAGGAGAAGCAGATGCTCACTGTAGAGAGAGGCAGTAATTTACGAATCCTGGCAGGACCCACTCAGCCTTTTATCTTTTAACAGGGCGGTAAAATGAGTGCTATTGAATTGAATGGAAAAGGTGCATGTGGTTTTCAGGATTTAGAGTGACAACAAGCCGGTATCATGCACACATACTTAGGCAAATTAAGATACTTACCTACGGAATGCTTCAGTCGTGAAGGGTAAAAGGATAAGCTGCGGTATATCCCAGCCAGGAAGATATATTAATTAACAACTGTATTAGAAATGCCATCCTACCTGTGAAAAGAGAGGATCATACAATTCGGCTCTATACATAGAGGTACCACTCCCAGTCCGAGAGAACGACAAAAGGAAATCAGGTTTGAGCTAGAAGAAGTGGTTAAAATCGCTGGATGACTTTCTCAAACCAGCCATAGAATCAGAGGATAAACAATTAGGAAACATTGTATCCACTTAGCAAGAAATAAATGACAGCCAGACTTGAATCAAAACACTTTCTGCAAAAAGGAAAATTCAGTCATACAACAAATTCAAAGGATTACTGGGTGCACAACATAACTTCAAAAGAAATGTGGACCAAAAATGCCACATTTATTTTCAACATAAGCACAGGGAGCCAGGGAATCCTTAGGAGCTTTTGTAGCAAGGCTCTAAATCCTGGCACAACGCTGCATTTCCCATACATTTGTAACCGGGTATTCTATTTGACTGCGGATCATTGACAGTCTGTTATCAACCACACAAAGCAAGTTTCTCAGATAACACTCCCCTTAAAGGAAGTAGCCAGTGAGTTGATCAAAGATAGAACATTGCATCTGAATGTAATAGGTGAGATTTGAGAACAACAAAGGAGGGCCTCAAGTACCAGCAAAGAAGACATTAATGGCCGGAAGAGAAGCACAAGGGAGTGAGGACAAAGAAAAACCTCAAAAGAACCAAGATCAGTCAGCCAAAAAATACATCACAACTGAAGATTTGAGACACAAGGTTCTCGTCCGAGACACACTGGAAGCCAAGAGCAATGCAGAGTCTTGGTTATCTCGAAACCCGCTGATCCAGTTAAAGAAATACAAAGTAGCTAATTTACACATGGGGCATTAAACCAAACAGACACCAGTGTGGAAGTGCCAATTAGATGTATATTTTACAATATCCATGAGGCAAGGGGAGGATACAAGCCACAGACAAAGGGGCATATTATGATGCGGGCGGATCACCAGCACCGGGCCGGCGGGGGGGGATCTGCCCGCTATCTGTACCTGATTTACTCTCGCCATATTAGTATGGCGGGGGTACCGCGGCAGACGGAAAGACCGCCCGCCGCTTTTTTGCCGGCAGGCTATTGTTAGGATTGCCTGCCGTGCGGATCTGAGGCATAATATGGTGGCGGTACCAAGCAGGCACCGCCATCCATATTATGATGTGCAAATCTAAAGGCCTTTCCGCAGCGAAGACGCCGCCATGAAAAAGCCAGCGGAAATTGCTTTGGGTGCCCATTACGGGCCCCCAGGGGGGTGGGAGGCTGCACTTGGATGTATCTGTGGTACCCCCCTACATTGCCATACACAAGGTGACAGGCACTGTTCCGTGCCTGTCACGTTGTGCATGGCAATGCAAACCATGCACTTTTAACATTGCGGACCCAGCAGCACTGTCCGGTCTGTCCCATTTTTTGTTACGGTGGCGGTCGGACTAAGTCCGCCCGCCATCGTAATGGGGCCCAAAGTGTCATTGCAATCAAACCCTAGAAATCGGACCAAAAACCTACCTGAGAAGGACCAAATCAAGTGACGAGAACTGAGAGGGCAACGGTCAATTTTACAAGTCAGTATTGGATACAAAACGTGCCAGATCCAAAGACACAAATCAATGATCTCCTATCGAAGATGCCAAAAGCAGTCATCAAACCCCATTAAAGGCAAAATGTAAATGCGAGGTCTCCTAACTTACCAAGAAAATAAATACAAATATGGTAATTGTGATACATAGCAATTACATCTCTTCACTCAGTATGGGTAGAGTCTGTTTTCAACACCATAGATGTCCAACTTGCAAAAATACATTTTAAATGTGCTCAAAACAATGTTATACGCCCTGCCACCACTAAGGTGTACATTAGCTTGGAACACATCCAATCAAAACAGCTATACATTATGTCATCGGAGCACTAAAAATACTGTAAATTACTAAGCAAAAGTTTTCAAGACGTAGTCCATGTATATGCAGTTGTGTTTCCTTTATTTACACCACTTTGACTGGTGCCAATAATCTAGACAAAGACATTTGGCAGCCACTACACCACCTATATCTCGCTTCTTCTCTTCTCTCTCTCTCAGTGGCTCTCTCTGTCTCTCACTCCCTCTCTCTCTCTCGCTTCTCTCGCCCATTACCCCTTCTCACTCTTTTCTTGGTCTGCCTTTCCTCCTTTTCCACAGAGAGGGTGTGGGGGAGAGGGATTCTCATCGAAACCACAGCTCGTCCTGCAAAGCTTGACACTCAGAACCACAAAACAATCCTGCCAATCTTTGCATCTACTTCATAGAGTGAGCTGAACTCCTGACAGGCCTAGTCAACTCCAAGGAACATTTACTGACTTCTCCACAGATACAGGACCAGGTGGATAGAAAAGCCATTAGCTTGCACTGACAACTGCGCTTGTCCTAGCAATTAAAACCAAGGCAATCTCTTCTAAATTAATAGCTCTATTGGGAAGGAAATCCATTGCATGTCCACCGACCACATGACGAGAGGGTTCCTGCTGGACACTGAAATATAGACAACTGGGTGATGCAGCCTCACTGTGGAAAAGGCTTGGAAAGTTCATGGTAATGGACAATGGGCTTATTTATTTACTCCATAATAGGTGTCTATATCAACTGTAATCAGCATGGTAATCATGTTGAAACCACTGCCATTAGGCGTGATGAAGACCACAATGCTTAAGTATACTGGAAGCTAGCTTTATTCTGGAACAAAATACGCTAAAAGCTCACTAAAGATGACAAACTGGTTTGGCCAACACTATGGGCCTGATTTAGATATTGGCCAAGTGAATATATTTCCTCTTTCTGAGAGAGAGGGTGACATAATCTCTCATGTGGGCCTGTGTGCCCTTATCCCACATGCAGTTAGAACTCTAAGAAGGATTATATTATCGACAGTGGTATAAAAATGACTTGCATAGGTATTAGCAGACTGGCACCTCCTGGAAGAGCACATTGTGCAACCAGACCTGAAGCCACAGAAGATAATTCTAATAGAGGTATCCTACCCAGAGTCTCTCCTTATGGGGGTGGTGATGGACAGAGTATCTGGACTGTTCCCATGAGGCACAGGGTCAGACTGATTTGCATATGGCCATGTCTGAACTGGGGTGGCAGAGTGGGCTAAAGAACGGTGATGTATTAAACCCAGATCTGTTGACTGGGTGTGAGTGTTTGATTGGTTCAGATGCTCCGTCCATCACCACCCCCTTTTGTACCACTTTGTTCGCCATAAGTTGGCAGGGTATGATCAGACGTGAGTCCCTTGCTCACTTTGCCACTGGATTCAAGTAAACTGGCTGAAGACGGCTGTAAATGCCAGAAACCGGTGCTCGGAAGCTTGTTTCCGGTCCAGGGAAGGCATGGCTTGTCAGTTCGGGCTGGACTGTTCCCATGAGGCACAGAGTCAGACTGATTTGCATATGGCCATGTCTAAACTGGGGTGGCAGAGTGGGCTAAAGAACGGTGATGGATTAAACCCAGATCTGTTGGCTGGGTGTGAGTGTTTGATTGGTTCAGATGCTCCGTCCATCACCACCCCTTTTGTACCACTTTGTTCGCCATAAGTTGGCAGGGTATGCTCAGACTTGAGTCCCTTGCTCACTTTGCCACTGGATTCAAGCAAGCCGGGCTGAAGACGGCTGAAATGCCAGAAACCGGTCCTCGGAAGCTTGTTTCCGGTCCAGGGAAGGCATGGCTTGGCAGTTCGGGATGGACTGTTCCCGTGAGGCACAGGGTCAGACTGATTTGCATATGGCCATGTCTGAACTGGGGTGGCAGAGTGGGCTAAAGAACGGTGATGGATTAAACCCAGATCTGTTGACTGGGTCTGAGTGTTTGATTGGTTCAGATGCTCCGTCCATCACCACACCCTTTTGTACCACTTTGTTCGCCATAAGTTGGCAGGGTATGCTTAGACGTGAGTCCCTTGCTCACTTTGCCACTGGATACAAGCAAGCCATGGGGCACAGGGTCAAGACTGATTTGCATATGGCTAGGTCCAGCTGGAATGGCATGGTGAGCAAAAAAATGATGGATTAGGCCCAGATCTCTGCACTGGGGTGAATGTATGACATTGTACTGCATTCTGTCCATCAACTGTTGTTTTTGCAATTCAACAGACTAAGCTCTGCCAGTTTGTGCCAGCAGCCTTTTACATGCAACAGCACAGATATTTGAACTTAGAAGTTCCTGTTCACTAGACTGATGCTTTTTCTAAGAAAGTTACAGCATTACTTGCCCACGGATGAATGTCATGAAGATAGCTTGCAGCATAACTTTCTCCCTGAGTGCGAATGAGACATTGGTTTATAAATATGTTTATATGCCAAATGATCAGCTCCTTGTTGAAAATGGGAACTAGAGTAGTACAAAGGAACTTGACCTTCTAATCCTCAAGGTCAAGGCAATATCTCTTAGGTCACGGAGATCTTGCAGGTACCTTGCATACCAATAGAAGGAAAAAAGATCAATAATCCCACAGGCCAATTACCAGGCTCTGACTCTATGACTACATATAGATCTGATGGGTCAAGTGAAGCAAAGCCACTTCAACACCATATTAGTCATAACATAATGTATACAGGCACTCCCTGATTAGAAGAAGTCATGAATGACTGCTCAGGCATTGTAAGGTGTCCAAAGGAAACTAAGAAACAAGCACTAGAGGAAGGCACCAGGACTAGGCACGCCAAACACCATGAATGTGGTACCAAATACAAGTGCTAATGATTTATTTCTAGTCATGGGTCGAAAGAAGATGAGGGAATAGGCATACTTTCATCCTGTGATGCAAAGCTCAGGGTATGGACTGCTGAGTGTAGGGGGGGCGTGGCTAGCACCCGAAGAAGATGGCGGTGCTTCCCTAGCTCTCCCGGACGGCGGAGGGGGCGGCGTTCCTAGCGTGACCCACCACGACATGTGAATATATCTTCAGACTCGGAGGATTCGATTTTTGGAACCTTTACTGAGCTGTTTCATGCTTTTATGCCAAGTGAGTGTGGCGTGCCGTTCCTGCTTTCATGGCCGCCATTTTGTATATACCGCTGACGGAGCTTTGCTCCAACGCGGTATTTTCATTCCTCACGCGTCACTCTGTCTCCTCAAATTTGACCTGCATACTTCTTCATTCCCCTTCAAATGGGCATTTCCTCTATTAATCTTCTGCCTGCAACCTCATATCCTGCTGCTCTATAACGTTGAAGTGACTGTCACTTTTATGTGTGTGTGTGTGTGTGTGTGTGTGTTTCGATTTATATAGCGCACTAATCACCCAGGGGTCTCAAGGCGCTTGCTTAGGGAACCCGTCCTGGTATTCCCCTGTGAGATACCCCGGCAGGGTATTCACAAGGTGAAAGCCAGGCATCCCGCCGCGAGGGGCCGTAGTGGAGATTAAGCAAGCTATTGCCCAGAGTCGCAGAGTGTGACCCCGTGAGTCGAGTAGGCACCGGAGCGAGAATTGTCGAGTCCGTGGAATTTTTGTGCCCGAGACCCGCCGAGGCGGGGAATCGAATCCTGGTCCACGGCTGATCTCAGCTTCCGGGTCTGCCGCCTCTAACCACTGAGCCACGCTTCTCCACGTGTGACACAACGCTGACGGAGCTCCCGCTCCTACGCGGACCACACTGCTCTATTTTTTTTTTTTGGGCATCGTTTTTCTTCACAGTGTTTTTTCTCTACTGAGGCTGTGCGCTACAGAGCATTCATGACGTTTTTGCTCATGTGTTTTTCATTTTTCCTCAAATGAACTGCATTTTTCAATTGCTCCCTGCTACAGGCTCATATGATTTTATCATTCCTGACAGCGGTGTATGCTCGAATGGTCTCTAAACACTGTTGAACACTTCTCCCCAATGCCTTCAATGGATTCCTGGACCTCATACAGCCAACATATCCAGCATACTCAATACAATAACTGATTACCAACTTTCCATTGTGTCATTATACTAATTTTTACGCCTTCTGAGGTGGTTGCTTTACCTCTTGATACCTACTCTCATGGTTTTAATACCTATCTGTGGCTATCGTTCTTTTTTGTGATAGGGTGTACATGGCGTAATTTGTATCTAGTGTCTTATTATCAATCTGGTATTGATGCTTCTATGACATGTCTCTTTACTCTGATCTCTTTACCTGTTAATCTCTGTTCCAGATATGTTTATTTACTTATACCATTTATGCTTACATTACTTGGCTGCATATGTATAACATGGTTTCTTCTTGTTGGAATCTACGCCTCATATGCCATTGAATTCAGTGACACTGCACCTGTGGCACTTCCGCCACAGTTTTGGCCTCTGATCTCTATTGTTTTACGTACCATATGTTTACAGTGTCTTCTACACTAGATATACCTACTTAGTGCGTTGACTGACTGTAATACTATTCTAGTAGTTGTGAATTGTGATTTCACTGCTTTTTGTCCTATATTTTTTTAACTGCTCACCTTCTTTATGGGAAGGTTATCTAAGGATTTACATAAACCATCTCCCTCTTCACATAAATTCTTAATTCACACGAGCTCTCGATATCAGTGTCTCACAATGGAGGACTCACTTGACTCATCACCTAAAAGTTCATCAACATCCTCAGCTACGTCAACGTCTTGTGCTAATAAGGGCTCCATCAAAATGTTAAAAAAGGACCCTCCTTCTCCTCCCAAGCAGCCTACTTCGGTTACAATGGATATTCTATTAGATGAAATTAGGGCCTTGCGCCCTTTTATTGAGGAAACTAAAACCACACTCCAAATGCTCTCTGAGAAGTGGTCAAATGTCGACGAACGTGTCACCCTATTGGAACAAAATGTTGCTTCTCTCAACTCTTCTGCATCCAAGGTAGACCCACTATGTACACAGGTTTCAGCTCTCCATAAGCAAATTGAACATTTGGAAAACAGAAACAGAAGGAACAACCTACGCATTTATGGTCTTTCGGAAGGTTCAGAAGGCTCCAACCCCCTTACCTTTTTAAAATCTTTCTTACCAAAAGTTCTTCAATTACCAGAAAGTACCACTCTTAATATACAGAGAGCACACCATCTGGGCCCTCCTCCTAATGAGTTGTCTGCTTCTGCCGCCAAAAAAACGAGGGGTGTTATCATCTACTTCCTTGAATACTCTGATTTGCTTAAAATGTTATCAGCTGCCAGAGCCATGAATCGAATTACTTGGTCAGGAAACCCTCTTTTCTTCTCACAGGACTATGTTAAATCTACTGCAGACCGATGCAAAGAGTTTCTATCTCTCCGACCACAGCTTCGTCCATGGGAGCACGTTTTGAGCTATTTCATCCTTGCCTTTTCAAAGTGACTCTCAATAATAAAACTACCACTTAAGATGACCTGTTAAAGCTGAAGAGCTTTCTTTACTCTCACACTGTTGTCACGATAGATATTGCCTCTACATCGAGCTCAAAGTAACTTCTTTTTGCTGATGGTTCTTGACCTTGCTGAGCTCACAGTTGTTGTTTATGATTGTTACTTATAAGAAATGTCTCACGATGTACACTTAATCTTTTTCTTTGTTCACTAATGTTGTTATGCATTGTTCTTCTCTTCCTCCATACAGGTTTCCCTCCTACGTGTTATCTCCCTCCCTTATGTCTTTGGAATCCGCTGGGGCCGTTTATCCCTCTCCCCCTCCTTCCTGAGCTTTGGACCCGTCATTGTTCTATGTGGCCTCCATCCTCCCACCCCTTGTATGTTTTGGACGTTATGTAAGTTGATTACTCCTTCCATTATCTTATTTTATCCTGCCTTCTTTTTCCTTCTCTGTCTCTTTCTTTCCTCATGTATCTTCTTTGACCATCATTTCAGCTTCACATTCTCCTCTGTTCTACTTCTTCTTCATAATCTTCAATTGGTATCTTCTTACTTTCCCTGTCTCCTCTTTTCCTCCTTCTTCATCTATTCTCCAATGTTTCTCATTACATACAGTTTGAATGTTGCTGAATACAACCTTTATCTTTTACGATATTGCTTTTATTGGCTTTTAATGTATATTTACAGCCTTTATCTTTTACGATATTGTTTTAACTGGCCTTTAATGTATATTCACAATTTTCTTGTATGCCTCTAAAAATTATATCTTGGAATGTCAGGGGTTTACATTCGCCTATTAAGAGACAGAGAGTTTTAACACATCTTGCAAAACTTGGTGCTGATATTTCATGTATACAGGAGTCACATTTGTCTGCTGAAGAATCAATCAAACAAAAGAGAGGTTGGGTGGGGGAGGTTATTTTTTCCCTGGGTGATGGTAAACAAAATGGCGTCCTCATTTTGTTTAGGAAATTCCTCTCAGTTAAGATAATAACACATTCTACAGACCAAATAGTGAAGAAGATGAGCAAAAATGGTCAGGCGATTTAATCGATGTCTCTTCAGTAATTTTGCCCGGCGTTTAAACGCCTCTAATACCTTACAAAGATTATCAAATAAAGAGGCAGGCGCTGGAGACAGGAAGACAGGAAACACGTTTTATTCCGACGGAGCAGAACACATCAGATCGGACAACAAGGTATCGTCTCGAGGTGCTCTCTGAAAGCCTCTCTGAGGCCCGACCTTTTATACACTGGTTTATGAATGAGACCGTTCTTTATTACAATAAAGACATTGTGAAGTAGTGAAGGATGACATCCCCGGTACCCCCCCCCCCCCCCCCCAGTTCCGGCTCATTCCAACACGTGGCTACAGTAGAGGTCCTCACACCCCATACAACAGGAGGGGGCTATCACGCAGCTGAGTGTTTCGCCGATTCCTTTGGAATGTGTGCGCCTGATCGAATCTCGAGGGGTGGGGAGGCCATGATCAATAGTAGCTTCTTTGAAAAGGGTCGAGTGCATACAGTAGTGGGCAATAAACTGTATCCTCAGGCCAAGGGATGACCAGCGGTTCGTACAGACAATCGGGCTCAGAGGAAGGGGTCATCAAAGGAGAGGTATTCATGAAAGAAAGGGTCAGTGTGGATAATCACGCGTTGAGGGAGGGTTTATCGACTGAGGGGCATTCATGGAAGGAAAGGAGGTGTTGGTCAGGCGCGGGGTGTGATTCTCAGAGACAGAGTCATGTGGAAGAGGAGGGTTCATGACTTACGCATGTGGATGCGGGGTCAGCCAGAGTGCATGGGGGAGGCTTGCAGGGTCAGGGAAGTGCGCTGATGATCGATCGTGAACAGGGAGATCATGGTACCTAAAATGGCTGTCGTGTATGTTCATACGTGAGTCTGAGGAATGGACAAGATGGCGCAGATGATGTTTAGTTCACGATCTAAAATTCCACAGTCCTCCCTTTTAACATGTCTCGCCATTTTGTCAATTCGGGTCTATCCCCATAAGACCACGTATTTCCACCTCATAGAGGGGACTCATGTGCTCAGTTCTGAAGTCCAAAGTCTTAGGGCACATATAGTTAGAAATGAGTGAACACAAAGGTGGCAGACATTGAATACCTAAGCAGCACCCACACAATATCATGATTGGTATCAATATAAATGTAAACAATCTCCATCCCCAGTCCTTCAAAGTGTCCCAAAACCAGCTTCCAAGCGACCATCCTTCTTGCTCTTGGTGAACCTCTGAGGATAGTCTGTGGAGGTGTTCAATTGCTTTGTAGACTGAAGGCGAGTTATCTGGCACGTAGGTGCAACAGCTGGAGCCGATGATGCGGCATGCTCCTCCACGGTCGGCCAGGATCACATCTAGGACAAGGCGGTTTTAGAGAGCCACCAGGCGGACTGCCTGAAGCTCAGCCGTGTTGTTAGCAAGGATGCCAGCCGTGATGTTAATGGTTGTTTCTATTGCCTGAGTTAGGTGTCGGATAGCGCGGCTGTTTGCCATTGGTCCCCACAGAGGAACAAGTCCCTTTGCTGCATCCAGGAACTGTGCTCCGGTGGAGTCGGCTTGTTCAATGTCTCCGGCGCGCTTTTGCC
Organism: Lissotriton helveticus; assembly: GCF_964261635.1. NCBI lineage: Eukaryota > Metazoa > Chordata > Amphibia > Caudata > Salamandridae > Lissotriton > Lissotriton helveticus. Next base: position 448,460,465 of record NC_136065.1, read on the forward strand.
GGTGATGGTAGGCTGAGGCCACATACGTGGGAGGAAGAATGAAGGCGATGTAGCACGTACCCCTCCAACCTCTCGGGAGCCAGGTGTAAGCTTTGGTACCACAAACAAAGTACATATTCGGAGAAGCAACAAAGGAAGGAGGATCAGCTGAGACCAATGTTCTGGTGATGCGGCAGGAACTGTGTCCCACCAGCTGCGTTCCCTGGCCTTCGATACACACAAGTCCTGTGACATTGATGACAGACAGAGCCACGGTCAGGGTGGCAGCTGTTTGCTTCCGCAGGTGGGAGAAGGTGGGTCTGGCTGGATTGTGGAGTACTTGCACTTCGACTCTTTCTTTGGCAGGGATGTTCATAAGGAAGGCGGAACCTGAGACCGCAGGACAAATGGGGGCAGACGTTCTTCCTGTTTTGTTCAGCCAGAACCCATAGTAGAAGTGTGACACTGTCTGACCAGAAGCGGCGTTGTCCTTGTTGCTCTCCTGCAAGAGGATCAACCAGGCGAGGCAGGAGCCATGAACTGAGAAAGGAGAAGGGATGAAAGGTATAGAGTGTTCAGTGGCATGCGGGAGCAACCCGCAGATCCAGCAGTTCGTGGCATTTGTAGCAAGGTTGTGCTGGTGCAGAAGTTGCACGAAGGAATTGTTCCAGAACTCCCTACGCCTCTCTCGGAGCTGAGGCGAAAGGGGGATCAAATGATGCTCTTTCATGGAGGTTGGCTGTATAGTGGCCAGCAATGTCTGGTGAGCGGGTGAGCTGTCCTCCAAGATCCAGAAGGAAGTCATGAGGAGGAGGCAAAAGAGGAAGGCAATGAAGAAGGCGATTGTCTTTGATTTGTGCAAATTGTCAGTCTTTGGGTTCCTGTAGTGGGTATTTCCTGTTGCTTTCATTATCTTCTTATCTGGCGCTTCCATCATCTTCTGATCTGGCGCTTCCATCATCTTCATCTTCAAGGTGCTCGGTAGTGGGCAGAACCACAGACTTTGTTTAGCTTCTCTCCGGGTGACCCTTGGTTGTTTTTAGGTCACCGTTCTGAGATTTTAACTTAGTCAGTGGCCTACTTAGCCGAAGCTCCCTCCTTTCGACGCAGGAAATACCCTTCCCGGGGATGGCACAGTGGGATCAGAGAATTTTGCAAGTTCAAGTGCCTCGGTATCAGGATAGCAGTTCAGTGATGGCCGATCTTTGTTCAGGAGCTCTTCTTGGGTGTCGACGTTTTCTGTCGTGGCCAGGGTCGAGGAGACCTTCTTGCAGTGATGGCCGTGCAGCCAGTGCTTCTTTCCCTCCACTCGAAGAGCCGTCCGAGTGGTGATCAGTACTTGCCAGGGGCCCGTCCACCGGGGTTCCAGACTCTTCGCCCGTTGGAAGTTCCGGACTAGAACATAATCTCCCAGTTGGATATCGTGACCGGGACCCCTGGAAGCATCGGGGATAGCCTGCTGCACCTGTTGATGAATGACAGACAACGTTTTAGTTAATTTGCACAAATAATCTGACAGCAGGACGTCGGGGACGTCGTGGATGGAGGTTGGTTTGGGGGCAGTCCAGAGGTTCATTGGTCGCCCAAACACCACCTCGTAGGGGGTCAAGTGGTGCTTAGTGGGAGTGGAGCGCATCGATAGCAATGCCAGTGGGAGGGCATCTGGCCACTTAAGTCCTGTAGTGGCCACTATTTTTGACAGTTTCAATTTCAGTGTAGCATTGTGTCGCTCAACCAGGCCAGCGGATTGGGGGTGGAAGACCGCATGAAACCTTTGTTTTACCCCCAGCCCCTTCAGGATTAGTTGGATAACTTCAGCTATGAAGTGGGGGCCATTGTCGCTCCATAAAATTCGGCAAAGGCCGTAGCGAGGGAAAAACTCTTTCAGTAGTACTTTGGCAGTAGTCATGGCTGTGTTATCACGGGTTGGATAGGCTTCCACCCATTTGCTGAAGGCGCATACAATGACTAGTACATACTTCAAGCCTTGGCATCTCTCCAGTTGGATGTAATCCATCTGAAGGACTTCAAAGGGGTGGTCGGGGGTCCCAAACCCTCCCCGGGGTACCACAGTTCCTTTCCCGGGGTTGTGTTGTAGGCAGATAAGGCACTGCTGGACCAGGCGTTTGGCTGAGTCGGAGATTTTGTTGTTGTGCCAGACTTTGGAAATGAGTTCAATCATGGGGGCAGAACCTATGTGTGCGGGGGAGTGTGCCATAGTCAGTATGGGGATCAAGTATGAGTCAGGCAGCAACCATTTGTTTGTGTCCTTTGTCCGCCAGCAACCTTCGTCGTCCTTCAAACCCACCCGTACCCACTCAGTCAGTTCGTGAGGTGTGCTGGCCGACTGGATGTCCCTAATCGTTTCCCTAGCGTTAGTCCATTTTTCTGCTTGTGACCTGGTCACATACATGCGTGTCGTCGTCCTATTCTCAGCTGTGGTTCGGGCAGTGATGTCGGCCAATGCGTTTCCCCGTCCAACTAAGTCCGTCACCTTCTTGTGTGCCTGGCATTTGATCACTGCTAATCGTTCGGGGAGGAGAACTGCTTCAATCAGGGCGGAGACTAGATCTCCATGGAGAATGGGTGTGCCATGGGACGTCAGGAATCCCCTTTCCCTCCATAAGAGCCCAAAATGGTGAACCACCCCGAAGGCATACTGGCTGTCCGTGTAAATGTTCGCTGTGGTTCCTGCCGCTATGATACATGCTCGTGTGAGGGCAATTAGCTCGGCCGCCTGTGCGGATCGTTGTGTGATGCGGGCGGTTTCAACTACTGTTCGGACTGTCGTCACCGCATAGGCAGCTGAAGTGGTGCCATCTGGGAGTTTGATACAAGAACCGTATACCCATAGTTCTCCATCAGGGTCTGTGAAAGCAGTGTCTCTAAGGTCAATTCTACTTCTGGTCTGTTCATCCGTGAGGGTCACACAGTCGTGTATAGGGGGCACATCGGGGTCATTTTCAGGCAAGGGTAACAGTGTAGCAGGATTCAAAGTCGTGCATCTCTTAAGAGTGATGTGGGGTGCAAGTAGAGTCAATTCGTATCCCGTCAGTCGTGCACTAGTCAGGTGTTGGGTCTTGGTCTGGTTCAAGAGGGTGTCAACTGCGTGGGGTACTAACACCGTGAGAGAGTTCGAAAGTACAATTCCCTCACTCTGACGGATAGAGACAGCAGCGGCGGCTACTGCTCGAAGGCAGGCAGGTAAAGCTCTGGCGACTGGGTCAAGAGTGGCAGAGAAGTAGGCACAAGGGCGTTGTTTGAGGCCGATGGGCTAAGTTAGAACAGACAATGCGCATCCCTCCCTTTCGTGAGTGAAGAGAGAGAAGGGCTTGGAGTAATCTGGTGTTCCTAGGACGGGTGCCGAGCAAAGGGCATCTCGCAACTCCTTAAAGGACGCTTGGCATTCGGGGGTCCAAGGGAGTGGGAAAGGAACATCTTTGGCCAACAGGGAAAGTAGGGGTTTTATGATGAGACTGAAATTTGGCAACCATTGTCGGCAAAAAGAGGTAAGGCCCACCAATGAACGGACTTGCTTCTGTGTTTTTGGGATGGGGGTGTCTAGGATGGTCTGGATTCGGTCGGGTGTAAGTTTCCTCCCTTCTTTGGACAGGAGATGGCCTAGGTAGGTTGAGGTTGGCAGAACTGCAGTTTCTTCTTGGAGACTTTGTGGCCGTTCTCCGCAAGAAAGTGCAAGAGTTGGATAGTGGCTGCGATTGCAAGAGGAGTGGTGTCGCCCGCCAAAAGAATATCATCGACATATTGGATCAACACCACTCCATCTGGTAGCTGGACGGCGTCCAGCTGTCTTTTGAGGGCCTGGCTGTAAATGCTGGGACTTTCAGTGTAGCCCTGAGGAGCTCTACAAAATCGGTACGAACGGTTTCTTAATGTGAAGCCGAAGAGATAACGGCTGTCTGGATGGATGGGGATAGAGAAAAAGGCATTTTTGAGATCAATAACGGTGAAGGTGGTGGCAGTGGACGGGATGAGGGTCAGAATGGTGGTGATGTCTGAGACTACGGGGTACTGTGGCACTACCACTTTGTTGATTTCTCGCAGGTCGATGATGAAGCGGTACGCTTTCTCATCTCCCTCACCTTGCTTCTTAACAATGGGTAGGATAGGGCTGTTGCAAACATTACTAACCACTTCCTCTACCACTCCTGCATCTACCAGGGACTGAATAATCGCTACCAATGCCTTCTCGCCTTCGGGCGATATCCGGTACTGTGGGAGTTTCGGGAGTATGGCGTCTGGTCGAACAGTTATGTGCACAGGATCGATCATCATTCGTCCTACATCCGAGTCGTTTCTGGCCCATAAGTACAGGGGTAGGGTATCGAGCAAGGATAGGTCGGCCTCTGTTATGGTGTACATATGTCGTGCGGGGTAGGGTCTGGACATGCTCGGGTTGTCGTACAGGATGACTCGGACTCCCTCTGGGGATCACCTAATGGTAGCTCGGAAATGTTTTAGTAGATCAATACCCATAATGGCGTCAGGGGAGTTGGAGGAGAGCAGAAATGTTGTGTCCGTGGGGTTGTTTCCTAGGTCAAAGGAGATAGGTACAGACAGGGGATTGGTGGAGGGCGTTCCATCGAAACCTATCGATGTAATGTGTGAGCCAGACAAGGGTGCCCTTGGAATCAGTCGTTTTGATAATACACTACGTGTCGCTCCAGTATCTACCAAAAATGGAGACTTTGTACCCAGGACCTTAGCGGTGACGTAAGGACCTTGCTGGTCAACACAGAGCTCGACTGGATCCCTCCCTCGCCCTTGGCAGTCCTATGCAAAGTCGTGAGCATTGTCGCAGCCGGACTGTTGGCACTGATTCTGTCGGGGGCGGTCAAATGTGTTCGGTCTGTCAGGTTGGTTACTGTTGGTGTCGTGGGTGTGCCCTCGTCCCTGCCCTCTAGTCCTGGGGCCATTTGTCATGTCCCTTGTCTCGTTATTCTTAAGCATTTCTCGGAGGGCTGGGCATTGAGACTTCCAGTGGCAAAATCCTTTGCAAAACGCACACTGGTTCTCATCGAGGTCTGTTCGTGGAGCGCCAGGTGTGGGTGTACGGTCTCTAGGGGGTGGATCTCTAGGGGCATTTGACCGGTAATTTCTCCTATACTGCTCCCTTCCTCGAGTCACTCCCTGTAATTGAGCAATCATCACTCGTTCCTTTAAGTCCTTTTTCTTTTTCTCTGTTGCCCTCTCGTTCTCGTTCGTAATACTGAGCCATCTGAAGGATTGCTGCAGGTTTTGAGGCCCCCCAACTACTCTCGCTTGTCTGTAACTTCTGGGAGACCTCCTGTAATAGCCCCTTTACGTAGTTTTGCATGAATATTTATTTATTTATTTTATTTATTTATTTATTTATTTATTTATTTATTTATTTAATTTGTATGGCGCGTTATAACCACAGGGGTCTCTAAGCGCGGTCTGACCAGATTTACATGATAGATGTTAAATTCACTTGGAAACCAGCTATGCACCTAAGACCTGCTCCAGGCTTGTTTAAATAGTACGGTTTTAAGTTTCTTTCTGAAGGAAAGTAGATTGCTCTCCTTCCTGAGCTCTGGATCCAATTTGTTCCATAAAGCTGGGATCGTGTTGGAGAAGGCACGGCCCCCCACCGTGGTCAATTTGAAGCGGGGCTGGAACAAAAGAGTAGCATCCGACGAACGCAAAGTCCTACCCGGTATGTAGGGGGATAGTCGGGATTTCAGGTATTTTGGGGCTTTTCCATACAAAGCCTTGTGAGCAATGCACATTCCTTTGAAAATGATTCGCTGGCGAACTGGCAGCCAGTGTAACTCCTGCATCAGGGGAGAGGCATGGGCATTTCTAGGTTTTTTAAATATCAGCCTAGCTGCGTCGTTCATGACTCCCTGTAGTTTGTCCAGCAGCCGCTGTGGCAAACCCAGATAAAGGGAGTTCCCGTAGTCCAGCCTAGCCAGAATAGTGGCTGAGACTACGTGCCTCAGGGTGGAAAAGGAAAGTAGGGCAGCGATCTTTCTAAGTTGTCTTAGCAAGCCTATACTGGTGCCTACTACGGTGGTAACTTGTTTTTCCATGGATAATTTCTTATCCACATATAGGCCTAGGCTTTTAACTGCAACTGCCGGCTTTGGGGGGACACCCAGCTCTCTAGGCCAGAATTTATCACTCCAGGGGTTACCCGAGATGGAAATGGGTAGTACTTCCGTCTTATCCGGGTTAACTTTTAAGGAGTTCTCCGACATCCAATTGACAGTGGCTTTCAATATGTCTTGTAGCCTGGTGGATGCTCCTGGATCATCATCCAGCCGGATGATTATCTGGGTGTCATCGGCATAGTTGTATACTAGGCAGTCCATCCTATTCAGGAGAGCAATTAGTGGCTGCAAGTAGATATTAAAAAGTAGTGGGGACAAGGCAGATCCCTGGGGGACCCCGCAGGTGATCGGAGCAGGGGTAGAAAGTAAATCCCCCAGCTGTACTCGTTGTGTCCTCCCTTGCAGAAATGATGTGAGCCATGCATGTGCTGTGCCCACGACACCGAAGGATCTCAGCCGCGACAGAAGCTGTTTATGGCACACGGTGTCAAACGCCGCGGAGAGATCCAATAGTACCAAGGCGCTCGGTGTTTTTACATCAGCTCGCATCCTAAGCTCATCCAAAATGGATAGCATAACTAGTTCCGTGCTGTGATTCGCACGGAACCCTGCCTGGTTGGTCTCCAGCAGGTTGTTGCTCTCTAAATGGCCTGACAGTAGAGCTAGCACATGCTGCTCAATTACCTTTGCCAAAAAAGGCAGCTGGGAGATAGGCCGAAAATTCTTCAGACATTTTGTATCCGCTCCAGGTTTTTTCAGTAAGGGGATCAAGCGAGCCTCTTTAAAAGCTGAAGGGATCTGTCCTGAACGAAGAGAGGTGTTCAATAGGTGCAGGACCTCTTCCTCTATTCCTGGCATTGCCATCTTGAATATGTCAGGCGGGCAAGGGTCTACCAAGGAGCCTGATTTGACTCGGCCTGTGATTTTGAGCAATTCCTGTTTTGAAATAAGGGATAACTCAGCTAGAGGCAGGATGTTTAGTGGACCCTTGGAGTCCGGTATTTGCGGGCATTTGAGGTGTGTAGTTACTGCGATTTCATCCAGGATGTCAGATATCTTCTTTACAAAGAAGTCCTGGAACCTTTGACAGTCCTCTTGGGTGAACTCGGGACTTTGCTCCTTGTTCACTCTGAGCTCCGCCAGGACCCGGAAGATTTCTTTTTGTGGATTTCTAGCAGTGGTTATTCTTTCCTCAAAGAAAGCAGCCTTCCTTGATTGTATGGCTAGTTTGTACTGGGCTAAGGATGAGGTATATTCTTGTTTGGAGATGGCGTCATACTTTTTACGCCATGCCCGCTCTTTCTTCCTCACCCCGCGTTTCATCTCTCTGAGGGAATCATTATACCAAGGCGCCCCAGCACCTCTCGCCACCTTCTTCATCCTGCGAAGAGGCGCCACCACCTCAATGGCACTCCCCAGTTTATGCTGGAGATGTCTACATAAGGCATCAGCGTTGGCATCTGGCTCTATAACTGAAGGACGGTGTTTTAGGAGATGGACCAGTTTTTCCCCATCCAGGTTTCTCCATTTTCGGGCCGTTTTCCAGCCCTCCTCAGGTTTGGACATGTGGCCCCTCAATGTAAGTCTACCCTTTATTAGAAAATGATCAGACCAGGCACAAGGAAGAATTTCCGTGATGCCCTGGGCTGGCATGGTAGTCCAAACTAGGTCAAGCACATGACCTTTCTCATGTGTTGGTCCCGTGACCTGTTGGACAAGACCTAAGGAGGAGACCGCCTCCTCTATCTGTAGTGCTTGTCCTTCTTTAGGGGACTTTTCCCAGTGATAGTTGAAGTCTCCAACGATTACTATTTTGTCGTATCTTGTACACAGGTCCTGGACCAATCTTACAAAGAGGGTAGGGAAATCAGGCGACGCCCAAGGTGGCCGATAAACCACCAAGAACACCACGCAGACAGCTCCCCTCCTGAGCTTAACCCCCAAAACCTCAGCTCCTCCAAGGGTTTCGGAGAGAAACTTATTGGCACGGAGGCCTGACTGATAGAAAAGGGCTACTCCTCCTCCTCGTTTGGCTCCTTCCCTGTTAAAGTGAATAGCTAGATAGTTATCTGGAAGGGCCGCCACTAAATCGGGCGCTGAGCAATCCTCCAGCCATGTTTCCGTAAGTGCGAGGACATCTAGCTCCCCGTCTTCCAGGAGTGTGAAAACATCTAACCTATGGCTCTGTAAAGAACGAGTATTCAATAAGCCATAACTCAGGGTATGTATGTTGGACGTGCACTGGCGCCCTCTAGTGCTCGTAGATGACATAAGCAGACCCTCACAGCCCAGCCGCTGTAGGGTAGCCGGCTCCAGGAAGGACTTACCCAAGTTAAGTTGTAATAGGTCAGCCCGTGCGTAAACTAGAGTCTGACCAGGGGTTCTGGCCCTAGGCCCCGGATGGTCACGGATGGGCAAAGATGGGCTCACCTCTGGCGAACCTCCGGCGCACCAATGGCGCGCCCGCTGCGCGTCACCGCTGCGCGTTTGCTCCATGTGAGCTTTAAATAGGAGGCTGCTGACGGTCCTAGTACAGCCACTAGACCGTCAGCTCTCCAAAATGGCCCCCGGAAGTGAGGGTAGAGGGCTCTATACCGCGTTGGACACTCCCTCCACAACAAACAGCACAAGCTGCGGTGGAACGGGGAGGTAAGCGGAAATAACTAGCAGGTGACTTCGTTGAATAGGTGTTGTCCGGTTGCAGTGGTCATGTCTTGGCCACTGTAGTCGGAGAACACTGTCTCAAATCGAGAGAAATATTCTGATACGTCTTCCTGGGGTTTCTGACGGCAAGCCGTGACTATCGACCAGTCTACCTTTCTCTCTGGGATCAATGTCTTTAACTTCTGCACTATTTTGTCCGGGAGTTCCAGTATGTCCTTTACAGGTTTCCTACCGGGCTCTCGCTGCCTATCTAGTTCACCGAGTTGATTCCAGGTATGTCCAAACAGATCCGTGTGGTTGGCCTTCCGGATTTGCTTCCACACGTCAGCCGGCAGACATAACCCAAAAAACAAATCAATGTCCGCTAGAGTCATTATGGTTGAGCCCAAGGCTGTACTTAGTTCGGTATAAAAGGCTGTCGGGTTCTTTCTTAAATCGGGCAGGGTTTGCCTAAAGGTTAAAATATCTTGTCGATCCCATGGTTGATAAACCCAGTTGTACACAACCCTCCCTTTTGCATCTGCGTGGTTAATATCGTCGTTTGTTCCCTGACCTCTTGGGGGAACCCAGTAGGGGGCGGCTTCTCTGATAGGCATCATAGTGTTGGCTACTTCTAATGGGGGCTCAGCCGTTTCAGAGACTGTGATCTTGACCTCTGGTTTCTGTTCAGTGAGGTGGCGGAAGACCTCAAGCGTTTGCATGAAGAGGTCCGTCACATCATGCTCAGTCCCATCTCCAACATCGATCTTTCTATATAGAGCCGTCAGCTTAGCAGGACCCTTAGTTTGATACCTATCCTCATATGCGTTCAGGGTGTGGAAGCTGAACCGTAAAATGAAATGCCGTTTGTGGCTACCGGCATGTGAATTGCACGTATCCATCGCATATTCTTCGCTCTCTTTCCGTTCTACCAGTGTCTTTGCTACCTTATCAATCCCATCCCGTTCGTCTTTGCTCAACCTATTTGGTGTTGCCGTTAGTTGCTTGCTAGTCTCAAGTTCATTTGATGTTGTTACCGATGTGGCTGGTGCGAAGGCCGTAAGGGCCGTGGCACTAGCGCTAGAGTCACCCTCGCCCGTGCTCAGGACTGGTAGGTGCTGTGCCAGTGGCTGGCAGGGGGCATAAGGAGGGGGCATGTAGATGATCGGAGGACCTAGCAGTAACTCGTCATTTGCCCGTTGTTTGGAGGGCATCTCTGGGTAGAGCGTAGAGGGGGTCCTAACAGGGCATTGGCCTGTCGACCCTGATTCTTGCGTTTGTCTAACTTCCTCTCTCCTTTTTATCTCTTCATCTAGTTCCTTCGCTGCCAGGTGGGCTGCCTTTCGTAATTCTTTCCCTATTTTTGTTTCTTCTCTTTTTCTTCGTTGCTCTGCTTCTTTGCGCCACATGCCGATACTATCGAGCATAGTGGGTGTTGCCTTGTTTATTCTAACAGCTGCTTCTAGCGCTTTTATTTTATGATCATCAAAAGAACCTATCAGTGGCCACTGATTTTTGGGGTCCCTTTTCGTATATTTATGCCATAGCTTACTATAAGCTATGGCGACTAGTCCTTGTTTAGTGAACATGTCCTTATTAGGGGTGCCTTCCAATGGAGCTGGATGGTTCATCTCTAATAAGCGGTCCGGGTTGATCCAACTACTGACCAATGGGGAGAAGATAGGCATGACGGGTTACAACGGGGACAAAAGTCTGCACTACCTATCCTTCACTACTTCGCGAAGACTAGACAGAATATTTTTATTCTGCAGTATTCGCAAATAGGGAATACCCAAAGAGAGAACCAATATCGAACAATTAATGTTCGTTCAATCAAACAATCAGTGGCGAGAAAGAAAATAGGCGCGACGGGTTACAACGGGGGCAAAAGCCTGCACTACCTATTCTTCACTATCCGCAAAGGAGGACCGAATACTTTTTACCCTTCCCCGTTTGTAGACAGAGAATTCTCGAGAAAAAAACAATCCTCGAACAAACAGTGTTCGGGCAAACAATCAATCAGTGGGGGAGAAAAGATAGGCACGACGGATTACAACGGGGGCAAAAGCCTGCGTTACCTACCCTTCGCTGCATGCAAAGGAAGAGAGAATACTTTTATCCCTCTCAGTTTGCAGACAGAGAATCTCCAAGAGAACCAACAATTCGAAGAGTAATACTAGTATTTTCAATCAAACAATCAAATATTTCTTAGTTTGTCGTGTTACACGACCTTACCCGGACCGCATGGACAGTTTCTTGTCTTCCGCTTCCAGCGCCCGATCGTCCTCTACTCTCTGCTGCTATCGTGGCACTCCTGATGGTTCCCAGTCAGGACCGAAGATCACTCGGGGAGAGGTCTGCTCGGAACCAGTGAAGTTCAGATGATCGGCTGTCAGACGAGGGTCTATTGGACAGGAGCTCTTCCGATCGTTGCAGTCGTTCACTCTGTCGTTGGGACCTCTCCCACCGGATCCACGTGTCGCTGATGGGCCCCACGTTGGGCGCCAATTGAAGAAGATGAGCAAAAATAGTCAGGCGATTTAATCGATGTCTCTTCAGTAATTTTGCCCGGCGTTTAAACGCCTCTAATACCTTACAAAGATTATCAAATAAAGAGGCAGGCGCTGGAGACAGGAAGACAGGAAACACGTTTTATTCCGACGGAGCAGAACACATCAGATCGGACAACAAGGTATCGTCTCGAGGTGCTCTCTGAAAGCCTCTCTGAGGCCCGACCTTTTATACACTGGTTTATGAATGAGACCGTTCTTTATTACAATAAAGACATTGTGAAGTAGTGAAGGATGACATCCCCGGTACCCCCCCCCCCCCCCAGTTCCGGCTCATTCCAACACGTGGCTACAGTAGAGGTCCTCACCCCCCATACAACAGGAGGGGGCTATCACGCAGCTGAGTGTTTCGCCGATTCCTTTGGAATGTGTGCGCCTGATCGAATCTCGAGGGGTGGGGAGGCCATCATCAATAGTAGCTTCTTTGAAAAGGGTCGAGTGCATACAGTAGTGGGCAATAAACTGTATCCTCAGGCCAAGGGATGACCAGCGGTTCGTACAGACAATCGGGCTCAGAGGAAGGGGTCATCAAAGGAGAGGTATTCATGAAAGAAAGGGTCAGTGTGGATAATCACGTGTTGAGGGAGGGTTTATCGACTGAGGGGCATTCATGGAAGGAAAGGAGGTGTTGGTCAGGCGCGGGGTGTGATTCTCAGAGACAGAGTCATGTGGAAGAGGAGGGTTCATGACTTACGCATGTGGATGCGGGGTCAGCCAGAGTGCATGGGGGAGGCTTGCAGGGTCAGGGAAGTGCGCTGATGATCGATCGTGAACAGGGAGATCATGGTACCTAAAATGGCTGTCGTGTATGTTCATACGTGAGTCTGAGGAATGGACAAGATGGCGCAGATGATGTTTAGTTCACGATCTAAAATTCCACAATAGGAAGATGGGTTCATGTTAAATTCACAGTAGACAATGTCCCTATTTCCCTTTTGAATATTTATGCTCCTACGACTGATGACGCCTCTTTCTGGACCTCCCTGGCTGCACACATTACGCAGCACTATGACGATCATTTCATATTAGCAGGTGACTGTAACAAGGTTTTTGACCCTTTTTTAGACAGGCACTCCTCTAGTCCATTCATCCCTCATAAGTCTCATAAATCTTTCACACGAATCATTAATCAATATAAACTTATTGATGCATGGAGGCTATGTAACCCTACTTTGAGAGAATATTCCTTTTTCTCACCAACACATCACACTCAGTCAGTCAGTCAAAAGTCTTTATTTCGATTAATTAAAATCATAAAAGCAGCATCAAAAATTCATACATACAAATTTAAGAATTTTAAAAGTTATATACAAACGGATAGATATGCTGGTTTTTTAGCAGCCATTCAAAGCATATGCAGAATATGTGCAATTCATGATTTGTGCAAAATATGTGCAAATAGCAAACTTTGTAGTACCACAATAGGGACCACAGTATAGAAATACACTCTATACAAATAAAAATAAAAAAATGTGCAAAGAATTACAAATTTTCATATATATACATTCGTATTTACAAATCACGATTTGTACTAGAGTAACGCCTTGTGTCATCTCTATTGGGCACTCAGAAAAGCTGAATACCCCCTTCTCCTTCTGCTACGTCTTGTGGTAAGCAAGTGTTCCCATTACTTTTGTTAATCCTCACAGCTGCCACCAGGAAACTAGCTACGCTAAAAATGATATGCACGCTGCCCAGTAGCTGCAGATGTATGAGGGCTGGTCTCACTTGCAAAAATCCTGCTTCTCTTAGTATAGGCAATAAAAAAATGTTACGGGCACAGAGTACTTTTTGCAAAACATAATTAAATGGAGTGAGTCTTGGGTGGAGAAGTTGTCACAGGAGCATGGTGCAGAATCTTCCGGTTTAGCCCAATACACAAAAGAACCTAAAGTAAGATAAATTAAATTAAATCTAAATCTTGTCAGCAAAAAACGATGGAAAGGTTTTGTGACAATCCTTAAGTAAGGTTCTATTGAGGGGGACGACTGCAGGAGGTAAATACTTCTTGCACCCTTTTTTTTAGCTCCTCTTCCTCTCTATCTGCCTCCAGCAGGATTCTAAAATTGTGTTTAATCCAACCCACATCCTCTTTCTCAATACTCTCTGGGGCTGTATATAGTCCAGGTCGGCCCAGTCTGACACACGCCGCTCTAACGTATGCCAGCCATGGGATTCCCTCTGCCTTCTGCAGTGCCAGACAGTCTTTAAGAATAAGATGATTAAGTGTGACTTCCTCGTTAAGCCACGTGTTTGCCCAACAGATCAAGGGCGCTGTCTTTAATTGATCTGAAATGTAGCCTAAGCCCAGCTCCGAATGTATAGATAGAGTTGGGGTTGACTGTGGGACCGATAACAAGGACCTAAGGAATCTATTTTCCACAAGTTGAATTTTTCCAACAGAGGCGTAGCCCCAAATTGAGGCCCCATAGGATGCAATAGCACAGCATTTAGACTTGTCTATTTTTAGCATTGCTTCCATGGGTCTGGCTCCCAGTTTTTTTGCAAAGTTAAGGAGGGCTGATGTAGATCTTGTAACAGCATTACTTTTTTGTTTCTCCTGGGGGAGCCAATTACCTTTTTTATCAAATAGGACACCTATCAATCAATCACAGCATTTATATAGTGCACTACTCACCCGGAGGGTCTCAAGGCGCTGGGGGGAGGGAGTCCGCTACTGCTCGAACAGCCAGGTCTTGAGCTGCTTCCTGAAGGCGAGGTGGTCTTGGGTCAGGCGGAGGTGGGTCGGAAGGGAGTTCCAAGTCTTGGCGGCTAGGTAGGAGAAGGACCTTCCTCCTGTGGTGGCTCTTCGGATGCGGGGGACGGTGGCGAGGGCGTGGCTGGTCGATCGAAGCTGGCGTTTGGGAGCGTAGAAGTTGAGGCGGCTGTTGAGGTATCCTGGGCCTTGGTTATGTAGGGCTTTGTGTGCATGGGTGAGGAGCCTGTGGAAAAGTAAATTTTGCCATGTTGTATGTGCCTACGTGTTCCCCATCTTATGCTATATGTGCATGATCGATATGCATGTACTCCCCTCTGATCGATTAAAGACACAATTACAGTTGTGTCCGTCTCTAGTACGCCAGTTTCCAGTCTTCGTGAAAACAACGAATATTAGGCCTATGTAAACCTACGTTGCCACATTTCACAGTGTACACGTTAATTCATTGAATTGCCCCCGTTTCTAGGCCTCAAAAGGGCCCGGATTCAGATTCAGCTCCAGTCTTCTGAACCCTCTCCGAGGAGCGATACAGCCCCCACCTGCATCCCTGACCCTTCGCTTACTTCATGCCTCGCAGTGCCCGGCCCGGCCTGGCTCTGCCTCCCAGTCTGCCAAGAGTATGTTATGCTTCCAGTTATCAGTCCAGCCCTCCTTCTCTGCATTCCTAAGCTACTGAATCGCATCAATAGTTTCCGTCATGGTCTAGCCTTTATGTCTCCATGTAAGAGAAATACTGTATTAATATTCATAGAATATTCCTCGCACACACAATACATGTAGAATTATGCACGCATCAGTCCTAATGTCTAGTAGCCTTTGCCCTGATAACTTTTGGATTCTATCAATATGTACTCTAAACACCAGATACCAGATATGCCTTGGGTACATGTCGCTCTGACACTCCAGACTTTAGTCTCCTCTTCTAGCGCAGAAGTCATAGCCCCCAGTTCTCACTGGTAATACGTCATTGCCCGTTTGCGCGTACCACTAGGTTAGAGGTCCCAGCTGCTCAGGTAGCCCCCTCCATGTTTCCGCCTCATTTATGACACTTCTGTTACGTTTACATCACATGTCTATGTCTACGCCCTGTACACGCCTTCTTGTTACATCATTTTGCCCTTATCTTTCGCGACTGCTACGAGTCACGCCTACTGCTACGCCTACTGTATTGAATGTAATGCAATTGTTTTGATATATATACTGTGCACCCATATTAAAAGTTACCCATTATTCCCAAGCTAGCCAATTCCCAGACCCTGTCCCCGGCAGCTGCCTTCATTCCCGTCCCGTGCTTCCAGGCTGTTCTGTCCTTTTCTCTTATGCCTGATTAAAGCCTGAAGACTCAAGATACCTCGAATCCTGACTCTTATTTATTGAGCTACCTGTTTTATTGCTTATACTGAAAAATAGTACCGGTAATTAATTATTTATTTACCACATAATGGCGCCCGAATAGAGACTTGCCCTTTCCCCACGCGCCGGAGAAGCCACGCAGGCCCCCTGATCCTCTGCAGCCGTGACAGAACCATACCGTGCACGTGCAGATATTTCTGCTTCAAGTATCCCTCAGGCCCACGGAGGAGACGGAGGTTGCGGTCCAGCATCCAGACGAGGCGGTGAGGAACGCGGCGAGTCCCGACCAGAGCCCAAGCCGAGAGTCCAAGGTCCGAGGTATCCGGAGGCCCACCTGTAACTGAAGTCCGAAGTTCGTAGTCCGTCGTCGTAGCAGTCCAGTCCAGTCCGAGGCCTTCCGTTCTTGCTGCCCGGTGAGTACCGTTGCTGGGGTAGTATCTAGACAGGGTCAATTAATTTGTCTCTGGTCCGTGGGTTTGGGTACACAGATCCAACACGAAGTGTCCACCTAGGTGGATGCGGGTCCTGACGTGTCTCTTTATGGGACCGGTAAGTTCGTGCTGTTTTAGCAGTGCATCTAGTCATTTCAGTAAGTTCTGTTCTCAAGAAATTCAAGTGTTCTGTCCGAACCGTTATTTTAAATGTTATTTCATGTGTCTTCAATGTCGTGGTATGAGTGATTTGTTTTTCCAGTTATTATTGTGTTTATCGTGTATTGTATTGTGTCCAGACTCCAGCCTAAACTATGCCTCTATTCTCGAAGTTACGTCAGTTAAAAACCAGAAAGGGATTGTTAGAGGAAGCAGTTCCTGTCCCGCCGAGGGACAGTCCAGGTCATTTTATGTATCATAAGCATGGCTTAAGTGCCATATTATATCTAGACTTATGGGTGGAGTACACCAAGGAATTAGAAGAGAAATATAGATGGCCCGTATCAGGTACGTGGGATGCCGAGTGCATCATGCGAGTAGAAGAAGCATTATGGAAAAAGAAATCCAGACAGTCCCAGAAAGATGCCATCGAGTTATGGCGCAAAGAATCTCACAGAAGAACGGAAAAAGAAATCAGAAAGACAGAATTAAGTAGGGAATCCTCCGAAAGAGCCCAAGAAAGGGAATTAATCGAAGTAGGTGAACGAGTTAAAGCCGAACAGTCAGACAGACAGAGAAATGCCCTTATTAAGGGTATGTATCCTCTTCTGGCCGAGGGCTTGCCGAAAGCAACCCCGGAAGCCCAATGTAATTTTCCGCCGCCATTAGTTCCGATTAAGTTACGTCACAAACCAACCGCAGCTGATATTTTTCTCTCGTCCTATTTGGACGACACAGTCCCAGAATATGCAAATCCTGTTCCGCCAGCTCCCGTAAATAATGTAATTCCTGCTCCTCCAGCCACCGGGGCACCCGTTACAGCACCTGTTACGGTACCCCCGGTCCAGCCTACAGTACAAGTACCAGCTACATCAGTCACTCTCCCAGCACGAACAATACCCGTCGACGCTTCTAGTCTAGGGGCCACGGGGGGAAGTCCTCCTGGAACCCCGCCTCAACACAGACGTCTGACACTTCTCGAGCTACATGAACGAGCGTTACAGCGTTCGCCCAAACTCCAGTCCGTTGCCGATATCAAGCGAGCCCTTACCGAATGCCGTTATGATCCAGTCCCAGTCGATGATGATATGGTCCTATATTCATTACGTGTAAGACGGGTGACCGAGTATTTGGACACCCTACCGAATATGAAAGGTTATCTAGACAGAATATATCGTTTCATCCGTACAGGAGCAGATCCAGGAAGTATTGGCGAGGCCATGGCTCAAAGAAAAGTCGAGATTCAGCTCATGCTTTTAAAATTTCTAATTAATTGTTTAATAAGAGAACAAGATTATCCGGATAAAGATCCGGAAGAAATGAAAGTCCTGACCAGGTGGAGTGACCATATAGCCGAGGGAAGACACAAGACACAGAACTGTATAGAGAGTATGTACAAGAAAATCCGTAGGGAAATAATAAAGATACACGAGAAACGAGAAGCAGCACGAGTAACCGAGAAAGAAGACAACTCTTCTACTGAAGAGGTAGACGACGAGAATCCCTCCAGAATAGCGTATGTAGGCAGAACTAGACTTCCCGACCGACATTCACGCCTAGATCACAAGAAAGTTTTCCCTCCTCCAGCACCAGAACAAGGTTCTCTTGAGCAAGTATTTCAAGCTACCGATCACATTCTGAAATCACGAATCGGTTATAGTGAACTTAGTACCATGCATGAACAAGAATTAGCCCGATCAGCAGTCCGATGGACTACTGATTCTACCACTTTTCCAGGCGAAATAGTGGCACAAATGTTTCTGAAACTGCCCCCAGCCGAGCAGCGACTGGTGGGTATGTATATGATCCAGCACCTCATGACACTGTATGAGGGACAGCATTCTGATCCAGGTCCGTTACATGATGTTCTGAACGAGCTACTGCAGTATAGATGGAAAGGTCTAGGTACTGATTTAATTAGTATCATTCTAGAACAGCGCCACAAATATCGAACGTTTCTGAATCCGCATTTTGTTCATGTCCCACCTCCAGAAAGTAAATCATTTTACATAGATAGACAGCATCCGTTACGAGAAGTACACCCAGTTAGGACAGCGGGTGGTGATCTAGAACGAGTGTTTGTTTACACCCCTATCACAAAGATGGAACTCTTAGAAATGAAAAAGTTAATTCCCTGTCACGACAAAGATCCAGCAGGGTTCCATCGAGAATTAAAAGACATGCTCCGTATGGGAGAATACACGTATCCTGATATCATTAAAATGTTAAAGGTCCTGTTGCCCGCAGGGGTATATGAAAAACTCAAGGAAAAAGAATGGGAGGTGGGAGAGAAAAAGATAGATTGGACAGCTCTAGAAGCTGAAGACAATTCGCGAGTACCAGGTACCGGTCTTGGGGGTAAAGTTAAAGAATTGCCCGAGTTATTGATACAAGTTTTGCCAAGGTTACTAGCCACGAAAAAGGAAGATTGGGATGCAATCTCAGCATGTAAACAGAAACAGGATGAAGACACTAGTGATTTTTATTCTAGATTTGAAAAATGTTTTATTATTAACAGTGGTCTGAAAACGAGTAGTGAATCGTACCCTCATCTTTTTGTTACCAAACTAGTCGAGAATTCAAGTCCACAAGTTAAAAATCGAGTTTTGAAAGTCGAAAGTAGTTGGCAAGCTAATACTTCGTCACAAATGCTACAAATGCTCCAGTATCACCAGAATAGAATCAGGGAAGAGCAAGAACACGAAAGGAGACGTATGAAAGACACGAAAATGAAAGTATTAGTTGCACAATCTGTTCCACAAGACAGTCAGAAGAGGGGTCCGAATCAAGCCAGTCATCCTGCAGCTCCCGTTAAAGGGACCTGCAATTACTGTAAACAGCCAGGTCATTTTATAAACGAGTGTGCAGTTCTGAAACACAACATAGCTACTGGTAAGACTAAAGAAAGACCACGTCCGCCTAGACAAGAACAAGTTTCACAGACTTCTCAGCCACCCCAGAATGCACAACAGACAGTTCCAGCATCGCAGCCTATCGCTGCAACACAGCATGTTACATAGCAAATGTACCAGTATGCCCAGTCAGAGTATCCAGAGTATCAACAGTATTCATGAAACAGCCTAGAGAGGGAGGTAGGCTTGCCTCTCATCAAGATACCTGTAGATCAAGAGGGTCCCTATGTACACAGTCAAGTATTAGGGAAAGACAGAAAGTTTTTGATTGATACAGGGGCAAGTAGGACTACTATCAGTCATGACGAGGTTCCAGGGGCTCCGCTCTCAGGCTCTAAAAATGTTTCCCTTGGATTTTCAGGAAAGCCAATTGTTAATGAAATTTCGAAACCAGTTACTCTAGAAGTTGGTCCATTGTCCCGAACTACTGATTTGTTACTCACGAAGTCATGTCCAGAAAATTTGTTAGGCATTAAGACACTAAAAGAATTAGGTGCAGTAATTTGCTGCTCCCCAGAAGGGGTCCGTTTGTTTCTCAGAGACTTTAAAGGTCATTATGTATTACGTGATTTTGATCCAAGATTATTGAATGTACCACAGCATTTATGGGCGCAAGGTCCAACTGATGTAGGTTGTATACATATCACACCCCATCGTGTGACTCTCAAGCAAGGTATAGTTTTGCCACGAATCAGACAGTACAGATTGCCACCTGAGGCTGTAGCAGCCTTATCCAAAATTATTGACGAGCTCATTGCTCAAGGAGTGGTTGTAGAAACTGACTCCAATGTATGTAATTCTCCTATCATTCCAGTCCTGAAACGTACTGATCCAAATGCACCTCCAGTATATCGATTAGTGATTGACCTTCGAGAGCTTAATAAATGTATCATACCGCAGTACCCAGTAGTCCCAGATATTTCTTCCCTATTGACAGCCATTGATTCCGAAGCTACATTTTTCACAGTTATCGATCTCAAGAACGCATTTTTCAGTGTCCCCATTCATCCAGACAGCCAGTACCTTTTCGGTTTTTGTTTGAATGGAAGGAGCTATAAATTCACACGAGCTCCTCAAGGTTTCACAGAAAGTCCTAGTATTTATAGTCAAGCACTTAAGAGACAACTAGACAATATTCACATGCCAACTGACACTGCCCTGCTCCAGTATGTCGATGATCTATTGATCACAGCCCGTTCTGAACGTGACTGCGAGCGAGCGTCACTTACAGTTCTGTATTTTCTGGCCGAGCAGGGGCACAAGGTGTCCCCTTCCAAATTACAATTCTGTGTCCAGCAAGTGGTATACTTAGGACACTTACTGTCCAAGTGGGGTAGGCAGTTGACACCAGACCGTATCCAGTTAATAGCGAGTCTTCCACAGCCCAAGACACAGAAGGAGGTACGAGCTTTTATCGGCCTCACTTCTTACTGCAGACAATGGATTCCTCAGTATGCATTTCTAGCCAAGCCACTGATACAGTTAACGACACAGGAGGCAGCCGTATCGACTGTCCTCCCTTGGACCCAGGAACATACACTTGTATTCAATGAATTAAAGAAAGCCTTATGTCAAGCACCTGTTCTAGCGACACCCAACTACAGTAAGCCTTTTACACTTTTTGTTACAGAACGTGATGGTACTGCATTATCTGTTCTCACACAAGATCAAGCAGGACAGTACAAGCCCTGTGCTTATTTCTCGAGCACATTAGATCCAGTAGCCCAGGCTCTGCCTGCGTGCCTCAAGTCAGTTGCAGCAACAGCTCTAGCTATCAGACAAAGTGATTCCATAGTGTTAGGACATTCCCTGACAGTACAAGTTCCACACTCCGTGGAAGTTCTTTTAAACCGAACCCAGACTCAACACTTGACCATTGCACGTTTAACAGGTTATGAACGGACACTGTTCCAGCCACACATAGAAATCAGACGCTGCAACATTCTAAATCCAGCCACACTGTTACCGTCAGTTACTTCAAATCCGGCCACACATGACTGTGTGGAAGTTGTCAACACTATGACAAAGCCAAGACAAGACCTGACAGACATTGCATTACCTAATCCCGACCTGACACTTTATGTGGATGGTTCATGTATGAGAACAAGTACAGGAGAACTAGTAGCCGCGTATGCAGTGACTACTGAAACCGAAGTTATAGAAACACACCGTATTGACACCCTGTCTGCTCAAGCAGCAGAGTTAGTCGCTCTGACCCAAGCCTGCATACGTGCCAAGAACCTGAAAGTAAACATATATACAGATTCACGTTATGCATTCGGAGTCGTACACGACTTTGGAGTGCTCTGGCAGGAGAGAGGTTTCATGACTTCTCATGGAACCAAGATTCAGCATGGTCTCCTCATTCAAGCTCTGTTAGATGCAATACATTTACCGACAGCTATCGCTATCATGAAGTGCAAGGCACATACGAAAGTTACTGACATCATTTCCCAAGGTAACGATCTAGCAGATCGAACAGCCAAGCTTACAGCTCAGGCTTCAGACATTCTAGTTAACACGACACAGACACTCACTCCAGATCCGACTACTTGTATGACAGTTAAGGACCCTACACAAGATGTCATAGACATACAGTTACATGCTACTCCCGAAGAAATCAAGAAATGGTCCGAACAAGGAGGGGTCCAGACAGATCAAGGGTGGTTGACGAAGGGAAAAGCCACATGGTTTCTCCCCGACTCTATGGTTCAAGTCATTATTAATACCGCACATAGTCCAGCACATCTAGGAGAGAAAGCTATGTTAGACAGTATTCAGAACCTTTGGTTCAACAAACACTTACGAGCTGCAGCCAAGCAGAAAGTCCGTACCTGTATGATATGTTGTCAGTTCAATCCAGGTAAAAGTGTCCCGGTGGAACAAGGTGGATTCCAACCCCCTGACCACCCTTTTGAAGTCCTCCAGATGGATTATATTCAGATGGAGCGATGTCGAGGTTTTAAGTATGTCCTCGTAGTTGTAAGCGCTTTGCCCAGGTGGACAGAAGCATATCCAGTTCCAGATTACACAGCCGCGACCACTGCCAGGCAGTTGGTTCGCAAATTCTTTCCCCGCTATGGACTCCCTAGGGTCGTGTATTCAGATAACGGCCAGCCATTCTCATCTGAGCTCATGAAACATGTTTCCCTTCTGTTAGGGTACCAGTGGAGGTTCCATTGTGTGCGCCATCCTGAAGCAGCCGGTCTCGTAGAGAGACATAATCAGACCCTGAAAATCCGCATTGCTAAAATTTGTAGAGAAAAAGGTGTAGACTGGCTAGTTGCCCTGCCAGTTGCTTTATTTTTTATGAGGATGGTTGCACATTCCAGATCAGGTCTGTCCCCGTATGAGGTCGTATTCGGCCGCCCCCCAAACATGTGGGGTACACCTAGACCCCGCAGTATTACCGATGTTTCCAGTAATATGCTGACAGATTACCTAGCTTCCTTGATGTCTGCCCTACACTCTTGTCGTTCACAGGTTGCCGCCGCATTTCCAGACAACACCGAGGTGAAACCGCATGAAGTCATTCCAGGCGACCTGGTGTTGGTGCGGAATTTTGATCGTTCAAGTCCGCTGGAGCCCCGCTGGAAGGAGCCCCGCCTCGTTTTATTAACAACAAGGACCGCAGTAAAGCTCGAGGGGAGAAAGGGATGGGTCCACCTGACCCACATAAAGAAATTCCATGGACTACCAGAAAAGACTTTTGCTAAGGACTGCCTCATTCCAAAAGACTGCCTAAAAACAGACTCTGAACTTGACTCTGAACTCAAAATTCCACTGTTAGAGAAAACTCCGCAACAGGAGTATAAACAGAAACTCCGGTCTAGTAAAATAAGTCAGCCAGTTTAATTGTCTAAGTCCCTCTCGGGTGAAACGGTTAGACAGGTTCCTGACATGTATGAGATAGACCCCCATAGTGAGAGAGTTAGTCAAAACTCTATAAGATGTATCGTTGTTCTAAGTTTTTTATTATTTTTGAGTCTTATGGTTACCTGCACAAGTTATGCTTTACATTTATGTTTTCCAGTTTCACATGTACATATGTTTTCTAACACTACAGTAGAGCACACATTTAGTGATCTGCCTCCTCACGAGCTATCCTATCGTCTTGCTATGCGAAATAATACATTCATCCGGATGTTGCATTATTCACACCAGACCAGCAATGCCACTAATTGTTGGGTGTGTGGTCGACTCCCCCCTTTCCAGACACCGAAGGGAGTTCTGCCACTCTTTCCTTATCCGTTTTCACATGATGGTTCGTGTGGAGCATGGTCCACGTTAACGTCATCCTCCAATGATATGTCCCTTCTGAATAGAACATGTTTTCCAGACAAGCAAGGTCTCTCCCATAGAACAGGGTTAGATCTAGAAAATGAAGTATATGATTTAGGTAATTATTCTTCGAATTTCATGGTTTTGAATGTTCAGTCCGATACTACTCCAGATTTGCCTGCTATTTCAGTACTACCAGTCAAAGGCGAATTATGTGTCAGAAAGAATGGTTCCGCACATGTAGGACATAGTGATTGTACTAATATTGTCGAGTATAGTGACAGTGGGAAATCTACTTTCAAAGCCTCACGTCATTCTTATTTTGTTTGTGGTCAGACCGCATATGTTCGTCTGCCCCTCGATTGGGATGGAACATGTTATATTGCCTTCCTACTGCCACCAGTTTTTCTAGCCCCATCTGATTATCACAGAAACACACATCTAGTACACGTCAGACATAGAAGGGAGATCGAGTCCCCAATTGTCGATCAAACTGAAACTACTCTAGAACAATATCAAGACTTCAATAAAGGTTTCTTCTTCTTTATAGGACCTATCCAGAATAGTAAGCTAATACGTAGGTTAACCAGAACCCTTGAAGCAGTAGTGAATGAGACTACTTCCGCTCTAGGTAACTTAACCGAAGAGCAATCTGCTATGAGATTTGTCGTGCTCCAAAATCGTCTCGTTCTTGACGTCATATTGGCCGATAGAGGAGGAGCATGTAGAGTCATCGGATCTAGTTGCTGCATTTTCATTCCTAATAACGCGCCGTCTGTTTATTCAGCTATAACCAGACTTCATAAAATTGCCCATCAGTTACACCAGAATCCAGGCACCTGGACATGGTCCGGTTGGCTCTGGAGTATCATATCTGCTTGGGGATGGAAAGTATTGTCATTCCTAGGTATAGCAGTAATGATCATATTCAGTTGCTGCCTCTGTATACAATGTGGCCCTGCGATTTGCGGCATGTGTGCTACCTCTTGTATTCCTAGTCCTAAGTCCCGTTCCAAGACAATTCGAGACGAGCAAATGATGCTATATGAAATGGTAGATGGTATCATGAATATTGATGTTTCCTGATGGAAACGTAGGGCACAAGGAGGGAATGTGGAAAAGTAAATTTTGCCATGTTGTATGTGCCTACGTGTTCCCCATCTTATGCTATATGTGCATGATCGATATGCATGTACTCCCCTCTGATCGATTAAAGACACAATTACAGTTGTGTCCGTCTCTAGTACGCCAGTTTCCAGTCTTCGTGAAAACAACGAATATTAGGCCTATGTAAACCTACGTTGCCACATTTCACAGTGTACACGTTAATTCATTGAATTGCCCCCGTTTCTAGGCCTCAAAAGGGCCCGGATTCAGATTCAGCTCCAGTCTTCTGAACCCTCTCCGAGGAGCGATACAGCCCCCACCTGCATCCCTGACCCTTCGCTTACTTCATGCCTCGCAGTGCCCGGCCCGGCCTGGCTCTGCCTCCCAGTCTGCCAAGAGTATGTTATGCTTCCAGTTATCAGTCCAGCCCTCCTTCTCTGCATTCCTAAGCTACTGAATCGCATCAATAGTTTCCGTCATGGTCTAGCCTTTATGTCTCCATGTAAGAGAAATACTGTATTAATATTCATAGAATATTCCTCGCACACACAATACATGTAGAATTATGCACGCATCAATCCTAATGTCTAGTAGCCTTTGCCCTGATAACTTTTGGATTCTATCAATATGTACTCTAAACACCAGATACCAGATATGCCTTGGGTACATGTCGCTCTGACACTCCAGACTTTAGTCTCCTCTTCTAGCGCAGAAGTCATAGCCCCCAGTTCTCACTGGTAATACGTCATTGCCCGTTTGCGCGCACCACTAGGTTAGAGGTCCCAGCTGCTCAGGTAGCCCCCTCCATGTTTCCGCCTCATTTATAACACTTCTGTTACGTTTACATCACATGTCTATGTCTACGCCCTGTACACGCCTTCTTGTTACATCATTTTGCCCTTATCTTTCGCGACTGCTACGAGTCACGCCTACTGCTACGCCTACTGTATTGAATGTAATGCAATTGTTTTGATATATATACTGTGCACCCATATTAAAAGTTACCCATTATTCCCAAGCTAGCCAATTCCCAGACCCTGTCCCCGGCAGCTGCCTTCATTCCCGTCCCGTGCTTCCAGGCTGTTCTGTCCTTTTCTCTTATGCCTGATTAAAGCCTGAAGACTCAAGATACCTCGAATCCTGACTCTTATTTATTGAGCTACCTGTTTTATTGCTTATACTGAAAAATAGTACCGGTAATTAATTATTTATTTACCACAAGCCGGAAGGTGATTCTCTTGTTGACCGGGAGCCAGTGCAGGTCTCTCAGGTGTCCGGAGATGTGGCTGCGGCGGGGGATGTCCAGGATGAGTCGTGCTGAGGTGTTCTGGATCCGCTGGAGTCTCTTCTGGAGTTTGGCGGTGGTTCCGGCGTAGAGGAAGTTGCCGTAGTCCAGACGGCTGGTGACGAGGGCCTGGGTGACCGTCTTCCTGGTCTCGGTGGGGATCCATCGGAAGATCTTACGTAGCATGCGCAGGATGTTGAAGCACGACGAGGAGACGGCGTTGACTTGTCTGGTCATGGAGAGGGAGGAGTCCAGGATGAAGCCCAGGTTGCGTGCGTGGTCTGTTGGTTTGGGTGCGCTGCCTAGGGCGGGGGGCCACCAGGAGTCGACCCAGGCGGAGGGTGAGGATCCCAGGATGAGGACTTCCGTCTTGTCCGAGTTCAGTTTCAGGCGACTGTTCATCGTCCACTTGGCAACGTCTGTCATCCCTTCGTGTAGGTTGGCTCTGGCGGTGGCGGGGTCGTTGGTGAGGGAGAGGATCAGCTGGGTGTCGTCGGCGTAGGAGATGATGTTGAGGTTGTGCTGGCGTGCGATGGCTGCGAGGGGGCTCATGTAGACGTTGAAGAGTGTTGGGCTGAGCGAGGAGCCTTGAGGAACGCCGCAGATGACTTTGGTGGCTTCAGATCTGAACGGGGGGAGGCGGACTCTCTGTGTCCTTCCGGCGAGGAAGGAGATGATCCACTCCAGTGCCTTCTCCTGGATTCCGACGTTGCTGAGGCGCTGTACTAGGGTACAATGGCAGACAGTTTCGAAGGCCGCAGAGAGGTCCAGGAGCATGAGGGCCGCTGTTTCTCCGTTGTCGAGCAGGGCTCTGATGTCATCGGTGGCTGCGATCAGGGCGGTCTCGGTGCTGTGGTTGGCCCGGAAGCCAGACTGCGAGAGGTCGAGGGATCCGTTCGTCTCGAGGAAGACGGCCAGTTGCTTGTTGACTGTCTTCTCGATGACTTTTGCCGGAAACGGGAGCAGCGAGATGGGGCGGTAGTTCTTGAGGTCGGTGGGGTCGGCTGATGGTTTCTTGAGTAGAGCGCTGAGTTCGGCGTGCTTCCAGCTCTCCGGGAAGGTGGCGTTGTCGAAGGAGGTGTTGATGATGTCCCGTAGGTGGGGTGCGATGACAGCTTCGGCCTTGTTGAAGACGTGGTGAGGGCAAGGGTCTGTTGGAGATCCGGAGTGGATGGAGTTCATCGTGCGGATGGTGTCTTCGGTGCTGATCGGGGTCCAGGCGCGGAGGGTGGTGGTGGGGGGCCGTGGTTCGGTCGTGGCATGCGTCGGTTGAGTGCTGAAGCTGTTGTGTATGTCCGCGATCTTGTTGTGGAAGTAGGAGGCGAGGGAGTTGCAG
Source organism: Lissotriton helveticus (assembly GCF_964261635.1). Lineage (NCBI taxonomy): Eukaryota > Metazoa > Chordata > Amphibia > Caudata > Salamandridae > Lissotriton > Lissotriton helveticus. The sequence goes on from NC_136065.1 coordinate 448,487,332, forward strand.
AGGTCTTGCGAAGGGGTGGTTAAAAGCCGGTACCCTGGAAAGATGGTTACCCAGGCATCTAAATGTGGGACCTTACTGATCTTCCTTCCGCATCCTGCAATCATTACATGTGATTTGCTACTGTTAACTTTTAAGTCTAATGACTCCATAAAGGTGCCAAAGTTGTCCAGCAGCCTCTGGAGGCCCACCCCTGTCCGGGCAATTAATACGGCATCATCCGCGTACAGGAGGCCCGGGATGCCCGATCCTCCTGCACGCGGGATGTCTGCCCCAACCCCAGTCAAGCATTTTTCCAGTCCGTTAATGTATATTGTAAATAGGAGGGGTGCCAGAATGCAGCCTTGTCTGACACCCCGCCTAGAGTTAAAAGGGCTCGTGCACCTTCCCTCCTGCGTGACCCTAACTGCTGCAGTAAGGTTCTGGTGGAGATCACTTAGGAAGTAAACTAAAGATGCTTCTATCCCTAATTCCAGGAGGATATTCCACAGTTTGGAACGATTCACCAGGTCAAATGCTGACGAAAGGTCCATGAACCCAAGGTATAGGAGCCCCTCTTTCACTGTGGTGTATTTGTTAATCAAAAGATGTAGGTTCAAGCATTGATCCATGGTGCTTCTATGTTGCCTAAATCCATACTGTAGATTCGAGAGCACCCCCCTGTCAGTCAACCAATCCCCCAGTTTCTGGAGAATGACTCTGCCCATGATCTTAACGGCAGAGTCCAGAAGGGAGATTGGTCTGTAACAGGAGGGGTCCACTCTCCTCCCTTTTGTAAATATAGGCACTATTATTGAGGAAGCCCACGAGGAGGGAAAGCCAACTGTAGATGCTGCATTAAAAACATTAGTTAAAATCTTTGCCCAAAAGGTAGGATATAGTATATAGAGATCAGCGGGGACCCCGTCTGGGCCAGGAGCCTTGTGTTGCAGGGTTTCGCGTATGGCCTTTTCTACGTCCGCTATTCTAAATTTGACCGGTTCAGTCGGAGGTCTCGGAGTGGGGTCACTAGGGTGTAATTCCCGATGATCCCTGTCACTGTAGATGTTCGTAAAGTGATTAAGCCAGGCATCATCAGGGATCACGCAATCAGTGTCTAGGTTAGCCCCTTCCGAGAAGTAGGACTGATTTATAGTGGCCCAGAATTTCCTGCTGTCTTTTAACACATCAATTGACTGCAGGTTATCCCATGCCTCCTCTTTGATTTTGTTTTTACATGTAGATATTACCCGTTTTTACTCCTTTCGGACAAGGGCTCTGTCCCTTGGGGTACATTTAAGGGCTTTTAAGAGAGCCCCATGCGCTTTTGAGCAAGTGGAGTCAAACCACCTAAATGCCTTATTGGTACTAGGCCACTCAATCACGTCTAGATTATATTTTCTTTTCTCATTACTCTCCCAATCACTTATAGCTGCGGATATTGGATCCATTTTGATCTCTGATCACGCTCCCGTCACTATACATTTGGATGTACTGCAAAAATTCACACTTACTCGTAAATGGCGCTTTAATAATTCTCTACTTCTGGACTCGGTTTTTACAAATTCTTTTACCTCTTTCTTGCAGGAATATTTTCTTTTAAATCAAAATGGACGCTGTTTCTTTTCCTGTTGTCTGGGATGCATTCAAAGCATCAGCTAGGGCTTCATTCTCAGATATGTTTCCTGCAAGCGGAAAAAAGCGCAACAAATTTCCAATTACCTGTTGTCCAAAATCAAACGCCTAGAACATTCTTACTATTCATCTAAGTCGAACGAATCCTTATCTGAACTTATTCAAACTAAATTTCAATTTAATAAAAAAACTACGAATAATGGTTCCAGCCTCCTGTTAAGATCTAGTGCTAAATTTTACGGTGGCCAGAACAAAGCTGGTCAAACAGAATAAACTTAATATTGACTCTATTTATGGCCAAGATCGCTCACTGAAACGCAATGATGATGAGATTATAAATGAATTCCTTCACTTTTACGAATCACTATATTCTTCTGAAACTCTTTCCTCCGATACATGCATATCTCAATTTCTCTCCAAAATCCAATGTTCCCCCGAAGACCGTCCTGATCTTTCATCATTGGAGACTGACCTTACGCAGAAAGAACTTCTTGCTGCATGGAAGACTCTTGAAAAAGACAAGGCTCCTGGACCGGACAGCTTTACGGTAGAATTTTTCACCCACTTCTCGCATTTATTTATTCCTAAATTGCATATGCTTCTGTCTACCTTTTTACAATCGGGTACCTCTTCGGGCTCTTTCTCAGATGCTCTTATATGCCTCATTCCTAATGAAGGATCCACAATTTAATGCGAATGGACTATACTTACCAATAGCCCGCATACATATAATAATGTTAATAATTCAGTCGGCAATGGAGAAAGGTCAATCGTTTATTCATAAAATACAAGCCCTGGCAGGGGAGCCTCAGTCTACACGACCCTCGGAGGTGTGCAGAGGAGACTGACTACATGTACAAAAAGCAAAGCATATATACGTTTCATGTATTCAAGATGACACCCTTAAAGGAAAGATACAGTCTGTCAGTAAGCCAAGAGGAATGCCCATATAAGGCACAATTGATTGCTACTAGCCTGGGCCTAAGCTATTCCGGGGGCAGGTCAATGAGGTGCCTCCGTGTCTATCTGTAGCCTGGGGAGTACAGGAACGGGCTCTGCTAGAATGTGCGCATCCCACAAGAAAGGCAGATGTGACCTTGAGCCTTCCTGAGCTACCAGCTAACAATCATGTTCGGCTTAGCCGCCATCATGGTTTCGAACAGCGAGGGTGATCATGTGATTTCAGGGAAATAACAGGGGCACACAAGGAAATGAAACAAACTGGCTTCAGTTATACCAATAGGAACGAACAAATAAACATTGCAGTTACGGTTTATACTGCATCTTACTTTGTGATTATATAACTACGAGATTACATTGGATATATTCGGCCAATAATGTATGGTATCGAAAATTCAAACCCAACAGACGGCCCTTTTGGCCTACTATAGCCAATACTATTCTACACAAATTCCCTCATTAATCTGCATGAGATCTGATACCTCCTTTTGAATCATCTGCTTCTCGACTTTTACCTGCCGAGAGAATTTTAAAGCGGATGTCATTCTGTCTGCACAAAACGAGCAGCAAGCTGGACCACACTGAAGACATATGCAGCACGTGAATATTACTCCAAAGGCTCCGGCCAGAACTATGAATATTTTCCAACCCCACGTGGCCAACAGACCCCAGAACCAGCTACTAAAGGACCAGGTGCCGTTATCCACGTGGGCTTCACTTGCTAGTCGATGTAATTTCTGTATAGCTGGATGAATGGTAGGGGCCGAATCTGGAATAAACACACAGCAAGAGCTGCCGATCACGCAACAGGCTCCTCCCCTATCTGCGAGGATGACGTCAAGAACCATCCGTTTCTGGAGCAAAACAAGCCTCGTCGCAGCAAGCTCTACGGTGATATTAGTCAGGATCCCAGTAGTGGTCTGAACCACATTCTCAACTATTCTAGACAAGCGTCGGATGCTGCGGCTATTAAATATAGGTCCCCAGAAAGGAAGCAGGCCCTTACCAAAGTCTTCAAATTGTTGGAGGGAGGTGTCTGTTTGGTCAGTACTATCAGTGTCGTAACTTCTAACGTTTCGGCTAACTACTGCTTCTTTCTGTACTAACTGATAAGTTCGATGATAATCGGGCGGAGCAATGTACACAGGGGGATAGAGGAATGAAAGATAGCAACTTCCAGCCCATCCCCGGGGAAGCCAGGTATATGCATTCTCCCCACAAACTAAATATACATCAGGCGGAGTGATCATTGGTGGGGTGCTATATATCTATAACGTGTAGGTATAATTACATCTGCTTTTTCCTACCTTAACATGTCCCCTCCCCTGTATACAAAAGGGTGCAGTAGTATTAATAATGGGAATCGGTAAGGCCTTATCATTGGTAACGTTCCTTTCCTTAAAATGCTGGAAATACATGGTGTCATGAAAAAGGTCAAAATCCTGCATTTCTTCCACTAGCCATGTGACATTTTTATAATCTGTATACACATTCATGCAGGCATTCGGGTCCAATGAACCCTCTCCTCCATTTCCTGCTGCATCAAATCCTTGATGTTTTTCTATGTACTTTAAAATGGCATCATAATCTTTCTCAGTATAAATGGTCGGTTCAGCTACATAATGTGAATACATTAACCTGTTCCATGCTCATGACAAGGTCAGCTCGTCATGCAGTGCACTGATCCTGTGCTAATGACGAGCTGACCTTGTCATGAACAATGGAGTTTTCAATAAATCAGCACAGGAGGGGAAAAGCCTTAGCAGCCAAGGTGTTAAGGATAGCAACTGAAACCAGGCTTCACAACTAGCTAAATAAGACATTGGTAGAGAAATGAACAATTCATGCTGATGCATAACAGAAGGGAGTAACCCACACACCCAACAATTCGTTTTGTTCGTAGTGCTATGTGTCTGGTGTAACATTTCAATGAAAGCATTTTTCATATAGGTCTCTCTGTGCCGGGCCTTATGAGGGGGCAAAGAATAGAAATGATGCTCTTCCGGGGCAACAGTAGTTCCTAACAATTTCTGTGCTGGGTGCTGGAGTTCTAAGTATATGAATACACACATCATAATAATAGTAATAATGACAATAAACGCAATGAATGCCACCTTCACTCTGGTGGACCATCCAGAAAATAAATGCATATTATCAATATATCGACGAGGGGCCAGAGGTCTTTCATCCTCCATTGCAAATCGAGCAAAGGGAAACATACGCTCTATAAGTCCAAATTCTAACTCGGTCCCTCTCTATAAGTCCAAAAACTATCTTTGTATCCACAAAGCACGCACGCCACCAGAGGGGATCTTCTTCCCGGGTCCGTTCAGAGCCTCGCGGGCAGACTCTCTTCATCCGTCAGATGGGAAAAGTAAAGTATCTCCTTTGTCTGAGAGGACAACCGCGACCCCCAGCTCAGTCTTTCTTTCTGAACAGAGCTTCTTAGCACAATGTTCCAAGCTCTCAACGAGTTCAGTCCAGTGTCACGCTCAGTACCCCAGTGAAACTATCTAATGTTTTTCAAACAAAGTCTTTCCCTATCTTTTTCCACGAAGAGCTGGGGTACCGTGCTGTTTTCGGGGTCGCAGGTTGTACTTACAATGGCCAGGTTGCTCCTGGTCAAAAAGCAAATCAGCTGCGGGAGCATCAGAGGTAGTTGATCCCAATGATATATCAGAAACAACAGCCTTCGCCGTCCTGTCCGCTACCTCGTCACCTATGGGCAATGTTGTGCTTGTCTGTCCTTTCTCTCTAGCTTCAGAAAAGGGCACAAAACTTGGTAGCGACTCTCCTTCCTGGCTAGGAATTCCTTCACGGTTTTGCAAATCAAAAGGTAAAGGGAGTGGTAGGCGCTTCAGATGGGACGCATGAATCCAGTGTTTGCGCTCATGCACCTTCACCGCCGACCTTGTAGCCAGTATGATCTGGTAGGGCTCAGACCATTTAGGTTCCAAACTTGATTTCCGTTGATAGTTCCTCACCAGGACCCACTGGCCGGGATCCAACCGATGACCTGGACCCTCTGGTAGCGGCCGCAATGTCTCGGATACCTGTTGATGAATAGAACGCAGATCTTTAGTCAATGCATATAAATAATCTGTCATCAAAGGATAGTCAATATCTCTAAAGGATCTGGGCCTAGGGACTCCCCACACATTGGCGGGCCTACTGAATATCACTTCATAAGGAGATAAACCCGTTTGTGTGTGTGGGGTGGTTCTCAAAGACAATAAAGCCAAGGGCAGGGCATCAGGCCATTTTAATCCTGTACTAGCACATATCTTGGCCATTTTCGACTTTAGTATGCCATTGTATTTTTCAACTAAGCCTGCCGACTGAGGATGTCTGGCTGCATGGAACTTTTGTTTGATTTGTAATCCATCACAAACACTCCGGACCAAGGTAGCATTAAAGTGTGTGCCATTGTCAGACCAGATAATTCGGGGCAAACAAAAGCGGGGAAAATATTCCTTAATCAGAGCCTTAGCAGTAGCCACTGCGGTGGCTTCCTTGGTGGGGTAGGCTGCGACCCATTTACTGAACGCACAAACCACCACCAGTACATATTTTAAGCCATTCACTCGCTCCATCTCTATATAATCAAACTGTAGCACTTCAAAGGGTAAGGATGGGGGAGCAAAGTTTCCACTCAGGACAGTCTCTCTACCCCCCGAATTATAACGTAAGCACACTGTGCAATATTTGACCACATTGGCGGCTGTTTTAGGAATGTTGGGGTTATTCCAAACTGGATCTAACACTGCATAAATTCCCTTTGCCCCTATGTGTGCTGGACCATGGTCACCACAGCATATACCAATGCATTGGGGAGTAACCAGCGTTGTTTCTCTGTTCGATCTACCCAACACTCATTTTTATCCAATTGTCCCCCTTCGTGTTCCCACTTCTGTATCTCATCTACCGTGGCTTCCTTCTGTAATTCTTTCACACTGTCAATGGTATTATCAAACACAGATGTTTCTGCCACCCACCGGGCTGAGGCACTAGGGAACATGGGAGTCATTTTAGTTTGTGCAGTTTCTTTCGCTACCGAATCAGCATATGCATTTCCCTTTCCTGTAGAATCAATGATTTTTTTATGAGCACTACATTTAATAATGGCAATCTTATCCGGTAACGTCAGGGCATGCAGTAAACGATCAATCAAAGGGCCATGTTGAATCTTCTGACCATGTGTAGTAAAGAAACCCCTCTCCCTCCACAGCCTTCCAAAACTATGGGCAACGCCAAAGGCATATTGGCTGTCTGTGTAAACATTTACCTTTAAACCTTCGCTAATTTCACAGGCTCGTAGCAGTGCTATTAGTTAAGCTGCTTGGGCTGAGTGGTGTGAAATCCTAGCTGTTTCCACTACCGTCTCTAAGGTTGTAATGGCATATGCAGCTGTAGTCGTGCCATCTGGTAATTTAAAGCAAGAACCATCCACATACAACTCTCCTTGGGGTTCTAGCAAGGGGATATCAGAAAGGTATACGCGACCTTTAGTTTCTTCTTCAGTTCTAAATATACAATCATGAACATCATTTGTTTCAGCATCGGAAGGGAGAGGCAATAGTGTGGCTGGATTCAGTGTAGCACATCTTTTGATGGAAATATGTGGTGCAAACAAAGTTAACTCATATCCTGTCAAACGAGCACTCGTAAGGTGCTGGGTCTTAGTTTTATTTAACAAAATGTCTACTGCATGTGGCACCAGAACTATAAGTTCCGTATTTAAAACAATACCCTCTGATTGTCGGATGGCCACCGCTAGTGCCGCAGTGGCCCTCAGACAACTGGGAAGGGCTTGAGCGACCATGTCTAATACTGATGAAAAGAAAGCACAGGGTCTCTGTTTTCCACTGAAATCCTGTGTTAACACTGAAAGGGAGCAACCGTCCACCTCGTGCACGTATAGTGAAAAAGGTTTTCGGTAATCTGGGGTGCCTAAGACAGGTGCAGAACACAAAGCAGATTTCAAAGAGTCAAAGGCTTCTTGACATTCATCCGTCCAGGGTAGGGGTTCATGCACATCTTTGGTGGTCAGATAGAACAAGGGTTTAGAGAGAAGTGAATAGTTAGGAATCCATTGGCGACAGTAAGAGGTTATACCAAGAAAAGCACGAACATCACGTTGAGTAGTAGGTATAGATATGTTAGTAATCACAGATATTCGTTCCGGTGTTAGACGTCTCCCCGCTTTCGACAGTAAGTGGCCAAGGTAGGTCACTTCCTGTCGACAGTACTGAAATTTAGAGAGGGAGACTTTATTTCCATTGACAGCCAAATGATGTAACAATTTTACTGTTGCCTCCTTACATCCGTCCTCCGTGTCAGAAGCCACCAAAATATCATCCACATATTGGATGATTGTGTTGCCTGCAGGCAAAATTAATTCATCCAGTACTGCTTTTAGAGCCCGGCTATAAATGCTAGGACTTTCTGTATAGCCTTGTGGTGCGCGCGTAAAGCGGAAGCTGCGGCCTCCTAATGAGAATCCGAAGATATGTCTGCTATCAGGATGAATTGGAATACTAAAGAAGGCGTTCTTTAAATCTATTACAGAAAAATATTGAGCCGTCGGAGGAATCATTGTCAAAATGGTCGTTATGTCTGGTACCACTGGGTACTGGGGAATGACTACTTTATTGACCGCTCGTAGGTCAATCACAAAACGATAGGCAGTTTTATAATCAGGGGCACCATCAATCGGGGTCCGTTTTAAAATCGGTAAAATAGGGCTATTACAGACATTAGCAGCCGTCTCTTCCACCACCCCTCTGTCAACCAGATCATTAATGATTTGTAACAAGGCCTGTTCACCTTCTGGTGAAATCTTATACTGAGGAATGCGAGGCAGCTGCGCATGTGGTTTCAAGGTGATTGACACAGGAGCTATTTTCAACAAACCAACATCGGTATCCCCAGTTGCCCACAGTGTCGGAGGGATGGTGGAGAATTCAGGAGGCAACGTCTCATTTTTAGCAAAGTATTGGGCCTCTTTTACAGGTGGTTTCTGCATCGTCAAATAAACACCATCAGGGGAGCAATAAATATGAGCATGCAATCTTTTTAGAATGTCTAACCCTAACAGGTTTTCGCCACAATTAGAAGTCAGAAGGAAGGGGGTGTGCATGGAAATGGGACCTATCGTAAAAGGCAGAGGTTTTGAAATGGGGCTCACTACCGTTATTCCAGAGAATCCCACAGATATGTTATTTTGGCCAGACAGAGATGCCCCTGGGACCAGTGTACGAGCGACTGAACTACTCATCGCCCCAGTATCCACTAAGAACTTTCCCGATGTACCCAACAGTTTCCCTTGCACATAAGGTCCCTCTTGGTCAACTGGTACAGTAATATGGCCCCCGCTCTGTCCATGGCTGCCTCATGCATCATATCCAACATCCTTATAAATCTCATTGTAATATTGTCTATTCTGTGGGTCATAGAAATAATTTTTCCGGGAACCTTCACATTGTGACTCTTCTCGTCTCATGCTATTCTGATCAGTATTCCCTCGGCCTCTTCCTCGTCCCCTACCAGGTCCACCCCTCGTCAATAACAGAGGACAATCTACTCTCCAATGACCTTCCTCCTTACAATAGGAACACTGATTTATTCCAATATTTGGCGGGCCTCCCCTTCCTCGTCCTGTTACTTGTCCTCTCTGAAAGGAACCCCTTACTCCCCGTCCAGAACCATTCCCTCTGCTAACTTGCTGCAACAGCACCCGAGCTTTTAAATCCTTAGCCTTCTTCTCTGATTTCTCTTTACTTTCATTTTCTCGATGTTCATAATACTGGGCCATGCTAAGGATACCAGAGGGTGCAGCCGTAGTCCATGTGCTTTCTGCCGATTGGAGACGAGTCATAACCTCGGGAAGCAAATTTGTAACGAATCTATTTACAAATAATCGAACCCCACCCTCAGTAGAGAGGCCCTGCCCACTAAAATCGATAAACACTTTCTCAAACCTAGTGAAGAAATCTGACACGCTCTCATCCTTCTTCTGCTTACAAGCCATCAATTTATCCCAATCTACCTTCCTGGGAGGGAGAAGAGTCTGCATATAGGCAACAATTTTCTCTGGGACTGCTAATATTTCATCCCGGGGTTTCTCACCCGGCTTCCGTTCCTTATCCCAATCCTTCAATTGAGTCCAAGTTCCTCCCAATTCAGGAACGTGGTCTGTATCATGTATCTGTCTCCAAATATCCACTGGAATTAGGAGACCAAAAAATAGCTCGATGTCAGCTATAGTCATAATGGCCGAATTGGCAGCCTCTGTTAGTTCTTTATAATAAGCGGTAGGATTTTTACGGGGGTCAGGGAGCTGGGCTTTTAACGTAAGGACCTTGCTTCGTTTCCAAGGAGTGTAAACCCATTGTTCCTGAAGTCTAGCGTCCACTCGAGCTCTCGTGATCGTACCCCCATTATCCCTTATTTCCGGTAGCTCCGGAAAGAAAAGGGGGTGTACCTCTCTCATAGGATGCTGTGCCCCCCATTCAGCACTCTTTCGGTACATCCTTTCCCTATAATGCAGAAGGGTGTTTACATTTGTATATACTTCCTCGATTTGGAGATGAAATTTATGAGCCCGGTCCCTGATATCACGCAGTACCTGAGGAGGTAATCCTTCCTCAAAACACTGTTCCCATAGGGAGATCAATCGAATCGCCATGCTCTCTAGAGCCAATTGTTGCGCAACAGGTTCAAAATCCTTCATAGTACTCCAAATATCCTCCAAAGTATAAATAGGGTTCCGCATCCACTGGGATGCCTGAATTATAATAGCTCTCCTTCCCTCCTATCCCAACAACGACCGAGTGAAAGCTCGCTGATCACTCAAGTCAGACATCGGTCGCTTGGGCGTGGCCCCTAGGCCAACCAGATTCCGGAGCTCTAAAGTGGTCTGGGTCGGAGGAGAAAGGAATACGGGGTGCAGGGAAGAAGGAACAGCCGCGTCCGGCTGAAGGGATATTAAGGGTGAGGTAGTTGGTCGAAGAGAAGGAGGGGAAGTCGGAATATCAGGGCCCCAATCTACCGACGGGGGCCGTGGCGGTCAATCCCGACAAAGGTCGGACGGCCGAGACGGCACCCGCCTGATCAACTCGTACCACAGGGACAGCCAGATACAAGCCTTGCGGAGCATAAGGGGGAGGTGGTCGGGCTTCCAGCAATTCCTCTAACTCATCCCCTGTCTCTGGTCTGGCCACATAACTTTTATCAGTTTCCAACCGGAACTGCCTATCCATTCGTTCAATATTCTTTTCTACCTTTTCCTTATCGTATGCTATTGCTTTCTGTGTGACCGTTTGACCTGACTTCATTTTTCCCAGCTTCTCTTCCCTGATTCATCGTCTCTTTGCCTCTTTTAACCATAAATTCAAGGAATCAAACATAGACCGACGACTTTTCTTCATGAATAATTTGTTCTGTATATAATTAATCTTTTTCTCATCAAAAGACCCCGTGAGAGGCCATTGTAAATCCAAATTGTCCCTAGTGTATTTGTTCCACAAAGTATTAAACAGAATTGGCTGTAAGCCATGTTTGGTGTACATATCGAAACTGGGGCTGCCCTCGGGAGGGGCAGGCTGTCTTTCTTCAAGCCTAGTTCCCTTTCGACAGCAGCACCCAAAACACAATTTACTAAAACACGACATTGTTCTTTCTTCTATTCACTCTTTCATATATAATCACGCACACACAGTTGGACGCGCCCCCTCATAGCATTCACTCACGCAAAGCAGTACAAGGCAATTAGTTATCCCAACCTATGCAAATGCAAATGACGTCTTCAAATACGAACAGAGCCCGTCGACTCCTGTTCGGGGAATCGATTCAAAAGAATTCTAGACCAACAGATTCACAAAAGAGACAATCACTAGAATGCTCCGAGAACCTCAGATCGGCGAACCACGAACTCTCTTATAGGCCATCCCATGGTTCTATTCTGGTTGGGCCGGGTATCTGGACATGTCTCCAGACCCCTAGCTTACGCAGATGCCCCCAGAGATTTCCCAGAGAGAATTCGGCCGAACGAGCAACACCGTACTCTGCTAAGGCATCTGAGGCGGTCTCAATTAATCACAAAACAAGTCCAAGGGATTTCTGCTCATGCAGCCCCTTCGCCACAACGACAGGTCCCTCGATTCCCTCGTGGTCCGGCTTCCCCGGCCACCTTCAAACAAAGACAGTTAACTGTATATCCAAAAAGACCCCCTAAATGAGTCTTATCCAATTTCAATTTAAAAAATCACTCACCTGGTGCACTCAGGTCGATTGCGAATTCTTCACTGCCGACACCTAGACAGACCGACGCAGTCTGTTCTTCTCTCGGGTTAAGCCCGTAGGACTCCGGCGTAGGGTCTTCAGCAGCTGGGAGGGAACTTGGGCTCGAGGGTGGAACAAACTTGTTTGTGTACCGCAAACGGGTGGTTCAAATCAGGATTCGTTTTCTGTCCACCCACTCGGCCAGAACTCCTCCCTGTCCCGTCACCCCTGTTTACAGGAGGGGCGACCCTATCGCGGAGTCCCGGCGGAGGCGCCAACTGAAGGATCTAAAATTTAATGTCAATGGACTATACTTACCAATAGCCCGCATACATATAATAATGTTAATAATTCAGTCGGCAATGGTGAAAGGTCAATCGTTTATTCATAAAATACAAGCACTGGCAGGGGAGCCTCAGTCTACACGACCCTCGGAGGTGCGCAGAGGAGACTGACTAAATGTACAAAAAGCAAAGCATATATACGTTTCATGTATTCAAGATGACACCCTACAAGGAAAGATACAGTCTGTCAGTAAGCCAAGAGGAATGCTCATATAAGGCACAATTGATTGCTACTAGCCTGGGCCTAAGCTATTCCGGGGGCAGGTCAATGAGGTGCCTCCGTGTCTATCTGTTGCCTGGGGAGTACAGGAACGGGCTCTGCTAGAATGTGTGCATCCCACAAGAACGGCAGATGTGACCTTGAGCCTTCCTGAGCTACCAGCTAACAATCATGTTCGGCTTAGCCGCCATCATGGTTTCGAACAGCGAGGGTGATCACGTGATTTCAGGGAAATAACAGGGGCACACAAGGAAATGAAACAAACTGACTTCAGTTATATCAATAGGAACGAACAAATAAACATTACAATTACAGTTTATACTGCATCTTACTTTGTGATTATATAACTACGAGATTACATTGGATATATTAGGCCAATAATGTATGGTATCAAAAATTCAAACCCAACACTAAGGAGGGTAAAGATCCGCAATTCTGCAAGAATTACCGACCCATCTCCTTGGTTAATATTGACTACAAAATGTTCTCTAAAGCTTTATCCCTATGCTTGGAATCCTTGCTGCCTGACTTATTGGGTAAGGAACAATCTGGCTTCGTTAAAGGTAGATTGCTTACGGACAATACTCGTTTGTTTTTTACATCCTTTCTAAGACCTCACATTCCTCTGATCCTCTGGCAGCCATAGCCCTCGATGCAGAGAAAGCGTTCGATAGAGTTGAATGGCCCTATCTCTTTCGTACATTAGATTGGTTTGGTGTTTGGCCCAAAAATCTCCACTTTAATTTCTATTTTGTATTCCCATCCTAGAGCAGCGGTTTCGGCGAATGGTGGCATTTCTCAATTTTTTTCTCTTGGTAGAGGAGTACAACAAGGATGTTCACTTTCTCCCTTTCTCTTTAATCTTGCCCTAGAACCATTTTTGTTAAGACTACGCCAAAACGACAAAATTCACGGCTTTAATTCTCAGAAAACTGAAGTCAAAATGGCAGCTTATGCTGATGATGTTTTATTATTCTTATCTCAACCCCAATCGTCTCTTCCTGCCTTCTTAGATGAGGTTAACTCTTTTGCGTATGTCTCGGGATACAAACTGAATAAAGACAAGTGTGAAATTCTGCCCCTCACCAAATACACTTTTCAAACGGATTTTGCAAATTCGGGTTTTACATGGAGTCCCAAATACATCAAATATCTTGGTCTTCACTTCACACCTTCTCTTTCCGGTACAGTTGCTCGTTGCATGGATGATTGCTTACAAAGATTAACCACCCTGACCACGAAATGGCACCCTTTATATTTATCTTGGTGGGGTAGGTTGGACACTATTAAAATGATGCTTTCACCTATAGTCCTCTACATGATCTCCAATATTCCACTATCCATTCCTTTACAGCATTTTAAGAAAATTAATTTTATCTTGTCTGCTTTTCTATGGGGTCACAGAAAATCACGGATGTCCATTTCAAGACTAATTTGGCCTAAAACAGAAGGTGAGGTTAATTTTCCTGATTTTCTCTTATATCATAGGTCTTTCTTACTAAACCAAGCGTCAAGATGGTTTTCTGAACCTTCCGCGAATTACCCCCTTTGGACTACTCTTGAACAATCATATATTTCTCCATTTTCTTTTAAGGAATATCTTTCCTTTTCTCGTAAACCACAATCCTTGTCTACCCCTATTCTTAAGTACACTTCTAAGCTTCTTCCACCCCCCTCTTTGCCTTCATTCTTTTGTGGTAAATAAATAAATAATACCTCTCTTTTTGAATGCATAAATGAGTAACAGATAGCTCAATAAATAAGAGTCAAGATTCGAGGTAGTAGGAGTTTTGCAGGTTTAATACAGCACAAGGACAGGAACAGGACAACCTGCACGGGAACAGAATGGTAAGCCCTGGCAGCGCTGCCAGGATCTGGACAAGAAGGCTAGGAAGGATAACTTTTTAATAACAGTACATGAGCATATATACATAGCGCAAGCACATAGCATTACATTGCAATAGGCGTAGCAGTGGGTGGAGCAATAGGCGTGACGCGTAGCAGTCGCGAAAGATAAGGGTGAAAAGAGGTGTAACAGGGCGTATACATAGACATGTGATGCAAACGTAACAGAATATGTCATGAATGGGGCAGAAACATGGAGGGGGCTACCTAAGGAGCCAGGACCTCTAACCTGATGGTGCGCGCAAACTGGCAATGACGTATCACTAGGAGAAGCTGGGGGCTATGAACTCTGTGCTAGGAGCAGAGACTGAAGTCTGGAGAGTCAGGGCGACATGTACCTAAGCAGTATCTAGTATCTGATGTTTAGAGAACATGTTGATAGAATCCAAATGTTATCGGGGTAAAGGCGAACAGACTCTAAGACTGGAGCATGCATTATTCTACATGTAGTGCGTGATGAAGAATATTAAATGACCATTAATACAGTATTTCTCTAACATGGGGCCGTAAAGGCTAGACAATGACGGAAACTATTGATGCAATTCAGTAGCTTTAGGAATGCAGAGAAGGAGGGCTGAACTGATAACTGGAATCATAACATACTCTTGGCAGACTCAGAGGCAGAGCCAGGCTGAACCGGGCACTGCGAGGCAGGAAGTAAGTGAAGGGTCGAGGATACAGGTGGGGGCTGTATCGCTCCTCAGCGAGGCTTCAGGAGACAGGAGCTGAAATCTGGTGTCCAGGCCCTTTTGAGGCCTAGAAACGGGGACTTTACAATGAAATAACGTGCACACTGAGAAACGTGGCAACGTAGCTTTACATAGGCCTGATATTCGTAGTATTCACGAGAACTGGGAACTGACATACTAAAGGTGGACACAACTATAATTGCGTCTTTAATCGAACATGGGGAATAACATATGCATATTAATCATGCACATATAACATATGATGGATGACACGTAGGGACACAGAACATGGCAAAATTTACTTTTCCACATTCCCTCCTTGTCACTACGTTTCCATCAGGAAACATCAATATTCATGATACCATCTATTATTTCATACAGTATCATTTGCTCGTCTCGAATTTTCTTGGAACGGGTTTTAGAACGGGGCTTGGGACTAGGAATACAAGAGGTAGCACAGATGCCGCAAATCGCAGGGCCACATTGTATACAGAGACAGCAGCTAAATATGATCGCTACTGCAATACCTAGAAAGGACAAGACTTTCCATCCCCAGGTGGAAATTATATTCCAGAACCAACCGGACCATGTCCAGGTGCCTGGATTTTGGTGTAACAGATGGGCAATTTTATGAAGTCTGGTTATAGCTGAATAAACAGACGGCGCGTTATTTGGAATGAAAATGCAGCAACTAGATCCGATGACTCTACAGGCCCCGCCCCTATCGGCCAATATGACGTCAAGGACGAGACGATTCTGGAGCACGACAATTCTCATAAAGGATTGTTCTTCGGTTAAATTACTTAGAGCAGAAGTAGTCTCAATTACTACTGCTTCGAGTGTTCTGGTTAATCTACGTATCAGTTTACTATTCACGACTGTACCTAAATAAGGGAAGACACCTTTATTGATATCTATATATTGTTCTAGAGCAGTTTCAGTATAATCGACAATCGGGAGGTTTCTCTTGTGTCTTGTATGTACTAGGTGGGAATTCCTATGGTAGTCGGGTGGGGCTAGAAAAACAGGTGGCAGTAGGAAGGCAATGTAACAGGTTCCCTCCCAATCGAGGGGCAGACGAACATATGCGGTTTGACCACAAATAAAATAAGAATGACGTGAAGCTTTGAAAATAGATTTCCCACTGTCACTATACTTGACAATAGTAGAACAATCACTATGTCCTACATGTACGGAACCATTATTTCGGACACATAATTCACCTTTGACTGGTAGTACTGAAATAGCAGGTAAGTCTGGAGTAGTATCAGACTGAACATTCAGGACCATGAAATTCGAAGAATAATTACCTAAATTGTACACTTCATTTTCTAGATCTAACCCTGTTCTGTGGGGAAGACCTTGCTTGTCTGGAAAACATGTACTGTTAAGAAAAGACATATCTGTTGAGGATGACGTTAACGTGGACCATGCTCCACACGAACCATTATGTGAGAATGGATAAGGAAAGAGTGGCAGAACTCCCTTCGGTGTCTGGAAAGGGGGGAGTCGACCACACACCCAACAATTAGTGGCATTGCTGGTCTGGTGTGAATAATGTAACATGCGGATGAAAGAATTATTTCGCATAGCGAGGCGGTAAGAGAGTTCATGAGGAGGCAGATCACTAAACGTGTGCTCCACTGTAGCATTGGCAGACTTATTTACATGAGAAACTGGAAAATACAAGTAAAATGCATAACTGGTGCAGGAAATCATAATACTGAGAAATAATATGAAACATAGAAAAACGATACATCGGATTGAGTTTTGACTAACTCTCTCACTATGGGGGTCTATTTTATACATGTCAGAAACAGTCTAACCGTTTCACCTAGGGGAGGACTTAGACAATCAAACTGGCTGACTTATTTTACTAGACCGGAGTTTCAACTTATACTCCTGCTGTGGAGTTTTCTCTAACGGGGAGGGTGCAGTATCATTGTTCTTTGCGGGACAGTCCTTAAGAATAGTACTTTGGTAATCCTTCAAATCCTGGGAAATGTTCTTTGAGACCGGTTTCAGTCCATAAAATTTCTTTACGTGCGAAAGGTGCACCCAGCCTTTGCGACCCTCCAACTTCACGGCTGTACGGGTGGCGAGGAGGACCTGTCGGGGCTCCTTCCAGCGAGGCTCTAGCGGACTTGAGCGGTCAAAATTGCGAACCAGGACCATGGATCCGGGAACGATTTCATGCGGTGCCACCTCGGTATTGTCTGGAAATGCGGCGGCAACCTGTGAACGACAAGAGTTGAGGGCAGACATCAAGGAAGCTAGGTAATCTGTCAGCATATTATTTGAAACATCGGTAATACTTCGGGGTCTGGGTGTACCCCACATGTTAGGGGGGCGGCCGAAAACAACCTCATACGGGGACAGACCTGATCTGGAATGTGCGACCATGCGCATATAGAACAAAGCGACTGGCAGAGCTACTAGCCAGTCCACACCTTTCTCTTTACATACTTTGGCGATGCGGATTTTCAGAGTCTGGTTATGTCTCTCTACGAGACCTGCTGCTTCAGGATGGCGTACACAATGGAACTTCCACTGGTATCCTAACAAAAGGGAAACGTGCTTCATTAACTCTGATGAGAATGGCTGGCCGTTATCAGAATATACGACCCTAGGGAGTCCATAACGGGGGAAGAACTCACGAACCAACTGCTTGGCAGTGGTCGCGGCTGTGTAATCTGGGACTGGATATGCTTCTGTCCACCTGGACAAAGCGCATACAACTACAAGGACATACTTGAAACCTCGACATCGCTCCATCTGAATATAATCCATCTGGAGGACTTCAAAAGGGTGGTCAGGAGGTTGGAATCCCCTTGTTCCACCGGGACACTTTTACCTGGATTGAACTGACAACATATCATACAGGTACGGACTTTCTGCTTGGCTGCAGCTCGTAAATGCTTGTTGAACCAAATGTTCTGGATACTGTCTAACATAGCTTTTTCTCCTAAATGTGCTGGACTATGTGCAGTATTGATAATGACTTGAACCATAGAGTCGGGGAGAAACCATGTGGCTTTTCCCTTCGTCAACCATCCTTGATCTGTCTGGACCCCTCCTTGTTCGGACCATTTCTTGATTTCTTCGGGAGTAGCATGTAACTGGATATCTATGACATCTTGAGTAGGGTCCTTAACTGTCATACATGTAGTTGGATCTGGAGTGTGTGTCATGTTAGCTGGGATGTCTGGAATCTGAGCTGTAAGCTTGGCTGTGCGATCTGCTAGATCATTACCCTGGGAAATAGTGTCAGTAACTTTCGTATGTGCTTTGCATTTCATGATAGCAATGGATGTCGGTAAATGTATTGCATCTAACAGAGCTTGAATGAGGAGACCATGCTGAATCTTGGTTCCATGAGAAGTCATGAAACCTCTCTCCTGCCAGAGCACTCCAAAGTCGTGTACGACTCCAAATGCGTAGCGTGAATCTGTGTAAACATTAACTTTCAGGTTCTTGGCGTGTATGCAGGCTTGTGTCAGAGCAACTAGCTCTGCTGCTTGAGCGGACAGGGTGTCAATACGGTGTGTCTCAATAACTTCGGTGTCGGTAGTCACTGCATACGCGGCGACTAGTTCTCCTGTACTTGTTCTCATACATGAACCATCCACATAAAGTGTCAGGTCGGGATCTGGTAATGGAATATCTGTCAGATCTTGTCTTGGCTTGGTCGTGATGTTGACTACTTCCACACAGTCATGTGTGGCAGGATTTGGATTAGCTGATGGTAACAGTGTAGCAGGATTGAGAACGTTGCAGCGTCTGATTTCTATATGTGGCTGAAACAGTGTTAATTCATAACCTGTTAAACGTGCAATTGTCAAGTGCTGAGTTTGTGTTCGGTTTAAAAGAACTTCCACGGAGTGTGGAACTTGTACTGTCAGGGAGTGTCCTAATACTATGGAATCACTTTGTCTGATAGCTAGTGCTGTGGCTGCAACTGACTTGAGGCACGCAGGCAGAGCCTGGGCTACAGGATCTAATGTGCTCGAAAAATAAGCACATGGCTTGTATTGTCCTGCTTGATCTTGTGTGAGAACAGATAATGCTGTACCTTCACGTTCTGTGACGAAGAGTGTAAAAGGCTTACTGTAGTTTGGTGTAGCTAGAACTGGAGCTTGGCATAAAGCTTTCTTTAACTCATTGAAGCTAAGTGTATGTTCAGATGTCCAAGGGAGGACAGTCGATACGGCTGCCTCCTGTGTCGTTAACTGTATCAGTGGCTTGGCTAGAAATGCATACTGAGGAATCCATTGTCGGCAATAAGAAGTAAGGCCGATAAAAGCACGTACCTCCTTCTGGGTCTTGGGCTGAGGAAGACTCACTATTAACTGGATACGGTCTGGTGTCAACTGCCTACCCCTCTTGGACAGTAAGTGTCCTAAGTAGACCACTTGCTGGACACAGAATTGAAGCTTAGAAGGGGACACCTTGTGCCCCATCTCGGCTAGGAAATACAGAACTGTGAGGGATGCTCGCTCGCAAGCACGTTCAGAACGGGCTGTGATCAATAGATCATCGACATACTGGAGCAGGGCAGTGTCAGTTGGCATGTGAACATTATCAAGTTGTCTCTTAAGTGCTTGACTGTAAATACTAGGGCTTTCTGTGAAACCTTGAGGAGCTCGTGTGAACATATAGCTCCTTCCATTTAAACAGAATCCGAAAAGAAACTGGCTGTCTGGATGAATGGGAACACTGAAAAATGCGTTCTTGAGGTCGATTACAGTAAAGAACGTGGCTTCGGAATCAATGGCTGTCAATAGGGAAGAGATATCTGGGACAACTGGGTACTGAGGAATAATACATTTATTAAGTTCTCGTAGGTCAATCACTAATCGATATACTGGGGGTGCATTTGGATCAGTACGTTTCATGACTGGAATGATCGGAGAATTGCATACATTGGAGTCAGTTTCTACAACCACTCCTTGAGCGATGAGCTCGTCAATAATTTTGGATAAGGCTGCTACAGCCTCAGGTGGCAATCTGTACTGTCTGATTCGTGGTAACACTACACCTGGCTTGAGAGTCACACGATGGGGTGTGATTTGCATGTACCCTACATCAGTTGGACCTTGCGCCCATAGATGCTGCGGAACATTGGACAATCTGGGATCAAAATCTCGTAATACATAGTGACCCTTAAAGTCACGCAGGAACAATCGTATTCCCTCTGGGGAACAGCATATAACTGCACCTAAGTCTTTCAGTGTTTTAATGCCTAATAGATTTTCTGGACATGACTTAGTAAGTAACAGATCAGTAGTACGGGACAATGGACCTACTTCTAGAGTAACTGGCTTTGATATTTCATTTACGATAGGTTTTCCTGAAAATCCAAGGGAAACATTTCTTGAGCCTGAGAGCGGAGCCCCTGGAACTTCGGCGTGGCTAATTGTGGTCCTACTTGCCCCTGTATCAATCAAAAACTTTCTGTCTTTCCCTAATACTTGACTGTGAACATAGGGACCTTCTTGATCTACAGGTATCTCGATGAGAGGCAAGCCTAGCTCCCTCTCTAGGCTGTTTCATGAATACGGTTGATACTCTGGATACTCGGACTGTGCATACTGGTACATCTGCTGTGTAACGTGCTGTGTTGCAGCGATGGGCTGCGGTGCTGTAACTGTCTGTGGTGCATTCTGTGGCTGAGGAGTCTGTGAAACTTGTTCTTGTCTAGGCGGACGTGGTCTTTCTTTAGTCTTACCAGTAGCTATGTTGTGTTTCAGAACTGCACACTCGTTTATAAAATGACCTGGCTGTTTACAATAATTGCAGTTCCCTTTAACGGGAGCTGCAGGATGACTGGCTTGATTCGGACCCCTCTTCTGGCTGTCTTGTGGAATAGATTGTGCAACTAGTACTTTCATTTTCGTGTCTTTCATACGTTTTCTCTCGTGTTCTTGCTCTTCTCTGATTCTATTCTGGTGGTATTGGAGCATCTGTAGCATCTGGGACGGGGTATTAGCTTGCCAGGTACTTTCGACTTTCAAAACTCGATTTTTAATTGGTGGACTTGAATTCTCGACTAATTTAGTAACAAAAAGATGAGGGTATGACTCACTACTTGTCTTGAGGCCACTGTTGATGCTAAAACATTTCTCAAATCTGGAATAAAAATCACTAATGTCTTCGTCTTGTTTCTGTTTACAGGCTGAGATTGCATCCCAGTCTTCCTTTTTCGTTGTTAACAATCTGGGTAAAACTTGAATCAATAATTCAGGTAATTCTTTACATTTCGCTCCAAGACCGGTACCTGGTACTCGTGCCTTATCTTCAGCTTCTAGAACTGCCCAATCGATCTTTTTCTCTCCCACCTCCCATTCTTTTTCCTTGAGCTTTTCATACACCCCTGCGGGCAGCAGAACCTTTAACATTTTAATTATATCTGGATACGTGTATTCTCCCATACGGAGCATGTCTTTTAATTCTCGATGGAACCCTGCTGGATCTTTATCATGACAGGGGATTAATTTTTTCATCTCTAAGAGTTCCATCTTTGTGATCGGGGTGTAAACAAACACTCGTTCTAGTTCGCCACCCGTTCCTCTAACTGGGTGGACTTCTCGTAACGGATTCTGTCTCTCCATGTAAAATGGTTTACTTTCTGGGGGTGAGACATGAACAAAATGCGGGTTCAAAAACGTTCTATATTTGTGACGCTGTTCTAGAATGACACTAATTAAATCGGTACCTAAACCTTTCCATCTATACTGGAGTAACTCGTTCAGGATATCATGTAACGGGCCTGGATCAGAGTGCTGACCCTCATACAATGTAATGAGGTGCTGAATCATATACATACCCGCCAGTCGTTGCTCGGCTGGGGGCATTTTCAGAAACATTTGTGCCACTATTTCGTCTGGAAAAGTGGTAGAATCAGTAGTCCATCGGACTGCTGATCGGGCTAGTCCTTGTTCATGCATAGTACTTAACTCACTGTAACCGATTCGTGATTTCAGAATGTGATCGGTAGCTTGAAACACTTGTTCTAGAGAACCTTGTTCTGGTG
Organism: Lissotriton helveticus; assembly: GCF_964261635.1. Classification (NCBI taxonomy): domain Eukaryota; kingdom Metazoa; phylum Chordata; class Amphibia; order Caudata; family Salamandridae; genus Lissotriton; species Lissotriton helveticus. The sequence goes on from NC_136065.1 coordinate 448,509,376, forward strand.
CTGGATGATGGAAAGTTGACTTGTGTTCTAGGCGTAAATGGCGATCTGGAAATCTAGATTTTCCTACATACGCTATTCTGGCGGGATTCTCGTCGTCTACCTCTTCAGTATCAGAGTTACTTTCTTTCTCGCTTACTTGTGCTGCTTTACGCTGCTCGTGTAACTTTATTATTTCTTTACGGATTTTCTTGTACATACTTTCCATAGCACTGATGGTCTTGTGCTTACCATCGGCTATATTATCACTCCACTTTGTCAGGGTTCTCATTTCGGCTTGATCTTTGGACGGGTAATCTTGTTCTCTTATTAAACAATTAATCAAAAACTTTAGTATCATGAGCTGGATCTCGGCTTTCCTTTGAGACATGACTTCGCCAATGCTTTCTGGATCATCCCCTGTACGGATGAAACGATATATTCTGTCTAGATCTTCTTTCATATTTGGTAGGGTGACTAGATACTCGGCCACCTTTCTTACACGTAATGAATATAAAACCATATTATCCTCGCCTGGGACTGGATCATAGCCGCATTCATTAAGGGCTTTCCTTATTTCTGCAACAGACTGATATCTGGGCGTACGCTGTGACGCTTGAGCATGTAATTCGACTAACGTTAAACGCTTGTGTGGCGGCGGGGTCTGAGGAGGACCTCCTCCTGCGGCCCCTAAACTAGAATCGTCTACTGATGCTCTTCGTCCTGGCAGAGTGGGAAATGGAAATGCAGACTGGACTTGTATGGCGGGCTGGACCTGGGGGACCGTAGCAGGTACTGCAAGGGGTACCCCGATGTCTGGAGGAACGGGAAGTGCCTGATTTACGGGGACTGGCGGAGTAGTAACAGGATTTGCATATTCTGGGACTGTGTCGTCCAAATAGGACGAGATGAAAATATCAGCTGCGGTCGGTTTGTGACGTAGCTTGGTCGGAACTAATGGTGGCGGAAAGTTACTGGATGCCTCCGGGGTCGCTTTTGGCAGGCCCTCGGCAAGAAGAGGATACATACCCTTAATGAGGGCATTCCTCTGTCTGTCTGACTGTTCAGTTTTAACTCGTTCACCTATCTCGATTAATTCCCTTTCTTGGGCTCGTTCCAAGGATTCTCTACTTAATTCTGACTTTCTGATTTCTTTTTCGGTTCTTTTATGAGATTCTTTGCGCCATAACTCGATGGCATCTTTTTGTGACTGTCTGGCTTTCTTTTTCCATAATGCTTCTTCTACTCTCATGATGCACTCGGCATCCCATGTGCCTGACACAGGCCATCTATACTTTTCCTCTAACTCTTTGGTATACTCTACCCATAAATCTAGATATAATATGGCACTTATGCCATGCTTCTGATACATAAAATGACCTGGACTGTCCCTAGGCGGGACAGGAACTGCTGCTTCCAGCAGACCTTTTCTAGTTTTTAACTGACGTAACTTAGAAAACAAGGGCATGACTGAACTGTAACTGAGACACAATACGTAATTACACAATAAACACGATAACTACTTCACACTCATACCACAACATCAAAATACATGAAGAACATTTAGAATAACAGTTCGAACAGAATACAACCTGGAATACGGAACACAGAATACATGAATTTTCTCGAGAACAGAACTGACTAGAACAGAAACTAGATGCACTGCTGAAACAGTACGAAACTTACCGGTCTCATTAAGAGACACGTCAGGACCCGCATCCACCGAAGTGGACACTTCGTTTGTGGGCTTGTGTACCACCAACCCACGGACCAGAGTCAATTAAATTGACCCTGTCTAGATACTACCCCAGTAACGGTACTCACCGGGCAGCAAGAACGGAAGGCCTCGGACTGGACTGGACTGCTACGACGACGGACGACGAACTTCGGACTTCAGTTACGGGTGGACCTCCGGATACCTCGGACCTTGGACTCTCGGCTTGGGCTCTGGTCGGGACTCGCCGCGTTCCTCCACCGCCTCGTCTGGATGCTGGACCGCCTCCTCCGTCTCCTCCGTGGGCCTGAGGGATACTTGAAGCAGAAATATCTGCACGTGCACGGTATGGTTCCGTCACGGCTGCAGAGGGTCAGGGGGCCGGCGTGGCTTCACCGGCGCGTGGGGAAAGGGCAAGTCCCTATTCGGGCGCCATTATGTGGTAAATAAATAAATAATACCTCTCTTTTTGAATGCATAAATGAGTAACAGATAGCTCAATAAATAAGAGTCAAGATTCGAGGTAGTAGGAGTTTTGCAGGTTTAATACAGCACAAGGACAGGAACAGGACAACCTGCACGGGAACAGAATGGTAAGCCCTGGCAGCGCTGCCAGGATCTGGACAAGAAGGCTAGGAAGGATAACTTTTTAATAACAGTACATGAGCATATATACATAGCGCAAGCACATAGCATTACATTGCAATAGGCGTAGCAGTGGGTGGAGCAATAGGCGTGACGCGTAGCAGTCGCGAAAGATAAGGGTGAAAAGAGGTGTAACAGGGCGTATACATAGACATGTGATGCAAACGTAACAGAATATGTCATGAATGGGGCGGAAACATGGAGGGGGCTACCTAAGGAGCCGGGACCTCTAACCTGATGGTGCGCGCAAACTGGCAATGACGTATCACTAGGAGAAGCTGGGGGCTATGAACTCTGTGCTAGGAGCAGAGACTGAAGTCTGGAGAGTCAGGGCGACATGTACCTAAGCAGTATCTAGTATCTGATGTTTAGAGAACATGTTGATAGAATCCAAATGTTATCGGGGTAAAGGCGAACAGACTCTAAGACTGGAGCATGCATTATTCTACATGTAGTGCGTGATGAAGAATATTAAATGACCATTAATACAGTATTTCTCTAACATGGGGCCGTAAAGGCTAGACAATGACGGAAACTATTGATGCAATTCAGTAGCTTTAGGAATGCAGAGAAGGAGGGCTGAACTGATAACTGGAATCATAACATACTCTTGGCAGACTCAGAGGCAGAGTCAGGCTGAACCGGGCACTGCGAGGCAGGAAGTAAGTGAAGGGTCGAGGATACAGGTGGGGGCTGTATCGCTCCTCAGCGAGGCTTCAGGAGACAGGAGCTGAAATCTGGTGTCCAGGCCCTTTTGAGGCCTAGAAACGGGGACTTTACAATGAAATAACGTGCACACTGAGAAACGTGGCAACGTAGCTTTACATAGGCCTGATATTCGTAGTATTCACGAGAACTGGGAACTGACATACTAAAGGTGGACACAACTATAATTGCGTCTTTAATCGAACATGGGGAATAACATATGCATATTAATCATGCACATATAACATATGATGGATGACACGTAGGGACACAGAACATGGCAAAATTTACTTTTCCACACTTTGATCATCCTATCTGGCATAAAACTTCTATATTAATAAATAATAAGCCAATTTTTTTGAAATCCTGGAGACAACGCGGCCTTATTTGGGGACACCAGCTCTACATACAATCAAACTCAAGATCAAACCATTTCCTTCTCACAGGCTGCTAACTCCTTTCATGTTCCATCTAGTTTTCGTTCTAAATTTCTTAAGTTAGTACAGACACTACAACAAGCTCACACTAATCACATCACTTCCTCCTCTGTTCCTTGTCCTGGACCTACACATGTAACTGCCTTGCGACCCTTATTACTCCATGATGCTAGTGCTTCCAAGGTTTATAAACTCCTAAATAGTCCATCTGCTCCAAGAATCAAAACCAAGACTGAAATTGCTTGGGAGGAGGATTTGGCAGTTTTTTGGACTGGAACTTTGGAATAAACTTTGGCTCAAGCTACGCAAATCCTCTAGAGCTGCAAACACCACTCACACACTCTTTTTTGTATACAATCGACTCCTGTTGTCGCCACTTGCTCTTAGCACAAGACACCCTGACACCTCAGACAAATGCTAGACCTGCTCCTCACCACTTGCAGACTTATTTCACTTACTTTTTAAATGCACTCTCACACATAAGTTTTGGACTAAAGTGTGGTCTCAAATTAACTCTATTTTTTCTTCTGACCATACTTTCTCTCTTTCTCATATTTTCCTAGGCAGTGTTTCTCATATTTGGGCAGATTGTGACTTTAACACTAAAATAATAGACTTGCTAATAGCAGTGACTTTCCAATAAATAACTACTAATTGGAAAGAACTCACCAAGTTATCATATCAGGCGTGGTGGTATGCCATTTGCTATAATCATCGTCTAGATACGACTTTTGTCTATCCACTCCATTTAGCACCAAAACGAAGAGACCTCTGGTACCCAGTTGCGTTATACATTGATGCCAGTGCTGGACGCTGTCTCTCTCAAACCCCCCTCCATCAAGAAGTACCTAAACCCCCATGACTTCCCTCAAGTTGATACGTTTTAACTTTATCTATTATATGTCACTCCCCATTTTATATCTGCTTAATTCCTCATTATTTACTACCAGTCTTTTAAGGCATATTGTTATGTGTTTCCTTACTGATTTATATGCTTGCCAACTTTAATTGCTGTACTGTATGTTCTCTCTTATTAATTTTGTAACTATCTCTTACATATTGTTATCTTACTTATATCAATAAACTTACCTTGAACTTGGAATGCTGAGTGTAAATCATAAAAAGTATGTTCCTGTGTGAAATGCAAAGAACAGCAGTTGAACTCATATGCTTATCCCAAACCTGCATACAGGAGGACAGGTCAAGTATTATTGAAACAATATCTTGTGAGTAAGGGAGGGCTAGAGAGGAGAAAAGATACAAAGGCAGCTGTTAAGACTTCGGACATACCTCAAGGCTTCACAGACAGTGGGCCAGTCCTTTGAGGGAGGGCTCAGCAGGATGGAACCAAGGAGAGTGGAGGACCCAGTTGAGGCTGTGATGCAATATGGCAGATATATTTGAAGAGGTATATGAACCCCAAAGGTAAGGTAAGCATTGATGTCGATTCACCAAAATGCCAGGGGAAGACGAAGTGACATCACACACCGTTTGACCTTACAAAGGAAGTGACATCCGTTTAACCTTTGATCCTAAATCTTCCTAGACGACATAACAATAACTGACATCACTGAAGTTACATAACTGTACCATTAAAAGAAAAATATAACACAAACGTCACTTTTGAATCCACCAATATTAAGGTGCTGTCATAAGCTTTGAAAGTGGTGGGGTGGATATAATATGATATATGCCCTAAATTGTACTGTGCAAATAAAATAAACCAGAGCTCTTTTGGATGAGTTCATCTTTAAGGTGTTCCCCCACAAGACAATTTTGAAAAAATGGGTCAAATATTACATTTTAAAGCAAATGTTATATATAAATATATGCCGAAAAGCCTTGGGCTATGAAAGGGCACTAGTTAAATATATAAGTGCTTTCATGGTGTGCCAAGACAATGAAACTTGATATACCAAAGGAGTTGACCCCCTTGTTTTCAAACTTTTCTATGGATCTCCCTCATGCAACAAAAATAACAACCATTGTGCCAGGGCCAGCAGTTTGTCATGGGTGCCTCCTATTAGACAGGGGTGCCCTCTTATACAAACAATTGCATATAATATGCCAGCCCTGCAATTCTGCTCTTAATAATATCCAAGTATCATGGATGACACGTATGTCAAAATGTATCTCTAATATGATAGGGCCAGCATTTGTTTATGTTTGTCCCCTTCCTATTTGCCACAGCTTGCATCCTTTATGCCAGGAATCACCCCTAGCTTGCTAGCAGGTTGCCATGGGTGTCCCATACAAAGAATTACCACCAATATGCCTACGCCAGTCTTTTGCCATGGAGGTCCCATATATCAAGTATCACCTCTAGTATGCCATGTCCCACCCTGTTAATAATTGCCCCCGGTATGCTGATACAAGTATTTTGTAAGGGCCAAAAGCAGACTCACAAGCATACCATATTCTCACTCATGCTAATTCACTTTAACTAACTCACACTCATTTTCACCTACTCACTCTTACTGAATCATTGTTTCCCACTTGCACTCATTCATTCTTGCTCTCGCACTCCCTACAAATTGTCACTCGTGTTTACACTGATTACCTACCAGCTACTCAATCACACTGACTTTCACTCACTGTTACACTAACTCCATTATTCTCACTCACCCTGACTCACTAATACTCACTTACTTGCATTTAATCTCATGTATTGTCACTTCTATCACTGACTGCCACTTTCACTCACACATACATGCTCACAGACACAAACACTTGCACATAAACACTCCCTCTCTTACACAGACACATTCACCTGCAAGTACCCACACAACATACATTTAAATACATTTGTACTTACCTGATTCTTCTGCTTTTTTTTACACGAATAGGGAATATTATAAAATTAGTCACTTAGCATAATTGAAAATGAGCTATAAACAAGAAGGGTGTCTTCTTGGTACCGATTTTTCTACCTTTGTGGCCAGGGGATGCAAAAGCTGTGCCAGAGGTCGCATGGAGAAAGCCGGAGTGGCCCCTAAATGACATCCATGAAGGTAAATGGAATGCCATGTATATCCCAGTGCTTACCTTTCTCCCCACTGGGACCACTACGGGGAGCAACAGAGCAGAAAGGAAATATTGTGGGAAGAGGACAAAGCCTCCTCGGGAGCAAACACAGGTTAGAGAAGTAACTATAAATGAGGGCAGGCAGGGATAATCTTAACATGAGGGGAAATGAGAAAGGAAAAATCAAAATACTCATGACTATCAAAAGTGGGACCCATACACCACAATATTGGTAGGCAATGCAAGTTACTTCTGGCTCTGTTTACAATAATCTAGACCAACTCTGTTAACCTATGTAAATGCTTCTCCCACTCTGGTAGTGCATCCCAGTCACTACAATCTCAGTCTCCACATGCTACATTGGGTTTTGTAAAAAAACACAGTTGATGGACAGAATGTAGAACAATGTCATACATTCACCCCAGTACAAGGATCTGGGCCTAAATCCATCTTTTTTTGCACTCCACACCACCCTGGGTTAGACACTGGCTATATGCAAATCAGCTCTGACCCTGTGCCTCTTGGGAACAGTCCAGTCCGAACTACCAAGCCATGTCTTTCCCAGACCGGAATCAAGCATCCAAGGACCGGTTTCTGGCTATCAGCCTTCATTCAGCCTGGATAGCTTGACTCCAGTGGTGTGTAGAGCCTGGGACTCACGTCTGAGCATCCCCAGCCCACTCGGGGTGAAAATTGCAAAAAACACAGTTGATGGACAGAATGTAGAACAATGTCATACATTCACCCCAGTACAAGGATCTGGGCCTAAATCCATCGTTTTTTTGCACTCCACACCACCCTGGGTTAGACACTGGCTATATGCAAATCAGCTCTGACCCTGTGCCTCATGGGAACAGTCCAGTCCGAACTACCAAGCCATGTCTTTCCCAGACCGGAATCAAGCATCCAAGGACCGGTTTCTGGCTATTAGCCTTCATTCAGCCTGGATAGCTTGACTCCAGTGGTGTGGAGAGCCTGGGACTCACGTCTGAGCATCCCCAGCCCACTCGGGGTGAAAATTGCAAAAAACACAGTTGATGGACAGAATGTAGAACAATGTCATACATTCACCCCAGTACAAGGATCTGGGCCTAAATCCATCGTTTTTTTGCACTCCAACATTGGGTTTTGTGGCAAATTAATCTATCCCTTTCCCATCTAGATTAAGCAGCTCCCTAGGTAGAGCCCTAACCATTTGGGAGATCCATGACACAGAATGCAAGATTCATGCTACTTTGGACATAGGGTCAGAAAAAGAGACCCAACACTGTAAACATATTTTTCCAACCTAAGCGAGAATTGAGGTATGTCATACTATAGGCGTTGTTTCAATTTTATTCATACTAAAACCTTTGTATCTATTCATAGGATTACCTATATCATACCTGATATTTAACTTTTGTTTGATTTCATCATTTGCATATTGCTAGTCAACAACAGAATAACTCTTACTTAGAATCCCCTATGTCTTAAACCCGCCAAACCGTTCCCACCAGAGGTCACTGCGAGGGTGGACTCAGAGGCCTAGCGACCTGAGTTATGGAAGGGAAGTGATACAAGAGGCCCTGGAGATTATGCTAATATCTGGATATCTGATGACTCATTAGTGCCAAACTTGATACCCCAGTGATGAAGTCTCTGGCGGAAATGAGCGAGCCATTAGTGTAAACAGAAGATCCCTCTAGAGCAGGACTGACGTGCGCAACCGTGCCAGGACAATGCCCATGTTGAAATCTAGGAACCTCTATTTATCTAGGGCCAGCCGAATGTCCAGATAACGTGCTCCCGCTAGACACCAGGGATTAGAGAAGTGTGGGAGCAGATCGGGTTCGAGAGTCGCAAATGTCCCCAGCAGCATCATTTGAAATTTCTGTAAATTTACAGAGAGACCCGAGACAGTTGAGAATTCGGATAATTCTGTAGTAATGGCACTTCCTTCTCTGTGTTCCGCAGGTAAAATAGGGCGTTGCCTGCATAGAAAGACACCACATGGGTGGACCTAACAGTTGGGATGCCCCAATTTTCCAACCTGTTATGAAACAGCCCTACCCGCGGTTCCATCGCCATTGCAAATAGCAATGGTGACAGCGGGCATCCTTGCCCAGTGTCCCTACACAAAGAAAAGGGCTCTGAGATGTAGTCACCTGTTCGAACATGGGCTGTCGGGGCAGCATAGAGTGTTCTGATATACTTGGGGCCAAACCCCTTCTCTTTCATGACCTGCCAGAGGTAGTCCCAGCTCACAGAGACGAGTGCCTGCTCTATGTCAAGGAGGGTGAGCGCACATAGACCTGTCTGGGTGACTGGGGCCTGTAGGATATGAAAGAGACTTCGGAGGTTCAATGTAGTTCTCATGGACCAGAGTAGGCAAGTGAGGGAGTAATCGGGTTGCCATCAATCCACTGAGTATTTTAGTATCAAAATTAAGCATCGAAAGGGTCTATAAGACCTCACCTCATCCACTGGTATGCCCGGCTTGGGCACCATAACTACAAGCGCCGTGTGCATTGTGTCAGGGAGGCACCCCACCATGAAGGCCTCATTATATACCTCTAGCAGTCTTCCTGTGAGTGCAGCAGCTGACTTATGGTAAATCTCAGCGGGCAGTCCAACCCACCGGAGTTTTTGCAGGCTTATGGTTTTTTTAGTGAAGCGATGATCTCCTCCCCAGTCATATCCATCTCTAATGCATTGCTGTGTTCCTCTGACAACGCTAGTAATTCTAGGTCAGCTAAGTAGGCATGTGGTGCAGGTCAAGGATCGGTAGGTGCAGCACATATACCTGTTTAAGATGTTTCTTTATTAGTGTATTGATGGATGCTTGAGAAGTGTGCAGAGTGCCCACTGCGTCTCCCAACGCCAGGATCGGGTCTCTTAGTTGCATCTGTCTCGCTAAACTAGCTAACAGAGCCCCGGTTTTGTTCCCCTCCACATGCAAGCGCTGTCTGTGTACCTTATGAGTATATTTTTGTAATCAATGCCAGTCTTCTAATGTCGAGGTTTCCAGTTGGCACCATTCCTCTAGTCTATGCGGTTGTGTAGGGAGGGTCTGCTCTGTTTCTAGTTTGGTCACGGTCTAGGTCACATTGTAACTGCTTCTTGACACCATAAGTAGGATTGATGAACCCCCCCCTCCCCCAGAGGACCACCTTTATCGCCTCCCAGTCATAAGCCCTTGACGTGGAGGAACCCCAGTTCTCACTAAAGTAATTGTTGAGTTTCTTATGTACCGTGGCTAGAAATGGGGGTTCTGTCAATGCCTCTGCAGGCAGACGCCCCTTGGTATCGCAGGCCGTGGTCGACCTGCGTGATGGTCATTATGCCATTATTATTATTATTATTACATTTATACAGCGCAACAGCTACCCGAAGGTTTCCCGGCACTAGAAAACGCATAAAAATGGAAGGACAAGCTAGGCAGTAAAAAAAAAGGGGGACTATTGATTGAAGAGCCATGTTTTTACATCTCTGCTAAATTTGGGATAGTGTTGTTCAGTACGTAGATGATAGGGGAGAGAGTTCCAGAGTGAAGGAGCCAGATGGGAGAAGGAGCGTCCTCCCATTCTGACTCGTCTGATCCTAGAAATTTGGAATTTGTGCTGGTTAGAGGATCGAAGAAGGCGGGGGGGTCAATATTAGTGTACTAAGGCCTTTAAGTACTGAGGTGCTTCACCAGAGTTAATCTTATGCATGTAACACAATGCTTTGAATTTGGCACAATTGTCAATCCGGAGCCAGTGAAGGTCCGGTAGTGAAGCTGAGATAACAGTTCTGTTGGGGAGTTTGCAGAGCAATCTAGCAGCGGAGTTCTGTACAACCTGTAGCCTGTGCAGCACTTCCTTACTTGCGCCCAGATATAGAACATTTCCATAATCCAATCGTGATGTTATAAGGGCGTGGATTACAGTTTTTTAAGTGGGCAACGGAAGCATCCACAGGATCTGGTTCTGCTTCTGCCATCTGCTTCTTATGGCTCCAGTTTATGTTTTAGGCTCTGACCTATGCTATAATAATATGCCCAACTCACTAGGGCTATCATTATCACATGTATATTTATATTTTGTATTCTATATTTATTGCACTCTTATCTAATGTTTTTATATTGCTTTCTGTTCCCTTGTACAGTTTCTGGAAAGTGCTCTATCACCCTATGGGTCATGTTCGAGCTATATAAAAACTCCAACTAAATAAATAAATAAATAAAACCTATGTGGAAAGGGTCAAAGTTATACTGGTAGGACTCCGCGAAAAGCTATACTTTCTTCATGGCAACTTTTTACAGAGTTTAGCAGGGGACATCAGTAATAAAATGAGTCTAAAGTTTTTATATCTGTAGGCGCCAAAGAAGGTTTTTGCAAGGAAGCTTTACTATAGCTAGATTTCACTGCTCGGGTATTAGCTGATATGACAACGAGCTACTAAAGGAGTGCTGGCGTGGACCACCTGAAACCACCTAGAAAAGTAAGCGCCGCCTCGTGGCCGGCACAATATTACTGATGGGAAAGCAGGCGTTTGAGTGGTGTACTGTCTGTGTGCCACCAAGGAAAGAGTATAATTCTGGTAGATCTTCTGAATGTGTCTTTGTGTAGGTGACACAGAGATTCCTAGGGATTTCCCCAGACAAAAACATGCATGACAGGGGTATAATGCAGGCCCATGCAGCCCCTCCAGTGCAGGCAGGGCACAAGTCCTAAAAAAAGAAGTGGGGGGGACTAACCTAGTTAACCAGAAAGCAAGTGGCATCGCAGCGCATGGCATCGCAGCGTGTGACATCTCGGCACGTGACATCACCTCGCGTGACATCCCAGGAACTGGTATCACAAGAAGTGATTTCCGATCTTAAGCCCTCGCATATATGTTTAGCAGACATATCAGTACATTTGAGCACATTTCGAGTATACTTGCAAACCCTCCTGATTTAGGGCAGAAGATTCACACTTTTGTACGCTACATATAAAACAATGTTACCTTTTGTCAACGTTATGCTTTCTATAGCCAAAGTGCATTAAAAGAAATAGTGATATTTAAATTATTACAACGCCTTCTCATGGGTAACAGGCGTACATAAATGCAATTTATTTTGTACAAATACTGGGAAAGATCAACACATCTGACGTTCTAACAGTGCATGCAAATCTCCTAAACAGAGCCTGAACAAAGTGAAAAACTGCCTCTCCTAAGTATGTGTGAACTGCTAACAAGGTGCAAGCCTTTGTTTCCCCTCTGCTGCATTTGCATCAGGTGTGAGGCTCGTGACTGCTGCCAGCTAGGAAAGAGGCATGATGATCCTTGAGACTCTGACTCGGCCGTTGTTCTGGCCGAGTATCCCAGCAGGAGTCAGAAATAAGAGAGCCCCGTGCCCGACTGCATGTTGTTGTGATCGAAAGCAGACGACAACGTGCAGGCGCTGCTGAATGTGTCCTGGTGTTTGGAATTTCACCGGGACGAATTCAGCATCTTTTTTAGTGGAGCCCAACTTCTTGGCAGTGTGGACGGCATCCACCCTGTGAAAGAAGTTGGGGGACGCTGTCCACCTGCGTGGACCCCTGACTCGTGCCTTGAGTGTAGGGGTACTCCAAACTCTTTAAGGGGACCCCAAGTCTTCTGAAGCCCCCACTGAGCCCAAGGCCAATAGATATATGTGAGATATGGGAGGCTCAGGGGCCCCTCATCACATTCTACTGGGAGGTGACATCATTTTACGTTATGCCACTGCTACATGAGGCTGTGCCTACACCACCCTCCAAAAGGAAGGCTGATCTACCTGCAGTGTAAAACAGAGTGGTGCTCTAAACAGCTAGTCATTTTTAGGTCTCGCCTGTCAATGCGCATGCGCATTGAGCAGAGCGAGACTATGGGGGCTTAAACTAAGCTTACCTACACTGGCGATTCACTGGCGATTTGATGAAGTGCATGTGCACTTTTAACTCAATGCGCAAGCGCAATTAGTTAAAATGCGCGTGCACAGCATCAAATCGTCAGCTTAGTGCCGCCAGCAGCTCTTCCTGCTCCGCCCCCTGCTGCATCAACGGCTTGGCGCTGTGCCTCAGCCCAGCCATTCTCCTCCCCTAATTACCCCCTGCGGCATCAAAGGCTTTTTCACGGCCGGCCATGCTTTCAGTTCACGGCCGGCCGGCCGTGTCTCCTTTTCTTTTTCTTTTTTCATTAATTGAATGTCTTCCAGCAAGCTCTCCTCATCCGTAGCTTTAGGTGTGATGACAGCATTTCCTTATAAGATTACTGCTCTCTTGGGAATATATGAGGGCAGGAAGCCTTCTGAATTCGGCTGATCATTATCAGAGAGTGTTTTGGTGAAAATACGGGACTTTTCTTATGCGTGCTGCTACAAAAAGAGCTCAGCTCTCCTTAGCTACGGGAAAGCTGTTTGGCTTACTTCTGCTCGCTCAGCCAGCAATTGTGCCATGTGGTGTGTTTTTAGCTTTACTAGCTCATTGGTGTGTACTGGCTTGCCACTTTGCTGGAATAAAGTACCGGCCATAACGCTGAATACGACTTTCTTTTAATTAGTTCACCAGTTTGCTGCCAAGTGAATTTGAGAGTAATAGTGGCAATCATGTTTGAAACTGCATAACGTGAGCGGAATAAGCTTGCAAGCCGCAATCACCTAACATCCACCACATCCACCACCACATCCACCACCACCTCCACATCCACCACCACCGCATCCACCACCACATCCACCACCACATCCACCCTCACCCTCACTCACCCTCAACCCCTCACCCTCAACCCCTCACTCACCCTCACTCTCACTCACCCTCACTCACCCTCAACCCCTCACCCTCACCCTCACTCACCCTCACCCTCACTCACTCACCCTCACCCTCACTCACCCTCAACCCCTCACCCTCACTCACCCTCACCCTCACTCACCCTCAACCCCTCACCCTCACCCTCACTCACCCTCACCCTCACCCTCACTCACCCTCAACCCCTCACCCTCACTCACCCTCAACCCCTCACCCTCACCCTCACTCACCCTCACCCTCACCCTCACTCACCCTCAACCCCTCACCCTCACTCACCCTCACCCTCACTCACCCTCAACCCCTCACCCTCACCCTCACTCACCCTCACCCTCACCCTCACTCACCATCAACCCCTCACCCTCACTCACCCTCAACCCCTCACCCTCACCCTCACCCTCACTCACCCTCACCCTCACTCACCCTCACCCTCACTCACCCTCACCCTCACCCTCACCCTCACTCACCCTCACCCTCACTCACCCTCACACTCACCCTCACCCTCACTCACCCTCACCCTCACTCACCCTCACTCACCCTCACCCACCCTCAACCTCACTCACCCTCACCCTCACTCACCCTCACCCTCACCCTCACTCACCCTCAACCCCTCACCCTCACTCACCCTCAACCCCTCACCCTCACTCACCCTCACCCACCCTCACCCTCACTCACCCTCAACCCCTCACCCTCACTCACCCTCAACCCCTCACCCTCACCCTCACTCACCCTCAACCCCTCACCCTCAACCCCTCACTCACCCTCACTCTCACTCACCCTCACTCACCCTCAACCCCTCACCCTCACCCTCACTCACCCTCACTCACCCTCACCCTCACTCACCCTCAACCCCTCACCCTCCCTCACCCTCACCCTCACTCACCCTCAACCCCTCACCCTCACTCACCCTCACCCTCACCCTCACTCACCCTCAACCCCTCACCCTCACTCACCCTCAACCCCTCACCCTCACTCACCCTCAACCCCTCACCCTCACCCTCACTCACCCTCAACCCCTCACCCTCAACCACTCACCCTCACTCACCCTCACTCACCCTCAACCCCTCACCCTCACTCACCCTCAACCCCTCACCCTCACTCACCCTCACCCTCACTCACCCTCACCCCCTCACCCTCATTCACCCTCACCCTCACTCACCCTCACCCTCACTCAACCTCACCCTCACTCACCCTCACCCACCCTCACCCTCACTCACCATCACTCACCCTCACCCTCACTCACCCTCACCCTCACTCACCCTCAACCCCTCACCCTCACTCACCCTCAACCCCTCACCCTCACTCACCCTCACCCTCACTCACCCTCACCCTCACTCACCCTCAACCCCTCACCCTCACTCACCCTCAACCCCTCACCCTCACTCACCCTCAACCCCTCACCCTCAACCCCTCACTCACCCTCACTCTCACTCACCCTCACTCACCCTCAACCCCTCACCCTCACCCTCACTCACCCTCACCCTCACTCACCCTCACCCTCACTCACCCTCAACCCCTCACCCTCACCCACCCTCACCCTCACTCACCCTCAACCCCTCACCCTCACCCTCACTCACCCTCACCCTCACCCTCACTCACCCTCAACCCCTCACCCTCACTCACCCTCAACCCCTCACCCTCACTCACCCTCACCCTCACCCTCACTCACCCTCACTCACCCTCACCCTCTCACCCTCACTCACCCTCAACCCCTCACCCTCACTCACCCTCAACCCCTCACCCTCACTCACCCTCAACCCCTCACCCTCACTCACCCTCAACCCCTCACCCTCACTCACCCTCAACCCCTCACCCTCAACCCCTCACCCTCACCCTCACTCACCCTCACAACACATATTGTGTTACAATAGGTGTCACATTTGCGAAAGATAAAACTATTGGCATTGTAAATAACAAAGCTATTAATTTCGCTATTTTCAAAACAAGCACATAAATAAAAAATGTGTCCTTTACAATACCAATAGCTCAAACTTTCCTAATGCGAGACCTATTGCATTGCTGTGCTTCTCTCCCCTGCTGCACTCTCCTGCTCTCTAGAGATGTGGCCTAACGACCAAAGCTGCCATCTAAGTCACGTAAATACAAAACATGTTGCATTCCAAATGCTATAGGTGTCACATTCGCGAAAGTTATAACTATTGGCATTGTAAATGACAAAGCCATCAATTTAGCAATTTTAAAAACCAACAAATAAATAAAATATGTCATTTACAAGACCAATAACTCCAACTTTTCTAATGCGAGACCTATTGCATTTGCAATGCTTGTTTCACTACTGCACTCTCTCCAGTGCAGGTATGAACACAAAGAAAGTGTGTTTGTTTGTTGGTGGGGCACACAGTTCCTGAATGCACTGAGCTCACCCAATCGGAGGAAGCATGCTCTTTTATGTGTCATATGTCACAAGAAAAAATATTCCACAATGGGTCAAAATACATTTCACAACTCATAAGGCCAAAATTATGCAAACTCACCTGTCAGTAACCTGAATAAAATGTGTGAGAATCCGCTTACATCATGTATGCTGACATGCTACATTTTGGAATAATCTTTAAGGTCTTGCTAAATGGAGATAATTTATGTATAGAAAAAGAACAGTCAATATATCTAGCGTCACATTACAGAAACTTAGTTTGCACTGGTGCAGAGAACATTGCAAAACCATTTTGCACTAGTTGCTCTTTGTATAATTGCCAATTGACCAGTTTTTTCCAATCATCACAAGACGATTTTTGTTGCAGGGCAAACATTGTGAAAATCTAAAATTTTATCACACTCTTTTTTACTTATGAATCATTTTTCATGAGTAATAGAGATTTTAACAAGTAAACCCCGGCCCATAAACAACTTTTCGTCATAAAAAAAAGAAAAGCAAATGAAGCAAATTGATCTAGCACTGTTTTTGCTACCTACCTAATAGAAAATGTGAACAAACTTTGTATTCTTGAAACATAATTTCATGTTTTACATTTGAAAAACGAACAAAACATATTTATTCAAATTATTCTATAAACAAAGTAACAATAGAATATCGTGGGACACCGTTTGCACTGACCCTCATTTCCCAGGAGCTGTTGCCTTTGTTATTTCACCGGGACCCTCCTGCTGCTCGCCGGACCCACTGCGCGGGTCCCGCTTCGCGGACAGGAGTCTGCATTCAAGTGGGGGTGAGCTGTGAGGGCATCAGAGGCGAGGGCAGGGCTGCGAGCAGTGCTGCAGGGACTCCATCTCCCAGGAGTCCCTGCATGATCTAACTTACTGCACCTGCTCTCCCTGCTTGCCACGCCTCCTGTCTACGACGGAGTGAAAAGTCCTCTCCCTGCTAATATCGTGGGACACCGTTTGCACTGACCCTCATTTCCCAGGAGCTGTTGCCTTTGTTATTTCACCGGGACCCTGCTGCTGCTCGCCGGACCCGCTGCGCGGACAGGAGTCTGCCTCCAAGTGGGGGTGAGCTGTGAGGGCATCAGAGGCGAGGGCAGGGCTGCGAGCAGTGCTGCAGGGACTCAATCTCCCAGGAGTCCCTGCATGATCTAACTTACTGCCCCTGCTCTCCCTGCTTGCCACGCCTCCTGTCCATTCCGGTACCCTTATAGCAGTCATAACCATCTGCTGTGCGGGAGCGTCCCGGGAGAAGACCGGGACAAGGGCGGGCCGTCTGTGGCCATCAGGGGCTGCAGGAGGCTGGGCTTGGCCCATTCTCTAACATCCGGTTCGGAACTTTGTTTGGACATTGTCTCGTCTTGCTGCAGTGAGTTGTCCCCCTCTTTGAAGTTATAAAAACTGTTAGCACCATAAGTCAACAATATTGACGTGTCTTCCCGCGCTGGGGTTTATTGTGATTATTACTGATATCATTTTAGTTTGCCCGCTTAAACATGTCCTCACTTTCACCAAACCCCTTACCCTCTACGGTAGGGGTTGCAATACTAGGCCCATTAGACAAATACTTTCGTAGGGCCACCAGTGAGCTCGACAGAGAAATTGCCCTAGCTGAGAGACGTGCTGAGCGCAGGTTATCTGTTGAACTCCTCAAATATCCTCTAGAGAAGCAGCTGTCTTTGAGCTTCCCGGTGCCGGCCCTTTTTCCAGCACGGGCAATTGACCCTGTATCCAATGTCTGTCAACTTTTGGAAAAATCACCGGTAGTTTCCCTGAAGCCTGGCACTGATAGGGTGGAGTGTACGACTGATCCTGTCCCACTTATTGAGGATGAAGCTCTGGTTGCAAGGCCTGTTAATGCCTTAGTCCTTTTGCCCGTCCCTAACATCACTCTTAGCCATGGGGAACCTCTTCCTCCACCTGTGCTGCTGCCTCAGGTAGTAGCCAGCACGGTCCACACCAAAAGGAAAAGATTTGCTAGCCCTCGTAAAGGCTATCACCCTAACCCCCATAGGAAGATTAGGAAACTTGGCACTAGGGTGGGAGTGATTAAAAAAACTGTATGGGGCGGTCGTAGATTGCTTAAAGGATGACAGGGGGTGTGCCCCTCGGTGTGTTACCAGCTAAGCCATGTGCTGCTTTCCCTACGGTTTCCCCCGTGCTCACACCCCCTGAGATCCCCATGATTGTTCAGATTGAGAAGATGATGAAATCTTTACTGTCTCCGGTTGTAGAAAGGGTCAAAAGGTTGGCGGAGCGATTGAACACCTTTGAACAAGCGACCTTGGATAATTTTTTTTCCACCAAAACCTTAATAAAACTACATTCCAGGATCAGGGATGAAGACCTAGGGGGGGTCTGTCTGCTAGGGCGACCCTTGTTAACCCACTGGAGCTATCAAATGCAATTGGAACGGTCGAGGGGTTGCCAGCGATAGAGGCACAAGAGCTACCTGCTGTCTCTGCCAACGGGGGTGACCGGAACCTTGGGCTGGCAACAGAAAACACCATAAAATACCCTGATGTTCCAAGGGCTCCAATTATCGACTCTAAGAAGCCCGCACGTTCTGAGGCTATTGGCAAACAGGGTGCTGTCAATTTTAGAAACTCGGGAACCGGTAAGGCTCCCGAGCTAGCTCATCTAGAAGAACTAGCTCCACTCCTCCCCCTATTATCCTTCCTGATGCACCCCCCCCCAAAGAGGCCTCTAGAATACCACCCATGTATTTTCCCCCTGATAGCCACCCTTACGTTGCTGTGCTTACCAATGTACCACCCTTGTTAGCTGGGCAGCCAGAATCCTACCAGAAGTTAAAAAATAAAACTATGCACTGGCTAAGGATAAATAGACCACTGCCCCGGGAAATAGACGGGTTGATACTGGGTGTTAGAAGGGTAGGGTGGGTGAATTTATGGCCATAAGCGCTTTGAGGGGGACTGTGTGGTGGTAAACTTTAAGGATGATAGGGTTGCCCAGCTAATTTGTAATCAGAGCCTAGGGATTGGTGGTGCCGGCATTGGAGTGGTAGATTTGTCCTGCTTTTACCCGAGATCAGTAGGCAACCACTACAGTATAAACCCGGTTGGTGAGGGAGGTGTAATTTTACCCCCTCCGGGAATGCTTTTTTCCCCATGGCCTACCAGCCAGTTGCATGGCAGGGATCATATGGGAGGTTGCCAGGATACTGATATGAAACTCCCCACGGGTTGGGTCACCTGTCCCCGGATTCCGGCCCTTTGATGGAGTCTTATGCTTTGGAGTCTACTAATACCAGCCTGATATCCCCCCTAGTTGTCTGTAGTCCCCAAGTATGGGATATTAATCAGGGTGCTGGGTGTAGTCAAGGAGCAGGTTCAGCGGACTCGGGCTCTTTGATG
This sequence comes from Lissotriton helveticus, assembly GCF_964261635.1. NCBI lineage: Eukaryota > Metazoa > Chordata > Amphibia > Caudata > Salamandridae > Lissotriton > Lissotriton helveticus. Next base: position 448,528,424 of record NC_136065.1, read on the forward strand.
GAGTCTTACGTTTTGGAGACTACTAATACCAGTCTGCTATCCCCCTAGTTGTCTGTAGTCCCCAAGTATGGGATATTAATCAGGGTGTTGGGTCTAAGCAAGGAACAAGTTTACCTCGGACACCCCTTGATGGGGAGTGGGTGCCCAACTTTGCACCTTACAGCGAGCCAGCTGTGGCGGATCCAGTTTTAAGGATTCTCAGCTGGAACGTTGCGGGCATTTTGAGGAACATGGCTGTACCGGAATGGAATACCTTTGTGGAGGGTTACCCTATTTGTATTTTCCAAGAAACCTCGAGTAGGGAGCCTTGCCACAAGGTAGGCTATTCGTCTTTTTTCTTACCAGCACTACCTTCTCCTTCCTCATATGGGTCGCCATCTCACTTGGCTGTCAAGTTACTCAGTTAGTGTCAAACTCTCTTGACCTTCTGAGTATATCACTTAAGGGACCCAGGAGAGGGCTGAACCTAGATATTCATAACATCTATGCTAGAAGTACGAAGGGAGGTTCGTGCTCGTCCACAGTTACAGACTTGGAATCCTTGCTTAGGTAGGGTACTGGTAGTTCTCATGTCCTGGTCGCAGGGGATTTCAATTGCACGTTTGAACCCCTGGGATTGGAGGACACCGTGGGGACTGTCGATGAAGATATTAGGAGAGGAATACCTGCTCTAACCTTACCCCCTATTAGAAGGTGGTCCCAAGTGGCGGTCCAAATATACTCCCTAAATATAGAATTTGGTCTTAGGGCGGTGAATGGAAGGACGAACTCGGATGTATCTGGAGCGCATACTTATAATAGGATAGATTACATCCTACTTGACGTTAAACTTTGGGGTTATCTACAGGATATGGAGGTACTCCCCTCGGTCGAGAGCGAACATAATCCCTTATCTCTTGCCCTCCGCCCTTTGTGGAGGGGGAGTTTGGGGATGCTTAGGTCCAATTTGGCGCCTGCCCACCAGGAAGTTTATCCTTCCAATTGTGGTAGACGACTAAAGTGGAGTAAGCTCAGTATGGATGAAAAGAAAGTGTCAGCTATTGCGGCTCTCTTAGACACTGTACAGTCCCAACTGGACTTAATGATTCCCCTGCCCGAGGGAGTCTCAGTGCTATTTTGTGACACCACTGAGGCTCTGAGGGAGTTTTGTCTTCTCCCAAGTAAGGCATCTCGAGCCGTTAAGTGTGAGAATATGCCGAACGCATATGGTTGGTACACCAAAAAATGTAGGGAGAAGAAGCACTCCTTGATGGGTGCTGTTAAAAGTAAATCCTTGGCTGCCATTAGATTGGCAAGGAAAGAGTACTCGCAGATCACCTCTGCAGCCAAGAGAGAATGGGAGGATAGGTTTTGGTCGGATCTTAGGAAAGCAAGCTTAGACAGGGATGCCAGAAGTTTCTGGAACCTTATAAGATCTAGAGATAGGCCAGATAGCCTTGATGACGTGCAACATCCCTGCCCAGAGCTGGTTCAACCACTTCTCGTCTCTCTATACATCCACTGAGTTAATTACTCTCTCCACACTTTCTCTGGCTGTTTGTCCATTGGGCTCGGAGTTTGTTCCCTTCACGGCTAGAGAGGTGGAGGATGTGATCATGACTTTGGTGCCCTTGAAAGCAGCTGGGCCCGATGGGATACCGGGTGACCTATTACGGGCAAATCCTAAGGTTTGGGGGAAGATTGTTTCTTCATTGCTAAATGCCATTAGCGAAGGTGCGCCAGTACCGGAATCATGGAAGGGGGCAGAGGTTGTCCCGATATTCAAAAAAGGGTGTCGGGACAACCCTGCCAACTACAGGCCTATAAGTCTGATTGACTCTTCCCTAAAAGTGGCAGGGAAGGTTATTCTGGGAAGGGTACTCCAGTGGGTGGACGACAACCACATTCTGTCGGACCTCCAAGCCGGATTTCGTTCTGGCACCGGGACTATCGAACAGGCCTTCAGATTGGCTCTCTTACACTGGAAGGTGGTGGTGCTAGGCGGGGGCAGTCTTTATTTGGCCTTTATAGACCTTAAGACTGCCTTCGACCTGGTTCCCAGAGAGAAACTATGGAGGGTCCTGCTAGATCTGGGGTTGCTCGTGTATATTCTCTCCCTCCTGGTAAAATTACATTCCGGTAATTTTGCGCAGGTTCGTTGGGGTACGAAGGGCGAAAAAACTAATAGGATCCCTGTGGGTAGGGGCATCCTTCAGGGATGTGTGTTAGCCCCCACTTTGTTTTCTCTTTATGTAAACGGTGTGGTTGAGCACTTGCTAAGAATTCCCTCGGACGCTCCATCCCTGGGGGGCAAACGGATTCCTACACTGCTTTTCGCAGATGACACCCTTCTTATCTCAAAGTCCCCTATGGGGCTCCAGAGCCTGCTGAATAGTTTTCAGAAGTTTTGCCTGCTGAGGGGGCTGGTAATCAATACTGACAAAACTAAGTTCTTGGTTATGAATCCCCCAAAGAAACTCAGACATCCCCCGGCTTTGAATTCCGATCCATTGGAGAGGGTGTCTGAATTTGATTACCTGGGCATTCGCCTTAATGATTCCTTTACTTGGAATTCGCACATTCAAAAAATGCTTCTGGGCCAAAAAAGGGTGGGAGGCACCTTACTTAAGGAACAACGGTCCTCCACAAGTAAACCCATAGCCCCTGTAGTGGAAATTTATAGAGCTAGAGGGGTTAGTGCCGCACTTTATGGGGCAGAGCTGTGGGGCACCTGCAACCTGGATGTACTAGCAAGATCGGAGAGCAAATTCTTGAAAGATCTGATGGCTCTCCCTTGGAGTACACCTACTGTACCAGTGCTACTGGATCTAGGTTGCAGATCCATTAAAGACTAAGCACAGCTCCGCCCGCTGCTCCTTTGGGCCCGGCTGTGGCGAGTGCCCGAACTAGCCTCTTACGCGGAAGCACTATCAGAGGTAATGGCCATGATAGGTTGGTCCAGGATTAAATGGTTGAGAGATGTTAAATGGTTATTAGCGGAGATAGGGTTAGCAGACGCTTGGGCAGCGAGATCCGCCCCACCCAAAGTTCTGATCAAAAAGCTGTACTGGAATTGGGTCTCATCTAAACTACATTCAGTGTGGCGGGGTAGGGGTTAGGGGGTGGTGGAAGTCGACAGATGACGGGATAAGTAATATCAAATAAATAAATAAAACCACTTACTTTGTGCTCGCCACATCGACAACGCGACGAGCACAAAGTAAGTGGTATAATTTATTATTTTGATATTACTTATACTGTCATCTGTTGACTTCCACCACCCTGCCCCACCCCACCGCTCTTACCTGTGCGAGCCACTACTGGATCCGGGGAGTGATCATAGCTGGGCTGGCACTACTGAGCACTGACTATTTTCCCAGAGGCTGTCAGGGTGGGGGCTGGTTTCACTGTGTTGTTGCTGGGGGCCAGGCCAGACACATTTCTTGGCTGCAGCACTTCGGCACTTTCAAAATAAACTATACAAAACCAATGATTTTAAACCGTGCCAAATCTGACAGCATTGGCTTCAAATTTATCTGTTTTTGCATTTGGGCCAATCCTGTCTCCTGCAGGGTCCCCATTATAAGCCCTGAGCTTTAGGGCGTCACGGCATAAATGATAAAGGCACTTCAAAATTCAAAACAGTGTATTTCTTTATTGTGTGATCTATCCAATGCATTTCAGTTTAGTATATTACATTATACCATTACATTGAGTGGTAACTGGTAGACGTGACAGATTCTAGCCATGAACTAAGAAACATTCATGCCCCCACCATCACTCCCCTGAAAATGATGCTATTAGTGAACCAAGAAGAAAGTGAGCTGTTTTTTTCTCCTACATGTAGCATAGGGTGTTACCAAAGAAGGAGTAACATTATAGTCTTTTGCTTTTGTGCAGTGCACACCCTGAATTGATTAATTTCATGTGGTGATGAGGAAAAAGAAGAAACTGTAAAAAAAGTAGCTGCCTAGGATCACACAATGCGGCTCAAAGTTTCCTGGTTTTAGTAGTTCAATTCAGCCACTACATAGTTATCTCTTTCTCACTCCCATTTGAGATCAACTTTAATGCTTTATGTTTAATTTCGTCAGAAGCTAATTCTGTGCATTGTGTTAAAACATCCAGGCTATGCATGTTTCAAGAATTGGCGATAGCAGCGATTGGGGAGATGGATGTATTAATGAAGAATTGAAAATGAAAACCAGAGTACCCACCACTGGTCAATGCATTGAGACAATTTGCTCCACACAGCTGAAGTCTTCATTCATTGTCATCCATTCTTGAATTATTTCATCCACCCACTCCTCACCATTCAACTATTCATCCATTGAGCCATGCAGCCCTGTCTCCAATCCCCAGACATCCATTCAATAATTAGACATGGTTAAATAATGAAAAAGGTGTTCTAAAACAAACTATATTTACATTTTTTTCGTAAATGTATTGGAGGACGAACCCCAATTTGCCTGGGCTGCTTTAGGTTCTCTGTCCGACCTTGAGAGCGATGGAGTCATAGTAGGCGTTTACATGCTGCAAAATGAGCTTTTAACTGTCAGACGTTATCGGAACGTGATTTTCAGGAATAAAATGAGGCAACTTTACTGGACTGCATTCTGACACAATTACCGCTAGGGGGCAGAAAAGATCTGTCTGCTAACCGAATCCACCACTGTCCGGAATCCCAACAGTAAACATCCCATGGATGGGCAAATAAAGTAAAATAGATAGCAGAAACAGTTAATTGTTTCCCTTCGTTTAAAAAAAAAATATTCACCTTCTTTTGTCCTATGTACTTTTTGTATCATCGGAACCTGTTTACAGAAAGAAATACAGTGGTCTAGAATTGATCGCACAGGTACATACATACATGGCATTCGAGTCCGAGTTACATTGCATAGCTCAGTATAGGTTGAATTAATGGCGCTGCGAGCGTTGCATAGGAAACAAGGGTACAGGGCACGGAGTTAATACACAGAGCAAACATACAACCCAAGCCAAGCAGAGTTTCAAACAAGGATGTGAGAAGTTATGAATCTATTTAAATGGTGATTTTTCACAAGATTTTTTGTACAGTACGTGAAATGGGCAAACTTTTAAAAATGTGCAGTTCTAAAGTTCCCCTGTTTTTCATAACTACAATTGCAAGCTACTGTAGTGTCCTCCCCAGCACAGGAGCATGCAAATGTAACATGCAGCACACTGAACTCTGCAAAGTTTGTCGTTATTCTTCAACATACAACCACACACCACACGCATTGTATCTTAACTTTTATAACCACACCTTAGCACCTCCCAGTAGATTCCATAAATCCTGTTTAGAGTCCGCCCAGATTCGCAAGGGTCCTAGTGTGCATAATCTCAAGACACTATGGGCAGCTGTGGTCAGGTAACAGCGGTGGGGCCGCGTGGGGGGATATTGAGGGACGGGGAAGAGGGAAAATGAAATAAATAATGAATGTTTCCTCTGCATCGTTACTCTAAATCCCCCCGACGCAGCCCCACCGCTGTTACCTGCACGGACCGCAGCTGGCTGTGGGTCATTATTTACAAACCCCTATCACCACAGGAACATCACTTTTAATAACGTTCCTATTGCGATAGGGGCTTTGCCTTATTTACAAGGCGGCATTAGGCCACTTAATGTTGCTTAACACCACTTTGTAAATAAGGCCCCCTTTCATGCCTTACTTAGCGTGAAAGGGGAGGGCAATGGGTGTTGCGATGGGCGGTCCTCCGCAACACCAATTGATTTTGACGCTCCTCCTAGTTACTAGGGTGGCGTAAATAGGAGGCAGCGCCAAATTTAAGACCAGGTAAAACCTGGTCTTAACATGGCGAAAAGAAGAGAAATGCTTTATTTCTCCTGGTTTTTGCTGTTTCTATGGGACATATTAACAAGCCCCTATGGCCAGTGGCGTAGGAAGGGGGGTGCAGTGGGTGCGGGCCGCTACGGGTGTCATCACTGAGGGTGGTGACAAAATGGCAAAAAGATGTGTTTTATACACATATTTGTGCCATTTTGTCAAGCCAGGGGTGACAAGTGTCATGTCAAGTCAGGGGTGACAAGAAATTTTCCGCACCGGGTACCACCTGACCTTCCTACGCCACTGCCTATCGCTACCACAACGTCACTTTTTTGGACATTGTGGTGGCGATAGGGGCTTCACCTTATTCACAAGGGCTCACTGTGCCACTGGATTAAAGCTATCCTAGCTGAAGAGGGGTGAAACCCCACAACTGGTCCTAGGATGCTTGTTTCCGGTCCAGGGAGGACCTGGCTTAGCAGTTCCGGCTGGACTGTTCCCATGAGGCACGGGGTCAAGACTGATTTGCATATGGCCAGGTCTAAACTGGGGTGGCATGGTGAGCAAAAGAATGATGGATTTAACCCAGATCTCTTGACTGGAGTGAATGTTTTGATTTGTTCTGCATTCCATCCATCAATTGTTTGTTTTTTGCTTCCTCGCCCTAAGTGTATGCCCAGACGTGCTCCCGGGCTCACTGTGCCACTGGATTCAAACTATCCTAGCTGAAGAGGGGTGAAACCCCAAAACCGGTCCTAGGATGCTTGTTTCCGGTCCAGGGAAGACCTGTGTTAGTAGTTCGGGCTGGACTGTTCCCATGAGGCACAGGGTCAAGACTGACTTGCATTTGGCCAGGTCTATACTGGGGATGGCATGGTGAGCAAAAGAATTTTGCAGTGTCTCTCTGGGCTTGTCCAAGTTTTTATCTATCCTTCTCCTGTTTCTCTTTGTGGTAATGCAATATATGGGCTAATGTTAGACGGGGACCTGGAGGGTCGGCCGAGCACAGTGATCGCACAGACAGGTAACTTCCCCCCCACAGATGGACACCACACAAAGTTCAGGGTAACACCTTTTATAGGCACTTCTGGGAGTAGAGTGGTACGATACAAGGCAATCAGGACACGATGATCCTCTCAATTCTAGTCTCTAGTAGGGGAAGGGGGTAGCGGGACAGTCTGGGTACCCACGGGTACGGGGGTGTAACGGTGATGGCTCACAATCCTCGAGCTCGGTGTTCGGAGGGGTCAGACCGCGGCAGCGCCGGCAGGTCCCGAAGAGGTCGTAGGTGGCAACGGGCCGCGGCAGCGCCAGCAGGTCCCAACGAGGATGAAGGTTACAACGGGCCGCGGCAGCGCCAGCAGGTCCCACGAGAATGCAGGTTGCAACGGGCCGCGGCAGCGCCAGCAGGTCCCACGAGGATGAAGGTTACAACGGGCCGCGGCAGCGCCAGCAGGTCCCACGAGGATGAAGGTTACAACGGGCCGCGGCAGCGCCAGCAGGTCCCAACGAGGATGAAGGTTGCAGAGGGCCGCGGCAGCGCCAGCAGGCAGGACAATAGTTCACAAGGCAGGGCTGTGGCAGCGCCAGCAGTCCGTCAAGGATGAGTTCGTCGCGGTGTCTCTCGACTCCAGGATACAACTGCCTTCCTGTCCTGGGGCTGCCTCAGTTATAGGTCTGGCGCCCTTTGATGTCCGGACCCTCGCTCTTGGAGGTCGGGAGGTCTGGGATGAGGGAGTCCAGACACCCAGCAGGGGGGTGGAGCCAGCGCCCGAGGAGGCTGGGGGTGCTCGGCACCTGGCGGGGGAGAGCCATCGACACTTCGTACTCCCATTGACCTGCCAAGTGGGCCGTTCACCTCCTGGGTGGAGGGTGGTGCCGGGATGTCGGGGCCTGGCCAGGCCCAGGGTTGGGGTCGGGCTGAGGCCGCACGGCCGCGTGGTGCCGTGTCCAAGATGGCGGCTGGGCCGGGCAATGGTGCTGACGGTGGCCCGGGCCCTGTCCTGCGGGGAGGGAGTGAGCCCTTCATGTGGCCTGTCCAACATGCATGTCCCCCAGCTGAAGGCGGGGAGAGTCACCCATCTTCTTGGGGACTTTCCTCGTCGAGGCGGAAAAAGCGGGACAGGCCATCCGCGTTGGCGTGGTCTTGGCCGGGTCGATGTTCCACAGTGAAGTCCATCCCCTGCAGGGAGATGGACCAACGTAGTAGTTTCGGGTTTTCCCCCCGCATCTGCATGAGCCATTGCAGGGGTCGATGATCGGTCTGGACCCGGAAGTGGGTGCCGAAGAGATAAGGCCGGAGCTTTTTGAGGGCCCACACCACGGCGAAGGCCTCCCTCTCGATGGTGCTCCAGCGTCGTTCTTGGGCCAGGAGCCGTCTGCTGATGAAAGCCACTGGCTGGTCAAGTCCTTCGGGGTTCAGCTGGGAAAGGACTGCCCCAACGCCATGGTCGGAGGCATCTGTTTGGACGATAAATTCCCGGCTGTAGTCGGGGGCCTGGAGCACCGGGGCGGAGCACATGGCGGCCTTCAGCTTCTCGAAGGCCGCTTGACAGTCTGGGGTCCAGTTGACCTTCTTTGGTTGGTTTTTGGAGGTGAGTTCCGTGAGGGGCCCTACGATGCTGCCATAGTCCCTCACGAACCGTCGGTAGTAGCCTGTGAGTCCCAAGAAGGCGCGGACCTCGGTCTGGGTGATGGGGGACTGCCACGACTGGATGGCAGCGATCTTGAGTTGCAGAGGGGCCACCAGACCGCTTCCCACCTGGTGCCCGAGATAGGTCACGGACCCCTGGCCAATTTGGCATTTGCTGGCCTTGATCGTGAGGCCAGCTCGTTGGAGGGCCTGTAGCACCTCTCGGAGGTGGTGGAGGTGGTCGGACCAGTGGTGGCTGTACACAGCGATATCGTCCAGGTAGGCGGCGCTGAATCCTTCGAGTCCTGCCAGGACCTGTTTTACTAGCCGCTGAAATGTTGCTGGCGCATTCTTCATGCCGAATGGCATGACCTTGAAGTGATAGTGGCCATCAGGGGTAGAGAATGCCGATCGTTCTTGGGCCCGGGGGGTTGCGGTATTTGTCTCTGTCCAGGCCTCTAGGGCGTTTTTGAAGTCTTCTTTTGTGCTTAGCCCGGTGGTAGCAATGCCTAAGTCCATGCAAAATTGTTTGAGCTCTCGGTGGTTGTATTCTTCCAGCTTTTCCATCTGGAACTTCTCCGCCGATCCGCTCTCTTTGGTCGTCATTGTGGTTTTAGTCGTAGGGTGAGTTACTGTCTGTACGGTACGCGTTGGTTCGGATCGCGCCGCTAGCCACCAATGTTAGACGGGGACCTGGAGGGTCGGCCGAGCACAGTGATCGCACAGACAGGTAACTTCCCCCCCACAGATGGACACCACACAAAGTTCAGGGTAACACCTTTTATAGGCACTTCTGGGAGTAGAGTGGTACGATACAAGGCAATCAGGACACGATGATCCTCTCAATTCTAGTCTCTAGTAGGGGAAGGGGGTAGCGGGACAGTCTGGGTACCCACGGGTACGGGGGTGTAACGGTGATGGCTCACAATCCTCGAGCTCGGTGTTCGGAGGGGTCAGACCGCGGCAGCGCCGGCAGGTCCCGAAGAGGTCGTAGGTGGCAACGGGCCGCGGCAGCGCCAGCAGGTCCCAACGAGGATGAAGGTTACAACGGGCCGCGGCAGCGCCAGCAGGTCCCACGAGAATGCAGGTTGCAACGGGCCGCGGCAGCGCCAGCAGGTCCCACGAGGATGAAGGTTACAACGGGCCGCGGCAGCGCCAGCAGGTCCCACGAGGATGAAGGTTACAACGGGCCGCGGCAGCGCCAGCAGGTCCCACGAGGATGAAGGTTACAACGGGCCGCGGCAGCGCCAGCAGGTCCCAACGAGGATGAAGGTTGCAGAGGGCCGCGGCAGCGCCAGCAGGCAGGACAATAGTTCACAAGGCAGGGCTGTGGCAGCGCCAGCAGTCCGTCAAGGATGAGTTCGTCGCGGTGTCTCTCGACTCCAGGATACAACTGCCTTCCTGTCCTGGGGCTGCCTCAGTTATAGGTCTGGCGCCCTTTGATGTCCGGACCCTCGCTCTTGGAGGTCGGGAGGTCTGGGATGAGGGAGTCCAGACACCCAGCAGGGGGGTGGAGCCAGCGCCCGAGGAGGCTGGGGGTGCTCGGCACCTGGCGGGGGAGAGCCATCGACACTTCGTACTCCCATTGACCTGCCAAGTGGGCCGTTCACCTCCTGGGTGGAGGGTGGTGCCGGGATGTCGGGGCCTGGCCAGGCCCAGGGTTGGGGTCGGGCTGAGGCCGCACGGCCGCGTGGTGCCGTGTCCAAGATGGCGGCTGGGCCGGGCAATGGTGCTGACGGTGGCCCGGGCCCTGTCCTGCGGGGAGGGAGTGAGCCCTTCATGTGGCCTGTCCAACAGCTAATATCTCATGCCAGGGTTTGGTGTCCAACCCAACCACGCTGTCAAATCTGCTGTGTATCTCGGTGGGCAGCCCCTTTTTGAAAATACTGGAAAAGATTGTGACTTGTGGGTCCCCATTGTTGCCTCATCCTATCCCGAAAATCAGTTATTGTGTCCCCTGGCTTCACAGTCTGCTCCATTAGCCCTGATACGGCAGGGTGGTCAGGGAACATCTCCCTCACAGACGTCTATATTTGGTGCCTGTATGAATTGAATGCAGTCCCGTCATGCTCACTGGTTTTCAGGATAATTACTGGGATGCGAGCTCAGGCGAACACTATGGTGTGATGCTCTCTGATAACACTGCTCAGCAGACATTTTATATCCCCTATCGCTAGGTTTATTCCTGCGGTGTTCTTCACATAACATGAGATCCATTTCCCTGCTCCATCCAGCAATGGCGGTAACTTTGTCCTTAGCCCCTCTTTATCCATTTGCGCCCACAGCATATATATGGTCCCTGACATGCCTTTCTGTAGTAACAGGAACATCTGTGCTTTGGGTAACTACTGGTTTTTCCTCTTTTAGGCATTCCTGTATGTTGGCGATGTTCCACTAAGGATCTCTTCATCCATGCCGAATGTAGTCTTCCGCGATGGTCATGTCCTCTGGTTTATAGGATCCCTCCTTCGACCAGGGTCTATCGTACTGGTATTTTCCCTAGGCTAGCATGTGGCACAATGGCCATGAAAAGATCTCGCCTTCCTCTCTGGCCACTGTCTCCCTTGTGGTCAGTCTATATATATAGTGCGTTCGGGTGGAGCAGCGTACGCCTTTGTCGCTGCTCCCCTCATGCGCGCACAAAGGTGCCATCCTATTTTTCCTATGTTGTGGCTGGGTCGACACCAGGGTACCTTGGTCTCTGATTTTCTTGTCAGCCCCTCTCTTTTGTTGAAAACTTGGCAAGGCTCAGATCCCAGCCAAAAGTCTCTCATCCAAATCTACCTCTGACTCTTCCTCGATGATCAATGCCCTGTGCTTACCCCCACTCTCCTCATGTAGGGAGTACACGGCTCTGTGTTCTCACTGTGCTTCTTGGGTGCATGCTCTTCCCCTTTCCCTTCTTAGCTTGCGCCTTTCTTCTACGTCCTGTCTAGTTTGACTCATTCGCTCTGAGCTATATGCTGTTCTTTTTAGTCGGGCTTTGCCCTCAAATTCGCTTTTTGGTGTTTCCTCGGCTATCTGGGAAAGTCCTGTAACTCCATCCTCATCTTTGCATACCGGGTGACTGGGGCCCCCTTCTTCACTCCTGCTAGCTGTATCACTGTCTAGAACCTCTACAAACCTCCCTGTCACTTGTGTGTGTTTGCCTAAACCAGTTAGGGTACATGCTCTGTGCCCCGCTGGACTTCTATGCGCCAGGCGCAAAGGACAGGTGGGGTCAAACTTCTGGGAGTCCTTGCACTGGACTGGGGTTGCTCTGTGACTGCTTGAACCTTCTGGCCTGTTAGTCTCTCATGGCTGGGCCTAACTGCTTGTTGTTCAGTAGGGGGCCCACCAAAATCTTCAACCGGCAGATTAGAGTATACTAATGCGGGGAGAGGGGGCGAGAGCACATTCCTACCTTCATGTGGTTGAGGAGGTGCTGACACATTGTTGGCTATCTGTAGTGCAGGACTGTTGATCTGGACTTCCTTGAAGATGGTCCATAGTTCTACTAATGCCTCTCTCTTATCTTTCTTCTGACCTGTGAATTTGGTTTGCATGTATGTTCACATGTGTTCAAGTATGTTAGTGTCAAAAGTTCCCTCCATTGGCCGGGGAAATGTATGTGCGTTCGTATGTGAGTACCATCCTTGGCAAACCTTATTTAGTTTTTTAGCCTATATGAGGAATCTGGTTTACATGTATTTTAATGGTGTCTCCATGATACGTTTGGTAGTTTTAGAGGACAAAATACCTTACTTCTTTGTTTTAGGCATTCTCTGGTTTTGAGCTGAATCATGGGAAAAGTATACACAGGGTGTACTGCTTCTAATTAAGTAACTACGAGCTTTAGGTACAGACGCATCAATAATTCAACATGAACATTTTATAAACACAAAAAACAATGCATATGAAGGGTTGCAACATAGAAAAAGTGCAATTTGTCAATGAAAACAGTATCTGAATGATATTGACATCTGGCATCAATTACAGTTGGTGAGTAATAGCAACATCTTCCTATAAAACATTTGGTCAACAAAAAACACAATACTTAGGACAAACACACGGGTTGCAGTGCTTTAACAGCACCACAACATAACCCATATACATCACATCAAGAATCGCACCCTGTGTTACACCCAGCTGCTAAGCGTACCATCTGTATCACGCCCAGCGATCCAAGCGACCAACTGCCCGAAAAACTGACAAAGAAAAAATTATGACTTTGTAAAAAAAATCCTTAGCCCTGCTCCTAGCGCACGCTATCTTGTAACTAGGGGAAGCTCTGCGTGGTGCACAGGACTAAGTGAGCCTGATAGTCAGTCAATATTGGCTCCCGGACAAAGATAATAACAATAGTTTGCGGAAAAAAAATAATAACACCAAGAACCACAGACCTCTCTTGGCCAAACGCAAATTACACCTAATCTCCGAGCTCCAAATCTTATTCCCTAAATGTCTGAATCACACCTTGTAATATACCCAGAGGCTAAGCATCCCATCTGTGTCGCACCCAGCGGTCCAAGCAAACCGACTGTGTCACGACCAACGGAAACAGTTTACAATCAACCAACACCTCTCACTTCTTTCAGATACTAATGGCATTGGAAAACTGGTGGCACCTACAAACCCATTTAGACAAAAAAATAAGGTTGAGGTGTCAACTCTGACAATAAATATAATAAATATTTACCTTTACTAGCATGCCGACTATCAAAAAAAGAAGACTCATGCAGGATCACCTCTGAGACTGCCTTGCAACTACTCAACTAGGTCATATAAGATAGGTACTATGCCAGATTTCTGTCAGTGACAAGGTGCTCAGGTTATCTTTTTATGCTTCCCCCTAGTTTGCCATTACGCCACATGCTTTTCTAAGGGTTCTGACGGACCTCCACCCTGTGGTTTAGCAGAACTTCCAACTAATTGCAGTGTCTGCTCACCTTCCTTGTTGCACAAATGTGAATCCGTCCAGATGGGGTCCCCTTACTTTGGCTGCAGTCAGGTTCCAATTATCTTCTATATGGCTCGCCAGATTGCTGCTTGAACGTGGAATACTTAAAATGACAGGAGACAAGAGGTACTTTGCAAAACAAAAACAGTTTGTTTAATTAAACAATGCTGCTGGGAGCACCGGAATAGGGTATGGGGCCTGTCTCAATTTACAATCAGTTTAACATAGACTTTTGTACATTTTGTTGAATGTAATAAAATGTTTCTGGTGATCCTTTTCAGGTAAGGAATGTGTACATCTATCTTTGGAACTATAAATGTAGGTATTGGATGAGGAATCCAGGTGGGCCTCACCCTTGCGTGGATACACTGAGGCCAGTGGGTAACGTATCCAGATGTCCGGCATGGGGAGTGTGTGATCACAGTGTGTATTGTGTGTGCTATGTCTTTATTGGCTAAGTGTTCCTGACCTCATGTAACATCTGACTTTATGGTGCTTTTGGAATGAGCTCACCCCTCCGGCCATGTGTGCTTTATTTGGGGCCAATCTCCATGGACCATTGTGGTGTTGCTGCACCTATCTATGGGATCAATCTAAGATTTCCTGTTTTTGCATTTGTCTGCTAGCTATGTGCCACCCCACCTGTGATCTGTCAATCAGTGACCTCGGGCATGGGTCTCAAGGCCTGCTTAATTATGCATTACTGAGTCGTGGTTGACGTGGAGTTCACAACGGGAAAATTCATCAGTAAAGATGTGATTTCTTTTTTTATACATAAATGTATGTATTGTCATTGATATTAACATCAACTTTTTCAATATTAATATTCCCTTTATTTTCAGTGTAGTAATGTAAGACAAACATGAAGCCATATTCAATCAAATTTGCAGTAGAGGAAACTGAAATGCAAATAATAATGCACAGTGTTTAAAGTTTTTAAAACTATGATTCGAATAAACACATTTTTCATCCTTTGTCATATTCAAATTTAACAAAGTAAACAAAGAACATTGCATCCGTCACTAAACCAAAACAGAATGATTTTGCTAAATGTTTGCTGCTTGCTGCTCAGGGAGTGAAGCAAAACGAACCTACCTCATTCTTTTTTTAAATTCTTTTTTATTAACCATAAAAAGGAAACATAACATTTGCTTAAAAAATCATCACAGCATACATAGTATTTATATTTAGATCAACATACACAGATGAATTGAGAGCAGAGCAATTTAGTTCCCCCTTTTGTCTCTCCCTCCCACCAGGTGAGCGGGGTCACGACCATAAATCGCCTAAGGTAGGGCATCAACAATGATTACATTATGGTGTGTGTGTATCAGCTCTGTAGGTCCTCCATGCCCTCCAAATCCTCTCCCATTTGCAAGGGCATCCCCTACTCTGATATACTGTTTATTTAGCTTGCTGGTCCCAGTCCAAATCATTCTCCCAGGCGCGCACTGTTGGGGGTGTCTTGGCGCCCCACGCTCGGGCAATAATGCGCTTCGCCACTGCTCCAGCAAGGGCTAGCCAGGTTGTGGCTCATGTAGGCCAGACTACCTTCCCTGGCACCCCCAGGATATGCCACCTCACATGTACCGGCACCTGCTCACCCACCACAGTTGCCATCACCTGGGCCACTTGCCTCCAGAATGTTTGGATCTTGGGGCAATCCCACAATATATGAAAGAACTTTCCTATTTTCCCCCATCCTCTCACGCACTGTTCTGACGTGCAATGGCCCATATGGTATTGCGCAGACCGTGAGGCATATGATCGCTGTAGAATGCAGAACTGAATCAGCCTAAATCTGACCCGTATAGCTATCTCTCTGGGACATTGCATGACCTCCCTCCAATCATCATCTTCCAGGAGGCCCACGTCCGATTCCCACACCGCCCGCAGGAACCTGCCTCATTCTTGACCGACATACTTTTCCCATTGGAAAACTGCAGATACCTCAGTTGTACAAATTCCCATTTCCGCTAGCAGGAAGATCAATATGTTTCAAGTTTGCCAAATATGTATTGAATCATTATAAACTGAGTCTTGGGCAAAATCTGATTGCACCTGTTTCTTTATATGCTGGTAACCAAATGTATGCAAAATGGTCTATATCCATTCTGACACTCAATTGCAAAAACCTTACAAAGCAGGAGTATAATTTATATTTTTAAATAATTTAATTTATGGTAAATGGAGTGTAGGAGAGTAGGATCTGCTTACTATGGTTACCCCCACTTTTTGCTGATGTTTCACTGTTTCTCGACTTTAGTCTGGCTGGGGCCCTGCTATTCAGGACCCCAGCCTAGCTGCTTCCTCTCTAAAATGATTGCATGTACTTTAGGTACACTCCAGATTGGTTACTGGGTTACCCTTGTAAGTCCCTAGTATATGGTACCTTATGTACCAAGGGCATAGGTACACAAGGGGCCTACCAGGGGCTGAAGTATGTATTATGCCACCCCTGTGAAACCTTCCAAAATGGCACCACTGGTCTGCTACTGCAGCCTGGATAAGGTGGAGCATGCACCCCTTACTAAGATATAGGTTACCTATATCTACCTTTAAACACTGACACATATAAACATATAAGTCACTCCTATGGCAGGCCTTATCAATCCTGAAGACAGAGTGCTTGGTGTTGTGTGAGAGGGTGCCCATGCATGAGCTGACCCCTCTGCAGCTTTCGGAGCCTATTCTCTGAGGCTGTTCTGTGATGCAGCCAGACCATATACCACCCTTCTAGAGGGAGAGACGTGTACACACTGACCTAACCGGTAATAGTTTAAAAGAGCCCTGGCATCACAAAATGTATGCTGCAGCCACAGACACGTGTCTGACCTCCTGCTGCTGGACGAAGCTCCGGCAGGGGAGGCTCGGACAATAGGTTTCCTGTCACAGGGAGGTGTAGCCACCTCCCAGACAGGCTTTAGTGTATTGGGGCTGGGTGGGTGCATTCAGAGAATGCTTTCAGACAGTGCTGGGGGCACACATGGGGGTCGATTCCGATTCGGGAAAAAGCGCTCCGATTAGCTGAACGAAGCCTTTTTCCCGTACGAATCGAACACCGACAACGTCCCCGTACGAACGAGCGAGTACGATCCTAACCCAAAGCGCCACTCCGTACGACTCGTACCAAACACCGTACAACTAGAAAGTACATACGGATTCACTCCGGCGGCCGCTGTACGCTACGTCCGTACGTAAATAGGCAGCCATTTCCGGACCAGGAAGTACGATCCGTGTTGACGACACTCCGTACGGCCCTTTTGCTACGAGAGCTGTAAACTGCCGTAAAACCAGAGTCCGGCACGAACTGCACCCCGGTACGCGACATACACGACATGATCCCCTTCGAGCGTGTCATCCGAGCCCTGTACGCCTACGACCTCGTATATAGAAACCGACGACGGCGCAGACGGTGAGTACAACCCACCACAACAACGGAAGTATACCTGTACGGTGCGCCACACGCCAGCGCATATCACCATTGCTATAGTGATACGTGCCGCACACACGTCTGAAATCTCGGGGTACGGTGCGTCACACGCTAGCGCATATCACCATTGCAATAGTGATACGTGCCGCACACACGTCAGAAATCTTGGGGGACGGTGCGTCACACGCTAGCGAATATCACCATTGCAATAGTGATTCGCGCCGGACACACGTCAGAAATCTGGGGGTACGGTTTGCCACATCAGAGTGGTGGGTGGAAAAGACCCCCATCAGTGCCCAAGGGTACAGGGGGTGGGTGCAGAGGACCCCCAGCAGTGCCCAACAGTGCCCAACAGTATAGGGGGTGGGTGCAGAGGACCCCCAGCAGTGCCCAACAGTATAGGGGGTGGGTGCAGAGGACTCCCAGCAGTGCCCAACGGTATAGGGGGTGGGTGCAGAGGACTCCCAGCAGTGCCCAACAGTGCCCAAGGGTACAGGGGGTGAGTGCAGAGGACCCCCAGCAGTGCCCAACAGTATAGGGGGTGGGTGTAGAGGACTCCCAGCAGTGCCCAAGGGTATAGGGGGTGGGTGCAGAGGGCTCCCAGAAATTCCCAACAGTATAGGGGGTGGGTGCAGAGGACTCCCAGCAGTGCCCAAGGGTATAGGGGGTGGGTGCAGAGGGCTCCCAGCAGTGCCCAAGGGTACAGGGGGTGGGTGCAGAGGACCCCCAGCAGTACCCAACAGTATAAGGGGTGGGTGCAGAGGACTCCCAGCAGTGCCCAGCAGTACCCAATAGTATAGTGGGTGGGTGCAGAGGACTCCCAGCAGTGCCTAAGGGTCCAGGGGTGGGTGCAGAGGACCCCCAGCAGTGCCTAACGGTCCAGGGGGTGGGTGCAGAGGACTCCCAGCAGTGCCCAAGGGTACAGGGGGTGGATGCAGATGACTCCCAGCAGTGCCCAACAGTATAGGGGGTGGGTGCAGAGGACTCCCAGCAGTGCCCAAGGGTACAGGGGGTAGGTGCAGAGGACTCCCAGCAGTTCCCAACAGTGCCCAACAGTATAGGGGTGGGTGCAGAGGACTCCCAGCAGTGCCAGACAGTGCCCAAGGGTACAGGGGGTGGGTGCAGAGGACCCCCAGCAGTGCCCAACAGTATAGGGGGTGGGTGCAGAGGACTCCCAGCAGTGCCCAACAGTGCGCAAGGGTACAGGGGGTGGGTGCAGAGGGCCCCCAGCAGTGCCCAACAGTATAGGGGGGTGGTTGCAGAGGACTCCCAGCAGTGCCCAAGGGTACAGGGGGTGGGTGTAGAGGACCCCCAGCAGTGCCCAGCAGTATAGGGGGTGGGTACAGTGGACTCCCAGCAGTGCCCATCAGTGCCCAACAATATAGGGGTGGGTCCAGAGGACTCCCAGCAGTGCCCAAGGGTACAGGGGGTAGGTGCAGAGTACTCCCAGCAGATCCCAACAGTGCCCAAGGGTACAGGGGGTGGGTGCAGAGGACCCCCAGCAGTGCCCAACAGTATAGGGGGTGGGTGCAGAGGACTCCCAGCAGTGCCCAAGGGTACAGGGGGTAGGTGCAGAGGGCTCCCAGCAGAGCCCAACAGTGTAGGGGGTGGGTGCAGAGGACTCCCAGCAGTGCCCAAGGGTACAGGGGGTGGGTGCAGAGGACCCCCAGCAGTGCCCAACAGTATAGGGGTGGGTGCAGAGGACTCCCAGCAGTGCCCAGCAGTGCCCAACAGTATAGTGGGTGGGTGCAGAGGACTCCCAGAAGTGCCTAAGGGTCCAGGGGGTGGGTGCAGAGGACCCCCAGCAGTGCCTAAGGGTCCAGGGGGTGGGTGCAGAGGACTCCCAGCAGTGCCCAAGGGTACAGGGGGTAGGTGCAGAGGGCTCCCAGCAGTGCTCAACAGTGTAGGGGGTGGGTGCAGAGGACTCCCAGCAGTGCCCAAGGGTACAGGGGGTGGGTGCAGAGGACTCCCAGAAGTGCCTAAGGGTCCAGGGGTGGGTGCAGAGGACTCCCAGCAGTGCCCAGCAGTGCCCAGCAGTATAGGGGTGGGTCCCGAGGACTCCCAGCAGTGCCCAAGGGTACAGGGGGTAGGTGCAGAGGACTCCCAGCAGTGCCCAACAGTGCCCAAGGGTACAGGGGGTGGGTGCAGAGGACCCCCAGCAGTGCCCAACAGTATAGGGGGTGGGTGCAGAGGACTCCCAGCAGTGCCCAGCCGTGCCCAAGGGTATAGGGGGTGGGTGCAGAGGACTCCCAGCAGTGCCCAAGGGTACAGGGGGTGGGTGTAGAGGACTCCCAGCAGTGCCTAACAGTGCCCAAGGGTACAGAGGGTGGTTGCAGAGGACTCCCAGCAGTGCCCAACAGTATAGGGGGTGGGTGCAGAGGACCCACAGCTGTGCCCAACAGTGCCCAACGGTGTAGGGGGTGGGTGCAGAGGACTCCCAGCAGTGCCCAACAGTATAGGGGGTGGGTGCAGAGGACTCCCAGCAGTGCCCAAGGGTACAGGGGGTGGGTGCAGAGGACTCCCAGCAGTGCCCAACAGTGCCCAACAGTATAGGGGGTAGGTGCAGAGGACCCCCAGCAGTGCACAGTCATAGGGGTGTGCATGTCCAACATCATACAACAAGTACATGCCTGTATGTGTACATCCCTAACTGGGAACACTCATGATAGTTGCATATCAACACATCACACACAGCCGTGACATACTCCACGGAGAATGGTATCCTGTCACACACTGGGTGACACACCACATGTGGGTGTATTGTCAGATCCCACATGTATATCCACCTGTCTACTTTGCCGGCACACACCCCTCCATCGTGACTCAATAGTGTGTAGTCATCTAACAGACCACCAAATAAATGATGCACAAATGGACTAATGAAGTGTCATGTACATACCGGACATGATGTCAATGTCCAGGTGGTGCAACATGTACTCCCTCATGGATGTACCAGGCTAGTGATCCCCTAGATACAAAGAACCAACATGTATTTTGTGTGTCCAAATGTAAAAAATGTACAATCTGAATCATAACGTCAAGGCTGATAACATTGTCATGCATAGTGTGATAAAGTTTGATGGTCTCCCTGAAGGCCTTAATACATACTGCAACCCCAAGCACAGTGAGTAGCATTGATTTATTTATTTTCGAAATTTTTATAGCGCAACAAATACCCTGGGGTGTCTCGGCGCTGTGGAGCTACTAGAATCAGCCATCATCTTACTGGTTGAACAACCATGTTTTTAAGAGCCTGCGAAAGCTCATCAGGTTCGGGGCGGTCTTAATGGCCAGTGGCAAGAGATTCCAGAGTTTTGGAGTGGCCACCAGAAAACGCCTGTCTCCCCAAGTGGCAGTTCTTGTACGCGGTACAGGAAGGAGGCTGGTGTTAGCCGATCTTAATTGCCTCTTGGGAGTATAGAGCTGAAATGCCTCGGTAAGGAACCTGGGTCCTATGCCATGTACTGCCTTATAGGCAATGCAGAGGGCCTTACATTTAATGCGGCTTTCGACTCTCAGCCAGTGGAGGTGGCGGATGGCAGGGGTGGTGGGCTTACGGCGAGGGATATTTAGGAGAATCCTTGCAGCCGCGTTCTGGATGGACTGCAACTTCGTAAGGACACGCTTCCCAGTATGTAAAAAGAGAGCGTTCCCATAGTCTATTTTTGAGAAAACTAAGGTAGAGACCAGAGTTTTCCCAGCTGAGGTAGGGAGGTAAGGCAGTAGTTTCTTAATTGTTTTCAAAATAAAGAAAGCTGAAGAAACAACCTTATTAGTGTGAAGGTCAAAGGAGAGCTTACTGTCAAAGATCACTCCCAGGTTTCTGGCCTTTTCCACTGGGACAGGTGGAGGGCCCAGCTTTTCAGGCCACCAGATAGAGGACCATTCAGGGGAGAGCCTGCCAAAGGTCATGATCTCGGTCTTGTCCGAGTTAAGCCTCAGACAATTCGAGGCCATCCAGGTGCTGACCTCAATCATGGCTCTTTGGAAGTTGGCTGCCACAGTAGGGCCATCTCTGTGGATAGCCAGAACCAGCTGGGTATCGTCTGCGTAGGATGTAAGTCGTACCCCATGGGCCTTTATTACCCTCGCCAAGTCCGCTACGTAGATGTTAAATAGCATGGGACTTAGCAAGGAGCCCTGTGGGACTCCACAAGGGAGTGCAGAGATAGGGGAATAAAAATCTCCCAGCCTCACTATCTGGGTACGGTTTTCCAGGAAAGATGAAATAAGATCCCTGGCCAGACCGTTTATCCCAAGGGCTGTGACACGGTCGACCAGAATAGTATGGTCGACCGTGTCAAAGGCTGCCGACAGATCCAAAAGGATCAGGACAGCCGCCCCTCCCTGGTCCATGATCGCCCTGATCTCATCAGAGGCCTTTATCAAGGCGGTCTCCGTTCCATGCCCTTTCCTGAACCCAAACTGCGTTTCGTCGAGGAGTTGGTGAGCCTCGACGAACTCTGAGAGTTGTCTATTCATCAGAAATTCGCATACTTTGGCAGGAAAGGGCAGACACGCAATGGGTCTGTAACTGGCCACAGCTGTAGGGTCTAGGGAAGGTTTTTTTAAAAGGGGTTTTATGACAGCCTTCTTCCACAGGCTGGGGTATTAACCTGTCTGGAATACAGTGTTGCAAATTTCCATGAGTGGACGTGAGATCACTTCTGTGAGTTTTGCCATCACGGAAGGAGGACAAGGGTCCAGAGGGGAATCCGACTTGATGGTGGAAATGAGTCTGATAATGCTGTCCTGTGAGGAGGGTATAAAACAGGGAAAGCGATCATGATTGTGATCAAAAATTACTTCTTCCCCATTGCAGACTCTATGTTTAGTTCTGATATCCCCTTCAAAAGATGCATATATATCTGCCACCTTTGTGGTAAAGAAAGTGGACAGTTGATTACAGAAGATCTGTGAGGGTTCGACCCCGGGTCCAGTGGAGGAAGTGGACAGAGTCGTAACGACAGAGAACAGCTCTCTAGCCGAATTTGCAGAGTTCTCTATTTGTGCCGAGAAAAAAAAAGTTTTTCGGGCAATAATCGCGTTTTTATATATTCTGAGGGCATCTTTATAGGTTTGTTTGGCTGTGGGGCAGTAGACTTTCCTCCAGCGCCTTTCTAGGTTCCTGCAATGTTGGCGGTGAAGTCTAAGATCTTCCGTGTACCAAGCGGCCGACGGAGATGCTCTATTAGGTCTCGTGAGTTTCTCCGGGGCCACTAGATCGGCGGCACTTCGAATCCAATCCTGGAAATCTGAGGCTGATAGTGCAGGGGTATCTCCTCCCTGAAGGCAGGAGAAGGCCAGGGAATCTAACATCTGAGGGATATCCGCGTTTTTCCAGGCACGAGTCCCTACCCTGGTTCGTGGCCTGGGTAGTGGAGGATTTGCGGTCCGGATATGTAGCTGAAATATAATGGCCCTATGGTCTGACCACGTGATAGGAATGGTGTCCAGTACAGAGATGTCAGGATCATTAGTGAACAGACCGTCTAAGGTATGTCCCGCCTGATGTGTGATGCCCTTGACCAGTTGGTGCAGTCCCAGATTGGAGAGATCAGCAGTAAATTGGATAGTGTCATGATTGTCCTGCTCTTCCAAATAGAAATTAAAGTCTCCCAGTATCATATATTTCTCAGAACTTATAATGTGATCATTTAAGTCAGAAAAAGTAGAAAGAAAGGGGTTTCGGGGGCCAGGAGGCCGGTATAATAGTATACCTATCAGGGTTTGTTTAGAGTTAATGCTGATAGCAAAGGTAGCAGCTTCACAGTTGGCGGAGTTTATGGGATCCAAGGAGGTACGGTATTTATCCTTGTAAATAAATACCATATTGATGGCACTGACCAATTATCTAAATGGATTTGTGAGCAGGCATGGGCATTGCTGAAGGGAAGCTACAAATCTATAGGGAAGCAACACAAACTTCATCACAACAATTGTGTAACTATCCGTAGTGCAGATCACATGTGTCACTGAGGAAAGGACACTCTTTGGGACAATCTCTGCCTGCAAACTGCACACACACCACTTTATAAAATTTGATGCAACATTGGGATAGCACAAACATACCATGTTCCACCTCAGTACCATCATGAAATAGTCATTTGTCACGATACCCAAAAATTAACATTACACCAACTCGTAGGAACACAGCAGCTTAAGTAATTTTCTGAAAAGCAAAACTTCTGAATGAAAAATGAAAAGCTTTATTCAGCCAAACAATGTAAAATAAGCAAGTAATTAGTCCAGGCTCACAAAAGGCCAATGTCCAGTCCAAATAAATGTCCACAACAGTGTTGGCGTTGTGGATGTTGACACACCCAATCTTGCCTGCACACAGAGTTCAGATGTCTGTGGACACATGGGGGGGCATCATCGGAGTCATGGTCCGGCACCGCAGGGACAGGAGAGGGAAGGGCAGGTGCAGTGGGTGCAGGTGGGGTGGATTCCTCCACAGTGGACGGTGCAGCGCAAAAGGTTGACAGATATTCCGCGCTGCACACTGCTGCCAGCTCGGACAAACTACTACCTGAACCCGGGGACACAATGGGGGTGGAGGTAGAGGGCTGTGAGTCAGGTGTCGTGGGTCTGTGGATGCATGTGTGATGTCTGTCCCCTCTCCCTGTGGGTGTGCCTACTTCCCCTTGAGATTGGGTGAGTGTAGATTTGCGTTTCAACTTGCGTGTGGGTGTGCTGGGTGTGTCTGTTGTGGTGTCTGACCTGTGGCGTCTGCGTGTACATTGGACAGGTATGGGAGAGGGTGATGTGGATGGGTCTGAAAGAGAGGGGGATGACGCTGCAGGATGGACAGTGCTGCCGTCAGTGATTACTCTATGGCTGCCAAACTCCGACTTTGGCCAGACATGGCTGATGACATGCCCTCCATGTGTGACAACAACTGTGTCATGATGTGTGTTTGGCCATGGAGGACAGTCAGAATTGAGGTCTGGCCAATTTGGATCTGCCGGAGCAGGTCCACAGACTCAGCACTGAGGGCAGCAGGGGAAACAGGGGCAGGGCCTGCGGTGCCGGGGACAAAGGAGACACGGGGGTAGCATGGACCCTAGGGACCCTAACAACTGGGAGGGTGGAGATGGGTCTGGAGGAGGAGGGGACAGCCATAGTTGTAGTAGATGGCATAGCTGCATATTCCCCCACCTCCTGGGAGTCAGAATCCGAGCCGTCCGCATGGTAGGAGGTGTCGTGCTCATGAGGTCCGGCCACCTGACTCCCCTCACCCTCTGTGCCACTGCCTCCCTCCGACTCCTCAAAGCTGGTGGCACTGTTGCTGGGTCCCTATGTCCGGTCTGTGGCTGTGTCTCTTCTTGGTTGTGGTGATGATGCTGTTGCCAACGAGAAAATGAAAAATATATCAGTCACCTGTACACATCATACATATCAGCAGCAAATAATTTGGGGGCATTTCTAATCATGGCATGCCTCATGAGTCACATGCCACATAACTCTGCACATATATAAGCCTAGTAATGCGCAATTGTAATAGACACAACGCTCATTGTAGACAAAGATATAAGTAACAGACCAGGCCACAACTTGGATGACAGTCACAATGACGAGCCACGGCCTGTCAACAGGATAGGTGTTGAGCAATCACCGTCCAGTTGCCCACTCTGCCACCCAAGGCCAGTCATGGTCATGTTCAAATCTGTTTTTCCCTGTGTCACATGGGAGCAGTCCTGCCCGAACTGCCGTGTGATGCCATCCCTGGACCTGAAACAAGTTTTCCATCACCTCTCACTGGCATCACAACTGTCTACAGCCAGGCTTGTGTGAAACACATATGTGGATACAAACAAGCATGGCAGAAGACGGCTGTAATGCCAGAAAGTGGTTGCAGGAACCTTGTTACCAGTCCAGGGAAGGCATGGGTTGACAAATATGGATAGACTGTTTCCATGAGGCACATGAATAGACAGATTTGCACATGACCATGTTTGAACTTGGGGGCAGAGTGTGCAACAGGGAGGTGATGGTTAAAAGCCTGACCTGTTGACAGGGTGTGAGTATATGATTGGTACAGAGGCTCCCTCCATCACCAGACACTCTATTAAAACTCCTCACAGGGGCATCTATCCCCAGACCATACAGTTGCTAGCACATAACACACACTGGCTGTCAAATGATGTGGCACACATATACAAAATCCTGACAATGGCAAAGCTAATGTGCCTACAATTGTGAATGTGAAAAACATTGATACATTCTTGACACATCCGCAACCACATGCGAAATGTGAATACAGTAGTGTGGACACCAAGCCAAAAAAGCGTTGCACCACCAATACATACATGTAGCATAAAACGATGTTGAACAATCATCTCTGTGAGCCAATAACATTGCCTGTAAATCCTACAATGACTACATTGTCCAGCACCACAGGCTAAGTGCATAGTGACAAGTCCACTTCAGATATGACATCCTCAGCACACCACTGACAAGGCTAAACAGGCAGGCCCATCACACCTCCCATGCACAACATCTCAATCACTCCGTCAATGTGAGTAATACATCCCAAGTAGTGAAAAGTCAGAATCTGGCTCTCAATAACCGGAAAGCTATATAAAGTAAGCCAAGGTCACATTGTGTGGCTGCACATCAATATTAGTCCCAAAGAATCTGCAACATTTCTTGTGAATATGCACACACGCACTGCCCAGTGTGAGTATGCACAAGCCTAACTTTGTATACATGGACAGTGTGCACATGTAGCTAACACATGAGAAATACAAAGCATACCAAGGACAAAGGCCACTGATGCAGACCGTGCAGAACTCCATGTTGAGACTCATGATCAGTGCCAAAATATCATGAAGGGCAACCACAGTGCACAGGTCGAGGAACAGTTAAGGTACCAACAAGTGTCACAGACCCCCCTCCAACATGATGATGTGCTAAGCAATATGCATACAAATACATTTCACCCTAGGAGGACATGCTCAAAAACGAAACACACAAAGCAGAGAACAAATGTGGAGGACGGAAAGGGATGTAAAAGAGCATCTGCTCAATATGGAGCATTGAAATGACAATGCATAAAGTGCCTGTCTGACCAGACCACCCCAACTGTGGGAGTGTTACCAGGCTTCCAAACACTGCAGGTAGCATGTGACACACATGATAACAAACAGACATCTACCTACCCCCTCCTTGCTGCTGTCCCTCCTGCATCTGCCTATGGAGGTCAGGGAAAACGACGGCCAGGACCCGGAACAGGTTGGGGGTGAGGTGACGTGTGCCGCCATGCCGGCCTGGAGCTTCAAGCCTCAGCTGCACCCGAGTGATACGGCGGGTCCAGCACCGGATGTCCTGCCACCCTTTGCGGATGTTCCGGACCCTGCGGTAAGGGCCCCCCTCAGACCTGACATCCCTGACAGCCCTGGCTATGTCCAGCCCTGTCCCAGCAGCTGTGTTGTCCACTCCAATGTTGTGCAGGCAAGTGCCCTCTCACAGCCACATGCAGCCTTTAATCTGTCCTGATGAGGGGCTGTCAGTCTCAGGAAGACATTGTGATAGGGCAGATAACTTTGCATCCTATGTTTCATCCAATCCCATTCCACATAAGGCCCTGACACACATTTGCATGGTTTGAAATTTTAGCTCTAACTACCCAACACACATTGCAACATTGTATAGTTTTAGCCAACTGAATTTTGCAGGACACCTGTAGCACACTCAAATCTCTGTTTCCTTGACAACCAGCCTGCATTCTGTGCATTCTACTCGTCCCCTAGGTGTTCCCAATTTGTTTTTAGGCATCCACACACAAGTACGGTGCGTGATTCGTTGCAAACGCTAGTTTTCGATAGTGAGACGTACACACGCACGCACCAGTGGGGTACGCTCCACACTTGTATCGCATATGGCCACAATGCCATTGTGAGACAACTCGTACACACGCACGCACCAGTGGGGTACGCTCCACACGCGTATGGCCACAATGCAATGGGGAGACGACCCGTACACACGCACGCACCAGTGGGGTATGCTCCACACGCGTATGGCCACAATGCAATGGTGAGACGACTCGTACACACGCACGCACCAGTGGATACGTTCCACACTTGTATCGCATATGGCCACAATGCCATGGTGAGACGACTCGTACACACGCACGCACCAGTGGGGTACGTTCCACACTTGTATCGCGTATGGCCACAATGCCATGGTGAGACGACTCGTACACATGCACGCACCAGTGGGGTATGCTCCACATGCGTATGGCCACAATGCAATGGTGAGACGACCCGTACACATGCATGCACCAGTGAGGTACGCTCCACACGCGTATGGCCACAATGCAATGGTGAGACGACCCGTACACACGCACGCACCAGTGGGGTACGCTCCACACGCATATGGCCACAATGCAATGGTGAGACGACTCGTACACATGCACGCACCAGTGGGGTACGTTCCACACTTGTATCGTGTATGGCCACAATGCCATGGTGATACGACTTGTACACACGCACTCACCAGTGGGGTACGTTCCACACTTGTATCGCGTATGGCCACAATGCCATGGTGAGACGACTCGTACACATGCACGCACCAGTGGGGTATGCTCCACACGCGTATGGCCACAATGCAATGGTAAGATGACCCGTACACACGCACGCACCAGTGGGGTACGCTCCACACGCGTATGGCCACAATGCAATGGTGAGACGACCCGTACACACGCACGCACCAGTGGGGTACGCTCCACACGCGTATGGCCACAATGCAATGGTGAGATGACTCGTACACACGCACGCACCAGTGGGGTACGTTCCACACTTGTATCGCATATGGCCACAATGCCATGGTGAGACGACTCGTACACACGCACGCACCAGTGGGGTACGTTCCACACTTGTATCGCGTATGGCCACAATGCAATGGTAAGACGACTCGTACACACGCACGCACGCACCAGTGGGGTACTGGGCGTCTCACATGCTCTCGTGAATGCATGTGTACAGTGCGTTCCACAAGCTCACGCATGGCACCATTACTATAGTGACAACAGGAAAACACCTGGCAGGGATGTGGGTGCGAGGTCATTATGAGGATGTCCATGTATGTTTTGGCATGGCAGACTTACATGAAAAGGCCCTAGGTGTGGCACACAGTTATATAGCAGAGGGCATGTGTTCTAGTGGCACAGTTGATGTGTGATGGGCTGTGGAGACATGACATTTGTGACGGGCCACTATGTGGTTCACATTACCTTGACACCTGTGACATGAGTAACATCATGAACATTTTGTTATTCACATGAACACTGTGATGGCACACTCTTCATTATGGGCATCTGTCACATGATGCCAGGGACAGGGGCACTGTCTCACTTTACCAATTGACGCTCTGCATGACCCTGTGTGACAATGTAATGTGTGTGCCATGTAATATATTGGACATGCTGTTTGTATCGGGTAAACGTAATCCTCCTTAGGTGCATCTATGATGGGTCTGTGTCGTGATTGCAAGTGTCTCACATGTACGCACACCATGCCACAGGGGCATTTCAGCAGTTCATGTGTCTGATGGCATCATAGAGCATTTGGCCACAGACATACAGATCTGCATTCAGAGGATGGCTGTGGTGTAGTTTTGTAAAATGCACAACTCATGCACATTATCACTGAAATGTAAAATATATAGCACATGTGATGTGGGTGTGTTCCTTGCAGTCAGCTGTCTGGATGTGATGACTACCTTCTCATGCAGGTCAAGTGACGTGTGTCACTGACGCAATACATTGGTCTGCTAACTCAGCCATGCCCTGATGATCATTTGTGTGCATGTCATGTCCATTTCACAGCCAACAGGGGAATCAGTTTTGTAGTAGGAGTGCCAACTAGCTGGCATAAGTGTCCATGATGTGTAGCCCACGGCAGATTCATAAGTGATTTCATGTGTTTAAGCAGTGTTGATTGTGCTTTGTACATTGTAATTTTTGTTTGCTGATAGTTGTACACATTTTTTCCCACACATGTCGTGCAGGGCACCCCCTCTGCCAAGGCCGTTGCCTGACTTGGATGCCATAAGGGAACGTGATTGCATCCGCCGCTACAGATTCCCTCAGGAGTTGATTCAGAATTTTACGGACTGACTGGAATCACATCTACAACCGCGACACAGGTATCCAACTGCGCTGACACCCAAGGTAAAGGTGATGGCAGCCCTGCATTTCTTTGCCACAGGTACGTTCCAATTCACCATAGGTGATATGGGGGGGATGTCCCAGACCATGTTCAGCCATGTCCTACGTGATGTCTTAGCTGCTATGTTGCAGCGCATTGATAAATTCATTAAGTTCCCTACTCCACAAGAGTTGACCAATGTCAAGGGTGCATTCTATGCCCTGGGACACATGCCACGTGTAATTGGGTCCATTGATGGGACACATGTTGGACTGGTGCCAGCACAGGCTCAGGAGCAGGCCTTCCGCAACAGGAAACATTACCACTCCATAAATGGCCTGGTGGTGTGTTTTGCTAACATGATGATTTCCCATGTTTGTGCACGTTTTCCAGGATCATGCCACGATGCATTCATCATGAGGCGGAGCAGGGTACCACAGATGATGCTGCAGCTGCGCATTCATCGGGCACGTCTTGTTGGTGGGCATACACTGTTTCTCATGTACGTCTCAATGTAATTTATCTCTCTCATGGCTTCTCATTGCACACTCATTGACATGATGTATTGTTGTAGGAGACGCCGGATATCCGAACATGCCGTGGCTCATGACTCCACTACGCAACCCCAGAACTGCCACAGACCAGCGTTACAATAATGCACACGGCCAGACCAGGCGTGTGATCGAGCGTACGTTTGGACTCCTGAAGAGCCGGTTCAGGTGTCTCGACAAGACAGGTGGATCCCTACCATACTCCCCGCTCAAGGTGTGTGACATCTTCACCGTGTGCTGCATGCTGCACGACATGGCAGTGGAGGGGGAGGTGCCACTCATCCTGGATCCTGATGAAGAGTACCATCCACCCGTTGAGGACGAAGGCCTTGGCCAGGATGCTAGCGATGAGGAGGAGGAGGATGATATCCGGAGTCAGCTCATACGCAACTTCTTCTCATAAAGGTGAGTACCTGAAAAATAGTGTGCAAGCCACTACCATAGAGTGACATGTGTAGCATACTGTGTGTCCAGCAGACTGTACACAATGTCACTTTGATGTTTGTGGTGCAGTGTCACACAAGTGATGATGTCATGCCACACACATGACCACAATGATTGAAGTTGGAATGTACAAGTGTACTACATTGTTAGTGTATTGTATATGACCATGTCTTAATAAATATGTTCAGTACGTAACCCCTTGTGTGCCTGTCCTTTCCAGGTCGCCCTGCCTGTTGTCTGTTCGTGTCATCTTGGTCCTCCTGCAATTCCTCCTGATGATAGTAACGTCGGATGAATCTGCGTACCCTGCACAGACATGTGGAAATGTCAGTTTGGGTAAGGATTCCAAACAGGCAGTTTATTGTTGGTATGTTTTTTTATTGTGTAGAAACTGTTCATGCGCATGTTGTAGGTCCATACATACATGTCACATTACCATGTATCAAATTTCATGTTGCACCACTCACATGACAAGACAGTCACCTTTCTTGACAGTCATCTGTAGTAGAGTTTTGACTTTGGTGAATGCATCAATGTGTGTTAACATTGACCCTGACACATTGCGGATGGCACGGGTTGCCATTATGTGTGAAATCACAAACACAGGCTCTGTGGAGAATTGCAGCCTCTCTGTGTGCAGCAGGATGTGTCTGAATCATCCCGTCAACCTTGTGGGCCAGTACAGTTTGATTTCCTGTGAACCATGTTGTGCCGGTGTGGGCCAGTGTATGTCCCACATGTTCTGTCAACTGTCCTGTGGGTCTGTTTGCATGGATGCATTGCCCCTTGTGGCAGTATGTCATGTCACTGTCATGTCGTTACCTCAGTGCCGGTGGAGAACACTGCTTCGCTAGCCTTCTCAGTAACTTGATGTTAACTTTCCATTCTCATGATGCCAGGTATGTTGCGCTGATTACATCACAACGTTGGGCTGTAGCAAATGTTCACAATTACGTGGCAACAGTCCGGTGAGGTCATTGCCTGAAATCTCTTCTGCCATGCTGCATATCCTGGTCACGGTAGGGTTGTATCTTTTAGCATTGTTCCTATTTACTCGCTGTTGAGTTTGGTTACACGTGCTTGTCCTGTCTAGCAAAGTAAGGCACAGTTGCAAGAGGTAATGACTGGCCCCTATGGGACTTCCTGGTGTTTAGGTTATTTCCTTCGTCATTTGAGGAGCTGCTTATGGCTCTTGCAGGTGATGTCTACTTTCCCTTCATGACCCTTACTGATTCACAGGGCTGACTATGGATAGTTGGCTTTGTGTCATTTGCACTGCTATACGTCACAATTACGGAGATAGCGAGCATCAATCATACACTGTGACGTCGTTCATGACTGCATGGATCTAATTGCATTGTAGCAGCCTAGTGAGCGTCATACATGCTCCATTTTGGTGACAACCTCTACTAACTGTCATGTGTCCGTGTTGAAGGATCTGATCTTGTCTCATTGCAAGGTCTGTGATCAGTAATAGGACACAGTGGTAGTGGTTACACTACACAGGTGTGAGTGGTACAGTGTAGGTGCCAAGGTAAACTGTGAATCTGTACCAAAAAGTATGGAATCCTTATGCTTGCTTTGCTTTGTTTCAGATCTCCACCCCTGCAGTTCCCATCCTCACCTTCCCTCGCCTGATCGCCCTAATGTGTCTGTCATTAGTAGTCAGACCAAGGGGATATTGGGAGATGGAACCCTTCCAGCATCACACCACTCTGATGATCACAGGTACGGACAGTCCCTGGCAGTTGTGTAGAGTGTGTATCACCAGCATTACAGGTAAAATCATTGCATGAGTGTTATTGTCATCAGAGCAATGCCACTGGTCATGTAAATTGGCTGAGGCAGCATGGCCTTGCAACTAAGTTCATGCTATTGTGTAGGAACTGTGGGGCATATTACCAAGCAATAGCGATAATTATCGCTATTGCTTGGTTAGAGACAAAAATTTACTGCTGAGCTGCGGCGATTTTTATCGCAAATAAACCTTGGTATTACCAAGGTTTATCGCAAATGCGATAAAAATCGGCCGCAATGCATGAATATCGCTGTAAAGTCAGCGATATTCATGCATTACCGAGCTAATGCTCTTAGCCATGTTATCCACCTCCCATTGGATAACATGGCTAAGAACTGCTCAGGGCAGGTGTTAGCTTTTGGAGATATTCGCGCTTAGCGCGAATATCTCCATAAGTTGGTAATAGGAGATAGCGATGTTAGCGACTGTTTCCAGTCGCTAACATCTTGGCACGCCCACTTTGCATGTCATTAGTGATAAATATCACTGACATGCAAAGTGGGGCCCAAGATGGTCGCTATCTCCTACTAGCTGTCGCTAACTGGTGTTAGCGACAGCTAGGTAATAGGGAGATAATTTTATCTCCACTTTCTTGGCTTTTAAAGCCAAAAAAGCGGAGATAAACCCCCTTGATAATATGCCCCTGTGTTTCACACAGTTCATTGTGCCTCATTGCTGTCACCGCCGGTATCTTTCCAGTCTGCATGCATTCTATATGGCATTGTTTACAATGATTGTTCATATGTGGTTATGTGTACAGTGACAACAAGCATGCTGTTCGTAATGGCTAATGTACCATATTGTGCATGATGTATATGGTTGTGTATGTGTTCTGTTGCTTACTGCACACAACGTGCAGGCTACAGCTTCTGACGCAGTGTGTCCTGTGCCCCGCTTTGCATTATGGTGACTCGTCCTGTGGCCGTGATGTTTGATGAATGTTCACAGATTTTCAGGCAGTGACCCATGGGTAACCAGCCACTCCTTGTTTACATACACATGTCACTTATTGCCTAGCAAGAATCTTTGGGTTGTGTGCCTGTTTAGCATGTTCTATCACCCCTTCTGCCGTCATGTGTTCACTCCTCCCGGCTGCAGCATCCCCAGCCACAACGCCGCACTGCGTGGCCCAATAAAGCCACACACACACCTATGAGATACTCCTCCATCCATCCATTATTGAAGCATGCTGCAGCTTGTCTGTGCCACTGTTGCACAACCGCCATGACAAAGGCAGGTCCATCAGCACCTGCAACATGCACACTGCAAGACACTCAGCCCATTTGATGACACATGTGACAGCACCAGTAGGAAGCCGTTTAGCTAGCAAGTCCCTCCCCTTTTTAATAGCGGTGGCCGATTGTCTTTGGCTATCATAGTGGTTCCAGGTGCACACACACTTTAGTTTCACCTTAATTGATATGAGGGGACATAGTGGTTGTTTATTTGTGCACCACATTTATATTAGTTAGGGAATCCCTATTTGTATTTTCCTTTTCATTCTTTACTCACACGAAGAGAGAGTGGCCGATGATGAGAAGTGGACAAACTGGCAATTGTCTGTCAGGAACCCCCTCAGGTGTTGCTACCATGAGGCACTCTCTCTTTGCTCACTTTATTTTCAATTCTTGGAGTGGGATCAGACCTTGGTGTAATTTTCATGTAAACGTGAAACATACCATGACCCTATGGATTAGTGTCAAGGTACAAATCTGAGGCAGTAGTATAAATTGGCCCTGTAACTCTGCTATTGGTCGTAAGGAATTTGTTGTGAGGTGGTTTAGGCCTTTTTGTTGTTGAACAGTGTTTGAATGGGGGCGGCATTTTCCCTTTGTTCCCCCTTGGGCTCCTTTTGATTGAATGACACATGTGACACAACAGATGCATGCCCCAGCCAACCTCCACACAGTGAACACCAGACAATAATCCACCTTGTAACACGCTACCACAAACACACCCATGACAGCCTCTCGGACTGTGTGTGCAACTCATACTGACTACACGACGCAGCCACACTTAACAGTGCGTGTACGTACAACCAAGTCATGTGCCTCGTACTGTAGCAGGGTTTCTGTTCTCCCACAGAACTGTGCACAGAGGAGTGGAACCTCAGCGAATTAGGGTGACCCAAAACTCACCTCAGTACCCAACAAACCCCTTACCGAGCTAGCTACAGTGTCTCATTGGTCATAACCAACTCCCAATGTTTAGACAAACCAGAACATGAACTTACAAACCTCAGGTTACGTGGAACACATGAGCACTCTTTCGTTATACAATCATTACAAACCAGAACATGGAGTAAAGAAGAACACGTGAGCATTTGAAATGTTTATTTACTAATGCCGTCTTCGCAGGCGCAGTATCTTAGATAATACAAGTAAACATATTATCAGCAACAAAGCTACAAGCATAGTTACTAGTCCATAGAAAGCGAATGGTGACAGCATGTTACCATGCTGTAAATTAATAAGGGTTAACAACACTTATTTCTCACCCTCCCTAACTCGCATATTATATTAATAGCTAAGAAGGTCTCTTTGGGTTGAATTAGGGCGGGCCCATACCTCAGTGTCCTAGAATGAAGGGATCACATCAGCATACACCAGCTCTCTCTTCATGCGAACAGCATCAAGTGTGTGTTTGCGCTTCAAGCAAAGCAATATCAAACCCGCCTAAAACCCAAAGTTGGCAGAAGCTGCACTTATGTTATGTCTATGAAGGCGCGAAGATCAGACCTCATAACAATTTTGTATCGTTTTTTTCCTGAAACTTCAGCACTCTCTGTACAGACATAGTTTATTAAGCAAAGCTGATATCAGAGTAATAACATATTATTCTTGTGTAAACCACAACGAAATACTAGGTTGAAAGCTAAATCAACAATTAAGTGTCGTGTGCAGAAGTAGCAAAAGGAAAAATGGCATTGAAACATGTAATGTGCCTATGCTAACTTAACACATTATAAAGATATACAGTAGCTATATGACACCCCCCCATGATCCGAGGACGGATAAAGATAAGATAAGATAAGGGCCACTTCATGAAAGCAGAGTTCAAGAACTGTAAAAAAAAATAATATTTTGTTCAAGTCAATAGGTCTGGGAAATCAACCAAGGGTACTGAAACTCGCAAAAAAGGTGTAAGCTAAAAGTCAAATCGCTGGACTTAAACCATGGAAAAGTATTTAGGACAAGACCGTATAAGCAAAATATGCAGCAACAGCCTCCAGCATGAAATCACCGTCTTCATCCGAAAACAGTTCAGCCATCCAATTCAAAAGTGGAAAAGAACATACGTGTTCCTCAAGTATTGGAGCCTCTATTACCATCAGAGGACCACTCGGTGGGTTCTCAAGAAAGCTCAGTTCCAAGAAATCCTGCGCTGCTGCGAAGAAGTCCCAGGGACCCATTAGTCCATGCACCGCTGCTAAGGCCATAATCCTTTCGTCAGAACAAACCAACTCGTGAGCAGTGATAGAACTCATCAGCTGATTAAAATCGACGTCAGGAGAAACTGGTCCGCAGAGACACAAATCAATGGCCCAATCAAAATCACAACTCAGGCAGTGAAATACAGGTTGGACACAGGTAAAATAGGAAAATCGAAACGATAATCCATATGCCGTGCTCAAAATCGCAAGCGGCAGCGTGCCAAAATATTCAAGCATTCGGTTGCGAAACAGCGGCAGCAGAGGCTGGACTGCTTCTTCCACATGTGGGGCATCCATATTTAAGGAAGCAGAGAACAACTAGGACGCCTGCCGCTAGTGCCAGTAAAACCGGGAATCCACCAAACAGACTCGAGAAAATGGAATGAAAGAAACTAGGGATTACTCCAAATACTTTTTCAAATGAAGTCACAAGGCCGCTGCTAACTGTTTTAAAAAAAATGCGCTAGTCCAGATGTCGAGGACGCGTTAAAGATAGAATGTATCATTTCGCCAAAATGCAACGGTAAATCACTATTTAAAAGGGCCTGAACCTCGATCCGGGTGTTAGCTATGTGAAGCACGAAAATTTCCCGAGCCGAACTCAAGGCCACTTCTTTCTGGGACAATAGAGCCCTCAGTCTAGTCATGCCGTTGAACTCTGCCTTCAAGGTTGGTATGCGTGGCCAAATGGAAACCTCCCTATTTTCATGTGTGGGTGGGTACAGGACATTTCTGCAGCAAACGACACGTTCACTTACTGTTACCACATAAGCTACACCCTTAATTAACCCGCAACAATCTTCATTATTCAAAAGTAAATAACTTCCGTTCCCTAACAAGGTAAAAGTCGGGGTAATTGATGGTACAGGAGTGCCTTTTAAAACACAGGCCAAGTTTGGTCGGTCCTGGTTGCAAGAACCGTGCAATTGTATATGCCTACACATCAACGAATGATCTGGAGTTTCTGTACATTCCTCCCCATTTAGATAAACTTCTTGGCCGTCCCTCAAACATCTATAAGTGAAAGGAAGGGACCATACTTCATGGAGAAAACCAGTACCCAAAGGCTCATAGCGACCTATGGCAACAAACTTCATACAGTTAGTAAATTTATACAAAGCAAAAGGTAATGTTAACAGACCGTGGATAAGCCACGTAGCAGCTGAGGCTTCTGCCACAGAAAAAGGCAAGGATTCCAATTTCTCAATATGTAACATAGAAAAAGAAGCATCTCGCATAGAAAGCAAGCGTTGTTTGTCAGTCAAATTAAAGGGTGCAGAGAGAGAAGAAACATTCATGTAGCCCCATGGCACCTTGCCAGATTTAAGCGTTTGCAGGGTCCATGCAAATTGCATGATAGAACGTAATTGATTCTGACCATGGTACAAAACAGATACCTCATCATGCACAATATCCACTACAGAAGACACAATGTTATCTAAAGTGTAAATGCGTGAAGAAAGCATGTTAATACTATTGTCTACCACTGCAAGGACTTTCTCTAGATTTGCTTGATCTATAGCCCTAAGGCGTGTTGCTGCCTCAATCTGAGATGTTTTCCAGATTTCATTGTAGACAGCATATATCCATCTTTTTGACCTACCACTAGCCGGGCCTTTGATGAAATCATTCAAATCTACATCACCATTTAGTTTTGCAAGATGTAATTTAACTGCAGATAATTTAGAATGTTTCAGCCAGGTTTGACA
The DNA here is from genome assembly GCF_964261635.1 of Lissotriton helveticus. Taxonomy (NCBI): domain Eukaryota; kingdom Metazoa; phylum Chordata; class Amphibia; order Caudata; family Salamandridae; genus Lissotriton; species Lissotriton helveticus. Next base: position 448,565,301 of record NC_136065.1, read on the forward strand.
TAATTTACCCACAGAGTAAGTTGTGACAGAATGCTCAGTTTCAAAACGTGAATCTGGTTTAACCTGCGCAAAGCCGTCAGACAAACCCAGAAAACGGCGCTGGCAAGAATCAGCACTCTTGTGCCACACTAGCCAACCTTTAGGGTCTATACTGGATATGTTAAAGGAAGAATTCAGCAATAGGGTCTGTAAGTCCCTAATCGAAAATTGAGTATAATTTCTCCAGCCTGAATATTCCTCTAACTCGGGGATAGAAGGAAAATTTAGTTTTTTAGCAGTAGCCAATCCAAAGCATGTCGTTTGTGAAATAGTAGAATTCAAAAACAAAATCTGATTTGGGATGAGACATGCACGGTGCAAAGCCTCAGCGCCTTGTACCTGCCAGTCCTTAGAACCCCAAACTGATTTTAGGTCAATAATTTCCTTCCATACTTCATAACCGCCAATAGCCAGCTGATCTAGAAAGGACTTCGAATACAATAGTTTGGTATCGGTAAGTCTAACCTTGGACATAAGCTTCTGTGTCATTTTGAAATAAAAGGACTCGGGATTAGACTGATTGAAGTCAGTAAAATATGTGTACTTTTTCATAAAAGTACTTGAACTGCCTTGTATAGGAGCCGGACAATGCTCCCATTGTGTATAATTCACAGTATTCCTTCTGGATGTTGTTTTATGTAAGAAGTGATTGCCAAAATGTTGAAAGCAAAATAAATCACCATAATTAGCAGATTCTAAATATAAATCTTCAGCATCAAAGGCAGCATAGTATTTTAAATCAGAAAACAAAGACTCCACAGCCTGAACATCCCAATCATCAGAACGGATGTTTTGTTTCACCACATCCCCCATATTAACTCTAAGCACGTTAGGGACATTAACAACTTCCGTAGGGCCATGAATTTGAAATCGAACGGCATCCCACACAATCCCATCAAGGACAGGCCAAGCATGGTATTAACAAATGTTAAGTCTCTTCTCAGTCTATGTGCAGAATGCGATGAGGAAAGGGGGGCCAAAGTTCCATTGAGATGGCGAATGCATGTTCTTTCCTCGACATAGTGTCCATTTACCAACCGGAAAAAATAAAACACAAAACCAATTGACATAAAAAGATAAATCGAAAAAAGCACCAACCAAATATATGTCCAAGGGGGAATTAAAAAATGTTTTTTAAATAAGGTAGTATAAACTGCAAAACGTGAAGGTTTCTTCGAGGCATTGGAAACAGAGTCAAAGGAAAATCTGGATTCTGTGGCCAAATGTGCTTGCAGGTCAGGCATGGACAAGTCAGTGGGGTAAGCATAGTCAATTTCATCATGGACGGTACCGGGCAAAGTACTTAATAAAGGACTGGAAATCGCAGGTAATTCAATGGCTACTGCAGTTTCATGATCAGAAGCAGTGGGCAAAACTGAATTTCTCACAATGGAAGGACAGGAAACAGCCGGTGTCATGCTAAGAAGAATCGGCCACTCTGTGTATCTTGACATTGTCAATTGAAATAAACCTGTTTTCCTTACGACCAGGAAGTGGTGGTAATATGACTGTTCTCGTGCCCTTCACTCCAAGCACTGGAACCGGAGCCCGATAGGAAGGACCAAATTCTTTCTTGTTATCGATCTTCTCTCGAACCAGTTCTCCAACTTGGGGTAGCCAGCCGACTACCGGGATCTGCAACGCAACATCCGATGTGGAGGGCAAATGTTCCTTTGCAAGACTGTCTCTGGTCTTTTGTAGATTCTGTAAAACATTGCAATGTTCATCTGCGTCAAAGGAAGTGGCGCGAACCACACAGTCTAGACCGTCAAGGTCAGGGACGTACATCTTGATGCCAAAGAGCATTTTGTATGGGGTCCGCCCACCCAGAGACCTTCTAGGGAGATTATTAAGCGCAAGCTGCACGCCATAGAGGTGGGCTAGCCAGTTTCTGCCAGTGCCTATAACTCGAGCTGTCAAAGATTGCTTTAAATCACGGTTCATTCGCTCCACTACACTATTACCCTCAGGTCTGTAGGGAGACGAAAACTTGACTTGGACCCCCAACGAAGTCATGGCATCCGTATACGCATTAGAGGCGAAAGCCGGACCCTGATCCGAATGGAAGGTACCACAGGCAAAAATCCCTACAAAGACACGCAAATCTCTAATGACAGTCCGTGAATCAGCGCTGTGATGGGGCCATACCCACACAAAGCGTGTGCATGAGTCAACTGCTACTAAGATGTACTTATACGCAGTATCAGATGAAAAAGGACCGCAGTGATCTAAATAAACACAACCTAGTGGTTTATTAGAAATGTACAACTGTGTCTGTGGCGGATGCGTGGCAGTTGAAGGTTTAATCTGCTGGCAAATGTCACAAAGAAGGACATAATCACGTGTCTGTTTGTACAGTCCCCGCCACCAGAAGCGTTGTTGTAATTGAGTTACAGTGGCCGAGACGCCCGCATGCGCAGACGCCACACCTTCATGTGCCGCTGTAATCAAGTCAGCCCTGCGATCCGTGTTGGGAATCAAACGTTCACCAACATCAGGAATTTTCACAAAAGGAACCTTTTCGGGACTTAAGTGGTATGTGTACTTCGAAGGGAATCCAATAGGATGTTTACCTCCCTTCTCAGTGGCAGCAACAGCCGCCAAGATGTCACTATCAATCTTACTTTTGGACCGTGTAACTGCTGCAACTAAGTATGTAGACACTGCTGATTTCGCTGCTTCATCAGCAAGCGAGTTACCGACAGCGTGGACTCCCACACGCTGATGGCCAAGAGTATGAATCACAAAAACGAGCGGCAACTTAGCCATAAGTTCCGCCACTCGAACCCAGATCATCTTGTGTTTTATTGTGCTACCCTTGGAATCACGAAATTCATTCTGAATCCAAAAGAACAAGTTTTCATTGTAAGACTGGACACAGTAATAAGAATCACTCACAATAAGAGTAGTAACACTTGGATCAGCGTACTCCAACGCTAGTAATAGAGCACGAAGCTCTGCCAATTGTGCGGAGCAATCGCCCAGTGGCATTGTGTGCACTTCCCTGGAAACGAACCCATCGTTCAACATAGCACCGACCACAATGGCGCATGCGGAAACGTAGGCGTGTTTAGAGCCATGCGCAACCTGCGCCGAACCATCAGTGTAAATGATGCAATGGAAGTCCTCCAAAGGTCGCATAGCCAGAGGAGCAGCGTGAACGAACTCATACTGCAAGAACTCTTGCGACCGTAATGAGGCGTCAAAAATAAACGTGACATCCGTGGACGTCAAGGACGCAGCCCATTGAATCCACCGAGGGTGCAAAGCTTTTGAATTTGGTACACTGGCTTTCGTGACTGCCTCCAAATGAGGACAGGGTGTTACAACCAACATGCGTTTCCCTTGTGACAGAGCTCGTTCTTTAAGAATAGCCATCTGTACAGCTGTTAAAACTTTTTCCACAGTAGGAAAACGCATTTCAGCCGAAGTGTACAAGTGCGACTTGTAAGCAATAGGTACTGTGTCTCCTTCATTAAAAGTGAGGTACGTGAAACCCACTGTCCCAGGGACAATCCTTATCACCAGGTTTGTGTGGTTATCACGAGTCAGTAAGAATTTAGAAGCGAGAAGATCAGCCTGCAAGGACTGCAAGACGGCTGAGTGCTCAGGCAGCCAGCATGATTTGGAAAAAGTAGGTTATATCAGAGCATACAGAGGCTTGATACGCCGGGCATATTCCGGAATGTATGTCCTTCCGAAATTTAAAAAGCCCAGCAAAGACTGTAATTTTTTCAGTGTTGTAGGAGCGCGCAACTGAGCGCATTTCTCCAAGAAGTGAGGAGCCAATCCTCTATCTTCATTGTTGAGCTCATAGCCCAGGAACAACACTGTGTACTCAGCAATGTGCGATTTTGCAAAGTTAAATTTGTAACCCATGTCAGCAAAGGTACAAATAATTGAATTTACCCGACACAGATGCATCCAAATTTCGTCGTCTGTGAGATAGATGTCATCCACATACGAGCAAGCATCTGGGTCGATACTCTCCAAAAGGGAGACTATACGTGCGGAAAATATACCTGGACTATTCTTATAGCCCATTGGGAGACGCCGGAATTGTTTTTTGACACCAGCGCATGTAAAACTGGTCCATTGGGAGCTTAAGCCATCCAATCTATGGGCATAGAAACCGTTGGAAATGTCAAGCGTTGTTTTAAAACGCTTACGCACTAGACTATCCATTGGGGCAGAGCCGTGAGTATTCTGTACTGCACAGTTACGGCAATGCGAGTTCAAATGCCGGTAATCCAATACCAAACGATATGAACCGTCAGGCTTGGTCACAGTAAAAAGAGGGTTATTCATCGGTGACACACATGGTTCAATAACTCCCTGATATTCCAATTGTTCAAGGATTTCCGCGACGGAAGATTTTGCTTCACGCCGAAGGGGATATTGAGGTTGAGGCTGCGGCTGAGACCGCAACGGAATATCGTGGCAAGGCGACAATTTATCCCAACCACATTGGTTACGGTATAGAGCCGGTGCGAGTGCCCGAGCCCACTCTTCTGCAAAATGCTGCGCATGCTCTTTCGAGACAGAGGTCGCGAAACTGGGAAGGATTACCTCCTCCCCTCGCGGCGCCGCGAGCACAAAAGGTGGGGGCCAGTCAGCCTCCGAAAGCAAAATATCATATGTAGACGAAAGATTTTCCCAAAACACCCCTTTTACAGTATGCTGTATGTCACCTTCAATTAACAGGACAATTTCATAAAGTCGCTCAGGGGGAGCAAGTCTCGTGTCTGCTGTTTCAATTACAACGTAGACATCAGTCGCTGTCACCCTCAGTAGTGGACGCAGCGCCTCTCTGACTATGGTTATCTCCGCCGCGCTGTCCAGCAAGGTCAGAGCCCACGTCAGATTCTGAAGCCGCGTTCTCACTATCTGTGGCATATCGATGCGCTGTTAAGGCTGCGACTTTCTTTTTCGCAAACTGCGGTCTCTTCGGCGTAGAATCCTCCTGCTTCCCTGCGCCTTCTGTCTGGCGGGGCTGGCCACGTCCTTGTTGGCCACCATGTCCCCGTCCGCCTCCTCCTCCACCGGTCTTCGGAGCCGATGAGTCCTGAAAGGAACGAGGAGAGCGTTGATCAGAAACCTGAAAGCGATCAGGTGATTTAATCATCGCGCGATCGCGCAAATCATAAACTTTCTCAGTCGGCGCAGGAACTTGTGGTGCAGGATAAGAATCCTGAGTCTGCTTTTGTTGCTTCCCCTGTGTCTGTTTTTTAGGCCAATTTTGTTTTTTGGACTTGGGTTGGACATCTGCCGCAGCAGACTGTCCTTGTGGTTGTTTTTTCTCCTTAACTGAAAAATATTTCAGACCCCTACTTGTGCGGCCAATAGTTTTATATGCAGCCACAACTATCTTCGCTAACTGTCTGGGTTTATCGGCATCGGGCAGAGCAGCCAAAGCATTCGACACCTGAAAGTTCACCGCATCTCCTTTAATATTGGAGAGTATGAGATCGCTTACTATCTCAAAAGAACCACACAGGCGCATACACAATTCAACCGCTGCCTCCGGTCCGTGATCATCCTGAACACGCTTAACGATCTCAGGCAGTGCGGACATAGACGGGGTACCGAAACACCTCGTATAAACGGCCGCAAAAGTCTTTCCCCAGCTTTCACAGTCAACGAGCTCAGGAGTTAAATCCTTCGGTAGAGTGATCGTCAACATTCTATGTTTATCAGCAGAAGTAGAATTCGGAAACACAGCCTCCAGTTGGTCAAATTTCTCGGCAAGCCAGAAAGGGAAGTCATCGTTATCAACGGGACGCTGACCAAATACCGAATTGACCATAACCGGATTGAGCCTTAAACCGCCACGTTCCGTTTGAACGGCCGCACCCCCCTGGGGACCTCCCGGGAGATGTCGACCTATGTATTGCACCAAGGCACGAATCACGGCAATCGAGACAACGTGTAGCCTGCGAATATCCGCAAGGGGACATGCGCCGTGATTCGGGTGCGGGGTAAAGCCACCCAAAGCAGGCCAATTTGTACCTGGAATGGATAAAGGACCTAACCTCGCAGCGGATAAAGCGTGGGGGAGGGCACCATCAAACCAAACGCGATGCTGCCAATGATCAATAGGTATCTCCAGTGCCCTGTACGGTGTATATTCAGCCGGTACAGGGGAGGGTGTGTAGGCGTGGAACAAACCAGAAGTTGCGTCCACTGCCGGAAACGTTACCCATGAGTAAAACAGTTCGAATGGGTACGCCGGATCTGCACACACCACTAAAATCACAGCCATGCCCTCCAACGGGACCTGGTATGTCTGTAGATGGGTGCTCACCGCAATGCGACTATGCTGCGCAATGGCCACAGCCACAGCCATGATTCCACCGGAACTACTGAAAAACAAAGTGAACTTTGTAGCACAACTGGGTAGTAATTCAAGGAAACCGTTTAGAAAGAATCAAGCTTGAATAAGACCTATTTCAAAAAACAGGTAGGTTTCACCGACACCACCGATTTCCGGAAACGATAGTGAAGGGGTTAAGGTTTGAAGGATATACTACTCGAGTGCCATGATATACGACCACCAACGTATGGGCGCCATGTAGCAGGGTTTCTGTTCTCCCACAGAACTGTGCACAGAGGAGTGGAACCTCAGCGAATTAGGGTGACCCAAAACTCACCTCAGTACCCAACAAACCCCTTACCGAGCTAGCTACAGTGTCTCATTGGTCATAACCAACTCCCAATGTTTAGACAAACCAGAAATGAACTTACAAACCTCAGGTTACGTGGAACACATGAGCACTCTTTCGTTATACAATCATTACAAACCAGAACATGGAGTAAAGAAGAACACGTGAGCATTTGAAATGTTTATTTACTAATGCCGTCTTCTCAGGCGCAGTATCTTAGATAATACAAGTAAACCTATTATCAGCAACAAAGCTACAAGCATAGTTACTAGTCCATAGAAAGCGAATGGTGACAGCATGTTACCATGCTGTAAATTAATAAGGGTTAACAACACTTATTTCTCACCTTCCCTAACTCGCATATTATATTAATAGCTAAGAAGGTCTCTTTGGGTTGAATTAGGGCGGGCCCATACCTCAGTGTCCTAGAATGAAGGGATCACATCAGCATACACCAGCTCTCTCTTCATGCGAACAGCATCAAGTGTGTGTTTGCGCTTCAAGCAAAGCAATATCAAACCCGCCTAAAACCCAAAGTTGGCAGAAGCTGCACTTATGTTATGTCTATGAAGGCACGAAGATCAGACCTCATAACAATTTTGTATCGTGTTTTTCCTGAAACTTCAGCACTCTCTGTACAGACATAGTTTATTAGGCAAAGCTGATATCAGAGTAATAACATATTATTCTTGTGTAAACCACAACGAAATACTAGGTTGAAAGCTAAATCAACAATTAAGTGTCGTGTGCAGAAGTAGCAAAAGGAAAAATGGCGTTTAAACATGTAATGTGCCTATGCTAACTTAACACATTATAAAGATATACAGTAGCTATATGACAGTACTGCACACACACTACTTCCAGCAGCACCACATTTTGGTGTATTACCTCGTTGACACAACGCCACCACACATCGCCTCCAATGCTGTAACGTGGTAGTACGCAACCTCAGAACATCAGTTCTGCCTAGCCATCACAGACGGATTGTCAGAATCCCACAGGGATCACACACCCATTCCAGGATTATGATTGGTCACACTTAACGGGGTACACCCTCAGAGTCACATCCAACACCATGGACACACTCTGCATTGTCTAACATCTGAACAGCCAGTTTCACACCGGCATCCTGACCAGCCTCATTGTAACTATCATCTACAGCTCTCCTATCCTACACACAAAATTTGGCTAAGCCATCTATCAATCAATTGATTCATTAGTTAAACGCACTACCTACCCGTGACGGTCTCAATGTGCTGGGGGGCTACTACTGATCAAAACACCCTGGGCTTGAGAAGTATTGTGGAGGGCAAATGTAATATTCTTTGGATTAGGATCGTGCACCGCTTTTACTCCTTGAGTGTACTTTTTATTCGTGCCTCCAGGGCTCACTCCCCGTCTGGAGTGATACGTAATAGACCTCTGATAGCAGCTATACCTAACTGGGTATAGTTGACCCCCTGGGCACCGATTTGTGCTGTGTACCAGCTCTGAATTCAAATCAAATTTTAACTTCGAATGATTAAACCATGATGCTTTTTCAAAATGATTAATCCATTATTTCATTTATTTCTCATGAAATCCAATGCATTTCGGCAGTCTCGGCTGCCTTCATCAGGGAAATAATTATCTACAATGGTCAAAGAAAACATACACCAAATTAACATTCGTAATGTCTACAAATACATTTCACATATACTTATGCTGTTTTTTAACATGTACTTATGCTGTTTTTTAACAATATCGTTTTGCGTTTCATAAGTGCGCTCTAATGTGGTACGATGAGTGCTACCCCAGTTTCTAACTCAATCAATTACATTTCTACAGGAACCGGGTTAAACGATTTCTGTGTTAGGATCATGTTCTACTAGCTATCCTGTGCAGTAGTTCTCTATCACATGTTTCGTTTAAAAGACGGCGTAACCTTATTTTGTGAAACTCGCTCTGAGCGCTGACTAATTTCCACAGTGCTCTGTTCCTTCTAAAAAGGAACGGGATTGATGTAGTTCTTACGCGCTTATAGTTCCTGCAATCTATGCCTTAACCGCTCACCTCGGTGTTTGTTGCCTCCCGCTCCGCTGCTCAACTCGCTGGTTCTGTTCTCTTCCGGTATTGCGGAGTTCGCGCATGCGCACTATAAACACTATCGCTGCTGTTTTTTTATTGTATACGATCTAACTTTAATGAATTCTCTATGTTAAGTCGATCTACCCCAGTGCTCACTTCCACTATGTCTATATACTGCCAAAAAGGCTAGTGTTACCCTTTAGATTATGCGTGAAAATCATCTAATGAAAATCTCAGTCGGAACATGGTAATTTATAAATAACATAAAAATTCTGTACGTTCGTTCAGTCTGCCTGGCTTCAGGCTACCCAGATTGTAAATCCAGTAATTCTCCTGTTTGAGTAAGTTCGTTTTGTACATGGAACCTTCTGTTCTAGGCAGTGTTTCTAAGACGCACACTCTTAGTTGGCTTACATTATGTTGCATCTGAGTGAAATGTTCTGCGATGCTGGTTTTCGTAGACTTTAACCTTATGGTGCTTTTGTGTTCGTTTATACGTATTTTCAATTTTCTTTCGGTATGACCTACATATGCGTTTCCACATGGGCACTTGATCATATATATTAGGTTGCTTGAATCACATGTTGCATTCACTTTCAATGGTATGGGATGCCCCTTTTGTGGGTGTGTTATGGTAGAGCCCTTTATGATGTTGTTGCATGTGTTGCAATTATAACAAGGTACAGTTCCACAAAAACGAGTTTTGGTTGCCACTTCTTTAGTAGGTTTTAAGAAATCTGCTATGTTCTTTGCACGAGTATGAGCAAAAATCGGTTCCTGAGTGAAAATTCCTCTAAAGTCCGGTTCCATTTTTAACATTGGCCAATGTTTTTTAATGATGTGCTTAAATTGTGTGCTGACAGTGGAAAATTTACTCACGCATGTAATGCGATTACTGGTAGTTGTTTCCTTTCTTCGTAGGAGGTCTTGTCTTGATTTCAATTGGGCTCGTGTTAGTGCATTTTGGGTGATATCTAGAGGATACCCCCTATCGCTGAATCTTTTTGTCATTTCGTTCAGTTGTTCTGAACATTGTGAGGCCTCTGAGACCACTCTCTTCACCCTTAACATTTGGGAATATGGCAAGTGTTTCTTGAGGGCAGGAGGATGATGGCTTTTGTATTGTAATAGGTTATTTCTGTCTGTGTTTTTACGGTACAGGTTAGTGGAGAATGTGTTGGTCTGTTTGGTGATTTCGACATCCAGATATTGTACTCTTGATTCATTGATATTCCAAGTGAAACCAATTTGGTCTAGTTTAGTGTCCAACATTTTTAGTTGTTCCTCTAATGAAGTTTTAGGACCTCTCCATATGGTAAAGATGTCATCTATGAACCGTACATACATGACGATGTTGTTTGTCCAGGTGGGGTCTTGGTAGACATGTTCTTCCTCGAATGATGCCATAAATAGATTAGCGTATGCCGGAGCGGCACAATTTCCCATTGACGTTCCACTTTTTTGCATGTACCATTTTTTATCCTGTTCGAAATAACTGTGTAACAGCGTGAATTGCATAAGTTCTAAAATGAATATTTGCTGTTCATGAGAATATTCGCTATCCAAAAGAGCCCTTTCGATAGCTTCCAATCCTTGCTGATGCGGTATCGAGGTGTAAAGTGCTTTTACATCAATAGTGGCCATGATCATATTCTCTTCTGGGTAAATTGTAGATAACTTAAGTAGAAAGTCTGTGGTATCTTTCAAATATGATCTGGTTTTTAGTACTAACGGTTGAAGATATCTGTCTAGATATTTCCCCACTGGTTCGTGAATGCTTTGTTTGGTGGACACTATAGGTCTACAAGGTGGTCTCTGTAAGTCTTTGTGGACTTTGGGTACTAGGTAGATGGTTGGTGTTCTGTAATTTTCTTGGAGGAGATATTTGAGAGTTTTATCTGTGATGGTCCCCTGTTCATGTGCTCTGGTTACAATTGTTTGCAAATTTTTTTTGATTTCGTCTGTGGGGTTTGATTCCATCTCCATGTATAAATTCGTATCTCCAAGATGTTCAGCCATGGTTTCTTGATAGTATGTTTTATTGAGTATGACTAAGGCTCCTCCCTTATCTGCCTTTTGGCATATGATGTTCTGATTTGTTGCTATTGATCTTAAAATCCCAAACTCTTTTTTTGTCATGTTCATTTTGTGTGGTTTTTGTTTGGTGTTCAGTTGTTGTAGTTCCTTACTGCACAGTTGTTCATAGAGGTCTATGGTTTTGTGACTTATTGGTGGCATGAATGTACTTCGAGTTCTCAAACCCATTAATTCATTGGGTTCTTCTGTGGGCTGTTTTTCCACGATGTTTTCAAAGAAGTGTCTTAAACGCAATTTTCTTGTGAGTTTGAACAAACTCACTTCCAGTTCTAAGATGTTAGTGTGAGCTGTCGGGACGAAGGATAATCCTTTTTGTAGTGTTGCTATTTGTATAGGACTGAATGTGTAGTCCGATATGTTTAACACTAAGTTTTGTGTGTCTGTTGTTGCTTCTTCTTCTCCTTCTTGGTTAGTGTGGACAACATCGAGCAAGGAACAAACATACTCCAAAAATAAGGAACAACAAGTCAAACACTTGTTATATCTAACCAGAAAGGAGATCAACCAGAGAATGCACGCATCCACCATGATTAAATATCACAAAGCCCAGCGGATACCACGAGGCCTCAGGATAGCACTCAAACCCAGCTTGTGTAAAAATTCGAAAAACTTCACCGATAAATGGTTCGCTATCTTAAACAAGTGCAGTTTGGATCTTATTTTATTGATTATAGAGGAGCTAGCTCAAATATTGGAAGAACTCAAACAAGACATCGAACAAACCAAAACAGAAATAGGAAAATTAATTTCTCCAGAAGAATTGGGCAGTACTTTAGAAGATATAAACACCCAACTAATTAAACACACACAAGAGGTCAATGAGCGCAAATTACGTAAATACAAGCGGGATACGTTGGACTACAAGTTGCAAGAGGTTTACACATGGGCGGAGGTCTATGCGAGAAAAAGACAAACAAAAGGATACACGTCTCATACAGACACATCCTCAACGGATAGCGAAAGAACAACCCAAACGAAAAGCAGATCACAAAAAGAGTCACAGCAAAAAGAGCAAGCAACAACATCAACAGCGGTACCTTTTTTAGAGGAAGGTCGGATAGAAACAGAAGACTCCGTAGGGGACGTAGAAAAAGAAACAGGATTAAATCAACCTCAAACCCGGTCCACACTAACCAAGAAGGAGAAGAAGAAGCAACAACAGACACACAAAACTTAGTGTTAAACATATCGGACTACACATTCAGTCCTATACAAATAGCAACACTACAAAAAGGATTATCATTCGTCCCGACAGCTCACACTAACATCTTAGAACTGGAAGTGAGTTTGTTCAAACTCATAAGAAAATTGCGTTTAAGACACTTCTTTGAAAACATCGTGGAAAAACAGCCCACAGAAGAACCCAATGAATTAATGGGTTTGAGAACTCGAAGTACATTCATGCCACCAATAAGTCACAAAACCATAGACCTCTATGAACAACTGTGCAGTAAGGAACTACAACAACTGAACACCAAATAAAAACCACACAAAATGAACATGACAAAAAAAGAGTTTGGGATTTTAAGATCAATAGCAACAAATCAGAACATCATATGCCAAAAGGCAGATAAGGGAGGAGCCTTAGTCATACTCAATAAAACATACTATCAAGAAACCATGGCTGAACATCTTGGAGATACGAATTTATACATGGAGATGAAATCAAACCCCACAGACGAAATCAAAAAAATTTTGCAAACAATTGTAACCAGAGCACATGAACAGGGGACCATCACAGATAAAACTCTCAAATATCTCATCCAAGAAAATTACAGAACACCAACCATCTACCTAGTACCCAAAGTCCACAAAGACTTACAGAGACCACCTTGTAGACCTATAGTGTCCACCAAACAAAGCATTCACGAACCAGTGGGGAAATATCTAGACAGATATCTTCAACCGTTAGTACTAAAAACCAGATCATATTTGAAAGATACCACAGACTTTCTACTTAAGTTATCTACAATTTACCCAGAAGAGAATATGATCATGGCCACTATTGATGTAAAAGCACTTTACACCTCGATACCGCATCAGCAAGGATTGGAAGCTATCGAAAGGGCTCTTTTGGATAGCGAATATTCTCATGAACAGCAAATATTCATTTTAGAACTTATGCAATTCACGCTGTTGCACAGTTATTTCGAACAGGATAAAAAATGGTACATGCAAAAAAAGTGGAACGTCAATGGGAAATTGTGCCGCTCCGGCATACGCTAATCTATTTATGGCATCATTCGAGGAAGAACATGTCTACCAAGACCCCACCTGGACAAACAACATCGTCATGTATGTACGGTTCATAGATGACATCTTTACCATATGGAGAGGTCCTAAAACTTCATTAGAGGAACAACTAAAAATTTTGGACACTAAACTAGACCAAATTGGTTTCACTTGGAATATCAATGAATCAAGAGTACAATATCTGGATGTCGAAATCACCAAACAGACCAACACATTCTCCACTAACCTGTACCGTAAAAACACAGACAGAAATAACCTATTACAATACAAAAGCCATCATCCTCCTGCCCTCAAGAAACACTTGCCATATTCCCAAATGTTAAGGGTGAAGAGAGTGGTCTCAGAGGCCTCACAATGTTCAGAACAACTGAACGAAATGACAAAAAGATTCAGCGATAGGGGGTATCCTCAAGATATCACCCAAAATGCACTAACACGAGCCCAATTGAAATCAAGACAAGACCTCCTACGAAGAAAGGAAACAACTACCAGTAATCGCATTACATGCGTGAGTAAATTTTCCACTGTCAGCACACAATTTAAGCACATCATTAAAAAACATTGGCCAATGTTAAAAATGGAACTGGACTTTAGAGGAATTTTCACTCAGGAACCGATTTTTGCTCATACTCGTGCAAAGAACATAGCAGATTTCTTAAAACCTACTAAAGAAGTGGCAACCAAAACTCGTTTTCCTGGAACTGTACCTTGTTATAATTGCAACACATGCAACAACATCATAAAAGGCTCTACCATAACACACCCACAAAAGGGGCATCCCATACCATTGAAAGTGAATGCAACATGTGATTCAAGCAACCTAATATATATGATCAAGTGCCCATGTGGAAACGCATATGTAGGTCATACCGAAAGAAAATTGAAAATACGTATAAACGAACACAAAAGCACCATAAGGTTAAAGTCTACGAAAACCAGCATCGCAGAACATTTCACTCAGATGCAACATAATGTAAGCCAACTAAGAGTGTGCGTCTTAGAAACACTGCCTAGAACAGAAGGTTCCATGTACAAAACGAACTTACTCAAACAGGAGAATTACTGGATTTACAATCTGGGTAGCCTGAAGCCAGGCGGACTGAACGAACGTACAGAATTTTTATGTTATTTATAAATTACCATGTTCCGACTGAGATTTTCATTAGATGATTTTCACGCATAATCTAAAGGGTAACACTAGCCTTTTTGGCAGTATATAGATATAGTGGAAGTGAGCACTGGGGTAGATCGACTTAACATAGAGAATTCATTTAAGTTAGATCGTATACAATAAAAAAACAGCAGCGATAGTGTTTATAGTGCGCACGCGCGAACTCCGCAATACCGGAAGAGAACAGAACCAGCGAGTTGAGCAGCGGAGCGGGAGGCAACAAACGCCGAGGTGAGCGGTTAAGGCATAGATTCCAGGAACTATAAGCGCGTAAGAACTACTTCAATCCCGTTCCTTTTTAGAAGGAACAGAGCACTGTGGAAATTAGTCAGCGCTCAGAGCGAGTTTCACAAAATAAGGTTACGCCGTCTTTTAAACGAAACATGTGATAGAGAACTACTGCACAGGATAGCTAGTAGAACATGATCCTAACACAGAAATCGTTTAACCCGGTTCCTGTAGAAATGTCATTGATTGAGTTAGAAACTGGGGTAGCACTCATCGTACCACATTAGAGCGCACTTATGAAACGCAAAACGATATTGTTAAAAAACAGCATAAGTACATGTTAAAAAACAGCATAAGTATATGTGAAATGTATTTGTAGACATTACGAATGTTAATTTGGTGTATGTTTTCTTTGACCATTGTAGATAATTATTTCCCTGATGAAGGCAGCCGAGACTGCCGAAATGCATTGGATTTCATGAGAAATAAATGAAATAATGGATTAATCATTTTGAAAAAGCATCATGGTTTAATCATTCGAAGTTAAAATTTGATTTGAATTCAGAGCTGGTACACAGCACAAATCGGTGCCCAGGGGGTCAACTATACCCAGTTAGGTATAGCTGCTATCAGAGGTATTGTGAAGGGCAACAGGTCCTGGGTCTGTTGTTGACTTGGAGGGAGGGTGTTCCAGGTCTTTGAGTCGAGGTAGGAAAATGATCTGTCACTGTCCGTGTTTTTCCGGATGTGAGGGACAGTGGCGAGAGCATGGTTGGTAGAGCCGAGGCTGCGGGTTGGTGTGTAGAAGGTGAGTCTGTGGTTGTGGTATTCTGGTCCTGCGTGGTGTAGAGCTTTGTGTGCGTGGATGTGGAGTTTGAAGCTGATGCTGTTGTTGGAGCCAGTGCAGGCCTCTCGGGTGTCGTGTGATGTGGCCGGGTTGTGGCAAACGAGGATCAGACGTGCCGGTGTGTTCTAGATGCATTGCAGCAGGCTCAGGAGTTTGGTTGTTGTAGCTGCGTAGATGGCGTTCCCTTACTCAAGTTAGCTGGTGGAGAGGGGCAGGGTGACTGTTTTTTGTGTATTTGAGGTGATCCATGATAAGATTTTGCGGGGCATTCAGAGGGTGTTTAAGCAGAAAGCAGAGATGGCATTGTCCTGCTTGTTAATGGGGAGTGAGGAGTCCAGGATGCCCCCCAGGTTGTGTGCGTGTTTGGTGGGTTATGGTGCTGTTCCGAGCGATGTTGGCCACTAGGAGTCGTCACAGGCTGAGCTGGTGGGGCCGAGGATGTGTCCCTCCAATTTTTCAGGATTCTGCATCAACCTGCTGTCCTTACTCCATTTTGCAACAGCCTTAATTCCTCTATGGAGGTAGATTTGGCCAGTGTGTGGGTCTTTGGTGAGGGATATGATCAGATGGGTGTAATTGGCGTAGAAGATGATATTGAGGCTCTGTTGTTGTGCCACATGGGTGAGTTGTGCCATGTGGATATTTAAGTCCGTTGGGCTGTGGGATGATGCCTGTGTGACGCTGTGGATGGTGTCAGTGGTCTTGGAACAGTACTGTGGGAGGCAGATGCTCTTGGTTCTGCCGGTGGCAAAGGATGTGGTCCAGACCAGGGCACTCTCTTTGATTCCTGCATCATGGATGCGTACTGTTAGGGTGCCGTGGGAGACCGCGTGGAAGTCTGCTGATAGGTTCAGATGGATGTGGGCGTCTGTTTCTCCTTTGTCCATGAGGATGCTAATGTTGTTGGTGGTGGCAATGAGGGCGGTGTCCGTGCTCTGGTTGATGTAGGATCCAGACTCTGTTGGTTCTATGATGTTGTTGTCTTTGAGATAGCGGGTCAGCTGTCTGTTGATAATCTTCTACGTAACTTGTTCTGGGAAGGGGAGCAGGGAGATGGGCAGGAAGTTCGAGAGGCATTATTGGTCCACCTTAGGTTTATTCAGTAAGGCGGGGATCACGACATTCTCCAAGCTCCCAGTGAAGGTTGTTGTCTCGAAGGAGATGTAGGAAATTTTTACGGAGAAGGGGTGAGATGGCTTATCTGGCTTGGTTGGAAATGTGGATATGCCATGGGTCAGATGGGGATCCAGAGTGAATGTAGTCCTTGCTCATGATGGTGTCTTCTTTGCTGACGTTGTAGCAGGCAATCAGGTGAATTTAGTGGGTGTTGGTCGCAGGGGGGGTGGTCTCGGTTGTGGATGTGGGGCTAGTGGAGTAGAAGCTTTTGTGGATGTCGATGATCTTACCGTGAGCGAAGTTGGCCAGTGAGTCACACAGGTCTTGTGATGGTGGAATGTCGTTGGTGCTGTATTTGGCTTTAGAGAGTTGAATAGCGATGTTGATGTGCTATTTACTGTTGTGTGCGTTGCTGTCTAGCCAGTCCTTGATGGGTGTCCTGTTGTCGGTCCTGATGAGTTGGTGGTATCTGCGGGTGGCACTCTTGTGTGCGTTGTAGCTTTCTGGTGATTGTTTGCAGTGCGTGCTCCTCTACAGCTTCCGACGTGTGCACTTGGAGGTCCTGGGTTCTTTGTTGAACCATGCGGCAATTTTGTTGTTGTGTTAGGTGGCGGAGGACTTGAGTGGTGCGAAGGTGTCTGCGCAGTCGTTGATCCACTGTTTGAGGCAGATGGCAGCGGTGTGGGGGTAGGTGGGGTAGGCTTGTGGGCCCAGGGTAAGGGTGGCTGTCAGTTAGTCCTCGGTGAGCTTGCACCAGCAGCAGCGTGGCATGGTCTGTGTGCCGGGGGGTGTGGTGGGTTTCCTGAAGGTGAAGTGGATGCTTCTGTGGTCTGTCCAGATGTGTTGTTGGATGAGACGTGTGGAGTTCCTGAGAAGATGGGGTCCTGTGTGTGTCTATCGTTGTGGGTGTGGGTTGTCACGAGTTGTTGTAATCCAAGGTTGGCAAGCTTGTCCATCAGGGTGGTGGAGTTTGCGTCATTGTTGTTATGACGGTGGAAGTAAATTTCCCCAAGGAGGATGTAATCCGTGTAGGCGAGGGCATGCGTGCTGATGAGGTGAGCGATGGAGTTGATGAATAGTGGTATTACTGCAGGTGGTCTGTAGATGAGTGTTCCTCTGAGGGTGGTGTTGTTGTGGATCTGTAAATGCATGTGCTAGGCGGTGGGGAGGGTGTCGTTGGTGTTGGTAGTGACTCTGGGAGTGTTAATGTGGATGATGGCAATTCCTTCTACCACTCTGTAGGTGCGGTGTTTGCTGGAGTTGTCATTGCCTTCTGGTATGTCTATGGTGATGTCTGTTGGCAAGGTGGTGTTCAACCTGGTTACCATCCACAACACCAGCCAGACCAACTACAGCAACAACCTCTACACAGGAACAAGAACCTGACTTCCGGAGTACTTGTGGAAATCCAGGGTGCATGCACACACCTCATCCTCAACATCCCCTGCTACTGCCACATGACCATCCGCCTGAGATACCTACAATGGTCCCACAGTCAAATGCAGGTTCACCTTCATACTCCTCAGCCACACTCAGTCGGCACTCCACAGATCCAAGCAAAATAAATGATATGGACGTCTACCATCTAACACCCCATTGCCCACAGTCCGTCTTGGCACCCTTGGCCAGGCCATCAATCTTCACATCCACAGCACAACAGCATGTGGCTGCTAGTTCTCATACCTCATTACACAGATCCTGGTGCTCCCTCCGTGGACACCTACATATTAGCCATGCTCTTGACACCTCACACACTCTTCTATTACTGTCTGTCATTGCAGTATTTCAAGCAAACACCATCTTCTGCAGTTAGTAACGATCACGGGTGAGTATTGCCTTCCATGTATGAAGTTTTGGCTATTTTTGTGACCTATGTGTGTCCACAGCCGGACTAAGATCCCAGTGTGTGGATGGCTAGAGTTTGCAGGAGACTGTGGCATTTGAAGACATTTCACCTCACAAATGTATTAGCATCTGGGTACATACAAATACATCAATGCATTTTGTGCTAGTTAGATTTATTTTGGACTATTGTGGGTGTAACGTGAGTAGGTGCTGTACAACAAGGGGGGAATCCAAAGTTCACAGCGGGAGATGTGATGCCTTACAGTATGAGTCAACAGAGTCCAGGCCACAGTGCTTGTCATCATTGGGCACACTGCGACCAGCAAGTCCATGTGGGAGAGTCTGAAAGTCAATAGGGTGATGCTGTTGCCCACGAAGGCAAGATGCCAGACCAGGTGACCTGGGAGTTGTGTATGGCCCTATGCCTCTCAATGTCTGGAGCGTGGACGACCCACCTTCCTTGGGGGACCCTCACGTGCAGGCCTTGACGATGCATGGGATTCTCCGTCTGACTATTCCTCCTCCTCCTCCCTCTCTGTACCTGTTGTTGGTCTTTGCCTAGATGTTTCTGGCCTTGTGACACAGGGAGGGTGCTGCATGTTGACAGCGATCAGATGGAGTGATTGGTTAATTTCCCGATGCACCGTCATGAGCTCATCCAGTCTTGCCCCAATCCGTCCCTGGTGTCGTTCTTGACTGGCATGTAGCTGGGCCTGCTGGTTGGTCATTTTGTTGAGGGCCTCCACTACCAGGCTGAACTCCCTGGTGTCTCGCTGGTATACATCCATGATGTCTCTGAGTTCTGCCATACCGGGCCCTGCAGCTTGCTGGTCAGGTTCTCGCCTCCGCCTTGCGCCACTCCCACCACCCCTGCCCACACGAGCCGGGCCTACGTTTGTGGGCACATCATGTCGACGGGACCCATGAGTGCTGGCAGTGGAGGTGTCGTCTGCCACCTCACGGGTGCCCGGCGAACCATGTCCCTCATTGTCAGACTGGCTCTGTTGTGGATTATGGGCAGGGCTCCGAGTTGTCTGCTGGGATGTGGCGGGAATGGGTGTGGTGGTTGGCACAGATGTATCTGTTCCAGCTGCTGCAGGGGTTTGGGATCCAGAGGGGCCTGGTTGGTTGGGGTCACCCACAGTGTGTTGAGAGTCCTCGCTGACAGTGGGGTCAGTGCCATGCTGAGCCTGGGACTGGGATCCTTCTCCCCCCTGGTTGGAGGTAGTTTCCACACATTCCCCTGTGGGTGTGAGAGACAAACACTGTTAATGCACTATCATGCAACATCCAAATTTAAGATCCATTGTCGTTAGCAATTTTCCCCCTGCTTTGGATTTTTGAAATTGTTCACTTGTGTATGGGTATGTTGTGGGCTGAGATTGACATGAGCTCAGGGGTGCTTGACATGTTGGGTACTGTTTATGATGACTGTTACAGCCATTGCTGTGGCTTGTGTCGCCAGCACCACACAGATCCAGCTGTGCTCTGTGTGGCCCAATCTGCACAACGCATGGTCAATAATTATGCCTGGTTCAAGCATGCACAGGGTTTTAATGCAGCATGTTTATGATGGCGACTAAGTGGAATTTTACTGATTCCATCCAGCAACTTTTGAGAGGTGTTGCAGTGCCGTGACGGCCACCCACTGCCAACCCCCCAGGACCAGGACACCCTCTTCAGACACAGGGCTTTAGGACGTGGCACTTCTCCAAGATGCATTACCTTGTCAATACCCAGGTCCATCGTGCTACTTGAGTGCATCCACAGCATCACAAAGCTGTGGCAACAGCATCATGTGAGAGGCACAATGGACTTGTGATTCAGCACTGGGCTTTATTTGTTTGCATACGTCATCAGATGAGTATTTTTGAGGTTGTGTTACATGACGATTGTGACAGTGGTGCACTCCATTGTCTGTCCCCAGGGGCTCAATTTCTGTAAGGGGTGTGTGTGACAGGCCATGCTAGTAGTTTGAGTGTGATTGGCAAGTGGGCGTCCCTCGTGGTGTGTCTGTCCCCCCATGAAGCATGCTGCCATGATAGTGGTTGTGAGTTCCTGTGCAGGATATCTGACCTTGTCCTGGTGTTAGTGTTTGCACTGGTCACAGGAGGTCCTTGTGCTCCCTATACCAGGGACCGGTGTCAGCTATCTTGTCAGTACTTTCACACTCCCTGTGCATTGAGCATGGTGCATGGGTGTGTACCTTGGCCATATGGTTTGAATGCAGCCTCCTACCCTACACCTTGAACCCTCTCCCCCTCCCCCTTGCAGCCTTCTGCCACTCCCCTTGCACCCCCCATACAGTTAGGCACTGCTGGGAGTCATGGCGTGACCCCCCATACTGTTAGGCACTGCTGGGAGTCATGGCCACATACCCCCATACTGTTAGGCACTGCTGGGAGTCATGGCCACACCCCCATACTGTTAGGCACTGCTGGGAGTCATGGCCACACACCTCCACAACCCCCCCATGCTGTTAGGCACTGCTGGGATTCGTGGCCACACACCCCCATACTTTTAGGTACTGCTGGGAGTCATGGCCACACCCCCATACTGTTAGGCACTGCTGGGAGTCATGGCCACACCCCCCATACTGTTAGGCACTGCTGGGAGTCATGGCCACACCCCCCCCACACACCCCCATACTGTTAGGCACTGCTGGGAGTCCCCCCATGTTACATGAGTTGTTTGTATACTCACCAGGCTCAATGGCTCCTTTGATTCCGTGAACTCCCACCGGTGGTAGCAGGACCATGACTTTCTCCTTCCAGGGATGGTATTGTGCTGGTCTGCGGGGAGGGCCACCTCCAGTTTTATGAGCGTTGGCATAGTCCTCATCCATCTTGCGCTTGACCATCCTCCGCAGATCGTACCACCTGTTCTGGCAAACCGCCCTGGTGCGCCTGATGGGTGCAACAGCATTGACCTTCTCGACGATCCTCTCCCACAGGCGTGTCTTTTGAGCTATGCTGGTCTCTCTGACCAATGCACCAAAGAGCTGTGGAAAAACTCTGATGACTTCATCTGTAAGGATCTTCATCTCCGGGTTAGTGAACTTTGCATTCTTTGGTGTGGTCATGGTGTGGGGTGTATGTGATTGGGGGGTGATGATGTGTATGGATGAGTGTGTGTGGGTCTGATTGTGAAGGGGATGGTGTGTGTGAATGAGATAGGGTGTATGTGTAAAGGTGTATGG
This sequence comes from Lissotriton helveticus, assembly GCF_964261635.1. Taxonomy (NCBI): domain Eukaryota; kingdom Metazoa; phylum Chordata; class Amphibia; order Caudata; family Salamandridae; genus Lissotriton; species Lissotriton helveticus. Next base: position 448,586,825 of record NC_136065.1, read on the forward strand.
CTGCAGTTGTTGCTGTGCTGTCAGTATCTTTGCCCAAATAGGTATGTTGCAAAGGATGATGGGTTGTATGTGTGGGCCCTTTTATTGGTCCATTTGTGGGTGTGGCTTATTTTGAATTTGTTGTGGGTGTGTCATAAGGGGTGGTTGTGACTTGGGCCCTCTGTTTGCCTGTTTGGATGTGGCCAGGACATTGTTTTCCTATGGTGTGTACACTGTAGACTTGTTTTGTGGGGTGTGCGAGTCGTATTTGTTGGTGCGGCTGGCAGTTACGGTCGTTTATCGTGCCCGGGGTACATGTACGCTTGATTGTGGGGTGTGCGAGTCGTATTTGTTGATGCGGCTGGCAGTTACGGTTGTTTATCGGTCCCGGGGTACGTGTACGCTTGATTGTGGGGTGTGCAAGTCGTATTTGTTTGTGCAGCTGGCAGTTACGGTCGTTTATCGGTCCCGGGGTACGTGTACGCTTGATTGTGGGGTGTGTGAAACGTATTTGTTGGTGCGGCTGGCAGTTACGGTCGTTTATCGGTCCCGGGGTACGTGTACGCTTGATTGTGGGGTGTGCGAGATGTATTTGTTGGTGCGGCTGGCAGTTACGGTCGTTTATCGGGCCCGGGGTACGTGTGCGCTTGATTGTGGGGTGTGCGAGTCGTCTTTGTTGGTGTGGCTGGCAGTTACGCTCGTTTATCGGTCCCGGGGTACGTGTACGCTTGATTGTGGGGTGTGCGAGAAGTATTTGTTGGTGCGGCTGGCAGTTACGGTCGTTTATCGGACCCGGGCTACGTGTACGCTTGATTGTGGGGTGTACGAGTCATATTTGTTGGTGCTGTTGGCAGTTACGGTCGTTTATCGGGCCTGGTGTACGTGTACGCTTTATTGTGGGGTGTGTGAGACGTATTTGTTGGTGCGGCTCGCTCATACAAGATGTTTTCCGTACAAATCGTGCTTCATGCGGGACTACGTTTGCCCGTACAAATCGCGTACTTGGTCCTTGGTCGGGATCGTACTTGTTAGTTCGTACGGCATGTTTACAAATCGTACGGTTGGAGTTCCGATGACATTTCGTACGGGTCTTCGATTGTGGTTCGTACGGTTCGTTGATATTCGTACGTATTTTTGGAAATCGGATCGTACTACGCAATTCGGACGGACTTTTTTCATTCGTATGGAAACGGCTACGAATATGAATCGTACGACGGTTTTTTATCCCTATTCAGAATCGACCCCATGGTGTCCCTGTGCTACCCCAATTTAAATCGATTGCACGGGCACTCAGCCCTTGCTCTGGCTTGAAACTGGACAAAGGGAAATTAGTGTAACCACCCCTCTCCCCAGACCCTCCCATAGGTGGGCCCCCAGAGTATGTCCAACCCCCTTTCTTAGTATAAGTATGGGACCTCAGTCCTTAGGACTTCAGATTACACGTGGACGAAACTCTGCAACATATATCCTGAAACTTTGACATTGTACACGACTAGAAGATGGAAGAATCTCCCTTGGGGTCAAGGAGTGACACCCCTGTTCAAACAGGCACCAAGAAGCATCTTGCCAGTCTGCATTTCCAAGGCTCCAGCTGGACCCTGAAGTATTTGCGACTCAGGATAGGGACTTCCAGACTTCTCAGAGGCCAACAAGAGATCCCAGCAAAGCTGAGACCCGCAGCCCTCACGAGTGATGTGAGACTGGAACTCCCGGACACCGTGCACATTTGCAAGTGCATCAACTTCCCGAGCTTTCCTGAAGTTGTGCTTTGATCTACGTGTAGTCCAAACCCAGAGCACCACCTGCACCGAAGATTATGGGCCTACACTCCACGAATGATCCGTGAGCCCGCTTCTAGCATTCCTGCTCAAGGCCCCTTCGCGATCCCTAGTCCGTCGACAGGTGGGTCCCCACGAAGGTAACTCTTCTTTCCTTTGGACTTCCCTGGTTGCTCCAGACGTGCCCTGACTCCCCACCAAGGGGTGAGTCCATCAAACCTTGCTGGTCTGCACCGAAGCCAATCTCTGCTTTCTGCGTGGGTTGCTGTTGCCAAAGCTGGTTGGGTCCAATCCAGAAACCAACACTGCAGCACTCGACATCCTTCGTGGGATAGGTCGATTCCAGCACCTGGTAATCATCAACGCCTCCTAGTCCTCGTGGCTGAAGAGTCAAGCTTCACCTTTTTACCTGGAATCATCCGATATCGGTGGGCATCCGCTCATCGTCTTCCTGGTCACTGGCAAGTGACCCAGACTCTGCTTTCAGGTTCTTCACATCTCTGATCCACCCTTGGATCCACCCGGACACTTCGCACTTGGTCACCTGCAGCATTTTCCAGCAGCTAACCATAGAAATGGACAATGAAACCCGACACGAAAAGTCACCTATGCACCCGGCTTCCCTGGGTCAGGTAACTCGAGTACTCCGGTGCTCCAGTGGGTATTGACTCTAGAACTGCCTAGTCCTAAAGGGGTTTGCTCCAAGTCCTCTTCTAAGTGTACTTAATCTTTAAATTTACAACCGCGACTTTCCCCATGGAAGTTAATGGTGATTTGAGGCTGTGTTTAGACACTGCACGCGTCCCCCGTCGGTCCCCTGTGTCACTACCTTGGGTGGTTCCTGGTAGCCCTATTGGTTCTAAAGGCTCTAGGCTTTGTATCTATGTCAGTCGTGGTTCTTATACCACTTTTTTAATATATGGTTTGGTATGCTCCTAGGGCTCAACGTATATATTGTGCTAATTTACTATGTGCTACTTAAGTTTACTGAATCTACTTTTGCCTCTAGCCTCATAAAGGGACTAGAGGGATGTGTTTAGAATAAATACATATATTTTATGTATATACCTGGTAGGGTTCTCCTTTCAATTGGTCATCAATGAGATTATAGACTGGTAAAACAAGCTGCTTTACATTCCTGCAAGACTTCCACAGCTACCACTAGGATAGCTTTCTATATAGGTTAAACCTACCATCAATAAGGTTCGTTTGGACTGGTGCAAGGTGCCCACTAGAATAGTGGACAGCATATGCCAGGCCAACTACTCACATGAAGCACAATCAGTGTGTTCACATCTTAAGCCTAAAATTCAAGATGTTCAAATTATGATGTTAATTTGAACAACATTAAAAAACAAACAAGATTATTCCAGGTGCAAAATGTATTTAAACGTTGGTTGTAAAGTAGCTCTAGAGGTAGTAAGATCAAACTACTTAGAGGCAACTTAATCATTGTTCTGCCATGTTGGACGTAATAATTGTATTTGTACGTAAATTAGAGTTAATAAGTGCTAATGAATATAAAGGTATGTTTTGCTTGCTAATAAAATACACAATTTCAGGAATAATTAAAGGATTTTTGCATTGTCTTCCTTTTGCTTCCAACTCTTTCAGTCCAAAGGGGCCTAAGCATTTACACACCTGTTTGTACAAGTGTGTAACATCTTCCTTGCCATCTATCTGTCCCAAACCTTCTTAGAATTTGCCTGAATGAGGTTCAAAATCAAAGAACCCATTTTCAGATTTTTTTCAACAGAAATTTCTGTAACTAATAAGGAAAATATATCAAATTGGTGTAATTTTCTGCAGTGCTAAACCTACCAAAATGATTATGGAAATGAGTGTTCACCTAGGAGTGGCCATTGGGATTATCAGGAACACCCAGAAAAACCACAACTCTGTTGCGAGTATTCTCAAACCTTACTAATTACTTGTACCTCCCATATATTGACACATTACTTATGAAACAGGATGGAGTACATATGCAAATTCAGCATAAAAGTACACCAAATAAAACCAAATGTGAAGTGCAGTGGTTCTTAAACTGTGACCCGGGGATCATAGGGGCCCGCAAAGCCTAGTCATTGGGTCCGCGACTGCTTCGAAAGTTAAATAATATTACAATTTGAATACATATAAAGAAACAAAGTGTAAGGTAAAAAAGTTTAAAACGTCTTTAAATGTGTAGGAATTTGATGGTGGAGACAAAAAGTCAGTATCCTCAGACTGATTTGTAGGAGCAGTGCAAGTGCATCAAGCAGATTATAGTATGTCCAATGAGTGGCTAATATTGTATTAAAAAAAGCTTCAGTCTTCCCATTAAAAGTAGAATTTTGTCATTTTTAAATTTGTTTCTCGATTAAATAAAATATTTCATCGTTTGTGTGATAGATGCTGTTTTTTGTCTTTTTTTGTATTGTTTTGCTGTTGAAAGCATATGACATTGTTCGACAATGGTCCGCCGCTTGCAAAAATGATTCAGTGGGGGTCTCCGGGTTCTAGTAATGATTAAGTGGGTGTACACAGAAGTCGAAACGTTAAGAACCACTGATGTAGTGGCTTTTGAGAAGTAGTTTTCATCATGAAAAAAAGATTTCAATGTGGAGGAAAAAAGGTAAAAATGTGAAAACACGGTCCCACCATGCTTACTCAGGCAAACTGCTTAGACTCCAGAAAATGTGAAGGAATGAGTGTAGGGGTGTACGAGTATACCCGGCAATGTAAGTATAGATTTCCAATGTGTGCGCCTAGGGATTATCACAATCTAGAATCATTGGGGGAAATTTACAAGGAAATTGTGCTGCGTGGCACTGCATGCAATTTAGCAGCGCTGCATAATTTTAAAATGCAGGGATGCACCTTATTTACTAGAATACGATGCATCCCTGTGTTTTACCTTGCACTGGTGCTAAAAAAGTTTCCTAGCACCAACACAGATTAGCTTGTGCCATAGTGCAAGGGTGCCTGCGTTGCATGAATTGTTTTTTATGTTCAGGAAGGGACACCTTTCCTGCACATATGCAATCTTTAAAGGCGATTTGCTCTATCTATGTGTGCTGCAGAATGCTGCACACATGAAAAGAGCAAAAACGGGGAGAATAAAAAGTATTTCTCCTCGTTGCGACAATCTAACAGCTGCTATTCAGTGGCGTTAGTTTTTGGCGCTGCCTCAGATGTACAGATCCTTGTAAATCTGGGGCAGCATCAAAAAGCAATGGGTGTTGCAGTGGAATACCAACAGCAACACCCATTGCACGCCCCTTTCACGCAGATATCTGGGTGAAAGGGGACGATATTTACAAAGAAGTATTAAGCCACCAAAAGGGGCTCACCGCCACTTTCTAAATATGGTGCAGGGCACTGCGCACCAGAATAGTTGGAAAAAGTGACATTCCGGTGGCGCAATGCCCTTGTAAATATGCCCCATAGTATTATTTTTTCTTCCTTATTTGTGAATTAAGTCTAATGTACAGTTGTAGACATTGTAAACGTAAACAATAGGGCACAAGGGGGGTTACAAATACAATCCTTTTACATTTAATAATGTTTTAAAGTCAATATTATTTTGGGGTTGGGTTTTATATAGCACTGCTTACCACCACAAGGCAACCTTAAGGTAACAGTCAACAGCATAGCAATATGATGTAATCTCCCCAGGGGACCTTTCCTACATGTATTGATGGAACAATCTCAAAAGGCATGGATCGGAAGAACCATAGAATTTTAGTACTTGACCAGACATGAAGAAACACAGTGCCAGTTTCAGAAATCTGATCAACTTCTGAACTCTGGTATACATTACCTTTTACTATTTTCGCCTTACCCTCATGGGATGCCAGTTAACAATAACTAGTAAATATACTTATTGCAAACGAGTTTCATTCCAACTGTATTGCTTATGATTCAACCTGTTCCATTCTGACCACAAGACTTTAATGCGCCACTCCTTTCTGTGAACTGGCCATGTGGTTTCCCATTTTGCCTGACCCCCCTTTCCCAGCCCACTCCCTCCCTGCATCAAACTTTTCCCCATCTGCTCTCTGCTTTAGAATCCATGCTTAGAATAATCCAGCTGTTCACTTCCGAACCAGCCCTGCAGACACTCCCTTTCCCAAATATGCTGCATTCTAAAGCAGTTATGCCTGTATTCCCTGACTCTCCCAATAGTATGGTGTGAGGAAGCAGCATGTTTACAGAAATAAAACAGATGTTTTTTTTTCACATCTTCTGCTTCCAGAATCAAAAAAAATAAAGCAAATCGTTCTAATTCTCACACAATTTCATTTCCTCTCTCTATTTTTTTACTCCTCTCATGATATTTGTTTATTATTATAGACAGATTTTATTGTGCGATTAATTAAAATCGTTACAAAATATCATCCTTTGATATCTAATGAAAACCATGTTAAAAGAAGTTCAAAACATGCAACAAATCCTTTCTATTAATTCAGTTTATTGACGGCTTCTGTAATATATTTCAGAAAACCTGCTTAAAATTGGATGGATTCCTTCTTTAAGCAACCCTCTACAGCCTCATTGAAGGATTGTATGTTTAAAATTAGGAAGATCGGAAGCAGCTAATATTTTCTTGGCTGCGGCAGTTTTTTTTACAGATACATGTGCAATGTGGCTTAATATTTCCAATGCTGTCTTTGATAGTCGGCAAAGCTGGTTAGAGACGCTGCTTAATCTCCCATACCAATATCAAATGCCTTTTAAGGAATTGCTCCTAATATCAGCATAGTTAATTTGAGTGGTAGTTCTAAATACATCAAGCAGTTTGAGGGATCATACAGGTAGGTCGCAAAATTCGGCCGTTTGCGCCCGCAAAAATGGCATTTGAGATGCATCAAGGGTTCATGCACTCGCAATTTAGGAATTCGCAAATAATTGCGAGTTCTCAAATTGCGATTGCATTTAAGGAATCGCAATTTGCAATTCCTTAAATGCAATGCATGAACCATTCCAAGATTGCGATTCGCAAATCTGGGGCCGCTATTTACCGCGAAGTCAAACTACGTGGTAAATAGCAAAAACTTAGAAATATGCACTTTAGCGCTTTTTTCTAAGTCGTATGTTACACACACACATGTCCTTGGGACATGTGTGTGCGCAACACCAGTGAACATTACCATTTCAGGGGTGCAACAGGGTGTCCTTTGGACACCCTGGCAACCTGGCACCCTTGAAATTGCGGCACATTTGCGATTCGCTAATTGCTAATTGCAAATAAGGAATGACTCCCCATTCATTCCTATGGGCCTGAAGGCCCATAGGAATGAATGGGAAAGCCATTCCTTATTTGCGATTAGCAATTAGCGAATCGCAAATAAGGAATCAGTAGAAATCACAAATAATATTGCGATTCCTACATGCATCCCGTTTTGCGACTCTTTAATAGCGATTCCTTGAAATTCGCTATTAAGAACTCGCAAAACATAACTTTGATGCATCTAGGGGATAAACCTTTGCAATCACTTATTATCATAACTAATCAACCTTGCATGGGTATCTTAATATAGGAGGAACACAAACAACGGCTTAGGTGAAGTATCCTAGTGTGCAAAGGTATAGGGAACTAATTTAGTGAAAACTAATAGCTTCTCTCTAATTCATAATTAATTGTGATAATTGTGATACCCTCGAGCGATAAATAACTGATCACTTACTAAGTTCTCCCATCCTGTATTGTAACATGTAGGAATCCCTCAAGGGTTGGATTAGATAGCTAGCACAGGTGCTGTTGCAGTTTTGTACTTTTTCCAGATCCCATATATTGCATAGGTAATGGTGCAATTGGCACCGTTTCTAGATCACATAAATTGTCTAGGTGGTATTCGCACTGGTTAACCAGTGGGGGGAAACAGGTTTTGCACCTACCTGTTGTTCCAAATGTCAGTGCAATTCATGATGATGTGCCTGAAAGTCTAAAATTCCACTAGGCTTAGGGCAATTTAGGGGTCCTATAGTAAGATTGGAAACAGGGCACATGGAGCGAACATGTGGAAAGGCAAACATTCAAATAGAATGGAATCAGGGTGGTGGTTTGAAGGCGTGTACTTCTGAGCCCATATTGTAGATGGAGCGCACTGTTCCGTTTTGTGCCGTGGCACATACCTTTAACCAACTGTGCTAGGCACAAACATATAGTGTCCCCCATTACATGTGCTGTCCCCGAGAAATCGTAAACTCTGCTCTATGCACCTCATTTTTAGGCTTACAACGAATGCACCTTCTGGCAGCCTCTTTGCCTCTGCGCCGCGTCCATAATTTGGTGCAAGCACAGAAGCAAAGTATTGCCCTCATTTGCATGGATCCAAGACCCCAATGCCATTCAGGGAACACATTCCTAAGGTAGCACCAGAACCGTGTCTGTTCACTGCCCTATCAGTGTCACAAAAGAGTGCGCACAATCATCCACGACCACTTCCATCATACAACTGTGCCAACTGGCTCTTCTCATCGGCTTAGGCACTCTCCCTCTTCCATCAGGATGCTCTGTTGGTTAGCGCCATGAAGCCCCTGGGTGTCCGTGCGCTTTACAAAAAACTATTACCATAACATAACATAACTGGGGTGCGTGCAGAAAACATTAACACATGGCATTTGCGTCCCTGTTACCATATTACAGTAAGGGCTCACTGACCCTCTTTGGGCCATGGTGTACATATAAATTGGTGAGCTGAGCACAAACAAGGACAGTGCTCACTATTCCTGAAAATGTGCTGCCCTAGTGGAAAATGGACCGGCTGACTGAACAGTCAGTCTGCCTTTCACAGTGCAGGCCATGTCCTGCACTTTCAAGGGGGGCAGAGATCACCCTGCAGGAGGGTGTGAGTGCTGAGTGACTGCATTCACCTGCAGGAGGATTTCTGTGGGGGGTCCAAAGGTGACTCTGATTATTCGCTTTAGAGGTGCTGCCTCAGGTGGGTGCACAGGGAGCTTCTTTACCTCTGTGCCCACATCCAAAATATGGCGCAGACTCAGAGGCAAAGTGATTCCCTCATTTGTATGGATAGTGCCTGCGCTATGTGTTCACTAGTGCTATCTGTATTACAGAAGGGAGCACACAAGGATCTACACCCTCTTCTGTAAAATTCCAGTGCCCCTGCAAAAAACGGGTACTGAGCCCACCTCCCCCAAGGCACTGTATGTAATATGGGCCCGGGAAACTGCTCTGGTTCTGGATAATTTTTTTTGTGCTTCAGAGAAAAAAGGAGCCACAATGAAGAAAAGGCACCATTGTTTACATTTCTTTTTTTTTTCTTGGATGAAATCATGTTTGATTAGAACGAAACCAAGTTTGATTTTAGTGAATGAGTGCAGTTTTATGTGAGTATCCTTTACCTTTTGTGAAGACAGCAACATTTAGAGCCCGATTCGGATGCCATAGGAAACAGCTCTGATCCTCGGGCGGTGCTGTTCCTACGGCATTGTAATCGGCTGTTCAGATTCCTTTCTGACCGACCCATGTTGATGGGGTTGGCCGGAAAGGAATCCGAACTGGATTTCTGAACGGAATCCGATGGGCTCGGAGAGCCTGTGTGCCATTCGGAAATCCTCCAGTAATCCCTTGGGCGACTCTTTCTGCCCGAGGGATTACAATGGCAGATTCCAACAGCCTTTCTGTGCCGGCCTTTCCTACACAGAAAGGCTGTGGGAATCCGACTTTGGGGGCCCCAGTAGGGCCCCCATGGGTGCAAAGCCTCCAGATGGTGGCCTCAGAAGAACCTATGGTGCCCCCCTGTTGATCCCTGCACCCGGTGGCAGGCACCTTGAGTTGCCTGCCACTGAGTGCATGGATGAACTACACCTCAGCTCTTTACAATGAGAGCATGCATTCTCGTCGGAATGCATGCTCGTCGGAATGCATGCTCCCATTGTAAAGAATAGGAATGCGACCGACCAGTGTTCGGTCGCATCCTAATTGTTAAGTTGGGACGACAATAGGAGCTTGTTTGGTCCCAGTTCCCAAACAATGTCGGACAGACTCAGGTGTGTCTGACATCGTAATCGGGCCCTTATTATTGCAACTGTGTAGAATCCTTATCACTGTGCACCGTAATATACAAATGTTTTCGTATTTGAGGCCAGTGTGCAGATTTACATTGTTAAAGTGCAAAGTAAGTTACTAAAATAACTGAGCAGGTTAAGTGACTGCATTAGAGATCTGAGGGTAACTTACACATCTATTATCACTAATGATTTGGATTATCGTATCATTGGTTGTTACAGGACTTTGTCACGATGGGATAAAACCACTATAAAAGAATGTGTTATTGGTATTCATTTGTAACAGGATTGCCAGGAAACTTCTCCCGCAGTGGTACATTAAAGTGCATGGGCACATTTTTTCATTTCTAAAACTGCATGCTCCCTGGTTGCCTTCAAAGATCCAGGGGATAAACCACGGTCCTGTGAGGTCCATGAAGAGACTAGCCCCTTTCCCAGATTTTGTGGGACAGTGATATAGAGGCAAACCATCAATACAATGGTTTGTGGTCATCCTTTACTGAGAAAAAGTTTGAAATGTGATGCTGCAATGTATTTGGTTAACCAGCAAGACGTTGTCAAGAGGCAACCTGACTGGCACTGCCTATATGGAACGGTATGCCTCTGGTAGGCCTAAATGCACTGCACTGCTGCAGTGCCTTGTTTGGGAAGAAATACGAGTACTCCAAGTGGTAGGGTTATTCAAGTTTATTGGAGCATAGGAATCCTGTGTCTGCACAGCCAGACACCAACAGCCCCCACTGGTTTCAACCGCCCTGGAACCCACCTATGTTACAGACCCTACATTCCACTATAGACTAGATACATCAAAGAAAGATTGTGAACACATTATAACAACTGCACTCAGTAGTACTGTCATAAGTCAAATAATAACTTTAGTCGTTAGTACTTCATATTGTACTTCTGCTGTTTCTAGGTACTGTGATTAAGATGTGTTACTATCACTCAGTGTATTGAATTTTCCGACCTCTGAATGATGAACGATTGACCTGGCCTTACACAGATTCATAATGCAAAAATTAAGGACCCCTGTGAATAATGAACGTTCCTAGGACACGGAAAATGCAAATAGCAGAACTAAATCACTAGGCAACATGTAGGTCAAGTACATATGATATCAGACCTTCAAATAAGTTTTGATGAAAAAAAACAACTCAATGTACCAGCAAATTTAGGAAAATATATTATTTTATTTTAATTTCAAATTTGTTAAAAAAAAGTGGCTAAAAACGACAACAGATCATACAAATAGTAAATAACAAGTTTGAAGGCGGCACACTCGCCGAAACGAACGTCGAGAGATTTTGAAGAATCAGCACCACATTTCTGTATGTGTTCCATGTCATGTCTGTGTATCACTATTAGAGTGGCTTTCATTCTGTTTAGGTGTATGTATTAGTTCATTGTCTTTCTGATAATGCCTGTATTAACATCAGTATTTATATATACACTGTCCCTCACCACCCCTTGTTGTAAATAATTTTGTCCACCCTAAGCGTGGAAGGGTATACTCAGACATGAGTCCCTTGCTCATTGCACCATCAGGATTCAAGCAAGCCGGGCCGAAGACGGCTGTAATGCCAGAAACCGGTCCCCGGAAGGTTGTTTCCTTCCCAGTGTAAGAATTGGCTTTTGTAGTTTGGTTTGCCCTGTTCCCATCATGCACTGGGACAGGAACAGACTAATTTGCATATAGCCAGGTTCTGAAACTGGGATGGTGCAATGAGCTAAAAAACGGTGTTGGATCTAGCCCTGATCTCTTGACTGGGTGAGAGTATTCTGCTTAATTCAGAGACTCTGTCCCTCACCACCCCTTGTTGTAAATAATTTTGTCCACCCTAAGCGTGGAAGGGTATACTCAGACATGAGTCCCTTGCTCATTGCACCATCAGGATTCAAGCAAGCCGGGCCGAAGACGGCTGTAATGCCAGAAACCGGTCCCCGGAAGCTTGTTTCCTTCCCAGTGTAAGAATTGGCTTTTGTAGTTTGGTTTGCCCTGTTCCCATCATGCACTGGGACAGGAACAGACTAATTTGCACATAGCCAGGTTCTGAAACTGGGATGGTGCAATGAGCTAAAAAACGGTGTTGGATCTAGCCCTGATCTCTTGACTGGGTGAGAGTATTCTGCTTAATTCAGAAACTCTGTCCCTCACCACCCCTTGTTGTAAATAATTTTGTCCACCCTAAGCGTGGAAGGGTATACTCAGACATGAGTCCCTTGCTCATTGCACCATCAGGATTCAAGCAAGCCGGGCCGAAGACGGCTGTAATGCCAGAAACCGGTCCCCGGAAGCTTGTTTCCTTCCCAGTGTAAGAATTGGCTTTTGTAGTTTGGTTTGCCCTGTTCCCATCATGCACTGGGACAGGAACAGACTAATTTGCATATAGCCAGGTTCTGAAACTGGGATGGTGCAATGAGCTAGAAAACGGTGTTGGATCTAGCCCTGATCTCTTGACTGGGTGAGAGTATTCTGCTTAATTCAGAGACTCTGTCCCTCACCACCCCTTGTTGTAAATAATTTTGTCCACCCTAAGCGTGGAAGGGTATACTCAGACATGAGTCCCTTGCTCATTGCACCATCAGGATTCAAGCAAGCCGGGCCGAAGACGGCTGTATTGCCAGAAACCGGTCCCCGGAAGCTTGTTTCCTTCCCAGTGTAAGAATTGGCTTTTGTAGTTTGGTTTGCCCTGTTCCCATCATGCACTGGGACAGGAACAGACTAATTTGCATATAGCCAGGTTCTGAAACTGGGATGGTGCAATGAGCTAAAAAACGGTGTTGGATCTAGCCCTGATCTCTTGACTGGGTGAGAGTATTCTGCTTAATTCAGAGACTCTGTCCCTCACCACCCCTTGTTGTAAATAATTTTGTCCACCCTAAGCGTGGAAGGGTATACTCAGACATGAGTCCCTTGCTCATTGCACCATCAGGATTCAAGCAAGCCGGGCCGAAGACGACTGTATTGCCAGAAACCGGTCCCCGGAAGCTTGTTTCCTTCCCAGTGTAAGAATTGGCTTTTGTAGTTTGGTTTGCCCTGTTCCCATCATGCACTGGGACAGGAACAGACTAATTTGCATATAGCCAGGTTCTGAAACTTGGATGGTGCAATGAGCTAAAAAACGGTGTTGGATCTAGCCCTGATCTCTTGACTGGGTGAGAGTATTCTGCTTAATTCAGAGACTCTGTCCCTCACCACCCCTTGTTGTAAATAAAAACGACAACAGACCATACAAATAGTAAATAACAAGTTTGAAGGCGGCACACTCGCCGAAACGAACGTCGTGAGATTTTGAAGAATCAGCACCACATTTCTGTGTGTGTTCCATGTCATGTCTGTGTATCACTATTAGAGTGGCTTTCATTCTGTTTAGGTGTATGTATTAGTTCATTGTCTTTCTGATAATGCCTGTATTAACATCAGTATTTATATATACACTGTGTAGTGATAATCAATCATCAAATAAGACAGAGAGGGAATAGATTACCATTAGGAATGTAATCTCTGTATAGAGGAATAAATATACTGACTTGTTATTTACTATTTATATGGTCTGTTGTAGTTTTTTAGCCACTTTTTTAAATGAATTTGTAATTAAAATAAAAGTATATATTTTCCTAAATTTGCTGGTACATTGAGTTGTTCTCTTTCATCAACATTTATTTGAAGGTCTGCTATCACATGTACTTGACCTACATGTTGCCTAGTGATTTAGTTCTGCTACTTACACAGATTCATACTTACCTGCTGATTGCCACAGATGTCAGCTGTGTGATCATTTAACTCACAGTAACATTTTGCTGGTGTAGTATCTGTTCCTGCAAAAGCCACTCCTAACTTCCATACAACCGGTCATGCCTCTGGCAGGAAATGAGTGGCTGGTGTACTGTGCACATGCACACAGTTTGAGATTTACTTGACCAAATGATTTCTGAATAAGTCTGTGAATCTTGAGAATCTTGACATTGTTTATTTGGAGGAAGAAACAACCGTATTTAGATTTTGATGGACACACTATGCCATCTGAAATTTGGCACATATCGTGTACACTACATGGCAAATGCGTTATAGCCTAAGGTACTTGCAATATGGTGGACATGATATTGGTCCCGATGTGCCAGAGTATCCTATCTGACAAACAATAAAAGAGCCCCCAAGTGTGAATGAGCAATATTTCATAAGAACTGAGCTAAAGGCAAAGTGTATTTTACAAAAACTTGTACATGAATTTCTAATTTCTTAGAAACATGTCTCAACAAATTATCGATCCTGAGAGCACGACAAACAACTTCCCAAAATCTATATAAACATGAAAAAGCGCAATCAAACACTGTTCTAATAATACCTAGGATCTTTTCTAGAGTTTGGCGGGTCGGCACTCCATAAATAGTGACAGATATCCCGTCTGTCTTATTAGAAGTGTATGCATTAATACATTGTATTAAGGCAGAGGGGAGATCCGGCACATTTGTGGTGAATTGCATGTCCCCAAAACACAGAATCAGACCATTAGTTGTTTCCAGCATCGCACTTCTGGGAAGACAATTAGAGAATGATAGGGGATATTAAAAAGAGTCCAATGTTACTGGGCAGAAACTGACAGTATGACAAACAGATGATAGGTCAGGCTTGTACTCCAGTGGAAAGAAAAGTGTAATTATCAGCGAAAAGCAACACACCGCTTTAAATTTCCTACGATGGCAAGCAACCATTTACCACTGTCGAGGGTGGAAAAATAGTGCTGCTCCAGTTCTTCAACTACTCAAAACACCAACCAAAACTGTAGCAGAAACAGTGTCTTAATTTAGCACTTCCAGTGCCCAGTGTATGTGATACGGCCCTGCTTCCTCTATTAGCCATGGAGCTTGCCTTACCCTTCACTGCTCCTATCCTTGCTACCCTTAGACACCTTCCAACTCCTGCCTTCCCCCTCCCTGTCCTCATTTACACGAAGTGATCATTCTTCTCAGCTCAGTCTATGCGGCTCTTACTCTTCTTGACACATAGCTCTGCTCCGATTACGCCCTAACATCTAATTTTATAATTTCTTTTAAAACACATTTCCATATTTATTTATAGAGTTTATTATAGCGCAAAAAAGATCCAGAGGGATATCAATGCGCTTTACAATATGGTGGGAGGAAGGACATGAATGCAATATCCATGTCAAGTAGGAGAGAGAAGAAAACAAGCATTTACAATGCAATGGTCTCGGCATTATTAAAGGTGGAGCTATTGGCATTGCTCATGACTTTTTTTTTTTTGTAATCATAAATAAATGGCATTGTCATTTACATTGCCAATAGTTTAATCATTAAATAAATGCAATTGTCATTTACAATGCCAATATCTTAATCGCTCGCAAATGCATGACCTATTGCATTTACACCCACACAGAGCCACACACACAAAGCCACCCACACACACATACAGAGCCACCCACACAGAGCCACCCACACAGAGTCATTCACATAGAGCCACCTACACAGAGCCACCCTCACACAGACAGAGCCACCCACACATAGAGCCACCTACAAAAAAAGCTATCCACACACACACAGAGCCACACACACACACAGCCACACAAGCACACAGCCACACACACAGATCCACACACACAGTAACCCCCCCACACACACAGAGCCCCACACACACAGAGCCCCCCCACACACAGAGCCCCACACACACAGAGCCCCCCACACACAGAGCCCCCCACACACAGAGCCCCCCCCCACACACACAGAGCCCCCCCCCACACACACACAGACCCCCCACACTACAAATTCCATGACAATCGCTACCACCACTCGGAGCCTGCTGGTATGACCCACACCTCCAGGATTCCCAATCTGCATACAGCTCCTTGGTGCAACAGTAATCCCTGCTTCGCCACACTGCAACGCGCCTTCAAGCCTCGACAAGAGGTACCTGGACCCCAACAGCATCAGGAGTTAAAAATCAAAGCTACACCCATCTAGTAAATATTGTGGTGAGGGATACAGTTAAGAAAGAGAAATTTTTTTATGATACAGCTGCTGGCCTGGTAAGTGAAGTTGGGTTGCCAGACTAGGGGTGAAGATGGCTACTGTGCAAAACCTTGGACTTTTGTCCTTGTGTCTCCCTCTGCACAGTCTCTTTTGTGATGAAATGGTGCCGTACAGAAAGGCATGCACATGGGATGAAGTTTACAAACCTCACACAGACACACGGTCCAGCCTGAGCTGCAGGTCTGCTATCATGCTGACCACCTGCAGGGCAGGCATCACCTTCGCCGCTGCAGGCAGGTCCACGCTTTACCTAGAAGAGAACCGTGCCACCCGGCGCTTCTGCACGCCTCACTCTCCAGGCCTCTTGAACATACTCTATGCGGTGCAGACAGTCCTTGCAATTTGAAAGTGTCAAAAATCAGGACAGTAGAAGAAAGCCCACGGCCGGGGGTTGCTCACGGGTGTCGGGCCAATGCCACGCGCTGGACTCTCACTTATAGGGATACGTGTAAAGTTACCAAGCACGATAGACAGTCTCACGTCACCTGCTCAGCGAGGGGCTTTCTGTCTTCAGGAGTTGCCCACGTGAGCACTTTTATTTTCCTCCGATGATACATGTGCATGGCTGGAGGTGTTATGCACGGAGTACCGCCAGCATGCACACAAGCTGGCTCAGCGAACATAATCCGCAGGCCCTCATCATAAATGAAATAGGCATCTCTAAGTGCCTTCTATGCCAGAGAATACCAAACATAAGCTGTTTGCGAACCCCCATCTAACAATGAAAATATTGTGAAAACATTCTGTAGTTTAAATCCCGTGTTTGATAAGTTAATAACGCTATAATGACACTATCTATACACACATTAATTAATGTTCCATAAATTCAACGCCAGTGCCAGACAAAATCAGGCGTTACAAATGGGTACTGTGGACTTTTTCCAAACAAATACTTTCCCCTGGATTTCACTTTTAATAAATATTTAAGTGTCTATAACCTCTCCCGAGTCCCGGCAGTAAGGCCGAAGCCTTTATTTGATATTTCAGCCAGGGACGTTTTTTTTGGCACCCTGGTGCAGAATTAAGCAACTGTGAGGTTGATGCAACTAGACTGGATCGGAAAAAACCCAAGCAAAGCGAAGTCAACAAGTAAAGGCGAGAGAAGGGTGGATAGAGCCGTGAAAGGTGTGCCTAAGGTCCTGGGAAAACTGCTGCCAGTGCGGACACATCCCGGAGTAAGCACAATCTTATCAGCCCTCCAAGAACCCAGCTGAGAATTCAGACACTGTGGCAGCAGAGTCCCCTCGGACTGTGTACATTATGTATGCGCATCACACACGGGCATGCCACCGGGTCCCTGCTCGGGGATTAAGCCTGCAGACCTTCCAGAGAGGGCTACGAACCCCCCGAGATGTGGGGTCCCAGATGCCGGGCTGGTACTGTCCCCCCACTCCAGTACTCCAGTCCAGTGACACTAGTTTGCATATTGCAGCCGGGAGATTGGGTTCTGGCTGCAGGAGGAAAGCAGGAGTCGCACCCCTGTGTCCCTCCCTGGCACCCCACTTCCGCTCCGGGAGCGCGGATCTGGAGAGCCCTCCGCAGACCCGAGGTGGAGCCGCCTCCTACCCCGCTCACCTTCTCTGGCTTTCAGCAGCACCGTGTTGGCCACAATGTTTTCAATCTCCATGATCAAGGGCGGCTGGGCGGGCACTGCATCGCTCAGGCTATGGCAAGGCTGGTGGGTCCTGGTGGACTGACCCTTCGTTGGGTTGCCTCTGAGGGTTACAGTGTCTGGTGCCAGCGCCGAGTCTTGCAGCAGAGCGGGGTTCGCTCCCGGTACCCCGCCCGCCTCGGATCGCTGTGGGCCCACCCTACTCTGGGCGTCCTCTCTGCCCTCTAGTGATTGAGGACAGAGGGCCGAGCTGCCACCTCCGCCACAGAGGCCGCTCACTTCAGAAAGCATCCCTGAGTGCCCATGTCACAGAAACCTCAGATAAATGTACTTACTACACTGCTTTTCGAAAGCCCCGCAAAAGGAAAACAAGAAGAAAATAAAAACGTACCTGGAATGGCAGCGGGGCTGTTCCTGACAACAACAACAACAAAAATAAATGGCTGCCGCAAAGGTCCGAAATTTTCGGAATCGGGGGCGTGTTTTTTGCTGAGTGACGGATGACGTCACTGATAGAAACAACGCTAAAAACACGCCCCCGAATCCGAAAAAGGCGGGGCTTGAACCAAGTGATGCCCCTCTCCTCCAATGGCTGGCCTCCGTTTAGGAAGCCAGCCAATGGAGAAGAGGGGCGGGTTCCAACCCCCTCTAAGAAACATAAAATCTTCGGCTCCGCCCACTGCTACGCAGTGCGACGGTCCTCGACCTAAAAACAGGAATGGTCGCAGATTACAGGACAATTGCACCCAGGAGGGTAATACAATAAACAGGTGTAAGTGGGCAACGAGGGGGGTCACAGTATGCAGTAAAGAAGAGCCAAGATGGCATGATTGAGCTTCTTTGGAGACTACCACTTCACTGAGGAGACAGCAGGTTTATTTGGTAATTTGGGCAGGCAGGAAGATTTACCCTTGCATAAGAAATATACATAGCAGTAGGAACTGGGGAAGCTGTTAAGGATACTTTCTTATTTTGGTAGCAGAAGTGAATGATTCTGGGCTGAGCTCATAAAAAGTGACCATTAGAAATGTGTTCTTGACGGAGTCACCCAGAGGCCACCAGGATGCTGTAACCAAGAGCCTCAGGTGTTGACAGGAAGGAAAGAACTGTTCCTTCACACTATTGCTTGTGAGACATTTAGAGAGTTTGACAGCCTGGTGAGTTTTTACAAGATTTAAGCGTGTGGGAGATACGATTTTAAAGCCTTTAATATTTCGCTTTTCACATAAAATGTCTACTATTCATCATTACCAAGTGATCTGATTACAGGAGCCACCCAGTGGTCTGTTTTGAAGTTCAAATCCACATGGCCAAGGTGCACCAGAAGGACTCAATTTCATCAGCAGTGAGTCGCTTCTGTGGCGTGGAGCGACTTCCTGGTTAGCAGCAGTTTTTAGAGGAGAGGCACAGTGTTTTTTTTACTGCACTCATGGGTGAGGTCTGGTCGATTCAACCAATTCCCTTGGTAAAATTCCTAGTTGCAAATCAGAGGACCTTCTATTCAACAAAATCCAACAGAAAAATTTAGAATGTCTGCCTTTCAACCACTACTGTCTCAATAGCGCCACCATGCCCAGCAATGGGCAAATATAGCAATTTCTAAGTTCCACACAGATCCGCACCAGAGTCAGGTGGTCCGAGAAACACTTTTATTCTTACTGCCTGCTCCCCAACTTTAGAACTTCAACCCCCCCCCCCTTATACATTTCTCCAAATGTCTAAAGCATTTTGAATGCCTGTTCTGATATCTGATGTCTTCATTGGTATACCAAATTCCTTGTTTTTATATACATACATGAGGAACCTTGGCTAAAGGCACTAAGGGCCCGATGTAGGTCACCAAATACCGGTCGGTAATGGCCGAATTCGGCCGTTACCGACCGGTATTTGGTGATTGAGATGTAGGGGCCATTATTTTACATAATCGGTAATTTTACCGATTCGGTAAATTCCAGATGTAGGTAGCACTGTTTACAGTGCTACAGGCCTTCAGAATTCGGTATTTTATCACCCAATACAATTGGGTGGTAAAATACCGAATGCAGGTGTACATGCACATCTGTGCATGTACACCTGTGCCATGTGACAAACAGACATGCCCTTAGGGCATGTCTGTGTGCCACATGGCACAAAAGCCGGGAATTGGGGTGCTACAGGGTGTCAAAGTGACACCCCGTTCACCCTTGCAGGATTCGGTATTTACCGATTCGGTAAATACCGATTCGGTATTTCCCATTGATTCCTATGGGCTTCAAGGCCCATAGGAATCAATAGGAAATACCGATTTGTTATTTACCGAATCGGTAAATACCGAATATTACAGAATCGGTAATTTTAAAATAAGAATTACCTACATCTGCCCCCTTCCTATTTACCTACTCTTAAATACCGAATCGGTATGATTTAGTATTTAAGAGTAGGTAAATACGAATTACCTACATCGGGCCCCAAATGTTTTCAGCAATACCTAACAATTTGGCTTCTACTTAATTGTCAATCACAATTATTTCTTTCCATGGCTTATCCCCAGGGGCTTTGTCTTTAATATAATAAAATCACCATTTGTAGAATTTTATCCTCAGTTCGGTCAAATCAATGATGTTTCCGTATACTAAAACTACATAAGGCTACATTCCAATGCCTAGTATGCTACAGAGTTGACTGGCTGTCATTTTAGGTTTGAATAGTTTATTAGTAAATCAAAACCATTGTGAAATAGAAAATCCTACTCTCCCACTTAGACCTTCCCAGTATTGTAAAAACCAGAATAAAAACATAGTAAGAACATCAAAGCAGCATACCAAAAGCCCAAATGGCTAAAAGGGTCAGGATAGAGGAAGGCAATAACCCAACAAAAGCAATCCACTAGCAACCTGCCCCTTCCAAGAGGATAAATTGACATCCCATATATGCTAAGCAGCTAAACATCATACAAAAATGGAGAAAGACCTAAATGGGCGAGGATGACAATAACCCATATAAAAAGGCAATCCTCTAGCAACCCGTCCCTTTCAAGATGCTATACAGACCGCACATTTTTATGGGAAATACCAGTAGAAAGGTGCAGGTACAATCTTACAAGATCCATGAAAAAGCAGTCGGGGATCAACATTTATAACATTTTTGCAAGGTTGAAGCACAACCTGAGTGATGACCATGTAGAAAAATACTTAGGGCTTGATTACAATCTTGGTGGAGGAAATGCTCCGCCACAATATGATGGCTATTCCATCCGCCATATTACAAGTGCCATAGTATAAAATGCTACTTGAAATACAGGTGATGGGATATCCATCATTTTTGTAATAGAGTACCCCATCTGCTGAGATCATAATCAGGCCCTTAATTTAAGACATTCAAGGAACGACGTACAGTGTTGATTCCCAGAATCTCAATCTTCCTTCCATCATACCCTACAGCTTTTATATCTGATTTAAGCAAGGCATTGACATCCCAGTTGCTTTCAAAATCTTTTTTTCATAGCAAAGTGAATAAACTTCCAGAGTCTACTAAGACTCGTACAGGCATTCCTTCAAGAAGTACTTGACCATGGGGATGCTTCAATTTGTCAGTACTCTCAACCTTCATGCCACATTGGCCTGGACTTCTCACGTTCTTTCCACCTTGCATTTCACCATCCACCATGGAAACAATTTCTACAGTCAAAATCAATTCTCGAACATCGTCACATGAATCATCCACTGCTGTTCAACCTGTTGAATTTGCAAACTCCATCTTTGTCTTACACATCTTTGCGAGATGACCTCTCTTCCCACACTTCCTACAGATTGAACTTCTTGAAGTACATCTTGTACTAGATGCTATATGCCCCGGAGCACCACAAGAAAAACAACTTATCGCTCTCCAATCACCACTGGTTTGTTTAACCTGAATTTCAGTTTTGGGTTTTCCTTCAGTTGTCCCTTTCACATCACATTTCCCTTTACCACGTACCGTCCCCACTTCATCAATAAGAGACTCTTTTTTATCACTGCTTGAATTGTCTATTTGCTTTAACCATATTGCTGTGTGCTCCATCCCTTTAGCAATTTTGATAGTCTCATCAAAATTAGGATCATTCATTAACAATCTCTCTTTAATCCTTTTGCTATTTGTACATCTGACTATTTGATCCCTGATCAAGGAATCATTTAATTGCTCAAAACAACATGAGAATGCCAAACCTCTTAAGGTAGCGATATAAGATGCTATATTTTCATCTTGTTTTTGTACTCTAGAAAAGAACTTATGTCATTTCAATACTAAATTTGTTTTAGGAGTGAACTGAATATCAAGCATTTGCATAGACATATCACATACATTATTTGGTTGTCCATCACCCATACCCAAAGATACTTCAGGTAAGTCTTCATATATCCTCCTTCCTTCAATCCCAAGATGATGAAGCAATATCGCCTGTTGCCTAAGAGGTCCATAACAATCACCACCAATAGCCAACATATAAGTTATAAAAAGTTTTTTCCACTGTTTCCATGGTACAGGCGGGTCCCCAGGTGATAACAAGAAGGGTGGAGGTGAAGACATAGACTGATCTCCCATGTTGAATCTAACCATCACAATAAACTAAAATAATTATTTAAAAAAACAATCAATATAGCAAACTAAAATACAAAATTAAAACAAGAAATCCAAGCTCCTCATATATTTCTTGTATAATACACGGGGTTTTTCTCGGGGAGTGCTATGACTCCGTTAAAATTGGTATCCTGGGGGCGGGGGAACGATGTCCTGTCCGTCCACTGCTCAGATTGCGTCCACTGCAATCTGAGCAGTGGACGGACAGGACATCGTTCCCCCGCCCCCAGGATACCAATTTTAATGGAGTCATAGCACTCCCCGAGAAAAACCCGGTGAGTCCAACCGGACCCTGCAGTTCATCGAGACTGCCCGGACCTCAACATACCGGAAATACAGAATTACCCGGTGTACGAGACTAGGACCGTGAATTCTATCCAATACGGCCCGGACCCCTAGAACCCGGCAACACAGGTAGCACACCCAATCCCCGCTAGCACCTGCGCAGGCGGTAATGCAACTCGCCCCCAATACGCAAAGCCCACACTTGGGTGGTTGTATTAATATTACAGGCAGGCAAATGTTGTCAATTTTAGTCCTGATGATGGTCCAATGTAATTAGAGCAAGAGGGATCGAAACGTCGACTTCACATAGTGCTTTCACAACCTAACCATTGTGTTTTATTCAGTTGTGTCTAGCATTTTCTTGGCAATACCTCAATCCAACAACCGATTCAAAAGTGGCCAATATTGCTCGTTTTTTTGCCTGTGAAACCCTTTTCCTTATATGTTGTTTGTCTCTCTTGAGTAAGGTACAGGACTGTGCCTTTGAATCATTTATTAGTTTTGTTCACTTTGTTCAAATAAATACCCTGTCCGGCTGGACAGAGGACAAATATAGTCTCCTATAATGGCCTATATTACATTGATGTTGTTGATTCTGATAAGCTAAGGACCTTTGTTGTTCAGAGCATACTTTCCCACGGTTCTCAGCCAACTGTTTGGGTTCCCTTGTTATACTAAATATGAATTATATACAAAAGCACGACCTGATATACAAGATACTCCATTACCTGAATATGATTTTGTTTGTTTGTCGATGGATCATGTCTGAGAGATCATGAGGGTACCTTGCGAGCTACATATGCGATTTGTACCCTGACAAATGTCATTGAAGCATCATGGTTGAGAGGAGTAAGTTAAGTTCAAGTGGCAGAGTTGATTGCGCTGACAATAGCATGTTGTCTTGCAAAACAAATGAAAGTCACCATATTTTCGGATAGTCAATATGGGTTTTTGACCTCTTCGGGATCACCTATATGAAATGGAGAGTGAATAAAAGATCTATTGATGGCACTACAATTGCCTGCCCAAATTGAGGTGGTGAAATGTCCAGCACATTAATCTGGTTGTGACTACGTCACAGTTGGCAACAGATATGCTGACAAAATTGCATGTTTTTGTGCTCAAAATTCATATACAACCAATGGGGAGCATTTGAAAGAATGATATGATCAAGCAGAATGCAAACTCATGTTCTCGTCTGTTGAAACATGGGAGGAAATCAGAGAATTACAAGATGCATCTAGCAAAACAAAAAGAGAAGGGTGAATCAAAGCAGGATGTACACGCAGAGCAGATGATGAAGTGTGGGTTTACACAGATGGAAGACCAATATTGCCCGACAGTTTGTTATCACAAATGGCAAGAGTTTGTCATGGTCCAACACATGTAGGCAGAGATGCTCTGATTAGACTTTTCAAACAGACATGGGTTAACTCAAAATTTAGAGTCATTGCAGAGAGTCTATGCCGAAGATGCATAACATGTCAGCAACAAAATGCAGGGCGGAAGACAGTTGTTAGTTTGGGTTGAATTGGAAAAGCGTCAGGTCCATTGACGCGTATGCAGTTAGACTTTATTGAGATGCCTCCTTGTCATGGATTAAAGTAAGTCTTGGTGATTGTGTGTCTGTTTTCACGCAGGGTTGAGGCATACCCAACAAGATGTAAAGACAGCCTAACTGTTGCTAAACTGCTACTTAGAGAGATTATACCAAGATTTGGATTTCGAGTTATGTTAGAATCTGATAGAGGATACTTTAATAACAAAGTGGTTAATATTATTTGTGCTGCCTCACAAATTGAGCAAACATTGCATTGTGCTTATCGATCTGAGGCATCTGGCATGGTAGAGCAGGTAAATGGTACAATAAAATCACGACTAGCAAAAGTTTGTGCATCCACAACACTGAAGTGGCCTGATGCATTACCATTTGTGTTGATGAGTTTGAAAAGTATTCTGGACAGAAGACTGGACTGTCCCCACACATAATTGTGATGGGAAGGGCTATGAAACAGCCAACAGTCCCAGCAAATCAACTTGTGAACATAACTGATGATTTAGTGCTTGATTATTGTAAAGGATTGGCTGACATGGTACGTTCTGTGTCTCACCAGGTTGGAAAAGTCACAACTACTGTCCAACAAAAACAAGCACTTGATTTGAGCCCCGGAGACTGGGTGCTCATCTAGAAACATGTGATGAAGTCTTGTTTGTAACCTCGATGGCATGGGCCATATGAAGTAATTCCTGTGACAACAACGGCAGTTAAATGTGGTTGGTTGCCTAACTGAATTCACACTGCTCACACTCGTCGAGACCCATGTCTACTTGAAAGTACAGAGTCAGTTGAAGGTGAACAAAGAGAACATAGAGGGCCTGAACAGACTGAGAATCAAGAAGAGTGGGCGCAAGCTACTGGGTTTCACAACACTGACACTGTTGAAGCTGAAAGTGTGTTGGTCTCTGAGAGAGACAGAGAAAAAGAAAAAAGGGACAGTGTTACTAGAAAACAAGCAAGAAAAGGTGATAAATGGCCTGGAGGAGTTGAGTATTTGAAATATTCCTTGAATGAAAAGATTCCAGCAACTGTAATTGAAGTCTCTAGTCAACATGAATGAAGTGATACAGACGGAGAAGAAAATGCAGTACGCAGAACAAAAAGAGCACGAATTCCAGGTAAAAAGTATACAGCACATGAACGGACATATGTGGTTGCTGCCACGGATGATTGGAAAAAATAATCCATTGCATTTTGTTCCAAAGACAACTCATCATATGACCCACCCTAAGTGAACTTAGGGTGCAGAAAAAAAAGAGAGGAGATTTGAAAACAAGGCCATGACCTGAAGCTCGGAAAGTGTGTGATACACAAACCTTGCTACTTTGGAAAAAAAGCTTTGCTAAATTTAAAATGAATAAAACTGAGACTAGTAATCAAAATAAAAACCTAAATAGGCAAAAGGATCTTAATGTTTGCTTTTTATGTGTTTTAATAATATTGTTTTTCTGGTTAGTAATAATATTAACCGTGCCTTATTTTATGTATCCTGTCAATGTCAAAACTACTAAAGAACATGTTAATACAATAAAGATGTAGCAAAACTCCTTAAAGAGGATCCAGAGACTAATATTAAAAAACGAACAGGGAATGACTTACACCAGGATAAGTCTATTAATGAATTTTCGTTGAATGTTTTTACTAAACTCTTATATGAATAAGTTGACATTATGGATGCAAGAGATTGTTATGTGTGTATGCAATTACCATTGTCTGTGTCAGAAGGGGTGACCTATCACCACCTTCCTTTAACATATGGAATTTCATGTAGTGTACTAACAAGTTTATTCTACGGCAAAGAGCAGTTTCAATACTTATACTCTAATTTTGATTTTGTTTTTTCAGAAGTTCCTATTAAGAAGAATATGAAGATAGTGATTAGTGCAAAGGATGCAGACTACATGGGAGATTTATTTCATGCTACTAAGCCAATAGATACTTACATGCACATCGAAACAACCTGACTTGTAGTTTACTTAATACATAAATAGAATGTATTAATACAGTAGAAGATAGGCGACAAGGGTTTAAGAGAAAAGCTCCAGAAAAAAAGACTAATATACCTCCATGGGCTCATGGACGGGTGATTATAAGAAAGGGGAGACATATGCTGCAATGACTCTGGATTGGCATCACAAAGGGAAGCTTTGCTGATTAAGACAAAAGACTGGCTATAACAATTATTTCATTAGTTCTAGTGAATATGAACATACCTTTCTAATTACTGTGGTTGGGGATTAAGATCCAGTTTATCCTGGAGTTTATTTTGTGTGTAGTAAAAATGCTTATTATAGATTTCCACAACATTGGTATGGATGTTGTTATATGGGTATAGGTTTTCCTAAAATTTATCACATGAATGGAAATCATGGAACCAAAGAAAAGAAACTACCATGGAATAAAAGAGGAATAAGTGCTGCAGAAATTGTGGGTGATATTTTTGGTGCATTAATACCTTCAGTGGGAGTGATTTTGAACTCACATCAAAGGAGAAAACTATGTACAGTAGTTGACTATTTGTCAACGGATACTGCTGGTGGGTTCTTAATGATTGATAAGGAAATGGTTGCTATGAGATCAACGGTTTTGGGAACTAGGCTTGCCCTTGATGTATTATAGGCAAAAGAGGGTAAAGTCCGTAGTATGTTGAAAATGTAACAATGTTGCATTTATATCCCTGACAAAAGCAGAGACATATATAATTAACATTACTCGTTTGTGTAATGATTTGACAGAACTAGAAGTTGATGGTGTATGGGAAATACTTGGTATGGGTTTTTCCTCAATAGGTAATTGGTTTACAGTACTAAGTAACAGCGTGTTAGGAAAAATACTAACACCAATAGTTGCTATTGCTACAGACATATTAATTGTAATTCTGAAATATAGATGTTGTAAGTGCCAACCAGAAGAGGCAAAGCGAAGAGCAAGGAAAAGGAAAGTAGACTAAATAGAGTTGGAAGACAAAAAGGGTGCTTATTACGAAGAATTAGGAGATGTAGATGGTGTTAGACTAAAATAAATAAGGACAAGTGCATTCTGAGATAATCAGATCATAATCAGATTATGTAGGTTGTGTCATGGCTTGATTCGCCATCAGATGGGGGATTGATGGAACATGATTATTTAAGAATAATCTTGCTTGATCAAATCTGATCATTAAGTTTGCTCTAATAAACATAACTAACAGTGTGGAAAATAATAAACATGGGAGATTTTAAAAAGTGCTTCGTAAAAGAGTGCAGGAGAGGCACGACATAAATTAGAAATCAAAGCTGCAATGAAAAGCATGCAGGAAGATTGAAAACTGGTGTTTCGAGAAATATCTAATGCACAAGCGAGAAATGTAATAATGTACTAAGTAATTTGCAAATAGAATTTAGAAAATATCAAAATAAAAATGCTTGAAGTAAGAAGTTTCCTACTTATGTTTTCTCTAATCATGAAGAGTCATAATAGAAAAGTGATTGCTTATACTTTCTTCTTTAAATATTCGAAATCAGACGATGAATTTAATTGAAATTATATTTTTCCGTATATTGTTTTCTTATGCATTTCTTTATTTCCTTATATATCCATACTAATATAATAAAGAGACCAAACCTTTGAAGCGGGTAAGCTCCGGAACCACAGCCCCAACCGGAGCGCCGCATGCAGCATTGGAAAGGTGAGGCAAGGCAGATGGACATAAGCTATACACCGGCGCAACATATACTTTGGGGGGGACAAAGCATGTTGTGTGACAAAGTAGTCCGCTGGAACTAGCACCGGCTCTGAGGTGGGCGTATGCGAACGTTTGGAGCGTGTGAATAGCGTTCTATCACGGCGGATCAGTGCGCCGTCGGGTGACGTTTGGAGAGTGTGAATAGCGTCCTATCGTGGCGGCTGAGTAGCGGCGTGTGGCGTGTCAGTGCATCACGCCGTGTTGTGGATGCAGAGCCCGGGCACGATGTCCATGGCAGGACGGCAAGAGGCACATATCGCTGGACTTCAGAGCAGGTACACACGCGTCGGCGCCTGCACATATCGCTGGGGCGCATTCTAATTGCAGACAGGACGGCAAGAAGCACATATCGCTGGGGCGCATTCTAATTGCAGACATGTCTGTCATACCCGGACATGTCGGGACGGGCTGCTAGTTATTAATAAAAGTGTGTTTTATTCTATTGAAAATGATGGTTTATGTTATTACTGTGAAGGTCTCAAAACCTGTTAGTGTTATTTCCCTTACTAATGTAGGCCTCAGAAGAATGTATTTTGTCTTTCATTGTTTCTAAAATGTTGATTTATTAGACTTGGCCATGTATATCATATCATTAGAGTTTCCTTCCTACGGTTGGAGTATTTCTTTGCATGAATAATTGTTTTGACTATGTTGCAACCTGATATGGAAGTGAGCACGTGGATATGAAGAGGTCTTGATGTGTTTCCTACTTCCGAGGTGACATGACGTCTTGCAAATGAACAAAGGATTATCTTGTTAAAGTTCCGGATGGACTAGGCTGGAGA
Organism: Lissotriton helveticus; assembly: GCF_964261635.1. Classification (NCBI taxonomy): domain Eukaryota; kingdom Metazoa; phylum Chordata; class Amphibia; order Caudata; family Salamandridae; genus Lissotriton; species Lissotriton helveticus. The sequence continues at coordinate 448,615,203 of NC_136065.1, forward strand.
ATAATCACCTCATGAATCCTAACCAATAGAATTGTGCAAAACTGAGAAAAAGAAACATTTGGGGGTGGAATTGTGGAATTGTGAACATTTTGGAGTATAATTATCTTCCGTTGGAAAAGAACGAAAGAGATAGCCTTTTGATGCTGCACTCACTCTCAATGATACTCTGGATGGCTATTATCTTTGTAATATTGGGCGTGACATGCTGTTGGTCCGTAAGTCTGATTGTCCCTTGACCTGAACTATCATGATTATTTTGTAATTCATTGGCTGGTGATGTTGCACAAGTTACACCTTTTCGGCTAAAGGGTTGGCTAATTCAGACTATTGCACACTGTGCATTAGCTCAATGATCTTAGGTTCGTATGAATCTCAAATTGCATACTGAGATTGCAATGTATATCTTCTTATTCTTTCTCTTTCTCCTCTCATGCTAGGTATTGATTTGATGTATTTTATCATGATCTTTATTTTCTGTTGTGATTTTTACCTGTAATTATTGAAATAACAAAAGAACTGACATTCTAATGTGTCATGTATTGACCATTCATATTTTATGATTTAGATTAAGTATATTGTTATATATACAGAGTTTATTATTTGATATGATGCGTATTTGGACTATTGTTGTTGGTTAGGCATTTTCTTCATTACAGGTCCTCATGAAGGAAATAGCATCCGTCTCTAATTATCTGAGTCTCTATTAGCTCTTTCAAAGATCTGTCGGAGGTCCTCATGATTTGTAAGTGGCTATAGAGTTTCTATGGGCCCAAAATATTTGGTATAATAAATTATCAGAATTTTGTTTTTTGAGATAATGAGGATAAAATAAATGGTTATAAAAATTACACTTCTTCCTCTGGATCATCTGCAATATTCCATGAGCTGATCTGCTCTTTAGGTTTGGGGATCCTGGCCTTCCCAAAGTGACAGGATCATTTATGTTCCTATGGGTTACAGCTTGCCCTGAAAGAACTCAAATTCATGTACAGCCAAATGAAATTGCACTGTAATCACACCTCTCATCACCTTTGCTGATGTCTATATATTCTTCATAAAAAAGCATTAAGCGATCTTTCTATATAGGTGTCAGACTTTATCGTGCCTAAATAAATATTTCAAGAATTCAACAATGAAGACTGTGAAAATCATGAACTTATTTCTAAAATCATTTGTAGTGCACAAAACTTAACAGGGTGCAACCTACCTCATTTGAACTATTTTAAACTGGTCTAAAAACAATCGTAAAAAAAGTATGAAGCTCCACTTTGTTGATTACTCTTCCAGCCCACAAATAGATTAATCTCACAAGTAACTTAGGGGCATATCAACAACTCTGAACATCCAACAGAAAGAAACATCTACATAGATCTGAGTGATAAACAAAATTATTGGTCTACCGATTCCAATGCCTACATACCAGTCTTATCATCGGTGCAGAGCAACCTTATGTCTTTCTATACTCAAATAAAATTGGTCTGGTTCGATCATCACAACATTCCATCCTTGGTTTGTCTTGAGGGTCGGATGCAAAAAGATGAATCGTAACCTAACCTACTAAATAAAAAAAATCATATGGATTTTCAAGGGGAAGTCAAACTGTTGATCTTCCAACTCGGCCATCGAGACTGAAGGCTGTATGACAGAGACACACATGGCTAAACCATGCATGCCAATAGTATGCTGCACCAACAATGAATGAGTCTAAACAACGCATTCCTTTACCATGCATTCCTTTACCATGCAATTTGGTGGTAACGGCTTGTTTGCTAAAGGGATGTGTGGTAAAGATCACACAACACCCAATGCGCCCGCCCTGAGCCCTAAAAACTATCCTGAGCCCTTAAGACTACTCCACCCCTAAGCACTAAACACTACCCAGACCCCCTGAACCCAAGAACTACTCCGACCTCCCAGCCCTAAAAACGACCCCAACCCTTAAAAAAGACCACCACCCCCTCAAACCCGGTCCCAGCGCCACTCACTACACTGCGTCCTCTCCCGATCCTTCCTGCCCTGGGCCTATCCATCCCAGCATCCAGGCGACTGACTGCCTTAACCGTGCATATGCAGGGTTAAGGCATATGGGTGGTTCAGGAATGGGTGATCTTGCGGGGAAACGTCACATGCAGCTCTGCCCGTGTTGTAAAGACCATTTCCCAGGCTTAACAAATGTTAGTCACAGAAGATCTAAACTATCTTTTTATCATGGAAATGACGGTGGAGTACTTCTAAATTAATTTTCACACTCTGAATAACCCAAAGTGCCTCTTTACATGAGAAGACTACATAATTTTGCTTCTCTACACTGTTTCCCCATTCTGATTAAGTATCAAACATCAAACCTCTACACAGTACATACAAAATACAACAATGTCATTCATTATGGAAGTGAAATATCCACATTGTTTTCATTTAAAGACATAGTACTCGTAGCACCACTTAATATTCCCTCAAGCAGCAAACCTGCCTCCCACACAATGTTATCTTTACTAAGACCTAGACCGCAAGTTTGTGGCTAATTCTGTGTCTAATGCACAGTTCAGTTTGCACCAGAAACAGGATTCGAAGTTGGGCAGAATTTTCCCACACAACAATAACATATGTGTTATTTTCTCACATGCAAATTATGTAGCCAGTGTATGTCCACAAGGGTTCACCAGTTGAAACATTCCAATGATCTTGTTGGCAATTAGAATGAAGATCCTGATTTTTATACTCTGGAATTCCTTCCAAGGTGTAAAATTCCAATTTGGGCAATATAGAAAGCAGCTGAAGCTACTTAAATTGGAATTTCCCAATCACTTGCTTTGTGAAAAGACAGTTTGTGCAAGCTAGATCAAATCTTTCCCATCATCTCACTCTTTCAATAGAGAAAAAAAGGTTTCCCAATTGCAGCCAGCAAGGAAATCAGTCTATATGAGAAAGTTCTCCCGCAAACCTTTTCTTGCCTCCTGGCAATGTTAAGCACACACTAGGAGATTGTTGAACTGGGAAATACATAATTCTGGGTAAAAGCAGTCAAACATTGTAAAGCTTGGAATTTAAAAGAAAATAGCAAAGTTTGGTGAAGAAATCCCTTGTGTGTAAGTATCATTAAAGTATAAATAATCCCTATAACTGGAGAAGAGCAGGTATGCAAAAGAATGGGCAGCATGCAGAATCAATCATTTAAAGCTCACAGCTGCTAACATTGCAGCTCATCTAATAACTTTAGACAAGCTATTCCTAAAGGTGAAATGATGGATCCCAATACTTCTAGCACATTCAGTGATACTTTAATTGTCTGATGGTCCTTAGCTATTTAGTTGTGTAATGACTATGTTTAAAGTGAAATGATCGTTATGGGCTCTTCCCCTTCTTCCTAAGGCAAACAAATCTGAAATTAATGTAGGGAACAAAGTAATACATGGAATGAGGCATCTGCTTGAACGGTTAATAGGGTCAACAAAGTAATTAATGGAATCATGCATGTGCTTGAAGATTTAATAGGGGTGACAAATTAATACATTGGATCAGGCACAGGCTTTAAGGTTTAGTTGCAATAAAGAAGGACAAAACAGACAAAACAGAAACACATCTAATTAAAAATACCATAATTAAATAAATATCCAAAAATCAATCAATCTAAAAAATACAACTAAACCTAGTGTGTACTGCCTCTGGGCCATGGAACTTTATTTGTGATTGTCTGCCCGACACACTGATTTCCTTCAGAAAAACCTCAGACCATTGTATTGCCTAAGACTACAAAGCTGATCTATAAAATTTAGAAGTGGTCAGTCTGTCAGATGATCATTTTCATTAATATATTTCTGTCCCTACGCCCTCTCCCCTACCTGCAGTGATAGCTATTTTAATTAATCATTTCATGGATTTCAAATGCCTTCAACTTTGTTACTATTGCCATACAGTCTAAAATCAGACTGTGACATTCTTCATTGCCCCATAGCTAAGAGTGAACCTGGACAATGACCCAACAATGTTTAGGTTACTCTAGCTGAGCTCTGCTTTTTAGATTCTTTAGTTCCTTTAGAGTGAACTTTATTTGCAGGGAGGCAGTTTCAATCATCTAAAAGGTAAAACAGACAATAATATATGCCAGAACTTGCAATGCCTACTATGCATCATCCTTGATTCCACTGCACTCTTTTTGTCAAATAAAAGTGTACAAGCTGTGCTGATGTGAAAACATCCAACATTCAGAATCCAGCCCTAGTCCTCCTTACTTGGGGCCCGATTCCGATGGCGGGGAGACCACCGCCGACAGGCTGTCGGTGGCGGCCTCTCCAACATTGTAACCAACTTTACCGCCCACCATATTATGATGGCGGGTGGACATGTGGCGGTTGTAAAGACTTACCGCCATGCATCTGATGGGCTCCTTGAGCCCACCGGTGGGGCGGAGGGGCTCGTAGTCCCTACAATGTTGGTAGTGCCTACCAGGCACCGCCGTAGGGATTATGATGTCCGTCTCTGCCGGCCCTTTCATTGCGGTTAACCTGCCATGAGCTGGTCCCATAGCGGGCCCCCCTTACCCCCTGGCCCCCAGACAAGGGACCTGGGGGCCACCTATGGTGCCCCTTACATATCCCTGCAACATGTGGCAGGCACCACATGGTGCCTGCTAGATAATGCAGGGATATGTAAATTGTCCCTTTTTTGCATTGTGGCAGGTGCTGCAGCTGCCACAATGCAAAACATAGGCAATGCGACCACCTTGATGGCGGTCACATCGTAATTCATACTGTGGGACTGGTGCCTTGTAGGTGGGTGGTCCCAAAAACAATAGCGGATGGACTGAAGTCTGTCCGCCATCGTAATCAACCCCTTAGTACTCATTGAGGATAGAATTGTCAAGGTTGGCATACAACCCAGATTTATCAGTGAAGGTGTGTGATGTTGCAGACTGTCGTAATCATCCTTACACACTGATTTCTTATCAAGTGTAATTAGTTACTATTATTACCAATTGGAGTCTTCTCCAATTGAACACAATTTTATCCAGCATTTCAGATGTGCTGGCATTGAGTACTGAGTCCCCGTACTTCTCTAATTTGAAAGGGGGAGAAACAGCACACTTCAGGAGGCATGCAATACTGTCAATTGAAGAAGAGCAACAGTTACAAATTAATTGGTACAAGAGAGTAGTGATTACCTATAGTTTTATATTTTCATTGGAAGTACTCATGCTATTCGCAGTACCAACTAGCGTTTTTCCAGAATGACAGAAGCATGGCTCCATCAATTGTATGGCACAACATCTACAACACAAATATAAAATTTAATATAAAAATGTTGTTGCCGAAACATCAACTACAAAAATATTGACTTTTTAAACTGTGAGCGCTAGGCCACGCCGGGTACCCACCGTCCCTCCCACCGCAGTAATACAACATACGAGTGTGGTAGTATGAGGACATTTTCCTTCATTTTCCTCTTCTTGTTTTAAATTTATCCCAGTACTTCCTGGGTATGTTCTTTTTTACTCATCTAGGCGAGATTCAAGTTATGGGGCACAATGGAAGAAAACAGCAACAGAAGTTGAGGCAGTCACATCAGGGAGGCTGTTTTTGCTGGTGTTTGTTCCTGGTCTGGTTCTTCTTCTAAGGGAAGGCTCCGTTCTTCTCCTCAGGAGGTAACTGGAAAGAACAAAAGAAAATGTATCAGGCCGCTGTCCTAGCGGTAAATAATGGAAAGGTATAGTGCTCCCGTCAACTGTGTTCTGATCCCGTGAGGTGCCTAAGTGCAGAAAAGGGGTCGCGTGACTCAGGGTGAGGTGCCCCGTATTCCCTCCCACCAGCCCCTAAATGAAAAAAAAACACGCACTTGCCTGGACCCACAACCCTCCTGGGCTGCGGGGAGGGGAGTCGCAGCCTCTGCCTCCCTCGCTGGAGTATCGGACTCGTGGGCTTTGCCCCTGGAGCAGTCAGCTTCTGTGCAGTGCTTCTCATGCTGAGAAGTGCTTAGGGCCTGCAGCGGCTCTCCGGCTCCTCCAAACTGGATGTAGGTCTCGTCCTTGTCTTCCTGTTGTTCCCCGTCTTCCGTCTTTCCTTTTGCTCTTCTTTCCTCATTCTGTGTGCACGGCAATAAAGCTCGTCTGTCTGCCCCACCCCCTTGGCTCGCTACCGCCGGTGTACTATCGATAGAGCCACCCCATCTGGCTTTACACCCCCCGCGTTTCCACGCATGCGCATAATTATGCGCATGCGTGGAAACCCCATGTCTTGGCTGCCTGTATTTTTAAGCTCCTCACTTTTCAGGCCATTTAGTGCGCATGCGTGTGATTGCACGCATGCGCTTTCAAGATCCAGCGGCGAACACTACTCCTGCTTGAGCAGCGTTAACCACAGCTGCCAAGGCTTCAAATTGCTGTGGCAGACATGCCAACCCTCCCGATTCAGGCGGGAGACTACCGATTTGAAGGCTAGTCTCCCGCCTCCCGATTCATGCACCTAGAAACTCGATGGCGAGGTTTCTAGGTTACCAGCAGGGCTCTGTGTTTGAACATGCATACCGGAGTCAGAGTCTGATCTGAAGCTCCAAAATGATATCATACCCAAAATGTTATTACTGTTGCTCTTAAGAGCAGATTCTATAGGGTGCAGCCACATTATGCAGTCATGGAGTATCACTCGGGACAGAGAGAAGTGGGGGAGATGTTGCATTACTATAAAAGGCTGCAACAGTAAGCCCCCCCCCCCCCAATTTGATTGGCAGAATATCAAATCAAGGTGCAAACATCACTATGATTGTTGAAAAATGTTAAGAGCCCAAATCATGTATACATGCAAACGTACATTAACCGAAAGTAAGCAGTGTTGTGATATCAAAGGTGGGAGCAGCCTCTATTTTAAATAAATCACATTTAGGTACAAAAAAAACCTTTATGCAAAGTCAGCTGGAGTATGGCACCACATGCAGATACAAAATTACTAGAGAGAGAAAAAAGCATAGTAAAATGGCATGTTTGGTGTAAATTATGTGTGATGACCTCATCTGGTTGACAGAAAATGTAAGTAAAAAATGATCCTTGTAGCAACATCATCAATAGTGGGGAAATCCTTAAGGAGAAGGAATCATATTATGTGCAAAATCAGAAAGTGCGTGGAAACAATTTTAGGAATACAGATCATATTCAGGAGATAAAATTCCTTGGAATGTAAAATCCCTCTTGAAAAAATAGAGTTCAGATAAAGAAAAATGAGTTAGTAAGAGGTCACATTAGTTGTAATTGGTGTGCATCAATATGACATCACATCTGGTTGACAGCACATGTAGGTGCTAAAACGCCCCTGGTTCAACATAAGCATAAATGTGGAAAACATTTAGCAGCACAAAACAAATTTAGGTGCAAAATCACACTTGGTGCAAAGTAAACATGGTAATATTCCATTTAGAAATAAATTCCCTAAAAATGTTCAAAACCAACCTTGTTCAACAGGAGTGTGGAATACTTCTATGTGCACAAAGACACCTTGATTGCAGGACATGGGCATGTTGCTTCATTCTACATGCACTGGCCATTGGAAGCGCTCAAGGAAGGCAAACTACCACCTATTAGCCAACTGAAAACTGTAAGATCGAACTATTCCTCTACCATTATCTAAAATGTGAATGGCACTTTCTTCAAGCATTTACTGATGGCAGCTGACCAAATCCAACTAATGGCTGAAGGGGTTGACTCAAGTCCTCCAAGGTGATTACCTAGCGCTTGGTCATTACATATACTGTTTTCAGGCCCGACCTTCTTATCATAATTTAATGCCTTCTGGGTATTGAAGTTGTTTTACTTACATTGAATTAAGTAGACTAACATCTGAAATGATTGGTTTGATGAGGAACAATTCCAGACTGGAGACAGACTCCGTAATGACCTGGAGCAAGGTTGTGCCACAAGTCTGTGTTAGGCGTTGATGGATAACACGTGTAGCCAGGCCAAAAAAAGGTGTTGGGCAGAGATGCAGATTCATATAATCTAGAATTAAATGCTTTACTCCTTTCCAACATTTGACCTTTAAGTAACTCCAGAATGTTTCAGGAGTCCCCCTCGTTTTGGTCAGGTGAAGCAACTGACCAGCACACCCAAAAAAAACAGTTTCAACACCACAACGCCCACGACTGGCTTAACCTCGATTCACAAATATTTTCAGAAGTACACCTACCTATGTGTCCTTTATTAACGAAATTAAAAGAGCAAGAGGATTTTGGTGGGTGGGGCTTTATGAATCCGACTCTCGTCTCCAGGTGCGGAATTCAGAGACAACTGACAAACTGCTGTTCAAGCACATACGCCTACCAGTATAGATGACGCAATTCATTTTAAATATTGTCTATATTGAAAGATTGCATCTCCTGGTCTACATGTTTTATTATTAAATACCAAGAACAGGACCATTAAAAATCTGCAAGCAGTAGCGTCTGTCATTGAAAAGATAAGTGCTGCAGATGAGTGACCTGCCGTTTAAAGAACTGCAGTGGACGATACACTTGAAGACTTGGGGGGTGGGGGGGGCTCTGTTGTGAGGGGTTAGTCGCTAGGAACCACACTAGACTAAGAAAGTAGGCGCTACGCGTTTGGCGCTGATTGCACGTCATGTAAAGGAGGTGCGTTGAAATACAACATGGATTCAGGCAGAAAAGATACAGCTGAACCAGACATGCCAACCCTCCCGATTCAGGCGTGAGGCAACCGATTTGAAGGCTAGTCTCCTGCCTCCCGCCTCCTGATTCATGCATCTAGAAACCTGATGCCAGCACTAATTAGGTTACCTGCTGCTCTAGGCTGCTTATAATAACACAGAAGCAGTGCGCTCAAAACGAGTCCGGCTTTAGTTTCTGCTCTTTTCTTCTGGACTTCCCCCCTACCTATCCCGGTAGTTTTTACTATTGCCTGAGCCCGCCCCAAAATCTATTGGTTTAAATGTGAGCTTGGGCGGGCCCAGGGTTGAGAACTCCGGAAACAAATAATTTCATGCCTCCTACACCCTGCGTAATTAGTATTACTTGGTGGGCTTCAGCAGAGCAGGCATCTTCTGTGAGAGTGACAGACTGGAAGTACTGTACTGCCGGTAACGTGCTCCTGCAGGCCAGTGCACAATATATTGCCAAGCTCCCAATCACTGCTATAGCCAGCTCCTGACACAGGTTAAGAAGTCAAGGTAAGACAGAATAACATTCAGTAAAACCGAGAAATACTCTTTTTTTGTTTGAACACTTTGTAAAACTGCCAACAATTAAATGTTGATGCCACTCTTCATTCACGCCCACTTTAATCTCCCTCTACAAGAATTACCTCAGACATCTAAGCTTAATTATTTGTCCTTCATTCTTGGAAGGGGAGACAGGAGCATGTGATGAGAATCAACATTTTTATTTTTACCAGTTTTACATATTAGTGCACATAAAAACTAAATTTTTGTTAGCGCCAAAACAAAATGCTGATTTTCCCCATACTCATGATATGGTGTTATTACCAGAGGTGCAGACTCATAAATAGGGAACCAGGTTCAAGTCCTGGAGTTGGCTCATCATCCTGTGATTCTGGATAAATAATTCAATCTCCCCATCCCTATAAGCAATGAGTGGTGACATTACGTAATGTAATTGGAGCTCATGTAAAGTACTCCTTTACCTACAGGTCATGTCTGCGATATAAAAAATGAACAAAAAGTTGAAAACAAAGCATTAATATAAGTAAAGATAAATGGATACCTATTTAGTGGCTGCTTTGTAAATTGTCAATCAATTAATCATTTGTAAAGTGCACTACATACCCGCGAGGGTCTCAAGGCGCTGGGGGGGGGGGGGGTGCTACTGATCGAACAGCCAGGTCTTGAGTAGGTCGGCGGAGTGCAGCTGGCGGTTGGGGATCTACAAGGAGAGTCGTCTGTTGAGGTAGGCTGGGCCGGTCTTGTGGAGTGCCTTGTGTGTGTGGGTGAGGAGCTTGAAGGATATCCTCTTGTGGAGCCAGTGCAGGTTTCTCAGGTGGATGGTGATGTGGCTGTGGCGTGGTACGTCGAGGATCAGCCGCGCCTAGGCGTTTTGGATGCGTTGTTGTCGTTTGATGAGCTTGGTCGGGGCTCCCGCGTAGAGGGCATTTCCGTAGTCGAGTATGCTGCTGAGGAGGGCCTGGGTGACTGTCTTTCTTGTATCTGTCGGGATCCATCTATAGATCTTGCGGAGCATGCAGAGGGTGTTGACGCAGGAGGAGGAGACGGCATTGACTTGCTTGGTCATTGAGAGCGTTGAGTCGAGGATGATTCCCAGGTTGCATGCATGGTCGGTGGGTGTCAGGGCTGCCCCCAGTGCCGTCGGCCACCAGGAGTCGTCCCAGGCTGAAGGGTTGATGCCGAGGATGAGGACCTTTGTCTTGTCCGAGTTCAGCTTCAGACGGCTGGTCTTCATCCAGTCGGCGACGGCCTTCATTCCTTCATGGAGGTTGGCTTTGGCGGTGATGGGGTCCTTGGTGAGGGAGAGGATCAGCTGAGTGTCGTCGGCGTAGGAGATTATGTTGAGGTCATGCTGTCGGGCTACGTGTGCGAGCGGGGCCATGTAAATGTTGAGCATCGGGGTGAGGGAGGATCCCTGTGGTACGCCACAGATGATCTAGGAGGCTTTGGAACGGAATGGGGGGAGGCAGATGCTCTGGGTTCTGCCCAAGAGGAAGGAGGTGGTCCAATCCAGAGCCTTGTCTCGGATCCCTGCGGCATGGAGGTGTGCACATGGTGTGCGGTGGCAGACGGTGTCGAAGGTGGCAGAGAGGCCTAGGAGTATGAGTGCTGCGGTCTCGCCGTTGTCCAGCAGGGTCTTGATGTTGTGGGTGGCAGTGATGAGGGCTGTCTCGGTGCTGTGGTTGCTGCAGAACCCTGACTGGGAAGGGTCCAGGATTCTGTTTTCTTCGAGGTATCGGGTTAGCTGTCTGTTGACAGTTTTCTCTCTGACCTTGGCTGGGAAGGGGAGCAGAGAGATGGGTCGGAAGTGCTTGAGGTCTCTTGGGTCTGCCTTAGGTTTTTTGAGTAGGGCGTTGATCTCGGCGTGTTTCCAGATCTCTGAGAAGGTCGTGGTCTCGAGGGAGCGATTGATGATGTTGCGCAGGTGGGGTGCGATGGAGCTACTTGCTCTGTTGAAGACGTGGTGCAGGAATGGGTCTGACGGAGAGCCGGAGTGGATTGTGTGCATGGTCTTGATGGTGTCATCGATGCTCACGCCGGCCCAGGCTAGCAGGGGGTCGTGGTCGATGGTGTGCGGAGGGTCTGTTTTGTTGCTGTCTGTTGGGGCTGTCTGGATGTTGAAGCTGTCGTGGATGTCTGCTATCTTGCGGTGGAAGAAAGTGGCGAGGGAGTCGCACAGTACTTGCGACGGCGGGATGTCGTTGGTGTTGGAGCTGGGGTTGGAGAGTTCCTTCATGATGTTGAAGAGCTCCTTGCTATTGTGTGCGTTGTTGTTGAGGCAGTCTTTGAAGCAGGTCCTCTTGGCCGCCCTGATGAGGTGGTGATGGTTGCGGTTGTCGTCCTTGTGTGCTGAGTGGATCTCCTGAGTTTGTTCACTGTGCCATTTCTTCTCTAGTTTCGGCAGGCTTGCTTGGAGGCTAGAAGTTCTGGGGTGAACCAGCTGGCCCTCTAGCTGGTGTCTCTGTGGAAGGGTTTCCTCAGCGGGTGAGGGTGTTGGCGCAGTCCTCGATCCAGCGTCTGAGGCTGTGGGCAGCGTCGTCGGTGTTGGAGGGTTCGGTGGGTGGGCTGAGAGTGAGGTTTGCGTGTAGTTCGTCTTCGGTGATTTTGCTCCAGCAGTGGCGGGGGATCTGTTGGGTGCGGTGGTGTGTGGTGTGTTTCTGTGAGGTGAAGTGGATGCAGCATTGGTCGGTCCTGAGGAGTTCGGTGGTGTGGCTGATGGAGACGTGCAGGCTTGAGAAGAAGACTGGGTCAAGCCTGTGGCCGGAAGAGTGGATGGGCGTTGTGACGAGTTGCTTCAGTCAAAGGTTGGCGAGGTTATCGATCAGGGTTGTGGAGCTGTTGTCATTGTTGTTCTCAAGGTGACAGTTCAGGTCTCAGAGATGGATGTAGTTGGTGGAGGTCAGGGCGTGCGTGCTGATCAAGTCGGCGATGGAGTCGCTGAACTGGGGGTGGGGTCCGTGGGTCGGTAGATGAGGGTGCCTCTGAGGGTGGAGTTAGGGTCTGTGTGGATCTGGAAATGCATGTGTTCGGCAGTGCTGAGCGCGTCGTCGGTGTTGCCCGAGACCCTGATGCTATTCTTGTGGACGATGGCGATTCCTCCTCCGACTCCGTTGGTGCGGTCTCTGCGGGTGATCTTGTAGCCGTCTGGGATGGCTATGGCAATGTCAGGTGCAGAGGAGTCCATAAACCAGGTCTCTGTCAGGAAGGCAACGTCCGGGATGTTGTGTGGAGCAGGTCCCAAAGCTCGATGGCATGCTTGAGTGCGGAGCGAGGGTTCAGTAGTATGCATCCGGAGGTGGTTGGGGTCTTTCGTGGCGGGTGGTTCGTCGGCTCTGAGACTGGTGTAGCTGCAGTTCTGGCAGGTGAAGGGGGTGTGTGCGCTTTTTGGGCGGCCTTGAAGCAGGTGTGACTCTGTCCGGAGTTGAGAGTGTGCAGAGTGCTGGCGTCGTAGTGGCGGTGGTCATCGTGGCGGGTGCGGGGGCCAGGGGTTCTGGCATTGGGCACTGTCCAGGCACGGACAGGCGCAGACGGGCTTGCCTTAGGCACGCCTCTGGCGCGCCCGCTGCGCACAGCCGCACAGTGGCCAGCATATATGGGGAGGTGTGAGGGAGGAGCAGCTGGGAGGCGGGGGCAACGAATGGGAAGTGAGCAGTCAGGGGGCCGGGGACGCAGCAGCGAGGGCGGTGAGGGACAACAAAGGTAACAGAAGGAAAAAGGGGCAAAGAAACAAGGGAAAAACGAGTGGCACTGAGGGCAGAAGGGCACAAAAACAAGTGTAACAGCGGGCAGAAGGGCGCAAAAAACAAGTGGAACAGAAGACAGAAGGGCACAAAAAATGAGGGGAAAACGAGTGGCACAGAGGGCAGAAGGGCACAAAAAAAAGAGCGGCACAGAGGGCAGAAGAGCACAAAAAAGCGAGTGGAACAGAGGGCAGCAGGGCACAAAAACGAGTAGAACAGAAGGCAAAAGGGGCACAAAAACAAGGGAAAAACGAGTGGCACAGAGGGCAGAAGGGCACAAAAATTAGTGGAACTCGGAGGAGCTACGCTAGCAAGCAAGATGGCCGCATAAGCTCCCGGCTCCGTCGACCTCCGCCAGCAGCTCGTATATCCTGCAAGTTATCCTGTTTTTCAACCGGACTCCCGTATATATGAGGAGTGACTGACTCTGAAGGCGCAATCCCGAACTTTTTATCACACCGGATGACGGAGATACGCCGTGTTTCATTTTCGGCCTACCTGGGAGTGGAAGCCGGGGCCTCGATTTCTAACCCATCCGGGCTGGAATTGAACAACATCGGCTGTGAACCTTGGGCTTTGTCCGGTCTCCCGAACGGGGACATAATCTACCTGTTTTAAACGGCGATTTCGTATCCTGCCTGCAACGCACACGCCACGGCGTGACACATCGTTTGCTGCGGCCCTGTATCCGACGCCCGGAGACATAGTAAGCTTGTCGGGGGGGGAGCGGACGGGAGCCCCGACCAGCGGCGAAGGTGCAAAATTGTGAGGTGAGAGCGCCCGTGGTTGGTGTCCGCTCCAGATTTGCCTGCTTCCCCGGAGTAGCCGGCCTCCGGGGTCTGCATCCTGATCTGTTGCTTATGAGAGGAGATGGAGGGGACGAAAGACACACCACCGCTGCGCGCCGTAATGGCGGCCATTAGAGCGCTCCACTCACAGATCATCGTCAACTACCAGGCACTGTCGGTGACAATGGATGATCTTTGCCGGAGACCGGACAGCGGCTTTTTGCCATCATCGCAGCCAGCGGTGCCACCAACGAAACATCGTGTATCCAACTTCGAGGTCCCTGTGCAGACGCCGGATCCCTTTCGCGCTGCTGATTCCTATGAGACAGATCGCGCGCCCGTGGACATTGTCAGCGTCCCTTGCTTGAACCCTATCTCGACGAATATCACTATGGACAACCTTAACTGCCTTAACAAGATCACCTGTGACTATTGGAAAGTTTTATCATCCTTCCACGCTTTTCCTCGCTTGTTCTGTGGAGATCGTGAACTTTTATCCTTTATTTGGCTTGCTCATACTGACTTGAACTTTCATGAAACCTTTACCTCTCTCATTGTTGCAGTGGCCTGGGTTATAAGTGCTCCAGTGGACATTCATACTGGCCAGGGTTAACTTGTGGGACTTTTTAGGATACGGGAAAATAATTTAATCTGCTGCTGGGATTGTAACCTGTGAAATGCGGGAGTCGGGTGGTATGTTTCGTACTAACCCGGATTGATTGTGCATCTCGCTACATTTATTTTGCACTTGTTTCCGGGTGGTCGCGTCGGGTGGAGGGTAAGGGAGTCTGGGAGTGTGTTTTTTTGTCTCTCCTCCTCCGCTTCTTTCTCTCTTTTAGGGACGTTTCTGGGCGACAGGCACGCTGCTAGTGGGTTAGGCCGTAGCCATTGCAGGGGTGCAGGGTGGTGGGGGGGTTTGTTATTTTGCCTTTGTTTTGTTCTATGGCCCCTTCTTTCTTCTCTTTCTCTCTCTTTAGGGTATTCCTCTGGGCGACAGGCACGCTGCTAGTGGGGTAGGCCGTAGCCATTGCAGGGGTGCAGGGTGGGGGGTGCGCGGGGGGGTTTGTTATTTTGCCTTTGTTGTGTTCTATGGCCCCTTTTCTTTTTTCTCGCAGGGTCCGGTAGCGATACTTTCGATCTCATCCTGCAGCATATGAGTGGGCGGGGTTTGGGGTGGGTGGTTATGATGATAGATTGGTAGCTTTGTTCTTCTCCCTTAGTGAACATACTGGCGCTTGCATTTCTACTGTTGGTCTATCTTGATCCATGACTGCCTTTTAACGCCTACCCGCACTTTTATACCTCCAGTGTGTAGCTCCGGATATCCTGTATTTTCTTCTTTATCTTGTTCTCGGGGGGGGGGGGTTAATTATAAAATGAAACCTTAGGCATATCCTTGATCTCGAAATGTTTTCAATACATCGTCTATCCTCTACCGCTGCCGGACCCATGGGTTGTCGGCTGAAGAGCTGTGTTATTGGATTTCCTGATACGTTCTGCATACATGTGGTGACCGGCCCCTGTCGATGCAGGGCTACTTCTGTATTTTGTGTTGAACGATATAATAAAGGTTTTAAAAAAAAAAATAATAATAATTAGTGGAACTGAAGGCAAAAGAGGCACAAAAACGAGGGAAAAACAAGTGGCACAGAAGGCAGACGGGCACAAAAAATGAGTACAACACAAGGCAAAAGGGGCACAAAAACTAGGGAAAAACGAGTGGCACAGAAGGCAAAAAGAAAACAGAAATACCGGGAAAACGAGTGGCACAGAGGCAAAATACAGAATACAGAAATACTGGGGCAGCCGAGAACAGAAGGCAGAACGGGCAGAGAGGCACGGGGGCAGCGAGGGGAACAGAAGGGAAAACCAGGCAGGGACACCGGGGCAGCGAGGGGTACAGAAGGAAAGACCGGGCAGAGAGAGCACGAGGAAGCGAAGGGAACAGAGAGAAGAAAAAGGGGCACGTACCACGTACAGGCCGCGGGGTAAGATAAGACAGACAACAGCAGTCACAGACACAACAATGAAAATAAAGGCAATAGAATAAAAGCAATAAAGCGGAGGATGAACAAACCTAACTCCGGCCTACCACTGGCCACCAGGGATGAGGAGCAGGTGGTAGCCTGCGGTTGGTGGAGGGCCTCGAACGTCTTCAGCAGCGGCAGCTGGGGCAGGGAGACACAGGCAGTGCTGTGCGGAGGGGGAGCGACCTACCTTGTAGGGTCAAGGGTTGCTCTCCTCACCGCGCAGCGGGCGGCATATATGGGGAGGTGGAAGGGAGGAGCAGGTGGGAGGCGGAGGCAGCGAATGGGCAGTGGGCAGTCAGGGGGCAGGGCCGCAGGGAACGCAGCGGCAAGGAAAGTAAGGGACAACGAAGGTAACAGAGGAAAAAGGGGCACAGGAACGAGGGAAAAACCAGTGGCACAGAGGGCAGAAGGGCACAAAAAACGAGTGGATCAGAAGGCCGAAGGGCACAGAAAATGAGGGAAAAACAAGCGGCACACTGGGCAGAAGGGCACAAAAAACGAGTGGAACAGAAGGCAGGAGGTCACAAAAAATGAGGGGGAAATGAGTGGCACAGAGGGCAGAAGGACACAAAAAACAAGTGGAACAGAAGGCAGAAGGGCACAAAAAACAAGGGAAAATCAAGTGGCAGAGAGGGCATAAGGGCATAAAAAAACGAGTGAAACAGAAGGCAAAAGGCACAAAAATGAGGGAAAAACGAGTGGAACAGAGGGCAGAAGGGCACAAAAAACGAGTGGAACAGAAGGCAAAAGAGGCACGAAAACGAGGGAAAAACGAGTGGCACAGAAGGCAGACAACCACAAAAAACGAGTGGAACAGAAGGCAAAAGGGGCACAAAAACGAGCGAAAAAAGAGTGGCACAGAAGGCAAAAAGGGCACAGAAATACTGGAGAAACGAGTGGCACAGAGGCAAAATACAGAATACACCTGGGAACAGGAGGCAGAATGGGCAGAGAGGCACGGGGACAGTGAGGGGAACAGAAGAGAAAACCGGGCAGGGACACGGGGGCAGCGAGGGGTACAGAAGGAAAGACCAGGCAGAGAGAGCACGGGGACTGGACAGACATCATCTGGAGAGACTGTCAAGTCAAGTCAAGTCAAAATATATGTTTATTATGACCTTGGTCTTTAAACAATACAGTGAGTAAAATTCCGATTTGAGTATGCGACATAAAATTGTACACTTATTATTTTTAAAAACGTGTCCATTAAAATATCATACACATCATTTTAAAACTACATAATTTATATACAAATGTTAAAACCTATACACTTTTTTATCCCTCCAAGGGTCTCTTCTGCTAAGCTAAAAAAATACAGTAATGCAGGTTATTCTTTGGCCCTCAGCGCCCCTAGGGCCTCCTTTAAGAACTTCCCAAGGGCTATTACAATATCCAAGTATGGGATTTCAGAAAGGAGTCTCGCCGCCTGAAACCTTGTTTTTACCTCATATTTTAGAAATACTGGGCGCAGCCACCTTTTCCTATATTCTAAGAGTACCACACAGTCTAGCAGGAAATGCATCAAGTCCCCCTTAGTTCTCAAGTTGCACCTACAGTGACCTTCCTCATCTAACATTCTTATATTGAGGTCTCTGTTTGTTACCCATGGGTTGATACCAATTCGAAGCCTCAGTATCTCTTGCCTGAGGCCTCGATTGGGTAATCTATCGAGATATGGGAACCAGTTATCCTGGGGCCACGCATTTAGCATGTGTGCCACAGATTTTTTCTTAGTTAGGTAACCCATATCAGTTGATTTCGAGACCTCTTTCCCCCTTTGCTTCAGATCGCCTTTGGAGATAAGTATTTGATGTGAACTCACATCCAAATCGATCTCAAGTGCGTTGCAGATTCCCTTCAATTTTTCCCTACTGGTCTTTGCCCATTTTAACTCGCTTTTCTGTATTTCTTTACGACACCAATATGCTACTTTTTTACTTTCGGGGTCGTCTAGTCTCTTCCAAAATCTGATCACAGCCATCTGGGTTAGAGTCACCCAAGACTTTGTACCTAATTCAGTTCTGATGGCTTGTATCATTGCAGATTGAGGAAGAGATAGGAGCCTTTTTATGCAGTTGCCCTCTATCATGTCCCAAGATCCCTTACCGCTCAAGTAAAGGATCTCTGCGCCATATAAAACTTGCGGGGGGATCATTGCATCAAAGGCTCTGAGTAATGGTCGGTGTGATTTCTCGCCATAGTCCCCATTAAACCTTTTTAGGCCGCATATGGAGGAGAGTGCCTTTGCTTTTTGCGTTTCCATGTGGGTAGACCAATTTAAGGCCCTGTCGAACCAGATACCCAGATAACGGTACTCATCTACGGTCTCAAGTTTAAGGTTCCCTATGAACCATCTAAATCTGCTTGGCTTTTTCCCAAAGCATAGGGTTTTAGTTTTGTCCAGATTGATGGTTAGGAATTTATTGGCACAGTAGGTATTGAAAGCATTTAGCTTCCTTTGGAGGCCTCTCTCGGTCTGGTCTACTATCACCAGGTCATCCGCGTACAATAGGCAGGGTATCTTGTTTCCGTCCATTTTAGGGCTGGCACTACCTTCCACCTCAAGGTGTGCCGGGAGGTCTGACAGGAAAATCGAAAATAACTGAGGGGCCAGCACACAACCCTGTCTTAGCCCGTTGACAATGGGTATTTTGGGAGTTAGGGAGCCCCCAGTGTCTTTAATTACTTGCCCCCAATTTTCCCTATGGAGTTCTATTATTATAGTGAGAAGGTCATTTGGGATATTTAGCCTCTTTAATGTATCCCATAGGCTAACTCGATCCACAGAGTCAAAGGCTGCTTTGAAGTCGACGAAATAACAGCATAACTTGCCATTTTGTTCCGTCGACTTCCTCGCCATCGCCCATAGGGCAAACCCGTGGTCTATTGTCGAGTGGCCCGGTCTAAAACCGCCCTGTTCTATGGGGATTATTTGGTGCGCCTCAACCCACATATTCAGTTGTTTTAGGACAATCTTAGCGAATACTTTTTCTCCAATGTCTAGGAGATTAATCAGCCGATAATTTCCTGGAGCATCTTTGCTCCCCTTTTTATGGATCGGCCTGATTATGGCCCCTTTCCAGGTTGGGGGTATTACTCCTTCTTTTAGTACTACCTGGAACATCTTTGCAAGGAATCTTGCCCACCATTTGACCTCAGTCTTCAGGATTATTGCAGGTAAATTGTCTGGGCCTGCTGCCCGGGTTAACTTAAGATCTTTTATTGTGTTCTCGACTTGTTCTTCATTAAAGTTAACTAAAAGTTCTTCTGAGATTCCTTGCCAGGTTTTGGCCTTCATCTCCTCTCTAGGACCCCTCACCCCGTACAATTCTCTTATATAGGAATCCCATGCTGCCTCGCTCACCACACAGCTTAATTCGCCTTCTGATGACCCAGCTGCTGCCTTTACTAGCTGCCAAAATTGCCTTAGGTTTTTATTCTCTATGGCAATTAAGAGTTCCTGCCAGCATTTTTCTTTATGTGACCTTTTTGCTTCAAGAGCCATTTGCTTGAATTCTTTTTTCAGCTTAGTTAGGTACTCATATCTCTCTTGGGTAAACTTCTTTTTTTGTTTCCTTTGTTCAGCTCTTATCTCCCTTTTTTTATTTTGGCACTCCACAGAGAACCTTTTGCCACGATTTGATTGTTTTGCCCTTATCGGCTTATCCCTTTTTAATTTTATCTCTAGGCATTGAACTAGTTCTTCTAGTTTTTTCATAAACCATTCTAGTTTTTTATTCTCATAGTTTTAGGGGGCCGTTTTTATTTGCATGGCCTTCAATTTATCTACGAATTCCTCTGTTAAACATGTTGTCACTCGATTAGGATACTCAACCTCCTGGGTAGACACTGTTTCACGCTGTAATTTCTTGCCCCCCGCTATTACTATGTGTAGGGTTTTGTGGTCGCTCACCTCTCTGTTCTACCTTGAAATGCCTAATCTGGTGGAAGTTCCAAGCCTGTAAAAAAATATAATCAATTGGGCACTTCTGTTGCCCTGGAATAAATGTTTTTCCCGCTGGTGTATCAGACTCAGTTCTTCCGTTTACACAATGGAAGCCCCTGCCTCCTAGGATATTTGTTAAGTCACGGTCTTGTCTCGCTATTTCCCCAGATGGGAACCTTGCTGGGTTTATACCGTATACCTCTAACTGTTCCCTATTCCAAATGTCAACCTTTTTTGGGTTCAGTTTGTGGTTGAAGTCTCCCAGAATCATTACTGTATCTGCTGGATAATTTTCTAAAATACTATCTATATCTTTTTTTAAAAATCTCATTTCCCTTACATACTCCTCCCCATTATCCCACTGCATGTATACGTTTAATAAAATCAACATTTTGTAACTTTGATCCTCCGTCATGAGTTCGATCCTACTTGCTAGGACCCATTTGCAATTTGTTTTCAACAGTTTTATTTCCCTCAATACTTTTGTTGATACCAATGTCAATAGGCCCCCAGACGGCCTCCCGCGGTTTTTCTTTATGGCGGGATGATTAATCTGGGCATAACCAACCAGATTTGGGGTATCGTCGCATAACCAGGTCTCTTGTAGGCAGGCAATGTCTACCTTGATTATGGTTTCCTTTATATATTCCCATTTTTGATCATTGCCTAGCCCATTTACATTCCAAGATAAGAGACCTAGTTCTTGCGAACCCCCTCCATCCTATTCGACGTCGCTTATACTGCCTTCATCCTCTGTATCCATGGTATTTCTTACAATGCTGGAGAGACTGCCTTTCAGGCGGTAAGCAGGGAAGATATCTCCTCTTCCTTAATCCTTGGGAGGACTAGGATATGAGTGATGAAGGCTTGTAATGATTATGCATGGGACAGGATAAAGGAGGCCAAAGTTTCACAAGCACCTTAGGAGGGGGAATAGTCACTTTGATACAAGGCAAACTGGTGAGATTCTAGACTGCCCTTGAGGAGTTGTAGGGTTAAAATTGAAATTAAAATGGTAGCAATAAGATGCAATATCCAATGCCTGAGTTGTTGACATTTATTTTGCACTTTCATAGGCAGGCGTATGTATTTTTAAGTGTCTACTGTACTTGCAAATGCATGGCAAGAAGACTCCATCAAAACACATACAGACACACAGCCGAAGGTGAGAACCTGTAGGTTGTAGTTTACTTATTTGCAGTTCTTAGACCACTGCTAAAGCAAGCCCAGAGCTTAAAATTGACAGTCACTTGATTTATTGTATTTTTAACAAGGCACCTTACTTTTGCTCACTCTTGGGGCAGAAGCCCATTCTCCTTCATCCTGCACAGCCGACTTGAACGCTGTCACGGACAAACAAACTTTAGCGGCCGCCATCGCCGTCGTGCACACAGGCCACGCCCCCTCGAGGCCACGCCCCCCTCCCACGATAAATATGTGCATTTACAGGAAGCGCAGTGGACTAGCGCAGCGGGAGCGCCGTTTGCGCGCCGAAGGCGCGCCTAAGGCAAGCCCATCTGCGCCCGTCCGCGTCCGACCGGGGCCAGGGGCCTGTTACCTCGCCTATTGCACACAATACTCATCTGCACAGCTACTCAACCTCCAAGGCCCGTGGCCTCTGGATGATGGCGTTACAGCACGCATTAACAGACTGGGGCTGTCCCCTCTATCCGCCCCTCTATCCCCCCCCAGCCGTCATCTATACCCACCGACTCGCCCCGTCCTGTGCCTTTAGTTCGCCCTCCCATCACCACTGTATCTGCCTTCTACCTTAACACCAGGTCAGCCGTCAAGCATTATCACGAACTCTTCACCTTACTGGAGCTGCACAAACCCGACCTACTGTTTCTTACGGAGACTTGGTTTTGCGACAGTTCCCTTCCCTCCCTACTGGCCACCCTTCCGGCATCTTATTATGCACTTCGCGTCGACCGTCCCCCCGGCAAATCAGGCGGCGGAGTTGCCCTGATCGCCCGCAAGGAAATCGTCTTCCAATCTCTAACTCTTTCCCCTATTGGGTCTTCAGATTATTTAGTGGCCCGTACACTCTCCTTCGGCACTCCGCTCACTTGTGTGCTGCTGTACCGTCCTCCCTCTTCTCCGCAACTCTTCCTGCCGAGCTTTCTAGACCTGGTGGCAACCCTAGTCGTAAACAATTCAGCCATCTTGATATTAGGAGACTTCAACTTCTGGCCTTCAGACCCGGCCGAATGTTCAACATCGAAAGAGTTTTCGGAGTCTCTGCGCTCTCTTGACTTTTCTCCAGCTGTACACCACCCAATCCACTGTCAGGGCCACATCTTAGATCAGATCTGGTCCCTCAACTGCCCGGTGTTGTCCTTGGCCATTTCCCCCTGCACCTGGTCCAATCATTCTCTTATTTCTTTTTCACTACCCATCTGCTCAGCCCGTAAGTCCCCCCTCCCTAAAAACACCTGGGCGGGCTCCTGGAACCGCGTGGATGTGACCTCCCTGTCTACCACTCTCTCCGCCTCCTGCCCAGATCTCCACGGGCTGTCTACCCTCGAACAAGCTGACGCCATCACCTCTTGGTCAATCGGCCCCCACCCTAGCGGCCCACCGGGGAAACGCCCGGTGCACACAACGGCCAGTCCGGCCCTGCCCTTTATGAGGAAAGGAAGCAGCTAAGATTCCTGGAGAAGCAATGGATGCAAGTGCCCTCCACAGACAATTTAGCCATGCTTCGCACAGCAAGATCCAAGTACCACAAGCATATCTTCCTTGAGAAAGCGGCACACTTCAAAACCCTCCTTGACTCCGCCAAAAATAGACCCAAAAAACTATTCGATCTCATAAAGATTCCGAGCTGCTCTCCCCCATCCTCCGAGGTGGAGGATTCTACTAAGAGAGCAGCGGATTTCGCTATTTTCTTCGATGAAAAAGTGAAATCACTTGTGGATCAGGTCGCTCATCCTACACCTCCAGAGGAGCGCAAATCCTTAGCCATTTGGCAGAGCTTTGACCCCATATCTGAAGATGCCCTTCTCAAGTGCATACGCGAAACAAAGCCCTCCAACCATTCTCTTGACCCTATCCCCAGTGCCATTGCCCTCGACTTCTATACCCATTCCCTTTCCTATTGGACCACTCTGATCAACCTCTCCCTCTGGCAAGGCTCCCTGCCTGTCTCCTTCAAAACTGGGCAGGTCACCCCTCTGCTTAAAAAGCCCACTGCTGATGCGAAGGACCTCAACAACTTCCGCCCCATCACTAACCTTCCCTTTCTTGCGAAGATCACAGAAAGATGTGTAGCTAAACAACTCTCTCGTCATATCAAGGACAATGATCTTCTTGACAATTGTCAGTCTGGCTTCATCCAAAACTGCAGCACTGAAACAGCCCTACTGCAAGTGGTTGATGATGCGCTGAGGATACTCGACTAAGGGGGGTCCTGTCTGCTAATTCTCCTTGACCTTTCTGCAGCCTTTGACACTGTCAATCACAACACCCTCCTCAATATCCTTCAACAGAGAATGGGCATGGAGGGCACTGTGCTTAAATGGTTTGCATCCTTCCTCTCTGACAGATCTCAAATGATCAAAATAGCGAACAATCTTTCTTCTCCTGTGGCAGTGGGCCAAGGTGTTCCCCAAGGCTCTATACTTGCACCCACATTGTTCAATCTCTACTTAGAACCACTGGGAAACCTCCTAAGCAAATCCGGGATTCACTATCATCTCTATGCATACGACACTCAACTCTACCTCAAGGTTGCCTCCACTCATGATCTCTCCACCCTAAGCTCTACTCTTGACTCCATCCAAAACTGGATGGCAACTCATCAATTGATTCTGAATCCCTCCAAAACTGAATTCATCCTCTTCTCCTGCTCACTCTCTCCTCCCCTGGTTCAATCATGGATGGATCAGATGAATCTACTAAACAATAAACCCATCATTGTTGACAGCGCAAAATCCCTTGGTGTCATACTAGACAAAAAACTCAATCTAACTCCCCACATCAATTCCATTTCAAAATCTGCTCGATACCAACTGTGCCTTCTTTGGGGAATCCGTTGCTTCTTCCCGGAGCAGGACCTTATAACCCTGGTGCAATCGCTGGTCCTCTCCAGACTAGACTACTGCAATTCTCTTCTTACTGGCCTCCCCAAATCTCACCTGTCCCCACTTAAGTCTGTTTTCCATTCAGCAGTCAGTCAAATTTCTCCTCCTCCAGAGACACCTCCTGTTAGAAGCGGCTGTCTCTAGTTGGCAGAGGTATATACTTCTGACAAGTAGGGACACACCTTTTCTAGTCAGGGCAAGGGGATCACACACTTAGATAACCCCTGCTCACCCCCTTGGTAGCTTGGCAAAGCAGACAGGCTTATCTCAGAGGCAGTGCGTTAAGCATTTATGACCATATACAGTAATAAAGTGAATACACTACAAATGGACACGACACAGTAGTATTATAAAAATAAGGATTTTTATATAAGGCTTAGCACAAGACCAAATAACGACAAAAATATACCACAATCTTAATAAATACTTTTGGAAGGAAAAATAATAGTTCAAGCACGGTTTCTTCTTAGCACAAAGTCTTTAGTATCAAAAGCAACTCTTCTTCTTTAAAACACAGTTCTTGGCAACAATGTAACCCACACGGGAGTCACACGACGTCGAGGCAAAGGTAATCCAAAGGTTCGGCGTCGACCGCGAGGAGCGCTACGTCGAGCCCGGAGTCGCACAGACCCCCACAACACAGTACCTTGGAAAAGTGAAGCACTCGATGATCAGCGGCGTCGAGATGTCCGGCGTCGCGTCTTCGGCGTCGATCGGGCCTCGGAGTCGGGGCGATCTGCGGCGGCGTCGACCGAAGTCAGGCAGGAGCAGCGCTCACGAGGCGAAGCAGGATACGGCGTCGTCGTCGATGTCGATGTTGCAAGAGTGAGCAGCGCTCACAGCGTCGAGAGGGCTCGAAGTCGATGCGATCAGCAGCGGTGCAGACACGAGGTCACGTGGAGCTGGAGCCGAACTCACTACTCACTGGCGTTGCTGCTGGCGTCGATCGGGCCCGGCGGCCGGCGTCGAGGAAGCGGGACACTGGAGCCGTTACTCACGATGTCGAGCTGGATTCGGCGGCGTCCGTTGGCGTCGAGATTGCTGGATTCTTTCAGAGGTGCTGGATTCACAAGTTCCAGCAAACAGCACTTTAAGCAGATGAAGTCCTTTAGCCCTGTGACTTCAACAGGAGGCTGGCACTCTTCCAGCCCTTGGAGATTTTCTTAGCAAAGTTTGAGAGTACACACACAGTTCCTCTCTCCTGGTTCCTTGGCAAAAATAAAGAAGCAATGCAGGATTCCCCCCAGCAAACAGCACACTGGCAGAAGGGGTAGGCTAGTCCTTGGATCAGCAGGCTTCTTGTCCTTGGTTTCAGGGTTCCTTGTCAGAAGTGATCTAAATTCTTGGTTCAGGGGTCCTTCTCTTATACCCCTTTTTGGCTTTGATCCCTTTGTCCATGCAGGGGAATTTCCCCCCATCTTGGGTTTGTTGTGGGTGTTGCCAGGCCGAAGCACCTGGCCTATTCACTGTGCAGGGCAGAGTCTTCAGCCGCCCAGCAGGAGCGGAGCCAGCATTGTCACTGGCAGGGGCAGGGCCATCAGTTGCCCGGCAGGAGGTGGGCCAGGAAAGTCCCAGGCAGGCACAGAGTCATCAGTCGCCTGGCAGGGGGGCGGAGCCAGCATTGTATCAGGCAGGGCAGCCTATCAGGAGCTACTCTTCCCCTACTCTCAATGCAAATGCCCCACTCATCCCACACTGACTCATTCAGACCTCTGGAGCCACCCAGCTCCTGTCACACGCACACCAGAACCAGCAGAGACCGGTAGACAGTTAGACAAGAAAATAGCTACTTTCTAAAAGTGCTATTTTCAAACACAGAGTCAAAAAACCATCCACCCAAACGGATGCGTTATTAAACCCTGAGTTCAGGGATACCAAACTCGACATTGCACCATGCTCCCCGAGCCCGCTAGGATTATAGCATTAATAATCCTGGCAGCCCATTCTAACTGATGGAGAGCAGGTAACCTTACAATAGTGAAAAACGAATATGGCTGTAATTCACTATTAGGACATGCCAACCTTGTCAGGCTTGTCCTACCTTATGCTTACAATGCACCCTGCCTTTGGGCCTACCATAGGGGTGACTAACATGAAGTTAAGGGAAGGTTTAGGGACTGGCAAGTAGGTGTACTTGCGCAGTCTGCGTGACAGTACCAGACTGCACGTAGGTCTAGCAATGGCAGACCTTTAGACATACTTTTACTAGGCCGCTCTTGTGGGTGGCACAACACGTGCTGCAAGCCCACTAGCAGCATTTGTATTTACAAGCCCTGGCACTCCTGGTGCACGCTACTAGGGACTGACAGTAAACCAAATAAGCCAAACATGGAATTCAATCAATACAGCAATTTCACATAGGGAGCACTTGCACTGTGTCACTGATCAGCAGTGGCACAGTGCCCAAAGCAATATACCAGCAAAAACATCGTAAACAGAGGAGGCAAACAGAAAAAATGGAGGAGAGACTCATGCCAATGATGTCAGGTCTAACACGTGTCCCCTCCAACTGAAATGTGGGGAGAACTACCCTTACCCTAGGGAGTCCTCATCACTAAGGCGGAAAAATCTGGACAGACCATCAGCATTGGCGTGATCTGTGCCAGGGCGGTGTTCCACCGTGAAGTCCATCCCCTGTAGGGAAATGGACCAGCTCAACAGCTTTGGATTCTCACCCCTCATCTGCATCAATGATCTGAGGGGCCTGTGGTCTGCCAGTACCCAGACGTTAGATCAAACGTACTAAGGTACCGGGCAGCCCCCAACCGATCTATGAGCTCATCAGCTCTGGGGATGGGGTGCGCGTCAGTCTTGGTGACTGAATTGAGTCCTCGGTAATCCACACAGAACCGAAGTTCCGGTGAAGCACCAGGCGCTGCAGCCTTTGGGACCAAGACCACTGGGCTGGCCCAAGGACTGCTAGAGGACTCAACCACCCCTAAGGCAAACATTTTGGAGACCTCCTCCTTGATGTATGCTCTGACCTTGTCAGTCACTCTGTAAGCCTTGTGCTTCACAGGAGTGCTGTCCCCAGTGTCCACATCAGGGACACACCACTGAGTGACACCAGGAATCAAGGAAAACAGATCAGGGAATTGTCCCAACAGTTGGCGGCAATCCTGCTGCTGTTCAGGGGTCAGTGTGTCAGAGAGGACAACACCATCCACTGACCCATCTTGCTCTTTTGTATACAGGAGGTCAGGAAGAGGCTCACTCTCCTCCTCCATTCCAGCATCTGTAGCTAGGAGCATGCCCACTTCGGACCTTTCTAAGTGGGGCTTTAAACGGTTGACATGCAGGACCCTCAAGGGGTTCCTGGGAGATTTCAAGTCCACCAAGTAGGTGACATCGCTCTTCTTCTCCACAACCTTAAACGGTCCAGTCCACCTGTCCTTGAGCGCACAAGGTTCCACAGGGGACATGACCCAAGCTTCTTGACCAGGCTGAAGTTCCACCAGAGTGGCATTCCGGTCGTACCACCGCTTCATCTCTTCCTGGCTGGCCCCCAGATTTGCCTGAGCAAGATCTCTGAAGCGCCTAGTCTGGTTCCTAAAGGCCAGCATGTAACTGTATACATCCTGGGGAGGTTTCCTGGGAGATTGCTCCCAGCCTTCTTTGACCAGACTCAAAGGTCCTCTTACCGGGTGACCATACAAAAGCTCAAAGGGGCTGAACCCTAGAGACTTCTGTGGCACCTCACGGTAAGCAAACAGTAGGCATGGCAAGAGGACGTCCCATTTCCGCCTCATTGGTTCTTCAAGACCCATGATCATGCCTTTAAGGGTCCGGTTGAATCTCTCAACCAGCCCATTTCCTTGAGGGTGGTAAGGAGTGGTGAACTTGTAGGTTACCCCACACTCCTTCCACAGAGATTTCATATAGTTGGAAATGAAGTTGGTGCCCCGGTCTGACACCACATCTCTGGGGAACCCCATTCGGGAGAAAACACCCATCAGTGCCCGTCCCACCACGGGGGCCGTCACTGTTCTGAGAGGGATGGCTTCCGGGTACCGTGTGGCATGGTCCACCAAGACCAGGATGAACCTGTTGCCCAGGGCTGTCTTGGGGTCCAGTGGCCCAACAATGTCAATCCCCACCCGGTCAAAGGGGGTACTGACCACCGGAAAAGGTTGGAGGGGAGCCTTCTGCTTCCTTCCGCTTTTCCCACTTGCCTGGCAAGTGTGACAAGTTTTACAATGGATGTCTACATCCCTTCTCATCTGAGGCCAATAAAAATGGGTGACAAGCCTGTCATAGGTCTTGTCCTGCCCCAGATGTCCAGCTAAAGGAACGTCATGAGCCAAACCCAGTAGGAAGGCTCTGAAGCGCTGGGGTACCACCAGCACACGGGCTGATCCAGGCTCAGCAGCCTTAGGCTCGCTATACAGGAGGTCGTTCTCCCAGTAAACAAAATGTGACCCTGACTGATCACCTGAGGTTTGGGCTGAGGCCTGCTGCCTCATACCCACAAGAGAAGGGCACACTTTCTGTTCTGCACAGAATTCCTCCCTGGAGGGACCACCATCCTGCTGCCAGTGGGTCAGCTCGGGTAGGTCTCCCAGTTCAGCAACTTGTTCCCCTGTGGGCTCCAGGGCATCCCCCTCAGGGTCTACCTCCTCCTGGACCACGGGAACTATGGGGGCCGGTTTCCCGCGCCTCCTGCCTCTTCTCTTCACAGCTGGGTCCTGGGCCATACTTTCAGGCTCCTGGACCCCATCAACACCCTTACTTGCTGTCATCGAACGAGTGGTTGCACACACCCACTCTGGCACACCCAACATTTTCAAATGTGTCTCCCTCTCCACCTTAGCCCAAGGGGAGTCTTCTAAATCATTGCCCAGGAGACAATCAACAGGCATGGCGGGCCTTACAGCAACTTGAAGAGTACCTGAAACTCCCCCCCATTCAAAGGGAACCTGAGCTACCTCACACTCTTTCTGGGAGTTGTCAGCAGCTATCACAGGGTAGAATGCATGGGGAACCACCTGCTCTCTGGACACCAAGTGACACTTGACAGCTGTCACACTCGCTCCGGTGTCTCTGAGAGCTTCCACTCTATGGCCATTAATGGTCACCCACTGCCTATATTTATTAGTGTTACTAGGCAGAGGGGGTGGAGGGACCATTTCCATGTCTCCTAGCGAGACCAGGGACATCTCTGCGGGACCCCTCCCACCAGGGGCAACCATCTCCTCCCCTCCCAGGGCTACACTCGCCAACTGACGGGGTGGTGCACGTGGTGGTGCATTAGAATTCTTCATGGGACACTGGGGATCATAATACCGGTGTCCCACCTGCCCACAAACGTAGCAGGTCAGTGGGCCCCTATGAACAGGTTTACCTGTCGGGCCCCTGGCTTCTTCACAGGGGGAGGCTGGGAACCTTTCTCTTGGTTCCCTTGGGGATTACTTTGGGGCCCTTTCTGGGACTCCTTCTGTTTACCCTTGTCCCCCCCACTCTTCTGCTGGGGACCCTGCCCACCTTTGGCTGAGTCTCCCACTGGACCCTTGTGGACCCTGGTACTGACCCAGCGGTCCGCCTCCTCAGCAACTTTTCTAGGGTTAGATATCTTGCTATCAATAAGGTGCTGGCGCAGTTCTGGAAAACAGTTATTAGACAAATGCTCCCAAGCAAACAAATCATAAAGAGCTTCATAACTTTCCACTTTGCTGCCCTTTACCCAACCATCCATGGCTCTGCAAAAAAATGACACATATTCAACCCACGTCGTACCAGGCAACTTCTTACATTCCCTAAAGGCTTGTCTGTACTTTTCTGGGGTTAGGCCATACCTTAGCATTAAAGCATCTTTCATATGATCATAAGACATCCTATCCTCAACAGGCATGTCTAACAGGGTATCTCTCCCCTCATTCACAAAGCGACCCCACAACCCCGCTCCCCAATCCTTCTCAGGGACCCGGTGGGCCAACAATGCTAACTCATATGCTTTAAACCATTGACCAATATCTTCATTCTTATGATAATCTTTTATCACATCTTTAGGAAAATAGAACCTACTTTCTGCAGGCACAGATGGGATGCTGCCACCAGAGGGATTCAATTCTAACTCTTTAGCTTTGAGCTCCAACTCCCTCAACCTGGTATCACGCTCCAAAGCTAACTTCTCTCTTTCAAACTCTAACCTTTTGATCTCCAAATCAGCTTCTCTTCTGCCTCTTGCATTTTCTAACTCCAACTGCCCATTTAGCTTAAGTTTTGCCATTTCCATGTTGTAAGCTCGCTCTTTCTCCCTTTCTTCTCTTTCTTCAGGAGAAAGACCCTTGGAGGAAACACTGCTGCCAGGAGGGGATGTGGGCCCATTCACTGGCACTTCCTCCTCCCCTTCCCCTGGCGGTACCACCACCGGATTAGAGGAATCTCTGGCCTCTAACCAGGCCTGCAATGCTTTGAGATATTCTTGTTTGTTTTTGCAGCCTGTGGTAGGAACTTTAAATTGTTTGCAAAAGGATTTCAGATCCTGTAACTTGTAATCCTTTATCTTACTCCTATCAAACTCCTCCACAACAACAGGGGTAGTGACTCCGGCATCACTCATGGTCAAAACTGGCAGTGTTCAAAAAATCAAGCTTCAGAAAAGCGGAGAACAAAAATAGGATATCCAACCAAACAGATTGTGGCTGCGCTATGGTCTGCTTTCACTATGTAGCGCACACTAATCACTGCACATGGGTCATAAATGCAAAGTTCAAATCCCACCGCTGCCACCAATGTTAGAAGCGGCTGTCTCTAGTTGGCAGAGGTATACACTTCTGACAAATAGGGACACACCTTTTCTAGTCAGGGCAAGGGGATCACACACTTAGATAACCCCTGCTCACCCCCCTTGGTAGCTTGGCAAAGCAGACAGGCTTATCTCAGAGGCAGTGCGTTAAGCATTTATGACCATATACAGTAATAAAGTGAATACACTACAAATGGACACGACACAGTAGTATTATAAAAATAAGGATTTTTATATAAGGCTTAGCACAAGACCAAATAACGACAAAAATATACCACAATCTTAATAAATACTTTTGGAAGGAAAAATAATAGTTCAAGCACGGTTTCTTCTTAGCACAAAGTCTTTAGTATCAAAAGCAACTCTTCTTCTTTAAAACACAGTTCTTGGCAACAATGTAACCAACACGGGAGTCACACGATGTCGAGGCAAAGTTAATCCAAAGGTTCGGCGTCGACCGCGAGGAGCGCTACGTCGAGCCCGGAGTCGCACAGACCCCCACAACACAGTACCTTGGAAAAGTGAAGCACTCGATGATCAGCGGCGTCGAGATGTCCGGCGTCGCGTCTTCGGCGTCGATCGGGCCTCGGAGTCGGGGCGATCTGCAGCGGCGTCGACCGAAGTCAGGCAGGAGCAGCGCTCACGAGGCGAAGCAGGATACGGCGTCGTCGTCGATGTCGATGTTGCAAGAGTGAGCAGCGCTCACAGCGTCGAGAGGGCTCGAAGTCGATGCGATCAGCAGCGGTGCAGACACGAGGTCACGTGGAGCTGGAGCCGAACTCACTACTCACTGGGGTTGCTGCTGGCGTCGATCGGGCCCGGCGGCCGGCGTCGAGGAAGCGGGACACTGGAGCCGTTACTCACGATGTCGAGCTGGATTCGGCGGCGTCCGTCGGCGTCGAGATTGCTGGATTCTTTCAGAGGTGCTGGATTCACAAGTTCCAGCAAACAGCACTTTAAGCAGATGAAGTCCTTTAGCCCTGTGACTTCAACAGGAGGCTGGCACTCTTCCAGCCCTTGGAGATTTTCTTAGCAAAGTTTGAGAGTACACACACAGTTCCTCTCTCCTGGTTCCTTGGCAAAAATAAAGAAGCAATGCAGGATTCCCCCCAGCAAACAGCACACTGGCAGAAGGGGTAGGCAAGTCCTTGGATCAGCAGGCTTCTTGTCCTTGGTTTCAGGGTTCCTTGTCAGAAGTGATCTAAATTCTTGGTTCATGGGTCCTTCTCTTATACCCCTTTTTGGCTTTGATCCCTTTGTCCATGCAGGGGAATTTCCCCCCATCTTGGGTTTGTTGTGGGTGTTGCCAGGCCGAAGCACCTGGCCTATTCACTGTGCAGGGCAGAGTCTTCAGCCGCCCAGCAGGAGCGGAGCCAGCATTGTCACTGGCAGGGGCAGGGCCATCAGTTGCCCGGCAGGAGGTGGGCCAGGAAAGTCCCAGGCAGGCACAGAGTCATCAGTCGCCTGGCAGGGGGGCGGAGCTAGCATTGTATCAGGCAGGGCAGGCTATCAGGAGCTACTCTTCCCCTACTCTCAATGCAAATGCCCCACTCATCCCACACTGACTCATTCAGACCTCTGGAGCCACCCAGCTCCTGTCACACGCACACCAGAACCAGCAGAGACCGGTAGACAGTTAGACAAGAAAATAGCTACTTTCTAAAAGTGCTATTTTCAAACACAGAGTCAAATAACCATCCACCCAAACGGATGCGTTATTAAACCCTGAGTTCAGGGATACCAAACTCGACATTGCACCATGCTCCCCGAGCCCGCTAGAATGATAGCATTAATAATCCTGGCAGCACATTCTAACTGATGGAGAGCAGGTAACCTTACAATAGTGAAAAACGAATATGGCTGTAATTCACTATTAGGACATGCCAACCTTGTCAGGCTTGTCCTACCTTATGCTTACAATGCACCCTGCCCTTGGGCCTACCATAGGGGTGACTAACATGAAGTTAAGGGAAGGTTTAGGGACTGGCAAGTAGGTGTACTTGCGCAGTCTGCGTGACAGTACCAGACTGCACGTAGGTCTAGCAATGGCAGACCGTTAGACATACTTTTACTAGGCCGCTCTTGTGGGTGGCACAACACGTGCTGCAAGCCCACTAGCAGCATTTGTATTTACAAGCCCTGGCACTCCTGGTGCACGCTACTAGGGACTGACAGTAAACCAAATAAGCCAAACATGGAATTCAATCAATACAGCAATTTCACATAGGGAGCACTTGCACTGTGTCACTGATCAGCAGTGGCACAGTGCCCAAAGCAATATACCAGCAAAAACATCGTAAACAGAGGAGGCAAACAGAAAAAATGGAGGAGAGACTCATGCCAATGATGTCAGGTCTAACACCTCCAAAAGTAATTCACGTCCTCTTTGTTATTTGAAGGAAGACCTCCCACTACTGAAAACTCTACTCTCCATGACCATGGTAGTGCTTTCCCTGTGTGTTCTTGTGGTTGGAATGCCTGCCTTTTTTATGCAGTATTTTCCATGTAATTGTGTTTGGTACCCTTTTGTAACATGCACACACCACTTGGCCCTTGTAACACACGGTTTGCTACCTGCCTTAGATACTTGCACAAGGGCCTCCTTTGCCTATTTAACGCCTGTTCTTGTGCCTGAGTGTCTAGCTCATATTACAGTATTATACCTCTAACTATACCTTGTTTTCTCTTATATCCTGCACACTTGTCACTTTTTCCTCTTGTGCACTCTTTACTACCTCATGTATTTTGTGTGCTCACAATTGTCACTATTACCTTATGTAAGTAACGTATGTTTTTGCAATCTGTTCTTTTGTAATGTTTCTCATTATGTTTCACTTGTGTTCCTATTGTGAAGCGCTCTGACGCCTTCGGGTAAAGTCCGCGCTATATAAAAATGCATAAATAAATAAATAAATTAATAATCAGACCCCCCCCCCGCCGCCACCGCCGCAGGAGCATGTGACGTCAAATGAGCTGAACAAATAAAAAGGGCTTAAGCGTTCATAAAGAGCCGAGTGTGGCTGCATGTTCAAAACTTCAAAACTTCAAAACCCTCCTTGACTCCGCCAAAAATAGACCCAAAAAACTGTTCGAACTCATCAAGACTCCGAGCTGCTCTCCCCCAACCTCCAAGGTGGAGGATTCTTCAAAGAGAGCAGCGGATTTCGCTATTTTCTTCGATGGAAAAGTGAAATCACTTGTGGATCAGGTTGCTCATCCTACACCTCCAGAGGAGCGCAAATCCTCAGCCATTTGGCAGAGCTTTGACCCCATATCTGAAGATGCCCTTCTCAAGTGCATACGCGAAACAAAGCCCTCCAACCATTCTCTTGACCCTATCCCCAGTGCCATTGCCCTTGACTTCTATACCCATTCCCTTTCCTATTGGACTACCCTGATCAACCTCTCCCTCTGGCAAGGCTCCCTTCCTGTCTCCTTCAAAACTGGGCAGGTCACACCTCTGCTTAAAAAGCCCACTGCTGATGCGAATGACCTCAACAACTTCCGCCCCATCACTAACCTTCCCTTTCTTGCGAAGATCACAGAAAGATGTGTAGCAAAACAACTCTCTCGTCATATCAAGGACAATGATCTTCTTGACAATTGTCAGTCCGGCTTCATCCAAAACTGCAGCACTGAAACAGCCCTTCTGCAAGTGGTTGATGATGCGCTGAGGATACTCGACTCAGGGGGGTCCTGTCTGCTAATTCTCCTTGACCTTTCCGCAGCCTTCGACACTGTTAATCACAACACCCTCCTCAATATTCTTCAACAGAGAATGGGCATGGAGGGCACTGTGCTTAAATGGTTTGCATCCTTCCTCTCTGACAGATCTCAAATGATCAAAATAGCGAACAGTCTCTCTTCTCCTGTGGCGGTGGGTCAAGGTGTTCCCCAAGGCTCGATACTAGCACCAATATTGTTCAATCTCTACTTAGAACCACTGGGAAACCTCCTAAGCAAATCTGGGATTCACTATCATCTCTATGCAGACGACACTCAACTCTACCTCAAGGTTGCCTCCACTCATGATCTCTCCATCCTAAGATCTACTCTTGACTCCATTCAAAACTGGATGTCAACTCATCAATTGATTCTGAATCCCTCCAAAACTGAATTCCTCCTCTTCTCCTCCTCACTCTCTCCTCCCCCGGTTCAATCATGGATGGATCAGATGAATCTACTAAACAATAAACCCATCATTGTCGACAGTGCAAAATCCCGTGGTGTCATTCTAGACAAAAAACTCAATCTAACTCCCCACATCAATTCTATTGCAAAATCTGCTCGCTACCAACTGCGCCTTCTTTGGGGAATCCGTCGCTTCTTCCCGGAGCAGGACCTTATAACCCTGGTGCAATCGCTGGTCCTCTCTAGACTAGACTACTGCAATTCTCTTCTTACTGGCCTCCCCAAATCTCACCAGTCCCCATTTAAGTCTGTCTTCCATTCAGCAGCTCGCTTCATTTATGGGGCCAAAGGAAGCGATAACATCGCACCGATGTTATCCACCCTCCGCTGGCTTCCCTTCGAGGCTAGAGCTACCTACAAGACTGCCTGCATTACCCACAAAGCCTTGCACTCCTCATCTCCCCGCTACCTGGCGAATAAACTGAAACTCTCTGGAGGCTCTAGACTTTCACGCAATGCGGAGAATCTACTGCTTGAACCTCCCACTTTCAAGAAGGAAAGAACAATGGCCCAATCCTTTTCAGGCAATGCAGTGAGAATCTGGAACTCCTTTCCACCTCAGCTCCGGACCACCGCCTCCTCCCAGGCCTTCAAAAGGGACCTCAAAGTTCTCCTCCTCCAGAGACACCTCCAAAAGTAATTCACGTCCTCTTGCTATTTGTGAGGAAGACTTCCCACTACTGATAATTTCTACTTTCCATTTTTTTTTTTTTACGTTTTTATTGCAGATCAAATTACAGTATACATAGCATTACTGGAACATGTCAGTACAGCCTTTTCCTCATTCTAAAACCGCACCTGATTAATACAAACAGCCATTCAGCCCACATCCCCTAGGCCGGGCGGCATCCTTCGCTTCCTTGGTGCGTGCTATACTTCTTCCTCCCATGGTCGTAATATGAGGTAATCTGGCGTCTGCTTTTCAGTCAATACCCCCGTCCCTCCAGTAACATCAGATATCAGTTCCCCTGACCTCCAATTTGTACTCCTAAACTCACTCTAGTATTCCCCCCTTCCCTCCCCCCTCCCTCCCCTCAGCGTCCTCGCCTGCGCCTAACTCGGGGTGGTGTGAATTTGTGACAATGGGCAGAAGCAATATTGGTGTGTGCTATGTGTGTGCGTCTGGCGGGGGGGGGCGACACCACGGTCCTCACGATCTGGTCCCCATGGTCCTCAGGGTCCTCCCCGCTCTCCTCTTCCACTGAGTTATCTCGTAGTGATTGTACTAGCATTTCCTATGCCAATGCTGCTTCCTGGGCACGTTCGTCTGAGCCGCGGCGGGCCAGTTGGTATCTAATCGTGCTCTCGACCGCCGCCCACTTTAGGAATTCATTCAACCACCTCCGGTGCGTCGGTCCCGTTCTCGACTTCCACCCCTTGGTCAGCTCCCTTTTTGCTAGTATTAGGCCCGTGTCGATAAATTTACTTGATATTTTGTTTTTGGGCGTGTGTGGGAACCAGTGCAGTATGCAGGTGGCACTGTCAAATTGCAGATTTCTGTCCGTCACCTCAGTCAGGGTGGCGCCAATGTCCGTCCAGTAGTCCTGAAGATGGGGGCAGTCTCATAGCATATGCACTAGGTCTGCCCCTATATCATTGCATCTGGGACATGCCGCTTCTACTACTCCGAAGTACTGCGCAATTTTACTAGGGGTGAGGTAGGCCCTATGAAGAATGTAAAAGTGTATTAACTGGAAGCGCGCGTTCCTAGTGCTCTTTCTCGGCCTTCGTATCAGTTGGGACCAGGTAGTGTCCGGAATCTCCCTTTGTAGGTCTGTCTCCCATTTGGCCTTCAACGCCGCCAGTGGCTGTAAGGATTCGCCCCTCATTCTCGAGTAGAGGCATGTCACCGCCTTGAAGGTGCCCGCAGTCAATAATTTCTACTTTCCATGACCATGGAAGTGCCTTCCCAGTGTATGCCTGTGGTTGGAGGGTCTGCCTTTTTGCAGTATTTTCCATGTACTGGTGTTCGGTGCCCTTTTTTTAACATGCACACACCACTCTGCCCTTGTAACACACGGTTGCTACCTCTCACATGTTTTTACCTTTGATACTTGCACAAGTGCCACCTTGCCCACGTAACGCTTGTTCTTGTGCCTGAGTGTCTAGCACTTATTGCAGTACTATACCTCAAATTATACTCTGTTTTCTCTTATAACTGCACACTTATAACTGCACACAAGTAGTGCCAGCTGCAACGTTTAGGCCTTTGACAGCTGCGCAGCAAGTAGTGCCAGCTGCACCGTTTAGGCCTTTTTACAGCTGGGCAGCAAGTAGTGCCAGCTGCACCGTTTAGGTCTTTTTCAGCTGCGCAACAAGTAGTGCCAGCTGCACCGTTTAGACCTTTCACAGCTGCGCAGCAAACACTGCCAGCTGCACCGTTCGGGCCCGTCACAGCTGTGCTGCAAGTAGCGCAAGCTGCACTGTTTATGACACCTTTTT
Source organism: Lissotriton helveticus (assembly GCF_964261635.1). Taxonomy (NCBI): domain Eukaryota; kingdom Metazoa; phylum Chordata; class Amphibia; order Caudata; family Salamandridae; genus Lissotriton; species Lissotriton helveticus. The sequence goes on from NC_136065.1 coordinate 448,652,343, forward strand.
ACTTAGGGTCATTTCTGATTGAGGCAGAACTCTCGCTGGATTGGCAGCTACCTTGACATTATGGTTTATGATTAGAGACCATTAGTGGTCCGCTGAGACTATGGGCGTACAATGCGGTTGGAGCCGAATGTGCTTGTGTTTCAGACTGATGCTTTGTACTGTGATTACCAATAGTCACTAGGCGTTCGTTTTTGATCTGCTTTACCTCGACTAATTGTGCATTGTGATGGTTTTGACAGTGACCCAGTTGGTTTTATCATATGTATTCATGTCCCTTGTAAATATTATCTTGTGCCAGTGGTTTTCATATACACCTAGATGAAGGGCCCATCAAACCCCCACCTCTCTTCCCGAACTACACATTAGTCCAGTTTTCCACTCCCAACGCCTGGATTATGTGTCCCCTGTTAGTCCCTATACTTCTCTTCTGCACCGCTCTCCTAGGTACACCCGTCTCATACCCTCCTAGCACTCTCTCTCACGTCCCCAACATGGCCACCTCTCGAGTTAAGGATGGAATTAACTGCTACAAAATCATCTATCCTCCTGGCCAAACCAAAGCTTCAGCTAAACGATTGAAGCATGAGACTATTGAACGTTTCCCTGATTCCCTTTTTGTTGACCTTTTTTACAATTGTAATTCTGGGAGGCGCAAAAATTATTTCATTTTCTTCACTCACGACACCCATTCTTGGTCCAACAGCTTATCTAATTCCCTTAACGTCACCTCCTCCTCCTCTATCCCTCATGGGAAACAACTAAAGATTGCCCCTTCTGCGCATTTCAACGGCTTCCTCACCATCTCCATCTATAACAATGGTACTGTCTTGATCCAAGGCAAAGACACCTTTCTCTCTCTCTTTGACCACCTCTTCCCCTCCCTACTCCCCTCCCCTGCGACCAGGTTTTCCCCCGACTCTCCATCCAACTCCACCCTTTACTCCCTTTCTCCTCCCCTGACCCCCCTACACTCCAATAGGCTGCACCCTCGGGAGGCTCAGGTCGGCCCTCTTCCCTCCCCCTCCTTTGTGCCCTCCTCTCCCTTTCCTCCCACTCCACAGTATGCCCCACCCTTCATCACGTCAGCCTTACCACTAGGCAAAACTCTCCTCGTCCAGTCGACACCGTCTCGGTACCCCAATCTCTTCTCGTCCCCCCTATTCCTTTCTGCTACTCCCTTTTTTAGTCCACCCCTCCGCCAACCTCCCCACCCAGCTAACTTTCCTTATGCTCCCCTCATCCCTCCCTCTCCCCCTCTTCTCTACCCCCTCCTCTCCTCACCTCTTTCCCCGACTTCTTCACAATCCCATGGCTTCTCTTTCTTTCCCCCCACTCCGCTAGCAATGCTGTGCTGCCCCCCCTTTACCCCCCTGGTACCCCTTTCCACCCCCCCCCTTCAGGCACAGCAGAACCATTTCCTGTCGTCAACTTCCCCTTCTCCCAACCCCCCCCCCATTCTACAAGATACCGGCTCCCTCACAGCCACCGCTCCTAGCCAACAGGATCTCTCCAACCACCTCCCCTTTTTTCCGCCCAAACCTCCTACACTCCTATGACTCCTCACAGTCCTCCCCTCTCCCTCCTCCCCACAGTCTTGTTCCGCACCCACCCCCCCTAAACATGTCCCTAATTCCCTCCCTTCGTGCAGCGCCATCAAATACAACTCCCCCTTCTCCTCTGATACCCCAACCCCCGCTCTCAACCTACCCCTTGCCCCACCTAGGAACCCTATACCTCAACTCTCCTCCTGTCCTCCCACCTCTCCCTGCCTACCACCACCTATACCACCCCATCCCTCTGCCATCGAGAGACCCAACCATCCGTGGTCTGCCATACTCTCTCTCGAAAATAAGATATGCTCTCTCATCACCTCCATCTCCCAGCTTGTAGCTTCCATTTCACTTTTAAGCTCTAAGATTTCAACTTTCCCATTCTCATCAACTCCTCTGGAAAACTCTCACCTTCCCACGAGATGCACCTTAACCCCTCACACCATTATAGCCAAGCATAACCTGTCGCCTGCAAACATCGCTCACCCACACAAGCCTCTGAACGCCACCCTTCCTCAACCAGCACCTCCGAGTAACCCAATTACCTACTCTATTCCAACCATCTCCTCTGTCAGAACCAAGCATCCACCTAGACACTCCCGTGCACCCCCATATAGGTATAATATCCCTATCACCCTTCTTTGCTCAAGTGCCCCCGTCACCAAAACAGTCTCGACAGAACTGCGATGAATGCTTCACAACTGCAGATCTGCAATAAAACACAAACTCGAAATCTCTGATACCATCACCCTTCACAATATTGACCTGTTCTTCTTAACAGAGACCTGGTTCAACGATACCTCTCATTCCATGTTTGATCTCCTCCTACCCACTGGCTACTCTATTCTCAGGAATGACAGACCTATCAAAGTTGGGGGAGGTGTTGCAGTTATCTTTAGAAACTCCCTTCAACTCAAGGCTTTTCCCATCAGCGCATTCCGCACTTTTGAATGTCTATCTCTTGAGCTTCAACTACACCACCGCTCACCCCTTAGATTCCATGTCATATACCGCCCACCTGGCAGTGGCCCTTCATTTATGGAGGAACTCACTGACTTCATCAGCGACCAATACGCACAAAGTGACAATCAGACCTTCGTGGGTGACTTCAATCTCCACTGGGGCTCCCTGCAAGACTCTTCCGTGAACGGGCTGGCCTCCTTCCTCTCTACAAACGATCTTACCCAACACTGCACAGAATCAACACACTCTAAGGGCTCTATCCCGGACCTTGTTATATCTAAAGCAGGCATGCTTTCTATCGCTACCCCTATTCACGTAGACTGGTCTGACCACCTCCTCATCCCATTCTCTCTTCTCCTAGCACACTCTATCACTCTTGGCCAACCTAAGAGGGCTACCTCCTGGTTCCGTGACGCCAAGAATATTGACACTGTTTCCCTCTGTGAATCAGCTTTGCTGTCACTTCCAAGGCTAGACCCGAACCTAGATGTTGATGATCTCACCTCACAATGCCTCTCAGTCCTTGCAGTCGAAATCAATAGCGTTGCTCCTCTCCAAAGCAAAAATAAAAGGCCCATTCCCTCAGCACCCTGGTTCAGCAAATCCCTATATGAAGAAAGGAAGCACCTAAGACGCCTAGAGAAACATTGGAGGCAAGCACCCTCCACCGATAACTTGGCCACGCTTCGTTCAGCAAGATCCGAGTACCACAAGCACATCTTCCTTGGGAAAGCATCACACTTCAGAACCCTCCTTGACTCAGCCAAAAACAGACCCAAAAAACTATTTGATCTCATCAAGACCTCTAACTACTCTCCCCCAACCTCCAAATTGGAGGATTCTACTAAGAAAGCTGCTGATTTCGCTGTATTCTTTGACGAAAAAGTGAAATCACTTGTGGTTCAGGTCGCTCATCCTACCCCTCCAGAGGAGCGCAAATCACTAGCCATCTGGCAGAACTTCAACCCCATCTCTGAAGATGTCCTCCTCAAGTGCATCCTCGAAACTAAGCCCTCCAACCACTCGCTCGACCCCATCCCCAGTGCCATTGCCATTGACTTCTATACCCTTTCTCTTCCCTATTGGACCACTCTGGTCAACCTCTCCCTCTGTCAAGGCTCCCTCCCTGTTCCCTTCAAATCTGGGCAGGTCACCCCTCTGCTTAAAAAACCCACTGCGGATGCGGATGACCTCAACAACTTCCGCCCCATTACTAACCTACCCTTTCTTGCGAAGATCACAGAAAGATGTGTTGCGAAACAACTCTCACGTCATATCAAGGACAACGATCTTCTTGACAATTTTCAGTCCGGCTTCATCCAAAACTGCAGCACTGAAACTGCCCTGCTGCAAGTGATTGATGACGCGCTGAGAATACTAGACTCGGGAGGGTCTTGTCTTCTAATTCTCCTTGACCTTTCGGCAGCCTTTGACACTGTCAACCACAACACCCTCCTCAACACCCTTCAACAGAGAATGGGCATGGAGGGCACCGTGCTTAAATGGTTTGCTTCTTTCCTTTCTGATAGATCCCAAATGATCAAAATAGCGGACAGTCTTTCACCTCCTTCGGCGGTGGGTCAAGGTGTTCCCCAAGGCTCTATTCTTGCACCAACATTGTTCAATCTCTATTTGGAACCTCTGGGAAATCTCCTAAGTAAATCTGGGGTCAACTATCACCTCTACGCTGACGACACTCAAATCTACCTAAAGGTTGCCTCCACTCAAGATCTCTCTGTCCTAAGCTCTACCCTCGACTCCATTCATAACTGGATGTCAACACATCAACTGATCCTGAACCCCTCCAAAACTGAGTTCCTCCTCCTCTCCTCCTCACTTTCTCCTCCCCCGGTGCAATCATGGATGGACCAGATGAATCTGATGAACACTAATCCCATCATTGTCGACAGCGCAAAATCCCTTGGTGTCATACTCGACACAAAACTCAACCTACTCTCCCACATTAATTCAATTGCAAAGTCTGCCCAATACCAACTGCGCCTTCCTTGGGGGATTCGTCGCTTCTTCCCGGTGCATGACCTCAAAACCCTGGTCCAATCGCTGGTCCTCTCCAGACTTGACTACTGCAATTCTCTTCTGACTGGCCTCCCCAAATCCCACCTATCCCCCCTTAAGTCTGTTCTACATTCAGCAGCTCGTTTCATTTATGGGGCCAAAAGAAGCGACCACATCACTCCCATGTTATCCTCCCTCCGCTGGCTCCCCATCGAGGCTAGAGCTATCTACAAGACTGCCTGCATCACCCATAAAGCCTTGCACTCCTCCTCTCCGCGCTACCTGGCGAATAAATTGAAACTCTCTGGAGGCTCTAGACCATCACGAAACGCGGAAAATCTACTACTTGAACCTCCCACTTTCAAAAAGGAGAGATCGATGGCCCAATCCTTTTCAGGCAGCGCAGTGAGAATCTGGAACTCACTTCCGCCTCAGCTCCGGACCACCTCCTCCTCCCAAGCCTTCAAATCTGACCTCAAAGCTCTCCTTCTTCAAAGACATTTTCAAATGTAATTCATGCCCTCTCTGCTGTCTGAAGGAAGCCCTTCAACTACTGAAAAATCTATTTTACTTGACTATGGAAGTGTCTTCCCAGTGTGTTCTTGTGGTTTGAGAGTCTGCCTCTTATGGCAGTATTGTCCTTCCTGTGGCGGGGACTCGTGGGTGACTTGCATCCATCACCTTCTCCTGTAACACACTGTTTACACTCCTACATTTGTTTGTGTCGACACCTGCACAAGTGCCACCAGTGCCTTCGTAACGTTTGTTCTTGTGCTGGAGTGTCCTCCATATATTGGAGTATTATACCTCTATATTTATTTTGTACGCTTTTTGTAACCTGCACACGTCACTTTTTTCCTCCTGCAATGCACCGTTTGCTACCTCTTGTATTTTGTTGATTCACCATTGTCACTTTTGTAATGCACCGTTTGCTACCTCTTATATTTTGTTGGCGCACAATTGTCATTTTGCTTCATTTAATGTAACGTTTGCTTTTGTATTTTGTTCACTTGTAATGTTCTCATGTATCAGTTCTGTTCCTATTGTGAAGCGCTCTGACACCTCGGGTAAAGTCCGCGCTATATAAAAATGCATAAATAAATAAATAAATAAAACTTGTCACTTTCCTTTTGTGCACTTTTGACTACCTCATGTATTTTTGGTTGCTCACAGTTTTTACTACCTCATGTATTTTGTTTGCTCACAATTGTCACTATTACCTTATGTAAGTAACGTATGTTTTTGCAATCTGTTCTTTTGTGATGTTTCTCATTATGTTTCATTTCTGTTCCTAATGTGAAGCGCTCTAACGCCTTCGGGTAAAGTCCGCGCTATATAAAAATGCATAAAGTTCAAGTATTAGTATCCATGCCTTTCCCCGCTCCCCCTCGTGTGTGCGCATGCGTGAGTGACTAGCGTAGGGTGTGCACAGCCAGACGGGGGAGCGCCAATACACAGGCACAACCTGCATGAATCAGCACCCCTCCGACGTAGGGGGTGTACAAAACGACGGGGGTGGAAATCTAGTTAGAACACCGGCAAGAGTGTTCTGCCTTGTCCTGATGGAACACACAGTCCGCTTCTGGTCGGGGTCTCATCAGCCGCCATGTTGGCGTGGTCGGGGTGCTCCGTTATGGGAGGGAATTCACTACATAAACTCTATGTAGAAAAATGTTGACTACAATAATACAATCATCATAAATTGTGAAAATAATACTATAACATACAAAATTATCTATATCAAAAATATTATTTAAGTTCCAACTAATTAAAAATAAAACATCAACATCAATTATATCAAACAAGAAAGAAACAAACATAAATCTATAACCCCCCAAAAAAACAAGGGAAGACAAATTCTTAAACGCATGTCAATTAAAAAGTTGGATCATGGAACAATCAGAGCTGCTGCACAGCAACAAGAGGAGAGAGGAGAATGATACACTGCCCGACAGAAGCACGTTTAATTCTACCTCAATAGCACATTTATTTAAGCAGTGCTAAAATATAGTCTTGCTGTAAATTAAAAGCAACACCTACAGCTGAATGTAACATATCTTCATATTTTAAAATATGACCTTTTTATATTTTCAAGACATATATATCAAGAGAAAAGCTTCAAACACCTTAAATTAAAAAGTAATATCACACAACTTCCATTCAAGACTTTCAATTTGACAACTTAGAAAGAAGGATATGTAGGTTTAAAATATATGTTTTACAAAGAATTAAATGAAAATACATGTTAAATACTCCAATAAATATTAAACTATAAAAAAAAATGGTGTTATATAATTTACAATATTCACAGACCGTAAGGGGCCGAATATGTCGTCCAGAAAATCTTCCGACCAAATAATTTCTGACCAAATAGGGTTCTGCGAGTCTGACCGGACAATTACCATGCTTCTGGACATCGTTCAGTCGGACTCACATTGACTTCAATGGGTGTCTGCGTTCCGAACGAGAACACAGGCTCCCTTTGATAAACGAGGTGGTTGGGGAAAGCCTTTACCCTGTGGTGGGCACTCTGGTCCCTTCTTATTCTGTAACTTTGATATGATTGTATTTTAATAATTAATTTTCAAGGGAATTTTAATAATGTAGACACTGTAATGTGCTTTTATGGTTATCTTGAAAGTAACCGAATAAAGTGTGTTTGAATTTGAATTTCAGTAAAGAGTTAGGGTTAACCTGCACTCCATGGTGCCTGCCACACTGTGCATGCGTGGAAAGTAGGGACCCATTGGATCCACCACAGGCCCGATTCGAAGGGCCCCGGGTAAAGGGGGGCCTGCTAATGGCACCCAAATTCAGATTCCGACAGCTGATCCATGACGGAACAACTGATTCTGAAAGGCTGTCCAAATCAGACATCCCAATCGCTCGGCTGGAAATGCGGTCCGCAGACTGCTATGATTCGGCTCCGACCAAGGGGCATATTCTCAAGAGCAAAATCTCCGCTTTTCCGGCGCTATGCACCGGAAAAGCCACGATTTTTACAACTCACAATTTACAAGGACTTGGGATCACGGTTTAGCGCGAGTTTCCTTGAGTCAGGAGCCTTTTTAACCCTACTTTGCATGTCAGCGATATACATCGCTAATGACATGCAAAGTAGGCGTTCAAAAATACAACATCGCCCTATTATCGAGGCGGGTCAGGCGATCATAAAAGCCGTGCTTACCGCGTTTTGTGCAGGATTTTAACCCCTTAAGAAAACCTGACTTAGCCATCCTGCCACTGGAAGGTGGATTGTCAGGCTGAGTCCACCAGGGCGTATCAACAAGGATTTCGCCATTGGTGAGTTTATAGGGCTGGGTTTCCAGCAATATTCAAGCATTTTGCTGCTATCGCTGGATTTTAAATCGCCAATGCGCAAAGCGTTGTTAATACAGCGCTGTCATGGCGATAAAATCAGCGATAGCCGTCGATAGCAAAAAAAAGCGGTAAGAGCGTTTAGCGATAATTATCGCTACGTGGTGATAATATGCGCCCAACTCGGTTACTCCGAATGCCTTTCCGCTCTGAGTCGGAAAGTTCTAACGGTTCCCAGCCATCATAATCGGTTGTTTGGAAAAGTGTCTTGAGGTTCTGAAAATCTGGATTCGTATAATAGTTCTGGACTCGAGAATTAAAACTTCGTCGAAACATGACGAATTTGGTATCAAAAGACCGAGAATGACGAGTACATCATGTACATGTATTTTCAGCCTATTCGAGTGACGATTTCACTCCGAAATCGTCATTTACGTTCTGAACCCTTGTCTTCCATTTATGTGTTGCCCTTTACATAGGCCTTAATCCAGTTGAATTTGATTCCACAAGGACACGTACTCCTTAATCGACTTTTCCCTGACCTCAGTACAAGTTGGAACCATTGCCCCAGGCCGATCTCGTTAGGTCAGTTCCCTTCCAGTGGCCGAGCAAGATAGCATCTAGGCTCAACGAACCATAAAACCATTTCAGCGCGCACACCTGCCATATCTCGCTCACATCTCTTTCCACTCTTTTCCTTCACGTACTTTAGGGTGGGGAGGTGCCCGTTTTTATTAGGGGTCCAGTGTTATCTGATGAAATGTTGGGCTTTGCCAAATGATTTGTTGTAGCCAGCACGAAGTGAAATATGGACATGTCATCATGACTCTCCTTTTTCTTTGAACCAGAATATGTTAACTATTTACTTTACAACCAAGAATGTTTTGCCCAAGGCCCAAAATTATGTATAAGAAGAGAAGCCTGACTTTGTAAAAGTGTGCAGTCTCCTGAGAACATACTCGTATTGTACTTCTAGGACACCTGTTACCTTTGTTGCAGCCAATAAACTAATCTTTGACTTCACCTAGAAGACTCCGAGTTTCTGTAGGTCTGCCTCAGGAAGAACCCGAGGTCTCTGGGTGTTGATTCCCTGGCACCGCTGGGTTACCGGTTCTGTGCCGGTTCTTAAAAACCCAGTACCTCAGTTGGCGCCCAACGTTTGGGGCGATTCCAGTGGTACCAGTCAGCCTGAAGATCGTGAGGAGCTTCGTGTGAAAATTCCGGAGGACGGCCAACCACCTCATCGACCCCTGCATGTCGACGTGGTCCGAAGGTCTTTGCTGCGAGGTTCCCCGCTTCCCGACGGCTACAAGGACTGCTGCCCTGGCTATCGCCCTGATGTGGACCCTTGAAGTTTTTGGCATAGCGAAACACTGAGACGAGTCTTCTGGTGACGTCATCGACACATTTCAGTTAAGTATAAGTGGAGCGTCTCCCAGTCCTTAGTTGGACTTACTTTGTGGTATCTTTTGGATACAAGGTTTTGTATTGGTACTTGCAAGCACCATAACCGAAGGACTCGTGTATTCACGAGAAATATCGTAATCGATAATCCTTTGAAGTTTGGAACTAGACTAGAGAGCAAAGATGCCTAGTCTTAGACTTGGGAATTTGTTTTGTCTTGGTAGTAATAATAGGGACTCCCGGTTGGAGGACTCATGTCCGGTTCCTCCAGTTGGAACTCCGACTTACGAGCTATACGTGAAACATGGGGTAGGCCCCATCACCTACAACGAAGTATGGATTAAATACACTAGGAAAGATGGTGTTTTAAAATGGCCCCAATATGGTAGCTTTGATTCTGAAATCTTAGACAACCTCGAAGTTAAACTCTTTGAAAAGAAAGCCCGGCCGGCGATGTTTGACTCTTTCCGCTTATGGCGTAAAGAAGCCAAACAAAAAGAAATTAAATTAGCTAAGAAAAATAAGAGCGAAGGGGGACTTTCAGTAATGCAAGCTGCTGTGCAGTTTAAAGATAATGAAGAAGAGCAGATGAATGAGCAGTTGCACAGGCAACGTAAAATGGCAATAGATAAGTGTTATCCAGTTTTGCCGTCTCTTCAGCAAGAGGCAGCAAAAGAGCATGAAAAAGACCCATTAATGTCGCATTTACTAAATTCACCACCCCCTATGCGCAGAATGCTACAGCACCCCCGCAACCTTTAGTTGCGCAAACTATGCCTCCTGCTCTTCAACAGCACCCACCAGCTGTTCTCCAGCTGGCTCCTACTTCTTCGGTGCAGCCTTCTCCAGGCCCACCGACCACTTCTGTTTCACCTGTGTTTTCTGCGATTTTGCCTACTGTACCTTTTACGTCTTCTAATGCTCCCTCTACGATTCTGCCTAGTACCCCCTCTATTTCCTCTGATACCTCTTCTGCTATCTCTACCCCTGCCTTATCTCACCCCGTTTTTCCATCTGTTTGTCCTTCAGTTTCACCTTCCATTCGGCAGAAAATGGCCAACACTGTTACTAACCTTCTTTTACCTCTTTTCGGGTCGCCTACTACGACCCCTAACATGGGAAGAAGACAGTTGCGAAGTCGACTGCCTGATTATCAAGAGAGAGATTCACTGAATGGTTTAGCTCGGAAATGGGTCATGGACACTGTAAGATATGATTTACAGTCTGTCATGGAAGTCTTCCATCAATGGGAAGCAGCGACACAGAGATATGTTTTCGAACAAATGTGTGTTTTCCTTTGCGAGGATTTAGAAGACAATGATCAGGAATGCATCCCGCAAGAGATGTGTCATGTACGGTTTAAATTTGGAGAGGGTATGATTGTAGGTCCCGATGTGGAAAAAGCAGTTGAAATGTTGTTATCATATCGAAGTAAGGGAAACAGTTCTGGGTCACCATCTGAATCTAGTACATCTAGTAGGAAAATGGTGCGACAATACCCTATGAGAGAAGTTCCCCCACAATGGAGAGAGGGTGACACAACCGCTAACCCACCTATTCCGCCACACTTCCAACGAGTATGGGTACATGTCCCATGGAAGCGAGCTGAAGTTTTAGCACTCAAACAAACGTTACCCAATCCGCGTAAAAATCCTGCAGGGTACTATAAAGAATTGTCACAAACTGCTGGGTCATGTATAATGAATTTAGCCGATATCGATATGTTATTTGGGAATGTTGTTCCACGCCTTTATGGGGTAAAATTCGTCATGTAGATCATGACCAGGAATTGGGTGACACGTGGGCTAATATTACTGCTGCAGATGCCCGACAAGTTGGTGGTGCCAAACCTGAGCCTTTAATAGCAGAACTCCCTGGTAAAATAGTAGATTACATGAAAACGATAATGCCTGCAATACGCGTAAATTGGGATAAGTTGTCTGCATGCAAGCAAAAGAAAGAAGAAACTGTTTCAGATTTCTTCACCAGATTTGAAGAAACATTCGTTGACCACAGCGGTCAAGATATGACCACAGAAGGTGGCCAGAGATTGTTTGTCGATAAATTCGTGCACAATCTACTTCCAGAATTGTGTAAGAAATTAAAAGATTCAGAAAGTTCTTGGGCAGTCTCATCTTCAGCCCAGATATTGGCTACTGCACAATATTACGAAAATAGAGACAAAGATGAGAAAGATAAAGTAGAAAAGAAAACTAGAGAACTAAAAACGAAGGTTTTGCTACAGCAAGCATATCCGCCACGTGGTGGTGGTAATCAAAATAATATTGGTCAGAATCACTATCAAAATACTTTTCAGCAGCCTCAACAGTATCAGAGAAACTCGCCAAGATTCGAGTATAACCAACCCCGTGTATTTGTAGGCCCCAACCAGTGTTTATATTGCAAACAAGAGGGTCACTACAAGTATAATTGTCCTGCACTATCACAACGTGCAAATGGAGTTTCCGGTGTTAGAGGTCGTGGCAGTCAGCAAGCACCCAGAGGTAGAGGGCGTGGAAACGCCCCACAAGTAACACACGTCCCCTTCCACCACAAAGCTCTATGAACAGGTTTGATCAGCAAAATAACGTATCTGACAGGACAGCTCAGTACTATGTTGATGATTATTACACAGAAAATGAGCAGTGGGAGAATGATGATTGCTAGGACAGCCATAGACAAAGAGAGGGAGTTGTTTCAGTTCCAGTAGATCAGAGTGGACCTTATGTTGAGGTGATTACATCAGGTGTGTCAGAACCTTTTCTGTTGGATACTGGTGCTACAAAGAGTTCTATTATGCACTCCAAACTCCCTGGCGCACCTTTGTCTGGCGAAATGAACGTTTCTGTAGGTTTTTCTGGCGCCCCAGTTAGAAATCCGATTTCTGACCCTTTATCTCTTTCTGTCGGTCCGTGTGAATTCGAAGCACCCCTTATTCTGATGAAAGGTTGTGGTGAAAATTTGCTAGGATTAGATTTGCTAAAAAGATTGTATGCGACTTTGTACTGTTCTCCTTCAGGAGTACAACTTACTTTAGGTAAGAAAGTGGTTTCTCCCATTTATTTGTCGAGAGATGCACCTCCAGCAGAATTGTCACTCCTCCCAGATATTCTTTGGGCTACTGGTCCTAATGATGTAGGTCTTTTAGAAATTCCACCATATGTTGTAACATTGAAGTCAAATGTCAAAATGCCACGAATTCCCCAATACAAAATATCTAATGAGGGTGAAAAAGCTTTGCTAGCGATTGTTTACGAATTAATTGAAAAGGATGTGATTGAGGAAACACGAGGAAATATTTGCAATAGTCCTGTTCTGCCTGTTCTAAAACGGACTGACCCTTCTCAGCCACCTATGTATAGATTCGTGATCGATCTTCGAGAAGTAAATAAAATAGTCGTGCCACAATTCCCAGTTGTGCCCGACATTACCACATTATTGACTATGATTCCAGCTTCTGCTTCGTGGTTTTCGGTGATTGACCTGAAGAATGCTTTCTTCAGCATCCCAATTGCTGAGGAGAGCAGGGATATTTTTTCCTTCAGTTTAGGTGGTCGAAGCTTCCGCTTTAAACGCGCTCCTCAAGGCTACTGTGAAAGCCCCTCAATATACAGTCAAGCCCTGAAAACACAGCTTGACACAATTGTTTTACCAAAAGGTGCTACTCTTGTACAGTCTGTGGACGATTTGCTCATTGCTGCAGATACTGAGAAAATTTGTAAAAAGGCCACATTGACATTATTGCGTCATCTGTGTGATCTGCATCACAAGGTGTCACTTTCCAAGCTTCAATATAGCCGACAAGAAGTGACCAACTTAGGTCACCTCTTATCGAAGGAGGGAAGGAAACTGACCCCAGAAAGAATTCAGGCAATAGCGAAATTGAGTGTGCCAAGAACACAGAGAGAAGTGCGTGCTTTCTTGGGCATTACATCGTACTGTAGACAGTGGATTCCAAACTTTTCGTTATTGGCCAAACCCTTGGTGGCATTAACGTGTAAAAATACACCCAATCCCATTCCTTGGTCTGAAGAGTGTCAGACAAGTTTTCTCGAATTACGCACAGCATTATGTTCGGCCCCTGTGTTAGGTACCCCCAACTACAGTAAGCCTTTCACATTATATGTCCACGAGAAGGAGGGCTGTGCATTGTCTGTGTTGACTCAGTTATTCGGAGATAGACAGCCGCCATGCGCCTACTTTTCGTCAACTTTGGATCCGGTAGCTAAAGCATTGCCAAGTTGCTTAAGGGCCACAGCAGCAGCAGCTGTTTCTATTCGACAGTCTGCAGGTCTAGTAATGAATAATACACTAATCGTGATGGTCCCGCATGCAGTAGACACATTTTTAAATAGGACCAAGACACAGCACCTAACTAGTGCTCGACTGTCCAGTTACGAATTGACGCTACTAGCGAGCCATGTGCACATAACAAGGTGCAGTACCTTGAATCTAGCCACATTGTTACCAATTGCAGAGGAATCAGATGCTTCAGAACAGCACGATTGTGTTCTCAGAACAGAGGAAGAGACAAAAGGGAGAGTAGATTTATTTGACACTCCTCTTGCTGAAAGTGATGGTACATTATGGGTAGATGGTTCATGCTTTAAACTCCCAAATGGTAACGTGACCACAGCATACGCTGTCACAACTTTGCACACAGTCGTTAAAACTGCACGAATACCACATGGTTCAGCTCAAGCCGCAGAACTAGTAGCACTGACGAGAGCATGTGTATTGTCTAGAGGAATGAGAGTGACTGTCTACACTGATAGTCAGTATGCATTTGGAGTGGCTCACAGTTTTGGACGATTGTGGAGAGAACGTGGTTTCTTGACTTCGCATGGAACTAAGATTCAGCATGGTCAGTTGGTGAATGAGCTTCTTGAATCACTGACCTTGCCCCTGCAAATGGCGATTGTGAAATGTAGTGCTCACAAGAAGGTGACGGATGATGTTGGTCGTGGAAATGCATTTGCTGATGAGATCGCTAAGGAAACTGCAAAGAATGTGATGAGCCGAATGTATGTTGCAGGACCTGAAAGATGGACTGGTAAGGTTGGAATATGTGAGGACACGATAGAAAGTGTGAAGTCCATCCAAGCTGAGGCCACAGAGAAAGAGTTGAGCACGTGGAGAGAGAGTACAGGAAGAATGGATGCAAATGGTTGTTGGATCGAATTGACAGAGCATCAGAGATGGTTGTTACCCGATGCATATGTACTTGCAGTGGTTACAATGGCTCATGGAATGGCTCATATCAGCGCGACAGGGATTTGCGAGTTGTTGGCCCCAGTGTGGAAGAATTCAGGGATTCCCAAGTGTGCAGAGAATGTTGTCAAGAATTGCATGGTATGTCTGAAGCACAATCCTGGTAGGGGAACCCCAACTGCAGCTGGTCATTTTGCACCTCCTACGTATCCGTTCGAGGTTTTGCAGCTAGATTTCATACACATGGAGAGGTGCAACAACTTAAAATACGTGCTCGTTGTTGTTTGTGCTTTCTCAAGATGGGTGGAAGCATATCCCCTAAAAGACAATACTGCCTTGTCCACAGCGAAAGCCCTTGTAAAAGAGTACTTCCCCAGGTTTGGAATGCCTAGAATGGTCTGGTCTGACAACGGAAGTGAGTTTGTGGGTCGTGTGATGAAAAGAGTGTGTGAAGGGCTAGGCATTAGGCAGAAGTTCCACGCTGCAAATCACCCCCAATCAGCTGGATTAGTAGAATGTTACAATGGCACGCTAAAACTTAAATTGGCCAAAATCCAAGCGAGCACAGGTCTTAAATGGCCTGACGCTCTACCCTTAGCACTCCTATCCACCAGAATGACTGTGCATTCGCGAGTGAAACTCAGCCCCTATGAGATTGTCTTTGGCCGGCCAGCCAACATATGGGGAGTGCCTAGGCCCACGAAGTTCAGCGAGCTGCAACACCCTATTTTGCTTGATTACTTGTATGAATTGACGGCTAAATTGCGTGTTTTGCATCAACAGTTCCACAACACCCTGCCTCCGGTCTCTGAGACTCCGGGTCACTCCATTGACCCCGGTTCCTGGGTTCTCGTCCGCAACTTTCAAAGAACAAGAAACGACCAGCCCAGGTGGACCGGGCCTCACCTCGTCCTTCTGTCCACGAGGTCAGCCGTCCGGGTGGAGGGGAAGGCCAATTGGGTCCACGGGATCCATTGTAAAAAAGTACCCTTCCCTCTGCCCTATGACCAGTGGATCCAGAAGGGTGTCACAGACTCAGAACTCACGGCTGTGCCACGTATCATACCTGTCAGCGATGACCGTGTAAAAGAAACTAACCCTGAATGTGAAAGCGAGAACATTCTCCAAGAAACTGTGCCACCACCAAAACAATTGAACTCTTTGGAACCTGAACTCCTGTTTCAGGACCAGACAGTACCAGGAAAAAACGTTACAGTCTGAGACCAAGAAAAACGAACTGATAAAAGTGATTCCTTTTTATGATTTTGAGACCAAGACCTATGGACTAAAAAATTCTTTTTTTCCTCCCAAATACTTTTGTGCGGCTCTCCCATCTAGGAAACTTGCTTATTTTTGTTTTTCGAACCGCCATCCGGGTTCCGCTGCTAGGGCCGCGATTGGTTAAAGTCTTCGGAAGTGCAGCCAACGACGTTAGGTCGGTGGTTCTGGTCGGTCCAAGGGAGTTGCCCTAGACTGACAGAAGCACTCCTTAGCAGAATCAACCTCCTCGTCGCGGGCAGCACCTTAGAGAGGATGGAGTTTCCTGATGTGGAGAGACCTGCCAAACAAATGAACTTTAAGCAGAGACTGTGTAACACGATGACGAAGAAATTTTTTATAATATTGTGTGTTTTTATGCTATCCAGCGTAATGATCTTTTTTATAAGTTATGTTTTATTCTCTTTCCATGTAACATTTGCACCTACTACATCACCCATACCTCCTCCTACTGTTTCCTCTCATTCTTTCCACCCTCTGCCTGACCACGAATCCAATAGAAGGTTAGAATTCATTAATAACTCCTTCGTTCAGTTATTACACCAACACCAACTTGTAATGAACACAACTAACTGTTGGGTGTGCGGCCTCATGCCCCACACAACGGATAAAGGTATTCCCTATTTGGTCCTGCCATTTAGTCACAATGGTTCAGTATGGGCATATAGGACAATGTTCATATATGCACGAGAAATCCAACCCCTACGTTCAGTAAAAGATAACCTCAAGACTAGCGCCCTAGTCAAAGGTATAGTTGACATGATCAAGGAAGTGACTTCTTATGAAGATACTCCGGATGATGAGATACTTGCATATGTGGGTTGGAACGTGACCGGATATGGCACTACGTTGAGTGAGAAACAGCAAGCCAAAAGATCCTCCCCCATCTGGATCGTACCCCATCAAGGTCACCTGTGTCTGCAAGGTATTGGCAAGAATCCCAGAGCTCAGCTAGGGAAGAGTATCTGTACAGAAACGTATGTTTTTGGATCTCAGAATTCCCCTGCGTTTTTAGCCGCTAAGGGTACTTATTTCATCTGCCATGATAGAGCCTATACATGGTTGCCCCCTGACTTCTCGGGCTCATGTTTTGTTTCATTCCTGTTGCCTCCCACCTACACAGCAGCGGCGGATTACCACCGGACAAGGGTAGCTAGAGGTGTCTTGAGCAAAGAAGACACTGCAGGTCAAGAATTTGGGGACTTTGCAAAGGGTTTTCTGCCGTTCTGGGGTTCCATGGCTAACAGTAGAAACATAAGGCAATTAACAAGGGTAGTTGAATCCACCGTGACTGAAACCGCTGGTGCCCTTAGTAACTTGACTGCTGAGCTCCAGTCGGATCGACTTATGACCCTTCAGAACCGGGTCGCTTTGGATGTTATACTTGCAGACCGAGGTGGAGTATGCAAATTGATCCAATCTAGTTGTTGCATTTTCATCCCAGATAATGCTCCAACAGTGTACAGGGCCATCTCCAAACTACATAAGATTTCTGAATCTATCCATGTGGATAAAGGAGATTGGTCGTTAATGGGATGGTTCTGGGAACTGATATCTGCCTGGGGATGGAAAATTCTAATGGTCATTGGGATGGTTTTAGCCATTCTTTTCCTGTTCTGTCTGTGCATACAGTGTGCTCCTGCAATATGTGGCCTCTGTGTTACATCATGTGTAAGGAAGCCTGTGTCAAGAGATGAACTAAGTACTAGAATGATGTTACAGCAGCATCTCAATGACTTTAGGAATATAGATCTGGACTCAGACTAACATGAGGATAGATTAATTGCCTATGTAAGGGCAAAAGGAGGGTTTGAGGTTCTGAAAATCTGGATTCGTATAATAGTTCTGGACTCGAGAATTAAAACTTCGTCGAAACATGACGAATTTGGTATCAAAAGACCGAGAATGACGAGTACATCATGTACATGTATTTTCAGCCTATTCGAGTGACGATTTCACCCCGAAATCGTCATTTACGTTCTGAACCCTTGTCTTCCATTTATGTGTTGCCCTTTACATAGGCCTTAATCCAGTTGAATTTGATTCCACAAGGACACGTACTCCTTAATCGACTTTTCCCTGACCTCAGTACAAGTTGGAACCATTGCCCCAGGCCAATCTCGTTAGGTCAGTTCCCTTCCAGTGGCCGAGCAAGATAGCATCTAGGCTCAACGAACCATAAAACCATTTCAGCGCGCACACCTGCCATATCTCGCTCACATCTCTTTCCACTCTTTTCCTTCACGTACTTTATGGTGGGGAGGTGCCCGTTTTTATGAGGGGTCTAGTGTTATCTGATGAAATGTTGGGCTTTGCCAAATGATTTGTTGTAGCCAGCACGAAGTGAAATATGGACATGTCATCATGACTCTCCTTTTTCTTTGAACCAGAATATGTTAACTATTTACTTTACAACCAAGAATGTTTTGCCCAAGGCCCAAAATTATGTATAAGAAGAGAAGCCTGACTTTGTAAAAGTGTGCAGTCTGCTGAGAACATACTCGTATTGTACTTCTAGGACACCTGTTACCTTGGTTGCAGCCAATAAACTAATCTTTGACTTCACCTAGAAGACTCCGAGTTTCTGTAGGTCTGCCTCAGGAAGAACCCGAGGTCTCTGGGTGTTGATTCCCTGGCACCGCTGGGTTACCGGTTCTGTGCCGGTTCTTAAAAACTCAGTACCTCAGTCTGAGTCGGTTGGAAAGGCTGGTTCCGAATGGGATTCAGACTAATCGAATGACGCTCAAAGCCATTCCGAACTACATCGTAATCGACCCCTAAATTATGAATCCAATGTACCTACAGACCATCACATATAGAGAAACCCCTATTAATCTTCTCTGAGCTGAAAACACTTAAAGGAAAGCACCATAAAAGAGTGCACCCATTGGAAGTACACTAAATATTGCCGCAATCGGTGCTCTGGTTGCACAACTGCAAAAAGTGACAACATTGAAAATGTAAGATAGGACAACCACTATCTTTCAATGGCAGTAAGTGAAGATTGAAACCTAGTCCTAGGCTTAGCTACTTAAAAGCTAAGCTTAAGTGCTAAGCCCTTTTTTGACATTTGAGCACATTGCGCTTAGGCCTTCATAATTTTTTTCCACAAAAGGAATCCATGATGAGCTTGCATACTTCTTTCCCCAGATGATGAGAATTCTAAAGGTTCCCTGGAAGTGTAGATTCCCCTGGTGGGAACCAAGAAAATAGACCAAATGTAGAAACATTTGTTTTTCAAAAAATGGTAAAAAGTTCTGTGCAAGGAAGCATACATTTTCGTTTAAATTAGTGTTGTGCATCGAAGGTTTATGTTCCAAAATTAACTTGAGCTGTCTCAAGTGAGGCGGAGAAACAAGATATACCGCCAACCGATCCTAAGTACGTGAATGACGGTTTTTTATCGGCATAGGAACGAAAATTAGGAATAACCCTGGTTACTCAGGACAAGTGATCCCTTCTCCCCCCCCACCATTGATTTTTTGTTTCTGCTACTGAGGCAAGATGATTTCCTTTTTACCTGGGCTATTCATATGCTGCCGTTAGATTGGGTGGTCAGAGACTGTGTTACAGAGACGTTTTAAGGCATAGGCAATGTCGGCTTAGGCCCAGGGCCCCCGCCTTTCATGGGGTCTCCTAATACTGCCAGCTCCGTTCTGCAGAGAGTTTTGCGCAGCTGACCTTGAATTATCCTTTAAACAGATTGTTTTAAACACCATTTTCCTTTAAATTATTTAAATTATTTTTAATGTGAGTGACATGCGAGAGTCTATTACAGACAGTTTACAAAGAAAACTGTGTTTTTTTGTTTAATGCAACATCCATTGAAAAAGTTCCTTTTAGATCAAAACACAACCTCACATATACGATATGAGAGGGTGTCACATGGATTATTTGCAGTAATATCAGTGAGCTGCCGCTGTGCTACAATATTGAAAAACACATGTCACTATCCCTTAATATTAGATGTAAACACATTTAAAATGTGGACAAGTTTCCCTGTGCAATGTCAGTAACCTGCCAAAGAGGGCATGAAAGAGCTGAAATTGGATCATAAATTCAAAGCTGTTCCGAAGAGGGGTCCCCAAAATATGTTAGGCCCTAGGCACCCAAAATCCTTAAGCTGTCCCTGCTTTGCTATGGAAATCGATAGTGTGAGAGCCTCCCTCCTGTGGCGTGCATCACTGCCAATCATTCAATGACGTGATACTGTTATTCACCCATGCCTCAGGTTGCACTCAAACCTCAGGGCGTTGCAGTTCCCCCTGTGCCACATTCTACTGCAAATAAACGAAGGAGGGCAAGTAATTATCTACCCAGAAAGACCACCGTTTTATTTAAGTGTTTCCCAAGGTGCGCATTTGAATTAACAAAAAAGGTGATTAAATCATTGATTGTGCCCCTCCGGCGACTGGAGTGATAATTGACAGGTCCATGTTTTCCACGCCCCCGGTTTATCAACTCTCAAATCATTTGTAGCCACAGCAGGAAGCACTTTTACTTCTGCCCAATATCATTACAGCATCTCAAAACTGCCCTCGGGTTCACAACCACTAGGCCCCATCTAGACTCGAAAAAAGGGCACGAGACATCGCTGTCAAGTGGTCTCGTCACAGGTGGCACACTTAAGCAGTGTCGGCTTTTTAACCGTAGACACTTCGCATTCTGAGATGAGTTTAATGAGAGCATTATAAACATGGCCTTAGGAACCCCAGAATGCAACGTGCAAGAGTGACTGGATCAATGTCACGTAAAAAAGAGAGCAGGGTACAGGATATTCCGTATGTAAACAAATTAAAAGTATCTCTGAGGCCACCTTCTATGCGTTCGAATTCCCAACACAGCCATCTCGGCCATTAATCTTTCCAAGGCCGATGCAATTTACACCATAAGTTAGATGATAAACAGATCTATGGCTTGGGGACAGTGCCATTCATGGGAATAGCGGGCTAAACGAGTGTTAGCTTGTACAACCGATGCAGAGACCCATTAGCAATTAAAAGGGGCCGTCTCTTTTAAACGGGACCCCATGTGACTTCCGTTTGATAGCTTGACGCTGCTGCGGCGTGGCCATCCAACCCATGCTAAACAAATTAATTACAGATTTACACCGACTAGGAACAACAGTCGCTCGTTTCACAGCGGAAAATAATTATGAGTCAGCAGATTCTGTTTTCCTGGAAAGTCTGGCCACACCGCAAAACGACTTCTCAGGAAAGAAGCTAGATTCGACTCACTGTGTGTTACACACTTTCTGTCGTTTGGGCTTTGTAAAGGGGGTTTCCTCGAAATCTGACCACGGGAACAGCACCACATGCTAAAATCACTGCTCGCACTGACAGCCTAGCCGACGGAGGCCTGTTAATTCCCTTTATCACGGCTGTCAAACCCCCTCCCCTCAGAACACCTCCGGTATCTCTCGCATCACACAGACACAGGCGTGTAGCGAATCCCCTTCTACAAACATGCAAAAGTCGCAAAAAGCACACTCCTCCAACGCGTTTTTTTTTTACAATTGTCACTACGCAGAGCGACACGATTATGGGAACACTGCCATTCCTGGCGAAGCTGCATGTCAAAGCTGCAGGAATTTTCAAACTGCAAATCAAATACGCCCACAAAAGGGGTCTCTGGAGCTGCTGTCAGCGCTCGCACCTTGGATGGAAAGCTACCACCGAGGACAGTGTGTCCAACATACATAACCTGCCACAAAATTAAGTGCCTCATAAGAAAGCTCTCATTTCAGGCCAGGCCGCTAACAATAACAAAGAGACAGGATACGACCATCCGTCTCAATTATGACGACAGTGTTTTCCTCCCATATTATCCTGTCTGTCATGTACCCTTCGTGTTCCAAAGGAGGCCCTGTCTCATACATCATTTTTTTACAAAGCTTGAAGGCCCCCAGGGGAGGTTTCCTGATCACTGCCCCACCCTTGCCTTCTGAGTACCTCCAGCCAGGGTGACAGCAGCAGCTCCCCGCTACACGGGAGCTCATTTGCATACCAATTAAGCTTCCCAGCGCTGCGACTAACTGGGCTGACAGTCTGCAGAGTTAACTTTCGTCGCGGCCGCTGAGGATGGTCATCAGAAAAATATCTTTTTTGAAATACGAACAACTGTTGAAAAAAAGCGCGCCAATCACCAAAAGGGGACTTTTCCTCAGGATTTACAAAAAGAGTAGACCAGCGTATAAAAAATATGGACTAAAAAAAAAAAACATACTAGGCATGTGTGAGTTGTGGAACCTAGGCAGGATTGTCAAAATTATCTAAAAATGAAGTTTGCACTAAACGCATCAAGTATTTCATTTTGTATATATATTTTTTGTGTTCTATGCTGATCAGTTTAATTCTAGCAGACGTGCTGCTGATGTTCTTTTTCATTATCTGCCTGGTGGAAGATCCAGTTCACCAGTTGCAAATGGTTTCTAGTTGATCCGGTTCTTCGCTTAAGATTCCTTGATCACCTTTTGAAATTCTAGTTTGAAACGACCTGTTGTATCTTGGCACACGTATCTAGTATCTAAAGTTGTCTATTGGCTTTATATGATATTTTTACTTAACTGATAAAGGGTTTGCTGACCCCACCCGGTCTTTGTAATAAAAAGTAAGCATATAAAGCACACCTTTGAGAAGTACCACATCTCTAGGCGCTCATTCATTGGACAAGTGGCAACAAGAATCGGACCTAAAGCCTTCCTTAAGGGGATTTAGGACCTGGTCTACAAAATGTTTTCGCAGACACAAAGCCCGCAATTCACAAAATCAAAGCCTTTGCTACCGTGAAAACACACAGGAGTCACAATGTACTAAAAATGCTATTTGAATAAGAAAAGTATTTCCATCTCATGAAATGTCTTGAGTGGACTACACAATATCTCACTAATAAAGCAGTGTGTATGGACCCTCACCCTATTTATAATTCAGAATGCCAACAATCAGTGGTTTGCCACCATACATCTGGTCGCAAACAATAGAACACCTAGCCATATCTGCCTTTGCGTTGTAGCTGTGACTGCTATTCCAATGTGATTGCTTCCATTTTGCGAATGGTGGCCTCAAGCAGACAATGGAACAGAGGGCCAATAATGTAGTTCCCTACATTTGAGGTTTTTTTTCCTTCTTTTATTCTAGAATATATTGTCCCTTTTAAACTCCTTTAAGGGGCAAGGGCTGCATCACTCATTTATCCTAAATGCATGTTTGGATTTTCCCAATTGTTCGTCACTCACTCATGTTGAGTGCTTGTTCAGGTTTGATGCAGAAAGGAAGCCAGGCCAAACTTGCAACATCATTTAGGAGACATGGTTGTAAGAGCATATTTGCACCATTACTAATTAATGCTAGCACTTGTTCAGATTTGTACCAACAGTCAGTAATCATTGAGGTATGATAAGGACTTGTTGTGATAATGAAGTTTATTTGCATAAATTAATTAAAACCATTCCATTACAATAAAATAACATTATAAAAAGGAAACTGTGGTAGTGAATAAAAAAAAGTAGACTGACTAGTATCTTAGGTACATTAAAATAAACCAATTAAAAAAAGAGTCGTTTGCATCGAGCAATGCACTTGGCCCTTGCGTCAAGGTTTGAAATTGACGAGATGACTTCTGGTTATGTGCAAGAAGGTGCACATTGCTCATCGCACCATGCCCAGTAAACAGAGTCGCCAGTTTTCTGACCCATCAGTTCCCCATCTCTGCAACCCTCTCCCTTTAGCAGTGCATGTTTTACCCCTGGACCCGACTCCCCAGTAAAGTGCAGGTGCTCCGTACCATCATGTAGTCCAGAACTTGAGTTTCGTGCTTGCAACTGCCCATTATTCTACGTAACGACCCTGATGAAACTTATCGCCCATCTATGACTAGTCAGTTTTCCGGTTCTTCCTATCTTTCCCTTTTTCTTTAAGGGCACGCATTTTGTCCATTGTCCTGATTCTCTGGTAAAGTGCTTGTGCTTTGTGCCTACGTAGGCTCTAAAACATTCTTTTGTTGATTGAGGTGGTTGGAAGTCCCCAGTCACTGATGTTCTTGGTACGAAGGTGGTTCTAAGTCCTGTCGAAATGCTATAGGCTCCTTCCGCTGTCATGTCTTTAATCAGACCCTCCAGGATTTGGGGATTTGGCTGTTTGCCGCGAAATCGTCACTTTTGTAAAAATGCCGCGATTTTTACAAAAGTGCCCACGAAATCGGAAGGTGATTGGGCACTGAAGGAGACAACCTTTCATTTGCCTCAGTCAGCCCTCTGTTTGCAAACTTCCACACTCGCATTGATGATCCGCCTTCCCGCATCATCATGTCACGGGCCAGAGCTGCCGACTTATAAACTGGGAAACCAGGTTGGAAACCAG
This sequence comes from Lissotriton helveticus, assembly GCF_964261635.1. Classification (NCBI taxonomy): domain Eukaryota; kingdom Metazoa; phylum Chordata; class Amphibia; order Caudata; family Salamandridae; genus Lissotriton; species Lissotriton helveticus. The sequence goes on from NC_136065.1 coordinate 448,676,440, forward strand.
CTTCGGCTCAGCATCTGGTGATTCTTAGCAAATCATGCAGGGGGGTGGGAGCCGTTCTACATCTAAACGCAGGAATGAACTGGAATGCACGTATTTAATTATCCGTGAATGCGCATAAGATAGGCTTTGAAATTTGCTTGAGTGGTACAGTTGAAGTGCTGAAGGATAGTCAGTGTTCTTCATGTACACAGAGGTGGTAGATCCTTAGTCGCATGAAGAGGTGTTCTTTCAATAAAAAAAAGCATTGCCGGAGGCATAGAGAGGAGCACTTATGATTTGGGCTGCTAGGGCAAAGCGCCAGATTTTCTTTTATTTAAACACGCTGCTACAGAAAAAAAAGTGAGTGGATATGTTGGATTTCGTGATTTTTGCTATCACGTTCCTTCTGATCTTGGTGGGAGCTGTGCTGTACCTCTACCCTGCCACCAGGCAGTCTTCAGGTATTCTCGGCCTGACGCCAACAAATGAGAAAGATGGAAACCTGCAGGATATAGTCAGCTGCGGCAGCCTTCACGAATTCCTCGTGAACCTGCATGAGAAGTTTGGGCTCGTGGCATTGTTTTGGTTTGGACTGCGTCTGGTGGTCAGCCTGGGGTCCCTCGATCTTTTTCGGCAGCGCATCAACCCCAACCGGACCTCGGACCCTTTTGAAATGATGCTAAAGTCCTTGTTGGGCTACACAACAAGGAAAAAGCTGTATGAGAACCCCCTAATGGAGATGGAATCTGTCCTAAAGAAGCTGGCGAGAGAAAGGCGCTGGAAGAGCATCCCTCGACAGACGCTTGCTGCAGGGTAACCTGAGCGACAAGCAGGTGCTGGAGGACAGCATGATCTTCTCACTGGCAGGATGTGTTATCACAGCTAACTTGTGTTCATGTGCTTTATATTTCCTCACCACATCGGAAGACGCTCAGGAGAAGCTTTACAAGGAGATGGCCCAAGTACTAGGCAAGGGGCCCATCACACTGGAGAAAGTTGAGCAGCTCAGGTATTGCCAGCAAGTTCTCTGTGAGACAGTACGGACAGCTAGACTGACACCCATTGCGGCACAGCTTCAGGACCTGGAAGGCAGAGTTGACCAGCCTGTCATTCCCAAAGAGACCCTGGTGCTTTATGCTATTGGTGTGGTGCTTCAGGACAGCACAGCCTGGCCCTCAGCCTCAGATTTGATCCTGATAGGTTTGACGATGAGTCTGCCCGGGGAAGCCTTTCTTATCTCAGCTTCATGGGGAGTCAGGAGTGCCCTGAGTTGAGGTTTGCATATGTTGTGGCCACAGTGTTGTTGAGGGCGCTGGTGAGAAAACTGCGCTTACACCCAGTGCCAGGGCAGTTCATCGAGACACTGTATGTACTAGTGACATCGCTAAAGGAGGAGGCGTGGATCACTGTTTCCAAAAGAAGCTAAGAACAAGCAGCTCCATCTAGCAAGTGCCTACACTTCGAAAAGTACTGCTTCATGCCAAGTGGGGTGCTGTCAATGGGGAAAAAGATCAGTAAACCCTTCAAGCCGAAATGACAAAGGTCGCACTGCAAGGGCGGTCAGGGGGCCTCTCACCGCACAACAGGGCCCCTGGCCCCACCACAAAGGGGGCACTGACTCTCACTGCCCGGGGGTCTCTCACGCACTACAGAGTGAAACCAGAAAATCTGGATAAAATCGTGGCTTCCATGCTGAAATTGTGTGATGTTAAGCAAAAATGTAATTTCACTAAGGTAGGTTCTGGAATACCATTTCCCATGGGATGCTACCAGCCCATCTTTTATGGGCTTCTCAGAATCTATACTAAAGCAAATGGAGGATTGCATTTCCAAGGGATAACAGCCTTCACCTATGGGCTGCTTTCTCTGTTCCATATTCCAGGTTGCCTATTACAAAGCGGAAGACTATACATGAGCATGGTAGGGGACCAGAACGGGGGTGGGGAGCATCCCTAAGGGTTTTTATAAAACTTCTCCAACGGGCCAGGGTGGAGGGCTCCTTTTGTGAAAAACATATTGCTGAAGCCTCTATGCAGGTGCTTGCTTTTTCCCTCAGATATAGTTCCCTGAGTAAGATTCTCCTTTCGCATGCTATGGTGGGACAGCAACACAAAAGGTGCAGCCATGATTCACATTTATAATCGCATAGTCTGCAGGCTCCTCCAATTTTTTGTTTTTCCCAAGTCCGGCTGAAATCCACTATCGTTAGGGCCAGCAATCGCATGTTGCATGATCTCTCTTCTGGTTTTAGGATTGAAAGAAGCTGAGAGGTAAGGCTGGGGTGTGGTTGACATAGATGATGCATTTAGCGGGACCAGGAAAGGTGGTATTTTTAATGTGGCCTGGTCTTGCTGGAATGAGGCTAATTGCACTTGTTTGTTCATAATCTTTTTCCAGGTTGCATATGAGATAGAGGGCAGGGCAATTGCTGATTGATTTATCTATGTGGTGGCAAGGGCTCTTAAACTGGATGTTCCACTGGGAGCATGTTTTTTCAAATGTGTCTCTGAAGCAGATCTCTATGAATTTTTCCAGAGATTTCAGAATACAAATTTAATTTCTGGGGTGTCAAGGGTTAATGCTTGTTTAACCATTCCAAGTTCCAGCCTGAGTCTTGCCCTAACGAGATGTTTTGGTAGTTGAAAGATCTTTTTGTAGCCAACACACTGAGCCCGCTCCAGGATTTTAGAGCAGGCCCCAGGGAAAGCTTGGTGTCTATAGGAAAGTGCTGGAAGAAGGGATTCTTGAATGACTCTCCTTATTCGTCTACTGACAGACTTTTAATTGTTGTTGAGTTTGATTAAACCATAAGTAATGGCCTCCAATTTCTTCGTCAGATCATTTTTGTGAGCAGATGATTGGGCAGATTCTGTGAACTAGAACCCCAGGTACTTATATTTCGGAGCTGACATGATGATCATTGGGTCCTAAAAAAAGGGGAGGTTCCCCTGTCATATATATCAGGGAAGGGGATCTTCAGTCACAAAGAAAGTCCCTGTTATGGTTGTGGCAGACTGGGATTGCTGAAGGAAAACTAAGGGGAGGTGTTAAGTATTATCTTCCTTATCTAGTGTTTTTTTTTTGGGCAAACTTCCTATCGCAATAAAGTCTGTTTATTACAAGAAAAGTAACTGGCACTGCTGCAAACAATTTATAAAAGTACACAGAAATTTATAAAAGTACACTAAAATTTATTATTAGCCTCCCAACTGAGTCACATTCTAAAGCATAATTCAAACATTTAAAATACCACCTCAAGTGGCAACATAATAAAAAAGATATAATAAAAAATATATACAGTCAAAGTGTAAAAAGGTCGACGCGGCGTTTCGGTGCTAATCAATCTTGACACCTTCTTCAGGACATTAAGACATTTGACTTCATATCTACAAATGAATAACAGTATTTTAGTATCATTGTGTACTCCATTTTCTACATGCCATACTTTTTTTTCCTTTTTTGTTGTCTTGACTGTTCACATTATGCTTACCCCATTCTTACACCTCCCCCGCTTTATCCACTTATTTATGTTATCAATCTGGGCAACTGGATGTTGCTACTGGTACCACATTTCCTTCCATTAACTCTAAGAAATGACTAAGTGTACCTGTATCATAGGTTAAGAGAGCTTTTCAATTGCTATCCACCTTGATGAAAACTTGTAGATTCGTTATCCCCGTTGTTTTTATCACTAAGAACGAGTCTGTGAAAGATACATAAACAAAATTGGACTTTTATTTTTTGCTAGTTCCGAGTCTAACCCCTATATAATTACTAAGGTTAGTCTCTTTACCTTGATAATAGAACCTAAATTTGTTCATATGCACGGAGGAACCACCGTTGATAATAGAAGTGGATTTCCTTTCAGACAGCTTTAATATATTCGTGACCTAAGTATAGAGAGATCACGTGTCATTAGTCTCACGTTCGTTGTGACTGATAATTAGATCTAAAGTTATTCTATTTTTGCTGAATAACCCATGGTCTGTTACTCACCAGCTTAGTCTGAATGTGGTCTGCAGATGCGGTTCAATTAATCTTTCCCGCCTTTCCAGAACTTGTGCATAGACCGAATATTAGATAGCTATGGATATAAATGTAGAAAAACTGGGATTATAATTTGTATGGGGTCCAATATTGCGCAGATTTCTACTGATTTTGGTTACTGTTTATTTCAGTTTTGTATTTTTATTAATAAAAAAAACCCCACTCAGCTGATTTGCTAGATCAGTCTGGTAATATAGCGCAATGATGTTATTTATTTGGAACGTTAACTGTGATTCCCACATTATCTAAGATTGAATAGCCGCCTCCACTCTAGTAAGCAGTACAACTGGGAGTCCCATATAATACCCAGTTACAAGCATCCTGAGTCCAGAGTTCAAGGCTTTACAAAAGGATGCATGGTCTAGAATATTCACGGGAGCTGATTTTTATAAAAAACGAACGTGCCCATATTTAATCTATAAATCATAGTCAATAGGGCGCGTTGTGTCACATACCTTATATTCTATAGTCGGCCTCCCTGTTCCTCCGTGCTGTTCCCTTCGAATCGGTGCGAAGTAAAAACGACTAGTGAGAGGACGGCGTATTTATGCTGCCCCTTCCTGGATTGACCCGGAAGTCCCCCTGCATTCGGTATATAGAATTCTAAAGAATTTTTTGTTGTTGATTATATATATTATTTAATCACTACGATCAAGACCAGTGTTGTGCACATACGTGCTCACTATGTCTAAAGGTGTTTGGAATTACCTAACTTCAACCGGGCTGAGATATTAAATACGGTGAACCGGAAGAAATAGTCACTCGCTCGATTAATGGAGATCGTAAGCCTCTATCTGTTGTTACAAGCCTACAATTCATTGACCGGTCTACATGCTCCTCATGCCAAACTAAGATGGCCGCCATTGTATGGATGTTGTATATATATATATTTCGACTAATACAATTAGGTTTCGCGATAATGTAAAACGATGAAAAAGAACATATTAGATGGTTGTGCCAGTAACACTACACATTAAAAATAGGATTGGGCGATAAAAACGATTACGATCTCCATTAATCGAGCGAGTGACTATTTCTTCCGGTTCACCGTATTTAATATCTCAGCCCGGTTGAAGTTAGGTAATTCCAAACACCTTTAGACATAGTGTGCACAACACTGGTCTTGATCGTAGTGATTAAATAATATATATAATCAACAACAAAAAATTCTTTCGAATTCTATATACCGAATGCAGGGGGACTTCCGGTTCAATCCAGGAAGGGGCAGCATAAATACGCCGTCCTCTCACTAGTCGTTTTTACATCGCACCGATTCGAAGGGAACAGCACGGAGGAACAGGGAGGCCGACTATAGAATATAAGGTATGTGACACAACGCGCCCTATTGACTATGATTTATAGATTAAATATGGGCACGTTTGTTTTTTTATAAAAATCAGCTCCCGTGAATATTCTAGACCATGCATCCTTTTGTAAAGCCTTGAACTCTGGACTCAGGATGCTTGTAACTGGGTATTATATGGGACTCCCAGTTGTACTGCTTACTAGAGTGGAGGCGGCTATTCAATCTTAGATAATGTGGGAATCACAGTTAACGTTCCAAATAAATAACATCATTGCGCTATATTACCAGACTGATCTAGCAAATCAGCTGAGTGTTTTTTTTTTTATTAATAAAAATACAAAACTGAAATAAACAGTAACCAAAATCAGTAGAAATCTGCGCAATATTGGACCCCATACAAATTATAATCCCAGTTTTTCTACATTTATATCCATAGCTATCTAATATTCGGTCTATGCACAAGTTCTGGAAAGGCGGGAAAGATTAATTGAACCGCATCTGCAGACCACATTCAGACTAAGCTGGTGAGTAACAGACCATGGGTTATTCAGCAAAAATAGAATAACTTTAGATCTAATTATCAGTCACAACGAACGTGAGACTAATGACACGTGATCTCTCTATACTTAGGTCACGAATATATTAAAGCTGTCTGAAAGGAAATCCACTTCTATTATCAACGGTGGTTCCTCCGTGCATATGAACAAATTTGGGTTCTATTATCAAGGTAAAGAGACTAACCTTAGTAATTATATAGGGGTTAGACTCGGAACTAGCAAAAAATAAAAGTCCAATTTTGTTTATGTATCTTTCACAGACTCGTTCTTAGTGATAAAAACAACGGGGATAACGAATCTACAAGTTTTCATCAAGGTGGATAGCAATTGAAAAGCTCTCTTAACCTATGATACAGGTACACTTAGCCATTTCTTAGAGTTAATGGAAGGAAATGTGGTACCAGTGGCAACATCCAGTTGCCCAGATTGATAACATAAATAAGTGGATAAAGCGGGGGAGGTGTAAGAATGGGGTAAGCATAATGTGAACAGTCAAGACAACAAAAAAGGAAAAAAAGTAGGGCATGTAGAAAATGGAGTACACAATGATACTAAAATACTGTTATTCATTTGTAGATATGAAGTCAAATGTCTTAATGTCCTGAAGAAGGTGTCAAGATTGATTAGCACCGAAACGCCGCGTCGACCTTTTTACACTTTGACTGTATATATTTTTTATTATATCTTTTTTATTATGTTGCCACTTGAGGTGGTATTTTACATGTTTGAATTATGCTTTAGAATGTGACCCAGTTGGGAGGCTAATAATACATTTTTGTGTACTTTTATAAATTTCTGTGTACTTTTATAAATTGTTTGCAGCAGTGCCAGTTACTTTTCTTGTAATAAACAGACTTTATTGCGTTAGGAAGTTTGCCCAAAAAAACCCCACTAGATAAGGAAGATAATACTTAACACCTCCCCTTAGTTTTCCTTCAGCGATCCCAGTCTGCCACAACCATAACAGGGACTTTCTTTGTGAATGATGATCATTGGGCCCATGGTGCATGCAATTTGTTTTTTGTTCTTTTGCCGACTGAGTACAAGGATTTTTGTCCTCTCTGGATTGATAGTAAGGTGGTTTATTGCATTGTATTTATGAAGGCTGGGCAAGGCACGTTGGAGTCCCACTTTAGTATGGACCATGATGACTATATAATCCGCGTATTGAAGGATGTGAAGGGAACGATGGCCTAGGCGGGGCAGAACCAAACAGCTGTTGAGATTTTTCCAGATCTGCTACAGATTGAACAGTAAGGGTGCCAGCACGCAGCCTTCTTTCAGACCCCCAGTGGTACACATTTTAGCTGATAGAGATTTTGGGTCTGTTCTCACTCGTGCCCAGGTTCCAGAGTAGAGGGACATTATGGCTGTTAGGAGAGGGGATGGAATGCCCCAGTTTGCAAATTTCTTCCAGAGGGTCTGTCTGTCAACCTTATCAAATGCTGCCGACAGATTAATAAAGCAGTAGAGAAGTGGAAGTTTGTTCTGCTGGATGGCCTGATGGCAAAGAGCAGATAACACTATAACGTTGTCAGTGGTGGCAGTTCCTCCATGGAAGCCTGTTTGGAAAAAGGGGAGCAACCCGTTTTCTTCTATCAAGGTTTCCAGTTTTTTCAATAGAATTCAGGCATATACTTTTGAGCTATTAGGCGGTAGTTGCTTAGTTTTAGGGAGTCACCTTTTTTAAAGATTGGGCTTAGTATTGAGCCTCGCCAAGCTTCAGGAGTTTTGACCAATGTGTAAACCGTGCTGAATAGCGGAGTTAGTAGCGCTGTCCAGTCCTCTGGGGCAGATTGGAAGCTCCCAGCTGGGAGCCCGTTGGGCCAGGTGCTCAGCTAGCCTTCATGGCCTTTATTAATTTTACTATTTCCGAGGGTGAAGTTAAGTCTTGATGTTCTACTTTCGGTGAGTAGAGCGCCATGGTGTTTGTGTGGTTACATGCAAAAAACTGGCCCCTGATGTGGTTCTCCCAGTCTGATGCTGAAACTGCATTTACCCTTGATGGGACAAGGGATTTTAGGTTTCCCACAGTCTTCCAGAATCGGGCTAGGGATCTTTCCTCAGGAATATCCCCCAAAAATTCCACTCCTCCTCTTGTGCTAGTTTCAGGACCCTGATGTTTTTTTGTGGGAAGCAGCGTTTACATCGCATGCTGTACAATGCATGTACTTACAACGCGGTTGTTACAACAACCACGTTGTGACAACGTTAACCATTACAACGCAATTTGTTTCTACTACTTGCTGTAGGCGGTGCTATAAACTAAGGAATAGTATAATTTACTATTCCAACACCTTCCCTACTGTTGCGCACGCTGGAGTTGGAATAGAAAATTATACTTTTCCTAAATCCAGCGTGCCCCCTACAGCAAGTTGTAGAAATGACTTGCGATGTAATGGTATGCGTTGTAACAACGCAGTAGTTGTAACGACCGCATTGTAATCGCATGCGTTGTACGGCATGCAATGTAACATCGCATATTCTTTTTTTGTGGGTTTTTGCAGCCTGTAAATTTCTGGATGTTAGATTAAGTTTCCACAAGCGAGTACTCCTCCTTAGGTTCTTCCGCGTTAAATTGATGTTACCTTGTGCCGGGAGTTTATTTGGATGGCTGGGTAGCTGCTGTGTTCACGTTGGGCGACCCCTGCGACACTGCGTGATTCTGCCAGAGCTCTGGTCATGAGGTCCCAGTTTGTTAAAAATAGTTCCCCTGGTTGGTCCTTGCACAAAGGTTTCCCGTCATCAAGCCATTTACCCACTTGGGGTGAGTGGAAAGGTTGCCACTTAATTCTCCTTAATTCTCCTTACTAAAGTCTTTGTTTAATCTCCTGTAGAAAAGCCTAGATCCTGGCTCCTGGCCGTTGCCTGCTGTCTGATGGTTTAATTCCAAGCTTATGACCAGAGGATTGTGATCTCTCTCTTCACGATTTATTATATCAAAACTCTGTAGATGATTTATTAAGGGGTTTGATATAAAGATATAGTAAATTGTTAAAATTTCTTTGAATGTGGGGCGGATCTTGTCCCCAGGGCCGATCGGCTTCTGGTCCGCTGATTTTAGACTAAATGAAGTGAGTATGTCATTGAATTGCTCTCGTTCCTTGCTCATTTGCACAACATTGTGGTGATTTCCAAGGGATTTGATGTTAAAGCCCCCTGCCAACATAACTTCATGAGGGGGATACAATTCAATGATTTATTTTATGCTATTTTAATCACAGGGGTATGAATGGCAATATATGCAAGGTAAAAATTCAAGAGTATGTACAACAAGTAAGTTAAATAGTGAGTCCACATTGTAGCTTGTGATCTTTAGTTGTTTTTATTCATGATGCATTTGGTGTTCAAAACAGCCAACGCGTTTCACCCAGACATGGGTTTCTTAAGGGCAAGGCGAGGATGAGTAGGAGCGCCTCAAGGTAAAGTGCGCGTCCAAAGTACATCTAGTCCGTTGCGGGACAGAGGAATTGGGGGGTAAAAAACCTCGAAGTGTTGTGCAAGAAGATGGTCCAAGATTGTTGGAGGAAAATCAATAGCCTCCTTTGTTCTGTTCCGTGGTAGGGATAAGGGTATTTGATCAATGTGCTCCGTGTTCGGGCAGTCTGAAGCGCTGTTCCGTCCTCGAAGAAGATAGTATTTCTTTTATGCTTTAGCACAAAGAGCCCAGAGCGTGAGCTCTTGAAGTTTTGCGAGGGTTGAAATAGCAGTTAATGAGGAGTAAGGAGAATACCTTCTGGACGATTTTTAAGCCTTCAATGGACAGGGCCTGTAAATCCCTATAGGTTTGTGTAGGTGAGGTGAGGCCGCCCGAATCTACTTGATTGCGTAGCCGGTTGAAAGACTTCATAGAATCCATATATTGCCGAGGGATTCAGTGACCACGTCTCTTAAAGGCATAGGACGTCTCTTTGTTTTTAGATCAATGCCTATGAGAAATTAGTGACCATGGTTAGATTGTAGCATTGAAGCCAGCCCCGCCACATTCAAGGAGATAATTGAGAGCTGATTTTTTTATGCCTGTTTTTTCGTCTGGGGGCACAAAGATGCTATTGAAGAGGAAAATTCAATTTTGCTAGGTGGCAGGATAAAAATTGCTGCCCTCAGGTGTTGGCTGCTGGGTACTCCCCTCGTGGTACAAGACTACAGTTTGCTAACTGATGGTTCTATCCTTAGTTCCGCAGTGAACTATCAGTGGGTTAGATGCCATTGTGGACCTTACTAGCCAGTCATGGGTTGCACCCCAATCTCCCTTCAGTATACTTCCTCTAGGGAGTGTTCAGTTATCTTCGAGTAGGACGTGTGGGTATTTCCGTGGCCCAGTAGATGCTAGCTTAATGCCACATTCCTCAAAAGTGGGGGCCTCTTTCAGGATGGCATTTCTGGTTGCTGTTGAGTCCCAATTGGTAATTGTGAATTTAGATGTCCTTGTGCCAGGGATATGGGCACATTTAACCAAAGTGAGTTCAACTGTGGTAAGGTGTTTCAAAGATGGTATATTTTGGCATATTCGTAGAAGATTCCCTCTATTTAAAATGTCCGAAGGACTGTTTGAAACATAATGGGGGATGAATGCTAAGCCCGTGTTCAGGTTGTTTTCCCCTTTCCATCCAGTGGAGAACCGTAGCCTTAAGGCTCGGCGGCGCAGGGTATGCCTGAAATTCCCTGGATTCACCTACCTTGTCAGAAACAGAGACACGGACTCTTCGTCTGGCTTAGAAGATAGTATTTATTAGCTGCAGCTAGTACAGTGGTCTAGAAGTCGTTGATAAAAACGAGGTTCAAAAGAGACTGCCACTTAACTCCGTGGCGCACAGGTTTATATATGGTACAATACAACTCAAGTTTCCCGGTTATGTTTGTCACTCGACCTCTTGAGTAAATTACAAGTGAACCCACACAATCCACTTTACGAGTAGAGAAAACACAGCTGCATGTTGTGGAAGGACAATCGTGAAATGGGAGAATGCAAGAGACATGTTGTGAAGGATAGCAGATAAGATAACTCAGAGGAAAGAATGGTGCAAACCAACAAATAGTCCGGACGGGGATTAATCAGCTCAGACAGGAATTAGTGTACTCGGCCAGACCCTGACACTAGTTAGTAAGCACAGGCAAAGAAGCCACCTGACACGTAAATGCAGAAACGACAAAAACATCGCATTCGCCGCACTGTCTGAGTGAGGGCAACAAAATGGTGGCGACTACAAAATGGAGGCTGAGCACGAACGAATTCGTAATTTACAGTACCTTAGCCCCTCCTTTTGCCATTACTCAGGCAAAAACAAATCAACTCATATTAATCTGAGTCGGAATCAGCATCGATGTTCATAAAATTCTCAAGCTGCTGCTGTACCATCATCCTAATATTCTCTGTCCTCTGAGTTGCAGCACGTGGAATGCATAAAGTAGCCAGAAGGCCACATACTGCAGGACCACACTGAACACACAGACAACAAGAGAATATGACGGCCAAAATTGCTCCAAGGAATGTTAGGATCTTCCATCCTCAAGTTGACAATAGTCCCCAAAACCATCCCACAAAGGACCAATCCCCTTCGTCTTGATGAATCGACTCGGAGATGGTATGCAATTTGGAAATGGCTTGGTATACTGCCGGAGCATCGTCTGGAATACAAATGCAGCAACTAGATCCGATCAATTTACAAACGCCTCCTCGGTCTGCTAGGATCATATCTAGATTCAGAAAAGGGGGTGGTGATGGACAGAGCATCTGAGTTAAACAGAACACTCATACCCAGTCAAAAGATCAGGGCTTGATCCATCACCGTTTTTTAGCTCACTACACCATCCCAGTTCAGAACCCGGCTATATGCAAATTAGTCTGACCCTGGCCCAGTGCATCATGGGAACAGGGCAGACCAAACTACCAAGCCAATTCTTTACTGGAAAGGAAACAAGCTTCCGGGGACCGGTTTCTGGCATTGCAGCCGTCTTCGGCCCGGCTTGCTTGAATCCTGATGGTGCAGTGAGCAAGGGACTCATGTCTGAGCATACCCTGCCACTCCTATAGTGGCCAAAACGATTCAGAAAAGGGGTGGTGATGGACAGAGCATCTGAGTTAAACAGAACACTCATACCCAGTCAAAAGATCAGGGCTTGATCCATCACCGTTTTTTAGCTCACTACACCATCCCAGTTCAGAACCCTGCTATATGCAAATTAGTCTGACCCTGGCCCAGTGCATCATGGGAACAGGGCAGACCAAACTACCAAGCCAATTCTTTACTGGAAAGGAAACAAGCTTCCGGGGACCGGTTTCTGGCATTGCAGCCGTCTTCGGCCCGGCTTGCTTGAATCCTGATGGTGAGCAATTCGATTTTGTAACGTCATAAGACGGTCAGCCTGAAGCTCTGCTGTAATGTTACCTATTGCACCTGCAGTAACATTAATAGTGGTCTCAACCACTCGCACCAATTGCCTGATGTTTCTGCTGTTGGTCATTGGGCCCCAAAAGGGAAGGAATCCTTTAAGGAAGTCTCCTTCCTCTTGTTCTGCCGTGTCCTTGACATCAAATATACCTCGGCTATATCTAACTCTATGGTGGTCTGACGGAGCCGTATAGGTAGGGGGCAGAAGGAAGGCTACATAACAGGTTCCAGAAAAGTTGGAAGGGAGCAACGTGTAAGCTCTGTCTTTACAGACAAAATAGGTTCCTTGAGACGGAACCAACAAAGGGATATCAGGGGACGAGAAAATGTAGTTGTGCAAACATTTTTGCTTAACGTCAGTTTTCTTACTGTTAATTTGGAGACAAATATTACCTTGATGGGGTACAGGAGAAGACTCACCCTTTCTAGTTATGTCACCAAGAATAGAAACATAGTGGGTAACATTCAGTCCTTCATAAGCTTCCTTCTCATCTAACGGAATCTTTCTCTACAATCTTAGCCATCGTCACTATTCCTTTTATCAGAGAGCTATGGCTGAAATCCAATCCATTTCCAGAAGTTTTTACAGGGCTTCGAAGTTTGTTGTGGTATGCGGCCGAAAACATAGTCAGGTAAGCCCAGGCTGAACCTTCATATGAGAAGGGAAGAACCAAATATGGCATCCCCTTTCGTGCATTGTGTGGCATAAGACTGCACACCCAGCAATCAGTCATGTTAATAGCCAACTGGTGTTGGTGTAACAATTGTTCATATATTCAGCTCTCCTTATCTGTTCATGAGGGGGTAGAGTATGCATTTTATGTGAAAAGACAGAAAGGCGAGAGGGCAAAGAAGTTGTAGAGTTAGCCACATTTCTCGGTGTAAAACATGTACTAACCAACCTATGCAAGCTACTGGAATACACAAAAACATGAAAATACACAAAGTTACGCCAAATCGACTACGCAATAATTTACAATATTTCAATCTCATTTCCTGATTCCTATTTTCCCTACCTATTGTTGTAGTACCATCCATCTTTATCAAAAAAAATGTCGCTCACGGCAATCTTCCTCAATCACTCAGCTATGTACTTCTGTATATCCTGAGGCACTAGCCACCCACTAAAGAGAACAAAAACCAGGTTACAGTCTGAGACTCCTACCGTGACCCTGCGACGGAGACAGATGGCACATGTAATACTAAATATCCTACAAATAAATGTCTCTGATCAATAAGAAAAAAGTGTTCAAAATGTTCAGTTCCTTTGGCCAGCTCTCGACCTCAGGTTGTAGCGAGTTTTTCTTGGCACCGTTTGGTCCTTGAACAGTGTTTTTGGATTTGTAGTGTCTATTCGAAGATGCGCAGGCACAGCGTCTTGAAGAATATCGTCATCTGCTGTCTCAGACTGAGTCCCATAAATTTGAGCATCACTGAAAGGCACAAAACAAGGAACCGCTGCAGTATCCGATTCCCTTACACCACTGCGAATCCACTGATCGAAGGGTAATGGCAATGGCACTTTCTTGCAGTGCACACCATGTACCCAGTTTCATTTGCCGACCACCTTCACAGCTGTGTGGGTGACAAGCAGGACTTGCGTAGGTGTGGACCAACGGGGCTCCAGATTCTTGGTACGTTGAAAGTTTTTGACGCAGACCCAGTCACCGGGCAAGATAGTGTGACCCGGGTCTGTGGAGGCCTCTGGCAAAGCACTTTGTACTTGTTGACGAATAATACTTAATTTAGTAGTCAAGTCATGCAAATAATCAATTAACAAAGGATATGGTATGTCAGAGTATTTCTTGGGACGAGGGACACCCCAAATATTGGCTGGACGTCTGAATACCACTTCATATGGGCTACGTCCCATACGAGAGTGTACAGTAGTTCTGGTTGACAAGAGAGCTAAGGGCAAGGCGTCTGGCCAAGCAAGACCCGTGCTGGCTTTAGCGCCTTGAGACCTTTCTGGTGAATCGTGCGCTTTATAAGAACTTATGACTATGACTATGGCTTGAATCTTAGCTAGTTTAAGTTTGAGTGTACCATTAACACTCAACCAAACCTACTGACTGTGGATGGTTTGCCGCATGGAACTTCTGTCTAATACCAAGACCAGAACAGACTTTCTGCATGATTTGACCCACAAATTCACTTCTATTGTCACTCCAGACAATTCGCGGCAAACCAAACCTGGGGAAGAACTTCTTAAGCAACACTTTAGCAGTTGACATAGCAGTGTTATCATTCAAGGGGTAGGCCTCTGTCCAGCGGGAAAAGGCACATACCACCACCAGAACATACTTAAGGTTGTTACATCGATCCATATGAATGTAATCGATTTGCAACACCTCAAAAGGATATGACGGGGGAGCAAAATGACCTGCCGGAGTTGGGGTACCCTTTCCTGGGTTATGCATTAAACAAACAATACAATGCTTAACCAGATTCTCTGCACATTTCGGAATTCCTTCATTTTTCCAGACAGGGGCCAACACCTTACAAATGCCTTTCGCACTAATGTGAGCTGGGCCATGAGCCATAGTAACAACCGGCAGCACATAAGCATCCGGTAATAACCATCGCTGATGTTCCGACAATTCCGTCCAACAACCCGACGAATCTAACATTCCTGTACTTTCCTTCCACGTTTTCAATTCCTTCTCAGTAGCCTCTCCTTGAATCGTTCTCACTCTCTCAATCGTATCTTCACACATTCCAATTTCCCTAACCCAGTTTGCAGGACCTGCCACATACATTCGACTAGCAGTATCTGTGGCTGTAGTTCTTGCTACCTTATCTGCAAATGCATTTCCACGACCCACCTCGTCTGTGACTTTCTTATGTGCACTGCACTTTATGATCGCTATCTGTACAGGTAAGCTAAGTGACTCAAGAAGATCAGTCACTAACTCACCATGCTGAATCTTTGTTCCATGAGAGGTAAAAAATCCTCTCTCCCTCCATAACCTACCAAAACTGTGTGCAACGCCAAAAGCATACTGGCTATCTGTATACACATTCACTCTCTTTCCCTTTGACAACACACACGCTCTAGTCAAGGCTATCAATTCGGCTGCTTGGGCTGAATTATGTCCAATACATGCTGTCTCAACAATTGTGCATAAGGTGGTAACAGCATAAGCGGAAGTAGTCTCCCCATTTGGAAGCTTGAAACAAGAACCGTCCACCCACAGGGTCCCATCCGGGTCCTTGAGCGGAGTGTCCTTTAAATCAATCCTACCCTTCGTTTCTTCTTCCGTTCGGAGAAAACAATCATGCTTTTCCTGAGCGTCTTTTTCTTCTGGGAGTGGCAGCAATGTGGCTGGATTTAACGTATTACATCTTTTAATATGTACATGACTCACTAGAAGTGTCAGCTCATATCCAGACAAACGAGCACTTGTAAGGTGCTGTGTTCTTGTCCTATTCAACAGGGTATCCACTGCATGTGGAACCATAACAACGAGCGTGTTATCCAACACTAATCCGGCAGACTGTCTAATAGAGATCGCCGCAGCTGCCATGGCTCTGAGACAACTGGGCAACGCTTTAGCTACTGGGTCTATTGTAGCGGAGAAATAGGAACATGGCCTCTGCTTATCTCCAAATTTCTGTGTCAAAACTCAAAATGCGCAACCTTCTCTTTCGTGAACATACAGTGTAAAGGACTTGCTATAATCTGGGGTACCCAACACTGGAGCAGAACATAGAGCAGTACGTAGGTCATCAAAGCTTTTCTGACATTCATCCGTCTAAGGGAGCGGATGTGGCGTATCTTTCAGCGTTAACACCAACAGTGGTTTAGCTAAAAGGGAAAAATTGGGAATCCACTGTCTACAGTAGGAAGTGATACCCAAAAAGGCACGCACTTCTCTCTGCGTGGTGGGTGCAGACATCTGTGAAATAGCATGAATACGTTCTGGGGTCAATCGCCTTCCCTCCTTCGACAAGAGATGACCTAAATAGGTCACTTCTTGGCGGGCATATTGCAGCTTAGAGGGAGACACCTTATGATGTAAAGCAGACAAATGATGCAACAACGCAACAGTCACATTCTTACACACATCTTCCGTATCAGCAGCCACCAGCAAATCATCCACATACTGAATGAGCGTGGCACCTGGGGGCAAAGAGAAAGCATCAAGTTGTGACTTAAGAGCCTTGCTATAGATAGAGGGACTTTCGCAATAGCCTTGGGGTGCTCTCTTAAATCTAAAACTTCGGCCACCTAAAGAGAAACCAAAGATGTCCCTACTTTCTTCAGCAATAGGAATGCTGAAGAAAGCATTCTGAAGATCTATGACCGAAAACCAAGCTGCCGAAGCAGGAATCATCGTCAACAAAGCTGTAATGTCTGGTACAACAGGAAACTGTGGTACAACTATTTTGTTAACCTCTCTAAGGTCAATAACAAATCGATACACAGGAGGCTGTGAAGGATGCGTCCTTTTGAGGATCGGAAGAACAGGGCTGTTACACACATTTCCTCTCGTTTCTTCAACCACACCCTTCTGAATAAAATCATCAACAATAGCCAAAAGAGCTCTCTCCCCATCAGCAGAGATACGGTATTGGGGAATGCGCGGCATTCTCACATTCTCTTTAATAGTGACAACATATGGTGGAATTGCAAGACAACCCACGTCATTCGGGCCTGTGGCCCAAAGACTTTCAGGAAGAGAAAGCAACTCAGGTGGGAACTGGTCTCGAGATAGATACATGGAAGACGTCAATTTCTTCCCCAACGTTAGATGTACACCAGATGGGGAACAATACAATGTTGCATGTAGTCTTTTCAATAAATCCAGACCCAGCAAGTTTTCGCCGCAACCAGTTGTCAGAATAAGTGTAGCATTCAAATCATATGGGCCAATCGAAACGGGCAAAGGACAAGAAACCGGATTACGAACTGGGGCACCAGAAAATCCTACTGAAGTATTTATTAAGCCAGACAAAGGTGCCCCAGGGAGTTTAGTATGCATAATAGAACTTCTCATCGCACCAGTATCCAAAAGAAACGGTTCTGAAACACCCATCGTGTTGATAGTGACATATGGCCCATTTTGATCTACTGGAATCGACACAACTCCCTCACTTCGTCCATGGCTGTCCTATTCGATCTGAAAATCATCAGCCCTTTCTTCACAATAATCGTCATTATAATACTGCGTGGACTGAACTCTGCAGATCAAAGTAATTCGTAGTAGATGTAGGAAAAGAACGCTGCTCCTGAGAGGTCACACCTCGTCCTCTACCTCTAGATCCAGTCTGGGCATTACCACAACCCCGTGGAGCAGACATCCCATTATTACGCTGTAATAAAACCGGACAACTATTCTTATAATGTCCCTCTTCCCTACAATAGGCACATTGATTAGGACCCAACGAAGGACGTGGTGTGAAGCACTCAGGTTTCTGGAGCACTTTCTGAAACTGTGGGGGTTGAGAAAACTGAGGCTGTGCAGAACGCGGAGGATAAGCTTGCTGTAACAGAACCTTCGTTTTCAAATCTTTATTTTTCTTCTCCTGTTTCTCTTTCTCCTCCTTATCCCTATTCTCATAATACTGTGCGGTAGCCAGTATTTTAGCAGGGGAAGAGACAGCCCATGCACTTTCAGAGCTCTTCAATTTATTTGACATTCAGGAAGCAAATTGTACACAAACTTATCTACAAACAATCGCTGACCCCCCTCTACACTCAGATCCTGACCACTATGATCAATGAACGTCTCTTCAAAACGAGTGAAGAAATCTGAGACGCTTTCGTCTTTCTTTTGCTTGCATGGAGCAAGCTTATCCCAATTAACCCGCACCGCGGGCATCATCGTTTTCATCAATTCAATTATTCTGCCTGGTAGGGCCGTAATCAGATCCTCAGGCTTCGCGCCACCTACTTGATTAGCATCAGCGGCTCTAATAGCAGCCCAATCACCTCCTAATTCACCAATATGATTCTCCCTATGAATCCGTGCCCATAATGCTTGCGGAACAACATTTCCAAATAACATATCAATATCGGCTAAATTCATAATATAAGCTTCAACAGTTTGAGACAACTCTTTGTAATATCCAGCTGGATTTTTCCTAGGATCCGGAAGAGTTTGTTTAAGCGCCAATACTACAGACCTTTTCCAGGGTTCATGAACCCATATACGCTGAAAGTGAGCAGGGACAGCAGGCGGACCAATCACCGTGTCCCTCCATGCTGGGGGAACTTCACGCATCGGATAATTCTTAATGCCCTTGCCTTTGGAAGCATCAATCTCAGAAACGGACAAGGACAAAAACATTGTTTTAACGCAACGAGTTTATTCACCGCCTCCTCAACTCGTGGCCCTACAATAAAACCTTTATCAAAATCAGCTTGTAATTTCAATAAATCCGAAGGAACGGTATCCAACTCCATATCTTCCCAACCACTGATAAGAGTCTGACACATAACATTAAAAACATATCTTTGTGTGGGCTCTGCCTATTGATGAAAGGTACTCAAAATGTCTCCTGTACTGTATTCTAGTCCATTTTTAATCCATTTGTGTATTTGTATTTGTATAGTCCATTTATATCGCGCTAACAATCGCTCCAGGGAGCATCTCGGCGCCAAAAAGAGGACAACCAGATGAAAAGGTTGCCTTACTGATCAAGGAGACCAAAACCGGAGTCACACCAGTGCTCTGGCCATTGGGTCTGGAAGATTGTAAATCCAGGTTTTCAATTGCTTACGGAAATCGGATTCCCTGTCTAGTGCTCTTAGTGCAGGGGGCAGCGCATTCCATGCTTTGGCACCCAGTACCGCCAGAGATTTACCCCCGCGGGTTTTGAGTCTAAAACTTGGAATGGTCAAAAGATTGGCATTTGAAGATCGTAGTGCGCGATTGGGACAGTATTTAACAAATTCTTTTCTTAGGTACATGGGGCCTGAATTGTGTACAGCGCGAAAGGTAATTGTTAGTACTTTGTGAAGGACCCTTTTGATTATAGGCAGCCAATGAAATACATTGAGGGCTTTGGTTGCTGAAGATCTTCTTGGCCATTTCAGAACAAGCCTTGCCGCAGCATGCTGTACCATCTGGAGTTTATGTGTAACCACCTTATTGGTACCAGCATACAGGCTGTTGCAATAGTCTATGCGAGAAGTGACCAATGCAATCGTGACTGTTTTCCTAGCTTCGAGGGGCAGCAAGTCAAAGAACTTTCTGAGCATTTTTATTACCCCGAAGCAGGTGCCTGCCACTTTTGACGCCTGATGTTTAAACGATAAGTCGGCGTCAAACTGCACCCCAAGGTTGCGAGCCAAGGAGGTAGTGTGGGGTGGTATTTCAGCCTTCTCAGGCCACCACAGTCTAGGGATGAAATCATTATTAGGGCCTATGGGCATAATCTCGGTCTTGCCTGTGTTACATTTTAAGTGGTTTTTCCGCATCCACTCAAAAGTGGCCGTTAAGCAACACTTGAGTTTTTCTTCCCAGACCTGGTTATCTTTGTCCATGACCAGGATCAGTTGAGTATCGTCGGCATATGCTATTACATCTATGCCGTAGGACGATATCAGCTGTATCAGGGGTGCGGTATAGACATTAAACAATGTCGGACTCAGGCTAGAACCTTGAGGTACTCCCGTTGACAGTGGCTTCTCACTGGAACGAAAATCCCCCAAGGTCACCACTTGTCGCCTGTTACCAAGAAAGTTTTTTATCCACTCTAAGGCAATGCCTTTTATGCCAGATGTTATTAGCCGGTCTATTAAGATAGCATGTGAGACCGTGTCGAAGGCCGCCGACAGGTCTAATAGTATCAGGACGGCCTTCTTGCCTTGATCTAAGGCTGAGCGGATGGTTTCTGTGGTGAACAGGAGGGCTGATTCGGTGGAATGCTGGGTCCTAAAACCAGCTTGGTTAGGGTGCCATGTCTCATTCTCTTCCAAGAAGTGTGTCAGCTGTTTGTTCACGGTGGACTCAGTGATTTTGCACAATGCTGGAAGTAATGAGATCGGACGTAGATTAGAGAGTGTGGTGGGGTCGGGGAGTTGTTTTTTTTGTAAGGGTTTTACAGCTGCCAATTTCCACTCAGGGGGAACGTAGGCAGTGGACAGAGAGTTGTTAACAATAGTATTTATGTCCGGGTTAACAATATCAGCAATGAGATGTAGGAGTCCTATAGGACATGGATCGAACGAAGATCCTGACTTGGTTGCCAAGATAGCCCGTTTTGACTCCTCCAGGCTGATTGTACGGAAAGCTGTAAGCTGAGGGACTTCCTGCCTAGTATTTTCATCCTCATATATTTGATCGAGGGTGGGAGCCTCAAAGTCGTTCGTCAGCCCCTTAACCTTTCCCTCAAAGAAGTCTGCGATAGAATCACAGAGTGCCTGTGAGGGAGGGATGTCCTGCATTAGCCATTTAGGTTTACTAAAGTCTTTTACGATATTAAAGATCGTCTTCTGTTTACTATTGGCTGTTTCTATGGCTGATGTATAGTACTTTGTTTTGGCTTGTTTGATTAGTGCATGGTACGCTTTCTTGATCTTTTTATATTTACTGCGTTCTGTGCTGAGGTAATTTTTCCGCCAGCTACGTTCAGCCCGTCTAAGTTCCCCCTGTTTATTTTTGAGCTCTAGGTCAAACCAGGGGGCGGATCTCTTCTTATTCCCGGGTTTACGCTTGTGTCTTCCCTGACCAGTCATGTTTTTTAGTTCCGTCATCCATTCCCTAAAGATGTTTTAATTTGGGGGTCCTGCTGCCTTAGGTTTACACTCTTTAGCTATTGGTATTAATTCGGGGTGCTTCATAGTGGCTTTCCAGTCCTCTTGTCTGGCCTGGTTATTTTTGCAGGTATGCTTATTATTAGCATTAGTTTCTGGTATGATTGAGAAAGGTATCAGTACATGGTCTGTCCATATTTGGGGTTTCAGCTGGTCTATTGATAAGGTATCTAAGTCGGTAGCAATACAATCAATCGTGTGTCCCGCCTCGTGGGTGGCTGGGGTGTCACATATTTTAAGACCCAGTACTTCCATGGTTTCTCTAAAGGAGGCAGTAGATGTCTCAGTTATAGATTCCAGATGAATGTTCACATCCCCCATCAGGGTAAAGTTTGAGTATCTGAGTATCAAAGGGCTTAGCGCTTCTCCCACACTTCCTAAAAAGTCAGTGCTAGTGCCGGGAGGGCGATAAATTAAGGCCCCAGAGAAAGAGAAGTTATCATGGATTTTAAGACTAAAGCCCATCCCTTCCGCATCCTTTATGTCATGGAGTTCTGTCATTACACACCCAAATATATCTCTATGTATAATGGCCACTCCCCCCCCGTTGTTCATTACCTCTGTCCACCCTCTGGATGCTGTACCCTAATGGTAGGGCATGTACCAGATCAGGGGTGCACCAGGGTTTGAGCCAAGTCTCTGTGATGAAGAGACAATCCAGGTTGTCGTCTGTAAGGAGGTCATGTATGTGCTGAGCATGTTTTGGTAGAGATCTAGCGTTAATTAAGCCCGCTTTTAAAGTATGGGTGGGGGCAGTAAGTGTGGTAAGGGCGGAGACCTGAGACCATGAAAATGCATTGTGGCATTTATGGCAGCTCATCGGACCTGTCCGGTCTGAAGGGTTTAAGTTGTGGCACTCACGATCAAGGACTGGTTTTAATGCAAGTAATTGTTGCCTACTGTAGTATCTTTTAGTAGTCTCAGCAGAGTCCTTAGCCCTGTGCCCGGCCCGTGCGCGGACGGGCGCAGACGGGCAGGACTCTGGCTTGACTCCGGCGCGAGTCCGGCGCGTCCGCTGATCGCGTCCGCTGCGCGGAGTCATTGCCGTCTTTTTTTATAGCCGTGACTCTCGCCCCTAAGTAAGGATCGCCCTACTCAAGATGGCCGCCGCAATAGTTCCAGCCTTGCCAGCAGGTCAAACAGCCCTGAAATCGGCTGTATTGTCTGGGGGGGGCAGCGCTATGCAGGATGAGTGCAACCAATCAATTTTAAAAGGTCAGTTAATTTAAAATAATGTCCTGCCCGAAATCGGCATAGACACCACAGCGTCGCGCTAAATCCTCGCGCTGGTGCAGGGGGGAGAGGACACAAAGGGCAAGTGAATACAATAAGCAAAAAGTATTTTAAAATAGCAAGAGAGAGGAGTGACCGCCCGGCTCAAGCCTCAGGCGATAGTAGCAGTAATGGTATGCCAAAGTCCTTCTACTCTTTTTATAGCCGTGACTCTCGCCCCTAAGTAAGGATCGCCCTACTCAAGATGGCCGCCGCAATAGTTCCAGCCTTGCCAGCAGGTCAAACAGCCCTGAAATCGGCTGTATTGTCTGGGGGGGGCAGCGCTATGCAGGATGAGTGCAACCAATCAATTTTAAAAGGTCAGTTAATTTAAAATAATGTCCTGCCCGAAATCGGCATAGACACCACAGCGTCGCGCTAAATCCGCGCGCTGGTGCAGGGGGGAGAGGACACAAAGGGCAAGTGAATACAATAAGCAAAAAGTATTTTAAAATAGCAAGAGAGAGGAGTGACCGCCCGGCTCAAGCCTCAGGCGATAGTAGCAGTAATCTAGGAGTAATCCATTTACAAGCTAGGGAACCCAAAACTACTTTCTCATCTGTAAGAGGAAGTTGACAACGAGATTGTCGTCTAGAGAAAGCTGGAGACAAGTGCAAAGACCCAAGAAGAGGAGAAAAGTAATTCGAAACAGTGTCTGCTAGTCTCCTGTGTGAGGTAGGTGAATCCCTTGAGAGAACAGGAGTCCTTACAGACAACGGGGACAACGGGGACTAGAACGTAGACGACTGAGTAACAAGAGCGGGGAATTGGAGAGGGGGTGTGGGCTGAATTACAGGCGGCAAAGACGGAGCAGAGGCAGGCAGGGAAGCATTAATAAGCTGAGCCGGTTGCTGAACAATTGGTAATGGAGCAACCATTGGTTGAGCAATAGGAGGGGGTGACAGAGGTGCATTAGGATTTTGAGCATAGGGCGGAGGTGAATTCAATAAACAAGACATTAGGGAATCTTCTTACAATTCTTTACTTTTATTTGACGATGAAGTAGGCAGCATCGGATAGCATTTATCTATTGCCATGCGATGTTGTCTCTCTTGTATCTCATTCGCACCATCTACTTCATCACTTTTAAACTGCTGAGCAGCCTCTATAATTGACATATTTTGCGCTTTCTTATCCTTTTTTGCTTGTTTAATTTCCTTCTGTTTGGCTTCCTTACGCCAAAGGCGAAAAGAGTCAAACATTGCCGGCCGGGCTTTTCTTTTAAACAGAATCGTTTCCAAATTATCTAGTATGGCGGGATCAAAACTACCATTTTGGGGCCATTTCAAAACTCCACTATTTTTAGTGTATCGGACCCATGTCTCGTTAAAGGTAATGGGACCAATACCATGTTTCGAATAGAGCTCATAATTGGGAGTTCCACCTGGAGGAATCGGACATGATTCCTCCAACTGGGAATCCCTCGTACAACCTAAACAACAAATTCTTTTGAACTTACTCAGTCCAGGCATCGTTACTTCTCTAGACTGTTCACAAACAACAAGGGGTGTAAATCAATAAAACAGTATAAACGTACTTACCCCTTGGCTTCGGGTATTGCAATACCTGAATAAAAACCCAAAAAACAAAACAAAACAAAGTTTGTGGGAGCGACCCACCAAATACTGAACTAAGGATCGTCCTACACCAGCGAAGGTCTGTCTATCGTCTCGCTATACCAAACATCATCAGAAGGGTCCAAGGCAGGGCGACAGTCAGGGCAGCAGTCGTCAGCAGCCGTCGGAGAGGAGTAGCCACGCTGTCAAAGAACTTCAGTCCACTTTCAACATACAGGGGTCGATCACGTGGTGCGCTTCCTCCGGAATTGTCTTGCGGGGCTCCTCACGACCCTTGGGCTCAACTGCTACCATTGAAGTCGCCCCACGTTGGGCGCCAGTTGGAGAATCGTAGCCTTAAGGCTCGGCGGTGCAGGGTAAGCCTGAAATACCCTGGATTAACCTGCCTTGTCAGAAACAGAGACACAGACTCTTCGCCTGGCGTTGAAGATAGTATTTATTAGCTGCAGCTAGTACAGTGGTCTTAGAAGTCGTTGATAAAAATGAGGTTCAAAAGAGACTGCCACTTAACTCCGTGGCGCACAGGTTTATATATGGTACAATACAATGCAAAATGCAATCACACAAGAGAATGAGACATGGGCAAACGTTATAGACAATACTTTAAGTCTAATACAACTCAAGTTTCCCAGTTATGTTTGTCACTCGACCCCTTGAGTAAATTACAAGTGAATCCACACAATCCACTTTACGAGTAGAGAAAACACAGCTGCATGTTGTGGAAGGACAATCGTGAAACGGGAGAATGCAAGAGACATGTTGTGAAGGATAGCAGATAAGATAACTCAGAGGAAAGAATGGAGTGAACCAACAAATTGTTCGGACGCGGATTAATCAGCTCAGACAGGAATTAGTGTACTCGGCCAGACCCTGACACTAGTTAGTAAACACAGGCAAAGAAGCCACCTGACACGTAAATGCAGAAATGACAAAAACATCGCATTCGCCGCGCTGCCTGAGTGAGGGCAACAAAATGGCGGCGACTACAAAATGGAGGCTGAGCACGAACGAATTCGTAATTTACATAACCTCACCAGCTCCATTTATGCAGGGTTGTGTTGGTTCTCCTGGTTGCTGAGTAGGGGATTCAAGACTTTCTCTTTCTGACGGACCTGTTCGTTTGATGTTCCTGGGTGCCATGGCCCAGTGCACTTGATTCTAACTGTCCCTCTCATGTTTGTATTGAGGGGATCTACTGCTGTTCCACCTTGCTTCCTTGTCCTCCTTTAGAAATTGGGAGTATAGGGGTGGGCTGAATGTTCATTCATTTTCAGGGGTTGGACCTTGTGGGATGACTCTAGTGGGTTCCCAGGTGTTCATGCTCCCCTTAGTCGGGTTATCCTGTGCCTGTCCATCATACCTCCCAGGATCATCAATGTTCTTTGGATTTCCCTGTTGAAATTCTGTTTGAGTAAGCATCACCGATCTACAGGAGGTGTGGACTCCATTTGATAGAGCTGGACCTTTTGCTTTAGAAAAAAAGGCTGGGGACCGTGGTTGGTATGATGATGGGGCACAAACTGATGTTTTCATGTTCCCTCTGATTAATTGTCAGATTTCCAGTACAGGACTGATGCACGATTACCTTTTCTGCAGTAGGCTATGGGGTGCCCATTATTTGAGGGGGAGTCAGTGAGGGAGCACATAAGTTACCGTGATCTAAACTATTTGTGATTGGCATCATTTGAGCGCCCATTTTGTCTCCTGGCTCCGAAGTCTCTTGCATTATCAGCTTTCAGGCCCCTGTATCATTTACTGCTGTGCTATTTACATTGAGGTTACTCCCCTGTTTGAAACTCTTCCTAAAGATTGGAAAAATGTTGACTGTCTTTCCTTGCTGTTTAGGAGGGCCTGCTGTGGGAAATAAACCTATTGTCACCGGGTGCCTTTTTTGTAGACGCTACTTTTCTGAGAGTTTTTTCAATTTCTTCTTCGCTCTTCGAGAAAGGGTAGGGTCTTCTGAGATAGGGGCTTGGCTGAATGGAGCTTATGTGTAACTGAGGATTTATGTGAGAGGTTGGGGTTGCGTTGGCATCTGAGTTAGCCGAGTTTTCACTGCGGCTAAGAGTTGCTTTGTTCAGTGCTGGTTCCCCTGTTGCTATGGGGATATTAGTTACCGATACTGGATTGTCTGATTGTTTATTCATAGGTGTGAATTAAATTTTTGCATTGTCTAGTGATGCCCACAAAATTTCGGGTAAAGAGGTTAGTTTGTCAATTAGTTGGGTGCAGGAGCAGAATTGTCCCACTTCTATCTTGCCGAGTTTATGTTCTAACCGTGTTAGCCTGGTTCCTATATCCACTAGGCTTGTTGCCATCGACTGAATTAAGACAATCTGGAACTCCATTTTTTGGTGATTACCAGAGTAGAGCATTAGCTATTGTATCCTATTTAAAGGGTGAATACTCCAGATCTGGGCTTGCCGGGCTAGCTGCCACCTTCGTGAGAGTGATGCAGGGAGTTGTGGTTAATACTTGTTGCTGTCTTAATTAGTGGTGTTTGGGCCAAAGATGCTTCCATTTGTGTGTCTGTCTGGGCTACTAATGACACTAAAAATTCCTCTGATAGTGTCCCATGCTCAAATTCTGATGTGCTACGTCGCATTTGCTCCTTGTGTGGAGAATGTGTCTCCAATGTGGTTGGAGGACTTGGTTGAGTCCCAATTCCCCGTGGTGAGTAACCTGTGTGGATTTTCTTTGTTGCTGTAAAGCGATTATTTTGCGAGATCATCCTGTATGAATCGCAGTCTTGATGGAGTGTGAGATGGGAGTTTGCTTGCCCGAGTTTGACCCCCGTAGGCTTGGGGGGATATGAGCTCGTAAAGGCCAACCTGTTTACGGACAGTGAGCGCCTTGTTGTTACTTTCGGGCTTTTTGCAAGATAAGGACAGGGATGCGCTGTTTGTGTGATTTTTCGGGAAGTAGCTTTGAATTTGGCCCCGTGGGTGGGAGAGTGGGGGCGTGACGAGGGGTCCTTTCTTTGTCAGGCTGCTCCTCTGATGACTTCCGAGTTCCATTACAGAATAAGTTTGTGGCTGCGCTTAAATGACACCCGGGAACCCGGGTTGCTTATTGTCTCGCCTCCCTTCGCAAGTGCCTTCAGGTTCTGGGTTCAGCTGCAGGCTCTCTTGACACGAGAACGGGCTCTTATTAGGGTGGTCTGTTTGTCTCTTTCTGGCCGTGCTTCTGGCTGGATTTCTCTTTGTGACCATGCTTTTAACCATGCTGGAATACCAAGAACATGATGTCACACTGCTGCTTTCCACTGGAGGCTGATAATGCCCTTCTTAGGTCTTTAGGTCTGTCTGGGCTATCTGGGCTGTTTGCTCGGGGCCAGATAATCATGGAAGTTGCGAGATGGAGGACAAAAAGAGGAGGGAGGCGATGAAGAAGGGGGTTCAGGCTGGTAGGTCAGAATGGGGCTCTTAGTTGTGCTTCCCCTCACCCTGCTTCTGGACTATCTCTGGGCTCTTGGTTTGAAGCTCAGGTGCGCTATGTTCAGGGCCCCCCAATTGTTCTCCCACCTCCTGTTGCTTTGCTGCCAGCGCTTGCCCCGGGTCCCGGGTCTTGGCATCCTAAACTCGTAGTCCTGGACCACCCTAGTGTTGCCTTGTCCTCCTTGGGTGAATTGCCCAGGCAGGGGGCCCATGCTGAGGGGCATAGTGCCCCTATCCCCTCCTGGCTACTGGTAAAGCTTCAGCGGGCCCAGGAGGTTCCTGATGCAGATGAGAGTAGTTGAATCCAAGAGGAACATCAAATATTGGCAAAGTGGCAGCAAAATGTTTGGGGCTAAATGCGAGTGGGGCCTGACAGGTGGATGAAGGCTGCACCCGGAACTGACCGGGCTGCTGCCGCGACCATCTGCGGCACACACTCAGCAGCCTCCACCTGATGGCAGCCGCACTCTCTGGGCGGTATGCCCTGATTGCCTCTCCTGCAGGTCGATTCCGCGGGCACTGACAGGCGCAGGCTAGTGCCAGGAGCAAGACGACCCGCCGCCTCCCGCCTGCCTGTGGTCGGAGCACCAAACCCCCCCCGAGCTCTTCTTTCACAGACACCAAGGTGGGATGCAGGGGTGGGAAGCCCCGGCAAAGGACACAGAGCTGAAATGAGAGCGGCTCCTTCATTGCCCTCCTTCTTGCGTCCCATGTAACAGCCTATTCCCGTCCATCTGAAGAAGGACTTGTTGTGCCCCATTGAGGCTGTTAAGATTTTCACTGTCACACACGAATCCTCTGTACACATTATATTTGCTCCATCACATTGCTACATTCCCACTCCGTGCTTCACGTAGCGCGCGGAGTTCCGAAAAACTTGGCTCCACAGAGCACAATTTTTCCTCGCTCACAAACGTTAAGTTGGTGAGTGTGAGCAAGCGAGGAAAATCTTACTTCAGACCACATCCCAGTGAGATTTCTCAATGCGGGCGGTCATGAATGGCCACTACCACTCGCGTTGAGACACCTTCTGTTCATGTTTAGGAAGCTGCCGCTCGAGTAGAACATCTTCTCAAGCAGCAGAAAGAAGCAGCGCCCTCTTGCGCTGTGCATGGTGACAAATGTACTGATTTTCCAGCGCACGACAAACTCCTGGCGCTAAAAATCCACTTGACCTAATGCAGTCTGCCACTCGCGGTACTCCACATAGCACAGCAAGCTTTTTGGTGACTTTGCAGAGATCTACATAGCCGAACTCTGCGAACTCTGCCCAGGCCTACAATTGAGTGCTTGTTGGTGACAGATTTGGGCAGGATCACAGGTAATTAATGCAGAGGTTGAGCTCACCAGGCCTTATAAACTCACTAACCCACAAATCTGACCTGGCCATGACATCACCAGTTTCAGGTAATGCTTTCACTTGCTTTGCCTGCCACTCCTGGAGCCAGGAGTGTCCCTTTAATGGAGGGCATAGGCCAGTGTTTGGCTTAGTTCAAGGGGAGAGATCAACCATGAGAGTACTGAGGAGGTTGCCAAAGCATTAACAACATGGAGGAAGGTGACTCAGCCACCCTAGCCTAAATTCTGTTACTCACCTAAGTGGGGTGCTTTTAAGAAAGACATTTCAATGGTTTTGTATGAATGAAGTCTAAGCCTAACTATAACGTCCCTGTAAACTTTGTTTTTTTCAGTGAATTTCTATATATTTAAAAAAATATATATCTTAACTATAACGTCCCTTGTTTTTTTCGGTGAAAGTGTACATATATATATCTATATATCTATATAACTATATCTATAAATATGTATTCACTGAAAAAAACATAGGTTTCAGGGATGTTATAGTTAGAAATTAGCATTTAAAAAACCTTATAAATTCACTGAAAAAACCACAGGTTTCAGGGATGTTATAGTTAGTTGGACATTTCACTCATATAAAACCAGAGAAATTCGGCTGTTATAGTTAGTTCAGCAAACTATAACTCGTGCCCTCGCAATGATGTCACATATTACATAATTCATGACATGGTCAGTGACATCACTGATGACATTTCAAATGCATCACTGATGACATCATCCAGTGACTGTGTGTTTATATAAAGTTTAAATATGTTTTATATATTTGCCAAGGTGTATTGAAGAATGAGTGGGTGTATAAGTATCTGGATGGATGACTTAGTAGGTCCGTGACTGACTGTATATGTGAGTGTCAGTGATTAAATGTGTTTTACTGAAAGCATGGGTTAGAGACTGATACAGTCATTCACACAGTTTAGTTTGTCAGTTGGTGTGTAAGCAGTTGCATGGGTTTGTGAGTAGCTAAATGAGGATCTATATGGGTTATTGATTGGTTGTCTGAGTATCTGTGTGGGTGCCTGAGTATCTGTGTGGGTGGGAGGGAGTTGTGACTCTGTGCATAGATGTTTCACTGGGTGTATGGGTTCAAGAGTGCATCTGTGAAGGGCTGTATGGGTGGGTGGGTGAGTTATGTATGGGTGTGTTGGTGAGTGAATGAATGCCTCAGTGGTACATGTGTAACTGCATATGTGAAAGGCAGTATATGTGAGTGTTGGAGTGTATAAATGACTATATGCGAGAGTGAGTGATTGTGAGAGTGGCTGTATGGATATGTGTGTGCTTGCATTAGTTATTGTAGAAGAGTGTAAGCATGTGTTTGAATAAGTGAGGTGGTGTGTGTATAACTGTATAGGTGAGTAATTAGGAGTGTGATTGATTCTTTGCATGACTGACTAAGTGTGTGAGTATCTCTATGGATTAGTGGTGGTGTGTGAGTATCTGTATAGCTTTGTGAGTGCATATGATAATGCCGTATTGATGGTTGACTGCATGTATGAGTTACTGTATGGGTGAATGAGTGGATGTGTGTACACCTAGGAATGGGTATGTACTAACTGATATTGGTGTGTCTATGGTTTCGAAAATGGCAGTCTGTATTTTAGAGTAGATGTATCAAAGGTTTTATTAGGGTATGAGGAGGTGCATCAGATTTTCAGGTGGATGATGTCATAAGTGATGTCTTTTGAGAAATGTATCAGTGATGTCATTTACCATGTCATGAATGATGTAATATGGACGTCATCAGCAGTGCATTGCGGGGGCGCGAGTTAACTATAACGGCCGAATTTCTCTGATTTTGTACAATTGAAATGTCCAACTAACTATAACGTCCATGAAACCTGTGGTTTTTCAGGGAATTTCTAAGGTTTTTTAAATGCTAATTTCTAACTATACGTCCCTGAAACCTATGGTTTTTTCAGTGAATTTCAAAGTTTTTTTAAATGCTAATTTCTAACTATAACGTCCCTGAAACCTATGTATTTTTCAGTGAATTTCAAAGGTTTTTTAAATGCTAATCTCAAAATATGCCTACAAAGGTAGGATATGTGAAGAAAGAGGAAGAAAAGCGCAGAAAGAAGCAAGACAAATGCAGAAGGAGGCAACAGAAGTCCAGAAAGGCGAAGAAAAGTGCAGGAAGCAGCAAGAGATGCGCAAAAAGAACCAACAAAGAAGCAAAAAGTCCTCCTATGTCCCCAACGTTTTGCTGACGGGTAATGGTGGTAATTGACTCTGACTAACCAGGCCTAGAGCCAGTGCTATGCTAAAAGACACTTAGGATATAGTGAAAACACCTACATACACTAGGGAACACTATACGTTGGGGTACCCCTGTGATTAGCATTTCCTCCTCTTTATTTGCCATGAGTTCGTGTCTGGGTCATTGCATGAGTACATGGGTAGTGACTGGATGATTAGAGTGCTGCAAGGACAGTGCATGGTAATTTTATAACTGCTTGGGTTTTGGTGGAGTGGGTGATTGGGGAAGTGCATGGGTAGTGACAGAGGGATTTCTGGAGTGCATGGGTACTACCTGGGTAATTGGAGAGTGAATAAATAATGTGTAGGTGGTTAGAGGTCTGCATGGGAAGTGCTCAGGGGATTTTAGCAGTGCATGTGTTCGTGCCTGGGCAATTGCATAAGTACATGGCTCTGGCAGGGTGATTGGAGGAGTGCATGGGTAGTGACAGGGCGATAGCTGGACTGTATGGGTAGTGCTCAGGGGATTGTAGCAGTGTATGAGTCAGTGCCTGGGTCATTGCATGAGTGCATGGGTAGTGACAGGATGATTAGAGTGCTTCAAAGTGCATGGTGAATTTATTAGTGCTTTATTAGTGCTTTATTAGTGCTTGGGTTTTGGCGGAGTGATTGGATACGTAGAAGGGTACTGACAGGATAACAAGAGTACTGCATAGAGAGAGCATGGTGAATTTATAAGTGCTTGGATTTTGGCAGAGTGATTGAATAAGTACATGGTGCTGACAGGGTGATTGGAGGAGTCCATAGGCAGTAACAGGGAGATGGCTGGACTGCATGGGTAGTGCTCAGGGGATTGTAGCAGTGCATGTGTTAGTGCCTGGGTAATTTCATGAGTACATGGGTACTGACTGGATTATTAGAGTACTGCAAGGAGAGTGCATTGTGAATTTATAAGTGCTTGGGTTTTGGTGGAGTGATTGGATAAGTACATGATGCTGGATGGGTGATTGGAGAAGTGCATGGGTAGTGACAAGGAGATGGCTGGTCTGCATGAGTAGCGCTCAGGTAATTATAGCAGTGCATGTGTTAGTGCCTGGGTCATTGCATGAGTACATGGGTACTGACTGGATGAAGAGAGTACTGCAAGGAGAGTGCATGGTGAATTTATAAGTGCTTGGGTTTTGGCGGAGTGATTGGATAAGTACATGGTGCTCGCTGGGTGATTGGAGGAGTGCATGGGTAGTGGCAGGGCAATAGTTAGACTGCATGGGTAGTGCTCAGGGTATTGTAGCAGTGCATGAGTTAGTGCATGGGTAATTGCATGAGTTCATGGGCAGTGACTGGATGATTAGAGTGCTGCAAGGAGAGTGCATGGTGAATTTATAAGTGCTTGGGTTTTGGTGGAATGATTGGATAAGTACACACATGTCATATCAGGCCCGCCCCCTCCCTACACCACTGAGCAAACGCGCCCCCTGGCAGGTTTTAAGTTGGTGGATTAATTCCGCTTGAATCCTGAGGGTCCCTGGGGACCAACTAGCCCACCAGGTACCTCCTGTAAGCGCCACAGAGCTGTGTTGCAGAGAGGTGGTCCGAGGCCACACCCCTTTTTACATCTCTCTGCAATGCAGCTCTGTGGCACTTACTGGACGTACCTGGTGGGCTAGTTGGCCCCCAGGTACCCTCAGGATTCAAGGGGACTTAGTCCCCCAACTTAAAACACACCACAGGGTGCGTTTGTACCCTTGTCAGATCAGGCCATGCCCACTCCCTGCACCACTGTGCAAATGCACGCCTTGGTGAGTTGTAAATTATTGGGGGGTTAAGTCCCCTTGAGTAGCAGTGCAAGGACTCTTTCGGAGCCAAAGGGCTACCTTTTTGCCAACATTGGTGTAATTCCGATCTGCAGTTTAGGCTGTAGCTCTGTCTAAAGTTTCCTATGGAAAATAAAATGGGGAAAACGTATTTTGGGACCCCCCTTTTTTCTTGGCCCCCACTTGGCGAATCATGACGAAACATTCAATACAAGAGCTGACCGGAGTGGGCCACTAGTTTTAAAAATTTCACGAAGATTCGTCAGCCGGCGACAAAGTTATTGGGAAGACAAAAACGCTTTTCCAATGGAAACTAGGTCCTAACTAGTAAGTTATATATATAAATATGAAGTTCTTGGTCCAACCCTATGTGTGACCTTAAAGAAAATTCAATCCCTAGGTGACATACTCACACGTAGTTATTATGATCCTAATAAAGGGAGGACTTGGCTATCTATGAGGATGATAGGATTTGTGAAGTACAGTCCCTGTATAGCGTGCCAGTATGGCTTTAATCAGAGCACTTATCAGACACATGTGGGTCTTACCATTGCCATACAGGATCGCATTACTTTTGACATGGACAATGTAATGTATGTTTTAAAATGTAACTGTGAAACAGTATATTGGTAGCACTATTAATACATTGAAACTTAGGATCTTAAAATATATCTCGGCCATCAAAAACGGCGATAATAGCTACCCTATGGCTGACCATTTTGCAAAACATCATAGGCGGTCACTAACAGGTTCCAAACATTATGGGCAGTCGTGGCTCCTCCGCTACAGCGAAGAAGCGTTGCCCCCCAAAAACAGCAGGAGAGGAAAAATAAAATGATGCTCGGTTTATTTTTCCTTTCCAACTGAGCCTTGGGGGTGGGG
This sequence comes from Lissotriton helveticus, assembly GCF_964261635.1. Classification (NCBI taxonomy): domain Eukaryota; kingdom Metazoa; phylum Chordata; class Amphibia; order Caudata; family Salamandridae; genus Lissotriton; species Lissotriton helveticus. Next base: position 448,710,022 of record NC_136065.1, read on the forward strand.
CCTGGTGGTGACAGGCACTGAGGGGAGTAGTAGTGCACTCCCATCACTGCCCATGATGGTTTGGCTGGCTGTCTCAGGCCGGCCAAACCCTCATACACAGTGAAAGCTCTCTCCAACCCAGCAACACAGGTTGGACAGAGCACGGACAGACTCTCAGACTGTCCTGGAGCGCATATCGAGGGCGCTCAGGCCAATCCTGAAGCTGCTGTTATGCGCGAGAGTAGCTTCAGGATTGGCTGCAGGGCATTCTGGAGCCTGTGCTTTTTGGAAGCATTGAAGAGGAGCAGAGGAGCGGGAGGGGTGGCTGTAGGTAATTTTATTTTATTTTTTACCCCCGTGATATCTATAGCCCCCCTGCCCACCTGCCCCTCAACTCCTTCAGCATACTGGCCGCTCCTGATTATAGAATCAACCATGTGAGAAAAGGACCAGCACTCTTGTCAGGTAAAACACCCTCTGGATTTATTGCGCTAAAGTTATTTGAACAAACGCGTTTCGGCGTTAGCCTTCATCAATGTCGACGGGTGCCGTTACTATGACAACATTTATCACATGTTTAATTCATAGCAATTAAAAACAGACAATCACATTGTAAACGAAATTGGGCACCATTTTGGAATACGTCCAAACTCTATTTGATTGTATATGCTGCCTAATAAATCACCATAGACATACTCATAATTACACAGCCAATCACTTCGATTTGTTCATATTCCATGATCCCATGCATGTGATATTTCATATAGTTTCATATATTCATAGCGTGGCAATTACTTTATTCGATAATAGTCAGTGGCCTAATTCCACCGCTCCTCCTTGTGCCAATATTGAGGTTTGTAACTCACTATACTGCGGCCCTTATGAGTTTTAATTGCTATGAATTAAACATGTGATAAATGTTGCCATAGTACAGCGCCCGTCGACATTGACGAAGGCTAACGCCAAAACACGTTTGTTCAACTACCTTTATTGCAATAAATCCAGAGGGTGGATTTACCTGACGAGAGTGCTGCACCTTTTTTACTTTGTAAGGAGCTAAATATTGAGAGGTGCTGCTACCGCTGGACCACTTGCACCCGTTCGGGAGTGCGGAGACCACGGCAGAGACACGGAGCAGGAATATATATATATATATATATATATATATATATATATATATATTTATATATATATATTACCTACTGGCAGTCGCCAGTAGGTATATATAGTTAGGATTTTTTTGAATAGGGATTTCTGAAAATTCTATGTTGAATAACTTTGGCGTTGATGGACGGAATTGGCTGAAATTTTCAGGAAAATGGCACATTTTGTTTCTGAGCGTCCCCTGAAAGTTTGGGGGGGTTTCGTCAAGCGGGGGCCGAGAAAAAAGGGGGGTCCCAAAACGTGTTTTTAACATTGAGTTTTCCATAGGGCGGTTGGACTCACTTTTAGCTCGAACGGCTGAATGGATTTCCACAAAACTTGGCAAAATTGTAGGGACTGGTAGCCCGATGTGCCTTTGCTATGTCTCAAGATATATGCTCCAGTGGTTTTTACGAAAATTAACTTTGAAAAATATATATTGGGCTACATTGGGCTATATATATGTTAGAGCCCAAATGTAGCCCAATGTAGCCCAAAGATGGCCACCAGAGACAAAAAAAAACAAATGTAGCCCAAATATCAGCCAGATGTAGCCCAACTATAGCCCAGTGACAGAATGTCCCAGAGTGTTCTAAAGAACAACTAGAGCGCTAACAGTCTTACTTATGACAAGAGTATGGCACACCTGAAGTCATCTTGATTGGAATAAAGTGTTAACACTTAAAACATTTAATTTGCAAAGGAACAACATGAGGGGGTTCATTTTGCCATAGAAATTATGATTAGTGCTGAAGAAAGAAAAATTAGGGCACATTTTGAGTGACTTCTCAAATCCTCTTATATTTCATTAAAGAAATTCTGATATGCAGTCTCCCAAGATGGCCACCAGAGACAAAAGAGCCCAAATGTAGCCCAAATATCAGCCAGATGTAGCCCAACTATAGCCCAATGACAGAATGTCCCAGAGTGTTCTAAAGAACAACTAGAACGCTAACAGTCTTACTTATGACAAAAGTATGGCACACCTGAAGTCATCTTTATTGGAATAAAGTGGTAACACTTAATACATTTAATTTGAAAAGGAACAAAATGAGGGGTTTCATTTTGCCATAGAAATGTTATATATATATATATATATATATATATATATATATATATATATATATATATATATATATATATATATATATATATATATTACCTACTGGCGGTCGCCAGTAGGTATATATAGTTAGGATTTTTTTGAATAAGGATTTCTGAAAATTCTATGTTGAATAACTTTGGCGTTGATGGACGGAATTGGCTGAAATTTTTAGGCACATGGCATATTTTGTTTCTGAGCGTCCCCTGAAAGTTTGGGGGGGTTCCGTCAAGCGGGGGCCGAGAAAAAAGGGGCATCCCAAAACGTGTTTTTAACATTGAGTTTTCCATAGGGCGGTTGGACTCACTTTTAGCTCGAACGGCTGAATGGATTTCTATGAAACTTGGCAAAATTGTAGAGACTGTTTGCCCGATGTGCCTTTGCTAGGTCTCAAGATTTGTGCACCAGTGGATTTTGAGAAATTAACGTTCAAAAAAATATATATATCTGTGACAGCGTCCCGGTTAGCGCCCCGGTTCGCGTACCAGACGCGTAACGGAACTTCGCGAGGAGAAGCGGATTGGCTCTCCGGTGACTGTCAACATTCTAAGCAGTCCGGAGCAGCCACCATCTTGTCTCTCGGTAGGATCGAGAGACAAGAGGTGGAAATAAACGAAGGGGGAAATGAATGAAAGGGGGCAAGGTAGATCCCTCCTGACCCCCTAGGATTGATGTGGGGGCTATTAAAGGGCCCAGCGGGGCAAAAAAATAAAATAATTATTTTTTCGATTTTTCGCGGTGGAAGCGCTACCCGGTACGCGAACCGGGTAGCTCACCGGTAGCGTAACGGGAGTCCGCCATCTTGTGTTTCGGACGAATTTAGTCACAAGATGGAGGATAAACAATGTTGGGAATGGGTATAAGGGGGCACGGGAGACATATCCTGACCCCCTAGGTTTTCTGAGGGTGGCTGAGGAGGCCCGTATATGTAAAAAAACCCTTTTTTTTTAAAATGTTCGCACGGTTAGCGCCCGGTCCGCGCACCGGGTAGCGTTCCGGAAAGCGTAACAAGGGGAAAACCAAGGGAAATATTAAAATAATATTTTAGAGTGCTTTGAGGTAGGGTAGCTCTGAATAGAGCTGTTGTGTTGTGTGGGTGATGTAAGTACCAACATGTAGGTACCAATGAAGAGTCTAAAATTCAATGTACACCGTCTCCTCTGTAGATATTTTGTATGTTCTAATATGGGTTATTTAAATGTAAATGTGTGGAAAAGCACTTCATGCTTTAAAGCAATTGTATTTTTGAACTGATTGTTCTTTCCTCTTAGTCCTCCTCTTTGTTTTTTTTCCCCACACTCTTCTTCAGCATGATAGTTGATAAATTTGTTCCCTCAAAAATTTATATACATAAAAAAATTATATTAAATACATATAAAATATATTTTTCCTTTAAAAGAAGAATACATTTTACAGCTTTTGATATTTGCTATTAAAAAACCATTGAAATTCACTGAAAAAACCATAGATATAGACCATATATAGTTAGGAATTAGCATTTACAAAACCTTGAAAATTCACTGAAAAAACCATAGGTTGTAGACCATATATAGTTAGGAATTAGCATTTACAAAACCTTATTTTACTCACACAAAACCATTGAAATTCGCATATATAGTTAGTTGCACTAACTATATATCGCGCACCCGCAATCCACTGCTGATCATGTCACATATTACATCATTCATGACATGGTCAGTGACATCACTGATGACATCACTGATGACATCTCAAATGACATATCATGAGTGGGAGCTCTCCGATTAAGCTCCATCTGCTTGGGATCCCCTATCTGGAAATATCCCTGTCAGCAGCAACCATTGACTGCAACCAACCAATTAAAAGTAACTGGTATTGTTACAGCATCATCTAGAATCAGCTAATTCTCATATCGCTCAAATTATTGAACCACAATCTTACTTCCAACGCTTACCTGCCCGTGGACCCGGGACTGGATGTCGCCTTGGCCGCAAAAAGGGAGATTCTTCATCGCCGATCCAGGAAGATTGCTTGATCTCCCGCCAGAGGTCTGCTACCAGTTGTTACACATTGCGGCCCCGGGCACCCCTCTGGCCATTACTGCAGGATCCTACGTGGGGCAGTGGCTGCTGCTGACCATTTTGATGGCGACCCCTAGAGAATAGCGAGGCTAGACTGCTTGGACAACGGTCTTCAGAGCAGGGCGGCTGGACCTCTGTGTATCGGTCACAGCCTGCCCCTCAGACGAGAAGCCAGCGGGACAGGTGTGCCGGGATGACAGACTCCTGCACAGGGTGGCTCAAAGACCCCTCAGACCCTTCGAAGACCCCTTGAAGGCTCAAAGACCCCTCAGACTCATCGAAGGCCCCTCAGACCAGAAGCCAGGGTTTAACAGGACGGTAGACTCCCGCACGGGGCGGCTCGATGTCTGGGTCGCGTTCACAACATGCCCCCGTAGCCTTGAAGACGCAACTTCGGGCCCCCGGGGCTGTGGCAGCCGCAAGTTTGGGGTTGTGGCACGTCCACTGCGTCAGCGACGCACCCAGGCTCACAAGGAAGTACACCACTCGCGCTGAGAGGGAGAATGCTCCCAGTGCAACCATTGAGGAATTCGAGCGGGTGCCTGTCTCTTCGGGGCAGAATCCCTCACACCCCGGCTGCACCCGGAGGAAGTGGCGTCCTGTTGCCACGGAGAGTTCAGAGCCCCCCTCCCAGCAACAACAACGGAGCCACCATGCAGGGGCCCCGCAGAAGGGAGACAACACGGACCGACCAGGCCCAAGTGATCATTGGCGCGATCCCGCCTACCCCTGTGCAGACTCTCTCAACAATGCAGAGAATACGTGTTGTTTCAACCAGATGTCCCACCCCAAAGGAATAGCGAGAAGAGGGAAAACATTGTGAATCGGCCCCCACATACAAATGAAAATAGTGCCCCTCACGCCTCAAGGGGTCCTGATGCTACATCTCAGTCGAGTGAGCCTGCTCCAGAAACAGCCTCAGCCATTACCTCAAGATAGAGGTATTTGTAAATACGTGCCATTGACTTTACAAATGTTTGCTTTCACTCTCTGTTTATTTCTGCTCGTTTTTGACCCTCCTCTACATCTCCACTTCCAGTTAACTTATCCACTAGCAGACTAGGGTTTTTCTCACTTCCCAAAATGGCCAATGGCTCGTTGTATAGGGGATCTCCCCCTCCACCCCTCTGCACATTCTCCCTTACTACAATCACTTCCTGTGAGCCTCATCACAACCGAAATAGGACCATAGACTTGGTCTTGGTTCATGAACAGGAAAACAGGACTTTGCTCCCCCATAGGCTTCCCTACAATAGAATGGTCAGCAAAGTAGGACTACACTTACTTTTCCTCTTTAAAGGAAACTAACAGAGGACTACCTACCTGCTTAAATATTTTCTACTAAGGAGTCGGCCATCTTAGCCTGACTTACCCTCATTGCTCTAGCCTCTGGACACCTTAACCCTTAATCTACTACCTTCCCCCTCTCTAGATATTCTGACTTCCCAAACTTTTTCCGCATTCGGCCACCTACCCTAAGCATCTCCCTCCTCTCTCTTCCCTGCCATGCCACCCGACGCCCTAGGTGCATATTTCATATTTCATGTCATCTTCGTTCCTACCCCCATGTCCCCCTAGCCCATTAGAAATTATTCACATACGTAGTATCTGACTTACATCCACCTAACCTCCCTCTTCCCCCTATCCCTCTCTCTGGAACCCTCCTGGTCCCAGCCATCCTTAGTCTCTCTGGTGCCCTTCTGGTCCCAGCCATCCTTAGTCTCTCTGGCGCCCTCTCATCCGCACCTAACTGCCCACACATACCATGGAACTCATAGGCACTCACACAACCAACATTGTCTATCCCCCTGGCCTCACAAATAAATCGGCCAAACGGTGAAACTCTCTTATCTGATCCCAACTGATCCCCAGGCAACTGGCACACAACCATTGACATCATCTTCCACACAAAACGGAGAGCACAATGGAGGAAAGCACTTCTGGCACATTTATGATTTCTTCCACGAGAAAATCGACACATGGTCTAGCTATTTATATTGCCCCTTCCCAACTCTTCCAAGCTTCTGGGAGACGTGCTGTGCTTCCAGGCGGCGTGCGGTACCAAAGACCGTGGAGGCTCCTGCATCACATCGAGGATAGGCACCGGAGGCTCCTGGGGTATAGTGCTGTGCTTCCAGACGGCGCGCGGCGCCAAAGACCTCGGAGGCTCCTGCATCTCATCGCTGCTTCTCCTTCCATGAGTTGAAGACCCGGGTGAGTGGCGAAGGGAGCTATTGGGGGCTGAGGGGACTATCTCACGCGCTGGAGCGCCAGTCCCTGGTTGTATCTCTCAGGTGTTTACTCTCTGAGTCCACGGTGAGTCGGGTGTTGATCGTGACGTCGACTGGCATTATTACATTATTACATTGCTGCCTCACTTCTTTACTTTTTGTTTTTCTTTTTTGGTCTCCTCTTTTATCTACATCGTCCCATTTTACAAAATGGCTGTTTGTTGTTCTTAACAAAACAAAGAAAGCCATCCCCATCAACAGGCCTTCTCTTCCAGGGATAATTAATTTACAACCGAATGAAACACCACCTCACTCCCACAATTCCCTCATTGTTTCATCCCTACAGAAATAGGACTAATCGGTGTTTCTCTTTTGTCTTCTACCCTATGGTAATAGAAAAAGGACTACATGATCAACCTTCCTCCCAATGCGGTGCAACTGAAGTAGGACCACAATCCCAAAATCCCTCATTGTTTCATGCTCATAAAAAGAGGACTACTTTGGGGTTTTCATGGTCTATGGACACATAAAAAGGACTGCACTAACATCTTTCTTGAAACAGGATTACTCTGTATCTCTTATGTGCTATCTAAATTTTAAAGGACTGTATATATTATGACCTCAATCCCTCATCGATAATTGATCATAGAAATAGGACTACTCAGTGTCCCACTTGTTTTATGGTAATATTATTAAGAGGACTACATATAGGCCTTTCTGTAATCCTGACGTAGGAATCGGCCATACTTGACTAGGTACCCTTTCTCTCTATTTAATACTTCTCTTACCTTTCTCCCTTATTCTTCAAATTCTGAATTAGGCCTCTTCTCCTCCTCCTCCTGTCCTCTGATCTACTCATCCTAATTCTTCAGGTCTTTTCCCCTCAATCCCAGGATCACTGTTTACAACATGGAACCTACAGGCACTTACACCTACAAAATCATCTACCCCTCCAAACTCACCAAAAAATCGGCCAAACGCTTTAAACATAACTTTCTAAAATCTCACCCAGAAACGCCTTTGCTGACCCATACTCTACACCACGTAATGGAATCACGACCACTGATATAATTTTCTTCACTAGATGTAGAGCCCAATGGAGGAAAGCTTTCCTAGCCTTATTCTCGATTTCCTCGATGAGGAAATCCCACACGGTCTTATGATCTACACTGCTCCATCACAATTCTTCCACGCCACACCCACCATCACAATCTACAACAATTGAACTATTCTCATTCAATCCACAGACCGCAATCTAAATCTATTTGATAACATCTTCTCCATTATAAAAGAGCATGTATCTAATCCTCCTACTTCCTCCCAATTGACACCCACTCTCAGCACTCCGGTTACCATAACTCCTACCCTCCTTTCCACCAGAGCTCTGGTCTCTACCCCTCCCTCAACCTCTCTTTCCCACCCTCCAACACCCCTCCTTTCTCACCTCTTACTCAATCTCCCATGCTCCCACAATGCTCACAGCCCCTTACACTTCTTGTCCCTCTTCCCCCACCATCATCCCTCCTCCTACCTCCTCCCTATCCCACAGCAACACCTTAGTCCTCCCTCATCCCAGTATGGCATCCCCTCACACACCCTGTCCAGTAGTCGTTCCCCCACTGGCTCCAAGCAGAGACCATTCCCTTCCCAATAACATTCCAACCATCATACCTCTCCTCCCATCATTAGCCATTTCCACTTCCCTTACATCGATGCCATCATTGTGCACTACATTCCACGCATCACCCCCCTTTCCCTACGTTGCCTTCACCTGATTTCACTCCTAACTGAGCCAAACCCCCCCAACTCACTTCTCACTCTAACACCAACACCTCCACCGTTCCAATCAACACCTAGGACAAGATTATGACAACTCTTCTTCAAATAAAAGACAATCTCCATTCTTTCAAAGAGTTGCTCTTGAAACAACCCAGGCACCCCCTACCCCCTAGAACCTCCTTACCCCACAAGCCCACCACCCACCCCCACTTCCTTGCAAACAGAATCCTCCTTACTGGACATCCATCCCCTCACGTAATTCTACCACCTGTCCTCTTTGCAGCTTCAACCCACTTTCGGTGTACGACATACGCTCTCTCCTACACTCTTATGACCTCGCACCCTTGACCCACACAGCCCCCACATACCTTCCCATCCCTACTATTCCTCTCAATCCCCACAGGTCCTCCAAACAGAACGATAGAGGTATTGCTGCCGACAATCTAAAAAAGTCACACTCACTCCCGACCCCTCTTCCTCCCCCATCACTCCTCAGCTTAAATGCTCACTTCTGAACTGTAGATCGGCCCCTAGACATGCCTCAGACATTGCTGACCTCATTATCGCACATGACTTAGACTTGATCATACTCACCGAAACCTGGTTAACAGACTCCTCACCACTCATTGACATTCTAGTCCTTCCTAATTACCACATCATTAGATTAGACATGGTTGTCAAAACAGGAGGTGGAATCGCATGTGTTCACCCGAGCAACCTCGCAGTACATAGAGCCAGTTCCCCTTTATTCTCCTCCTGTGAACACCTTTGTCTTGATATCATCAGCGAAGCTAACCCTGTATGCTCCCTACATATTATCTACCACCCTCCAGGAGACAACCCCACCTTTACTGAACACATCATGGACCTGGTCACAACGAACTCTGGACGTCAACATACACAGATTTTCCATGGGGATTTCAACCTTCATTGGAACGATCACAACGACTCTGTGGTCAATAGTCTCAAAAACTTCCTCATAGACCTAGACCGCACATAAATTTGCAACAGCCCCACCCACGATAAAGGCTCCATCTTGGATCTTATCATCTCCAAAGCTGACTCTATCCAACTCGAATCAATCCAACACTGTGACTGGTCTGACCACTTCATTATTACATTCTTCATCATCGAAAAAATGAAGCTCATTCCGGCTCAATCCACCAGATCTAAGGGCTGGAAGAGAGATTTGAAGAAACTCAATACCAACTCACTAACCCCCCTCAACCACAATCTTCTCCTACCCCCCATTGGAGCTGTTGACGTACAGGTTCTTACCGACCACTACCTCAACTCTATGACCTCAATTATCAACGCAGCTGCCCCCTCTTCAATTAAAGAATGTTTCTTCTAAAATCTCTAAACCATGGTATGATGGGATTCTTAATGATGATAGACGAGCGATGAGACTGGCAGAACGTAACTGGAGATCTGTCCCGTCAGCTTTGCACCTCAAAACACTTAAGAAAAAAAGAAACGCTTACTTCAGAAAAATCAAGCGCTCGAAAACTGCTTTCTTTAGCCTCCAGCTTAATCAAGCAAAAAACTGACCAGAAAAACAGTTCTAGTTAATCAAAACTCAATCCAGAGATGGCCCTCAAACTCTCTCAAACACCTCTAATGCACTACCGTCCTGTGAAGAATTCTCTACCTTCTTTAACTTAAAGACAGACAACATCAGGAATGATCTCCTCACTGATCTAAGTCTTTACTCTAACCCTCACAGTAAAACGCCCATTGAGTTAAAAAACAATGCTTCGTGGTCATCCTTTGAAATGTATTCGGAAGAAAAAATTGCCAAGATTCTTAGCACACTGAAGCCTTCCAATCACCTCACTGACCCTCTACCCGCAAACGCCGTAAAGGTCTTTATCCCATTACTTCTCCCCTTATGGACCAAAATAATTTATAGCTCACTTCAACAAGGATGCATCCCGGACTCCCTCAAAGTGGGACAGGTCTCGCCCATATTAAAGAAACCCACAGCGGACCCCTCCGAGCTTAACAACTATCGCCCTATCACCAATATTCCTACCCTGGCCAAACTCCTAAAAAAATGCGTACACCTTCAACTGACTAAACACATCGAGCACTTTCACCTCCTCAACCCATACCAATCAGGTTTCCGAGCAGGCCACAGTACTGAATCAGCCATGACCCACATTATTGATGATGCACTGCAAATTCTTGATCAGAATGGTTCTTGCCTGCTCATACTACTCGGTCTCTCTTCAGCCTTTGATACGGTCAAACATGAGAACTTACTTGAATGGTTGACTTTCAGAATGGGTATTTCAGGGACAGTTCTCAAGTGGTTCATCTCCTTTCTGCACAACAGGACCCATAAATTCAGGATCGATAATACTATGTCCACTCCAGTACCTGTAACACTCGGTGTCCCTCAAGGATCCTCCCTCTCCCCTACTCTGTCTAATCTAGTCATGGAACCACTTACCGCACTACTCCAAGCATCTAATGTTCAATTCCACATGTACGCAGATGACACCCAGCTCTACCTCAAAATACACACCCTCGATGACATCAAAATACTCAACACAACGCTTAGGAACACACAGACCTGGCTAGCAGAGAATCACCTCAAACTTAACACGCTAAAAACAGAATTCCTCCTAATAGCACCTCCCACCAAAGTCCCCATCACTCAGGACTGGCTTAATCATCTCACTGCTCTCAACGTTCAACCTACTATTGTAGACTCAGCGAAATCTTTAAGCATTACCCTCAACGGCAATCTCAACATGCATCATCACATCAGCAATGCAACGAAGGGAGCTAAATTCCATATCAACACATTGCGTAAGTTGAAACCTTTCCTTCCTCCCAAGGATTTCAAAACTGCAGTCCTAGCCTTAGTCATCCCTCGAGTGGAATATGGAAGTGTTGCCCTCTGTGGTCTCCCCTTATCGACAATCGCACCATTAAAAGCCACTAGCTGCAGCCAGGCTTATCAAAGGCTTGAGAAAATGCTCACACATTACTCCTGATCTAAAAGCTTTGAACTGGCTGCCCTACGAAGACAGAATTCTTCTGAAAATCGCCTGTATGACCCACAAAGCTTTACACCACAATTCCCCCAGCTATCTCGCTCAAAAACTGACAATCTCTGGTGGCTCAAGAGCGACAAGAAGCGCAGACAATCTTCTTTTGAAACCTAGCAGATTTCACAAGAAAAAACTTATGAACGCTCCTTCTCAGGAATGGCGTCCAGGATATGGAATGCCCTCCCATCAGAAATCAGACTTATTTCATCCACGACATCCTTCAAAAAAGAAGTAAAAGCTCTCCTCTTAGCCAAATTTACCTGAACTTTTGACTATTGTAATCTTGTATCTCAGTACTCTTCCTCCAAAGACTTTGTATATTGTATATTGGATGTATATTGACCTCCTATGCACCGATGCTACCTTACCTTGTTTTTCTTTTATTTTGTAACCATTTACACTTCTTTCCTCAAATGTTTTGTTTAATTATTACTCATTTGCCTTTTTATCCCACTCTGTTTGTAAAGCACTCTGATAGCCGTAAGGATCTTGTTCGCGCTCTATAAAACTTTCAAAATAAAATAAAGAAAAAATAAATAGCAACAATCACTATCTACAACAATGGTACTATCCTCATACAAGCCACGGACCGTAGCTTAAATCTCCTAGATAACATTTTCCCCATCATTAAAGAACAAGTGGACAATCCCCAAGCTGCCTCCCTATCCATCCCACCACCATTATTCGAGGTGCTACCGCCCTAACCACCTTCGGCTTCTCCCCTAATCCACTCTCCCGACCATCACGGGCAGCGGATTCATCCACTTCCTCTACCCCAACTATTATGACGTCTACTCCCACTAATACACCAAGCAGCATCTCACTGAAACACCTCACGCTTCCCCTACCCATCATTGCCGAGACTACATCCGCACCCCACATTGCAACTAATACCACTCAAGGCTCGACCGTAGCTCCTCACCCCTCCTTCTCAACCCCTTCCCTCATCATCTCTCCCCCTACCCTAGCCACCCCTCACAATACCACACCCAACATCGACTCCTCCCAGCTCAACCTATTCCCCCCCTAGCATGACCAAATCTACATACGTACCCCCATCAGCAACTGAACCCACTCCAGGAACGACTATAACTCCTCACCCCGCCCACATAACCCATTCCTTATCCATCTCTCCCCCCACCCCACCCCCTCCTCTCAATAACACACCCAACCTGAACTCCCCCAGACCAATCAATCCTCATATAGCAAGACCAACTATACATCCGCACCTCCATTAGCCATTGAACCCACTATGGTAACCACCATAGCTCCCCACCTCTCTAACATACCCCCCCATAACCCTCTCCCCTACCTCTTCCCCTACTCGCAATAACTAACCCTGGGAGAAGGACTTCGCTACGCCCACGAAGTGGGCGTAGTGTTGCCTACTTCGCCCTTTGCAAAGTAGGCGAAGCAGGCAACACTATGCCCACTCTGTGGGCGTAGCGAAGTTGCCCGCCACCGCCTCCTTTCCGCCCTCCCTAAATACTTAAATTAACTTTTAAAAATGAATAAAAACCACTTACTTTGTCCGCTGCGTCCCCGGGGCTCCCTCTTGTAATCGCGCCGCCGTCTCGGGTACTAATGCACATGCGCGGCGGCCCGCGCATGCGCATTTCTCGCAAGAAATGCGCATGCGGGGGCGGCCGCGCATGCGCATTAGTATCCCAGATGGCGGTGCGATTACAAGAGGGAGCCCGAGGGATGCAGCGTACAAGGTAAGTGTTTTTTATTCATTTTTAAAAGGTAATGTAAGTATTTAGGGGGGGCGGGAGGGAGGCGGGTGGCGCGTAGTGGGGCTACGCGAAGTGCGTGGGTGGGCGTAGTTTCTCACCCACTTCACGTACCTTCACGTAGCCCCACTACGCTTAATACACCCAGGGTTAGCAATAACACACCTATCAAGGACTCCACTCACGCTAACCAATCCCCCACAGCTCAGTCCCTTGCACTTTATGGGTCACCCCTTGATTTCTCAGACATCAGTCCACCCTCTGAACACACACTGCTTCCAATCGCACCGCACACATCCGCCCGCCAACATGCCAAACCCACTACTCAGCCATCAACATCCCTCCCACACACACACACACACACATCTGCACATACTAACTCACGCACTCCTGCACCAGCCCATACACCAACCAGCCTACACCCCAGACACACACACTCATCTTACCACCTCCCACCCCTATCATAACCACACCAGACACTAGATTAGATGAGATCATGTCCACACTTCACTTAATCAAAGAGGATCTCCACGCTTTTAAAGTGATGCTATCGAGTCAACCATGGCTCCCCAGATCCTACAGAACCAGTATACCTTGCAAGTCCCCAACTCAACTCCCTAGCACCCCAAAACAGAATGCTCCCAGCTGGAAATCAGTACCGTCCCGTAATCTATACTCCCGCCCTAAGCGTACCAACAACCCTTTTTCGGAGACCGATCTTCGCTCTCTCCTGCTCTCCTGCGAACTCTTCTTTGCGACCCCCGTCTCACTCACACACATGCCCATCCCTTCTATCCTCTCCAACCCTCACAGGCCCTCTACTCACAACAACAGAGGAATCATCGACAATAATCTCTGTAAAGTCCCAATCATGCAGGAACACACCACTTCCCTCGCCACACCCCGGCTTAAATGCACACTTCTGAATTGCAGATCGGCCTTTAAACACACCAGTGACATAGCTGACCTCATTACCTCTACTCATCTGGACCAGATAATTCTCACTGAAACATGGCTTAGATAATCCGCCTCGCCTCTCATCGACATCCTAGTACCCCCTAACTATGACTTCATCAGACTCGACACGACTGGTAAGATTGGAGGAGGTATTGCATGCATACACCGTAAACAGAGCTATATCCTCGGTACTCCCTTCTTGTGAATACATAAGCCTCGACATCAACAGTAATGGCAAACCTGTCTGCTCACTACACATCATCCATCATTCACTTGGTGACAACCTGCTCTTCACAGAACACCTCATGGACTTGATCACAACATACACCGGTTGACAAAACACCCAGATTTTCCTGGGCGACTTTAACCTCCACTGGAACGATCCCAATGATACAGTGGTTAACAGTCTCAAAAACGTCCTCAACCCTTAGACCTCAACCAAATCTGCAACAGCCCTACACACAATAAAGACACAACTCTGGACTTAATAATCTCTAAGAGCGATTCCACTCACTTGGAGTCGATCCTCCCCTGTGATTGGTCAGACCATCACATCATCACCTTCTTCATCAAGATAACAGTCAAACGTAACTCGGCCCAATCCACAAAACCTAAAGTATGGAAAAGAGACTGGAAAACACTCAACCCAAACACGTTACCTACTTCAAGCCAGAATCTACCCCCTGCTGGGTCTTCCAACGTACATGATCTCACCAACACTACCTCAACTCTATGACCTCGATAATTAACGAATTTGCTCCCCTGCAACTAAAGAGAGATTCCATGAAAGACTCTAAAACCTGGTTCAACGGTCTTCTTAACGAGGACAGACATTCTCTCAGAACTGCTGAACGCAAATGGAGATCGGTCCCATCCGCCAAGCTCCTCATGACTCTAAAAAGTAAGAGAAATGCTTACTATTGAAAGGTCAAGCGCACCAAAGCAGACTTCTTCAGCCAACAACTTGACCAGGAATGAAATCGACCAAAAATACTTTTTGAATTAATCAAAACCCAATCTTAGGACCAACCTCAACGCCCACAAGATCTAACTCACCCACAACCCACGTGTGAAGACTTTTCTAACTACTTTAACCTAAAGACTGAGAACATCAAGAAAGATCTCCTCAATGATCTAAATTCTCACTCTTGCCCACTCACCAAAACCTCCCCTCTAACCCCAATTGCAATACAACAAATCCCGTCAAAGTTTGTTTTAAAAACGACACCGGATGGTCATACTTTTACACTTATTCTGAAGACACTATAGGCAAATTTCTCAATGCCCTGAAGCCTGCCAATCACCTCACTGACCCCCTCCCCCAAATGCGGTTAAAGATCTTACCCCTTTGCTTCTATCTCTTTGGACCAAAATCATCAACAGTTCACTTCTACAAGGTTGCATCCCTGACTCCCTAAAGGTGGGGCAGGTGTCTCCCATCCTTAAGAAACCCACAGCTGACCCCACAGACCTAAACAACTACTGCCCTATCTCCAATATTCCCACCCTGGCCAAACTTCGGGAAAAATGTGTTCACCACAAACTGAGAAAACATATTGATCACTTCAAACTTCTTAACAAACATCAATCCGGCTTCCGTGCATACCACAGCACGGAATCAGCCATGACACACATCATTGATGATGCACTACAAATTCTTGATCAAAACAAAGCATGCCTTCTTATCCTACTAGACCTCTCCTCAGCGTTCGATACGGTCAACACGAGAACTTGATCGATCTGTTGAATCACAGAATGGGTCTATCAGGATCAGTGCTCAACTGGTTTACCTCTTTTCTGCAAAACCGGACTCAAAAATTCAAGGTCAACAACACCCTGTCCAAACCCATTCCAGTTACGCTAGGAGTCCCACAAGGTTCCTTGCTATCCCCTACACTCTTTAACTTATTCATGGAACCACTCACCGATCTGCTACAAGCGTCCAATGTGCAATTTCACATGTACGCTGACGATACCCAACTGTACCTCAAGATCAACACCCTTGACAACATTAATTTGCTTAACACTACTCTTAAGACCACCCAAACATGGCTGGCAGAGAACCACCTCAAATTGAATGCTTTATAAACTGAATTCCTCCTAATTGCCCCACCCGCCAAAGTCCCCTTAATGCACAATTGGATCAAACACCTTACAGCACTCAACGTTCAACCAACCATTGTGGATTCAGCTAAATCATTGGGTATAACTCTGGATTGCAACTTCAATATGCAGAAACACATTATTAACACAACAAAGGGAGCAAACTTTCAGATTAATACACTAAGGAAGCAGAAACCCTTCCTACCTCCCAATAACTTCAAGATGGCGGTTCAATCTCTAGTTCTACAGCGGCTGGACTATGGAAGTGTCTCGCTATGCGGTCTCCCCAAAGCCACTACAGCTCCCCTAAGAGCCTCTACCAATGTGGCAGTGAGACTCATCACTGGCTCGAAAAGAAGGGCCCACATCTCCCCTGACCTAAAATCTCTAAACTGGCTGCCATTTGAAGCCAGAATTCACCTGAAAATAGCATGCATGATGCATAAGGCCTTACATCACAATGCACCCAGCTATCTCACACAAAAACTCACAATATCTGGTGGGATAAGATCCACAAGAAGTGCGGAAAACCTCCTTTTGAAGCCACACAAATTCAACAAGAAAAAAACTTATAAACAATCCTTCTCAGGAATGGCACCCAGGATATGGAATGCCCTTCCACCGGAAACAAGACTGAACCCCTCCACCTCATCCTTCAAATTGGAAGTAAAATGCATCCTTATGGCAAAAATCACTTAAACATAGTCCCATGTCTCTGTGAGAACTTCCATACCCTTTATCAAAGTTGTCAACCTAATCAATATATTTGCCGTTACCATGCTTCGTCAGTTCGCCCTTGCTCTGCAACTTACTGCTTTGCTTTTTGTATGCTCAGTGAGGTTTTATATATTTGACTTTCTTATCCTTATTGTACTACCATGACTCATCAGGCCTCTCCTGTTCTGCATCCTGTTGATTTGCTTTTTGTTTTCTCTATGATGTTATGTATTGTGGTCTTGCATATCTTTAATGTATGATATAACTAAACTCATTTATTGTAAAGCGCTCTGATACCAGCAAGGGTCTTGTCCGCGCTCTATAAAACTTTCTAAATAAATAAAGAGAAGAGGCAGCTGTAGGGGAAATCATGGAGGCTTCTTTATTCAGCAACACACAGGATGGCGAATGCATTTCGGCATTCATTTTCCTTCTTCAGCGCCAGGGGTGTTCAAGAGGTGTAGGCGCCATTGTGGATTTAAATGTCCTGCCACACACTGATAGGTTGTGGTCCGTTCCGCCCCCAAAGCAAGTGTCTTTGCTCACCTACCGTAGAACGCCTGATTCATGTAAACTACAGGTCCCAGAATACTATGTTTTCTCCAGGTAGGTAATGCACGGGTAGTCAGATGTATACGCGGGATGTAGGGCACCATGATATTACTCGACCCCATTTTCTGTGTGCCCCTTGAACTCCGATGTCTCCTTGAATCCCTAGACCGCAGCAACCCCTGAGGATCAGGAATCCACTCGTTGGGGGCAAGTCTGGCAATCCATCTCGCCCCGCGTGGAGTTGATAACTCCTGTAGTGTAGTTCCTATCATCCCAATAGGCTCTGCGCATTGGAATAATACCTACAGCAGTAAAGGCCTAGGCCAGATGTTAACTAGGTCTACTACTGTCGATACTAGACTTAAAGTTTTGGGTTTGCCAGCTTAGCTCAGAGTTCACTAGAAACTTTCTCGAATGTTCAAGGAGGACTTAACTTCCCTGATTAGACAAGAAGGGATTTAGTTTCTGACAACCATAGAACATGACAACTTTGCTCTCCCCTAATCAAGAGTAAATCTCGAGAGTCGTGTGAACAAAAGGCAATTTATTTTACTCAGTCAGTACGTGCATTCTTAGTCTCATCAGAATGTAGAGAAAAGGAAGAGACGGGCGTGTTCAATAAAAAGGTGTTATTTATTGATCAGTCTCTTTTCTCATACAAGAGAAATGGATCGATATTATTGCAATACTTATAGTTAAGTAAAGTGCATACATTAAAAGCAATAGTATAAAATAATACTGTAAAAACATTGATATGGTTTCTAAGCCATAAGATGTTTTAAAATGAATAAAATATATTACATACACATATACATTTGACTAAACGTACTCAACTGGTGTTTCTAGATACGCCTACCCCGTGTACCTGACCTAAGTCTAATACGTGGGCGGGAATAGAAAGTTACAGTTTAAGTTAAGTTTGTTTTTGCCAAGTGAATAACTAAAGAATTCTCTGTGAGGGGTTATTCAGTTCTGTACCTGGAAGTTAGGATGAATGAGGAATGGTATCTCTCTCTCTGGTCTCGATATTCCAGGCTGCCTGCGAGGGCTGCCCAGAAACGCCGGTGCTGGATTCTCGGCAGGAGAAAGCAGCGCGTCTCTCAGCGCGTCAGGAAGGCGGGGCTGCTGCCAGCAGGGTCTGCTCTGCTCTTGGCTTCGGCAAGTATGGCTGCTCCGTCTCGTCACCACGCGTGTGTTTGCATAGGGCAAGATCGGTAATATTTATACCTTTAAGGTGCCGAGATTGACGTAAGGATGGACATAGATACGTCAATAAGGATGTCATACGACTTGCTCGTTAGCACATTCTTTTACTGAAGTTCTCTGTGAAATCAAAACAATGGCCGCAGGGTCTTTTGCCCAGGTTGTCATAGGTTTGATTTGTTATGAGAACTCCGTATGCCTTATCAGGGGCTGGAGGAATATCGCTTGTCTAATTAGATCGCAAGCGTTATGACCTAATCAGATAACACGTTCCTGTGCCGTAGTGTGACTGCGTCAGATAACGGTATCTGCATCATGGGGGTTTTCTGCCTCATGGGCTGACTGCTAGTTAACCTGTTAGTTTGTTTAACTAGAATAGGGTCAGGAATAGGGGGATCGATTCAGAACCTATAGGAATACATGACACCCACTCCACGCTAACTATGGACATATTTACTAATCTAGGCATAGTATAACATAGTACAACATACTATAGAGTAGTGTGTATACCTTACCACCCCAAAATACATAAATGCATTTTGAAATTCTTCAAATATACGGAAAATTTGCAGACATATATACTGTATGCACTCAAGCTATGGAATAATGCTAAAGTAATCACGCATTTGTATACATTATTGCTTATTTGGTATATGAGAATTACACATGAAATGGTTTCTTAAATACAGAAAAAAAGTTTGAGACCATTCCATCACATAATAAAGTATTTGTGAACATACCTGCGGGCAGCTAATGTCTATAAGCTATGTCTATAAGCTATCTAAAATTTAGAAACCTTAGTTCTTTAAGAATAGTTCTTACTTTAAGCAGAAGATAGTGTCCCGAAAAATATTAAAAAAATATTTTGGGGCTGCTGAAAAATTGCTGTCCGTGAACTGGAGGAAAGATTGTTCATGTGACTTTATTTTTAAAGTTGAAGGCCGAATTCAGGGAACGCCGTGTGCGAGCTTGCTCAAAAGCCTCTATTTCTGTTCGGGTGAGAACATCATATCATTTAGGCTTTCGAAAAAACTGTCAACAGCTTCCTGGGAAAGTTCCACTAACTCGGAAATAGGTGTAATCATGCATTCGTGCGCATGATTGTCTCCATTGACATTCTGATTCGCATTGCTGACAGAAGGTCGTACCTGTTCGATGCTGCTTTCATCTTGAACTTAACTACCCATCAATCGTAGTGGTGAAGCTTCCACGAATGCCGTCATCAGGATTGGTAGCCTTTGAGGGCAGCACAAAGCATGAACCTTGATCGGGCTCAACAATGTTTCTGCATCCATCGGCGCATCCGATTGTAGCGTCAGACAGGTGTCTAACACGCATTCTTCTCCGCATAGCAGACACCTTAATACAGGTAAAACACATCTTTGCCACATTGGTCGAAATGATAGAAACCAAGTCATGTTCAGGTCTCTAAGCCGGGAGAGTCCCAGGATTTTTGATATCCGGTCCCGGTATCCAATGGCTAGGATTGTTTCTTCCCTTGTCGCAAGAGTTTTGTCTGTGACATGGGTTGCCATAACGAAAAATAAGGACTAAGAATAGGATTCCTGCAATTAGTCCCAAGATCAGGGGAAGTCCGCCAAAAATAGAATGGACGAAATCTGGAAAAATACCCAGTATGGCTTTGAATGGTGTTAATGCCATCTTAAATACCTTTGAGACCCCATTGGTATCAGAAATATTTAAGATTTCATTCAGGATTTCCGCGAAATGTACGGGGGAATTAGTTGATAATAATGTATGTATCTCTGCAGTCGTCCTTGCGACTTGTAGATCATACGTTTCTTTTGATGACGAGAGCCTGGTAGGCGTCTGAAGAAGCACTGTTTTCATTCTGCTTAAAGTATCTATTCGAATAGAAGTAATTTTCAAATCGGGCCATGCCCTTGCCTCCCTGTCTGGGAAGGAGCTGGGGAACAATGAGCGTCCACAGCACTTGACCTTCGCAGTCGTAGTTACTAGATAAGGAGTCCCGGGCATAAGACTACAACATCTGCGGTCTACAATAAGGATGTAACTCCCATTATAGAGTCTTTGAAAGAATGGTTCTATTTCTGTTGCAGGTGTGCCTTGCTGGTGACATGAAAGGTTGTATGAATTCCCTTCACAGGCTCCATGCAAACTAATTCCGTTACACAGAAGTGTGCCACTTAGTGACATCGCACAATTGTTGCCACTAAGAAACACTTTCTGTCCTTTATTACTGACACATGCATGTGAATAGGGCAGGTTCCAAGTTGTTTTAAGGTACCCCTTTCCCAATTTCTCGTACATGCCAGCCTGAATATATTTTTGGCAGTATTGAAAGCTGAAGGTTGAGATTGGAATATTTATTATCCCATGTATTATCCATTCACTGACAGGTCGTTCTGACATTGTCACTGGTAATCTTTCGAGTTTTTCAATGCTCAAGATTGTATAATCAGCACCCTTTGGGCCATACTGATTTGTCTATCAGTAAGGTTAAAGATTTGGAATAATGACGTTGTGTTGATTAGACGCCAAGGCACATAGCCTGAACGCAGATTTTGTAACGTCCAGCCAAGCTGTACAATAGAACGCAATTGTGACTGACCGTGTTGTAATAACAGTAAGTCTTGCGATAATATATCGATTGCTGAAGACACAATGCTGTCCAAAGAAAAAATTCTGCAGGACAGAGTCATTAACCCATTGTCCACTACAGAAAGTGATTTTTCCAAATTAATACGGTCAATTTCCCGTATTCTCTCTGCTGTTTCAATTTGAGTAACCTTCCAGGCCTCATTGTATGCTGCATATACAGAGGCTGCTATGAAACGCTTTTGACGCTGTTTGCGTGGTCCCAAAGTGAAATCACGCAAGTCAGCACCATCAGTAAGTAAAGTTAGGTGTTGCTTAATTTCTGCCAGTGTGGAAGTTTGTAGCCACTGAAGGCATAATTTGCCCACACTGTAGGTGGTTATTATCCCTGGGTGATGTCTTTGAGGATATCTAGGGTCTGGCCTGGTCATTTTGAACCCCTGTGTTTTGTTCAGGAATCTGTCTTGACAGTTATTAGTATCTGTGGGCCAGATCAACCACTGTTTCCAATCAGGATGTGTTCTGTTTTGGTTTAATATATGGTTTACGTCTATCTCTTCATCTGTATCAGAGTTATTGCTAAACATTGTTGGCTTTGGAATAGACGGTTTATTTAAATCTTTGATTTTGGCTAGGCCAAGACAGGTGGTTTGTTGAACAGTGTCATTTAAAAATATCATTTGTTCTGGGATCATGCAGGCTCTAAACAAAGCTTCTATACCCTGTACTTGCCATTCTTTTGTACCCCAAACACTTTTCAATTCAACATTTTTGTCCCAATAATCAAATCCAAAAGTATTCATTTTTTCAAAGAATGAGTCTGAATATAACAATTTTGTGTTGGTTATCATGGTCTTGGTCCCTGTTTTGTTTGACAATTTAAAATAAAATGTTTCAGCATTACTTGTGTTAAAACCTGAAAAATATGAATATTTGTCGTAAACGGTTCTTGAGCTCCCTTTTGGAGATGTTGCACAATGTTCCCATTGATTATAATTTAAAACATTTCTAGGTTGTGCAGATCTATGTAAAAACTGGTTACCATAGTGGTTATAGCAATACATACTATCATAATTTGTAGAACCCTGCAAATAATCATGTTTGGTAAATTTAGCAGACATTACTAAGTCAGACATCATATTATTAATGCTTTCGAAGTCCCAATCATCAGCAAATGAGTTTGGTTTTGCAAAGTCACTCAAGGAGATCTTAATTTGGTGTGGATATTTCAGGATCTCGACCGGACCATACATTTCATAGTCAGTGTTGTCTCAGGCTACCCCACCAGGTATCGGATTGGCTGTGAAGTTGGCTGAAGAAAGTTCTCTTTTCTCGACGTGTGAAGATGTGTGTGGTTTGAGGATCAAGTTGATTTTCTGACTTGCTGTGTCCATTTTTGCATATTTTCCCTCAATGAAGCGTCCCAATGTTAGTATCATGATGAGCCAAAGTATGAGGATAAATGCACCAAAACCCACCCAAAATTCAATCCATGGGGGAATCAGATATGTTTCTTTCAGTTGTTTCAAAAGTTCCTTAGCTTTATCTTTAAAGGTTTTTGATGATGGCTGTGTCTTTGATTCACTGAAGCCTTCAGAGGAATCATCGAAGTTTATGAAGTAGCCGGATGCAGTTCTGTCAATTGTTCCAATTGGTTCAGGATTTCTGTTTCTTGCATTTTCACTTGGTACTTCATTATAGATTGGTGTGTCTCTGCTAAATGTTTTTATTTGGGTTTTCAGAGGTCTGAGTTCTATTGCATTGCTGCATAGTCCTTGTTGTTCTTCTGTAGGCGTTTCGAATGTGATGAGCCTCTTCGTTAGGACCTCTGTACTGGTAGCAAACCTTGGTGTTCTGCTACTTATTGGGAGTCCACTTGGCCTACTGTTTGTTATCGGCCACATGTTGTGGTTTTACCAGGTCGATGGATACAACTCGGTTCTCCTTTTTACCAGCAAGTGGCGGTAGTACAACTGATCTTGTCCCGTTGACAGACAAGACAGGAACTGCTTTTCTGTAAGAAGGCCCAAATTCCTTCTTTACCGCGATCTTTTCCCTGACTAGATCCCCAACTTTTGGAATCCAGACAGGTCTTGCTGGGACAGGTGGTGGTTCTTCAGTGGTTGTTGGCTGTTGTTTCAACTTTATGTTGCTCAGGTCTTTTCTTGTTTTGTTTAAGTCCTGCAAAATAGCCAAACGTTCTTTGATATCAAAGCTTTTTTCTTTCACCACTGAAGTCTGACTATCAATGTCAGAGATCATCATCCTAGTTCCAAATAATAATTCGTACGCACTGAATCCCTTCAGAGAATTTCTTGGCAAGTTATTGAGACTACGTTGGACACTTATTAGATGTTTGACCCACCCAGCTCCCGAACCTAATATCCTTTCCGTTATAGATTGCTTTATGCCTTGGTTTTTTCTTTACACCATCCCGTACCCTCAGGAAGGAAGTGAGAAGATTCCCGCTGGACTATGCTCATTTGGCCATGTTTCCCCCCAGGCTTGAGGGCTAGAGTGGAGACAATGGTCAAACATAGCATGCTCTTAGCGTATATGCCATTTAGACTCGCAAATCTTTGTATAACAGTCCGGACGTCAGCCGAGTGCTGGTGATCTACATTTATAAGTGGAACTAGCCTGTATAAGTTAATCGCAACCCTTCCTTTTTACTCCTGATTTTTTCTGGAGTAGAACGACGAGGTATTAAACTGTTTCTCTCCCCACTGCGATCTCTGTTGCAGTTTGGGCAGTTTTTTACAAACATGGTGTGACGCAGACTCATGCCTGGCCACCAGTACCGTGATTGTAATTCTTCCAGAGAATCTTTTAGTTTAAGGTGTCTGAGACCCTCGCCCATATGTGCGTCTGCGATTAACAAGTTTCTCCTGTCCATGTTTGGAATCACTCTATCCCCCACTCCAGGGATTCGAGCAAAAGGGACGGAGTTTGCATCGATTATGTATGTATAATTGAGTGGATAGTTGATCGGTAACGCTGAGCAGTCGCCTTTTGATGACGTTTTCACCGCCAGCACTGTTTCACCGTCAATGTATTTTAATGTACGCTTTTTTCGAACTACGGGAGCCGCTTTAGTGGCTGCCGCTGTGGCTGTTTCAGCCAATGAATTCCCTGCAACGTGAACGCCATCACGCTGATGACTCAGTGAGTGTGTCACGTGAGTCTTTGGTAGTTCTTTTTGTAAAAGAGCTATTTGTTCCCAGAGCAGTTTTTGCTTTATTGGTGCATCTGTGTCATCTTTGTAACCGTTTCAAATCCATGTCTGCAAATCCTTGTTATATGATTTGACGCCGTAATATGAATCTGACACTATAAGTGTCGGGAATTCGCGATCCGCATTATCTAGCGCCATTTTCAATGCTAATATTTCAGTTTGTTGTTCTGAATTAGTTTCTACTGAGTGTGTCTTTGTTAATAGAGGTTTTAGTTTACCTCCGCGCCACACTTCTTTTGTAATCTCACATGTGGGGTTGTATGCCTGTTCTCCCCAAACGGGAGGTTGAGCATGTCCGTCTGTATAGATTATACAGGCGTAATGTCGTAAAGGCAGAATGTCGATTGGCAGAGGGTATATTTTTTCATATTCTAAATTTTTCATTTCCCCTAGTTCTAGAAGATTGTAAGCCAGGCTACATTTGATAATTCATATCCTACAAACAGGACTTTCAGATGGGCAATTCTGGATTTTTTAAAGTTGAATTTGTAACCCTCTGCAGGGAACCCAAGTATTATGGTGTTCACTCTTTTCAAGTGAGTTTCCAAGTCATCATCTGTTAAGTAAATGTCATCGACATAAGATAATGCTTCATCATCATATAGTTGTAGTAATTCTGTTACTCTCGCTGAGAATACCCCCGGGCTGTTCTTGTACCCCTGGGCTAACCGACAGAATTGTTTTTGAGTGCCATTTATTGAGAATGCAGTTAAATATCTGCTCTCTGGTGCTATGTTTTGACAAAAGAATCCATTAGAGATGTCTAATGTTGTTTTGTATTTTTTGCGCACTATGTTATTCATTAGTGCAGCACTATGTGAGTTTTGCACTGCAAAAGTTTTGCAACATGTGTTAAGGTGTCGGTAATCCAAAACTAGACGATATGAATTGTCTGGTTTGGAGACCGGAAACAAAGGGTTGTTCATTTGTGAGGTGCAAGTTTCAATCACCCCCTGGTATTCTAGCTGATCTAGTATTTCATTTACCTGTTTTTTAGCTTCTTGCTTAATTGGGTACTGCCTTTGTGCAGTAGGTTGTGATTTTAACTGGATTTTGTGAGGAGGAGAATCCTCATCCCATCCCACGTGATTTTTATATAAAGCAGGAGCTAAAGCCACTGCCCACTTTCTAGCAAGTGTGTATTTTTTATGAATTGGAATTTGATTTGAGAAGGCAGGCATAATTACTTCTTCGCCATGAGGGCACTCCCTGACAAACTCTGGTGGCCAGTCTTTTTCAGCTAGAAGGATATCATAGCCCTTGGAGAGATTATCCCAAAATAGTCCCCTTATTTTCCTAGTCTTATACCCCTCTATACGCAATGTTATTTCGTATATTTTGTGAGGTTTGCTAACTCTGGTGTCCGCAGTTTCCACTTGAAGATATTCATTCGTGTCCACTGTCTCCAGATGATTCATAAGGACTTTGCGAGCTATGCTCACTTCTGCTGCACTGTCTAGCATTGTCTGAGCCCACTCTCCGTTTTTCAGTTGTGTCCTCAGTATTCTCGGCATTGTTAACTACCTTGATACTGGCTACCTTCTTTTTTGGAAATTGTAATTTCTTTTTTAGCTGAGCAGGTTCCTTGTCTTTGGACTTGGTGTGCTCTTCTCTTTGTTCTGATCGTCCTCTTCTTTCCGATTTCTGCGAGGAAGTCTGAAAAGATTGAGAGGGACGTGTATCAATGTCTTGATATCTATCAGGCTTTTTTATATTATCCCTATTTCTAAGGTTATATCTTTTCCCAGAGGGGTCACTCTGGGGTGACCTGTGTCTTTGGTTCGGAGATTTTTCTCTTCGCCTAGGAGACCTTCCTCGGGACTGGAATTTCTTTTCTTTAGGATTGGATTGTTTGTTTCCATCCCAGTTCTTTTTTGGTGAATTATTATTAAAAAATATTTTTTCTGGACTTTCAGTCAGTTGTGGTTTTACTGGTGTTCCACCTAAACTATCTCTACCTAGTTCCTCATAGGATTTTTCTATGATTCTGGCAATTTCAGCTGGTTGGTCTGCTATATCTGTCTCTTTTAACCTCTGGCGGATCGCCACGTTTGCTGCTTCTCCTTTTATGTTGGCTAATAGTATAGCCGAGACCTGCTTGAAGTCTTTCAGTAATTTCATACCAAGAGTTAAAGCGGGTTCAGGACCATATTCATCTTGAATTTGTTTTAGCACATCTGGTATTACCGAAATGGATGGAACACCGTGCGTTTTTGTGTAGATGGAAGCAAAGACTGTACCCCAAGTGTCACAGTCCTCTATGTGTGGTGCGATTCCCATTGGGAGACAGATAGTCAGAATCCTGTGCTTTTCTAGCGGGGTGGTGTCAGGAAACACCGCCCCTATTTGGGTAATTTTCTGTGCCAACCAGAATGGTATTTGTTCCCGTTTAGCCGGTACTTTACCTAGGCAGGATTGGATGTGCTGTGGTGTAATTTTATCTGTGTTCCCCTGGTGAGGGGTCAGCTGTGGAAGTTTAATCGCTGGCTGAATTGTTGAAGTCCGCATCACATACTGAACTAATTGTCTATGAATTTTTATTAATTGTTTTAGCTGTGTTAACAGCTCTACTACAGACATCCCATTGATGTCTGGATGTGGTGTGTATCCGGCTAGGACCGGCCACGTTGCTCCTGGTCTACCTAAAGGACCGAGCCTGGTGATGTGATTGTTATGTTTTAGGGCGCCATCAAATAAGAGCAAATGCTCTTGGAATTTGAGTGGTACTTCCACCTCCTCGAAAGGAGTGTACTCATTAGGAGGTTCCTCTATTTTGTAATAGTGGAAGTACTTTGTTACAGCATTTGCTGCTGGAAAATGTATCCATGAATAGTATACCTCTGTCTGCCGATATTTGTGTGCCTCAATTACGAATATGACTGTGCCACCTCTAGGTGTCAGTCCATTTTCTATAAGTTTCAGGGTTATAGATCTCCTTTTGATGACCGGGATGAGTATTATATCCCCGTCCGCATCTAGTGCTGCAGCATCAGCCGCTGCGAGTTCAGCTGCTAATCTAACTGCCTCTCTTTCTTCTTCATTGTCTGACATTTTACTGTCCTGAAGGTTATTTCTTTTGTTTGCAGATCAGGTTTCTTATGGAAACAAAGATTAGATGCACAATATTTTGGAACTGTTTCTCCTTCAACGTTGACTATACCAAGAACCATACATAGGAGTTCCCTCCTGCGAGGTCTGGCGGATATAACCTTTCACCCACTCCAGACGTCTTTGGAGTATTGTGGGAAAAGGGGTCTGAGTGAGAAAGCACGACTGAGTTACTCTAAATGTCTTACGTTAGTTTTATCGCCCTTTCCAAACGCGTTGGGCGCCATGTAGTGTAGTTCCTATCATCCCAATAGGCTCTGCACATTGGAATAATACCTACAGCAGTAAAGGCCTAGGCCAGACGTTAACTAGGTCTACTACTGTCGATACTAGACTTAAAGTTTTGGGTTTGCCAGCTTAGCTCAGAGTTCACTAGAAACTTTCTCGAATGTTCAAGGAGGACTTAACTTCCCTGATTAGACAAGAAGGGATTTAGTTTCTGACAACCATAGAACATGACAACTTTGCTCTCCCCTAATCAAGAGTAAATCTCGAGAGTCGTGTGAACAAAAGGCAATTTATTTTACTCAGTCAGTACGTGCATTCTTAGTCTCATCAGAATGTAGAGAAAAGGAAGAGACGGGCGTGTTCAATAAAAAGGTGTTATTTATTGATCAGTCTCTTTTCTCATACAAGAGAAATGGATCGATATTATTCCAATACTTATAGTTAAGTAAAGTGCATACATTAAAAGCAATAGTATAAAATAATACTGTAAAAACATTGATATGGTTTCTAAGCCATAAGATGTTTTAAAATGAATAAAATATATTACATACACATATACATTTGACTAAACGTACTCAACTGGTGTTTCTAGATACGCCTACCCCGTGTACCTGACCTAAGTCTAATACGTGGGCGGGAATAGAAAGTTACAGTTTAAGTTAAGTTTGTTTTTGCCAAGTGAATAACTAAAGAATTCTCTGTGAGGGGTTATTCAGTTCTGTACCTGGAAGTTAGGATGAATGAGGAATGGTATCTCTCTCTCTGGTCTCGATATTCCAGGCTGCCTGCGAGGGCTGCCCAGAAACGCCGGTGCTGGATTCTCGGCAGGAGAAAGCAGCGCGTCTCTCAGCGCGTCAGGAAGGCGGGGCTGCTGCCAGCGAGGTCTGCTCTGCTCTTGGCTTCGGCAAGTATGGCTGCTCCGTCTCGTCACCACGCGTGTGTTTGCATAGGGCAAGATCGGTAATATTTATACCTTTAAGGTGCCGAGATTGACGTAAGGATGGACATAGATACGTCAATAAGGATGTCATACGACTTGCTCGTTAGCACATTCTTTTACTGAAGTTCTCTGTGAAATCAAAACAATGGCCGCAGGGTTTTGCCCAGGTTGTCATAGGTTTGATTTGTTATGAGAACTCCGTATGCCTTATCAGGGGCTGGAGGAATATCGCTTGTCTAATTAGATCGCAAGCGTTATGACCTAATCAGATAACACGTTCCTGTGCCGTAGTGTGACTGCGTCAGATAACGGTATCTGCATCATGGGGGTTTTCTGCCTCATGGGCTGACTGCTAGTTAACCTGTTGGTTTGTTTAACTAGAATAGGGTCAGGAATAGGGGGATCGATTCAGAACCTATAGGAATACATGACACTCCAACACCGCCCCATCTCCTCCCGAACCCGGAGGTGGTCCTTGGTCCTTCCAGTTCCCTGGAAACAAAGAAAAGTCAGCCGCAGCAGATACCAGCGTAACCAAGGCCAACTTGGCGATGCGGGGGCCTCTGAAGCATGTCTCTGGCTCACGCGCTAAAAATCTCACAAGTAACTCCTCCAAAGAAAGAGAAGAGGCCGCTGTAGGGGAAATCATGGAGGCATTTTTATTCAGCAACACACAGGATGGCGAATGGATTTTGCCATTAATTTGCCTTCTTCAGCGCCAGGGGTGTTCAAGAGGTGTAGACGCCATTGTGGATTTAAATGTGCTGCCACACACTGATAGGTTGTGGTCCGCTCCGCCCCCAAAGCAAGGACCTTTGCTCACCTACTCTAGAACGCCTGATGGGTGTAAACTACAGGTCCCAGAATGCTATGTTTTCTCCGGGTAGGTAATGTGGGGGTAACCAGATGTATACGCGGGATGTAGGGCACCATGATGTTACTCTACCCCATTTTCTGTGTGCCCCTTGAACTCTGGTGTCTCCTTGAATCCCCAGATCGCATCAACCCCTGAGGATCAGGAATCCACTCGACGGGGGCAAGTCTGGCAATCCATCTCGCCCAGCGTGGAGTTGATAACTCCAACACCGCCCGTCTCCTCCCAAACCTCGAGGTGGGTCTTGTTCTTTCCAGTCCCCTGGAAACAAAGAAAAGTCCACCGCAGCAGATGCCAGCGTGACCAAGGCCAACTTGGCGATGCTGGGGCCTCTGAAGCACGTCTCTGGCTCACGCACTGAAAATCTCACTAGTAACTCCTCCAAAGAAAAAGGAGAGGCCGCTGTAGGGGAAATCATGGAGGCATCTTTATTCAGCAACACACAGGATGGCATATGCATTTCGGCATTAATATATATATATTTATACACAAATACACACATATATATATATATTTCACTTACTTATTTCTACTTAGCTGTGTGGTAAAGGGATCACTGACACAATATCGACGGAAAAAATATCGACCTACACAAAAATCGACGTTGGAATATCGGAAGCAAGAATATCGACAGCCTATCTACAATGGTAAGTACAAAAATATTGAGAAAAAACAAATCGAAGTTAAAAATATCGTAATTAAAAATATCGTTTTTTTTTTAATAAAAAAAGTGTAAAATAATGTAAATAATAATTATAAACCAAATAAACAAAGTTAAAAGTATTTAATAATGTTTGAAATTAATAAATAATACATATACAATAATATAACATTAATTAAACATATGCATAAACAATATAATATATACTTACCTAATAATAAGTTTTAATAATTATTTTAATAAATTATTTAAAAGTATTATACATTACAAATACATCTAAACACATCAAAAAATAGCATAAATAAAAAGTAAATAATTATGTTAATAAATTTAATAAATTAAAAAATTAAATATACTTTCAATATTTTTAAAATTAATAATATATTACATTATCAAAAATAATAATAAAAATATTAAATAGATAAATAAATGAAACTACTATTCAAAGTCCCAAAAAAACTACAGTAATGATAACATTAGATAGCGTAACACTTAAAATTACTATTCCAACCTCAGAAAATGCAACAGTGTGGAAAGAGTTGTATAGTGTAGGGATACAAATTACTATTCCAACTCCAGAGGGGGCAACAGTAGTGAAAGCGATAGGTAGCGTAGGGGTAAAAATTACTAGTCCAACTCCAGAGGGTGCTACAGTAGGGAAAGCGTTGGATAGCGCAGGGGTAAAAATTACTATTTCAACTCCAGAGGGGGCAACAGAAGGGAAAGCGTTGGATAGCGTAGGGGTAAAAATTATTATTCCAACTTCAGAGGGCGCTACAGTAGGGAAAGCGTTGCATAGCGGTAAAAATTATTATTCCAACTTCAGAGGGCGCTACAGTAGGGAAAGCGTTGGATAGTGTAGGGGTAAAAATTACTATTCCAACTCCAGAGGGTGCAACAGTAGGGAAAGCATTGGATAGCGTAGGGGTAAAAATTAATATTCCAACTCCAGAGGGCGCTACAGTAGGGAAAGCGTTGGATAGCATAGGGGTAAAAATCACTATTCCAACTCCAAAAGGTGCTACAGTAGGGAAAGCATTGGATAGCGTAGGGGTTAGAATTACTATTCCAACTCCACAGACTGCAACAGTAGGAAAAGCATTGGATAGCGTAGGGGTAAAAATTACTATTCCAACTCCAGAGAGTGAAACAGTAGGGAAAACATTGGATAGCGTAGAATTTAAATATAACATACTTATAAACAAAATTTGTATTTAAAATAATAAATAATTTAATTTTTTAATAACTCTACATCTTTTACAAATACCCATTAATAATTATTAAAAACATAATTACAATTGAATAATTAAGTAACAATAAATTATCAATAAATTAACAATAAATACCAATAAATATTAATTAATAAATATTAGTCACCAAATAATAAATATTGAACAATAAAAAAATCTATACTTTTTTTAATTATTTAAAATTAATTCACAATTAAAACATATTAAACAATAAAATTATTTTTTATACCAAATAATATTTTTTATGAAACATTGATTACCAATGTATTAAAAATATTTTCCAATTAATAAAAAAATAATTACCAATTAAAAACATTAGTTACCAATTACCAAAATTAAATACCCAAAAAAGTAATTACCAATTAAAATAATTATTTGGCAATTAAAAAAATCAATTAAGTAATGATTTACCAATTAAAAACATTAATCACCATTTCAAAAAATTAATTATCAAATAAAATAATTAATTACCAATTAATATTTAATAGAAAATAAAATATGTACCCATTCCAATAAATAAACATGAATCATTCTTTAATTATAATTAAATTACTTCCCACCCAATTCTCCTATAAACCCACAACCCACTACAGAAATAAACACAAACATTAATTAAAATTAATTTATAATTCCTAAAACTTAATAATTAATTTAGTATATTTAAATTACTTCCCACCCTATTCCCCTATAAACCCACAACCCTCTCCGGTACTAAAACATAAAATTTACTTAAAAATACCATTATTAATATAAAAAAAATAATACACATATCATTTAAAACTAGTAAAATACTTAACAAAAAATATATTACACATACATAATAAAATACATAACAATAATACAAATATCGATATTAGTAACTTCGATATTACTTACATTGATATAAAAAAATCGATATTACTTACCTTAGGGTCGATATTCTGTCCAACGATATTCTTGACCTCGATATTATGTACCTTCGATATTTCCAACACAATATTTTTGTGGGTCGATATTTCAAACTCGATGTTTTGACTGTGCACCGTGGTAAAGATATGCGTGGTACAGGTAGATGTGTGGTAAATGCATACATTGTGCAAAATGTGTAGTAAAGGCGTGCGCGGTTAAAGCCTATGTTGTAAAGTCAAACAACAATTAATAAACACCTGCAACGAACTCCTTAGGGCTGAGAACGGTGATCCCGGCAACAAACTGAAGTTTGCTCAGGGATTGGTATTTTGTTCCGTCTTCCAAAACAAGGCCTCAGTCATCAAATAAAGCAATCTCTTGTTTGAGGTCTATTCAATAACGGTAAATAAGGCAATTGAGCAAACACGGCAAGCATTGAGCACAGGGCAGCATAAATGAACTGCAAAAGTTCAAACCGTCTCACAAACCACAGAATAACGTGGTAGATATGTTCATCTGTAATACTTCGAAGTATCACTGACCTCATCGTATTTGGGGTCAAACCTGGAATGAAGATACAAGGCATGTTTATTCATGGGCAAAGTATGAGCACAGTCAAAAGCAGTGCTTAAAATGGAAAAATAGAAGTTCAGGCACTCTGTGACAGAGTACCTGCTTGTTTCTGAGAAGGCCGGTACTCTCCAATTTAAAGTATTACATTTTTCTTGAGAAGTGGGGATACTCTCCCTCTCAAAATAAAAAAGTACTTAGGACTGGACAGTATCGGCCCATTTAAAGCACTGGTCGCAAACTAACACCAGTGGGGTACAAGAATGACACGGGTCCTAATGCAAGCAAGGAAAATTGTTTTCTACCCATTTTGGCCCTTTTCATGTAGTGCCATTTTACTCCAACTTAGGTATTGAAAGACAGTCATAAATGGGGGGTGTAAAGGGCTCCTCACACATATGGGTCTTGGTGACACTGCACCTGCTGCACCATTGATAGCTACGCTCCGTTCTGAACATAAACGAACAGCCTGTTTTTTCGGAATATATTTATCATCTCTGCAAGTTTAGCCAAGTCCTGTGTACTTCCGTTTATTCATTTGTGTGTCTGAAACATCCTCGACAGCAACAGACATTCC
This sequence comes from Lissotriton helveticus, assembly GCF_964261635.1. Classification (NCBI taxonomy): domain Eukaryota; kingdom Metazoa; phylum Chordata; class Amphibia; order Caudata; family Salamandridae; genus Lissotriton; species Lissotriton helveticus. Next base: position 448,743,554 of record NC_136065.1, read on the forward strand.
AGCGGTCTGTGGGATTACAACATCCTTAACCACCAAGGGACAGGCCTATAGTCTCACAGGAGATCAGTGACTGACATTTCACCAGAAAATGGATATATTTATGGTGGGGCGGTTGGTGGTGCATAAAATACATGCGTAACTACCACCCGCTTGCAAGTGAAGTTCATGAATATATTGTTCCGAGTGTGTTTTTGAACAGTGGGCCACGATTTCAAATGAAGGATATAGTGGTAGGTTTCTAGGCACTTTAAGCCGTGTCTACAGGATTGTTCTCTGTTTACACAGTTTACAAAGTTAGGGTATATGCTTTTTTTGCATGAAGTATATATAATATAATTATGTTACTGAGGAGACTTGCTCTAGAGGGAAGCAGTCACAGGATGACTATCTGTAGGGTTCATGGCATGAAGAGGTATAGATCAGTTGAAGACGTTCTGGAACATGGCTACTCCAGTAACTAGAAGTGTGCTCATCAGCTACGCAGTAGGGAGAATAGGCTGGGCATGGTGAGGGTGAACTCGCCCTGCGTTTGCTGTTGTGGTTAGTTCTGGGCATTTTTGCCTGGTTTAAGCCATTTAAGGTCATGGGGCCTCATTTATGAAAGTGACGCATCGTTGCGTGAAAACAGCGATGCGTCACTTTTCACTGAACCCTCCTTGCTATACCAATGATGCATCATATTTACAGTATGACGCATCATTGCGCAAGGAGTTACAGATACGTCAGTATTTCTGACGTATCTGTATGGTGCAAAAGTGACGCATTGCAGGAGTGTGTCACAAAAGTGACGCAACTCCAGCAATGTATCCTTTCACATGGGGCAAGCCCCATGTGAAAGGCCCTGTGTCAGTCTTACGCCTGCTGTGAGGCAGGCGTAAGAAAAAGACGCATTTGTGTCCTAGAAGTGGTGCAGTGCGTCACATCTACGACCCTTTCTTGCGTCAAAACGCCCCCTGCATACATTATACCTGGCACAGGTATAATGTGGCGCAGGGTTTTACAAAGTGACGCACCTACGTAGATGCGTCACTTTGTAAATATGGAGCAATAAGGCGCATTTTTTACGCCACTGGTGCGTCACAAAAAGTGACGCACCAGTGGCGTAAAAGTGACGCACAGCCTCATAAATGAGGCCCCCTGGTTTTTACAGATGTGTCAATGTGTTTTGTGAAGCAACTCATTCCCCAGAGCCCACTAGAATATATGTTTTACCTTATTCAGACAGATTCTTGAACTAAATTGGCCTTCACCCTGAGTGTGTGCACAGTGAACCCGCTCCATAGTGTGCTGAGACTGCTATGGGCTTCAGGCTTTCAACATCCTGGGGCTCAATTACACATAGTTACCAGGGACTGCAACGGGCATGTGTGCCTGCTTTTTGCAGCCTGGGGCACTATGGTATTCCAGAACGGGACACAGATTCTTGTGCAGCCCCCTCTGTAATACTGAGAGCGCTGGCGCACATGTAGCGCCAGAGCTATCCTGAGAGGACGTGGCCCCATGAAAATGAGGGAATCTCTTTGCCTCTGCACCAATGCCGTATTACCGTAGCAGGCACAGAGCAAACATGCCCTTCTGAGGCGCACTAACAGTGGCGCACAAAAAGGTTGGTGCATTGACGGTGCATCCCCTGAGGGCAGCCCTCTCGAGAGATGAAAGTGATCCCCGTGCAAGTCAGGGCTGTCACTCACTTGCCTGCACTGTGAAACTTGGAGCGGCCTTGAAGCAGCTGCTCCATATTTCTCTAAATACACTGCCCCCACGAAAGCCAAAAGTTTGCGGCTGGACCTGGGGGCAGTGCTTTCATTTCAACAGGGTACACTGTCCCTGTTACCATCTGGCGTACCTGCTTAATGGTGCGTCGTGGTGCAAACAACAGTGCGCCCTATATGTATATGTAATACAGGCCCAGATATCCTTGAAAAGAAACAAAGCAATATTTTCCCTGCCAGTCAGCAGATGTATAAAAGAACAATCATTTGCAGCTTCAGTGATATCCATGGGAATGTCATGTTCATTGACATGTGTTCTGTCACTAATAAAGTAATTTGCAATTTAATTTGTGACATAATATGTGATGTTGCTTCGTTCTCCATAACTAGGCCTGTATTACAAATAGGGCACAGTTTCCCTGTTTGTGTCACGGCGTACCTTTAAACAGGTGTGCTGGGAGCAAACAGGGTAAGTGTGCCCTAGTATGATGAAAGCTCTACCCTCAGGGCATGAGTGAACTCGTGGCCTTGCGGGCAGCATATTCAGCAAAATCAGAGTGGCTCCTTCAAACAGGCTTTTTGTTTCTCGGGGGAGGTGGCATGCTGCCTGTACTTTAAACATGGGCGAGCGATCCCCTTTCAGGTGTGTGCCGTGAGTAAGTGCACGGGGATGTTGGGGGTCCTTGAGCCCTCTCCCACCCCTCCAGAGGAGTGCCCTCAGGGGGTGCACTGACATTGCACCACCTTTTTGTGGGGCCTAATGTCCCCCTTGTTCAAACACCCATCTCTACTTCCCAGAATTTCTACTCTCTTTATTAACACCTTCATCCACTTATCTCCACCTCGACCTCCTCCTTAATTTCCTTTTTTCTCCTTTCCATGTCACCCATGCTATATTTTAGCATATTTCCTTGTGTGTGATGCATGAGTCGGTACCCACAGCTCACCTGCATGCAGCCACGGCCCGTGGAGGGAGTACCGGTGGGGCAGAAAGGTGGGGCGGGAGAGGGGCAGGGTGGGGGGTGCTAAAAACCGGAATATGGATAATTGGAGGTAAGTAAACAATGTAATCAATAAAACGAATTTCGTAGCACGCCGTGCATCGCAAAATGCGATGCTTGGTCTACTTACCCTGCTTCAGCTTCAAAAACAGAAGAAAAACTATGATGACACTTTTTCATTCTTACCACTATTCTTTTAAAAGAAATACTGCACAAGCTTCAATTTCCTTCCTCTTTTTAGCACTTGCTGGAAGCTTTTGTGCAATTGTTTTCCATGAATTTTGTTTTTCTGTGAAACCACATACTTCACAGGAGCCCTCAGTGCCAACAGGATATAACATTTAGCCGTGGACAGTGGACTTTCCATGCAGGGCTCAGATGTGGCCTTTGGCCAGTCACCCACCTCAAATAGCCACTGGGTAGTTCACTTCACTATACTAAGTAGGCCATGGCCACATAGCATCATGGATGTCATTTAGGGGTCGCCAGGGGTCGCAGTTGCGGCCCCTAACCTAACCCCTGGCACTCACTGCGACCCCTGGGCTACGGACAGATTGGCCATGGCTTGCAGTGAGCATTCCCATTGAGTTGAGCACTTCCTTAAACATTTACTGAAAAGAAAGGCCCTATGCTTTTGAGGGCTGGACTGTTCCCATGAGGCACAGGGTCAGACTGATTTGCATATGGCCATGTCTGAACTGGGGTGGCAGAGTGGGCTAAAGAACGGTGATGGATTCAACCCAGATCTGTTGACTGGGTATGAATGTTTGATTGGTTCAGATGCTCCGTCCATCATCACCTCCTTTTGTACCGCTTTGTTCGCCATAAGTTGTCACGGTATGCTCAGACATGAGTCCCTTGCTCACTTTGCCACTGGATTCCAAGCAAGCCTGGCTGAAGACGTCTGTAACGCCAGAAACCGGTCCCAGGAAGCTTGTTTCTGGTCCAGGGAAGGCATGGCCTGGCAGTTCGGGCTGGACTGTTCCCATGAGGCACTGGGTCAGACTGATTTGCATATGGCCATGTCTGAACTGGGGTGGCAGAGTTGGCTAAAGAACGCTGATGGATTCAACTCAGATCTGTTGACTGGGTGTGAGTGTTTGATTGGTTCAGATGCTCCGTCCATCATCACCTCCTTTTGTACCGCTTTGTTCGCCATAAGTTGGCAGGGTATGCTCAGACGTGAGTCCCTTGCTCACTTTACCACTGGATTCAAGCAAGCCTGGCTGAAGACAGCTGTAATGCCAGAAAACGGTCCTAGGAAGCTTGTTTCTAGTCCAGGGAAGGCATGGCTTGGCTGTTCGGGCTGGACTGCTCCGATGAGGCACAGGGTCAGACTGATTTGCATATGTCCATATCTAAACTGGGGTGGCAGAGTGGGCTAAAGAACGGTGATGGGTTCAACCCAGATCTGTTGACTGGGTGTGAGTGTTTGATTGGTTCAGATGCTCCGTCCATCATCACCACCTTTTGTACTGGTTTGAGGGATTTTCAGCATGCATTTGAAGTCCTTCACTGCAAGCACAGAAGCAAAGAACACGGTCGTTGAGAGTTCATGCACCTTAGTAATTACACTACAGTTGAAACCTGACTTCAGTCAATAAGCTAGCTGTTCTGATTGCAGGACACTTGGCTGTGCCTCTCACCACTAAATGTTCAGGTAAAGTTGTAGCATGCATTATTTGGTTTAAATGTACATTACCCTGATAGAGATGATTTCGCACACCACCTAACAGCGCCAGGGAATTAACACCCCGTACTGCCTGTAGAACTCTGATTTCTCTTGCAGAACATACAGGGCTGCCTTCCATATTGGACCCTGCCTCACACTTTTCTCAAGAGGCCTGCTCACTCTTAACTACTGCCCCCCTCAGTCCAAAGTAGAGCCCTGCTTTGCTTTTCTTTCAGTCCTATGTCCCCTTTGTACTTTTTTTAGGGGCGAGCCTGCAAGACCATGTGCTAGGGCATGCAATTTGCTTGCGAGACATTCTTGTATCCAAAAAGGACTTGGAACCTGCCAGTTGCTTACCCATTTGCTCCAATCTGCTCACTCCATGCCGCCCCACTCCAATTCGTGTCATTCTAATCCAAAACAATATGCTCCAATCTGCCCCACTCTAATCCGCCCACTCCAATCTGCCTCTTTACAATCCAAAATAATCTGCCCCAATCCACTCCATTCCAGTCTGCCGCACTTCAATCCAAAACAATCTGCTCTACTCCAGTCCATCCCGCTTCAATTTTCCCCACTCCAAACCAAAACAATCAATGCCACTCCAGCCTGCCCCATTCCGGTTTGCCCAACCCCAATCCACCCACTCCATTCTGCCCCATACCAATCCAAAATAGTCTGTCCCACTCTAATCTATCCTACTCCAGGCCAAAACAATCAGCCCCACTCAATCTATCCCACTCCAATCCAAAACAATCTATTCCACTCCAATCTGCCCCATTCCAATACAAAGTAATCATCCCCACTCCAACCACCCCACCCCAATCTTCCCCAATCCAGTTCACCCCATTCAAATCTAATCCACCTCACTTCAATCTATCCACTCCATTGCAATTCCCTCACTCCAATCCACCCCACTCCAATCCAATGCCCCACACAAATCGGATTTAGCTCAATCTAATCTACCCCACTCCAATCCAATCGACCCCACCCCAATCCATTCAATCACACTCCCTCCCCAATACACCCATCCAAGCCAATCCACCACAATCCAGCCCACTCCAATCCAAAACAATCTGGCCCACTCCAATCTGCCCAACACCAATCTGACCCACACCAATCCAAAACAATCTGCCCCGCTGAATCCAAAACAATGTGCTCAACTCCAATACAATCTGATCCACTCCAATCTAAACCAATCTGCCCCACTCCAAACCAAAACAATCTGCCCTACTCCAATCAGCCCACTTCAATCCAAAACAAGCTACTCTACTCAAATACACAACAATCAGCCCAACTCCAATCTGCCACACTCCAACCCACCGCACTCCAATCCAATCCACCTCACTCCAAACCATTCCACCCCCACACCAATCTAACCCACCCCAATTCAACTAAATACAGATTACCCCAATCCAATCCACCCCATCGTAATCCAATCCAACCCATTACCTCCCCATAGCTGACAAGTAAAGAAAGGGCACATTATTTATGTACAGCTGTGAAACCTCTACTACATAAAGAGCTGGTAGAAGAGTTTGGCTCACTGTCTTAAGCCAGCTCAGTTAGGCAATGCTCCTGCAGAAGAGGACTTATGTTAATAACTTTTTGATAATATTTAAAATATAAACATTAGTTATGTCTCTATTTTATTTGCTCATCATTAGCAGACATTGACACACTGTTAATGTACACCAAAAAACATCTTCTGGCACTGGCAAATAAAGAATATTATTCTTGCCATACTGAGAAAATCTTATTTGTCAAAACAGAATGTTGGAAAGTATGCCTCCTATTGCTGGAAGTGGGCTTCACATGTTACTCTGCTTGCCTGCTTATCCACTTTTTAATGTGTTCTGAATTTTGAATATGCAACTGTGTATGATGCCTAAAACCAATCCTACCAGTGTAGTTAACTACCTATTGTAGGATATATACTGATAACAAAGCATTTCTGTCAATGCAAACACAGCCAATTAAATTTATAACAATTCTGCTAAGATGTTCATACGTTTTGCAGCAGAAATGAAGCACAGAATTGAAGGTACAGTCCCATAATAATATTGCATAATTGTTAACAAGTTCAGGCACTGTCCTGCTGAATGCATAAACACTGATAGCAGGTACAGTGTGTGCTCCTTTAAATAATAAAAAAGCTGACAGCTGCAGATAGTAACCAATTAATTAAAGTTGCAGGGGCATTGTAAGACAAGTCTGAGGTATGTCTGTGGAAAATGTAGCATCACTGTAGGCAAATACAAATAGTAGTACCCAGCATTGTTGACAGGTGCAGGAAAGGCCATAACCGAGAAGCTCTGGTTACACCTGTTTATTGAAAGCATAGCCTTTAAGAAGAAGGCACAATTGTAAGCCCTTAAGAAAGTAAAGCACTTGCAGCCAGATTCATGAAGCACAAATCGGCTTGCAAAGGGCCAGATTCTGCGAATCTGGCCCTTTGCGAGCGCTTTTTTTGCATTTGGGATTCATCATCCCAAATGCAAAAATCGCAAATTTTAAAATCGCTAAATTGCGAGGAATTGCATTTAAGGAATTGCTATTTGCAATTCATGAACCATTTCAGAATTGCGAATTCGCAATTTTTGGCCGCTATTTACCACGAAGTCTGACTTCGTGGTAAATAGCGAAAACTTAGAAAAATGCACTTTAGTGCATTTTTCTATGTTGGATGTTACACCCACACACATGTCCTTTGGACATGTGTGTGCGCAACACCAGTGTAAATCACCATTTCAGGGGTGCAACAGGGTGTCCTTTGGACACCCTGGCACCCTTGAAATCGCTTCCTTATTTGCTATTCGCTAATTTGCGATTAGCAATTAGCGAATCGCAGATAAGGAAGCAGTAGAAATCGCTATATATTTTGCGATTTCTACATGCATCCCCGTTTTGCGAGTCTTTAATAGCGATTCCTTAATAATCGCTATTAAGGACTCGCAAAAGAGGAGCATGATGAATCTGGGGGATAGAGACAATGGATGGCGTCTGCTGAATCTATATAAACAGCAGTTGCTGCAGTCTACTTTTATGTCACGTGCCTCAACATTTTCGGCATTTTAATACACACATGATGTTAAATGTAGAATTGCTGGTTCATTGATTTTGATATCTACTGAACAACTAAGGAATATCCGTTTGATTCCAGTTACGATTAAAAACTTGGTGCCAATGCAACTTGTTTTTGTATTTGTCTATTGGTTTTAAGTTGCTGTTTTCATTTAGAAAGCAGAGCTTGTTTTATATTTTCTTGCCTGCCATGAAAGAAATTGCAACAGGTATAATGGCTCACCTCTCCATCTATTGCCATTATTTACTCACCAATTGTATGTTGTCTCCAAATGTACCCTTGCATTTTTCTAATATAATTCCTCCCATGCCAATTATGGCCATCCAGTGTCCAGCCTGTTCATATTGTCAAACTCTACATGGTCATCAAATCCACCCTTCCTTACTGGAGAGCAGGTCCGACAAGCATCACCTCTGTAGCAAATTACCTGTGCTTTTAATGGCTCAGAAAGGAGAAAGAAGTAATAGGAGACAGGAACAGAAAGTAAAAGATAAAGTGGAGCTAAGGGATCAGAAAGGGAGACGAGGAGATACGTGAAGGGAGGAAGAGAGAAAGGAGGTATCCAGATAAGAGGGAGAAAGGATGGAGAAGAGAAACTGTATGCAAGAGAGAAAGGGAATGATGGTGAAAAGGATTACAAATCTTAGGGAATGAGGAGAGAAAGTGATGGGAGCAATGGCACGGATGCTGAGAGATAGAATGAAGAAGTGGACGTAAAAAAAAAAGTGAAAGTACGAAGGTGGGAGAAGATAAAAAAAAGGCTGAGAGAAGAAGGTATAGAGGTGTAATGGTTACGGAAGAGAGGCGAGGATTGCAAAAAAGGATGAGAGAGAAAAAGAGGAATGGTCGGAAAAGGAGATGGGGACATTAGTGTATGATGAAACAGGTGTGGTATAATGCACCATTTTCCATATTTTCGTTTAGAAAATGTCTTTGGTGGGAACTCTCCCTAAACTCCCCTTATATTTGTTGGGATAGCTCACCGTGGTTACTCATCACAGTATGGTGGCTGGTATGTTATCATTTGCCAGAGCTTCTTTTGATTCCCAGTCTAGCCTTGTGCTTCCACAGCGGGCCTTCATCAGTCACTAGTATCCACGAATAAAGAAGGCCGATTATCTGTCCATCTCCTGATGTTCCACTCGCTGTGTAGTGTAACTGTGGCATATCACCCAGAACGACATCTCTCGGGGGGCTATGTAGAGAGGGAGAGAATAGACTAGTCAACTCATCCTGATGTTCTCCTGTGTGTTGCACACCTAAATGTTAGATATAATACTGAATAAAATAATAATTCCACGATTATTTTGGGGAAATATTTATTGAGTTGGGCTTGGAAAAACAAGGTCATTAGTGGGCTGGTAATAGGCAGAAAGGCTATGTCAGAGATTGGAACATTGGAATGCTGAGAGTTCCATGTGAGTGCTGTAGAGTAGCTCTGGACTTATAACAGCGGTTGAAGTGCATTAAAAAAACATATGGGAACTGTGATATTGTGGGCAGCTGGGGGCGGGATGAGTGAGGATGGGGGTAGGGTCGAAGGTGTGGCTAATAAAACTAAATATTATGTAACTTTTTCCCGCCTTTCACCTTCAGGTGACTGCATATTAAATAATGCACAGAATAAATGAAAAATACATGCAAGTTAAGTTAATCAGTGGAAAATGCACTATTTCACATTATAAAACCTCTATTAGTTAATGCACTGCGTAGGTCTGTGGCTGAGGTCTGTGTGTGTAACCAGAGGGCTAAAGAATTCAATCCTGCTTGGTGATGTGGAGAATAGTGACTTGTGTATGTGTAGTGCTACGAGGTCCAAGTCTGTGACAGAAAGCAATGTGACTATTTAAGTCAATATTTAAAACTTGCATTGCACGCTGTATAAGATTGACTGCTACAAAATACGCTAAAATGTTGAAGATAAAAAACTGCTTGCAAAATATATATTTTAGTAATACCCAGACTGTATGTAGTGACATTTTTTATAGTTTTGCCTTAGAAGCACACACTTCACAGCTCAACCTTGCAATACCAATCAAAAATATATCAGTGTCATTAGGAAGCTTCACAGGGTTCCACCAATTAAATCCACTACCTGCTTCCAAACATCATTTACATTTGCAACCAGTTGAGCACATTTACATTTATTGCAGGCAAGCAGGCATCCTGGCAAGAAGGGTTGTTTAGCTGTCTGTCCCTCCCTCTATTTCACAGAACAGGAGACTCCCTGCCTTACACTTCGGCTGAAGCATTTCAACTGTCAGAATTAATTATTCCCCGGAGGGTTGCCTTTTCACAAAAAGTAGGGGAACTGTATTTCATAAATTAAAAATGTATGGGCACTCTGTGCCCCCCAGTTCCCGCCCACTTCAACCACTGCCTTATAATGGCTGGTAAAATCCCAGAGCTCCAACATTCCAATATTTGTTTTCATGTTTCTTCCCCCTTTTTAACTTAGAACATTCTACCCTTAGTGGGTGGAATGTTCTAGTAGCTTATAGGCCTTTTGCCATGGCCCTCGTTGTAGGCCCTCGCTCGGGTTCAGAGCCTTTAACAAGCGGTATAGCCCGAGGCAGAGGGCCAGAAGGTTGTATGTCTTCGTGGCTTGAGGATGGCGGAGGTAAGACGTCCTAAGACGTCCTAATGTGGCTTATATGAGGATAAAATCTCTTAGCCACAAAACATTTTCAAAAACCTCTTCACCTGTTCTTCCTTTCTCTCTGTGATGCTTGCTCGATGAGACGCAGGTGACCAGGCACCCAGGTGCTTTGATCAGTTCTGACATGTCCACCTTAAAATTCTTACAAAGAGCAACAGAACCTTCTAGAAACACTGAGGCTGAGCACTTAGCATCTCTGCACTGGAGACCATAAAACAAGCCCGAGTGAGTCATAGCTTCCTGTTCTGGGTCTAATATTATGAAAAGAGACACATCAGGGGTCTCATTCTCTCAAATCTGCTTTGAATTAAGTGAGATAACACAAAAGAAAGCGCGATGACTAGCACAAGTTCATGCAGAGCTGGGAATTGAACTGACCTCCCCCTGACTCCTGTTACCGGGCCGTGGCCGCTGTCCACGCCCTCCCTGAGGGAGTGTAATAGCATCTGGCACTCAGCATCCAGGGACATTTACGTGTGAAAGCCCCTTATTTGTGAGTGGCCGTTCCCCAAGCTTTCCTAAAACCTTATTCATAGAAACAGTTGAATGCGGGTTAAACGCACGTGCGATTGTTTTCTCTGGGGCGCTTTGACCCTTTTTGCTCCTCGTTCCTACTACCGTGACCCACAGTTAGGAGGGGAGCTTTAGAAGCGGACCCCCCCCCCCCCCCCCCGAACGGTTTACCTTCTTTGTGCCTGGCCTTGACCGAGTGACAGCAAAAGATATCTGAGTTAAAGCCATCGTAACGGGGCACAGCTATAAAAATCTAAAAATTTCCTGTGATGAAATCGAGCACTTACACGCGCTCTTCTATACTAAGACAAAAAGAGTGAAAGATGCTTTCAGTGAAATTGCAACCAGCTTAAACGATGAATTTATATAGTTTAGCATATGCATTTCCAATACATCGGTGCAAAATGAACCTCTTCCCAGCTCCCCACAGGGACAAATCCCACCCACTTAACAATACCGGCGCGAATCTACACTTCTAAGTGTCTCTAAACCTGTTTTTCCTGGTTTTAATGGTTACAGGAACCGGGACTGTTGATTATTTTTTGGCCCGTGTATGGTTTTGATAGCATAAAGGTATAATTTCGCATAGAACTTGATTTTTGGGCTGCCCATACTTTTTATAATTTCCTATTAACCTCACACCTATGTCGACGGAGTAGCCTTTCTCACAAGAGTGTTGCTCTTGCAGAAATGGCTTGCGGTAACTGTGAACTCCCGTGTGTACAACGCATGTTAGCATCAGCAACATTTGACACAGAATTTAAAGAAACTGCAGAGTGGACAGTCGCATGGAAATGTTCACAAGATCATTTCTGCTCTCAAATTGTGAAAAGAGGTATTTCGTGATGTAAACACCTGTTGTGAAAGGCGCGATTTTCATGCAGATGGACTCGCTTATATACCACATACAGAACCAGTAGTTCTCCCAAGTAATTAATTTTGCCTGCTACTTAAGCAAAAAGAACTGATCAACCCCCACCCCTCACATCTAATTAGTATTCCCACATGTAGCCATAACATGGCTACATGTGGCAATGTGGTTGCCCTGTGCCACGAGATAAGGGTGACCAAAACGCAGGTGTTGTGCCATACAGAGAGGGATGCTGGAACAGAGGCCCATCCCACTTCTACAGATGTCCCAACCCTAGGGAGCATATGATCATCCAGGAAGTAAGTATGGTCCGCTGTTTTGCCAATGGAAAATGAATCATAAGCTGGACTGAATATTCCCCCACTCCCACCTTTTTAGATAGTTCAAACAATCTGATTTGCTGGTGGCTTATCCAATCAGACTGTGGTACACTGTACCACTGTCATTTAAGGGACAGGGCTGACACAGAAACGTAAAATATGTGAGTGCACTGCGTTCTGTTTATGGGTGTATACACAGCAAACACAAGGAGATGATGGACGGAGCACTGAAAATTTTCCGACACTCACCCTCAGTCTCAGACACTCACCCCTAGTCATAGATCTGGGTTGAATCCATCATCAGTGTTCTCCACCTCAGTTCAGACCCAGCTATATGCTAATCATTCCTCACCCTGTGCCTCATGGGAACAGTCCAGCCTGAACTGCCAAGCCAGGTCTTCACTGGCTCGGAAACAAGCATCTTGGGACCGGTTTTGGGGTAACACCCCTCATCAGCTAGGCTAGCTTGAACCCAGTGGCAAAGTGTTCAAGACCCACCTCTGGGTATAACTTGCCAACTTAGGACGAACAAAGCAAACACAAGGATATGATGGACGGAGTGCTTAGACTTTGCAGACACTCACCCGAGTCACAGATCTGGGTTGAATCCATCATCGTTCTTTAGCTCACTTTGCCACCTCAGTTCAGACCCAGCTATATGCAAATCAGTCTTGACCCTGTGCCTCATGGGAGCAGTTCAGCCCAAACTGCCAAGCCATGTCTTCCCTGAACCGGAAACAAGGATCCTGGGACTGGTTTTGGGGTAACACCCCTCATCAGCAAGGCTAGCTTGAGTCCAGTGGCAAAAATACACGTTATTCATTATATGTGGCCTTTCGAGTTTCAATCATATGTTTCCTCTCTTGGAATTTATAATTATTTACACCGAACACTGAGATGAATGTGCTTATTGGCCACTAAATATGGTCCCCTGGCCTCAGCTCGTTTTCCTCAGCATGATGCAATCTTTTTTTTAAATCATGTGCAGCAATTGTCGAGGCTCTTACTGGGAAGTTCATAGGGCCTGGTCCACTAAAATAGTGATAAAACTGCGCCCGTAATAGTCGCACTTAGGGTTGCAGATTTATGACTTTGGCTAGGCTATTCACAAAATTTTCCAAAAGTACAGCTGGGACAGCTTTCCAGGAGTACTCCAGGGAAAGCCATGGGACTCTTTTGCATGAGTGTTTCCCAAATGTGATTGTACACTTACTGCAGTTCAGCATGGGGAAGCCAGCGCCCCTGTTTAAATGCACATTTTATTCTTTTTTATTTTTTTCTCCCATTGGGGCTTTTTTTTCTCCGACGGGGCAGTCCATTTCCGGTATAGCCTCACAAAGTGTGGTGATGGTCTGTCCCCATACCTACGTTGAAAATGAGCATATCTCTGACAATTTCCTTAGTGGAAAAGGGTGAGAGGGACGTTTCTGAATGGCCACAAATTGACATAGGCTAGAAATTGACGTGTGTAGTTCGCAAACTTTCAAGGTTTGACCTGCCTTGACACTCTCGCTACCCGGGGGCATAAGGGAGGCCCCTGCAGTGCAAGGTGGGGCCACCACAAGCATTTAAGGGGCCTCCATTGAGCCCAAGACCAAATGTGGAGTCAGGGGCCACTCATCACATTCTATAGGACGGGCCCCATCCTTTTGTGTTATGCAGCTGCCCTACCACTTGACAGGGATTTCCACGCAGAATCTTATACGAAATATTCCACTTGAGTAAATGGATTCTCTACTGCAAAGTCGGTTTTTGTGAATCTCCTGAGCTCGTAAATAATGCAATTGCAGTTGAAACAATGATTTCGAGCGCAAATGGCTTCTGGGTTCAGCCCCATGGTCTTTTATCTGTGAAAGGTAAACATATGCAACATCGCGACGTGCACATGGATTCCGGGGACTTTCCCATGACGCGAAAAATGAATTTAGGTTCTTTGATATTTAAAGCACCCCTGCCCTGAAGCATCGTTTTCTTCCTAGAGTAACGGCAAGCATCTTGAAAGAACCAAAAGTGAGATGAAAGTTGGTATGTTGGTTTGGTTTCCTAGCACATCCTCTGACCTTTGTCCCTCTGCCTTTTCAGCACAGTTATGGGTTTAAATTAGTAAAGAACAAAGCATGTGCTTTCTTGATAGTTTTCCTTGATCGCGGTATTTCTAGCTTGGACTCTTAGGGACTGCATATTTTTTATTACTGCAGCTTGTGAGCCACCTCTGTGAATGAAGCACTCTTTGGGGGGCGGGGGGGGTCTGCATGTGACCCACTAATTCAAACCCATGTAGGGCTGATTCAGCCTCTCATTTTTCCGTGGTAAATATATCTGAGTAACATTGAGTTGTGTAATATTAACACCTGTAATGTACAGTACTAGAAAAGGACACAACTCTGCTTGCTGGTATTATATATACAACATGCATTGACAATGACAATGGTTTCGCTTTTCATAATGTGAAGCACTAGATTTCTGTTTATGCAGTTGTTTGGAGTTTGGTTGGTGGAAGAATCTGTGTGGCAAAATAAGTAAAATACTTGATTATCTTAATGTTCTATGTCAGTCTTTTTACACATGTCTGTAGGAAAACCAGTAATAAGATGGTCAAAAGACTTACCCCCAGATTCATAAAAGTCCTGTTTTGCGAGTCCTTAATAGCGAATTTTAAGGAATCGCTATTAAAGACTCGCAAAACGGGATGCATGTAGAAATCACAATATTTTTTGTGATTTCTACTGCTTCCTTATTTGCGATTCGCTAATTGCTAATCGCAAATAAGGAATGGCTTTCCCATTCATTCCTATGGGCCTAAAGGCTGTTATATGTTGTTGTGGTGGTTGTGGGTGTTGTGAGTTTGGTGAGGGCAGTTTTATCATCCCGGTGTGTTTTCCCTACATTCACTTAGATTCACCGTCCCTCTTCTATTTTTGTGATAAAGATATTAGGCGAAAGGTTGAGGAGGGACGGTTTTTCCTCTCACCCCTCATTTTTTGTGTGAATTTGATTTGTTGTGAGTGTGGTGCCTGTGGGCGTACATTGAATGGTGTGTAGGTGTTTTTTGTGTGCAATGCCATATGTAAAAAAAGCGGTCCATCACCACCCACTTTTGTACCGCTTTTGGCCGCCATAAGTGTGGCAGGGTATGCTCAGACGTGAGTCCCTTGCTCACTTTGCCACTGGATTCAAGCAAGCCGGGCTAAAGACGGCTGGAATGCCAGAAACCGGTCCATGGAAGCTTGTTTCCGGTCCAGGGAAGACATGGCTTGGCAGTTCGGGCTGGACTGTTCCCATGAGGCACAGGGTCAGACTGATTTGCATATAGCCATGTCTGAACTGGGGTGGCAGAGTGGGCTAAAGAACGGTGATGGATTAAACCCAGATCTTTTGACTGGGTGTGAGTGTTTGATTGATTCAGATGCTCCGTCCATCACCACCCACTTTTGTACCGCTTTTG
The DNA here is from genome assembly GCF_964261635.1 of Lissotriton helveticus. NCBI lineage: Eukaryota > Metazoa > Chordata > Amphibia > Caudata > Salamandridae > Lissotriton > Lissotriton helveticus. The sequence goes on from NC_136065.1 coordinate 448,758,832, forward strand.
GCCGCCATAAGTGTGGCAGGGTATGCTCAGACGTGAGTCCCTTGCTCACTTTGCCACTGGATTCAAGCAAGCCGGGCTGAAGACGGCTGGAATGCCAGAAACCGGTCCTCGGAAGCTTGTTTCCGGTCCAGGGAAGACATGGCTTGGCAGTTCGGGCTGGACTGTTCCCATGAGGCACAGGGTCAGACTGATTTGCATATAGCCATGTCTGAACTGGGGTGGCAGAGTTGGAGTTCTGGACTTTTTGGTTCCGTCCAGAGGTGTCAGGGACAACACCCGAAGACCCCGGAGTTCAACCTGTCTCGGTGCACAAACAAACAGAAACACGGGCTTCTCGATGGTGGCGTCAAAGACCAAAGGTTTATTACTGCAGGGACACAGAAGTCACAGAAACTGCACACGGGCAGTGTCTAGGAGCCTGTTCAATTTGTACAAAGAGGGTTGTTCCTTATATACTAAATATTCTGCTCGGGGCAAATTCTTTACATGTTACCACAGTTCTAAACATTCGTGTCTTAAACAATAAATATTTGGCGTTGCACAGGAATCGTCAACAGTATCTGATGTCAAAACATTACGAATGAGGGGTTCCCACTAGTCCATCATAATCCTATGTCAATTCTTCATTCAAGACCCGGACCGCCTCATCGTAAATTTCGTTACCTCCCCCTAATAAAGGCCCAGAAAGAAAAGAGCAGAGCCAGGTGTGGAAGATAGAAAGACAGGATAAGAGATGTTTGTGGGTCGTAAATGGGCACGGTTACCAGCTTCGGCCGCCTAATCATGATCAGGCCAACGAACACAAGAACCAGTATAGCAGGACTGGCCTCAGGCTGGGGAGGCAGCTCTTGCCGAGTCATGCTGCCACAGCGTTGCTGGCCTAAGGTGCACGTGTCACTCGCAAGGTGAATCGCCGGCTAAAGCCTACGTGTCCTTAAATGAAAAAGAGGTCATTGTGTGTCCATTGACTATGTGAGGGCAAGGAATCCAAAATGGCTTCCGTGTTCTAAGATGGATGCCATGGGCAGAATAGAAATGTGTTTGTAACTGGAGTGCTCTTGCTCGTAGCATAGCGAAAACACCAGGATATACTAAATGGATCATTTGCGGTCCACTGATACCAAAATTATGTATTTACGACAATGTTACAAACACGAGTAAAATCGTCACGGAACCTCAGACCCTCCTTTTGCCCTTACATAGGCAATTACTCAGTCTATATCAGAGTCAGAGTCTAATTCTATGCTCATTAGGTCAGTGACATGTTGTTGTATCATCATCCTGTCTCGTGCCTTTTCTCCTAATGCAGGTGGTTTTCTGAAACAGGTTGCAGCACAGAGACTACACAGAGCGGGACCACATTGGATAATAAGACAGCACGAGAACAGAAATACTAGGATGACACCAATGACCATCAGAACCTTCCATCCCCATGCTGATACCAGAGTCCAAAACCACTCCATGAAGGACCAGTTTCCCTTATCTACGTGTATAGAGTCGGAAATCTTGTGTAGCTTAGAGATTGCTTCATAGACTGTTGGAGCATTATTTGGAATAAAGACACAGCAGCTCGATTGGATCATTCTGCATACCCCACCTCGATCTGCAAGTATTACGTCTAGAACCATACGGTTCTGCAACGTCATGAGACGATCCGCCTGAAGCTCAGCTGTTAAGTTACTAAGGGCACCAGCAGTTTCTGTAATAGTAGATTCAACTACCCGTAGATTTCTACTATTGGCCATAGGCCCCCAAAACGGAAGGAAACCTTTGAAAAAGTCTCCAGCTTCTTGACCAGCGGTATCTTCCTTGCTGAAGACACCTCTTGCTACTCTGGTCTTGTGATAATCTGAAGAAGCAGTGTATGTCGGAGGTAACAATCGAGCAATATAACATGAACCTGAGAAGTCAGCAGGCAGCCATGTATAAGCTCTGTCCTGACAGATGAAGTAGGTACCCCTAGCAGTCAGAAAGGCAGGGGAGGAGTTAGACGGAAATACGTAAGTCTCAACGCACTCACTCCTCCCTAGCTGAGCTCTCGGATTTCTCCCATTTCCTTGCAAACAGACTTGACCTCGGTGAGGCACGACCCAAACTGAAGTGGAGCTTTTACGCTTGCTTTCTCCCAAACTAAGGCGATACTCTGTAGAGTTCCAACTCAAATACACCCGTAATTCATCTCTAGGGTAAGATGGAGTATTATTGACGTCTTTAATCATATCAATAATTCCCTGGACTAAAGCTTTGTTGGCTGAGTTGTATTTAGTGGACCGTGGTGGACGCGGAGGATAGGTCTCAAGGGCATATGAAAAAATGGTCTGAAAGGCCTGAAATGATCCATTGTAGCTAAAAGGCAAGACTAAATAGGGAATGCCTTTATCCATAGTGTGAGGTATCAAGCCACACACCCAGCAGTCTGTAGTATTAACTACCAGTTGGTGTTGATGCAAGAGCTGTACAAATGTATTGTTAATAAATTCTGAGCGTCGAGCTTGTTCGTGTTCAGGAAATGAGTGAAAAGAATGCATAGAAGAAACCGTAGAAGTAGTAGGATCAAGGGGAGGTACTGTAGTTACTGGCATAAAAATCAAATGTACACCAAAGATGATTCCACCCACCAACGTTATCAAAACAATTAAAAATGTAACTGCACATTGCATTAGAAAGCATTTGCTGTGAAGTATTCTGTACAGTCTATTTCTGCGAACATAAATTACATTTTCTTGTTGCAGCTCAGGAAGCTCCATCTTCTACGACCGTTCGCGACCACTGATGATGTGTACGTAGATGAAAATGCCTCTATCAGCCCTGGGAGTTCCCAGAACTAACAGAAAGATCGACCTTGCGTCTGACCCCCGCAGATTCAACTAGGCACACAGCCACGACCCTACGGCTACCCAGACGGCAAGGCAATTTTAAAACAAAAAGAAACAATACAAAGTATTTAGCAAACTTCCTGGCTGGAGGCAATGTATAGAAAATTCAAATCTGAAAATAGGCAGTTTCCTGCTTTATTTGTCCATATTGCGAGAACGTAAGTTGTATCTCAGTTTTGCAGGAGCTGTCTGATCTGGAAACAATGTATTTTCAGCTGACGTTGCAATGTTCACGTTCGCAGATGGCAAATGTTCAGCGTTCAAAAGAGCAGTTTCAGGGGGAGAGTCAGAATTTGGTGAATCCGTGATCAGTTCTGCATCGCTGAAAGGTATGAACCTGGGGACTTGTTCCGTTTCAGAGGCACCGATTCCTTTCTTTACCCAGTTGTCGTAAGGAAGTGGCAGAGGCACACGTTTGGCATGTGTCGTATGGATCCAGTTTTTCCTTCCGGCCACACGAATAGCAGTTCTCGTTGCTAGTAGGACTTGGAAAGGGCCAATGAATCTGGGCTGAAGATTTTTCGTTCTTGCAAAATTTTTTATGATCACCTGATCACCCGGTTTCAGCTGATGGCCTGGACTCTCCGGTGGCTTTGGCAATGCATCGAAAACCTGTTGGTGAATAAGACTCAATTTAGCAGTCAAGTCGAAAAGGTAATCAATTAACATTGGGTATTCCAGCTGCTTGAATTCTTTTGGTCTAGGTACCCCCCAAACATTTGCAGGACGACCAAAAACTATTTCATAAGGACTAAGCCCTACTCTAGAATGTACGGTTGCTCTTGTTGATAGCAAAGCCAACGGCAATGCGTCTGGCCAGGACAAACTTGTGGATGCTTGTATCTTAGCAAGTTTCAGTTTAAGGGTGCCATTGTAACCCTCGACTAAACCCGCGGACTGGGGATGATTCGCACTATGAAACTTCTGTCTAATCCCTAGGCCGGCACACACACTCTGCATAACTTTCCCTACGAACTCACTTCCGTTATCTGACCATACAATCCGTGGCATTCCGTATCTGGGGAAGTATTCTTTAAGAAGAATTTTGGCAGTGGATAAGGCAGTATTGTCCTTTAGCGGGTATGCTTCGATCCATCTGGAGAAAGCACAAACTACCACTAGGACGTATTTCAGGTTATTACAACGATCCATGTGAATGAAGTCTAGCTGGATCACTTCAAAGGGGCAGGAAGGAGGAGCGAAGTGACCTGCAGGTGTGGGGATTCCCTTGCCAGGATTATGCATCAAGCATACCATACAATTTCTCACCACTCTCTCTGCACACTTACTAATCCCATCATTCTTCCAGACCGGAGCCAACATCTTACAAATCCCTTTTGAACTGATGTGAGCTGTTCCATGTGCCATCGTTACTACTGCAAGCACATACGCATCAGGCAACATCCAACGCTGTTGTTCCGACAAGTCAATCCAACACCCACTCGAGTCCAATTTACCCGTGCTCTCTCTCCATGCAAGCTTTTCCTCCTCAGTCGCCTCTTTCTGAATTTCCTTCACGCTTTCCACTGTGTCCTCACACATTCCAGACTCAGAAATCCATCTTGCAGACGTTGCAACATACATTCTACTCATCATATTTCTAGCTGTCTGTTTTGCAGTCTCATCAGCAAAAGTATTCCCACGACCAACATCATCCGTGATTGCTTTATGAGCACTGCATTTCACAATCGCAACTTCAGTCGGCAAGGTTAGAGATTCCAACAAGTCATTAACTAGCTGGCCATGTTGAATCTTAGTCCCATGGGACGTAATGAAACCTCTCTCTTTCCACAAGCGGCCAAAACTATGGGCCACGCCGAACGCGTACTGACTATCTGTGAACACATTCACTCTCTTTCCCTTAGCTAAAACGCACGCTCTTGTTAGCGCGATCAATTCTGCAGCCTGGGCAGAATTCTGACTCACTCTTGCAGTCTCCACAATCGTACTCAAGGTCGTTACTGCATAAGCAGCAGTCACATCACCATTCTCCAATTTGAAGCAAGACCCATCAACATACAGCGTGCCATCTGGATCTGACAACGGAGTGTTTTTTAGATCAATTCGTCCTTTTGTTTCTTCCTCAGTTTTGAAATAACAGTCGTGTGGTTCAGAATCACTCGACTCTTGGCTAGTCGGCAACAATGTTGCTGGATTCAATACATTGCATCTTTTGATCTGAATATGACTAGCTAACAGTGTCAGTTCATAACCTGATAATCTAGCACTGGTAAGGTGTTGCGTCTTGGTTCGGTTCATGAGTGTATCCACAGCATGAGGAACCATAACCACTAGCATATTGTTCATTACTAAACCAGCAGATTGTCGAATGGAAGCTGCAGCTGCGGCTGTAGCTCTCAAGCAACTAGGCAACGCTCTAGCTACTGGATCTAATGTTGATGAAAAATACGCACAAGGGCGTTGTTTATCACCAAATTTCTGCGTCAAAACACTCAATGCACAACCTTCTCTCTCGTGGACATAGAGCATGAATGGCTTACTGTAGTCGGGTGTACCCAATACAGGTGCTGAACACAGTGCATTTCGTAACTCAGAAAAACTCTGCTGACATTCAGCAGACCATGGTACCGGACTCGGAACACCTTTCCCAGTCAAGGCTACCAATGGTTTTGCTAAAAGGGAAAAATTTGGGATCCATTGCCTACAATATGAGGTAATACCTAAAAAGGCACGTACTTCTCTCTGCGTGCTAGGAACATTCATCTGTGTAATTGCTTTTATTCTCTCTGGGGTCAACTTCCTTCCCTCCTTTGACAAGAGATGACCTAGGTAGGTCACTTCTTGGCAGCAGTATTGCATTTTTGAAGGTGACACCTTGTGATTCAAATCTGACAAGTGATGCAATAAAGAAATCGTAGCTGTTTTGCAAGTTTCCTTGTCATCAGCAGCCACCAGAAGATCATCGACATATTGTACTAAAGCAGAACCAAGAGGAAGTACGAAGGAATCTAACTGGCTTTTTAATGCTTGACTGTAAATGGATGGGCTTTCACAATAGCCTTGTGGAGCGCGTTTAAACCTAAAGCTTCGTCCTCCTAGAGAGAAACCGAAGATATCTCTGCTTTCTTCGGCTATCGGAATGCTGAAAAAGGCATTTTTCAAGTCGACAACCGAAAACCATGCTGCTGTAGCAGGAATCAACGTTAACAATGCAGTAATGTCTGGAACCACAGGAAACTGTGGAATCACAATTTTATTAACCTCTCTGAGATCAATTACAAACCTATATACTGGAGGTTTTGTAGGGTCAGTTCGTTTCAAAATAGGCAGTACAGGACTATTACAGACATTACCTCTGGTTTCTTCTATAACGTCTTTCTCAATCAGATCATGCACTATCAGTAGGAGCGCACGCTCACCTTCACTAGAGATTCTGTATTGTGGAATTCGTGGAAGTTTGACATTTGCTTTCAAAGTTACTACATAGGGTGGAATTTCCAATAGACCTACATCATTAGGACCAGTCGCCCAAAGAGTATCAGGGAGTGAACGCAGCTCTGGTGGGAGCGCATCCATCGACAAGTACATCGGAGAGATTATTCTTTTACCCAACGTAAGCTGTACTCCTGCTGGAGAACAGTACAATGTCGCGTACAGGCGTTTTAACAAGTCTAAACCAAGCAGATTTTTATTACAACCTGTCGTCAAAATCAGGGGTGCTTTCAATTGACAGGGTCCAACAGAAATAGACAAAGGACCAGAAACAGGGTTGTGAACAGGGGCGCCCGAAAAACCTACTGAAACGTTTGTTGAGCCAGACAAAGGTGCGCCAGGGAGTTTCGCATGTATGATAGAACTTTTTGCTGCACCAGTATCCAACAGAAATGGTTCGACTATACCTGATGTTGCTACTGCGACATAAGGCCCACTCTGATCTACTGGAACTGATACTACTCCCTCTCTTTGTCCATGGCTGTCCTAGTACTCACTTTGCTGAACTTCCTCACTAGCTTCATAATAGTCTTCAACATGATATTGTGGAGACCTATTCTGTTGGGCAGATTGTCCATTTCGCTGGTCGAAATAATTAGAAGGGCGATCACTCGTCTGCGGAGGCATAGCACCTCGTCCTCGACCTCTAGAGTTTTGCATAGAACTACCACGACCTCTCTGAGCTGCCGCAGCATTATTTTGTGCCCGAACTGGACACTCATTTTTGTAATGACCTTCCACTTTGCAATAAGCACATTGATTCCATTGGTATTGTGGTCTTTGAAAATTATATTCCGTTCTTTGATATGACCCTTGCTGCATATTCGTCTGATTCGTGCGAGGCGGATAAGCTTGCTGTAAAAGTACTTTAGTTTTTAAATCTTTCGTCTTTTTATCTGATTTTTCCTTCTCTTCTTTATCCCTATTTTCATAGTACTGGGCAGTCGCAAGTATTTGCGCAGTCGTAGAGACAGCCCACGCACTTTCAGAATTCTTTAATTTACCACTAAGTTCTGGTAACAGATTGTGCACAAATTTATCAACAAATAATCTCTGGCCTCCTTCTGTGCTCATATCCTGACCACTATGATCCACGAAAGTCTCCTCGAATCTTGTGAAAAAGTCTGAGACGCTTTCGTCTTTCTTTTGTTTGCACGCGGACAATTTGTCCCAGTTAACGCGTAATGCTGGCATCAAGGTTTTCATTAAATCGATTATTCTACCAGGCAAATTAGCAATTAGGGGTTCTGGTTTGGAACCACCTATTTGTTGACCATCCGCTGCAATTATAGCTGCCCAGTCACCACCTAGGGCAACTGGATGATTCTCTTTACGAATTTTAGCCCAAATTGGTTGCGGTACTACATTACCAAATAGCAGATCTATGTCAGCAAGATTCAATACACAAGCGTCAACTGTTTGAGCCAACTCTTTGTAGTACCCTGCAGGATTTTTACGTGGATCTGGCAAGGCCTGTTTCACTGCTAATACTTCAGCTCGCTTCCATGGAATATGTATCCATACTCTCTGGAATTCTGCCGGAGCGGCTGCAATACCAAGGTTTACATTAGCTTGCACAGCTTCACGCCAAATTGGTGGAACCTCTCTCATTGGGTATTGACGATTTTGTTTCGTACTGCGTTTCCCTAACTCTCTTGGTGAACGAAGGGATGAGTCGGTTCTATAACTTAGAACCAGTTCCATCGCTTCTTTTATATTTTGTCCAACTATCATACCTGCAGCAAACTCTTTCTGAACATTAATTAATTCTTCTAGATTTGATTCAGGGTCATCCTCTTCCAATTCCTCACGTAGAAGGAAACACATTTCATCGAACACATATCGTTGTGTCGGTTCATTCCATTGCATAAATGTATCTAATACATCTTGTACATTATATCTTCCAACTTTCGAAACCCATCTAAGAGCAGTGGAATCTAATATTCCTCTTTCTTCAGTACTGGGAAGCTGACTACGCCTCTGTACAGAGTCAGAGGTAGGAGTCTTAATCAGAGTTTTATAGAAGGGAGATAGAATATTAGAGACAGAATCAGTGATTCTCCGACGAACAGAAAGCGGAGTCATAATATTAGCAGAGGCAGTAAATAGAGTAGCAGTTGGAACAGATAGATTAGGAACAGTAGGAGTAGCAGGAAAAATAGCTTGTGAACTAGCAGGTGTGAGCGATACAGGTATAGGTAAAGAAGCCGGCAACCCTGGAAGAGGGGTTGTCGAAGGAACATTAATATTGACCACAGGAGGTACAGGAACTTGATTCAGGGGAGCGGGAACACCAGGTTGTCCAGCAACCGGTAATTGAACATTCGGTATAGGTGGAGCCGTAGCACCCTGTGCATACGGTGGGGGTGATCGTAACAAGTAAGACAACAGGGGATCCTTTTCAGGGTCCTCTACTATCTTAGCCGTACTTGATGGTAAAGCAGGATAGCACTTGTCTATCTCTAAATTACGCTCTCTATTGGCCACCTCCATCGCTTTTTCAGACTCGTTGAGTTGCAGCTGCCTAGCAGACTGTTCTAAAGTCAACTCTTGCTCTTTCTGTTCTTTCTTCAACTTTTTAATTTCTCTCTGTTTAGATTCTTTTCGCCAATAACGGAAAGAATCAAACATTGCCGGCCGGGCTTTCTTCTTAAACAACCTTCTTTCTAGATTATCGAGAACTTCAGGTTCAAAACTACCATGTAGTGGCCAACTAAGGACACCATCTTTCTCTGTGAAGCGGATCCATACCTCGTTATAAGAGATAGGGCCAACACCAAATTTGCAATATAGATCATAAAGGGGAGTTCCAATCGGAGGAACCAAACACGAGTCCTCCAACTGGGAATCACTGTTGCAACTAAAACAAGGCAACATACAATATTTCCGACTGACCATTTTATAATCCGGAACACAAAACAAACAAGACACAAACAGAAAAGATGCGCACTCGAACCAAGAACTTAGGCCTACCAGAACTGACAAATGTATCGATACCTGAACTGAACAGAATGATTATCGTAACCAGAATAACCAGTGATATTCTTACAGAACTGAACTGAACTGAGAACTAAAAGGATTATCCAAACAGGAGCAACCCTCACAAAATACTTAACTGAGGTACTGAAGACGTCACCAAGGAGAAACCCGTCACGTCTCGCCGTACTAAGGACTGCACCTCGGGTCCAAGACAGGGCGACGGTCAAGGCAACGGACCACTGCAGCCGTCTGAACGGGAACCCTCGTGGAAGAGAACGTCAGGGCCACTTTTGCGATATGCCGGGATCGATGAAGTGGGGCGCCTCCCTCTGAAATCTTCACACGAAGCTCCTCGAACTCTTCAGGCTTTTGGACCGGTACCGAATGACGTCGCCCCACGTTGGGCGCCAATTGGAGTTCTGGACTTTTTGGTTCCGTCCAGAGGTGTCAGGGACAACACCCGAAGACCCCGGAGTTCGACCTGTCTCGGTGCACAAACAAACAGAAACACGGGCTTCTCGATGGTGGCGTCAAAGACCAAAGGTTTATTACTGCAGGGACACAGAAGTCACAGAAACTGCACACGGGCAGTGTCTAGGAGCCTGTTCAATTTGTACAAAGAGGGTTGTTCCTTATATACTAAATATTCTGCTCGGGGCAAATTCTTTACATGTTACCACAGTTCTAAACATTCGTGTCTTAAACAATAAATATTTGGCGTTGCACAGGAATCGTCAACAGTATCTGATGTCAAAACATTACGAATGAGGGGTTCCCACTAGTCCATCATAATCCTATGTCAATTCTTCATTCAAGACCCGGACCGCCTCATCGTAAATTTCGTTACCTCCCCCTAATAAAGGCCCAGAAAGAAAAGAGCAGAGCCAGGTGTGGAAGATAGAAAGACAGGATAAGAGATGTTTGTGGGTCGTAAATGGGCACGGTTACCAGCTTCGGCCGCCTAATCATGATCAGGCCAACGAACACAAGAACCAGTATAGCAGGACTGGCCTCAGGCTGGGGAGGCAGCTCTTGCCGAGTCATGCTGCCACAGCGTTGCTGGCCTAAGGTGCACGTGTCACTCGCAAGGTGAATCGCCGGCTAAAGCCTACGTGTCCTTAAATGAAAAAGAGGTCATTGTGTGTCCATTGACTATGTGAGGGCAAGGAATCCAAAATGGCTTCCGTGTTCTAAGATGGATGCCATGGGCAGAATAGAAATGTGTTTGTAACTGGAGTGCTCTTGCTCGTAGCATAGCGAAAACACCAGGATATACTAAATGGATCATTTGCGGTCCACTGATACCAAAATTATGTATTTACGACAATGTTACAAACACGAGTAAAATCGTCACGGAACCTCAGAGTGGGCTAAAGAACGGTGATGGATTAAACCCAGATCTTTTGACTGGGTGTGAGTGTTTGATTGATTCAGATGCTCCGTCCATCACCACCCACTTTTGTACCGCTTTTGGCCGCCATAAGTGTGGCAGGGTATGCTTAGACGTGAGTCCCTTGCTCACTTTGCCACTGGATTCAAGCCAGCCGGGCTGAAGACGGCTGGAATGCCAGAAACCGGTCCTCGGAAGCTTGTTTCCGGTCCAGGGAAGACATGGCTTGGCAGTTCAGGCTGGACTGTTCCCATGAGGCACAGGGTCAGACTGATTTGCATATAGCCATGCCTGAACTGGGGTGGCAGAGTGGGCTAAAGAACGGTAATGGATTAAACTCAGATCTTTTGACTGGGTGTGAGTGTTTGATTGATTCAGATGCTCCGTCCATCACCACCCACTTTTGTACCGCTTTTGGCCGTCATAAGTGTGGCAGGGTATGCTCAGACATGAGTCCCTTGCTCACTTTGCCACTGGATTCAAGCAAGCCGGGCTGAAGACGGCTGGAATGCCAGAAACCAGTCCTCGGAAGCTTGTTTCCGGTCCAGGGAAGACATGGCTTGGCAGTTCAGGCTGGACTGTTCCCATGAGGCACAGGGTCAGACTGATTTGCATATAGCCATGTCTGAACTGGGGTTGCAGAGTGGGCTAAAGAACGGTGATGGATTAAACCCAGATCTTTTGACTGGGTGTGAGTGTTTGATTGATTCAGATGCTCCGTCCATCACCACCCACTTTTGTACCGATATGTAAAAAAAGGGCATAACACATTACCTACATATATTTTAGAAGCAAAGCCAATATATATGTGCATTGACATATTAATCAGTAGTACTTACCAGTCTCCACCCCACCAGGGACTTACTCTGTCAGGAATTCATCACTAGGACAATGCCAGCACAACTGGGAAACTTAAATAAGCTTGGTGAAACCCACTGGCCTGACAGCAATGGAGTACTGTCATCCAGCAGAGGAGTCCACCAGGTCAATAGAGGTTCGCCACTAATGCATCAGTAAACAGTCTGTTGATGCAGCCCACATCTAAATACAGTGGGCGGGACTCCGTCCGCTTGATGGAGTACTTGTAACCGCCGCCACAGAGGGAGGACAGGAGTCCTGCCAAGATCTAATTCAAGATGCCTCCTGGGACAGAGCCCTTTGAATTAGATTTGGATTTGGTATTATCAGGTAGCATATGAGCTTCCCTTTGGGTCAGTTCAACCCAAATAATGTCTTAATTTGTCCCTGTGTTCTCACCTCAGAGTTTGCTAAATTTCACTTTCTTTTGCAAGTTTTACTTGGTATACTGCAAAAGGTTTTTGATTCCCTTCATCCAAACTTGTGGCATTAGATTTGCTGAGACCCTGTGGTATTTGCAAGGGTTAACCTTCCTACAGTTTGTACTTGCATTTGTTCTTTTTTAAAGGGTGCTATCACCAAGAGAAAACAAATGTTGTTTTGATAGCCTGATGCTGTTAGTTTAACTTGCCTATGTGATGATTGCGGGGCATTGAGTCCTATGCCAAGACCCTCTTACCTTGCTTGCTGGGGACACTTACTGTTTTAAAAAAATTATTTTATCTGCCATTTTTAGACTTGTTTCATTGAGAAGACCATGAGATATGTTTTTAATGATGTTTTCTATGCTTGTATTGTGCTTTTATGGCTGTGTCTCACAGCCAAAATAAAGTATTATCTATGTTGAAATCAGGCCCTTAGTAATTAAGAATGGTTTATAATGTTGCAGCAGTCTGGGAAATGAATGTGGAGACCTCTTGCTCGTGGAATGAAACAGAACCATGAGACAGAAAATTCATGGAAAATACATAGATACTAGGGCCCAGATTTACTAAGGGCTTGCATTGCCCATATGTCATGCAAGGTGATGCAAAGCAAGCCCTTAACTGGAATCTACTAGGCCATGCAACGCCAACTTGTGCGGCTCTGTGTGGTTTAGTAAATCCAACGTAACGCAAGGCAGCACATTTCACTGCCTTGTGTTACCTTGTGGAAGGGAGGTCTTCCATGAGTGGACTGTGAGTGTTCCAACGCATCCAGCCATGGATTTTGTCACATTCATAAATTTACAAAGAGTTGTAAACATTCCAATGCGTCAAAATACTACGCCTCCCAGACCCAAGCATAACAAGGAGAGGTATCTGTTCAAATTTTGAAAGAGACATACAATTTGAAAATCATAAATCTGTTGCCCTGTGGCTGCAAAAGTTTTGTGGAGAAAAATATAAATAATCTGAAGTTTATCGAAATAAACCTTTAGAAAATTCAGCTTTGTCTCCTTAAAGGGTCAGTTAACAGTGCACCAAGGCTGGAGTTCGGTCTGTTGAGAATCAAGCTAGAGAACCAGCAAATCATTTTAAATTATTGGTTCTGTTTAATTAATGTTCCTGTAGAAATGGTGAGACACTTAATAAAATGTAATCTACAGTAAAATATTCTTGTCTCCTGGAAAGCAAATCTCGGTAACACAATGAAGGCATTGGAAATATCAACATTACATAATTTAGGGGAGATCTTGACTGTCCAGGGGAAATAGCGAGACTCCTGGTTAAAGATTTATCTACTAAAATTGGTTATGAATTATGATCTTTTCACCCAGCGATCCCCTTCACTGACTATTTTGATTGGTAAAATCACCTATACTCTAAAACATCTTCCAAGTTAGGAAACTCTTTGTGTAAAAGTGATTTTAGGGCATTTGCCTCTGCGCTTGGGAATACTTAACCTGAGACTTCCTTCAAGCACGTTGTCTCTGCGGGAAACAACCATTACAACGCAACTTTTACAACGCACTACCATTACAACGAAACTTTTACAACGCAAAAACCATTACAACGCATGTATTTACAACGCATGTTTTTACAACGCAGGTACCTTTACAACGCATACCATTACAACGTAAGTATTGGTAAGTATATAATTATATTTTACATTTTATATGTTTGGGTTTTTTAAGGGGTATTTTTAGGGTTCAGGGTCAGTTTTCAGTTTTTGAGTAAAGGGGCATTTTTAGGGTTCAGGGTCAGTTTTCAGTTTTTGGGTAAAGGGGCATTTTTAGGGTTCAGGGTCAGTTTTCAGTTTTTGGGTAAAGGGGTATTTTTAGGGTTCAGGGTCAGTTTTCAGTTTTTGGGTAAAGGGGTATTTTTAGGGTTCAGGGTCAGTTTTCAGTTTTTGGGTAAAGGGGTATTTTTAGGGTTCAGGGTCAGTTTTCACTTTTTGGGTAAAGGGGTATTTATTTTTAGGGTTCAGGGTCAGTTTTCAGTTTTTGGGTAAAGGGGTATTTTTAGGGTTCAGGGTCAGTTTTCAGTTTTTGGGTAAAGGGGTATTTTTAGGGTTCAGGGTCAGTTTTCACTTTTTGGGTAAAGGGGTATTTTTAGGGTTCAGGGTCAGTTTTCAGTTTTTGGGTAAAGGGGCATTTTTAGGGTTCAGGGTCAGTTTTTAGTTTTTGGGTAAAGGGGTATTTTTAGGGTTCAGGGTCAGTTTTCAGTTTTTGGGTAAAGGGGTATTTTTAGGGTTCAGGGTCAGTTTTCAGTTTTTGGGTAAAGGGGCATTTTTAGGGTTCAGGGTCAGTTTTTAGTTTTTGGGTAAAAGGGTATTTTTAGGGTTCAGGGTCAGTTTTCAGTTTTTGGGTAAAGGGGTATTTTTAGGGTTCAGGGTCAGTTTTCAGTTTTTGGGTAAAGGGGTATTTTTAGGGTTCAGGGTCAGTTTGGGTTTTTTGGGTAAAGGGGTATTTTTAGGGTTCAGGGTCAGTTTGGGGTTTTTGGGGTACAGGGGTATTTTTAGGGTTCAGGGTCAGTTTTGGGTTTTTGGGTGAAGGGGTATTTTTAGGGTTCAGGGTCAGTTTTGGGTTTTTGGGGTACAGGGGTATTTTTAGGGTTCAGGGTCAGTTTTGGGTTTTTGGGGTACAGGGGTATTTTTAGGGTTCAGGGTCAGTTTTGTGTTTTTGGGGTACAGGGGTATAAGGTAAAAATAAAATAAAATAAAATTAAATTTAAATTAAATCAATTAAATAAAATAAAATTAAATTATATTATTTTCAATTATTTTAAATTTAAAAAAAATAATATATACTTACCAATACTTACGTTGTAATGGTATGCGTTGTAAAGGTACCTGCGTTGTAAAAACATGCGTTGTAAATACATGCGTTGTAAAAGTTTTTGCGTTGTAAAAAATTTGTTGTAATGGCATGCGTTGTAAAAGTATGAGTTGTAACGTCATACATCCTGTCTCTGCGTTTGACAGTATTCAATCAAGGATCATCATTTTATATCAATAACATGATCCTCATCATATACAAAGCTAGCTGCAGGGCCTCTGAACATTCACCTTGGTTCTCTCTGTCTTTGCTTGGTCTTGAAACACAAGTTAGATCACCACAAGTCCTCAGTGCATCCTTATTAAAAATATCTTTGTAGGTACTATAATTTCTAACAGCATTATGCCAGTTTCTCTGATATTACAATTAACATCATGTTCCTTAAATTGGACATATTTTCCAACTTGAGAAATCAGAAAAAAATAAATACCTGGGTCTCATAGATATTAGAGACTCAAATCTCTGACAGTAAAGCTATCCCTAGGTAACAACAATTCTTCTAAGCTACGGTTCTCATTGCAAAGATTAAACCCCAGTTACATACACATTACATCTCAGGTGTAAGACAATCAAGCTGTGTGTATAATTGCTAATCAGCGAACATATCCCACCTAGAGAGTAATTCATGAATGTCTCAAGATGGAATGGTAGAAAACCATTCCCAGGAGCAAGCTTTTAAAGCCAACACAAATATGTCACAATCCAACAGATATCTTTCCTAAACACTTCAAGAAATATTTGCAAAGGAAAAACTCAATGTCAAACAACCTTCTAGCAGGCTTTATAAATGGTGGGACTGATTCACAAAGGTAAACTTAGATGTTTGATCTAAACTTAGACCACACATCTACGTTTACGACTTTGGGAATTCACAAAGGGCATTTACAAGTAGTATATTTATGTCCACACTTGGGCTGGATCTCAACCCTAAGTGCGGACATAAAAATATGACTCGTAAATGCCCTTTGGGAATTCCCAAAGTTGTAAACTTAGAGATTTCGTCTAAATTTAGACCAAACGCCTAAGTTTACCTTTGGGAATCTGGCCCGATATGTACATGGCCACTGGAATTAGGCAGCAGGGGAATAACAATTTATGCACCAGGGTAAGCTATATTATGTGGCAAGAAAAGGCAAATTAAGTGGGGTAATGCAGCACATTTTGTGATAATGTTATGTCATTATTTTGTTATTTTTACTCACGTTACAGGCAAAGTTTTAACTCATTAGTACTAGTTTAACACCTACACATATCAATAAGCAACTGAAAGGTGACCAACCAACCTTTGTGAAGGACCTTCCACAGAGCAGCAACACGTTTTGTTGTGTTTTTAGTAACTTCTGATCCGTTTAAGCTAGAAAAACATTCGAATCTGTAAAAATCTACAGATTATGCAGATGACGGCTTATGTAGCAAATGCGGCAAATCCAAAATAATATGGAAAATTCTATTGGTCCTGGCTATGTGTATCTGGCATTAACATTCAGCTTGTTGGACACTGGCTTTTTGTAAAGAAGACTCACTGATATGAAAATTGATGTATTTCAGTAAACACTTGTATCTGGACGTTATGCTTTTAACAAAGGTAGGGTGCAATAATGTACGTTTCCTTTATGCAAAGAGAGAAGACTGAACAAAGATATCAGCTCCACCAAGCACCCTTAACCTACAGAACATTGATACAAAAAGACACCAACAGATGTCTGATCAGACTAAGCAGGGGTTTCTGGAAGGCTATAACCATAGGCTGCAGCTCCTTGTGCACGTACCATAAAACATTCCTGGAACTATGGTAACTTCTCTCAGAAGCACACACCACATTTGGATTTGGACTCATTTCTTGCTCCGGAAATGTGACTCACAGCAGAGGTTTAGTCTGCAATCATGTCCGGGGCACCTTGACCTTCTGAAAAGTCCTGATATTCTTTTTTCTCAGTTTGAAGCAATCGAAGATTCCTGTACGCATTTTCCCTGCCATGTGTGGAACAAATTAACGAGATAATCCATTTTCTTTGTGTTTTTAGCCAACAAGCTACCACTTCAAATGTGTGCCTTTGCTTACACTTATTCAAAATTAAAAAATAGCGCAACATATTGCAATGCACATTTTAGGTTACTATCATTGAATGTCATTTCAAGATCCATAACAATGAGTTAATTGTACCTAAAGAGTCAAAAAGAATCTCCTTTAAGGTATAACTCTAGGCCTTATTTAGAGGATGGCCAACATGATACTCCCTCAAAAATATGTCCCATCTGCCATATTACAAGTGCATTTTAGCCTATGGCACTTGTAAAATGGCGAAGATCACACAAGGCACTTTTTGATGGAGGATCCCATCCTCCAAACTCAAAAAAAGGCCCACTGTCAGGAAAAAATCAGTTTCATTTATTGCGGTGGAGGAATACTTTTGTGTGTACTTTACATTTTCTTCTGCCTCTGTCTTTTACTCTGAAGTTCATTTTCTGAATGCATCCATCATCTCCCACTAGAAAACAATGACAAAGTATTCTCCTGACTATCGCTCTCCTATCATGAAAATTCGATATACATGGATTCTTTATGTAGTGTTCATTGGATACTAATGAGTTCAAAAGTACGGGGCTTTATCTAGGAAGGCCTTGCGACACTTTTGCGCCGATGTTGCATCACTTTTCGTGACACAGTGGCAGCGTAAACAATGTGCCACGTTATGCCATATTTTCAAGATGACGCATCTAGGCAGATGCCTCACCTTATAAAGCCCTGCACCACATTATACCTGCCTCAGGCATAACGAAGGCAGGTTGGGGGTTCCCACGTAAAAAATGGTCGTAGAAGTGTTGCAGTGAAATCTATCAGATTTCACTGCGACACTACTAGGACGCCACTGCGTCAAAACCTTATGCCTGCCTCATGGTAGGAATAATGGTGATGCAGTGCCATAGGCACAGGCCATTCCCATGCTGCTGGAGTTGTGTCATGCTTGCAACACATTTCCAGCAATGCATGACTTTTACGCAGACAGATACGTCAGTATTCCTGACGTATCGGTCATTCCTTGCAGCATGGAGCGCCGTACATTAAATACGGTGCATCCATCGTGACGCAAGGAAGGAGGGTGCAGTGAAAACTGTTGCATCGTTGTTTTATCGCAGCGATGCAACAGTTTTCATAACTCAGGCCCCCAGAATCAATGACCAGACCACCTGCAAAGAGCAACACCTGCATTCATCCATGGCACACCTGTTCAAACAACGCACCCTTAAAAAGCGTAAATATGGCAGAAAATCTTTGCGGGCCAAGAGTTGGAAAATATGGAATAGTCTTAGCCTCCTCTTCCAAATGGATGCTGATTACCTCCAGTTCACAAAACTCCTGAAAATGGTACTAATCTAATGGTTCTTATGGGTATTAAACACAATCCAGGTTCATTCTATGCCTCTGACTGGACTCTAAATTTAATGTACTCTGAATGATTCTTCGTTGGACTGTTCGGTGCAGTGATATATATAAATTCCAAATAAATAAATAAGCTTAAAGCTAGTGTGTGTTTTACCAGACAGGAATGTTCAAAGGAAAGTCTTCAATTGGCTGTCCCTTTTTGTACTCTTCTGTGACAAGCACACATTTACTTGCTGGTTTTTCGACTCAATAAGTGCACTGAGCACTGCCAAACAGGCCTCAGTGCCAGTGCTCTGACCCTCTAAATGTTTATGTCTAATTGGCTCACCCACTATTAGCATAAGATAACTTACTTATAAGTCTCTAGTACAATGCTTCCTAAACCTTTCTGGACCATGACCCAATTTTTTTCATGTAACTAAAGCATTATGTCATTACATACTGTTATGAACAGACACCACATTTTGAAATGGACACTACATTTGCACAAAAAATGAAGACAAGTGTCTATTCACTTGGATTCTGGGTGCACAGCATGTGATGTATGTCATCATATAATGATATAAACCAAATGAATGGATCCAAGTTGAACATAATGAAGCTCAATAAGATTTAAACACAAGAATCTCAAAATCAGACTCTAAGGTAGTAGCCTTTATTTGGCTAATTGTAGTAGTGCATGTAATAATACAGGACACAGTCATTAAATGCACGTAGTTGCAATTTACACGCAGTACAGAAACATAACAATTATATTTGAATCAACATGAATGTAGAATCTTCATATGATGGTGTGCCCAATGCATTTCGGGATTAAAGCATCGCTTCTTCAGGAGCTGCTGTAAAAATGCAAATATACATGAATGACTAATTATATATATAAGATTCTACATTCATGTTGATTCAAATATAATTGTTATGTTTCTGTACTGTGTGTAACTTGCAGCTACGTGCATTTAATGACTGTGTCCGATAATATTACATGCACTAGTACAATTATTCAACTAAAGGCTTCTACCTCAGAGTCTGATTTTAAGATTCTTGTGTTTAAATCTTATTGAGATTCATTACTGTTCAACTTGGATCCATTATTTTGGATTATATGATGAAATACATCACATGCTGTGCACCCAGAATCCAAGTGAAAAGTCACTTGTATACATTTTTTGTTCTTTGAGAGAGTTGGCGGCCTCTATCTGGTTGGCACGCATACGAGTATAATTTTTGAGTCCATTGTTTGATTGTTTATTCTGTATAGGTGTGAGCTAACTACATTAATTTATTTGCATTCCGCACTACATTTGCACAGACATACAGGTTTACTGATAATTCGATAATGCAGAGATAATATGGGCAGGGAACTCCTCTCCTTTTGCGGAGTTTGCTGAGTTTTCTGCACTCCGTGGAGCTCACGGGGTGCAGAAAACTCCGCTTCGCCCACTACAGTGGAGTTTTTTCCCCGCTCGTGATCCCGAATGGTAAGTTTGCGAGCGCAAGCTGTCGCTCGGATAGAATTTCTACCCGAGCGGCAGGAAGACTAGCTCAAACGGTATTTCGCACTGCACTCTGCCACTTGCGGAACTCCGCAGATTTTTTTTGTGACTTTGCGTAGTTCCGAGTAGCAAAACTCTGCGAACAACACCCAGGCCTGATAATAATGTGTGGAAATCAGGTTACACTGAGTATCAATTTTGTGCATCACAAAGTAAAGGGTCTTGATTTCTTTTGATCCTATTAAAAACTTTGTTTGTATCCCTGTGCAGAATTTCACAGAAATGTGCTTTATTTTTGCTTTCCAAACTGCTGAATATGTACAGTTGCATTTACAGGCATTTACACTTTGTTGTATGTTCCAAACACTGACATTCTACAGCTTTTCATTTCACATTCGCTGAGTCCAAGTAAGAGTGTCACATAGTTTGCTTTACTTTTACATGACATAACGTGTATTTGTAAAGTGCACGTTCACCCAAGGGTGCTGAATCACAGGTGTTTATTATTACCCAACTCAATGGAACTTTTTTTTCTCTGACTGCAAAGTGAGAGGAGCTTGTAAACAGCAATCCACATGTTAAAAAATAAGCAGCAATTTTTCAGAAGACATTGCCAGATTACTTGCCCTCTGTCTTTGAAGCACACTAAATATAACATCATAAATACAGATAAAGATACAGATACCTTAAAAGGCATCTTTATGTATTGCTTGATCTTTCACTGCCCACAAAAAATCAGCTTGTGGTCCACCAGTGTTCAAGATTCACAGTTTTGGAAACACTGCCCTAGCATATGGTCTCAGGGGTATCTAGGGGCTGTAACTTAAAGTCTCAAGGACTGTGACTCTTATTGTGCCACCATGAGTGTAACAACACAAAGCATGACTCCCATTCCCACTATTGCTGGCTGGCAGAGAGGTAGAGCAATTCTTCCGCTGCTCACTCGACTTTGTCATGTAAAGTAATAACAAAGCCCAAACCTTCCTTTTTTAATATTTATAAGTCCCCCCTAAGTCAGGCCAATGAAGCACCAAAGACAGGGTGCATTATATTAAAATGTTGGGCATGTGTGTTCCTATCTTTACATGTCCTGGCAGTGAAAACCCCACATTGTTGTTTTTACTGTGAAAAAGCTAGTCACCCCATTGGCAGCTACAGAGTTACACACTGGTGACCTGTCCCTTTTTGTAGGTGTATCCCAGAACTTTTTGCTGTCCTCTTGTATTTTTTCTGACCTGTTTTTGTTGGTTTTATGACTCTAGGCACTTTACCACTGATGGTAAGTGCTAAAGTACATGTTCTCTCTCTTGTAAAAGTGGTAAGATTGGTCTACACCTGTTTGCTATATTTAATTTACACGTAATTCCCTTTTACAGTTGTATCATATATACCAGGGCCTGTAAATTAAATGCTACTAGTGGGCCTGCAGCACTGCTTTCACCCACCCAAAGTAGCCTTTCAAACCTGTCTCAGGCCTCTTCTGCTGCAGGGCCAACGTGTGCAGTTTACTGCCAAAGTGACTTGGCATTTAAAGTGTTTGCCGAACCGAAACCTCCCCTTTTACTACATATAAGTCACCCCTAAGGTAGGTACTAGGTAGCCCTATGTGCAGGGTGCTGTGTAGGTAAAAGGTAGGACAGGTGCCTTTGTTGTATGGCATATCCTGGTAGTGACAAACAGGGAATTCCCTGATATGTGTTACAGTGGTAATTTCTTATATGACAGGGGTAGCGTGGCCATGTTTGGTATGTTCGGAATAGTGGTGATAAATCCAGCTATTGGTGAAAGCAGATTTGTTGTGACTTTTTTTAGAAATGACACTTTTTGAAGTGGGCATTTCTGTGTGCTTATAACTCTTTGTGCCCTGCCTGGTTGTATATTCAACATCTGATTTAGACTGACAGGAGCAGGGGATGTGCATTCACTCCAGACAGTCACAAGGGGGGTTGAGATGTGTCCTGCCTTTCCTCGGTGACTCATAGTTGGGCTGAATAAGCCTGGTCTGCAATTAGAGTGGTGGGAGGAATTGTCACCTGCACCTGAATAGGGCTGTGCCTGCCTTTCATAATGCTGCCTTTGCCAGCCTGTAGTGTGTCTCGAGCCAGGGCTGGGGATTGAATGGGGGTGTTGTGCACTTCTGAAGTTGTTTGAAGTGCCCCAGAACAAAGACTTTTGGAGTGTAAGGACTCCCTTGCTTGTGAAGACTTGCAGACTGTGAGGCTATGAGAAGGACTGCCACTTTGTTTCCAAGGGCCTTGATGTGCTCTCCTGCAGCTTGGTCCCTGTATTGTGCCCCTCCCAGTTGCTCTTCAGGGACTGGGTACTGTAGGATGCGAATGGCAAGTGTGGTTACTCACAAGGAACAAGTAAGGACTAAAGAATAATTTCTAAGTAGATCAAAATTTCGACTCTAAACACTTGAAACAACTACGAGGGATCAATACCCTGAGGAAGGCCAGTGACCCATTAGGGCAAAAGTTATTGGCTGAAATATGTCGGTACAAGCAGATGGGGTACAGGAGCTGTACCTCCTCCTATACACACAACATTACATTTTTAATCCTGTCAAGGGGGACCATCAATAAATGAGTATATACGGTACCCTCCTAGGCAGTTTTAATTTGTATTTCTTTCTGCATTAGGGATCCCTCACTTGGAGAACTTTCTTTCTTTCTTGTATCTTCCCTTTTCTCTAAAAAAATCAGCACTCCACCCGGTGTCTTGCGTTGCACCAGGATGTTGACAGCGGCCCTATGATGAAGCATGCCACTATATAGTGGGTGAGGGCAGTCTTTCAAAAATCAAATGATTTTCACCAAATTTCTATATCTCTTAAATACTCACACTTTTAATCCCTAGTAAGCACATCTAGTGTATTTATAGGCAGAGTGATTAGTCACCCAGTTGCTGTTTCTTTTACAGCATATTTCAGGTGAGTTTATAAGTAGTAAACTTACTCAAAAGTGGAAATATACTCAAAATTGGACATTACCTTTGTGAATCTGGCCCTTAACTTTTAAGTAAAGTTAATTATCTTTAAATGTGTCCTTAGCGGATGCACACCAAGATATATACATTTAATTGTTATTTGACTTAGTTTGCAAGTGGGGAGTGCTGGTCCAGACTGAGCCTAGAGGACTTAAAGTAATAGTGACAGTTATTAGGGTTTAAAACATCTGTTCCACAAATCAATGTTGAGTGAAGGTCACATTGGATGTCAACAAGCAGAATGGGAACCAGGTATGTTTAGGCTTGGTAGCTGGGGAGGAAGTGGGGAGGACAGAGGGAAGTTCTCAGTGGTGCTGGTTGTGTTTGTCCTCCATGACTCTCCTGTCACTGTACAGCCTACTTCTCTAGGAGGGACAGTGCAATATTGTTAACTTAAATCTCAGATTGGTTTAGTATGATGAAAGGTGGAACTTATGACAGTAGCGAAGAATCAATATAATTTCAATTTGTAACTAATTTGTATGAAAATAAACAGTTTACAGACTCCAGTGAGGGGGGATTGTGTCAGTTATTCAAGCAGAGTAATTTTTGCCTGTAATTTCTCTTACACATGCATCATTAGTATTGGAGATAGCAAGTGTCTTCCTTTTCATTCCTCCTTTCAAGAATACCAAAGAAGAGGAAGCCCCGTACAGGTATGTCAGCATCATCTGCTGCCAGTACCATTCTGGATTCATTCCGTCTGGTGACCATAGGTCATGTATAATTATTTATTTTTTCTTCTTAGATTTTAATTAACAAACTCACCTATAGCAATGCTTCTGTCAAACTATTTTTTTAATAGTTTTCTTACTTTTTTCCTAACTTAACCTTTATTTACTTTAGTTTGCATCTGTACAGCCTACACAATTCCTTTTGTTTCCTCTTAATATTCCCTTCTATGTCCACAGTCTAATTCCTCCTGTTTTCTTCAATGTTTCCTTCTTCTCCCTTTTTCACAGTCTCAACATCATAAACCTCTTCCTTAGCCCTCTTACATTTTTCTTCTCCATTCCCTTCTACTTCCTTTAATTGTTGTTTTCCTAATCATTGCATAGCTTTTCTACCATTATTAAAACTTTAATAGTGTTCAATTTTTGAGTATTTGATCTTTAAAATACAGAAGTATATCTTTCAATGTGATTTCTTTGAGTAGCAATACATTTATATTCATTAAGTAGTGATTTTTACTTTTGCAAAACACTACGTTTGGTTGGATATTACTAAATATGTGTCTTGTTTGTTTAGAACATGCTGAGGTGAATATTGAGTAAGAGGGCAATGATGAAGATCACAAGAAGGAGGGGGAAGAGCATGTAGCTGCTGGGATGAGAGGTAAGTCCTACACCCTTCTCAGAAGCATCTACTGCATTGTTGCATTTTGTTAAGGTGTTCCTTTCCTTTCTTGCTCCTTCCTAAGCCTGATCCCAATCCAATTTAAGTTATATGCCTTCATATATTTCTGTCTTTGCCCCCAGCTATGTAAATTAAGGGACGAAGAAGAGGCATGTTCATAGTGCTCTTTCCTAGTACCCGCTGGTCACCCATACCATACCTATCGCTTCCCATTCCATCCCATTTCTGACACTTGCCCCAGAATTCCGTATATCTCTTCCTCCTATGCCATTTCCTATGATTGTCTGCCATCTATCTTTGAATAACCATCCAAGAGAGTGCCTTCTCCTTGCTTTCCCTTCATTTTCATTGCTTTCTCCATGGTTTCTGCCCATTCTTTGAGTGCCTTCTCCTTGCTTTTCTCTTGTTTTCACTGCCTTTTCCTTGCTTTCCCCTCATTTCTATTCCTTTCTCTTTGTTCCTTCCCACATTGCTGTTCCTGTCTGTTGCCATTTTCCTGACTCCCACCTAGCCCCGCCCACCACCTCCCAACACCCCTACCTCCTCCCTGAACCTATTTAATGGAGGCCGCAGCGCTACCCGATTGAGCAGGCACCAGGCACCATATCCCTGTGCTGCTGTATCGCTCTTGCTCCTGTCTTCTCCCTGCTTTTCCCCCGTTTTTTGAGTACCTTCCCTTCATTTAAAAAAAAAGAATAAAAGTAAGCAGTTAGCAACTCCTGCGCCTTGAGACCCTCACGGGGGATCTGCCATGCCTCATTTATCCTTGTTTGATTAATTCACTGCATCCGTCCATAGTACAACCTAAACCTAGCCTAGCTTAAGTCCTACCCTCAAACGTCAACCCTACCTAACTCTCACTTACTTCATTACATAGGAATAATACTTGTTGTACTGGTAATGAAATAGGGGTGATGGTGTTGGCAGTGGGACCCAGGGCGGGATATGGGAGAATGGAAAGTGTACCGCCACTGGATTTATTGTTATGTGACAACGGTTGTCAAAAAATCATGCTGCCCATAAGATTAGCTCTATTAATGTTGTATGATATAGTAAAATAAATTGTGCAGCATACATTTTAAGATGGCAATGTATATAATTTTGCAGTCTAGTCATTTATTATACTCACATTACTTAAATGTTGACTAAAAGAAACCTTTTATTTTTCTCGCCTTTGAGAACAAACCATATTTTTTACTTATGCAGGTGCTTGTGGTAAACTAATGAATCCAAAATGCTGCAAAAGGTAATGATGTGAATATTGTGTAAGTCACAGGGATACAGTATCCTAAAACAATCTCAGTAGCACTAAAGAACCAGCACAGCAATTTGGTTGATTGTCTATACAAATGTGCTTGCTATGAGTGCTACAGTTTATGTGCTTTTCTTCTTTCCTCACAACAAAATCTTGCTGTTCCTGTCAGAGGCTCAATAAAGTACACAAAAATGAGAGGGAAGGAATGGTTGAATTAATCCCAACCACTGGTAATTGCTCATGAACGCATTGTAGTCCATTGCTATTTTGCACACAATGCCACCTCACTTGGACCCAGCCATATGCACATCAGTGTTGACTCTGGTCCAATGGGAACAGTCTCGCCTGAACTGCAAGTCCCGGTCTTCCCTGAGTCAGAACATAGGCAACCTAGGAGTGGTTTCACCCTAGTTAATCATCCAGGTATAGCTTGTGTCTAGTGACATGGGGTGGACGGTAATTACAAGTGGTTGAGATTAATTCCAGAATTCCATCCATTACTTTTTTCTATACTACAGTGTCCTGTCAGAGGCTCATCCATGAGCTCCACCGGTAGCACCAAGGAGTACAGGCACCAGTTAGAGGTAGGCCCTTGATTGCGCTTTCATAAAATGGATGCGATTGTGGTGGCGTATCACCGGCTGGTTATACTGGAAGAGGAGGAGGAGTGTCAGAACCCCAAAATGGAATGGTCAAGTGATTTCCACTCTCCAGTGGAAATCATGTGAGAAAAACAATGTTCATTTTCCTTTGCGCAATGAATGGAAAGTACTGGTTCACCATATGACCCTCAAAATGGCAGCCGCTAATGATTGCGCGGGTTGACGGTCTAGTTGTTTACAGATTTGCAGGTGCTTCAAGTGATGCGCGAGAATGCCAACAGCCGCGCACTTCACCTGAGAATTCGCCAAGACTAGTCAAGTATTTCAGAGTTACCTAGAAGTAATTTTCGAGTGCAGTTTTGACACGCAGTAATATTTAGCGCATTTGGAGTTCGCAGAGAGACAAGTTTATGAGCGCTAGAATTCCTAAACTTCGAGTAGAACTTACCTGCTAGTAGAATCCTTTCTCCAGTCTTCACGAGGCCTCCACCGGCAGCAGTCCACTCTGAGAGAGAAGCAGCACGGCGGCAACAGACGAAGATAAAGAGAAAATCCAGATAAGTCACTGAGTTGGCAATAAATATGTGTACACTGTAATTATTAATGGTTACTGACTACCTTGACCAAGAAATGAAAAGCGCTTCCAGAGTAAGGAGTTCACGATAGATTTCTGAAAGAAGAGAAGAAGAGGCAATTACTAAATACTGTTATAGAAAGTAGGAATAGGGCTAATTACACTTTTAGAGTAGAGTAGCGCACAGTCACAATATAATTAGGATAGAAGTTAGTTTACAAATAGGCAAATAGGCACATATAAAATTAGTGTTAGGAAGTAGAACAGTGAAGAACTTACTAAAAGAATATGGAAGATGTACAGCCGTCAAACACATAAAAAGAGGTAAGAGTCCTTAACCTCAAGAGTTGTAGAAAGACAGAAAAAATCAGAAGTTAATAATTAATCTCATTAATGTAGGTTTATGCAGAAAAGATAAGAAAACCCTCAAAAAAGACGTAAGAGAAGAGAAGCACATCTCTGGACAAATTAGGTAAAGAATTCAACAGAGCAGAAATAAAATAGAATAGGGTAGTGTAGGAACTTGTAGAATAACCTTTCTGCTATCATTATCTAGGTTTCTCTGAATTCGAAGTCTGCAGGACGGACTAGACAAGAGAAACAGAGGAAGAGTTCCAGAGCAGTCTCTTCTACTATTTTCTTATTTTATCCACTCCCCTTCCCCCTGGAGGGTTCCAGAGAGTCAAGTTCTAAAACGGGCTCTAGGGAATCTTTTAGAGGGAGTCGGGAACTATCGCCTTGGCTCCTAAGCAAGTTCCCAGGAGGGAGAATAGAGAATCATCAACTTCTGCTCCTGCGCAAGTTTCCAGTGGTAAGAATTCACTTTAGTCTCTGACAGAGTGAAGTGCCCACGCTTTTATATTTGCGCCTGAGCAGAAATGGCAGAAGGAATCAATCTGCAGACTTTGGGAACAGTTTTAGAAGCAATCCAAAAGGAATTGGTGGCAGTTAGAGAGGATAATCAGAGCCTTAGGCAAGAAGTGATAAATGCTAGGAAAGAAACTTCAGAATTTGCACGGAGAATGGGAGGGTCATTGGGTTTAGGAAGAGAAAATGTT
This sequence comes from Lissotriton helveticus, assembly GCF_964261635.1. NCBI lineage: Eukaryota > Metazoa > Chordata > Amphibia > Caudata > Salamandridae > Lissotriton > Lissotriton helveticus. Next base: position 448,786,358 of record NC_136065.1, read on the forward strand.
AACACACTCGCTGAGGGTTCCAATAGATTAACCTTTCAAAAAAAGAGAGTTTCCCATAAAAACCAGAAAGGACTGGGTAATACAAGCAATAAACAAAAAAAAATTCCTTTCTGTGTTGCTCAATCCAACCTATGTTCAAGACCTTCTCAGACAGTTTGAGTAGAAAGCTATACATATAAAATTTCACAATACCACATAGAAGTGCATTTGTCTTAATTTTATTTAAAAATAGGCTGAATGCTTAAAATCACAGTTTTTTTACAATTTTGTATATGCAAGGCACCAGAAAAATACATTCAAATTTCACAGTGTTTCCATTGTAACAAATCACTATCTCCTTACATATTAATCAGTGCAAGATGCAAGATTAAATTTTTGTTCTCTCACTTATTTGGGAGTAGGAACAGGAAACATCAGACGATCGTTGGATTTGCGAGGTGCTTGAACTCACGCAACCCACACATAGAGGCGGCACCACAGAGATGCGGGTGTAAATTAAAAAAAACACCGATGCACAGAAAAGGCTCGAACAGGAGCAGGAAAAGGAATATACCGCCCTGTAAAGAAAGAAAAATATAAAGGAGATATAAAACCTTTGCCTCTATCTGAGAGGAGGTCTGCCTGAACCCCAGTAAGAAGAACCATAAGTCTACCGTTGGTTAACTCCCAAATAAGTGAGAGAACAAACATTTAATATTGTTGTATATTGACCTGTCCTGAAGAAGGTGTTGATAGAATTTAAACAAGACACCGAAACGCGTCGACATAAGGACTTCTTTTTAATCATTGTTATTTTATTTGTTTTTAATTTTGTATCTTGCACTGAATAATATCTAAGGAGATAGTGATTTGTTACAATGGAAACACTGTGAAATTTGAATGTATTTTTCTGGTGCCTTGCATATAAAAAATTGTCAAAAACTGTGATTTTAGGCATTCAGCCTGTTTTTAAATAAAATTAAGACGAATGCACTTCTATGTGGTATTGTGAAATTTTATATGTATAGCTTTCCAATAGATTAACCACTCAAGTAATTCATTCGCTATCCCCGGTCATTCCTTTAGCCCCTCCTGAGAGATTTAGTGGGGACCCTCAAAAGGCACAGATATTCCTTACCCAATGCTCACTCCACTTCATGTACCGCCCTTCCATTTTCCCTGATGCACAGTCAAGAGTGGCGTTTGCCCTGTCATATTTGAGCGGTGATGCAGCCTCTTGGTCAATGCCATTGGTTTCTAGTGATGATCCTATCCTGCAAAATTATGATGAGTTCAAAAAAGAGTTCTTACGAATTTTTGACCGACGGAGAATCTCCCAGGCAGTGGACAACGAATTATTGGAATTGCGGCAAGGGAATCGAGACCTGGTAGCCTACTTAGCCCAATTTAACAAGCTGGTAGTGGAAACCAACTGGCCAGAGAGTAAAAGAGCTGCAGTATTTTATCGAGGATTACGCGAGGAACTTAAAGATGTGTTAGCCCAGATACCTAATCGACCTAACAGAAGTTTCAGAACTGATTGACTTGGTCTTAGAAATTGACTTTCGCCAGGGTGAAAGAAAAGGCGAAAAAAGAAGAGATTTTAAGCCAATCTTTCCAAGATTAGATAGAGCTAAGTCAGAGAATAACCAAAGTCAAGAAGGGCAAGCAAACATCGAACCTATGCAGATAGGAACCATTAGAGGTCCTTTGACTAAGGAAGAGAAGGAGAAGAGGAGAGCTGGAAATTTGTGTATGTGTTGTGGCTCTAACTGTCATTTTGTAAGGAACTGCCCAAGAAAACCAAAGACCTCATTCAAGCCGAAGGAAAACTAGCAGCACCATCTGTAGTAGGAGTTGAACAGGTGGGTGCAACGTTAAAGACAACTCCGCAAGAACACCAGTTGGCAAATACGTTACAGTCTTCTTCACCCAATTTGATTTTATCTGTGGAAATAAGATTCAGATCAATTGTTCTAACTGAAGTCTCCGTAATGGTAGACTCTGGAGCAACAGGACATTTCTGCGATTTGAAATTTGCAGCTAAAATTGGTTTAAAGGTGATCCCAAAGACAAGGAGTGAACCTGTGAGAGCAGTAGATGGTACCAACCTTTCGTCTGGACCCATCGTGAGTCACACTGAGCCGATGCAAATGATATCCATTGTTGGCCATGAAGAGATAATCCAATTTAATTTGATTGATGCCCCACAGTTTCAACTAGTTTTGGGGTTGCCTTGGTTAACTGAACATAACCCCACAATAAATTGGAGTACTCAAACCATAATTATGGATTCAGTTTACTGTAAGCAAAATTGTTTTGATGGATGTGAAAAGAATTGTGAAGCTAATCCTGCTCTGTCTCTTTGCATGGCTGATGCGTCTCTATGCATTATCAAGTCCCAAGAAATACCTCTCGAATATCAGGATTTTGCAGATGTTTTTGATGAGAAAGAAGCTGAGCAATTACCACCTCTTTTGGTCTACGATTGTAAGATCGACCTCGAGCCCGGAGCTAACTTACCATGTAGTAGGGTATATGCCTTAACAGAAAAAGATTCAGAAAAGGGGGTTGTGATGAACAGAGTGCCTGAATTAAGCAGACCACTCTTACCCAGTCCAAAGATCAGGGCTTGATCCATCACCGTTTTTTAGCTCACTGCACCATCCCAGCTCAGAACTTGGCTATATGCAAATTAGTCTGTTCCTGTCCCAGTGCATGATGGGAACAGGGCAAACCAAAGTACCAAGCCAATTCTTATACTGGGAATAAAACAAGCTTCCGGGGACCGGTTTCTGCCATTTCAGGCGTCGTCGGCCCGGCTTGCTTGAATCCTGATGGTGCAATGAGCAAGGGACTCCCTTTTCTGAATCATTTTGTCCACCATAAGCGTGGAAGGGTATACTCAGACATGAGTCCCTTGCTCACTGCTCCATCAGGATTCAAGCAAGCCGGGCCGATGACGCCTGAAATGGCAGAAACCGGTCCCCGGAAGCTTGTCTCCTTTCTGGTGAAGAATTGGCTTGGTAGTTTGGTCTGCCCTGTTCCCATGATGCACTGGGCCAGGGACAGACTAATTTGCATATAGCCAGGTTCTGAGCTGGGATGGGGCAGTGAGCTAAATAACGGTGATGGATCAAGCCCTGATCTTTGGACTGGGTAAGAGTGGTCTGCTTAATTCAGACACTCTGTTCATCACCAACCCCTTTTCTGAATCATTTTGTCCACCATAAGCGTGGAAGGGTATACTCAGACATGAGTCCCTTGCTCACTGCTCCATCAGGATTCAAGCAAGCCGGGCCGACGACGCCTGAAATGGCAGAAACCGGTCCCCGGAAGCTTGTCTCCTTTCTGGTGAAGAATTGGCTTGGTAGTTTGGTCTGCCCTGTTCCCATGATGCACTGGGCCAGGGACAGACTAATTTGCATATAGCCAGGTTCTGAGCTGGGATGGGGCAGTGAGCTAAATAACGGTGATGGATCAAGCCCTGATCTTTGGACTGGGTAAGAGTGGTCTGCTTAATTCAGACACTCTGTTCATCACCACCCCCTTTTCTTAACAGAAAAAGAGCATCTACACCTGAAAGAGTATCTGGATAAATATCTGGCAAATGGCTTCATAAGACCTGCTCAATCTCCAGTGTTGTCCCCCTTGTTCTTCATACCAAAGAAGGAAGGAGATCTGAGGACCTGTATTGATTACCACGCAATAAATAAAATCACCAAGAATAATCGATACCCTCTCCCTCTTATCTCTGTATTACTGGACCAAGTGAAGGGAGCACAAATCTACACAAAGTTAGATCTGCGGGGTGCCTACCACTTGGTGAGGATGAAGGAAGGCGATGAGTGGAAGACCGCCTTCAGAAGAAAATTTGGATTGTTTGAATATCAAGTTATGCCTTATGGCCTGTGTAATGCCCCCGCGGCGTTTCAGCACTTTATTAATGATGTCCTCAGCGAATTCATTGACCAATGTGCAATTGTGTATGTTGACGACATTTTAATATATTCAAACAACAAGAGTAAGCATCCAGAACAGGTGAGAGGAGCACTACAGAAACTTAGAGAGAATAGATTATTTGTGAAACAAGAAAAATGTGCCTTTAATGTCTCCGAAGTAGAATTTCTGGGATTCATTCTCTCGCCCACTGGAATGAAGATGCATGAGTGTAAAATCAAGGCAGTTGTGGATTGGAAGTCTCCTACTAGCATAAAGGAGGTGCAAAGTTTTATAGGATTTGCAAATTTCTACAGGAGATTTATTAAGGAATTCTCGCAAAAGATACTACCGCTGACTAAACTGCTAAAGAAGGGAGTCAGTTTTGAATGGTCGGAGGAAACGGAAGGAGCATTTACAATGTTAAAGAAAGGTTTTACCTCTGCTCCAGTACTGCTGCATGCTGACCCGAGAGAACCATTTTATGTGGAAACAGATGACTCGGATCAAGCAGTGGGTGGTGTCCTATCCCAAAGACATAAGGTAACAGGCCAGTTGCATCCAGTCGCTTATAGGCCCAGGAAGCTCACGCCAGCAGAAGTGAATTATACCATCACTGAAAAAGAATTGCTGGCTATAAAAGATGCATTCAAAGAGTGGCGACATTATCTTATGGGAGCACAGCACCAAGTAACAGTTTTTACTGACCATCAAATTTGAAATTTTTGAAGTCAGCCAAAACCTTGACACTCAGACAGCTTAGATGGTCACTATATTTTGCTGAATATGACTTCGTCATCACCTATAGACCTGGGGCCCAGAATGGAAAAGCAGATGCTTTATCTAGGATTGGAACAGATATACATAAGCCTGTAGAACCAGATCAGACGATCATACCAGAATCAAAAATAATTGGTGCTACAGTGCCCCTTGCTTTTAATGAACAGATAATCCAGGCATTGAGTCCTGACGAAAAGCAAGAATGGGTGGAGGAAGATCCTGACAGAGAAATTCGACAACATCTACCATATCATAAGGGAGCACTGTACCTACCTACAAAGGAATTACAGCATCAAATAATGTCCGAATGTCATGATAACCCTCTGGCAGGACATAAAGGAGAAACTAAGACAGAGGAGTTAGTCAAAAGACATTATTGGCGGCCACGGATGGCTACTGACATAGAGAATTATGTGAAGACATGTGAAATCTGTGCTCAGAGAAAATCGGAGAGACAGGCCCCAAAAGGATTGCTACAACGACTACCTACCCCTCCTGGCCCTTGGCATACGGTCACCTTAGATCTAGTAGTGGATTTGCCCTCTAGTCAAGGAAATACTACAATTCTAGTGGTCGTAGACTCCTTTTAAAAAATGACTCATTTCGTAGCATTAAAAGGGGCTCCAACTGCTAAACAACTTGCTAATCTTTTCAGTGCACATATAGTTAGAATTCATGGTGTTCCGAAAGTAATCATCTCAGATAGAGGTTCTCAGTTTATATCCCGTTTCTGGGGGGTCTTTTTAATGGGATTAGGGATTGAGGCTCGTAATTTCCACAAGTTACCACCCGGAAACGGATGGTCAAACTGAGAGAGTGAACAGGGAATTGGAGCAGTATCTGAGCCCATTCCTGTTAAAACAAGAAAGAGAGTGGTCAGAATCTTTGTGGGCAGCAGAGTTTGCACACAATAACGCTCTAAATGTGTCTAATGGTTACTCCCCGTTCTACCTCAATTATGGTAGACACCCTAATGCTACTGTGACTAATGCTGAAATTACGGTCCCACCAGCCAAAGATTTAGTTTGAGATTCATCAAGTAGCTGCACAAAATTTAGAGCAGGATAAAAGGAAATACAAGATTGATGCAGACGAGAAAAGAAGAGAGGGTCCTCGTTTACAAAAGGGAGATGAGGTATGGTTAAGCACAAAAAATTTGAGGTTGAAAGGAAACAGAACATTCTTGCCCAGATTTATAGGCCTTTATCCAATCGAGAAACAAATCAATCAAGTGACTTACAGATTAAAATTACCTACTAAATGGAAAATTCATCCTGTCTTCCATGTATCTTTTTAAAAAAAAGATGTACCCAAATCTAAGAAAAGAGTTACCTCCCAAACCTATTCAATTCAAGACTGGAGTTGAATATGAAGTAAAAGAAATTTTGGACTCCAAGAGAATCAAAGGACAATTGTACTATCTAGTAGATTGGAAAGCTATGGTCCAGAAGAACGTTCTTGGGAGAGCAGTGTGGATGTCCATGCTCCCAGATTGGTGAGGAGTTGTCATCAAAGATTCCCTACCAAGCCTAAAATGGAAGAACCCGCTTTGTTGGGGGGTACTGTCAGAACCCCAAAATGGAATGGTCAAGTGATTTTCACTCTCCAGTGGAAATCACGCGAGAAAAAAAACGTTCATTTTCCTTTGCGCAATGAATGGAGAGTACTGGTTCACGATATGAACCTCAAGATGCCCGCCGCTAATGATTGCGGGTTGACGGTCTAGTTGTTTACAGATTTGCAGGTGCTTCAAGTGATGTGAAGTGCACGAATGCCAACCGCCGCGCACTTCACCTGAGAATTCGCCGAGACTAGTCAAGTATTTCAGAGTTACCTAGAAGTAATTTTCGAGTGCAGTTTTGACACGCAGTAATATTTAGCGCATTTGAAGTTCGCAGAGAGACAAGTTTATGAGCGCTAGAATTCCTAAACTTCGAGTAGAAATTACCTGCTAGTAGAATCCTTTCTCCAGTCTTCACGAGGCCTTCACCAGCAGCAGTCCACTCTGAGAGAGAAGCAGCACGGCGGCAACAGACGAAGATAAAGAGAAAATCCAGATAAGTCACTGAGTTGGCAATAAATATGTGTACACTGTAATTATTAATGGTTACCGATTACCTTGAACAAGAAATGAAAAGCGCTTACCTGAGTAAGGAGTTCACAATAGATTTCTGAAAGAAGAGAAGAAGAGGCAATTATTAAATACTTTTATAGAAAGTAGAATAGGGCTAATTACACTTATAGAGTAGAGTAGTGCATAGTCACAAGATAATTAGGATAGAAGTTAGTTTACAGATAGGCAAATAGGCACATATAAAATTAGTGTTAGGAAGTAGAACAGTGAAGAACTTACTAAAAGAATATGGAAGATGTACAGCCGTCGAACATATAAAAAGAGGTAAGAGTCCTTAACCTCAAGAGTTGTAGAAAGACAGAAAAACTCAGAAGTTAATAATTAATCTCATTAATGTAGGTTTATGCAGAAAAGATAAGAAAACCCTCAAAAAAGAGGTAAGAGAAGAGAAGCACATCTCTGGACAAATTAGGTAAAGAATTCTACAGAGCAGAAATAAAATAGAATAGTGTAGGAACTTCTAGAATAACCTTTCTGCTATCATTATCTAGGTTTCTCTGAATTCGAAGTCTGCATACGGACTAGACAAGAGAAGCAGAGGAAGAGTTCCAGAGCAGTTTCTTCTACTATTTTCTTATTTTATCCACTCCCCCTTCCCCCTGGAGGGTTCCAGAGAGTCAAGTTCTAAAACGGGCTCTAGGGAATCTTTTAGAGGGAGTCGGGAACTATCGTCTTGGCTCCTAAGCAAGTTCCCAGCAGGGAGAATAGAGAATCATCAACTTCTGCTCCTGCGCAAGTTTCCAGTGGTAAGAATTCACTTTAGTCTCTGACAAGGAGGTAGCAGCAGTTACTTCGAGGTTTAGTGCCCAACCTTTGAAACAGAGAACAAAGAACTAAGACTCCAGGTACTGTAAGAGGCTGGGTGGATCTACCTCATCCGACACAGCAGCCATCATCACTCCTCCCTCAACTGTAGAGGTCTTCCGCCAAACGACTCCTGAAGGAATGAACAAACTAAAAAAAGGCTAGAGGGAGATTAAAAAACAGACTGGATAATTTTGAGGGGCAGCAGTAGGAAGAGGGGTGGGCTTACTGGTGGTGGTGTGCGTGGGAACAGTGGGGCAGAGGGAAATTAGATTTAGTAATGTCTAGCTTTTGAAGAAGTTAGGGAGAGGGATCAGCCTATTAGTGGTGGTGTGGATGGGAACAGTTTTGGAAGGGGTAGATTAGTTTATATAGTTTCATTGTGTGGATTTTTGAGAGAATTAGGGACAGGGGCTGTTGCACATTTTGTAAAAATAAGCACTTTCCTATTCATGAGTTTTTGAAAAATGCATTATCATGGTTAAATTTATGGTTACTATTAGATATATCATTACTTATATTTTTATGCTGTAAAATCCATAAACAAGGATGCTGCTTTGAATAGATGCTGAGTTCCTAGCCCGGCTCCTCACAAAGGAATTGCCTAATTATCCACTCTCATAGTCCTCTCTCTAGTCTACGCTCTACTTAACTTGAGCTCCATAACCACTAGGTTATCCCCAATGCTGGCCTCCAGCCCACTCACCTACAATCAGTGTTGGATGATGCATTACCTTTGCCTCTCCTCTTCATGACTTCACTTAAAGTCACCTGATAGCACCCAACCTCCCAACAACTATTAGTAGTAATATCTGCACTGTCCTCCACACCTAGTCATCACTCACCACTCAGGAGGAATATTACTTACAACAATTAACAGAATATTAAAAGTGTGTGTTTATGTTTTGAATGAATGAATGACCGCAACCAACTATCCAGCAAGGGCGTCACAGCCCCAAATGGGCAGCGGGCTCACCAAAACAAGGTAATTAGACTGTTATAAAAAACAATTTTTCAGATGTGTCCTAAAACAAGCTTTGGTTAAGATGGATCGTACTATAAATTAAAGCTCGTTATATGTCTTGGCACAAATGAAAAGCGAAGGACTGTCCAGCAACATCTCAAGTCACTTGTTGGGCATTAATCTGTAAATCTAACAATCAAATATTTTGAGCCATTCTTATGCATAATATGAAGTCGTGTCCAAACCCAACCACTCCCTCCTTCCAGTTGTTACATGAGCAGATATGTATTGTTTGCTACCTCCACAAGCCTTGTTGTTGAAGAAACAAGGTTCTTCGATTTCAAAATTGAGCCGGGGAACCTGCAAAGAAGGATTCTCATTTTACAACATGAAACATAAAAAGTAGAGTGAGGAGCAAATACAAGCATAAATCAGCACAGTGTGTAAGAGGAGGTAATTACTACAGTAAACTTAATGAATATTTAAGCCAGAATCAGGTTAGTTTGGTAGCATCATCACATAGATTGATTCACTGTGGAGATTATATTGTGGAGAAAAAAGTGCCTATTCTTGGTCTCCCATTGTTATATTTGTATTCTCTGCAATATGATGTCCATTTCTAGCCTAGACAAAGGGGATGATAGGGGCGAATGATCAAATGTGTGTATAACCTCCCCCTGTAACATTTCAACGCTGCTTGCACCATATCTGCTTATCATGTTGTGAAATCTGTTGATGGTGGAACCAGATAACAACACAATAGATCTCATAGTGTTGGGGGAAAAGGGCTGGGATATCGCTGATTGGATGGGTTGGGGGAACTAGATAAAACTTTAGAGACTTAAATACGGCATTTAGCATGACCATGAACACAGCAGATCTGTCATGAAAGGAAGATGACTGTTACTCACTCAACCCACCCAATTGTGGTAGCCAACAGACTCTCCAAATTAGCTATAGTTAAGTAGGCTGAGGTCCAAATGGCAACAATAGACACAGTTCAAAATTAGATACAATAAATGTTAATAAGAATGATACTATATAAAAATGGTACAACTGCATTCTTCTGCATTGTCCATCTAGGGAGCACAAGTTTTTTTGTTTTTTTTGCAGAGTTTTATATAGCGTGAACTTGACCCGAAGAAGGTATCAGAGCGCTTTACATAGCACCAGTTACGTTACATGAGGACACACATTCATTTTTGTTAGGCACGGGGAGATTAAGTGATTTTCCCAGAATCACAGGATGTTTGGCGTCGTTACAGAGACTCGAACCCAGATCCCCAGATCCGAGGTCGAGCGCCCTTGCCGTTATTTTAGTTATTGCAATGATTTTTAAAGAATAAAAAGGTATTTTAAAAGTTCAAACTTTTCTGTGAAAATCTAGCAATGTTATCCAATGGGAGAAAATTCAGGTTACAGGTACAGTACGTTCTTGTTACTTTTATAATCCACTACTGGGCTCCTAGGTCCAGCACTGGGCGCTCTACTTGCGACAGGTAAGTAATTACGTTTCAGTAGTTGGTACGATTTTTCAGGAATATTTCAAGTTTTCAAAAGTAGACAGAAGAAATTGCGTAGAAAAGCAGACAATGGATTCCTATGGAAGAAATTTAGATTACTAGTAAACACGGTTATGATTACTTTTGTGGTTCTGTACTTGGCTAAAAGCTACAGTACTGGCTTCTCTCCTGATCACAGGTGAGTACTTCGGGATTCGTTATTCGGCTGAATTTAGATGAATATTTTAAAGTTTCCAAACTTCACACTTAGAGGATTTCTGGCTGGCAGGCCACACGGCTGTGGGAGCTGGGCTCCTGGTCACTTGCTCAGGGCAAATGGGGAAGTAGGATAGGGTACAGGCTGCACTGCCAGGGGCACTTGGGCGGCTGGGTGCAGGGTGCTTTTGAGTTGTCGGGCGCTCAATGTTATTCAATGACGATCTTGAAAAGGGAACAAAGGCTGCAGGCTTGGGGAAGGATCTTCTGGAGTGACCACCACTTCGAGGTGTAAGTTAGGATCTTGGCGGATAGGCAAGCACCCAGGAGTTGGGCACAGGGGGCCGTGGGGCGCCGGGTGCACTGGGTGTCTTTTGAGGTCAGGAAATCTTACCCCCTGCTGGTCGGGTCAGAGGGGTCCTTTGTCCCGAGGCTGCAGGCGTCACCGAGGTCGTCGAGGAGGGTCCTTGGGCACTGGATTCCAAGTCAGAATCACCGGGGAGCCATCCTCAGGGTCTGGATTCACTCCAGCACAGGCCAGTCTGGGTGGGCTCAGAGTGTGCAGGGTTCGCGGATCTGGGCTGATGTCATGGCTTGTTACTGGCTTTGAGCAGTACCACTGCTCGTGGGAGACCCAGGTAGTCAGAGTCACAAGGCAGTCAGGTCCTCCGGGGTTTTTGAGGTTACTGACCACTGGAGATGCCGGGGTTTAGCAGGAGCAGGTTCGAGGGTCGACAGGCCAGTAGGGCTGGGGAAAAATCAGTTGGTGTCTTCCTCTTTTTAGCAGCTCTATGGCAGGTCTTCTTGTTTCTTGTTCTTCTTTCTGTTTAGGAATCTGGAGCTCAAGTGAACCTCATATCAGGAGCACCTTGGAGGTTCCATTTCTTTACAAGTGCGAAGTTTAGTAAAATGAGGAAACAAAATGACAAAACTTGAGAGACAACGCAAATAGGGTCCTTGGTTGTTTATCTGTGCAGCACACACTGATCCATTTAAGTTTATTTAGATTAGCTGAATTCCAAATCGAAAAAGAAAACATTTCTTCAGGTTTTCTTTCATTGCATACATTTATGTTGTTACTGTTTATTTTTTAACCTGGAAAGTTGACTTCATCCTCAAATTGAGGGAATTTATCTGGAGAATTATTACTCACCACACCTATGATGGACAAGAAACTTAACTCACCCACAGGTGTATTTACTGGGTACGAAAAAATTAAAAATTTCAATCATTGTAGGTCTCGCCACATTTTGAGGAGAGAGACTGGTCTTTCTGACCTTGAAGTTTGTCCCAGTGCACCGGGCAAACATACAGTGGCTACAGGAAATGCAAGATGCTTTATTGCCAGCCTGCTCAGTTTGGTCCATTGTTCATTCTTCCTATGCCAAGAGGTCAATGGGATTTTATCCAGTCAGACCTCTGTTGGGTCATCCAAATAGTCTTGCACCATCTTTCTCAAATGTCAATGTTTTTGACACTTATTGTTTCTATATTTCAGGTGCCTGTGATTTAACACTGGATTAAGTCCTCTATGTCCAAAAAGCAACCCATTGCCAATGTGGGAAGTTAATCTGTTGGTGCGATAGGTTTAGTAACAGTCAATGGTCTTACTACTGGTGGGCTCTGCTGCTGCAGTTGTGACATGGTTCTGGATTCTACTCCAACACAATGCTCTCCAGAGTTTGAGAGCAGCACTTCAGCTCTGCTATGACCTTGAATTTCCAATTGTTCATAGTCTAGGTTACCTGCTTTCCTGATGATACAATGTTTGTAGTTAGAGACATCCACTGTTGAAAGAGGAATGAAAGTGAAAGCGCAATTTTGTTCCACGGATCCAGAACTGCAAGACAGATGTACTCTTTGGAGAGTAAAATCTTTTTTGTTTCCTTTGATTTGTGTTTTCACAAAGGATTAAGCTATAGGCCAAAGCAGCTTTTTTTATTGACAATGGAAAATGTTAAGTCCAACTTTTGCAAATGTTTGTTCCAACTTTTGCAAATGTTTGTGAGAACTGTCCTCAGAGCTCACTGGTGGTGTCAAAATCTCAAAAGGCACAAGCATTTGAAAAAGAAACTCCACTAGTCTTCATTTGTCCACCTCCATTAAATGCCTGTGGATGTTGAGTCCCCACTCCTTTGTAGTAAGTGATCATGGATAGACCTGTACTGCTCAAACAGGCATCACGGCATGTAGAAGGTGGAGTTTGAACAGGTTGATGTCTCCTGTATAAGGGCTTTTACTGGAACTCTATTAGCACTTGAAATGATCATCAGCTGTTTCCAAGTTTTTAAAGAAGTTTTTAAAGAATGATTGAAATTAGTGTGAATCAGGCAAAAGGTGACGAATATTCTGTTGACTATTATTTCTTTTTTGTGAAAGTCCTTCTCAGTTGGATTAATGCAAAGCACTAAAAGGATCTCTGATGTATCTTCTGTCAGCCATGATTTTTATTATATTGCTACATTGTCAGTGGCCACAAATCCAGGGGTGAAATCTCTGGATTAAAACAATTTGTAGAATTTTGTATTAACATTTTCAGAGATGCTGCCATTTGCACATGCTTTCTTCTGGCAGATATTGCAACTGTTCCATGCTACCAAAATGCCTTGAAAGTCATCCTCACTGGTGAGACCAGCAGCTAACATTTGCTTAGTCCACTTTAAGGATACTCATTGTGACGTAATGCACATGCAGTCTGTGGCTTGACCACGGGTCCACATTTCATGTAGTGGATGGACACAACTGTTCCTCTCAGTCATTGCTTTACCAGCCAATGCCAGTTCATAATAGTGTGTTGGCACAGAAACATAAAAAATGTAGGTCTGACTTAGAACTGTCCATTTTGGACAGAGAGTCTCCACAAATATCAGAACCACTTTTTTTTCGAAAAAAGGCATGAGGTAAATCAGTAAGATTTTGGCTAGCTGACAAATAGATAAAGTAATATTTACATGGGTTCAGTGATACGATGAATCCTTGCTGAGCATAACCTTGCTAATGTGCTGTTGTGCCTGTTTATTTGAGAGGAAACCTCCACAACTGACTTATCAGTAGCAGATAAACGGAAACATCCATTACAATGCAGTCATTACAATGACCTACCTTTACAACACAACTGTTACAACGCAACTGCCTTTACATCACATGCCATTACAACGCATGCCATTACAACGCATGCCACTACAACACATGCCATTACAACGCATACCATTATAACACATGCCATTACAACGCATTATAAGGTAAGTAATGGAGATTTGTTTTAGTATTAGGGTGGGTATGGGTTTTGGGGTACAAGGGAATAGTAATTTTTACCCCTACACTATCCAACACTTTCCCTACTGTTGCACTCACTGGAGTGGGAATAGTAATGTTTACCCCTACACAATCCAACACTTACCCTACTGTTGCACTCACTGGAGTGGGAATAGTAAATTCTACCCCTACACTATCCAACACTTATCCTACAGCTGCCCTAAAAGTATTATGAATTGTAATGTTATGCGTTGTAATGGAATGCGTGGTAACAGTAGTTTTTCAAAATGCATTGTAATGGCATCCGTTGTAAAATCATGCAATGTAATGGTAGTTGCGATATAAAGACTGCGTTGTAAAAGCATGTGTTGTAATTGCATGCGTTGTAACGTCATGTATTCAGTTAAGCTGTTGAAAGCTTTGGAGTGACTGAACCCCTCTCTTTCTTGTGTCATGCTGAGGTGGCTGAGTCTGATGACTGTGCCCTACGAGCTACAGTCACAGGACTGCTTCACATTATGGTGTCTTGTGCTTACTCACCTTCACCTCTACTATCAGTCCAATTTCTTCTCCTTTCTCACCAGAAGCTCTTTATTTTAGCTGCTATTTTCACATGATTGCATGTTCATTTTCTGGTTGGTCCACAGTACTATAATGTTCATCTTGCTTCTACTATGGTGTGCTTGTTTGTGGAAAAGTGCGGTGCTCCTTATGTGGCCTGAGTCTAAAGAAGTCCCACACTTTCTGAACAAATGCCAGAAGAAGATAGATAGTTGTGTTGGACCATCTCTAGGGTGGGAAGTGACTGCGGTAAGGGATTTGGTGCTCACTGCAGGTTTTTTGGGCTCTTGAAAAGATAGATACAGGTAGTTTTGGTGGTACTACATGAATCAGAGCAGGTTGAATAGAGATGATGTCCACTTGTTCCGTATCACTCTCTACACAAAGATTCACTGGTCCATAATTTTTCTCAGTTTCAAAGTTTTTGGGAACCTCCCTTTTCTCTTGTCTCTCATGGTGGGTCTAGGTGGGGTCTAATCCATGTCATCAGAATAGGGGCTTGGAGAATATGGGGAGTTCAATTTATTTTCCTTGCAGGAGATTGTGAAGCTGATATGTCCAATGGAAGATCAGTCACAACAACAACGTGCTCAGCAGCAGACTCAACTTCCAGCTCTGATCTTACCACCAGAAGACCAGATGGAGCAGACTGTGGTTGATGTTAAGTTTCTTGTGAAAATTCAAGTTGCTGCTAAGATAACTCTGTTAGGCACAGGGGTTTTTCTCTCACTGGGATGCATCAAAGCCAGACAGAATCCCATGTCCAAGATAGGATGAGTAAGATACACCTGTAAGATAACCTGTGCTCACCCGTTGGTAGCTTGACGCAGAGCAGTCAGGCTTATCCTAAGGGTCAATGCGTATTGGCTCTGCACTGCCCTCACAACACACTGATTACACTACAAAAAGACTCCACACTGTATGTATAAAACACTGGTCTTTGCATTACACACACATTGAAATCAAAATTGCATGCACTTCTTATACGCGCTTTACAGTTATATGCAATTGTCAAACTCTCCCATTAGTACAAGAATAGCATGAATATATATGTATCAGTCATAGGTATTCACTTACCCCAGTATCAGTCTAGAAAGCAACATAAACTCATGTGCATACTTTCCCGAGGTAGTCATGATCCAAGCTGTCCCTCCCACATTAAAATGACAGAACATATATGCAGGCTTGTTCAGAGGCATTCCACTTTCCCACTATCACATTAGCATTACCTTACATAAGTACTACCTCTCACAGTTTGTAATTGTCAAGAAGTCACAGTTCTCCCCTACGCCTTGTGACCCAGCCCCACAGTCACTCACACTACACCATCCAATGATACACTTGTACCCACTGTAATCTCTTTGATTAGATTGTCAGGACCACCTATGAGGAAGGAAAAGGTTACTTGGTTTCGTCTGTCTGGATTAGCCCACCAAGGCACTAAGCAGGACCCTCATGAGTGCTGGATCGCGATTTGCCGGTAGGCAAAAGACTGTGATGCCAGAAGCTGGCCCGCTTCCAATTTGGAGAAATGTTACCCTGTAGGCAGAGGTGCGAGCTGCAGTTTCTCCAGGCAGCCAGCCATGGGTGCACTCAAGGCACAACGAGACGACTTGGGTCCAGTGATGATGATAACAACAACAGAGTACCTTGTGGCATGGGTGTGGGAAGAGGGATCCAGCTACCTCAGACTGAGGTCGTGATGTCAGGCACTGTCATCCTCCTGATCTGGAAGTCGGAGAAAGACCAGGCTTTTGGCTTGGGATCCACAGACTCGGCAAACATTCCCCAACACCCCTCGGACACCACATGCTACGAAGGGCAAGCTAGCACAGGTTTCCTGTTGCAAGTTTGGGTCCCTCTGACTCGGGAAACTTCCCCAGTACTCCTCGAACTCCTCATGTTATGGCACCCTAGGTGGGCCTCTGATCTTTACGAGCACACTCCTCTGCACAGTGTGATTACTGCAAACGTTAGGACGGTCCTTGTCACCCATTTCCGCTGCACCCTGCACGGTCCTTACGATCTCGTGGGATCGGGGAGATCCTAAATGTCCCTGGGATCTCGTAGACAAAAGGCCACACAACCAGCCCTTGAAGAGTGCTTAGGGCCCCGGGCCACGACAGGAGGCAATTGACTGCAGGCCAGCAAGATCCAGGCAAAAATCCACCAAGTGATAGTTTCCTTCCTGGAGCACAACACGCCCTAGGCCACCACAAGTATGTGGATAATCCTGTTGCAATCCCTCCTGCCACAATGGTTTCTCTTGTCGATGTCCCAGCATCGAACCAGCGTAGAATGGTTCCAACACAAAAGCGTCTCTAAACTCCTAAGGACAGAGCCCCTATAGTTATACCCACAATGGCCTTTGAAGCTGAGGTCAGTTCAAAAGGCCCCCTTTGAAATGCACAGGGATCTTTAAATTTAGTTCTGTCTGCCATACAACCCTGGGAGGCTAGTTTAATATCTTTAGTGGGACCTGGACCCCGCCCCTTGGAATACAGGTGCCAATTCCACCCCCTCTTATCCGTCCCAGGAAGGCCCCTCAGACTTAGAGGTCTGCAGTTGCCTTTGACTGCCCCTAGTTTATGGCAGCCTATCAGAAATGCACAGATGTAGCTGTCCCCCCAGCACCCTGATATGAATTGGAGACAGGCTGAAAGGCACACAGAGAGCCACGAGCATAGAAATGTTCACTTTCCCCAAGTGGCATTTCAACATTAGTAATGTCAAATCCACTATCAATACCGGAAAGGATTTGCCACTACTAATACATGGATACTAAACACCATACTTCTACTCTTCACAGTACTGAACACACCACCCAATGTTATTCTCTACTAGGGCATGTAACACACATGTGCACATGCCTTACTTCTTCCTTGCTCCACACCCTGCCTTCCAGGAGTATTCAGATGCAGCTAGAAGCATGCAAAACTTGGCAGGTAGCTTTTAAATGCTGAGCTAAGTAACAGCAACCTGCACACTGGCCCTGACATGGCAAACCTGTAGTAGGTTTGAAGAGCTACCTCCATGGGTGACACAACCGGTGCTGCAGGCCCACTTAGTAGCATTTGAGATACATGAACTAGATATATGTCTTACCACTGGACAAGGGACTTACAGCTAACTCAAATCAGTGAATAATGTATACAACAATCACCAGTATGTATATGACAAGCACAGCGCTTTGGCACTGCACAGCAGTGGTAAAGGGCTCAAGCCCTAAGCCAGCAAAACAAGGTCCAAACAGGAGACTGAAGCGTCAAAAGATGCCAGGTCTAACAAACTTAATTTACCATTCACTGCTCTCAACCATGACTGCAGTGACTGTACCTGATGAACCTCTAGGGCCAATAGGGCCTCTGTCGAAGGTGTTGGGGGACAGTCAAAATCGAATAAATTAATATAGAAAATCATTCTGTTCCTCCAGGGCCCATGGGGTCCATATTGAAGGCAAGGGAAACAAATATGAGATGTCTCTTTAAGATGTGAGATTCAGGCAAAAATGCAATGCATTAATGTAAGTTAATATACAACAACAACTGCATGCTAGAGACTACTACAATCAGACACAAATAGTTATATCAGGTAAAAATATTGGAAAACAAAACCAATGCAAAATGAACAAATATAGCATGGTCTTCTTCTACTATTAATGCTCATAAATAGTGGTTTATAAAAGTGAAATAAAATGAGCAATAATCAGAAATTCACACTGGCTCTGCAAAATGATGGTCACTCACCAGCCACCAAATCGCCGCAAGAAATGTGATAAGGAGAACAAAGACAAGATTGCCACAATGACACACACACATTCATTCATTCATTCACTCCCTCTCTCTCTCTCGCTCTCTTTCTCTATCTCCCACACAGGCTTCAATAGGCTGCTGCATGGCCAGCAAAGAAGGCTGTATGAAGAAGAGAGGCAAAATGGTCACAAATGACACACATAAACACACACATACAGGCTCCACAAAATGGTGTTCACCACATGACCAGCAAAAGAGGAGATAGAGAGAACACATAGACCTTGACTCCCCTAACTTGGCTGGGGCCCTTTCTGATACCCTTTCTTCCTCATCCTTTAACAAAAACTTAGGATTTCATGGAAAAGATTACACAAATATAAACCCAAAATATGACTAAGCCTATTGTGGGCCTAGTACACTACTGGTACAGCAGCAAAACAGCACAGGAAAATGCAAACATAAGAAAATATTAAAATAACCTTTTTAAAAATCCGAAACACAAACAGCGCAAGGTAACAATTATCCCTGCAAGATACCTTTAAAAGTTGAAAAAAGCAATAAATTAAGCATCTTGCACAAACACAAACCAAATTTGGTATGGCTACATCTATATATATCTACATCTATATATCTAGCACACATGCAGCAAGAATGTGAAAAGCACATTAAAAAATGCATCCAACATCTACAGCAGACTAAGACCTAAAATGTCAAACACACCATAGTATGAAGATAAATTTGGACAAAATTCACAAAAACACAAGGAAAAATGCCGATCACTTATCTGCCGGCCACCCTCTTCCGTCCTCTTCCTGGCTTCTCTGCGAACAGGAAACAGGAAACACCCAGGCTCCCAAAGCCAATCACAATGCTGCAATGCAGCGTTGTTATTGGTCTTAGAACCGTAGTTCGGTGCTCAGACAGGGCATGGGAGGCATGTTCTAAAATACAAAGAGGCAGATTTACAAGCCCCTTGCGCCTCTTTTACGCCGCCGTTGCGTCACTTTTGTGACGCAGCGACAGCGCAAAAGATGGGCCATGGTGCGGGATATTTACAACGTGACGCATCTGGGAGATGGGTTGTAAAATCCTGCGCCAGTAGGAGGCGTTCCTGTGCAGGAGGGGGCGTTCCGGCACAGGAACGCCTCCTAAAAGTGGCTGAGTGAAATCTACAAGATTTCACTCAGTCACTTTTGTGCCCATGCTGCGTTAAAACCCTGCGCCTCCTTGAAGCAGGTGTAAGGATTGACGCAGCATTGGACAGATAGGGGCCTCCAGAGCATTGCTGGGGCTGCGTTGCGCTTGCGACTTAACTCCAGCGTCACACATCTGTGCCGTTTTTGCCCTATGGTGCGCCGCATTGTAAATGCAGCACACCAATGGTGGCGGAGCCACGGCGCACAATAAGTAGCGCATCCCTGCTGATATGCAGGGATGCGCCACTTATTGTAAATCTGCCCCAAAGTACGCATGACTGTTTGACTGGCTCAAGACGGCCAGCCAAACAGTCATGGGCACTTAGAGTGCCACCGCTCCTCCCCCTTGCGCTGTCTAGCCTCGCCCTGCAAAACTGCCTCAGCACGATCAATAAATTGATAAGAACCTCACGTTATTATGATTTAATTTTTCCTTTTTTGCGATGCTGAAAGGCAGTGGGGCGACGCTCCTCCAATTTAGCGGAGGGGCCGCCCTTGTTCGATCGCTTTGCTCCTATGCTTCCTCTATTGTTGTTTCCCCTGATCAGACATGTGGTTTATGCAAGACAGAGAATAGTTTGCCTGATCTCGGGCATTACAAAAAAGTGTTGCGATTCAAAGTTTAACAAAATACACCAATTTACACCGGCATAATGAGAATTACGCCCAGTCCACCCAGAGATGCCTGTCATTCAGGACATGTGTCAAGGTCACTAAAGACTAAAAAAGGCATGTCGTGCCAAAATGTTTTTTTTCTGACTGACATTGACACTTGCCTCACTGTCATCATTTCAAATTTGAAGGCCTTTAAAATGGAGTTCCACTTCAGAAACCAGGCCCAAAGGGAGGATAATGAAAAACCATTCATAGATAAAGCATGTCGAGGGAATGTCACGCTGTCAAATACCCTCTGTATACTGTGATTGAGAGCAACAAGGAAAGAGCACAGACAGCGCTGTATTAAGGGAAGCATTTGACATCTACGTTACCACACAGCAGGTTTGTGGAACAGCAACGCAGGCTTGGACTCAGTCGAGACAGTGCTTTAAAAACTGGTCTAATGAGAAGAAAGGTTCACTTAGGCTTTCTGCTTATATCTAGGCCATGAAGCTTAATCGTTGAATTCAAGGGTAAAATAATAGGTTTTCATAAATACAATCCATTGCATTTTAAAGACGACATGGAGCATGAAGCTAGGCTTGTCTTTTGTTCCAGACTTTCAAATATTTTTAGATTCTTTCTTATAGATGTGTGTATCTGTCATGAAAACCAAACTGTACGTTACTTTGGTTCAATTCAAAGAAGATAAAGCTTTTTGATATTGTATTTATTAATGTACGGAATTTATTATAGCATATTCGTCCAAAGCGGTGTACAAACGAAAAGGTTTAAATTAAAAGGGAAAGGACCAAATCTAGGAACAAATATTTGAAAACTAAATCACAAATGCTGTGGGATTTTTTTTAAAAAATATGCGATATATGGGTAACCTGTTCCTACCACTTCTAAACCAGTTACACATGTGAGGTTATATTGCAATGGATCTTTCTACTTGGCATGTGACTAATGCTTACAACCTTGCAGCACACCCGGCTTGTGCTGCACTTGGTGCCGTAGCATGAACAGTTGCCCTGGCTCAGTGCAGAGCCAATCACTTGTTTTTTTGTGTTTTTGAGTTATCTAAAGCATATGCATATAATGTGGAATTTCTTCAAGTTAGCTCAGGATTTTAAGACAGCACAGCTCAGAAACAGTCAGTGTGAGTGTGGCTCTTAGCACGTCCGACTGAAATGACAGTAAGGATGCAGAAAGAGTCGCCATCCCAAGGAAAGATACCAGTGCTGGCTCAGTTCATGGTAGATGGCTTGTTTGTGAAATCTTCTGAATGTACAAGTTCTAGTGACAGCGACGTGATTTTAGGACGGCTCTCATCAACTAACAGAGTGTGCTATATCTGGTGAATCCCTCAACAGTCAGAAATGTTTGCAAATTGTGCAACAAACCCTAGAATACATCATATATAATCACTCCTTCTGTGAACTGCTTGATCTACAGTAGTGCAGTTTGATTACATGCTTTCACATGTTACAGCTATTAAGAAAAAGCCTTGCCCTCCCTTCGGCTTGCAGCTAGGAAGACCCTGGTACAGGCTCTGGTTGTCAGCAGGCTTGACTATAGCAATGCTCTTCTGGCTTCTGCCAATAAAACTCTCCTTTCTAAAGGCTTATTTGTAATCTTCTGTAACATACAATAATTGAAAGATGGATTCTTAATTGCTGTATCAGGATATATGTTTATTCTTGGTAATCAAATAATCAAGTACAGCATATAGGTAGGGTAGTAATTCAGGTTCCAGAAAAGGTTACGGTAAAGGCCCCACCGGGAGCAGCTGCCCTGCTGCTCAGCCTCCAAGGTAACTGACAGTATACTTAAACATACACAGATAGATCTAAGGATGACATCATAGAGACAGGCTGAGCAGCAGAGTACAAGAGACTAAGAAAGGACAAGAAAGAGAGAAGAGCAGGGAGAAGCAGGATACAACATCTTCCTACCAGATCTGCATCACTTCCACTTTTAAGGGCATTACATTGGCTCCCTGTCAAAAAGAGAATTACATTTAGGATCTGCTGCCTTACCCACAAAGCCCTAGTGGGGAAAGGACCAAGATACCTACACCAAAAGCTTAAACAATATCTCCCTGTTAGGTATTTATTTACGCTCCAACGACAGAGACCTACTTACTATTCCTCACATTCAACATGCAAGGTATGGAGGCAAAGCCTTCTCTTATCTAGCCAACACCTACTGGAATTGTTTACTTGTTTATCTTTGCATATGTGCTGAATACACCAAATTCAAGAAATTATTAAAAACCTTTCTTTTTTTAACTCTGCTGTTTGTGGCCCTGCAATAATGATTTCCTGCGGCGCCTAGATACCCTGTTAGGGTGATTTGTGCACGTTATCAAATTAAAATAACACAACGTAACAACAATATAACAGAAAGCAACTTTGAGTTGAACTTGATAACGCTGGTACCCCGGGGCTCCTCAGTGCCAGAAACAATAATGTGTGGTGCTCAAATGCAGAGACCAGTAATTGAAGGCAACTTCTGAATGATCTGCCTAAATAATGTGCATTAAAAGGTTCTTGATTAATTTACCATGAAGATATTTTTACCATAAATATGGTTAACACAATACTTCTCAATCTGCAGCTATAATCTTGCAACAGAATTTTGATTTGAATATAATGATTTAAGGATTGTGCGGCAGGAGTAGAAAGAAGGTTACAACCTAAATACATATAGTTTTTCCCTAAAATGTCCAACAAGTCATCTGGTTTATCATTTATACCTGTGATATGACTAATGAGTGACTAAAAAGCAGTAATGAGTAGACTCTCATGTCCCGAGGCATTAGGTCACTCCTGTTGCAAACTTTTGCAAATGTTACTGGAATATAGGCGTCATCAACATGGTTAATTTCTCTAGCAATACACATCCCAGTATGGCAGAACAAGGTCAATATATGTTGGCCCATCGTACATGATTATAACAAAAGGTATTAAAGTATACCGACAAAAATGTAAAAGTAACATAATATTACAAAAAATATTCAAGGAATCCTGCAGGCAATGAATGAATCAAATATAATTAGCATATAAAACGTAACTTTAAACTTTATATATATGTTATCTTGATATGTTTGAAGTGTTCCATCTTCTTAATACGTTTGGGTGTACCTTTTTATGATCTGGCTTGACAGTGCAGCTCTCCACAGACGATAATGTGAGCATCACTAGTCAAGGGTTTTGGCTCCGCACACATGTTGGGAGCCAGGAGTACATGTTTTGATAGGACAAAAAAAGCTTGCCCTCCACACAGCTGTGATCATTTGGTTTATTTATCCAGTTGCCTGAGCTTGAACTTTCAAGGGCACACATATGACATTGTAATACTATTAAAGTGTCTTAACTGGATAATTTAAGGTGTTTTTACAGGCAGCAGGACAGATGGGAGGAGGGTAGCCATTAACCTACCTGGATGTTTAACTCTGACTTGACAGTACACCTGTCACCTGACCTTTTTACCTGCAATTAATTCAGGTCTTTGCTTCCACACAAATATATATCCATTCACATGCTTTTTACATATAATGCTTCACATTACCATACAGCCTTTGGCGATACATGTTTTCAGCTTTAGCGACAGACAGCTAATTAGTTAATGGTGCAAATATGTGTATTTAAATAATAATAGTGTAATTTATCAAAAGAACACTTGCAACCGGAAAATGAATGTCCGGTTAACTGCCATCTCTGGTCAAACAGCAGTTTGTGTATGGATCATGATAGGGCGCCATGTTATTCTGAAATTTGTAGGGGTGCATCATAATCACGAGTACTTAGCACCCACATATTTAGAGGACTGTATTAACGTGTGATCATTAGAGATGTAGTACTAAATCAAGTATATTGCAATGTGTAGGAGTATGCTTATATCCTTTGAAGACTAATGTAGTGCTTTAACCAAGAACATGCCTTGAGTAATGTAGAAATTATTGCTTCATGTGTAAAATGTTGCATTAGGATTAAACGTGCCCATATTAAAGTTGCATGTGTAGGTTTGCTTAAAATGAAATTAAATGTAATGCTTTTAGAAAGTGTAATGCTTTTAGAATGACTTGGAATGTAATTCTTATGCTGTAGTGTTAGAAATGCATTTAAATGTGTAAAGGCCTGGTAATATGAAAACACCAGTAGAGGCCTAATTGTAATTTCTAAGCTTGGCTACACACTGTCGGCCTGAAATGTATTTTTCCTTGGGAAGGCTCCTTTTCTCAGTTAAGTTTGAATTGTAGATTTGTGTGCGTGTGTTGTAAGGTAAGATGTACAGATGACCAGAGGTAGCCAGGAGGTAGATTTCCATGTAGAGGATTTATTCATGAGAAGTTACAAGTTACAAGTTGTAGTCATATAGTGGTATAGTAGTGGTCCCACCAGGAGCAGCATCTTGGCTACTCAGCCCACTCTCTCCAACTGTCATTCTCTACACAAGCAGGCACACCAACATTCCAATCGCTCTCTCATCAGGCACACCAACATTCTACGCACACACCACATTCATCCTGGCTGAGTAGCTGAGGGAAGGATGCATCAGGGGTAATCAGGTTACAACAGCGTGCAAGGTTGCTTTCTCACAGGCTTTCTGTTGCAGGTGCAAGGACGCATGTCTAGTTAGGTAGAATAACCTTTTGTTTTAGGAGTCAGGATGGTAGAAGCGAGTACTGTGGGAGTGATTCGGAATGTTGAGATGTTAAATTTGGCGGAGGAGGTGCCTGGGACCCACGGACACACCACCAGTTTTTGGCTGAAGTTGAAGTACCGATGGAAATACCCAGGAGAGAAGACCTGCCTGAAGGGGTGTGTTTAGGGTGTGTTTACTGCTTTGGGGATTTTGTATTAGGGACAGTACCCCGAGGGTGAAGAGCAGTCTTAGAGCAGTTTTTGAGCAGAGGGGAAGCAAGAAGGGGCATCATAGAACGAGCTCTGTAGCTCTGTAGCTTATTCTACCTACCTTTTCAAAGTGAGTGTACATCTTAGGAAGTCTTCACTGCTGACAACATTTCTCTTGCCTGGGAGGGAATGTTAAGTAAGGTTTCACCTTAGAGTTAGTGTAGGGACAGACTAGCCTTTTTCTTTCCTTTTGGGTAAATGCAGTCAAGGCTTCAAGCAGGGACTGTCATCGTTTCCTGATGCTTTTGGAACTTATGCTAATCATCATATTGAGTCATATGAGACTCTTGCGTAGGATAATGTTTGTATTAGTGCCCGTTTATTTCCTTAACCTCTTGCTGAGGTGTTTGTATGTTCAGTTATTTTTGGATTTGTAATAAATCTTTAAACTTTACTCTGTAGTCAGTGGTCCTTTAAGTTGGATTGATTTGGTCACTTACAAAGCTGTAGTGATTTATGAATTTCCTAGCAGACCAAAAACGGTGCAGTTGACCAAGGATCCTATAGATTGGTATGGTGAAGAAAATCTAGATAAGAATCAAGCTGCAACAATCACAATTGTAATTGACATGAGATGTATTGCACCTGGCAACTGATAGGTACGGTAAACTCACACCCCTTGTCCAATTTCGGCACGTCAAACTTCGCCGAATTTAAAGAGTGAAAAACACCCAGAAAATAAAATGACCTATGGATTTTGCTGTGTTAAGCACCACAATGATGCTCATGATATGCCCCACTTTTTGGGCAACACTTGGGACAGGCAATAATTATAACACATAGGTGTCAGATTTGGTCAGACACAATAATTACCCAATCTGACCATGCCGCACTCATAATCAGACAATACAAACACTACCTAGTATTAGCAAGAGAGCAAGGTGTGAAAGAAAAAGCTAAAGGCAACTAGGTAAGGAAACCAGCCAGTCAAGTATTGAAGTCAAACTAATCAACATAGTATATATGGAGTTTTGAACTTGACAAGTCGTTGTATTCTTGCTGCTTATCGGATTGTTTCTAACTATGTTCCTTTCCCTGGGCTGGACCCACTAAGCCCTTCCTTAAAAAAGTTGAAATCTATTTCCATTGTTTTTTTTACATTTCACATAGAATGTTGGCTTTTGTGGAAGTTGCAAACTTCCCAAGGAGTAATCATAGCAATCTACAAAAATATTAGATTTCCAAAACTCCTTGCACTAGGTAATATTTATTTCTGAAAATCTTTCTCCAGTAGGAAAATGTGCTTGAGTGAATCAGGTGGAAATGTGTATCTCCAGGTTTAATGTTTTTCTTTACTTTTCTTTCTTCAAAAAGAGAATATTTGTAGACTTTCCTCCTCTGCACTCCAACACAATTTGAGGGTGTTTCACACACTTGTACTCAAACTTTTTTCATGAAGCAACTGTATGACTGTGTTAGATGGATGTTAGTTAGGAGGGGTAGGGCTGGCTTTAGCACTGGAAGAGCCTGGTACGACAATTTGTTTTTGGCCTCGCCATCCCAATTACCTACATCTCCCCTGATTCCTGCACTTTAGCCCCCAACAGTGTCCCTCAGCTGTCTATAGCCCCTCTCTCACATGCATTTCATTTTTTTATTGTGCTACTCGTAAAAGCGTAATGTGTCAGAGGTGTGCGTACATCACACCCATATTATACAGAGAT
This sequence comes from Lissotriton helveticus, assembly GCF_964261635.1. Taxonomy (NCBI): domain Eukaryota; kingdom Metazoa; phylum Chordata; class Amphibia; order Caudata; family Salamandridae; genus Lissotriton; species Lissotriton helveticus. The sequence continues at coordinate 448,812,623 of NC_136065.1, forward strand.
AACGAATCAAGCATGAGTAAATCAGTTTATAGGAAATGTTACATAAGCCAATGAGGATTGCAAGGTGTAGAAGTCAAATGTCATCCATACTAGTAGGCAGTATATTTTAAGAGTGTTTGGTCTGGAGAAGCACAATCTGAGGATTTAAAACTTACCACAGTGATTGAGGTTGGTTTTACTAATAAGAATGCATTTCTAGCCAAATACACCCATTTATAGCAACATCTGGATTATGCAAGACTGAGGAAAAAACAATGGGTCCGATTCACAAAAGCAATCTGTGACAAAAGTGTAACTTTACAACTTTTGGTATTTACAGAGGTAATTTACGAGCCCTATCTTTGCGTCTGCAGTCAGGACGGAATCTCTGGCTTGGGCCGTACTCCCCGCACCCAGCCGTACTCTTGACTCGGGCCGGATTACGTGTAATCAATGGGCAAGAATGCAATTTTTACTAAAAGGAACATTAGAAACATTTTGATAAAAGGTAGAGAAGGTCGTGAAAATCAGTTTGGGAAGGGAAAAGGGTGTGTCCGGACACTACATCATATCCCAGAATAAGTTTGCTCCTTTGTATCAAGATACATGCAGTCCAGAATTTGAGCTTTCCCTCAGTGTTGACTGTAGTATCAATACTCTAGTCAACCATAAGGGCACTGCGTGCCCCTCAGTGATGACTGTAGCGTTTACACTACAATCAACACTGAGGGTAGCGCAAATTGTGGACTGTATGTACCTTTATGCAAAGGAGCAAACGTTTCTGGGATATGATGCAATGTCTGGCCACACCCTTTTCCATGCCCAAACTGATTTTCGTGACCTCCTTTAACATTTATCACACATTCCTAATGTTCCTTTTTGTAAAAATTGCATTCTGGCCCATTGATTATGCTTCGTCTGGCAGCAAACTGGAGAGTAATGCCTGGCTGAGGAGAGTATAGCCTGGCTGCAGTGAGTATGGCCCAAGCCAGAGATTAGCACACAACTGCAGACGTAAAGATATGCCTCATAAATAACCTCTGTGAATACCAAAAGTCATAAAGTTAGACTTTTGTCTCAGATTGCCTTTGTGAATATGGTCCATAGTGTTTGATCTATACCATGCACTTTGGATGTAGCTCTTTGACGACAGTTCATAGGCCACTGTGCAATATTAAGATTATAACTTTTGATAACAAAAATATCTCTCTGACAAAAGCAGTAACTTAGTGAGCTAGCTACATAAAATACAGTTCTGTGATCTGCATGGTACACGTTCTTTGCATCATGCATACTAACACTCTGCCCTACTTTATAATGAGCCAAGCCTGCCACTAGAAACAACTCTGATCTCTCTCCAGCAGCAACATTAATCACACGAGTTATGACAGTATTGTTGCCTGAAAACCGCTGTACACACAAGGAACTTTGCAGCATATGTTTTTAAGGCCATAATCTATTTTCAACATGGCATGTGAGGTGCAGCTGTGCTGCTTGCCCCGGCCTAAAACTTGTCTTGAGGAGGGGTATCCAGGGTTGCTTCTTATACTTCAAGTTTGCTGTTTGTTTCAATGTCATGCTTGTGCTGTCCCTGGTCTTAGGGTCACAAATGCAGCACAAGGAACAGAAAGTAAGAAAGAGTCTGACAGCAAGGTCAACTCTGTGACACCTACTCCTTGCCCTTGCCTAGACCTTCACCTTAGCACACACCCTTTCACACAACTAATCAAAGCTTGCACTGGCTGGAAATGTGCTTTCCCATTTTACGAATACTCCAGAACCTGATTCTGTGAACTGAAATGTTTATTTGAGAGTCACAAACAGTTTTTATGCAGTTAGATACATGCAGGCATACATTTGTGAATGGGACCCTGTACAATGGTTTACAAGTCGCTTGTGTTCTTGAATCAATCAATCCTTCAGCAAAGAAGGATACTAAACCCCACTTTGCATTTCTTTGGGTGAACAACTACCAGACTACAGGAGCTCAAACAATGAAAAGTACAGGGGCTCAACTGAGTCCTAGTGAAGATGTTGAGATTGAAGTGGGATTTCTCACCTACATTTCAGCCTAAAGTAAATCTCACTCCCGCTCATCACTTGGGCCTCTCAGAAGAGGGTAGTGGCAGCGAAGTATGTATTCCCCCATGGCTCACGCTTTTTGAGGGCCCCACACATGTGCAACAATTTTTTGCTTATAGATTTTGAAGCAAAACTTTCTTAAATATGAGGCAGTTAACACTGCTAATTCCACTAGATGGTGCCTGACACTGGATCTGCTGAATTTCTATGTTCCCTAAAGGAAATGTATTTTAAACTTAGAAACAGACCCTCCTCCTATCAAGAGCACGAATTCGGGTTGTTGATCCTGACACTGCAAAAAAGTCTGACATGCCTGACATAAAGCCTGCTCGGATGTGTGCAAAAATTCCTAGGCAGTAATAAATCCTAGACAACAAGTGATGGAATCCACTAAAAACTAGGGACAGGCGTGCAAAAAATACATAATCATACTTAAAGTACAGACATATTTTTAATAACCATCATAAAAAATTCATATATAAAAAAGACTAACATAATACAAATCACATAACAGTACAAAGTTAAAAAGTATTATATACACTTATTGTACATAATGACACACAATTAAAAGTTACACCACAATTGATGGTTGTATATCTTATTGAAGAAGAATAACTCGACGCGCGTTTCGGCGAAAACGCCTTCTTCAGGAGTCACATATAACCATCTGCAAGTACATATTAGAAAAGTTATTGTTATTACATATTAATGAAAATTATTTAAAACTAGCTAACATTTACATACAACACTCAAATATAACAAACATATCTTTCCTATAACTTTGCCGCCAACCTAGCATTAGAAGAACCAGTATTTTCACTTTGTGTCTAGTTATTGATATGATATACATGATTCAACAGAGGGATTGAATAGTACTCCAACGAATGTAAATACATTTTCTTTCTTTGTATAGCTTATATAAACTCTTAACTGGATCAGAGAGACAACTCATGGCATATAGACGTTCACATGAATCAATGGAAACTTACATGATGTAAGAGAAACAACTTTCAATTTTTCTAGTGTTACCACACGGATCGATGGTCAAACAAATATCTGAAAGAACATGTATATAAAGACAACATATGTAATGAAATACAGCATTCGGATGGTTTAATGCAAAAAATACGATACGTCAAATGAATACAATAACACCATGCAAATGCAAAGGAAACTAAAAAAGTGGTATTGGAACTGTGTGTCTAAATCATGATACGATCAGTTCAATGTATACCCAAAGGCTGCTAGGGTGCGAAAAACACATCTAAATGTAAAAGAGGGAGATCCAAACTATGAAGGGTACAACACTTAGAATTAATAGTAGCTGTAGAAAGGATATAATAGTTCTGGGATGGACGCAGATTTAGTTTTCACAGCTATCTGTAATGCTTCGCATTACTGAATGTCGGTAACTGAAAAAACAAAATAGAGGTCATTCAACTTATGGATTCTAGGGATGTAGAGCTGGGTGCTATGTGTATAATCCACATGACATAAAATGAAAAATAGAGAAGTATTTACCTTCTGATGATAAATAAACCATATATATGATGTCCATGGATATAAGGTTGATGGGAAAATGGGGTTTAATAAAATTGTTGGTTCTGTAAAACGAAAAGGAGATATATTCAGGAATGAATATCTGGCGCTTATAAGAAGGACCTAATTATTGAAATAATAGAGGCGTCAGGTACCTTACGAGATAAAAGCAGAAATTGTCCAGAAATTGTCTAGGATTTATTACTGCCTAGGACTTTTTGCACACATTTGTTTTTCCCTGCCCTAGGAGTTTTTCGTATTTACTACCAGGGGGTCCTTGTTTCTCTCACATTGGTTACCCACAGCTTGTCTGTGTAGGGCTGTTCTTTCTGAAGTATCATTACATTTTTATCAAAGGATTGTTTTAGTACTCCCATCTCTCGGTTTTCTGTCCTCAAATTATTAAATCGTTATCTTGGATCTATTAAGAGAAAAATAACATGGCCCAACTGAAGACATTTGGCTTTTCCGACGAGGAATTCGAACTACTTGTAGGCATCAATCCTGTCTCCGTTAATAATAGCAATATAGCCAGCCAAAAAAATGAAGATAGTCTCAAATTATTAGACCTTAAAAAGAAATTAAAACGAATGGAAGCGCATGGCGATTTTATGCTGGCTTACCTCAGAAACGGCATAATCCCCATGGGATTGAAAGTCCGAAACATCCCAGGACTCTTTGTCCATCATAGACCATTCCTCGAAAGATGGAGCCTCATTGCTAATAGATGCTCAAGAGATCTTATGATCTTAATTGTTGAGACTGCCAAAGAACTGGCAGCAGCAATTAAAACTGAAATTGATGAGCTAGAATCCAAAATTAAAGCATCAGGTAACATAGAGGAGGCCATGAGGAAAATTGAAGAAGCTAATAAAGAACTAGAATCCTTCAGCGCATATCTTGACAAACGTAAACATGATAAACTAACTAAAGATAAGCGCTTCTATACACTAGAAGGTACTTACCCCTATCTCAAACAGGACTTTTATAAGCAGAATCATTACGTGGATGAGACCAGATCCACACCGCAAAGAGTAAATAATTTCACAGATACATCTGACTCAGAAAATGAGGGGCCCAACACGTTCTATGAAACAGAGAGCAATTACAATCAATATAATGGCCCCCGCCCTAGGCCTTTTTTATCCAACAGGGGCCTTCGCCGGGGTCGCCCCAGAGTTCGCTTTCAAAGTCACCACAGGGGAAACTTCCAACAGTCCCACTATCAACATCAGCCCCAACAGCAACAACATCAACAGGAACCCCAATTTATCCGCGAGACGCGCAATCGCCAATATTGGGGTCAGGGGACATAATCCCAATTTTTAATCTTTCATCCGAAACGATAGATCCCCACATAGAATCTTTACTCTCCAAAGGTCTTTCTTACGTACCACACGCTCATGTTAACATCTTTGAGCTACAAACTGATGTAATATCCTTTTTCAGACGGATCAGACTCAAAAAGTTCTTTGAACCAATGGAAGACTCGAATGAGACACAATCTGAAGGAAGGCGTCCAGCACTTCCATCCACTTTCTACCCCAATCTAGACCAACTGGGTCCTGAGGTAGCGACTTTCGAACTTGTTTTAAAGCAACTTGAAAGAGCTCTTCGGTTTATACCGAAACCCATCTATAATCTCAGCAGAGACAAATCCGAAACATTAAAATCCCTTAAGAACATTGACAAGTTAGTAATCAAGAGTTGTGATAAAGGTGGCGGCATCGTTTTGATAGATTCGCACCTTTATGAACTCAAAATGAATACCATGTTGGCAGATGTCACCACATACTCTCAGATTAGTATAAATCCTTTAAGTAAGGTATCGAATAGAATACTTAGTTTAACTAACCAAGCCTTGGCATCAGGAGATATTGACCAAAAAGATTACGAATTCCTTAACTACAATCAGGGAAAAATTGCATGCATTTTTGGTATGCCAAAAATTCACAAAAGCCTCTCAGACCCCCCCTACAGACCCATTGTGTCGACCATCGGAACTAACACAGAACCTCTGTCCAAATTTATAGATTTCTTTCTGCGCCCTCATATATCAAAAATAACGTCCTATGTTAGGGACACAGGCGATATGATAAATAGAGTTGAAAATTTGGTTTTTAATCCGAAAACTGACTTTATGGTAACTATGGACGTTGAAGCGCTCTATAGTAATATACCCCAAAAAGAAGCGCTCCTGGCTACTAGCTGGTTTATTGACCAGTTTAATATCACATGCCCTAAACAACTCATTTTGGACCTCTTATACATTGTTTTAACCGAAAACATCTTTGAATTTGGTAACACTCTGTACCGACAAATAAGAGGTGTCAGTATGGGGGCTTCGGTGGCTCCCTCTATTGCCAATATCTACATGGCTGCCTTTGAAAAGAAATTCATCTACAACGAAATTGCCCCTTTTTTTGAGTCAGTCTCCCACTGGTCCAGATATATTGATGACATCTTTTTGTCTGGACCAGTGGGAAAGAGACTCTATTAGAATTTCTGCAATGGATTAACCTTACCGATGTTAATCTAAAATTCACAGCTCATTATGATGAACACCAAGTTGAATTTTTGGATTTAAATATTAAACACGAAAGTAACAAATTGATTGTTGATCTCTTCGTGAAACCTACCGCCAGAAACACCCTTCTCCATTTTAACAGTTTCCATCCTCGTTGTCAACGTGAAAGCATCCCCTTCTCCCAATTCCTCCGAATTAGGAGAAATTGCACCAACCTAGCTGATTATGATGCACAAGCTAGCATTATGCGCCAAAAATTCTTGGACAGGGGATACCCTCATAGACTAGTGAGGAATTCTTTCAAACGCGCAAGATTCTATGATCGCGATTCTTTGTTAAGAAAAAAAGTTATGAAAGAAAATACCCAACTTGTCTGTGTTACTAAACACTCCACCCTAGACAACACAGTAAAATATATTATAAATAGCAATTGGCACATTCTGAATTCCAACCCCACATCACAGATGAAATTGGACAAACCCATGTTTGCACATAAAAGAAATAAAAATCTGAAGGATTTAATTGTACACTCGCGGTTTACGAACAATCACTCTAGATCTGAATTTGTTCAAAGAACTATTGATAATAACTTTCCAGTCAAGGGTACCGTGAAGTGTTCTTCATGTAAATCATGTACAAACATTCTAGGAGGTGAGTCTTTTGAACATAATGGTTGCCATGTGGATGCAAAGGATATGTGGAACTGCAAGACTGCCAACTGTGTTTACTTCATCATGTGCCCATGTCAGTTAGGATACGTGGGCGAAACATCCAGATCCATTCAAGTGAGACTTACTGAGCATCGCTCAGCCATTCGTACCCACAAACTAACAGCGCCCCTAGTAAAACACTTTCATGAGATGCAGCATGCCCCAGATGATTTTAAATGGCGAATCATCGAAAAAATTAGACTTCCTGAAAGTAAAGGTGGAGGCAAGATTCGAAAAAAACGAGAAGTTTTTTGGATCTTTTCTCTTGGGACCTTCGCCAAGGGTCTCAACTCAGAAATCCCTTGGGAAAACGCGATCTATTAAAGCCTTAGTACGACTTTTCTGTAAATTTCCTATATATAGCACTTAGAAGTTGGTGAAGGGTTATCCACCATGAACTTCTATGGATCCCCTCTACAATGGTATGGTAATGGTCCATTTTCTTTTATCCTTTGCAGTTACAAATAGGTGCTGTCCCTCTCCATATACTACCCCCTCAATTATTAATAAGCTCCCTTTCATTAATCACGTTAACTCATATGTTATATGAGATTTAGAATAATTAATTTTCTGGAATTTTACTTTTTATTTTTTGATATTCTCTATTATACTTATGTTAGATAGCAAGCATATATCATTTCACTTACAAAGATGATTAGTTAAAGTTCTCTTGATAATTTTACTCCGTATTAATTCGAATTATCGAATTCATATCATGAATTCTATATATTAAGGAATCATTGAATTTTATAGACATCATTCACAAACACTTAATACATTTGCCCAGATTAATAATTTAGAGATAGAGGTCGGCATCATTGAAAATTTCGTGTTTTTCTTTCTTTTTTCCCTCCTGTTTTTATATCTTTTAGTCTTTCATTTATCTCTAGGACTTATTCTTTGCACTCTGTAGTCCTTTATCTATCTTCAGGATTGTATCTTGGCAATCTTGTAGTCCTTTATTTATTTCTAGGACATATTCCTGGCACTCCGTAGTCCTTTTTCCATCTTCAGGACGAAGTTTGAGCAACGTGGATAACTCCACCTTCATTGTATGATATTTAAAGGGATTGGTCAACAGGCGACAGTTGATCTTCCTTTGTACCGACGGCACTCCACACGATAGGCATGCCGTGAATACCATCCGTTTCTCCACGTATTTATATATCAGGTAACCTTTTGCTCTTATGTGGTGCTATTCGGTTTCTTGTCCATCTGTACATATCTTCAGGTATATTTTGTGGACTCCGTTATATATTCTAACTAACAGACTTATTTTGGCACCAGCCAGTATCTGCTTGACCTATAAGGATATCGTTTTGTTTACAAATAATTTTTTCACTTGTTGAGCTAGTCCCTTTTCATAAACTATATATCTAGGAACATAAATTTAACATGGTGAAAACACCCCCTCTTTATACCGAGTTTCCCTGTGTGGCACTTCCCCACCTTATCAGGAAACCCACCTTAACAGATTTATAATAGATATATATTTGACTATTACTATTTTTCTTTGGTAATCGTGATTGTTCTTCTTAATCTTATAGCCATCATCCGGCCAAAAATACAGATTAAAAACGACTGCAACGCTACGTGGACCGTCCCTTGAATATACCTATAGAAACGACAACACTTTCTGCTTTTATCTCGTAAGGTACCTGACGCCTCTATTATTTCAATAATTAGGTCCTTCTTATAAGCGCCAGATATTCATTCCTGAATATATCTCCTTTTCGTTTTACAGAACCAACAATTTTATTAAACCCCATTTTCCCATCAACCTTATATCCATGGACATCATATATATGGTTTATTTATCATCAGAAGGTAAATACTTCTCTATTTTTCATTTTATGTCATGTGGATTATACACATAGCACCCAGCTCTACATCCCTAGAATCCATAAGTTGAATGACCTCTATTTTGTTTTTTCAGTCACCGACATTCAGTAATGCGAAGCATTACAGATAGCTGTGAAAACTAAATCTGCGTCCATCCCAGAACTATTATATCCTTTCTACAGGTACTATTAATTCTAAGTGTTGTACCCTTCATAGTTTGGATCTCCCTCTTTTACATTTAGATGTGTTTTTCGCACCCTAGCAGCCTTTGGGTATACATTGAACTGATCGTATCATGATTTAGACACACAGTTCCACTACCACTTTTTTAGTTTCCTTTGCATTTGCATGGTGTTATTGTATTCATTTGACGTATCGTATTTTTTGCATTAAACCATCCGAATGCTGTATTTCATTACGTATGTTGTCTTTATATACATGTTCTTTCAGATATTTGTTTGACCATCGATCCGTGTGGTAACACTAGAAAAATTGAAAGTTGTTTCTGTTACATCATGTAAGTTTCCTTTGATTCATGTGAACGTCTATATGCCATGAGTTGTCTCTCTGATCCAGTTAAGAGTTTATATAAGCTATACAAAGAAAGAAAATGTATTTACATTCGTTGGAGTACTATTCAATCCCTCTGTTGAAATATGTATATCATATCAATAACTAGACACAAAGTGAAAATACTGGTTCTTCTAATGCTAGGTTGGCGGCAAAGTTATAGGAAAGATATGTTCGTTATATTTGAGTGTTGTATGTAAATGTTAGCTAGTTTTAAATATTTTTCATTAATATGTAATAACAATAACTTTTCTAATATGTACTTGCAGATGGTTATATGTGACTCCTGAAGAAGGCGTTTTCGCCGAAACGTGCGTCGAGTTATTCTTCTTCAATAAGATATACAACCATCAATTGTGGTGTAACTTTTAATTGTGTGTTATTATGTACAATAAGTGTATATAATACTTTTTAACTTTGTACTGTTATGTGATTTGTATTATGTTAGTCTTTTTTATATATGAATTTTTTATGATGGTTATTAAAAATATGTCTGTACTTTAAGTATGATTATGTATTTTTTGCACGCCTGTCCCTAGTTTTTAGTGGATTCCATCACTTGTTGTCTAGGATTTATTACTGCCTAGGAATTTTTGCACACATTTGTTTTTCCCTGCCCTAGGAGTTTTTCGTATTTACTACCCAGGGGGTCCTTGTTTCTCTCACATTGGTTACCCACAGCTTGTCTGTGTAGGGCTGTTCTTTCTGAAGTATCATTACATTTTTATCAAAGGATTGTTTTAGTACTCCCATCTCTCGGTTTTCTGTCCGCAAATTATTAAATCCTTATCTTGGCTCTATTAAGAGAAAATTAACATGGCCCAACTGAAGACATTTGGCTTTTCCGACAAGGAATTCGAACTACTTGTAGGCATCAATCCTGTCTCAGTTAATAATAGCAATATAGCCAGCCAAAAAAATGAAGATAGTCTCAAATTATTAGACCTTAAAAAGAAATTAAACGAATGGAAGCGCATGGCGATTTTATGCTGGCTTACCTCAGAAACGGCATAATCCCCATGGGATTGAAAGTCCGAAACATCCCAGGACTCTTTGTCCATCATAGACCATTCCTCGAAAGATGGAGCCTCATTGCTAATAGATGCTCAAGAGATCTTATGATCTTAATTGTTGAGACTGCCAAAGAACTGGCAGCAGCAATTAAAACTGAAATTGATGAGCTAGAATCAAAAAATTAAAGCCTCAGGTAACATAGAGGAGGCCATGAGGAAAATTGAAGAAGCTAATAAAGAACTAGAATCCTTCAGCGCATATCTTGACAAACGTAAACATGATAAACTAACTAAAGATAAGCGCTTCTATACACTAGAAGGTACTTACCCCTATCTCAAACAGGACTTTTATAAGCAGAATCATTACGTGGATGAGACCAGATCCACACCGCAAAGAGTAAATAATTTCACAGATACATCTGACTCAGAAAATGAGGGGTCCAACACGTTCTATGAAACAGAGAGCAATTACAATCAATATAATGGCCCCCGCCCTAGGCCTTTTTTATCCAACAGGGGCCTTCGCCGGGGTGTCCCCAGAGTTCGCTTTCAAAGTCACCACAGGGGAAACTTCCAACAGTCCCACTATCAACATCAGCCCCAACAGCAACAACATCAACAGGAACCCCAATTTATCCGCGAGACGCGCAATCGCCAATATTGGGGTCAGGGGACATAATCCCAATTTTTAATCTTTCATCCGAAACGATAGATCCCCACATAGAATCTTTACTCTCCAAAGGTCTTTCTTACGTACCACACGCTCATGTTAACATCTTTGAGCTACAAACAGATGTAATATCCTTTTTCAGACGGATCAGACTCAAAAAGTTCTTTGAACCAATGGAAGACTTGAATGAGACACAATCTGAAGGAAGGCGTCCAGCACTTCCATCCACTTTCTACCCCAATCTAGACCAACTGGGTCCTGAGGTAGCGACTTTTGAACTTGTTGTTTTAAAGCAACTTGAAAGAGCTCTTCGGTTTATACCAAAACCCATCTATAATCTCAGCAGAGACGAATCCGAAACATTAAAATCCCTTAAGAACAATGACAAGTTAGTAATCAAGAGTTGTGATAAAGGTGGCGGCATCGTTTTGATAGATTCGCACCTTAATTAACTCAAAATGAATACCATGTTGGCAGATGTCACCACATACTCTCAGATTAGTATAAATACTTTAAGTAAGGTATCGAATAGAATACTTCGTTTAACTAACCAAGCTTTGGCATCAGGAGATATTGACCAAAAAGATTACGAATTCCTTAACTACAATCAGGGAAAAATTGCATGCATTTATGGTATGCCAAAAATTCACAAAAGCCTCTCAGACCCCCCCTACAGACCCATTGTGTCGACCATCGGAACTAACACAGAACCTCTGTCCAAATTTATAGATTTCTTTCTGCGCCCTCATATATCAAAAATAACGTCCTATGTTAGGGACACAGGCGATATGATAAATAGAGTTGAAAATTTGGTTTTTAATCCGAAAACTGACATTATGGTAACTATGGACGTTGAAGCGCTCTATAGTAATATACCCCAAAAAGAAGCGCTCCTGGCTACTAGCCGGTTTATTGACCAGTTTAATATCACATGCCCTAAACAACTCATTTTGGACCTCTTATACATTGTTTTAACCGAAAACATCTTTGAATTTGGTAACACTCTGTACCGACAAATAAGAGGTGTCAGTATGGGGGCTTCGGTGGCTCCCTCTATTGCCAATATCTACATGGCTGCCTTTGAAAAGAAATTCATCTACAACGAAATTGCCCCTTTTTTTGAGTCAGTCTCCCACTGGTCCAGATATATTGATGACATCTTTTTTGTCTGGACCAGTGGGAAAGAGACTCTATTAGAATTTCTGCAATGGATTAACCTTACCGATGTTAATCTAAAATTCACAGCTCATTATGATGAACACCAAGTTGAATTTTTGGATTTAAATATTAAACACGAAAGTAACAAATTGATTGTTGATCTCTTCGTGAAACCTACTGCCAGAAACACCCTTCTCCATTTTAACAGTTTCCACCCTCATTGTCAACGTGAAAGCATCCCCTTCTCCCAATTCCTCCGAATTAGGAGAAATTGCACCAACCTAGCTGATTATGATGCACAAGCTAGCATTATGCGCCAAAAATTCTTGGACAGGGGATACCCTCATAGACTAGTGAGGAATTCTTTCAAACGCGCAAGATTCTATGATCGCGATTCTTTGTTAAGAAAAAAAGTTATGAAAGAAAATACCCAACTTGTCTGTGTTACTAAACACTCCACCCTAGACAACACAGTAAAATATATTATAAATAGCAATTGGCACATTCTGAATTCCAACCCCACATCACAGATGAAATTGGACAAACCCATGTTTGCACATAAAAGAAATAAAAATCTGAAGGATTTAATTGTACACTCGCGGTTTACGAACAATCCCTCTAGATCTGAATTTGTTCAAAGAACTATTGATAATAACTTTCCAGTCAAGGGTACCGTGAAGTGTTCTTCATGTAAATCATGTACATACATTCTAGGAGGCGAGTCTTTTGAACATAATGGTTGCCATGTGGATGCAAAGGATATGTGGAACTGCAAGACTGCCAACTGTGTTTACTTCATCATGTGCCCATGTCAGTTAGGATACGTGGGTGAAACATCCAGATCCATCCAAGTGAGACTTACTGAGCATCGCTCAGCCATTTGTACCCACAAACTAACAGCGCCCCTAGTAAAACACTTTCATGAGATGCAGCATGCCCCAGATGATTTTAAATGGCGAATCATCGAAAAAATTAGACTTCCTGAAAGTAAAGGTGGAGGCAAGATTCGAAAAAAACGAGAAGTTTTTTGGATCTTTTCTCTTGGGACCTTCGCCAAGGGTCTCAACTCAGAAATCCCTTGGGAAAACGCGATCTATTAAAGCCTTAGTACGACTTTTCTGTAAATTTCCTATATATAGCACTTAGAAGTTGGTGAAGGGTTATCCACCATGAACTTCTATGCATCCCCTCTACAATGGTATGGTAATGGTCCATTTTCTTTTATCCTTTGCAGTTACAAATAGGTGCTGTCCCTCTCCATATACTACCCCCTCAATTATTAATAAGCTCCCTTTCATTAATCACGTTAAGTCATATGTTATATGAGATTTAGAATAATTAATTTTCTGGAATTTTACTTTTTATTTTTTGATATTCTCTATTATACTTATGTTAGATAGCAAGCATATATCATTTCACTTACAAAGATGATTAGTTAAAGTTCTCTTGATAATTTTACTCCGTATTAATTCGAATTATCGAATTCATATCATGAATTCTATATATTAAGGAATCATTGAATTTTATAGACATCATTCACAAACACTTAATACATTTGCCCAGATTAATAATTTAGAGATAGAGGTCGGCATCATTGAAAATTTCGTGTTTTTCTTTCTTTTTTCCCTCCTGTTTTTATATCTTTTAGTCTTTCATTTATCTCTAGGACTTATTCATTGCACTCTGTAGTCCTTTATCTATCTTCAGGATTGTATCTTGGCAATCTTGTAGTCCTTTATTTATTTCTAGGACATATTCCTGGCACTCCGTAGTCCTTTTTCCATCTTCAGGACGAAGTTTGAGCAACGTGGATAACTCGACCTTCATTGTATGATATTTAAAGGGATTGGTCAACAGGCGACAGTTGATCTTCCTTTGTACCGACGGCACTCCACACGATAGGCATGCCGTGAATACCATCCGTTTCTCCACGTATTTATATATCAGGTAACCTTTTGCTCTTATGTGGTGCTATTCGGTTTCTTGTCCATCTGTACATATCTTCAGGTATATTTTGTGGACTCCGTTATATATTCTAACTAACAGACTTATTTTGGCACCAGCCAGTATCTGCTTGACCTATAAGGATATCGTTTTGTTTACAAATAATTTTTTCACTTGTTGAGCTAGTCCCTTTTCATAAACTATATATCTAGGAACATAAATTTAACATGGTGAAAACACCCCCTCTTTATACCGAGTTTCCCTGTGTGACACTTCCCCGCCTTATCAGGAAACCCACCTTAACAGATTTATAATAGATATATATTTGACTATTACTATTTTTCTTTGGTAATCGTGATTGTTCTTCTTAATCTTATAGCCATCATCCGGCCAAAAATACAGATTAAAAACGACTGCAACGCTACGTGGACCGTCCCTTGAATATACCTATAGAAACGACAACACTTTCTGCTTTTATCTCGTAAGGTACCTGACGCCTCTATTATTTCAATAATTAGGTCCTTCTTATAAGCGCCAGATATTCATTCCTGAATATATCTCCTTTTCGTTTTACAGAACCAACAATTTTATTAAACCCCATTTTCCCATCAACCTTATATCCATGGACATCATATATATGGTTTATTTATCATCAGAAGGTAAATACTTCTCTATTTTTCATTTTATGTCATGTGGATTATACACATAGCACCCAGCTCTACATCCCTAGAATCCATAAGTTGAATGACCTCTATTTTGTTTTTTCAGTTACCGACATTCAGTAATGCGAAGCATTACAGATAGCTGTGAAAACTAAATCTGCGTCCATCCCAGAACTATTATATCCTTTCTACAGGTACTATTAATTCTAAGTGTTGTACCCTTCATAGTTTGGATCTCCCTCTTTTACATTTAGATGTGTTTTTCGCACCCTAGCAGCCTTTGGGTATACATTGAACTGATCGTATCATGATTTAGACACACAGTTCCAATACCACTTTTTTAGTTTCCTTTGCATTTGCATGGTGTTATTGTATTCATTTGACGTATCGTATTTTTTGCATTAAACCATCCGAATGCTGTATTTCGTTACATATGTTGTCTTTATATACATGTTCTTTCAGATATTTGTTTGACCATCGATCCGTGTGGTAACACTAGAAAAATTGAAAGTTGTTTCTGTTACATCATGTAAGTTTCCATTGATTGATGTGAACGTCTATATGCCATGAGTTGTCTCTCTGATCCAGTTAAGAGTTTATATAAGCTATACAAAGAAAGAAAATGTATTTACATTCGTTGGAGTACTATTCAATCCCTCTGTTGAAATATGTATATCATATCAATAACTAGACACAAAGTGAAAATACTGGTTCTTCTAATGCTAGGTTGGCGGCAAAGTTATAGGAAAGATATGTTCGTTATATTTGAGTGTTGTATGTAAATGTTTGCTAGTTTTAAATAATTTTAATTAATATGTAATAACAATAACTTTTCTAATATGTACTTGCAGATGGTTATATGTGACTCCTGAAGAAGGCGTTTTCGCCGAAACGCGCGTCGAGTTATTCTTCTTCAATAAGATATACAACCATCAATTGTGGTGTAACTTTTAATTGTGTGTTATTATGTACAATACGTGTATATAATACTTTTTAACTTTGTACTGTTATGTGATTTGTATTATGTTAGTCTTTTTTATATATGAATTTTTTATGATGGTTATTAAAAATATGTCTGTACTTTAAGTATGATTATGTATTTTTTGCACGCCTGTCCCTAGTTTTTAGTGGATTCCATCACTTGTTGTCTAGGATTTATTACTGCCTAGGAATTTTTGCACACATTTGTTTTTCCCTGCCCTAGGAGTTTTTCGTATTTACTACCCAGGGGGTCCTTGTTTCTCTCACATTTATAAAGCCTGCTCGGAACAGAGCCTCAATAATCATAATACATGATATAATGCTAAATCTTAAGTTAGTGTATAGCCCCATGCACCTGTTTATCACAACCACTGCAGCACCATTTACTCATGTCTTGACACAAGGGAAGACATGTAATTTTCGTAAGGGACACAATGTTCTAGTGCTAGGCTTCCATTTAAAAACTTCTTGGGAGTTTGAGTCTTTGTTCGCTGTAGTTAAACAAATTTGACTAACGTTTTTGTTTACAACAAAAATAAATACATTTCCTCTACGAAAGCAAGTCCCAAACTGTTGAAAAAAATATTCACTTTTTTTCTGCAAAGCAAGTTAACTACTTAGCTGTTGAATATCAGCCAGCAGTTGGTCATTCAAGAAGATCAGGGCTATATGTAGAAAGCCTTTTTTTGTGGTCGCAAATGGCCGATTCGCAGAATAGGGCCGTTTGTGAATGCAAAAAGGCATTTTCAAATCTACAAAGCCCTAATTGCAATTCTGTATCCTTTTACTGAATTGCAATTTGGGTTTTTGAATTGGTATTTGGCAGTGGCATGTTTTGGGTGTCCCTTCCAAAAACTGATTTGCATAGGTAGATATGAATATTTTGTGACCGAAATGCGGTCATAAAACATTCACACTTTACCGCCAACTCCAAGTTCCCATTCCCCGTTGAGAATGTTTAAAGAAATATTTTTAAGAGTAGCCAGTGGTCCAAAGGACTACTCTTAAAAAATGAAATTTAAACATTTCATTTTTTTTCTGTTCAAATGCCTTTTTTCCTCTAAGGAAAATGTGCTGTGTCAAAAAAAAACACTTGCTTTATTTAAAGGCAGTCACAAACATGGCCTGCTGACCCCAGCAGGGCACCGTCCCTGTTATGGCAGCGAAAGGCAGTGGGTCACAAATTACGACCTACCTCATTAATATTCATAAGGTAGGTCTATTTGCGACCCACTATTTAAGGAATAGGGGCTGAATAACCCCCTTGTACAATAGTGATAGCGATTATTTTTACATCTAACCCTAAACTCTTTCATGAAATGCTGCATCAGCTGTATTTAAATGTTACCAGTCTCCTGAAAATATCAAAGGTAATAGCACAAGGGGAAGCTCTCAAGTTATTAAGTCCCACATGTTGCCTAAATTAGCAGTGGTCAGTGTGCAAGGAAATCCAAAATAATGGTAGCACCATGTGGGATAACTCTATAACATTTTCACAGTCTCCAAGATTTCACATCATTGGTGTAATCTGCAATTAGAAGACAAGGGGATGGTGACTACAGGCATATACATTTATCTGGAGGCACCCAACACATATTGTCTGAATTTACACTCTTACTTCTTGCCCCTGCTTCAACAGTGATCAGTAGGGCTGCTCCCTTACACTCAATCTCTATGTGTGCTCAGCAAAAAACAACACTGATGTGCCACGAGGAGTTCTTAAACTAGCATACTTAGGGCACGATGTAGGTGGCCATTTACTGACCGGTAACGGCTGATTTCGGCCGTTACGGACCGGTAAATGGGTATTTGGGATATAGGGGGCCAATTTTACCGATTCGGTAAATTTACCGAATCGGTAAATTTACTGAATCGGTAAAATACAGAATCGGTATTTCTACCGATTTGGTAACTTCGGGATGTAGGTGGGACTCTTCTGAGTCCCAAAGGCCGTTCAGATTCGGTATTTTACCACCCAATCCAATTGGGTGGTAAAATACCGAATCCAGGTGTGCATGCACATGTGTGTATGCACACCTATGTCATGTGACAGACAGACATGCCCTTAGGGCATGTCTGTGTGCCACATGGCACACATGCCTGTATTTGGGTTGCTAGAGGGTGTCAAAGTGACACCCCCTGCACCCTTGCTGGAATCGGTATTTACCGAATCGGTAAATACCGATTCGGTAATGCCCATAGATTCCTACGGGCGTCAATGCCCATAGGAATCAATGGGCATTACCGAATCGGTATTTACCGATTCGGTAAATACCGATTTTTACTGATTCGGTGATTCAATTACAGATTTTACCTAATTCTCCCTCCTTCTATTTTACCGATTCATAAATACCGAATCGGTAAAATTCGGTATTTATGAGTCGGTAAAATAGAATTACCTACATCGGGGCCTTAGTTCTAAAAGTGCAGCGTCAGGCAATGTCAAGCATAACTTAATTTAGAGTACAAACATTGAAAACCATATTAAGGGGTTTCTTCTGTAAATGTCTGCATATTTCACAGGCTTAATTGAATTTCGGCAGATTCATTAGTCCTTAAAACTATTAGAGGGCCTTGAATACTTTTTAACGGGAGTAGGTCACACTTCGATGCCCCCTTAAACAGTAGAACTTGGACAAATGCGGAAATTAAATCACCTAAGGACTGATGGGCAAATGTTCATTACTCTTACCATTAAATCTTTCACTACTCAAATCTGTAGGGGAACTGTAGGGATCAGAATGCATCAATACATTCGGATTGATGCATTCCACTTACTAGACAAAGTGGTAAAGTTAATCCGCTGTCCGTCATGGCAGCGGCAATGCTTTCCCACTGCCACAATTGAACACTAAATCGGTCCCTCGTTTTTGTAAAGTGCACAAAGTATAGTGTTTTAACTGAAAAGTTGTGAGTCACGCAACTTTGCAATTTTACACAACCATACTAAAAGTACATCCTCCCCTAAAGATGCTAGAACTGTACCTAAAATAGGACATTTAACTTACTTGTATTTCCTAAACCCTACAGTAGGTGAGAGTGAATTTGGCTGGATTTTTACATTTAAAACAGGTTGAAATATTGCAGGGGATATTTAGAGTGAATATATTGGCATTCTACAACAGTAACAATATTTCCCTCATAGACCATCATACATTTACCGTGCAACAAAGTTCACATGCTTTTCCAATACATTTCAGAAAGTACACCAGTGACAAGAAAAGGTTATCTCAACATCTTTTTTTTATATACATAGTTTATCAAAACATTTCATTACATTTTTATCAAAATTACTTTTTTTCTCTTTTGTCATATTATACTTTTCAAACACATGGATAAAAGATACAATCTCATAGTACAAACAATCATTGGTATATTTCTTTTTTAGCCATGGTCCTTTCAATATTTACATAAGAAAACATATCTGACAGCACATCCCTGCTTAAACTCAAACACAACCATACATACTTCCAGTCATACCGCTTCTTCCAGTCTCACAACAACAATCATACTATATCTGTACACGGTAAAGAAGAGTCTCCAATGCCATGCATGACACTCCGCACTAGGTCGACGCGCGTTTCGGTGGGTTAAAGGCTCTTGGACAACCACCTTCCTCAGGACCTTGCCAGATATACCACTTTCAAATTCCCAGGGGACATTCAATTAGAGAGGCCAAGTTCCTCCCATTGACATAAGTGTAGTCGGGCACCAAAACCATGTCCAATGATGTATAATGCACTGTTGAAACTCCCTCAAATGAGGAGTATATGGACATAAGGAGGATAATCAATTTTGCGGGTAATTCAATCCAAATATGGTGGAGGGCAGTGCGGTAGGATACTGCTTAATTTAGTAAGCAGCACAAGGACAAGGATCTCAATGGTGAGGTATCTTATTTATATATCTGGATCCCGACCTGGTTTACAAGTTACCTTCGTTCCATTCCAAATAGCCTCTGTGTCGGCCGCCCACTGCCACCTCGAAAATGCAAGAGTGGCATTCTATACTTCTGGGTCTATGTTTTTGCAATCTATGTATTTTCAAAGGAACCATTTCATGAATAACAACTGTAAACTTACCACCTCATTTTTATTGCTTCAAAACTGGACTGGAAATCTCCTAATCAACTTCTGTGTTGTTTCCCTTCCAAATCACTCCACCTTTCTCTCCTACCCTGAAAGAGTATATCACATAATATTTTCTCCATCCACTACTGATCTAAGTCTCGCAAAACGGACGGTGGCCCTACTGTCAAAGTTGTCTAAATGTTTCCATAAATGTCGAAATGTTTCTTAATTCTACTGTTTGATAATTAAGGAGACTTTCACAGTTATTCCTTTATTTATTTCTCTTATACTGCTTACTCATATTGTGAGAAGTTGGCCTGGTATATGATGTTCACTATTCTAGTGAACACCTTGCACCAGTCCAAACAACCCTTATGGTGATGGTTGTAAGTCAACCTTATAGACCAGCTATCCTAGTGGTAGCGTGGACAGAACACTCTTAGGCTAAAAGACTCTTGAGGGCGTGTAAAGCCAGCTGTTTTACCATATGTAACCCCTTGAATACCAATTGAAAGGACACCACACAGGATATATATAAAATATATATGTATTTATTTACTAACACACTCCTCTGAACTCTTTATGAGATCAGAGGCAAAAACACATAACAAGTTACTCTTAGAAATACTTTAAATAGCACAATTTACAGTTAGGCCCTAGGGGTGCGTAAAACCATATACTAAGTAAGTGGTATAAGAACCACGACTCGGGAAAAGGAAAGGCCTAGGGCCTAGAGAATCGCTGGGGCTACACTATCTGACCCTTAGGTTAGGAGTAGGAGGCCCACAGGCCAGTACACTCACGCGAGAGTCAATAGAAAGTCAATAGGAACTTAAATGGTAAGTAAATGGAGTTTTAGGACACTTCCGGTCTATCTAGGAAGATACAACTAACAAAACTAGACACTAGGATAGTCAATCCCTACAGGAGCACCGAAGTACTCGCGTTACCTCACCCACGGGCTGCGGGTGCATATGTGTCAAAGTGTGTCGGGTTTTCTCGTTGATTCCTATGAAGCCTTGGAAGAAGATGCTGCAGGTGACCAGGAGGAAGATGTCCGGGTGGATCCAAGACTGAATCGGAGTTGAAGAAGACCTGAAAGCAGAGGGGACAGAGTCTAGGTCACTAGACAGTGACCGGGTGGAACCAGGGATGAACCAGACGTCGTCGAGGAGCAATCAGGTGCTGTCGTGAAGCTTGTCTTTGTAGCCACGCGGACCAGGAGGCATCGAGGACGACCAGGTGCTGGAGAGTAGCTGTCCCACGAAGGTTCTCGCAGATGGAGGGGTCGACTTCAAGATCGGAGCCAACAAGCCTAAGCAAAGGCAACCCACGCAGGATACACAAAAGGCTTCTGGTGCAGACCATTGGAGTCTGAGGTACTTCACCTCTTCAGGGAAGCAAGGGCCAGTCTGGAGCAACCAGACCAGTGATGGATTTTCAAGAGGATCGTTGTCACAGGGCTACTAGCCAACTGGCCAGCAACCGGGATAACACGTAGAGCAGAACACAAGCAGAAGGGCCCCATGCAGATCTCGTGGAGTGTGGAGGGCTGGTCTTTGGTGCAGGTGGAGCTCAGTGTCGGGGTGTCTCAGTCCCCAGTGTACAGCTTCGAGAATGCCTCAGGAGCTGCGCTGTTAGCAAGTTGAAGACTTTCCAAGTTGCCTGGTTCCACGGGGTCCGACGCCTTCCACGGGGCTCAGCTGTGCTGGAGTCGTGCAGTGGGGTCAGAGAGGTAAGGGAGTTGAGGTCTTGTCAGGCTCTGTGCTCGGGTTCCGGCAGGAACAGGGACAAAGCAAGCTGTCGAGTTGCTGGATGGTGCCTGGTTGCCCAGGGTGGTCACTCCTTGGCCACAGGGGAGATTCTTCAGTCTTCAGCTCAGGTGAATGTCGAAGGTTCCAGAGTTTCGTTTCAAGTCGATTCCAGGATTAATCTAAAGTCTCCTGGGTCAGCTCCTACCTTTATACAACTAAATGGGGCTGGTTTACTCACTAGGTTCCTCCTATGGGTAGGACCAGGAAGGTGGGTCGTTACACCCCCTATCCTTTGTTCAGTTTCGCACCAGAGCTGGGGCTGGAGTGCCCCAGCAACTGGTTTGAACTGGGGTATGCATGAAGCACCTAGTGTGCCTCAGGTAGTGTCTGTTTCTATTCAGCCCTCCCTGTCCCAATACACAAAGTCCTGTCTGGGGTGGTGCTCACACCTCCCCAGGCACGAAATATATTGTCCAAGCCTCCCTGACTGGAAGGACTCCCAGCAGCAGGAGGTCAGACTTGTGTCTGTGGCAGCAGAATCCATTTTGTGATGCTGGGGCTCTGGTTAACTTTAACCGGGTACAGTAGTTTTAACATGTCTTCTCCCTCTAGAAGGGTAGAATGCTACCCACCGTCACCAGAATTGGTGAGGGGGTAGTATTCCAAAGAGTATGACACCTTACACGTCATGTTTAGATAAAGCCAAACCAAAGTTAGCATTCAACCGCGAGGATTATAATGCACTTAAAAGTATATGGTATGGCAATATCATAGAACAGCTATAAGGACATGGTCCCGAAAGCTGCAGACAGGCTCAGCTCATGCTAGAGCACCATCTCACACATAACCAAACACTCTGCCTCCAGGATTGTTAAGGCCTGCCATAGGAGTGACTTATAGGTTACTGTGTGTCTATATATAGGGTAGTTATGGGGATACTATATCTAAGCAAGGGGTGATTACACAACCTTGCCCCAGCTGAGTGATCAGCCAGTTGTGTCAATTTAGGTGGCCAGCCAGGGGTGGCATAATACATGCTGCAGCCCCTGGTAGGCCTTGGATGCACCTATGCCCTGGGTACCTATGGTACACTGTACAGGGGCTCACAAGGTGACCCAATTCTCATTTGGAGATGTACCTAAGGTACATGGAGTCCATTTTACAGTGAGAGCAGATAGCCTGGGGCCCTGATTAGCAGGATCCCAGGCCAACTAAGTCGAAAACCAGCTAAACACAAGGCAATAAATCTGGGGTAACCATAGTCAGGTATCCACCTTCCTACACATATCATCCCAAATGATATTCCACAGTCTCTTGCAACAGATGTTTCTAAATTTTATTAAACAAATGACAAACCAGTTCTGATTGTTCTGTACTTTTCTATTTTGCTACAATATTTGTTTTTTACTATCGACCTGAACTATATAGACTCCCTTGACGATTTGTTGGTAGTGGATATAGTGGAGTCAATATATGTGCATTTCAATATTATTGACCTTGATACTGTGATAAGAAAACTCTCCTTTCAGTTTATGACTTTCTCCCTCTTTAATCAAAGCTGCAGTTTCTCCTCATACCCCACATATGGTTACCCTAGACACCTATAAAAATGCACTATGGGGACATTAAAACCAAGCATTTCACTTTTCAATAAGTATTACTCCTCCACTCACTGTCTGTCACCAAAGATTTGACACGATAAGTAGGGGAAATATTAGAAGCCCATATATTGCCATGTTTTATAGAGGCATGAGCTCCCATCAAAACACAAAATGATGGAAGGTAAAAAGGCCTTTTGACAACTACAGAGAGACACTTAGCAGTATTTAACGAGAACAGATGAA
Organism: Lissotriton helveticus; assembly: GCF_964261635.1. Lineage (NCBI taxonomy): Eukaryota > Metazoa > Chordata > Amphibia > Caudata > Salamandridae > Lissotriton > Lissotriton helveticus. The sequence goes on from NC_136065.1 coordinate 448,835,968, forward strand.
TTCTCTTCCGCTTGGAATAATCTAATTTGATGATTACATGTTCTGAGATTAATGTCATTTGATTACAAACCAATGATAATGTCATGGTGAGTTAAAAATAAGAGAAATACAAAACTTTAAAATGCAGGGAAAAGACGGTCATTGAGCATTTTATTCACAACTGTACATGCCACATGTCATGTTCAATACCTTGCAGCAGAACGGTGTATGTATCTATTTTGTGAGTGATAGTCTGTTTTGATGTAACAGGAGTAATTTTCAATTTCCTCAATTGCATCAAGGAAAATTTTAGAAAACTATATATAAACGCTTTTTTTTTTGCATAGTCTCTAACGAAGGCAGGACTGTATTGGTCTCTGATGCACTTATCATCCTGTGATCTGGGTATCAAGTGCAGCTCATGTGTTTCAGTATTATCTAATTATGGGGCGAGTAGAGAGTCTTGCTGGAATGGGCATGGACAGTTCTGAGGGTAACCTTGCGGTAGGGTGCCTCTGTGAGAAATGCATCCACTTCCAATCCCATGCCTTCTTTTCCAGATGCAGTGGACATAGCTGAGTAAGTTCATGTGGGAGTGCACCTAGAAGTCATCTGCAGAGTCTTGCACAAGAGCTGCTCAAAGAGTAAAGTAAAAGACATCTATTGAGAATCAAACAACTTCACTAAAACTGACCATGGAAACGCATGAAGATGTGCAGGGAGTCGCCGCCCATACCTCTACCATACCCTACAGCCACATTAGCATGAAAAATCAACCCAAACAAATCGATATTTGGGCAGCAGCACTTCTTGGTGTCACAGTCCAGGAGCCTCATTTATGAGGCCATGCGTCACTTTTACGCCGCCGGTGCGTCACTTTTGTGACGCACCAGGAGCATAAATAATGTGCCTTGTTGCACCATATTTACAAAGTGACGCATCTAGGTAGATGCGTCACTTTGTAAACCCCTGCGCCACATTATACCTGCGCCAGGTATAATGTATGCAAGGGGGGCGTATTGACGCAAGGAGGCGTCAAAATCTTGCACCTGCCTCACAGCAAGCGTAAGACTGACGCAGGCCCTTTCACATGGGGCTTGCCCCATGTGACAGGGCGCATTGCTGGAGTTGCGTCACTTTTGTTACACACTCCAGCAATGCGTCACTTTTGCGCTTACAAATGCGTCAGAAATACTGACGTATCTGTAACTCCTTGCGACATGATGCGTCATACTGTAAATATGACGCATCATTGGTGTCGCAAGGAGTGCGCAGTGAAAAGTGACACATCGCTGTTTTCACGCAGCGATGCGTCACTTTTCATAAATGAGGCCCCAGGTATACATTGGAGCCCCTACACATAGATGGCGGCCAAGCAGCTGTATTCACATTAGACCTTTAAACCCATCAGAATTCACAGGAGATTACTGTGCAATTATAAAGCATCTACACAATTAAATGTGATGGCAGTTCTCTATTCCACAAACAGATTGCACAAAAATAAAAGTCATTATGGCAACACGTTTCTAAACAATGAGGCTGGTACAAAATAAGTTTATTTAGACAGTTGTCCATAAAACCTTCTAAAGCCACATTTAACGAGGCAGATTAGGCTGTCCATTGTGGCATTAATTTTCAGCATACTTTAGAGTTAGTCTTGCAAGAATAAAAAAAAAGTTGAAGATTCATACGAAATTGAAAAAATGGAAGCGAGAGGGACTGACCCAAGATTTTGAGAATGATTGAGACTTCATCAAATTTTAGTTCAGTCTAGAGAAAACACATAAGCTGGATCCTCTATGGTAGAAGAGGAAAACAACTGGGTGGAGAACATATGAGAGGTGGGTTAGCAAAGATCTTGTAGAACTGAAGCATCAAATAAAAGGAATAAATGACAACTGATGATTCCCATAATGTAGATTATAAAAATATTGCTGCATCACTCTGAAAATCATACTCTCTAAAGTTGCTACACATTTTTTTTTCTGATCTCCAAACACTCTGGAGGTATTTTATTTATGATTAAATACATTGATCATTATCAGATTTAGGGCTCTCAATTTTCACTTCTGAGCCACCAGCCCCGGTTTTAGATGAAAACATTTAGCTGTGCTGGAAAATTTAATTAACGGGTGGTGGCTTTTAACTAATTTCAACTGCTTTTAGAAACCTCTAAAAACGCTATTTGCACCAGGCATTAATGTTGATCAAGATTTTTGAAACAGGTTGGAAAACCTGTGAGCATGCTTAAATAGATTGTGAGTTCATACATCTCATGGGCAGTCGTCATGGTAGACCCAAAGTTCACTCTGTTACGCTCCTTATTGAAAAAGCATATTCGGTAACAGGGGCACAGCATGCTTTATCCCCATATCATAACTATCCTTTCCATGACAGTACTAGTGGAGAGAGCTGAGAGACCCCTGGAACTTTATCTGAAGGAAAATGACACCTGCATGAACCTCAGTGGGATTTTACTGTAAGAGGGAGAATCAGTGGGAGTATCAGCCTTTTATGGTGAATAGATTCTAGCAGACAGGGATTATCCCAGTGAGTTTCTAGACCCAGTGGGTTTCTGTATCTATACCCATTGTCCACCTTTGGTACCGTGGACCACCATACTCTAGATTATATCCGGTGAGGATTAAAGTAAAAATATTACAGCAAATTAGATCATATCTGTCTGGAAGCACCCAGCCAACAACATCTCCACCATTTGAATGCAGCTAATGACATTTGACCTGCAGGTTCTCCAGGCCTCATTCCAATCTTTCATTTTTCAAAAAATTTACATATTCACATTAGAGGGCTTCATAAGGAAACTCGGCTCTACTCACATGAGCCCCCGGTTCAACAGCAAACTGGGCGAAAACATAAAAACTGTTCTGTCTCTTTGGCATAAACACCGACTCTCAGAGCCTGAATGACTCTTGGGGATGTCCAGGCAACCACAGATAGCAGAAATTAAGTACTGCTAGAGCCATATTAAAGTACGACATAAGCTCGGCCCCTATTTGGCATTTTGCCTAAAGTCTTAGTCATAAATGTCTTTGTGGAATCACTACTGTCCTTTTTCAGTAGTGTTTAGTTTCGACTTCCAAAGAAAAATATGGCAAAATTACCAAAAGGTCAAAAATATTGGATATTAAGCACTATTTAAAGTGAAGAAATATGAGTACAAATCGCTGGCCATGTGCAATCTAAAGGGTTTGCCTGTATAGAAACTAATCAGATTTACAACTACAGGTATGTCACACTGGGCTTCTTACATGAAAGAATCATCAGATGTCCTCAGTCCCAAAATGATCAAATTCCTGCCTTTAGGTCTCTGAGACTCGCATTTCTCTGTAAAATGATGGATCTAGGTTAAAAAGAGTACAAGTAGGAGGCAAAGTATCGTATAATGGCAATTTTATTTTTATTTTACAATCAACTAATAGTATGAACCCGAAAATCACTTACTGTTCATACTAGGCGATAAAAGTTATATTCCGCCTAAGATCAAGTGTGTCTCAACAAAGATTTTTTTTATTAACATCTGCTTCTTCAGTCACGAACTTACTTGGGTGAATGCACATAATGCCCAAATAAAAAAAAGAATCAATTTTCCTTTGGTTCTGCTTTGTGAAACCTACAACCCTGTTGGGAACACGCGTGTGTTGTATACCCCAAATTTCAATGCAACAATAGTCTATGTAGAAGGTTGCCTATGAATTTCCCAACGACTGCCTTCACGCCCTACAGTCTATACACTTCCTCATGTAGATATATATTGCATCTTATTTGAGCCTATATTTTGAGCTCTTACAAGCAGCCATTAAAAATATACTCTAGGAATCCTATAAAATAACTTTCTGCCATAGAGATTTCATAATTTTAGGAAATATGAATTATATAAACATTCCCAGCAAAAAAACAATGCTTACTAGTGGAATGTGCCCAACTGTCAGCATGCACCACATTGCAAAGAATTGACCTGCAATAATAAAACAAACTGAGCCTGAACATCATGCAGATGCCACCATGTCAGCAGTGCCTTATTTCTGAAGCCATACATGATACTAACTCTGACAAGAGGAAAACACCTACAGTAAATGCAGGAAATAATAATACCTACAAATATCAATGAAGCAGAAAGACACCAACATAACTGTGTGCCAACTGACACAACATGTCACAGCCACAATGTTGTATAGTCCTCCAGCAAGTAATGTCTACGTCCAATGCACACAGATACTTTGGAGCTCCATATGGTGGCAGTATGCAGAATGCATTTATTTTCTTTGTTTGGTGGTTTTGTAAAGCACTGCAAGCTATCCTGATTTGGCATCAGAGAGCTTTGGGGGATGGGTAGATAGGGAGTGGGTGGCATGCTGCAGGATCCTACAATTTCCAGAACCCAGTTATTTGAGAGCCTGTTGATCATCTAACAGGATGTGAGTGGGGATGTCCTGCTGTCACCAGCTTGAGTCCTGGAAGACTAGATGAGGAGGTGGTTTTAAGAGGCCTTGGTCGCTATTAAGCATCTGACCAGTACCTCTGGCATCTCCGTGCGGCTGACAATGTTGGATGTTTAGAGAGCTCCACTACGTCCCAAGATGGGCCGCATACTTTGTGTAGGTTGTGACAACATGGCTTTATGTTCCTGACCTCTCTGCCCAGAGGCACTAGGTGGACATGACTGTGTGGATGCCAAAGACCTGCTGGCCGATGGCAACAGATTCAAAGCACTTTCATTGGTTAGTAACAAAGTTAAACGATTCACCTGTGGATAACACGTTTTTGGGCAAAGCAATATTAGGCAAACGGTTAGGGTCCCACTGTAGAGGGGCTGGCTTCAGATTGCCCTTACAAGAAACATACCCCAGCCAACTTCTCTCTGCCAGTTCTCTCTTGTAACTGGCAAATAAAAAGATAAATACTATTAAGGAGAAAGGAAGTTTGGGAGTTCTTCACAGTGTGTCCAGGCAGACAAAGGCTCACTTTAATGAAGGCCTCATGGGTTTACTTAGTCGTAGATTGTGTATGAGTAGGAGCGTAAGTCTGAGAGGGAGTACATTATGGTAAGAGAGTGAACCTGGACTGGTCTCATTTGTACTCATGAAGAGCTGCGCTAGCATTCAAATAGTTCTGACTTTGGCACATAAAGTAAAGAATAGAAGATTCATATAGAGAATTACATATGGACGTGCCATGGAAGTGTATTTAGTTGAACACTTTGGTATGAACAGTCTATAATTTAGAATTAAAAGTCCTGATTTTTATGTTATTATAATTCTTGATTTTTATGTGCATTATATTAGCTTGTTTTTAACATTGTGAATACCGATAAAGATTGTATCCAATTTTTAATTGTCAATATAATTATTAATCATTCATACCGTTAAAAGTGTAAGGAAAAGATACCTAAGCAATACATTTTTACCAAAGCTATGAATATTTTTCACTTGCCATCGTTTTGGGAATTCTTAATTCTACCACTCAGTTTGGTTTCCAGATGGCTTTTAACTCACGGTCTCTGTTCCTGGCAGAAAGTCCCATTCTTACACATGTGCTAAATTTATTAGTTCATTCACCCATTCCTCCTCCCACGGTTGACACACTGGTTTCCTGTTGGGCGGAATTATTTTTGTTTACTAATGCTTTTTTTTTAATACCACCACACTTCCAACATAAGAAACGAATCATGTGGTGCACATTGTGTGCTTTTAATAGTCCGTTACGAATAATTTGTGGTTTGAGCCGCATAAGCAAATCTGCGTTTGATATTTAAATGATACTCAAATTATCAACTCTTTTTTGGGAAATTCATTAAATATCTGAGTTGCACTAATCAATATTCTTGATCCTTGTGACCGTTTCAGACAATATTGGGGTATGCAGCTGGAAAGTAGCAATGTAATATTTAGGACTGCTTAGGGCTTGTGACTACATTTAATTTCAAGGTGCATAACTCTATGACATGCACACACATTTTTTCAAGGATGTATGGTCCTCAGTAAGTTCAGTTGTATTTGTAGATATGTAAAACAAATAAAAGCGGCAAATTCCCGTACCAGATCTTCCACACAATATGATGTGTTAATCTTTAAATCACAGAGGCATATCAATTTCCTTCAATTATGGATTCTTTCATGAAGGTGACACTAGTGAGATATTAAAGTCTTGCTTTCTAAAACCCTTTTTTTGCATTTTCTTCTCTCGATTGTCTATAAAAAGTACCTGTCTTGAGATCAGATGCTGAGAGTCTGTACTATCTAGCACAATATACGGTCTCGAGAATCTGTTTGGTTGTACCAGTCTCATCATTCCAGTTAATGTGCTCATCTACCAATAATAATCATTCTGAGGCCATTATTGTGCATTGATTGGCCACCACCATAGGCATGCACCCCAAGCTGAAAACTAGAACGTATGCTGAAGACTAGAAGGTAGAACAACAAGGAAGGGAAATTAGTTCATGATTCTACTCTTGAACGATAATTAATGCATATAATATGTTCACTTGGGAGCAGGGAGTTGGCCATCTGACGTCATAAGTTTATGGAAAATCTGTCATAAACTGTGTGTGCTTGTCTAAGCCAATGAGAACAGCGTTATAGTAGCAGAAGAAAAATCTGTGAGATTGAAGATCTGATTGGCTGGTGGAGTATTGTTGTAAAATGTGATTCATTTGTATAAAGCAGACCTTTACTACCCGCTAGCACCTTCTTTCTGAGTCAGCAAATTGCCAAAAAGTGTTTGAACTTTGTATTACATGTTGTACTGTAACATCATAGCCCACTGCCTATGGCGATACTGGCCATTAAATGCCTCCCCTTCATTATAGGCCCTTGCCTATGACTTGAACCAGAAACAATAGAGAGGGCAATTCCAGCCATCATAGCCCTAGGTGGCAGGCTATAATGGTACTCACAGAAAAAAACCTCAGTTAAAGTGCCATTATGGTGGTTAATTAACACCGACATTTGCAAGTTATGGTTAGCTAGGCATTACATCGCTCGCAGAAGAGATATACAAAATATAACTTGTACATCAAATGCAATGTTCATGACCTCACTCGTGGTGTGACAGATGTAATTGCAAATGTAAATAATCTTACATATTTTATTATTTATCACTATAAAAGAAATGACTATGAATGTGAAATCACTTACTAGTTTGAGTATATAATGTATTTAATTATGTTTTGCTTTTAGGTGTTGTAACTGATCGGAATAAATATTGTGAGGTTATAAGCATTGTATTTATATTTGTTTATTTACACATCCCCCATCATTTGTGTCCTGGTATTGCTGATGCTATCAAAATGTATACTAATTGTTCATAGTTAACAAGGCAATGCATATAGCTGGTTGATAGTGCAAAGACGAAATAAGAATCTACAATTTTCTGGGAAAAAGCACATAGTTTGTACCCATTCCAGTTGCAGTATATGGGTTTTTCAACACCGGGCTTTATATGCCCAGTGGAAAAAACAAGGAAAAATAAGAAGCTTCAAGAAGCTGGAGTCAACTGAAGTTGTCTTCCTGTAGGCTCACAATGTATCTGAAAATCCTCATATCAACTACTTCATCCAGTAGAAACTGTGGCTGCTCAAATAGAATTTCTACCAGAGGAATATTTTACTCAAAATTTAAAATTAACAGAAACTCGAAAAAACCAAGTCTTCATGATGTACAACACAGCATAACAATTTTCACTCTAGACTATGATTTATTTTAACTGGTAGTTATTTATATATATTACGAAAGATCCAATGGTTGACAACTGTTACTGGTAGAGACAATAAGGTGCCTCTGTGATGCCGCCATCTCAGCAAACCCCTTGGAATTGCCTTAGCCTATATTCGCTCCACAAAAGCCACTTAATTCCAGAACTAGCCCTACAATTTTTTTAATTGATGTGTCACCTTAAGGCAACTGGAATTATGTTGAAATGCTGGAATTGACTGTATTTCTTTTAACAACACCTGACTACAGGCCTGGAAAATAAGCATTTAGGCACTAACATGTTGAGCAGTTTACCCCTTGAAACAAGCAAGTTGTCTTCTTATGCTCAAAGTATGTAGTTGCTCCACTGGGTTCTTGCACTTTAAAGACACCTCCCATATACTGAAAAAACTGTTTATTACTTAAAATTAACATGCCTCAATTTATTACGTTTATCAAAATGGTACTGCCTAGTTACCACAATGCAGCTTACTGGATCTATTGTCAACTAGGCCAGCAGCATTCCATAGATTTAAAATGGAGACATTCATTTTTTGCATCATCGTACGTTTTATTTATTAAAACTACCTTACAATTAAAAAAACTTAACGTAGTTTTAAAGTGTACCCAGGCAACAAGCGCTCAAAGTGTACTGCTTCTGAAATTGCAATACAATGCGACTTTCGTCTTAGAAAACAGGAGTTTAATCATTTCCGCATTTACATTGCAGTTTTCTTCATGTAATATATTTCACTCAGGCCCAATATTACTGATTGGGAAATTATAAAACAAAATTGATCCATTGTATTTTAGGTTGCCACCTGCAAGATGGCAAATATTTCTTCAGTTATGTTACTGCGTGCAGTTATACAAATTCCTTGCTGAAATCAGCATTGGCAACAGCGGATCTCAAATAGAATTAAGTGAGTGGGCTGGTAAGCGACGCGCTGGCACAATGAGTGCCCAAACTCAGGCCCACATTTACAAGGCCATTGTGCCACGAGTGCATCACTGTTTTGGACGCACCGGCGGCGCAGTGAGCGTGCCCATATTTACAACCACGTACAGTCACCCTGTGTGAGTTTTCATGGCTTTGTATATATGTGCCCTTTTCCCGATTACTCTGCCTGAAAGGGGCGTTTCTGGGTGTTGCTGTGGGTATTGTCACACAACATCCATGGAACCTGACGCATTCCCAGATGTACAAAGTTTGTTAAACTGGGAGTGAATCAGCATCCCGCGCCTCCCCAGGGGAAGTGCAGGAGTGGCACAACGAGGAGAAATATTTTTTTTCTCCATGTTTTTTTCTCTTTCTATGCATGCTGGAGAATGCAGCACACATTGCATTGCAGACAATTGTGAGCCAGCGCAGGGTAAAGCACACAGATGCATCGTATTGTTGTTAATACAACGCATCCCTGTGCTTTTAAAGTGAAGCACAGCAAAATGACTTGCTGTTAATTTTTGGGTAAATGAAGCCCTCGGTCTTTTCCCCAAAGTTCCATACCTTATGAGTCTGGCAGCCTGACAGACCACCCGGTATCTTTCATCTTTCAAAGACAAAGCCCCCAATGCTAAGAATTACTTATAAAAAATGAAAACGTCATGACGCTGAGCTTTTTATCTTCTGGACCGCAATGCATGACTGACAATTCCTGATGGGAAAAAGTATTGGGAGTCTTGCCTTAAATATAGCAGGCCTTGCATTGGCATGAAGCGGACAGCTGCTGTGAGAGTAGTATAGAAGGATGTATGTTGTTACAACGCATGCTTTTTCCACGCATGCCTTTACAACGCAGGTTTTACAACGCAAGTTGTTACGACTTGCGTTGGGGGGTGCTGGATAGTGGAATAGTTTAATTTACTATTCCAACTCCAGTCCCCGTGGATAGTAGGGAAGGTTTTGGATAGTAAATTAAACTATTCCCTATCCTACAGCGCCCTTCAGCGCAAGTCGTTGTAACGACTTGCGTTGTAATTCCTGCGTTGTAAAGGTACTGCGTGGAAAAAGTTTCGTTGTAAAGGATGTTTCCCGTATAGAAGGCAGAAACAGCAGAGGCTTCTTTGTCAGAAATGTAGTGATTTTCCCTCCTCTAAATAAAGTGGGGAAACCACAAAAAGGGTGGGCAGGATATTTGCCATTTCCAAAAAGAGAAGGCAGGAAATGAATGTGCTAAATGAAGACTCGTGATTCAAAATAGAATGGATGGTAAACAATGATTCTGCCCCTTTAATCAGATATCAACATTTACAGCTGTTTTTAGCTCAGCTCCTCCTATTAGGAAACAAGACTCTTCTGTGTGGGAAGTGACTCTTTACTCATCTATGATGCATTAACTGATGCCACCCCATGCCTTCAGTGACAGGGCAGAGTTGGGTGCTATGAGTAGCTCTTTAACCTTTAGAAAAGTCATCCTCCAGCCATTTGAAGTTAAGACCACTTCAAGTTCTCGGTACTGCAGGGAACACTCAGCAATAGCAAAGAGGAGATTGCACGTGTTCTCAAAAGACCAGATCACTAGATACTTGTTTGCCCTCAACAGGCCCGGCTCCAGGAATTTTCACTTGGGTGGGCCACGGGCTCGATTTCTCCCATATATCTCTGTGCAGGCCTGCGTCAGGGCCCTCCTTTATCACTTCTTAGTCTAACAAGGCCCAGTAAAACGCACTCTTTTCCAAGTCTCTTTCTAAATATTATCACCCTCAAAAAGGTTTTTTTCCATGTAATGTTCCTTTGATGGGAAGAGGAGGTTTCTGAGGTGGGAGTATCAGGCAAGTGACACTTCTCGGGCTCTGTAGGATTTATTTGTCTAATGAGTGGCAAGGCTTGGCCCATTGTTCAGAGGTGACTGCTAGTGTTCATCAAAAATAAATACATTTAATTTTAAAGGAATAACAGTTATTCTAACCTCACCTGAAATGAGCATTTCTAGCTTTTGCCTTAAGTAAACCTTTAACTGAATTTTGTCATGCATTTGTTCTGCCAGACTGAACAGCAAATGTGCTGCTAGACAACATGGCTAAAAGACATTCACAATGACAAGGCTAATAGCTCAGGCATTGCCGTGACCTATTGGCGTTGCCAATGCTTGTTGGGTCTGTTGTCACCCAAGACTTTTTGTATTTCCATGAAAAGCTTTCTTAAGGAATACATAGATAGGCATATGTACATACAGGGACTTTTTGTGGTCTGTTTTAATATCAACCACATTTTGCTTCTGCCCACTACAGCTTACAACAGACCAATAGGTCAGCACACTTCAACCATTGGCTCCCCTCACTTTGAGTGACAGCATTTTTTCCTGTGTACAATGTGTACATCTGCAACAAAAAGTAGCCTACTCCAGTGCCATGTACTGGAGAACCAAGGTGTCAAAGAAATTATTTTACCCTTTTAGGTTTTAATTCCTTTTTTAATCTTTACTTTACAGGGAACCGGTAGCCTCCCAGACATCTTAAAATGATTTTGGTTATACCAAACCACCATACTTTCCTAATTGCGCCTGCAAGTGTAATTAAATCTCCTAAACATTCGTATTCAGACACTTGCTTTTCAGCACCATTTCCACAGCTGAGGTTTTTTTCTTTGTTTCTTGGAGGAGTGAAGAAAACTCTAGCTTGAAATCTTTACAAATTGGATGTTTATATATAAAAAAAATGCTGCATGTTCCTAACCCCATAGTATAGGAGACTTTTTCCATTCTTAGTCCGATTATGTAAATCTTGGATGTCCCAAATGTAGCATTAATTCCTTTTAAGATCTGCCTGCGGTGGTGGTGGCAGTTCTTATTTGTTTTACCACGTATTATTGGCAACAGGGGTGTATCTGTCAGTGTGTTATACATTGTTAACTGTGTGGAGTGGCGTGGACAATTACTGGACTGTTCAGTCAATGTTAAATCTTTTTAAAAATGAATATCATTAATATTTACATTAGGATCAAACAGTAATGTGGTAACACAAAAGCTTTTTAATAGAAAAGTGCATCTTTTTCAGGCTTTTTTGCAAAAATCGGTTGCATTTTTACAAAAGTGCCAATTTCGCGGGCACTTTTGTAAAAATCGCAGCATTTTTACAAAAGTGCCGATTTAGAGGAAGACCGCGAAATCGCGAAATCCTGGAGGGTCTGTTTAAAGACCTGTGAAGTACTCGGGTGCGGCTGCCATAATCTCTAAAACTGTGTGTGTGTGTGTGTGTGTGCGCCCAGGAAGCTGTCTCAGCCTGGGCGCACACACACACAGACAGACAAGCCTTTGAACCAAATGCCTTTGCGCGCCTGCCTTCAAGCCCTCACTGCGAGGGCTAAGGCTCCTGTTAGGGTGGAACCGGGCCTGGCCCTCGAGTCTGCTCAATCAATGTGAAAGCATCGCCGAGCAGAAAAAGGCCTATCTCCAAGGTGGTGGTGTGAAGGTTGGGACTAGACTTAGTATAACACAGTTATCACAGTTTTTTTGTTGTCTAAAAAGAACAAAGCATTTATACATTAATAACACTGTGAACATATATATATATATATATATATATATATATATATTCAATCAGAACAGGTAGCCTTTTGCGAAGCACTGCCACACGAAGTTTTTCAATAAGCACGTTTATTTGAATCCATTTCACTTGCTCGATCCCCAGCAGATTTCAGAGTCTCCTTCGAACATAAAAGCCTGACGCGTTTCAGGGATGACCCTTTCCTCAGAGGCAATGTTCATGAAGGTCAATCAAACAGTTTCTGGTAGTGCCCACTCAAATAGCTCTCACCTGCCTCTATGGGCGTGTCTCAGGCGCACTGCATCCTGGGCTTTGTAGTGCACTACCCTTTAACCCACAGTGGGGCTGCTTCTTCAACCTTGCAATTGGAACCAATATTCTCCCAGTGGAGCGAGGAGAGCACTGGAACCTGTCAGGAAGCGCTATTGTAGCAGCGAAAACAAGTCCAAGGCAGCACCACCTGTGTTGGCGCTGCGCCTGCCTTCGTTAAAACACTGCAAGCTCTAACAAAAAGCCTGCATGGACCCTCATTCACGGTGGGACTTGCTTCTCGACTGGGCAACAGCCGAATAGTATTCAATCAGAACAGGTAGCCTTTTGCGAAGCACTGCCACACGAAGATTTTCAATAAGCACGTTTATTTGAATCCATTTCACTTGCTCGATCCCCAGCAGATTTCAGAGTCTCCTTCGAACATAAAAGCCTGATGCATTTCAGGGATGACCCTTTCCTCAGAGGCAATGTTCATGAAGGTCAATTAAACAGTTTCTGGTAGTGCCCACTCAAATAGCTATCACCTGCCTCTATGGGCGTGTCTCAGGCGCACTGCATCCTGGGCTTTGTAGTGCAATACCCTTTAACCCACAGTGGGGCTGCTTCTTCAACCTTGCAATTGGAACCAATATTCTCCCAGTGGAGCGAGGAGAGCACTGGAACCTGTCAGGAAGCGCTCTTGTAGCAGCGAAAAAGTGTCCAAGGCAGCACCACCTGTGTTGGCGCTGTGCCTGCCTTCGTTCCAACACTGCAAGCTCTAACAAAAAGCCTGCATGGACCCTCATTCAAGGTGGGACTTGCTTCTCGACTGGGCAACAGCCAAAAAGTATTCAATCAGAACAGGTAGCCTATTGGTTCCCATTGCAAGGTTGAAGAAACAGCCCCACTGTGGGTTAAAGGGTAGTGCACTACAAAGCCCAGGATGCAGTTCGCCTGAGTCACGCCCATAGAGGCAGGTGAGAGCTATTGGAGTGGACACTACCAGAAACTGTTTGATTGACCTTCATGAACATTGCCTCTGAGGAAAGGGTCATCCCTGAAACGCGTCAGGCTTTTATGTTCGAAGGAACGAAGGCAGGCGCAGCGCCAACACAGGTGGTGCTGCCTTGGACACGTTTTTGCTGCTACAAGTGCGCTTCCTGACAGGTTGCAGTGCTCTCCTCGCTCCACTGGGAGAATATTGGTTCCAATTGCAAGGTTGAAGAAGCAGCCCCACTGTGGGTTAAAGGGTAGTGCACTACAAAGCCCAGGATGCAGTGCGCCTGAGACACACCCATAGAGGCAGGTGAGAGCTATTTGAGTGGACACTACCAGAAACTGTTTGATTGACCTTCGTGAACATTGCCTCTGAGGAAAGGTTCATCCCTGAAACGCGTCAGGCTTTTATGTTGGAAGGAGACTCTGAAATCTGCTGGGGATCGAGCAAGTGAAATGGATTCAAATAAACGTGCTTATTGAAAAACTTCGTGTGGCAGTGCTTCGCAAAAGGCTACCTGTTCTGATTGAATATATATATATATATATATATATATATATATATATAGTCTGATTGGGAGAAATAACGATCTCCCAGTGGCTGACATCAGCGTCGGACACAAACACACTTTGTGAAACGTGAGCTCCGCAGTGCTGCCACTAATCTCATGAATTTGAAGGTGTTTATCAGTGTATTTTACACGCATTTAAAAGTGATATTCCAATTCATGTTCATCATCGTTACCATAACGGTTTTTCCATTTGTAATTAGACATATTTTGACACAGTATTGTTAACAATAGATGCAGCACGACCTTAAGCAATTCAAGCGTATTTTAATATTACTTTTTGATTTAATGCAAAAAGAAAGTGCATGAACTTTGTTTATGGAAAGGTTTGTGCAAATTCGTTGATCAGTGATAAGTTATTAAGAAAATACTGAAGAAATAGGGGAATTGATCTGACATATGTCCAGGCAGAAGATACTGGGTGGGGATAGATTGCTAGTGAAATTTTCTCAAACCGACAAGAGGCATATACACGGGCGTCAAATCACCAAAATGCCAGGGATAGCGAGCGTGACATCATATAATTTTCATTTGACCAATCACATAACAATAGTGAAATCATAGGATGGGACAATGAATCCTCCCAGGAAGTGATATCTATAATGCACTCCTGTATACTTATTTGTTTCACTGAGCAAAGAGTTAAATGCCTTAGTTTGCAGCCAGAGCTGCAGAAAGTAAATGCTGCAATTCACAACACCAATAAACTGTTCTCTTCTTGGCATTGCCTTAGCCAGGCTCTAAGGCCAGTGCAGGGATTGGAGATGTAACCCCTGGTGACCCCTAAATGACATCCATGGACAGATAGTGGAAAAGTTCAAAGAAGTCTATGATGAGGTCAAACACAGTGCACACTGCCAGATACAAAGAGAGAGGCCATAATGAGAATGAGACTTAAACCAGGTAGAGATCCAGTAGACCTGATCCCGTACCACCCATTATCAATGGTTAATACTGATACTATAGTATTAAAAACGTATTGGCAACTAGGCTTAATGGAGGGATCACCACTCTTGTTCACGAGGATCAATGTAGCTTGATGTCACAACATAGCGCACCTCTCAATTTATGTAGGTTCAAATCATGTATTGCACAATGGTACTGATCAGATAGAGGAAGAATATCCACTTGTCACAATGGCATAGAGCGGGTGTTTAACTCCATGGATAGGTAATACATGATGTTGGTTTTGAAGGACATAGGATTTGGACCAAGCCTCAGGGATGGGTTTGACTACTATGTATGAGCCCGAATGATGGGGTTAAGATAAGCATACTAGTATCTGGGAAATGTGTAGGGCCATAAGACAGGGATGCCCGGTGTTGCCACTCCTTTTCTCTTTAGCTATTGAACCTTTGTTGATAGAATTAAGACGTCCCTGAGGGATTGGAGCATTAATGTGGCAACCGGAGAAACATATCTTCGTGTACACAGCCGATACCTTAAAATACATCAGATAACCCAGAAACGTAATACCACGCTTGTTTCAGGAGCTGGAAGTTTGTTGGTTGGGACAACATTGGGTTTATTGATGAAAAGAGATATAATGCTGTTCTTTCCCATTGGTGGATTGGCAACTATGGAAGTCATGGGTAGGCCGGCCTTAGGGTTGGATTGGGAAACAGGGTCATTCAGATAGTTCAGAATACAGACGACTCACACAGGCGAAGAACATTATATACATACAATTGGTAGAGTGTTGGAGGTCTTCACAGGATCAGTTAAATTCTGGAAAACGTTGCCTCTTTTGACCAAAGGCCAGGACCAGTGGTCAACAGTCACTCTGCATGGCCTATAGCTGTGCACAGCGCAGATGATGGACACCCGTAGCAGGTTGAACTCACGGAATTGTTGCATTTGGTATCTGATCAAAGAATCACACAAATTCGCTGAAAAACAAAGGTTAAAGTACAGTTATGATTAGCTTTGGTTATAACAGTGTATGTTTGAAAACAATCAGAAATTGGCAAAAAAAACACAGTTAACGTTAAGTTGTGAGTTTGAAATAAAACCAAAGAAACAGTGAAATTTGCAAGTTATGGCTATCTGCAAACCTTAATTCCACACCAAAGGCAATGCTGATGGCCTCACATTATTTATTCCAATAAATCTAAAAGCACACTATAATTAAATAACCACAAAAATACTCAAACAAATAGATAATACTTTATTCATAGTCATCTCTTTCATGGTATTAATGGTGATGTCATTAGAAATGGGGGTCTCTAGTTGGCAATGGTTTGCACCCTAACAAAGTAGGGACCATAATTCCAGTCAGGGTAAGGGAGTTACACTCTCAAAATAACCCCTGCTCACTGCCTTGGTAGCTTGGCACGAGCAGTCAGGCGTAACTCAGAGGCAATGTGTAAAGCATTTTCACATAAAACACACAGCAACACAGTGAAAACACTTCAAATGGACACATCAGTTTGGAAAAATAACCAATCTTTAAACAAAACAAGACCAAAATGAAAATCTCCCCACCATACACAATATTACTTCTTAAACTCTTAAGCAATTCAGTCAATAGTACTCAATAGATGCATTGATTTTAGCACAAAGTAAGTTTGATACGTCAAAATCCACGCTGAAAAACACCAGCAAAACAAGGAACAGTGATACGTCGATACTTGAGTCCTGGGAGAATCGAGGCATCAGTTCTGCTGCGCGCAGGAGAAATGTTGCATTGATTCCTTAGTGTGAGGAGATGGGATGCATCGAATTCCAAAAGTGGCTCTTTACTGCAAGGCGATGCTAAGGAAACGACGCACAGGTGTAATGAGTGGAAAATCCAGGCGTGCGGAGTCGATGCGGAGACAAAACAGGCGCTGAATCGATTCTTCAAGCTAGGTGCAGGTGTTCCATTGAATCCTTCAACCACACCGCAGGGCCTACATGGAAGTAGGAGAGGGGGTCTTGGATGTCAGAGACACATTGCTCTGGATAGGGGCTGCAGAGGTTCTTCCAGCCACGAACAGTTGTGTGTCGATTTTTCAGCAGCATCTCTGTGCTGCATTGTTTTTTTTTTACCCCGCTGCAAGCTTGCAGTGGGAAAAAAGGCACTGAAAGGTGATGCATGGAGTTTCAGCACTTGAAGCTACAAAACTCCTTCCAGGGGGCCAGAACTGGACATGGCTCCACTTGGCAGGTCAGAGCTTCCAGCAGAGGAGCACAGGGGAGCTATAGACAAAGTCTTTGATGGCCCTGAGACTTCCAACTTGAGGCAAGCACACACAGTTCCTTGGAAAACTTGGAAAGTAGGATTCCAGGAAGCAAACTCCAGTTCTTTCACTGCTTACAGACAGAAGCAGCACCTGCAGGCGAAGCCAGCTAAGCAACACAGCAAAGGGGCAGTACTCCTCCTGACAGCTCTTCCGCTCTTCATCTTGCCAGAGTCCTCAGTACAGAAGTGTTCTAAAAATGTGGGGTTACAGATCCAATACGTATACCCCTGTCTGCCTATGAAGTCAGCGTACTTCAAAGGATAATATTTGTAGTACACAGTTCCTTCCTTACCCTGTCCCGGCTCCAGACACACTACAAGGTTGTGGAGACAGCATTTGAGAGGGCAGGCACAGCCTTGTTCATGTGTCAGTGACAACTTCTTCCACCACTCTAGCTCAGGAAAGCCCATCAGCCTTATGATGGGTAGTCAGGTAATGCAGAACACACCTCAGGTCCCTTTGTGTGAATGCTACATTGAATGCACAAACAGCCCAACTGTCCGTCTAAACCAGATCAGGATTCCACAGGTAGGCAGAGGCATAGGATGGTAAAGCAAAACAATTATCACTTTCTAAAAGTGGGATTTTCAAACACACAATTTAAAAACCACCTTTACAGAAAGATTTGTTTTTAAATCCTGAGTTCAGGGAACCAAAACTCCAAATCTCTATATTTTCCTAATTGTAAGTTACACTTGTAAGGTGTTACAAGGCAGGTCCAATGATAACCTATGAGAGAGATTTTCCTTACAATAGCGAAAAATGAAATTGGCAGTATTTCACTATCATAACATGTAAAGCATACCGCCACATGCCCAACCTTTCACATACATTGACCCTGTCCGTGGGGCTACCTTGGGCCTACCATAGGAATGCCTTACATGTAGAAAAAGAGATGGTTTGGGCCTGGCAGGTGGGTGCACTTGCCAGGTCGACGTGGAAGTTTAAAACTGCACTTGCAGACGCTGCAATGGCAGGCCTGAGACATGTTTTCAGGGCTACTCATGTGGGTGGCACAATAAATGCTGCAAGCCCACGGGTAGCATTTGATTTACAGGTCGTGAGCACACGCAGTGCATTTTACTAAGGACTTACCAGTAAATCAAATATGCCAATCAAAGATAGCCAATCACAATCATATTTTACAAAGGGAACACTTGCATTTTAGCACTGAACAGCAGTGGTAAAGATCCCAGAGTCTATGAACCATCAAAAACGAAGTCCAGCATACAGTAGAAAACACAGGGAGTAGAGGCAAAAAGACAGGGGCAACCACACTAAGGGAACCAGGTCTAACAGATGTGATATGTAATCTCCTCTGCAAGATTATGTATGACATTTGCTAATGCATGTGTTACATCAAGGGTGAGGTCATGAGCATTGCATTTTGTATGAGAGTTAAGTTTTGCATGGCTGTTTTGTGAGTTATGTATTGTGACCTTAACTATAAATCACAAGTGAATTTCAGTTTTAATTTGCAACCATACCTGAACTTTAAGTGTAATTTTCTAAGTTTCACACTAGATAGATAGATAGATAGATAGATAGATAGATAGATAGATAGATAGATAGATAGATAGATAGATAGATAGATAGATAGATAGATAGATAGATAGATAGATAGATAGATAGACAATTAACCTAGTAACAAAACAAAAGGAATCAAGAAAATATATCAACCAACACCCAAAATATAATCCCGTAGATAGATAAGTAGATAGATAGAAAGATGGGACAAAGATAGGCAGATTGACTGATAGACAAACAGACAGACAGAGAGACAGACAGATAGATAGATAGATAGATAGATAGATAGACAGACAGACAGACAGACAGACAGACAGACAGACAGACAGACAGACAGATAGATAGATAGATAGATAGATAGATAGATAGATAGATAGATAGATAGATAGATAGATAGATAGATAGATAGATAGATAGATAGATAGATAGATAGATACACAATTAACACCAGAAATATAATACCGTAGCACCCACGTTTCACAGAATGAGGGCCTATGTCGCAATGGGCTTGCCCATTTTTACCAGGCCACATAAAGTCACCCTGCGTGACTTCATGACCTTGTAAATATGGACCCCTTTAACGCATTACTCTGCATGAAAGGGTTGGTCCATTGGTGTTGCTGTCGGTATTCCTACTCAACATCCGTGGAACTTGACACATTTCCAGATTTACAAAAAAATGTAAAACTAGGAATGCGTCAGAATCTTACCCCTCTCCAGGGAAGGTGTAGGAATGGCGTAACGAGGGGAAATACTTTTAGTTCTCCTAGTTTTTCTTCTTTCTATGCATGCTGCATTTTGCAGAATGTATAGAAAGAGGAAAATGCCATTAATAATTGTTTTGTCACAAAAACAATCATCCCTGCAATGCAAGCACCCTTGCAAAATGGCGCTAGGGTGCCTGCGTTGAGGCTTGGCAGCCAATTGTGCACCAGCGCAGAGGAAAGCACAGGGATGCGTCGTATTTTTGTTAATACGACACATCCCTGTGCTTTGAAAATGACGCAGCATGGTGCAGCTAAATGCTCGCAGCGCCATTCTGAGTCATTTTCTTGTAGATGAGGCCCATAGAATGGAACCAGTGAGGGAAGAGATTACATTCTAGCACAGTACAAAATAAAAAGTGCGTATGTTTTCATTGTAGCGATATTTGACCTCCCCTGTATCATAGTTTACAATTTTACTTAGGCCAATACCTTTAAAACTGAATATCTCATAACTCAAACACGCTATTGTCGCCGACTCCATTTCATAGTTTAAAGAACGTGTTACTGAAGGGTGGCAGATGGGTCTAACCTTCAGGGGATATTAGAGAGTGGGCATACTGGCACAAAGAAATCAACCAAAGATCACAGATGATCTCTTGCAATTCGAGATCTGAGAAGTATGTAAATCAGCTGGGTGCCTGGCCACTACATAAATCAGGGTTTGGGAGTCTACGTTTGAGCCAGGAAACACTTCTGGCACCCAGATCTCCCGGTGTGCCTGTGCTCAATGCAATACAGGATAGAGTCCTGTGAGTTCCAGACAAGGAGCAAGGTGAGATAGTGAAACGTGAAAGATCCAGCAAAACATAGACACAGGAAAGGAGTACTCACACTAGTCAGAGTCAACAATCAGCTCACCTGCACTTGGGCACCCTGCATCACCCATCACTTAATAACCATCTGGGTTTGGCCGCTCCAAATTACAATATTGTCTCATCTTTAACAATATTCACCATCGAAGAATTCACCTATCCCTGCTGTTATCTGGAAATGGCGGAAGGTCAACAGTTTCCTGTTTATTCTAGAGCAGGGAAATGTGTACTCAACCCTGCAGCTGGCTGATATTGCAGCAAGTCACACCTTAGTTGCCCCTTCTCCCACACAGCACTGGCTTCCTTACCAAAAAGCTGTGTTGAAGAAGTACAAGCATCTCTGCTCCCGGGTGAGCAGTTGCCTTGTCCTGCAGGTTTGGAAAGGAGCAGAGTCACCCCCCCACCCCCCACACACACACTAATGGGAATCTTCCCCTCATACACCAAAGGAATGTCAGAGGGTGAAGAGGAATGGGGGAATCCTCTGCTCCTGCTTTCACAATATTTACTCAGAGATTTGTACAGTAAGTCGTCCCCACTTAATCTATCAGGCAAGAGTTGCCTGAAAGGCAGTGTGTGGCGAGTGTTGCGCCTAACCCATTCTGACTGTTGTGCCTTTTTACAATTAGGCAATGTTATCCAAGAGTGATGGCACTCCCAGGTAGTCATTGACAAGTGTGGGGTCAGACAGCCCACAGAAAAGCAGAGGACCCTTCTCCACCCCAGTGAATGAATACCTTTAAGTGCCCTTCCCCTGGAAAATATTAGTATTGTAAATCAAACACTTAAACTTTCTGGTAAAATTCATCAACCCGCTCAATAGGTGGTATATTTTTCACTGTACTATTTAGAAAGAATTTTACATGAAGCAAAGCAGTCTGATTTGTTTTTGGATTAGGCGCCCCATTTCTATCCCATTGAAAGGCACTGTTATGAATGCCTGGTTTTGACAGTTAGAAATGAAAGCACATAGAAAGGGGTGATATCAGATTTTAGTCACAATATAAGTAGTTTTGTGAACCTTGCTTATCCTCTGCTGGGATTTGATGAACCACCTTTGAGAGAGAATATTTGTGCGCTGCTGTTGGCACTGAGACCAATTGAATATCTATTTGGACTTTTTCATTTTCTTTTTGCTTCCCTCACTTTCTTTTTTATAGATTTACCTTGCTGCATGAAAACGTATTGTCTTCAAAGTAATCTATACTGTGATTTAAATATAAGTATATGAGAAAATACATGTGAAATAAGTATTAGTGTCTTCAAAAACCCTCTGTACACATTATAAATTATTACATTCAAAAGTAATTAAACATTTTCAAACTAGTAACATTGTAAATCTGACTGAACAATGGGGAAACAGTGAAATAACACACTTTTCAGAGCGTGAGAGCACTTTAAATACATAATGCAAACATCTGGAAAGGGTTGTTTTCTGGACCCAGTTAATCAGCAGCTTGGAGAAAGTGATATAAGAACAATTTTCACAGATAAATCCAAATTGTTGCACAAGAAAGTGAATGATGCTTAAGCCGTCCTTTCCAGTAGTATTTTCCACAGTGCATACACATTCTGTGAAATAGGTGAATACTCTTTTTTATTAGGGCACGGTAATCTTCGCAAGCAGCTACTAGGACAATAATGTGTAATGATAAGTGTGTCAATACTGTGGGGAGGCTTGTCTCTAGTACAAACTAGGAATCTTTCAGGCAGATATTGACCAGCTAGCACCAAAATGCATCATAAACATTTTGGTAGTATACAGCTGTTTGGTTTACAATCATGGGTATTTATTTGACCCCATAAGATAAGGACTGTGTGTAGTCTTGACATTAGGTTTAACTTTTATGTTTATGACAATGCATTTATTACATAGGACCTTATTACGAGTTTGGTGGTCTAACCGCCGTTAAATCACATCTGCCCTCGCCAGCACCCCTTGGCACTGGCGGTCCAAAGACCGCCGTATTACGAGTTGTCCATGGGACCGGCGGTTTGGAGGCATGGGTCTTGCTGTGGTGGTGAATATTTTTTCCAAATATATTGATGCCTGTGGGTGTATTTCGACTGCATATGTGTCGAATGCACACATGTGCATGATATATATGGAAAAATTCTATATACCCACTACCGGGGTTCAGCCCATATGTGGACAGTCCTGGCAATGAGTATATGGAATGAAAAGACTCCTGGTGCATATCACAGTACAGAGGGTTGTAATCCGCGGGGTGAAGATCCAGCTGTGAAAGGGGACCTGGAGACAGGGATCCATGTCAGACCCAGGAAGAGGAAGAAAGGGGTGAGTACGCACCCCAAATCCATCATCACCGCCACCTTGAGGCAGGTGGTTGGACCATTGTGGTCCTCTCGTGGAAATGGCAACTCGTAATACGCCCTGCAGTGCAGCTCCCCCTACTGCCCTATTGTGGCTGCCTTTCCCTGACCGTGAACCCAGTGGTCGGCGGTCTGCTAGCTGTCTCGGCAGTCCAGCAGTGGTCTTCCCTAAGCCAATCTGCCCAGCTCATAATACGATGGTCGGGCCACTGAGCTGTCCATGCTCTGACAGTCACTGTTGACACAGCGGTCCACAGGACAGACACATTCATAATCAGGCCCGTAATATAGTTCTGAGCTAGTGTTCTAAGTTCTGTTTGTAGATGTTTTGTATTTGAAACTGTGCAGCTGAGGGTGCACTGGAGAAGAGGCATCTATGCATAGGGCTAGAATAAATCCATCAATGGAGAAGATGCAAAGAGTGGTATCGATTCCATACTTTGTGCTGTGCACATACTCCAGGCTAAGGGTTGATTCTGATGGTGGTCCTGGTTTTAGATGGTTTGTGGAAAGCTGATAGGATGATGACTTATTTTTAAAGGATTTCTCTTTTTTAGGTCTGGTAGGTTTAGCTTTAGCTGTCTTGCTAAAGATTCTGTAATATATAGGTCACTGCTCTATGACCATACTGAAATTTCATTGGTGCAACAGTCAGATGAGTGCACATGGGAAAGGTGTGTTATTTTTTGTTTGTTACACCAGCCCCCTGTCACCTGCACAGCGACCGCTGCACAGATATTTTCCACTCCCATTTTGAAAAGCAGGTTGTGGTTTCCTGACAGTGGGCAAACCTTAATATAGTCATATTTCAGGGCTTCCGGGTAACCATCAGCACTGAAGAAGCCATCACCATCAGACTCTCACAGCAGTCTTCCTCTGGGTTTGGCTGAAGAAATGGGCAGGGCAGAGTGCTCAGCTTCCAGCAGTGTGGCTATGAAGGCCAGGGAGGCCAGTGATGGGCAACGTTCACTACTACCCACTGGTGTGCGTATGTTGTTTCTTTGTGTGTATGGTGTGTTGTTGGTGTGTGGGCACCGCCAAGATTATTTGTTTCTTAACAGGAATTTGATACGGCTTAAAATTAACTTCAAGCAGCAGCACCACACTACAGGGAGATATGCTACTTAGTCTAAATCAGGGATTACTTTCATGTCAGCTTGAGCTTCTCAGGCTGATAGTTGGCATATAAAGCAGGTCTGTGTACTAAGACTCTGACTGAAACCAAATCACAAAAACTGAATTTCATAAAAAGGTGGCAAACATTATTAATTCAAATGGGTGTAGCTACTACTAAGGTACACCCAAATCAAACAGCAAAAGTACGCATTAAAACAGAATGCTCAGCCAGACGCCAAAGAGTGGCATCTGCATCACCACCCCACACTTCTCACGGCTGGTGTTCTTTTTCAAGGTTTTGTTATTGTTTGTGGACATTTTCAAATGGGGGTATCTAGAGGCAAACCACATTCTTGCTGGAATATTTAGCATTGAAATAGTTTGCATTTATCTGTAGGCTTTACAAAACATAATAAAAAATAAATCACATTTAATAACTGGCAACATACATCCAACACAGCTAAAAATATGCCACTTTCTGACTATTGTGAAAGCTACTATCACATAGAAACACCAGCCCAACGATGAAGGTAGAGTGGACTCCTTGCACACCACCTTTTCTCTCCCTCACCTGCACACAACAGCACAAACGTTCTGCTCTCCCCCAGGTTAAGAGACATCACGATTCATTCTACATAACAGCCGTGTTGTCTTTTGCCATAAGTGAAAAGCTAACCTGTAAGAACCTGTCAGAATGCCCTACACCTCCTCTGCACTCAAATCCTGCCAAAAACTTTGGGCAGACATTTTGTGTGAGAAAGGATACCCTTAAACAGCAATAGAGAACGGGACACATACCCCAATTACCTGCGTTTACATTATCATATCACGTAATGGAATTGTTGAAGCCTTTGTGGATTTGCTTTCTTTCAAATTGCTGCATTAAACTATAATCACATGTAATCTTTCTTAAAAAATTCCGAAGTAAAGTGCTTGCATCCAGTAAGAAATCGTTCTCATGTAAAGCATGCTGACACCCATATGGGTTTTATTTGTGGTGCATAAAAGTATAGATAAAATAAATAAATAAGCACATAACACACACGTATACATCTGCTGGAAAGGTGGAATTGCGTAAGAAATATAGACCAGCCCTCTAGTCTCACCCAGAACAGTTAGGTCTAAAGGTAGAGGCACCCTCACACATCAGCCCCTTCTCCTCCCATCTGACACCATCACCCAATCTGTCCTCACTTGCCTTTCCTCTTCTGCCCGTCCTGTACTACCCTCTAATGACTGTTCTTCTTATACCTCTCGCACATCTCGCCTTATAAAATACAGCTAAAGAGACGCCATATATAATTCATAAATGTGTTTTTGTTACTTACAAGTGACTGGTAATACCTATTGGTACTAGGGTGACTTTTTCCTATTACATATAGGAGTTGTACTCAGAGTCTTGACAATGGCCACCAGCGTCATAACCCGGCATTTGGTATTTATTTAGGGCATAGCTAACACGCACAATCATTAGACGTTGTGAATATGCAATTATATAATAAAACACACCATCTCTTTGATCTATCATGCTGTAAACCAGGGTTCTCCAATGTCAGTTCCGGAGGGCCGGATCCCTGGCAGATTTTTAAGATGACTACAAATATCTAAATGGGGATATGCTAACAATCTGGCATGGATCTGGCTTCCAGAACCGACTTTGGAGAACCCACTATTTCCACCCCGTTTGATCAAAAAGAGACACCCAACATCATCTACTCTGTTCAAAGTTCTCTGGTATACTGAGACTGGGAGACATTGATTGACGCCTGAGACCCTAGTAGATGCCAAGGGTACTGCAGCCTGCTAATGAAAGGACGTTTGTCTGACTCAAGTGACCTTTGGTTGTGACCTAAGGTACTGCTGTCTGTACAGCTGGATCTTGTGTCTGACTGAAGGAACCTTGAGTAGTGTCCTGGGGTACGGTAGCCTTCATCAGGAAAGCGATGACTGCAGTCATTAAAAACTCCGAGGGCATGGTAATTTAGGGCGACCAGCCCTCGCTGGATCTGGTAGAACAGCCGTGGTTTCGAACGAGCATGCATACCAGTAATGAACAGTTCAGCTCACTTCTACAGGTGCATGTTTTGCATAATATAATTTTTCATTCACCACCAATTTTAAACCACAGTAACTAAGCTGCAACAGCCTCATTCATGGATCCCTGAATCCAGGACCCCCTATTGGTAGGGAAACCCCAACCTTCTGCCATTCTTTTATAAATCAGTTTTCTGATACTCTGTCCAATCTGTTGTATTTTAATGAGCTGTGAACAATTAAAACAATAAAAATAATTAGTGTGTTTAAACCCACAGATGAAACATATGATGGGCACCAAGATGCTGGACAAATTATCTGTAGAATCCTTCACAGTTATATGTGGCAGGCGGATTGTTTTATTATATCATGTAACAGAATGATTGTTAAATTAGAATTGCTTTCATCTGCTGTGTTACCAACTGTTAAAGTAATAGGGGGCCTTATTTGGAGTTGGAGGAGGGATGCTCTGTCAAAACGTGTCAGATATCCTGTCTGTCGTATTACAAGTACCAGGTTTGCATTTGTCACCCCGAGTGGTACGGGTATGCTTAGACGTGAGTCCCATGCTCTCCATGCCACTGGAATCAAGCTATCCTGGCTGATGAGGACTGAAAGCCCGAAACCGGTCCTAGGATACTTGT
Source organism: Lissotriton helveticus (assembly GCF_964261635.1). Lineage (NCBI taxonomy): Eukaryota > Metazoa > Chordata > Amphibia > Caudata > Salamandridae > Lissotriton > Lissotriton helveticus. The sequence goes on from NC_136065.1 coordinate 448,862,419, forward strand.
TTCCAGTCCAGGGAGGACCTGGCTTGGCAGTTCGGGCTGGACTGTTCCCATGGGGCACAGGGTCAAGACTGATTTTCATATGGCTGGGTTCAAACTGGAATGGCATGGTGAGCAAAAAAACAATGGATTTAGGCCCGGATCTCTGTACTGGGGTGAATGTATGACATTGTTCTGCATTCTGTCCATCAACTGTTGTTTTTGCATTTGTCACCCCGAGTGGGACGGGTATCCTCAGATGTGAGTCCCGTGCTCTCCATGCCACTGGAATCAAGCTATCCTGGCTGATAAGGGCTGAAATCCCGAAACCGGTCCTAAGATGCTTGTTTCCAGTCCAGGGAGGACCTGGCTTTGCAGTTTGGGCTGGACTGTTCCCATGGGGCATAGGGTCAAGACTGATTTGCATATGGCTGGGTTCAAACTGGAATGGCATGTTGAGCAAAAAAACGATGGATTTAGGCCCATATCTCTGTACTGGGGTGAATGTGTGACATTGTTCTGGATTTTGCCCATCAATGAGAATTTGCCTAGCCTTCGTGCTGGTAAGTTCCAATTCTATTAAGGACTCGGAGGCGAGGATTATGCCTTCTTCCTTCACTTTATTATTCACAGCAGCAAGAAAAAACACAGTAAACAACTATGTTTCCCATGAACACTTGGGAAACAGGAAACTTAAACATTAGTCCTTTGTTAGTCTCCGCACGCCGGCAGCTACAATCATGCTCCGCTGCTGCTTCCTCTTTCTTCGCGCGAAGCCCGTGTTCCGGCATTCTCACGCATCCTGCTTGGGACCATCTGCCCCCACGGGATCAAAACTCCGTTGCACACACCAGCGACGCCATCTATGCCATGCAGATCGGTATCTCCTGGTCGTGCCTTCAGCCCATGCCTTGGAGAGCAGGTCCTCTGCTTTTCCCGAAAGGCCTGGGAGCGTCCAGCGACGCCGGAGATCCTCCAAGCCATCAGCCTCAGCGAACCCTCCTGAATTAGCCGGTGGGGAACCCCATCCGGATTGAGGAGAATGTGAAGAGAGTGGGAGAGTAGGATTGGAAAATCCCAAGAAAGTTGCAGAAGAACCGGAAACTAAACTTGAGACCTCCACCAAGGTGTAATCAACACCACCTCCGCTAACTGGTGATGCAGCAACGCTGACACTCTTGTTATCATTGAGAAAGGGGGAAACGCATACCCCTGCTCGCCCGACCAATCCTGGAGGAAAGCATCCGTCGCCTCCGCTGACGGATCCGGGCGCCAAATGAAATACCTCGGGAGCTGGTGATCCAGGCGCGACTCAAACAGGTCCACTGAGAAGGGACCCCACCTGTCCACCAGCCGGGAGAACATCAGCGGGTCCAGCTTCTACACACTGGCATCCAGGAGGTGCCGGGAGTGCCAATCGGCCACATCGTTCTGCCGTCCCAGCAAATACTCCGCCGAGACCGACACCTGAAGGTCCAGGCAAAAGTGCCAAAATTCCCTCGCAAGGTCTGCTAGCATCTTGGATCTGGTGCCACCCAGATGGTTGATATATCTGACCGCTGACATGTTGTCCATCCGGAGGAGGACACACGATTGGACTCTGTCCTTGGTCCAGCACTGGACCGCAAAGGACCCCACTAGCAACTCCAAGCAGTTGATATGCAACGATTGCTCGCGGGCAGCCCAGGCACCACCCATGGAGAAATCTCTGCATCTGGCTCCCCAGCACACGCGACTGGCGTCTGATTCTATAACTATGTCTGGGGCAGAGCACGGCCATTCCAGGCCTCCATGTCCGTCAGCCACCACTGCATTTCGTCCCTCACATCCTCCTACAATGGAATCAGCTGAGAGTACGTCAGACCCTTCCTGAGGTGATACGTCTTCAGACGCTGCATGGCCCGGTAATGAAGAGGGCCTGGGAATATGCCCTGGATCGAAGACGATAGAAGACCTACCACACGCGCCAGGTGACACAGCGATATTAGCGGCTTTGCCAGAGTCTGGCGTAATTCGTGCCTGATCCTCGCCATCTTCCTGGCGGGAAGACTCAAGGTGGAAGACACTGAGTCTATGCTGAACCCTAGAAAGGTTGCGCACTGGACGGGAACCAGAAGGGACTTCTTCTCGTTGATAACGTAGCCCAGACCCTGAAGCAGGTCGACTGCAAACTGCAGCTGGGACGCTAGCCGCTCCGGACACTGGTCCATGAAAAGCATGTCGTCCAGATACACAATCATTCTGATACCCCGTGCCCGCAAGGCCTCTACCGCCAGGCGCAGTACTTTTGTGAAGCACCACGGTGCCGAGGAGAGCCGAAAGGCAGCGTGGTGAATTCGTAAACCTCACCGTCCCACTTGAACTGGAGGAGACGACGGTGAGGAGGGAAAATCGGAACCGCCAAATAAGCGTATTTTAAGTAGAGCTTGACCATCCAATCGGATGGGTGCAACACATCCCTCAAGAGGTGAATCCCCTCCGTTTCGAAATGACGGTACACCAGCTATTCGTTGAATTCTCTCAAATTGATGACCGGACGACGGCCCCCGTCGACCTTGTCGACCAAAAAGAGATTGCTGAGGAAACCTCCAGGGTGCTCATGCGCGCAACAATTCACCCCTTTGTGGAGGAGGGCTGCAACCTCTTCGCGCACCAAGCCTGCATCTCACTGCAAGAAGGTAATAGGTCGGGGCGTTGAAGCTAACACGGACAGCCATGAAACTCCAGCTAGAAGCCCTGAACCGTCTGCGGCACCCACGCATCGCTTGTAAGTGAAACCCATGCTGGGAAAAACTGTGCCAGGTGCCCCCCTACCCGCAAATGCACTGAGTGTAACACACTCACCTCTTCCAGCACTCTGCTGCTGGCCTCTTTGGCCTCCACGGCCACGGAACCTCTGTCCTGGCGTTGGATAGAAATTGTGGAAGCAGGAGTTGTCCTGAAACTGCCCGTGGTCGGAGCCTTGTCCCCGATCGGAGCTGTTGCCACGACCGAACGAGCGCCCCCTGCCACGTCTGGCCCTCTCAAAAACCCGAGGGGCAAAAACCTTTTTTATGTTGGACTGCGCTCTGTCTAGAGAAGTGAATGTGGCTACAAATTTGCTGAGCTCCTTGATGAACGGGTCCCCGAACAGTCCCCCTTGCACCACTGCGCCAGCCTCGGAAGAGGCGAGGTCACCCAACATTGGGTCGATTTTAATTAATAACAACCTCCTTCTCTCAGTAGAGAGAGCACAATTGGCATTGCCAAGAAAAATAATGGCCCGCTGCGCCCAATTGGACAGAACCTCCGGTGATATAAGATCATGTCAAGAATCTTGGTCATGGGACCCACCGCGTCTAACAGCTTGTCCTGGCAGGTACACCAGGACCTATCTATACCCTTCCTAGGGTCCTTCACAAATTTAGCTAAGAACGTTGCCATCTTCGGGTCAATGTCAGGGGTCATTGCCACTTTCCCATCTAAGGTAGGGTGAGGACACTCTGCTCTAAGGCGGCTACGGGCGTCCATATCCACAGGTTTACGTAAATGGTTCGCCACATATTGGGCCACCTTATCCCCAGGGACCCAGTCCGAAGACCGGGGGTGGACGACATCATCCAGGTCCAACATGTCCGAAGGACCCGCGGATGAGGAAGGCTGTGACGGGAGCCACAATCTAGAGGAGCAGGCCTCCTCGTCCGTATCCGGAGAATCACAATCCTCCTGTGGCTCCAGGGACATAGTGCGCGGGGTGGGAGATGGTACCTCCACCGGGGGCACAGGGGCGGGCTGGGACCTCTTGTGCACCATAAAGGCGCTCTTAACCCTTGCGAAAGCCTCAGAGTCAACCCCCTCTGTACAAGGCTTCTTAGTGGGGGGACGGTGACGGGGCAGGGCCCAGGGCCGGGGTCAGCACTGGAATAAGGAACGCCAGTTTTACATACGCCTCATCCATTTGCGCCTTGAGACGCTGCTCTAGGGGAATCATGGCTTGATCCATAGCCCTAAAGATGGAGTCATCAACTGCCTGGTAAAAGTCATCATCCCAAGGGGCATAATTCAGAGGGTCTTCCTCTGGGTACTGGCCTGGCTCCCCCTGCATCATGAAGTAAGTTAGGCTCTGCAGGGATAATAGAGATACGGCACAGCAAATTACAAGGACCCTCACGGGCACTAAATTGAGCCTGGGAGCTAGCCCAGAGAATATGGGGGCACAAAGGCACACAATTAAAGGGACTAGCCTTAGGGACGCTGCAGCCCTCAATCTCACAGGGCACCACCCGGAAAAGCGCCCCCTGCACCAACACAAAGGCGCTATTACAACCCCTCAGGGTGTTCACAGACAGGGATGCAACCCACACAGGGCGTTCACAAAGGGTAGAAAAAGCCTAGATTGTGACCCTTACAGGGTGTCAAACCGAGTGGTCAGGGACAAGCTCTGCTGACAGTGGCAAAACGCGCGAAAACGCCTTTGAAAAACCTCCCTCAGAGCGCTGGTCATCAAGAAGAATGCTTGCCCCCTAGCGGTGGGAGGACCATACCGCACTGCTACTGGGGCAAAAATCGCGTAAGGAGAGCAGAAAGCGTCCCGCGATCACCAGGGGAATCTGTATGGGGAAAAAACACCAGCGCTTAGCAAAACACCCAAAATGCTAAACATACAGCCCCCAAACCCAGGAGAGCGATCAAAAAAGCATTTAACTTGCTGCTGAGCAGCGAAGAAAGAGGAAGAGGAAGCAGCAGCGGAGCATAATGGGAGCTGCCGGAGTGCGGAGACTAACAAAGGTCTAATGTTTAAGTTTCCTGTTTCCCACGTGTTCATGGGAAACGTAGTTGTTTACTGTGTTTTTTCTTGCTGCTGTGAATAATAAAGTGAAGGAAGAAGGCCTAATCCGAAGCCTCCGGTCCTGCCATGGAACTGTTGTATTTGCATTTGTCATATAACAAGTGCCACAGGTGATAACACACTTATAATAGGGCAGACATGATACCTCTCAGGTTTATCAAAAAGTATTCCGCCCCCAAAACTGTAAATAGTTTTGAAAATGTATTTGAACTGAGAAATGCATAAGAATTTACATTGTGGTGTGAAACAACTATCACATGTGTGGGTGTGGCGAAGCAAATAAAATTAGAGGTGATCGTTTGGGGAATTTAACTATATTTTAAAATAAATATTTCATTCTACTCACCTCAAAGTTTTATAAATGAAACTATCCTTTCTGTAAGAGGTTTGAGGCTGCGTATTCGTCCATATCTATCTAGGTACCAAGCAACCTTTAGTCCCGTGTCTGTGTCTGATCTGTCCCAGTTTCTGGGTCCACTGCAAATGCCACCTTTGGCTGAGGTTTTGTATGTGTTTTCTGTTCATTTAAATCTCGTGTGTTTGGCAGGTGTACACTATGAAAACAGCAATTCATGGCAATGGGCATCACACATGGATAAGCATACCCAAAGTCGATAGATATGCCTTCAATTTTCAGACACAAATCACACCCATTGGCAGTGCTTGTTTAAAAAAAGCAAGGCCGATTAGCTTTGTTTCTAGTTGTTTTCCATGACACATGTACCACCCCTTCCTTCAGTTATTCAGTCATTTGTGCATGTACTCAGCTACCATTGGACAGCTGTAAAGTCATATTAATTCTTGGGCTCTATTGGACAACTTGTTAATACACCAGATTCTAAAACGTTTTACTGGACAGTTGTTGCATCATTTTCCACTCATCAGGGAGAGGCTGGTGTTTACTTGGAGCGAGAACAGTAAGCTTAACTGTTAATGTGTGCTTTCTAACGGGGTCACGTGAAGGGCATGTTTGTTTACTTGATAGCAAAGGAAGGATGAATCTCTTGGAAATGTGCCCTGCGGCTATGTGATCAAATCATGTGTTTTGCCAGAGCGTTTCTGAGAGAGCACAAGTTTGAAAAAAATGTATAAGTACGCCATATTTACAAGCACGTAGTTAGTTTAAACATGTTTTGCACACGAGTGGTTTATATTCAGTAGTGAAACGTATAGAATGTTAAGTAGAGTAACTATAATTATAACGGTGTGAGATTAATGTAGAAATGTTGGAATATATGTGAAAACCTCATGTTCTCATGTTAAAAAGAGTCATGTCCGAATTAAATGTAACTTTGAAAATCCAGTATTATGTGTAGGCCTTAGGGCAATTCACAGCAAACCTGAACGTGCTGCTAAATTAATGTGAGATAAAGTTGACATGGTTCTTTCAAAATGTACTATTGAACTTAGGGTTAAAAGTATATGCTTTATAGATGTGTTATTTTAGAAACGTATGCTAGTTAAGAATGTTTGCTGTTTAAATCAAGTTCACGTTTTAAGAGTGCAGGAACCTGCTGCATGTAAATCAAGTAGGCCAGAGCAGATAATGTCATGTAGTTTAAATTGCCATGTGCTCGTTAGAGGAGAGGTCGTGAGGTGTCCAGCACGGAGCTTTGAGAGTGTTTTATGACCAAAGATATGGTGGAGTCTGGAATTTGAGGCCCACTGCAGGACGAGCTGTATGCAGGTGCGAGGGTCCTAATCAGCTCGAATGGAAGGGACTTTGTTCAGTGGCGCCTTGCGCAGGCCTGTAGGAGTTTCCAGGAATTTCAGGGGGTATCAGCGCACGGAAGAAGAAGCCTGGGAACCAAGGTCAACTATAACGAGGGTCTTCAAGAGTACCATCATGGAGTTTGCCGCGCAAAGATGTACCACGTGAGGGGCGTCCCAAGGGGCGTTTCTATTGGAAATGTGATTTGGTATTAGGGAAAGTGACCCGGGAGGAGAGCAGAGCAGATGACTTTGGGAGCCTAAGGAAGCGGATGGGTAGGCAGATAGGCTGATCAGGAGAGACCCATTATCAGAGAAGAGACAAAGAGAAGTGCGTGATCTTCTTAGGAAGTCACCACGGCTGACACCTAGAGGGTTAAGATCTTGCTAAGTAGGGATGTCATTTAGTGTAGTGTAGGGACAGACTAACCTTAATATTCTTTTCTGTAATGACTTTGAGGTTGCAACTTGTATCCATTTTGGCAACCCTGATGGTTTTCGAGCTTGTACTTATTATTCTGTTTTTCAGACTCAGACTATTCAAAAAGTTCATGTTTATAGTGATACCGATTTATCTTCTTAATCTCATTTTGAGAAGTTTGTATCTTCAGTTATCTTTGACTTTATATTAAATCTTTAAAACTTAAATTTGGTCAGTGGTCATTTAGAGTGGTGTAAGTTCTTAAATTGATTGATTTATTGCGAGATTACCTTTTACTCAAGACAGGTACCAACGATTCAGTCGACATAGTTTGGGATTTGGTAAGATAATTAGTAACCAGTAATCCCGCGTTAGCAGTTGGTAGCAGAGTGAGGATGGTTATCTTCTTGAGGAAGGTAATCTAGAGAGGTTAGTTTACCCCAAGGCCCGAGACGCCGAGAGACGAGCAGCGGAAGAATCGTGTGCCGAAAGGTGCAGACGGTGCGAGAAAAGCAGCAGTATCGGAGAGTGAGTATAAAAAGGGTCATGCGTGAATAGATTGCGGTGTTTTGTGTTGTATTTGTATTGTAATGTCTTGCGGAGTTGAATGCCTGTAGTGTGAATGAGAGACGGTTGTGAGCGCGCGCAACCTGGTAAACTGGTAACCTGGTAAACGGGTTAACTGGTGAAATCTTAAGTTCAGGCCAGAGCTTAAGTGGTTTTGGGTGTATCGAACATCCAGGGTAGTTGTCGACCATAGTACGGAGGTCACGAGGTACCATTGACCGCCGTGGATCCAAGATAGGGGGAGTGTAAGAGTGAGTGTATGAGTAACGGACGCTGGTCGAAAGTTACTGCGTGTGAGTAACCTATCGGAGAAGGCGATTGTCTGGAAGTAAACGGAAAGACATCTTGCCAAGTTAAGGTGACAACTACAGATAGACTGTGGGCGTACAGTCAAGAAAGGTGATCGCTTGGACGGAAGTAATCATTTTTCAGAGTATGAATGGGATGCGTGCATGACCGAGGAGACGAGCTGAGAAAGGAGGGGAACTGCTGCGAAGGGGGACGGGTGACGTCGGCTAGAGCCGCGCTCTGATTGAGCGGTTGGTGTGACGTTAGCTAGAGCCGCGCTCTGGTTGGGCGGCTAGCGTGACGTCGGAGGAAAGTCGCGTACGGATAGGCCAGTTAGTGAGGACAGCGCTGAGATTGGTGGAATATCATCAGGAAGTAAACAAACGCGGAGAAAAGAGAAATCATGAAGTGTTTTAAGTGTTTGAAAGGGATTTTTAAACGTAAACGAAGTGAACATTATTACGGGGAAGAGGCTCCCCCAGAGGGTACGCCAGCTCATTATATGGCAACGAATGTTGGGCTGCATACGATATTGTGGATTGGGGCTTGGAATAAGCTTACAGAAGGGAATGAGGAAATGCAGTTCCCGAGGTACGGGACGTTTAAATTAGAGGTGTTACATCGGCTAAAAGCAACCATGTCCTCGTTGAAACCCTCACCTAGACCAACACAGTTTGAGGCACTTAATGCATGGATTAAGGCTGCACACGACCGAAATTTGAACAGGCGTCAACAAAGGCTGACGCGATCGGTAAGGGCAGTGCGAGATTCCAAATGGGATGAGGAGGAAAAGCGTTGGAGAGTACAGACTATCGAGGTGGAGAAAATGTATCCGATGAGGGAGGTGTCAGGAGGAGGAAACCTCATGGAAGAAGACGAGGAAAGCGAGTCGGAGGACAATCTGATAAACAGATTGTTAATGGATAGACCACCTCCGAGAGTGGAGTTGATAGAAGATAGAGGGCTCGCAAGGGAAGATGGGAATGACATAGAGGGATATACACCACTCCCTATATCGGAATGGACACCTATTAAAAGTGGAGAAACACCTCCAAACAACACTGTACAGAGTGTAGTGGGAAGGTTTGTGGTGCAGAAAACGCCAACCACAGAAAGGGTTGAGTCTGTGGGATTGCCAGACGCTCTTCAAGTGCCTGTTACCATAGGACCCATAGTTTCGATCTATAATTCTGAGAGAGATAGAGGGGAACAACAAAGGCAATTGGATAGGGAGAGGATTGAGATGGAAAGGAGGAATAATGTGACAAATGCATGGAAACAATTGCCAGGATCAGTAACATGGAATACCCCATTAGACACAACTGTCGGTCCCAATTCAGAACAGGGAGGTCCGAGAGGACCAATGGATCTAAGGGGACCGCGGCCAAGATCTTTTTCAGAGTTAAGAGCTGATTTGAGGGAATGGGACGGGTCCATAGTATCTCCGAGTAACAGGACAAGAACGGAACCAGAGTGGGAAAGCAGGGGTAACGGGACTGTATCTCATTGTGGGGCCAGCGAAAGCAGTCAGGGCCGGGAAGGCCAAAGTCAAGAGAATAGAGGGGATGCATGTCCTACAAATCAGAGAGAACAGCCGGAACAAAATACTAGGATTGTAGAATGTGAGGAAATGTCCCGTCTCTGGGGGAAGGGAGGAGATGAGGCGGTACGGGCTTTTCAGAATAGGTTTAGGTGCCTTCATCATACACTCGGGGAAGACGTTCAACATTGGAGAAAGGAGAACAGCGATAGGTCCCGCCACGCCTCGAATAATCAGGAATCACAGGGAAGTAGGGAAGAAAGAGGGAGTAATGGAACATCTTACCCTGCATCCCGTGAAACTAGCCCGGAGGGGGAGAGAGGGGCTATGAGGCATGAAGGAGTGTTTCACCACCCACCCCGAGAAGACGGAAAGGCATGGGATCTAGAGAGATGGGAACAGGGGAGGACTCCCTATAATTCACCAATACCTAAACGTAGATCTCGGAGCTGGGATGGGAGAGATGCGGATGGAGGAGCTAAATTGAGTGTCTTGAAAGCTGAAATTAAGGCAAAAAGGCTTGATGTTACCAGTTTAAAATCAGATGTTGATGAGATAATAGATGGAACATTGCCTTTGGAAAGGATAGAATTGTACGAACAGGATGAGTTATTGTTCATGGCAAAGGATATTACTAGGAAAGCTAGAGCGTTTCATGAAAAACTGACTGATTTGGCAGACAAGTATGCCGTGGATTTGTCTAGGACAAGGGCATTGCAGAGTAACCACAGATTACAGTACGCAGACCAGGATCTAGATGAGAAGAGAACTACTGGATTAAAAACACACATAAGAGAGCTGGTAACAGGGATAAGAGTGTGGAGAGAACTGGATAAATGGGAAGAAAGGTGGTCGAAAAAGGGCACAGTTAGGCGAAGTACAAATGTGATGACCCCTGAGGGAAGGGTAATGCAGATGGAGGCATTCCCTTTGCGAGAAATATCAAATGGAAATTATGTACATGTGCCCTGGAGTAGAGGAGACTTAGCCGCATTTACCAACTCATTTCCGAAGTTGCGGGACAATCCAGTCGAATGGTATAAGCAGGTAGAGAGGTTTGTTAAAATCTCGAAAGTACTGTGGATAGATTTGAACACGTTGTTTGACATCGTGGTCCCATCTGATTTGTGGACCCCGTGCAAGACTAGTGTCGAATGGCCAAATGCTGAACCATTGAGGGATGCTCGGACTAATGGACCGTCTGAGATTGTCATGCGAAAGTATGAAAGGGTAATAGCATGGTTGAAAGATAAGGTACCACCACAGGATATAGATTGGGTAAAAATAGACCGAACAAGGCAGGAACCCAAGGAGACAGTTCACGAGTTTTATGAAAGATTGTTGAAAACATTCAAGCAATACAGTGGACTAGATGTAATGGATCCCAAAGACATAGGGCAGTTCGTGTCAAAGTTTGTCTTGGGGTTGAGACCTGATATTTGTTTGATGATACAGCAACATTTAATCTGTTGGCAGAACAAACCACTAGATGAGATTTTACGATATGCGAGGTACTGCAGTGACGAGATAGATTCTAAAGCCAAGAATCTAAAGGAGAAATTGATGGTGGTGCAAATGCAGTCCGCTGGGAAGGGTGGCCAGCAGAAGCAGGGGATGGGACGAAAACCAAATGGTCAGAGCAAAGATAATGAAGAAGGGCAGAGGCCTAGGATAGACTTTGCCACTTTAAAGAAAACGACAAAGTGTCATCAGTGTCACCAGGTGGGGCATTGGCGACGCGAGTGTCCCTTTAACCCTGAAAATGGAGAGCTAGAAGTAGAAGAACAGGTCCAAGAAGACCCAGTGCAAAAGGTGACAGTCCCAAGTAGTAAGGTGGCCAAAGGGGGGACTTCGGCTCCACGGGCCCAATTCCCACAGCCACCGAAGATAACAGCTGGAGGAAAGGTCTTTAAACAAATGCCTCTGTTTATTGAGGAAGAAAAATGTTATTACATTGATCCATTGACAGGACAACGGGTGAGCAGTGAAGAGGACTGTACCCTCGGGGCAGTTCTAGAAGTGGATCAGAGAGGGCCATTTGTTGAGGCAGAAGTGGCAGGGTGTCCCACTACGTTCTTAGTGGATACTGGGGCTACTCGTTCGACTCTGAGATCAGCGGTGGTTCCAGACTTGCCGATGTCAGGGGAAACAATTCAGGTGGCAGGAGTCGCAAATAAAAGAATGACTAGTCCGTTGACAGAACCAGTATCTGTGAAAATAGGCAATCATATGAACGAACATCAGTTTGTGGTTTGTGACTCGAGTCCGGTATGTCTGTTAGGAAGGGATTTGTTGTGCAAATTGAACTGCACCATATACTGCACCCCGCAAGGAGTGGAGGTACAGACTACCGACGATGATGCTACCTTTAAGGTGGCCAATTCAAAATTCTGTGTAGAACTATATCCTACTCTGACTGTAGAAGATCTTCCCCAAGATTTAAGAGATGCAGTGGCGTCAGAGGTCTGGGATTTCACAGGAGAAGATATAGGATTGATTAAAGGGGTAGAACCGGTAAAAATTCTGGTAAAACCAAATGTTGAGTTTCCAAGAACGCCTCAATACAAATTGTCCCAGGAAACGATTGCGGGAATAAAGCCTGTGATCGAGTCAATGATACAACAGGGAATACTGAAAGAAATCGTGGGTAGTCCTTGTAACTCCCCGATTATGGGTTTGCAGAAACCTAGCGGGAAGTTTAGGATAGTTCAGGATTTACGAAAAATTAACAACATAGTCGTTTCATGTTGTCCCGTGGTACCGAATCCATCAGTGATATTGTTTCAAATACCATGTCAAGCAGAATGGTTCACAGTGATAGATCTTTGTCAGGCTTTCTTTTCAATCCCATTGGATGAAGAGAGCAGGTACCTTTTCGCTTTTAAAATGGAAGATCGCGTTTTAACATGGTGTCGAATCCCACAGGGATTCACAGACAGCCCATCCATCTTTAATCAGTTGTTGAAAAAGAATCTTGAGAATCTAGTACTGCCACAGAACTCGGTTCTGGTACAGTACATAGATGACCTACTTGTTGCGTCAGAAACAGAGGAAGCTTGTAAAGCAGATTCAATTGCCTTACTGAATCATTTAGCTGAAAATGGACATAAGGTATCTCCGAGCAAGTTGCAGTATTGTCTGACAGAAGTACAGTATCTAGGGCACAGGTTAGAAAAAGGGAAACGTAAGGTGTCCCCAGAGAGGATTGAGGCGATAATGAAAATGAATGCGCCTACAACACAGAGAGAAGTTAGAATGTTCCTAGGAATGGTGGGTTACTGCCGACAGTGGATAGTTAACTTTTCACTGAAAGCAAAGCCCTTACAGAAACTGACGCACAAGGAGGTGAGTGATCCGGTACCATGGGATGAAGAATGTCTGGTGGCGTTTTTACAGCTGAGAGACGATTTATGTCGTGCTCCGGCTCTGGGAATGCCAGATTACGAAAAGTCATTTTCACTCTCTTGCTGTGAGAGAGAGGGATGTGCTTTGTCAGTCTTGGCACAGACCCACGGTAATGCCCGTAGACCAGTTGCATATTTTTCGGCTACATTAGATCCAGTAGCCGCAGCGTTGCCCGGATGTCTCAAATCCGTTGCTGCAACGGGTGTCAGCATTGAAAGGAGCGAGAGTATTGTGATGGGACATCCAGTAGTGGTGTATGTACCACATTCAGTTGAATTGTTAATGACCAGGACGAAGACGCAGCATCTGACCAATAGCAGGCTCACGCGTTACGAGCAAGTTATACTTGCCGCAGAAAACGTGACTCTCAGGAGATGCTCTGTCTTGAATCCTGCTACTTTGATGCCATTACCTACGGTAATAGAAGGCGAAGGATGTGAAGACCACGATTGCCTTGATGTGACTGAACTATGCACGAAACCCAGACCAGATATTGTGGATGAGCCATTGTCAGACCCCGATGAAATTTATTTTGTTGATGGCTCATGTTTAAGAGACGATACTGGTCGGTTGAGAGCAGCTTATGCTGTTTGTACTATTACTGGAGTTGTAGAAGCCGCTTGCCTGGAAGGAGTACATTCCGCACAGGTAGCAGAGATTATTGCCCTAACTCGTGCCTGCATAGCAGGAAATGGAAAGAGAGTCACCATCTACACGGACAGCCAATATGGTTTCGGTGTGGTTCATGATTTCGGGCAGTTGTGGTCTCAGAGGGGTTACATGACCTCCTCTGGTTCGCCCATTCGAAATGGAGAATTTGTGCGATTGTTGTTAGAAGCATTGCAAGGTCCAGTTGATATCGCAATAGTGAAGTGTGTAGCTCATACTAAGAATACAGATTTTGTGTCACAAGGTAATAGATATGCTGATGAAGTCGCACGCTATTGTGCGGAACAAAGTTATTCTTTCTCAAAGGTGGAAATAGAAGGTGCAGAAGAAAAGACTGAATTAAGTATGATGTTAGAAACTGTAGACACTTGGGAGGATTTAAGGATAATGCAGGAGAACGCACCTGAAACAGAGAAAAAGGCATGGGAAATAGCAGGTTGTGTGCGAAGTGAAATGGATTTTTGGGTTTCAGCAGATGGGAGAGCTGTGTTACCTGAAGAATTTGCTAATCCCATGGCGAGAGAAATACATGGTCCAGTACATCTAGGAAGGGATGCTATGATGAGAGTGTTTAGGCAAACTTGGTATTGCCCGAAATTCAGAATAGCAGCAGAATCAGTATGTAAGCGATGTGTTACTTGCCAACAGCTGAACGTAGGCAAACGAACACCAGTCACACTGAGTCACATTGGGAGGTCGGGGGGGCCTTTCAATAGAATGCAACTAGATTTCATCGAAATGCCAAGAGTCAATCGCCTTCGGTATGTGTTGGTGATTGTATGCGTATTTTCCAGATGGGTTGAAGCGTACCCTACACGTAGGTGCGATACACTCACAGTGGCTAAATTGTTGCTCAGGGAGTTGATACCGCGCTTCGGGGTGCCTGCCTCTTTGGAATCTGACAGAGGAAAACATTTTAACAGCGAAATAGTGAAGATGTTGTGCTCCACACTGAATATCGATCAAAAGCTGCATTGTAGTTATCGACCAGAAGCTTCAGGAATTGTGGAACAAGTGAATGGCACTTTGAAGAATAGATTGGCTAAAGTAGTGGCATCCACATCCTTGAGTTGGCCAGATGCTCTTCCTTTAGTGCTCATGAGCATGCGCAGCACACCTGATAGGAGGACAGGTCTCTCTCCCCACGAGATCCTGATGGGGAGGGCCATGAGACTTCCTACAGTTCCAACTACTGCTCTATTGAATATTACAGATGATCTGATCTTGGATTATTGTAAAGGACTGTCTGACGCCATCCATTCTGTGTCCCTTCAGGTGCATGCGGCTGAAGTTCCAGCAGCGAGGAACCTGTGTCATGACCTGAACCCAGGGGACTGGGTCTTAGTTAAAAAACACGTCCGGAAGAACTGCCTAGATGTTCGCTGGCGTGGGCCCTTTCAGGTAATCCTGATCACGAACACCGCGGTGAAGTGCGGGGGGCTGCCAAATTGGATCCATGCATCCCATACTAGAAGAGTTCCAGCACCTCTAGAAGGAACAGCTCCCATCCCAGACGAAAGCCCGGAAGTGGAAGAAGAGTCGCAAGAAGGGATTGAGGCAGCTGAGGAGGTGTCGGAAGAAGTTGGGAACGCATCGGATTCAGAAGAAGAGCGAAGGCAGGACGGCAGTGAGACAGAAGACGCAACTGAAGGAGAGAGCAGAAGTGAATACGACTCAGACTCAGATCCGTATCGGAGCGACCAAGAACCAAGTGGGAGGACAAGGAATAGGAGAATAAGGCTTGGAGCTGCCACTTGGCCAACTAGGAGAAGAAGGCTAAGTTTGAGGTCGGCCCAGGAAGAAACGCTTACTCCTATATCCGAAGACTCAGATCCAGAAGAAGATATCCAGGATCAAGCCGAGGAGGGCCTTAGAAGATCAAGGAGGGTGCGAGTGCCTAGTAGAAGATACTCTACTCCCGACTGGACCTACCTCGTTGCAGATGTCTGGGAGACACAGAACAGGGAGGATCAGGGAAGTGGAACTGATCAGAACTGACCCGATCATCACAGTGCAAATAAAGTTTCTACTACCAGGAGCGGAGACCGAAAGGTTGCTGACACTCAACATCGTTCATCCTGATCTCCTGAGTGGAATAAGAAAATTGATTTTAGAGACAGTTGAGTTTCCAGTTTGCTGTTCACGATATCCAATATTGGAGGGAACTCTTCTTCGTTTGGAAATGCTTGAGCGAGTAGTAGAAATGCTAGGAGCGCTTATTGTTGTGGATTAATACCACATTGTGAATGTCTTCAAAGGGGCGCAGAACTGGGAAGGTGAAGAAAGTGATCTTGATTAGAACGGACCCCTTTGTAATTGTGGATGTAGAACTGATAGTACCAGGAGTGGAAATTGAAAAAACGCTAACTCTCAATTTTGTCCGTCCGCTTGTCTTGAGCGAAATAAGGAGAATAATCCTAGAAAAAGTTGACTTTCCATGTTGTGGTACAAACTGCCCAGAACCTGAGGGAATGATACTTCGGATGGACATTTATGAAGAAGTAGTGTCACTCCTTGAGTCATACATAACTTCAGACGAAAATAAGACTGTTGAAAAGAAATTGTAAAAACTTGTTGCAAGATAACCTAGCGCCGAGTGGAAGAAGAAAAGTGATAGGGGTTTCATTTTAGTGGATGGAGAAGGGCTAGGGTTGTCTATTTTCTACTGGACTTTGAACTGTTTTGCGGAAACAAATTGTCAAGCTTCCAAGTGTTCAAAGAAAGACATTGCAAGAGAAAAAGACTTTGTTTAAAAAGAAGAGGAAGTGAATGCTGGAAGAAAGTCAAAACTACACTGTTTGAGAACATGGAGGCTGGCAACCCGAACCGCAGGGCAAAATGTATAGCTGTTATACTTTTAGGAGTAGTGGTTTCTCTTATAATTTTAGTGGTAACTGTTTCATTCCTAGTGGGACACGAAGGGGATGAAACCGCAGTTAAGGAGGATAAGGGAGTGTCAACACCGAAAACTACCATTATTAAAGAGAAGGGAAACATCAATGAAAAAGACAAAGCATTGTTAGATGCAGAAGTAAAAAGGTTACACATGGATGAGTCACAGGGAAATTACAAGTCAAATGCTTATGCTAAATTGCTTTATGAATATGTTGATGCCATGGAAGTAAAGGATTGTTATGTTTGTATGCAGTTACCAGCTTCAGTGGAGGAGGGTATCAGATACCATCATCTTCCATTGACATATGGAATAACGTGCAGTTTATTGTTAAGTATGTTTTATGGACGAGACGGATTTGAGTATTACTTCTCGAATTTCGACTCGACATTGCCAGAGGTTCCGAATTTCAAGCATTTGAACAAATGGGACTACTACAAAAGCGAAGACAGATTACACAAATGGTTTATTCCATGGAAAACGTTAGATACTTCACATGCTCGAAGGAACAATCTGACTTGTCAAATATCAGAAGTTGAGAAAAAGTTTATAGCACAGGTAGATACTAGATACAGGAGGCAGAAGATATTGAAGGCATCAGGACAAGGGGAAACAGATTGGACCAAGGAGGAAAGGGCACAACAACGAAAAGGTAGTATTGGTCCAATTGCTTTGGATAAGGAGAAACGGGGGAAACTGTGCATTCACAGGAGTTACTCCTATTATGAAAACGTTTATGTAGGACAAGTCAATTGCGAACATGCCTTTCAATTGGAGTATTACTCTAAGAACTTCATGAAAGGGATGCAAGCAATACCAAATGTATATTTTGTATGTGGAAGATATGCCTATGTGAAGTTACCAGATAATTGGTACGGATCATGCTATCTGGCTGTTGTCTTTCCTAAAATATATCATGTTGAGAATTTAGACACGCCTAAGAAAGAAATATCAACTAGATGGAAGCGAGGGCTGGGTGCAGCAGAAGTAGTTGGAGATGTAATAGGTGCTGCATTCCCTTTCTTAGGATTGATAATGAATGACATTAAGATCAGGAGGTTAGCTACAGTCGTAGATAGGCTATCTGCCAGTACTGCAAGATCCTTGATGCTGATAGAAGGGGAGATGCAATCGATTAGGGCGATGGTTCTTCAGAACCGACTTGCTTTAGATGTTCTGTTAGCAAAAGAGGGAGGAGTCTGTAGGGCCTTGAAGGTCCAGGAATGCTGTACTTACATTCCAGACAATTCAAAGCCTCTAGAGAAGTATATACAAAACATCACTGCCATACACTACGAAATTGAGGACCTGGCAAAGGTAAATGTGTGGGAAAAAGTAGGCCATGGAATGGGTAAAGTTGGAAGTTGGTTTGCCAACTTAGGAAAGGGTATCGTTTGGTACATACTGAAACCCATCATCATAATTGTGATTTGTGTAATCACTTTGTGGGGATTGGTGCGTTTGTATCAATGTTATAGAGCAAATAGGTTACAGAGAGCTATGAAGAAACAGGAAGAAGAGTTGACAGCGATGCAGGACACTCAATATAAGAGTCTGAAAGCATTAGAGAGTATGAAAAGAAGTGGTACTGCCCTGTCTTCACTTTAAAGGGTTCTACATTTTTAGTGTCTTGGTGATGATGACCCCTGAAGGTCATCAAAGGGGGGACTGAGAGAGCACAAGTTTGAAAAAAATGTATAAGTACGCCATATTTACAAGCACGTAGTTAGTTTAAACATGTTTTGCACACGAGTGGTTTATATTCAGTAGTGAAACGTATAGAATGTTAAGTAGAGTAACTATAATTATAACGGTGTGAGATTAATGTAGAAATGTTGGAATATATGTGAAAACCTCATGTTCTCATGTTAAAAAGAGTCATGTCCGAATTAAATGTAACTTTGAAAATCCAGTATTATGTGTAGGCCTTAGGGCAATTCACAGCAAACCTGAACGTGCTGCTAAATTAATGTGAGATAAAGTTGACATGGTTCTTTCAAAATGTACTATTGAACTTAGGGTTAAAAGTATATGCTTTATAGATGTGTTATTTTAGAAACGTATGCTAGTTAAGAATGTTTGCTGTTTAAATCAAGTTCACGTTTTAAGAGGGCAGGAACCTGCTGCATGTAAATCAAGTAGGCCAGAGCAGATAATGTCATGTAGTTTAAATTGCCATGTGCTCGTTAGAGGAGAGGTCGTGAGGTGTCCAGCACGGAGCTTTGAGAGTGTTTTATGACCAAAGATATGGTGGAGTCTGGAATTTGAGGCCCACTGCAGGACGAGCTGTATGCAGGTGCGAGGGTCCTAATCAGCTCGAATGGAAGGGACTTTGTTCAGTGGCGCCTTGCGCAGGCCTGTAGGAGTTTCCAGGAATTTCAGGGGGTATCAGCGCACGGAAGAAGAAGCCTGGGAACCAAGGTCAACTATAACGAGGGTCTTCAAGAGTACCATCATGGAGTTTGCCGCGCAAAGATGTACCACGTGAGGGGCGTCCCAAGGGGCGTTTCTATTGGAAATGTGATTTGGTATTAGGGAAAGTGACCCGGGAGGAGAGCAGAGCAGATGACTTTGGGAGCCTAAGGAAGCGGATGGGTAGGCAGATAGGCTGATCAGGAGAGACCCATTATCAGAGAAGAGACAAAGAGAAGTGCGTGATCTTCTTAGGAAGTCACCACGGCTGACACCTAGAGGGTTAAGATCTTGCTAAGTAGGGATGTCATTTAGTGTAGTGTAGGGACAGACTAACCTTAATATTCTTTTCTGTAATGACTTTGAGGTTGCAACTTGTATCCATTTTGGCAACCCTGATGGTTTTCGAGCTTGTACTTATTATTCTGTTTTTCAGACTCAGACTATTCAAAAAGTTCATGTTTATAGTGATACCGATTTATCTTCTTAATCTCATTTTGAGAAGTTTGTATCTTCAGTTATCTTTGACTTTATATTAAATCTTTAAAACTTAAATTTGGTCAGTGGTCATTTAGAGTGGTGTAAGTTCTTAAATTGATTGATTTATTGCGAGATTACCTTTTACTCAAGACAGGTACCAACGATTCAGTCGACATAGTTTGGGATTTGGTAAGATAATTAGTAACCAGTAATCCCGCGTTAGCATTTCCATATGTGATCTAACTATAGAGCAAGTGACATAGTTATGAGCCATCCTTGTTTTATCGTAAAAATCTAAGGGTTGGGTGATGAAAACACAAAAAGGCACGAGCCCCAGAGGCTATGGAATATTAACTGCACTACAAAGCATGGCTTTTAATCTAGATTTGCTTGTGTTCGTTTTTTTCATTTAAGCACTCACCGAGCTAAGATTGGAACATTAAGTTTATTTCAATATCACCTGCCAACAGTTCATTAAATTTCTGTCATTAGCATATGATGAAGTACAGAAGTACGCTAAGCCAGGAAGGGTGTTGTTCCTAACTGGCTCAATTTCTTGCTAAGACTGTGTACAGGTCTTTTGGAAATTTCTTGCACTGTGCTGTCCAAATGTTCAGTTGTTACAAGAACTGATAACTATTGTTCTCTATCTTGGACAAAAGTACTGTAGCTAATTTGAGACTTAAACATTTTAGATTTCTTCAGAATCAGAGACATAATTTAGATTTTGTCTCGAAGCACTATAGACCAATAGAGGAACAAATGGCCGGAAGCAGGGTCGGACTTGCCTATGGGGCAATCAGACAGTTCTCGATGGGCTGGTCACACAGGTCAGTGTGTGGGCCTTTTTTGGGGCTGTTTGTTGGCCTGTTTTGTGGTCTGCTGGACCCGTTTTACTGTTGATGTCTCTAATATCAAAAACGAAAATTGCCTGTTACAAGTTCAAATCCATGTGGTCTTTCATATCTTGTAAAACACTTGCACAGCATGTCTTTACAGGAAATGGCCACTACAACGCGGCCGTTTCCACGAATACCTTAACCACGCATGCAGTACAACGCATGCGTGGTTACCACAAAAGCATTTACCACGCATACCTTTACTACGAGGTTTGTAGTAGAGGCATATGTGGTAAAGGTAAAAAGTAAAAAAACTCATCAGAAGTCACGTCGGGATATGCAGATAATCAGCGTCGTTTAAGAGAAAACGGAAAAAAGCTTCCGCTTCCTCTTAACGACGTATGACGTCACCACACAAGTATTCGAGGAAAAGCTAATGCGTAGAAATTCCATTCCGTTGTAACGCATGCATGGTAAAGGCATGCGTTGCAACGGAATGCGTTGTAAGAACATACAACCGTCTTTACAAGTTCAAAACTGCCCCAATTTTCAGACATGGCCCACTTTTTTAGCTTTCTAATTCACTACCGGGTGCCACTTTTCCGTCCCAATCCAACCATGACCGTAAGTGGAACACACACACTTATACCCAGTTCCAAGAGGTACACACAAGGGTTGTTAGCTCTGAGTACAGAGGCTTCTATGTGCAAGTCACTTATTTACAGTGAGGATTTCCCCATTGTGGGTTGGCTACTGAACGAACGTTTGAGCGTAGCGTATGGGAACAGGGACATACACTAAGCCTGCAGCACTGTACAACTAGGGTGTAACACAGGCCCCTACAGCCCCGGGAGCTTACCCTTCGGGCCCCCCATTTAGCCCAAGCCAAGGAATATTTGTGAGGTATGGGAAATTCAAGGGCCCCTACTCACATTCTGCAGGGGGGGGCATCATTTGCATCACGCCACTGGGTTCAACCTTCTTTATTTGTGTCTTGGGGTTACAGCATGTACAAGAACCTCCTTCCCCTGATTCCGTCATCCTCCTCTTTTCCTTTTGCTTCTCACTTTGTGTTGTTTCGCCTCTGCAGGAAGTGGTCTCCAGTGTACTTCGAAGTGGCCGGGATGCTTGGTGACTACAGGGCCTTAAAAACTGCTTCCTACAAGACACCCCCCCCTTTTCCAAAAAGAAAGAAGACCAGTAAAGACAGAAAAGATTAATAGGAGCGAGAGAGATGAGAAGAATGAGATGAAAATCAAAACAAGAAAACTAGAAGAGGAAGAAGGCAATTTATCACAGATAAGGATCTCGAGGTTTGCTAAATCTTAAATCTGCTCAGTTAGTCACCTATGCCTTTTGATGGAACAGGCCAGGCACTGACCAAACCTGAAATCACTCAGTGAGTCGACTTTCACGGAGCAGTTCACCCCACTAGGCCGACTGCCACAAGCACTAATCGACAAAGCATAGCATTGACTGTCTGTTTAGTATTTCTTGGAGTGAGAAGTGTTTCTGATTATTGAGTGTGAACCATCGCTCTGGTTATAGAGGTGCATTTAACATGTGTGACTGTCAGTGCTGTTGTTAGGGATGGTGTGTCAGATTTTAGATTCTGATGTTGCTTCACTAGCACCAGATCCCCAGGTACTCAGTTGGAGGACCCTACTTAACGCGTGAGGTCAGCATACCTCTTCATCTTTGCTTTTGATCTCGATCTCTATCCAAAGTGCTGTTGTGGCCTTTGATGCAGTCTTGTGCAGCATTTCCTTCCAAACATGAGTTCTGAGGTTCTGTGGAACGGTGCAGTGTCCTGCTGTAATTTCAATGGACTTTACAGTGTCCTACCCATCAAGATCTGGATCAACTTGGCTCTTTGCATGGCCCTTTTCATTGGTCCCATGAATCCTTCTGCCGTGTAATTTGCTTGTGACTAGAGAGGTGTGGTTTATTCCCACATACACCATGAACTTGTGAAACTCTACTCAGTAATCGGTGGTTCATTGTCAGTCTTGAGTGTGGTTTGGATGCTCCATGCTGCAAAAGGCAACACAACATTTGCTGAAGTGGACGATAATTGATGACAAAGAGAGCAAGAAATCCACGTGCAATGAGATGTTTGCTACTGAGTCCCTGGTGAGGACCACTGTCCAGAGCGGCTGTTTGCGCTACATCTACGGTCAGAAGCTACCACTGCACCCTACAAGCCTTGAGCCTAGCTGTTGGAGCCAACCCCATGGTCGAGAGTTCCACCTTGACCTGCAATCCTTGTCAAGTTGCTATACCATACTAGAAGAGCTGCCTACCAATTAAACATTGGTAGTTGGCACCCACAATCCATGTAACGCAACTGAGGGAAATCTGCGAATGGCATTTATTGCTGGGCTGCGACCTTGGGGAAGGATTTCTGATGAGTGCTGACCATTCCACAACATTATACTGGAGTGAGGCATGCTGAGTCTGCCTTGTGAGGCCACAGACAAGGTGATGCCAAGAAGTGTTAAAGAAACTGCACACCAAGGTCTCCACCGTGTGTTCTCACGTGAATACACCACAATCTTGGGGTCAGGTAAAGAACCATAGACTACAAAGGAGATTGTCATTACAGGGTCAGGCGAATACTGAACTTTGTACAAATCTACTGAAAGATTATACACAAAGACAAGAGCAACCAACTATACTGTCAAAGACATTGCATAATGACTACACGAAGGCAATAACCTCTGAGGACAAAGTCAAACAGGTCATCAACTGATGAACAGCATAACATCGCAGACAAGTCTATTGTCAATGTTTCATACACCATCCATCTTTGTTGCAAGGTGTCGAACACACATGGAGTCTGAAGAAAGATACAACCTTCTTTATTGGTTGTAGCATGCCCAGGAGCCAACTCAAAAGGCATCTGTTATCTTGCGCTTCCCTTTTTATCTTCCACTCCCCCCCCCTTGTCCTGTCTTCCAATCTTTGCAGGAAGTGGTGTCCGGTGTTCTTCAAAGTGGCCCAGGGTGTCTGGTGACTGTTGTGCCCTAAAAGCCCTGCCTCTTACAAGACATCACCATTTGGCCCTAGTTACGAAAGCGCAGCTGTGACTATGCTAGACTCCTTATAAATTGGTCCTCCTGCTATAGATAATTGATGAGAACATGCTAGAGGCAACATATCTCAACCCATGATACACAAAGTGTCATCTCCAGGGTCCTACTGGTTGGATATAAGCATGGCACCAGCAGCCCATGTAACTGGCACTGCACACGTGAGAAACTTGTATCAGCCATTCTAACCAGGGATTACTAATATGAGCCGGACAAATACCAGAACAAAATCCATGCATATATGTGCAAAATGTCACTTAGAATAGTGCAAGTGAAGGCTGAGGTTTGGGAATTGACTTTAAGGTGGTCTTGATATATGCAAAATCTCACTAAGTGATATATACAAATGTTTGCAAATTGAAAGAGAAAATGGAACTAAAAGGCTCCTCAATGATGAAAAGATACACCCCTCAATGTTCTTTTCCAGTTAAACCAATTAAAGTCAAAACGGCAAGGCATACAAAAAAAGTATCTGTAAGTGAGGTAATAAATCACACTCAAGAACAGTTGGCGATGTACCTGCAGACGGCTCGAAAAAATGTGAAGAAACTCCAAAACCCAGACAGACCTCGACAACTTCAACACAGCCACTGCTGCCCACCACAAGCTCATCAGACTCTCCAGGAAGAAAGCACTTCAGGACAGAATCTCCACCAAGGCACACAGCAGCAAGGAACTCTTCGGCATTATCAGAGAGTTTGCCCAACCCAACAGCGAGACCACAGACATCACTCCCTCCCAGAACCTCTGTGACAGACTCAGCGCGTGTTTCCATCACAAAATCAAGACCATCGAAGAAAATTTTGACGAAAACAACCCCCACGAGGAACCCTCTCCCACCACTCCTAGCAGCACGCTGCAGACACTAGACAGCTGGACCCCCCTCAGCATTAAAGACACTCTGAGGATAATTAAGGCCACCCACTCCAGAGCCCCCACCGACCCCTGCCCCATGTACTGCAAAGCCGCAGACATCATTGCCCCCGAGCTTCAATGTATAATTAACCGCTCATTCGAGACCGCCTCCTTCCCTGGCGACTGGAAACACACCAAGATCAACCCTCTCCTGAAAAAAACCCTCGGCGGACCCCGCCGACCTCAAGAATTTTAGACCGATCCCCCTACTCCCTTATCCAGCCAAAGTCATGGAAAAAGTCGTCAACAGTCAACTCGCCGCCTTCATCGAAGAAAATAACATCCTCAACTCCTCCCAATCAGGCTTCAGGAAGAACAACAGCACCAAAACCACACTTTTCGCAGCAACAGATGACATCCGCTCCCATCTCGACAGAGGAGAAACTGTGGCACTTATCCTCCTAAACCTCTCCGCGACATTCAGCACTATCTATCACCGCACCCTAG
The DNA here is from genome assembly GCF_964261635.1 of Lissotriton helveticus. Lineage (NCBI taxonomy): Eukaryota > Metazoa > Chordata > Amphibia > Caudata > Salamandridae > Lissotriton > Lissotriton helveticus. The sequence continues at coordinate 448,886,901 of NC_136065.1, forward strand.
CCCACAGACTCCACGACACAGGCATCCGGAACAGGGCCCGCGATAGGATCCTCACCTTCCTCTCTGGCAGAACACAACGAGGCAGACTCCTTCCATTTCACTCAGAACTTACTCCAACCACCTGCGGAGTCCCACAAGGATCCTCTATCAGCCAGACCCTGTTCAAAATCTACATGGCCCCGCTCGCATCCATCGTCAGAGCACAAGGACTCAACAACACATCGTATGCAGATGACACCCAACTCATATTCTCCCTATCGAATGAACCCAACATCACCAAATGCAACTTTCAAGACGGAATGGAATCCATCGTCAGATGGATGAAGTACAGCTGTCTTCAACTCAGCATGGACAAAACCGAGGTACTCATCATGGGCCCACACCCAGATGCCTGGAACGACACATGGTGTCTCCACCCTAGGAGACACCCCCACCCACATGAACCACACACGCAACTTCGGAATCATTCTTGACTCCTTGACCCCCACCCCCTCTCCCTCTCCCCCAGCGCCTTGAGACCCATTCTGGGTGAGTAGCCTGCGCTTGATAAACCCATGATTGATTGATTGATTGATGACACCAGACATAGGAGCACAACTAATTCTATAACAAAAAATTGGACACATAGAATGGTAGCAAGAATAGAGAATAGTCTTGGGAGAGACAGCAGTGCATTCACTGAAGCAACAACAAACATTCAAAAACGCACCAATGTAAATCACATAATTGAATGGGCCTACAAGTACCCTGAAATAAATATGCCAAAAAAGTATCATAGAACACATTAAGGTATGACAATGGTCAAATGCTAAGACAGCAGGTTCTAGCAATGCATCCTGCAACCTAAAATGGTTATCACAAACCCATAGCACTGAGTAAATAAGAACAATGGTTCAATATAAGCTCTTGTAAACAAACACTAGTATTTGGTAGGCAACTACCAACGTTTCAGTTAATAAATATATAAAGTGGAGGCCGAAAGCCCTTTATAATCAGCTAACTTTGCTTTAATCTTAATAACCCCTTATTATACATTTCTTATGTATCTCTAGTTACAAATGTGCTCAAAAGTGAAGACACAATGAAAAAGTGAAGAACAGTGACGAAGTGTGTATGCATATACAGACATATTTATTTATTTAAAATGTTTTATGTAGCGCTGGCTGGACTCTAGGGTATCAGAGCGCTTTACATGGTTACATCAAGATAAGCATTAGGTTACAGCGCGTCAACAGTATTAATGCAAGAGATGTGAGGAAACATTAGTACAAAGGAAAACAATATAGACCAATAAGGTCAATAGAAACACTGACAAACATGAGTACCGAAGACTAATGACATCCGGAATTACAATATAATATAGCAAGTAACGAGTGAAAGACAGTAAGTGTGGTTGGGCAGGCTGAAGAAGGGAGGGGGGGACTTGGATGGGGGCGACATTAAAAGGGGAATGGTGAAGAAGCACTAGGTCAGTGAGGACTAGAGCTAAAAAACGGGATTAAGGTTGAATGAGAGGGGAAAGGACGATTAAATGGTGTGGCTGTAGGATGAGGGGGGGTGATGCAGTCAGGAGATTAGTAAGGAGAGGCCAGGTCAGAGAGACAAGGGCAAAGACCATAGCAAGACTTAGTGAAATAGGAAGGTAAGGAAGTAGGATATGAGAGATTGTGAGAGAGGGGGGAGACAGATGTCAGCGGATCGATGAGTGTGCAACAAAACAGTGAGACGCTGTATAGGGACATGTGTTGAGTGCAGGGATTAAGGATATACACAATATCATGGTCAACAACAAAACATGCCCCACGACCTGGAATGCACAGTCACGTATTTAGTTTGTTGGCCATCCTAAGCCTGATTTATGTGTAGACAGTGTTTTGCTCGTTTGTTAACATTTGGGGGTTAGCCTCAGAGGACATCGCTGTTGCAAGAAAAATGGGGTGACATGATAACCAAACAAAATGGGAGTGGGCAATGGTGTGCATTATGCAACTCCGAGAAATATGAGCACAGTGCATGTGACAGGGCTTCAGGAGCAGTCAAGATGCCCAGGCGCGGCCGTGCCAACCACCACTGTTCAAGGGCAGGACTTCCTGGCTCTTAGAATAAGTGAATAAGTGAACTTTGGGATGCAGGTCTCAACTACACCATGCAACACGAATGCAAAATGCATCTGCAACCTACATACAGGTCTACACCTCTGAAGTCCAGGTCCAGTGTGTCTGAAACGAGGAAGAAAAAGGAGAACAGATGGTCGAAGCAGAACCACAATCCATGGGTATTCTGTGATACATGGCCAATCACAGACTCATTGTGGGTTTTGTAAATGGACACATGTCACCCAACAGCCAACTAGCAAACTAGTTTTTGGGTAAACATAACTGAACTGATTTGATTTCAACTTGTGAACCAACAGCTTTTTCATAGAGGAACTTGCAAAAATGGTTACTTCCGCTCCTACATAATCTACCCAAGTAAGCTCACTCTGGTTTAATTATTTGAGGAGTTTTATATAGCACGAACATGACCTTAAGGTGTCAGAGTGCTGAGTGAGCACAACCGAATAACATGAGGAACATACAGAGTAACGGTAAAAAAGTGGGATATTTGAACAAAATAGCAGTATTTTCTCAGGTTACATAGTTGCAAATAAAAATACAAAGTAACAGAATAGAAAGAATGTAAACAAAACATTATGCAGTAGAATATGTAAACTCATGTTCTGAGGTAAAATGATTAGGGTTACAGGGTGGGGAGAGTAGAGGCAAAGATTTTCCAGAGATAGTGATGCACAGTTTATGTGGGGGTGTGGGGTGGGGGTACCAATTGCCTAGCCCTCGTGAGACAGGAATTTGTTGGATAGACACATTTGTACTTCTTTCCGGAAGAAGGATGTGGATGGGTTGCATCTGATGGGTTGCATCTGTTCTCCGTGGGAATAGAGTTCCAAATGTTTGTGGCCATTCCAGAAAAGGAATGGTTGTAGGTTTTCTTTTTCTTGAATTTTTGTGGCTTGAGAAGTAGGGAGCTCGTGCTTCTGGAGGTATGTTACCTCCCAATAGGGTCAGTGTCTATGACAGGTAGGGTTGGGGGTATTTTGATGCAGTGCTTTGTGGGTCATGCAGACGATTTAGAAATGCATCCTGGCCTCGAAGGGAAGCCAATTCAGTGCAGGAAGGTCAAGGGTTATGTGCTCACTTTTTTATGAGCCCGTGATGACCCTAGCTTAAATTATCACAAACAGGGACTTCTGTTAAATCAAGTGCAATCATGCAAAATATATTTCTCATTCAAGTTTCATTTGTACAAACCAGAACACCTGTGTGTATGTTCATAATTCAATTAAACATCTAACAGTGTTTTAAGGAGTTAAATACAGGAATAAACAGTCCACATTTAAATATCATAACTATTTGTGCTGGACCTTGATGTGGCGATAATCAGACTTCATTGACCTTATGCTTGGTGACATATCCGCAGAGCCATCGTTCTATGTGTCTCAAAGCCTACATGTGAAAAATTGAGTTTTAATTCTTTTATGTAGCGCACATAGTCCACAGGTGGCCTGGCACTGGGAACTTCATAGAATGGATTGTTTGTGAGACAATAAAACCTTCAAGTTCCTTCTGGATAGAGGTAGTCTCTGGTCCCTCTCAGATCTCTTGACAAGGAGATGCACAATTTTGCTGTATGGGATACTAGAGTCAGGCTCAGATTTGCTGCCCTTTTGCTTGGGCCCATGCACAATTCTATGCACCACAGCTAATAAGCAAATCACAATGCGAAATTCAGACATGCTTTAGCCCTGAAAATTCATAATTGCTTTGCACCATAAAAAGCCAAGCTCCCCACCATGTATGTGAATAGAGGTGGAGAGGAGGGTGTACCTGGGTGCAATAGCCCAAAGAAACAAGCACTGGCAAAGCCAATATATCTTGTTATGTGAGATTTATTGGCTTTGGTAATGTTGTTTAGCTATGTTGCAAATGACTGAAAGTAATGTAAAAAAAAGCTGTATGACACAGCCAGCATTGTCCGGGATATAGCGTTTTTTTTAATTTTCAGGTATTCTGCACTAAAGCTAGCACTGCTGCATAATAAGCCCCAAAATGATTTGACAACGCCAATAGATCTTGCATAGGTGAGACCTACTAGCTTTGACAATGCTTGGTATGTAATGACATATGGTAAGTTATAAGTAATTATTTGGGGCCAGATGCATCAAGCAAAGAAATAGAGAATCCTTATTTGCGATTTTTAAGGAATCGCAAATAAGGACTCGCTATTAGCTATGCATGATGAGGATAGCGAAAAAATAAAGAATCGCTAAAAATCGCTAAATACATTAGCGATCCCATGTTAAAGAATCGCTATTGTGTAAAACCTCCATTCTCGCATTTTGCGATCCCGCTAATTGCGATCTCGCTATTTGCGAGATCGCAAATTGCGAGTTCGGGAAACCTACAGAGTCGCATTGGGAGCAGGCTGATGACCTCACAACGAGGAAGTCAATCAGCCCATGCTGCCACCTGTGCACAGAGGAACTGAGAGGTAGAAGCAGAGTGCTGGGGGAGAGAGCAGAAAACCAAAGCAGTTGTTTGCTGACAGGTGGAGACAGTCAAAATGTCCCAAACAGCAACAGAAGAGGGTGCAGTGGCCAGGAAGAGAAAAATAAAGTTCAGTGAGAGGGAACTGGAGAACCTCATTGAGGAGGTGACAAACAGCCATGACAAGCTTTTTGGGAAGCTCTCACTTAAAGTACCAGAAGCAGAAAAAAGAAGGATCTGGAACAGGATCAAAAACAAAGTGAATGCTGTGGGGGTGACACACCGCAGCATAGATGATTTAAAGAAACGATGGTACGACCTGCGTAGCCGTGCCAAGGAGCGGATAGCGCAAAGGCTGAGGGAGGCGAAGGTGACCGTAGGAGGAAGCTCAACAGTCCCAGACAACACAGCCCTGGAGGACCTGGTTGAGGGCACTATCCAGCCTGAAGCAGTGGTGGGAGTAATGCAGCTGGATACATCTGGGGCGGCCAGTAGCACACACGGTAAGATGCATGATAATCAACACATCAATGTACATACTAATCATGCCCAATCAGTAATTAACCAGCAAAATCACAGTAAAAATAGTCCAGTCCACATTTTACATAGGGTCCCAAATGCATAATGGGACCTGTAGGCTGTAGAACCAAATTGCCAGTCACAATACAACATTGTAAGCCTAAATGCTACCAAAATGCTGCACAGTCAGTGATGAGAGACAGTGAGAGCTTAAATGTAAAGAAATTTAATGTTGCACAACATTAGCACCAACACAAAATAATATTGCACTGTTTCACATCACAGATGCAGCAGAAGTAGACACTGATGACAGTGAATGTTGAGACAGCACACAGGTCATTGAAGTGGCTGCCGTGTCGAAACCTGTGACACCACCACCCAAAACCAAGGCACCGGCAAAACGCAGGGCCACAGTTACACCACTGCAGCCAATGGAGACAGAACAGGGACCTGAAACTGCTCCTGAGACAAGCCGTCCAAGTGTGAGCCACACAACTACTCCTCAGGCACATGTCCGGATAGGAATGAGACGCAGGCCAAGGACCCTTATCGGGGCACAGGAGGCAGGAACTCCCAATGTGTGGGGTGGCGTGGAGACACAGATGTTGCAGGTTCAGCGCCTGCAAGCGAGGCATATGGGAGCCATCAACCTGCAGATGACAAAAATGAACAGAAACATATCAGTCATGGCCGAGAGTGTGAGGGAACTATCTACAGCACTTGTGGAAGCAAACAGACAATCAAACAACACACAGAGGAGGAGGCATCACCAGTTTGTGACCTGCATGGCTGGCTATACCAGGTCCAACAACAAGATTTGCAACAGTATTGCACTGCTGTCACGTCGGTCGGTGGAAATGCAGATTGATATGGGCCATTGTTGTGGAGATGTGTCCAAAGCACTCGGCCAAATGACCACTGCCGTTGAACTGATACAGTCTAGAACTGGTGAGCACGGCAATGTTACAGGGGAAGAGGGTAGTGAGGCATCCAGCCTAAGCAGCATCTCTGCGCACGTCACCACTGGCAGGAGGTGCAGTACCCGTAGACCAACACCTCCCGCTGCATCCGAGAATGTAGATGCAGATGCAGGTGAAAGACATTTGGGTGTGAGAGGGAGGAAACGCTAAACATAATCCGATTGGTGGAATTCATCATGGTGACGTAACCATGTCCAAGACATTCTTTGTGACTGATTTTCAAGTCCTTCGTGTGTCTCATTTTTCCTTTAGTGCATGCTGTAAATGTGCTAATGGCCACCAACTATGTTTAACTGAACACCCCTACCGCTTCACGTGCCAATAAATACTTTTCAGTTCCTGCAATTAAGTGTTGTGTCTCATCATTACATACCTTAGAAATAATGCTGGGTGATGTCTGTACGTTTTTTTTGCCCCTCCGCTGAAGTGGCCAAATGTGCCCGGCGTGGGTGTGCTGGGGGCTGGTTGTCCTCAGTGTCGGATCCCTCTATGGGGATACCTCTCCTTGTTGCTATATTGTGCAACATTGCACATGCCGCCACTATCCTGCAGCATGTTTCCGCTGGTACAGCATTGCTCCTCCAGTTTTATGCAGGATGCGGAAGCGACTCTTGAGCAATCCAAATGTCAGTTCGATGGCATTACGTGTCCTGATGTGGGCTGCGTTGTACCTCTGTTGTTGTGGGCAGGCTGGGTTCAAGTATGTAGTCATGATGTATTCCCTCACCGCGTATGCACTGTCACCTACAGGGTTTAAAGCAAAGTGTTAGTGTCAGGTATGCATTGCCATTTCATACTTCAGTGATGTGTATTGTATTAAATTTACCTAGCAGGTGTCCTTCGCCAAATTCGCCTCTGAGCAGACGTGTGTGCATGCCACTATGGCGAAAGATGTAGGAATCGTCGGTGCTCCCAGGGTATTGTGCTACGAGGTCGGTAATGATGTTTTTCGCATTGCACACTGGCTGGACATTTATTGAATGATATGCTTTGCGGTTACAGAAAATATACTCATTTACTGCTGGGGGACATATGGCTACGTGGGTGCAATCTATGCATCCGATCACGTGTGGAAACTGGGCAACTTGGTAGAAGTCCTGTTTAGTTTGGGTCAATTCCTGTTGGGTTGTGGGGAAGGTGATGTGGTTGTGGATCAAAGCCATCATGGCGGCCAGGAAGGATTTAAAGAACCGCGAAAGGGAGCTCTGTGATACCCCTCCAGCTTCTGCCACTACATCCTGGAAACTACCTGACGCAAGCAGGTGCAGGCAACATAGCAACTGGACATGAGTTGGGATGGCCTGGGTCCTAAGTGTCTGGTGCTGCAATAGTGGGTCCAATTCATCTATTAAGTAGTGAATAATTGCAGCATTCAGCCTGTACTTATCATATATTTGCTCAACAGTTTGTCACAACAAAGTGATGCGCAGGCGGAAGATTCTCTCCTGGATTCTCCTTACGGGCTGGCCTGCTGCAAGTATCCTCCTCCTCCTTGCAAACACGTAGAGTGTTGCCATTGTGAAAGGCCACTATGGCCTCATGGGTCTGTTTAAATAGGCTTCAGCTGATTTGCAGGTGAGTTATTTTATTTAATTTTTTTACCACCTGATTGTGATTCCCCTTAATCTGCACTTGCTAAATTGCGATTTTTGAGGAAATCGCTATTTGCGATTTTTCATGCATTGTATAGCGTTTTTTTTTGCGATTCCTTATTTGCTATCGCAACTTGGATTTCTCGCAAATATGGAATCGCAAAACCGCTTTTCCCTATTTTAGCGATTCAGTATTTTGCGAGATTGGTCTTTTTGGTTGATGCATTGGGAAATGCTAAAAAGCGCTCGCAAATAGCTATTCGCTATTTTGGCGAGCACTTTTTGGTTTGATGCATCTGGCTGATAGTGTTTACAATGGCTGAAGTGCTAATGGTATAGAATAGAGAAATGCCTTGCCAAGGTGCTAGTGTGTTCAGATTCATAACCCTTTAAGGACCACACAAAAACCGTGAAAATGTGTTGTATAGATGCACTGAATGTAACATAAGTTGTAGGTAGACAGAAAAGTTCAATAGTTTACAGCTTTTAGAACAGTGTTGCTATAGGCTATGAGCTAATTTGGGTGCAATGTTACAAAAGAACCTGTTGCACAATTCAAGTCATGGCCCTAGTGCCTGCAAGGTATCTGCACTTGTGACTGCTTGTTTAGTAGTAAAATATCGTAATAATCAGTGTTCAGTGGGTTGTCTAAACCTTTTGACCCCTGTGTCACTGCACCTGCTGCACCATTCAAATCATGACACTAGTATCTGCAAGGTAACTGCACTTGTGCCTGCTTGTTTAGTAGTAAAATGTAGCAATAATCAGTGTTCAGTTGGTTTCCAAAAGCTTTTGGCCCCTGTACTACTGCACCTGTTACACCATTCAAATCATGGCCCTAGTGCCTGCTAGGTAACTGCACTTGTGACTGCTTGTTTACTAGTAAAATATCACAAGAATCGGTGGCCAGTGAGTTTTGTAGAGCTTTTGCCACCTGTGCGAGTGCAACTGATGCACCATTCATACCATGACCCTTGTGCCTGCAAGGAAACTGCATTTGTGACTGCTCGTTTAGCAGCAAAATATAGCAATATTCACTGTCCAATGGTATTCCAAGAGCTTTTGGCCCCTGTGCTACTGTATCTGCGGCATCATTCAAATCATGGCCCTAGTGCCTGCAAAGACAAATGAGGAAATTGTAACAGTAATATATGTGTTGCGAAAAAGGCACAGTTACAGAAGGGTTACATAATTATTGTGTAGCTAAACATAAACACAAAAGGAGTTGCCATAGATGTCATAACTAAAGCGTATGCTTTCCACATCAAAGTGAAATCTAAGCATTGTTAAATTGTGTTATAATGTTGCTGGCTCTTTCCTGTGAAATGATCTTATCCTGTGCTTGACAGTGAATGGGACAATAACAGTGTAAATTGCCCAAGATCACCATAGGTTAGGCTGACGCTAAGGCTGAAAGGAAGTTTCACAAATTATATGGACTCACCAATGAAGAGGAATTTTGCAAAAAAACTTTCACATTTTTTGTGCAGCTGCAGAACGACATACCTTTTGTCTAAAATAAAATACATTTAAAAAAGGCACAAGTAGGCTACATGGAGAAAGTAAGCAGCATTCCTCTTTCCTATAAACGCTTCAACTTTGAAGTCAACTGAAAGCAAAATAAACGCCATGCTCCTATGAAAACACAGCTTGATATCTGACCTCATTCTTTGAATGTCCAGCAAAAGAGAGGAGATAAGAAGAAGATTTAAAGGCCTTTTTACTACAGAAAACAAGTTTCTGAAAGAATACTGTAAACATGGTTTTAGCATGGGGAGGTGCAAACTCCAGCTGCACAGCCTAAAGCAAATAAAACCACCAAATTGAAAGGCAGCAAACATGAGTCCCAAACTGTGCCATTTTGAGATTCTTGTGAATAAGTGGATTGCAATGCCTTCTATTTGGTGAAGATTAGAACGAAAATATTCTGAATGTCCCTAGCTCAGCCCTTGGCAGCAGTGTAGCTAGTAGGCAACCAGGGCAGAGGTGATAATAACCTTGCGATTGTCATGGAGTAAAAATGAAAGAACAAAATGTAGTGATGAAAAAAATAAGGAAGTATCAGTATGGCTATTTGACCACCGCTCGTCCAACCATCTGAAAAATGACTGAAATGTACAAGTTATGGTTCAGAGTGCATTTCATAACTCGCACAACAGCTGTACAAACCATAACTCACACAGCAAATGTGATGCTCATGACCTCACCATTAACTAAACAGATGCAATTACAAATGTTGTAAGATACTTTGGAGTTGAGATTTCATATCACATTATGCTTATCAATGTGACTGAGACGACTATGAATGTAGTATAATTTGTTATCTCGACTATGTGTTGGTTGTTAAATTACATTTCACTTTTAGGTGCTATTAGTACAAATAAATGATATAAATATTTTGAGGTCATAAGCATTGCATTTGGTGTGAGACGTATCATTTGCATGGCTATTGTGCAGGCTATAGATTATGCTTTTAACCATGATTTGCAAATGGAAAAGTCCTCTGCATGGTAATGGATGTGCACTAATATCCTGAGTGCCCCAAATGTACTGATGTCTGAATCCCTAATGCAGATATTAGTTGGCATAAGCAAACACAGTTTACGCATTTGTGAGAAGAAGCTCTGAAAAACTTCTGTCTGTGACCAGGCATGTTAGTCTCTATGCTTAGGGGACATCACGCAGGGAACCCAAGACCATCTACCCTGGAGCTTGGAGCACCAGCGCCTGCCTGCTTTCCAAGACCAGTGTGCCCTCTGAGGAAGAGGAGAGCATTGGAGGAAGTGAAGTCCAGTGGGGAATCCTGTCGAGTAGACTCCCTTACTGAGGTGTGAGGAGATGGCTGCTACACCTATCAGGTAATTTCCCATGTGCAGTGAAATATTGATGACCCTCATTGCCAGAGAGGCCAGATGTAAAGTGAGCTGTGATTGTCGCTGTGCCTATTGTTTCATTGTCTGTTTGTAGTGAGGAACCAGTGACCCCGTTATACCAGGATGCACCGCCATGAGGAAATCTGCTGAGCCGAAAGGGTTGGAGCCTGTGTGCACTGGAGGGGTGGTGAACCCATATGTCAAAGGGGGCCACCAGGACAAAGTAAGAAGCGTGACCAGGTTGGGATCGTCACCGGAAGAGAGAGGTCCTACGGGGGACCCGTACAGCCCTAAACCATGACCGAGTATCAGCGTCAGGACCTTCCCTACTTTACCCCCACACTGTGAGAAGGACCAAAGAACTTATCCGGCCCAGAGGAGCTACAAAAGACCTATGGTCGCTGCGAGTGCACAACTGCATGAGAGGAACTTGTGGACCCCTGCCCAGAACTCACAAGAGACAGGCGCTGCAGCTCCATCACTCATGGAGGAGCTGCGCTCAGGGACTCCAGTATCTCTGATCCCTCCATCACCTACGGAGGAGCTGCACTCAGGGACTCCAGATGCTCTAATCCTGCAGGTGCGCTTAAAAATTATTTCGGGCCAGTCGGCCTCTGGAACTTCCTTGCCAGATAGCACTTCAATGCTGGAATACGTTTGACTTTAATACAGAGTCGGAGTGGAACTCCTTAGACTCAGACTACTAGTGGGGCTTCACCTGAATGTCACATATAGTAAATGGGGAATAACCACTAACTCTAGAATGAGGAGGGATTTGGACTCATGGAACCTCTCAAGAAACTCTAGAGCCCTGACCTCAGGAGACCGTGGAAGTTTGTAAATCTCGTGTTTCCTTTTTGTTGGCAGAGGTAGAAATATATACTTCTTTTTGAATAAAAGTAAGTATTGGACTGGACAATATTTTATTGCTGCTGCTGCATGTGATTTGAGTTGTGAGTCTGTGTTCACTTCCTTGTATCCACCTCTCCTCGAGAAGTCTTGGACTGGTCGGCTCATGCTGCTACTGACAATGAAGTGCTGAAGAGCTACTTGGAACAGTTGCTCAGGAACTATATTAGGTTGGGCCCTGGGACATGAGGAGTAAAAGGCCTCAACCCCCACGGTTGGGCCCAGTAACCTCTGTTTACCATTCACCCTCTAAATAGGGTTCCGACAATTGACAGGAAGCGATAGGGTGCCTAACGTTTAGGAGCCTGAATGCAGGTGCGACATTTGCCATTTACAATTTACAATTTGACCCTATAGTACAATCAATTAATCAACGAAGTTATTTATAGTGTGACTACTCACCCCTGAGGCTCTCTATGTGCTGGTGGTAGGTGAGAGGGGGCTGCTAATCCGTCTGGGCACTGGGGTTCAGTTGAAGAACCAGGTCTTGAAATCGTTCTTGAATTGGGTCAGTGACGGGGCTTGACTGAGGTGTGGAAGCAGGGTGTTCCAGGTCTTGGTGGCGAGGTAGGAGTAGGATCTTCCTCTGGTTCTGGTCTTGTGGATCCGTGGGATGGTGGCCAGGCCCAGTTGGGTGGAGTAGAGAGGTGTCTGGTGGGTATGTGGAATGAGAAGCGGTGGTTTACATATGCTGGCCCTGCGCCATGGAAGGCTTTGTAGCTTGAAAATGACTCTTTTGTTGACTGGGAGCAAGTGGAGTTCTCGCTGGTGTTTGGTGATGTTGTGGAAAAATACAAACTGGGGGGGCACTACCAACCAGAATATAAGATCCTTAATTATTGCCCGGCGATGTCGCCTCTTGAGCCCACAAAGAAGTTAAACTATTGAAGAGGCAGGCGCTGGAGACTGGAAGGCAGGAAACAAGGTTTTTATTCTCTCCGGAGGAGAACACAACGAAACGGACAGAAGTTATCGTTCTGAGGTGCTCTAACTGCATCCCTGAGGCCTGGCCTCTTATACACAAGTTGATCTCTTTATTACATGTAACACATTCTCGTTGATACTTTGATGTACGGAAAGACATCCTCAGAATCCCCCCCTTCCCAGCCCGTTCCCATGCAAGGCTACAGTGGAAGTCCCCGCCCCGTTCACAATAGGTGATGATCATCGCGCAGCTGGGTATTCCGCCGGTTCACGGGGTGTGCGGGTTTCGATCGGATCTCGCGGGATGGGGGGGCTTTGATCATCTCGGGGGTCCTTTGAGGAGGGAAGCTTCCTATTGTATGGGGAGGGGCAAGAGGTTGGTATCGGCAGAGCTAGGTGTCGGTCTGGGAACGGGGAAGACAAACGGGCACACGGGGAAAAGGGGTTTGCATCAAAGGGCCGGAGGTCATGACGGGGAAGCAGGGAGGTGTCGCGCTGGGAACAGGATGAGGGCCTGGGGCAGAGCAGCGCCGAAGAGGGGTTTATGACCCAAGGCAGGTGCAAGCAGGGGGTTGCTAGCGAAGTTAGGAGAGAGAGAGAGACGCGCTGGCTCTCGGCGAGAGCAGGGAAGCCATGGTGTCCAAAATGGCGGCTGTTTTACGCGCACAAGAGGTTTAAGGAGAGCAAGAGGGCGCCGATAATGTTGACGGTTTTCAGCCTAACTTTTAACAGTCCTCCCTTTTCAACATATCTAGCCAACTTGCTTACTCAATGTCAATTTTCATCAAATTCCTAACTTCGGTATCATATAATGCCCTCATATGTTCGCTTCCAATGTCCACAGTTTTGGAAAAAATACAACTCGCACATAAAGAACACATAGGTGGCAAACATTGAATTCCTAAGCATAGGCCACATATTACAACTACGGGAATCAGGATAATGGTGAGCAGTTTCCAGCCCCAGCTTTTGACGGTGTCCCAGAACCAACCACCAAGCGACCATTCTTCTTGCTCTTGGTGGACTTCCGAAGAGAGTCTGTGAAGATGTTCGATGGCTTTGTACACTGAGGGTGAGTTGTCCGGTATGTATGTACAACAGCTGGCCCCAATAATGCGGCATGCTCCTCCACGGTACGCCAGAACTACATCTAGAACGAGGCGGTTCTGAAGAGCCACCAAACGGACCGCTTGGAGCTCGGCAGTGTTGTTGGCAAAGATGCCCGCTGTGATGTTCATGGTTGTCTCGACTGCCTGAGTCAAATGTCGGATGGCACGGCTGTTTGCCATCGGGCCCCAGAGGGGGACGAGTCCTTTCATAGCATCGAGGAACTGTGCTCCTGTTGAGTCGGCTTGCTCAACGTCTTTTGCTCGTTTTTGCCTGTGGTGATTCGCTGGGGCCACATAAGTTGGAGGAAGGACGAAGGAGATGTAGCAAGTGCCCCCCCAGCCTTTGGGGAGCCAGGTGTAGGCCTTCGTGCCACAGATGAAATACATGTTTGGGGATGACACAAAGGAAGGTGGATCCGTGGAGTCCAAAGTTCTGGTAAAGCGGCAAGCGCTGTGACCCACCAGCTGTGTCCCAAGTCCTTCTACACACATGTGGCCTGTGACGTTGATGACCGTCAGGGCTACAGTCAGAGTGGCAGCCGTTCGTTTCTGCAGATAGGAGAAGGTGGGTCTGGTTGGATTGTTGAACACCTGCATTTTGATTCGTTCTTTGGCCGGAATGTCCATTTGGATTGAGTCGCTGGGGGTCAGCGGGCAGAAGTGTGTCTTTGTCTTGTTTCGCCCGGCCCCATGAGAAGAATGTGCTGCAGCTCTGCTGGAGGTGGCATTTTCCGTATAGCTCTCTTGCAGGAGGATCAGCCAGGCAAGGCAGGAGCCGTGGACGGAGAAGGGTGAAGGGATGAATGGTATTGAATGTCCAGTGGCATGGGGTAGCAACCCACAGATCCAGCAGTTGGTGGCGTTGGTGGCAAGATTGTGCTGGTGAAGTAGCTGTACGAAAGAGTTGTTCCAAAACTCCTTTCGCCTCTCTCTTAGTTGAGGAGAGAGCGAAATTAGATAATGTTCCTTCATGGTGGTAGGCTGAGCAGTGGTTAGGAATGTTTCGTGAGCAGGTGCGTGTTCTTCCATAATCCAGAGCGTAGTCATGAGGAGAAAACAGAGGAGGATTACGATGAAGAGTGCAATTGTCTTTGAGCTATGGAGTCTGTCTGTTCTCGGATTTCTGTAGTGGGTATTTCCTGTTGTCTCAGTCGGCTTCTTGTTTGGCGCTTCCATCATCTTCTTATCTGGCGCTTCCATCATCTTCGTCTTCAAGGTGCTCGGTAGTGGGCAGGACCACAGACTCAGTTTTAGCTTCTCTCCAGGTAACCCTTGGTAGTTTGGGTCACCGTTCTGAGATTCTTTAACCTAGTCCGTGGCCTACTTAGCCGAAGCTCCCTCCTTTCGACGCAGGAAATACCCTTCTCGAGATGGCACAGTGGGGTCAGGATGTTTCGAAAGTTCAAGTGTCTCTGTATCAGGGTAGCAGTTCAACGATGGTCGGTCCCGGTTCAGGAGCTCTTCTTGGGTGTTGACGGTGTCTGTCGTGGCCAGGGCTGGAGAGACCTTTTTGCAGTGATGGGCGTGCAGCCAGTGTTTCTTCCCCTCCACTCGAAGTGCGGTCCGAGTGGTGATCAGCACTTGCCAGGGGCCCGTCCACCGGGGTTCCAAACTCTTTGATCGCTGAAAGTTTCGGATCAGCACGAAGTCCCCCGGCTGGATGGCGTGACCCGGACCCCTGGAAGCATCGGGGATGGCCTGCCGCACCTGCTGATGAAGGACAGACAAAGTTTCAGTCAATTTGTACAGATAATCAGACATTAGGACATCCGGAACGTCATGAATGGACGTTGGTTTCGGGGCAGACCAGACGCTCATGGGTCGACCGAAGACAACTTCATAAGGGGTTAAGTGATGTCGGGTGGGGGTAGAGCGCATCGATAGCAATGCCAATGGGAGGGCGTCTGGCCATTTCAGGCCCGTCGTAGCCACTATTTTGGCCAGTTTAAGCTTTAGTGTGGCGTTGTGTCGTTCGACAAGCCCAGCAGATTGAGGGTGGAAGACTGCGTGGAATTTCTGTTTGATACCCAGCCCATTTAGGATGAGCTGGATAACGTTGGCTACGAAGTGGGGGCCATTATCACTCCATAAAACACGACAGAGGCCATAACGGGGGAAAAACTCCTTTAACAGGACCTTTGCAGTGGCCATAGCGGTGTTGTCACGGGTTGGATATGCTTCCACCCATTTGCTAAATGCGCACACCACGACAAGTACATATTTCAGGCCTTGGCATCTGTCTAGCTGGATGTAGTCCATCTGCAGGACTTCAAATGGGTGGTTTGGGACCCCAAATCCCCCCCGGGGTACTACAGTTCCCTTCCCGGGGTTGTGTTGCAGGCATATTAAGCATTGTTGGACCAGGCGTTTGGCGGAATCTGGGATCTTGTCATTGTGCCAAACCCTGGAGACAAGTTCGATCATGGGGGCTGATCCTATGTGGGCTGGGGAGTGTGCCATGGATAATATGGGAATCAAGTATGAATCAGGTAGCAACCATCTGTTCGTGTCCTTTGTCCGCCAGCAGCCTTCATCGTCTTTCAACCCCACCCGTGCCCATTCAGTCAATTCGTGTTGTGTGCTAGCCATTTGTATGTCTCTAATTGTGTCCTTGGCGTCAGTCCAGTTTTCTGCTTGTGACCTGGTCACGTACATACGTGTTGTCGTTCTATTTTCAGCTGTCGTTCGGGCGGTGATGTCGGCTAGTGCATTTCCCTGTCCAATAATGTCTGTCACCTTCTTGTGTGCCTGGCATTTGATAACGGTAAGTTTGTTGGGGAGGAGGACAGCTTCGATTAAGGCGGAGACTAAATCCCCGTGCAGGATGGGTGTGCCGTGTGAGGTCAAGTATCCTCTCTCCCTCCAGAGGAGCCCAAAATGGTGAACCACCCCGAAGGCATACTGGCTGTCGGTGTAAATGTTCGCCGTGGTTCCTGTTGCCAGGATGCAGGCTCTCGTCAAAGCAATCAGTTCCGCTGCCTGGGCAGATCGCTGGGTGATGCGGGCTGTTTCTACTACAGTTCGAGCCGTGGTGACTGCATAGGCAGCGGAAGTGGTACCATCGGAGAGTTTGATGCAAGAACCGTCCACCCACAACTCCCCGTCGGGGTCAGGGAAAGCCGTGTCTCTGAGATCGACCCTACTCCTGGTCTGTTCGTCCGTAAGAGTCACGCAGTCATGTACGGGGTGCACATTGGGGTCGTTCTCTGGCAAGGGTAACAGAGTTGCTGGGTTCAGTGTGGTGCATCTTTTCAGGGTGATATGGGGGGCAAGCAAGGTTAGTTCGTATCCAGTCAGTCGTGCACTCGTCAGATGTTGCGTCTTGGTTTGGTTCAGGAGGGTGTCGACTGCATGGGGTACCAGTACCGTGAGGGAATTCGAGAGTACAATCCCCTCACTCTGTCGGATAGAGACTGCAGCAGCAGCTACAGCTCGAAGGCAGGCAGGCAAGGCTCTGGCGACAGGGTCAAGAGTGGCAGAGAAGTAAGCGCACGGTCGTTGCTTAGGACCGATGGCCTGGGTCAGGACAGATAAAGCGCACCCCTCCCTTTCGTGAGTGTAAAGGGAGAAGGGCTTTCTGTAATCAGGGGTACCCAGGACAGGGGCTGAGCAAAGGGCATCTCGTAGTTCTGTGAAGGAGGTTTGACACTCAGGGGTCCAAGGGAGTGGGAAAGGGACGTCTTTGTTTAGGAGAGAGAGCAGTGGTTTTACAACGAGGCTGAAGTTTGGCAACCATTGTCGGCAGAAGGAGGTGAGGCCTAATAGGGAGAGAACCTGCTTCTGGGTTTTAGGGACAGGAGTGTCTAGTATGGTCTGGATTCGATCAGGGGTGAGTTTCCTTCCATCTTTGGACAGAAGGTGGCCTAGGTAAGTGACCTGGGGTAGGCAGAATTGCAACTTCTTCTTGGAGACCTTGTGGCCATTTTCCGCAAGGAAGTGCAAGAGTTGAATGGTGGCGGTAACCGCTAGAGGGGTGGTGTCGGCTGCCAAAAGGATGTCATCGACATATTGTACCAACACCACCCCGTCGGGTAACCGGACTTGGTCTAGTTGCCTTTTGAGGGCCTGGCTGTAGATGCTAGGGCTCTCCGTGTAGCCTTGAGGGGCTCGGCAAAACCTATATGAGCGGGATTTTAGGGTAAAGCCGAAGAGATATCGGCTGTCTGGGTGGATGGGGATGGAGAAGAAAGCGTTCTTGAGGTCGATGACGGAAAAGGTGGTGGCAGTGGATGGAATCAAAGTCAGGATGGTGGTGATGTCTGAGACCACAGGGTACTGGGGTACCACCACTTTGTTGATCTCTCGGAGGTCGATGATGAAACGGTATGCTTTCTCATCTCCCTCTCCCTGCTTCTTGATAATGGGCAAGATAGGGCTGTTGCAAACGTTGCTAACCACTTCCTCTACCACTCCTGCGTCTATCAGTGACTGGATAATCATTACCAATGCCTTCTCGCCCTCTGGCGATATCCGATATTGTGGGAGTTTTGGGAGTGTTGCGTCTGGTCGGACAGTAATGTGCACTGGGTCAATTAACATACGCCCTACGTCCGAATCCGCTTTGGCCCACAGATACGGAGGCAGGGTGTCAAGCAGGGACGCGTCGACGTCGGTGATGGAAAACATGTGTCGGGGGGAACAATGTTTAAGCAGAACGGGGTTGTCGTAAAGAAACACTCGAACTCCATCTTGAGAACACCTAATCGTCGCTCGGAAGTGTTTCAGTAAGTCAAGTCCCATAATGGCGTCAGGGCTATTGGAGGAAAGCAAGAACGTGGTGTCGGTGGTGTTGTTTTCTACGTCAAAGAGAATCGGGGCAGACAAAGGGTTGGTGGAGGGCGTTCCATCGAAACCTGTCGATGTTATGAGTGAGCCAGACAAGGGTGCCCTTGGAATCAGTCGTTTAGATAACGCACTACGTGTTGCGCCAGTGTCTACCAGAAATGGAGACTTGGTACCCAGGACCTTAGCAGTGACATAAGGGCCCTGCTGGTCAACATAGAGCTCGACTGGATCCCTCCCTCGCCCTTGGCTGTCCTATGCAAAGGTGTGAGTGTCGTCATAGTCAGATTGTTGATATTGGTTCTGTCTGGGTCGATCGAACGTATTCGGTCTGCTTGATCTGTCATTAGTCGCGTCATTTGGGGGCCCTCGTTGTGTTCCCTTAGGTCTCGGTCCGTTTGCTACATCCCTGGGGTCTCTGTTCCTGATCATTTCCAGGAGAACTGGGCACTGGGATTTCCAATGGCCAGTCCCTTTGCAGAAGGCGCACTGGTCATCTCTAAGGTCTGTGCGTCCACTGTAGGGAGTCAGAGTGCGGTCCTGGGGAAATGCAGTCTTAGGGACGTTTGTCTGGTAGTTTCCCCGGTATTGGTCTCGTCCTATAGTCACCCCTTGCAGTTTGGCAATCATCACCCTCTCTTTTAAGTCTTTCTTCTTTTTCTCTGTCGCCCTATCGTTTTCATTTTTCTGATGCTCATAATATTGGGCCATTTGGAGAATCGCTGTAGGTTTGGAGGCTGCCCAACTACTCTCGCTGGCCTGTAGTTTCTGGGAGATGTCCAATGATAGGCCCTTAACATAATTCTGGACAAACAGATGGTGTCCGGTTGCAGTGGTCATGTCCTGGCCGCTGTAATCGGAGAACACCGTTTCAAACCGGGAGAAGTATTCCGATACATCCTCCTGGGGTTTTTGGCGACAGGCTGTTACTATCGACCAGTCCACTTTCTTTTCTGGGATTAGGGTTTTTAATTTCTCTACGATTTTATCTGGGAGGTCTAGAATGGATTTCAACGGCTTTTGTCCTGGTCCCCGTTGTTTGTCCAAGTCATCGAGTTGTGGCCAGGTATGTCCGAACAGCTCAAGGTGGTCGACTTTCCGGATTTGCTTCCACACATCAGCTGGTAGACATAACCCGAAGAACAAGTCGATGTCAGCCAGGGTCATGATAGTTGAACCCAGGGCTGTACCTAATTCAGTATAGAAGGCAGTGGGGTTTTTACGTAGGTCGGGTAGAGATTTCCGGAATGTCAGTATCTCTTGCCGGTCCCATGGCTGGTAGACCCAGTTGTATACTACCCTTCCCTTCGCATCTTGGTTGTTTGCATCATCGTGAGTCCCTGTACCCCGAGGAGGAACCCAGTAAGGGGCAGCCTCACGTATCGGCATCATGGTGTTAGATTGCTCGGTTGGCGGTTCGGTCACTACGGGGGCCGCGGATTTAGCTCCCGGCTTTCGTTCAGTGAGGTGGCGGAAAACCTCAAGCGTACGCGTAAGGAGGTCCGACACATCACACTCGCCCTCATCCCCGATATCGACCTTCCGGTACAGAGTCCTTAGGCTCTCGGGACCTTTGTCTCGATATCGGTCCTCGTATGCATTCAAGACATGATAACACAGTCGTACGGTAAAATGTCGTCTGTGACTCCCTGTATACGAGCTGAACATATCTGTGATGTACTCTTCATCATCCTTCCTTTCTACCAGTGTCCTTGCTATTTTGTCGATCCCCGCTCGCTCATCTTTGTCTAGCCTGTTTGTTCTTGCAAGGCCAGCCCCTCGAGTCTCATGCTCGTCTAACGTTGTCGTTGATGCAGGTTTTAATACAAGGGGTTCGGCTGGCACAGAGGCCATTGGGGCCGACGCTGCGGCGGTACCTTCGTTTGTACCTGGGGGTGGCGCGTGCTGCGCCAAGGGCCGAGAAGGGGCGTATGGAGGGGGCATGTAGATGATAGGAGGACCTAACAGCAGGTCCTCATTGGCTTGTCGTTTCGAGGGTAAATCAGGGTAGAGCATGGAGGGGGTTCTAACCGGACACTGGCTTGGCGTTTCCCTTTCTAGTTTCTGTTTAGCTTTCTCTCTTTCCTCTATCTCCCTTTTTAGTTTCTGAGCAGCTAGGTGGGCTGCTTTTTGCAGCTCTTTTTCCAACCTACTCTCAGTTTTCTTTTTACGCTGTTCAGTTTCTTTTCGCCACATGCCGAAGCTATCAAGCATAGTGGGTGTTGTCTTGTTTTTACCTAGGGCAGTTTCTAGCATTTTTATTTTATCATCATCGAAGGATCCTGTCAGGGGCCATTGACTTTCTTGACCCTGTTTTGTATATTTATGCCATAGTTTACTATAGGCAATAGCGGTCAATCCATGCTTCATGAACATGTCCTTATTAGGGGTGCCTTCCAGTGGGGCTGGATGGTCCATCTCTAATAAGCGGTCCGGGCTAAACAGGCTGCCAATCAGTGGGGAGAAGACAGACATGACGGCTCGTAACGAGGGACTAAAAAGTCAGCACTGCCTATCTTATCACTAGGTGCAAAGACTAGACAGAATATTTCTATTCTACGTTGTTTGCAGGCAGTGAATACCTCATGGGTCACAATAACCAAAGACCAACAAATAACAATGGGGAGAATGAGTAGGTCCGCAAAGATCTGCGTTACCTACCTTTTTCACTATCTGCAAAAAGGGTGGTCTCTTCCCTGTTTGCAGACAGGGAATCTCCAGGAAACAATAATTTTGCGAACAACAGTTCAGTTTCAAGCAATTATAGGGTGAGGGAGAAAAAAATAAGCACGGCTGCTACCCTACCTATCCTCCACTGCGTGCAAAGAGAGAGACCTTTGTTTCTCCGTTTGCAGACAGTGAATCCCTCATGGATCAAGATAACAAAAGACCGACAAATAACAATGGGGAGAATGAGTAGGTCCGCAAAGATCTGCGTTACCTACCTTTTTCACTATCTGCAAAAAGGGTGGTCTCTTCCCTGTTTGCAGACAGGGAATCTCCAGGAAACAATAGTTTGTGAACAACAGCTCAGTTTCAGGTGACTATTGAGTGGGGGAGAAAAATAAGCACGGTTGTCTGCCCTACCTATCCTCCACTGCTTGCAAAGAGAGAGCCTGTTGTTTCTCCGTTTGCAGACAGTGAATCTCCAAATAAACAAAAAGAGCAATACTAGTATTTAACAATCAAGCAAATTTTCCGCAATTTGTCGTGGTAACACGACCTTACCCGGACCGCATGGACAGTTTCCTGACTTCCGAATCCAGCGCCCGATCGTCCTCTCTTCTTCGTTATCCTCGCGGCACTCCTGATGGTTCCCAGTCAGGACCGTAGATCACTCGAGAGAGGTCTGTTCGGAACCAGTGAAGTTCGGATGATCGGCTGTCAGACGAGGGTCTATCGGACAGACGCGTTCCCGATCGTTGCAGTCGTTCACTTTGTCGTCAGGACCTCTCCCACTGGATCCATGGGTCGCTGATGGGCCCCACGCTTGGGACGCCAATTGTGGAAAAATACAAACTGGGGGGGCACTACCAACCAGAATATAAGATCCTTAATTATTGCCCGGCGATGTCGCCTCTTGAGCCCACAAAGAAGTTAAACTATTGAAGAGGCAGGCGCTGGAGACTGGAAGGCAGGAAACAAGGTTTTTATTCTCTCCGGAGGAGAACACAACGAAACGGACAGAAGGTATCGTTCTTAGGTGCTCTAACTGCATCCCTGAGGCCTGGCCTCTTATACACAAGTTGATCTCTTTATTACATGTAACACATTCTCGTTGATACTTTGATGTACGGAAAGACATCCTCAGAATCCCCCCCTTCCCAGCCCGTTCCCATGCAAGGCTACAGTGGAAGTCCCCGCCCCGTTCACAATAGGTGATGATCATCGCGCAGCTGGGTATTCCGCCGGTTCACGGGGTGTGCGGGTTTCGATCGGATCTCGCGGGATGGGGGGGCTTTGATCATCTCGGGGGTCCTTTGAGGAGGGAAGCTTCCTATTGTATGGGGAGGGGCAAGAGGTTGGTATCGGCAGAGCTAGGTGTCGGTCTGGGAACGGGGAAGACAAACGGGCACACGGGGAAAAGGGGTTTGCATCAAAGGGCCGGAGGTCATGACGGGGAAGCAGGGAGGTGTCGCGCTGGGAACAGGATGAGGGCCTGGGGCAGAGCAGCGCCGAAGAGGGGTTTATGACCCAAGGCAGGTGCAAGCAGGGGGTTGCTAGCGAAGTTAGGAGAGAGAGAGAGACGCGCTGGCTCTCGGCGAGAGCAGGGAAGCCATGGTGTCCAAAATGGCGGCTGTTTTACGCGCACAAGAGGTTTAAGGAGAGCAAGAGGGCGCCGATAATGTTGACGGTTTTCAGCCTAACTTTTAACAATGTGACTGGATCAGGGGATGTTGAGAACCAGTCTGGCTTCGGCATTTTAAACATTCTGTAGTTTCTTGATGAGTTTCTGGGTGACGCCGGCATAGAGTGCGTTGCGATAGTCGAATCTGCTGCTGATGAATGCATGGGTAATTGTCTTTCTGAATTTGGTGGAAATAAATCTGAAGGTATTTCAAAGAAAGCGAAGCATGTGGAAACATGATGAGGATATGGCGTTGATCTAACATTTCATCGTGAGCAAGGAGTCCAGTATGATGCTGAGGTTTTGTGTGTGGTCCATGGGTGTGGGGAGTGTTCTAGCCACCAGGAGTTGTCCAAAGCTAACGGGATGGATCAGGATGAGGACTTCTGTCTTGTTCGAGTTGAGTTTGAGGCAGCTGTCTCACATCCAGGTGGCGATGGCCTTCATCCTGTTGTGGAAGTTGTTTCTGTCGACTGTGGGTTGGTTGGTGAGGGAGTGGATCAGCTGGTTGTCGTCAGCATAGGAGACGATGTTGAGTCTGTGGTTCCTGATGATGGCTGCGAGTGAGGCCATGTAGACATTGAAGAGGTTGGGGCTCAGGGAAGAGCCCTGCGGCACCCTGCAGCTGATCTCTATGGGTTTTCAGAGAAACAGTGGTAGTCTGACTCACTGTGTTCGACTGGTAAGGAAAGAGTAGATCTAGTCCAGGGCTTTGTCATGGATAACGTTGTTGTTGAGTCCCATGCTTAGGGTGCGGTAGGAGATGGTGTCAAGGTCGGCCAAGAGGTCCAGGAGGATGAGGGCTGCTGTTTTGCCCCGGTTGAGTAGAAAGCGGATGTCCTCGGTGGCTGGGAGGAGGGCGGTCTCTGTGCTGTGGTTGCATCGGAAGATGGATTGGGAGATGTCCAGCAAGTGGTTGGCTTTGAAGAACTCTGAGAGTTGGGCATTGATTCCCTTCTTGATGACCTTGGCTGAGAAGGGGTGCAAAAAGAACAGATGATGGATGGAATGCTAAACCAATCAAACATTCACCCCCAGGCACAGATCTGGGTAAAATCCATTGGTTTTTTGAATGCCACATAATTCCAGTTTAGACCCAGCCATATGCAAATCAGTCTTGACCCTGTTCCCCATGGGAACAGTTTAGCCCAAACTGTCAGGCCTGGTCCTCCCTGGACAAGAAACCAGCATCCTGGGACCAGTTTAGTGGTTTAGCCCCACATCTGCCAGGCTGCCTGAATCTGGTGGCAAGGCGAGCACAGGACCCACGTATGGGCATACCCTTCCCACTCAGGGCAACAAATGCAAAAAGAACAGATGATGGCCGGAATGCAGAATCAATCAAACATTCACCCCAGTCACAGATCTGGGTTAAATCCATTGTTTATTTGTACGCCGAGCGATTCCAGTTTAGACCTAGCCATATGCAAATCAGTCTTGACCCTGCTCCCGCCCGAACTGCCAGGCCAGGTCTTCCCTGCATCCTGGGACCAGTTTTGAGGTTTCACCTCTTATCAGCCAGGCTAGTTTGAAGCTGGTGGCATAGCAAGCGTGGGATCCACGTCTGGGAATACTACCCTTCCCACTCAAGGCAACAAATGCAAAAAAAACAGATGATGGATAGAACCAATCAAACATTCACCCCCAGTCAGTTAAATCCATTGTTTATTTGCATGCCACACCATTCCAGAAGAGCAGCAGGTAGATGGGTTTGAAGTTCCTGAGGTCTGCCGGTCGCCAGATGGCTTCTTCAGTAGGGGATTGATCTCAGCGTGTTTCCAGTTATCGGTGAAGGAGGCAGTCGTGATGGAGCAGTTGATGGTGTAGCGTAGCTCGAAGGTGTTGGAGGTGGCGACTCTCTGGAAGATATGGTGTGGGCTGGGGTCCGAGGGGGCTTCAAAATAGATGCTCTTCATCATCTTGAGCATGTCATCCGTGGTGAGTGGGGTCCAGTTGAGTAAGATCTGTAGGGGCAGCTTTGTTGGATGCGGTGGTGGTGGGCATGGTGAGAGGGTCTTGGGTATCGAACCTGTTGTAGATCTGCCTGAACTCGTGGTGAAAAAAGTTGCTGAATTTGTTGCAGAGGTCTTGGCAGGGTAGGACATCTGTGGTCTCGCTGTGTGTCTGGCATACTCCTTGACAATGGCAAAGAGTTCTAAGCTGTTGTGTGTTGGCATGGTTTCTGCCTTGGAGGGCCATTTTCTTTGTAGTCTTCAGGAGGGGGTGGTGTGCGGTGACAGGGGCTTTGAAGGCTGCGTGGGCTTCTGGGTATTGATGTTCATCCATCTCTTCTCGAGCTATGTACAGGTGTGTCTGGACTCCTGAAGGGCGGGAGTGAACCAGCTGACTTTCTTGGAGCGTTGCTTGCCGGAGCCTTTTTCAGGGGCGCCAGAGTGTCAGAACAGTTGGAGATCCATCGTTGGAGGTTATGTGCTGAGGTGTTGGCGTCTGTGGATATCGGCAGTGGGAATGTGCTGAGTGAGGTGGTGAGATGTTCTCCGGTGACCTTGTTCCAGCTTCTGTGGAGGATGTGGTGGATGTGATGATGTATGGTGGTTTCGGTGATAACGAAATGGACACAGTAGTTGTTGGTCCAGAGTAATTCGGAGGTATGACTGATGGCGATGTTTTCACTGGTGAAGAAGACGGGGTCGAGCGTGTGTCCTGCTGAGTGGGTTGGAAAGCTGAGTAGCTGCTTGAGGCCAATGCTGGTGAGGTTCTCCGAAAGGGATGCGGTGTTCTGGTCTTTGGGGTTGTCCAAGTGGAAATTGAGGTTGCCAAGTAGAATGTAGTTGGTGGATGCGAGAGCCTGGGGTGCGATGAAGACGGTGATGGCTTCTGTGAAGGGTGGGTGGGGGCCATGAGTTCTGTAGACAATAAATCCAGTTTTTATGCACAAAGATGACACACACAGACAATGGAAAATACTGGGTTGGGTATAGACCTCAGCACAATGTCTATAGATCAAATGAAGGATTTATGTGGGGACAGAGGGTAGATAATTCCCAGGAGTAGGAACTGAGAGGTCCTTGTTAATTTCATTAGGGACCGGTTTGAGACACTGGGTGAAATGGATGAGGTTGATGTTAACCATGGGGAGGGAACCATGGAAGGAACCCAGAGAGAGAGTGCTGTGGATTCAGGCTCTAGGATCCATTTAGGACAGATCTATCACAGACACATGCAGAGTGTGTCCCCTAATGCATTTTCCAGAGTTTTGCCAAGACACTCACCACCTTTAGTTTCTTAAATATCCCAGGTGTGTACACCACCTCAAATTTCTAGGGTACCACTGTCACAAATTCCAAGAATAAATACCTTGGGTGATTTAAGTCTTGCAGAGACCCTGAGCTTGCAGTTGGCCTTTTAGAAAGTGATGGCTGAGGAAAAACAGGAGGCCAGAAAGTTTGAGAGGAAGAAGCTATGACTAGCTCACTGAGAACAAGAGAAGAGGAGGAAGGAGAGGCTGGAGAAATGGGCCCGGGAGGAGAAACTGAGTGAGTGGGAGGAGAAACTGAGAGAAAGGGTGGAAAAACAGAGAGTAGGAGGAGAAATAGAAGGAAAAGAAAAAAGGGCTGGAGAGAGAAAAGATAGCCCTTGAGGGAGAGAAGCTTAAGATGTCAGCAATGATAACTCCATCAAAGATAAGTGATTCTATATCCAGTTCAGGCCAGGTTGTGTCAAAATTCCAAAAGAGCTTGTGCATGTGTATGAGGAAAGTTAGGACATTTTTGGGATGGTTTGTGAGCATTAAGGTTTCTTTTATGGTGTCTAAGGCAGTTGCCTTAATGGGGCGCATGTCATTGGAAGGGACAGCCATCATAGGGAGAATACCTGTGGCCGACCAGATGGTCTATGATCGAATGAAAGAAGCTCTGATTATATAGTTTGGGCTGAAGCCAGCTCAGTACATTCAGAGATTCCGAAACTACAAGAGAGTAGATGGTGTTCTGTTTGAGACTTGAGGCCAGATGTACGACCAAGAAAATTGTGCATCGCAAATTGCAACCCTTTTGCGAGTTGCAATTTGCAAGGTGCAATTTCCGATGTACAACAGTATATTTCACACCGTTTGTGATTCCCAATGAGGTCGCAAATTGCAAGGCTAATTAATATTAATGAGCTTCTCACAATTTGCGAGCCCATTTCCAATGACAGTCCTCCCAGGGATAGTGACCTGCTGGGCTCAGCAGACTACCATGTCTGGGAATGCTTTTCAATAAAGCAGCTTTTTTTTTTTGCAGACCGTTTTCCTTAAAGGGAAATGGGATGCATTTAAAAAAAGAAAAATTTAACTTTTCAGTTTAATTTTTTTAAGGGCAGGCAGTGGTCTCTGGGACCAATGCCTGCTCTTAAAAAATATTTCCCAACATACTCACAATGGGGAAGGGGTCCCCTTGGGACCCCTTCCCCTCTGTGAGTGGTTTACCACCTACTTGAAGTAGGTGGTAAACTGTGAGTGTTTTGCAGCCACAAATGCGGTCGCAAAACAATAATACATAGCATGTTGACTCGCTATTAGGAAGGGACACCCCTTCATAATAGCGAGAATTTCAAATGCTATTGTGCAAGTCAGGGTCTCGCAAAATAGCATTTGTACAAGCTATAACCATTTTTTGCGGCCGCAAACGGGAGGTTCTCCTGTTTGCGGCCGCAAAAAAGGGTGGTACATCTGGCCCTTGGAATCAGTCTCTGGTGAACTCTCCACAGACTTGTTCCATACAGGCGGTAGGGCAAAGATAATTCAAATAGGACTCAAAGATGGCCACGAAAAAATCGTAATGATAATGGTGTGTCCAGAAAGGAACATCGTGAGAAGGGAGGGCTGGAAAGTTCCTCCACATCCAAGGTGGTGACTTGCTTCAAGTGCCACAAGGTGGGATATTTCAAGAGAGATTGTCAGACAAAAGACCATGACCCAGCATCATCCGTGATAGCAAGCATGTTACACGTGGGTGAAGGGACCCGACAGAGCCCGGTTTTGCTCAAGCTAGTACCTATGGACATCTGAGAGAGGGACCGAGATGCTCCGAAGCTTATTCATTCTAACTCATGGGATTTGTGCATGAAGTTAATATCAATGGGAGGAAAAATCCTGCCGTGAGGAATAGTAGAGCCTTCTGCACTGTGGTTGAGAGGAAGAATCTTAAGCCTAAAGAGATACTTCCTGGGACCATAGATACAGGTTTGGTAGTTATTGAAGAGAGAGAATGGGGTATTCTCTTGCCAGGGTTGAGATTGAGCTCACCAGGTACCAGGAAGCTCTATCACTGATGAGCATGACTGCATGGTGGCAACATGAGCTCTCCTGGGAATCTTTTATAGGGTTGGATTTTCAAGGATGGCAATTTCTGAATGGGGAATCAACTTCATCTACTCTTACATGAGTGAGATGTGGGAGCAAGCCGGTGTGACATACCACTTCTACACAGTATACCACCACAAACTAATGCTTTGGGGATCTGTTTAACAAGACACTGTAGAGCATGATGGGATCTCTGCCACAGGACCTCAGGATAAAATGGGATCTTCACCTGCTATGTCTCTTGTTTACCTACTTAATGATCGTGCAGAAGGGGGTAGGGTTCAAACCATTTGAGTTTCTGGATGGACACCTGGTGCGGGGTCCACTCACCTTAGTCAAAGAAGGGTGGGAAGGAAGCTCAGACTCTCCAATGAAAGATGTGGTGGACTATGTGATCGGCATCAGGAAGTTGAGGGTGCAGTACATGGCTCAGGCAAAGGAAAACCTTTGGCCTGCCAAGAGCTGATAAAGAAATGGTACGACCAGAAAGCTATGCTGACTGAGTATCAGGAGGGTCAGAAGGTGTTGCTGCTATAGCCTTTTTGTCCCAGGGCTTTGGACGACATATGGTATGAACCATACAAGGTAGTTCAGAAGATTTCTAAAGTTAACTACCTGGTGGACACAGGTGCCACAAGGAAACCAAAGAGGTTGTTCCATGTGAACAGGCTGAAGCCTCACCCCTGGAGAGATTACAGAGGGAATGTCATGGCTATTGCAGAGGAAGTAGAGGAAGACAGTCAGCTTCTTCCTAACTTGCTGGCTCTGTGGAAGGGGTTTAATTTGTCCCTCAGTTAACGCCTGAGCAGTGGAGGGAATGCACAGAGGTGTTGGGATGGTTTGCCAATCTCTTCTCGCTGACTCGTAGGTAACTTGCACCACACCCTTGAGTGCCACAACTGTACTGGTATCTGGATCCCTGACGCTGAATTTTGTCGTCATAAACAAACATGGCCCATGCGTGTGCGCCATGACATAGGCCTGTTTCACAAATTGCAGTCTTGCTGGAACAGGAGGTGCACCCAAATTGCTACCCTCATAGTGGTTGAAGTCTACTGCCTTTACCAGGAGTTAAGCATCTCTAGCACAGTGGTGGCAGCATACCGTGTAGTGATCAGTAACAGTGAACAGGTCCTTTTAACCTGTTTCACTGGAGTGAGGCCTACATACTCACTCATTTAAAGTTCCGCTGCTGTGTGCTTAAAGCACCTTTGGCCTACATCGGTTTGTTGTGCGGTACTGCACAGTGCATATGTGATGCATATGTGTTGGACGTATGTGTGCCTGTGAAGGGTACAATACAGACATAATGCAATACTGTGCAGTGCATGTATGTTATATGCATGTGCTGGGTGTATGTGTGCCTGTGAGTGGTACAACACATGAGAGATGTAGTGTTCTGCAGTACATGCAAGTTATATGCATGTGCTGGGTGTATGTGGTACAATACATGAAGGATGAAGTGCTGTGCAGTGCATACATTTGCTATGTATGTGTGCCTGTGAATGATGCAATATGGAAACATGTGGTTACTTTTTGGGATAACCAGGGTTGCATGGTGAAACATGAGGAGACGGATGTGTGTGCTGCTGCATTCCTGTATGCTGGGTGGGACACACTGGAGAAGGGAGAGGCTCCACTAGTACACTTCAACGGGTGGTCTTTGATTCAGAGAGAGGTGACAAGGAAGGGGCATGGGCATCTCTTAGGAAGGAGATGTGATTGAAGAACATCATAAGGAGTATGGCTTAAGTCCTGGGCCTACCTTTTTTACAGGTATTAGTTTAGCTGACATTCAACATTCAGGAGTGAACTCTTGTCACTCCCGTGGTCTTTGCTGAGGGACTATCAGCTGTGGAGTCCAGCTGTAACAGACTGCTTTCAGGAGGAAGAAAAAGCAGAGGAGTGTGTACTTCAAATGGAATCAGACCACCCGCATAAACTTCAAAGAATCACATTTAGGGTGTGGAAATGGGCTATAAGAAAGGGAGCGTGAGACCCCAAAAAATGTCAACTGTTTAGCAGCCAGTCACTTGTGTGAGGAGGAGAAGACCTACAAGACTTCTGCGTGTGACCAGACTGAGGACCAAGGTCTGCTAGCCTCCCATCTGGGTGAAGGGGCATCACCCAAGGAATCCAAGACCACCTGCCCTGGAGCACCAGCACCTGCCTGCCTGCCTGCCATGATCAGTGTGCCCTGTGAAGAGGAGAGCGTTGAAGGGAGCAGGATCCAGTGGATAATCCTATGGAGTGTATTCACTTAGTGAGGTGTGAAGAGACTGCTGCTGCACCGATCAGGACTTTGCCTGTAAGCAGGTAAAAGTCAGTGACCCTCGTATGCCAGAGTTGGGCCGCCGTGAAGTGATCCGTGATCAGCACTATGTCGAACGTGTCATCACCCATGTGCAGTGAGTAACCAGGGACCCCGAATGGCAGGAGGGGCTGCCATGAAGATGTTGCCATGCTCGGTGGGCTGTTGTCCATGAGTGGTAGTGAGTCGGTGAGCCCTGTATGCCAGGAGGGACCAAGATGAGGAAATCTGCTGTACTGATATGGTCAGAGCTCTTATGCAGTGAAGAGGGGGATGCCGGGATCATGCAAGAAGTGCCACCTTGTTGGGATTGTCACCGTTGGAAAGGCACCATGTGGACTCCTACGGACCTCCACCGTGACTGAGGATGCACTACTTCCCGCCCCCACTCACTTTGCAAAAGACCAAAGAACTTACCCAGCTTGGAGGACCCACAAAGAAGCTCTGGTCGCAGAGGCTGCATGACCGCTTATCAGTAACTTGAGGACCCCCAAGGGCAGCCCTTCCGGGCTGTGTACAGAGAACTTATCAAAGACAGGCATTGCAGCGCAAACACCCGCTGTGGAGGCACACGCAGGGACTCCGGTCACGTCACTTCTATTCTGCAGGTGCGGGTGACTGATTGTCACCTATAGTAAATGGGGAATAACCACTATTGTTAAAGTGAGAAGGGAGTAAGAGGACTCAGGGAACCGCCTATGAAACACTAGAGCCATGACCTCAGGGGACTGTGGAGGTTGTTTGTGAATGTTGTATTTCCCTATGTGTTGGTAGCGGTAAAAATAAATGCTTTTTTTATAGTAAATTAATAGCCTGGGAAGCCGTTTATTGCTGCTGCTGCATGTAATTTGAGTTGTGAGCCTGTGTCCTCTCCCATATGCCCTCCTATCCCCCGAGAAGCCCTTAACTCCTCATCCTGTACTATTACTGAGCGTAAAGGGATGGAAGGGTACTTGGCCCTGTTGCTCCGAATCCATAGTAGGTAGGGCCCTGGGACAGCAGGAGTTAAAGGCCTTAACCCCCTCTGTTGGGCTAATAACCCCTGTTTGCCCAATGACCTTCTAAACAGGGTTCTGACACTTCTGGGATGTTTTTAAACATGCATTGAGGTGCTATACCGAAAGCTTCCCATAAATTCACTTTAACTTTTGTTTGTTCCAGTGAACGTTGGGCTTCTCTTGACTATATACTTTATTTATTTATTTTTATTTATTTAAGTTTTGTATAGCGCTAGCTAGACCCGAAGGTATCAGTGCACTTCACATCGGATACAAATAAGCAGCAACAAAACAGGTAGGTCGAAGCAAGGTAGGGAGAGTATGGGTAAACATGGTAGCAAGTAAAATTCTATACAATATCAGCATGAGGGCGACATGGCGGAGATCAAGAGAGAGTCATCAGGTGCTCTCTAGGACCAAAGAGAAAGTGAACTATCAAAGTCAGACGGGGGGTTCTCGTTACGATCCAGCCCGCTCAAGAAAGAAGGCTTTGAGTAGTATCTTGAATTTCAGGAAGGAGGAGGTCATCCTGATGTGGGGGGGGGGGGTGGAGTTCCATATCTTTGGAGCATTTCCCGCAAAGGACCAGTTAGATCTTTTACGTTTCTGTGATTTCAGAGGTAGGAGTAGTAGCGTGTTGGAGCTTCTGAGGGTCCTAGACTGACCAGCTCTATGGAGTTTATGGCCAGATATTCCGGTTTTTCTGTATGCAGGGCTTTGTGTGCGAGACAAGCTGTGCGGAAGTTGGCTCGTAGGTTAATAGGAAGCCATTTCAGGTCCTTGAGAGCCGGGGTGATGTGCTCATATTTCTTAGTTCCCGTGACCATGCTAGCTGCTGCATTAAGGGTTGCAGTCAAAGGACCTAGATGAGATTTGGCTGTTCCAGTCAGAGTAGCAATGCCATAGTCAACCCTCGAGAGTACAGGGCCTGAGTGGCCTGTTTCAGGTCTTTCAAGGGGAGGAAGGGTTTTAGTTTGTAGAGAAGTTTCAAGTTAAGGAAAGCACTTTTGGCAGTTTTAGAGATGTGTTCTTTCATGTCCAGTTTAGGGTCCAGTGTGATCCCCAGTGATTAAACGGAGGTTGTAGGAACAAGAGGAACATTGAGGACGTTTAAGGCTTTGAGCCATTCGAGTATTTGGGGATTTTCACTTTTGTTTGAGATGAGGAGCACTTCTGTCTTTTCTTCATTACGTTTGAGGTGGTTAGAGGAGAGCCAGTGTTGGACCTCTGTGAGTGTGTCGTTTAGTCTGTGGATGTCTGCGATCGAAGTGGTTTCCAGGTAGAGCTGTGTGTCGTCCGTATAGAGGTGAAAGGGGATGTTGGAGTTCCTTAGAATTGTAGTGAGGGGTTCCATGTAGATGTTGAAAAGTTTTGGAGAGAGTACTGACCCCTGTGGGACTCCTCTAGTAATGGGGAGGGGGTCCGATTTGGAGCTTTTAATTTTGGTAATTTGTGTGCGGTTGTTGAGAAAGGAGGTGAACCATTTGAGAACAGTTTTTTCCAGACCCGCTCTCTTCTGTAGGTCATTGAGTAGTAGGTTGTGATCCACTGTGTCGAACGCTGCCGAGAGGTCTATTAGGATGAGGAGGCTACATTGGTTGGAGTTGAGAGACATGTGTAGGTCATCCATCACATTGAGGATTGCGGTTTCTGTGCTGCAGCCCTTTCTGAACCCAGATTGGTGTGGGTCAAGAAGATTCAAGGTCTCTAGGTGATGGGTTAGCTGAGACAGCACACATTTTTCCAAAATTTTCGATAAGAGCGGAAGGTTCGACACTGGTCTGAAGTTGTTCAAGATCGTAGGGTCGAGGCCAGGTTTTTTTAGGAGTGGCGTGACTTGACCTAGTTTAAGGCAGTCAGGAATGGAGCCATCGCTCAAAGAGCTGTTGATGATCTTGGCCCAGATAGGGGCTAGAGTAAGTTTCAGGTCTTTGGTCAGTCTCGAGGGTAGGAGATCGGTGCAGAGCGGAAATATCGTCGTAAAAATATCGACTAACCTTAATATCGCCGCAGAAATATCGACAAGAAGAAATATCGATGACAAAAATATAGTTTGACAAGAATATCGACAGACAGGTAAGTAATATCGTTAACATTAATATAGTTGTAATAAATATCGTTTACAAAAACATAATTTACAAAAATATTGTTTTTTAAATAATAATAAGTAATTAAGTGTTTTTAATGAGTATTGGTTGTCAAAGTATTATTTTTTGTAGTATTTTATTAGTTAATACAGTATTTTATGTTGAATTTAGTGTTAATAGTTCCATAGCGGGTTGTGGGTTTATAGGGGAGTAAGGTGGGAAGTAATTTAAATATAATAAAATAATTGATTAATTAATGTGTTAATTGAATATAAATAGTGTAATAAATAATAGTTAATTAATTTCAATTAGTTAATTGATTAATAATTATGTAAATTAATTATGTTAATTGTTTAATTAATTTTAGGTGTGTGTAGTTGAATTTTTAACTGAAAAAGTAGTGAATTAATTACATTTTAATTGAATAATTATTAAATTAATTATGTTAATTGTTTAATTAATTTTAGGTGTGTGTAGTTGAATTTTTAAGTGAAAAAGTAGTGAATTAATTACATTTTAATTGAATAATTATTTAATTAATGATTAATTAAATAAAAATAAAGATTTGTTAATTTTAAAACATTGTAAATACATTTAGTAATTTTTACCCCTACACTATCCAACGCTTTCCCTACTGTTGCACCCTCTGGAGTGGGAATAGTAAATTTTACCCCTACGCTATCCAACGCTTTCCCTACTGTTGCACCCTCTGGAGTGGGAATAGTAATTTAAACCCCTACGCTATCCAATGCTTTCCCTACTGTTGCACCCTCTGGAGTGGGAATAGTAATTTAAACCCCTACGCTATCCAACGCTTTCCATACTGTTGCACCCTCTGGAGTGGGAATAGTAATTTTTACCCCTATGCTATCCAACGCTTTCCCTACTGTTGCACCCTCTGGAGTGGGAATAGTAATTTTTACCCCTACGCTATCCAACGCTTTCCCTACTGTTGCACCCTCTGGAGTGGGAATAGTAGTTTTTACCCCTACGCTATCCAACGCTTTCCCTACTGTTGCACCCTCTGGAGTGGGAATAGTAATTTTTACCCCTACGCTATCCAACGCTTTCCCTACTGTTGCACCCTCTGGAGTGGGAATAGTAATTTTTACCCCTACGCTATCCAACGCTTTCCCTACTGTTGCACCCTCTGGAGTGGGAATAGTAATTTAAACCCCTATGCTATCCAATGCTTTCCCTACTGTTGCACCCTCTGGAGTGGGAATAGTAATTTAAACCCCTACGCTATCCAACGCTTTCCTTACTGTTGCACCCTCTGGAGTGGGAATAGTAATTTTTACCCCTACGCTATCCAACGCTTTCCATACTGTTGCACCCTCTGGAGTGGGAATAGTAATTTTTACCCCTACGCTATCCAACGCTTTCCCTACTGTTGCACCCTCTGGAGTGGGAATAGTAATTTTTACCCCTACGCTATCCAACGCTTTCCCTACTGTTGCACCCTCTGGAGTGGGAATAGTAGTTTTTACCCCTACGCTATCCAACGCTTTCCCTACTGTTGCACCCTCTGGAGTGGGAATAGTAATTTTTACCCCTACGCTATCCAACGCTTTCCCTACTGTTGCACCCTCTGGAGTGGGAATAGTAATTTTTACCCCTACGCTATCCAACGCTTTCCCTACTGTTGCACCCTCTGGAGTGGGAATAGTAATTTAAACCCCTATGCTATCCAATGCTTTCCCTACTGTTGCACCCTCTGGAGTGGGAATAGTAATTTAAACCCCTACGCTATCCAACGCTTTCCTTACTGTTGCACCCTCTGGAGTGGGAATAGTAATTTTTACCCCTACGCTATCCAACGCTTTCCATACTGTTGCACCCTCTGGAGTGGGAATAGTAATTTTTACCCCTACGCTATCCAACGCTTTCCCTACTGTTGCACCCTCTGGAGTGGGAATAGTAATTTTTACCCCTACGCTATCCAACGCTTTCCCTACTGTTGCACCCTCTGGAGTGGGAATAGTAATTTTTACCCCTACGCTATCCAACGCTTTCCCTACTGTTGCACCCTCTGGAGTGGGAATAGTAATTTTTACCCCTTCGCTATCAAATGTTTTATTTAATAATATATTTTATATTTTAATTATATGTATTTATTATTGTTGTTATATAAAGTAATGTGTTAAATATATGTATATGTACACATTTATTAAGTTTATAATGAAAAAGTGTAGTTAATTTGTTTTCAATAGTCAAAAAATAAAAGTAATGTAATGTATTTTGTTAATAGTACTTATATTTATTTAATATTGAATGTAATTTTAATTAATTTAAAAAGTCGATATTTTTTACATCGATATTTATTACAACGATATTTTTGAGTCGATATTTATGTACTTACCTGTTTAGGTATAGGGTGTCGATATTTTTGTAAACGATATTTTTACAACTATATTTTTGTCAACTATATTTTTGTAATCGATATTTCAACACCCTACCAGATCGGTGCAGAGCGGAAATATCGTCGTAAAAATATCGACTAACCTTAATATCGCCGCAGAAATATCGACAAGAAGAAATATCGATGACAAAAATATAGTTTGACAAGAATATCGACAGACAGGTAAGTAATATCGTTAACATTAATATAGTTGTAATAAATATCGTTTACAAAAACATAGTTTACAAAAATATCGTTTTTTAAATAATAATAAGTAATTAAGTGTTTTTAATGAGTATTGGTTGTCAAAGTATTATTTTTTGTAGTATTTTATTAGTTAATACAGTATTTTATGTTGAATTTAGTGTTAATAGTTCCATAGCGGGTTGTGGGTTTATAGGGGAGTAAGGTGGGAAGTAATTTAAATATAATAAAATAATTGATTAATTAATGTGTTAATTGAATATAAATAGTGTAATAAATAATAGTTAATTAATTTCAATTAGTTAATTGATTAATAATTATGTAAATTAAATATGTTAATTGTTTAATTAATTTTAGGTGTGTGTAGTTGAATTTTTAACTGAAAAAGTAGTGAATTAATTACATTTTAATTGAATAATTATTAAATTAATTATGTTAATTGTTTAATTAATTTTAGGTGTGTGTAGTTGAATTTTTAAGTGAAAAAGTAGTGAATTAATTACATTTTAATTGAATAATTATTTAATTAATGATTAATTAAATAAAAATAAAGATTTGTTAATTTTAAAACATTGTAAATACATTTAGTAATTTTTACCCCTACACTATCCAACGCTTTCCCTACTGTTGCACCCTCTGGAGTGGGAATAGTAATTTTTACCCCTACGCTATCCAACGCTTTCCCTACTGTTGCACCCTCTGGAGTGGGAATAGTAATTTAAACCCCTACGCTATCCAATGCTTTCCCTACTGTTGCACCCTCTGGAGTGGGAATAGTAATTTAAACCCCTACGCTATCCAACGCTTTCCATACTGTTGCACCCTCTGGAGTGGGAATAGTAATTTTTACCCCTATGCTATCCAACGCTTTCCCTACTGTTGCACCCTCTGGAGTGGGAATAGTAATTTTTACCCCTACGCTATCCAACGCTTTCCCTACTGTTGCACCCTCTGGAGTGGGAATAGTAGTTTTTACCCCTACGCTATCCAACGCTTTCCCTACTGTTGCACCCTCTGGAGTGGGAATAGTAATTTTTACCCCTACGCTATCCAACGCTTTCCCTACTGTTGCACCCTCTGGAGTGGGAATAGTAATTTTTACCCCTACGCTATCCAACGCTTTCCCTACTGTTGCACCCTCTGGAGTGGGAATAGTAATTTAAACCCCTATGCTATCCAATGCTTTCCCTACTGTTGCACCCTCTGGAGTGGGAATAGTAATTTAAACCCCTACGCTATCCAACGCTTTCCTTACTGTTGCACCCTCTGGAGTGGGAATAGTAATTTTTACCCCTACGCTATCCAACGCTTTCCATACTGTTGCACCCTCTGGAGTGGGAATAGTAATTTTTACCCCTACGCTATCCAACGCTTTCCCTACTGTTGCACCCTCTGGAGTGGGAATAGTAATTTTTACCCCTACGCTATCCAACGCTTTCCCTACTGTTGCACCCTCTGGAGTGGGAATAGTAATTTTTACCCCTACGCTATCCAACGCTTTCCCTACTGTTGCACCCTCTGGAGTGGGAATAGTAATTTTTACCCCTTCGCTATCAAATGTTTTATTTAATAATATATTTTATATTATAATTATATGTATTTATTATTGTTGTTATATAAAGTAATGTGTTAAATATATGTATATGTACACATTTATTAAGTTTATAATGAAAAAGTGTAGTTAATTTGTTTTCAATAGTCAAAAAATAAAAGTAATGTAATGTATTTTGTTAATAGTACTTATATTTATTTAATATTGAATGTAATTTTAATTAATTTAAAAAGTCGATATTTTTTACATCGATATTTATTACAACGATATTTTTGAGTCGATATTTATGTACTTACCTGTTTAGGTATAGGGTGTCGATATTTTTGTAAACGATATTTTTACAACTATATTTTTGTCAACTATATTTTTGTAATCGATATTTCAACACCCTACCAGGAGATCAAGGGAGTGAGACGAGGTATTAGCGATGGCAATGAGATCGCTTATCGCTTCAGTTTGGATGGGTTGGAAGGAAGACCAGCGAGTGGCTGCAGTTGTTGGTCTTGAGTGGGTAGAAGCAGTGGGGCGCAACTCTGTGAGGGCAGAAAGATCGCTGCAAGATCGGTCAATTGAGGCAATTTTTTCATTGAAGAAGTTAGCAAAGTCGTCGCACTGGGATTTGGACGCAGTTAAGCTGTCTGTCATAGGTATGGAGGTTTGGTTGATATTGAAGAGTTCTTTGGGGCGGTTTTTAGCCTCGTCTAGAGCAGAGCAGAAGAAGGATGACTTTTTGTTCTTGATATGAGTAAGGTAGGTTTTGCGAGCTGTTTTGAGTTGGTCCCGGTTGAGGGCAGTGGGGTTGTTCCTGCAGGATCTTTCCATGGCTCTTAGGAGTCTGCGCTCATCATTGATGTCAGTGGAGAACCAAGACCTGGAGGGAATGCTTCTGTTTTTTTTTAGTTTTCTAGGTGCCAGCTGATCCAGGACGCTCTCCAGGTTGGAATGGTAGAGCGAGGTGAGATCAGTGGTTGAGAGGAGCTCCATCGAGCTCGGGAGGAGTGAGCTGAGAGCATCTTGTAGCTTGTCAGGGGGGACTTTCGATAAGTTTCTGACCCACTTGGGGGAGGTTTGGGTGGGTGAGAGGGAAAGAGGCGAGTGGTTGATATGAAAGAGGATGGCGTGGTGGTTGGACCAGTCCACTGGGATGATGTGGTCAATTGAAATTGTCTTTTTGTCCGCAATGATTGCATCCAGGATCGCTCCTCTATGGTGTGTTTCTTCTGAGCAGTGTTGGATCATATCGTGGTCTTGTAGAAGGGAGGTGAGAGATTGGATGAGCGGGTTCTTGGTTGCATTCCATCTTAGGTTGAGGTCGCCCAGAATTATTCTGAAGTCACTTTTGAGAGCGGTTTGAGTGATCAGATCCGAAAGCTGTTCGCCAAATTCAGTAGCGTTGCCTGGAGGGTGGTACAGGAGAAGGCATTGGAGTGGGCTGTGGTGGGGCGAATTGATGTTGACCGAGAGGCATTAAAAAGGAGTTGTAAAGGAGGGAGGGGGATTCAGTAATGGAGAGGTCACTTCTGTGGATAATTGCTGCACCGCCTCCTTTGCGTATGGGCCTGTATTTGTGGATAAGTGAGAAGCCGGGAGGCACCAGCGTGTCCAAGATGGGAGGGGATAGGGTGTTCAGCCAAGTTTCAGTGATGAAGGCTACATCTAGGTTGTGGGAGAGGATAGTTTCGGCTAATTCAGTTGCATGTTTGACGGCTGATCTGCAGTTGATAAGCATGCAGTTGATGGGGAGGGGTCTGCATCCGGGTTCCGGTTGACCAAATTCGCTCTGGGTAGGGATGCGAGATGGGCTGGGGGTCTGGCGGTTTTTCGGTGACCACATCCAAGAATTCCTGTGCACAACCCTCTTCAGGCAGTCTGTGGGCAGTCAATTATCACCGCACATTGCCTTTGGCTGTGCTCTGCGGGTGATGGCCATAGGGTCTGGACTGCATACAGTCTGTGCTCTAATCTTGCTGGTGCTCCCAACCCCTATGTGTGGCTGTTGGCCAAGCACAGCAGCACTGCAGTGAATACTTTTTTATATGTTTTTTAGAGGGTTCACAAATCCAGCACTGAATTTAATAGTCCTGAGGCCCAGGAGGTTCAGATGATGTAGTTGTTCTTTAAAAACAACAGAAAGTGTTATGCATTGGTAGTTACCTGGGTAGTTGCTCCACTGCATCTTATATGTTGTGTTAGAGCCAGGTCTGTTTACTATTTTTACAGGTACACCGTCCTTCTGCCCATTCACCCAGACCTTTTTACGTCTGGCATGCCATAGGTTACCTTATGTTAGCGAGCCCTAGGCACAGCCGCAGCCGGTAGTGGGAGTACCGGCCGGGCGGTGACGTGGGGAGGGGGAGGGGCAGGGTGGAGGGCAGTAATGTATGGATTACGGACTTTAAAAGGTAAGTAAACATAAAAATAAATAAAACAAATTTCGTGCACACACTGCATCGCATTTGGTGATGCAGTGTGTGCAGCGAAATTCGTTTTATTTATTTTCATGTTTACTTGCCTTTTAAAGTCCGTGATCCATACATTACTACCCCCCACCTTGCCCCTCCCCCTCCCCATGTCACCGCCCAGCTTGTACTACCACTACCGGCCGCGGCTGCCTAGGCACCCAAACTCTGCGTGAGGCCCCCATTTGCAGAGCACTGGCAACCTGACTCACAGCCCTTTCTAGGCCAACCATCCCTAGGAATTGTGAGTCATGAATGGGCTCCCTTGCATCCAACAGGTCACATAAAGGTCTCACGGTCTCCACACCCTGCCACGCCCCATTCTTCTCCTTCCAGCACACCAAGGGGCTGCACCTAAGATGATGAGTTAGTGCTATTCTGAAATATACACATGAAAAACCAATTAGACAATCACATGGTTTTAAAAATGTGCGCATCCTCATAATGACTTTCAATGCCACTCCTCCTTGGTATGCACATCCATATTTTGGTTGTGCAACCTTCATGTGTTTTATTTCAGCATCGGCTTAATAGGGTTTATAATGCCTAGTGGTCTTACAATGAAAGATGCCTACACAAATAAATAAATCGTCAAAAGCAGCAACATTTCCCATATTAAAAGTGACATACCAGCGGCGCAAGGGGCTTGTAAATAAGCCCCCTTATGCGTAAAGACTTCCATTGCTGTTGCGTGGATTCAGATGTAGTGAAGGAATAGAGCATCTGAGCACGACCGCAGAGTACGGATATGAATCTGTGGCGCTTATTTATTTCTCCTGGAAAGTGTTAGTTTCTGGTCTATGCCTCGTGATTTGAATATGACCCAGATCTATATTTTTACTTTTTTTTTTACACCGCAAGCCTAATGGACTACACTGACTAAACCAAGAAGACAGATGCTCGTTATCCAACACAAAAAGCAATGTAAATATGTTATTGTGAACCTCTTAGCCTGAAATAGTCTAACCACACGCCCACAGCATTGACAATGATTAAGACCAAACCCATGCTGCTTCAGTTGATTGTATTACACTCACTGGGCAGGGGATTTTTTTTTATCGCGCGTCACTTCCCTCACAAACACAAAAATGTAGGTTTGTGGAAAATAGAAACATTCAAATAGCTTATTTTTTCAGACATGTGTGCTTTAGCGGATATTGAGTCCATCTGATGTAGGGATGCTTTTTTTTTTTTAGAATTGTGTTTTATATTGTTTAGAACAAGTATTTTAGACAGGGTGGCCAGATGACTCCAAGTTATCAGGACCCGACTTTTCCAGTTCTGGGTTTGAGTCAATATATCAGTGCATTCTGGGAGTTGTAGTCTTGGTTAATTTTAATTGGACCAAAACGCCTGATAACAATGATATGTAAACAAAACTTGAGGAATGGAAAAGTGGTGTCTCGGTGACACGCAGCCACTTGGTCACCCTACTTTTACTTCAATGTATTTATATATTTAAAAGTAAAAAAGTAGCACTGCAACCGATTAAAAACGTGTTCAAATGTTTTGATGTCTTCCTCAGGTAAGTAATTTATAACGAATTTGTGAGAGAACAGTTTAAACCAAGAAATAACCAGTTCATAAGTCCCTTTTGGGGTCTGGATTTAGCTACTGAATGTGGAATGCAATGGTGAAGTTTTTGAGATACACGACCAGTAAGGGAAAAAAACATAACACGATTAGGTTTACTATAGCAAAATTAGCATACTCCATCTGCATATTCCATTGGTTATTCAGCTGATTTAAGGTAATCCTCCTCACCACACAGTTCCCACAGAGATTCATACACAGGAAGAGTGAGCCCCATGGGCACTCACACACAAGAAGATAGTCCTATACTAGTCGATAGCCTTATACAGGAAAACACACAACCGTTCTCAAATAGTCTCAGTTGGAGTGTCACCAGCTAAAAATCTCACTTATCTGGAGACTTACATAGATAAACAATCATACAGACATAGAGAGTCTCACATATATACTGATTATCCAGGATTACTATTTCTCACACATGTACACACAATTGTTTTCTAAGTAAAATGCCCTAATTTAGACTCTCTTTGTGTTAGACTGTGTGTGTATGTATGAGAGAGAGTAAGAAAGAGAGTGAGTGAGGGACAGAGATACTCTGCCATTGTTAGACTATCTGGGTGAAATTCTGCATGCTTAACACTCTCTGCGTATTTGTGTGTGTAAGAGACAGTGAGAAAGAGATTTGACTTCTGTGCCATTCTGCATGTGTATGACTCTCTGTGCGTGATGCCAAAGTGTGCGAGTTTGACTGTACTACAGTGTTTGCCCAAGTAATACTCTGTATCTGTGTGGCAGTTTCAGTGTATATGACTGCCTGGTTTTGAGACTCTGTTGGATGGTTCTATGTTCTTGGAGAAAAATCTCATCGCTAGTGTCTTCTTTTGAGCTCTGCCTTCTGTTGTTGATTCATTGATCCTACCTACATATGACCAGAATGCCAAGGCTAGGGAATAAAAGACACGGCAGCAACACACGCCTGGTGAATATAAGAAATGGGTCAAACAGACGAGCATCAGAAAGAAACAGGTTGCGCAATGTGACAGCACATAGTCTGTGCACATTTGTGTACAACTGTGATTGTTTTTGCACATTAAATATCAATCTGTTGACCTTGCCAATGCTTGTTGAGATTGTTTGTGAAATCTCAAGATTTTACTATTTCACCATTGACAGGGTGCAATATGACCTTTGAAATAATGAAGACGTGGTATGGCCCATTCAATATGAGAGGGATTCAGTTTTTCTGTGGCGTTTCAATATGAAAATTAGGTCAAGGGTGGTTCCCTCATTGTAGGTATGAAAAGTGCAATGTTGTGGTTGGTTGTGTCCAGTAGGAAGGATTTGAGAAGGGATGTGTGGGCGCCACAAGGCCCCAATTTAGAGAACGGAAGTCTGTGTACAGAGCTTTTATGGGATGTACTCCACTGCCCACTGCTCTGAAGGCACTTAAACTTTACTGAGAAGACACTATATTTAAGCCAGACTTCACTTGGCTGTTCTAAACAGGAAAAAAGGACATTGAAGAATCTGTCCTAAACATGACGAATGGTCTGAACTTTAACCAATGGCCCAAAGTTTGATGGGCCTTAGTGAAAAGTTTCCACCAGTGGAGCCAGCATAGTCTCTATTGTCGTAAACAGGGTTCTTTTTTTGACTCGAAACTCAGCGGGGGGAACTGTGAGTTTGGCGGACAGGACATGTGCCATGTTTTTGACTCCATCCAACAAACTCTAACCAACGATCTTAGTCTTTTTCCTACTTGAGGTTGAA
The DNA here is from genome assembly GCF_964261635.1 of Lissotriton helveticus. NCBI lineage: Eukaryota > Metazoa > Chordata > Amphibia > Caudata > Salamandridae > Lissotriton > Lissotriton helveticus. The sequence goes on from NC_136065.1 coordinate 448,930,101, forward strand.
TTCTTGACTAGGAAAAAGAAGTGAGTTTATCAATATTGTAATCAAGGAAAGCACCAATGAAACTCTTTTTGCTGCGAGGCGAGTGATTTAATGACTTCAGCATCAATGCTTTAGGAGTTATGTTTGTAATGTTTTTCCACAGTGAGCCACTGAACTGAGGAGTGTTTTCTTGAGTTAATCAGTTTGCATTTAATTGACCCCTTGTGGAAAAGGGAAACCTCCCCCCAGTTTTTTTAATGTTCTAGTAAGGTAGAGGATGTTGAATTCTAGTTGTAACATAGTGTAATGGAAGAGATCAAAGCCAGGTTTCCAAAGGTGCAGCTCGATCAAAGGCAAAGTTGTGGATGACGGTAGATAAGGAAGATGTGTCAAAGTGTGCAGATCCACTGCTCAAAAGGATATCTTTGATGTTCTATGTAGGAGATTGACCTCATGTTTGAGGAGATGATTCTATTGAGGTTGCTTAGACAAAGTGATTGTGAGACTTCATGGATTCACCATTAGAAGGGCAGCACAATGTTGTGTTAAGCATTCTAGTGTGCCAGCAGCAAGTAATATCACTGCCTGTTTTCATTTCAGTGCTTGTGTTAGACGGGCACTATGCTTTGCTTTATACTCTTTTTCGATGTGGTGGAGGTAAGGCAGCTTGCTTGTCTTCGCTAGTGTCAGGAGACTAAACTCTGTCATAAATATTGATGCTGTTCACTGAGTGATAGAATGGGCCACATGTATCAAACAATTTTGCATTTGCCAATGGTGCATGTGTAATTTCAGCCATTGGCGAATGCAGAATAGCCTTTCAAGATGTATGAAAGGCTTTGCAGTCGCAATTTTAGGTAAGCGCAAAAATAGCAATTACCTAAAATTGCAACTACAAATAGGGAATCGCAATTTGCGATTCCGTTAGCACATGTACCAAGCATTTTCTAAAAGCAAACTGTGCATTTAGGAAAATGGTATTACCATCAACTCTAAGTTGATGGTAACCATGTGCAAATTTGGAAAAGTGAACAAAAATGTATTTTTCAAGGTTCCACGTTATCCAATCAATTGAGACAATTGAATACGCCCAATAGTTTTATCTTAATATAAATTACAAGTGCCTTCCCTATACGGATTTCAAGGTGTGATTAATACTTACCTCTTGTATACCGTTTCTATGAGAATTAATATTTTATACTCATAGTATTTCCATCACCCACATGTGTTCCAAGGTCGATGAGCTTTCACCATTTGTGTATTCACCTCGATTGAATACACGCAATGGTTTAATTTCCAAATACATTTAAAAATTGCCTCCCTTAATGGATTTAAGGTGAGATTAAAATTTACCTTATCTAATTGCCTTCATGAGAGTGATCACTTTACACTCATAGCATTTCCTTCACCCACAGGTTTCCCAAGGTCGATGAGTTCTCACCATCCTGGGCAGAAAAATAATTGGTTTTAATTACCACTCAAGACTTTTGAAGATCAGTTTAAGTATGTGGTGACTATATACTTTTACAGCCCTTTACTTAGATATAAACCAATGAGGCAGAGTGTAACTATATGCATATTCTTTGTAGAACGTTTACCTGTGATTTCCATTGCTGGTGAGAGGAATGGGAATACTCTGATTTGTGCAACGCCATTCTACGCGTTAGGTGACACCTTTATTGTCCTATATGCGCCAATTATTAGTAGGTATGTTATTCTCCACTTACTCTTTACGGTTTCAGTTGATTGACATTGTCTCTACACCTACCTTATGAGTATTTATCTATAGGTAACTTTTGTGTAACCAGCAACACCTGTTTTGTGATGATCTTTGTGAATGGAATTTTTAAATTGTTCTTATGTTTGACAAAATCAATATCAGGTTGCAGTGAGATGTATTTTTGCATTATGTAAAATATCTTTTAGATATTAAAACAATTATTTTTTTCCTCATAGTGATGACTATATAATGTGCAATACTTGTCCTGAAGAAGGTGATGAATCATTTACCTTTCACCGAAACACCACGTCGACAGTTGTTTTACAGTTTTCATCAATTTATAATATTATTTTCAAACACATTGTTTTTAATTACATGAATGTTACATGCAATGATTATGGAATTTATGTATAAATGATAGTGTTTATATGATTTGTTAATCTATGCATTTGCACTTTATCACATGTTTTAAATACTGTGGATGTTTTCTAATAAAGCACAATACATTCCAGTATATAATTTATATTTAACTTTGTTTTACTATCGTTTTCGAGTTAATGATTATCATTACCTCACAATTTAGCAACCTTGATGTTTTCTTTCTTTGTATATTTAATAATATATTTTGAATGAAGTTTTGTAATATCATATCACCAGGGTTTTCTATCGGGTTTGCCAAGTTGTAATACGAATTAGTGTTGTTTTATTTGTTCTTGGAAAGGGAATCTTTGTCTTTGTTGGTCATAAAAAAATTCGTACACAAAATATCTGAACTAGTAAACTTGAGAAGCAACTCTCAGAATCAGATGAAAGTAATATGCACCAGTGCAGTACCACTTAGTACAAAACGTAATGGTAAGATGTCACATGAAGTCTAAAATATGTGAACTGAAATGTCAAAGGGCACTATCTCATTTCATAGACCTCATCCTGCTTCTGATAAAGCACATGATCACGATCAATTGGAAATCACCCATGCGAATAACACTCTTACGGTGGGTCCACTCGGGGAGTGAAGCTTTGAATGTAGAGAAATGTAAGGACTTGCCAACCCATTCAATAGCAGAGTCCTGGGATTGTTCATGGGCTGACTCAGAGGAGAGATCCAGATACTCTACCCTGCCTCCTTAAGCCCAAACATGCTCAATCCATGCAAGGGGCTTGTTCTTCTGTGCCCAAATCTCCCCCCCCCTCAGAGCCCCTGATGACTTTCACTTGCTTTGATTCTTCCCAGTCCACAGATACCCTAGAGTACCCCCTCTCCCTCATGCACATATCACTCCACCAGCTATCACCCAGCCCTCCTTATCCCCCTCCCTAATTTGTCATTGGAAAACACTCCCTGATTACCCCAGCCGGAATCACAGTTTGTTCACCAGTTCCTATTCTTCGTTCTTGGGATCCAAAATAAACATTGTGACTCTCCTGTTTTCACCTTACTCTTATTATTTCATTGCCTTCATTCCTAGTACATCCCACTTCCCACTTCTTCAACCCTTGAGTATGTAGCGAGTATTTCCACTTATACATCTACCACCCCTCACAGACTCATACCTCTATCCCCTCCTTTTATTTCTCCTCTAGTTGCCAATTCGTACAAAATCAGATACGACACAGTTGTCGAAGGACCTGCGATGGCGACTAAGATTGAACAACTCATGGCTATGTTCTTGATTAAATGCCCTCTGTAATGACAATGGATAGCAATGTCTGGTATTCTGTTGAAAATGCTGATCTTTTTTAAGTGTATATACTATGTGCTTCAGTATAAAGTCACATTGGTTTGACAGTATATTATGTTGCAAAGTGATCATTGGTTCAACATTATTATGATTGGGGAAAATGTGTAGGCACACATATCAATTATGTGCAAAGTCACAATTAGGTGCAAACATTAATTTTAGGTGCAAAATCACTCTTGGTGTTATAAAAGTGGGAAGGTGGCATGTCATTTAAGAGAGAAATATATGTGCAAAACTACATATAAGAGTAAAATCCTCATTGGTGCAACTTCAGCAGAAGTGTGGAAACATATTTAGCACACTTTGGTGCACATATACAAGCCCCTAAAGCCACAGGAACGTCACTTTTAGTGACATTCCTGTGACAATATGGGCTTTGCCTTATTTACATGTCAGTGTTAAGCCTCTTAAGGTGGCTTAATGCTGCCTTGTAAATAAGGCACCCTTGCACACTATACTTATTGTGAAAGAGGCGTGTAATGGGTGTTGTGGTGGGCGTTCCACCGCAACACCTATTACATTTTGACGATGCCCCATATTTACAAGGGTGGCGTAAATATGGGGCAGCGCCAAAATTAGGACCAGGGAAAACCTGGTCTTACCCTGGTGAAACGAGGAGAAATGCTTTATTTCTCCTCGGTTTTGATGCTTCTGTGTGTGCTGCATTGTGCAGCACACAAAGAAACAGCAAAACGCCATTGATTGTTTATGTGCAGATAGGTGTCCCTTCCTGCACACAATCATTAAAGAAAAATGACGATTTGCAACTTCTATGTGTGCTGCATGAAGCTTTATTTATTGATAAAGACCTCATCAGAGATCCACAATATTTAAAAAAATCTCGATATATACAGGAAATATTATTGTTCATAAATTAACCATCCCTAAAACAGTGGTAACAAGTTTTTTTTTTATTTAAAAACCTTGAAACATACAAATGTATCTGAGGGAGCACTTAGTAACGCAATCAGATTCATAGTTCTAAAAATATTACATTTTATACATACAGGTCTTATGAAACAGCTGCGTGCTTCGAACAAGAGTTTGTTGGGACAGAGGAATAGGACATGTACTAAGTTTTGGATACCTCCACTCCAAAGATCGTAGCAGCCATTTCAGATTGTTTATGTGTAGAAAGGGACACCTTCCGGTACATAAACAATCCTTCCCCTCAATGCAGGCACCCTTGCACTATGGTACATAAACAATCCTTCCCCTCAATGCAGGCACCCTTGCACTAGGCTGCCAAATTTAGCACCAAGGCAAGGAGAACTGCTGGGCTGCACCATATTCTTGTAAATACAGTGCAGCCCTGCATTTCAGAAGTGGCATAGCATGGCGTTAAGCCAACAAGGCTAGCGCCACACTCCGTTACTACTTTTGTAAATATGCCCCTATGTGTTTAGCAGCAAAACGTATTTATGTGCAAAATCTCCATTAGTACAACACCGGCAACATGCAAGTAAATAAACATGTAAGAGGTGCAAATCAACTTTAGGAGCAAAATCACCCTTATTGCAACATCAAAAGGAATGTGGAAACACTTTAGGTGCAAAACAAGTTGGGAAAAAAACACATTCAGGTACAAAATCAATTTTATATGCAATATCACAATTGATGCAACATCATCAGGAGTGGTGTGGCAGCATTAGGTGCAAAATCACATTTTAGAGCAAAAAACACCCTTGACTTAACGGCAACAATTATTGAAGCACAAACCACATTTAGGTGTAAAATTATTTTCAGGTGCAGCGTCAGAAACATTGAGGTGTTACCTTTCGAAGCACAAACTTGAAAAATCACAAAAAGGTACAAAATCATGTAATATCAGCAGGGATAGAAACACTTTAGTATCCGAACCAATTTAAGAGAAAAACATGCATATGGTGAACAATCACATTAGATGTAAAATCACCTTTGTTGAAGCATCAACAGAAGTGTGAAAGCACTTTTAGAAGCACAGGTGTGCCTCTACTGCAGGGGTTGGATGCTTTGTTAAAAAAGGCCCTGCATAGCAAGAGAAGCACTTTTATACAGGTGGACCAACATGCGCAATAGCCAATAGTTAAAGGTGGGACTAAAATACTTATCTGGCCTGATCCAAAATGTGAGGATGCTTTTTTGCAGCAATGACTGAAGATGGATAACTCAAACATGCCATGGCTAAATGGGGATGACCTGAAGCCCATGTTTGTGCATGTATTGTGGTGTTGGTAACATGAACTTCGGCACACAGCTAAAACTGTCTGTTGCCAGACTTGAAACAGTTGATCATTGTAAAGACTTCTTGCTATCCCAGACAGCTAAGATAAAGCACTGGTTTGAAAGTTCTTCCAGGGCAATTGAAAGTCAGATGTAGCCTCAAATGTCTAGTTATATTCATAATATGGGCAGGTAAATCTCATAACCACAGGCAACACACTCAAGCATGTAGCCCACATACCTAGGTATTGATTTAGAGTTTGAAGGTGGGGTGGGGGCTCCGTAGCAAACGTGACAGATATCCCGTCCTCCTTATTACAAGGATATTATATTCTTTGGCAGTTTAATATGGTGAATGGTATATCCATCATGTTTGTGACCCACCCACCAAACTCTAAACCAGGTCCTAAGACTGTATGTTATAACTCCTTTAAAACAGCATTTGAATTTTATTTTGTACCAGAATAGTTAATTATTGTAGTTCATGCTGAAGATAGAGCCTATTTTCTGACGTCACTGAAACACATGTCAATTTCTTTTTATTTGGGTATACTCCACAGTACCTGAGGTTTGCAGTCAAGAACCGGCTTCTGTGTAGGGTTTTAACTTTACTATAAACTCTATTGTGATAGTTGTATGCATATGTGTGATGATTACAGGTGAGGGGAATTCACTAGTTCAATGAATTCTATTTTTGTACATCTTACATTTTCGAAATAAAACAATCTTGTAATTTGTTGGATTTTCTATATATGTTTGTATTAATAATGGGAAAGAAGTTGTGGATTGACTTTGGGAAAATGTTTGAAGAAATTGATGGAAAAGAGATGGCATTTGACAGATTTACTCAGACTGTGAATCAAAGCAAAAATAAGAACTGGCCAAGTGCTGACCAATTTTAGTTTCAACTACTCTCATCAACATTAAGGGTCACTAGCTGAACTACCCTGTATAGAAGCGTCAGTAGTTGACAGGCATTTCTAGATCTACAGGGTATTTTTTTAGGCATTATGAGATTTAGGATTGACTGCTGCAAACAACCACAGGCTACAGACTGGTAAAAAAAAGAGGCAGAAGAATCATGGTAAGGTCGTTCCTTGCAACAAGAAGGGTTTATAGGTATAATGAGCACATGAAACGTGTTGACAATCCAATTTGGGTGACCGACCAGTGGGTTGGACTTTTCCTCATGCTATGGCATGATTCATTTGCGTCTTGTGGTTCGATGACTTGGCAATATTGTTTACGAAATTTTCTATTTTTGTGATGGGGAATTGATGAATCACTCAGCACTGCTATAGTGAGAGAGCGGAGGGAAAGTGGAAATCGTTAAGTCTGAAGTTCATCAAGGATGTGGTAAGTTTCTTTAGAGAATCATATAGTTGTATCTTACCAGACGTAGCTGAGTTGTATTTTAAGTGTTTCTTTATTAAGATCAAGTTGCAGGATGGCATTCAATTACAATTTGTAGATTTCCATGTACATCTGCCCTACAGCCTGGTAGTCCTTATACTACAGCCCCACCAGGAGCAGCCTGCCTGCTGCTTTACCCATCTTCCAAACTGTCACCACTTATCCACACAGGCACCCAACCATTCCAAGCATCACAGTCACACCAACATTACACTCTCAACACTCACACTGGCTGAGCAACTGGGAGATAGGTTAACTGGGATACATTTAATTAAATAAGGAGGATACAACATAATCCCCTCCTAAAAGAAAAATGAAAAGAACGGTACATCATGAGGGAAACTATACACAAGAAAGTACATATTTATAAAATAGTTCAAAGCTCAGAGATGCAAATTAAAATACAACATCACGAGAGAGCCTGGAGACTTAAGTAACCAGAATGCAAGGATAAATCAATTGACAAGCAATATCAAATAAATTGGCAAGCAATATAACCCATCCTCCCCAATAAAACAATTTAGAATAATAAGTAAAATGCAGCAAAGGTTGAGAATGCCCCCGAGACTATGATCCCAGTTACAAGGGAACAAAAAGTGTAACAGAATTCCTAATGTAAGAAACATGATGTACACTCAGAAAATGGGACTCTGACCCAAAAAGACATATCCTGAGTAAGGGTCTTAATGGAAACACGTGTAAATGGGATTGACACCAACAAACAAGACGTGCAGCGCAGGATGACTCCTACACATCGTACAACAAACATGCAGCACAAGGTGATTTACACACTGTTTAACAAATTAACATATACGTGTAGCACAGGGTGACTTATACCTATTGAGCAACAAATGTGCAGCAGAAGGTGACTTGCACGCCGTTTAACAAGACATGTAGGGCATGGCGACTTACACACCGTACAGACAAGAGGTGTAGCGCAGAGCGACTTACACACCGTACAGGCAAGACGTGTAGTGCATGGCGAGTTAAACACCGTACAGACAAGACGTGTAGCGCATGCTGACTTACACCGTTAACAGAACCCACATGTAAAGTAGAGTATTTACAAAACAGAAAGGTGGGAAACCATAGAATACACTGAAATGCCCTCACTGCAAAAGTCCCGCTCATGCCGCAGGCACAGTGACCAGGCTCTAGTAGTGAAAATACACGTAGAGACATGCCAGTGAAGAGGTCTGCTCTCACAAGGAAGAGTGATGACACAGTGTGCAGAGATATCCCAAACAAGAGCACAGGCATAGAGAAATAGGTAACAAACCAATGGTTTCCATTACATTTGACACTTATAAATTGCAGCTCCCATTTTCAGCATGCAAAACATTCTTAGTAAGCCTTTGGAGAACGAGGTTGCTGGAACACACTGGAATGTAAAAGAAAGAAGTACGCCTTAGATAGGGTAGTCAGCTGTTTAGAACATGTATGATTGTAACAATCACAAAACCAGTTGATCCATACTAATGTAGACAGTACCCAAGATAAGATGTGGAAGTAGTGAGGCTCACACCACTTACCCACTTTCATCAATGTGATTTTTAGAAGTCCAATGAAGCATGTCCAGGCTGGGGCTGTCCGCTGATAAGGACACTGGTGGGGCTGGCAAGCTTGGAGCTCCATTGTTGATGCTTTAATCTTTGTTTCTGTAGGTTTCTTCAGGTTCCCCATGTCCATTCCATAGACAGGTTCTATAAATCTTGTAGTTGCCTTGGGTCTTGGTCCAAGTCGTTGCCAAAATATGTTGTATTTACCAGACATAGCAGGGTCGTATTTTAAGTGTTTCTTTATTGAGATCAAGTTGCAGGATGGCACTCAAGTACAATTAGTAGGTTTCCATTGACATATGCCCTTCAGCCTGGTAATTCTTTTACTACAGCCCCACCAGGAGCAGCCTGCCTGCTCTCAGCCCATCTTCCAACTGTCACCACTCACCCATACAGGCACCCAAACATTACAAGCATCACAGTCACACCAACATTCCACTCTCAACGCTCACACTGGCTTAGCATCTGGGAGATAGGTAAACTGGGATACATATAATTAAATAAGGAGGATATAACACATATGCCTTTGATCATTGTACCAATAGGAAGGGTGTTTGTCATTCTCTATTACTATTGTGTAGCTGTGTACAACATTGCACAGTTGTATATTGTGTGGGTTATTCATCTTGCAGCTTTCTTAGTATTTACTGTTATTGTGTTAGAGCATAAATATCTTTCAAGAGGCCTGACACTATTTCAGTGTACTCATATAGGGCAGCCATGTTATATTATTATGTGTGGAAATCAGAGAGGTATTAATAAAAACCTAAAGTCCATGAATCATAATGGGTGCCAGGCATTGATGCAAAAGTTTGTAACTATCTTTTTGTGGTACTGTTGTGCAATATTGTGGTTTGCACCTGGTGCTTTCCGGTAGTCTTCTGATAAGGAAAGCTTAGATTGCTAAGAGCGAATTGAATTAGTCTGTGGTCTGTCTAGTCTACGTCTGAGAAGTTTTGATGGGTGGATATTGCATTGATTCATATAAAGAGGTGCTGTAAGAATACCAGAAAGTCCATCGGCTCTGACCATTTTCACACCTATTGTTGAATCTGGATTGCTGTGTTAACATATGCTCTTTGAAAATATGTTTCTTTAAAGGACACCTCCTTCCCCAAATCTCAGTTTACTGTTAGGGTTTTGCCTCCAGTTCCTAGAAAAAATGAAGTCATTTTTGATCTGTGTCATGAGTTTCCTTCACACTTTCAAAATTCTACCATTTTCACTTTTAAATCTATGTCGGTATCAATATTTCTCTAATGCATACCACTGTCTATTGTTTATACTTTTAATTATACGGACAACATCTCTTAAGGCGTGTTGCTGTGGAGATCCTGAGAAACAGTGAGGGCCGAATTATGATGTCGGGCGGACGACTGTTGCGGTCTCGGGACCGACCTACCTCCGGTCAGCGGTCCCGACACTGTGATTACAATGCATGGTGTGGTTGCATACCCCCATTTTCCTTTGGGAGCTTGTGCTGCGGCCGTTAACCGGCCATAGCACAAGCATCCATAGACAAATAGGAGATACTGTTTATCCCTGCACTGCGTGGCAGGCACCTCAGGCTGCCTGCCACACGTTGCAAGAATTAGCAGTGGGACAACATAGGGCCCCCCTCATCCTCCAACCGGAGGGCACAGGGTGAAGAGGCTTGCTGGGGGCCCCCAAATGTCACTTTCTGACAGACTATCCATGTCGGAAATCCCAACATGGAAAGCCTGTTGGAAGCCGACATTGTAATCCCTACGGTGGAAACGCCGCTCATAAGGATTACAGGCAGACCTCCGACTGGCTGTAGGGCTCTTTGAGCCTGTTGGAATCCTGCAGGAATGACAGGCCCGTTTCACTTTCAACCACCTGTATCATAAAGCGGTGGTCGAAACTGAAACCTCAATGAGACTAGGAAAGCCTCTGACCTGTGGTCAGAAGCTTTCTGACTCTCATCGTAATTAGACCCTAAGTCTTTACCAATTCAAGATGATCCAGAGACCCTGTGAAAATAGAAGCAACATGATTTAAAAAACTTGGGCATGATCATATGTAGAAAGGGAGTTAGTTCTAGTGTGTGGAGTCCTGGTATTGTATTATACTTGGAGCACTAGGGCCCAGTCTGAGTTGGTGCATACCCACTTTGGGTGCACCAGGTATAGACCAGAACTGTGGCTTAAACAGAGAAAAAAGCGAGCTGTTTCCGGCACTAACTCACAGATAAGAAATGTCCTGGAAAAAGGATAGTTTAGCAAAACAGAATGGCAGTACATAAATGAAAACACTTACCTTGCGCTCGGCGATCACAAGGTAAGTGGTTTTATTTATTTATTTACTTTACCTTCACTTTCCTGTGGTTTGTCACTATCACCCCCCCCACTCCTGCCCCACCCTCTCCGCTCCGCCAAGCTTGCCTGCATGTGTAGCACCCTTAACACCTCCCCCTGAGCTATGTCCCTGGTAAACTGGAAACAGCATCACAAGTCCATTGAACCACCTATCATGGACAGTTAAACCACATGGCCTTTAACCAAAATTATGGGCCAATGTACTTTTTCAAAACATCCTTTTTGAAATCTTGAAGCTGCAGGATGCTAGTGAACAATGATTGACAGCAGGAAAAAGCAACTAGCGACAAACACATGATGATGGCATTCTTATTTTTTAATGATCAGGTGAACTGAGCGAGTCACGGAGCTTGAAAGGAGCCCACATGATTTTTAAGCAGTCAAACAGGGGCGGCTAGTCCTAAATAATTTTCCTGGATACTATTGTTGCTTTTTAGTAATGTCAGACCTATGCCAGTCCCAGCTGGATGATTATATGAATGTGTGACAAGCGGTGATACCCTTTAGTAATCGGGCATGAGAAAGACAGTTTGAAAGATTGCTACAGGAGGATGCTGAAAGATCGGGTAATTAGGGAAATGACATTTTTTTGAAGGTTTTTAAGGCGGACTCTGGTTTGAGCTCAAAGGAGGGATGGATTGGTGCTCATATTGGTACTTCCAAGGATGATGAGCTTTTGTAACTATTCTGGTTTCTTGTAGGAGGAGGTCAATCTTGAGAGGTGTTTTGTAATTAAGTGGAGCATCTGATAGGCTAATGTCCAGAGCGAGGGAAGAGCAAAGCAGTGGGCTCAATCAATCAATCAATCAATCAGTCAGGGGTTTGTGAAATGCACTACTCACCCATGATGGTCTCAGGGTGCTGGGGGTGGGCGGAGGGGGTGGGGGAGAGAATAAGGGCCTGCTCTGAGTCATCCGAAGAGCTAGGTCTTTAGGTTCTTCCTGAATGCTTGCAGTGTGGGGATTCGTCTGAGACTGAGGGGTAGTTCATTCCAGGTCCTAGATGTGATGTAGGAGAAGGCTCGCCCTCCCGTTCTGCCTCTCCAGATACAAAGGATTTCAGCCAGGGCGAGGTCGGCAGAGCCGTAGTTTCTCTTGGGAGCGTGGAAGGAGATTCTTTTGTTGAGGTATTGGGGTCCGTGTTGTGAAGGGATTTGTAGGCATGAGTGAGCAGCTTGAAGGTCACTCTCTTTTCGACGGGGAGCCAGTGGAGGTCTCGTAGGGTCTGGGTGATGTGATCTTGTCGTGGGATGCTGGGGATGTGTCAGGCTGAGGCGTTCTGGATGGTCTTGAGTTTGTGGAGTAGAATTATTTTATTTCCGGCGTAGAGGGCTTTTCCATAGTCCAGTCTGCTTGTTATAAGTGCTTGGGTGACGGTCTTCCTGGCTTCAGGGGGATCCACTTAGAGGTCTTGTGGAGGATGCAGAGGGTGTTAAAGCATGTAGAAGATACAGCGTTGAGCTGTTGGTTCATGGTGAAGGAGGAGTCAAGTATGATGCAGAGGTTGCAGGCATGGTCCATGGGTGTGGGAGGGTTGCTGAGGGTGCATGGCCACCAGGTGTTGTCCCACGTAGAGTGGGTGGTTCCGAATACAAGGACTTCTATCTTCTCTGAGTTGAGTTTCAGGCAGATGCTGCTCATCCAGGATGCAACGTCCTACATTCCTTCCTGGAAGCTGTGTCTGGTGATTTTGGGTTCCTTGGTGAGGGAGAGGAGGAGATGGGTGTCGACGGCGTAGGATACTATGCTGAGTCCGTATTTCCTGACGATGGCTGCGATAGGGGCCATGTAGATGTTGAAGAGCTGGTGTCAAGAGCGCAAAATCAGTTGTACAGGTTAGAAAATGGTAGAGAGTGTGGAATGAGGTATACAGAGAACCACGAACAATTAGAGTAGGGACAAGGACCGCAGTACAAGGATGGTCTACATGAGTTATTGTATCAGGAGGGGGCGTTGAGAGGTGAGCAGTATATTTATGATATGGAGAAGGAATGGGAAATGGATAACCGAGTAGTGAGATGTTGGAGGCCTGATTCTAAGAGGCCTTGCTATTAGCTCGGGGTAAGAGGCTGCAGAAGGTAAGATGAAGGATTGGGAGTGGTGGAGGTGGATGTGAGTGTGTTAGTGTCTTGGACACCTGAATCATTTGACACTGTCTGCTGCTGAAGTCTTCTGAGGAAGGAGGCAGAAGCCTGCTTAGGGGTTTAATGATGTGTCTCTTAGAAAAGAAACATTTGGTATAAAATTTAGCTCAACCATCATGGATGTATTCTGTCAACACCCACTCCATGGTATGTTCTCAACTTGAATGTTGAACTTAAATAAACCATCAATCAATAATATGTGAGGTGATGTTTTGAGTGTGCCAACACGTAAACAACAGAATATTTGATGAAGAGGTATATCTAAGAATGCATCTTTAATGGCCATAACTGAAAATCCACCAAAAGCCATAGAGTTCTAGGGTAACCCAGCTCTAGCGTAATACTTGGAAGTTAGAGAGAGATAATAATAAAGGATCAAAAGATAATATTTAAAGAAATTATAGAGGAACAATGAGTTGAGGATCCTGGTCATCGCACCCGCACCGTCAAACCCGTGTGAGCACCGCCCACCAGATTTTGACGTTTTTCATCACTGGCGGGTGGTTCTTTGGCAGTCCCATAGTGGCGCCTATGAAAAACACCGCAGTCGAAATGCCAAAGCAAGTTCCTGAAGGCCATGGACTGTCAAGTCTATGCCCTGCAAGAACTGGCGGGACATGCATACCATTTGCCCTCCTGCATGTATCCCTAGGTAAAGCGGAACATGGGGCCCTGAAGGGCCCCCTTGGTACCACACCGCCAAACCTTTCATGGCGGGCTCACTGCAGTGAAACTCATAATATGCTTTGCAAGGCCACAGTGGCCCCGGCAAGCATATTGCAACATCAACACCGCTGCAAGACTGCCATGGATCGTGGATCCCTGGCTGCACCAGTGGTCCCATGGTGGTCCAACCACCTTACTTGTAATTAGGTGATCGGACCACCACCGCGAGTTTGGTGGTCCATTGAACCGCCAAACTCATAATAAGTCCTTAAAAAGGCATCTGCTTACTTCAAGCACTCAGAGCTTGAATACTTTGGCTTGAATTGAGATTATGATCCCTGAATCATCAGATATTTGTTCAGTGTATACATTTATTTGGGATTGGTGTCACTACAACGCGGTTTTTTACAACGCATTCCGTTACATCGGAATTTTTACAACGCAGGATCCATTACATCGGATGCCATTACAACGCATGGCATTACATAGCAGATGCTATTACAACGCATGGCATTACATCGTAAGTATAGGTAAGTATACCTTTTTAAAAAAAATGTAATTAAGTTAATTTAATTAATTTAATTTAATTAATTTAATTAAAATACATTTTAAAATAGTAATTAATTTAATTTAATAGATTTAAATCTATTTATTTAATTTAATTTTAATAAAAATTGTAATTAATTTTAATTAATTAATATAATGAAATTAATTTAATGTAAATATTTTTAAAATTGTAATTAAATTAAATTAATTAAAATAATGTATTTAATTTAATTAATTTAATTTAAAAATGTAATTAATATAATATAATAAATTTAATTTAATAAATATATTTTAATTAATTTATAAATGGTAAATATAATTTAATTAGCCCTAAGCACAAACCCAACCCTGAACCCTAAAACACCCCTGTACCCCAAATCCCAAACCCTACCCTGAAACCTAAAAACACCCCTGTACCCAAAAACCCAAACCCTGCCCTGAAACCTAAAAACACCCCTGTACCCAAAACCCAAACCCTGCCCTGAAACCTAAAAACACCCCTGTACCCCAAAACCCAAACCCTGCCCTGAAACCTAAAAACACCCCTGTACCCCAAAACCCAAACCCTACCCTGAAACCTAAAAACACCCCTGTACCCCAAAACCCAAACCCTACCCTGAAACCTAAAAACACCCCTGTACCCCAAAACCCAAACCCTACCCTGAAACCTAAAAACACCCCTGTACCCCAAAACCCAAACCCTACGCTGAAACCTAAAAACACCCCTGTACCCCAAAACCCAAACCCTACCCTGAAACCTAAAAACACCCCTGTACCCCAAAACCCAAACCCTACCCTGAAACCTAAAAACACCCCTGTACTCCAA
Source organism: Lissotriton helveticus (assembly GCF_964261635.1). NCBI lineage: Eukaryota > Metazoa > Chordata > Amphibia > Caudata > Salamandridae > Lissotriton > Lissotriton helveticus. The sequence continues at coordinate 448,945,236 of NC_136065.1, forward strand.
AACCCAAACCCTATCCTGAAACCTAAAAACACCCCTGTACCCCAAAACCCAAACCCTACCCTGAAACCTAAAAACACCCCTGTACACCTGTACTTATTTTAAAAATTACTTTAATTAATATAATAAATAATAAATTAATAATATTAAAAAACATAAATAAATATATTTAATTATAATTAATATTAATAAAATAAAAAAAAATTAAATACTTACCTATACTTACGATGTAATGTCATGCGTTGTAATAGCATCTGCTATGTAATGCCATGCGTTGTAATGGCATCCGATGTAATGGATCCTGCGTTGTAAAAGTTCCGTTGTAAAAGACTCCCGTTGTAAAAGTTGCGATGTAACGGTGCATCACCCATTTATTTGGGTCCTTAATCCGATCTAATGTAAAGTCAGGGCATTTGAGTATTTTAAGAAACTTTCTACTAGTCAATTACCTGCAATCAAACAACTAAGGCAATGTGTAATAGATTTAGACACTTGATATGATGTCAATTTTGAGACATAAAAGCATTAGCAAATCAACAAACACTAATATAGAAAGATGTTTGAGGGATAAAATTTAGGAGTCCTATTTTCAGTTTAGATTTGGATGGAATAAGAAGCAAATAAGTATTGACTTTTCTAGTTGCTGTTAAACGTATATCAGAGCTAGCAAACTATCTGTTATATGTGTCAAGCTCAATTTGAGATAACATTTGTTGCTTTGTCGATTGGCATTATTGTTTAAAAGCTGTGCCCTCAATATATTTAAAGGTGGTTTGGCTTGCAATTGTATTAAAAGATCTCCCAATGAAATAGTAATCATTTTTCTTTTCTGTTCAAATGTTTTGACACAGAGGTAAAAGGTTTCTAAAACGATTGTTTAAAGAAGTAGGTTCATGCTCATGTAAAGTGAATGAAGCATCTGAATACTTGTTTAGACCACAGTCTGTAAGGCGTCAAGAGCAGTAGACATGTTTAAATGAAAATGTTGAGCTGATGGAGAATATGGTGTTAATTTTGGAGTTACTATTTCATTCTATTTGTCTATTTTGTGAACTCCTTTATGTAATTTATGGAAATGTTAAAAGAAATGTTGCAAGTTATTTCCTAATGATAGATTAGGGTAAGTTTCATATACTCTGATGGTCCCTCTTGTGCCTGGATTTCATATTTCTGAATGAGATACATAACAGTTTTATAAAATCTTTGCATAAAACACCTAAGCCTGATAAGAAAAACTTTAACAATTTTCCTCTTGAAATTAGTTGTACACGAAACACCAAAATAATATTTCACCCAAGAGGGTCACCTTAGTTTTCCCTTTTTTAGCTACATCACGGAGCACATTTCCCAGTCTAAACATTGAAATATCCAACAGGTTAAGCAAGTCTATGACAGTCAATAGTGAGCAGATGAGGATTAAGGATATCCATCTTGAAAACCTAATATATTTGTGGAATTTGTGATTAATCGTCATAGTTATAGGCTGTGGTTTAATTCCCAGTGAACTGGTGCTCTCTGTGAACCACACGAGCTGGCTCTTCAGGCTAGTGTAGAGGGATGGTTCTCAAAAACAACTATCTGAACTAGCCCTCAAAGATGGCTGACATCCCTTTACAGCCACCTTTTTTAAAGCTCTACTACCCTCTGTGTGTTTCTGAAAATTGTGTATACTTACTTTTTGCGCCTGACCCCTAAGACATTTCTTGATTGTTTCCTACACTGATGCTATCTTCACTTCTCCCAATATGCGCCTCATCTTTTTCTTATTCCCCGGGTTTATGTAGTTGATATACCCTTATATTGCATCTCTGCCCCCTTAATGCATATTTAAAGTAATTGGAAAGGCAGGGCGAGCAAACTGTTGCTGTAGCTTCACAATAGCTAGAACACACAATTAGAGATGAGTGTGCGTCACTGAGAACTAACCTCCTAGTAAACATGGAAAATAGTGACTCCTCTCCTCCTTCAGAGTCTCATTAGCATTACCCCCAGGTCCCTCCGTCCTCGACACCTTCATACTAACAAGTGGAGATAACCATCTCCCGACAGAAAAAAACAAGAGGAATGCTGGGACGCTAATACTGCCCCTCCCCCCGGGAGTACATAAGCAGTACTTACCCAGAAGCCCTCCTGTTCTTTTTTTCTGTCTGTCGACAGTTTGTTCTGGATGCTGGTGCTGCTCTGGCTCCTGTTGGGCTGGGGTGGCGTGCTCTTCTTCTCATCTCCCCCCCACCTGGCTGCCTGGCTTCGCGGGCGGGGGGGGGGGTTCGTTGGTCTGCCTCCTGGCATGCCGGGCTTGCTGGGTGTCAGACCTTTTCCTGGCTGGAAATCCTGTTGGCCGGCCCTTTGCGGCTGGTGCGCCGCCTCCCGAGGGTTCCTTCAGGGTCGCTGTGCGAGTCCTCCTGTGGCCTGGCCGAGTGGAGGACGCGCTGCGCTTTCTTTCTGCTTGGATTTCTGGTGCCGGATGTTTGGTGTGGGGGCCTTGTTCCTGGGGGTGTTCTGGCCCCCGCCCTGGGTGAGTCCTGCATAGCGGAGGTTTTGTGCTTGCCCTGCCTGTGTTTCTCCTGCTGCCTGCCTTGCTTTCGTTCCCTTCCAGGTTTTGGGTACTGCGTGTGGGACATTGTGATTTCGACTTCCAGCCCTGAGGAGCTGAGATGGCAGGCTAGCCTTCTGGAAGTAGCCGGACCACACTTCAGGGACTCCTGGTGATGCCGGGGTTTGCACCCAGGGCCTCATGCCTGCGAAGCGTGCGCTCTCCCACTGCACTACAGCTACACCCCCTCTCCTGCCTCGTATGTGGAAATGGCGGCTGGACTATTTTCCTTGAGGGCTTCTTGCAGCGGACAGGGCATCGATGCGCACCGGGAGCTTGCTGCTCGGCCGGGTTATGCTTGGCAGTCTGTCCTTCGTGGGTGTTATTTTTCTTTGTATGTATGTGTTCCTCTGCCTTTGGCGCCGCCCCTGTCGGGTGTCGGTGGTCCCTGGGGCTTCCCTCCGCTAGGTGGGCGGGGTGCTTTCCCCCGCAGTGTCACGGGCCTGTCCTTCAGCTGGAGCTGCCGTCTTTGGATCCGGTCATCTGCTGGCTGTCGTTCCTTCCATGGGGACGTGGGTGTGGCGGGGCAGCTGGTGCGACTGGTCCTGTTCCGTGTCAGGTTCGGTTCTTGCTGTGTGCTTTCATCCTGTGTTTCTGGACGGTTCTCTTGGCTCCTTTGCAGGTTGCTTGCTGCTTGCAGGGTTTCTGGCGTCCTGCTGTGGTCTTGGGCGCTGGGATGCCATGTTTCTTTCCTGTTCTGTTACAGGGGGACTGTGGTGTTTGTGCCTGTTCAGTGCCTTGTTTTCCTTCGGTGCTCGCATGCTTTATATAAACACGCATCTTTTGTTTCCACCGTGATGCGGTGGGGGCCTTGTGGTGCTGTTGGCCCCCGCTCTGGTTGTTTTCGGACCCCCTTTTTTCCTCTGGGGGTCTCTGTTGGCCTGCTGGTGTCTGTCCTGGGGTATTGATGGACGGTCCTTCTGTGCGTGCCATGTTCCTGCTTCGGGTGCCTCCTGGGGCGCCTAGGTTTGTGCTGGGGCCTCTTGCTTGGGGTGCTTGCGTTCGCGCTGTGCTTCGTCCCTTCTTCCTTTGGGGTGGCCTGCGGCTGCCTCTGGGTGGCCCGCACTGCTTGCTTCCTGTGTGGCCTTGGTGGTGGGTGCTGCTTTGTGCCTGGGGTCGCTCCCACGTCCTGGTGTTCGCTGGGGCTCTCCGTCCGTGCCCTCCCCCCCTCTTGTGGTGCGGGGGTGTCTGCAGGGTGCTGGGTGTTCAGGCGCTGTGGTTCCTGTGCTCCTCTTTCTGGGCTGCGTGGTTCGGGTTTATGTTCCTGACCTGCTGCCTTGCCGCTTGCTGGCCCCGGCTCTGGTTTGTTTTCTGGGTTGGGGCTTGCCGGGGGTCTTCTCCCTTTGGTGTGCTTCTTCGGGGGGTGCCCCTGCGCTTGGCCTCTCGTGCCTGTGTGTTCTTTCGGGCTCTGTTGTGGGGTTTCCTCTCCAGTGAGTTGATTGCTGCTTCTCTGTGCTGTTGGCTTTCGCTCTTCTGTTATGGCCTGCCGCGGGTTGGCTTGGGTTCCTGTCGCTTCTGTGGTGGCTGGTTCCTTTTTTCGCTGGCACTGCTTTTCCTTGCTCCGGGGATTCACTGTGTGGTTGGTGTCTCCCTGCCTTCTTGATTGCGCCTTGCTCTCTGCTGCTTTGTGTCAGGGTTGCTCCTCTCTTCTTCTGCGGCGGCCTGTTGGGGGTTCGTTCTGTTCCCCCTCAGCTTCTGTCTCCCCGGCCCCTCCTGAGGGTGAGTCGGTTATCCTATTTCTGGGACCACTGGCCTGTTGGCTCCCATGGTTCCGCTTGGCCTGCCGTTGTTTTTCTTCGGTGGCTTTGCCTCCGCTGCAGGCTGTGTATTGTGGCCTCTGCTCTGCTTCCTGGCTTCTGTGTGGTTTGTCGGCATTTGAGGCTTTGGGTTCCTGGCCCTCCAGTCCCTTGGGCTGTGCCGGGTTCCTCTTGGGTGGCTTGTGCTGCCTTGGTCCTGGTTGGGGGTCCGCCTGGGTCTTCCTGGTGCTTTGGGCTTGCCTTTGGCTGGTATCTGCTGTTTCCTGGCTTCCCCTTCTGGTTTTGCCATGGGGTTGGCCTGCCTGGTTTGTTCCTGGCTTTGGCCTCCTGGGGGTGCCTCCTGGGGGTTTCTGGCTGGTTTGGTTGGGCGCCTGCTCTTCTTTCCCTGGCTCCCCCCCCCCTGGTTTGTTTCCGGTGGCGGTTCGGCTTTGGTCCCTGGTTGCTGCCGCTGCTGTCTGGTCGTGGCTGCCTTCCTGCTGGCGTGTCCTGTCTTGCCGCCTGTTCTCAGGTTTTTGTGCTGTTCCCGTGCTCCGTGGTCTGCTCCGTGGTTGTGCTTGGTCGGGCCAGTTTGGTGCCTGCCTGGGGCTGCTGGGTGCTGTTGGCTTCTGGGTCCTTCTGCGCTCCGGTGTGTTTGCTCCCTGGGTTGTTCTGGTTTTGTCTGTTCCCTTGGGGGTGCCTGGCTGGGTGTCTGCTGGGGCTTCCGCTCCTGTGTGTTGGGCTCCTTTTGGGCTCTGGTCCCTTGCTTGGGCTCTCTTGGAGTCCTGGTGGGGTGCTCTGCTGTAATGGCCGCTTCCGGTTGGTTCCTTCTGCATTCTCCTTCTGGCGGTTCTCTTCCGGGGCTTCTTCCCCTGGGTTGTCTGCCTGTGTGGGGTCCTTTGGCTCCGGATCTGTCGGCTTCTTGCTCCCTCGGTTTCCCGGGCTTTGTTCCCGGTGGGGGTCTGTTTGGGTGCCCCCCCCCCCGTCCCCCTCCTTCTCTGGTTGGGGTGCGGTTCTGGGGTGTACTGCCTCTGTGGGTTCCTCCCTCTTGGCTGTGGTTTGTCTGTGGTTTTGAGGCTGCTTGGCCCTCGGCCTGTTCTTCTTCCTCCTGCTTCCGCTTTGGCCCTCTGTGTGGTCCGGCGGTGTTGTACTGGTGGTTCCCGGTCCCTCCTCCCCTTTGGGTTGGTCTGGGTGCTGCGTGGGCTCCTTCTGGGGTTTGTTGAGCCTGCGGTTCCTCCTGCATGGTCGGGTGGCTTTGCTCTGGTCCGGGCTGCCTGGTTCTTTTGGCGTTTGTTGCCACGCTTTGGCTGTTTGCCTTGGCTCTTCTCCGGTGGCTGGGTTTGGGCCTTTTGGTTGTGGTCTGCGTGCTGTGCTCCCTGGGTCTTTTCTTCTCTGCGGCTCCTGCCCTTGCTGCTTGCCTAGCCTGCGGTGGGGTTCTCAGGTGGTCCTGTGCTGTGTGGGTGCCTTCTTTGTGCTGCCCTCTCTGCCTGGTTTGGTGGCTGCAGGGTTTCCCTGGTTGTTCTGGGCCCCCCTCCTGCCTTGTGTTCCCTCCCTTTTTGTGTTGGGGTTTCTGGGGGTTGGGGCCGGTGGCTTTGTTCCCGTCTTGGTGGGGTTTCTTTGGGTGTTGGTATTCCGGTCTTGTTGGCCTCTCCTTGCTGGGTCGGCTTTGGTCTGGTTTCTGGGGGCTTCTCTGGGCGGTGTTCTTTTGGGTTGGCCCCCTCTGCCTGTGCTGTCCTGGGTTTGGTGGCCTTCCTGGTTGGTTGGTGTCCTCCTTCCCTGTGGTATTTTTTTGGCCTTTTGGGGTTCTCCCCTTCCCTGTCTTTGGATTGGGTTCGGGTTTTCCCTCCTTTTCGGTTCCTGGGTTCGTGTGGCCTCCCCTCCTCGGCCGCGGTTTCTCCTCTGGTCTCTTTGGAGTTTCCTGGGGGATGTCTCGGTTTTCCTTGGGGGTCTGCCGGATCCTGTGGTCTTCCTGCTGGTTCTAGCCTTGTCGGCCTTGTCCGGTGGGTTGCTTTGGCGGGTCCTTTGTGCCCTGGTTCCGGTTGCCTTTCTCCGGGGTTTCCCGGGATGGCGGCCTCCTTTTTGGTGCCCTGGCCTTCTGTTTGTCTCCGGTCCTTGTCCCTGCTGTCCTGTTCTGGGTCGCAGGCCGGCTGTTTCCTGCGGTCTTCCTTCCTCCTTCTCGGTGCTCCCTTGGGTGGCTGCTTTTGTTGTGGTTTCCTGGGTGTGCTTGTGCGTGCGGAAGGCCGGGGTTTCTGCTTTGGTATTCTCCACTTGTTAGTATGAAGGTGTCGAGGACGGAGGGACCTGGGGGTAATGTCCTATTACTTACCGGTAATCTTCATTACTCCGGGTCCCGTAGTCCTCGACACCTTCATACGGCCCTCCCTCCCTCCCGGACGGCCGGCCTTCCTGTCTGGGCTTTTTTAGTACAGGAGGGCTGCTGGGTAAGTACTGCTTATGTACTCCCGGGGGGAGGGGCAGTATTAGCGTCCCAGCTTTCCTCTTGTTTTTTTCTGTCGGGAGATGGTTATCTCCACTTGTTAGTATGAAGGTGTCGAGGACTACGGGACCCGGAGTAATGAAGATTACCGGTAAGTAATAGTACATATGAAACATCAGTATGGTGGACCCCCCAACCACCCCAACACCCCCGCCCCGTCACTCCCCCTCCCTTGTCCACATTCTTATAAGTGTCACAGGGAATGTTGTTACCATTAGTCACTACATTTCAGTCCCAACAATTCCTTCAAATTTCGCTATGTCAATAGTTTTAATAACATATACCCCATCATAATTTGAAAATATTAATATCAATCAATTATTGTACTATGCATTCATTTATATTGTATTAATACAAAACTGAGAAGTGTTGCATCGCTGCTTTCACGCAGCCATGCGACACTTCTCATAAAAGAGGCCCTCAGGATTTATCGGGTCCGATAAAATTCACCTAGTCCGGGTTTTTTGTGACTAACATGCAGGTTTTGGTGCTTGCTTCAACATAATCCTCATGTCACGTTAATACCGTACTATGTCAAATCTAACCTACAGAAATGTAATAAAGGGTATGAATTCAGTCGCACATGGTAATTACAAAAATTCTGACCCCCTGGGCCAACAGGGGTTGGCGAGAGGGTCAGAAAATGTTTTTAGTACTTTTTAATTCAAAGGTTTGAATACAGGCTTTCACCTTCCTCACTCAGGGTCAAAAAGAAGCTTTCATAGTATGCATAAAATCTATCTCTGTACTTTGTGGATGGGCATATAAAATTATCAAAACTTTGAGACAGTTCATTTTAGTAAGAGACCACCAGCTCGGGGAAAAAAAAACTGAAACCGCAACAGCGGAGCGTTCATTTCCGTCTCGTTTTCATAATGCGAGGAAACTTTTTCATACTCATAGTAAAGGTTCCTTCTAGTCAGAAGTTAATGTACGGCCTCTGGATACAAACTGAAACCGTTCACAGCCCACCTCTTCGCCAGTTCCGTACTTGGAAATTACACAGGGCGGAGAAACAACAAGAAGTACCCACGGAAAAACATATGATTCTGGTTGGACTATGCTTTTATGTACATTGAGGAAAATAAAACGTACATGTGCTGTGAACGATTGCACAATGCTCATCTAGAAATGCATTATAGCAGGGACATTTTAAGGATTTTGGGAGCCCTGGGCCAAACTTATATTGGGGGCCCCTGTTCAGAACAGCTTTGAATTTATGATCCAATGTCACCTCTTTCATGCCCTCTTTAGCCCTGTCACTGACAGTGCACAGGCCCACTCCTCCAAACTCTAAATGTTTTGTACATTTAAAATTCATGTGTTTTTCAATATTGTAACTCAACAGCAGTTCACTAATATTACTGCAAATAACCTCTGTGACGACCTCTCATATGTGAGGTCCTCTTTTGATCTAAAGGAATCAAAACACATTTCTTGGCAAAATGTCTGTACTAGACTCACACATTACCCAAACTAAAAATTCATGAATGAAGAGCAGTATCTAAAACAATCTGTTTAAGAATTATTCAAGGACATCAGGGCAAGACCCTGGAACAGAGCTGGATCTTTCAGGGCCCCCCCTGAAAGACTGGGGCTCTGGGCCAGAGCCCACATTGCCCATGCCTTAAAAAGTCTCTACATTATAGGTCGAAATGTGAAATCTTCACTCAGTGAAATGACCTGTCCTGCGAATGATTGATATCCAATGTACACTTTTGGACTAGGCATTTGCCAAGTTTTGTCGAAGTCCCGCACCTGCCAAACTCTAAATCCCCTTAAATAAATGTACACTCAGTGAGCAACCCAGGTGTGTTTCTAAATGATAACAAGTATTGGCAAAGTCAATAGGTCTGGTCTTATAAAAGCTATGTTTGTAGTGCAAAGTTATTTCTATTTATTTTTTGCAAGCGCAAGCAAAATAAGTTAATAAGATTATTATTATGCGTTGTTATATAGCGCTCGATTACCCGTAGGCATCTCGGCGCTTGCCTTGGGAAACCGTCCTGGCTTTTTTCCCTCTGAGATACCCATACTGGGCATCCCCAAGGTGAAAGCCAGGCATCCCGCCGCAGGGGGGCCGTAGTGGAGATTAAGCAGGCTAATGCCCAGAGCATGAACCCATGATTCAAGTAGGCACCGAAACGAGAATTATCGAGTCCGTGGAAATTTGGGCTCAAGACCCTGCCACGTCAGGAATTGAACCCTGGTCCCAGGTCTGACCTCTGCTTCAGTGTCCGCCTCCCCTAACCAGTGAGCCACACTTCTCCAAGATGAAAGGAGAAAATGCAGACACTTAATCGTGGTAGTCGTGCTGCATTTAAAAAAATAAAGGAAAATAAGACATTGCATTAGATGGCACTGTCTGACTCACAAGGAAAAAATATAATGGGGAAGTATAAAAGTGCTACAGAGAAAACTAAAGGAGTGGCTCACCAGCCCCATGATAAAAAGATCTCACTTTCAGGGAGATGTGCACATGTGCTCAGGCAAAATGGCATCACTCACAAGGCAGTTGTGGGCCGAGCCACTGCCTCATATTATATGGTGTAGAGGGCAGTATCAAAATGTGTCTGACACTCAAAAAGACCAATCAATGAAGAGGGCAATGTATATGTATGTATGTGTTTCATTTTTTTATTTATTTTTATTGTTTTGATTGCAAGCCCTAGCCAACAGCTAGAGGTGTCAAGCCAGTCCTTAAAAAGTGGTGTTATCCAGTTACCCCATAGTTTCATGTTTGTGCACATCAGTGATGTGGGAAAACCGGATGTATGACATAACAATGCATGCTTTTACCACGCATGCCTTTACAACGCTGTTTTTACAACGCATGCCTTTACAACGCATAGTGCTTTGGGGGGCTGGATAGTGAATAGTTTAATTTACTATTCCAACTCCAGTCCCCATGGATAGTAGGGAAGGTGTTGGATAGTAAATTAAATGTATTCCCTATCCTAGAGCGCCCCCCAGCGCAATGCGTTGTAATGGTTTGCGTTGTAAAAGTTGCGTCGTAAAGGCACAGCGTGGTAAAAGTTGCGTTGTTAAGGATGTTTCCCGGGAAAACCATCTCACTGCAAGATAATGCATTACCCCATTGCAGTCAGCAAACTTATAACACCATGCAATACATTGTGCAGTAATGGTATTATTACCATAATCCCTCATGTTTTTGTTGGCTTGAAAGTTTACCAAACAAGCCTCTCATTCTTTGTAAAATATAGTTATTTCTGTGATAAAGAAAAAGAATGAGAAAGGGCACCAAACAGGAAATGCTGCACACATTTTTGGTGCTAGTTTCATGGCTACACTATGTTTAAACATTATGCTCTTGGTGATGTAATATGACAAGGGCAGGCATCGCCCTCTCCTTTCCTGTGCCTGATTGAGTCATCAACAAGTGCAGTCAAGTGGTTTGGGGCCTGTTATAACACTGTGGTCCATCATATGGCAGCCACTTTGTTGGCATGTGGTGCAGCGCAAAGATTGCCCAGTCCTTACACATCACAAATGTCACAGACACACAGTATGAAAGTGCACTCAGCACATGACTTGTATAGATTAACACATTAATGTAAGTGTTGCACTTGATATTGTTAAAGAGTGCCTTCACTGTAGGATTAGAGAACTTACTCATCTAAATGTCCTACTATAATTAAATGTGATTAATAAAGAATCATCCTCATTTAGTAGAAAACGTGCTCACCAAAGAGAGGAAATGTCACTTTTCTAAAGTATGCCCCATTTCACGTGAATTACATTTAGTTATTGACACTGTGATTAATCACTTTCTCATTTGCATACAGTGTAATCTAACTAGAAAAGACTTTGAATGTATGTAATGTGTGCATTAATATTCCATATATTTGATTTAAATGAAGTTGTCAGCAATACTTACCATTACATATTATAATGACTTATTGAATATTACACGTAGTCTGAAACCTAATGCATTAAAAAGTATATTCATCTGTTTAAATGTGCAAACCTGCATTAAATGTGCACCTTTGAAGTTAATGTTTAAATTTGTCCAAAGTAGGCCTGTATTTCACCATGCTGCACAAGGAGGATTTCATTTTTTGCTAATAGGACATTTCCTGCAGGTATTCACATGCATTGTTAAATTTAGAATAGATACATAACTGTACTAGAGAGTGGGGGAACAGGAGCCTGAGAAAAGGGCCTTTATGAAGGTACACGAGAAACAGAGCTCTAAGTGAATGAACTATTGTCCAAAAGTTGCCATCTACATGTGTTTGAGTGAAAGATGTTGTTCCCATGACCAGTGTGAGACAAACCAGCAACATTGCAGTCTGAAACTACATGATTCAACAATTTCAATGGAACCCCTGGTGGTGTGATAGAGGGGGAGTCACCCAATGAACATTGCATGTTATAAAATATTGTTCCCCTTGGATCTCTTTCCTGATGATGTTTTCTTTGGTGATCAGACTCCTCGCAGATGCCTTTCTGATTCTCACCGACCCCTTGCAGAGACCTTGCCTGAGTCCCTCCTTCCTTGAGACATTGCTAGCTAAATGGACTTTGAGAGGTTTTATGCCCCAGTGCTTCTCTGATTTTGGCCGAAGTCTGACTTAAACTGACAATTATTCTTGACCCATAGAATACTCTTGACCGAGCTTTTGAGATGCTAATGCTTTCCTACTTGATTTCCTTTTGTCCTGTCTTTTCTTACTTTATGGAGTTTCCCTGACTGCAACAGCCCTTTTTTAAACCAGCCTCTGGACTTTGAAATTCGAGATTACTAATGTATGGGAGAGAGCACCTTAGATTATTATCTGAGCATCAGATTCTGATGCTTTTCTTTTGCATCGCTGTCACAGAATTGCTTGACTGTTTGATACTAATTTGCCCTAATTTCTTTAGGCATCTTGGAATCCCAGTTGCTATTCTGTATCTCTACAGCATGGTTTTAAGAGGTGTTTACTTTAATTAGATTAATTTGTAATACATCTTTTGAACTTGGCTATCGATTCCTGGTCCTCATTGTGTAGCCAAATGGGTTGCACTGTTAATTGAAATTCGATTGATTGTTAATGCTAACTACCATCACCTGCCCGACAGATAAAAAGGTCCATCAGAGGACAAATGGTATGCAAGTGGGCCCAAGAAACGCTGGATCACACGAGTGGTTAAAAAAGAAAGGTCAGATTTTCTTTATCGAATGAGTAATAATGCACTAACAGGATCCATCTGGGGGGCATTCCCTCATCACTCTTTGAGGTATGAAGCCTAGTGCTTGAGGTAATCATTTTAAGAAGGTTAACTCGTGTCATAATAACAAAAAGTATTTTTTTAAAGAGAGCAGGATTGCAGAAGGAAGCCATTAATGTGGATGATAGCAAAGGATTCATCTACTCAGCTTCCCAAAGAGCATACAGTTTCTGGTCTAATGCCATCACGGTATGGCTCACTCCAGTGCTGATGGCTTGTCAAAATTCTATGAATTCGGCAATAAATCTCCCAGCATGGTGGGTATCTTCCATCTTGCCTTCATCTAAGGGAGATGGAGATGGGGATTTTGGGAGGTATGTAAAGGAATGCTCTTTTTACTATTATCTCACCCAAACCCAATTTTTTCCTTCGGACATTTCAGTATCCTAATAAATGTGGAAACTCCTGATAATGTCCTTATCAGAATAATGCATATTGAGTTTTTCTAACACTCGCTACATACTTGGTGCAATAAAAAAGCATATCCAGGTTAAATTTTATCAAGGGAAATAATATTCACACAATAATTTCCATACACCTCGGGTCAGTTTTTATTGTAAGCAGTAATCAGTGCAACTGAAAGCAGGTCACTCGTAATAAGGGCGTTGATATTTGCAATGGCTGTTGCTGTTCAAGCCCTGTCATATACAACTGGATTAAAGGATTAGAAGCTCTATCTCCGAATTAACATTACCATAATTCTGGAAAAGCAGTTGTCTGTATCTACTGCACAGCTGGACAAAGTACAGATATAGGAAGCAGTTGCAAACAATATAATTGTGCTATATGCTTTTAAAACATAATGTGGTTCTAATTTGCATGTTTTCAAGCTGTCATCTGCAGCAGGACACATCTCCTGTTACATGAAATGCAATGCAAAGGGCTGGGACGTAGCCGAGCATGAAGTGGTGGCAGTCATCTAAAACCTCCACTCCATCCTTGTTATATGATGCCGTAGATGATCCACAGCTCTACCTTCTGTTGAGACAGCAGAGCCGGGGACGGATTGGGAGAACATCCGGGAGACAGGGATCAGGCCCTAGTCCTCAGGAGTCACTTATTTCAGGAATAAGTGTGGTCTAAAGACCACAGAAAGTACAGTTACTGAGGCAGGCTAAAATGTTGGCTTTCGTCTATGCCATAGATCAGAGAAATTAAACCTAGCGAAGAAGGACGCATGAGAAAGAAAGATTAGCCCTGCTCTCCTGTATCTATAGGGATGGTGGTGCCCCATCCAGGCCCCATAGTGAACTGAAACCCCATCTGAAGACATAGCAGAGCAGGGGGAGTCCTGGGGTTGTCAGACTATTGCTAGGCATAGTGAATATGTGAAGACATTTCTCCTGCAGACCCTGTCTGGGACTGTAGGAGGCACATTGAAGAGATCAGTGAGAAAGCAAAGCGCTGGCAAATTAGGGGCAACACATCTAACTTGACAGCAATACGTCACCCAGCTGGGAAGGCTCTGAGGACTTCTGAAGTGGCCAGCGATTGGGAGTCAGAGAAGCTGCATGCATAGTGCAGAGTTACCCCTCGAGATCTGGGCATTGGCACTGCAGCAGTACTCTGGATCCTCTCGAAAAGCCTGGTGTGTAGTGTGTTTAGAGGGGAGAGCCCCCCTTCAGATTAAGTGTATGGCCAGGCAACTGAAAGGGTATTGAGAAAAATGCAAGGGGTGGGTTAGAGTGCAAGAGTCGGTGAAAAATAGGAGCAGACCATCTTCACCTACCTGACCAGGCCCTCATCAGGAAAATGTTAGATTCAAGCATTTGACGATCAAGTCCTACGGGCCTGTAAGTTGGTCAGCCGATCACTGAAGGTATTCCTAAGAGATCCGTGTTTAAGGAACTTGCATTAGGGATGCCTAAGATTCACTGCCAGCAGAGTTTCGAAAAAAGTCATACAGGCAAATAGCTGACCATCAACACGAAGGAAAGTGGAGGCTTTACTTGTAGCAAGAAAACACACACCCTTGGTTTCTGCGGGACAATTTAGCATTACCCCTACCATTCCCCATTCCTCAGATTCAGAGAATGGACAGGATGGTACCTGACATCAACTGGTCTAAAGATGGCACATACAGAGGACACTGTTGCATTAGGTGAAGATTTTTCACCATGGGAGGGATCTCAAGAATGAAGAGTGACCGATTACCTTGCTCTTTGTTAATACATGTGAGACAAGCTGTGGGTAGACATCTTTTTTGTGCAGAAGACACAAATAAATCATCAAGCAGTACTCTCGGGAAGCGGGGATAAGGGGACACAGAATGCAGGAAATGTTTAGAGAGCGGAAGACATCTAAGGAGTTTCAGGGTAGTGGGATTAGCATATTTTATAATCCAAGACTGCACATTCCATGATGCTTTTCCCCTCACTTGGAGCACTCTCACTCACAACTCCAGGTCGAGAAGCTACTGGCTCTGGATCTCTCAGGTTAACCAGTCATAGGACATTGTTGTACTTAAAACCTGGGCCTCCCTAAGAGAACGGCCTCTAGTGATGAATACGCCAGCAAATAAGATGGATGGTAAATGTAAAAAAAGAAACACCTCTTTGATTAGGGAGCACTTTCCACATGGAGATACCAAGCCGACAGAGCTGATTTCTACTTACCCAGAATTTGGCACCGTGGAACAGGAAGTGTGAGCACCTGCACTCCCTCTATTAGAGGTGATGGTAAGAAAAGATTTATGGAAAACTTAATAAAAGAAATTAAAGAAGACATTGTCCATGAAGGATGACCTGAGGTCCAGTCTTAATGTGGTAGAAACATGTTTGAGCACTAGAAGAGAGGACCTACTTCCTCGAAGAAACTCTAGATGAACAGCAGCATAAGCTTGCAATCTTTTGATAGACGAAAATAATAAGCACAAATACCTGGAAAGCAGGTCTAGGAGGAATAATATGAGAATGAGAGTATGTGCAGGTACTTCAACATCGATCAGAAAATACACTCTTCAAGTTGGAAAGAGACAACAGGGTTACACAATAAATGTTCCTCAGAGATTCTTCCCTCACAGGATGCGACCAAGTTATTGACCTGATCCTAAGGCCTTTAGCTGAGGGGGTTTATATTTAAGGGGAGCACATTTGAGGAAGGTAAATGAAGAAGGGGACAGGTTTAATAGGACCCTAGCCTTTGTATATTCTAAAAGCTGATCTTCCTTCTGGATCAGATGCTAAGTTCTTGAACAGTCAGGGTTTGCAAGGGTAGGAACTTTGGAAACAATCACAAGGGAGAAAGGGGGTGGGGGAGTGCCCCTCCTTTCTTTAGTTGCCAAACAACATTTTGAAAGGGTGGACTGATCCTTCATTACTGTCACACCGCACCATTAATGTACAAAACTACTTAAGCTATTTATAATGATACAGTCCAGGAGTGACCGTGAACATCGGATTAAATGATTTGGTCGTATAGACGGGAACGTGTGCACACCAGTGGTGTCCACGCTCCCCTCTGCTGTTTGCACACTTGGTCAAACTACTGGCCCAATGGGTTACCCAGGACATCACACTTGGGAGGGATGTATTGACAGCCTTCACTGATGGCATTTTTGTGACTGTGAGAGACCCAATCTTGCCCTTGTGATTGCTGCCGTGAAAGCCTTGACTGTTATAAACTGTTTCTGGGTTTTAAGTTAATTTGGCTAAGCCACAGGGGCTCGATCTTACTATCTGCTGTCAGAAGATGCTGAAGCTCGGACAGTCACTCCTTTCGGGTTGTCAAATTCAACTCTTGATTGTGAACTGTCCAGGACATTCTCTTGAGGAACATCACAGCTCTCTTGTGAGCAGTTAAGGCAACTTTAATGACCTGGCGCAACCTCAAGGTCTCCTGTGCCAGAGAAAGAGTAGCAGTAAAGATGTCAATTCTCGATGAGATACTTTACATTTTTCAGCATCTACCACACTCCATATTTAAAGATGCTAACTGGAAAATAAGGGGTGTCAACATGCGCTTTCATCGAGGAAGAAGACCAGAATAGGTTTGCATCTGAGCACACATAGCAAGAGGGAGATGGGAGTGGCGGTGCCACAGTAACTTTGCTATCTATCAGAGTGCTCAAATACTGAGAGAGACACAAAGTAGTGCTTTATCAACCACTTGTTGTTGGGGTATTCCTGTGAGGGCATCTAAACCACCTCGGTCCTTAGATCTGTTCCTGAGGCACGTCGATGAGTACAGGAGGCACACATGGTCAGAGCTTCATTGGTCAATAGAAACTTTCTTAGGTTTTAAAATAGCACACAGCTCTTAAGTTGTACATTTGAAAAAATAGAATAACCCAAATGCCTAAATGGGTCCAGACATTATGGGAAATGACCATCCGCTTTAGCGTTTCTTGCTTCCCACTAAATGTGTTTCTCATGCCCAGCAAGACGTGGATCAGATTATCTTTCCTCTGGAAAAACCATACATTTTTTTAGTTATGTGTTCCATGAGTCCATCCATATATCTTTAATGTGCTCATAAAATAAAAAGTGCAAAAAAACTATTTAACCCTAACCATTTTAAACATTCATACCATTTTGTACAAAGATCAAACCTGTTTGCTTTGCCAGTGTTTGTTTGTAAAGGCTGCTCCGTTAGGCATGCCCGCGCATGCCGCCATCACAAGACAGCAGCAGTCAACCCACAGTCTTCGTCAGTCTGCAGGGCAAGCATATGCCTGACTCGTGCACTCTGAGGGAAATTGATTCATCATATGTTCATGACCAGAGCATGAGTAACTCTCTACCCAGAGCAGAAGAATCAGCACGTCTGCTTTGCTACATGTTTAGGAGTTTGGATCTTCTCATTGCACTTCACCGTGGTAATTTGTTGGCCAATGTCATACCTGACATGTTCACTTCTCTGCATGAGGTTAGCAGACTTATGAGCATGCTGACCGTATATGATGGTATTCACCTACCAAGGAATACATAGCAGTTCCTTCATACGTTGGTGACTTAGATCAAAGTATGGGATATTGTTTTGCCACTTATCTGTCTGTAAAGTTCAGCTATTCCTGATCCAATCATTGACTATCACCCAGTGCTTGGTGAGTTCATGCTCAGTCCTGTTGATGCTATCCTCTCCTTTTGATATCTTCTAACTGGGAGCAAACTTTGTAGCAAATGTCTTAGGGCCAGATGTAGGTCACCAAATACCGGTCGGTAACGGGCGATTTCGGCCGTTACCGACCGGTATTTGGTGATTGAGATGTAGGGGGCCTATATTTGACAGAATCTGTAATTTTACCGACTCTGTAAAATACCGATTCGGTAAATTTACCGAATCGGTAAATCTATATGTAGGTGGCACTGGAAACAGTGCCACAGGCCCCTAAGAATTTGTTATTTACCATGTAATACTATGGCATGGTAAATAACGAATTCCTGTGTACATGCACATCTGTGCATGTACACCTGTGCCATGTGGCACACATACATGCCCTAAGGGCATGTATGTGTGCCACATGGCACACAAGCCAGAATCAGGGGTGCAACAGGGTGTCAAAGTGACACCCTGTCCCCCTTGCAAATTCAGTATTTTTACCGAACAGGTATTTACCGATTCGGTAATTGACATTGATTCCTATGGGCCTCAAGGCCATAGGAATCAATGACAATTACCGAATCGGTAAATACCGATTCGGTAATTACCGAATCCTACAGATTCGGTAAAAAATACCGAATTTTTAACTACATCTCATTTACCGAATCTAGAATACCGAATCTGTAAAATTCGGTATTCTAGAGTCTGTAAATGAGAATTACCTACATCTAGCCCATAATGTGTATCAGTTTCTCATCACTTATGTCATGAATTTCTATATTTTCTTATTTCTTTGTTTAAAAGATGATGCAGGTTAGTTTAAAATTGAGAGGCTGTCAATTAACAAACACAACTATTATCCGTACATACTACAACATTGTGGTCTAAAGCTAATAACAAGTTTTGATGACTGGCTTTCTCTGAAGCTGCTTTGTCGTGCTCCTCCCCATCTAGATGTCAAACAACTGGATGAAATAATTGCCCGAATGTCTGAAATCAAAGCCAAAAATTTAACCTAGATGATATGATGGCAATTTTGTCCAGATGTGGTGGAAGGTAGCAACAAACTGCCAATCCACTTGATTCCCTTTTCTTGACCATTCATTAATCTCTCTCTCTCCTTCTCCGCTTCACCATGCACAATCTCCATGCAATCAACAACCAATATCACATTCATGCTGCAAAACTGAAGGTCAGTGAACACTCACTGTCCTGACCTTGCTGATCTAAAAGCGATTAACTATTGGGGTCTTCCGTGCATCACAGAGAAGTGGATCATGGCACACTCTTAGATCATTGTGATTCGTAGCAACTCTGTTATGTACACGAGAACCCCAGTCCCTTACTACTTATCCTTCGAATGTTTCAAGATTGTCTCCTCCTCACTTTCCATCGCTCACTATCGGCTTATCATTTATCTTCCGCTGAATCTTAAAGCTAAGTTTGAAACTCGGATTACTGACTACTTGCTCATGCATCAAATGATGTCCTCAAACAACATTCTTTATGAGGACAAACACTGACTGGGGAAATGCTAAAAGCAAAACCTTGAAATCCTTTCAATCACGTTAGCAATTACTTGATCTCCTAACTACCCACAGCAAAGGAAGGATTCTGAAATTTCGCTTTGCTGGTCCATGACGATCAGATTGTCCCCATCAAAATTCACTGATATGATCGCCTTCTCAAACAAATTCTGATGATTACCTCAATCTTGACCCTACTAACCAATGCTGCCTTGCTGAAAATTTGGAAATGTCTGATAAAAACTTTAACTCCCCCTCGCCAGGATATAATTCCATCTACTTTAAGTCAGGGTAGACACCAGACGAGGTCAAATACAGTAGTCAAACTACAATAACATCAAAGCCTCAGTTGTTGAAACTGTGTCCTTACCTGAAAAATAATGCTCAAAACCAAGCCAGCTATGGTTCACTAAGACACGCATTGAAAACTGAAGAGAGATTAGCACCTTAGAAAAATAACTGGCGAGCCTTTAAATCCCCAATTGTTCTTAAGAAATAAAAGAGCCTTAAAAATAATCTGTAAACACTACATCAATACACTGAAGCCAAATTTTCCACAACTAACTGACTCATCCTCAATCCCACTAAACATATATTTCATCCTATCCACTCCAACGAATGCAATGAATTTCAGACTTTCCTCACTGTCGAATTCCATTGTTTCAGAAACAATTATTACCACATGTCAGGGAAAACCTAATAAAATGTAACACAGCGCAACACAGGACCCAAACTTGGTGCACTGCTTTGTGTCAAAGGGAGAGTGAAAACAGCATCATATCTACTGAGATCTGGTGTTGCTTTTCCCTCCCTCAGCACGGACAACTTTAGGCTGTCATGCACTAACAAACACACCCTTGAACCATACTGCAAGGGTGAATGCGTTATGGCAAGTGTCAGAAACCCTTCACAGGATCACAGGGTTGTGGCCCTTTAATCCTGCTTTGGGGCCCAACCGACTATGGGTCCTGGGTAACTGGGCCAAGTACGACCCCTTCCAGCACTTAAATGTCAGTGGTAGCACGGGTTGAGAAGTTCAAGGCTCTTCAAGGGGGGGGGGGGGTGTAAGGCATACATAGGGGAAAGACAAAGTGCAAACAGTAACATCAGTAAGCAGATTGTTCAGTCAAAAACTTTGTTTTATGAAAAAAGAGTGCTTTAATGTATATACACAAAAGCACAGGACCAACAAATGAAATAATCCTCACAGTGCCTGAGGTTGGCCCACTAGCATAATTCTGGGATGAATCCCTGAGTCCCTCTTACACTTCTAGTCGAGTTGGTTATTCTCCTTTAGAAAATGGAGGTGACTTCCAGATGTGGCCCATGGTAGTCCCCTTGTGACAAAGTCTAGGTTTGGTCTCAAGAGTTAATATCAGCAACTTTAGGTGCTATGTTTGTGCAAGCCACCAGAAGGGCCGATGGCCTAGAACACTCTTACCTGACCCGATTGCAGCTGGAAAGTACAGGAGGACCGGTGTGCTTCTTCGAATGCTCTGGTCTTCCAATGCTAAGGGCTTGCGACCTCTTGTGGTCTTTCCCTGATGATGAGTTGGGCCTCCGCACTCTTCAGATGGCCCACAACTGTGTGGGATGTCCTCGCCTGGGTCCTGCAGCAATTGGTAAGTGTTCTTCACAGTATACTTGGCACAGTGATCCAGGGCAACTGTCCTGACTTCACAGTGACCCCTCCTGGCACATGGGCATTGCAGACTTCAGCTTGCACATAGGTGACATCCTTATCTTCACAGTGGCCCCTCTCAAGGTTACACAGGGGTCGCTGACTTTGCCTGACAGACGGACAATGACCTTATCTTCCAGGGAGGAGTTGCCGGCGTAAGCCTAGTCTTGACCCTAGTTTTATGGTGACACCCTTCATGGCACATGGGTTCAGTCAACTTTGGCACAAAATGAACGATAGCCCTTGACTCATCGTGGCCTACTGCAGGCACACCCAGAGCTCCGAAATCAGCATGCACACAAGCGACAGCCCTAGGTTCATGGTGCCCCCCTATTAGCACACAGGGGTTTCTGGCATCCCCACAGATGCCACTAGCTTCACAGTTGCCCTTCCTAGCACACGATGGCTGTCAATCCCAGGTTTCTCAAGGGCAATGGCCGTATAAACATGGTGCCCCCATCCTAGCACATGGTGGTCACCGATCTGAGCTTTCACAAGTGTAACAGTCCTGGCTTTTGCTAGAGCGAGAAGATGATCAGCACTCTTGCAATGGTCCCAACAGACCGGATGTCTCACACTTCGCTCAACGGCATTCACTTTGCAGGATCCCCGCTAGGCCTCGCTCCCTGCAGGCGCTCACCTCCTCCTCCTCACATAATCCACTGCTTTTAGCAGGCAAGCAGAACACTGGTGCTCCAGGCTGACAAAAAGTGGTCTTGTCTTCCTAGGTGATGGCTCCTCATCTAGCAGGGAGGCTAACAGACCTTGGTGCTTAGCCCTGGTTCCAGCAACTAGAAGTGATGGTGATCTCTCCAGTTAAATATGGCTGTAGTACAGTGCGATTGAAAAACTTGAAGGACTCATGCTCCTACCTTTATACCTTAATAGTCCAAATAAAGACACAGAGCTCATTTAGTGATTGTCTGTTTTGTTTTATATTTCTGTTGTGTGCGACAACTTCTTTGAAGTACCATCTCCCCTTATCCTTTCTTTGTCAAAGGGAGAGTCTACGACAGCAGGAGTGGCTCCAGTTATAACCAACAACTCAGGCCCAGGATGTAACTGGAGATCAGACATGGCTGTCAGCCTCCGCTGAAATATGCCTCATAAAGTTTCAAAGGCCCAAGCGTTCCCCGTTTTAATGATTCCCTGGTCCTACAGTATCCACCTTATCAGACCCAACATCTCCCTGACAATGAGAGCAGATACCACTGACCAGAGATCACCCTCCTGTGTGTGCGTGGTCCCACCCCAGTAATCAGGAATGTCAGCAATCCACATCTTCTGTCATTGGGTTTCAATCCTCACCTTCACTAACCTTTCCAGACCCTGGGCTTCAAAAATGGGACCCACAGGCCTTCATGTTATGTACCAAGCGCAGGCACACATACATTACAACAACTACACTCGCTGTCTATCGAGAACAGACAATCACCATGTAGGCCAACGGTGAGCTAAGTACACAGCAGCGGAACTGTATATGATTGAGCACATAGGCACCACACCAGTGGCACAGGTAAAAAAGGCCTGTTCAAACTACTGATCACAACTAAAAACAAAGGAGCATGCTACCACCACCGCACCTGTATCACTTAACTCCTGGTAAGGGCAGTACCACTTTACCAATACAAGGTTAGTGCTTGGTGTGTCCCTACCTGTCCAACAAGACTGTATTACCATGTGGCAAGTGCACAGGTTAGATCTGTGTGCACTCTTAACCAAAAATCAGTACCAGGGATCCAGATATCCATGAAGCTGGAGCACTTAGGGTAGGAGTGACTGTCTGTCCCTGCATAGGTGACTTTTCCATCCCAACATCAAGCAAATGTTTTGTACTGGAAGGAGAACCTTAACATGTGAAATGCTGTGTAATTTCTTTTGCTCCCTTCACCAGCAGTGTAGAGGACTATAAAATGACTTTGAGAGGTCCTGTTGTAACCCGCAGTGTCTAGTTGGCTGAAGGGGGGCCCCAGCCAGGCAGAAATACCACTCTCATCAAGGGAAGGTAGTTACGCTCACTGTATAACCCGTGCTCACCCTTGGGTAGCTTGGCTCTGAGCAGTCAGGCTCAATACAGAAGCAATGTTAAAGTAAAGGCACAGCAGCTACTCGCGATAAATCGACTGACCGTCACAAACAAGACTTCACACAGGATGTATTTAAAATCTTTTATATTAAACACACACATTCCATCATTATAAAATGACCACCATATACTTTTTGGACATATAACACATTCTGAAATATTACTAGCAGTACTAGGCCCACTTGCATTGTTATGATATCACCATTATGCACACTGTGGACATTTCCTAATCTAACACTTCAGGGAGTGGAGCTTCAGCAGGTCCTTGGTCCAGGCAGGCTCTATATGAACGGCTATCCTTAATGTGCACAACAGAGTCCTCTGACAATGTGCACCACGCAGTCCGAGTTCTCTGGTACCATGGTGAGATACGCTTGTATCTCACCCTTTGCTGACTCATGGCACCTGTAGTTATACTGTTGTGTGACTTTGTAGTTCTGGGTTGTTTAGGGTTTTTCCCTTTGAACCATAGATGTCTCCCCTAAATGTTAGGCCTGTCTGCCATGGGGATGTTGAAGGCAGAACTTAATCTTTAGTGAGGCCATGATTCGGCCCTTAGAGGCTATGTCACAATGTCTACCTTCATTCTATCCTATTCGGCCCTCAAATGACAGAGTTCTGCCATTCCCATGAGATGCCCACAGTTTATGGCTGTTCATTAGGGAATGCACAGATGTGCTACCCCGACCCCTGGTATCAACTGAGACCCTTGAAGTACCGAAATGTCCATAGTCTAGAAGTGGCATTACTAAGCGATTCATGCCAAAAGCTACTTGAAAAATGGAAAGGGACTGGCCATTCGAATCCGTTGATATGAAATATCATGAGGCTGCTCGACTGCAATGCACTATTACAGTACAAAGTAATGTCAACCACTTCCCCATGTTAACCTATGGTAAGAGAAGACCTCATATGTAGTGAAAACACATATGGGTATTCCTCATAACCTGGGCTCACGTGCGCTATTGCAACCTGCAATGACAAGAGGGACACCTAGTTACCTGTACCAGTGGTGCAAGTGTGCCCACCCAAATCTGCACAGCAGACCGCACACAGGTTTACTAATTTGTGCGTCTGATCACACGCACAAGCCTGCGTTGGCAGGCAGCACACGCAATCACGGGCACCATAGGTGTGGGTGCGTACTCATAGAGGCCTACAATAGCACCCTCCACATAAAATAATTTATTTGCAATAAGAGTCAGATACATAAGCGCTAGTTTGAATGGACTGGTAGCGCCTAGCCCTCAGCCGCAATCCCTTTAACAAGCATTGAAAATGCAATAGGTCTCGCATTAGGAAAGTTTTATTTTTTTTTATTTATGTGTTGGTTTTGAAAATAGCAAAATTAATACCTTTGTCAGGTGGATGTGGTGGTGGATGTGGTGGTGAATGCGATGGTGGAGGATGCGATGGTGGTGGATGTGGTGGTGGATGCGATGGTGGTGGATGTGGCGGTGGATGTGATGGTGGATGTGATGGTGGATGCGGTGGATGTCATGGTGGATGTGATGGTGGATGCGGTGGATGTGGCGGTGGATGTGGCGGTGGATGTCATGGTGGATGTGATGGTGGATGCGGTGGATGTGGTGGTGGTGGATGTGGTGGTGGATGTAGTGGTGGTGGATGCGGTGGTGGATGTAGTGGTGGTGGATGCGGTGGTGGATGTAGTGGTGGTGGATGTGGTGGTGGTGGATGTGGCGGTGGATGTGGTGGTGGTGGATGTGGCGGTGGATGTGGTGGTGGATGTAGTGGTGGTGGATGTAGTGGTGGTGGATGTAGTGGTGGTGGATGTGGTGGTGGTGGATGTGGTGGTGGTGGTGGTGGTGGATGTGGTGGTGGATGTGCCGGTGGATGTGATGGTGGATGTGGCGGTGGATGTGGTGGTGGTGGATGTGGCGGTGGATGTGGTGGTGGATGTGGTGGTGGTGGATGTAGTGGTGGTGGATGTAGTGGTGGTGGATGTAGTGGTGGTGGATGTGGTGGTGGTGGATGTGGTGGTGGTGGTGGTGAATGTGGTGGTGGATGTGGTGGTGGATGTGGTGGTGGATGTGGTGGTGGATGTGGTGGTGGATGTGGTGGTGGATGTGCCGGTGGATGTGGTGGTGGATGTGGCGGTGGATGTGGTGGTGGTGGATGTGGTGGTGGTGGATGTAGTGGTGGTGGATGTAGTGGTGGTGGATGTAGTGGTGGTGGATGTGGTGGTGGTGGATGTGGTGGTGGTGGTGGTGGATGTGGTGGTGGATGTGGTGGTGGATGTGGTGGTGGATGTGGTGGTGGATGTGCCGGTGGATGTGGTGGTGGATGTGGTGGTGGATGTGGTGGTGGATGTGGTGGCGGTGGATGTGGTGGTGGATGTGGTGGTGGTGGATGTAGTGGTGGTGGATGTAGTGGTGGTGGATGTAGTGGTGGTGGATGTGGTGGTGGTGGTGGTGGTGGATGTGGTGGTGGTGGTGGTGGTGGTGGTGGATGTGGTGGTGGATGTGGTGGTGGAAGTGGTGGTGGATGTGGTGGTGGATGTGCCGGTGGATGTGGTGGTGGATGTGGTGGTGGATGTGGTGGTGGTGGATGTGGTGGTGGTGGATGTGGTGGTGGTGGATGTGGTGGTGGTGGATGTGGCGGTGGATGTGGTGGTGGATGCGGTAATAAA
Source organism: Lissotriton helveticus (assembly GCF_964261635.1). Classification (NCBI taxonomy): domain Eukaryota; kingdom Metazoa; phylum Chordata; class Amphibia; order Caudata; family Salamandridae; genus Lissotriton; species Lissotriton helveticus. The sequence continues at coordinate 448,970,274 of NC_136065.1, forward strand.
GCCTGTGATTGATAGAACTTAGAAACGGCAAAACTATGATAGCAAGCATATGTTTAATTAAGCGCATGTGGACAGTGAATTGCATTGCATGAAATCCTTTTCTTAGTGTGGCATGTCAGATTTAGTCCAATCCCTAGTGCGAAATCAACATGAATCACTTTTCGTTCCAAAAACACATGTAGGAGCAAAAATCAAAAATCTAACTTAGGTGAACAGTCTCTAATGCAGCAAAGTAACCAAGTGTGTGGCATTTCTTATAGGTGTAAAATCACTCTGCATAGAGAGAAAATTTAGTTTGATGATGAATGAGTTGTGAAAAATGTGTATTCGTATGACATCCCCAGCACATAGAGGTGCAAAAATTACATTTAGTTGCAAAATCACACTTTGTGAAACATCGATAGAAGTGTGAACACACTGCGATGAGCTAAAATAAAATTAGTGTTACAAAGCAAAGCAAGCAGATATCGTTATTATCAACATCGGATAAAAAAAAAATAAAAGAAAAGGAGACACGGCCGGCGAGCCGTGAAACTGAAAGTACGGCCGGCCGGCCGTGAAAAAGCCTTTGATGCAGCAGGGGGTAATTAGGGGAGGAGAATGGCTGGGCTGAGGCAGAGCGCCAAGCCTTTGATGCAGCAGGGGGCGGAGCGGGAAGAGCTGCTGGCGGCACTAAGCTGACGATTTGATGCTGTGCACGCGCATTTTAACTAATTGCGCTTGCGCATTGAGTTAAAAGTGCACATGCACTTCATCAAATCGCCAGTGAATCGCCAGTGTAGGTAAGCTTTGTTTAAGCCCCCATAGTCTCGCTCTGCTCAATGCGCATGCGCATTGACAGGCGAGACCTAAAAAGGCCAAAGGTGAGGCCACACCTTTCAGTTTGTATTTACTCGCCAGTGAGGCCTCCCTAAACTACGTACCAAGGAGGAGTGGATGGAACAGCTGAAAAAGACCCAGGTCAGCCCTTTAATGATTTCATCTCAAGCGCCATATGATGCTGGTGCTCGCTTTCAGAAAGACCATGTAAAAGGTGTTAAATAGGGTGATTATCATTGTCAAAGATTGGGGGTGGTGGGACCACAAATACATAATGGTACACTAGCTCTTAATCTTCCCAGAGCAGTAGCATGAAAGGATTATCTCTTCAAACTCAGAACATTTGTTTACTCGTTGAAAAAAAAATGTAAGGTACCAAACGTGCTTGCTTTGCTTGGAAATGATGCATCTTCGGTTAATTTATAATCTTAGTCACCCATTATATGATCGACCTCGAATCTGGGGAACTGGGTTCGAGTCTCGGCAATGACGCCAAACATCCTGTGATTCTGGGCAAATCACTTAATCTCCCCGTGCCTAACAAAAATGAATGTGTGTCCTCATGTAACGTAACTGGTGCTATGTAAAGCGCTCTGATACCCGATTCTGGTCAAGTTCGCGCTATATAAAACTCTGTAAAATATATATATTTTTTTTAAACACTTTTAAATATTCGTTTCATATGTGTCCGTATGATAGCTCTCCCTCTGATAGAGTGGCATCAGTGCCTGTGGGAATTAGCCCCCTAGTCATTTGTTTATGCCTTGTTCCATGCTTTCAGGCTTTAAGGGACTTGGATGTCCTGCAGTGTTTGGTTGACGGCACTGTATAGAATGAATAAATCAGTGGTTTATCTGTGGTTCTGAAATCAGGCTTGTGCCACACACATGGGGCTGCGTCCACATCTGGCCTTAACAGGGCTGCTCCTAATTCCTGGATCGGGGCCCCACAACTAATGTGCTTAACTTGGCTACATGCCAGATTTGAAGATTTGAACTCTCACCTCTGTGAAGATCAAGCATGACGTCACGGCTGTTCAAGTGGAGATTGCCCACAACATTTCCTGACTTCCTAAATGCCCCTGCTTACAGGGCCGGCTTTAGGGCAGTGCGACTGGTGCAGCAGCACCGGGCGCTGACCTGTGTTGGGGGGGGGGGGACGTTGATCTCAGGAGGGGTGCTGTATTTAGTAATAAGGTATGATTGGAGAGATGAGGGGCACTTTTGCCTGGTGGTAGTAAGAGAATCCGAGGAGGCGGTCATAGGGTGTGGGGGCGCTAAAAAGAATTGTCGCACTGGGCGCCACCAGTGCTAAAGCCGTCCCTGCCTGCTTAGTTGTAGAAAGAGAGTAGGGACTGGCAGTGCCACACAGACCGTTTCAGCCTAGTCCCCCATGAATACTAAAGCAGGCAGCCTGTGTGCACCCACTGCGTTAGTATTCAGTGGCTAGTAATGAACCACATGGAGACCTTCTCATGTCAGCAGCCTGCAGCCTAATGTAGCCTATGAAAAAGTAAAAGATTTAATTTCTAATTCGAATTTAAGAGCAAAATGAAATGTTGGACCCTGCTTCGTGGACTGCATTCCCGTTGGTGTTCGGTAGGGGGCAATGTATGCAAGGGACCAAAGTGTACCATGTGGTCGTTGTGGCTTCCCCTGCACTCACCATGTGCAATAAAGTGCAGAGTCCCAGGCATCACCATGCGAGTGAGGGATGGACCAGGCGCTGGCTGGCCACACCCTTGAACCACACATGAGAAATTTTTAATTCTCTCATGTACAAGCCGTTTTATTATTTTAATCAAAAATTTTGATACGTGCTTTGCACTAGACAGTGATGCAAAGTAATGCAAAATATACTTTGCGCTACTTAGCGCTTAAGGGGACATATGGGTGATTTATGGGTGATAAAAGTGCGTACCCATGCAACCACGTAAGGGATTTACCAAAAATGCCTATCTCCTTACATAGAAAGAGATTTGTGGCTAAAAATGTACATCTCTCCAGGCAGGCGTAATGTTAATGAAAAGTTCTTTGTTTTTAAAACTTTTCCAAATTTGCACTTGTGTTGCACAGCAGACATAGAAAATTATATAAGTATTAAACTGTGACAAAACATACCATTTTGTACAGGAAGGACCCCCTTCCAGTAAAAAACAAATCCTATGCTTGTCATCACGCAAAAACCCTTGCACTATGATATAAAGGTGTACTTTGGTGCAAGACTGCCTATGGTGTATCTTCGTAGTGACGTTTTAAGGCATGGGCAAAGTGGGCTCTGGCCCAGGGCCCCAGCCTTTCAGAGGACCCCCTGATAGAGCCAGCTCTGTTCTGCAGAGAGTCTTGACGACCCTAAATAATTCTTAAACAGATTATTTTAAATAGTATTTTCCTTTCATTTTCTTTTAATGTGGGTGATGTGTGAGTCTATCCCAGACATTTTGCAGAGAAATGTTGTGTTTATGTTCCCTGCCGCATCCATATATAAGTTTCTTTTAGATCAAAGCAGGACCTCACATATGAGAAATGGGAGGGTGTCACAGAGATTATATCCAGTAATATGAGTGAGCTGCTGCTGTGTTACAATATTGAAGCACACATCTTTCAGCCAGATTCATCAAGCCGAAATCGGCTTGCAAAGGGCCAGATTCTGAGAATCTGGCCCTTTGTGAGCGCTATTTTTGCATTTGGGATTCATCATCCCAAATGCAAAAATCGCAATTTTAGAAATCGCTAAATTGCGAATTATTGCATTTAAGGAATCTCAATTTGAGATTCCTTAAATGCAATTCATGAACCATTTTAAAATTGCGAATTCGCAATCTGGGGCCGCTATTTACCGCGAAGTCTAACTACGTGGTAAATAGCGAAAATTTAGAAAAATGGACTTCAGTGCATTTTTCTAAGTTGTATGTTACACACACACATGTCCTTTGGACATGTGTGTGCGCAACACCAGTGTACCTTACCATTTCAGGGGTGCTACAGGGTGTTGGACACCCTGGCACCCTTGAAATCGCGTCCTTATTTGCGATTCGCTAATTGCTAACCGCAAATAAGGAATGACTCCCCATTCATTCCTATAGGCCTTTAGGCCCATAGGAATGAATGGGAAAGCCATTCCTTATTTGCGATTAGCAATTACCGAATCGCAAATAAGGAAGCAGTAGAAATCGCAAAAAAATTGCGATTTCTACATGCATCCCGTTTTGCGAGTCTTTAATAGCGATTCCTTAAAAACCGCTATTAAGGACTCGCAAAACGGGACTTTGATGAATCTGGGGGTTGATCCCTTAATATTACATATAAACATATTTAGAATTTAGAGGAGTGTGCCTGTGCCCCCTCGGTGACTTGTCCAAAGAGGGTATAAAAGAGCTGAAATTGGTTCATAAATGCTAAATTGTCCCAAACAGAGACCCCAAAAAACGCTTGGCCCAGGCCCCCCAAAATCATGAAGATGTCCCTTCGGATGGCGAGAGAAAACAGGGCTGTCTCTTAGTAGATATGACACTGTACTGCTCTCACCCTTTCATACAACTCTGCAACTTTGGTAGCTGCCCTGCGCTGCAAGAATTCTTTGAAAAGTTGTCCCTTTGTAGAGATATGAACTTCTTTTCCAAAAACTGTTAATGAAAGTCAAACATCCGCACACCCAGTGCTTGTCCATTCGTTCCAATATTAGTAAATGTACATTTTTGTGTTGAAACACAGTATTTGAATATTGTGCAAAAGAAGCATTTTTACATTTCTGAAGGCTTATTGACCTTTGAAGCTGATGGTTTATTGTGAGGCAAGCGGTGTGGTTTTTTTGGGTTACCCGAATCAGAGACGTAGAGCAATATCATTTAACAATAACAAAAACTTGAGGTGTTAGACTTTACTTCCGGTGCTAGTACGACAGTACTAGGCCTATCTATATTTACTCTTTATGCTAATACTGTCCTAAGTTTATACCACAGACAATTCGCCATCTCCCCCGTTGCCCACGCATCCTGTTTTGGTATGTTGCTCAATGGAATGAAAAAGACTGACTCATTTTTTGAGGTATGCTCTGAAAATAGCTCTGTAATTCACCACTGTATTGGTCAAAGTGAGCAAGTGATAGTCTTAACAAACAACATATATATATATATATATAAATGTTGGCAAACGATTGTGCGTGTTATAATGTATTATAAAATAATTCCTGAGAGTTTCAAAGCTAAAACTTGTGAAACCCTCTAATAACTTTTCCACTCATGATCAATCTGCACTAAGCCTCGAGAAAAAGCTTTAAGCTCAAATATCATTTTGGCAAAATTTGGGGCCAGATATACTACCATCTTGCATCATGATTGCACCACTTTTGTGGGGGCATCCATGACACGGGAAACATCCTTTACAACACAACTGTTACAACGAAGTACCTTTACGACGCAACCATTACAACGCAACTTTTACAACGACTTGCGCTGGGGGGCGCTCTAGGATAGGGAATAGTTTTAATTTACTATCCAACACCTTCCCTACTATCCACGGGGACTGGAGTTGGAATAGTAAATTAAACTATTCACTATCCAGCGCCCCCCAACGCAAGTCGTTGTAACGACTTGCGTTGTAAAACTTGAGTCGCAAAGGCATGCGTTGTAATAGCATGCGTTGTAATGTCATACATCCCATGACACACAATGCTAGCAGATATTTACTAAGCCATACAAGTGGCAATTTGCGCCACCTTGCGTGGCTTTGTGAAAAAAATGTAACACTATGCAGCGGCTTGCGCTGCATTACATTTCATCCTGGGAGGAGTTCCATGAGTGGGACACGTGCATTCCCATGCATCTACCCATGGATTTCACACAATTCCAGATTTACAAAGGTTTGTAAACCTGGGAATGCGTGAATTCGCTACGCTTCCCACAGGATGGCGTAACAAGGAGAAAAAACTTTTTTTCTCCTCGTTATCTCCTCTTTCTATGTGTGCTGCAATCTGCAGCCCACATAGAAAGAGGAAAATGCCTAGAGAGATTGTTTCTAATCTATAAGGTGTCCCTTCCTGCACAAAAACAATTCTCCTTGTGATGCAGGCACCCTTACAGCGTGGTGCAAGGGTGCCTGCTTTGGGACTAGGATGCCTGAAATGCTCCAGCGCTATGAGAGAGCAGAAGAGTGCGCCTATCTTAGTAGATATGGCACATTTCTACTCTCTCACTTTTACTCAAAGCAGAGCAACAAGTTGCCTTGCTACACTGCATTGCGTGAACGTTAGTAAATCAGGCCCTTGGTTCAGATTGATCTACATTGGCAAAGGTCCCATTTCCTATGGAAGTGACATGTGAACTTTATGTAGGGAGTTAATGTGAACTCTCCAACGTATACATTCATTCATTGTATATGCTGTACATAGTATGCTGGTTATATTCTTGGTTGAGTGTGGGTTGGTCCAAAATCAAGTGAGATGGAGCTTCAGTGTGGTCGTTATGGTACCCCTTTCCTTTCTATAGTTACTGCAGCTTTTTGACTTTGGCTAAGGGCCAAAGAGCAACATCGAATACTCTTTCCAATGAATAAAGGAGGATTAAGTGTGGCTATCCTGTTGGGGAGATATTTTATTATTCCTTAAAGAGGTAGTCTATTCTGACATTGCTGTACCAATTTTTAGGTTTGGGGTTTGACAACACAGCTGTCAAACAGACATCTTTCTCACAATCTCCAGGGGATGGGCTTTGGGTCAGGACCTTTTAATCCTTGGCTTTTTTTATAAGCCTCTTTCAGCCATTTCCTTAAGGCACTGTCAATAACATCTTGGCCCAGCCTAGTAACGTATCCATCTCTCACCTAATACCATTGGCTGATTGTGTGTATCCTTTAGCTTCATTCAAGTGCACCAGGGACTTCTTCACCCCCCTATGTCCACTTATGCTGGCTCCCTCCTGTGTATCTCGCTCTAACGTGGTAATGCTCCATGCTTTAGCAGGCTTTTTGAATTTGTCAATGTTTTTTTACCTCAGCATCTGTTTAACACATTACAAGATGGACCCGCTGGTGTCTGTCACAAGACCCGACTGGGGGAATCAGTTTTGAATGAGAAGTTCAGGATCTAGGCATTCAGCCTTCAGCTGATCCTACACTGTGAAAGAGAAGGTCGCATGGTAAGTGGAACAAGGGACATTTTGGAGAACAATATTTTTGTTAAAATATAATCACATTACAGGATTGAAAGGCTGTGATTGTACTGGTCATTGGTAATTACAGCAGTAGGGGCAATACCTTCATGGTCTAAAGCCCTAGTATGTTATGGCCATCCACATTTGTAAGGTCTTTATCCCTTGTAATTTACTGTAATCTCTGGGTTTCAAGCTAATTGTAAGAGCACCTTCCTTCAAGGGGATATGGTCAGGATCTGCATTTTAAGCTGAAGAAACTCTAGTTTAATGAGTAACTCATCTATCTGGAGAGGATCTTTGTACCAGGGCTGGATTTGGACATTTATCCTACGGGTCATTACCGCAGGAGGGGGACTATATACATTGAAGACAGGTTTTAAGACCAATGGCATCCTCTGTGATTCTCTCCAGCTCCAGGGGCTTTATGACAGCAGGCACTGTGGAGGAGAGGAGAGAGAGGTTGGAGAGATAAAGTGAAAGACTAAGAGGAAAAACAGCAAAAGTAGGGGCTGGTTGAAAATCTTTGCCACGGCACATCACTTTGGAGTTTCTGGGAAATCAGAGTTATCCTTCCATGGAGGGAAATGAGGGGTGGTCAGGAGGATGGAAAAACCTTCAGCTGCTGCCCTGTTCATTTCAAACTCTTCCTTTTTTAGGTCGAGCCTGTCAATGCGCTTGCGCATTGAGCTTGCGAGAGATATTGGGGCTTAACCAGAGCCTAACCATCGGGCGATTTGATGCTGTGCCCGTGAAAAGCAAGGCTAAATGCGCAAGCGCATTGACCTAAAAAGCGTGTGCACATCAAAGCCACCAGCCTCCCTCCCACAGGCATCCCCCAGCGTGCGCTGTGCCTCAGGCATTTCTCCTCCCCTAATTTATTCACTGCCCACGGCTTTCACTTTGACGGCCGCCAGGCCGTCTCTCGCCTCAGGCTTATCACACCCCCCCTTCTCTCTAGCACGCTAACACTCATTCCACAGCCTCTCTCCCATTGGCTCTTCACTTAGTTATTCTGACACTTCTCTGACCCTGCTTGCTTCCCTTGCCACTATATGCTTTCCCCAAATTCTGTGCTCTGTCTCTGCCTTCTTTTCTGACATTCCTCTGTCGTTGCTTTTTTTCAATCCTGCCTTTACCCCTTGTTACTGCTTTCCCGTCTTTATCTCTTTACTTTCTCTTGCGCTAGTTTAAACAAAGCTAATAATAAATAAAAAGTCACGGTCCCCAAAAATGCGTGCTGTTGGCCCCACCAGCGCAAATTAAGCAATAGGACATACAAGATTGGTAGTAGTAACGTAGGCTCGTTCCCCACACACAGAAGCAGCATAGGCAACATAGTGCGCTATACAAGTATCAATTTTTAACAACGATTAATGATCCTTGTTCAGAACAGCTGTGAAATCCATAGAGACCGGGTCCTACAGCCAGGTTTTTTGCACCGAGAAAGGGGATCTCGCAAGACAGCCTGGTGAGCGTTGCTTTTCGAGCGCTCCATTAAATAGTGAAACACTTAACCAACACTGGGCATATTAACTGTAAAATCAAAGTCGACTACTTCACATACACCTTTAATGTCACAAAATATGAATGCTGCTATCTATAACAACCGTAAGGTCGAAGGACTGTAACCCACCTTATTACGCAAGCAGTGTCGATTTGGTGAAGTATTTTGTAATCCTCGTTTTCTACAGTTACCAAAAACTAAATTGTGGTCTATGTAGTGCTTGCTAGATCACAGTTTGCCACTTAGGAGCACCGCAAAGAACACATATTCCTACAAATCAACTCCCTCGTGTGCGTGCGTGTTGGCAGCCTTACACAGTGTGTGTGTGTACATAAATGTATGGATTACATTACTGACACTCACTAGCTCTCACACACCGTAGATATGTGTATACCATGCCTCTGTAGATGGTTCCCTCCCACTCGCTCGCTCCCAGCCTCCCACCCCACCCGCCTCCCACACCACATCAAAGACTGCTGCTCCCCCGCCCACCCACCAACCCCCCACCCCCCACAGCAATGCCGAGGGCTTGCGCTTTTTTGCCTGTGTGCTTCGAGACATCTGTGCAGTCAGCCATGTTAATCACCGTACGTCATATATAGTTGCAGTTTGCCACTTGGTTTCGTTGGAATCGAATTTGAAACGGACCATGATTCATGGCGCTGCTGTAACCTTGTTTATTTATATAACTTGCGCAGCAAACCTCAGTTGGATTAATGGCAGCCGTTCCTTTAGTTTGTCAGTTATTCCGTGCACCCCACCTCTCCCACTTGTTTTATTTTGGTCCTGCATGGTTTGGTGTTGCACAGCATTTAAAATATTGAAGTTGAATGCCACTTTTGAGTTTATATTTTATTTGAAAGTATTAGTTGGAAGCGGAGGCATTCCGTGGGCTTCTCTTCTGTGCACTCCCACCCCCCTGCTTGTTTATTTGGTATTGTAGTCAGTCTACACACGTTGAAACCATAACTTCCATGGACAGTTTTTTTTACTACAGTTAACAAAAACTAAATTGTGGTCTATGTAGTGCTTGCTAGATCACAGTTTACCACTTCGGAGCACCGCAAAGAACACATATTCCTACAAATCAACTCCCTCGTGTGCTTGCGTGTTGGCAGGGCCATTTCTAACATTAGGCAAGACTAGGCGGCTGCCTAGGGCGGCAAAAGGAGGAGGGCGGCAAAAAACACAAGTTTGGGAATCCCCTTGGCTCCAGTTGTGTGAAATAACACTGGAGTAGCAGCTACGATTTTACAATCTCATTAATGTTGCCTTTTGAAAGTTCTACATTTGTCACATTTCCCTTAATGGCAGTTTTTTCATTTTGATCCAAAATATATCTTCGTTTTGTGTTACGCTTTCACTGGGGAAGTTTCGTTTTCAGCACATTAATTATTAAGTTTAGTTTTAGGCACATTAATTATTGTCAGGATTGTTTGTCTGTGTGTTTTCTGTCAGAAATCGCAGGTGACCAGTTTTAAACGGCTTCTAACGGATCCAGAGGTGGAGCGTGGCTGTTTCAAACGTAGATTACCTATGGACAGCGGAACTAACAAGGTAAATTCTAGCGACTAAATAAAAAATAATGCCGGATGTAGCCAGCAGAGACTGGTAGCATCTCTTCTGCATTCGAAGAGAGAAAAAAACACATTTAAATGTTGGTCAAAATAAAGATTTGGAACCTGGTATATGGGATTTCCTTCTCTGGGTGCTGAGTCCATTACCTAGTACATCACATTGGGCCCTGCAAATGGGAACAACTGGAAGAGCTTAATGTGCACTCCGTCAGGTCTTTCTGAGAGTCTAGGCAGTTTTCGGAAGTGCGGAAGTGACGAGCCACAGCGGAAGCCACAGAGACCTGGAGACCCAGAGGCCTGGAGTCGGAGTCTCTGGGCCCCGCATCAACGAGTGGAGGCTGCGTGTGCGGAGAATAAGGCGACGAGGCAAGTGAGCAGTTGTGCAGTGGGTGACCAGGCTAGTGCCACGGTTCCTCCTGTTCCCATAATTGCAGAGGTGGTCGGCGTGGGCGCTAGGCCAGTGCGGTTTGCACAACGGAGAGGACCGCCCCACCCCACGCGGGAATCTTTCACGCTGCATCGCAACAAGGCTAACTTTAGCACGGTGAGCAGCCTGGTGCTGGAACTGGTGGAGACGAAGGTATTGCAGCGTTACACGTGTTTGCTTTATTTGCTTGCAAGGAAAGCTGGAGTTACGTGGGTTTTGTTGTCCATCATGTTGTTTTCTGAGCAGTGTTGGCAACAGTGAGGCCTAAAATTGCAACAAGATGCCCTGCCACTAATTGAAGCTCTTAGCTAGCCTGCAGTTTACGAGACCAAGGTCACGCTAATCAAATGCACCTGACCTAGCGCGAGCAAGCGCACCTGACTTACAGCGAGCAAGAGTGTTGCTGGAATGAATTATTGAGGTGCATCATATAGAGGAATTGATGGTTGAATGTTCTATACCTGCTGTGTTTTGTGTTGTACTGATATTTCATTTTCATGTGAGTGGTGTGTTATTTCGTGTTTGGTATTATTATATAGTAAGGTTTTTCCCCCCGGAGATTTATATAGCGCGATATCAGAGCATTTTACATGAGCACCAGTTATGTTATACAAGCACACTCCCATTTTTCACTGGGCAGTGGGCATGGGGGCATTAAGTGATTTGCCCAGGACCACAGGACGTTGAGCGTCATTGCAGAGATTGGAACCGGGCTCCCTAGATTTGAGATCGACCGCCCTAGCCCCTTAGGCCACATCCACTCCCAATATTAGTTATTAGACCATGTTTGTGTCCCCTGCGCTCTTAAGTATGTGCTCACTGGACTGACTGGATTTCCTGCTCGGATGAGCCGGAAAGCTGAAAAGCAAAAGTGAAGTTGAACCGTGATGACAGGGGGAGAGAGTCATGGTAGTGATAGAGCAAGATTTCGCATTGCGACTTGCTCGAGTCATGAACCTCGAAACTGTTATAACCTGGTAATAAAATTTGTATGTTGTACTAATTTCCCTTTATTTCGAATATGTGTGTATCTTAGTGATGCTTGTCTATGTGTTTTACTAAAACGATTTACTCTTGTCTCTAAAAATGGCCGCTGTTTGGAATTTGCTTCTGCGCATGCGTTAGTCACACTCACGTGACGTGACGTAGTTGTAGATTTGGGGGGAGAATATGCGCATGCGTAATAAGCCTTAAGATGGCTGCTTATGTATTAACGTGGTGAAGCTCGTGCAGATGCTCTCGTGTTATTGTGTGTTGCTCTAACCTATAATCGCATAGTATATTTTTATAATAAGAAACCATAAGTACACAATCATGGTATGTAGTATATTGATTTATTTCTATGTTTTAATTTGTTTTCGCTTACTTTTCATGTACCGCGGTATTGAGGGTCTGATGCAAGGCTTAAGACTCCATGTTAAGAGGATAGTCTACGCATGCCCGAACTCTGGCTGTGGCATTGACAGGATGCCAACTGAAGGTCCCTGCCAAGACGTGCCTGGGAAGATGCACCTTCACCCAGCCTGAGAAACAGAATTTTGTACTGCATTTGCAACAATTGTATATTCTGCTATTGTATTCTGTCGAATAGGTCATGGGAACCCCAAACTTGCTAGGAGGTTCCCAAATATGTAAAGTAGGACTTGTAGAAGTTTGTTCTGATTGGTGTGTTGACCTAGCCTACCTTGGGACCAATCGAAATTGTGGATTCTGACACTTTGCAACATTGGGGGGTGGTACACTGACCCGAAAACAGTATAACAAGCCTAGGTTCACCTAGGGAATTTGTCCGACTTGTCTGAATAGCTGACCTGTCACTGACCCAACGCACTCAAAAGGTGACTGAATTTACAGAGCGCTGCGGAGCACTCTGTCTGAATTTGACCATAGACTCAAAGGTTTTACTAAACCTTAAGTGCTGGCGGAGCACTTTGCTGGGGAGTTCGCTAACCCAATCGGGGTTCTGACTGATAGCTGCAGAGAGGGCGGAGCGCAGGCGTTGCTTCCAAACTGCGGGTGCTGGTCGTGCCTTGGTGGTCCTGTCCTGATCCTTATCTGGTTTTCCTGTCCTGTCCTGGGGTGTCCATTCTGCACCTGCTGTCCCATTGACGACTGCTTTACCTTGGGGTATTTCCTGTCCTTGACTGATCCGTGGCCAGGGTTGGTCTTCACACCATTCTAGGTAAATATATAGATAGGGCTAAGAACTCTATACTGCACCTTCCTATTTCTCTGTCTTTGCTTCAATAAAGACAATACCATTGCACATGTTATATTTTCCATGCTTTTCGCAACCTACTGAATGAAAGCCATACATTATTTTTCGTAGCATGTTCCTATGTTACCCTCCCTTTATGCACCTTCCTCCATACCGTTTATGACATATAGATGTTGTCTATAAATTTTCTCCTTTAAAACTAATCTGAAGTTATATTGTTATAGCGTGTTCCCTTTTTACCCTTCCTATAGAGGTATAGGAGCCCTAACTTTATCCACTGTAGTATTTTTCTAAACATATGCCCAAATTCTGTCCATTTATAGACTGTTCATTCCTAATGCTATTTCCCTGAAACCTGCTTAGCATACGTTGGCTTGGCTTATCTCTCAGGTGGACCCATAAATGATTGCTCTGATATTTCTCCTATATAGTTATGTGATTTTCGTTATCTTAATCATTGATTGTCTCTTGGCTGTAAATTGTTTTATCTCTGAACTTGAAAACTAGATAAAGCTTTTAAAACTTCCCAGTAGTTTGTGGTCATTTGATGAATACCAAGAAACAAAGTCAGTATTGTATTTTGCCTGCCTTTCTTCACAGCTAGCTCCCTGATCTGTTGTGGTCATAGGTACCCGTAACGGTGGATTGGTAAGTCGGGTACATTAGAAATAAATAGGAAGGAAACAGGGATACTGGTAGTAGAAAGCAAGGTTGCCTGATTAATGTATGTGGTAAATTGGATTTATATGGGCCCGAAACGCATCTGGTAAAATTGTTGGTCGGGTGACCTGCGATCTCTATCAGTATTTTTCTGGTAGCACAGAGGATGGTTAGGGAATAGTTAAAAGTTAGGTAGGACTAGTTAAACTAGTTAGGTTGGATGCTGCTAAATAAGGGTTTGATGCTGCTACAAGGGCAAGTAGTTCATGTGATTTGATCACTCACTTGAAATGTTTGCTTTGGAAAATTATTTTTTCTTATTATTGTACTGATATATGTATTAACCCACTCGTTAGTAAATGTTAAATGTTAGTCTGGAATCCCCGGGGAATTGAATAGTGAGTGGTGAATAGAATCCACTTGCTTCGAGGTCACTGGCCCAAGGAAAATTGGTGCAGGTTAGGCAGAACTGGAAGCACTGATTAGGGTTTTCTGAATGAATAGTTGAATAAATGATAGCAACGAGTTTACTGGCAAAACTTCTATTGTGATATAACCTAGTAAGGGTCGCACCGGAAGGAGTAGCAGGATTCATCGGAGCTTGGGTGACAGCAAAGGGGTTCGCTGGTGAAACTTTAGACTTAGTATATATCCCGGAAAGAAGTGGATAAGTCTAAGAAGTAGCAGGTTCCCTAATGCTTGAGTGAAGGATAGGCAGAAGAGATCTATCCGTAGTGTGTGAAAAGTAAATGGAAGTAGTTTACTTGCAGTGAAACAGATTCTTTACTGTCTAGACACTTGAGTACAGTGGCGAATGTGTATTCGTTGTAAAATAACCAAGCACTAGCACTTTAGAAAGAAAGAAAGTTTCCGTTACCTTGTGAAGGAGGGAGTCAGTCGCGAAGCTGCTCTGACGTCACTCTGTGCCGCGCTGGGATTGGTAGACGCAGCGGGTGTGTAGCGGAGCTGGAATTGTAAAGGAGGGGTGAGTGCCGAAGCGTGAGAACTGTCTCGCGAAAAGGCCGCGCACCCATTGGTCGAGATTATTTGAACCCGTGCACTTCATTGGTCGCACGAAAATAAAAGACGCACTTGGATTTGAGAGTGATTTTGTAAACAAAGGTCACTCGTAGGAATCGTATGTGGCATTCGTATAGACCGCATACCAGACCTGATCCTCGGTGTTTAGGGTTCGAGAGAGATCAGTTTAAAGGTGTAAAACATGACATTATGTACGGAAACAAGAGAAAATTGTCTCTTGTAAATAAAGTAAAGAATTACTTCAAAAAGGACAAGCCGATTAGAACCAGAGAAGGTGTTGTCATACCTCCACCAAACACTCCCGCATCTTTCATGATGTTTGATAGAGGGTACAATACGTGTGTGTGGTTAGAAAACTGGGCAGAATATACAAAGGATGACGGAATCTTGGCTTTTCCGTTAGAAGGTACCTTTAATGGCAGGATTTTATTTAATTTGAGAACCCGAATGAATGGTTTACATCCCAGACCTAGATTAACACAGTACGAAGCTCTAGAAGAATGGGAGATCGAGGCTTTTGAAAGAGATAAGCCCCGCATTGATAAAGGGTTAACTAAATTTTATCCGAAATTGAAGCAGGAAACCCGAGACAAAAAGATGAAACAGTGGAGACAGAGTATGATTGTAGAAGGATTGTTTCCAATGATGCCAATGGATGGTCCTCCTGGGGGGGAAAAGAAGACAGAACAATGTAAACCCTGGGTGCCCATTGGGGAGTCGGATGATGAACTGTTAGACGACATGTTTATAAGAAGTCCACCTCCTTATAATGAAGGACACCGACCTTCTAGTGAAGGGGATGTTTTCCGAAGACCTCCTCCCAAAGATGAGGCCATATCTGTAAGTGTAGGAGGGAGTTGCCAAATACCTCCCTATAACGAGGGTTTAGGACCCATAGATACGAAAGATATTTACCGCAGAATGCCCACTAGTGGAGAGATGAAGTACTCCCGTGAAAAAGACTTTTGTTTTCGCCCTTCCTACGGAGGTGAGGTGAGAACCTCAAGTTCAGGAATGCCGTTCCTACAACCTCAAGGTGAGGAAGAATCAAGATCCCTAAGTATAGGACGTTTGTTCCCAAGACCAAATTATGGTGAAGGACCAAGTGAGACGCATCCCACTGCCCCAAGTTATGTTCCGACTTTGACCCCGCGGGTATTACATGAAAAATCTTTAGATAGATTATTAGAAGAACAAGAGCGAGGGGCTCTAGCAAAACAGAGAGCTGAAATAATTCAGAAAATCTCCCAGTTAAATACCAGCCCTGAAGCCCTGACTATCCCAGTAACTATTGGACCAGTGGTTCCGTTGTATGGGGATCGACAGGGAAGTCCAAAGACTCCAGTTAATTCCCCAATTATAGCGCAGCCGAAATCAGAACCCTTAATCATAGATGACCAGACAAGTGAATGCGAGTCTGAAGTCTCGCTATTGGACCTGCCCATTAGGGAGACAGGAAAAAGGATGCAGAAAAGGCATAATCCTTTCAATACGAGGGAGATCCAAATGGAATCAGCTTCAGGTACTAAGAGTGTCACTCCAGTGACTCCGGAAGAAATTGAGAGATGGAGTCAAGAATTGGAAAAACAAACTCCTCAGTCGAAACCTCTAGATCTTTACAAGCTGAGAGTAGAAATAGAAGAACTGATGGCAGGAAACGTAGGATTAGATCGATTAAATACCTACTCGGAGGAAGAGTTGCTGTTTATCTGCAAGAGTCTTACCCGAAATACCAGAGTACTCCATGAAAAGCTGACCGACACTGCAGCTAGTATGGGAATCGATATATCAAAATCGAAACCTTTGCAAAAACCGTACATAGCAGATTTTTCAGACAAAGATTTAGACAACCTGAATGTGTCCGGGAAAAAGGCGCAGGTCAAAGAATTATTGACAGTCCTGCAAAAATGGGGAGACGTAGAAAGATGGAAAGCCAGATGGACCAAGAAAAAGGATGAGGCTAGATCCAAACAGGCGACTCCTGAATTCGTTCTAAAAGAAGCTGACAAACCAGAGCAGTTATACCCTATGCGTGAAGTGCCAGGTGGAAAATATGTGCACGTTCCCTGGTCCAGACAGGATATTGTGTCCTTTACCAATGATTTCCCAAAATTGCGAGAAAAAACAGTAGATTGGTACAGGCAAGTGGAAAGATTTGTAAAGGTGCAAAAATGCTTATGGAAAGACCTGGATGGGTTTTTCGACATAGTTGTTCCTGTGGATTTATGGACCGAATGCAAGGTTGCCATCGGTTGGCCTAGTGAGGAATACCCGATGGACTCTATAACAGGAGCTCCTTCTAATGAGGTAATGAAAAAATACGAACAGGTAATGTTACACCGGAAGGGAAAGGTGCCTGCAAAGGAAACTGATTGGACCAAGATAGATAGAACCACACAGGAAAGGGACGAAACTGTACACTCCTTTTATGAGAGACTGTTACAAGTGTTTAAAACGTACAGTGGTATAGATAACATCGAGATGAAGGATATGACCCACTTCATTTACAGGTTTGTAAACGGTTTAAGACCCGAAATTTGTCAGTGGATCAAAGATAATAAAATATGTTGGCAGTCTAAGAAAATGGATGAGGTCCTACGGTACGCAAAGTACTGTGTGGACGAGATGGCAGATAAGAAAAAGGCACTCAAGGAGAAAGTCATGTGGGCACAAGTGAAGCTAGCAGAACAACAAGAAAAGCAATTGAATAAGATAAATAAAAATACCCAAAATCAAGGCTCTGGGGGTGGAGGGAAGCCCAAGGTGAAAATGAGCAGAGAAGAAGCTAAAAAGAAATTTCCCTGCCACCAGTGCGGAGAAATCGGGCACTGGAGAGACGAGTGTCCATATTTACAGAATGATAATGCCCAAACCCCTGATTTAACTCCACAGACGCAGAATGAGAAATCAAGAAAGACCCAGCATCAGGTAAAAGCAAGTCAATTGCCCCGTGCGCCAAAACCGAATTACAAGGGAAAATCACCGCAGGGTGATGACATTGAGATCTGGGGTGGAAATGAGAATAGAAATGCAGCAACTTCACAATATCTGTTGAATGACACTTTTTTCTGTGACGATCAATTCTGACGGGGCCTGAGAGGGGAGGACGAGGAGTGCGTGCTTGGCGCCTCCTTGCCGGTAGACCAGTCAGGGCCATACATTGAAGGAAAGGTTGATGGAAATGATGTCACCTTTCTATTGGACACTGGTGCTACCCGTTCTACTGTGAGAACAGCAGACGTTCCAAACCTACCCCTCTCGGGAGAAGCAATCCAAGTAGTGGGTGTGTCTAATCAATTGATTAGTACCCCAGTTACTGAGCCCATGGAGATAACAATAGGCAACTTCAAGGAGATGCATAGATTTGTAGTTTGTGATACCAGTCCAGTAAACTTACTGGGACGTGATTTGTTGTGCAAAATGAACTGTACCATCTTTTGCACACCAAAGGGCGTCGAAATTCAAACCCCTGACGAAGATGGCATATACAAATTAATGTTAATCAGACCAGATTCAGAAATTAAATGAATGACTGAACAAGACTTACCTGAAGAACTCCAAAAGACAGTGAGACCAGAAGTATGGGACTTTACTGGAAAGGATGTAGGTTTAATGGCAAATGTAGACCCAATCAAAATAGCTATGAGAGAAAACGCAGTTTACCCCAATACCAAGCCTTACAAAATGAGTGCAGAAGTGAGAGCAGGAGTTGCCATTGAAATACAGAAATTGCTAGACGCCAACATCATACAAGAGGTGATGAGTAGTCCGTGTAACTCTCCTATAATTGGAATCAAGAAACCTAGTGGCAAATATCGAGTAGTGCAGGACCTGAGAAAGGTAAACAAGATCGTTGTTCCTTGCTGTCCTATTGTCCCGAACCCAGCAGTAATCCTGTATCAGATCCCCTGGGATGCTGAGTGGTTCACCGTGATTGACTTGTGTCACGCATTCTTTTCGATCCCATTGCATCCAGACAGCAAATTTCTTTTCTCATTTGCTTTCAACAGTCACGTGTATGTTTGGAATCGGGTCCCTCAAGGGTACACCGAAAGTCCCTCAATCTTTAATCAGATTCTAAAAAAGTGTCTTGAATCGTTAGTCTTACCTGGGAAGTCTGTCCTAGTGCAATATATCGACGACCTCTTGGTGGCGTCTAAAAGTCATAGAGATTGTGTGATTGACACCATTGCCCTACTGAATCACCTAGGTGAAAAGGGACATAAAGTATCCCCTGACAAATTGCAGTTCTGTACGAAGTCAGTGAAATATCTGGGGCACCAGATAGAAAAGGGCATTAGAAAGGTCACCTCAGAGAGAGTCAGGATAAATAAAAAAATGCAGTTGCCCCGTACCCAGAAGGAAGTCAGAATGTTCCTCGGAGTAGTAGGATATTGCAGGCAATGGATTGTGGGATTTGCAGTCCTAGCAAAACCTTTGATAAAAATGACAAAGAAAGGAGCAAAGGACCCAGTGGAATGGGATGATGAAAGCTTGACAGCTTTTACTAAGTTGCGAGACTGTCTGTGTACAGCCCCTGCTTTAGGGATGCCTGACTATTCCAAAGAATTTGCACTGTTCTGTGACACACGAGACAATTGTGCACTGTCAGTCCTAACTCAGGAGCATGGGCTGACTAGACGTCCAGTGGCATATTTTTCTGCCACTTTGGATCCAGTGGCTGCTGGATTACCTGGGTGTCTGAAAGCAGTAGCTGCAACTTGCACGAGTTTAGAACAAAGTGAATCCATTGTCATGGGACATCCTGTAACTGTATATGTTCCACATGCAGTTGTAATTTTACTGACCAGAACTAAAACGCAGTACCTCACCCCTAGTCGGCTGACTAAGTACGAGAGGATTCTCGTGGGTGCTGCAAATGTAGTCATTACTCGGTGTAATATCCTGAACCCAGCCACCCTGCTCCCTGACACCATGATTATGGAAGCCGAGGGAGAGGACGAGCATGACTGCATTGACCTGACAGAATTCAGTACCAAACCCCGCCCAGACATTAAAGAGACACCTTTGCCAGTGGAAGACTTGGAGTTGTTTGTGGATGGCTCATGTATGAGACACAAACTTGTAGGCCTAAGTGCTGCTTATGCTGTAGTCACTTTAGACAGCATTAAAGAAGCATCCTGTTTATTTGGAGTAAAGTCTGCACAAGTAGCTGAATTAATTGCATTAATAAGAGCCTGTAAAATTGGGAAAAACCTAAGAATAACAGTGTATACTGACAGTCAGTACTGTTATGGGGTTGTGCATGACTTCGGCCAATTATGGCTACAAAGAGAATTTCTGACTTCATCAGGTACTCCCATTCGTAATGGAAGGGTTGTACAAGATTTACTGGAGGCAATCCAATTACCAAAAGAATTGGCAGTGGTCAAATGTGCTGCCCATAAAAAGGGCCTTGACGCTGTATCTTTGGGGAATAATTTTGCTGATGAAGTGGCAAGACAGTGCGCTAGGGAACTCATGTCCGTAAATATTAAACTGGGAGGAACCGGAAACAGCTGCCAACTTATGATGTTTGAAGAAGTGCCTACCTGGGATGAGGTGAGAGATTGGCAGCATGCTGTGCCTTCGAAAGAGAAAGAAAGGTGGAGGAAACTTGGTTGTCAATCAAGGAGTGAGGATGGTGTCATTGTGGGCCCAAATGGTATGCCTGTGTTGCCTAGACATCTGCTTGCTCCAATGGCCAGATTGATACATGGAGATTCACACATGGGTAGGGATGCCATGGTCCTGGTTTTCCAACAAACCTAGTTTAATCCAAAGTTCAGGAAAGTAGCAGAGTCACTCTGCCAGAGGTGCTTATCCTGTCAACAATTCAACGCTGGGAAAAGAACAGTAGTTGAATTGGGCAAGATTGGGAAATCAGGGGGTCCCTTTGTGAGAATACAAATTGACTTCATCACCATGCCTCGTTGTGAGGGAAAAAGATATGTCCTTGTCATTGTCTGCCTATTTTCCAAATGGGTGGAAGCCTACCCTGCCAAACAAAGTGACGCCCTAACAGTAGCCAAATTGTTACTACGAGAATTGATACCTAGGTTCGGGGTTCCAGTCACTATTGAATCAGATAGAGGCAAACATTTTCAGAATGAGGTAATCGATCAGCTCTGTAAAGCATTCAAGATCACACAAAAGCTGCACTGTGCATATCGTCCAGAGGCTTCTGGAGTGGTAGAGCAAATAAATGGCACTATAAAATCGAGGTTAGCAAAGATGTGTGACTCTACTGGCTTGAACTGGATAAATGCCTTGCCTCTTGTTCTGATGGGACTCAGAAGTATTCCAGACCGAAAAACAGGCCTGAGCCCCCACGAAATCCTAATGGGAAGAGTGATGAGACAAGCGTGGGTACCAGGATACAAACTGTTAAACATTACTGATGATTTGGTACTTGAGTACTGCAAGCAACTAGGTGACCAAGTGCGTTCTATCTCTCGCCAGATTGAGGAAGACGTCGTCGCCAACCCTACAACCCCAGTCCACAAACTGGTTCCTGGTGACTAGGTTAGAATCAAGAAACATACTCGCTCAAGTTGCCTTGCACCGAGGTGGGGAGAAAAGCGCCAAATAATACTGGTGACCACAACAGCGGTGAAGTGTGCAGGAGTTCCCAAGTGGATCCATGCCAGTCACACAAAAAAAGGTAATTCCAGACAAAGAACCTGGAGCTGAAGGTTGTCCAGCTGAGGGGTCTGCAGACGTTGGTCCTGAAGTAGCTGATTACGAACAGCCGAGCACCAGCCAAGAAGATTGGATACCCATAATCGACTCAACTGAAGACCCAATCAGAACAAGAGAGCGAACCTACGAAGATAGAGAGTGGGATAGTGAGGAAGAGATAGGCACAGGCGAAGACCCTCAGATAATTGAGATTCACGTCAAATCTGAGGAAGAAGAGGAAGGTCAGACAGGGACAGAGCAAGTGATCGACACACCTCCACAAACTCCTGAAGTCGAAAAGGGACAGTCTAGATCTAGTGGAAAGGTTCGAGCAGAAGAAAATCAAGAGATCGAAGTGCTTGAACAGGATCAGATAGAATTAGAAGAACGTGTTCAGGACACAGAAACAGAGACATTTAAAAGCCAGAACCAAAATTCACCTGAACCAGGCCAGCTTAGTAACCAGGCAGAAGAAATAGATACAAGACCTGGGACTAGTCAGATAGGAAGGGAAGAAACAGGAGTAGAAGTGCCACAAACAAATGAAAATAAAAGACCATTAGAAGAAAGCCAAACCACAGTGCCAGCTAAAAGACTAAAGAAAAAGAAACATATCGAACCAAGGTACATCAAGAGGTTGAGACTGAGAATAAAAACAGTAGAAGAAAAACTTGCAGAAAGGAGGAAAAGTCCTCGAATAGCAGAACAAGCTGGAGAAAGCTCCAAAAGAAGAAGTAATCGCATAAAAAGACTGAACGAAAAATACCAAGATCCTGAATGGACTTATCTAATATTGGAGGAGTTTGAGGATCTTGATATAACTGACGAAAGTGACGGAGAACCGATTGCTGATCCTTTTGCAGAGGAAGAAGACGAACTCACCTGAAGTTGCCCAGTGTAAGCTACCTGGGTAAAGTTACAAAGAGGGGTTGAAAACTTCTTCTGAGCAAATATCTGATTCAAACGTGAATGGAAGGCCTAGACGCAGTTGTTGTAAAACATGCTGCCAAGTATGTTTATGTAGTGTAGCTATAGTACTGATCCTTTGGATAGGACTAACTGTAACCCTTCCTTCCCTGATGAGTAAAAACCCAAGTTTGTACCCAAATAATAACTTACCTGACGACACTGTAGAAACACATACTAAGAATGCACCACGAAGAGTAGACACATTGGACAAACCTCTGAGCCTGAAACGAAGACAGTTGACTTTAGAAGCACCAGATGAGGATGAATTACACTTCAATAAGATTAAGAACAAGACTCATTTAAACGTTTTCGCGAACCTATTATTGCATTATGTAGAGACCATGGAAATAGACGACTGTTATCTCTGCATGAAGCTACCTACTTCTGTAGCTGAAGGCGTGACCTATCACCACTTGCCCTTAACCAATGGAATTTCCTGTAGTATACTGACTAGCTTATTTTACAAAAAAGGACCTTTACAGTATTCCTATTCCAACTATGATATGACATTTTCAAGACTTCCTGTTAGAAGAGACCTAAATCCTGTAAAAACAACTAGAAACGTAGTTAAATCTATGGGTGATTATTTTCTAACTGTAGGAAAAATTAATATAGATGATGCACATAAAAATAACCTGACCTGTTCTTTACATGAAAAGGAAAAAGAATTCCTGGACATGGTAGAGAAAAGAAGGGAGAGTTTTCAAAAGAAAGCCAAAGACAAGAACCATAAAGTTCCTAAGTGGGCTGAAAATATAGAAAGTACCTCAGATGGTGGAGCGACTGCTGCTATGCTCCTGGACTTGGAAAAGAAGGAAAAACTCTGTCTTAAAAGGGAAATGACTAGTTATTATAACAATGTTTTCATCGGTTCCAGTGAATGTGAACATACTTATAAGGTAATTGGGGGTTGGGGTTTCAAAGATGGGACAGAGCCTGTGTTTCCTGGAATTTATTTTATTTGTGGGAACAAGGCTTACTTCAAATTGCCCGACCATTGGTACGGGAGCTGCTACTTTGGTATTGTCTTCCCAAAGATATACCATGTGGGAAAAATCACTGGAAGCAATGAAGAAACTAACCCATTAGTGTGCAATAGAAGAGAAACTGCTGGAGAGATTGTAGGAGATATTTTTAGCGCAATAATACCTGCAGTGGGAGTGGTTCTGAACTCGAGCAAACTTTGCAAATTGTCTACAGTAGTAGATCGGTTATCTACCGACACTGCTGGGGGTTTCCTGATGGTCAATACCGAAATGGTTGCGATCAGATCAATGGTTTTACAGAACAGACTTGAGCTTGACACCTTATTAGCAAAAGAGGGCGGAGTCTGCAGAATGTTGAAAACGCAACATTGTTGCACTTACATACCTGACAAAAGTGTAGGCATTCAAAGGTATGTGAGGAACATTACCAATTTGGAAAAATAACTTAAACCACTGGAGGTTGACAGTGCCTGGAAAAGACTCACTGATGGTCTCTCTGCTGTAGGTCACTGGTTTGCCCAATTAGTTAGAGGGTTGCTGTTCAAGGTACTGATGCCAATTGCCATAATAGGTTTCATCCTATTCCTCATATTTGTCTGTTGTAAATGTCGTAAGCACACCAAAAGATATACTGTAAATAAGAGAGGTGTGAAACGAAGCGTGGATGAACTTGAATTAGAGGATCTGAATAATCAGATTTACAAAAGGGTGAAAAATTCTCACCCTAACAAAGATGTGAAAGAGAAATTGAATAAAATGCTGGAAGAAATAGAAATGAATAAGGTGTGAAAGAAAGTTGGCATCTGGTTCCATTTTTGTTTGTGATGATAGTAAATATCATCAAAGAGGGGATTGATAGAGCAAGATTTCGCATCGCGACTTGCTCGAGTCATGAACCTTGAAACTGTTATAACCTGGTAATAAAATTCGTATGTTGTACTAATTTCCCTTTATTTCGAATATGTGTGTATCTTAGTGATGCTTGTCTATGTGTTTTACTAAAACGATTTACTCTTGTCTCTAAAAAGGGCCGCTGTTTGGAATTTGCTTCTGCGCATGCGTTAGTCACACTCACTTGACGTGACGTAGTTGTAGTTTTGGAAGGAGAATATGCGCATGCGTAATAAGCCTTAAGATGGCTGCTTATGTATTAACGTGGTGAAGCTCGTGCAGATGCTCTCGTGTTATTGTGTGTTGCTCTAACCTATAATCGCATAGTATATTTTTATAATAAGAAACCATAAGTACACAATCATGGTATGTAGTATATTCATTTATTTCTATGTTTTAATTTGTTTTCGCTTACTTTTCATGTACCGCGGTATTGAGGGTCTGATGCAAGGCTTAAGACTCCATGTTAAGAGGATAGTCTACGCATGCCCGAACTCTGGCTGTGGCATTGACAGGATGCCAACTGAAGGTCCCTGCCAAGACGTGCCTGGGAAGATGCACCTTCACCCAGCCTGAGAAACAGAATTTTGTACTGCATTTGCAACAATTGTATATTCTGCTATTGTATTCTGTAGAATAGGTCATGGGAACCCCAAACTTGCTAGGAGGTTCCCAAATATGTAAAGTAGGACTTGTAGAAGTTTGTTCTGATTGATGTGTTGACCTAGCCTACCTTGGGACCAATCGAAATTGTGGATTCTGACACTTTGCAACATTGGGGGGTGGTACACTGACCCGAAAACAGTATAACTAGCCTAGGTTCACCTAGGGAATTTGTCCGACTTGTCTGAATAGCTGACCTGTCACTGACCCAACGCACTCAATAGGTGACTGAATTTACAGAGCGCTGCGGAGCACTCTGTCTGAATTTGACCATAGACTCAAAGGTTTTACTAAACCTTAAGTGCTGGCGGAGCACTTTGCTGGGGAGTTCGCTAACCCAATCGGGGTTCTGACTGATAGCTGCAGAGAGGGCGGAGCGCAGGCGTTGCTTCCAAACTGCGGGTGCTGGTCGTGCCTTGGTGGTCCTGTCCTGATCCTTATCTGGTTTTCCTGTCCTGTCCTGGGGTGTCCATTCTGCACCTGCTGTCCCATTGACGACTGCTTTACCTTGGGGTATTTCCTGTCCTTGACTGATCCGTGGCCAGGGTTGGTCTTCACACCATTCTAGGTAAATATATAGATAGGGCTAAGAACTCTATACTGCACCTTCCTATTTCTCTGTCTTTGCTTCAATAAAGACAATACCATTGCACATGTTATATTTTCCATGCTTTTCGCAACCTACTGAATGAAAGCCATACATTATTTTTCGTAGCATGTTCCTATGTTACCCTCCCTTTATGCACCTTCCTCCATACCGTTTATGACATATAGATGTTGTCTATAAATGTTCTCCTTTAAAACTAATCTGAAGTTATATTGTTATAGCGTGTTCCCTTTTTACCCTTCCTATAGAGGTATAGGAGCCCTAACTTTATCCACTGTAGTATTTTTCTAAACATATGCCCAAATTCTGTCCATTTATAGACTGTTCATTCCTAATGCTATTTCCCTGAAACCTGCTTAGCATACGTTGGCTTGGCTTATCTCTCAGGTGGACCCATAAATGATTGCTCTGATATTTCTCCTATATAGTTATGTGATTTTCGTTATCTTAATCATTGATTGTCTCTTGGCTGTAAATTGATTTATCTCTGAACTTGAAAACTAGATAAAGCTTTTAAAACTTCCCAGTAGTTTGTGGTCATTTGATGAATACCAAGAAATAAAGTCAGTATTGTATTTTGCCTGCCTTTCTTCACAGCTAGCTCCCTGATCTGTTGTGGTCATAGGTACCCGTAACGGTGGATTGGTAAGTCGAGTACATTAGAAATAAATAGGAAGGAAACAGGGATACTGGTAGTAGAAAGCAAGGTCGCCTGATTAATGTATGTGGTAAATTAGAATTATATGGGCCCGAAACGCATCTGGTAAAATTGTTGGTCGGGTGACCTGCGATCTCTATCAGTAGTAAAAGGGAGGGGGCGGCATTTTTTAATTCTCGCCTAGGGCAGCAAAACGCCTAGAAACGGCCCTGCGTGTTGGCAGCCTTACACAGTGTGTGTGTACATAAATGTATGGATTACATTACTGACACTCATTAGCTCTCGTACACCGTAGATATGTGTATACCATGCCTCTGTAGAAAAAAGGAAATGGAACGTTTCAGCAAAATATCTCAATATTAGGTGCCATTTTTGAAGTGCTGTATTAAATATAGTTCATCCATATATATGGAGGCCCTGTCATCGTTGCCTGGTTTGTCCGGGACTGTGGGCCAGTGATTCATTTGCTCCTGAAATGCTGCTTGGTTGTCTAATGCCTTTTGGGTGTATGCTCGAATCACAATAACTTACAGGGGTTATAGTGCGAACGGCAATTTACTTCCCACTGGACCATATATTTGAAGTTCTGTTTTCTTAAAGGAGGCATCATCTGCTTTGTCCACCATTTTAATTAAATCCATTCTTTTGTGTTTCACGGCACTAGTCTCAATTTAAAATGAATTATAATTATGTAGTAAACAAGCATAATTGTCAGACGTTATGGGAAATGCAAGGATTGTAATATGCGATTGTAACTGGAGAAACTCGTTATTTTTTCCTGTCAAGGAAGTACACGTTATGTCGTTTTAATAACATGTTGGCCAATTATACTATTGCTGTAAAACAGAAATGCCATTGATGTCTCAGGCAGTGTCACAGATAATAATATTAGCATTTATATGAGGCACATCACAAACTTATTAATTTGCAGGAGCTGGTTTTTTAGGTGGTATGACCAAACTAGATGGTTCTCAATTTCTCAGGCTACAAGGATGAAACCTTGCATAGCCCGGCAACTTGCTGGGTCCCTGGATGGGCTCTATCGCCATCAATCTATCTATCTATCTATCGCCCTGACTCTATCTATCTATCGCCCTCACTCTATCTATCTATCGCCCCTCACTCTATCTATCTATTGCCCTCACTCTATCTATCTATCGTACCTCAATCTATCAATCTATCTATCGCCCTCACTCTATCTATCTATCTATCTATCTATCTATCTATCTATCTATCTATCTATCTATCTATCTATCTATCTATCTATCTATCTATCTATCTATCTATCTATCTATCTATCTATCTATCTATCTATCTATCTATCTATCTATCTATCTATCTATCTATCTATCTATCTATCTATCTATCTCACTCTATCTATCTATCGCCCTCACTCTATCTATCTATCACCCTATCTATCTCCTTCACTCTATCTATCGCCCTCACTCTATCTATCTATCACCCTCCCTCTATCTATCGCACTCACTCTATCTATTGCATCACCACAGCATCACTCAGCACCACCACAGCATCACTCAGGGGCACCACAACATCACTATGCGCTACCACAGCATCACTGAACGCCACAGCATCACTCGTCGCCACCACAACATCACTCAGCGCCATCACAGCATCAATCTGTACAACCATTCAACAACAACTGGTTCAAATATGTTCTCTCAATGTTTCAAGCTTTATTACAGATGTCACAAAAAGATGTTAATATTTCACTTCTGTTCTTGGATTTTCTTCGCAATAAAATACACTGAACATAATCTTCACAAAAGTTATTTACAAAAGTTTAAGATATTGCCATTATAAATTACAATAACTTTTATTTAAGTATTAATTAATTAAAAAAATTAAAAGCCATTGTTATTTGTAATATCAATACATCTAAATCATGTAAATACAACACATATTGCATTACAAATGCTATAGGTGTCACATTTGCGAAAGTTAAAACTATTGGCATTGTAAATGACAAGGCTATTAATTTCGCTATTTTCAAAAACAACACATAAATAAAAAAATGTCATTTACAATACCAATAGCTCAAACTTTCCTAATGCGAGACCGATTGCATTGCAAATGCTTGTTTTGTATTAATGAGCTAAATTGTTCATTTCACCAAAGACCTTAATTACAGGGTTTAAGGGGTGCTGAATATTTGACACGAAGTTATGACTTCCTTTTTTTAAAAATTATTTTTATTAAGAGAATTTTATCACATACAGCACATAAAGAAACCAAAATATCCATACTGTATTTATACAATCAAAATGCATTGAAGCAACGAAGAAATGAGTTAGCATACAGAGCATCAAAAGGTAACAAACAAAAATTTTGATAAATAAAAAAAACATCTTTAGCGAGTTTCAGTAGCAGTTTAGACATCATTACTACCATCCCTCCTTTATATCTCCACACTGTCCCCTTTCCAAAACATTAGTGGTTTCCAAATCTTTCTCCCTAGTGCTCTCCCCCTTTTACCTTTTCTATCATATATTCCTTTTTCCAAATTATAAACTGCCAACAAGCTGGTAAACCATTGCTGCATCACAGGGGGGTTTTTATCCAGCCATGACCTAGCAAGAAATAATCTTAGAAGCACCATAGCTAGGAATAGGATTTCTGTAGAAATACCAGAATATTCCCCAGCAACTCCTAGCAACATTAGCTCTGGGGTAAGGATAATACTAACCCCTATGATCTGTGATAGCAACCGCTCGATATCTTTAACTAGTGTATACAATTGTGGACATGTAGAAAAGATGTGTATAATATCAGCTTCTGGTGTATCACAGCGGAAACACATCGTCCCGGAGGTGCCCCCCCATTGAGCGATTTTCGCCTGTGTGTAATACAGCGAGAAGAGTGTTTTGTAATGCTGAGACTGCAGCGGGGCTGAGCATAACACTGTGCATCCTAGCTCCAGGGAATCTTGAAATCTAACCCTTTCGATCCCTAGTTTGATCGCCCACTTGTCACCATACTTTCCCATGTCATCTGGCTTGGTGATAATCAAGTTTGCATAGATACTGCGAATCGAAACCCTTTCTCCCCTTTCTATCAGATCCAATATGCTGTTTGTATTAAAACCTGCCAATCCCCCACGCTTATTACTCAAAAAACTGCGGACCTGCAGGTATTTAAACAAACTATTAATGCTTATGTTAAACTTAACCTGTAGTTCCGCAAATTGAGCTGTTCCTTGGGGGCCCATCATATCGCCCAGTTTCCCAATCCCTTTCGCTGTCCATTCTGCCATAACAGAGTCTGAAAAAATCTCTGTGGGGAGGGATCTATTTTTATAGAGCCGAGTATATCTATTATATCTTCCTAAACCAGCTCTCTTTAAAAAGGCATCCCATATTTTATATGCAGCCCTTACTGTCTTAAACCATG
Source organism: Lissotriton helveticus (assembly GCF_964261635.1). NCBI lineage: Eukaryota > Metazoa > Chordata > Amphibia > Caudata > Salamandridae > Lissotriton > Lissotriton helveticus. Next base: position 448,999,531 of record NC_136065.1, read on the forward strand.
TCCCTTTAAAATATGATGAGTCCAGACAGTTAAGAAATGCATTCTCTGCTTCAGTCCTAAGAAGAGTTGCATAGACCTCTGTAGAATTAGCCGTAATGCTAGGCTCCAGACCCCCCCCTCCTATCATTCCCTGGATATATTGTATAGTGGCTGCCCAGTAGTACAGCCTAAAATCTGGGGCCCCCCATCCTCCTCTATCCCTAGGAAGGGAGATATATCTGTATGCCCTCCTTGTCTTTCCATGGGCCCATATAAATTTATTAAGCACTGCCTCAAGCTTACCAAACCAACTAGATTAAGAAAACAATGGGATTGCCCTAAAAAAATATAAAAATTTGGGCAGAATAATCATTTTAATCACGTTCGTACATCCTACAAGAGTTAGATGTAGATTATTCATTCGTGTCAAATCTGTGGATACTTTAGCCAGTAGTGGTGTCATATTACATCCTACTATCTCCTCTAGTTCTGCAGAGATCTCAACCCCCAGGTATATGGCGGATTTCACTACCCAATGGTCTCTGCATATTGCATGAGGATTCTTAACTATTTGGGTCTTTTCACTATTTAACCTGTAGCCTGAAGCCTCCCCAAACCGCTGAGCTTCCGCTTCAATCTCGCGTATGGCCAATGTGGGATTAGGTGAGACAATTGCCACATCATCCGCGTAAGCGAAAGTTTTGTATTGCCTGTGATTTATGGTTACTGCGGGAATGTTGCCATTGGCTTCCAACCTTCTAAGCAGGGGGTCCATATACAATGCAAACAATAGTGGTGAAGCTGGACACCCCTGTCTTGTCCCTCTGGAAATCTGCACCGAGGTTGTCTACCCCCTATTTATCTTAATCCTAGCTATTGGCTCCGTATACAGTGTCTGGATCGCTTGAACATAATCCCCACCTATCCCATAGTGGAGAAGTACTGCCCATAGATAGTCCCAGAAAACCCTATCGAAAGCCTTTTCGGCATCTAAAAAGAGAGCTGCGATAGGATCCCCTGGGACCGCCATGGCATCAAACAGAGTGATTACCTGCCTAATATGATGCGTGGTGCCCTTCCCCGAAATGAACCCGTGTTGGGTACCACTAACCAAGCCCTCAATCACTTTTGCTAGCCTGTTGGCTAGGATCTTTGAATACACTTTTGAGTCGGCATTCATCAAGGTGATTGGCCTGTAGGAGCCTGGGGCTGAAGATATCTTCCCTTTTTTAAGGATGACAATGACATCTGCCCCCCACCCCCCAAGATTTCGGGATGGAATACCCCTGTTGGGCCTGCAGCAGCACATTCAGCAGTTCTACGACAATAACCCTTTGAAATACCTTGTAAAATTCAATTGGCAATAAATCTGGGCCTGCCGCCTTCCCAGCCGGGAGGTCTCCTACTGCTCTGAGCACTTCTTCTAGGCAGATCGGGGCCTCTAGAGCTGCCTTCTCCTCAGCCGAGAGGTGCGGGGTAGTTCCATCTATACTTAGGTTTAGGTATTCCGCTATTCCAATACCTCCGCAACCGTCTTCATTACTATATAACTCTGCATAAAATTGTCTAAAGACTTCTCTAATTCCCTCCACGTCCCTCGTGAGGATCCCATGATTATCCATAATCTCTTTAATCTCGTCCGAAGCTAATTGCTGCCTGGTCCGGACTGCCAGGATATGTCCGACTCTTTCGCTTAGTTCTAACGCTTGCTCTTTTTTAACTAGATGTTTCGCCGCTGCCTTACTGCTAATATCCTCTACCACCTCCGCTTTAAGCTGGATAATTCTAAATAACTGCTGCTCCAGAGGCATATTCTGCTGTATTAAAGAACTCAGTTCTTCCTCTGCCTGTCCAATTGTCCTCACTTGCTGCTCTACCCTGGCTCTTTCCCGTTTCTGCTTGAGCAAAGTATAACTCATTGTCTCCCCCCGGGCCCCTGCCTTAAACGTGTCCCACACAACCCCCGCTGATGCACTCTCTCTATTAAACTCCCAAAACTCCTGTATCCATTTATGCATATGCGTAATATATTCTGAATACTTCAGGAGAGCTCTCTCAAATGTCCAACCGTTATCCCTAGATGTCACTCCCTCCAGATTAATCGCCAGGACCAGCGGACTGTGGTCTGATATGATCCTAGGATATTTCTGAATTCTAGCTTTTACCAGCACCGAATTGGAAAATAAGAAATAATCTAGTCTTGCCAAAATTCTGTGAGAGGCGGAATAAAATGTGGTACCATCTACCTGCGAGTGAAGCTCTGCCCAGACATCGCAAAGTGAGTTATTTTGCGCCATGGCTGCGACTGCTCGGAATACCCTTTTTTCCTACCTGCATATCCCTGTCCTGCTTCTACTCCGCTACCTGAAGCCATGCTGATATTAAAGTCCCCACAGCATATTATTGGTTCTTGCCAATGCGCCAACTCTGTGTCGAGGAATTCAAACAACTCTGGATCATCCTCCGTCGAGCCATAGACTGAAACAATTGTAACCTTCACCCCCTTATGCCTTATTTCAGCAATCACCCACCTACCCCACTGGTCTTCAAGTTTCTTAATCACTACACTATCCCTCCCTTTGGCTAATATCGCCACGCCCCTTGTCCTGGAACCCTGCTTTGTACAAGCCAGCATGTTGAAACCCAACTGATCTAGAAGAAATGTCCTCCCTCCCTCGACATGCGTTTCCTGCAGGCATACAATATCTAATCTCATTGTTTTGAGTAGTGCGGCCACCCGAATCCTTTTCTGCGGGTCATTCAGACCACAAACATTGATTGAGGCTATTCTGCAAATCATCTAAAATCCATCAAAAGGTTCCTCCAATTACCTATCTGACTCTGTTGCTAAAGAAAGAAAGCAAGTGCTGTGCTGTGTGTGCTGTATGTGCCCCACCCTCTACCCCTCCCCCCTTGTACCCCCACCCCTCCCTGAAACCCCCCCCCACCTTACCGGCAAATAGGTCAAGCATGACCTATGTGTGTCCGCTTCAGTCTGTACGTGCCACAACACCCTGGCCCAACACCCCTCTAATGACTCAATTTATTGATATTTACCCATGCACCGGCATTCCCATCCCCTATTTACCCCATTTTTCACCCCTTTTCTTTTTTTCTGCAAAGAAACCTACAATTCCCAGCGTATCAGCGCCCTAGTTCACTACGTAACTCATCCACATATTCCTGTGCTTTTATCTCCGAAAAGAACAGTCTTGTTTGCCCCCTAGTCAGAACTTTTAGTTTGGCAGGATACAATAAGAAAGCCTCTGAGCCAAGGGCCTGCAGGGGGGCTATAAGCTGCCTCAACCTCCATCTCCTCTCTACAGTCATGTGACAGAAGTCAGGCCTTGCAAAAAACGTAATGTTGTTAACAGCCCTCTTAGCCTCGGGTTTCGCTTTATCCAGTATTTCCTGCCTAAGCAAGTAGTTACCGATGTATATTAAGATAGCACTGGGTCTATCAGTCCTGCCTGCTCCTTGTATCTTCCTAACCAGAGGAAATCTGTGCGCTCTCTGTATTTCGGTTTCCCACTGCCAGCTAGTTAACTCAGGGAAAGCACCCTTCAACAGGCCAACCACAAATCGTCTCATATCTTGTCCCTCTAGTCCTTCCTTTACTCCCAGCAATCATATATTGTTCCTTCGCTGGCGATTTTCATAATCTTCCAGCTTCCATTGTATGTCCGTCGCCACCTTCTGCTGTTCTTGCCTGAAAGACTGAAAGGAATTAAAATCGTCCTCCAAACGGCCCGTTCTTTCTTCTACTTGTGTTACTCTTACTGCTACTTCTTCGTACAGTTTATTCATCTTGCGCAATGAGCTCTGTATTTTTTTTGTTCCTTGCCTAGCTTTGCGACTTTCTGCTCTTGCTTCACTCTGCATCTGCTTCAGCATCCCAAACAAGAGATCTAGTGTAGCCGGTTGAGGGGGGCTGTTGCGAATAGCCTCTAGCTGCGGGCTTCCCTGTTCCTGATATGTCAGCGAGGTTGCCGAGTAGTCCCAAGCAAGTTTTTTAGAGGGGTCAGAGGGGCTTGCTGATGAATTGTCTCTCCTCCTAGATCTGCACCTTATTTGCGTTGATTTCTGGGCCGAGTGACTGCTGGCGGAATCTGTATCGCTGCCTGTGTCCACTTCGGTTGAGGGAAGAGACCCAGAGTCCTCATTCACTGAATAAAATGTATCTGCCTCAGGTGAACCTCCTCCCGCTCTCAACTGTGCCTGAGCCCCCTCTCCGCCTGAGTCCGATGGACCAAACGTTGAGTTATTGCCTTTATATGTCGCTTGCGAGGACCCATCCACATCCAACTGCCCTCCCGCCTCGGAGTTACTCTGTCCCCCCCCCCAGCGCCCGGCTAATTTTTCTGAATACATATTCCCTCTAGAGTCACCTGCGTATTTCCAGCGGCGCTGGGGGCTCCCTCGGGTCCAAACTGCTGCTGCAGGTTTCGATCCGAACCTGTTTGTCCTTTTTCGGCAGTGCTCTCCTGCTCTGTCGCAGCCTTCACCGTCTCCTGGCGTTGCCTGGCTACCACGGACTCTGTGTCCTCGAGGACGCCGGTGTTCTCTGCGCGTGCAGCAGCCGTCAATCCTTGGAACCTGACAGCTGATGCTGACGCTTCTCCTGACGACTGGGTTTCTGCCGGTTTTCCTCCGAAGGCTTCTGTCAAGGTAGGCTGCCTTAGGGTATCCTTGTTTTTGGGTCTGGCCCCCGGACCCTTTTGTCCAGGGTCGAAATGCATCTCGCTATTATTTCCTGCTGCCGCTGGGGTCTGAACTTCAGGATTCTTTCCCTTCTGCTCGCCGCCTTTCTTTTGCAGGGTTTTTCGAACTGAGCTGATCGCCGTGCCACTCGTGCGTAGTCCAGCATTCAATCCGGCGTCCTTCAAATCTACCTTCCCTCTCTGGGGGTCCTCCTTCAGGTCTTTTACCTCCTTGAGGGGTTTTGCTGACCGAAGCGACATGGCCAGTGCACCCTTAACCATCGAGGTCGCAAAGCCGTTTAGACTGAAATATACACGAGCGCTGAGCTTTTTCAGGAATATTTGTAATCTCGCAATATTCAAAGTGTTAAAGAGCTGGGTCGTTTCCATGCTTAGTTCGCCGTGTCGAAAGTCATTGTACGATCCACGGCTGGGCTTGAGCTAAATCCGTCTATAGGGGAGCTAGGGTTGATGCGACTGACCGCTACAAACTAGCCGCGGCCATCTTGCCTCGCCTCCCGAAGTTATGACTTCCTACAGCAACTTTCAAGGAAAATTATTGTCTCGCTGACCTGCATGGTATGTTTTAACTACAGTTTTGCTTTTGATGGGGCTTGCACTGCTGCACGTGGGGGCTATCCCTGAATGCTATTTCATGGCTCCTCCCTCTTCTGGTTCTGCCCAAAGAACCCTTCATTGAGATTTCTGTGTAAGTTAGCCAGCTACTCTAAGCAGTACAAAAGGGGGTGGTGATGGACGGAGCATCTGAATCAATCAAACACTCACACCCAGTCAAAAGATCTGGGTTTAATCCATCACCGTTCTTTAGCCCAATCTGCCACCCCAGTTCAGACATGGCTATATGCAAATCAGTATGAGCCTGTGCCTCATGGGAACAGTCCAGCCCGAACTGCCAAGCCATGTCTTCCCTGGACCGGAAACAAGCTTCCGAGGACCGGTTTATGGCATTCCAGCCGTCTTCAGCCCGGCTTGCTTAAATCCAGTGGCAAAGTGAGCAAGGGACTCACGTCTGAGCATACCCTGCCACACTTATGGGGGCCAAAAGCGGTACAAAAGGGGGTGGTGATGGACGGAGCATCTGAATCAATCAAACACTCACACCCAGTCAAAAGATCTGGGTTTAATCCATCACCGTTCTTTAGCCCACTCTGCCACCCCAGTTCAGACATGGCTATATGCAAATCAGTCTGACCCTGTGCCTCATGGGAACAGTCCAGCCCGAACTGCCAAGCCATGTCTTCCCTGGACCGGAAACAAGCTGTGTAATGCACTAAATAGCCTTTCTTGAATACACTGCCACCCTCTCTGTTGCACGTGTACTATTTAGCCTGCCGTTGCGCTCTCTCTCTCTCTCTCTCTCTCTCTCTCTCTCTCTCTCTCTCTCTCCCTCTATTTTTGCACTCCCACTCTTCCGAGTGATTAGCCCCGAAATTGGCAGACTGCCACCCCTAGCGCACCACCTAATTGGCTTCAAATACCGTCAGTATTTGCACAAAAACTTGTCTTTAATACAATCACCCTGAGACCGTGTCATTACCTCTCCTTTTCCGCTAGAAGTCAATGAACCGAGGTTGGGCCGTAAGGGAAAGGACAGGTAAGACGACAGAGGTTCCCTAATCTGGCCCGAAATAAGGGAACTACATGTCAACGGCTCCTATGGTATAAAACAAGGACCTCAGAATACGCGACCCTCCCCGCCCCGAATTGTCGCAATACCCAGACAGGAAAAATGATCACCCCTGTTACATCCCCTGTATCAGCCGCTCCAAATTGGAGTTATGAAACTACCCCTCATTCCCGGTTATGAGAGATGGGTCGATTTACGCCCTTACCATAAGTTTTCTATGTCCCTAGGTGTCTTCTGATGAGACCCCTGTCTTCTCTAATTTAGTAATCCGGCCGCGAGAGGCTGCATAGGGACCAGAATGATGTTTTGCAAAGTTAAGATTAGACTGGAGCAAAGAAAACCATTACACTGTACCATGCCGAAAGCGAAAATGTTTAGTTGAGAAGCAGGAGGCATTGATAGAAAATAAATGTTTAGCCTATGTTCGTCCCTCAGCAAAATGCCTGTGTAGTACCATGTTGACAACTCACAGTACCCTTTGTAAATGTAAAACTCTAGAGAACGGCATATCTTTGCCAGGTTCGTCTCACGAAGGTGGATCACCATCAGATGAACTGTCGTGACTGTAATAAATAATTGTGAAGGAAAGTCATAGTAAATCCAACAGGCCCGTCACCGGTCATTCATATGCCAGTTGTGAACACTAATATAACGGGCATTTTCATTCTTTGCCTGGAGCTGGGAGAGAAATAGACTTTTTGATTATCTTCATCTGCAAATTCTCTAAAGACTGTCTTTTCAAACTTGTTTAAGGGCACTGCTGTTGGAGGAGAGAAGGACCGGATGTGGGAGCACGAGGCCTGACTGCAGACTAAGGAACACCTGCGACATTAGCCAAGGCGAGACCACGACAGAAAAGAGCTGCAGGACGAGGCACTGTTTTCGACAACCTGAGAAGAAAGGGCCGACCTGATGCCCCTGCTCGATGTCCAGTGTTTGCCGACAAGTCCCCGCTCTCTGAATTCGGTCACACGCCCGCCTATCTGAAGTCTCTCGTTCCCCTAGTTTGTTCCTAATTTGGCCTTGCTCCATCCCCCTTTTCCTCCGACCTACCCTATGGACTGTTTTGTACGCTCTTCTTCCATCTGAACTTTCTGACAGTCACCTCAAAGGACACAGGGCGAAAAGGACCTTTCCGACCAGAAACGCGAGGAAAGGGTCGTGCCCTGCAACGCAGAACTTAGAATAGAGCTGGACTTGTAGCTCCACCGCCGGTGCTCCTCAGCGCCAACGAAAGACAACAAAGAATAATGAGAACTCGTTAACTTCGAACATTTGACATCCTCAATCACCGTTTCTGCTATGCCTCATTTCTCTCCCAGCCGCCATTGTATTGATCATGCTCCAATCCGAATCTGATATATGTAGTAACTTACCAGTTCACGTTATGAAATGTATTCGCTGCTCTCGCTACAGAATCGTTTTTTTGTATTACATTTCTATGACTTTCCTGCTAAAACAACTTGATCAAAGTTTATCAAATAGGTCCACCTCCTAAACCTAGAAATGTTAAAATGTATTGTTTACAACTCTTTTTCATCTAGGGTTCCTACCGTTTTCTTTCTCATGCCCACCACAATAGAACCGAGTAGAAAATGAACCAGCAAGATGTCTTGAATATGTTAAAGGGAGGACTGTTGAAAATTAGTACGGTTTGGTGAACATTATCTGCGCCATCTTGCCTCTTCCCCTGATGCCACACTTTTGTCGTGCGCACCCGCCATTTTAGAATGCCCTGATCAGAACGAACCCTTTTTCATGCCGCTGGCCCCTGACATAGCCCTTCGCCTTCACTAAGCCTGCACGCTGACCAACCCCCTGCTTGCACCTGCCTAGAATCATGAACCCCTCTTCGGCGCTGCTCTGCCCCAGGCCCTCATCCTGTTCCCAGCGCGACACCTCCCTTCTTCCCTTTCATGATCCCCGGCCCTTAGATGCAAACCCCCTTTTCCCGTATGCCCGTTTGTCTTCCCCGTTCCCAGGCCGACACCCAGCACTGCCGATACCATTCCTTGCCCCTCCCCGTACAATAGAAAGCTTCCCCCATCAAAGGACCCCCGGGTTGATCAAAGCCCCCACTCCATGAGATCCGATCAAACCCCCCACATTCCGTGACTCGGCGGAATATCCAGCTGCGCGATACTCATCACCTGTTGTGACTAGGGTGGGGACTTCAACTGTAAATGTGTGTGGGAATGGGCCCAAAGGGGAGTTCCGGGAATGTCTTTTCCATACATCAAAGCTTTAACATGAATATGTAATCTGCAATAAAGTCATAAAACAGTGTATAAGAGGCCAGGCCTCAGAAATGTAGTTAGAGCACCTCAGAACGATACCTTCTGCCCGTTTTGTTGTGTTCTCCTCCGGAGAGAATAAAAACCTTGTTTCCTGCCTTCCAGTCTCCAGCGCCTGCCTCTTCATTGATTAAATAACTAGAGGGTCACAGAGGCAATACCGCCGGGCAAATACCGATTGTCCCCGACCCGACACAGGTTTCAACATAGACAACAGTCCACCATGTTCATTGGGTGCTCGGACAGGAACAAGCCCGAGCCCGGGGTACGAGTCTCCAAACTCCAAACAGTGAGTCACCAAGGGTTCCAATGCCACCGGAGTGCAGACCTGTCGATGTGCGGCGACAGTAAACTTCGCCGCGACCAGGGGGGGTGAGGTAGCGGCTCCATCGAAACAAGAGGATACCGTGAATAGCCGTCCAACCAAGATGGCGGCGGACCGCACAGGTTCCCCCGGGGCACCGGGGATCAAGGCCGCGTGCAGGGATCGCAAGGCGTTGATAACATCACCGATAGTAGGCTCATGCTCACACAGCAAGGTCTCCGTGCCGTCCAACATCTCAGGTCCACCGATTTGGGGATATCCACAGCCCAGGTCGTCGGCCGCCATTTTGTAATTCCAGCCGCGACACCACTCTCTACGGCTCTCGAAGCCGGCACACAGATGTGGATCTCCTCCGGCACACAAAGGGAAAAAAGTGAAGGGGGGGGGCCCCGCCAATGGCAGCCTTGGTGCAGAAAGGAGAGCCGCCAAAGTCGGGGGTCCGCCGCACTAACACCTGCGCGGTCTACGAACAGAGGCCGGGCGCATGGCTCCAGGATGGATGGACGAGACAGTGGCGGGGGGCATCCCCTCATACGATTAGTCCTCGGAGCGCCGCACCCCGCACAGCACCACTGCCGCCGCGGCAGGCCCGGGCCGGATCCACCGGGTTACTCGCACAATGGCCCTTCGCTGTCAGGCACCTCTCTCGGCCGGGGCTATCATCGACACCACCGCCAGGCTGAGTCCAGTAGGCGAGGCCCCGGTCCCGACTCCATGGAGGCCCCGTTCTCTCCGGGAGCAGAACTTCGGAATCACTGCACGCAGGAGCCTCCAGGTCAAACGGTGAGTACGAGCAATAATTCACGCATCTTTATCCACTCGAGTGTGTCGTCTCGGGGCAGGATATGAAGCAGGATATGTGTTGCAGGCCAGATGGTTGACGGAGCCGAGCTACGAAGCGACCATTACGATCGCGAGCTTGGCTCCTCCCCTCAAACCCAGATCTTTTGACTGGGTGTGAGTGTTTGATTGGTTCAGATGCTCCGTCCATCACCACCCCCTTTTGTACCGCTTTTGGCTGCCATAAGTGTGGCAGGGTATGCTCAGAAGTGAGTCCCTTGCTCACTTTGCCACTGGATTCAAGCAAGCCGGGCTGAAGATGGCTGTAATGCCAGAAACCGGTCCTCGGAAGCTTGTTTCTGGTCCAGGGAAGGCATGGATTGGCAGTTCGGGCTGGACTGTTCCCATGAGGCACAGGGTCAGACTGATTTGCATATAGCCATGTCTGAACTGGGGTGGCAGAGTGGGCTAAAGAACGGTGATGGATTAAACCCAGATCTTTTGACTGGGTGTGAGTGTTTGATTGGTTCAGATGCTCCGTCCATCACCACCCCCTTTTGTACCGCTTTTGGCCGCCATAAGTGTGGCAGGGTATGCTCAGACGTGAGTCCCTTGCTCACTTTGCCACTGCATTCAAGCAAGCCGGGCTGATGACGGCTGTAATGCCAGAAACCGGTCCTCGGAAGCTTGTTTCCGGTCCAGGGAAGGCATGGCTTGGCAGTTCGGGCTGGATTATTCCCATGAGGCACAGGGTCAGACTGATTTGCATATAGCCATGTCTGAACTGGGGTGGCAGAGTGGGCTAAAGAACGGTGATGAATTAAACCCAGATCTTTTGACTGGGTGTGAGTGTTTGATTGGTTCAGATGCTCCGTCCATCACCACCCCCTTTTGTACCGCTTTTGGCCGCCATAAGTGTGGCAGGGTATGCTCAGACGTGAGTCCCTTGCTCACTTTGCCACTGGATTCAAGCAAGCCGGGCTGAAGACGGCTGTAATGCCAGAAACCGGTCCTCGGAAGCTTGTTTCCGGTCCAGGGAAGGCATGGCTTGGCAGTTCGGGCTGGACTATTCCCATGAGGCACAGGGTCAGACTGATTTGCATATAGCCATGTCTGAACTGGGGTGGCAGAGTGGGCTAAAGAACGGTGATTAATTAAACCCAGATCTTTTGACTGGGTGTGAGTGTTTGATTGGTTCAGATGCTCCGTCCATCACCACCCCCTTTTGTACCGCTTTTGGCCGCCATAAGTGTGGCAGGGTATGCTCAGACGTGAGTCCCTTGCTCACTTTGCCACTGGATTCAAGCAAGCCGGGCTGAAGACGGCTGTAATGCCAGAAACCGGTCCTCGGAAGCTTGTTTCCGGTCCAGGGAAGGCATGGCTTGGCAGTTCGGGCTGGACTATTCCCATGAGGCACAGGGTCAGACTGATTTGCATATAGCCATGTCTGAACTGGGGTGGCAGAGTGGGCTAAAGAACGGTGATTAATTAAACCCAGATCTTTTGACTGGGTGTGAGTGTTTGATTGGTTCAGATGCTCCGTCCATCACCACCCCCTTTTGTACCGCTTTTGGCCGCCATAAGTGTGGCAGGGTATGCTCAGACGTGAGTCCCTTGCTCACTTTGCCACTGGATTCAAGCAAGCCGGGCTGAAGACGGCTGTAATGCCAGTAACCGGTCCTTGGAAGCTTGTTTCCGGTCCAGGGAAGGCATGGCTTGGCAGTTCGGGCTGGACTGTTCCCATGAGGCACAGGGTCAGACTGATTTGCATATAGACATGTCTGAACTGGGGTGGCAGAGTGGGCTAAAGAACGGTGATGGATTAAACCCAGATCTTTTGACTGGGTGTGAGTGTTTGATTGGTTCAGATGCTCCGTCCATCACCACCCCCTTTTGTACCGCTTTTGGCCGCCATAAGTGTGGCAGGGTATGCTCAGACGTGAGTCCCTTGCTCACTTTGCTACTGGATTCAAGCAAGCCGGGCTGAAGACGGCTGTAATGCCAGAAACCGCTCCTCAGAAGCTTGTTTCCGGTCCAGGGAAGGCATGGATTGGCAGTTCGGGCTGGACTGTTCCCATGAGGCACAGGGTCAGACTGATTTGCATATAGCCATGTCCGAACTGGGGTGGCAGAGTGGGCTAAAGAACGGTGATGGATTAAACCCAGATCTTTTGACTGGGTGTGAGTGTTTGATTGGTTCAGATGCTCCGTCCATCACCACCCCCTTTTGTACCGCTTTTGGCCACCATAAGTGTGGCAGGGTATGCTCAGACGTGAGTCCCTTGCTCACTTTGCCACTGGATTCAAGCAAGCCGGGCTGAAGACGGCTGTAATGCCAGAAACCGGTCCTCGGAAGCTTGTTTCCGGTCCAGGGAAGGCATGGCTTGGCAGTTCGGGCTGGACTGTTCCCATGAGGCACAGGGTCAGACTGATTTGCATATAGCCATGTCTGAACTGGGGTGGCAGAGTGGGCTAAAGAACGGTGATGGATTAAACCCAGATCTTTTGACTGGGTGTGAGTGTTTGATTGGTTCAAATGCTCTGTCCATCACCACCCCCTTTTGTACCACTTTTTGCCGCCATAAGTGTGGCAGGGTATGCTCAGACGTGAGTCCCTTGCTCACTTTGCCACTGGATTCAAGCAAGCCGGGCTGAAGACGGCTGTAATGCCAGAAACCGGTCCTCGGAAGCTTGTTTCCGGTCCAGGGAAGGCATGGCTTGGCAGTTCGGGCTGGACTGTTCCCATGAGGCACAGGGTCAGACTGATTTGCATATAGCCATGTCTGAACTGGGGTGGCAGAGTGGGCTAAAGAACGGTGATGGATTGAACCCAGATCTTTTGACTGGGTGTGAGTGTTTGATTGGTTCAGATGCTCCGTCCATCACCACCCCCTTTTGTACCGCTTTTGGCCACCATAAGTGTGGCAGGGTATGCTCAGACGTGAGTCCCTTGCTCACTTTGCCACTGGATTCAAGCAAGCCGGGCTGAAGACGGCTGTAATGCCAGAAACCGGTCCTCGGAAGCTTGTTTCCGGTCCAGGGAAGGCATGGATTGGCAGTTCGGGCTGGACTGTTCCCATGAGGCACAGGGTCAGACTGATTTGCATATAGCCATGTCTGAACTGGGGTGGCAGAGTGGGCTAAAGAACGGTGATGGATTAAACCCAGATCTTTTGACTGGGTGTGAGTGTTTGATTGGTTCAGATGCTCCGTCCATCACCACCCCCTTTTGTACCGCTTTTGGCCGCCATAAGTGTGGCAGGGTATGCTCAGACGTGAGTCCCTTGCTCACTTTGCCACTGGATTCAAGCAAGCCGGGCTGAAGACGGCTGTAATGCCAGAAACCGGTCCTCGGAAGCTTGTTTCCGGTCCAGGGAAGGCATGGCTTGGCAGTTCGGGCTGGACTATTCCCATGAGGCACAGGGTCAGACTGATTTGCATATAGCCATGTCTGAACTGGGGTGGCAGAGTGGGCTAAAGAACGGTGATTAATTAAACCCAGATCTTTTGACTGGGTGTGAGTGTTTGATTGGTTCAGATGCTCCGTCCATCACCACCCCCTTTTGTACCGCTTTTGGCCGCTATAAGTGTGGCAGGGTATGCTCAGACGTGAGTCCCTTGCTCACTTTGCCACTGGATTCAAGCAAGCCGGGCTGAAGACGGCTGTAATGCCAGAAACCGGTCCTCGGAAGCTTGTTTCCGGTCCAGGTAAGGCATGGCTTGGCAGTTCGGGCTGGACTGTTCCCATGAGGCACAGGGTCAGACTGATTTGCATATAGCCATGTCTGAACTGGGGTGGCAGAGTGGGCTAAAGAACGGTGATGGATTAAACCCAGATCTTTTGACTGGGTGTGAGTGTTTGATTGGTTCAGATGCTCCGTCCATCACCACCCCCTTTTGTACCGCTTTTGGCCGCCATAAGTGTGTCAGGGTATGCTCAGACGTGAGTCCCTTGCTCACTTTGCTACTGGATTCAAGCAAGCCGGGCTGAAGACGGCTGTAATGCCAGAAACCGGTCCTCGGAAGCTTGTTTCCGGTCCAGGGAAGGCATGGATTGGCAGTTCGGGCTGGACTGTTCCCATGAGGCACAGGGTCAGACTGTTTTGCATATAGCCATGTCTGAACTGGGGTGGCAGAGTGGGCTAAAGAACGGTGATGGATTAAACCCAGATCTTTTGACTGGGTGTGGGTGTTTGATTGGTTCAGATGCTCCGTCCATCACCACCCCCTTTTGTACCGCTTTTGGCCATCATAAGTGTGGCAGGGTATGCTCAGACGTGAGTCCCTTGCTCACTTTGCCACTGGATTCAAGCAAGCCGGGCTGAAGACGGCTGTAATGCCAGAAACCGGTCCTCGGAAGCTTGTTTCCGGTCCAGGGAAGGCATGGCTTGGCAGTTCGGGCTGGACTGTTCCCATGAGGCACAGGGTCAGACTGATTTGCATATAGCCATGTCTGAACTGGGGTGGCAGAGTGGGCTAAAGAACGGTGATGAATTAAACCCAGAACTTTTGACTGGGTGTGAGTGTTTGATTGGTTCAGATGCTCCGTCCATCACCACCCCCTTTTGTACCGCTTTTGGCCGCCATAAGTGTGGCAGGGTATGCTCAGACGTGAGTCCCTTGCTCTCTTTGCCACTGCATTCAAGCAAGCCGGGCTGAAGACGGCTGTAATGCCAGAAACCGGTCCTCGGAAGCTTGTTTCCGGTCCAGGGAAGGCATGGCTTGGCAGTTCGGGCTGGACTGTTCCCATGAGGAACAGGGTCAGACTGATTTGCATATAGCCATGTCTGAACTGGGGTGGCAGAGTTGGCTAAAGAACGGTGATAGATTAAACCCAGATCTTTTGACTGGGTGTGAGTGTTTGATTGGTTCAGATGCTCCGTCCATCACCACCCCCTTTTGTACCGCTTTTGGCCGCCATAACTGTGGCAGGGTATGCTCAGACGTGAGTCCCTTGCTCACTTTGCCACTGGATTCAAGCAAGCTGGGCTGAAGACGGCTGTAATGCCAGAAACCGGTCCTCGGAAGCTTGTTTCCAGTCCAGGGAAGGCATGGCTTGGCAGTTCGGGCTGGACTGTTCCCATGAGGCACAGGGTCAGACTGATTTGCATATAGCCATGTCTGAACTGGGGTGGCAGAGTGGGCTAAAGAACGGTGATGGATTAAACCCAGATCTTTTGACTGGGTGTGAGTGCTTGATTGGTTCAGATGCTCCGTCCATCACCACCCCCTTTTTTACCGCTTTTGGCCGCCATAAGTGTGGCAGGGTATGCTCAGACGTGAGTCCCTTGCTCACTTTGCCACTGGATTCAAGCAAGCCGGGCTGATGACGGCTGTAATGCCAGAAACCGGTCCTCGGAAGCCTGTTTCCGGTCCAGGGAAGGCATGGCTTGGCAGTTCGGGCTGGACTATTCCCATGAGGCACAGGGTCAGACTGATTTGCATATAGCCATGTCTGAACTGGGGTGGCAGAGTGGGCTAAAGAACGGTGATGAATTAAACCCAGATCTTTTGACTGGGTGTGAGTGTTTGATTGGTTCAGATGCTCCGTCCATCACCACCCCCTTTTGTACCGCTTTTGGGCGCCATAAGTGTGGCAGGGTATGCTCAGACGTGAGTCCCTTGCTCACTTTGCCACTGGATTCAAGCAAGCCGGGCTGAAGACGGCAGTAATGCCAGAAACCGGTCCTCGGAAGCTTGTTTCCGGTCCAGGGTAGGCATGGCTTGGCAGTTCGGGCTGGACTGTTCCCATGAGGCACAGGGTCAGACTGATTTGCATATAGCCATGTCTGAACTGGGGTGGCAGAGTGGACTAAAGAACAGTGATGGATTAAACCCAGTTCTTTTGACTGGGTGTGAGTGTTTGATTGGTTCAGATGCTCCGTCCATCACCACCCCCTTTTGTACCGCTTTTGGGCGCCATAAGTGTGGCGGGGTATGCTCAGACGTGAGTCCCTTGCTCACTTTGCCACTGGATTCAAGCAAGCCGGGCTGAAGACGGCTGTAATGCCAGAAACCGGTCCTCGGAAGCTTGTTTCCGGTCCAGGGAAGGCATGGCTTGGCAGTTCGGGCTGGACTGTTCCCATGAGGCACAGGGTCAGACTGATTTGCATATAGCCATGTCTGAACTGGGGTGGCAGAGTGGGCTAAAGAACGGTGATGGATTAAACCCAGATCTTTTGACTGGGTGTGAGTGTTTGATTGGTTCAGATGCTCCGTCCATCACCACCCCCTTTAGTACCGCTTTTGGCTGCCATAAGTGTGGCAGGGTATGCTCAGACGTGAGTCCCTTGCTCACTTTGCCACTGGATTCAAGCAAGCCGGGCTGAAGACGGCTGTAATGCCAGAAACCGGTCCTCGGAAGCTTGTTTCCGGTCCAGGGAAGGCATGGCTTGGCAGTTCGGGCTGGACTGTTCCCATGAGGCACAGGGTCAGACTGATTTGCATATAGCCATGTCTGAACTGGGGTGGCAGAGTGGGCTAAAGAACGGTGATGGATTAAACCCAGATCTTTTGACTGGGTGTGAGTGTTTGATTGGTTCAGATGCTCCGTCCATCACCACCCCCTTTTGTACCGCTTTTGGCCGCCATAAGTGTGGCAGGGTATGCTCAGACGTGAGTCCCTTGCTCACTTTGCCACTGGATTCAAGCAAGCCGGGCTGAAGACGGCTGTAATGCCAGAAACCGGTCCTCGGAAGCGTGTTTCCGGTCCAGGGAAGGCATGGATTGGCAGTTCGGGCTTGACTGTTCCCATGAGGCACAGGGTCAGACTGATTTGCATATAGCCATGTCTGAACTGGGGTGGCAGAGTGGGCTAAAGAACGGTGATGGATTAAACCCAGATCTTTTGACTGGGTGTGAGTGTTTGATTGGTTCAGATGCTCTGTCCATCACCACCCCCTTTTATACTGCTTTTGGCCGCCATAAGTGTAGCAGGGTATGCTCAGACGTGAGTCCCTTGCTCACTTTGCCACTGGATTCAAGCAAGCCGGGCTGAAGACGGCTGTAATGCCAGAAACCGGTCCTCGGAAGCTTGTTTCCGGTCCAGGGAAGGCATGGCTTGGCAGTTCGGGCTGGACTGTTCCCATGAGGCACAGGGTCAGACTGATTTGCATATAGCCATGTCTGAACTGGGGTGGCAGAGTGGGCTAAAGAACGGTGATGGATTAAACCCAGATCTTTTGACTGGGTGTGAGTGTTTGATTGGTTCAGATGCTCCGTCCATCACCACCCCCTTTTGTACCGCTTTTGGCCGCCATAAGTGTGGCAGGGTATGCTCAGACGTGAGTCCCTTGCTCACTTTGCCACTGCATTCAAGCAAGCCGGGCTGAAGACGGCTGTAATGCCAGAAACCGGTCCTCGGAAGCTTGTTTCCGGTCCAGGGAAGGCATGGCTTGGCAGTTCGGGCTGGACTGTTCCCATGAGGCACAGGGTCAGACTGATTTGCATATAGCCATGTCTGAACTGGGGTGGCAGAGTGGGCTAAAGAACGGTGATGGATTAAACCCAGATCTTTTGACTGGGTGTGAGTGTTTGATTGGTTCAGATGCTCCGTCCATCACCACCCCCTTTTGTACCGCTTTTGGCCGCCATAAGTGTGGCAGGGTATGCTCAGACGTGAGTCCCTTGCTCACTTTGCCACTGGATTCAAGCAAGCCGGGCTGAAGACGGCTGTAATGCCAGAAACCGGTCCTCGGAAGCTTGTTTCCGGTCCAGGGAAGGCATGGATTGGCAGTTCAGGCTGGACTGTTCCCATGAGGCACAGGGTCAGACTGATTTGCATATAGCCATGTCTGAACTGGGGTGGCAGAGTGGGCTAAAGAACGGTGATGGATTAAACCCAGATCTTTTGACTGGGTGTGAGTGTTTGATTGGTTCAGATGCTCCGTCCATCACCACCCCCTTTTATACTGCTTTTGGCCGCCATAAGTGTAGCAGGGTATGCTCAGACGTGAGTCCTTTGCTCACTTTGCCACTGGATTCAAGCAAGCCGGGCTGAAGACGGCTGTAATGCCAGAAACCGGTCCTCGGAAGCTTGTTTCCGGTCCAGGGAAGGCATGGCTTGGCAGTTCGGGCTGGACTGTTCCCATGAGGCACAGGGTCAGACTGATTTGCATATAGCCATGTCTGAACTGGGGTGGCAGAGTGGGCTAAAGAACGGTGATGGATTAAACCCAGATCTTTTGACTGGGTGTGAGTGTTTGATTGGTTCAGATGCTCCGTCCATCACCACCCCCTTTTGTACCGCTTTTGGCCGCCATAAGTGTGGCAGGGTATGCTCAGACGTGAGTCCCTTGCTCACTTTGCCACTGCATTCAAGCAAGCCGGGCTGAAGACGGCTGTAATGCCAGAAACCGGTCCTCGGAAGCTTGTTTCCGGTCCAGGGAAGGCATGGCTTGGCAGTTCGGGCTGGACTGTTCCCATGAGGCACAGGGTCAGACTGATTTGCATATAGCCATGTCTGAACTGGGGTGGCAGAGTGGGCTAAAGAACGGTGATGGATTAAACCCAGATCTTTTGACTGGGTGTGAGTGTTTGATTGGTTCAGATGCTCCGTCCATCACCACCCCCTTTTGTACCGCTTTTGGCCGCCATAAGTGTGGCAGGGTATGCTCAGACGTGAGTCCCTTGCTCACTTTGCCACTGCATTCAAGCAAGCCGGGCTGAAGACGGCTGTAATGCCAGAAACCGGTCCTCGGAAGCTTGTTTCCGGTCCAGGGAAGGCATGGCTTGGCAGTTCGGGCTGGACTGTTCCCATGAGGCACGCGGTCAGACTGATTTGCATATAGCCATGTCTGAACTGGGGTGGCAGAGTTGGCTAAAGAACGGTGATGGATTAAACCCAGATCTTTTGACTGGGTGTGAGTGTTTGATTGGTTCAGATGCTCCGTCCATCACCACCCCCTTTTGTTCCGCATTTTGGCCGCCATAAATGTAAATGTAAATGTAGTTGAGCTTATATAGCGCACAGCTACCCGCAGTGGGTTTCCCGGCGCTTGCTTAGGGAACCCTTCCTGGTATTCCCCTGTGAGATAGCAAGCTATCCACAAGGTGAAAGTCAGGCATCCCGCCGCGAGGGGCTGTTGTGGAGATTAAGCAAGCTATTGCCCAGAGTCGCAGAGTGTGAACCCGTGAGTCGAGGAGGCACCGGGGCGAGAATTATCGAGTCCGTGGAAGTTTTTAGCCCAAGACCCGCCGAGGCGGGGAATTGAACCCTGGTCCAGGACCGATCTCAGCTTCCGGGTCTGCTGCCTCTAACCCCTGAGCCACACTTCTCCATTTCTCAGATATTTTTACTGGGTGTGAGTGTTTGATTGGTTCAGATGCTCCGTCCATCACCACCCCCTTTTGTACCGCTTTTGGCCGCCATAAGTGTGGCAGGGTATGCTCAGACGTGAGTCCCTTGCTCACTTTGCCACTGGATTCAAGCAAGCCGGGCTGAAGACGGCTGTAATGCCAGAAACCGGTCCTCGGAAGCTTGTTTCCGGTCCAGGGAAGGCATGGCTTGGCAGTTCGGGCTGGACTGTTCCCATGAGGCACAGGGTCAGACTGATTTG
This sequence comes from Lissotriton helveticus, assembly GCF_964261635.1. Classification (NCBI taxonomy): domain Eukaryota; kingdom Metazoa; phylum Chordata; class Amphibia; order Caudata; family Salamandridae; genus Lissotriton; species Lissotriton helveticus. Next base: position 449,018,814 of record NC_136065.1, read on the forward strand.
CATATAGCCATGTCTGAACTGGGGTGGCAGAGTGGGCTAAAGAACGGTGATGGATTAAACCCAGATCTTTTTACTGGATGTGAGTGTTTGCTTGGTTCAGATGCTCTGTCCATCACCACCCCCTTTTGTACCGCTTTTGGCCGCCATAAGTGTGGCAGGGTATGCTCAGACGTGAGTCCCTTGCTCACTTTGCCACTGGATTCAAGCTAGCCGGGCTGAAGACGGCTGTAATGCCAGAAACCGGTCCTCGGAAGCTTGTTTCCGGTCCAGGGAAGGCATGGCTTGGCAGTTCGGGCTGGACTGTTCCCATGAGGCACAGGGTCAGACTGATTTGCATATAGCCATGTCTGAACTGGGGTGGCAGAGTGGGCTAAAGAATGGTGATGGATTAAACCCAGATCTTTTGACTGGGTGTGAGTGTTTGATTGGTTCAGATGCTCCGTCCATCACCACCCCCTTTTGTACCGCTTTTGGCCGCCATAAGTGTGGCAGGGTATGCTCAGACGTGAGTCCCTTGCTGACTTTGCCACTGGATTCAAGCAAGCCGGGCTGAAGACGGCTGTAATGCCAGAAACCGGTCCTCGGAAGCTTGTTTCCGGTCCAGGGAAGGCATGGATTGGCAGTTCGGGCTGGACTGTTCCCATGAGGCACAGGGTCAGACTGATTTGCATATAGCCATGTCTGAACTGGGGTGGCAGAGTGGGCTAAAGAACGGTGATGGATTAAACCCAGATCTTTTGACTGGGTGTGAGTGTTTGATTGGTTCAGATGCTCCGTCCATCACCACCCCCTTTTGTACCGCTTTTGGCCCCCATAAGTGTGGCAGGGTATGCTCAGACGTGAGTCCCTTGCTCACTTTGCCACTGCATTCAAGCAAGCCGGGCTGAAGACGGCTGTAATGCCAGAAACCGGTCCTCGGAAGCTTGTTTCCGGTCCAGGGAAGGCATGGTTTGGCAGTTCGGGCTGGACTGTTCCCATGAGGCACAGGGTCAGACTGATTTGCATATAGCCATGTCTGAACTGGGGTGGCAGAGTTGGCTAAAGAACGGTGATGGATTAAACCCAGATCTTTTGACTGGGTGTGAGTGTTTGATTGGTTCAGATGCTCCGTCCATCACCACCCCCTTTTGTTCCGCATTTTGGCCGCCATAAATGTAAATGTAAATGTAGTTGAGCTTATATAGCGCACAGCTACCCGCAGTGGGTTTCCCGGCGCTTGCTTAGGGAACCCTTCCTGGTATTCCCCTGTGAGATAGCAGGGTATCCACAAGGTGAAAGTCAGGCATCCCGCCGCGAGGGGCTGTTGTGGAGATTAAGCAAGCTATTGCCCAGAGTCGCAGAGTGTGAACCCGTGAGTCGAGGAGGCACCGGGGCGAGAATTATCGAGTCCGTGGAATTTTTAGCCCAAGACCCGCCGAGGCGGGGAATTGAACCCTGGTCCAGGACCGATCTCAGCTTCCGGGTCTGCTGCCTCTAACCCCTGAGCCACACTTCTCCATTTCTCAGATATTTTTACTGGGTGTGAGTGTTTGATTGGTTCAGATGCTCCGTCCATCACCACCCCCTTTTGTACCGCTTTTGGCCGCCATAAGTGTGGCAGGGTATGCTCAGACGTGAGTCCCTTGCTCACTTTGCCACTGGATTCAAGCAAGCCGGACTTAAGACGGCTGTAATGCCAGAAACCGGTCCTCGGAAGCTTGTTTCCGGTCCAGGGAAGGCATGGCTTGGCTGTTCGGGCTGGACTGTTCCCATGAGGGACAGGGTCAGACTGATTTGCATATAGCCATGTCTGAACTGGGGTGGCAGAGTGGGCTAAAGAACGGTGATGGATTAAACCCAGATATTTTTACTGGGTGTGAGTGTTTGATTGGTTCAGATGCTCCGTCCATCACCACCCCCTTTTGTACCGCTTTTGGCCACCATAAGTGTGGCAGGGTATGCTCAGACGTGAGTCCCTTGCTCACTTTGCCACTGGATTCAAGCTAGCCGGGCTGAAGACGGCTGTAATGCCAGAAACCGGTCCTCGGAAGCTTGTTTCCGGTCCAGGGAAGGCATGGCTTGGCAGTTCGGGCTGGACTGTTCCCATGAGGCACAGGGTCAGACTGATTTGCATATAGCCATGTCTGAACTGGGGTGGCAGAGTGGGCTAAAGAACGGTGATGGATTAAACCCAGATCTTTTGACTGGGTGTGAGTGTTTGATTGGTTCAGATGCTCCGTCCATCACCACCCCCTTTTGTACCGCTTTTGGCCGCCATAAGTGTGGCAGGGTATGCTCAGACGTGAGTCCCTTGCTCACTTTGCCACTGGATTCAAGCAAGCCGGGCTGAAGACGGCTGTAATGCCAGAAACCGGTCCTCGAAAGCTTGTTTCCGGTCCAGGGAAGGCATGGCTTGGCAGTTCGGGCTGGACTGTTCCCATGAGGCACAGGGTCAGACTGATTTGCATATAGCCATGTCTGAACTGGGGTGGCAGAGTGGGCTAAAGAACGGTGATGGATTAAACCCAGATCTTTTGACTGGGTGTGAGTGTTTGATTGGTTCAGATGCTCCGTCCATCACCACCCCCTTTTGTACAGCTTTTGGCCGCCATAAGTGTGGCAGGGTATGCTCAGACGTGAGTCCCTTGCTCACTTTGCCACTGCATTCAAGCAAGCCGGGCTGAAGACGGCTGTAATGCCAGAAACCGGTCCTCGGAAGCTTGTTTCCGGTCCAGGGAAGGCATGGCTTGGCAGTTCGGGCTGGACTGTTCCCATGAGGCACAGGGTCAGACTGATTTGCATATAGCCATGTCTGAACTGGGTGGCAGAGTGGGCTGAAGAACGGTGATGGATTAAACCCAGATCTTTTGACTGGGTGTGAGTGTTTGATTGGTTCAGATGCTCCGTCCATCAAAACCCCCTTTTTTACCGCTTTTGGCCGCCATAAGTGTGGCAGGGTATGCTCAGACGTGAGTCCCTTGCTCACTTTGCCACTGCATTCAAGCAAGCCGGGCTGAAGACGGCTGTAATGCCAGAAACCGGTCCTCGGAAGCTTGTTTCCGGTCCAGGGAAGGCATGGCTTGGCAGTTCGGGCTGGACTGTTCCCATGAGGCACAGGGTCAGACTGATTTGCAAATAGCCATGTCTGAACTGGGGTGGCAGAGTGGGCTAAAGAACGGTGATGGATTAAACCCAGATCTTTTGACTGGGTGTGAGTGTTTGATTGGTTTAGATGCTCCGTCCATCACCACCCCCTTTTGTACCGCTTTTGGCCGCCATAAGTGTGGCAGGGTATGCTCAGACGTGAGTCCCTTGCTCACTTTGCCACTGGATTCAAGCAAGCCGGGCTGAAGACGGCTGTAATGCCAGAAACCGGTCCTCGGAAGCTTGTTTCCGGTCCAGGGAAGGCATGGCTTGGCAGTTCGGGCTGGACTGTTCCCATGAGGCACAGGGTCAGACTGATTTGCATATAGCCATGTCTGAACTGGGGTGGCAGAGTGGGCTAAAGAACGGTGATGGATTAAACCCAGATCTTTTGACTGGGTGTGAGTGTTTGATTGGTTCAGATGCTCCATCCATCACCACCCCCTTTTGTACCGCTTTTGGCCGCCATAAGTGTGGCAGGGTATGCTCAGACGTGAGTCCCTTGCTCACTTTGCCACTGGATTCAAGCAAGCCGGGCTGAAGACGGCTGTAATGCCAGAAACCGGTCCTCGGAAGCTTGTTTCCGGTCCAGGGAAGGCATGGATTGGCAGTTCGGGCTGGACTGTTCCCATGAGGCACAGGGTCAGACTGATTTGCATATAGCCATGTCTGAACTGGGGTGGCAGAGTGGGCTAAAGAACGGTGATGGATTAAACCCAGATCTTTTGACTGGGTGTGAGTGTTTGATTGGTTCAGATGCTCCGTCCATCACCACCCCCTTTTGTACCGCTTTTGGCCGCCATAAGTGTGGCAGGGTATGCTCAGACGTGAGTCCCTTGCTCACTTTGCCACTGGATTCAAGCAAGCCGGGCTGAAGACGGCTGTAATGCCAGAAACCGGTCCTCGGAAGCTTGTTTCCGGTCCAGGGAAGGCATGGCTTGGCAGTTCGGGCTGGACTGTTCCCATGAGGCACAGGGTCAGACTGATTTGCATATAGCCATGTCTGAACTGGGGTGGCAGAGTGGGCTAAAGAACGGTGATGGATTAAACCCAGATCTTTTGACTGGGTGTGAGTGTTTGATTGGTTCAGATGCTCCGTCCATCACCACCCCCTTTTGTACCGCTTTTGGCCGCCATAAGTGTGGCAGGGTATGCTCAGATGTGAGTCCCTTGCTCACTTTGCCACTGCATTCAAGCAAGCCGGGCTGAAGACGGCTGTAATGCCAGAAACCGGTCCTCGGAAGCTTGTTTCCGGTCCAGGGAAGGCATGGCTTGGCAGTTCGGGCTGGACTGTTCCCATGAGGCACAGGGTCAGACTAATTTGCATATAGCCATGTCTGAACTGGGGTGGCAGAGTGGGCTAAAGAACGGTGATGGATTAAACCCAGATCTTTTGACTGGGTGTGAGTGTTTGATTGGTTCAGATGCTCCGTCCATCACCACCCCCTTTTGTACCGCTTTTGGCCGCCATAAGTGTGGCAGGGTATGCTCAGACGTGAGTCCCTTGCTCACTTTGCCACTGGATTCAAGCAAGCCAGGCTGAAGACGGCTGTAATGCCAGAAACCGGTCCTCGGAAGCTTGTTTCCGGTCCAGGGAAGGCATGGCTTGGCAGTTCGGGCTGGACTGTTCCCATGAGGCACAGGGTCAGACTGATTTGCATATAGCCATGTATGAACTGGGGTGGCAGAGTGGGCTAAAGAACGGTGATGGATTAAACCCAGATCTTTTTACTGGGTGTGAGTGTTTGCTTGGTTCAGATGCTCCGTCCATCACCACCCCCTTTTGTACCGCTTTTGGCCGCCATAAGTGTGGCAGGGTATGCTCAGACGTGAGTCTCTTGCTCACTTTGCCACTGGATTCAAGCAAGCCGGGCTGATGACGGCTGTAATGCCAGAAACCGGTCCTCGGAAGCTTGTTTCCGGTCCAGGGAAGGCATGGCTTGGCAGTTCGGGCTGGACTATTCCCATGAGGCACAGGGTCAGACTGATTTGCATATAGACATGTCTGAACTGGGGTGGCAGAGTGGGCTAAAGAACGGTGATGGATTAAACCCAGATCTTTTGACTGGGTGTGAGTGTTTGATTGGTTCAGATGCTCCGTCCATCACCACCCCCTTTTGTACCGCTTTTGGGCGCCATAAGTGTGGCAGGGTATGCTCAGACGTGAGTCCCTTGCTCACTTTGCCACTGGATTCAAGCAAGCCGGGCTGAAGACGGCTGTAATGCCAGAAACCGGTCCTCGGAAGCTTGTTTCCGGTCCAGGGAAGGCATGGCTTGGCAGTTCGGGCTGGACTGTTCCCATGAGGCACAGGGTCAGACTGATTTGCATATAGCCATGTCTGAACTGGGGTGGCAGAGTGGACTAAAGAACAGTGATGGATTAAACCCAGATCTTTTGACTGGGTGTGAGTGTTTGATTGGTTCAGATGCTCCGTCCATCACCACCCCCTTTTGTACCGCTTTTGGGCGCCATAAGTGTGGCGGGGTATGCTCAGACGTGAGTCCCTTGCTCACTTTGCCACTGGATTCAAGCAAGCCGGGCTGAAGACGGCTGTAATGCCAGAAACCGGTCCTCGGAAGCTTGTTTCCGGTCCAGGGAAGGCATGGCTTGGCAGTTCGGGCTGGACTGTTCCCATGAGGCACAGGGTCAGACTGATTTGCATATAGCCATGTCTGAACTGGGGTGGCAGAGTGGGCTAAAGAACGGTGATGGATTAAACCCAGATCTTTTGACTGGGTGTGAGTGTTTGATTGGTTCAGATGCTCCGTCCATCACCACCCCCTTTTGTACCGCTTTTGGCCGCCATAAGTGTGGCAGGGTATGCTCAGACGTGAGTCCCTTGCTCACTTTTCCACTGGATTCAAGCAAGCCGGGCTGAAGACGGCTGTAATGCCAGAAACCGGTCCTCGGAACCTTGTTTCCGGTCCAGGGAAGGCGTGGCTTGGCAGTTCGGGCTGGACTGTTCCCATGAGGCACAGGGTCAGACTGATTTGCATATAGCCATGTCTGAACTGGGGTGGCAGAGTGGGCTAAAGAACGGTGATGGATTAAACCCAGATCTTTTGACTGGGTGTGAGTGTTTGATTGGTTCAGATGCTCCGTCCATCACCACCCCCTTTTGTACCGCTTTTGGCCGCCATAAGTGTGGCAGGGTATGCTCAGACGTGAGTCCCTTGCTGACTTTGCCACTGGATTCAAGCAAGCCGGGCTGAAGACGGCTGTAATGCCAGAAACCGGTCCTCGGAAGCTTGTTTCCGGTCCAGGGAAGGCATGGATTGGCAGTTCGGGCTGGACTGTTCCCATGAGGCACAGGGTCAGACTGATTTGCATATAGCCATGTCTGAACTGGGGTGGCAGAGTGGGCTAAAGAACGGTGATGGATTAAACCCAGATCTTTTGACTGGGTGTGAGTGTTTGATTGGTTCAGATGCTCCGTCCATCACCACCCCCTTTTGTACCGCTTTTGGCCGCCATAAGTGTGGCAGGGTATGCTCAGACGTGAGTCCCTTGCTCACTTTGCCACTGGATTCAAGCAAGCCGGGCAGAAGACGGCTGTAATGCCAGAAACCGGTCCTCGGAAGCTTGTTTCCGGTCCAGGGAAGGCATGGCTTGGCAGTTCGGGCTGGACTGTTCCCATGAGGCACAGGGTCAGACTGATTTGCATATAGCCATGTCTGAACTGGGGTGGCAGAGTGGGCTAAAGAACGGTGATGGATTAAACCCAGATCTTTTTACTGGGTGTGAGTGTTTGCTTGGTTCAGATGCTCCGTCCATCACCACCCCCTTTTGTACCGCTTTTGGCCGCCATAACTGTGGCAGGGTATGCTCAGACGTGAGTCCCTTGCTCACTTTGCCACTGGATTCAAGCAAGCTGGGCTGAAGACGGCTGTAATGCCAGAAACCGGTCCTCGGAAGCTTGTTTCCGGTCCAGGGAAGGCATGGCTTGGCAGTTCGGGCTGGACTGTTCCCATGAGGCACAGGGTCAGACTGATTTGCATATAGCCATGTCTGAACTGGGGTGGCAGAGTGGGCTAAAGAACGGTGATGGATTAAACCCAGATCTTTTGACTGGGTGTGAGTGTTTGATTGGTTCAGATGCTCCGTCCATCACCACCCCCTTTTTTACCGCTTTGGGTCGCCATAAGTGTGGCAGGGTATGCTCAGACGTGAGTCCCTTGCTCACTTTGCCACTGGATTGAAGCAAGCCGGGCTGATGACGGCTGTAATGCCAGAAACCGGTCCTCGGAAGCCTGTTTCCGGTCCAGGGAAGGCATGGCTTGGCAGTTCGGGCTGGACTATTCCCATGAGGCACAGGGTCAGACTGATTTGCATATAGCCATGTCTGAACTGGGGTGGCAGAGTGGGCTAAAGAACGGTGATGAATTAAACCCAGATCTTTTGACTGGGTGGGAGTGTTTGATTGGTTCAGATGCTCCGTCCATCACCACCCCCTTTTGTACCGCTTTTGGGCGCCATAAGTGTGGCAGGGTATGCTCAGACGTGAGTCCCTTGCTCACTTTGCCACTGGATTCAAGCAAGCCGGGCTGAAGACGGCTGTAATGCCAGAAACCGGTCCTCGGAAGCTTGTTTCCGGTCCAGGGAAGGCATGGCTTGGCAGTTCGGGCTGGACTGTTCCCATGAGGCACAGGGTCAGACTGATTTGCATATAGCCATGTCTGAACTGGGGTGGCAGAGTGGACTAAAGAACAGTGATGGATTAAACCCAGATCTTTTGACTGGGTGTGAGTGTTTGATTGGTTCAGATGCTCCGTCCATCACCACCCCCTTTTGTACCGCTTTTGGGCGCCATAAGTGTGGCGGGGTATGCTCAGACGTGAGTCCCTTGCTCACTTTGCCACTGGATTCAAGCAAGCTGGGCTGAAGACGGCTGTAATGCCAGAAACCAGTCCTCGGAAGCTTGTTTCCGGTCCAGGGAAGGCATGGCTTGGCAGTTCGGGCTGGACTGTTCCCAATAGGCACAGGGTCAGACTGATTTGCATATAGCCATGTCTGAACTGGGGTGGCAGAGTGGGCTAAAGAACGGTGATGGATTAAACCCAGATCTCTTGACTGGGTGTGAGTGTTTGATTGGTTCAGATGCTCCGTCCATCACCACCCCCTTTAGTACCGCTTTTGGCTGCCATAAGTGTGGCAGGGTATGCTCAGACGTGAGTCCCTTGCTCACTTTGCCACTGGATTCAAGCAAGCCGGGCTGAAGACGGCTGTAATGCCAGAAACCGGTCCTCGGAAGCTTGTTTCCGGTCCAGGGAAGGCATGGCTTGGCAGTTCGGGCTGGACTGTTCCCATGAGGCACAGGGTCAGACTGATTTGCATATAGCCATGTCTGAACTGGGGTGGCAGAGTGGGCTAAAGAACGGTGATGGATTAAACCCAGATCTTTTGACTGGGTGTGAGTGTTTGATTGGTTCAGATGCTCCGTCCATCACCACCCCCTTTTGTACCGCTTTTGGCCGCCATAAGTGTGGCAGGGTATGCTCAGACGTGAGTCCCTTGCTCACTTTGCCACTGGATTCAAGCAAGCCGGGCTGAAGACGGCTGTAATGCCAGAAACCGGTCCTCGGAAGCTTGTTTCCGGTCCAGGGAAGGCATGGATTGGCAGTTCGGGCTGGACTGTTCCCATGAGGCACAGGGTCAGACTGATTTGCATATAGCCATGTCTGAACTGGGGTGGCAGAGTGGGCTAAAGAACGGTGATGGATTAAACCCAGATCTTTTGACTGGGTGTGAGTGTTTGATTGGTTCAGATGCTCCGTCCATCACCACCCCCTTTTGTACCGCTTTTGGGCGCCATAAGTGTGGCAGGGTATGCTCAGACGTGAGTCCCTTGCTCACTTTGCCACTGGATTCAAGCAAGCCGGGCTGAAGACGGCTGTAATGCCAGAAACCGGTCCTCGGAAGCTTGTTTCCGGTCCAGGGAAGGCATGGCTTGGCAGTTCGGGCTGGACTATTCCCATGAGGCACAGGGTCAGACTGATTTGCATATAGACATGTCTGAACTGGGGTGGCAGAGTGGGCTAAAGAACGGTGATGGATTAAACCCAGATCTTTTTACTGGGTGTGAGTGTTTGCTTGGTTCAGATGCTCCGTCCATCACCACCCCCTTTTGTACCGCTTTTGGCCGCCATAACTGTGGCAGGGTATGCTCAGACGTGAGTCCCTTGCTCACTTTGCCACTGGATTCAAGCAAGCTGGGCTGAAGACGGCTGTAATGCCAGAAACCGGTCCTCGGAAGCTTGTTTCCGGTCCAGGGAAGGCATGGCTTGGCAGTTCGGGCTGGACTGTTCCCATGAGGCACAGGGTCAGACTGATTTGCATATAGCCATGTCTGAACTGGGGTGGCAGAGTGGGCTAAAGAACGGTGATGGATTAAACCCAGATCTTTTGACTGGGTGTGAGTGTTTGATTGGTTCAGATGCTCCGTCCATCACCACCCCCTTTTTTACCGCTTTGGGTCGCCATAAGTGTGGCAGGGTATGCTCAGACGTGAGTCCCTTGCTCACTTTGCCACTGGATTGAAGCAAGCCGGGCTGATGACGGCTGTAATGCCAGAAACCGGTCCTCGGAAGCCTGTTTCCGGTCCAGGGAAGGCATGGCTTGGCAGTTCGGGCTGGACTATTCCCATGAGGCACAGGGTCAGACTGATTTGCATATAGCCATGTCTGAACTGGGGTGGCAGAGTGGGCTAAAGAACGGTGATGAATTAAACCCAGATCTTTTGACTGGGTGGGAGTGTTTGATTGGTTCAGATGCTCCGTCCATCACCACCCCCTTTTGTACCGCTTTTGGGCGCCATAAGTGTGGCAGGGTATGCTCAGACGTGAGTCCCTTGCTCACTTTGCCACTGGATTCAAGCAAGCCGGGCTGAAGACGGCTGTAATGCCAGAAACCGGTCCTCGGAAGCTTGTTTCCGGTCCAGGGAAGGCATGGCTTGGCAGTTCGGGCTGGACTGTTCCCATGAGGCACAGGGTCAGACTGATTTGCATATAGCCATGTCTGAACTGGGGTGGCAGAGTGGACTAAAGAACAGTGATGGATTAAACCCAGATCTTTTGACTGGGTGTGAGTGTTTGATTGGTTCAGATGCTCCGTCCATCACCACCCCCTTTTGTACCGCTTTTGGGCGCCATAAGTGTGGCGGGGTATGCTCAGACGTGAGTCCCTTGCTCACTTTGCCACTGGATTCAAGCAAGCTGGGCTGAAGACGGCTGTAATGCCAGAAACCAGTCCTCGGAAGCTTGTTTCCGGTCCAGGGAAGGCATGGCTTGGCAGTTCGGGCTGGACTGTTCCCAATAGGCACAGGGTCAGACTGATTTGCATATAGCCATGTCTGAACTGGGGTGGCAGAGTGGGCTAAAGAACGGTGATGGATTAAACCCAGATCTCTTGACTGGGTGTGAGTGTTTGATTGGTTCAGATGCTCCGTCCATCACCACCCCCTTTAGTACCGCTTTTGGCTGCCATAAGTGTGGCAGGGTATGCTCAGACGTGAGTCCCTTGCTCACTTTGCCACTGGATTCAAGCAAGCCGGGCTGAAGACGGCTGTAATGCCAGAAACCGGTCCTCGGAAGCTTGTTTCCGGTCCAGGGAAGGCATGGCTTGGCAGTTCGGGCTGGACTGTTCCCATGAGGCACAGGGTCAGACTGATTTGCATATAGCCATGTCTGAACTGGGGTGGCAGAGTGGGCTAAAGAACGGTGATGGATTAAACCCAGATCTTTTGACTGGGTGTGAGTGTTTGATTGGTTCAGATGCTCCGTCCATCACCACCCCCTTTTGTACCGCTTTTGGCCGCCATAAGTGTGGCAGGGTATGCTCAGACGTGAGTCCCTTGCTCACTTTGCCACTGGATTCAAGCAAGCCGGGCTGAAGACGGCTGTAATGCCAGAAACCGGTCCTCGGAAGCTTGTTTCCGGTCCAGGGAAGGCATGGATTGGCAGTTCGGGCTGGACTGTTCCCATGAGGCACAGGGTCAGACTGATTTGCATATAGCCATGTCTGAACTGGGGTGGCAGAGTGGGCTAAAGAACGGTGATGGATTAAACCCAGATCTTTTGACTGGGTGTGAGTGTTTGATTGGTTCAGATGCTCCGTCCATCACCACCCCCTTTTGTACCGCTTTTGGGCGCCATAAGTGTGGCAGGGTATGCTCAGACGTGAGTCCCTTGCTCACTTTGCCACTGGATTCAAGCAAGCCGGGCTGAAGACGGCTGTAATGCCAGAAACCGGTCCTCGGAAGCTTGTTTCCGGTCCAGGGAAGGCATGGCTTGGCAGTTCGGGCTGGACTGTTCCCATGAGGCACAGGGTCAGACTGATTTGCATATAGCCATGTCTGAACTGGGGTGGCAGAGTGGGCTAAAGAACGGTGATGGATTAAACCCAGATCTTTTGACTGGGTGTGAGTGTTTGATTGGTTCAGATGCTCCGTCCATCACCACCCCCTTTTGTACCGCTTTTGGCCGCCATAAGTGTGGCAGGGTATGCTCAGACGTGAGTCCCTTGCTCACTTTGCCACTGCATTCAAGCAAGCCGGGCTGAAGACGGCTGTAATGCCAGAAACCGGTCCTCGGAAGCTTGTTTCCGGTCCAGGGAAGGCATGGCTTGGCAGTTCGGGCTGGACTGTTCCCATGAGGCACAGGGTCAGACTGATTTGCATATAGCCATGTCTGAACTGGGGTGGCAGAGTGGGCTAAAGAACGGTGATGGATTAAACCCAGATCTTTTGACTGGGTGTGAGTGTTTGATTGGTTCAGATGCTCCGTCCATCACCACCCCCTTTTGTACCGCTTTTGGCCGCCATAAGTGTGGCAGGGTATGCTCAGACGTGAGTCCCTTGCTCACTTTGCCACTGGATTCAAGCAAGCCGGGCTGAAGACGGCTGTAATGCCAGAAACCGGTCCTCGGAAGCTTGTTTCCGGTCCAGGGAAGGCATGGCTTGGCAGTTCGGGCTGGACTTTTCCCATGAGGCACAGGGTCAGACTGATTTGCATATAGCCATGTCTGAACTGGGGTGGCAGAGTGGGCTAAAGAACGGTGATGGATTAAACCCAGATCTTTTTACTGGGTGTGAGTGTTTGATTGGTTTAGATGCTCCGTCCATCACCACCCCCTTTTGTACCGCTTTTGGCCGCCATAAGTGTGGCAGGGTATGCTCAGACGTGAGTCCCTTGCTCACTTTGCCACTGGATTCAAGCTAGCCGGGCTGAAGACGGCTGTAATGCCAGAAACCGGTCCTCGGAAGCTTGTTTCCGGTCCAGGGAAGGCATGGCTTGGCAGTTCGGGCTGGACTTTTCCCATGAGGCACAGGGTCAGACTGATTTGCATATAGCCATGTCTGAACTGGGGTGGCAGAGTGGGCTAAAGAACGGTGATGGATTAAACCCAGATCTTTTTACTGGGTGTGAGTGTTTGATTGGTTTAGATGCTCCGTCCATCACCACCCCCTTTTGTACCGCTTTTGGCCGCCATAAGTGTGGCAGGGTATGCTCAGACGTGAGTCCCTTGCTCACTTTGCCACTGGATTCAAGCTAGCCGGGCTGAAGACGGCTGTAATGCCAGAAACCGGTCCTCGGAAGCTTGTTTCCGGTCCAGGGAAGGCATGGCTTGGCAGTTCGGGCTGGACTGTTCCCATGAGGCACAGGGGCAGACTTATTTGCATATAGCCATGTCTGAACTGGGGTGGCAGAGTGGGCTAAAGAACGGTGATGGATTAAACCCAGATCTTTTGACTGGGTGTGAGTGTTTGATTGGTTCAGATGCTCCGTCCATCACCACCCCCTTTTTTACCGCTTTTGGCTGCCATAAGTGTGGCAGGGTATGCTCAGACGTGAGTCCCTTGCTCACTTTGCCACTGGATTCAAGCAAGCCGGGCTGATGACGGCTGTAATGCCGGAAACCGGTCCTCGGAAGCTTGTTTCCGGTCCAGGGAAGGCATGGCTTGGCAGTTCGGGCTGGACTGTTCCCATGAGGCACAGGGTCAGACTGATTTGCATATAGCCATGTCTGAACTGGGGTGGCAGAGTGGGCTAAAGAACGGTGATGGATTAAACCCAGATCTTTTGACTGGGTGTGAGTGTTTGATTGGTTCAGATGCTCCGTCCATCACCACCCCCTTTTGTACCGCTTTTGGCCGCCATAAGTGTGGCAGGGTATGCTCAGACGTGAGTCCCTTGCTCACTTTGCCACTGGATTCAAGCAAGCCGGGCTGAAGACGGCTGTAATGCCAGAAACCGGTCCTCGGAAGCTTGTTTCCGGTCCAGGGAAGGCATGGATTGGCAGTTCGGGCTGGACTGTTCCCATGAGGCACAGGGTCAGACTGATTTGCATATAGCCATGTCTGAACTGGGGTGGCAGAGTGGGCTAAAGAACGGTGATGGATTAAACCCAGATCTTTTGACTGGGTGTGAGTGTTTGATTGGTTCAGATGCTCCGTCCATCACCACCCCCTTTTGTACCGCTTTTGGGCGCCATAAGTGTGGCAGGGTATGCTCAGACGTGAGTCCCTTGCTCACTTTGCCACTGGATTCAAGCAAGCCGGGCTGAAGACGGCTGTAATGCCAGAAACCGGTCCTCGGAAGCTTGTTTCCGGTCCAGGGAAGGCATGGCTTGGCAGTTCGGGCTGGACTGTTCCCATGAGGCACAGGGTCAGACTGATTTGCATATAGCCATGTCTGAACTGGGGTGGCAGAGTGGGCTAAAGAACGGTGATGGATTAAACCCAGATCTTTTGACTGGGTGTGAGTGTTTGATTGGTTCAGATGCTCCGTCCATCACCACCCCCTTTTGTACCGCTTTTGGCCGCCATAAGTGTGGCAGGGTATGCTCAGACGTGAGTCCCTTGCTCACTTTGCCACTGCATTCAAGCAAGCCGGGCTGAAGACGGCTGTAATGCCAGAAACCGGTCCTCGGAAGCTTGTTTCCGGTCCAGGGAAGGCATGGCTTGGCAGTTCGGGCTGGACTGTTCCCATGAGGCACAGGGTCAGACTGATTTGCATATAGCCATGTCTGAACTGGGGTGGCAGAGTGGGCTAAAGAACGGTGATGGATTAAACCCAGATCTTTTGACTGGGTGTGAGTGTTTGATTGGTTCAGATGCTCCGTCCATCACCACCCCCTTTTGTACCGCTTTTGGCCGCCATAAGTGTGGCAGGGTATGCTCAGACGTGAGTCCCTTGCTCACTTTGCCACTGGATTCAAGCAAGCCGGGCTGAAGACGGCTGTAATGCCAGAAACCGGTCCTCGGAAGCTTGTTTCCGGTCCAGGGAAGGCATGGCTTGGCAGTTCGGGCTGGACTTTTCCCATGAGGCACAGGGTCAGACTGATTTGCATATAGCCATGTCTGAACTGGGGTGGCAGAGTGGGCTAAAGAACGGTGATGGATTAAACCCAGATCTTTTTACTGGGTGTGAGTGTTTGATTGGTTTAGATGCTCCGTCCATCACCACCCCCTTTTGTACCGCTTTTGGCCGCCATAAGTGTGGCAGGGTATGCTCAGACGTGAGTCCCTTGCTCACTTTGCCACTGGATTCAAGCTAGCCGGGCTGAAGACGGCTGTAATGCCAGAAACCGGTCCTCGGAAGCTTGTTTCCGGTCCAGGGAAGGCATGGCTTGGCAGTTCGGGCTGGACTGTTCCCATGAGGCACAGGGGCAGACTTATTTGCATATAGCCATGTCTGAACTGGGGTGGCAGAGTGGGCTAAAGAACGGTGATGGATTAAACCCAGATCTTTTGACTGGGTGTGAGTGTTTGATTGGTTCAGATGCTCCGTCCATCACCACCCCCTTTTTTACCGCTTTTGGCTGCCATAAGTGTGGCAGGGTATGCTCAGACGTGAGTCCCTTGCTCACTTTGCCACTGGATTCAAGCAAGCCGGGCTGATGACGGCTGTAATGCCGGAAACCGGTCCTCGGAAGCTTGTTTCCGGTCCAGGGAAGGCATGGCTTGGCAGTTCGGGCTGGACTATTCCCATGAGGCACAGGGTCAGACTGATTTGCATATAGACATGTCTGAACTGGGGTGGCAGAGTGGGCTTAAGAACGGTGATGGATTAAACCCAGATCTTTTGACTGGGTGTGAGTGTTTGATTGGTTCAGATGCTCCGTCCATCACCACCCCCTTTTGTACCGCTTTTGGGCGCCATAAGTGTGGCAGGGTATGCTCAGACGTGAGTCCCTTGCTCACTTTGCCACTGGATTCAAGCAAGCCGGGCTGAAGACGGCTGTAATGCCAGAAACCGGTCCTCGGAAGCTTGTTTCCGGTCCAGGGAAGGCATGGCTTGGCAGTTCGGGCTGGACTGTTCCCATGAGGCACAGGGTCAGACTGATTTGCATATAGCCATGTCTGAACTGGGGTGGCAGAGTGGACTAAAGAACAGTGATGGATTAAACCCAGATCTTTTGACTGGGTGTGAGTGTTTGATTGGTTCAGATGCTCCGTCCATCACCACCCCCTTTTGTACCGCTTTTGGGCGCCATAAGTGTGGCGGGGTATGCTCAGACGTGAGTCCCTTGCTCACTTTGCCACTGGATTCAAGCAAGCCGGGCTGAAGACGGCTGTAATGCCAGAAACCGGTCCTCGGAAGCTTGTTTCCGGTCCAGGGAAGGCATGGCTTGGCAGTTCGGGCTGGACTGTTCCCATGAGGCACAGGGTCAGACTGATTTGCATATAGCCATGTCTGAACTGGGTGGCAGAGTGGGCTAAAGAACGGTGATGGATTAAACCCAGATCTTTTGACTGGGTGTGAGTGTTTGATTGGTTCAGATGCTCCGTCCATCACCACCCCCTTTTGTACCGCTTTTGGCTGCCATAAGTGTGGCAGGGTATGCTCAGACGTGAGTCCCTTGCTCACTTTGCCACTGCATTCAAGCAAGCCGGGCTGAAGACGGCTGTAATGCCAGAAACCGGTCCTCGGAAGCTTGTTTCCGGTCCAGGGAAGGCATGGCTTGGCAGTTCGGGCTGGACTGTTCCCATGAGGCACAGGGTCAGACTGATTTGCATATAGCCATGTCTGAACTGGGGTGGCTGAGTGGGCTAAAGAACGGTGATGGATTAAACCCAGATCTTTTGACTGGGTGTGAGTGTTTGATTGGTTCAGATGCTCCGTCCATCACCACCCCCTTTTGTACCGCTTTTGGCCGCCATAAGTGTGGCAGGGTATGCTCAGACGTGAGTCCCTTGCTCACTTTGCCACTGGATTCAAGCAAGCCGGGCTGAAGACGGCTGTAATGCCAGAAACCGGTCCTCGGAAGCTTGTTTCCGGTCCAGGGAAGGCATGGCTTGGCAGTTCGGGCTGCACTGTTCCCATGAGGCACAGGGTCAGACTGATTTGCATATAGCCATGTCTGAACTGGGGTGGCAGAGTGGGCTAAAGAACGGTGATGGATTAAACCCAGATCTTTTGACTGGGTGTGAGTGTTTGATTGGTTCAGATGCTCCGTCCATCACCACCCCCTTTTGTACCGCTTTTGGCCGCCATAAGTGTGGCAGGGTATGCTCAGACGTGAGTCCCTTGCTCACTTTGCCACTGCATTCAAGCAAGCCGGGCTGAAGACGGCTGTAATGCCAGAAACCGGTCCTCGGAAGCTTGTTTCCGGTCCAGGGAAGGCATGGCTTGGCAGTTCGGGCTGGACTGTTCCCATGAGGCACAGGGTCAGACTGATTTGCATATAGCCATGTCTGAACTGGGGTGGCAGAGTGGGCTAAAGAACGGTGATGGATTAAACCCAGATCTTTTGACTGGGTGTGAGTGTTTGATTGGTTCAGATGCTCCGTCCATCACCACCCCCTTTTGTACCGCTTTTGGCCGCCATAAGTGTGGCAGGGTATGCTCAGACGTGAGTCCCTTGCTCACTTTGCCACTGGATTCAAGCAAGCCGGGCTGAAGACGGCTGTAATGCCAGAAACCGGTCCTCGGAAGCTTGTTTCCGGTCTAGGGAAGGCATGGCTTGGCAGTTCGGGCTGGACTGTTCCCATGAGGCACAGGGTCAGACTGATTTGCATATAGCCATGTCTGAACTGGGGTGGCAGAGTGGGCTAAAGAACGGTGATGGATTAAACCCAGATCTTTTTACTGGGTGTGAGTGTTTGATTGGTTCAGATGCTCCGTCCATCACCACTCCCTTTTGTACAGCTTTTGGCCGCCATAAGTGTGGCAGGGTATGCTCAGACGTGAGTCCCTTGCTCACTTTGCCACTGGATTCAAGCTAGCCGGGCTGAAGACGGCTGTAATGCCAGAAACCGGTCCTCGGAAGCTTGTTTCCGGTCCAGGGAAGGCATGGCTTGGCAGTTCGGGCTGGACTGTTCCCATGAGGCACAGGGGCAGACTTATTTGCATATAGCCATGTCTGAACTGGGGTGGCAGAGTGGGCTAAAGAACGGTGATGGATTAAACCCAGATCTTTTGACTGGGTGTGAGTGTTTGATTGGTTCAGATGCTCCGTCCATCACCACCCCCTTTTTTACCGCTTTTGGCCGCCATAAGTGTGGCAGGGTATGCTCAGACGTGAGTCCCTTGCTCACTTTGCCACTGGATTCAAGCAAGCCGGGCTGATGACGGCTGTAATGCCGGAAACCGGTCCTCGGAAGCTTGTTTCCGGTCCAGGGAAGGCATGGCTTGGCAGTTCGGGCTGGACTATTCCCATGAGGCACAGGGTCAGACTGATTTGCATATAGACATGTCTGAACTGGGGTGGCAGAGTGGGCTTAAGAACGGTGATGGATTAAACCCAGATCTTTTGACTGGGTGTGAGTGTTTGATTGGTTCAGATGCTCCGTCCATCACCACCCCCTTTTGTACCGCTTTTGGGCGCCATAAGTGTGGCAGGGTATGCTCAGACGTGAGTCCCTTGCTCACTTTGCCACTGGATTCAAGCAAGCCGGGCTGAAGACGGCTGTAATGCCAGAAACCGGTCCTCGGAAGCTTGTTTCCGGTCCAGGGAAGGCATGGCTTGGCAGTTCGGGCTGGACTGTTCCCATGAGGCACAGGGTCAGACTGATTTTCATATAGCCATGTCTGAACTGGGGTGGCAGAGTGGACTAAAGAACAGTGATGGATTAAACCCAGATCTTTTGACTGGGTGTGAGTGTTTGATTGGTTCAGATGCTCCGTCCATCACCACCCCCTTTTGTACCGCTTTTGGGCGCCATAAGTGTGGCGGGGTATGCTCAGACGTGAGTCCCTTGCTCACTTTGCCACTGGATTCAAGCAAGCCGGGCTGAAGACGGCTGTAATGCCAGAAACCGGTCCTCGGAAGCTTGTTTCCGGTCCAGGGAAGGCATGGCTTGGCAGTTCGGGCTGGACTGTTCCCATGAGGCACAGGGTCAGACTGATTTGCATATAGCCATGTCTGAACTGGGGTGGCAGAGTGGGCTAAAGAACGGTGATGGATTAAACCCAGATCTTTTGACTGGGTGTGAGTGTTTGATTGGTTCAGATGCTCCGTCCATCACCACCCCCTTTTGTACCGCTTTTGGCCGCCATAAGTGTGGCAGGGTATGCTCAAATGTGAGTCCCTTGCTCACTTTGCCACTGCATTCAAGCAAGCCGGGCTGAAGACGGCTGTAATGCCAGAAACCGGTCCTCGGAAGCTTGTTTCCGGTCCAGGGAAGGCATGGCTTGGCAGTTCGGGCTGGACTGTTCCCATGAGGCACAGGGTCAGACTGATTTGCATATAGCCATGTCTGAACTGGGGTGGCAGAGTGGGCTAAAGAACGGTGATGGATTAAACCCAGATCTTTTGACTGGGTGTGAGTGTTTGATTGGTTCAGATGCTCCGTCCATCACCACCCCCTTTTGTACCGCTTTTGGCCGCCATAAGTGTGGCAGGGTATGCTCAGACGTGAGTCCCTTGCTCACTTTGCCACTGGATTCAAGCAAGCCGGGCTGAAGACGGCTGTAATGCCAGAAACCGGACCTCGGAAGCTTGTTTCCGGTCCAGGGAAGGCATGGCTTGGCAGTTCGGGCTGGACTGTTCCCATGAGGCACAGGGTCAGACTGATTTGCATATAGCCATGTCTGAACTGGGGTGGCAGAGTTGGCTAAAGAACGGTGATAGATTAAACCCAGATCTTTTGACTGGGTGTGAGTGTTTGATTGGTTCAGATGCTCCGTCCATCACCACCCCCTTTTGTACCGCTTTTGGCCGCCATAACTGTGGCAGGGTATGCTCAGACGTGAGTCCCTTGCTCACTTTGCCACTGGATTCAAGCAAGCTGGGCTGAAGATGGCTGTAATGCCAGAAACCGGTCCTCGGAAGCTTGTTTCCGGTCCAGGGAAGGCATGGCTTGGCAGTTCGGGCTGGACTGTTCCCATGAGGCACAGGGTCAGACTGATTTGCATATAGCCATGTCTGAACTGGGGTGGCAGAGTGGGCTAAAGAACGGTGATGAATTAAACCCAGATCTTTTGACTGGGTGGGAGTGTTTGATTGGTTCAGATGCTCCGTCCATCACCACCCCCTTTTGTACCGCTTTTGGGCGCCATAAGTGTGGCAGGGTATGCTCAGACGTGAGTCCCTTGCTCACTTTGCCACTGGATTCAAGCAAGCCGGGCTGAAGACGGCTGTAATGCCAGAAACCGGTCCTCGGAAGCTTGTTTCCAGTCCAGGGAAGGCATGGCTTGGCAGTTCGGGCTGGACTGTTCCCATGAGGCACAGGGTCAGACTGATTTGCATATAGCCATGTCTGAACTGGGGTGGCAGAGTGGACTAAAGAACAGTGATGGATTAAACCCAGATCTTTTGACTGGGTGTGAGTGTTTGATTGGTTCAGATGCTCCGTCCATCACCACCCCCTTTTGTACCGCTTTTGGGCGCCATAAGTGTGGCGGGGTATGCTCAGACGTGAGTCCCTTGCTCACTTTGCCACTGGATTCAAGCAAGCCGGGCTGAAGACGGCTGTAATGCCAGAAACCGGTCCTCGGAAGCTTGTTTCCGGTCCAGGGAAGGCATGGCTTGGCAGTTCGGGCTGGACTGTTCCCATGAGGCACAGGGTCAGACTGATTTGCATATAGCCATGTCTGAACTGGGGTGGCAGAGTGGGCTAAAGAACGGTGATGGATTAAACCCAGATCTTTTGACTGGGTGTGAGTGTTTGATTGGTTCAGATGCTCCGTCCATCACCACCCCCTTTTGTACCGCTTTTGGCCGCCATAAGTGTGGCAGGGTATGCTCAAATGTGAGTCCCTTGCTCACTTTGCCACTGCATTCAAGCAAGCCGGGCTGAAGACGGCTGTAATGCCAGAAACCGGTCCTCGGAAGCTTGTTTCCGGTCCAGGGAAGGCATGGCTTGGCAGTTCGGGCTGGACTGTTCCCATGAGGCACAGGGTCAGACTGATTTGCATATAGCCATGTCTGAACTGGGGTGGCAGAGTGGGCTAAAGAACGGTGATGGATTAAACCCAGATCTTTTGACTGGGTGTGAGTGTTTGATTGGTTCAGATGCTCCGTCCATCACCACCCCCTTTTGTACCGCTTTTGGCCGCCATAAGTGTGGCAGGGTATGCTCAGACGTGAGTCCCTTGCTCACTTTGCCACTGGATTCAAGCAAGCCGGGCTGAAGACGGCTGTAATGCCAGAAACCGGACCTCGGAAGCTTGTTTCCGGTCCAGGGAAGGCATGGCTTGGCAGTTCGGGCTGGACTGTTCCCATGAGGCACAGGGTCAGACTGATTTGCATATAGCCATGTCTGAACTGGGGTGGCAGAGTGGACTAAAGAACAGTGATGGATTAAACCCAGATCTTTTGACTGGGTGTGAGTGTTTGATTGGTTCAGATGCTCCGTCCATCACCACCCCCTTTTGTACCGCTTTTGGCCGCCATAAGTGTGGCAGGGTATGCTCAGACGTGAGTCCCTTGCTGACTTTGCCACTGGATTCAAGCAAGCCGGGCTGAAGACGGCTGTAATGCCAGAAACCGGTCCTCGGAAGCTTGTTTCCGGTCAAGGGAAGGCATGGATTGGCAGTTCGGGCTGGACTGTTCCCATGAGGCACAGGGTCAGACTGATTTGCATATAGCCATGTCTGAACTGATGTGGCAGAGTGGGCTAAAGAACGGTGATGGATTAAACCCAGATCTGTTGACTGGGTGTGAGTGTTTGATTGGTTCAGATGCTCCGTCCATCACCACCCCCTTTTGTACCGCTTTTGGCCGCCATAAGTGTGGCTGGGTATGCTCAGACGTGAGTCCCTTGCTCACTTTGTCACTGGATTCAAGCAAGCCGGGCTGAAGACGGCTGTAATGCCAGAAACCGGTCCTCGGAAGCTTGTTTCCGGTCCAGGGAAGGCATGGCTTGGCAGTTCGGGCTGGACTGTTCCCATGAGGCACAGGGTCAGACTGATTTGCATATAGCCATGTCTGAACTGGGGTGGCAGAGTGGGCTAAAGAACGGTGATGGATTAAACCCAGATCTTTTTACTGGGCGTGAGTGTTTGCTTGGTTCAGATGCTCCGTCCATCACCACCCCCTTTTGTACCGCTTTTGGCCGCCATAAGTGTGGCAGGGTATGCTCAGACGTGAGTCCCTTGCTCACTTTGCCACTGGATTCAAGCTAGCCGGGCTGAAGACGGCTGTAATGCCAGAAACCGGTCCTCGGAAGCTTGTTTCCGGTCAAGGGAAGGCATGGCTTGGCAGTTCGGGCTGGACTGTTCCCATGAGGCACAGGGTCAGACTGATTTGCATATAGCCATGTCTGAACTGGGGTGGCAGAGTGGGCTAAAGAACGGTGATGGATTAAACCCAGATCTTTTGACTGGGTGTGAGTGTTTGATTGGTTCAGATGCTCCGTCCATCACCACCCCCTTTTGTACCGCTTTTGGACGCCATAAGTGTGGCAGGGTATGCTCAGACGTGAGTCCCTTGCTCACTTTGCCACTGGATTCAAGCAAGCCGGGCTGAAGACGGCTGTAATGCCAGAAACCAGTCCTCGGAAGCTTGTTTCCAGTCCAGGGAAGGCATGGCTTGGCAGTTCGGGCTGGACTGTTCCCATGAGGCACAGGGTCAGACTGATTTGCATATAGACATGTCTGAACTGGGGTGGCAGAGTGGGCTAAAGAACGGTGATGGATTAAACCCAGATCTTTTGACTGGGTGTGAGTGTTTGATTGGTTCAGATGCTCCGTCCATCACCACCCCTTTTTGTACCGCTTTTGGCCGCCATAAGTGTGGCAGGGTATGCTCAGACGTGAGTCCCTTGCTCACTTTGCCACTGGATTCAAGCAAGCCGGGCTGAAGACGGCTGTAATGCCAGAAACCGGTCCTCGGAAGCTTGTTTCCGGTCCAGGGAAGGCATGGCTTGGCAGTTCGGGCTGGACTGTTCCCATGAGGCACAGGGTCAGACTGATTTGCATATAGCCATGTCTGAACTGGGGTGGCAGAGTGGACTAAAGAACAGTGATGGATTAAACCCAGATCTTTTGACTGGGTGTGAGTGTTTGATTGGTTCAGATGCTCCGTCCATCACCACCCCCTTTTGTACCGCTTTTGGCCGCCATAAGTGTGGCAGGGTATGCTCAGACGTGAGTCCCTTGCTGACTTTGCCACTGGATTCAAGCAAGCCGGGCTGAAGACGGCTGTAATGCCAGAAACCGGTCCTCGGAAGCTTGTTTCCGGTCAAGGGAAGGCATGGATTGGCAGTTCGGGCTGGACTGTTCCCATGAGGCACAGGGTCAGACTGATTTGCATATAGCCATGTCTGAACTGGGGTGGCAGAGTGGGCTAAAGAACGGTGATGGATTAAACCCAGATCTGTTGACTGGGTGTGAGTGTTTGATTGGTTCAGATGCTCCGTCCATCACCACCCCCTTTTGTACCGCTTTTGGCCGCCATAAGTGTGGCTGGGTATGCTCAGACGTGAGTCCCTTGCTCACTTTGCCACTGGATTCAAGCAAGCCGGGCTGAAGACGGCTGTAATGCCAGAAACCGGTCCTCGGAAGCTTGTTTCCGGTCCAGGGAAGGCATGGCTTGGCAGTTCGGGCTGGACTGTTCCCATGAGGCACAGGGTCAGACTGATTTGCATATAGCCATGTCTGAACTGGGGTGGCAGAGTGGGCTAAAGAACGGTGATGGATTAAACCCAGATCTTTTTACTGGGCGTGAGTGTTTGCTTGGTTCAGATGCTCCGTCCATCACCACCCCCTTTTGTACCGCTTTTGGCCGCCATAAGTGTGGCAGGGTATGCTCAGACGTGAGTCCCTTGCTCACTTTGCCACTGGATTCAAGCTAGCCGGGCTGAAGACGGCTGTAATGCCAGAAACCGGTCCTCGGAAGCTTGTTTCCGGTCCAGGGAAGGCATGGCTTGGCAGTTCGGGCTGGACTGTTCCCATGAGGCACAGGGTCAGACTGATTTGCATATAGCCATGTCTGAACTGGGGTGGCAGAGTGGGCTAAAGAACGGTGATGGATTAAACCCAGATCTTTTGACTGGGTGTGAGTGTTTGATTGGTTCAGATGCTCCGTCCATCACCACCCCCTTTTGTACCGCTTTTGGACGCCATAAGTGTGGCAGGGTATGCTCAGACGTGAGTCCCTTGCTCACTTTGCCACTGGATTCAAGCAAGCCGGGCTGAAGACGGCTGTAATGCCAGAAACCAGTCCTCGGAAGCTTGTTTCCAGTCCAGGGAAGGCATGGCTTGGCAGTTCGGGCTGGACTGTTCCCATGAGGCACAGGGTCAGACTGATTTGCATATAGACATGTCTGAACTGGGGTGGCAGAGTGGGCTAAAGAACGGTGATGGATTAAACCCAGATCTTTTGACTGGGTGTGAGTGTTTGATTGGTTCAGATGCTCCGTCCATCACCACCCCATTTTGTACCGCTTTTGGCCGCCATAAGTGTGGCAGGGTATGCTCAGACGTGAGTCCCTTGCTCACTTTGCCACTGGATTCAAGCAAGCCGGGCTGAAGACGGCTGTAATGCCAGAAACCGGTCCTCGGAAGCTTGTTTCCGGTCCAGGGAAGGCATGGCTTGGCAGTTCGGGCTGGACTGTTCCCATGAGGCACAGGGTCAGACTGATTTGCATATAGCCATGTCTGAACTGGGGTGGCAGAGTGGGCTAAAGAACAGTGATGGATTAAACCCAGATCTTTTGACTGGGTGTGAGTGTTTGATTGGTTCAGATGCTCCGTCCATCACCACCCCCTTTTGTACCGCTTTTGGCCGCCATAAGTGTGGCAGGGTATGCTCAGACGGGAGTCCCTTGCTCACTTTGCCACTGCATTCAAGCAAGCCGGGCTGAAGACGGCTGTAATGCCAGAAAACGGTCCTCGGAAGCTTGTTTCCGGTCCAGGGAAGGCATGGCTTGGCAGTTCGGGCTGGACTGTTCCCATGAGGCACAGGGTCAGACTGATTTGCATATAGCCATGTCTGAACTGGGGTGGCAGAGTTGGCTAAAGAACGGTGATAGATTAAACCCAGATCTTTTGACTGGGTGTGAGTGTTTGATTGGTTCAGATGCTCCGTCCATCACCACCCCCTTTTGTACCGCTTTTGGCCGCCATAACTGTGGCAGGGTATGCTCAGACGTGAGTCCCTTGCTCACTTTGCCACTGGATTCAAGCAAGCTGGGCTGAAGACGGCTGTAATGCCAGAAACCGGTCCTCGGAAGCTTGTTTCCGGTCCAGGGAAGGCATGGCTTGGCAGTTCGGGCTGGACTGTTCCCATGAGGCACAGGGTCAGACTGATTTGCATATAGCCATGTCTGAACTGGGGTGGCAGAGTGGGCTAAAGAACGGTGATGAATTAAACCCAGATCTTTTGACTGGGTGGGAGTGTTTGATTGGTTCAGATGCTCCGTCCATCACCACCCCCTTTTGTACCGCTTTTGGGCGCCATAAGTGTGGCAGGGTATGCTCAGACGTGAGTCCCTTGCTCACTTTGCCACTGGATTCAAGCAAGCCGGGCTGAAGACGGCTGTAATGCCAGAAACCGGTCCTCGGAAGCTTGTTTCCAGTCCAGGGAAGGCATGGCTTGGCAGTTCGGGCTGGACTGTTCCCATGAGGCACAGGGTCAGACTGATTTGCATATAGCCATGTCTGAACTGGGGTGGCAGAGTGGACTAAAGAACAGTGATGGATTAAACCCAGATCTTTTGACTGGGTGTGAGTGTTTGATTGGTTCAGATGCTCCGTCCATCACCACCCCCTTTTGTACCGCTTTTGGGCGCCATAAGTGTGGCGGGGTATGCTCAGACGTGAGTCCCTTGCTCACTTTGCCACTGGATTCAAGCAAGCCGGGCTGAAGACGGCTGTAATGCCAGAAACCAGTCCTCGGAAGCTTGTTTCCGGTCCAGGGAAGGCATGGCTTGGCAGTTCGGGCTGGACTGTTCCCATGAGGCACAGGGTCAGACTGATTTGCATATAGCCATGTCTGAACTGGGGTGGCAGAGTGGGCTAAAGAACGGTGATGGATTAAACCCAGATCTCTTGACTGGGTGTGAGTGTTTGATTGGTTCAGATGCTCCGTCCATCACCACCCCCTTTAGTACCGCTTTTGGCTGCCATAAGTGTGGCAGGGTATGCTCAGACGTGAGTCCCTTGCTCACTTTGCCACTGGATTCAAGCAAGCCGGGCTGAAGACGGCTGTAATGCCAGAAACCGATCCTCGGAAGCTTGTTTCCGGTCCAGGGAAGGCATGGCTTGGCAGTTCGGGCTGGACTGTTCCCATGAGGCACAGGGTCAGACTGATTTGCATATAGCCATGTCTGAACTGGGGTGGCAGAGTGGGCTAAAGAACGGTGATGGATTAAACCCAGATCTTTTGACTGGGTGTGAGTGTTTGATTGGTTCAGATGCTCCGTACATCACCACCCCCTTTTGTACCGCTTTTGGCCGCCATAAGTGTGGCAGGGTATGCTCAGACGTGAGTCCCTTGCTCACTTTGCCACTGGATTCAAGCAAGCCGGGCTGAATACGGCTGTAATGCCAGAAACCGGTCCTCGGAAGCTTGTTTCCGGTCCAGGGAAGGCATGGATTGGCAGTTCGGGCTGGACTGTTCCCATGAGGCACAGGGTCAGACTGATTTGCATATAGCCATGTCTGAACTGGGGTGGCAGAGTGGGCTAAAGAACGGTGATGGATTAAACCCAGATCTTTTGACTGGGTGTGAGTGTTTGATTGGTTCAGATGCTCCGTCCATCACCACCCCCTTTTGTACCGCTTTTGGGCGCCATAAGTGTGGCAGGGTATGCTCAGACGTGAGTCCCTTGCTCACTTTGCCACTGGATTCAAGCAAGCCGGGCTGAAGACGGCTGTAATGCCAGAAACCGGTCCTCGGAAGCTTGTTTCCGGTCCAGGGAAGGCATGGCTTGGCAGTTCGGGCTGGACTGTTCCCATGAGGCACAGGGTCAGACTGATTTGCATATAGCCATGTCTGAACTGGGGTGGCAGAGTGGGCTAAAGAACGGTGATGGATTAAACCCAGATCTTTTGACTGGGTGTGAGTGTTTGATTGGTTCAGATGCTCCGTCCATCACCACCCCCTTTTGTACCGCTTTTGGCCGCCATAAGTGTGGCAGGGTATGCTCAGACGTGAGTCCCTTGCTCACTTTGCCACTGCATTCAAGCAAGCCGGGCTGAAGACGGCTGTAATGCCAGAAACCGGTCCTCGGAAGCTTGTTTCCGGTCCAGGGAAGGCATGGCTTGGCAGTTTGGGCTGGACTGTTCCCATGAGGCACAGGGTCAGACTGATTTGCATATAGCCATGTCTGAACTGGGGTGGCAGAGTGGGCTAAAGAACGGTGATGGATTAAACCCAGATCTTTTGACTGGGTGTGAGTGTTTGATTGGTTCAGATGCTCCGTCCATCACCACCCCCTTTTGTACCGCTTTTGGCTGCCATAAGTGTGGCAGGGTATGCTCAGACGTGAGTCCCTTGCTCACTTTGCCACTGGATTCAAGCAAGCCGGGCTGAAGACGGCTGTAATGCCAGAAACCGGTCCTCGGAAGCTTGTTTCCGGTCCAGGGAAGGCATGGCTTGGCAGTTCGGGCTGGACTGTTCCCATGAGGCACAGGGTCAGACTGATTTGCATATAGCCATGTCTGAACTGGGGTGGCAGAGTGGGCTAAAGAACGGTGATGGATTAAACCCAGATCTTTTTACTGGGTGTGAGTGTTTGATTGGTTCAGATGCTCCGTCCATCACCACCCCCTTTTGTACCGCTTTTGGCCACCATAAGTGTGGCAGGGTATGCTCAGACGTGAGTCCCTTGCTCACTTTGCCACTGGATTCAAGCTAGCCGGGCTGAAGACGGCTGTAATGCCAGAAACCGGTCCTTGGAAGCTTGTTTCCGGTCCAGGGAAGGCATGGCTTGGCAGTTCGGGCTGGACTGTTCCCATGAGGCACAGGGTCAGACTTATTTGCATATAGCCATGTCTGAACTGGGGTGGCAGAGTGGGCTAAAGAACGGTGATGGATTAAACCCAGATCTTTTGACTGGGTGTGAGTGTTTGATTGGTTCAGATGCTCCGTCCATCACCACCCCCTTTTTTACCGCTTTTGGCCGCCATAAGTGTGGCAGGGTATGCTCAGACGTGAGTCCCTTGCTCACTTTGCCACTGGATTCAAGCAAGCCGGGCTGATGACGGCTGTAATGCCGGAAACCGGTCCTCGGAAGCTTGTTTCCGGTCCAGGGAAGGCATGGCTTGGCAGTTCGGGCTGGACTATTCCCATGAGGCACAGGGTCAGACTGATTTGCATATAGACATGTCTGAACTGGGGTGGCAGAGTGGGCTAAAGAACGGTGATGGATTAAACCCAGATCTTTTGACTGGGTGTGAGTGTTTGATTGGTTCAGATGCTCCGTCCATCACCACCCCCTTTTGTACCGCTTTTGGGCGCCATAAGTGTGGCAGGGTATGCTCAGACGTGAGTCCCTTGCTCACTTTGCCACTGGATTCAAGCAAGCCGGGCTGAAGACGGCTGTAATGCCAGAAACCGGTCCTCGGAAGCTTGTTTCCGGTCCAGGGAAGGCATGGCTTGGCAGTTCGGGCTGGACTGTTCCCATGAGGCACAGGGTCAGACTGATTTGCATATAGCCATGTCTGAACTGGGGTGGCAGAGTGGACTAAAGAACAGTGATGGATTAAACCCAGATCTTTTGACTGGGTGTGAGTGTTTGATTGGTTCAGATGCTCCGTCCATCACCACCCCCTTTTGTACCGCTTTTGGGCGCCATAAGTGTGGCGGGGTATGCTCAGACGTGAGTCCCTTGCTCACTTTGCCACTGGATTCAAGCAAGCCGGGCTGAAGACGGCTGTAATGCCAGAAACCGGTCCTCGGAAGCTTGTTTCCGGTCCAGGGAAGGCATGGCTTGGCAGTTCGGGCTGGACTGTTCCCATGAGGCACAGGGTCAGACTGATTTGCATATAGCCATGTCTGAACTGGGGTGGCAGAGTGGGCTAAAGAACGGTGATGGATTAAACCCAGATCTTTTGACTGGGTGTGAGTGTTTGATTGGTTCAGATGCTCCGTCCATCACCACCCCCTTTTGTACCGCTTTTGGCCGCCATAAGTGTGGCAGGGTATGCTCAGACGTGAGTCCCTTGCTCACTTTGCCACTGGATTCAAGCAAGCCGGGCTGAAGACGGCTGTAATGCCAGAAACCGGTCCTCGGAACCTTGTTTCCGGTCCAGGGAAGGCATGGCTTGGCAGTTCGGGCTGGACTGTTCCCATGAGGCACAGGGTCAGACTGATTTGCATATAGCCATGTCTGAACTGGGGTGGCAGAGTGGGCTAAAGAACGGTGATGGATTAAACCCAGATCTTTTTACTGGGTGTGAGTGTTTGCTTGGTTCAGATGCTCCGTCCATCACCACCCCCTTTTGTACCGCTTTTGGCCGCCATAAGTGTGGCAGGGTATGCTCAGACGTGAGTCCCTTGCTCACTTTGCCACTGGATTCAAGCAAGCCGGGCTGATGACGGCTGTAATGCCAGAAACCGGTCCTCGGAAGCTTGTTTCCGGTCTAGGGAAGGCATGGCTTGGCAGTTCGGGCTGGACTATTCCCATGAGGCACAGGGTCAGACTGATTTGCATATAGACATGTCTGAACTGGGGTGGCAGAGTGGGCTAAAGAACGGTGATGGATTAAACCCAGATCTTTTGACTGGGTGTGAGTGTTTGATTGGTTCAGATGCTCCGTCCATCACCACCCCTTTTTGTACCGCTTTTGGCCGCCATAAGTGTGGCAGGGTATGCTCAGACGTGAGTCCCTTGCTCACTTTGCCACTGGATTCAAGCAAGCCGGGCTGAAGACGGCTGTAATGCCAGAAACCGGTCCTCGGAAGCTTGTTTCCGGTCCAGGGAAGGCATGGCTTGGCAGTTCGGGCTGGACTGTTCCCATGAGGCACAGGGTCAGACTGATTTGCATATAGCCATGTCTGAACTGGGGTGGCAGAGTGGACTAAAGAACAGTGATGGATTAAACCCAGATCTTTTGACTGGGTGTGAGTGTTTGATTGGTTCAGATGCTCCGTCCATCACCACCCCCTTTTGTGCCGCTTTTGGGCGCCATAAGTGTGGCGGGGTATGCTCAGACGTGAGTCCCTTGCTCACTTTGCCACTGGATTCAAGCAAGCCGGGCTGAAGACGGCTGTAATGCCAGAAACCGGTCCTCGGAAGCTTGTTTCCGGTCCAGGGAAGGCATGGCTTGGCAGTTCGGGCTGGACTGTTCCCATGAGGCACAGGGTCAGACTGATTTGCATATAGCCATGTCTGAACTGGGGTGGCAGAGTGGGCTAAAGAACGGTGATGGATTAAACCCAGATCTTTTGACTGGGTGTGAGTGTTTGATTGGTTCAGATGCTCCGTCCATCACCACCCCCTTTTGTACCGCTTTTGGCCGCCATAAGTGTGGCAGGGTATGCTCAGACATGAGTCCCTTGCTCACTTTGCCACTGGATTCAAGCAAGCCGGGCTGAAGACGGCTGTAATGCCAGAAACCGGTCCTCGGAACCTTGTTTCCGGTCCAGGGAAGGCATGGCTTGGCAGTTCGGGCTGGACTGTTCCCATGAGGCACAGGGTCAGACTGATTTGCATATAGCCATGTCTGAACTGGGGTGGCAGAGTGGGCTAAAGAACGGTGATGGATTAAACCCAGATCTTTTGACTGGGTGTGAGTGTTTGATTGGTTCAGATGCTCCGTCCATCACCACCCCCTTTTGTACCGCTTTTGGCCGCCATAAGTGTGGCAGGGTATGCTCAGACGTGAGTCCCTTGCTGACTTTGCCACTGGATTCAAGCAAGCCGGGCTGAAGACGGCTGTAATGCCAGAAACCGGTCCTCGGAAGCTTGTTTCCGGTCAAGGGAAGGCATGGATTGGCAGTTCGGGCTGGACTGTTCCCATGAGGCACAGGGTCAGACTGATTTGCATATAGCCATGTCTGAACTGGGGTGGCAGAGTGGGCTAAAGAACGGTGATGGATTAAACCCAGATCTGTTGACTGGGTGTGAGTGTTTGATTGGTTCAGATGCTCCGTCCATCACCACCCCCTTTTGTACCGCTTTTGGCCGCCATAAGTGTGGCTGGGTATGCTCAGACGTGAGTCCCTTGCTCACTTTGCCACTGGATTCAAGCAAGCCGGGCTGAAGACGGCTGTAATGCCAGAAACCGGTCCTCGGAAGCTTGTTTCCGGTCCAGGGAAGGCATGGCTTGGCAGTTCGGGCTGGACTGTTCCCATGAGGCACAGGGTCAGACTGATTTGCATATAGCCATGTCTGAACTGGGGTGGCAGAGTGGGCTAAAGAACGGTGATGGATTAAACCCAGATCTTTTTACTGGGTGTGAGTGTTTGCTTGGTTCAGATGCTCCGTCCATCACCACCCCCTTTTGTACCGCTTTTGGCCGCCATAAGTGTGGCAGGGTATGCTCAGACGTGAGTCCCTTGCTCACTTTGCCACTGGATTCAAGCTAGCCGGGCTGAAGACGGCTGTAATGCCAGAAACCGGTCCTCGGAAGCTTGTTTCCGGTCCAGGGAAGGCATGGCTTGGCAGTTCGGGCTGGACTGTTCCCATGAGGCACAGGGTCAGACTGATTTGCATATAGCCATGTCTGAACTGGGGTGGCAGATTGGGCTAAAGAACGGTGATGGATTAAACCCAGATCTTTTGACTGGGTGTGAGTGTTTGATTGGTTCAGATGCTCCGTCCATCACCACCCCCTTTTGTACCGCTTTTGGACGCCATAAGTGTGGCAGGGTATGCTCAGACGTGAGTCCCTTGCTCACTTTGCCACTGGATTCAAGCAAGCCGGGCTGAAGACGGCTGTAATGCCAGAAACCAGTCCTCGGAAGCTTGTTTCCAGTCCAGGGAAGGCATGGCTTGGCAGTTCGGGCTGGACTGTTCCCATGAGGCACAGGGTCAGACTGATTTGCATATAGACATGTCTGAACTGGGGTGGCAGAGTGGGCTAAAGAACGGTGATGGATTAAACCCAGATCTTTTGACTGGGTGTGAGTGTTTGATTGGTTCAGATGCTCCGTCCATCACCACCCCATTTTGTACCGCTTTTGGCCGCCATAAGTGTGGCAGGGTATGCTCAGACGTGAGTCCCTTGCTCACTTTGCCACTGGATTCAAGCAAGCCGGGCTGAAGACGGCTGTAATGCCAGAAACCGGTCCTCGGAAGCTTGTTTCCGGTCCAGGGAAGGCATGGCTTGGCAGTTCGGGCTGGACTGTTCCAATGAGGCACAGGGTCAGACTGATTTGCATATAGCCATGTCTGAACTGGGGTGGCAGAGTGGGCTAAAGAACAGTGATGGATTAAACCCAGATCTTTTGACTGGGTGTGAGTGTTTGATTGGTTCAGATGCTCCGTCCATCACCACCCCCTTTTGTACCGCTTTTGGCCGCCATAAGTGTGGCAGGGTATGCTCAGACGTGAGTCCCTTGCTCACTTTGCCACTGCATTCAAGCAAGCCGGGCTGAAGACGGCTGTAATGCCAGAAAACGGTCCTCGGAAGCTTGTTTCCGGTCCAGGGAAGGCATGGCTTGGCAGTTCGGGCTGGACTGTTCCCATGAGGCACAGGGTCAGACTGATTTGCATATAGCCATGTCTGAACTGGGGTGGCAGAGTTGGCTAAAGAACGGTGATAGATTAAACCCAGATCTTTTGACTGGGTGTGAGTGTTTGATTGGTTCAGATGCTCCGTCCATCACCACCCCCTTTTGTACCGCTTTTGGCCGCCATAACTGTGGCAGGGTATGCTCAGACGTGAGTCCCTTGCTCACTTTGCCACTGGATTCAAGCAAGCTGGGCTGAAGACGGCTGTAATGCCAGAAACCGGTCCTCGGAAGCTTGTTTCCGGTCCAGGGAAGGCATGGCTTGGCAGTTCGGGCTGGACTGTTCCCATGAGGCACAGGGTCAGACTGATTTGCATATAGCCATGTCTGAACTGGGGTGGCAGAGTGGGCTAAAGAACGGTGATGGATTAAACCCAGATCTTTTGACTGGGTGTGAGTGTTTGATTGGTTCAGATGCTCCGTCCATCACCACCCCCTTTTTTACCGCTTTGGGCCGCCATAAGTGTGGCAGGGTATGCTCAGACGTGAGTCCCTTGCTCACTTTGCCACTGGATTGAAGCAAGCCGGGCTGAGAACGGCTGTAATGCCAGAAACCGGTCCTCGGAAGCCTGTTTCCGGTCCAGGGAAGGCATGGCTTGGCAGTTCGGGCTGGACTATTCCCATGAGGCACAGGGTCAGACTGATTTGCATATAGCCATGTCTGAACTGGGGTGGCAGAGTGGGCTAAAGAACGGTGATGAATTAAACCCAGATCTTTTGACTGGGTGGGAGTGTTTGATTGGTTCAGATGCTCCGTCCATCACCACCCCCTTTTGTACCGCTTTTGGGCGCCATAAGTGTGGCAGGGTATGCTCAGACGTGAGTCCCTTGCTCACTTTGCCACTGGATTCAAGCAAGCCGGGCTGAAGACGGCTGTAATGCCAGAAACCGGTCCTCGGAAGCTTGTTTCCGGTCCAGGGAAGGCATGGCTTGGCAGTTCGGGCTGGACTGTTCCCATGAGGCACAGGGTCAGACTGATTTGCATATAGCCATGTCTGAACTGGGGTGGCAGAGTGGACTAAAGAACAGTGATGGATTAAACCCAGATCTTTTGACTGGGTGTGAGTGTTTGATTGGTTCAGATGCTCCGTCCATCACCACCCCCTTTTGTACCGCTTTTGGGCGCCATAAGTGTGGCGGGGTATGCTCAGACGTGAGTCCCTTGCTCACTTTGCCACTGGATTCAAGCAAGCCGGGCTGAAGACGGCTGTAATGCCAGAAACCAGTCCTCGGAAGCTTGTTTCCGGTCCAGGGAAGGCATGGCTTGGCAGTTCGGGCTGGACTGTTCCCATGAGGCACAGGGTCAGACTGATTTGCATATAGCCATGTCTGAACTGGGGTGGCAGAGTGGGCTAAAGAACGGTGATGGATTAAACCCAGATCTCTTGACTGGGTGTGAGTGTTTGATTGGTTCAGATGCTCCGTCCATCACCACCCCCTTTAGTACCGCTTTTGGCTGCCATAAGTGTGGCAGGGTATGCTCAGACGTGAGTCCCTTGCTCACTTTGCCACTGGATTCAAGCAAGCCGGACTGAAGACGGCTGTAATGCCAGAAACCGGTCCTCGGAAGCTTGTTTCCGGTCCAGGGAAGGCATGGCTTGGCAGTTCGGGCTGGACTGTTCCCATGAGGCACAGGGTCAGACTGATTTGCATATAGCCATGTCTGAACTGGGGTGGCAGAGTGGGCTAAAGAACGGTGATGGATTAAACCCAGATCTTTTGACTGGGTGTGAGTGTTTGATTGGTTCAGATGCTCCGTCCATCACCACCCCCTTTTGTACCGCTTTTGGCCGCCATAAGTGTGGCAGGGTATGCTCAGACGTGAGTCCCTTGCTCACTTTGCCACTGGATTCAAGCAAGCCGGGCTGAAGACGGCTGTAATGCCAGAAACCGGTCCTCGGAAGCTTGTTTCCGGTCCAGGGAAGGCATGGATTGGCAGTTCGGGCTGGACTGTTCCCATGAGGCACAGGGTCAGACTGATTTGCATATAGCCATGTCTGAACTGGGGTGGCAGAGTGGGCTAAAGAACGGTGATGGATTAAACCCATATCTTTTGACTGGGTGTGAGTGCTTGATTGGTTCAGATGCTCCGTCCATCACCACCCCCTTTTGTACCGCTTTTGGGCGCCATAAGTGTGGCAGGGTATGCTCAGACGTGAGTCCCTTGCTCACTTTGCCACTGGATTCAAGCAAGCCGGGCTGAAGACGGCTGTAATGCCAGAAACCGGTCCTCGGAAGCTTGTTTCCGGTCCAGGGAAGGCATGGCTTGGCAGTTCGGGCTGGACTGTTCCCATGAGGCACAGGGTCAGACTGATTTGCATATAGCCATGTCTGAACTGGGGTGGCAGAGTGGGCTAAAGAACGGTGATGGATTAAACCCAGATCTTTTGACTGGGTGTGAGTGTTTGATTGGTTCAGATGCTCCGTCCATCACCACCCCCTTTTGTACCGCTTTTGGCCGCCATAAGTGTGGCAGGGTATGCTCAGACGTGAGTCCCTTGCTCACTTTGCCACTGCATTCAAGCAAGCCGGGCTGAAGACGGCTGTAATGCCAGAAACCGGTCCTCGGAAGCTTGTTTCCGGTCCAGGGAAGGCATGGCTTGGCAGTTCGGGCTGGACTGTTCCCATGAGGCACAGGGTCAGACTGATTTGCATATAGCCATGCCTGAACTGGGGTGGCAGAGTGGGCTAAAGAACGGTGATGGATTAAACCCAGATCTTTTGACTGGGTGTGAGTGTTTGATTGGTTCAGATGCTCCGTCCATCACCACCCCCTTTTGTACCGCTTTTGGCTGCCATAAGTGTGGCAGGGTATGCTCAGACGTGAGTCCCTTGCTCACTTTGCCACTGGATTCAAGCAAGCCGGGCTGAAGACGGCTGTAATGCCAGAAACCGGTCCTCGGAAGCTTGTTTCCGGTCCAGGGAAGGCATGGCTTGGCAGTTCGGGCTGGACTGTTCCCATGAGGCACAGGGTCAGACTGATTTGCATATAGCCATGTCTGAACTGGGGTGGCAGAGTGGGCTAAAGAACGGTGATGGATTAAACCCAGATCTTTTTACTGGGTGTGAGTGTTTGATTGGTTCAGATGCTCCGTCCATCACCACCCCCTTTTGTACCGCTTTTGGCCGCCATAAGTGTGGCAGGGTATGCTCAGACGTGAGTCCCTTGCTCACTTTGCCACTGGATTCAAGCTAGCCGGGCTGAAGACGGCTGTAATGCCAGAAACCGGTCCTCGGAAGCTTGTTTCCGGTCCAGGGAAGGCATGGCTTGGCAGTTCGGGCTGGACTGTTCCCATGAGGCACAGGGTCAGACTTATTTGCATATAGCCATGTCTGAACTGGGGTGGCAGAGTGGGCTAAAGAACGGTGATGGATTAAACCCAGATCTTTTGACTGGGTGTGAGTGTTTGATTGGTTCAGATGCTCCGTCCATCACCACCCCCTTTTTTACCGCTTTTGGCCGCCATAAGTGTGGCAGGGTATGCTCAGACGTGAGTCCCTTGCTCACTTTGCCACTGGATTCAAGCAAGCCGGGCTGATGACGGCTGTAATGCCAGAAACCGGTCCTCGGAAGCTTGTTTCCGGTCCAGGGAAGGCATGGCTTGGCAGTTCGGGCTGGACTGTTCCCATGAGGCACAGGGTCAGACTGATTTGCATATAGCCATGTCTGAACTGGGGTGGCAGAGTGGACTAAAGAACAGTGATGGATTAAACCCAGATCTTTTGACTGGGTGTGAGTGTTTGATTGGTTCAGATGCTCCGTCCATCACCACCCCCTTTTGTACCGCTTTTGGGCGCCATAAGTGTGGCGGGGTATGCTCAGACGTGAGTCCCTTGCTCACTTTGCCACTGGATTCAAGCAAGCCGGGCTGAAGACGGCTGTAATGCCAGAAACCAGTCCTCGGAAGCTTGTTTCCGGTCCAGGGAAGGCATGGCTTGGCAGTTCGGGCTGGACTGTTCCCATGAGGCACAGGGTCAGACTGATTTGCATATAGCCATGTCTGAACTGGGGTGGCAGAGTGGGCTAAAGAACGGTGATGGATTAAACCCAGATCTCTTGACTGGGTGTGAGTGTTTGATTGGTTCAGATGCTCCGTCCATCACCACCCCCTTTAGTACCGCTTTTGGCTGCCATAAGTGTGGCAGGGTATGCTCAGACGTGAGTCCCTTGCTCACTTTGCCACTGGATTCAAGCAAGCCGGACTGAAGACGGCTGTAATGCCAGAAACCGGTCCTCGGAAGCTTGTTTCCGGTCCAGGGAAGGCATGGCTTGGCAGTTCGGGCTGGACTGTTCCCATGAGGCACAGGGTCAGACTGATTTGCATATAGCCATGTCTGAACTGGGGTGGCAGAGTGGGCTAAAGAACGGTGATGGATTAAACCCAGATCTTTTGACTGGGTGTGAGTGTTTGATTGGTTCAGATGCTCCGTCCATCACCACCCCCTTTTGTACCGCTTTTGGCCGCCATAAGTGTGGCAGGGTATGCTCAGACGTGAGTCCCTTGCTCACTTTGCCACTGGATTCAAGCAAGCCGGGCTGAAGACGGCTGTAATGCCAGAAACCGGTCCTCGGAAGCTTGTTTCCGGTCCAGGGAAGGCATGGATTGGCAGTTCGGGCTGGACTGTTCCCATGAGGCACAGGGTCAGACTGATTTGCATATAGCCATGTCTGAACTGGGGTGGCAGAGTGGGCTAAAGAACGGTGATGGATTAAACCCATATCTTTTGACTGGGTGTGAGTGCTTGATTGGTTCAGATGCTCCGTCCATCACCACCCCCTTTTGTACCGCTTTTGGGCGCCATAAGTGTGGCAGGGTATGCTCAGACGTGAGTCCCTTGCTCACTTTGCCACTGGATTCAAGCAAGCCGGGCTGAAGACGGCTGTAATGCCAGAAACCGGTCCTCGGAAGCTTGTTTCCGGTCCAGGGAAGGCATGGCTTGGCAGTTCGGGCTGGACTGTTCCCATGAGGCACAGGGTCAGACTGATTTGCATATAGCCATGTCTGAACTGGGGTGGCAGAGTGGGCTAAAGAACGGTGATGGATTAAACCCAGATCTTTTGACTGGGTGTGAGTGTTTGATTGGTTCAGATGCTCCGTCCATCACCACCCCCTTTTGTACCGCTTTTGGCCGCCATAAGTGTGGCAGGGTATGCTCAGACGTGAGTCCCTTGCTCACTTTGCCACTGCATTCAAGCAAGCCGGGCTGAAGACGGCTGTAATGCCAGAAACCGGTCCTCGGAAGCTTGTTTCCGGTCCAGGGAAGGCATGGCTTGGCAGTTCGGGCTGGACTGTTCCCATGAGGCACAGGGTCAGACTGATTTGCATATAGCCATGCCTGAACTGGGGTGGCAGAGTGGGCTAAAGAACGGTGATGGATTAAACCCAGATCTTTTGACTGGGTGTGAGTGTTTGATTGGTTCAGATGCTCCGTCCATCACCACCCCCTTTTGTACCGCTTTTGGCTGCCATAAGTGTGGCAGGGTATGCTCAGACGTGAGTCCCTTGCTCACTTTGCCACTGGATTCAAGCAAGCCGGGCTGAAGACGGCTGTAATGCCAGAAACCGGTCCTCGGAAGCTTGTTTCCGGTCCAGGGAAGGCATGGCTTGGCAGTTCGGGCTGGACTGTTCCCATGAGGCACAGGGTCAGACTGATTTGCATATAGCCATGTCTGAACTGGGGTGGCAGAGTGGGCTAAAGAACGGTGATGGATTAAACCCAGATCTTTTTACTGGGTGTGAGTGTTTGATTGGTTCAGATGCTCCGTCCATCACCACCCCCTTTTGTACCGCTTTTGGCCGCCATAAGTGTGGCAGGGTATGCTCAGACGTGAGTCCCTTGCTCACTTTGCCACTGGATTCAAGCTAGCCGGGCTGAAGACGGCTGTAATGCCAGAAACCGGTCCTCGGAAGCTTGTTTCCGGTCCAGGGAAGGCATGGCTTGGCAGTTCGGGCTGGACTGTTCCCATGAGGCACAGGGTCAGACTTATTTGCATATAGCCATGTCTGAACTGGGGTGGCAGAGTGGGCTAAAGAACGGTGATGGATTAAACCCAGATCTTTTGACTGGGTGTGAGTGTTTGATTGGTTCAGATGCTCCGTCCATCACCACCCCCTTTTTTACCGCTTTTGGCCGCCATAAGTGTGGCAGGGTATGCTCAGACGTGAGTCCCTTGCTCACTTTGCCACTGGATTCAAGCAAGCCGGGCTGATGACGGCTGTAATGCCGGAAACCGGTCCTCGGAAGCTTGTTTCCGGTCCAGGGAAGGCATGGCTTGGCAGTTCGGGCTGGACTATTCCCATGAGGCACAGGGTCAGACTGATTTGCATATAGACATGTCTGAACTGGGGTGGCAGAGTGGGCTAAAGAACGGTGATGGATTAAACCCAGATCTTTTGACTGGGTGTGAGTGTTTGATTGGTTCAGATGCTCCGTCCATCACCACCCCCTTTTGTACCGCTTTTGGGCGCCATAAGTGTGGCAGGGTATGCTCAGACGTGAGTCCCTTGCTCACTTTGCCACTGGATTCAAGCAAGCCGGGCTGAAGACGGCTGTAATGCCAGAAACCGGTCCTCGGAAGCTTGTTTCCGGTCCAGGGAAGGCATGGCTTGGCAGTTCGGGCTGGACTGTTCCCATGAGGCACAGGGTCAGACTGATTTGCATATAGCCATGTCTGAACTGGGGTGGCAGAGTGGACTAAAGAACAGTGATGGATTAAACCCAGATCTTTTGACTGGGTGTGAGTGTTTGATTGGTTCAGATGCTCCGTCCATCACCACCCCCTTTTGTACCGCTTTTGGGCGCCATAAGTGTGGCGGGGTATACTCAGACGTGAGTCCCTTGCTCACTTTGCCACTGGATTCAAGCAAGCCGGGCTGAAGACGGCTGTAATGCCAGAAACCGGTCCTCGGAACCTTGTTTCCGGTCCAGGGAAGGCATGGCTTGGCAGTTCGGGCTGGACTGTTCCCATGAGGCACAGGGTCAGACTGATTTGCATATAGCCATGTCTGAACTGGGGTGGCAGAGTGGGCTAAAGAACGGTGATGGATTAAACCCAGATCTTTTGACTGGGTGTGAGTGTTTGATTGGTTCAGATGCTCCGTCCATCACCACCCCCTTTTGTACCGCTTTTGGCCGCCATAAGTGTGGCAGGGTATGCTCAGACGTGAGTCCCTTGCTCACTTTGCCACTGGATTCAAGCAAGCCGGGCTGAAGACGGCTGTAATGCCAGAAACCGGTCCTCGGAACCTTGTTTCCGGTCCAGGGAAGGCATGGCTTGGCAGTTCGGGCTGGACTGTTCCCATGAGGCACAGGGTCAGACTGATTTGCATATAGCCATGTCTGAACTGGGGTGGCAGAGTGGGCTAAAGAACGGTGATGGATTAAACACAGATCTTTTGACTGGGTGTGAGTGTTTGATTGGTTCAGATGCTCCGTCCATCACCACCCCCTTTTGTACCGCTTTTGGCCGCCATAAGTGTGGCAGGGTATGCTCAGACGTGAGTCCCTTGCTGACTTTGCCACTGGATTCAAGCAAGCCGGGCTGAAGACGGCTGTAATGCCAGAAACCGGTCCTCGGAAGCTTGTTTCCGGTCCAGGGAAGGCATGGATTGTCAGTTCGGGCTGGACTGTTCCCATGAGGCACAGGGTCAGACTGATTTGCATATAGCCATGTCTGAACTGGGGTGGCAGAGTGGGCTAAAGAACGGTGATGGATTAAACCCAGATCTTTTGACTGGGTGTGAGTGTTTGATTGGTTCAGATGCTCCGTCCATCACCACCCCCTTTTGTACTGCTTTTGGCCGCCATAAGTGTGGCAGGGTATGCTCAGATGTGAGTCCCTTGCTCACTTTGCCACTGGATTCAAGCAAGCCGGGCTGAAGACGGCTGTAATGCCAGAAATCGGTCCTCGGAAGCTTGTTTCCGGTCCAGGGAAGGCATGGCTTGGCAGTTCGGGCTGGACTGTTCCCATGAGGCACAGGGTCAGACTGATTTGCATATAGCCATGTCTGAACTGGGGTGGCAGAGTGGGCTAAAGAACGGTGATGGATTAAACCCAGATCTTTTGACTGGGTGTGAGTGTTTGATTGGTTCAGATGCTCCGTCCATCACCACCCCCTTTTGTACCGCTTTTGGCCGCCATAAGTGTGGCAGGGTATGCTCAGACGTGAGTCCCTTGCTCACTTTGCCACTGCATTCAAGCAAGCCGGGCTGAAGACGGCTGTAATGCCAGAAACCGGTCCTCGGAAGCTTGTTTCCGGTCCAGGGAAGGCATGGCTTGGCAGTTCGGGCTGGACTGTTCCCATGAGGCACAGGGTCAGACTGATTTGCATATAGCCATGTCTGAACTGGGGTGGCAGAGTTGGCTAAAGAACGGTGATGGATTAAACCCAGATCTTTTGACTGGGTGTGAGTGTTTGATTGGTTCAGATGCTCCGTCCATCACCACCCCCTTTTGTTCCGCTTTTGGCCGCCATAAGTGTGGCAGGGTATGCTCAGACGTGAGTCCCTTGCTCACTTTGCCACTGGATTC
Organism: Lissotriton helveticus; assembly: GCF_964261635.1. Lineage (NCBI taxonomy): Eukaryota > Metazoa > Chordata > Amphibia > Caudata > Salamandridae > Lissotriton > Lissotriton helveticus. The sequence continues at coordinate 449,059,535 of NC_136065.1, forward strand.
AAGCAAGCCGGGCTGAAGACGGCTGTAATGCCAGAAACCGGTCCTCGGAAGCTTGTTTCAGGTCCAGGGAAGGCATGGCTTGGCTGTTCGGGCTGGACTGTTCCCATGAGGCACAGGGTCAGACTGATTTGCATATAGCCATGTCTGAACTGGGGTGGCAGAGTGGGCTAAAGAACGGTGATGGATTAAACCCAGATATTTTTACTGGGTGTGAGTGTTTGATTGGTTCAGATGCTCCGTCCATCACCACCCCCTTTTGTACCGCTTTTGGCCGCCATAAGTGTGGCAGGGTATGCTCAGACGTGAGTCCCTTGCTCACTTTGCCACTGGATTCAAGCTAGCCGGGCTGAAGACGGCTGTAATGCCAGAAACCGGTCCTCGGAAGCTTGTTTCCGGTCCAGGGAAGGCATGGCTTGGCAGTTCGGGCTGGACTGTTCCCATGAGGCACAGGGTCAGACTGATTTGCATATAGCCATGTCTGAACTGGGGTGGCAGAGTGGGCTAAAGAACGGTGATGGATTAAACCCAGATCTTTTGACTAGGTGTGAGTGTTTGATTGGTTCAGATGCTCCGTCCATCACCACCCCCTTTTGTACCGCTTTTGGCCGCCATAAGTGTGGCAGGGTATGCTCAGACGTGAGTCCCTTGCTCACTTTGCCACTGGATTCAAGCAAGCCGGGCTGAAGACAGCTGTAATGCCAGAAACCGGTCCTCGGAAGCTTGTTTCCGGTCCAGGGAAGGCATGGCTTGGCAGTTCGGGCTGGACTGTTCCCATGAGGCACAGGGTCAGACTGATTTGCATATAGCCATGTCTGAACTGGGGTGGCAGTGGGCTAAAGAACGGTGATGGATTAAACCCAGATCTTTTGACTGGGTGTGAGTGTTTGATTGGTTCAGATGCTCCGTCCATCACCACCCCCTTTTGTACAGCTACTCTAAGCAAGCATTGTTAGCCATGTTCTGGCTCTTGGGATATTCCCCGGTTTCACAAGAAGAGTCTTTGGGGCTGATTACGATGGCGGAGGGACCACCACTGCCAGCCGTGCGGTGGCGGTCCCTCCGCCATCAGAATGCCCATTTCCCCTGCCACATCAGGATGGCGGGGGGAATCGTTCCGCAAGCGTGGCGGGCGCAAAGACCACCCCACACGCTTCCGCCACAGGCAATCCTAATTATTGCCTGGAGGAACGGATCAGACCATTGATATGGTGGCGGTGCCTAGCAGGCACCGCCCACCCAATCACAAGGCTGGCGGAGGCCAGATTCGGGGGGCCCGTTGCGGGCCCCCTCTGTGTTGGGGGGGGCTAGTTTTGTACTAGGGGATTACCCATGGTACCCCCCTACATTTCCATGCACAAGGTGGCAGGCACCGTGCGGTGCCTGCCACGTTGTGCAGGGAAAAGCACAACATGGCCATTTAACATTGCTGCCTGCCCCACAGCAATGTGGTCGCATCGTAATTAGGGGTGCGGGACTGCTGCATTACAGGCGGGTGGTCTCGATCCAACTACGATGGCGGGCGAACTCAAGTCTGTCTGCCAACGTAATCGGCCCCCTTGTTCATTCAGCCTAGATCAGGGTTATAGATGGCAGGTTTTGTGTTTCCATGTTTAATGTAGATCCCGTCAGTTAGGAAATCTCAGATTGGATGTGGACCTCATGGGTTGGTTGATCTGAGCAAGTGCTGGTACAGCTTCTCCTCCTCAACTATGTTGTGTGAACCGGTTCACAAATGTCTATAAAGACGGGAGCTTATTTACAAGCTCCTTGCGCCAACGGTGCATCACTTTTTGTGACACACTGCTGGCGCAATATCCTGCCCACCCTGCGTGGCTCTTCTTGTCCTTGTAAATATGGCCCCATCTCACGCAACAGTTTGTGTGAAAGGGGCCAACATTAATGTTGCTGTGGGTGTTCCCACGCAACACCCATGTATTCTGCCGCATTTCAAGATTTACGAGAATTTGTAAACCTGGAAATGGGTCGGAATGCTACGCCACCCCAGGGGTGGTGTACCGAGGCACAACGAGGAGAAATGTTAAAATTTCTCCTCGTTTTTTCCTCTTTCTAGGGGTGCTGCATGCGGCAGCACACATAAAAAGAGGACAACGCCTATTTTTATTTTATTTTTACTGTTTTGTGCAGGAAGCTACCCGTTCCTGCACAGAAACAATCTCATTGCAATGTAGGCACTCTTGCACCATAGCGCCTGGGTGGCGCATGGCAGCCAACTGTGCGCCAGCGCAGGGGAATGCACAGGTATGCATCATATTGTTGTAAATATGAAGCATCCCTGTGCGCTGGGGCACTTTCTTGTAAATAAGGCCCTTGTTTATGAGTTCTGCATCTTTGGGATGGCTACTACAGGATTTCCCTTAGTTGCATCACAGAAATTGATAGTTCAGACCCTAATGAGGATGTGACAAGGAAGTTGGATGGGGAAGAAACACCCCGATTGATTACTGGTAATCTTCATTAGTCTGAGTCAACATATTTCTCGTCACAACCTTTGGATTTCCTTCCCTCCAGGTGCCCTGAATGGCTTTACACATGAGAACTTCAGCTTGCCTCTATACAGGAGCAGCGAGTACTGGTGATTGCCAGTCATTAACTGGGCCATGTACCATGAAGATAGAAGCACCCAAAATATCCCTTCAGCAACTGAAGGACACAAAACACGGGCAGAACCTCGATTTACACAACCAAAATGCAGCATGTTGGATTTGCTCAAACACTATGAAAAAGGTCAATATGCAAGCATACAAATATTCAAAGACTAATATACATGAATGTACCCTCACAAACATGCATGCACTCACACAACCCCCTCCCCCATACACACATACACCAACATATCTTGGTTATTCGGGAGATACTCTAAAGTTAGCTAAACAAATATACAGTCCACAGGAACCCTGTTTAAAACATGTAGACACAAAATATCTATCAAAGCTTAAAAATAAATGCAAGACCTTACATAATGTAATGGGACAGTGAAATAGGATTTCAAATAGTGTAGAGAGACAGACCTTTGGCACTTTCTGCACAGATCACTTACCTCAGGCAGCTTATGCAGGCCTTTGAATTCAGTTCTTGGCTGCAGCACCTTTGATTCTGAATTCTTAACCAAACGTTTCTCACAATTAAAGTGACAATGAACCATAGAAGAATATGCCAGACACGCTTTATATAATGCATTTCGTTGTGCAGGTAAATTTTATGGAGTTTTCCTACAGAAAAGTTCCAAATAGAAGATATTAAAATGGAAAAGAGTTAACTTGAAGAAAGTTCGACCCTAACTTTTCGGATAAGGCAGGTGTACAGTCATCAAATCGCAATGTACAGGGAAGAATTGTGGGTGTTAACAACAAAAAGCACTTACAGCCAAGAGGCTGTTCTCACTAACAGCTATATGTTTACGAAAATGATGTTCAGAATTTGCTCTCACTTAACATTCAACATTCTAACTCAGAAAATGTTTCTCTTTCTAACTTTCAAATTCTCAAACTATTCAATGTTGTTTGCCTAATTCATTCAATTTGTTTACCTAATCATTTGAGATTTTGATGTTTTGTCTGAGTTAGACGGCACTGAAATGGGAAGGCAATTTGAAAAAGAATATATTTTCAGTTTAAAAGCACTCTCCTTAATGGAGTCACAGGCATTCCATTTACTGTACAAACCAAACAAAAAGTCTAGTTACTGAAACACGAACTTAACTCTCAGCAGACTGTTATGCGGAAGTTTTATGCCAGTTCTTCGCTGCATTGTGACTTCCCGTTTCCGGAAGAGCGTTCAGCTGGTGGTACACGCAGGACACGTTCCTCACAAATATATTGTTGACCAGTCAGCTACGTGGTGCATCATACAGGCCAGGGGCGGATTGGCAAGGCGGGCATTCGGGCATGGGCCGAAGGGCCGGTGCCTCAGTGCCCTCTGTCACTGTGGGCCGTTTTTTTAGGGCTCGGGCCTACGTCACCACGAAGTGGGGCGGGGCTTCCGAGCTCTTATGGAGTAGAAAAAAAAAAGAATTCTGAAAGGGGTCGGAACTGCCACATTCCAGAAAGCGCGCGTTTTTTGCGTGTGGTATTTTGCCATGTGCATGGTAATTGGTCCAGGCAAGGCTGTGTTTAAGTAAGGCAGCACGCCATAGGGCTTAGGAATTTGTCAATGTTCACTTCCTGCATAAAGTGTTCGGAAACACGCAGAAGAATACATAAATCCTCAATTACCAGCTGTCCGAGGTGCCGGTAATTGAAGGCAGATGGTGCTGGGAGCGTGTGCACTGCTGTGTTTTTTTTCCCTTCAGCTCTGTGAGCGCGCATGAACAGCCGGGCAGCAATGTAGAGAATCACATGCATCAGATCTGTTTTTCACACCATCACACACACACACGCACACGCACACGCACACACGTACACACACACACACACACACACACACACACACCTTTGCACAATGGTGCCTGCTTGTGCATCATGGAGCAGTGCAGTGGGAGAATGCAGGAACAGGCCTTTTTTAGTAAATATAGCTCGCCAATATTTCTCTCTCAATTGAACCACGCACACAGAAACATTGATTGCTGGGATCAGTTGCGCTAACATTTAGTAAATTTGCCCTTTACTTTCCACTTTTTTTCAAGTTTCTTACCTAAAATATTCATCACCCTTGGTCCATTTTTTAGATCACCAGAACTCTCCATCTTTATCCTTTACCCCTTCTCCCCCACCCCCAGTGGTCATCCATATTGTTACTTCTTCTAAGCTTACTTAGTATGTAATAAGCAGTTTATAAGGAGACAATCACATCACATGGGGCTCTAAGGCTGGTACACTGACATAGAAGGAAGGCTCACACTAACATCAGAAAACTGACACAGGAGTAGAGTAGTGAGTAAAGTAGTGAGTGCAGAGTAGTGAGTAGTGAGTAGAGTAGTGAGTAGAAAGTAGTGAGTAGAGTAGTGAGTAGAGTAGTGAGTGGAGAGTAGTGAGTAGAGTAGTGAGTAGTGAGTAGAGTAGTGAGTAGAGTAGTGAGTAGAGTAGTGAGTAGAGTAGTGAGTAGAGTAGTGAGTAGTGAGTAGAGTAGTGAGTAGAGTAGTGAGTAGAGTAGTGAGTAGTGAGTAGAGTAGTGAGTAGAGTAGTGAGTAGAGTAGTGAGGTGAGTAGTGAGTAGTGAGTGCAGAGTAGTGAGTAGAGTAGTGAGTAGTGAGTAGAGTAGTGAGTAGAGTAGTGAGGTGAGTAGAGTAGTGAGTAAAGTAGTGAGTGCAGAGTAGTGAGTAGTGAGTAGAGTAGTGAGTAGTGAGTAGAGTAGTGAGGTGAGTAGTGAGTAGTGAGTGCAGAGTAGTGAGTAGTGAGTAGAGTAGTGAGTAGTGAGTAAAGTAGTGAGTAGTGAGTAGAGTAGTGAGTAGAGTAGGTAGTAGTGAGTAGAGTAGGTAGTAGTGAGTAGAGTAGTGAGTAGAGTAGTGAGTAGAGTAGTGAGTGCAGAGTAGTGAGTAGAGTAGTGAGTAGTGAGTAGAGTAGTGAGTAGAGTAGAGTGGTGAGTAGAGTAGTGAGTAGAGTAGTGAGTAGAGTAGTGAGTAGTGAGTGCAGAGTAGTGAGTAGTGAGTAGAGTAGTGAGTAGAGTAGTGAGGTGAGTAGTGAGTAGTGAGTGCAGAGTAGTGAGTAGTGAGTAGAGTAGTGAGTAATGAGTAGAGTAGTGAGTAGAGTAGTGAGTAGTGAGTAGAGTAGTGAGTAGTGAGTAGAGTAGTGAGTAGAGTAGGTAGTAGTGAGTAGAATAGTGAGTAGAGAGTGCAGAGTAGTGAGTAGAGTAGTGAGTAGTGAGTAGAGTAGTGAGTAGAGTAGTGAGGTGAGTAGAGTAGTGAGTAAAGTAGTGAGTGCAGAGTAGTGAGTAGTGAGTAGAGTAGTGAGTAGAAAGTAGTGAGTAGAGTAGTGAGTAGTGAGTAGAGTAGTGAGTGGAGAGTAGTGAGTAGAGTGGTGAGTAGTGAGCAGAGTAGTGAGTAGTGAGTGCAGAGTAGTGAGTAGTGAGTAGAGTAGTGAGTAGTGAGTAGAGTTGTGAGTAGTGAGTAGAGTAGTGAGTAGTGAGTAGAGTAGTGAGTAGAGTAGTGAGTAGAGTAGTGAGTAGTGAGTAGAGTAGTGAGTAGTGAGTGCAGAGTAGTGAGTAGTGAGTAGAGTAGTGAGTAGTGAGTGCAGAGTAGTGAGTAGTGAGTAGAGTAGTGAGTAGAGTAGTGAGTAGAGTAGTGAGTAGAGTAGTGAGTAGTGAGTGCAGAGTAGTGAGTAGTGAGTAGAGTAGTGAGTAGAGTAGTGAGTAGTGAGTAGAGTAGTGAGTAGTGAGTAGAGTAGTGAGTAGTGAGTAGAGTAGTGAGTAGTGAGTAGAGTAGTGAGTAGTGAGTAGAGTAGTGAGTAGAGTAGTGAGTAGAGTAGTGAGTAGAGTAGTGAGTAGTGAGTGCAGAGTAGTGAGTAGTGAGTAGAGTAGTGAGTAGGGAGTAGAGTAGTGAGGTGAGTAGTGAGTAGTGAGTGCAGAGTAGTGAGTAGAGTAGTGAGTAGTGAGTAGAGTAGTGAGTAGTGAGTAGAGTAGTGAGTAGTGAGTAGTGAGTAGACTAGTGAGTAGAGTAGTGAGTAGAGTAGTGAGTAGAGTAGTGAGTAGAGCAGTGAGTGAGTAGTGAGTAGAGTAGTGAGTACAGTAGTGAGTAGAGTAGTGAGTAGTGAGTAGAGTAGTGAGTAGTGAGTACAGTAGTGAGTAGAGTAGTGAGTAGAGTAGTGAGCAGTGAGTGCAGAGTAGTGAGTAGTGAGTAGAGTAGTGAGTAGAGTAGTGAGTAGTGAGTGCAGAGTAGTGAGTAGTGAGTAGAGTAGTGAGTAGAGTAGTGAGGTGAGTAGAGTAGTGAGTAAAGTAGTGAGTGCAGAGTAGTGAGTAGAGAAGTGAGTAGTGAGTAGTGAGTAGAGTAGTGAGTAGAGTAGTGAGTAGTGAGTGCAGAGTAGTGAGTAGAGTAGTGAGTAGTGAGTAGAGTAGTGAGTAGTGAGTAGAGTAGTGAGTAGAGTAGTGAGTAGAGTAGTGAGCAGAGTAGTGAGTAGTGAGTGCAGAGTAGTGAGTAGTGAGTAGAGTAGAGTAGAGTAGTGAGGTGAGTAGTGAGTAGTGAGTGCAGAGTACTGAGTAGAGTAGTCAGTAGTGAGTAGAGTAGTGAGTAGAGTAGTGAGGTGAGTAGAGTAGAGTAGTGAGTAAAGTAGTGAGTGCAGAGTAGTGAGTAGAGAAGTGAGTAGTGAGTAGAGTAGTGAGTAGTGAGTAGAGTAGTGAGTAGTGAGTAGAGTAGTGAGTAGAAAGTAGAGTAGTGAGTGGAGAGTAGTGAGTAGTGAGTAGAGTAGTGAGTAGTGAGCAGAGTAGTGAGTAGTGAGTGCAGAGTAGTGAGTAGTGAGTAGTGAGTAGAGTAGTGAGTAGTGAGTAGAGTAGTGAGTAGTGAGTAGAGTAGTGAGTAGTGAGTAGAGTAGTGAGTAGAGTAGTCAGTAGTGAGTAGAGTAGTGAGTAGAGTAGTGAGGTGAGTAGAGTAGAGTAGTGAGTAAAGTAGTGAGTGCAGAGTAGTGAGTAAAGAAGTGAGTAGTGAGTAGAGTAGTGAGTAGTGAGTAGAGTAGTTAGTAGTGAGTAGAGTAGTGAGTAGAAAGTAGAGTAGTGAGTGGAGAGTAGTGAGTAGTGAGTAGAGTAGTGAGTAGTGAGCAGAGTAGTGAGTAGTGAGTGCAGAGTAGTGAGTAGTGAGTAGTGAGTAGAGTAGTGAGTAGAGTAGTGAGTAGTGAGTAGAGTAGTGAGTAGTGAGTAGAGTAGTGAGTAGAGTAGTGAGTAGAGTAGTTAGTAGTGAGTAGAGTAGTGAGTAGAGTAGTGAGTAGAGTAGTGAGTAGTGAGTGCAGAGTAGTGAGTAGTGAGTAGAGTAGTGAGTAGTGAGTAGAGTAGTGAGGTGAGTAGAGTAGAGTAGTGAGTAAAGTAGTGAGTGCAGAGTAGTGAGTAGAGAAGTGAGTAGTGAGTAGAGTAGTGAGTAGTGAGTAGAGTAGTGAGTAGTGAGTAGAGTAGTGAGTAGTGAGTAGAGTAGTGAGTAGAAAGTAGAGTAGTGAGTAGTGAGTAGAGTAGTGAGTGGAGAGTAGTGAGTAGTGAGTAGAGTAGTGAGTGCAGAGTAGTGAGTAGTGAGTGCAGAGTAGTGAGTAGTGAGTAGAGTAGTGAGTAGAGTAGTGAGTAGAGTAGTGAGTAGAGTAGTAGAGTAGTGAGTAGAGTAGTGAGTAGAGTAGTGAGTAGTGAGTAGAGTATTGAGTAGAGTAGTGAGTAGTGAGTGCAGAGTAGTGAGTAGAGTAGTGAGTAGAGTAGTGAGTAGAGTAGTGAGTAGTGAGTGCAGAGTAGTGAGTAGAGTAGTGAGTAGAGTAGAGTAGTGAGTAGGACATCACAGGCAGCAGCTGTGCACGCTTCTTACACTCACAAGGTGCCACAGGCAGCTGAGGTGCAATCTTCTCCCACTCACAAGAACGACATCACAGGTAGCAGCAGTGCAAGCTTCTTACACTCACAAGGAGACCACAGGCAGCAGAGGTGCAAGCTTCTCACACTCACAAGAAGGACATCACAGGCAGTTACGGTGCAATATTCTCACACTCACAAGGAGATCACTGGCAGTACACACCACATGAACACACTCCATAACACATAGCAACAATACATTGGCATTTACAATGCCATTAGCTCAAACTCAAATAAATCCGAGCCCGATTGCATTTCTAATGCTTGTTCTCCCCTGTCCCAGTCCACAGAGAGTGGAGTAGGAAAGGGGAGAAAAAAAAACGGCCCACAGAGTGCACGGAGACAGACAGAGAAAATGAAAGCAGCCTCGCTGTGCGGCCGGACAGCGATTGTCAGCTGTGGCCTCTCCTTCACCCCTGCCCTGCCAAGCAATCAAGCTGAGGCTGGGCTGGGGGAGGGGTGATTGATTGCAAGAATCGGCCTCCCTGGGGGCCAGGTGTTTCTCAGGCCTTTGAGCCATTGTCACCTCGGCCCCCCTGGGGCCCATGCAGCCCAGAAACGGTGTTAGTCTTAACACCTCGCCCACAGCCCTTCACATTCAGGGCATAGTGGGCGAGGAAGAATGGGTCTTGCTGTGGGGTCAGGTGATGTTTGGAATTTTTTTATTTTATTTATTTATTTATGCGATTTTATATAGCGCAGACTTTACCCGAAGGTGTCATAGCGCTTCACACTAGGAACAGCAATAATACATGAGGAGAAAAATTACAAGTGGACAAATTACAAAAGCAAACGTTAAGTTACATGAATCAAAAGTGACAATAGTGAGCAACCAAAATGCATGAGGTAGGAATCGGTACATTACAGGAGGAAAAAGTGATATGTGTGCAGGTTACAAAAGCGTACAAAGTACAAGTAGAGGTATAATACTGCAATAAATGGCAGACACTCCAGCACAAGAACAAACGTTACGTAGGCAATGGTGGCACTTGTGCAAGTATCTAAAGCAAACAAAAGTGAGAGGTAGCATACAGTGTGATACCAGAGAAAAGTGACGTGTGCAAGTTACAAAAGGGTACCATACACAGGTACAAGGGTAATACTACAGTAAATGGTAAACACTCAAACTGCCAGAACACACTGGGAAGGCACTTCCCAAGCACCAGCTTCACCGCAGCCTCCCCCCTGGCTACCTGGCTACCTTGGATGACCCAGAAAGCTGTGTTTTGTGCTCCCCTGCCAGGACATTTTCCCGAGGCCTGGAGGGCTGATTAATTTACTAATTGCAGGGGCCTTACCTCTGTTCATGTGCTCCTGAGCTGAAGGTCTAGGGAGGGCTAAGTAGGTTAGTAATTGCAGGGGCTTTGCTGCTTTTCAGGTGCTCCTGTGCTGGAGGGCTGGAATAATTTTGTGACAGAAAGGGGCCTTGCTATTCTTTTTAGTTGCTCAGTATGTAGGCCATTGGCACCTTGGCCCTGTGTCCTGTGCAAGAACAGTATCCTCCCACTTTCATTCCTTGTCTGTGCAAATGGTGTTTCATGAAAGGGCACGCCCCTTGAATGTGGGCCACGCCCCTTAAATATGGGCCACGCCTCTTGAATGTGGGCCACTTTTTTCGTCAGTGCCCGGGCCGAATTGTGATCCCAATCCGACCCTGATACAGGCCTCATATTCTGTGTTGTAACGACAGCCAGTGAACAATATAAACAAAGCGAGTCATGTAATAAAGAAGCTAGGTAAGTTCACGTTTACCAGAAGTTATTTGGGAAGATGTATGTTTTCATCAGAAGTCGAGATAGACAGAATTGGAAGAAGTGACGCGCTAAAGATCCAATGGGGGTTATGAGAGTGTCTCCTTGTGGGTATTGTGGTATCGCCTGTTGCAATGACATCAGCGTAACAGGCGCCGGGGTTGTCCCTGATAGATAACCCTGAATCTGCTGTTAATGGTTTGTCCCACACCATGGGGGACGGATGAATAAATGCCGCCGCTGCCGGGCGTGGCCTCAGTGAGAGACCCAGCGCAGTAACTGGACTACTCTACAGACGGTGTCCTAGTAATTTAATGCGAAGTAGGCCCTGTCCCCTTTACCTAATGCGCATCCCCACCTGCTGCCAGTGAGACAGACCTGGGGCATTGTCACCTGCCGATAGCAACATAACACTGGCTACGACGGTGGTCCAGTCTGCCGACAGCGTTCCGCAGTGGCTACGCACCCAGTGTAAAGTTGCGCCGCGCTCGTGCTGTGGAGTCGGCCACTAATAATTAGGCCTGCGCATCCACCTGAACCACATCATAAAAGGATATAAAGTAAAGCTCAACTTATCTGCTTGGGAGCCGCATTTAGAAGAGGCTGATTGTTGTTGCCTCATGGCTTTTATCTGTTGCCTTTGTTCTAATTGGAACTTTTTATATTGTGATGTATGCGGCTGCTTGGGTCTGCATTTAAGGAAAATGCATAATGTCAGCCTCCGAGTCTTTAATGAAATCCAGATTCTCTAGTCATGTTAATATGAGAATTGCAATTGCAGCAGGCTCCTCTGCCATGCTGCGCATTAACAAATTAAAGAACAACACAACTGCCAATACTGGACATCACTTTCTCATTTTTATACTGACCTTTATGAATGAAACATACCGGTCCGTTTTTTTGTTTCCATCACTAGTTTATTATTTCATTTTTTTCACTAGTGGAACACTATTTTTTCATAAGCATCTCATCAACTTTTTTGTGCATGTACAATTGCGGGGTTCTACTCAGGACCAACAGTCTCTTGTTAATGTGGAACGCAGTCCCTTACTAAAGGTGAAGTTGATTTAACACAGGTCGCAAGACACACTATTTAATTGTGTGGGTGCATTTCAAGTCTGGGTACAGCTGTAGTCAAAACCCAGGGGTGGCTTGTCGCAGCGCGGGTTTCTTAATTTTCGCTCTTTAGCTCAGTCGAACGCTCCTCTCACAGTGTTTGGAGAAATGTAATTCCTGAGGAGAACCCCGCAATTGGGGGTTCGAAAAGCGTCGATCTGGTTTGGTGCCTATTATCAATTAGATTAAGAGAGAATTTTGTTTGAATAATAGCGTCTGCTTCCAAATGATTTATCTGACCAAACAAGACTGCAAATTATGAAGCACAAAACCATCTATATGGATAGATAATTCATTGCTGACAATAGGTCCAAAGAGTTTGTTTTGGTGTATGAGTGAAGGATGAATGGATTGGCCAGAATGTGGGTAGGATGTGTTAAAAAGTTGTAAATGTATTGTACATTGAAATTTTGTTGTATCTAAGTGTAATATTTCATGTTTTATATGTGTTTGTACATGCACAAAAAAATTGATGAGATGCTTATGAAAAAATAGTGTTCCACTAGTGAAAAAAATGAAATAATAAACTAGTGATGGAAACTAAAAACGGACCACATCCCAAACCACAAGGCGGTTTCCACCGTGTCAAATACTGGTGGGTGAACACCCCTCCATCGCGGTGGTAGACATAGGAGTGACAATTAACATCATGTTATCATGCATTCGCCCCCACAACTAATCCTGGCCAAGATCAAAGTCTTTGCCTATGGACAGGAAAGACCGCTAGTTATTCGAGGAAAATTCAAGACTCCCCTAACGTATGGACATCAATCCATCGAGTCTCAAGTGTATGTCACTGAAGAGAGTCATGGCATGCTGCTGGAATCCTGAGCGGCTGAAGCCTTTGCCTTCGAGATACATCAAGAAGTCATCAATTGCATCCTTGATGAGTTCCCCCCAGATATTTGATGTCATTGGGTGTCTAAAGGGCAAAGAAATAGATCTACACACAGACTCCTCCATGCAGCCAGTAGCCCTCCGACACACATGCATCGCGTTTCATCCCAGAACTCTCATAGAAAAAAACGGAACATGCTGGAAGCTGCCAAAATCATCGAGAAGGTGAAAGGGTCCAACCTGTGGGTGTCGCCCATAGTTGTCGCAAGGAAGCCCAAGCAATCTGGAGAGGTGAGAATCTCCATGGACATGCACCTTCCAAAGGCTTTGTTAAAGAGAGAACACATCTCATTGGTGATCTCAGTGGAGATAGCTGGTTTTCCAAGCTGGATTTACACTCAGGCTACACCAGTTAGTCTGGATGAGGAGTCAAGTAACATAACGACTTTTTCAAAGCACATGGACCTATGGCGATACCGGTGATTGCGTTTTGGAGTCTCGAGCGCCAATGAAATGTTTCAGAACACCATTCAAGAACTTCTCATGGGCTTTCAAGGAGTGGTAAATGTCAGCGATGACATTCTGATTCATGGGAAGTCAGTACCCAAGCACAACATCAGGCTACTTAAAGTGATTCAAAGAATTCAGCACTCCAGACTTAACCTCCACTGCAACAAGTGCAAATTTATCCAGCAAAAACTACAGTTCTTTGAATACATATTCTCATTAGAGGGGGTTGCTCCTGACCCTGAGAAGGAGAAAGATATCAAAGAAGCACCTGCACCTACCACCGTGACAAAGAAACGCAGTTTCCTCGGCATGGTCAACTTCTGTGGCTGCTTCATAAAAGATATCACCTCGCTGATGCTACCTTTACGTGAGCTAACCAAGCGATCTGTCCCCTGGGTGTGGGGTCTTGAGCAGGAGACCTCATTTCAAGCTCACAAGGATGCCTTATGGTTCTCCACCACCCTGAGGTATTTCGACTCAATGAAATACCATAATTGCCATTGATGCCGGCCCTTGAGGATTAGGGGCAGTCCTGATGCAGAGGTCCAGTGCTGAAGATGACTGGGCACCTGTGACATTTGCGAGTAGGTCCCTAACCAGCACTGAGCAGAGGTATTCACAGATAGAGAATGAGGCCATGGCCATACACTGGAGGTGCCACCATTTCCACCTCTGTGTACAGGAAATCATTTCTGGTCACCACTGACCATAAACCTTTGGTTCCACTATTCATGGAGACAGCATCAAAACCACCACCCGGGATAGAAAAATGGATGCTCCATTTGCAGGAGTATAACTGTAGGGTAGAATACCGCCCTGAGTTGATTAACCTGGCAGACTATTTTTCCAAGCATCCTCGAGCTGCCACGGCGAGTGAAGAGGACGATGCGGAGGAGACAGAGGAGTATGTGCGATACATTGTGGACAGATCTCACCCAATATCTTTGTGACTTGAAGACCTGTGTCAGGCTACTTCCCAGAAGTAATGCTTACACTCTGGAGACTGTGAAAACAAACAAGTGGCAGAACTTCAGAAACCAGTGGGTTCTCCTCACCCTAGAAGCACAGCTGGTGCTAGAAAGCCTGTACCATGTGCGTCAGGAATTAAGTGGCGATCCCAATGGATGTCTGATGCGAGGTCATCATCTAGTCATTCCCAACTCACTCGCTGATCGGGTGGCTTAACTGGCCCATGCTGGTCACCAAGGCATGGTGAAAAACAAGGGGCATCTTCGAACCAAGGTATGGTTTACCCTGATGGATGAGAAAGTAGAAGTTGTCCAGTCCTGCCCATGGTGTCAAGCAGCCGGAAAGGCAAATCCTCCAGCACCAATATTGACTGAGAGAGGTTCAAGTGGCCCGTGGATGTGTGCCAGCATGGATTTTGGGAGTCTCTCAGATGGAAAGCATACTTTGGTGATGATCGATGTACTCCAAGTATTGGAAGTAAAAGTGCTGTCTTCTCTGAGTGCATCTGAAGTAATTCCAAAATTGGAGAAAATCATGGCTACACATGGGCTCATCAAAGACATCCGAACTGACAATTGTCCTCCCTTTCAAGGTCAGCAAATTGATTTATACCTTAGCTCGCTAGGGATTATCCACAAGAAAATCACTCCCAGATGGCCACAAGCCAATGGAGAGGCTGAGCGATTTATGAGGACACTAAATAAATTCATTCTTAATTGCCTCTGCTAACCTAGAGTCTCCCGAACAAGCAATCTATTCGTTCTTGTGGGACTATCAACAGACTCCCCAATCTACCACAGTTCGAGCACCTGGGTACCTGTCAATGAGAAGAATCATTGTGGGCTCTATCCCTCACCATCTAAAATGGGTTTCACAGCCACTGAATAATCAGGTGGCCTATGATCGGAGTAAGATGTCCAATGAAATGGTCAGTCGCCATCGGAGACCCAAGAGTTCTAATCTAAAAATTGGTGACCTGGTACTTGTGTAAGATCAACATTCGGGCAGCAAGTTTCGGCTGCCGTTCAAGAGCGATTTGTGGTACATTACATCTCTGCGTTGCACTCAGGTCACTGCATGTCTGGGACAAGAGGATATCACACGCAATATTTCGGCCTTTAAGAAATTCCATCCTTGCAGAGACAATTCCCCACATGTCAACGACCCTGAGGGTGCTGCCCCGGATCTCGACGACTGGTCGGAGGATGAACCAGTGGAGACCAGGCTGGTTGAGCAGGGGAATCAGCAGGTCCTGGTGCAGGTCTGGGTCCCTCCAGGGATACTGCTAGCTGAGAAGCTGTTCTCCAACCAGGTCGTGAGTCTCGAACAAGGTATGGTCTACGGAGTAATCCTCAGCCTTCAAATAAACTTAAGGACCCCAGTGAGGGAAGATAGAGTGAGGTAATCTGAGTTGGTGTTTTTTGAAAGTTCAAAATGGGGACTTGGTTTCATAAAGCTGTGGACTCGTTGTCAATGAGACATCACATCATCTTTTTGTGTTTAATTTGATCATATTTAGAAATGCTATTTGGCGTGTTCTTTTGTTTTGAGGGAGGAATGTAGTATCGCCTGTTGCGATGACATCTACCCGGCGGTATTAATGAGCTCTACCCTTCCGGGGGTGTTACTGAGAGATAACCCTGAATCTGCTGTTAATGGTTTGTCCCACACCATGTGGGACAGATGTATAAATGATAAATTAGTTGGCCCGTGCACAGGCTGTTTGAACTAATTTCAAGCAAAATAAGTTTCAATTTTATAGGTGCTCTTTAGGTGTCGCCCATCACCCTAGGGCGAGTGATTAACAATCCAAGACAGTGTGATCAATGATGCATTGATGGCATCCCTCAAGGCACTCAATCTGGTGTATTCCTCCAAATATTTATCCAAATATTTACGAAGAAGTAAATATGTTTCTCAAGGTTTATTTTCAGTTCAATAGGTGATATTCATTTCATATCCATTGTCAATAAAGTTATTCAAACAATCCAATAATCCAACTTCACAGGTATATATTATTATATCCGGCTCCAATGCATTTCGGGCTCTCGTCCTTCATCGGGGAGCATCTAGGATAAAGACGATATTAATTTTAACCATCAAGGAGAAAGTAAAAATGTCGAGAAATGATAGGGGGTTCCTTAACCCATTATAAACACCAGAGTGATTTTATTCGTGCTATGGAAAACTCAGCGTGGCTAAGCGGGTAAATAAGTAATAAGTGAACATATTGTAGAAGACGGAGTATGTGCAAGTAAAGCCAAGGGGTGAAAGAATGAAAAGTAAACGATCGGAACCAAGTTCGTCACGAGCTCCAAAGTGTGTACATTTAGCATGTAATCCAAATAACGGTGACTGCACGCGAAATCGCGGTGCTAAAAGATTATGATTACTTACGGTGTGAAGTGTTAGTCAAAAGTTTGAAGTTCCGTAGCTCTCAAAGGTTAGACCGGAAGGTTACCACGGGCTATATATATGTACATATATACATATATACATATATACATATATATATATACTATATATATATATATATATATATATATATATATATATATATATATATATATATATATATATATATATATATATATATCCACCGACTTGGCTCCGTTATACAATCCTCTGGCGCTCTCTTCACCGGAGCAAAAAGACTCCAAAGCAGAGCCCCGCTTTCACATTAATTAGTCCAACTCCCTTTCATCAAAGGAAATGAGTCCGCAATCACGGCAGTAATTATTTCCCAAGTTCTTTATTCAACTCGTCAGTACTCCAACACAGGCACAGGCACAAAAACCAACGCGTTTCGCAACAGCAGTTGCTTGTTCACGGTCAATTGGCAATGTGTTTAATCCTCCTATATTACGAGGGACCCGCCATGACTTCTGATCTCATTTCCTGTTAGTTAACAGGAAGCGAGATGGGAAATGTAGTTTTCTTTCATTTAATTAGTCGTGACTATACAATTGGTGAGATTTATAAATTACAAGTTTAAACACAATTGTGGGTGGACAAGTTCTTATTGTAATACATTTATATTACCGCCTTTTTGTGTGTGGACAATTATATTTCAACAATTATTCCACATTAATTATATTAACAAAAAAGGGAGAAAAGTCTCGTTATTGCCCTCTAGTGGGCAAAAATGGATTCTTGCACTCTTCATGAACATCTTAATAGACATTTGATAATCATTTGAGGCCCTCCGGTGGGCATACCTTCACATTTTACCATGTTAATCCATTCAACTTTTGATAGTGATGAATCCATTTCGAAAATCACATTGATTATGTTCTCATCACTTGTAAAAAATTAATTACATTTGTTACCAT
Organism: Lissotriton helveticus; assembly: GCF_964261635.1. Taxonomy (NCBI): domain Eukaryota; kingdom Metazoa; phylum Chordata; class Amphibia; order Caudata; family Salamandridae; genus Lissotriton; species Lissotriton helveticus. The sequence continues at coordinate 449,076,533 of NC_136065.1, forward strand.
CTCCCACAAAACAAGCCGATTCACCTTCTCGACATGAAAATCCACATATTATCTCATACCATTATGCTTCACATTATTGTATTATCCTTACACTACAATTTTTATATAAAAAATGTTTTAGGTTATTTATATTGCTTTCTCTCTTTCGAACAAAAGTCTCAACTTATTAATCAGACACAAAAGTCCACCTATTTCTTATAAGTGTACATATAATTCTTCGCTCTGATTTAATCCCCACGGGGTCATTGTTCGGAAGTTCAGGATTTGTCTGGATTCCCTACATCTTAATTGTTTTTCCTGATCTCCACCCCTTTCATGTGGTAATATACATTCAAGAGCATAAGTTTTGAGCAGTTTCCAATCACTGTTGTGTTCCAGTTCTATATGTTTCGCGACTGCATTACTCCGATCTTTATTTACAGTCGCTCTTATGTGTTCCAGGATTCGTTTTTTGAATTCCTTTTTGGTGCTCCCAATGTATTTGAGCGAACACGGGCACTCAATTACATACACTACGTGTGTACTCATGCAGTTTATCAATTGTTTTATTTGCCACATCTTTTTATTTGGTAACATCACTTCCTTTGTATTGATCGCAATCTGGCAGACTTTACAGTTTTGACATTTTATAAATCCTTTAGTATTCAGCCATTGTATTCCTTTTTTCTTTTTTGTGTGATCTTTGTGGTGACTTTGAATCAGTCTGTCCTTTAAATTCCTCGCTCTCCTGAATGTGACCAGTGGGTGTTTGCCCATAATTTTTCCAGTTGTCTGGTCAAGGTGTAGTAGTTTCCAGTTTTTTCTTAGGATATTTGTGATTTGTTTAGATTCTCTACTGTAATTGAGAATTAGTCTAATTTCCCTTTTCGAGTTTGCATTATTCATGGTTGTCTTGGTGGTTTCTTTTTTAGATGTTAAAGCATCCCTTCGGGTCTTCAGGTTTGCTCTTTGCCATCCCTTCCTTATGATCTTACTATTGTAACCTCTATGCTTGAATCTTTGAGCCATTTCTTTACTGGTTTTTTCCCATTGTTCCTCTTCTGAACAGATTCTCCTCAATCTGAGGAATTCCCCGTACGGTATGTTTTCCTTTACCGCTGGTTTGTGAAAGCTATCGAAGCTCAGGGTAGAATTAGTAGCAGTCTCTTTTCTATGTAGTGTAGTTTCCACTTGGTTGTTCCTGATATATATTTCGGTGTCAAGAAAGATGGCTTTGTTGCTGCTAATATTATACGTAAATTTGATGTTGGAGGTAGAAGAATTAAGGATTTGGAAGTAGCTTTCAAATTCTTGAGTTGTTCCTTCCCACACAATAAAAAGGTCATCTATGTACCTAATCCATTTCGCAATTTTCTCCACATAGAAGTCATTTTCTGGGTGCCATGCCACTTGTTGTTCCCACCACCCCATTGTGAGGCAGGCGTATGCAGGACTAAAGGAGAAACCCATGGCGCAGCCACGGGTTTGTTGATAAATTTCCTCTCCGAACAAAAACATATTTTGTGTTAAACACATCTCCACCATGTCTATCAACATTTGGTTATGTCTGTTAAACTGGATGCCTCGTTTTTTTAGGAAAAATGCTGTTGCATTCACTCCCTTTTCTCCCTTTTTTGTTAATATAATTAATGTGGAATAATTGTTGAAATATAATTGTCCACACACAAAAAGGCGGTAATATAAATGTATTACACTAAGAACTTGTCCACCCACAATTGTGTTTAAACTTGTAATTAATAAATCTCACCAATTGTATAGTCACGACTAATTAAATGAAAGAAAACTACATTTCCCATCTCGCTTCCTGTTAACTAACAGGAAATGAGATCAGAAGTCATGGCGGGTCCCTCGTAATATAGGAGGATTAAAACATTGCCAATTGACCGTGAACAAGAGTCACAAACCAGCGGTAAAGGAAAACATATCGTACGGGGAATTCCTCAGATTGAGGAGAATCTGTTCAGAAGAAGAACAATGGGAAAAACCAGTAAAGAAATGGCTCAAAGATTCAAGCATAGAGGTTACAATAGTAAGATCATAAGGAAGGGATGGCAAAGAGCAAACCTGAAGACCCGAAGGGATGCTTTAACATCTAAAAAAGAAACCACCAAGACAACCATGAATAATGCAAACTCGAAAAGTGAAATTAGACTAATTCTCAATCACAGTAGAGAATCTAAACAAATCACAAATATCCTAAGAAAAAACTGGAAACTACTACACCTTGACCAGACAACTGGAAAAATTATGGGCAAACACCCACTGGTCACATTCAGGAGAGCGAGGAATTTAAAGGACAGACTGATTCAAAGTCACCACAAAGATCACACAAAAAAGAAAAAAGGAATACAATGGCTGAATACTAAAGGATTTATAAAGTGTCAAAACTGTAAAGTCTGCCAGATTGCGATCAATACAAAGGAAGTGATGTTACCAAATAAAAAGATGTGGCAAATAAAACAATTGATAAACTGCATGAGTACACACGTAGTGTATGTAATTGAGTGCCCGTGTTCGCTCAAATACATTGGGAGCACCAAAAAGGAATTCAAAAAACGAATCCTGGAACACATAAGAGCGACTGTAAATAAAGATCGGTGTAATGCAGTCGCGAAACATATGGAACTGGAACACAACAGTGATTGGAAACTGTTCAAATCTTATGCTCTTGAATGTATATTACCACATGAAAGGGGTGGAGATCAGGAAAAACAATTAAGATGTAGGGAATCCAGACAAATCCTGAACTTCCGAACAATGACCCCGTGGGGATTAAATCAGAGCGAAGAATTATATGTACACTTATAAGAAATAGGTGGACTTTTGTGTCTAATTAATAAGTTGAGACTTTTGTTCGAAAGAGAGAAAGCAATATAAATAACCTAAAACTTTTTTTATATAAAAATTGTAGTGTAAGGATAATACAATAATGTGAAGCATAATGGTATGAGATAATATGTGGATTTTCATGTCGTGAAGGTGAATCGGCTTGTTTTGTGGGAGATGGTAACAAATGTAATTAATTTTTTACAAGTGATAAGAACATAATCAATGTGATTTTCGAAATGGATTCATCACTATCAAAAGTTGAATGGATTAACATGGTAAAATGTGAAGGTATGCCCACCAGAGGGCCTCAAATGATTATCAAATGTCTATTAAGATGTTCATGAAGAGTGCAAGAATCCATTTTTGCCCACTAGAGGGCAATAACGAGACTTTTCTCCCTTTTTTGTTAATATAATTAATGTGGAATAATTGTTGAAATATAATTGTCCACACACAAAAAGGCGGTAATATAAATGTATTACACTGAGAACTTGTCCACCCACAATTGTGTTTAAACTTGTCATTTATAAATCTCACCAATTGTATAGTCACGACTAATTAAATGAAAGAAAACTACATTTCCCATCTCGCTTCCTGTTAACTAACAGGAAATGAGATCAGAAGTCATGGCGGGTCCCTCGTAATATAGGAGGATTAAACACATTGCCAATTGACCGTGAACAAGCGACTGCTGTTGCGAAACGCGTTGGTTTTTGTGCCTGTGCCTGTGTTGGAGTACTGACGAGTTGAATAAAGAACTTGGGAAATAATTACTGCCGTGAGTGCGGACTCATTTCCTTTGATGAAAGGGAGTTGGACTAATTAATGTGAAAGCGGGGCTCTGCTTTGGAGTCTTTTTGCTCCGGTGAAGAGAGCGCCAGAGGATTGTATAACGGAGCCAAGTCGGTGGATATATATATATATATATATATATATATATATATATATATATATATATATATATATATATATATATATATATATATATATATATATATATATATATATATATATATATATATATATATATATATATAGTATATATATATATATGTATATAGTATATATATATATGTATATATGTATATATGTATATATGTACATATATATAGCCCGTGGTAACCTTCCGGTCTAACCTTTGAGAGCTCCGGAACTTCAAACTTTTTTTTTATATATATATATATTCATTCAACAACAAAAGCACCAGACTTGGAGAGCCACACACCTTGTTCGTTGCTTTTATTCCTGCAAGACAGTTCTGCTTCAAACCAAGAAATGCACTGAAATTCATCTGCCAATATTTTCAGTCCTTACGCGTTTCGAGCGCCATGCGCCCTAGATCACAGGTGTTTGGCAAATGTGGAAAAACAGGATACCGTCTCTCTACTCTTTGTAGTCCCGCCCAGTGGGCGTGTCCGCACATTGCATTCTGGTAAGTAGAGTTCCTGTAAAAGAAAAGTCTTTGTGTGATACGGCTGTTGATTCCATATTACATAGTTTAAAATACCTCAGTAGGTTTTCATAGGAAACCGCAGTTATGGCAGGGCTGTTTTGTTCCTTACGTGCAGAAAGCACCAAGGCTCCATATCGCGTTGTTAAGTAACTCGCTGGACACTGCTTCTTGTGCAGGAGAGCTCTCCGCGACCCTGGAAGGCCGCAATTAGATTCAACAACAAAAGCACCAGACTTGGAGAGCCACACACCTTGTTTCGAGCGCCATGCCATATATATAGTTCACAAACCTCCCCAAACAGGAGAGAATGAGTCGCACACATCTCGGTGTCAGGTTTTATTTTCACAGGCTCTGTAATCCTAATGAATTATGGCCAGCCTTTGGCCTTCTTCAGAGGAGGAGCTTACAGGTGTCTGGGGGCCATGCTTGCAGGAACCAGGTAATCGTTTAATTTTATTCACAGTGATTACACCCTCTAGTGGGAGCCGCGGTGGACTGCGGTTTTGAGCATTATGATCCCTGTAGTTAGCCTCTTACTTATTTCCCTTCGGTGGGTGACACTTGTGTTCTCAGTTCATGGTGGCTACCGCGATCCCCTTGCCTTCCATTTTAAAGTTTGCAAGGGACTTTACCAGAAATCAGTTTCTGGTTGCAGCCGCTTCCCTGTTGCCTTCGCCAGTTCACATCAATGGTTCCTTTTTCGGGTAGTTGTGGCGTGCTTTTGAAGTGGTGCGTTGCTCCGCGGCCGAAACCACGCCGCCTTTATGTTTCACAAACCTCCCCAAATAGGAGAGTATGAGCCGCACACACACATATATATATGGGAGAGAAGATCATTTCTGTAGAGACGACCAGAGGACACAGCGGGGAGTATCAAGGCGACCTTTATTCACAATTCTGCAGGGCATAATGCATTTTGGCACGTAAGCCTTCCTCAGATGCCTGTTGCAGTAGGTTTCACTCTGTTCCTCCTTTAAATATTTACACGGCCCTCCCATTGGCGGGAGTGTAGCTTGGCTCAGTTCATGATTGTTCACAGCTGCTGTCTTTATCTGAAAGACTCCGGTTCCCCGATTGCATCACTCCGGTAAGTATTAGCAGCGGAGCCATATTATGCTTCAAGTAAGCGCTGTTGTGCCTTACAGTCATGGGGAGGAAAGGGCTTGCTGTCCGCCGAGTGAGTCCCAAAATTAAAGTGCTATTTTCCGCCTCGGGTCCCCAACGTCTCAGCCACACATCCAGGTACCAGGTCGAGGCCGTGACAAAAAGATGCAGTCATCTTGTGTCCCCGTGCAGTCACGGGCTGCTATTAGCAGCGGCTTCTTTCCGTGCTCCCTTTGTGGGGCGGACCTGTAATTACCAATACCTTGGATGATTATGCCACAGTTCCAAAATTCTCACAGGCCACTTGGGAGACGGGTCCTCTTACACGCGCTCTTGGCGTGCGTGTGAAAATATGGGAGAGAAGATCATTTCTGTAGAAACGACCAGAGGACACAGCGGGGAGTATCAAGGCGACCTTTATTCACAATTCTGCAGGGCATAATACATTTCGGCACGTAAGCCTTCCTCAGATGCCTGTTGCAGTAGGTTTCACTCTGTTCCTCCTTTAAATATTTGCACGGCCCTCCCATTGGCGGGAGTCTAGCTTGGCTCAGTCCATGATTGTTCACAGCTGCTGTCTTTATCTGAAAGACTCCGGTTCCCAGATTGCATCACTCCTGTAAGTATTAGCAGTGGAGCCATATTATGCTTCAAGTAAGCGCTGTTGTGCCTTAGTGTCATGGGGAGGAAAGGGCTTGCTGTCCGCCGAGTGATTCCCAAAATTAAAATGCTATTTGTCGCCTCGGGTCCCCAACGTCTCAGCCACACATCCAGGAACCATGTCGAGCCGTGATGAAAAGATGCAGTCATCTGGTGTCCCCGTGCAGTCACGTCTGCAATTAGCAGCGGCTTCTTTCCGGGCTCCCTTTGTGGGGCGGGCCTGTAATTACCAATACCTTGGTTGATTATGCCACAGTGCCAAAATTCTCACAGGCCACTTGCGAGACGGGTCCTCTTACACGCGCTCTTGGCGTGCGCGTGAAAATATGGGAGAGAAGATCATTTCTGTAGAGACGACCAGAGGACACAGCGGGGAGTATCAAGACGACATTTATTCACAATTCTGCAGGGCATAATGCATTTCGGCACGTAAGCCTTCCTCAGATGCCTGTTGCAGTAGGTTTCCCTCTGTTCCTCCTTTAAATATTTACACGGCCCTCCCATTGGCGGGAGTCTAGCTTGGCTCAGTTCATGATTGTTCACAGCTGCTGTCTTTATCTGAAAGACTCCGGTTCCCAGATTGCATCACTCCGGTAAGTATTAGCAGTGGAGCTATATTATGCTTCAAGTAAGCGCTGTTGTGCCTTAGTGTCATGGGGAGGAAAGGGCTTGCTGTCCGCCGAGTGAGTCCCAAAATTAAAGTGCTATTTGCCGCCTCGGGTCCCCAACGTCTCAGCCACACATCCAGGAACCAGGTCGAGCCGTGATGAAAAGATGCAGTCATCTGGTGTCCCCATGCAGTCATGGGCTGCAATTAGCAGCGGCTTCTTTCCGGGCTCCCTTTGTGGGGCGGGCCTGTAATTACCAATACCTTGGTTGATTATGCCACAGTGCTAAAATTCTCACAGGCCACTTGCGAGACGGGTCCTCTTACACGCGCTCTTGGCGTGCGCGTGAAAATATGGGAGAGAAGATCATTTCTGTAGAGACGACCAGAGGACACAGCGGGGAGTATCAAGGCGACCTTTATTCACAATTCTGCAGGGCATAATGCATTTCGGCACGTAAGCCTTCCTCAGATGCCTGTTGCAGTAGGTTTCACTCTGTTCCTCCTTTAAATATTTACACGGCCCTCCCATTGGCGGGAGTCTAGCTTGGCTCAGTTCATGATTGTTCACAGCTGCTGTCTTTATATGAAAGACACCGGTTCCCAGGTTGCATCACTCTGGTAAGTATTAGCAGCGGAGCCATATTATGCTTCAAGTAAGGGCTGTTGTGCCTTAGTGTCATGGGGAGGAAAGGGCTTGCTGTCCGCCGAGTGAGTCCCAAAATTAAAGTGCTATTTGCCGCCTCGGGTCCCCAACGTCTCTGCCACACATCCAGGAACCAGGTCGAGCCGTGACGAAAAGATGCAGTCATCTGGTGTCCCCGTGTCACTGGCTGCTATTAGCAGCAGCTTCTTTCCGGGCTCCCTTTGTGGGGCGGGCCTGTAATTACCAATACCTTGGTTGATTATGCCACAGTGCCAAAATTCGCACAGGCCACTTGCGAGACGGGTCCTCTTACACGCGCTCTTGGCGTGCGTGTGAAAATATGGGAGAGAAGATCATTTCTGTAGAGACGACCAGAGGACACAGCGAGGAGTTTCAAGGAGTGAGAGTGATGCAGGAGGTAAAAACGGACAACACAACCCACTCGGGTTTTAATTTTTCATTTATTATGAGGTCCTGAGCACGCAAGCTCACTGAAGCAAGACTTTGCACTACAACTACCAGCGGGCCACGGGAGTGACCGCGCCCACATGGGCGGTGTTAACAACAGATATGAAGTGCCTAAAAGAGCGTGTCACGACTTCAAAGCCTGTGCCTCTGAAGAAGTGGTCTCCCACGAAACGCGTCAGGCTGAGGCTGAACATTTTGCAGTGAAGTTTGTTCTTTAATCCTTGCAACAGCCTTCAATAAAAGATTTGTGGCATATTACCTACCTGTGATGTGGCTGACTCCATAGCAGGCAAACTTGGTTTTGGATGTTTAGCGGTCTCGCCTGAGCCGCGGAGAAAGCCCGGATGCCCTTGAGCATTTCTGCATCGACGCCTAAAAACGCCGTAATTCAGATAACAGGAGCCGTTATTGAAGGAGTAAGAGTGATGCAGGAGGTAAAATCGGACAACACAACCCACTCGGGTTTTAATTTTTCATTTATTATGAGGTCCTGAGCACGCAAGCTCACTGAAGTAAGACTTTGCACTACAACTACCAGCGGGCCACGGGAGTGACCGCGGCCACATTTGCGGTGTTAACAACAGATATGAAGTGCCTAAAAGAGCGTGTCACGACTTCAAAGCCTGTGCCTCTGAAGAAGTGGTCTCCCACGAAACGCGTCAGGCTGAGGCTGAACATTTTGCAGTGAAGTTTGTTCTTTAATCCTTGCAACAGCCTTCAATAAAAGATTTGTGTCATATTACCTATCTGTGATGTGGCTGACTCCATAGCAGGCAAACTTGGTTTTATATATATATATATATATATATATATATATATATATATTATTATTTTTTATTTCCACTTGAGGAGAAACAGGTTTATTTACAGCACAGCAGAAAAGGACGATGTGTTTCAACCACGTCTGCGATATTGGTCACATGACCTCATCCTTCATTACAGAAAATGTAAAGGCACATGCATGTCACATGTGAGATATGGACATAGAAGAAATACATTTTCGTAATACATGAGTTGTATAATGCAAAATAAAATTGTACATTCAAGCCGATACCAGTTTTAGTGATGTTGGGTGCATTCATAATTTATAAAGACATTGGTGTGGTCTACCTAATTTGATTTTGAAACATGCATAGTGAATGGTGTTGGTACTGTACTTTTATCGGGAGTGCTAAGTGGTGTGTGTAGTTAATATACAGTGTCAGGGTGTGGTACCTACAATGACGTGTTGCTGGTAGTGTTTAAAACAGTGGCAGAGTCAAGAGGGCTTCTCACAATATTACCTCATGTCATTCTCCTATTCACAGGCTTACGGTAGTGTGCTAGAATCAAGGTATAGTACCTATTTCAAAGCCTGATATGGATACCAGTCCTATACGCCTGTTTCTAATTCAAAGGATGAGAGGTATTTTGTTTCCAACTCAGGTAAGGCATGTACATACACACACAAAAAAGAAAAGAGGGCAGGTAAGGAATACCCTAATCTCTTAGTCCTGGTCCTGGCTTCCCCTTGGTACTCTGCTAGTGCAAAAAAGATTTTTTAGGTTGAGTCTATAGCGGCAGCGCCCATGCGCTGCTCGCTTTGCGAGGCATGCAGTATTCAGTATGGAGTGGAAGCTCTGTGAAAGCTCTGCCCACTCTCTACCCATCATTTTCATTGTGTGCGTCTTTGTCATTCCTAAATGATGCCTTCCAATTTGTTTTAGGCTTTTAGTCCCTCCTCATGACGGTCATGTCGTCATTTGTATCCTTCCATGGCTACTGGCCACTTTACTTCGTGAGTCGCTCGGAGCGTAGAAACAAGCTGCATTTAAATGGACAAGAAGGTGTAGGTGGCCCCTGTTGATGAAGAAATCTGCCCCCGTTTATTCCCTCGAAGATACTGCTTGCTCCTGTTTGTTGTGAAGAGTGCTAAGGGTAGAAACAGCCTGCGTTCCTCATTTTCCCAAAGCTGTAACCGGCCTGTGGTAATGGAGAATGCTGGCCCGAACATTGTCTGACTTGACACTTTTTGTGTGGTGGCAGACTGCTGTCGCCCCCCCTCCGAGGTTCCACACATGCGCGAGAGTCGTCCTCCCCTTTAGCTTCCTGTCAGCAAAATCTCCCTCTGCCCAGTAACAGATGTGTCATCCCTGGGCTGCCCTGTGTCATTGAGTTTAGATAAGTACCATTCTTGCACATCACCCACTGACAGCCGGTAATGTTTCTGCCTCCCTCCACAGTTTCTACGAACCCGCCTTCCCCGGGGGGAACTCCGAGCACCCAGGAACATGCCGTGGAATGCCGCCCAACTCTGCCAGCCTAATGTTAGTGCGCAAGGGACTCTCCTTTCTAGACCCTGGCCACCACATCTCCATAGGTGCTTAAAGTGATGTGTGGCTCAGGTAACTGTCTTGAAGTTGAGTAACCATGAAACGTCAATAGAGTCTAGAGATTTGAAGGGATTGATTGGTAGTGCCAGTGTTGCTGTTAATTATACGTATATACTGCCTGTACATAGAATGTGGATTATTTAAATAATGAGTTTAACATAAATCTAATGAACTGAATATAAATGTAAAAACATTTGTATTTTGGAGTACATCCTTGACTGTAATTCTCAATTTTGTGATTCATCAATTGGATCACATATGTGACCGTGATAAAGTATGGAACTAATCTGAATGTAAATAATTCTTCAAGGGATATAGTTTGTATGAGATAATTATTCTACCCAGTTCCTTGGGGGAAATTGGGTTGCCCTTTTTTGTATTATTATACAGGGTGGGCTCCGGGGCACCCAGGCAGTTGTGGCCAAGCCTTGGGGGATAGGGTACCCGGGCCAAAATCAACCCGGGGATGGAGGCTGCGTGGTCCCCCTCCCCTATTGAATTATGACTGGTCCCCGGGGGATGGAGTCCCTGGGTCAAAAATCGGCCCGGGGAGGATGGGCATGCAGCCTCCCCTCCCCTTGTTTTAAAAAAAATCTAACTTCTCGGCTTGGGAAAGGCAAAGCAAGTGTGTTTGGTCTCATATTGCACTTTAAAAAACAATTTGAAATCCTTAGCGGAAGTGAATGCACGACAAAGGAAACTATAAGGAAACTACAAGTGGGATAGAATTGTGCAGCCAGGTTGCTTTATGACACTTCTTACTGGCAATCAGTTAAGCCGGTCCTAAAAAACTTCACTGGCTGCCAATAAGTGAACAGATCAAGTTTAAAGCTCTGTTGTCCAAGTAGGAACTCTTCTTCCTAGTCTGTATAAGGGGGATACACTACTGAAATAACCCCTGCTCACCCCCTTGGTAGCTTGACACGATCAGTCAGGCTTATCTTAGAGACAGTGTGTAAAGCATTTGCACATAACCAAGAGTAATACAGTAAAAACACTACAAAAGGACACCACAATAGTTTAGGAAAATATACAATACTTTATATATTCAAAATAAGACCAAAATGATAAAAATCCACCATACAGTATTCAAGAATGTGCACTTTGCAAGAATAACCTAAAAATGCAAATCCTTGAAGTCAGTAGCTCCGTCCGGTGCCACTGCGGTGCTGAAAACAACACAATCCAATTGTTCTGTCTGACGGCATTGGATGTGGTGCCGGCAGACTCGTAAACAATACCTTTTTGTTGCGGCCGATCACGTTGGTGCGGGCCGGCCGTGGCAACCGTCGTGGTTGTGATCTGAAGCTTAGCAGTGTGGCTTGCAGTGCCCTCAAGGCGCGATGCAGGCAGCGGCTCGGCGATGGTCGTCCAGTGACGTTGGTGTAGGATGGGCGATACAACAGGTTGTGGGGAGCCGGCATTGGCCGGTCCAGACTTCGGTGTAGGATGGGCGGTGTATCGTGAGACTTAAGAGTGGTGCCCCTAAGCCACGGTGCGGTCAAGGGTGTCGAAGTCAGCGGGCAGTGACAGACTCGGTGAGAACAGGGCAGTAAGGTGGTGCGTAGTGCGGTGCCCACAGGTCACGGTGCAAGCAGCGGCTCGATGGTGCCGGTCATCGTCGGTGAGATCAGGGTTGTGGTGCGAGATGCAGTGATGCTGTCTGCGGCGCCTTCAGGATACAGAGCCCGCAACGGAGTCGGTGACAGAGTGAGTTGCTTTCCCCTCTCTTTGGCAACTGAAACCACAGTTCCAGAAGTGGTACCCACAGGTCGGTGAAGTCTTTGCATTCCCTGAGACTTCAGAACAGGAGGCAAGCTCTACTTGAAGCCCTTGGAGATACTCAGCACAAGTAAAGAAAGTTCAGTCCAGTCCTTTCACTGTCCAAGGCAGAAGCAGCAACTGCAGGCCAACCCAACAAAACAAAAACACAGCAAAGGGGCAGTACTCCTCCTGGCAGTTCATCCACCTCTTCTTCTTGGCAGGTTCCTTGATTCCAGCGAGTTCTAAAATTCTGGAGTCTGGGCCCCAATATTTATACTCAGTTTCTCTTTGTTCTTTTGGGCAGAGAGTGTCTGTGCCCCGGCTTCCTGCCAGGAGGTGGAGACAGCATTGTCCAAGACAGACGAGACCCATTTAGGTGTAAAGAAATCTCCCGTACTACTCTAAATGCAGCACAGGTCCATTCAGTCCAGCCCTGACTCACTCAGGAAAGGCAGGACACACCTCGAACCCCCCAGTGGCTGTCTGACGAGAATTCACATCCCCAGCCCCTGTCACGCCAAAGCCAGACAGTCAATCTACAAACCCAGCAGAGGCACACAAAATGGCTAAGCAAGAACACACCTTCTTTCTAAAAGGGGTATTTTCAAACACAGAACACAAAATCATCTTTACTAAAAGATGCATTTTTATATTTTGAGTTAAGGCATACTAAACCCCATTTCCCCATCTTTTCCCAATGGGAAGATATGCTTATAAGATGTTATTAGTAAACTCCAATTCCATCCTATGGGACAGATAGACTTTCCATAGTGAAAACCGAAATACACTGTAATTCACTACTAGGACATGTCACACTCACCAGTACATGTCCTACCTTTAATATACATGGCATTATGCCCAGAAGGGTACCTTGGGCCTACCTTAGGGGTGACTTACATGTAAAGAAAAGGGAAGATTAGGGCCTGGCAAGTGGGTGCACTTGCCAGGCCGACATGGCATTTACAAAATGCGCACAGACACTGTAGTAGTGGCAGGTCTGAGAACCTTTACAGAGCTGCTTGTGTGGGTAGCACGACCAGTGCTGCAGGCCCCACTAGCAGCATTTGATTTCCAGGCCCTGGCACCCTCAGTGCACTATACTAGGGACTTACTAGAAAATCAAATATACAAATATACCATTCATGGAAACACCAATCCATAACACAATTTACACTAGGAGCACTTATACTTTAACACTGAACAGCAGTGATAAAGTGCACAGAGACACTAAACCAGCAACAAGCTTGGGTTGCAGGAGGAGAGGGGCTGGGGGCATCTGCCCTCTGAACTTCTACTATTTGCAGCTCAGAATCTGTGCTAATGAGTTGTTTGCTCGTGTGAGGATTTACAGGCCATCATCTCCCGTTCAAACCCCAAACCCCACTGAAATGGGACAGGGTGTAAATTTAGGTCAGAGCTGCCATGAACAAGGTTTGAGTCCCAGCGGCTGCTCATCATCCTGTGATTGTGGGCAACTCACTTAATCCCAAGTACCCATCCCCAAACCCCAGAAGAAACAAATCCAACCTTGTGTACTGTAACTGTCAGGGTGCCATGTAAAGCGCTTTGATTGTGCGCTATATGTGTAAACAAAAACTGCCTGCACAGTGCACTCATGTGGCAAACTCGCCCTGAGGCTCGGCACTGCACAGCAGACATGTCTCAGGGTCTTAGATACCACGTGTGCGCAGCTCGCTGAGCTCCGGTGCACTCTTGCGCAGTTCCATCACTGTAGATGAAGTTCTGCAATTAAAAGACAAAATCCAAATGTATATGTCCCAGCATGTGACATATAGCCAGGGTTGGGGGCAGCCCTAGTTCCTTAAAGCTGGGTTAACCATGGTCTGGCCACCTCATAAAGGTTTGCGCTGGAAGGGCAGCGAGGTGGGCGGAGATTGGGATGTTCACACTGTGCCCATAGATGCGCATGTGGAGTGAAGCTGAGACCCTCTCCAAAGTGTAAGAAGCTATAGCGTCCTTTCGTCTTGAGCAGTTATGTGAACAACGGCCACATATAACAGCCACTGTCTTTCTAACACTTTTCGTCAAACACTGATGGGCAATCGCAGTTGAAGAGAGGGTTGAGTGACCGTCTTACTTTGCTATGAAAGCTAGTTTCTGCAAGGGCTGTAACAATGTGCCACATTATTGGTATTGTTGCCATTTAAAACTAATCCCTCAGCTGAACAGGAGTTATATTTCAACACTTTTATTATTAAACTTAATGTATGCCATATATGCATCTAGTTCCTTGTTCGAAGGTATGATGCACTACCTAAATGCATTTGTCATGCAATACTATTGTATGGCAGCCTTTATATAGCGCTTACTGCCCTTATGTGGGGTGCTACAGCTCTTGACGCGGTGACTGTGTTGTGAAAGGTGCTTTCCCCGGTGGATTTTCTAATGTGACAGCAGTACGTTTCCCTCTTAACTTATTGTCACTGGTGTAGTGGGCTTCTGAATGACGGTAATTTTCCAATTTTACTTCTGTCACGAACTCTGCCATAATGAGTGCTCAAGGAAGAGGGTGGTCTAGAAGTGGATCTGGCAAGCTGATCGCGGGCAAAGTAGCATTTCTTAGAGCCTACTAAATGTCTCGACAAGACCAGCGCATGCGCTGGATCAGGCGGAGACCTAAAAACAGAGTCAAAACCAGGAGATCAGAAAGCAAAAGACAGGAGAAATATGCCAAAAGATGCCATATGTAACATACTCTGATACAGAGGTTTTTGCCAGAACTGCAGAGATCTCTCAAAACTGAAGAATGTAGACTAGCAGGGCAGTTGAGCATATACCTCTGCGGAGCTGGAAGAATGTAGTATAGCCTGCAAAATTTTAAATAAGTTCCAGAGCAAACCGCTGCCATGATTGTGCATGCTTCACAATGCATGCATTTACATGCCTCATGATACATACATATGCAAAGACAGATATCTTGGAATTACTGATTTCATTATTGAAAACCCATTGCAGCATTGCCAGAAAGCATGCTTATGCATTTTGACACATGCATATGTATATAAACAGCACAAAGCAGTGGTGCCGAGATCTGGTGGCTTTGCCAATGCTTGTGTTTTGCAGCAATGAGATAATTGAATGTTTCTGTATGCAGGCCAGGAACGACTTCTTTTGGACAGACAAGTATTAATAATATTAGTAATGAGGGGACCTAAGCCACCTAGACTCGGAATGATAACATCCATATTGAAGATAGGTGCCTCAAAGGTTGATGTCTTTGAAGGGTGAGAGGAGCTTAGAAATGCCCTTCTCTTGTAACATGGTAAAACGTCATAGAAGTGGCTAAAATGGAGATATTGATGCCCCTCTACTTTTTTTAAATCTTTGTGGACTGTAGTCAACTCCTACACAATCACAATGCGCTTGTTAAAGTTCATTAGTTTCATTAGTTGGTAGTGTTGGTAAGTTGTAGAATCATTATGTCATGTTGGATTCTCGGTACATTAAACTGAAAGAGTCATCATTGTCAAATGGCTACATTGTTCATTCTAGCAGCATGTGTTTCTTCTGTATTTTGACTTCATTAAGTTAGTTTAGCTAAGGTAAGACATATATTTCTCTGGAAATATTTGCAGTTCTTTTTTTCAGCTTTTTATGGCTCGATTAACATTTTTACATTGTAATCTCCCAATAAATCACATTTTGTCCGTTTTGTTTTGTTATGTGAAAAGCTCTGTGGGATATTTTTTTCTACCGAAAACTTGCGTATCAATTTTGGTTACTCGTGTATTCATAGGAACAACACATTGATTCACCTTCTCAATAATAGTGGTAGTTTTGATGACCAGTGCTGAAGTCATGGTAGTAGAAGCCAGCCACCAAATTTAAAATGACTGGAATGGCAGTGGGCATTTTGTTCCACAACGTTGTTTACATCTTCATAACAAGAGCTGCTTTGGTTCAAGGAAAAACATGCCAATAGGTCTACCTTGACATGGTGGCATTGTAGAGCTGACACCTCTTCTGTAAGGCCTTCTGACAGACCTCTAAAGTAGGGATTTATTTCAAGATCTATGTGACAAATGTCCCTAACATGCTGCGAAGTTTATCTCAGTGCATGGGTGTTTTAAACAAATGTTCTGGCTAGGACTTCCACAGATTCAATGGTGGTTTCAGGCAAAAGCAGTAGTAGAGGAAATGGTGTATGGCTGGCTATCTTTAATTGATAGGCCTGTGATACCCCATTACCATCAGTATTGAGTCAATTTAGAAGATCATCCCGATGGGGAAGTAAATGCCCAGTCTGCCACCAGGAATAGCACATATCAATCACTACAAGCTAAAGATGGTGACAGAAGAGAAAGAAAGGTCAAGGGTTTAACCTGATGATGGTTGATGGGTGTTTGAAATGCTGATCCTCAGAGCTGTTTTGATGCCTGGTAGACAAGCTTGATGTATCAAACGTGGGGCTGTGATAATCACAGAACAGTGATCTGCGTACAGATAACTGTTTCTAATTTCTTGTAGTTGCATCAGGGTTTTTAGATCACGTTTATCTGCCCATTTCTGAGATTATGACGTGGAATGTTGTGTGAGGTTACCCATATACAAATATTCGATGCCCTTATCATTGGGGGATTTAATAACAATACACAGCTTTCTTTCAAGTCCTGGGTGATATAGTCAGATTGCTTTAGGTTGTGGCAGCTTCTGGCTGCTTTATTTCTTTGGGTTTTCCATTTTCTTTCTTTGGTGGCATATAATTTGCTACAGCAATGAACCTGAGATGGAGCAATCTACCTGGACTTTGCAATATGGTGCTATAACTGGAATAGTGAAAGTAGCCTTTGCGGCACTGTGAGATCTGGTTTGCATTTCCTTTTAGGTTGAAATTGGGTGAGCAAGCAAAAGATAGTAATTGATAATTGATATATGCCTCAAATATCTGGTGACCCTTTGCTGTTCCCCTCTGCTATTACTCAGACCAATGTATAGCTGGTGTAATTTGCATATATTTGAAATTAAAATGTATGTTGTGTAATCGCTTGAGTCAAGGGTTGCAAATAGATGTAGAAAAGAAAACTCAGTAGTGAATGTATTGTGTAAGACCACAACGATATGCTTCACTGAATAGGAAAAACTACAATTTCTGGTTTGTTGCGTTATATCCCAAGTAGGAGGAACCATATCAGTGACCCAAACCCATTTTTCAGACGTTCTAGCAGTACATTTACATTATTGTCTGTAGTATTCTGTGTCTGAGATGTCTAGAAGAATAGGTAGTTGTCCCCAAAAAATTTATTTGAACAGTTCCAGCCTGCTCTCTCATAGGGATGACCTAGATAACTGTAAAACGGTATTATGAATGAAAATGTTTGCCATCAAATGTTCTTGAGTTTGGCACCTAGCTTTACCTCCATGACTGTGTTTGGAAATGGTATGGTGGATATGAGATAGTTGACCATCAACTCTTTAGGGTCAGCAGTCTATCTTTTCAGCAGGGGATGTATGTTGCTCTGCTTGGCAGGCCTAGCAATTATGCTGCTGGAGTAAAGGATTGAGCTGTTGCTGGAAGGTGAGCTCTTAAAATGTATGAATTATTGATGCTTGCACCTGACAACTCAGATGCAGCACAGTAGTAGGATCAACTCCTAAAATATAATTTGCTCTCTTCAGGTGGACAGAGGTGGAAATAAGTCAGCATTTCATGTGGTACCTTCACTCTGGTATTACACAATTAGGTGCTAAGAGATTAGGGGCCATATATATCAAGAAAGTATTTTGCGATTCCTAAATAGCGATTTTTAAGGAATCGCTATTTAGGAATTGCAAAATGGTATGTATGAAAAAAATCGCTTTTTTTAGCGATTCTTTACTCTTCCTTATTTGCGAATTCGCATTTTGCGAATTCGCAATTAAGGAATATTTTCCAATGCAAAATAATTCTCAAATTGCGATTTCGCAATTTGCTAATCGCAATTTGAGAATTATTTCAAGGGAGCAGGGGTGTCTCAAAGACACCCTGCTGCACCCCTGAAATCTACATGTGTGTGTGCATATGGCGCACATACATGCCCTATGGGCATGTGTGTGCATCACATGCCACCTTTAAAAATGCCAAATTGTGCATTTTTGGAAGAATTCGCAAGTTACCATCAACTACAAGTTGGTGGTAATTTGCGAATTCTTAACCAAAATTCGCTAGCTAAAAATGCTACATACATAGCATTTAAGGAATCGCAAAATTGCGATTCCCTAAATGCTATGGCAAAATAAGGAATCGCACAAGTTTGCAATTCCTTATTTTGGGAATGTTTCATACATCCCAAAAAATGCCAAAAGGCCGTTTGCGATTCGCAAAGGCCGAAATTCTGCGAATTTCGGCCTTTGCGAATCACAAAAGGCTTGATACATATGGCCCTAGGTCACTTGGTTGGGACTCTGTGTTAGCGATGTTTCACACTTGGTGGGGTGGAGAAGGCAGAATTAAAGATGAGTAGCTCTTACTCCTTCTAGAAAGTAGAAAATATACCCTTGCCAAACAATGGACAAAGTTCCAGGTACTTTGTAGGGGACAGAGTCACAGAAAACATGAATTCTGCATGTACATACTCTTCATTCAGCAGGATTGAAAAATCAGCAGACATTCCTCGCAGGGGAGACTATTTAATTTTCACAGTTATGGAAATACACCTGCCCTGTCTTGTATATGTCCTGCATCTTAACTGGGTTCTATGGGTCAATATATTTTTCCCTGTCCCTCACCGCCTGGTTTTTCCTGCCTAAGACAAACAGGAAAAAATGAGATTACACTGTCCACCCTTAATAAGGCGAGCTGTGTAATGTCCTTTCTCAGATGGCTTCTACCCCATTGGGCCATCGAAGGACATTTTCCCCTGACAAAACCAATGGGGGATTCGGCAATGTAAACCTTAAGTGCACTCGTCTTTAAATGAGGCAGGGGGTCCTTGGATTTGGCAGGCAGGATACTCGATCACATTAGCAATGGAGTACTATGTCTGCTACATTTTTTGATTGGGCCCTTGGTTCCCTAGACCCTGTCTTTAAGAGATAAAGACTTTCTAAACGCTTCAATACGGTAAACCTTCTCGTATGCCTATCCAGGTCTGATGTACGGAAGGACTTCCTTCAAATAAGAAGGTAGCTATCCAGTTGATTTCAAACATGCTCATGCACTGTACAATTGTTCTTGTCAATAGAGTCAAGTCCTACCACCTGTGAGTCAAGGTCACTGCACACCTAATGCCATAGGCAAAAATAAAGGGAACATCCAGTCTTTCTATGGCATGCTTCAGGGGGCTGAGTAAGATGGTTTTGTGGGGAGAATTAAAGCAGGACATCAACTAGGTGACATAAAGATGGAATCCTCAAAGTTAAAATCCAAGCCATCGTGGATTCTGTGACTACGACCAACTCAGATTCATGTACAGGCATTATTGGGCTCACTGTGTCCTACTGGAAAATCAGGGAACACTCAAGTTCCATTCCATGTTCGTATCTTAGGCTCAGCCTTAGAATGGCTGAAAACCTGTCTGAGTGGAATTTAATGATCACTAATACTTCTCCCTTTTAGCTTTGAGCCACACATTATAAGCTGTGGCCTACTACATGGCTCGATATTATCTTCTCTCTTATTTATCATCTATATGTGACCTCCTGCAAAACTGATTTATCTGGCAAGGGCTGACTTTTAAATGTATGCTGATGAAACTCAACTAATCTTTGGTTTGAAAAAGCTGTCAGAATCCAGCAGTAAGAATACTGGACCAGTGAAATTGAAAGACTGCCTCACCTCCACATTTTGTTGGATAGGAGCCAGCTTCTTGAGTTTGACTGATTGCATTAACAGCAAATGTGATCTTGACAGCTGCAATCTATCACATTGGTTTGATGTCATGGGTAATCCACCTCTGCCTCATAGGAGTGTGCTCAATCTGTGTATCTACCTTGAAGCAACACACTTTCATGACACTCAATGTGCCAAGATCTCTAGCAGCTGCTATATGCAAATACATACTCTTAGAATAATAATATTGTTTACCTAGCCATTACACACTACTGGAGCATATGGGATGTAGACTTTGGTGGCATGGTGGTTCTGAAGGCCAGGGGATGCTAGGCATACACTGCAGAGTAGGCGCAGTTCCTAGGACATAGATGACATGTCCATGGAAGGAGCCCATCCTAGATTGGACAAGTTCTCATCTATCATATTGGCTCATGACGTATGCTCCCAACCTGCGCTGTTGAGGACAGTATGAAAAAATCAGCTGTCACCAGTGCTTAGTTTGTAAAGGAATGAGTATCAGAGCAGAAAGCTGCACTCAGAAACCCATTGTCGGCACAATTAAATGTGTGTCGAATAGAAAGGCTACATAGTCTGAAATACACCCCAGGCCTCTTTAATCTACTTTCAGACACTCCCTGCTCCTTTATCTAACTCTTGCATGTTGCTGCTTTTTCCCTTTGTGGCTGTTTTCCTTCTTTCTCTTCCTCCTTATTTCCCCTTTGTGTTTCCTATCTTGCTCCTGGGAAATGACTGATATGGAAAAATAATTGTCGATCCCCAAAAGAGAGTGCTGGTGGGCCCCACTGGCCATCTCCGGGTCAAATTAAGCACTGTTTGTCACAGTCAGTCCACATCTTTTACATTATTTTCCTTTCTGTCATACAGTTAACAACCATAGGATCATAACATATTTAAGTCCCGGATGTATGACATTACAACGCATGCTTTTACATCGCAAGTTTTACAACGCATGCCTTTACAACGCATAGCGCTTTGGGGTGCTGGAAAGTGAATAGTTTAATTTACTATTCCAACTCCAGTCCCCGTGGATAGTAGGGAAGGTGTTGGAGAGTAAATTAAATCTATTCCCTATCCTAGAGCGCCCCCCAGCGCAATGCGTTGTAATGGTTTGCGTTGTAAAAGTTGCGATGTAAAAGCATTGCGTGGTAAAAGTTGCATTGTAAGTGATGTTTCCCTTAAGTCCCATACCGTGCTACATTCCTGACTACATTGAAGGCAGTTCTTAATCTTCTAACAGTAATAACATTTTGTCCATTTTGCAATTTCTACTGTTTGTATACCCATCGCTTAAATAAACATGAGCCTGAGTCATACAAAGTATGTTATAAATAGGGCACGAGGAATGTATGCGTACCTTGTTAGGCCACTGATTCTGGAATGTGGTCCGAGTCATTTTGTATGTCTAGAAGATATGTTTGGAGTGGTTGCCAAATGTCACACAGGTGTGAGTAGGTGGTAGAAGTTGAGAATAATGTCACTGTTGGTGCTGCAGAATATTAAACTGGTAGTCCAGTACTTCGGTGTCGGTGGGTGTTTGCCGTCACAGCGTATTGCAATTTCCCATTTTGCTAGCAACAAGGCTATTGCCACAAATCTACATATTGCTTTTGAGGCATTGTGCACGAACCCAAGCAGCGCCTGTAATGGGTCAGGTGTAAGCGTCTGGTTTATCATATGTGATAATTCTATACATACGGCTGTTCAGAAATTGGCTATTTTGGTGCAAGTCCAGGTCATGTGTATAAAGTCAGCGTGGGGAGCTTGGCATTTAGGGCATACGAGCGGGCGAGCATCGTCCATACAATGTATCCTGTGGAGGGTGATGTTGCCCGCCATAAGAATTTGAAATGGAGCAGTTTGTGACAATGGCTCATGTAGATTTTACGTGTTTGTGTCCAGCAGTACTGCCATTGGAAATCGGATGATTATCCAAGCCACCATAATGGCTAGACTAGACTATTGCAATGTGCTACTCCTAGGATCCAACAAAGCAGTGATCCAAAGACTCCAAAGCGCCCAGAACTTGGCAGCCTGTGCTCTGTTTGCTCGCCCTAAAAATTGTCACGTCTCCAATCTCCTCCGCTGGCTCCACTGCCTACCTATGGAACAAAGAATTCACGTCAAAGCTCTCTGTATCATCCATAATATCTCTTTAGGCCTCTGCCCTGGGATCTTAAGCGCTATGTGCTCCCCTTATGTACCCACCCGAGCCCTGCAGTCAGCAGATCTGCATCTGGCATGAGTGCCTCGGATACGCAGGGCTAGACTGGGTGGCCAATTGTTCAGAGCTTTGGCACCTGCCCTGTGGAATGCTCTAACTCCACCGATCCGTAGCATCACTGATCACTGGATCTTTAGAAGGATGGTCAAGACCTGGCTCTTCTCCAATCA
Organism: Lissotriton helveticus; assembly: GCF_964261635.1. Lineage (NCBI taxonomy): Eukaryota > Metazoa > Chordata > Amphibia > Caudata > Salamandridae > Lissotriton > Lissotriton helveticus. Next base: position 449,098,619 of record NC_136065.1, read on the forward strand.
CTAAACTGCCTTTGCCAACTTTACTAGATTGTTAGTGCTGGGACCCCCCGTTGCTGGGGCAGCCATGAGCTCTATGAATATTTTAACATAACATATAGCGTGACCCACGTCTCACTCTCATGCCTCCCTTATTCTAGAATCCTTATTGGGGAGTAATGCGATGCAGGCCTGGTATAATTTGGACATTAGACGTTTCCCGCTCAGATCTTTGATGAGTAAAGTCAAGGGGGTGAAGTCTGGTAGCTCGAGTAGATAGCTGGGGAGCTGTTCGTGTAAAGCATTTTGCAATTTGTGTAATATGTAATGATCCTTCTGTGTCATGTTACGCAATCTAGCAATCTTCTGTCCGGGAGAGCACATGGCCTTTGGGGAACAGATCTCCTGTTGTGTCAAGGGAGAATTTAAAGAGTGTACGTTTGAGAATTTCTTCTTGTGTGATAGGCAACCAGGTGTTGTCCACAATGGGGATGGCTGGTGAATACAGTAGCTGGCCACCCGCAGATCTTACTAATTTTCTCCATGCCCAGCTAGTTGTTGAGACAGTTTAGATATCTTGTGGGTCACGTTTCAGATCTTCTGGTAAAATTGCTCAAAGTGGGGTCGGTGTGTTAGGTCGGCCTCTGGTTTAATGTGTGGGATCCTGGCATCCGGGTGAGACCAGTGCCTGGTGATGCTGCACTGGGCCACTGAATAATGAATAAAAAAAATTGGCACCCCAAACCCTCTGCGTTTGTAAGGCAGATTCAGGGTGTCCCAGCTAATTATAGACTGTTTGTTGTCCCATACTAGGCATAAGAGCGGTGTGCGTAATGTTGTAAAGAAGGATGCAGTCAGTGGGATAGGTAAATTATGAAACAGGTATAGAAATTTCTGGAGCACGACCATTTTAATTATGGCAATTCTGCCTGCCATCGCAATTAGTAGTCTTAACCAACGTTCAACTTGGCTAGTCAGCTTATCGAGTGAAGCCCCGTAGTTCAGTCGCAATATCTGCTCTGGGTCTCTGGATATGTATCCCTAAATATTTTACTGAGTCTTCACATCTTACCTATGGGTATTCAGTATCAATCATCTGGGTGCACGGAGTCAGTGGGAGTATCTCAGACTTGCGCCAGTTAATTTGTAGGCCAGATAGCACCCCAAATCTATCAACCTCCCTGAGATGCCTTGCCTGATATATAAAATTATGTCCTCCACATATAGGGTGACAAGCAGAGAGCCAGTTTTCAGTTGGATCCCTCTGTGAATATGTGGTTCCTGTAGGTGACGTACTAGTGGCTCCAGTGCTATTACAAATACTAGGGGTGACAGCGGGCCTCCCTGTGTAGTCCCGCGCATGGGCTGAAATGCTCTAGTTAGCGTACCGTTTAGTCGGATATATGCAGTGGGTTTGGTGTATAGTTAGCGAATAATGGTGGAGATTGTCCCTGGAATGCTCATTCTTTGAAGCGTTGAGTGTAAAAAGGACCATTCCAGGGAGTTTAATACTTTTTCAGCATTTAATAGTACAGCAACTGCTGGGTTAGTTGGCGAAATTCTGTGGAGGACTGCAAAAAGTGTGCGTATATTCAGTGCCGTGGTTTTATGCGGGACAAACCCTGATTGCGCAGGTGAGATAATCTGATCCAGAATGAGGGAAAGGCTAACATTTTGGCGAGTATTTTGTTATCAAAACTCAGTAGAGATAACGGGCAATAGGACCCGCAATGTAACAGGTTTTTTCCAGGTTTGGGAAGTAAATCTATCACTGCTTCATGGAGGGGGGGTTGAAGGATGCCCCTTCATACAGCTTCCTGATAGACTTCTAGGAGATAGGGATGAGTACGAATTTATACGCTTTGTAAAAGCATCCCAAAAAGCCATCAAGGCCCAGCGCTTTGGTACCATCCACGGCATTTATTGCTTGGGTAACTTCCTCTTCCGTAAATGGTTCACTTAGAAACTGGTGGTGTGCGCTGTCTAACCATACCATTGCTGTTTCATCTAAATAACTGTTGCATTCTGCTGTAGCCTCAGGGGAGTGGGAGGTGTACAAGTCCTTGTAGTAGGTAAGTACTGTGTCCTATTTATGGCTCGTATCTGTTGCCCTGGTGCCATCTGGTCGTTGGAGTGCAGATATGTACGGCTGGCCTCTAGGGGGTTGTAGTGTACGTGCTAATGTGAGTCCCGGGCACTTACCCTCCCCATACCTTCTTGCAGTTGCATATTTACCCAAGTATTGTGCCTCGCTGTCTGCGGCTTCATGGAATTCTGTCGCCAATTTGGCCCGAAGTATTGTGTACATTGCTTGGGGGTGTAATATTTGTGTTTGGTCTGCTTCCTGTAGCTGTTGTTCTAGTTTAGTGAGTGTATGTCAGAGGTCTTTGAGTATGCCAGCGTGTTTAGAGATGCAAATCCCTCTAACATAAGTCTTAAAGGCCTCCCACAGAGTGGCCCATGTAGACACAGTACCCTCATTCAATTCAAAATAATCCACTATTGCTTGACGCAATTTTGATTTGAATGCTTCATCCATGAGGGCCATGTCGGGAAATCTCCATTTGGGTTCTGATCCACATACCCGGGGAATGCGCAACTGCACTAGTGCTGGTGAGTGGTCTGTTAGAGTGTGTGGTAAATGTTGCATAGATATTGTCCAGTTTAATAAACTAGGCGATAACAACTAGTACTCAAGACGGGTCCAAGTGTTGTGATATGCCGAATAGTGTGTGTATGCTACCTGCGCGGGTATAAATGGCGTCAAACGTCTTCTAGAGAGTATTTCTGCTTAAGATCTGTTAATGTATGTCGAGGTCTGGGTGTTGTGTCTGGAGAATTTGATGTGTTGTCACGGGTGGGGTCTAATAAGATGTTCAAATAAACATACCTGTGGCATCTGCATGCTGTCTATTTGAGACAATAGGTCCAAGTAAAAGTTGCGGTCATCTACATTGGGTACGTATACGTTCACTAAAAGGATAGTGTGTCCTAGCAAATGACCCTTTACTATTAGGTATCGTCCCTCCCTGTCACTTTTGGACTACATGGAATGTGTTTATGTATTAACCCCTTCAGTGCTAATGACAAGGGTAACTCGTCATGGAGTTTCCATTAATTTCAATGGAAATTCAATGGTCCTCCTAGCACACCCCTTAGCATCCAAGTGGTTAATATGGAGACCCCCCTAGCATACAAGTTGGAATTTGCAAAGTAGCGATGTTGCTCCCAGTTCTTTGTGTAGGATGTTGGGGTATTAGGAGATAAATGTGTTTCCTGTAAGAAGGCGATATCTATCTGGTGCTGTTGCAAGTGTTGTATCTCTGTTTGCCTTTGAGAGGGTTATGGAGTCCACGGATATTTCATGACGCCAGTGTGAGAGTTGCGAATGGGTGAATTCTACTGTCAGTGTTCATTGTCTAGAAATGGAGTCATGATACAAATCTGGTTGTGTGGTTGCACATTATGGAACACAATCTCAGGTGTAATAAACTGTAGTATACATTGAACTATTACCACCCATCCCACCCCCACCCCTCTCCATCTCTCATACTACGGGGAAAACCCATACCGAAGCTATGTGCCCACAATCTAACGAAGAACTATCTACTTATAGCTCTAGTGTATCAACACTGGGGAGGTGGCAAAGTTACGCCGGAACCTCCAATATGTAACAAAGACTGTGATTTGTGGCATGTAAAAAAAAACAATCAAATTTAACTTAGTCTGCAAGGTTCCTTAGTTGCTGAATCAACCTATACATTGCAACAGGACCAGCTAACTAGCTAGATGAAAATAAGTCTGCACTGGCCCCAGAGCTGAAGCCCGGAGGGGATCTTTTGGTGGAAGAAGGTACTTGCATGTTCTTCTTGTTAGACAAGGTATGACAGAACACCTACAACTCCGATGGTGTTTCGAAAATCCGGGACCTGCCATCAGTGTCCACCCTCAGGTGTGCCGGGTACAGCATGCCATTTCTCAATCCCAAGTTCCTGACGGTGGCTTTGACTCCAGTGAACTTGCGGCAGGCCTCATGGACTATGATGATGTAGTCTGGCTAAAGAGAAATTGTTGCTCCCTGCCAGTGGAGTGGGCCTTTCTCTCTTGCTGGTCGTAGTGCAGTGTCCCTGTCCCAAAAGTTAAGCAGGGGAGCAATTATGGATTGGGGAGGGCAGCCAGAGTTCGGTCTAGGCCCTAGCGAATTGGGGGTTCTCTCCACCAGGAATGCCAGGGAGAAGGAATCTCTGTCAAATAGATCTGCTAATAATTGTTCAACAAAGCCATCAAGACGACCTGTGTTGGTGGATTCGGGCACCCCAATTAAGCGAATGTTGTTGTGCCTACTCCTGGCCTCCAAATCCTCGTTCTTCATAGCAACCGTCTTTAGGAGTTTTTCAACTCGTTCCAGCCGTTTGGTTGTTTGGGCTGAGCCATCTTCGAGGTCCGATATCCTGCACTCCACTGTGTCTGCGTCGAAGCAGACTCTGTGTTTGTCCAGCTGTGCCCCCATGTCATCCAGGCACTTATCTAGAGTGTCAAAGCGAGTATCTAGTGCTTTAAAACCTGCACGTAGTTCTGCCAGGATCAAGTCAGGTCCTTGTTGTGTGGCCTTTTCGGTGTCTGGATTTTCCCCACCTTCTGCTTGTCCTGAGCCAGTAGTGTAGCCGGCACGCCCAGCGTTCTCAAAAGTTAGTTTGCATTGATTCGGGTCCGCCCCCAAACCACGAGCCGCTGTAGCCAAGAGGGCCAATGTCATAGCCCGTTGTTAATGGTAAGTACACATGGTGTAGGGACATGATGCACGTGGCCGCGTTTATGTGGTGTGCTTGAGAGCGGACAGGCCGCTGGAAGGGGTATGCAGGCCGGGCCTTAGCAGAGGTGCCATGCCCTGGGGTTTTGTTGTGGAGCTAGGGGATTTGCTAGGGGAGCCTGATTGATGACACAGCACCAACAGTCATGTGGTCTAATCTGAATCTAAGAGACCACCTAGGCTTGTTCGCCCGGTGAGTTTTTAATGTAGCAGGTGATGGGCCCCCTGGTGGGCAGCTTCTTCAGTGGATACAGGTCCGACCGCAAATCTCCACTGGACAAATCAGGCGCACTCAATAGGTGGTATTGCTGCCAGAGGGGCCACCCATCTAAGTGGCCCAGTGTTGTGCTGCTGCCCCACTATCTATGGGGCCCTCATTACGATTCTTGTCTGAAATTGTCAGAAAAGGCCCCCAGGGGAGGTCCTTAAGATGTGAAGGCCAGGCGACATTAGTTAGGGAGATTGGGGGTTAAGTACAGCCACTCCTGAGTCTTGCAGTAGCTCCAATGCCTCGGGGCCCGCACCAGCACCGGCACGTCTGTGGCCGCCATAGGATATATGGCTGATGGGGGCTGTAGTTTAACAATAATGATCAACCATAGAGGGTTCTGGCCTATCATCAGTAAGGCTGGGCCAAAATATAAACTATCAACAACAAGCTTGCCAATACTGAATGTAAAATCCACAAATTACTCACTTAAACCAAACATGACACTCAATGTGATTAGAAAAGAATTTATTTATTTAATTTTTTTAGAAAAAGTTTGAAAAAGAAAAGGTTTTTTTTTAAGTGCTACTGTGACAATTTAATCTATTGCATGTGTTCATAGGCCACAATGAGTTGAAATACAAACATGTTATCACTTGCATGAACTGTATGCATGTACAATTCAAACACCATTCGAATGAAAATCAAAAAACAGTTTGTGAGTTCAGGTTCCACAGACAGTTGAAAGAATAATTGACAAACACAAAAATATAATCAAACAAAAAACATAAACAGACAATACCAATGGGGTTGAAAAGTATTTCAAAAATTATTTTTGAGAGCTGTTTCTTTTTACAACCCACAAATAGGTGAGGACCAAGCAGTGTATTATTCAGTTTAACCCAAAGGATTCAATCAGTTAGTGGTAATTTGATATTAAACCCTTGGTGTACAAAAATGGTTCAAATGATGTGAATTGCATATACACTTGTTTGTTCAATAACGAGGTCTATGTATTTCGAACCCATTTATTCATTGTAGGGGGTTCTCTTCAGGACCCGGAACCAAAACAATGCTCAATAGAGATTAGCCAATCTCTAATCCAGCAGTGGATCTCATAGTTGTTCCAGGTTGGAAAGAAACTTAATTGTGATTTATTGGTCCGACTCTGTACAGGAACAGGAAACGAAATGAGAGGACTGGTCTTGTGGCATTTGATTAGTTTTTGTTTGAACGAAGGCAATTTAATGACTTGTCGCTTCAAAACGAGCTCAAGGAGAAATTGACGGTCCTAATTCATCCGGTGGGGCGTGTAGTTTAACAATAAGCGCCTATCAGGTGTGATTAGGCGCTGGCATGTGTAAGTATGCACCAGCTTCAGCTGGCCAATAGAAGCTGCGATCGCACCAGCGCATCTCAGAGATGAGTCTCCGTCGCCGGTTCCCAATCGAGCGACGGAGACCTGTGGAAGTCTCCACAGCCTCGAATCAGGGCCGGCTCTAGGCTCATGGTGGCCCTGGGCAGGGAGCAGGGGTAGGGGGCCCGGAAGAGGGGGTCCGGGCGGGGCGGAGCGCGCAGGCCAGTAAAGAGGGGAGGGGGTCAGGGTGTTTAGAAGTGGAACAGAGCCGGAGGCCGCCAAATCCCTGCCAGGGGCCACCACGCAAATATGTATCCATCCTCAGAGGATTAATATTTTAAGGATATATATTGGCGTGGTGGCCCCTGGGGTTTGGTGGCCCTGTGCAGGTGCACAGCTTGCACATGCCTAAAGCCGGCCCTGCTCGAATGCAGCCACAGCGTGAGTACACCACCTTGCAGGCAAGAGCCCAGCCTGTGCTGCCAAATCAGTTGTCAGGTGGGTGCCAGTCAATGTGGATGTGCAGCATTTCAGTGGGCAGTGGGCACTGGATACGGTGCGGGCACGTCTGCCATTGCTTGAGTCGAAGGGCGAGCGTCGGCCAATAGTAAAATTGATGAATGCCTGCCTGGCAAAGAGTCGTTGGTGAGCCGGGGGACATCGATCCTTGGCAGTTACGGCAACAGTATCTCGGCCCAGTTGAGGCAGCCCACTATGGAGCCCACTGGACTCTTCCATGGTCAGGTCAGTGGTAGGCCTTTGATTCCCAGGGCTGTGTGATGTTGTGGTAGCGTGGGGGAGGAGACGTTCTCCCAGGAGCACCCACAGCTCCGGCCACAGCGCCCATGCCGGTACTTCGATCAGTGACTCCGGAAGCCTCCGGGGTGCTGAAACTTCAGCTGTGCGTGCTGTGTTGTTGCCGCCTGCCCCTGCTGTGGGTTCTATGGGATGTAGTGAGGTGTTCGAGGTTTACATCCGTTTCTAGCAAAGGGATCCGGCGGATCTCCAGGACTACACGGCCATCTTGGTCAGCGTTCTGGCCACGCCACCAGGTGTTCCTTACTTAGGGGGAAGTTTGCACATGATTTTCTCCCCTTCATCTCAGTTATGCACCTTGTTGTCTTTGATTCCCCTTCAGTGTCTCTTCTGAGCTCGGGTTTATCCCTCTTGGGCCTGTTTCTTACTACCTTTTGTAGTAGGACATGTTTTAGGGCTTTCCTGCACTCCCGCTTCTGTGCTGCAATTTGGAAACAATCTCTCCTGATTTCTATATCACTCTATGGACCAGGAGAGGGAAGTGATTTAGAATACTGATGCATACAGAAGTGCAATATTGATTTTTATGTCAGCTGTTGTCTTTTGTCCATCTCCAGCTCTCTGCTCAACAAAGCCAATATAAGCATTCCAGTTACCCATTTCCTCCGTGTTTTATTCCCATATTTCCCTGAAGTCCTTAACACCAGACACTGCTTTTCTCAGTGCCAGGAGCAAGGAAAATGTGGGATTGGGTGTCCACAGCAGTGTTCCATTGCCTTACATATTGTTTATGCGCTGGATTGGCTAGGAAACTTTCTATCAGATAGATCTTATCAGGTCTTCTCCAAAAGTAACCCCTCTAATACTCTAACCTCCCCATATGGAGTCCCACAAGGGTCAATCCTAAACCCTCTACTATTTAATATTTATATTACCCCCCTAGCGAGCATAGTGGAAAGATTTGGTCTTACAATCTTTTCGTATGCAGATGATACACAACTGATGTTCTTCCTGTCGACAACTGATAAAAATAACACCTCCTCTCTCCGCTCTGGGTTACAGAGCATGGCAAAGTGGATGCACTCTAAGAAATTAAAATTAAATGGAGATAAAACTGAACTGAAAATTTTTGGAGAACAAAAAGAGCTATGGGGAGCAGCACATTGGCCCACAGAAATGGGCCCTCCCCCAGCAGCAGTCCCTTCAGCCCAAAATCTAGGAGTAATAATTGATGATAAATTGACGATGCGCGCTCAAGCTGCTAAAACAGCTTCAGTCTGTTTCGCCATTCTAAAATGGCTGAGGAAAATTTTGTGGCAGCTCCCTGAGGGGCGCAAAAAACTGTAGTTCAGGCCTTGATCGGCTCAAGGCTGGATTATGGGAATATTCTTTTCCTAGGTGCCAACAAAGAGATCACGCGCCGGCTACAGGTCGTCCAAAATGCAGCAGCTAGGGTACTTTTACATCTACCTGGGCGGTCGCATGTCTCTGAACATTTACGTAATCTGCATTGGCTCAAGATGGGAAACAGAGCTAAATTCAAAGCATTATGTTATATGTTCAAAATAAACACAGGGGAAGCACCAGTGTACCTGTGTAGATTTCTTCAGAAATACATTCCGGCTCGAAATCTTCGATCAACACATCAGGCGAGATTTGTTGTCGCGAGATTTAAACGAGCACGAATGGGCGGACGCTCCTTCGGATATATGGTGCCAGTCATGTGGAACTCAATTCTGCTAAAACTGCGTCTGGAACCCAATTACATAAGATTCCGGAAAGGTATCAAGGCATGGTTTTTCAACCAAGAATAAGAATAATAAGCTCACTCCTCCTGGTAATGTACGGATCCAAGGCGCCGGGAAACCCTCAGGGTAGCTGTTGCGCCAAACAAGTGGAATAAATAAATAAATAAATACATTTATCATCTAACTGCACAATAGAGTTTCTCACACTTCTCTCCTAAATACTCTTCAATCCCGTGGTGTCACAGGCCTGGCACTCAAATGGTTTTCCAGCTTCCTATCAAACAGGACCTTTCAGATCTTCTCCCCTACCGCTCATTCCAAGACTCATGTATCCCAGAATGGAGTCCCTCAAGGCTCCATACTCAGCCCATTACTCTTCAACATCTATGTTAGCCCCCTGGCTACGATAGCTGAGCAAGCCGGGCTAACCATATACTCTTATGCAGATGACACTCAGCTCATCTTTTCGCTCTCCTCCAAGGAGACCTCAAAGACATCAGCGCTCCGGTCTGGACTAATAAATATTGCTGACTGGATGCATGACAACACATTAAAACTTAACGGTGGGAAAACCGAACTCCTCCTCTTTGGTAAAAATAAAACCCTCTGGGGATCCCATCACAAATGGGTGCTCCCCCACTCCTGTCTCTATCGGCCCGTAACCTCAGCGTCATCATCGACGACCAACTGTCGATGTAGCAACAAGTGGTCAAAGTGGCCTCCACCTGCTTTGCCATACTCAAATGGTTTAGGAAAATTCTCTGGATGCTCCCTCTGTCTACCCAAAACACTGTCATCCAGGCCCTTGTAGCATCCAGATTGGATTACGGTAACGTACTGGGGGCAAGCAAGAAAGTGCTGCGCAAGCTGCAGGTAGTTCAGAACTCCGCAGCCAGTCTGCTATACAGACTACTCAAAAGGACTCCCTTCTCAGCCTCACTCCGTCAACTAATTTGGCTGAGAATCGACAGTCGGGCCAAATTTAAAGCCCTATGCTGCATGCATAAAATAAACTCTGGCTAGCCCCCACTATCTTAGTGCCTTGGTACACCACTACCAACCCCCATGCTTACTTCGATCCTCGAATCAACACAAATTCCAAGTCTCTAGGATCAAACGAGCCAGAATGGGAGGACGTTCCTTTGCCTATCTGGCTCCCTCCCTCTGGAACTCTCTTCCAACTCACTTACGTACCGAACAACACTATTTTAAATTTCGCAAAGGCCTAAAAACGTGGCTTTTTAATCAGTAGTACCTCCTATTCCGTTCCTGTGTCTAGCCTATTCTTCTTGCTCATTTTGTTCGCAGGCGCCGGGAAACTTCCGGGTAGCTGTGCGCTAGATACATTTAATATAATAATAATAATAATAATAATAATAATAATAATAATAATAATAATAATAATATTAATAGAGTGTTCTTCAAGACTATGGCCATTACACATAGAGCTGTATACAGGTCTGCTGCCCCTGACTTACTTGCAACTAAGTTTATGTACCATTCCCCGGACCCTCACCTTTGCTGTGCACACCCCGCTCTCCTTTGATTTCACAAAGGACCCTTTGCAGCTGAGCTTCCTTTGCAGAAGCAGCAGCAGCCAAGTTCTGGAAACCCCTCATGCTTAATCCCGACGCATTATCTTCCTTAATCAGCTTTTGTAAACTATTAAAGATGCGACTGTTTATCTGCGCATGCGCAGTTCTCTCAAGCAGTACCGTATGGCGAGGAAGAGGAGGAGGGCAGCCCGGGGACGCCACGGTAAAGAGGTAAGTGGTTTTTACTTTTTTAAATTACTTGAAACTTATATCTTAATAGGGGGTTGAGGCAGGCGGCGTAACGGAGCTCCACAGAGTTTGTTTCCAACTCTGTGGCCCTCCGCATAGCCCCGCTACGCACATTACGCCCAGGGTTAGTGGAAAGGCGAAATTGTTTATTTTTAATTAAGGATTGTCATTTGTGTGTAACGTAAATGCCAAATAAAATAGTTTTCTATCACACCAATATTTTGGTATTCCTTCCCCATTTCACATTGAAAACAGATTTACTTCTTCCCAGACTGGAGTAAATGTTGCTTCCAGGATGAGAAACTAACTGTAAAAGGTTTGTGATTACCGAACATATTTTTGGGGGAAACCTCACAACAGCCATGCGCCAGGTCCGAGGTGTAGGCTGGTATCAGACATGGACCTGAAGAGAATTATTGTAAATGCCAAAGTTCAAGGGAAACAAAATAAACCTGGCTAACAAGGTGCCCTTCTGGGAATAATGTTAATCTGAAGTTGAAGACCTTCTCACCCCCCGTGGAGTACAAGAATGATGGTATTAATCGACCACATTCACCTCACGACAACCTAGGTGCATGATTTCTATTAGTTTATTTATCTCATTGTGGTAGTTGTTTTAAGACTAACAAGAAATTAATTAGCAGAAAGGGAGCCAACATAAAAAATCTAGTTTAGCATTCCTAGAGGAGGATGGAGCTACAAAGACAGGGTAACCAAAACTTAATTGCAATGCTTAAGAAATTACTCCAGTCCGATTCAAATATTAAAATGCCTTGAATACGTTTCACATATTCAGGTATTCTTTAAAATCTTATTTGTAGCCGAAGTTATCAACTCCATAGTGCTGACCGGCTGAAATTTGCCCAGCCACACACTCCCCCTAGCTGAAGCCACTGACTTCCTTGATCTGGCTAGTATAATACAATACATGTTGCAGGAGTCCATGTCCTCAAAACGCCCACGACCTGGTTTTGTGTGCGATTTACAAAGAAAGTCATAGGTTTTTTAACCTCATGTGCAAAACTTTCCAGAGTTAAAAGTGCGCAAACTCTTAGCTTTGCACATGTGATTTAGGGAAAGTTTTGTGAATTCCTGGTTCTGCCTGTCCATTGGCATTTACACCAACGACATCTTACATGATGCGAAGTAGAACTACTGAAAAGCTGACAATTCTTTTACTTCCACTGGCAATATATTTTCCTTTTGGAGAAATATCTTCCCCCACACTCTCATGAAGGTGATTACTTTGTGTGCATGCATGTAGCATTTCTTTTGTATTTTAGAGGTTTATATAGGGAGAACTAGACCCGAAGATATCAGGTATCAGAGTGCTTTACAAGAGCACCAGTTTCGTTGCAGATGGACAGAGTCATTTATGTTAGGCACGGGGAGATTAAGTGATTTGCCCAGAATCACAGGATGTGTTGCATCGTTGTCAAGACTCGAACCCTGTTTCCCAGCTTCGAGTTCTACCTCTCTAGCCGTTTGGCCACATCCTCTCCCCATTTGTATAGTGAAAACTTAGCTGAAGGGCAGCGGAGTGTTGTACCAGGTGTCGTTTTGTGTTCCCCTTCCGAACATGGAAAGATTTACTACTGCACTTGCCATGGATAAATCACCACCCATTTCCAGGGTGGGAAGGAGTTGGAATGAAATTCTGAATACCCACACGTTAAGCTGTTTGTTGGTGTTCCCAAATATTCGAGGCAACCCACAGCTTGAAACACCTCCTCCGTGCTCTTTGCACTGAATTTAGTAGTGTAATATTACACCCACCAACGGACAATGTTATTCGGGAGTAAAACTGTTTCTGGCTGCAAGGGCACCTTTTGTGAATTTCTTGAAGTCAGAAAACCATAACCAGCCATTTTCATGTGTAAATCATACTTACATGCACAATTGTCATTGCAAACTGGGGCTCTTGTGAAGAACTTTACCATTTCTTTAAATGACACCATCCTGTTATAATTTCACAGGTAAGAAAATCTATTTAAGGATGAAAGTTCACATTTCAGGTACCAGTATGAATCTGCGCTGCTCAGATATGCTGGTTCTGAATCGTCACTTATGGAGCGCTTTGAACCTCGTGTACTTTTGGTGCTTCAACAGAAGACCGATTGCCGAAAAGAGTCTGTCTTATAAAACCTGCTAGAAGAACACATTAAACTACATTTATGAAAGTCCTCTGCAGAATCGTTCAAGGTGACTCGATTTCAGAGGAAGGTTTCAAAAAATGAAATGGGCTTGAGAGAAACTGAACATGGTCAATTCGAAGATTGAAGACAATGTCAAGATATGACTTAATTGTGTCAGATCATATAGACAGCAGCTTACAAACTGTGATTCATTCAGTCCTCATGGAGAGACAGCAGAAATCAATCAAGTAGCAGACAACATATAGCAAAACCAAGACCATCAGTTTAACTTGGAGACACAGCTCAGCAACATAGGTGAACACAGGTGGAAGACTGAAATAAAACCATACGTTTTAAGATATTTGTTTTCTTTCTCCAGATAAAATAGTATCTCTTCTGAAGGAATAAATAAATGAAAAAATAATAGAATAAATTGATGGGGTTTCTGTATCCCATAACCATGAGCTAAACTGCCTTTAATCACTTTCCTTTCTGTTTTCGTGTCTGCCACCAGTGTATTTAATAATATGGGACCTTAAATTGAAACGCATGACACCCCTGTAAATGCAAACTGTTTCAGCGAAGTAGAGCAGATTTCGATTAGTGGTGTGACAAAAGCATAGCACCAAAAAGTGAAGTTTTTTTCACTGATTTGGTTTTTAGGGGCTTCTCCATCACTACATTTATGGTAAGAAAAATGGGCACTAAGGGGCTAATTACGAGTTTGGTGGTCCTCGGATCGCCAGACTCGTGTTGAGGTGGCCAACTGCCACATTACGACCCTAGTGGTTGTGCTGTGATTGCTGACACCGCCAGGAAACCGCCATTCCCTAGCAGTGGCGCGTCAGTCTACTGGCATCCATATGCTTTGCGGGACCGTTGTGGTCCTGCCAAGCATATTAGGAGTTTCCTCTCTGTCAGGGTTTTCATGGCAGTTCTTCCTCCATGAAAACCCTGGCAGAGAGGAAATCTTGTGCCTCCCACCCTGTGTATGCATGTATGCAGAAGTTCCAGCACGGCATGGACTTTTCAGTCCATGCCGTGCTGGATCTATGATGTTACAACGCGATGTATTACATCGCGGTACATCAAAACGCGTCTTTTACAACGCACGTCGTTACCACGACACGCGCTGTAGGGGTACTGGACTTAGGAATAGTAAGATTTACTATTCCAACAACAGCCTACGTACAGTAGGGAAGGTGTTGGAATAGTAAATCTACTATTCCTTAGCCTAGAGCTCTCTCCAGCGCAAGTCGTGGTTACGACTTGCGTTGTAAAAGACGCGTCGTAACGGCACTGCGGTGTAACATCCGCGTTGTAATGCATGTTCCCCTGCCGTGCTGGTACCGTTGTTGACGTTGCCATTGTTGGGCCTATTGTATATGCACCACCGGGGGAATGCCAAAGGAATCGCCCAACAATGCCTAAAAAAGTAATTATATGGCAGGCATTCTCACGTGGGTTTGACAGTGCGGCAGCGAGGCGCTCCCACCGCCGCACAGTCAAACTGGTAATCGGCACCTTAGGTATATGCAGCAAACCAGTTGAGTATCTACTTAGAGCCCAATTACAGGTGGCTTGGTAAAAGCAGTGCAGTAACAATGCACCTGGAATTACGTTACAGGCAATATTACCGCACCATGGCTGACCATTACATGTTTCATACTTGGAATGAGGTATAGCCTACAGGATGCTGTAAAAATGATTTTTCTGGTAGTTCCACCTGCTTTCAGTGTATGTGTACCCTGAAACACAACCAAAACCACGTCACTTTTAGTTCCATTCCAGGATGAAACATCTGTTTCCGCCCAAATTGGGCTGAAAAGGACACATTGGTTGAGTCGAAAGTGGATTGCTTAGCAGTGTTCTCTTTCACCTAATGTGTTAAAGCAGCTTTGAGGACAGTAGGGTTTGCCAAGTCTGATTCCCTTATAAAAACACAATGTATAACCATGAACTGAAGACAATGACAATGGAAATCAACGTAGGTTAACAAAATAGAGAGAAAACATTTATTTTCCAAAGAAAGAGGTCTTGCTGCATTTGTGGTAGGGTAGGCCTTTTAGCTGGGATTTAGAGAACGCATGGAAACCTGCAACAGTCACAGGTTTCTAGGAGTACTGCGGGAAAAGAGTTGAGAATGTTGGAGCAAAGGTGTGCAGGTGTAAATCAATTTAGAAGTGCACTTTCACGTTATATGAATTTCTTTCATTTTAATGCAAGCCAATTGCAACTGCACATCCAATTATCACATACAAATATATTTATACCTCGAGTCCATGTTCCCTCTGATAAAGACGTACACTTTATCATAGAGACAGACATTATGAAATATTTGTTGAGTTGATGGTGGGTTGGCAAGCAGGGTTCTCTTTTACAGTACCGCTGATGGGCGGCAACTGTTGGTTTAAAGCAGCTTTCAAGACAGACGATCTGCCAAGTCTTCTAAAGGATTCTCTAGTAAAAACACAATAAATACCATGAACTGAAGGCAATGACTATGAAAATCACCTAAGGTTAACAAAACGAGAAAATAGTTTTTTTAATCAAAGAAAGAGGTGTTGCTGCATTGGTGGTAGGGCTCCATTGCTGTATCTTTGCAAAATGTTTTGTCGTTTAACCTTTGATTTCATGACTACTTCATAATTATTGAAAAAGCAGGTGAAGCAATCAACAAATTGTTCCACAAAATAATGTGCTCGTTTGTACTCTTTCTTTCCAGCTTATCACTCAAGTTACCACCACAGATGTATTATGCAGCAAATTGATTCCTCTGTGTCAAGAAATGACTTCTCAAATGAAAATTACATTTAAAAAGTAGGGTTTGAGTCATAGCACTAACAGCCATCCCCAATGCCTTCATCGGCTCAGTCACATTCCTGGAAATCTGGAAATATGACACAGTCATGCCCATGCTGAAAAACCAGCCACTGACCCAGTCATGCTTTCCAACTAAAGGCTCATCTCCCTCCTACCATACCAGGCAAAGGTCTTTGAGAAAGTAAACAACCAATGCCTCACCAACCACCTCAGCAATGACCAGCTCCTCGATGCCATGCAGTCCAGATTCAGGCCCAACCACAGTAAAGAAACAGGACTCATTGCTGCCAAAGAGACATCCGCAGGATCCTTGGGAGGGAAGCCATGCAACCCCATTCTCCTGGACTTCTCTGCAGCATCCGGCATGGCCTCACACTCCATCCTTATCCGGCGTCTGCATGAGATTACCATCCAAGGGCCCGCTTTCAGCTTAATCTGCTCCTTAACGGATAGAGCACAAGTTGTCAGCATGGCACCTTACTAATCGGAAGCTCGCACACCCATCTGTGGAGTGGCTCATGGTTCATCACTCAGCCCCATCCTCTTCAACGCATACATGATCACTCTGGACAGCGTCACCCACACACAATATCAATATAGTCTCTTACGCTAATGACATGCAACTCATACACTCCCTCTCGGACAAGATCCCCAATACACAAGTTCACCACCTATCTGACTGAAGTCGCTAATTGGATGAAAACCAGCTGTCTCAAGCTCAACACCGACAAGTCTGAAGTAATGCTCTTCAGCAAAAAGACCACAACATGAGACTCCAAATGGTGACCAGCTGAACTCAGACCCACATCCAGAACACATGCCAGGAACCTCAGAATAATCATCGACAGCAAACTCGATATGACTGCACAAATCAACACCATCACCTCATCCTGCATCCTGCTTCCACACTCTAGAGATGCTGAGGTAAATCTGCAAATGTCCTCCAAGCAACACCAGAAAATCGTCCTCATACCCTAGTCACCAGCAAGTTGGACTATCGGAACACCCTGTACACCGGTATCATCAAGCAACTCACTAGAAGATTACAAACCATGCAGAACTCGGCAACCACACTTATCCTCAACCTCTAAAACTCAAATCACACCATACCTCAGGCGATTCCACTGGCTCCCGATACCCAAACGTGCTTAATTGAAACTCCTCACACACACATTCAAAGCTCTACACAACTCAGGCCCCAGCTAACTGAACAATTGCATCTCCTATCACTAACCGCTCAAATACCTCCACTCCACAGGACTCGTACTTGCTCATATTACAAATTTAAACTGTAACAACCACAGGCATAGACAGTAAGCACAGAAAGTGAAAATCGTTTTTTAAACAGCTTTTTGTCTTGGGAAGAGACATTGCCAGCAGGGGGAGTAAAGCTTTATTCAATCAGTATTGTTAGATTTCGAGTTAGTGAAGCCTTTACCTGCTGAAGTCCAAATTTGTGGATTGAGCCTGTCTGTCTCCTAGGAGATTCTGAACAGGAGCAAGCAGCTCCCCAAACCCCGCCCCCAGGCCAGCAGACCATTGGCTATTCAGCTACCAGGCAAGTCTGAGCCCTCCCCTCACACCAGCCCAGGCCCCTAAGGCCTTGCTGGGTGCACCCCCAAATCATTCTCCTCCATCTTGTGAGTTGCAGCCTACATGTGGCCCAGATTGCAGTGAGCAGAGTCCAGGAAGTGGTAAGGAGACAGACTAGTGCTGTCTCTTCCCAAGACAAAAATCTGTTTAAAAAACGATTTTCACTTTCTGTGCTTACTGTCTATGCCTGTGGTTGTTACGGTTTAAAATTTGTAGTTTTAGCCTGCCTGTAATTGCATATTTTATCACCTGTGTTGTGTTTTAAATGTGTGGTTTTCCCTGCCCATGATTGCCTTCATTTAGTGTGTTGAATTGTGGGATTTGCAGTCCAACCTCTGTAGTTTGCCCCTCTAATTCCTTGGTGACAAATCAGTTTTCCCTCCAAATTTCTCCTTTGCTCTGTGCTTAGGCCTGTGTGCTCAAACAGTGCACCCCCAGCCTCCATTTTGTGTTCACAAGCCAGTGAGGCCAGCCCCCCTGCCTCCCCCCTCCCCCCCTCCCAGCAACAGGGATTTTCTACATCAGAGGGTGCTTCTGTGAGCTGTTGAAACTGTATTTACTGGGGCCTGTGCACTTCGTTTTTTGGCCAGCAGGGGGAGTAAAGCTTTATTCAATCAGTATTGTTAGATTTCGAGTTAGTGAAGCCTTTACCTGCTGAAATCCAAATTTGTGGATTGAGCCTGTCTGTCTCCTAGGAGATTCTGAACAGGAGCAAGCAGCTCCCCAAACCCCGCCCCCAGGCCAGCAGACCATTAGCTATTCAGCTACCAGGCAAGTCTGAGCCCTCCCCTCACACCAGCCCAGGCCCCTAAGGCCTTGCTGGGTGCACCCCCAAATCATTCTCCTCCATCTTGTGAGTTGCAGCCTACATGTGGCCCAGATTGCAGTGAGCAGAGTCCAGGAAGTGGTAAGGAGACAGACTAGTGCTGTCTCTTCCCAAGACAAAAAGCTGTTTAAAAAACCAATTTTCACTTTCTGTGCTTACTGTCTATGCCTGTGGTTGTTACAGTTTAAAATTTGTAGTTTTAGCCTGCCTGTAATTGCATATTTTATCACCTGTGTTGTGTTTTAAATGTGTGGTTTTCCCTGCCCATGATTGCCTTCATTTAGTGTGTTGAATTGTGGGATTTGCAGTCCAACCTCTGTAGTTTGCCCCTCTAATTCCTTGGTGACAAATCAGTTTTCCCTCCAAATTTCTCCTTTGCTCTGTGCTTAGGCCTGTGTGCTCAAACAGTGCACCCCCAGCCTCCATTTTGTGTTCACAAGCCAGTGAGGCCAGCCCCCCTGCCTCCCCCCTCCCCCCCTCCCAGCAACAGGGATTTTCTACATCAGAGGGTGCTTCTGTGAGCTGTTGAAACTGTATTTACTGGGGCCTGTGCACTTCGTTTTTTGGCCAGCAGGGGGAGTAAAGCTTTATTCAATCAGTATTGTTAGATTTCGCGTTAGTGAAGCCTTTACCTGCTGAAGTCCAAATTTGTGGATTGAGCCTGTCTGTCTCCTAGGAGATTCTGAACAGGAGCAAGCAGCTCCCCAAACCCCGCCCCCAGGCCAGCAGACCATTGGCTATTCAGCTACCAGGCAAGTCTGAGCCCTCCCCTCACACCAGCCCAGGCCCCTAAGGCCTTGCTGGGTGCACCCCCAAATCATTCTCCTCCATCTTGTGAGTTGCAGCCTACATGTGGCCCAGATTGCAGTGAGCAGAGTCCAGGAAGTGGTAAGGAGACAGACTAGTGCTGTCTCTTCCCAAGACAAAAAGCTGTTTAAAAAACGATTTTCACTTTCTGTGCTTACTGTCTATGCCTGTGGTTGTTACAGTTTAAAATTTGTAGTTTTAGCCTGCCTGTAATTGCATATTTTATCACCTGTGTTGTGTTTTAAATGTGTGGTTTTCCCTGCCCATGATTGCCTTCATTTAGTGTGTTGAATTGTGGGATTTGCAGTCCAACCTCTGTAGTTTGCCCCTCTAATTCCTTGGTGACAAATCAGTTTTCCCTCCAAATTTCTCCTTTGCTCTGTGCTTAGGCCTGTGTGCTCAAACAGTGCACCCCCAGCCTCCATTTTGTGTTCACAAGCCAGTGAGGCCAGCCCCCCTGCCTCCCCCCTCCCCCCCTCCCAGCAACAGGGATTTTCTACATCAGATGGTGCTTCTGTGAGCTGTTGAAACTGTATTTACTGGGGCCTGTGCACTTCGTTTTTTGGCCAGCAGGGGGAGTAAAGCTTTATTCAATCAGTATTGTTAGATTTCGAGTTAGTGAAGCCTTTACCTGCTGAAGTCCAAATTTGTGGATTGAGCCTGTCTGTCTCCTAGGAGATTCTGAACAGGAGCAAGCAGCTCCCCAAACCCCGCCCCCAGGCCAGCAGACCATTAGCTATTCAGCTACCAGGCAAGTCTGAGCCCTCCCCTCACACCAGCCCAGGCCCCTAAGGCCTTGCTGGGTGCACCCCCAAATCATTCTCCTCCATCTTGTGAGTTGCAGCCTACATGTGACCCAGATTGCAGTGAGCAGAGTTCAGGAAGTGGTAAGGAGACAGACTAGTGCTGTCTCTTCCCAAGACAAAAAGCTGTTTAAAAAACGATTTTCACTTTCTGTGCTTACTGTCTATGCCTGTGGTTGTTACAGTTTAAAATTTGTAGTTTTAGCCTGCCTGTAATTGCATATTTTATCACCTGTGTTGTGTTTTAAATGTGTGGTTTTCCCTGCCCATGATTGCCTTCATTTAGTGTGTTGAATTGTGGGATTTGCAGTCCAACCTCTGTAGTTTGCCCCTCTAATTCCTTGGTGACAAATCAGTTTTCCCTCCAAATTTCTCCTTTGCTCTGTGCTTAGGCCTGTGTGCTCAAACAGTGCACCCCCAGCCTCCATTTTGTGTTCACAAGCCAGTGAGGCCAGCCCCCCTGCCTCCCCCCTCCCACCCTCCCAGCAACAGGGATTTTCTACATCAGATGGTGCTTCTGTGAGCTGTTGAAACTGTATTTACTGGGGCCTGTGCACTTCGTTTTTTGGCCAGCAGGGGGAGTAAAGCTTTATTCAATCAGTATTGTTAGATTTCGAGTTAGTGAAGCCTTTACCTGCTGAAGTCCAAATTTGTGGATTGAGCCTGTCTGTCTCCTAGGAGATTCTGAACAGGAGCAAGCAGCTCCCCAAACCCCGCCCCCAGGCCAGCAGACCATTAGCTATTCAGCTACCAGGCAAGTCTGAGCCCTCCCCTCACACCAGCCCAGGCCCCTAAGGCCTTGCTGGGTGCACCCCCAAATCATTCTCCTCCATCTTGTGAGTTGCAGCCTACATGTGGCCCAGATTGCAGTGAGCAGAGTTCAGGAAGTGGTAAGGAGACAGACTAGTGCTGTCTCTTCCCAAGACAAAAAGCTGTTTAAAAAACGATTTTCACTTTCTGTGCTTACTGTCTATGCCTGTGGTTGTTACAGTTTAAAATTTGTAGTTTTAGCCTGCCTGTAATTGCATATTTTATCACCTGTGTTGTGTTTTAAATGTGTGGTTTTCCCTGCCCATGATTGCCTTCATTTAGTGTGTTGAATTGTGGGTTTTGCAGTCCAACCTCTGTAGTTTGCCCCTCTAATTCCTTGGTGACAAATCAGTTTTCCCTCCAAATTTCTCCTTTGCTCTGTGCTTAGGCCTGTGTGCTCAAACAGTGCACCCCCAGCCTCCATTTTGTGTTCACAAGCCAGTGAGGCCAGCCCCCCTGCCTCCCCCCTCCCCCCTCCCAGCAACAGGGATTTTCTACATCAGAGGGTGCTTCTGTGAGCTGTTGAAACTGTATTTACTGGGGCCTGTGCACTTCGTTTTTTGGCCAGCAGGGGGAGTAAAGCTTTATTCAATCAGTATTGTTAGATTTCGAGTTAGTGAAGCCTTTACCTGCTGAAGTCCAAATTTGTGGATTGAGCCTGTCTGTCTCCTAGGAGATTCTGAACAGGAGCAAACAGCTTCCAACTCCCTGGCCAGCAAACCTTGTCTGAGGTTGCTGGGACCTTATATGGTGTGCTAGTGGTTGGCACATGTGTACACTGATTGGTGGTTGTACCAGGTATTTCTATTGGGTTAGGGTTAATGTCCTCATTGGTTGGGTATTTGAGGGTTCTGATTGGTTTCTCGGTCTGTGATTCTATCATTGCAGGGTTGGGACTAGGGCTAGGGTTAGAGCTTTAATTGGAAGTAGTGATTAGGGTTTCTGGTGTGATTGGTTGTTGGACCAGTTGTGGGACTAAGAGTAGGGTTAGGCTTTCTATTGGAAGTAGGGACTAGGGCTACCTGTACCAGTGGCTGCTTTGACTTGGGTTGGGACTACTGATGGGGCTAGGGCCTTTATTGGACGTAGAGATCAGGGTTTTTGAAATGAATGGATACTTGGACTAGGGTTAAGATTGGCTGCAAGGTCCTGGTCTCCTATTGGTTCTAGATGCTAGGGCTAGTGTTGTGATTGGATAGTGTTAGGGCTAGGGTTCCCATTGGCTGAAGGGGTCACCTGATTAC
Organism: Lissotriton helveticus; assembly: GCF_964261635.1. Taxonomy (NCBI): domain Eukaryota; kingdom Metazoa; phylum Chordata; class Amphibia; order Caudata; family Salamandridae; genus Lissotriton; species Lissotriton helveticus. The sequence continues at coordinate 449,120,299 of NC_136065.1, forward strand.
TAGGGCTACAAAAAATGCCAGGCTTAGGGCGTCTCAGCCCGGGCGTCGAGGCTAAGGGTGTAGAGGACAAGGGTAGTTGCCTGTTTGGGCCTGTTAAGGGTGTAGAGGACAAGGGTAGTTGCCTGTTTGGGCCTGTTAAGGGTGTAGAGGACAAGGGTAGTTGCCTGTTTGGGCCTGTTCGAGCCTGGTCGGGACTAGGGCCAGAAATGCTGCCCTTATTCTCATTTAACAATACCCAGCCCATACCATCCACAACGACAAATACAGCAATACACTCTCCCCTCTGACTCCTTCCCTCCAAAACTCCTTTTTACTCATCCAAAAGCCTCTTCCTACTACTAATATATATATAAAAAAAAAATCTTTTACTCTTTTATCCCTCCACTATCCTTTTTTCAATAAAAATTAACAGACTAACATGTTTCACTTCTCAAATTCCATATTCAACTATACTAATATACTGCCTAAATAACTGAATAGCATATCTACTACTCAAATTACTTCATATTTATACTATACTAATTTTCAACACTAATCCTTTATGGGTTCCGGAGTGGCGTGCTACTCGCCAGAAAAGCGCTTCAACGCCCATCAGGGGTAACAAGTGCTATATGAATGCAAATCTTTCTTCCCCTTTTATCCATCCGCTATCCTTCTCACTCCAAGTAACAGACTAATATCCACCACTGAAATTACCTCATATTTCACCATATTAATTCACCACTAATCCTCTATAGGCTCCCTGAATAGCATGCGTCAACAAGCGAGCGATAGATAAATACGAACCTTTGTCCTACTCTATCCTTCTGCTATCATTCCAAATCCCAATAACTGATTAACTTATCCACCACTTAAAATGTACTTGCATGTTTCACTATACTAATTCAACACTAATCCTCTGTGGGTCCCGGAGTAGCGTGCTACCCGCCGAAAAAGCGCTTTGACGCCTCGTCAGGGGTAGTAAGCGCTATATAAATGCAATTACAATACAATACAATACAATATTGCACTCATACAAAGAACTAGATCCAGAGGATGGGTTTTCTCTTACAGCACTTCTAAAATGTTGAATGGCCTAGAACTCCAGATCAGAGCCTCTTTCTGTGTTCTTGAATTCTGCAAAAAGCTGAAGACCTGGCTTTTTAATTAAACAACCTACCTTAGGCACGGCTAGGCACGCACACCTGCTCAGTGCCAGGAAAATCATGTGGGTGATAGTGGACTTTACAAATACACATAACATAACAGAGTACTTATGGAAACCAGGAACAGATGCAGGTTTCCAGAAGTAATCTTGGAAAAGATTTAAGAATTTCGAATTATTTGTATGTAAAGGACTTATCATATATGTAATTATAGTGTACAATCATGCATAGGGAAATGCCTTGCATTTGAACAATTGCACTTTATTCTTTTCTATTTTCTCCACATGAAATATTTGTACATATAAGCAAACAGCTTCCCAGCAATAATGTGTGCTTTTCCTTCCCCACCCCACTCTTAAAATGGACTTACTCATGTTCTTGACCGGAATACATTCTCGGTCTGTCTCCAGGGTGGGACGGGATCAAATACCCACAAATGGTTGAATTTAGGGGGTTTCCAAACTTTCCCTAAGCCCATCTGCTCACTCTTAAAGTAGGAATGTGGAGTAACAGTATTCAGGGGTAAACCAATTTAGGAGTACATGTCACCTTTCATGAATTCCTTCCTTAGTCATTCAAGCCATTTGCATGTGCAAAATTAAATAACTCTAAAAATGGCTTTGTGTGCAATCATATTCTCGGTGATTAAAACATACATTTTATCCTAAAGACAGAGATTATGAAGTCATTCAAAGTCCTCTGTTTTAGGTGTCATAATATAAATTGCAGCACCGAAAGCTGTAGGAGAGGGCGGCGCTATTAAGAAATGATACAGTGATGCAGCGATATGATGAATTCAAATATGTAGCAAGCAGAGACAAAAAATACATTGAAAAACATGATAAGACAATTAGCAAGCAAAGCTTACTATGATTTTCAGAGTACGAAGGTTTGCAACACAAAGGTAGCATTGTAGCACGTACTAATGTGACAATTGTTGGAAAGAAGAAAAAAGTAAACCCCTTAATAATAGGAAACATTTGTAACCATCAACTGAGTTGCGCGCGTGCGTACACACAGACAAACACTCACACACACTCTCTTCCCCTGATAAAGTAATGAGCAGCCTATTAGTACAACAATGTCTCCTACTCAGGCGGAGAAGATTGCACAATGCCCTATTGGGTTCCTTCCAACAAACAGTCCTATTATTATACTGTCATCTCTGATGTCTTTTGGTTTATTAAAAATGCAACAATTCGAGAAATACACAAAACTCAATAGGTCATTTGCTTTGAGAGATGCAAAGTTGCACATACTTTACGTCAGAGGCTTCTCGTCATGAGCGTTTTTTGCATTCATTTCAATTAAATAAGCGGTGCGTCTAGTGCCCATTCTTCAACCGAGCATAGAGGATTGTTGTTCTTGTAGTAGTCGAGAAACTCTGATATTCATTATGCACTGATTGATGTTGTCATGAATATTAGTTTGAAAAAGTAGAAGGGGCCTCATTTATGAAAAGTGACGCATGGCTACGTGAAAACAGCGATGCGTCACTTTTCACTCCACCCTCCTTGCGAGACCAATGATGCGTCATATTTACAGTATGACGCATCATGGCGCAAGGAGTTACAGATACGTCAGTATTTCTGACGTATCTGTATGGCGCAAAAGTGACGCATTGTTGGAGTGTGTCACAAAAGTGACGCAACTCCAGCAATGTGTCCTTTCACATGGGGCAAGCCCCATGTGAAAGGGCCTGCGTCAGTCTTACGCCTGCTGTGAGGCAGGCATAAGAAATCGACGCATTTGTGTCCTAGAAGTGGCGCAGTGAAATCTTATAGATTTCACTGCGTCACTTCTATGACCCTGTCTTGCGTCAAAACGCCCGCCTTGCATACATTATACCTGGCGCAGGTATAATGTGGCGCAGGGGTTTACAAAGTGACGCATCTACCTAGATGCGTCACTTTGTAAATATGGCGCAACAAGGCGCATTTTTTACGCCACTGGTGCGTCACAAAAAGTGACTCTCCGGCGGCGTAAAAGTGACGCACAGCCTCATAAATGAGGCCCAAGGTGTCTTGCATTCCGCCTGGTTGGGGAAGGCTAATGCTTAGCAGACAGCAGTGGAAATGTCTTTCTATAGGTCCTTTACTTCCCTCTGACAATGGTAAAGGATTGCATAGCCTGAGTGAATGGCAAAGTTGCATAGCTGACCCGCAAGGGATCACTGACAGACTATCGAAGACAAAACTATCAGGTGGACAGAATATCGTGTCAAAAAAATCGGGGATCAAAATATCAAGAAGGTAAGTACAAATATGTAAGTACAGATTTACCATTTTTAACTCAACATTTACGTACTTTGGAGATATATATATATTATCAAGGTAGATATATGTGGAGTTTAGTAAAACGTTGCTTTCCCTCAGAAACTTACCTTCACGATATTCTTGTTCTCGATACTCTCGACAGAATATTTTGTCCACAAGATATGTTTGAGTCAATATTTAGTCCAAAAACATCTGGGGAAAGCTGATACATGCTTTCTTTTTTTATTATTAAAGCTGAAGGTCACATGTGGTCTAACCAGAGCTCTGTACGTTTAGTAAGAGTCTCTGTGAGGAGAGGGTGGATTAAATAATTGGGCTCGTACAAAATAATAGCTTTGCTACTGGCGTTTGTCACATACATGAAACTTCACCTGCGTCGACAAATTGCAGCATAACCACCTTTTGCTCAAAATGTATTCTTAAAACATGGGAGAGAATTTCCCTTCTATAAGTGGGTTTTATAGCGTGGGATATTTGTTTTTCAAAACTATGCTATCTTTTGGAAAAATAGAGATATTTTGTATAAAAGTTTACTAGGTACCTGGAGATATAGCTTTTTTTATTTTGTGGGTCCGACTAGATGTAAATTGATCCTCTTGTCCAACAGTCTGCTAATAGAGTCCTGGTGCACACAAGAGGCAGGGTATATAGAACCTGAGGTAAGGAGATAATGTGGGGATGATGCTTTACTTGGTAGAGAGGTATCCACAATGTTTCACCATTAGATACAAGGGGTACAGGTATCTTAAGTTATGAGCAGGCATAAAAACTAAAACTGGATGAAAAACACTATGGTAGACAGATAGCCAGCCTGGTTGAGAGTGATGCTGAATAGATAAAAAAGTTAACAAGTCATATTATTAGGCATCTGAATGGCGTAAACTCGATTGAAGGTATTTTAGATCTTTACAAGGGCAGCTGTTACATTACACATGCTTACTTTAATTTTCTTATTTTTTAGGCATGGGGAGATTAAGGGCCTAATTTTGACTATGGCACAGTAGCCATGGAGGTGGTGAGGGCACCGCCAGTCCAACAGTCCTATTACAAATTAGGCGGTCAGACTGCCGGAACTGCCAGGCATCTTGGATCCCTGGTGGTGTTGCGATGGTCTTGAGGCTGCAATATGCTTGGCAGTGACTTCGCTGCACTGCCAAACATATTCTGAGTTTCCTCTCTGTCACGCTTTTAATGGCAGAGAGCCCACCATGCAAACTGAGGCGGAGAGGAAACAAAGGGGCCCTACAGGGCCTCCTGTTGCCCTGGGTTGATGGGGTGCATGCAGGGGGGCACATGTTGGCCCCCCCAATGTACATGCACCCCAGTTCCTGCACAGCATGGACTGCACCAGCCATTGATGCTCCCATTGCAGTTCCCTGTTTCATAGGCTCCGCCATGGGACCACCAAAGAACCTCCTGCCAGAGACCAAAAAATTCATAATATGGCGGGCGGTGTCAATACAGCTTTGGCTATCTTGGAGTGGGGTGGTGGTGTGGCGGCCCTGCTCCAGGACCGCCAAAGTCGTAATTAGGCCCTAAGTGATTTGCCCAGAATCACAGGATGAAGAGCCAACACTTAAACTCAAACCTAGTCCCCATTTCCAGAATGCCACATCCTCTCCTCCACATTTGAATGTGACAGATTTAAGTGTCACAGAGGTTAGGTGAAGTTTGTCTTTTAAAAGACAACAGCATGCTGTAGTGGAACTTATGTTGAACAAGGTGTTGAGTGAATTGATATTCAGTACTGAAAATGACTTGAGGATTCTGAGTAAAATGTGGGTTTAATTTGGTGGATTTAAAATGTGACAGTAATAGGTTGAGCTGAAGTATGGATCCTAATAATTAGCAGGCATCTGAGAAATAAACTATGTCATGTCCTTCCTTCTCTAATAACCCACTCCTCGCCTTTTTGAAGAGTCAGCCCTCACAATTGTGGCTTCTGGAACTCTTGTTCCTACCCAGGTCAAAGCCAGATAAATACAGGCTCAGATGCTGGCATTTCTGTATCATGAAGATACATGACAATGGTTTCCTCATGTACTGATGCATAATGGAGAGTTTGTTGTTACTGTGAATCAGGACAAGGGGGCATCAAATCAAGCTGCTGGACCATAATCTCTGCATCCCAGAGCACAAGAAGTATCCTGGAACAGGTAAACTAGAGTATCAGCAGAGTGCCTGGGAGGTACATAGAAACTCTTCGGCGGCCCCTTGGGTGACCTATTCTTTGGCACTTGATTGAGCAAGGAACTCCATCATAGTCTCATTCTTGGCTAAAGGCATTGTCATCAACACTGTTGTTCAAAGAAGCCCCAAGAATCTAATAGACCATTACAAGCCAATGACGGTGTAGACTTCTGTGCACAAAGAAGAAGGATATTTGCTACTCAAGTCAAGGCCAGCAAAGGCAAACATAATATATTCCTTGATTTTCTAATAATATAATATTTTTTTACATCCCCGTATGAGATGATATGTTTGTTTAAGATAAAAATATAATATTTCTGTTTCAACTGACATTGTCGAAGGTACCAGATTTGCCTAAAATGTGCAAACATCATTTGAGCAAACATGTGTTTGCTACAGTTAGCACATTAAAGCCTGACCTGTGAAAGGACCACTATTGAGCTTCAATGTGATGGGATAAACACAGTGATTTCTGCTAAAGGCATCACAGGGTATATTCTCGTTAAAGAATGCCCTAGATCAATAGGTGGATCACAGAAAAAATGGAGCAGAAATTGTACATTAAACATTGGGACTGACCATTGGGTGGGGACACAGAATGGTGTGGACAGAAAGTTAACTATGGGAGGGCAGACAGGTTTAGTCAGACGGGGAGGGCAGGAGTGACAGGAGTAAGAGCACATCAGTGGCAAATGCACGCAAATGGCACACAGTACAAGCATTTTCCTAAAAAGAACAAAAAATCACCTTATAAATCAAACCATATATAAATATGCACCCCCCTCCCCAAACTGGTGTTGGTGGGCATATTGGAGCAGGGAGGGTTTCCCAGGCATTAAAACATATTCATTGACTTGGGGTGTCTGACTGCAAAAAGAGATATCGCCAGATCCTGACTGTTGTCTACTGCATCCATGATAGGAGAATGGCAACAAGAAATGAACAGGTGTGCAGTATTTGAGAAACCTGTTTATGAGACAAGACTCTGCCCTTGTAAACACTGGTGGTGGTAATGGTGGTGGTAACTATGCTTTATTAAAAGCCTTTCAAATCACACAACTACTGGAGTGCAGTGCAATAATTGATGGAGTAATTAACTGCGAGGTAGAGTTTGAACTCGACATGAGCACCAGAGAAGCAAAGCGTGCACCGATTGTGGGCCATTTGTTTTTGTGATATATATATATACACATAAGGCACACCAGCCGAAACCGGTCATGCCACTCCGTAGCTGCTGATAATAAAGAAGGTTTTCCTGTGAACCTGAGTGGACCTGCTTCTTTCTGCACAGAAAGAATCGTGTATTTTATATGTAGGTGCGGGCCACGCGCACCGTTAAAGTCCCCCTCCTCAAGAAAGTTCGGCGTGTACAGTGGTAAACTTTGTTGGTGCCTCTCAATGTGCTTGGGAACCACGCCGAACCGCCACCATTTCCTGCAAGGCAACAGCTGTGGGATTTAATGTGACTTCACATACAGCGGATCACTGAACGGGCGCATGCTGTTTACCAGTGACTTCACGGACAGCATTTTTCCAGTACTTACTTTGAGGTTGTGCGCCCAGGTGCGTTGTGGGATATGTTGGCTGGATGGTAGGACACAGGAATGCTGTTATTTATTCCACGAAGACAACGGGGAATGGGAAGTGAAGCTGCAGGCACGGCCCACTGGGGGCAGTACTTACGTGCGTTTACCTGCAGCATGTGAATTTGGAGCGCCGAGGCTGGGAGCACCGAGTTCAGGAGAACTTCCCTACCTTCGCAGTGCCTGCACCAATCGCAGCGGGGCATTGCGCATTTTAAAAGTGGACAGCAGGGAATTGCAAGGGAAACAGGCATTTGATAAAGGCACACCAGCCGAAACCGGTCATGCCACTCCGTAGCTGCTGATAATAAAGAAGGTTTTCCTGTGAACCTGAGTGGACCTGCTTCTTTCTGCACAGAAAGAATCGTGTATTTTATATATATATATATATATATATATATATATATCTATGCCTAAACTTGGGAATTACCCAGAGTTCCTTGCTTCCTGTTATATATATATATATATATATATAATATATATATATATATATATATATATATATATATATATATATATATAAATATATATATATATATTTATATATATATATATATATATATATATATATATATATATATATATAACAGGAAGCAAGGAACTCTGGGTAATTCCCAAGTTTAGGCAGAGAGCAGCTTCTTTATATGGAACATCCTACAACACCAGTGACACTCTGAATCTGCTCACCTAAAATGTCTGTTTTTCTAGAAGAGTTTTAAGAATAGGATTAACACAGTGCCCTCCACACCGATCTAGAAAGAGACAAAGCATTTTCCAATTTTCACAGCAAAGTATTTAAGCCCAGGATTAGCACAATGTCATCCACACGGAGCTCAATAATGACAAAAGCCTTTTACCACTTCAGGCACAGTATTACAGATTTGGATTGGTAAAATACCATCCAAGCCAACCTGGAACAAATAAAAGCAACCCCTGACGTGTTTCACTCTAGTTAGTGCTCATCAGAAAGGTACAGCTTTGTCCAGACACAAGGGAGCACCCAGTATAAGTCAAGACAATACTCTTTCAGGTTTAGAGTGCAGAATAAATTATGCAAAACAGTAAGTAAGGAACTCTGGGTAGTCACCAAGTTTAGATGTAGAGGGGCTCCTTCATATCGGGCACCCTACAACAGCAGCAGCACTCTGAATCTGCAATACCGTGTCTGGAGTATCGTACTGTTGCAATATGCATCAACTTTATTTGTTGTGATGATGTACTGCTCCATTGTGTTATAGTACATTATTATTGTATGTTACTATTGTAATGCAAAGAACTTACTAAGGTAAAATGTATATTGAAAAATTGATACTTGCATAGTGCACTACTCACCCACAAGGGTCTCAAGGCGCTTGTACGAATACCGCTGTGGCACCCATCCTGGCTTTCCCTGTGAGGTGTCCACTCCTGGGCACCCCCAAGGTGGAGACCAGGCATCCTTAGCATTGTGGGGGCCGTTGTGGAGATTAAGCAAGCTATTGCCCAGAGTTGCAGAGTGGGACTCCATGATTGGAATAGGCACCGAGGCGAGAATTAGCAGGTCCGTGGAATTTTGAGCCTAAGACCTGCTGAGGCGGGGAATTGAACCCTGGTCCCAGGCTAGACCTCTGCATCAGGGTCTGCCACTCTAACCATTGAGCCTCACCAGGAGACACTTCCGAAGTCACAAAACACAAAGGGTTGATTTATAGTTTGGCAAACAGGGTACTCTGTACAAATGTGATAGAGTATCCTCTTCACCAATCTATTGGTCGACTAGCTACATTTAGAGATGGTGGACCGTAAGATGTCAATTAGCGCAGTGATGGAAAGCTTAACCTGCCAGCCTGATAGAGTAGGGTCCATAAGAGTAAATTCCTAATATCACCCTCTCTATTTAGAGTACAAAGTGCAATTTTTTTTCCGTCCCTCACCGCTAGGAAAATCCTGGTAAGGGACAGGAAAAAACGCCAAGGGGTGGGAGGTCATTGTGTTTTTTGCTTACAAGAAACATACTCTCGCTGTGGGAGTTTGTTCCTGAAAACTAAAATGTTAAAAGATTGGTGGACAGCCGTCGAAGCCGACAGCGGCCACCACCAAACATTTTGTACCTTGAGGGAAACCTCTGTGATAGCGGTTTCTTTCAAGATACAGAGATGACTGCTGGGACAGCAGTCTTCTTCAGATTGGACAGATGCATTACTATCGAATTGTGGACCTAATGTCCTCCACCATCCCAAAGGACCCTACTCGGTCCATCAACTGCTAAATCACCGAAGAAAGTTGTATGGCTAAAAGTTCAAGAACAAGTCCAGGAGTTTATAGATGATAGGGAGTCACTTAGCAATCAGCTATTTGAATTGAGGCATGGCTGTAAGCATGAACACTGTAAAAAACAGACTATTCCTCTCCACAAGATGTGATTATACTTTTTTTTGGCTTATTTTTTGTTCATTTAAATTGTTGTTTGCACTGTGTCGGCATTATGAATGAAAGTCTCATCTCAAGCAAGTCATGGTTTAGTACTGTGATACACAGGTATGCTGAACCGTGGTCAGGCGCGACTGATCTAAATGATTTCCGCCCAGATAAAGCATGCTTTCAACCTGCACTCAACCAATTGAAAGAGACAACCTTAGTACACGAATGGCGTGAAAGCAATGCTCCATTCCTAAAGGAAAGAGGCTGGCAGCTGGAAGAAGCCTATGTCGAGCAACTAGAAATCTGTCTGCGCCTAATAAAGGTAGCCTTTCTGCAAACCTGCATGCTGGCCCCTTTTGTCTGCTTTTTTTGCTTCTTTGAATCAAAGTCTTTGATCTAATGTGCATTACAATTCATTATCGTTTGTACTTTCAAAAGCTTCTTGTCTTTTATATAATAAAACCATCCAATGGGGTTCCTAAATTTAGGTTAGCCTCAAAAGACCACTTCAGAGGAGAATGCTACACTTGATGCTCCACTTACTGACTTCCTGTGATATAAGATAAGAACCATAACATAACATAGTAACAACATAACACAGTATAAAATAACAGTAGTATAGCATAACATTGCGTAACAGAGCAAACCATAAACTATAACATGATAGAACATAGCACCAATTATCATAACTATATGCCACCTTGATTCTACAGTAAATCGGTCATTTTATCACAATTTTGACGGTATTTCCCATACATAGACGGTATTTTCCCACTAATCCAATCCACAATATGTGTTTATCTTAGAAATATAAATATGATCATGATCAGACAGTAAGGCGTTCCGAAAGCTGGAAGCCCACCACCCCAAAACGCAATGAACAAACATTTGCATGACCGATTTATTTTAAAATATTCCGCCATGTCCTAGGTATTCAGCCAACTTATACATTTTTATAACTTCTTCGGATTGTTAACATTTTTTAACACACTGCCTTGCTTCAGCCTGGAGCAGACCTCAACAACAATCATTCTGGTATGGAGAAAAAGGAAAAAGAACATTATTCGAAGGAATGCCGAATAACTAACAGCGAAACAGTGGAGGCCGTACATCGAGGCAGACAAAGGCCACGTTCATGGGGACTTGCGGGACATTAGCCCGGCACAATGTGCTGCTTGCAGACCCCTTGGGTGAATAGCATTTCTCCATCTTTTCAAGCTTTTCCTGGCTCAGGGCCAGGATGCAAATCTGGAGTTCTCCGATCTGACTCCTGTGCAATGTAAGTCATGCACATTTTAAACACTTGTGCATAATGCTGCCTTTCTTCTGCTCTTCTGCGAACGCTTAACAGCTGTAGAAACTATTATGTGTTGCATAAAAACGTGCCTCTGTGGCCTGTATACTCCAGACACTTAGCAATCCTCGAGCTATTCCTGTGCTCGGACTGCTATTGTAAAGAGAACACAAGTTTTGATTTATATTTGTTGTGAGACAACAAACATATGATCTTTCCGTCCAATTTTGCTTTTTTGGCTATTGTGAACTTTGCATGCTTTGGGAAAAAGTAGAACATTTTGCCGGAATCTATGAAGAGGACCACCCACACATACCGCTTTCAAGCCAAGGCTCATGGCCCAGTGGAACTGCAGAGATCTCTTTTTGATCCCATTGTCACATGAATGTTTTGCACAGGGCCTTCTAAGGCTTTTCATCCTTGTGAGGTCGACTGAACGAGTACTATTCAGTTGAGTAACAATAAACATCTGTTATCAGTCCGTAGTGGCAAGAGAGCTCTTGGGGATGAACTTGAGCGCTACAAATACGCTTGTTGTGTGATAACTGCACTATTGTTGGGTGTCGCAGGAATCAGTTCTTCAAATGGAAAAATAGAAGTGCAGGTACTCTGAACCCAGTGCTTAATTTGAGCTGGTGCTTTCCTGTGCGCGGCACCGGCACTTAATTGTCAATATCGGCACTTGTGGCAGTGTGCCGCAAGGTGGCGATGTCTGAGTTGACCACAACAGCAGTCAATTATTAATTCAGTATACATTCAAAATGACTATTACCTGCCTCCCAAGACACTCTTATAGCTTTGGGGGCCTGGAATAGTCCGAATTGTCACACTTGTAGGTGTGTGACAGCAGTTGTGTTGTTACTGTCATTGGCAGTGCCAACAGGGGCAATGTGCGCTGCTAGCTGCAGTGGCCTCCTGACGAGAGCCCTGGCACTTGTTTTTTCACAAATTAGTCACTGTCTGAACCAGAGTACCTGCTTGTTTCTAAGAAGTGCTGGTACTCTCCAATTGAATGTATTACATCACTCTTGAAAAGTGCCGGTACTCTCCCTTTCAAAATAAAAAAGTGCTGGCACTCAGGTACAAACAAAAAAGAAATGTGTTTGGCCATTAAGCAAACATTGTGAATGCTTTCAAATAAGTTGAGGTTCAGGCAATTTTTCCTTTTCCATAGGTTGTCAGTACCAGGCATTACCGGCCCATTTAAAGCACTGCGCAGGATATTTCATCATCTATAATGTAATGTGTCTTCCCAGTAAAGTGAATTGCCCAGAATGAATGTGGATGTTGTGTCTCAACCGTGAAGCCATTAAAAATAATATATAATAATAAAAATATAAAAGAATGCATTTGTGGTCCTCATAATCATATCACCAGTTTTAGGTGATGTGGCCTGGATCATTACGTGGATATTGAACTTCAAGTCCAGTTTTGACCACCTGGTCACCCTTAAATTAGAAGCAAACCGAAGACGGATTAAGAGTCAGGATTAACTCTCCTTGTAACTAAGCATTCCTATTTTGAAAGTAGTCAAGGGATTGCCTTTTCGTCCTTTGAGTGATAATTCTATCTTCCTCAATTCACTGTGTTTCTACACTAATAATCAGTGATGCTGAGAGCTCAAGATGAATTAAAAATGTCTCTGGCTCAGAATCGGACACATGTCTGTCACTCAGCGACATTAAACTGGCATCAAATGAGTGATCCATCCATTGATTAAGAGACCGACTACTCTACATGTCAGCTACCAGTGAATCTCATAAAACTAGTCCTCCAAAAGTAGTTTTAATCCAAATCAATGGTACTATTTGTCACTGCAAGTGAAATGTTCAATTGGCATTACACCTCAAAGATATGGGAGGTTCCCATGTTATGAGTAGCAGGGAGGGGGATACTGAATCAGAGAAAGGTTTTTAGGTCCCTGTCATAAGTGTAGCAGGCTAGGATCGCTGAGACAAACTTTGAGGGGGTCTCTGTTGGATAGTGGAATGATTCCACACACCACCAATGACCTAAATGACAAAATAAGAGCAAGCAAGCTAAAGTAAAATGACTGGTAAGTACACAAAAAATATCAAATTCAATGGTGACATTTATTTTCTTCCTCCCAATTGGGTTACAATCTAAAACATAATAAAAAAACAATTAAGAACCACCTACAGTGGTAGTGCAATAGATATAGTTACAGTCAAAGTAAAAACAGTCAAAGTAAAAACAGTCGACGCGGCGTTTCGGTGCTAATCAATCTTGACACCTTCATCAGGACATTAAAGACATTTGACTCCGTATCTGTATTTTGAGTAAAGAGAGCTTTTCAATTGCTTTCCAGTTCGCTGTGAGCTTCTCTGATAATAATCACAGTCTTTTGAGCTTACAGATCAAAGATAGGGCCTTCTATGTGCACGGAGGTGCCACCGTTGTTCAAGGGAATAGCTTCTTGGATACTTTTTGACCCACTATTATATAAGTTGGGTATCTAAGTACAATCAAATGATGATAGCCGATCAACCGGATATTTTCATGATCGGGAAAAAGAAGATATCTTTTAACGAAAATTCGGCCTCCCTGCTCCTCCGCGCTGTCACCTTCGTAATGGCCATTATAATTATAATAGGGGACCCTTTTAGAGCGGATTTGCCGTCGCTTTGCTGGCCACCTGATCGCTGCTGCCACTGACCTTTCCTGACTTTGTGGGGGACAAGGACCTCGCCAGACCCGCTGCGCGGGTCCCGCAGCGCTCCATTTCCACCCCGAGCTGCTTTGGGAGAGGAGCTGTGTCACTTGGGGCGCGTGGAGCTGCCGGCAGGGCTGCGAGCTTGAAGGCAGGGACTCAACCTACCAGGAGTCCCTGCGAGCCCTATTAGCCACACCTGGGCTGCTCTCCCTGCTGGCCCCGCCCACGGAGTGAAAAGCGGGTGAGGAGTTTGCTGTTGTGGGACCCTTTTAGAGCGGATTTGCCGTCGCTTTGCTGGCCACCTGATCGCTGCTGCCACTGACCTTTCCTGACTTTGTGGGGGACAAGGACCTCGCCGGACCCGCTGCGCGGGTCCCGCAGCGCTCCATTTCCACCCCGAGCTGCTTTGGGAGAGGAGCTGTGTCACTTGGGGCGTGTGGAGTTGCCGGCAGGGCTGCGAGCTTGAAGGCAGGGACTCAACCTACCAGGAGTCCCTGCGAGCCCTATTAGCCACACCTGGGCTGCTCTCCCTGCTGGCCCCGCCCACCCGCCCATAATCTTTCCTTATTTGGATAAAAGGAGGTTCACGGGACGCTGCGCGGGAGCGTGCCCGGGAGAAGCCCGGGACAAGGGCGGGACCGTCTGTGGCCGTCCGGGGCCGCTGGAGGCCGGGCTGGGCCACCCCGCTGACATTTATCGGCTGGAACCCTGATACAGTAACATTGTGTTTCATAAATTGTTCCTTGTATTCTAAAGTGGTCTATCATTTTTGAAGGCGTAGGGGGTTCTACAAGATGTCGTTACCTTTAAGTTCTTCTACGTTGTTGCCCACTTTGAATGAGGCATGGGCAGCTATTATGGGTCCTCTGGATACTTACTTCAAACGAGTACCCCAAGATATTGACAGAGAAATTTCCCTGGCGGTAAAAACGTCTAGAACGTAGGTTATCTATTGAACTATTGAAAACCTCTGTTGACAAACGTTATCCTCAAAGTTATCCAGCTTTGGTTACCCCTTTGTCATCTATCACACTGCAGGTTGCATCGGAAAATCCTTATCCCTTTCCCCAAATTATAGAGCCACCAGTTGTTCTATCCTTGGAATCAGAATCCTCTACTTTGCCTGTAATCCCTACTAGTACGCCTACCGATCCACTTATTGATCAGTTGTGCATGGCACAATCCAGTGTCACAACATATGTAGAAAAACCCAAACCCTGCCCTAAAAGGAAGAGGAGTTTAGCTCAAAAGAAATGTAATGTTCCAAAACCCCCTAAAAAAACGAGAAAAGTAGGAACATGTATACGATCTCGGGAACCTACTGGGAGCAGCCTTGGTGGATTACCAATGGGAGAGAGGGAAGCTGCCCCGTCAGGTATAGATCCCATAGTGATAGCATCGCCCGAGTCATTACCGCCCATCTCGCCACTGTTCCTGGAGTTGGAGAGACTAATACGGACTCTCCTGACTCCCATTGAGGAACGAGTTAACAAACTAGTAGTCCAGCAAGATCACTTGGAGCAGGCTAGTCTGGACAATTTTTTCTCCACAAAATCTTTAATTAAGTCCTATTTTAGGACGGGAGAGAGTAGAAATTTACAGCAAACTACTGGGCGAGATGATAGTGTTTCCACGGTGGAAATTCATTCTCCCGTGGTCAGCACTGAAATTGGGCTACAGGGAAAGGGACAAAGCCGCAAATCCAACACTGATCTGTCAGTAACCCTAGGCAATAAGAATGGTGGGAGGGGGCGGAGCCGGGCCGGCGACCAAGATGGCCGCACCGGGTCCCGGCTCCGCCGACCTTCTCCCTTCATCACCAGTTCTGGCTGCCCACCCCGCGCTTGGCCGACGAGATCGTATGTCGGAAGAGACGCTGCGATGGCGCACCCGGCTGCGGTGAATTTTTGGCTCTCCGGGATCGAGATATTCCCATTCGCTCTGGGCGGCCTGTCTGCCGCCGGAGACCGGGACCTCGCGTGGCTGTTCACCCGGCTGCTGGCTACATCCTGACAGCCATGTTTCCCCGTGAGACGGCGCTTCTCCACCACTGTGCTGAGGGAGCCTCCCTACACCGTCGGAGCCCTCTCCTAGATGCGTGGCGCAGCTCCTCTGTGTTGGATGCTTCGCCCCCCTCCCCCCCCCCCAGCACTTCCTCGGCAGCCGGTCTAAGGTAACAGCGCTGTGTCGCCTTTGAGGCGCTTATATGCCTGAATGTACTGGACTGTGCTACGTATCCCGGCTTATTTGTGCCAGTGGACATGATAATGCCGTGTCGCTTTCCTGCTGGGGGGGTCTGTGAATGGTTCTCTGTGGAGGGGGTGCCTGTTCTCCTACGCTACGCAGTTACTGGATATCGCTGAATCTTGACTTTGATGGGGGCTGACGATTTTTTGTCTTGATCTGCTGCATGGTGGTGGTGCATCCTGGAAAATGGCGACTCTCCTTTGTTACGACGGTGACCGGGTGTGTTGGATGCTGAGTGAGGGCGGACAACTATCCTTTAAGGACCGTTTCTTCCTATTCTGGTGATGGCGTGAGGCTGTTCTGGTTGTTTCTACCTGGTGTCTACTCGTGCGCCATCACTTGCTTTTGCTGATACTGCTGCGAGACTACTCTTGCTATCCCCTGGGGTGGGGTGATGGCGAGTACGAGATGTACTTTCATGGCGGCTGCAGTTTAGCCATGCTTCCTTTGGATACTCCTGGACAGCTCGCAACAGTTTGGATATTGTGTATATGGCCTCGAGGATGGCGATTGCTGGCGGCCGATGGGCCGCCCCTTGTGCTTTTACGAGACTTTGGTTTCTCCTGGTTTGAACTGGGTGCCCACGTTTGTACTTTCCTCCTGATCCGCCATCTCCAGCTTTATTCGATCTGTACCATCTGGGAAGGACGGCGCAAAATGGCGGCGACACCCTGGACACTGTTGCTTCTTGTAATATTGCAGGGACTTCGGTTCCTTAGGTGTTGACATGTTCATTTGTTATGCTGCTCCATCTGTTTTTCCTGCTTGACACTTTCTGCCCTGTTTTTATTCAGGCCGACGAATCGTATGTACAACAATGACGCTTGGCGCCCTACCCCCTGACATGAAGAGTGTTGCGTATTGCTTGATAAGCTTGCGAGGGTGGGCTGATTGATCGATCGTGTCCCTGCGTGTGGTTTTTTGTATCTCAAGTTTGCAACGGAATTATTGCAGGGATGCGGGACTTGGGGGGGAGGGTCGGGTCCCTTGTTGGAGGGCCCCCCACTTAGTTTTCGTCCCCTTCTGTGGGGTTTTTCGATTCTCTTTTTTCTTCTTTTCCTTTTTCCCTTTCTTCGTGTTGGATATTGTTTTTCTCTTTCCTCTTGCCTCTCTTCTTTCTATATTTCGGGTTTAAGCTTTGGGCGACAGGCACGCTGCTGGGGGGTGGGCCGTGGCCATGTGCAGTGGTGCAGGGTGGGGGGGTGGAGGTGGGGTTTTGTTTTTTCCCTTTTAGTTCCATGGCCTTTTTATATTGTTCTCTTGCTTTTCTTCCTTTTTTCCCTCTTTTTCCTTATTCGGGGTCGGGTTTTCTGCACATCTCTGGGTCTCTCCCGGGTTTAGTACGGGGGTCTTTGTTCTATGGCTTAAATTGATAGCGGGCGGGTATTGTTTGGGAGGGGGTCTGACCTGTTTGTTGATTATCCTGCTTATCCGTTTCGTTATATATGCCCCACCTATGATGGTCCTGCCATGCATATCCTGTTAATAGTACTACCTTAGTGTTGGCGATGTTTAATGATGTGCGATGCGATCCTGTTTTTCCTCCTTTCAAAACAGAAAAACCAAACCTTTCTGATTCTGTGAACATGTTTTCTTCGGCTCTCCTGATTTATACATTGATATTGTGAGGGGTACCATGGCTTAGATCCTGATTTACATTGTTTTGATGTACTACCTCTGTACCTTGATTCACAGTATCGTATGCCGGATTTTGATTGTACCTATGCAAATGTCAATAAAGGTTTTTGAAAAAAAAAAAAAAAAAAAAAAAAAGAATGGTGGGAAAACTAAGCTCACTGATACTGTGGTTAAGGGTAGTAAAGAGTGTTCTAAAAATTCCACCTCTTTAAGTAATGTCACTCAACCTCTATCAAGTACCCTGAAACCCTGCCAAGGTGCTGTAGCTGGTGATAATAACAGTACCAAAAAAAACAATGCGTATTGAATAAGTCACAGGTCATACAGGTTCCAAAAAATGTTGGTCCAGTAAGCGGTGGTAATGATAGTTCCAGAAAAAGTAATGCTGAAACAAATAACTCCCAGGTTTCCAAGGTTTCACAAAATGTCCCAATATCTCGCCCTGTTGTTCAAGATACAAGTGGTCCCACACTCCTTGTGACAAAGCCTCTCCCTAGGATACCCCCCATAAACCTTACTCCGGATTCTTACCCTTATGTGGCTGTCCTTACCAATGTTCCACCATTATTGGTAGGCCAAAGAGAAACCTTCCAGATGATAAAAAATAAGGTCATGCACTGGTTAAGGGCTAATAGACCATTGCCCGGTGAAGTAGACGGTCTGATTATTGGGGTTAGAAGGGTCAATTGGATAGGTTGTACCCTAAAAAGTTTGGGGGGGGAATGTATTATTATTAATTTTCAAGATCCAAGGGTGGTAGGTTGGATCACGAGGTTGGGTTGGGGCACTAACAGTGGTGGGATTGGTATTGTGGACCTTACCTTTTTCTACCCAAGACCAAGTGGACCCCAATATGGTGGGAATAGTGATTTAGGCAGTTCTAGTTATTCACTATTGTCAAGGATCACCCCCTTTCCTGTCCCTTTGGTACAACCAAATTTCTACAATGGTCAAATCTACAACTCCATTGATGGAAGGAAAAACTCTGGGTGGGGTTGTTGACGAAAGTCTGGTGATTTTCTGATTACCAGGGGTAGTGTGCTAAGGGGGGACTTATGCGAGAATTCTGTGGTGCCCACTCCGGATACAATAGTGCATCCAAAAGAAGTGATTAGTGGTGGGAAGATCGTGAATTGGAGGGGAGACCGTGGGGCCTGTATCCAAAGTTTGGGGGACGAAGAGTCGTTCATAACAAGCACCACTGTTACCCAGGAAATTGATGTTAATATGATGGATAATGATGTAGACCAGGAAGGGAACTCTGAGTGCTCGGTCAAACTCATATTCACGTCAGCTATTGGGGTGGAAAATAGAGATGGCTCTAGCCAGGGGAAGTTCCTTTCGTGGAATATTGCGGGGCTAGGCAGTAGACTATTGTCCCAAAATTGGATAGATTTTGTCAGTGGGTTTGAGGTGTGTCTATTTCAGGAGACATGGGCCTGCGACCCCATCTTCCTCCCAGGATACCTAAACTATTCCATTCCAGCGACCAGAGGTGCCAGGGGTCGACCCAAGGGAGGGTTGACAGTTTGGGTCAAGCAAGGGCTACAAATTAAAGTGAAAGTGTTGGACTTGGGTTCTAAGGATATCCAATTGCTAAGAATGACATCGGACAAGTGGGGTGCAATGGATATCTATAACATCTATGCTAGGGGTACCAACACTGGGAGCTCCCCCACCCTAGAGGCCCTGCCCACTTTCCTCGAATCATTGTCCCTGGGAAATAGAGTGGTAGTGGCTGGCGATTTTAATAGGACCTTCGAACCGTTGGATGATATGGAAAATCCACTAGGACAAGAGGAAGATATCCAATGGGGTGTCTCGACTCTAAACCTGGTTCCAGTCAAACGGTGGACGAAGGACATATTGCTATTAAATGCAATGTGTCTGGAATATGGGTTGAGGGCCCTTAACGGAAGGACTAAGAGTGACCAGGAAGGTGTTTGTACATTCGACAATGGCCATAGTAAAAGTAGAAAAGATTATGTCATTTGTAGCCTTAATTTATGGCAGGGGGTATCCGACATGGAAATAATGGAAAGATTGGAAAGTGATCACAATCCCCTTTGTGTCACTCACACCTGGTGGACTGCCATGCACGGCAGTTCGCAACCTTGTGATGGATTATTACCTGTTATGGCCAATGACATGCGTAGAGTTAAATGGCCCAATGTGCTGGCGAATGTAGCGTCTATGGACTCTATAAGTTTAGAGTTGGATACTGCAATCGCAGCCATGGAGATAACAAGCCCCGTAATTCCTGGGTCCAGTGTAGCTACTGACATACACGATAAGTTTTTTTCCCTTTTAAAACCACATTTTATGAGATTATCCAATGTAAGCAGGAAAGTTCCACCTAAACCGGCTAGGTGGTTTAATAAGCAGTGTAGGGCAGCCAGATTAGAATTGGGTAGAGCAATCAGAAGTAGGGATAGGGCCATGATTGGTGTAGCAAGGAAACACTATAATGTAAGTATTCGCCTGGCTAAGAAAAAATGGGACGAAGAATATTGGGATGAATTGCTCGAGGCCTCAGGGGCAAGGGATTCCAGGCTTTTTTGGAAGGTTGTGAAGTGGGGTAGAGGTGGCACCCCAAATAAACCAGATAACAATGTTGATGAGGCATCCTGGGTGGAGTATTTTAAACCCCAGTATGCAGAGATAAGGGAGGCAGTGGCTCCAGAAGCAATGCCAGTTGTATTTTGCACGGAAAGTTTGTTCTCTACCAAGGAAGTAGAATTGGTAATTTGTTCCTTGCAAGGGGGAAGGGCACCGGGTTTAGATGGGATACCCTCCGACATATTTAAAAATGATAAAGTACGCTGGGCCAGGTACGTGACCCTACTGGGAAATGCCATAGCAAAAGGGGCTGTAATCCCAGAAATATGGAAGGGAGCAATAATCATACCCATCCACAAGAAAGGTGATCGGTCACTCCCAGCAAATTACAGGCCAATAAGTTTGATTGCCACTGTCCAAAAAGTGGTGGGGAAGATGGTGGTAAACAAACTAATGGACTGGGTAGAGGAGTATGATGCTCTCTCCCCCTACCAGGCAGGCTTCAGACGGGTAACCAGTACGGTAGATCAAATATTCCGTTTTACTATGTTACGATGGGGGACGGTCCTCCTTGGCGAGGGCAGCCTGTATGTCGCTTTTGTTGACTTGCGGGCTGCCTTCGACCTGGTCCCAAGGAGCAAACTTTGGACTGTTTTGAATGGAATAGGGGTCCCGCCTGAGTTGCTCACTTTGATCATGAGACTTCATGAGTGCAATTTTGCCAAAGTACAGTGGGGGTTGAATGGGGAATCCACTGTCGACTTCCCGGTAGAACGGGGGGGTGCGACAGGGATGTGCAATGGCACCTTTGCTTTTTTCCCTATTTATTAATGGAATTGTGGGTAGGATGCTGAATGCGAGTGTAGACGCACCTTCGCTAGCGGGCATCAGGGTCCCGATCCTGATGTTCGCTGACGATACTTTAATTGTGTCCAAAACCCCAGCTGGATTGCAGCGTGCTTTAAATATATTTGATGTTTTCTGTGGGGAGCGTGGCCTTGAAGTTAATGTTGGGAAGACCAAATTGATGGCCTTCTCCCAAAGGCGTAGACCCCGACCAAGGATATCTCTGAACAACATTGAGCTCGAGGTAGTAAGTGCTTTTACCTATCTTGGGGTTGAGATATCTAGCAAGCCTGGTTGGTCCCACCACATAGATAAAGCGGTACTGAGGCATCAGCAGATTGCAGGGGCACTTCGGGTGGAACAAGCTAAATCAAAAACAAAGCCTATAAAACCAGTTCTTCTTGTTTACGATGCTAAAGCTATAGGGTCAGCCCTGTATGGGGCTGAAGTGTGGGGTTTTGAGAGGCTCCCCACCCTACAAACATCAGAGAATAGGTTTTTAAGGGGAATTACGGGTCTCCCCCAGAGTGCGCCATTAGTCCCGCTTGGCCTTGATCTAGGGAGGAGATCTGTTAGCGACCGAGCTAGATTAAGGCCTATTCTCTATTGGAGACGGCTATGGACTACCCCAGAGATTCGACACTATGCTGACGGGTTTTTAGCTCTAATCAAAACAGACACCTTCCATAAAATAACATGGTTGAAGAAACTAAGGGTTGCTTTGGGTGAACTTGGCCTCCCTAATCTTTGGGATAACCCATCAGGGGAAGTATTCCCAAGTAAAAATACTATCAAGACTCTTTATTGGGATTATATAGAAGAAAGACTATGGAGGAATTCTAAATCTGAAACAATGGGGGGGAGATTCTTGGAAATTAAAATGAGACCTATACTGGAACAATATTGGGACAGTATTACTGTCCCAATGGATAGGAAGTTATTTTTTCAGTTAAGGTTTGGTTCCCTTCCCTTGCGATCCTTGACGGGTAGATGGCGGAGCTCGACCACTTCATGCTGTCCGGTGTGTGGCGCAAGTAAAGAAAGCATAGGCCACTTTTTATTTTCGTGTGAGGCCTATGCAACGCCAAGGAGAGTATGGCTGACCCCAGTTTGTAGAAACCTTGGGGCATCTAGTGGTGTTGAGGGGCTACGAATCATCTGTACCACCACTGATATGCCCACTGTGCTTGGAACAGCAAAGTATTTGGGGTGGGCATGGTCTATTAGGCGACGGATTTTATCTGCTAATATGAATTGATATTGTTAAATAATATAAATAACTTTTTTTCTCTTGTTAAAGCTTGCACAATTATTTTAAAGGTACTTATATGTATGAAATATGGATTTTAATTAACATGTATTTTTAAATGTATATTTGTGCTTTTATGAGTAAATTTCTCGAATAAAGCTTTACAACATAGTAAACAATGTAATGTGTCCTTACCTGTGTTAAACTTTCAATTATTCACATTTTCTGTGAACAGTATTCATGCACATTTGCATCAAAGGCTTTCTATTCCTGTAGATGCGTATGTTTTATTTTATAGCACAAACTTAGTCAAAAAGCAGCGGTGAAAGATAAGCAGAAGGTCAAGATAGCTAGAGGAGGTAGCTGGGCTGTGGATTGTTAATGCATTGAGATGTGGTGTTCTTTAAATACGTTTGCCTTCAACTCTCTACTATATTGGAGCAGTGTTGGGGTGGCCCTGATGGATATCACAGTGTTGTTCCAGATCCTAGGTGCATACATAGAAAAGGCTTGCTCAATTGGTCTGCAATCATATGGTGTCATGGCTGTGGGTGTGTCGAGAACCAGCAGAAGATAGTGGGCATGTGTGCAAAATAAGAAGGGGCATTGGTCACATTGGCATTGTAAATGATGCAGCTAGTTTTGAAGATGGACAAGATGCGCTGCTGCGTGTTAAATAACTCTTTCCACCGAACAGTAATCTATGAAAGCCTCCCCAGTGCCTCTCCTCGATTGTCATAAGATACCAGAATTACACACTCTTTTGTTAACCATCATTATTTGCTCCCAGCTACATTAAAAGTGCAGACGGTAAGTGTAAGATATTGTACTCCAGGTAAAAGATGGTCCCCGCAATCAACTTAACATTAGAAGAATCAGGCGGTTTCACTGCAGGGTAGTCTATACTTCTCGTACCTGCCTTTCTAGAAGTGCTATCAGTGCGAAATCACTTAGCAGCTCCCATGATACCATGAGAAAGTTATAAGGCTAATTATATAAGTGGAGTGGAATTTTGCAATGGTGGCACTAAGTAAACAAGAATTCTTGCTGGGGGATGTATTGTGCTGAGAATCAGTATCAAGCCCAGTCTAATCTTCTGGTGGATACTCCAACTTGTGTTGGTGAACATTTAATCTTGACCGATCAACCTCATAGCTTGCTCTAACTTGTGCCAAAATACATTTATAAGCCCTATCTAGTAAGGTCTCCTTAAGCATTGCTGCGACGGTGTTGCCTCACAAAGAACCTCTCTGTACCTTGTGTGGTCTCAGGTCTCACAAAACTCCACATGAAGCCCAAACTTGCGGGCTGAAAGTTTCCTTCACCTAGGACTGCCTTCCCTCTTGCTCCTGGACGAATAGCTGCTGCTCCTTGCTCCTTCAGCTCCAAAACGTCAATCAGATGCCTAAGCTGCCTTTTACAGCAGGTTTCCTTTCATGTTTCTTTCCCTTTTCCATCAAAGCTTCTTTTATTCCTTTCTGGTTTATCTAATCCTTTGTGTTTCTTTTTGTGTGATGGTTGATGTCATTTCCTTTCACTATATAAAAGCTTCAGTCTGGTGGCAGGGTACATCACAACAAAACTGTGTCCTTTTGCTTGTTTCCTCACTTCCTCCACTTGCTAACTTCTTAAAACAATATAATTGTATGCTAGAACTGTGAATTAAAACTATATAAAATTGCCTAGTGAAAAATTCATGATAGAAAAAATTGAGTCCTGGGAACATATTGACCACGCTTGACACGTGTTTCTTGAGCCACAAGATTCACTTTCACATAAGCACTCTTTCATGCGCACAATTCATTGATAATTTACTCAAATGGTGATTTGAAAAAAATGTCTAACTAATTTCTTGATTTTCCAATCTCATTTAATTCTCATGAAATTGTAGTTTCTCAATGGTGTATCGATTATTCCGATTAATCATCACAGTTCATAAGTTTTCTGAATATTTCCATTTTTTGCCCGATGCATTTCGTGCTACACAGCTCTTCCTCAGGGGACCATTCATCTGAAAAGGTAAACATCGTTTACCACGAAGTTTTCACAACGCGGTACCTTTAGCACGCATTCCTTACAACGCAAGTCGTTACCACGACTTGCGCTGGAGGGCGCTAAAGGATTAAAAATAGTAAATTTACTATCCAAACACCTTCCCTAGGGTCCACGGGGACTGGTGTTAGAATAGTAAATTATACTATTCGAAATCCGCGCCCCCCAACGCAAGTCGTGGTAACGACTTGCGTTGTAAGGGATGCGTGGTAAAGGGATGCGTTGTGACGGTACGCGTTGTACCGTCATACATCCTCTGAAAAAATACGTACATCTATTCACTTAAAGGTACCGAGTATGGTTAACTCAAATCTCATAGTAATAGCATGGTAATGACATTGATAACATCATTGCATTTGGCACATTGCAATAAAGACATAATTGCATTGGGCAAAAAATGGAAATATTCAGAAAACTTATGCCAGAGACCCTCGTAATCAATATATCCAATCACAAAATGACCAACAATGAGATACAAACTTTACAAAAAGGATCATCATACGTACCAACGTACCATTCGAACCTACTGGAAACCAAAGTTTGTTTTTACAAGTTTCTTAGATCACTGAGACTACGCCACTTTTTCTCGAACGTCATTGAGACACCCACACCAGCAAAAGCGAATGTACTAATGGGCTTGAGAACAAAGAGTAAATTCACTCCTCCGGTCAGTCACAAAGTATTTGATGCGTTTGAAAAAGTAGTGATAAAAGAAACAGAAGACATTTTCAAGAAACCAAGATCAAAACAGACCAATTTGACTCAGAAAGATAAACAAATCTTACAGAAACTGGCCAACAATGAACGAATAACAATTAGACAAGCCGATAAAGGCGGTGCCCTTATTATAATGGACACGGAATACTATGAAAATCAGGTGGACACGCATGTCCAGGATAAAGAGACATACATGAGGATGGAAACAGATTCCATTAATGAATTTACAAGAATCCTATCCACCAACATCATTGAGAACGCAATAGAAAAGGGTGTAATCGGACAGAAAGAAAAAGAGTACCTCCTCAAATCAAACCCTTCAACACCGTATATCTACATGATACCCAAAATTCATAAACACCCCACGAAACCACCATTGCGACCAATAGTGTCTACCGTAGGATCTATACATGAGCCAATTGGAAAGTTCATAGATAGACACTTGCAAAACATTGTACAAAAATCGACCACATACATAAAAGATACCACCCACTTTTTAAACATTCTCGAGGAACATAAACCCAATTTTACCAAGGAGATGATCATGGCCACAATTGATGTGAAGTCGTTGTATACTTCCATACCACACAACTTAGGTATGGCAGCTGTGGAAAGTTTTTGGGTGAACGAAGACAAAGATGATGATCTAAAGGTATTCATAATGGAACTCATTCACTTCACTCTATTTCACAGTTATTTTGTGTGGAAAGACCAGTTTTATGTTCAATCCTCTGGAACCTCAATGGGTAATTGTGCGGCGCCCACGTACGCCAACACGTTCATGCACAGATTTGAACTTGATCACATCATGAACAAACAAGTATGGCAAAACAACACAATTTTGTACAAACGGTACATCGATTATATATTTGTACTATGGAAGGGATCAGCACAAACCTTACAAGAAGCGTTGCAGCAACTCAATGACATTAATGAAAGAATCCAATTCACCCATTCCATTCACAAAGAGGAAATATCCTTTTTAGATGTATTGATATCTAAACATGAAAGTGAGTTAACCACAAGCGTGTTCACAAAAACTACAGATAGAAACAACTTGCTACACTACAAATGCTTACACCAACCAACACTAAAAAAGCACCTACCATTTTCGCAACTGGTCAGAATCAAAAGAATAGCATCAACTCAAGAACTGTACAGTAAACACAAAGAAGATATGTTACTCAAGTTCAGAAACAGAGGATATCCCCAATCCATTTTGGAGGCCGCTGCAGAAAGAGCAGACAAATTACAAAGACAACATTTACTATCCACGCAAATAAAACAAGAGCAACACAGCAGTGTATTTGTGTCGAAATTCTCAACCAGAAGTTTTGCAATCAAAAGAACAATCACAAAACATTGGCCATTACTGGCCCTTGAGGAAGATTTCAAAGGGGCCTTTGCAAAAACTCCTATATTTGCGTATGAGAGGACAAAAAATTTCAAAGAATTAATCAAGAAACCAAAACATGAGGAAACAGAGATACACAAAGGTACGATACCGTGTCATAATTGTGGGAACTGTTCAGCAATAATCAAAGGGAATGTGATCAACCACCCCACCAAAGGAACACCAGTCAAAATGAAGGTGTCAGGTACATGCGACAGTAGCAATGTTATATACATGTTGAGATGTACGTGTGGATTATCGTACGTTGGGAAAACCCAAAGGAAAATCAAAACGAGATTGGTAGAGCACAAAAGCAATATCAGGCTAAAAAAACAGAAATCCACAGTAGCGACACACTTCAATGAGGCCAAACATAACCCTTCTCAACTGAAATTTTGCATCCTAGAAATAGTCGCAACCTTGCCCGGAATGGACAATAACAACCATTTACTAAGGAGAGAAACCTTTTGGATTAATTTCCTGTGTACTCTACATCCGAAGGGGTTGAATGAACGAATCGAACTCAGTTGCTTTCTGTAATTTCTAGCAACTTTCTACCTACTTAATGATGAGCAGGAACCAGGACAATGTACCGGATTTGATCTAATTTGACATGTACAGGTTTTATTATAATTCATATAACAGATTGATTATTATTTTTTTTTATATGAGTTGTGATATACATTCATATATATTATCACGTTTCCACTATTTAACCTGTTTTCACTACATTGCACACAAGACCGCACTAACACGTGAGTATAGAGCAGCGCGCTTCGCACAGAGCGTCTACCACGGTTCACGTGACGTATCACTTTATGGGATAGAGACATGAGGATAGAAAGGAGTGCGTTCCACCCAGCGCGTAACCATCCCGCGACTATAACCATAGACGCTCACCCTGATAGATCGTCGCACGCCAACAGTGAGAGCAGCGAAAGCTTATTGAAGTACGGACACGGTAAGGCACTGGCACACGAGCTAATGAGGGGAGGGAAATAATCGACCTCGGTATAAACCACCATTTGAAACAAACCCCTTTTTTCCGTTACAGCTCTAAAACAAGACCATCGCAAGCACAACAAATGTGCAGGTCAGTGTGGCGAGACTAAGTAAACAATGGCGCGTGTTACCGTATGTAACTATATAGCGTTTACGAACACACAGGGTTATAAGGAGACACCGTAATATTGAAATTGTTTATGTCGTTATTGCAATGTTTATGTCTTTATTGCAATGTGCCAAATGCAATGATGTTATCATTGTCATTACCATGCTATTACTATGAGATTTGAGTTAACCATACTCGGTACCTTTAAGTGAATAGATGTACGTATTTTTTCAGATGAATGGTCCCCTGAGGAAGAGCTGTGTAGCTCGAAATGCATCGGGCAAAAAATGGAAATATTCAGAAAACTTATGAACTGTGATGATTAATCGGAATAATCGATACACCATTGAGAAACTACAATTTCATGAGAATTGAATGAGATTGGAAAATCAAGAAATTAGTTTGACATTTTTTTCAAATCACCACTTGAGTAAATTATCAATGAATTGTGCGCATGAAAGAGTGCTTATGTGAAAGTGAATCTTGTGGCTCAAGAAACACGTGTCGAGCATTTATATTCACCCCGTGGCTCAGTAGGGGATTCACATATAGCACCAACCACACTCCAAAACCTTACTTCAACAACCCAAAACAGCACAGAAAGCCGAATGCGGGGTCACCCTACCAATTGGTTTGAAAACATATTGACCACGACATCAAAGACTCCCAGCTTGATTGGGGATTTGTCTTAGTCAATGTCTTGACCTTTCTGTGGCAACAGTCACAAAAGCAAGCAGAATGGGCGGTGAGAGTTTGTCCATTCACCTGGCAATAAGACACTCAAAGCAATTGCACTGGAAAGCATTAAGTAAATTACTAAAAAGCCAGTGCTCACTTGTGCATGATTTCCAGATCAAAAACAAATAAATACATTACAAAAAGTGCTCATGGCAATAAAATTCAATCGACATGAAGCAGCATGGATACACCTAATCGCCACTATTAACTCAAATCCATCCAATAAATGTCGGTTCTAGGTTGGATGTAGGACAAATGCCTATTGGTCAGCAAGTGACCACTTTATTTCCTTTGAGAAATGGAAGACACATATTAATGATCTCTACACAGCCAACAGGACTCTACCAACAACTAGAGAACCATGGGGCATATTTGCCAACCCCTATCACCACCACAACTTCACTTTTCTCGACATTGTTGTGTCGATGGGGGCTTTGCCTTTTTTACAAGGCAGCATTAAGCCACAAGTGGCTTAACGCTACATTGTAAATAGGGCACCATTTCAGGCTATACTTCGTGTGAAAGGGGAGGGAAATAGTTGTTACGGTGGGCGATCCACCGTAACACCCATTGATTTTGATGCTGGCCCATATTTACAAGGGTGGTGTAAATATGGGACACTGCCAAAATTAAGACCAGGTAAAACCTGATCCTACCCTTGCGCAACGAGGAGAAATTATTAATTTCTCTTCGTTTTTGCTGTTTCCATGTGTGCTGCATTGTGCAGCACACATGGACACAGCAAAATGCCCTTGATTGTTTATGTGCAGAGAGGTGTCCTTTCCTGCCCATAAACAATCATTTAAAAAAATAATGTTTTCCAACTTCTATGTGTGCTGCATTAAGCAGCAGACATAGAAGTTGCAGAATGTCCTTTAAAGATTGTTTATGTGCAGGAAGGGACACCTTACTGCACATAAACAATCTTTCCCTGCAATGCAGACACCCTTGCACTATGATTTCAGGGGGCCTGCATTGGCGCCATGCAGCTAAATTTAGTGCCAGCGCAGGGAGAAATGCAGGGCTGCAACATATTGTAGTAAATATGGTGCAGCCCTGCGTTTCAGAAGTGGGGGAGCGCGGCGTTATGGCAAGAAGGCTAACGCTGTGCTCTGTCACTTCTATTGTAAATATGCCCCCATATCTTAATGCATCATTAGCTAGAACACAAGACAATATTATTTGGTTAATAATGATGAGTTGGGCCTCTCGGGCTCCTGGGCCCGATGGCTTACCTATTAATATTATAAACAAGCATTTGCAATGCAATAGGTCTCGCATTAGGAAAGTTTGAGCTATTGGTATTGTAAATGACAATTTTTTTTTATTTATGTGTTGGTTTTGAAAGTAGCGAAATTAATAGCTTTGTCATTTACAATGCCAATAGTTTTAACTTTCTCAAATGTGACACCTATGGCATTAGTAATGCAATATGTGTTGTATTTACGTGACTTAGATGTATTGATATTACAAATAACAATGGATTTTTTAAAAATAATTAATACTTAAATAAAAGTTATTGTAATTAATAATAGCAATATATATATATATATATATATATATATATATATATATATATATATATATATATATATATGTGTGTGTGTGTTTGCATGTATGTACTCATATTGGCTTATAACATGTATATATATGTGTGTATGATATCATGTATGTCTGCTAGAGAGCAGCGGAGCACCGAACAGTACATGTGGTCCCAAGTCATTGCTCCAGTTCGTTGACAAGGCGCTTCTTATGCTTAAAAGGCGCTGATGGGGAGGGTGGTGGGACGGGAACTGGTGCAGCGCCGGGGATGGCATGCAGCGCCGGGGATGGCGTGCAGCGCCGGGGAGGCTGTGCAGCGCTGGGGATGGCATGTAGTGCCGGGAGGCTGTGCAGCGCCGGAAATGTTCTCAGTGGGTGCTCTGCCCAAGTGTGCACCGCTGGGGACGGTGCACAGCGCTGTTAGCGGAGCAGGTATGTCCCTTCAGCTTCCAGAGGACAGCTCTGGGTACAGCGCCGAGGCTGGTGTGCTGGACAAGGCCTCGTCTGACTCGCTCTCAGGGGGTGCTCTGCCTCAGCCCAGGTGTGCAATGCAGGAGCTTGCCTGTCCCTTTTGCGTCCTGGGGGCAGCTCTGCCCAATTGCAGTGCTGAGGCTGGTGTGCTGGGAAGGTTACCTCTGACCTTTCCATCTTGTAGATGCCTGCTCTGCCCACACCCTAGAGCACGCGTGCAGGGCGATACCCCTCCGTGGCGCTTTCACCTGCCAGAGGCCTGCGGTGCCCTGTTTATACCCACCTCCGGGGGCGGCTGGATCCGTCCGGTCCACCCCATCCCAAGAAGAGGCTCATGATTGCATTTGTGAGGCACAGGTTTGATTTTAGCGAGGTGTTCACAGAACAAGCTTTGTGACAGTGTTATCAGTGCATCAACACTACCAGTTCTGAGCAGGTGCGAGGAGAGGGGGCCCGAAGAAAGGCAGGAGGAGAGAGAAAGGGGAGGGTGCAGGAGGAGAGAGAAAGGGGTCGATAAGGATGAGAGAAAGAGGAAATGATAGGGGAAGCGACGGGGAATTCAGGGGGGAAGATGAAGGGAATGATGAGCAAGTGGGCGGCTCCAGGACAGCTTCAAAGGGGAAAGATTGCACGCTTCAGTGAGACAGCTTAGTGGGTTCCATTTGTGTTGCTGATATGTGGACGTGGACTGCAAGCCGCAGGTTACAGTCCAACATAGTGCTGCGGGCAGTGTCGCTCCTTAGGTAAAACTCTTTACGCTGCTCGACCAGCTCTCAACTAAGAGCTAGCCACAGCACGACTATTTTCCACCTAGAAAAGTTGCATAGAAGCACACGGATTTCATCTGGGTCTACCGAAAAAAGGCACGGCGTGGCTACCAATAAAAACAACTTTCCTAGATAATTGAGTTAGGCTTTTTTCCCGTTAGAATCACTACTTTAAATGTCATGTACTTGCAGCCCAGGCTTGGCAGATTGTGTTCAAGTAAAAAAACAGCTGGATACTTTATTATGAATAATTACGTATTTATTTTATCACCGCTATTCGCCCTATTTTCAGTTTACATCTCATCGAGGCTTGGATGTCCAGTCTCTGACAGCGTTTGACAGAAAAGAAACAAGTTATGCTCTGACACTAATCGTCCCGCACTCACCTCTCAGCGCCGCCTCGCTGCCCTAGAAGGTGGATGGAGGTGGCCCCCGATCATTCCTGCACTTCCGGTTTGCCCTCGGTGGCTGATAGGAGGGGGCATGCCGCACCGACGCAATTAAAATCGATGTAAGGTTACCGTGGCACAGGGCACAAAGGGGGCATACCGCAACAACGTGATTAAAAGCGTTTAAAGCTCCCCAGGCATAACCTTGCCTTCTGCTGGGGCGGGACTACGTCCCCCAGCATTCCTACACTTCCTGGTTACCCTCAGTGGTGGGGAGGAGGGGCCACATCGCAAAAACGTGCTTGAAAGCTCTTTAGGCTTTCCGTGGCAGGGACGCTCCTGGGACATAGGTGGGTCGGTCTTTCGCTTGACGAAGAGATGGCTATAAAAATAAACCAGGAGTCTGGGAAGAGAAGCGGAGGGGGCTCGAGGCACATTGCCGGTGCCTGCCCCTGCCGCCTACCTATCCGTGCAGCCGCCACCACCGCGGGACGAGAGGAGCCCAAGAGACCCGGTGAGTGGGGTCGGGGAGGGCTGTGTGTGTGCGCGTGAGCCCGTGGGTGGGGTGGGAGGGGGGGTGCGTGTGTGTGTGTGCGCGTGCGTGTGTGTGCTGTGTCTGTGTGCTGACTTGCTGGGAATCTGAGGCAGGGGATGTGCACGGCGCCGGCCTGGACGTGCGCGTCCCAATACACCAATCGGCGCGCGTGCCCGAACCCTGTCTCAGATTCCCAGGAGACGGGCAACTATAGTTGTCGAGCTGGACAATGCTTCGCATTGTACTCCAGCTCGACCTAAAAATGATCCCTCTCTCTGGAGATCTATTTTAAACCATCTATCCTCTAAAGTTCTGCATTTCATTACTATAACCCCATCTTGGGAGGGAGAGAGGGAGGCAAACACTACCGACTACCATTTTGTGTGTGTAAAAGGCCGCTTTATTGAAACAGGTGCACATCACATTATTACCAAACTGGCAAACCGCCTTACAAAACTAAAACCTCTCTAAACATCGAGTTACCTGACCCCCCTTTGTTTTTCTCCTTCCACCCCTACGATCCCACATGATAATATCCCCCCACCCCGCAACATAACAATAGAGAACAGCATTATATCCTATGAATATCCAATTTTCTCCCCTACCTCTTAAGTCCAAAACCACACAATACCTACATTCCTATCTGTCCTTTTGCAACTGTAACCAAACTACCCTCTAATGTAACCCCCAAACTGGTTACCATTTCCCCGCTCCCGTTCCCCAAATCCCCAAACTTAACGACAAAATACCGAACTCCAGCCAAACTTGGCCAACATCCAAACAAACTCCGCCTGCACCTGCTTCCAGCGACAACATACATATATCCCCACCCTGTGCATCTGTCCCAATTCCGCACCCTTCATCAACAAATTTATTACCAAAAAGAAAAAACCAAAGGGAAAAAACCTCCCCTAAAACATGAAGCCCAGGGAGGGTGGGCGGGGACAAAAACCTACTCTCTGCTCCCAGCCACCAGGTTTCAATACCTAAAATGGTGGCTGGGAAACGCGGGCAGCCCCCTTTATACTTGGGCTATGAAAACTTGTCATTGGGCTGCCTTTGGGATATTCCCAGGCAGCCAAAACGGCAAAATGGCCGCTCCCATGTCTGCTTCCCTCCCCCTCCCAAAACTGCCCAGGGGGTAGACCCCGCGGCTCGGCTGCGCCCCAAATCCCCCTTGGGAGGGAGAGAGGGAGGCAAGCACTACCGACTACCATTTTGTGTGTGTAAAAGGCCGCTTTATTGAAACAGGTGCACATCACATTATTACCAAACTGGCAAACCGCCTTACAAAACTAAAACCTCTCTAAACATCGAGTTACCTGCCCCCCTTTGTTTTTCTCCCTCCACCCCTACGATCCCACATGATAATATCCCCCCTAACCGCAACATAACAATATATAACAGCATTATATCCTATAAATATCCAATTTTCTCCCCTACCTCTTAAATCCAAAAACTCACAATACCTACATTCCTATCTGTCCTTTTGCAACTATAACCAAACTACCCTCTAATGTAACCCCCAAACTGGCGACCCTTTCCCCGCTCCCGTTTCCCAAATCCCCAAACTTAACGACAAAATACCGAACTCCAGCCAAACTTGGCCAACATCCAAACAAACTCCGCCACCCAGGGAAAGGTGGAGTGTAGGTGGATACACCGCCTCCCCCTTTTCCTGCCCCCCCACCCCGTTCCGCACAGCTAGAAAAACAAACAAAGCAAACCAGGGTCCTACTCGCGGCGCACGCCCAACAGACGGGCCAACACTTCCCGAAGCTCCAACTGGAACAAATCCATCCCTATCCGCGAGAGGTGTGCCCCGTCACCCCTGAACATTTCCAGTGCATCATAGTGAATGTCCCTGTGCCAAATCCTCGCAAACCCTAAGTGCCGACAGAAACGCACCATTTCCATGTTTATCTTTTTTCGCGCCTTGTCTACCGCCTGCGGCCGACTTGCCCCTCGCCACACCCTTCGCGGCACCAGCTCCGTCCACACCACCGAACAGCCGGCCCAGCTTCTCCGCAATTCCGCCAAGTCCCGCCGCATCACCCGCATCAAAACCAGGCCCGTCTCCCGCACCATATCGTTCTCCCCCAAGTGGAGAACCAGCACATCTGGGCACCGCCCCCCTGAACCATACCATTCAATGTAGACATTAGTTCCTTCCAGCACATGCCCCCCCTCCCCCGCCACACCACCTGAAATAGAGCAGGATTATGCCCAAGTTTTCCCCAAAATAACTATCCTGGGCCTGCAACTTCGCTCTCTTCACAAATGAATGGCCCACAATCCAAATCAACATGCCCTGTGCCGTAGGACCCGCCACCGAACCTGAAACGAAAACAAATGTAAGTAAATGTGTACCCCCACACATCCTCCGCGTGCATTACGCCAACTCTGCGCTACGCACATAACGCCGGTAGCAGGCCGAGGACCACCTCCCCAAGCGCATAATGGCCCCCGGCCCACAACCCCGCCGATGCGCTTCCGCCGCCGCCCCGATTCGGAATATGTGCGTGCCATACTGTTTTCCATCGACACCCAACCTATCCAGCACCTTCCGCAGCACCCCCAGCAGCTGTGGCCCTGTTGCCCGTGTTCCATCCGCATGCTGAAACACCAAACCCTCCAGCCACCGTACGCTGTTCCAAGTCCAACCCCAGCGCACCAGGCACGCCACTCCCCCCTCCGCCTGCAACCTCAACCAGGCGCCCACACAACGCTGGTCTGTTTTAGACTGCCGCAGCCAAATGCGCACCTCTCGTTGCCCCAACCGCACGTCTGACCACCCCAAACCCTGGCCCGTCCTCCCACCCACCATTTCAGACACCCGAAAGGCCCCCGCAAACATCCACATCATCAGCGTCGCAAACAAGTACGCTTCCCGCTCGTCCACACACACCTAATGCAACACCTCCACAACTCTCCCTAAAAGCTCCTCTGACAATGGCCGCCGCAACACCCCTACTCACCCGCATTCCCGGGCCCAGCCCTCCAACATTCTTGAACCGAGCTCCCGCGCGGAAGGTGCGTACCCCCAACACAGCTTTCCCATGAATGCGATCCCTGCTAACTTGCCCGCTATGGTCACCCTCTTGAGACCCCTGTCTATCAAGGAGAGCATAAACCGCACCACATCGTCCTGTCTGTCGGCTCCCGGCGGCCTCCAATGCGCCCCGGACGCCACAAACTCCCCCCATGCAGCCACATACATTGTCCTGGTCGAGTCCGCCAAAGATCCTAGAACCAGTTGTAACATCCGGTGTTGCTCACTCGCCACAGCTGCGTCAGCATGGGCGTCGGGTCCCGATCCGTGTCCTTGGCTAACCCACGGAATCTCCCCCACTGCGAACGAGACAAGGCATCCGCAATGTCATTGTCGTTTCCCGGGACGTGCACCGCGCGAAAGGCAATGTCATGCCGCAAGCAGCCAAGCACAAACACACGCAATAGCTTCAACACCTGTTCATCCCTGGCCGACTGCCTATTTACCACCTGTACCACAGCCATATTGTCCACATGGAAAGTCACCCTCCGGTGTGCCCGCACTTCCCCCCACAACCATACCGGCACCACCAAAGGGAAAAGCTCCAGAAAGGCAATGCTCCGGCCCCCCGCGCCACTCTGGGGGCCAACTCTCCGCACACCATTTTCCGTTCCAGTACAAACCGAAACCGTCGCTGCCCGCCGCATCTGAGAAAATCTGCACATCCCAAACCATGTCCACGTCCCGCTGTAAGGGCACACCGTTGAACTGGTTCAGGAAAAACCGCCACATCCTCAAATCTTCCCGCACACCCGCCGACAAACGCACATGGTGGTGTGGAGGCCTGTTGCCCGCCAGCGCCCTACCCAAGCGCCTACAGAATGTCCTCCCCACTCGTACCACCCTGCACGCAAAATTGAGGTGTCCCAACAGCACCTGAATGTCCAGCACTGCCACCTTGTGCTTTGCCACCATCACTTCCAGCAATCCCAACATCTGCCGCTTTTTATCCGCCGGCAGCCGTGCCTCCATCCGCACTGAGTGAAGCTCAATGCCCAAAAATGACAGCATTGTGCCTGGCCCCACTGTCTTTTCCGGTGCTAAAGGCACCCCTAGGTCCTCCATGATCTCCTGAAACCTGTCCAGCGCCACCTGGCAGTCCGCGGAGTCTGGGGCCCCGACCAAGAAAAAGTCATCCAGGTAGTGCGTAACTCCCTGGTGACCCGTGCGTTCAGTAAAAAACCATTGGAGGAACGTGCTAAAACATTCAAAAAGTGCAAAAGACATCGAGCAGCCCATCGGCAGAGCCTTGTCCACATACCAGCAGCCGCGAAACTGGATCCCCAGTAGGCACCAGTCGTCTGGGTGAACCGGCAACAGCCGGAAAGCCGATTTGATGTCGCACTTGGCCATTTGCGCACCGGGGCCTGCTTCTACCACAAAAAAACATGGCCGCCTCCACCGAGGAGTACGACACCGTGTCCTTCTTTTCATCAATGAAGTCGTTCACCGACCCCCCTTCCGGCCATGACAAATGTTGGATGAGGCGGAACTGTCCCATCTCCTTCTTGGGCACGACTCCAATGGGGGACACTATCAAGTGTTCCAATGGCCAGTCCGCTCCAGGACCTCCTTGTCCAATTTACTCTGCACCACCTCCGGGTGCTCCCTTGCCGACTGCAGATTGTCCGCCCAACGCCTCCTCCGCGGCCCCGCGTAACCTAAACGAAACCCTACCCGAAAACCGGCTCGCAAGCACTCGGCGGCCCCCACGTCCGGGTATGTCCACAGGGCCACCGTCAACTGCTCCAACTTAACCGGAGTAAGAGCCCTGGGTCCCAGAGCCCCGACCCCCTCGTCCGCTCCCCACCTGTTGGGCGGCTCCGGGACGCGTGCTTCCCCCCGGCACCTGCGACCCCCCCTGCTGTCATGGGGGGCCCCAACAACGTACCACGGGGTGTCCGTACCTACCGCATCCCGAGCATTTGTGCTTAAAACGGCAATGCTCCCTGGCACAGGCTCCTTTGTTAAAATCCCAACAGGCGCCCGCCGCTCCGGGCTGGCTCTTGGCACCTGCCCCCATCCCCCATGGATGGGGCGCCCCTGAAAAGGCTGATACACTATCGGCAAACCACTGGCGGTAAAAATAGCCTTGCCCGATCCCGCCAGCCCCATCATGTGCTG
This sequence comes from Lissotriton helveticus, assembly GCF_964261635.1. Classification (NCBI taxonomy): domain Eukaryota; kingdom Metazoa; phylum Chordata; class Amphibia; order Caudata; family Salamandridae; genus Lissotriton; species Lissotriton helveticus. Next base: position 449,157,291 of record NC_136065.1, read on the forward strand.
CCAGAGGTCGCAATCCAGCTCCCCCCACTTGGCCTCCGGATCCCACGCCATCTGGGCCAGAAACTCCTCATCATACTGTGCTCACGCGTAACCACCCCCCGTGATCTGCGCCTTCCGTATAACGTCCATGTATTTGAACATGGATACCGAGCGCTCAGGGAATTTCTCGTAGTAGACACTCGCAAAAATTAAAAAAACGCCGCCGTCCAATTCTCAATCGTCAAGGGCACTCTCGGCCGCTTTTGCAGCTCAAATTCCTCCTCCTTTGACCCCTCCTTCGACCTGACCTCGCGATGTAGCAATTTCAACAGTTCCACATATTCCCCTTTCCATAACTTCTCCTTGGTGGACGCCATTAAATGCGCCCCCAGCGGCTTCGTGACCCCCATGTAAGGGAGCAGCTTTATTTTCAGCTCCTTGCTCTCTACCTTCGCCGCACCGTCGTCTGCCGCCGCCGCCCCCGCCACACCCCCCAGGGTCCCGGGCGTCCCCCCGGCCGTCGGTGCTGACCCCCCTTGTGCACCTTTCCACTCAGGCGCCAACAAATCCTCCTCTGAGCCCACACTCCTATCCGCCACATACTTGCCCTTGCACCACGATCCCCCCACGCCCCCTTCCCCCACCCCCACTGATACCATGCGCATCCCAGCATTGCATTTACCTGGCACCAACGCCTCCCCGCGGCGTTCCACGCCTCCCCACTCCGGCGCAGACCTGTCCCTGGATTGTGTCCGGGCCGCCGCAGCACCCAGGCCCCGTGACACCTGCAAAAAAGAACTCACACCGTTACCGGACCCCCGTCCGCCCTCGCCATCCCGTAACTCCCCTTCCTCCAAACTATCCTCGTCACCTTCCTGTAGTTCTACCCCGTCCCATCTATACACCTGGCGAGCCAGCGGAGGCGCCCACTGTACCCTACCAGAGGCTCGCTGCCCCTCTCTACCACAAGTCCATACAAAACAGTCCTCTTCAGCACTGCTCCCCATCTGCCGCTGGTCCCCAAGCCGTGGGGGCCCTGTGGGGGGATGGGCCAGTGAGCCCACCAGGGGCCTTCGTGTGCCGGCCATGTTGCGTTCCCTCGCTGACTCCGAGCCTGCCGTAAGAGGCACGGCCCTCCCTTCACCTTGGCGCGGTTCCACCGCACCAAGCCTTGCCAAGTCTGCAGCCCCGCGCCGATCATCCCCCTACAATAAAAACGGTACTGCTGACGTGCTGGGTCCCTGCCACTGCGCGACCCCCCCGACCTCCTTCCACCTGCCCTGCACCCCCCCTACCTCCCCCACATGCTCTTCCTCGCTCCACGCCAGCTCCCCAACCCTAGACCCCCTACCTCCGGGGAACTACCCACCACCTCTCCTTCACCCCAACCCCTCACCCGCTCAACCCCTGACGCCGCCGCCTCTCCTCACTCTGTCCTGCCCCTATTGAACACTGGGCCTCTCTCACCCCTCCCCCCAGGAGTCAAAAACATCTAAGCCCTCCCAATCCTGTTCGCCGTCCCCCGACTCAATTAATAACGGAGAGACCGACCCTTTCCTACCCTGTTCCTCTCTCCACCCCCAAGACCCTCCCAACTCTCCCACCCGCTGCCCTCCCAAAGCCTCCCCCCGGCTCCCCTGCCCCACTCCCCCTTGCGCACCCCCTCTGTCCCCCTGCCTGACCTCCTTCCTGCCCCTCCCCCCTCCAAGCTGGCCCACTGTCTGGCCGGAGAAGGGCTCCCCCTCTGCTGTAGTCCCCCTACCTGCCCCCTTCTGAGGGCCCTGCACTCTTCTGAGTCCTCTTGCCCCCTGTCCAGCTCCTGCTGTATCGCTCGTCCCCCTCTCCCCCCCTTTGCCCCGCCCCCCTACTGACTTCTTCCCTGCCTGCCGCCCACCGGCCGAGTCCCTGCCCTTCTGAGGGATCTCCCCGCCGTCAGCAGGCGTGCTGGGGAGATCCTGCGCGTCACCGCGCTGCCCCGGCTCCTTCCCCGGGGCTCGCTCCACCCTCGGCACGTTCCTGCGCTCCGCTCCTTTCTTTGGAGCTTGGCGCTCCCGCAGCGAGGCGCCTTTGACAGCGTGCCTCAGCCGCGGCGACTGCCCCGCCCCCCTGCCAACACGTGGGCCGCGCTCCTGGTATCGGCGCGGCCCCCAGCACCCGCCTGTAATTTAGCGGCTTTCCGTGGCGGCGAGGAGGCAAGGATCGCCGCCACCACCCCTGCCGCGGCGCGCCGCGGTGGGCTCGTCGCCGCTACTGGGCCCACCAGGAGGTCCATCCGCCCCGCCTCGCTCAGCAGGCGGATTGCCTCCAATACTCTAAAATCTCCCTGGGCATCCATCCTCGACTCCGATGCAATCAAACTCTAGAACGCTACAACAACTCTGCAGAAAAAACACCTCGCAAGACAAAAACGACAAAAACCTACTCTCCGCTTCCAGCCACCAGGTTTCAATACCTAAAATGGTGGCTGGGAAACGCGGGCAGCCCCCTTTATACTTGGGCTATGAAAACTTGTCATTGGGCTGCCTTTGGGCTATTCCCAGGCAGCCCAAAACGGCAAAATGGCCGCACCCATGTCTGCTTCCCTTCCCCTCCCTAAACTGCCCGGGGGGCAGACCTCACGGCTCGGCTGCCCCCCAAATCCCCCTTGGAAAGGCTCAAATTCTTCATACACTATACAAAAAAGGAATGAAAGACGACCAAAAACAATACAGACTCATCACACTTTTAGACTTTGATGGCAAGACCTATGCTCAATATTTATTGTGCAAACTAGATCACTGGGCAAGTGAGAAGAAAATATTATGGATTCTGGTCCAGCAGCTCCATGTCTGATTGATTGTGACTTTGACATTACTAGACCACAATGCCATTGACAGGTATTGTACATTGTACACCTGCTACCTAGATTAAAGCATGATATGTGATAAAGTTGATGTTGAAAATTGGGTTACTGGCTGAGGTGAATTAAACCCAACTCAAACTGCAGTCACCAATTTCTGTAAGGGCAAGGTCACAAGCAAACCCCAAATTAACCTGTGTTCAACCCCTATGGTAGCACTAAAGCACCAGACTCTATGTAGAGGCAATGTATACATTATGTAGCACTTCAAACAGTAGTAAAATAAAAAGGTTATAAAGGAAAAATTCCACATTAATTTAGAAAAATAAAGTAACATTTATTAAATTATATGACACAAAAAAAACAAAATCCCCCCAAAATAGCACCGGAAATATGCAATTTTAAAGATTTAAGTGAAAATAGTGTCTGAAAGCACAAAACGCACACTGCTGTTATGCTGGATTGGGACAAAGTCACGGGTCAGGTCATCTACTATAGATCAAGAGCTGGATACAATGACCAAGCCAGGCCCGCTGAAAAAATACTTTAAATACTGGTTTGCAGAGTGTCGCAAGATCACACATTGAAGATGCGTTGTGCATCGATGGTTCCCAGGAGTACTGCGTCATTGTTAAGGATGCCATCAACAAAAAGCTTGCAATGCAAAGTCCTGCTTCGAAGATGTGTTGTGCACCGGGGGTTCCAAAGAAACTGCAGGGCTGCGATGTGAGGTCCTGCATAGTAGTCGAGGTTGTCTTTAATAAAGTAATTGCGATGTGAAGGCCTGTGTCAAGGATGCATTGTTCTGCAGCAGATGTTTTCTTATTAAGTTCTGTTGCGTCCCATTTTTCTCTCCACTTCTGTGTCTTTATGTCTTCATGTCTTACAATCTATTTTCATAACATTAGTGTTCTCGGCTATCACTTATTAGACAACAGATTTGGGGCCAGATGTACGACCCATTTTTGCATGCGTAAATGGGTTTGCAACCTGTTTGTGCATGCAAAAACCTCATGGGCCATGTACAAAGACTATTGAGCGAGTCGCAAACCAGCCCTGGACGATTTTACAGCACTGCTGCAAAAACGGCACCCAACAACAAAAACACAAATGGCCACTACCGGTCCAAAACCAGCCACCACCCTTAGGGCTCACTGGGAAAACGCCCAGTGCTTGCCACGCCCAGTTCTCCACTAACACAAACTGCCACTTCAGAGCTGCTCCAGGAATGCAGCAAGAACTGTGTGTGGAAAATGTGAAGCAGGAAAGATAAAGATCAGTGCAAACTCCACTGCACCTCCTCCTGCTTCCACTGGCAGGGCTGACTTTTAGCACGTGTGGAACCTAGGGCAACCATCTTTTTTCTCCCCCCCCCCCCAACAACCGCCTTCTGCATGGATTCACTCTCTACCACGCCCAACAGTACCACTCTCTATATAGACACTGTTCCATATCCATTTCATTTGTTTTATTGCGCTACTCCTATTAGCATAGGTTGTCAGAGCACTTTACATCACAGGCACATTATACTGAGACTGACGTAAATCATACATGCATAAATACATCTATAGAATCACATTTATTCAGACTAATAGTCTATTTTAAGAGAATTTGGTCTGAAGAAGCTTAAACTCCAACTTTAAAATGTATCACAGTGGTTGGGGGGCTTTACTAACAAGTATGTATTTCTACCCAAACAAACCCTTTTTAGCAACATTAGGAGAATGAAAAGATGGGGAAAAACAACGTTCCAACTTATACCAGGCAGTTTGCATGCATCTCTTTGATGACAGTTCATAGGTCACTGTACTATATTAGGACTGCAAGTTACGAACTGCGAGTAACAAAAAGATTTCTGTGACAAAAGCAATAACCCACTAGGCTATCCACAATGAATACAGTTCTGTGATCTGCACAGTACTTGCTCTCTGCAGCAGGCATATCAACCCTCTGTGCTACCTTATGATGGGTCAAACTGCCCGTATACAAAACCTCCAATTTCTCTCCAGCACGAACATAATTCACTAGAGCTATCGTAACATTTTTATTGTTGCCTGAAAATGCTGCACACAGAAAAAGTAGCAGGTGCTTTTAAAACCATAAGTTATTTCCAAACAGAGCGCCCAGCAGCTCAGCGCCAGGTGCATCTGCATTGGTCGCACCGCCCTAGAGCCGGCCCTGTCCACGGGAGTAGAGCATGATGTTGACGTGCATTAATCTGGCACCTGGCACACCCATTCATGTCAGGCCTCCTAAGCCACGCTGGCAGAGTTGTTTCCAACATGAGATAAGAGAAATACTGCACTTTGGTCTGATTAAATAATCATTGAGTCTCTCACCCAGTCCATTTGTTTACAGTGCTGCAAAGACTGGCAAGTGCACGAGGTTTGTACAGACATTTGCCTTCTGAAACACATCATAAAGAGAGACACCTGCCTGAGAGCCACAATTGAAGGGTTACCAACAAACTAGAAAATGTCAGTACATATGGGGTGTTCAGCTGAGACAAGGGACTGCTAATTAATGCCACGACACAAAGCACTGCTAAAATCTTATTTCACATTCCTGACTGGTCTGTTCAAGTGCCTAATTTGTTAAAAATACAAAAATAATGATAATACATATGTTTTTTCAATAGGAATCTGCCTCCATCGTTGCCATTCCTGGGGTTGCTTAATACCAGAGTTTCCTACTCTTGATTCCTCTGCATTCCTGTTTGTCCCATCACCCTACACTTTCTGCCCATCTCACTCTTGCAAGTTCTGTTCTTTCCCATCACTGCTTTGTCCCTTTGTCATCATTTTCCTACCTTTCTCTTACTTTTCTTTTCTTTCTACCTTTACTTCTCTTGCCCTGGTCCAAAAATGATGAAAAGTAAGTCACAGTCCCCAAAACTAAGTGCCGGTGTCCACCACCTGCAACCACTGGCACAAATAAAATACTTCTTACTTTAGGCGCACCTTCAGGCTCTTGGGGACAAAACCTGTTTTCTGGAAAGTGTGGGTGAGTCGGCTGACTTTGTGTTTTGCATGCTGTGGCATTGCAGCGTTTTTCTGTGAAGGACCGTGACGGCAAATCTGTATTTGAAGGCAGAGATTAATGAGCTTGCTCTTGTTTGAGTAACAAACCTCAAACTTCTATTAGACAGCAGCAAAATGAAACCATAGAGTCTGCAGACCAAGGTCTAGGCCATGTGTGCTTGACTTCCAACCTAGAGCCTGGAGCCATCTGAAAGACCTCTTGTGCCCTGCTGTGTAATGCATGAAATGATAACCATTGGATACAACTGGCTTGGAACCTCTTCTATAAGTTTTCACAGAGGCAACACTTATAGCAGGTGACTTGGCTTCACAAAGATCAGGAAAGGATCAATATGGTCAAGCAGGATGTGTTTTCTTTTGGTGCTGACTCTTCCTGGCGCGAGTTACTTTTCTTTGTCCAGCTAAGCACTTCTGACTCGGGATGGATGTGTTATCGATATGAACATCTAAGAAGTAATGTCCTTTAATGTATCTCTGCATAATACTTTGCATGGTTGTTTGCTTAAATAAAATACTCATATTATGACCTCAGACTCACTGTCATTCTGGTTCCCACAACATATTACTTTAAACAGGGATATAGGCCAAGTTAATGGTCAGATAGCCATGTTTTCAAGTTCTTCTTAAAGATATGCTTAGACCTTTCAAGACGAAGGTCAATGGGAAGTTTATTCCAGGTGGATGGCCCATGAAGGAAAAAGAACAGCCTGTCCTGAAGCAATATATCCTTGGTACCATTGCAATGCCAAAGCCATATTAGAGTTGGAACGTAGCTTCCTAGAAGTAGAATAGAAATGAATGTTAGTTGCAATATATCGAGGACTTGCTGGATGTAAGGCTCTGAAGGTAAGTACTAGAAACATAAACAGAATCCATTCCCTCACAGGGAGCCATAGCATAGAGATAAGAGAAGACCTGAGTTCTCAAAGGAGGAATGAGAAGCAGAACTTTGAACCATCTGGAGCCTATTGATTAGTCTGTCAAACCCAGGTAGAGAATATAAGCATAATTCAGCCTTGAAGTAATAAGGGCCCGAATAACAGTCTTCCTGGCTGGTACAGAGAGAACATACAAAAAAATGTAAGATGCAGAGGAGACTAAAACAGGTAGCCACCCCAGCCAGGCTGAAAGGAATGCTGATTACCAAACTTAACTCCTAAGTTCTTAACCACTTCAGAAAGGTAGCAGCATCTGTTGACGTCTCTGAAGTAAACAGCGGAACACAGACATTTGACATAACAAACAGCAAAATAATAAAAACGAAAAAAGCATAGGAGGACACAACAACAAAACTGTAAAAAAATCATGTAACAAAACAACTATCGAACAATAAGACAATACATTCATGTTGCACAAAAACACTATAGTACAAAACAACACACTACATCACACAACAACAAAATGGAGCACAGAAAACATGCATTAACATTCATGTCACAAATTATCACCTCCAGAATCCTGCTTTCATAATGTGCTTGTTAAAGGTATTTGCCTTACCACCAAGGGCATTTAGCAGCACCAGTCAACAATGTTTTGTGATCTGGCCCATCATGTGTAAGATTGGGAGCTTTAAACTCTACCTACAACTTCGCTCCCAATTTCAACGTGCATCATAAAATAAACTACAATGATTCTAGACAATTCTAGAATGGAAAAGAGACCCTGGGTTTCAGACGCCACCAGAACAGTGAACTCTCAGGTGTGATAGTGCTTTGTATTTTCTGCCTGCTTTTACATTTTGAAAACATAAAAAATATTTAATACCACTCTAGCACCCACTGAGCTACAAAAAAGGTGGTTGCTGGTTTATGCTATCACAAGTGTTAGTTATTCATATTTTTTGTTATTTTTATTTTTCAATTACTTCTAGAGGGCAGCTACCATCAGATGGTATTCCAGTTCATCTTGAGGAACAGAAGATTAGTGTGACTCCTGATCCCATCCCAGAGGTGTTATATTGTCAGAGGCTATCTTTATGTTAGGAGTTAGGTGGTACTGACAGTGTGCCTTTGAGTTGCTTGGGATATAAAAGTTTTCTGTAGGAATGCAAGGCCCCCACTTCAGCAGTGTGTGACTTGTAAAATTGTATGTCAACTGTCACTATCTTTATGAATGTGGACAAAAAAAGTTCACCTTTTTATGTCCATCACATTGCTTTGAAGAACTGTCTTCCTATGGCCTTTAGTTTTACCTTTAGACTACACTGCAGACTATCTATCTTGTTATGGGCCTGAGGTCCCAACACAGATGCCCTTGACTATTACTGTATTTTGTACAGCACATCTCACAGTATGCCATATTTCAATAACACTAAAAACAGACAGCAAGTGTAAACAAGACTACAAGAGAAGGCAGAACATCAGTTCACCTTAGGTATTCAGAACAAAGAGAATGTCACTTATACTTTACCCCTCGCCAGGATCTAAGCAGGGATTAAATGTTCCTTAGCTAAACACAGTATCCAACAAAAAAGACTGCTGTGCTATACGCAGGGCCATCTCCATTTAGCTTGATGAGATGCCTATAAAGCATTTTGCAACAAAAAAACAGAAAGGCAACATGCACAATCTACCAAGAATCTAACAAAAAGTGTTTAAGCAAGGGTAAGAGAAACTATGTGTCAGCTTTTCACCCCACCCGCCCTTGTTGTGCTGAGCAGCGCTCAGAGGTCATGCTGAGAGCCGCGGTTTGGTGCAGCCATACAGACTAATAGGATTTCCAGGGCTGTTGGAACTGATGTTGTTGGCTGTGGAAACATTGCACAAATAGTAGGGGCAGTGTTGTGGTAGACCATGCAACAGCAGAAGTAAAGGAGGTGGCTTGGGGGTGAGGCTCAAGGCTGTTGATGTAACAGATATTACAACTACCTAAAACGGATATATCGGATTGAGTATTTCTTTCCTTTGGCTTGTTTTCTCCTTTGTTTCTGCATTGCTCTCCCCCTTCAAGCCTTATTCAATGCCTCCTTTATGCCTCACAGTCCTAGTCTGACCTGCATCTGATAAAATAAACAAAGTCAGCTTACCAAATAAATTTTTCTGTCTTTGCTCTTTCACACCTATGAAGCAAAACGCTGATAGAGGATCTCCCTGAAAGGCCAAAACCCACTAAAAAACTCTGCATAAAAAGCATTGAAGGCTACCAGGGCGAGCTAATCAGTAAAAAGGCCTTCCCAAGAAACTACCAATCCCCTGCTCTAGCCTCGAGGGATTGTTGTTGGGAGAGTCTGGAACAGCCTCTTTTAGACATACAGATGCCATTTCTGGCCCTGTGCTTATAGGAGCACCAATCACACTACATAGTGCTGCTTTAAAGGAATTGAATGAGTCTTTCCCTTCAATGGAGCTGGCTAAACAGGATTTCATGAGCACAGTGTTTGGTCCTGGTTCTTCGATGCTTCAGCCTCAGACTCAGTCTCTGGAAGTGAAAGTGTGTGCATCTCCAGTGCAAAGTTATCCACTATATAAGACCTCACAACATGATAGAACATATACACCCAAGATAGTGGGTGAGAATACAGAGGGGTCTAAGAATGCAGAGGATATTGACTAGCTGCTAGCGCACGTGGTGAGCAAGAAAAGGTGAAGCCTGGACAATGGGGCTCAGTCTGATTAGGAGACATCTGTTTCAGAATCTTTAGATGATCCACTATCCTCCATTTTGAAGTTGCCAACATCTATTCTGTATATTCAGTCCAAAAGCCTTCCTTTGAAGGACTTGCCTCTAAATCAATGGTTTGCGATTCTTTTAGAGATTAGAGATATCAACAAGTTCCTATCACAAGCTATTTCATTTCTGTACGAGCGCTTTACCAGAATCGATGAAAAACGTACTGTTTTCTCTGAACAATTCAATCAGATTGAACAGGGGGTCTCAGACTCGGAGGATAATGGAATTAAACAGCAAAAGCTTTTGGATGCTGCTGTTAAAAGAACTCTCTGAGCTGAGAATAAAACTGGATGAGTTGGAAATTTACGATTTGTTGGCATTCGTAGGGCAATGAGGCTCAGGAAGATGGGGGGGTTTCACACCTTGAACAACACTTTGATTAATAAATATCTTCTCGCTAATCCCCCAGCCGGTTTAATAATAATGAGGGCCAATTGGTACCTTTTTCAGCCAATGCTGAATATAAAACAGCTGTGCACAATTCTGGTGAACTTTTCAAATTACAGAGTGAAAGTGAAGATTCTGTCTAGGGCCATCATGGGTACAGAAGTATTTTAAATAAGATGGTTATCATCTAAAATCAAAATTTTTATGAAATAGAATGTAAGACTGGTCAGAGGGTAATCTGGTCTATCATTTCACTAAGTCTATGGTATGTAAGTTTCTGGAATCTCATTGTGCACTGTGTCAGTTTTTAACTTACCATAGAACTCAGCAAACTGTGCCACTCCAGGGGCTGAAAGATATTGCATGGGAAAAACAAGGAGGGATAGTTAATTTTGGGGTACTTGACTACAGGTGAGTTTCCTGCCAAAAGAATACGCTGGAGTTAAATGATCTTATCCAGATAACAGTTTCTATGTACTTTCATCGATTCCCCAAACCATTAATACTGAAAGCTATTATCTTAACTGGCCCTACCATTGTTCAAATAGTAGAAACAGCTTCCTATGTGTAATGTATAGAAGAAGTACTTCACGCTGAACACCCATGAAAACAAAATGATTTAGCTTACTAGTATCACCTTTTTTTGTGTATCCTATCCTAGTGTAGACAAATCTTCACACTAACTCATTCCCCAAACCCAGCTGTTCCCCTCCACCCTTGTATCCAAAAACAACCCTCTAGAAGATAATCCCCTTTTGACACCCTCCTGCACTCTTCACCACCCATTCAGCGGGTGCCTTGGTATGGCACCCTTAAGCTCCGCTAAAACCATCCTCACCCTATAATCGGCATTTCGTGTGGTCTACAATTATCAACCCTTCAAGTCAAGTTCATCTGAACCTGTTTTAATAAACCGTTGGCTTCAATTTATTCATTTATTAATTAATGTATTTATTTATTTTGTGTTTTCTATAGCGCGAACATGACCCAGTGTAGGGTATCAGAGCGCTTTACATTAGCGTTTCAACAAAACGAAACATTAGAGGAAAAACCAGTCATTACTGTTTTACACTTCAGTATAGCATATAAAGATATATACAGTCAGTAGTTAAATTACCAAGGCGCAGCTAAATAACAGGATAAACTTGTGTACCATCCCACGGTTAGCGGAGCAATGAGTACAAGTGAGCAGTTTATAGACAGCAGTCCTCCAATATAGTCTTATGGGAGAAATTTGCTCATATAGTACGATTTTGCTTAATTTTTGAAGGTTGCGATGGATGTAATTCTCCTGATGTTTGGTGGGAGTGCATTCCGAAATTCTTGCTTCGAAAGGCAGCCAGTTTAGCATTTTCAGGTGAGGGGAGATATGGTCGAATCTTTGGGATCCCGCAATCAGCCTTGTGGCTGCATTAAGACAAGCTTTCAATGGGGCTGTTGAGATCTTGCGGAGCCCAGATAGGGTAGTGCACCCGTATTTGATCCTTGATATGACCAGCGCTTGAACTGCAGTTTTATGGTCTGTTTTGTTCAGGAATGGTTTAAGTTTTCGCAAGTAGCTTAAATGGAACCGAACGTTTTTTGCCATTGTATTGATATGTGCTAACATGTTCAGGTTTTTATCTAGGATAATTCCCAGTGATTTGGTCAAGTCGACAATCTTTGGAGTACAATTTAGAGCAGTGATAAGGAAGGTTGGCCCATTCTGCTGTCTTTAGTTTGCTTTTCTGCGGTGTAATCAGTAGGAATTCGGTTTGCTGAGGGTTTAGCTTCAGGTGATTCTTGGTTAGCCATTGGAGGGTTCTTGATAGTGCGTGGTTCATGGTCTTTATCTCTTCTGTTGATCCGACCTTGATGTACAACTGAGTGTCATCCGCATACATGTGGAAAGCGATATTTGCTTTTTGTAATATTTCCTTGAGTGGTTCAACGTATAGATTGAATAGCGCCGGCGAAAACATTGATCCCTGTTTAACTCCGATTGTATTATTGGTTGGGCCAGAAAGGGTTTGGTTGACAATTAATTTTTGTGATCTGTTCTCAAGAAAGGAGCTGAACCAGTTAAGGACTGTATCCTATAGGCCCATTCTGTTTTTCAACAGATCTAGAATTTTGGCATGGTTCACTGTGTCGAACGCAGACGAAAGGTCCAGCAAGATTAAGAGGCATGTTTCGTTGTGGTCAAGAGCAAGCAATGCATCATCTACAATGTGCAAAATTGCAGGTTCTGTGCTATGGTTTGGACGGAAGCCCGATTGGCAAACATTTAGCAGGTTGAACTCAGAAATGTTAGACTCAATTGTTGTTGGACACATTTTTCAAGAACTCTGGCTAACATGAGAATGTTAGTTACAGGTCTGAAATTGTTTGGAACAGAGGGGTTCTCTGTTGGGTTTTTTAACAGAGGAATAACTTGTCCTGTTTTAAGGCAGGCCGGGATTTGTCCTTGTGACAATGAGGCATTTATGAACTTTGTCCAAAATGGGATTAAAAGGTGGTTTAAGGTGGACCAGCACTTTGCTGGTAGGGATCGTAATAGTGGTTGTTAGGTTTAGAGGTTGACATGATCTTTAAGATGTCTAATTCACTGACCGCTTTAAAACCTGACCTTCTGGCATTGTTTTTAGTTTCCGTTAATTCTTGTTGAACCAGTTCTTTGTCCTTCGTATCCTTCCTACTTTCAATGTCTTCGGCTTCTTTTTTTAGTTCCCTCTCCAAAGAGTTACCTTTATCTGTAAAGAAGACTGAGAAATCTTCACTATTTAGGCTATTTATGGTGATGGCTGGTGATACTTTAGCTGCTTTATTAGATTGTTCTTTAAGTAGATCAAAAAGTTTCCTGGGTCTGTTTACTGCATTATCCAGTTCTTTCCTGAAAAGGTTTTTTTAGATTTAATAAGGCTTTTATTGTAAGCTTTCCTCGATTGTCTCAGTAGAATTAAGTGGGGCAAGAAGGGTGTTGTCGCCCTTTGCGTTCTGATAGTCTCATTGATCTTCTTTCTTCATTAAGGGCATCATTGAACCACAGGTTTTTTTACTTTGTTAGTGAACCTTTTCAGTTTTAAAGGGGCTATGTCCTCGAGAATGCTTAACATTGTCTTGTTATAGTGCAAAGTGAGGTAATTGACGTCAACCATGCTCTTGGGTGCTTGCAAATCGAATGTACAGCGTGCGGCTATGTTTTCCATATTAATTCCTCGAGTGTCCCTGACCCATTTTTTTGGTTTAACAGCTTGTGAGGACGATTTAGTTTTTTTTAAGGGAATTTCGAATGTGATTATATGGTGATCTGACCAGTCACTTGGTGTGATTACAATGTTCTCTATCGCTTTCTCTTTAGTTATGATCCAATCTAAGGTGGATCCTTTAGAGTGGGTGGGGAGATGACATCCTTGGACTAACAATTGCTCTACCAGGAAGGTTTTAAGGATGGTGATTTGACTATCTACCTGATCTTCCCAATGAATATTAAAGTCTCCTAAGAAGATATCGTTAGACTGCGGGTTAGAGTTGGTGGTAAGGATTTCTATTAGCTGGTCTATGAATTTGGTCTTTGTACCGGGTGGTGGTAGAGTGCATGGAGTTTACAGTTTTGGTTATCAGCTGAACTGAGGGACATGCCCATATATTCACAAGACTCTAATGGGTCAGCGTGAATTTTTGTGATGGAAATGTCTGATCTGTGAATACAAGCGATACCTCCACCCCTTCCTTCATTTCTGTCCTAATCTGGTAGTTCGGTGGGACTAACAGGTCTAAGCATGGCGAGGAGGAGTCCGATAGCCATGTTTCAGTTAAGATGGTAACGTCTATATCATGGCTTAGTATGATGTCGGCTATGTCAGCCGCGTGTTTATTTGCTGAGCGACAGTTAAGTTGTATACACCGCATGTGTTCCTGATCATTGATCCTGGCCAAGACAGACTCTTCAGGCATTAATGGCACATTCTTAAGGTTGTTGGCATTAAGCCCTCTATCTTTGGACTGAGAAGTTCTGTCCCCATTCTTTAAGATTGTTTCGATTGTTTCGATTGTTTGGATGTGATTTTCTCCTGTCTTATTATGAGCAGTAGGAGTAGGTTCATATGACGATAGAATGGATAATAGTTCACTATTTGTCAGATAGTTGAGTTGAGAACGTGGACGGTAAATTCTGTTTGATGCTGCCATGGGGGTGGACCTGTGCTTAACTTGTGTTTCCCTCGAGGTAACCTGAAACAACCTCCATTTTAGCAAGCTATATTTCTGATAGGCACAGCAGGTTTTTCATATCTTTAATAGCGGATAGCATAGCTTTGTAAGTCATGCTAGTTTGCGAGCTGAGATTTATAAAATCCCCATTTGTGTGGAGGGGTCTGGTTTTCCCGTGTCCGATCTGTGAGGTATACTAGTAGGTTGTTGTGTGGGTGCTCCTATCGGATGGCAAGTTTTGACTATCTCTGAGTATCTGTGTGTGTATTTGTAAGCCTAGAACTGGATCCGCAACGCCCTGTGATGTAACCCTGCTTGTCCCTTCCGCTATCACGATCAACTAGCGATTTTTCCACCCATCTGACTGTTCCCATTTGAGGGTCAAGATCGGAGGGTGAGGAGACTATTGAACGTTTTGTGTTGTTGTCCCTACCTTTAGCCTTGCTAGTTTCGTGATACAATTGTGGGGCTCCTTGTTGGGTGACTTGCCTTTTAACGATAAGGTAGTAACCGTCTGTTGAGGTTCTAAAGTCCTGGTGGATCCAGTTTCGCTATCACTTGAGAAATTGACTTCCTGGGGTGATAGTTGGGGCTCTACCCTGGGTTTTATGCTAGCTAGTTTACATTCGCTACCAATTGCACTAGTCTGTAAATTATTGGTTTCCTAGTATACAGGTTGGGGTTCTTCATTGGTGTTAGTGCGACCAAACAAAATAACTTGACTAGACTGTTGTAAGACACTCTCCCTGCCTATTTCCACCATATCCGGTAGGTTCCCATGAGGGACCGTGGCTTGAGGGTTTGTATGTGGATTATGTCTTCTAGAGGTGGAACTGCTTATAACCTGATTTTTTAATAGTGAGAAAAAATCCTCAAAGCGTTCCAGATCTCTGTTGGCAGCTTGAATGAGCAATGTGCCATTTTTATAACATGTAATATTTAATGTTGCTCGCAGATTTCTAGACGGCGTAATGAGTAACTTAGTTCCATAGGGAATATTCTTTGATTCCTGAATTTATATTGAGTTACTTGTGAATGTATTTCTCCATCTGGCCATTCTATTTGTAAAGAAAATAAAGTCATTAATGATCACACCTTTTTTTAAGTTGACAGATGGATCCAGACTTAAAGTTTCGGGGTTAGTTCTGAGAATGTTTTGTTTAAAGGATTTGGAAGAATTTTTTGACATACTGGTAGGGTTTATTATTGAGTATGAGTTAAATCCTTCTGGTTTTAGATGGTGCCCTGCCGTGTTTTAGAATAGAGAGTTTGTGTCTTATTTTTACTGAACATGCTTCTGGTGTTAGAAAATACTTTCCCTAGATTCTTCGGCGTAAATCCGAGCCGGTGAGAGAGTAAGATATCAAGATTTAGTTATAAACAGAGCTCTGCCCCTACCAAAATGGCTGCCAAGGTAGTATCCGGCTGGACTGGAATTAAGTCCTGTGTCTTTGTTAGTGGATCAGCTTCTGTGGTAGTCCTTTGTTAATTTCTACTTTACTCATATTGCATTCCTTTGTTAATTTCTACTCATCCCTCTAGCGGTAGTCCTCTGTTAAATTCTACACAAGAGACCCACTTGCTACAGTCCTCATGTGCATACTTAGCTCATAAGTCCTATCTCAGTTTTCATTCTACACCATTTTGTGCAGAGCCTGACTACTTTCAATCAGTTCAAACAGATAGCTCCCTAAAATGGTGGCTGCACCACTTAACTTCTAGACACACCATAAGTATAGTCCAGCTTGTTTTGCAAATAGCCCAGGTGTGTGACAATGTTACGCACAATCCTGTGATAAGGGTTCACCCATCCTGCATTCAATACCCATTAGCCAAGCCTCTCCTGTGTTGAGATGCTCTTCTATGCCTCCCTAGAACTCGGCCCAATCCCAATCCCCTGTCTGAGCAACACCCGAATAGCCTCTCTTCTCTGCAACCTCCAAATCTTACTTATCATCTACCCCTCCCACAGAGACAGACAGTCCAAAATCGCCTCACCACTCTGACCTTCCTGTGTGTCCTCGCTAGTGTGGGGTTATGTCCGGGCTCTTAGTGTCGTTCTCCTCCTCCTACTGCCGTGTCCGCCGCCATCTCTGGTCTTTTTCTTCACAAAGTTTCTTCACAATGCTGCGGTACAATACATAGTATGTACCCGATAATTCCTGGGGGCTCGTCACAATCCCGCCTCACGCCGTAGCCAAGGACGCTTTCAATAGCCTCTAGACTCTAGAGGCCCCCGTCACTGACCTCCGCCTTGCCCCGCAACCCCGAACGATCTCCCAGGGGCTGGTGGCTCGTCACAGCCCCGCCTAACGCTGTATCCCCGGACGCATTCAGAATGCCTGAGGAAAGCACCCCAAAACAACCCTTATAGTGTACTTTTAGTTTGGATTGCTGATGTATGCCAGCTTTTAATTCTGCTGCTTTAAATAAAACAATCATGTCCTTAGAATTCCTTCTTCAACAGGCTACCAAAGTGAACATATCAGGAAAAAAACAAATGTTTGTGCTATTACCCAAATTATTTGTCTAACAGTTTTAATGACAGTTTCTGACTTCTCTTGTTCAGCCTAACTGCTGGATCATGTGTGCACTACCACTGAATGACATGAAATGTGTAAGCTAAGGGCTATGATAATAGATAGTTAGAGTATAAATCAGACATTTTATAACTCTCGAAAGTATGGAAAATCTATTAGAGTGTAATCTAAAGTTCTACTGCACCCTCCTCACTATATTGACCATTCAAACATAAAACATAATTAGGCCTGTGCAAAAATAAATTGAATTTTCTTTGAGGTAATTACATGAAATCGTGACAATTTACTAGAAATTACATGAAATGCCAATTCACCATTCGGTGATATTTTAGTGCAAAATGTGTTGTTGCCTCATTTTGCAGGAGAACACATAATGCATTACAAAAATTGCACAAAAGAGCATGTTATGCAAACAGCGTCTCACGTTCGGCTGTTTGTGTTATTTCTGTGCCAGAGTAGTTAAAAATGCTGGTAATTATGCAAGACAACAATGGCATAAACTACATTTCACTGGGATCTAGTAATAATATTCCATTAAAACCACCTGTTCTCTGGAACATATCTGTTATATATCATAATCTTAAATTACCTATTGTTTCCAAAAAATCCACTAGAGGCCAGTACCATTGATATGGGTATACAATGCCAAGCTAACTGGCATTTTCAGGCTTCCCTTGTGTCTACCATGTTTTCCTGAGACGACTAAACTGTCAGTTGTAGAAATGTCCTTTTACTGATGGGTCCGTTTCACATCTACCATAACCTGCAGTTTTCCATGATGGTAACTTGCAGATCACCCTTGGTTCTATAAATTTTAGCGCAAAGTGTTGTGGGTCATTCTATGTCATTGGTGACTCCACTACCAATTGTTTTCAAAGTACCCATTGCCCAATTCCAGTGTCTATCAGAAATTGGGTTACTGCTTCATAAATAACTGACTCTGATTGTACTGTTGATGCAGTGCTCCTTAGAGTCACTATACGAGTCCTGACACTCACCCCACAGGGTTTCCTGTCTTTAACACCCAAGTAATAGAGGGTTTAATTTTCTTAACATTCTTATTACTTAACACATCTGTATTCTAAATCTATCTTGTACTGTTTTTATTTAAAGATCCAGTCTTCCATTATTTCAGAAATGTTCTGTGATTCACAGTGATGTTACCACAGTATTAGCAAACAGATATCAGGAATTGTCTTCTTTATCCTTAAGCGTATCTTAAGCAGGTTATCTTTTTTGCACATTTTTGTCAGAGTATTTCCATCTTCCACAAACTCTACTTCTAAATCCTAAATCTTTGACTCCACTTTAATGATAGTTTTGGATCCTCAGCATGAACAATAGCTTTTGATGCGGTTTGTTATCCTGTCTTGGAAACTGATGAACCCACCCACACTATCTGCTGCAAGTGGCTGTCATCATAACCTTTCTTAGGGGCTACCCTACTTCACAAACAAACACCATTAGTAAACACGAACTAGACCATGTCTACATTTCTACAGACTAAGATGATTAAAAAAGGATTGTTGATCAAATTAATTATAAACTGTCCAATCCAGACATACAATCAGGAAATTCTGCCTTATTTTAATGTGCTTTAATAACCTTATTGTTGAGGCTGAAAGACCAACGTGAAAAGAACATCTATTTCTATTTCTAAAATTAAAAAACATTTTAGCTAGACATTATGCAAGCAACACATGTTTGAACTAAGAGTTCAACTGATACTGCTCACCTTAATCACAACCTAAAAGAAAACAGCAAGAACACAAGGTGATCATAGGAAGCCAGTATATTCTCATGAGTGTTTTTAAAGAAATGTTCAGCAAACATGGCAATAAGGGACTTTGATAGACTAGCAAAAGCAATAATCTTCCTTTAAGTGTAGAATTAAAAATTAGAGCATACTTAACACTTGTATTGGTGACAAGTTTTGTATCTAATGAGAGACTCTCTGGCCAAAGGTGGGATGGTCAAGTAACGGTAAGACTTGACAGTAGAAAGATTCGACCTGTTGAGTAAAGAATGGGGAGTGACTCCCCTGTAGCCACAATGTGCCCTCTGTTATTAGCACAGTACTTTTCTAATAGAATTACTGCATTAGTACTATAAAAGGACTAGACCCTCACCCACCTAGAATGGCATGTATCCTGCCATACTAGGTGCTCTCCTAGGCGCCCTCAGTGCATCATGGTTAAACATGCAGCACTGAGGGTGTGAGGGTTTGGCCATGGATGTTAGTACCTATCCTCAAAGCTATCAGACAGATCACATCGCATGCATATGTAACTGAGAGAGCACAGAAATGTGTCTACCAATGGTGGGCACTTTTAGGCTCTAAGACGGTTGGACAAAGATGGACTGTGATAGATTTGATGTTGGGGGGACATATCTCTACCTATGCCATCTTTTTCCTTCACTCGTCTCCCATTATTTGAGAGACTCCCTTATGCCTGTGAAACAAGCTAAAGCTGTAGCTCACCTGAGGTTAGGTGCCAGTCTGGAAAGTGATTATCGTGATCCAGAGAATATCTCAGTATTGCAAATTAGGGGGCACTGTTGATAAAGAAGTACAGATTTCAATAGAAAATGACACAGGGGTCTCCTGACTCATCTTTAGTTTCCTCTTACTGTTATTTCGTGAACATCTCCTTTATGTATGTATATATTATAGACTTATAATAGACTCAGTCCCCACACTCTAATACCATAAAATGCATCTGCCAATGCCCGTCAGGGGCCGGAAGAGGCAGGGCAGGGCCACCCCCCTTTCACCTGAGGTTGTGGATTCTTGTTCAGCAATCGGAGATTGTTTGCAGGTACTGTTTGCTTCCTGTCAACATAGTCATTTGAGCTTACTGGCAGTACTGGTGCTCCATCGTTAGTAGTATATTCCAAACGTACTTTGCTCTAACCGTTCAGGTGTGAGCAAATTCTATATATTGAACTCGGCCCAATAAGAGTTATCGACCCGACTTTGTTCTCGGACCCCGGGCTCTGTACCGCTTATTTCACTTTAGTGTTTCTTAACAGTTTATATGCATTGGTATTATTGCTGTCAAACAACATATATGCACTTTGTACTTTTAGTGTAAATAGAAGGTATTGTCGTGTTTACATTTGGTATTTTTATTGGTTTGTGTTATAGTATTATACTGATTTCCCCTCATTGCATATGGCACTAAGCACTTTGCCCTAAAAACAGTTTAGCACTTTAGCACTTTAGCACTTTAGCAGGGATTTGTGCAAATAGTTCAGTGTGTTCAGACATAGCCAACATGAACAAGCGGAAGCCAATCCTGGGGAAGAGTGTGGCGGGAACTTTGGATGCCTTCATTTCGAGGGCAGAATCAGCTCTCATTAATGAAAAAAAACTTACCGAACGCAGACTATCTCTTGGGCCCCACCCTTCGCAAGGTAGACGCTCTCTAACCCCCGCAATTTCTGATTCTTTGGTGGTTCTAAATCAGGATGCATCTCCATCCCGGCTGAGTCAATCCCCAGTTGTTGCTCCAGCTACAGCGATAAACTCTGTTTCCTGTTCATCTATGGAGCAAGAATCTAGCCCTGTTAAATCTAAAGCTACAACTAGAGGGCAAAAAGCAAAACTGAAGTCAACTTATATTAGCGAATCCCCCTTTATAAAAAGGAAACGTCAGGGACTAGCGAAATCAAATAAATCTGCTCAAGGCACATCTGGAAAAAAGTCATCAGCCGTCCCTACCACAAATGCCTGTAAAGTGGGTCCCCCTATTTCTATGAATCAGACAATGCTAGGGCAGCCCGCTGACAGCACCCAGGAGGGGAATTTCTGGAGCAGGCTTGAAACTATGATGTCCACCCTATTGGACCCAATTTTTCAAAAATTGAATTCAATAGAAGCCAGGTTATTAAAACTAGAGGGGCGGGATAATTGTAATCCACCAGCTACATCGACAGCTAGGGATAATACCAGTAAAGACCATGCAGCCTCAGGGGGTATAGGTGCAAGAGTAAGCTCATCTGTGGGGCCTACTGTAAATAGTGAGGTACTAGATAAGAGCAGTTCCAATAGCATTAGGCCCAGTAGTGTATACATTCCAGCAATCGTATGCCAGACTCCCTCAAGAGCTGGGCCCTCTGTGCCTCTTAGGGCAAAGAGACCAGAAGGACCAGAAGGAAGGGATGTAAATCAATCAAGTCTCCCAATTATTGACCTCCCACCTGAATCCACCCCAAACGTAGTGGTTCTGGGGAATGTTCTGCCACTTCCCAAAGGGGCTAAAGAAGACCATGGGCAGTTGATGAACAAACTAACTAATTGTTTCACACAAAATAGCATAGTGGGTGCCCACGTGATAAGAAACATCCTCATGGCACGCGGGTCAGTTGGATAGGGAGCTCACGCAAGATGGGCTCTGGTGACTGTTAGTGTAAATGTTGATAATCCCTACACTGCTGGCCATATTTTATCTAGGGACATCAGCATCACTCCCCTATTGGGATCTGTTATAAGGGCTTTACCTCTGGGCTACTTTTACAAGCCAGTCCCTTATAGGGACTTGCCTGAAAATGTCCCCAAGGTCCCTCTTCGAGGTGGGTGGCCAAATAGATTAGTATCTAGGCAACAGCCTATCTCTATGCCATGGTCTACTAACCTTCTGAACTAGATAGACAGGTTAGTGCCGATCCCGCACTACTGCTAACCAACACATTTGCTCCTCTAACTGGCTTAGAGGATTTGCGATTGACTAAGGGAGCTTCCACCCCAGGAGCTGGAACAAGTTGCTCCTGACCTGTCCCCCGTGCAGGAACCGGTAAGGCCCCCAGATGTGAGATCTAATAATTATCTATCTTAGAATATTGCAGGGTTGGCCAATAGGCTTCAAGATCCACGGTGGGTGCAATATGTGAAGCAATTCACGGTAATCTGCCTCCAAGAAACCTGGTCAGTGGATTGTGACCTATTTCTGGAAGGTTACAAGGCCTTTTTTGTCCCGGCAATCCCCTTGGAGAATGGAAGACCAAAGGGCGGGCTAGTTGTATATATTTTGTGGCTTTTGGGTGTCCGATCCAGGTGATGACATCCATACACCGTGGAATTCTGGCATTGTCCGCCAAAAGGGGGGATGCTAGATGGGGTATTGTTAATTTCTACAATTCGGTGGCTTGTCTGCATGAGGACTGTAACATCACTACTTTGGGAGCGTTCATAAGAGAATTCATGGGTCACAGTTTACATATTTTTGTGGTTTCTGGGGATTTTAATATACACCCCTGTAGCAACCCAACAACATCTTGTATCTCTGAGTTGGGCTACCCCCGTATGTGGGGTTTTCATTTCGAACATCATGCCCAGTGGGAACTGTTGAACAACATCTTAAATGAATTGGATATGGTGGCTTTGATGTCTTTAACTGACCCGTATACTAAGTTTTATGTGCCGACCTTTAAAGGGTACTGTAAGGGGTCATTTTTTCAAACGCCGACTGCGATCTTACAGACGCGAGTGGAGCACTCCGGGGAAAGCACGCCTGGCAATTGAATAAGCCACGAGCGCAAGTGACCCGGACATGAAAGATTAACACCGTGACCAAGAACCCCATTAACAGGAAAAAGATGGCTTGGTGAAGATTGTGCACAAGCATCGCATATGATAAATGACACGAACCCCACAGGAACATATACCAATATAAAGGTGTAGAACGTGGAAGTCGCAATAGGTGGAAATACCCCGTTCGAGATACATCTTTGACTCCACCAAGGGTGGCAGTTTAAAACCGATTGAAAACACGACCCCACACAGGAGGCCATAAGAATAATACTTGAATATATTCAATTCACCCAGATGCGTGTTGCATAGGTGAAAATTGTTTTGAGGAGAAAGCCATATATTCTGTCCTGAGGAAGGAAGCCACAAACATCCAAAAGCTTCCGAAACGCGTCGACGCTTTATTAAAAAGGTTAAATTTAAGGTTGTCAAAAAAGAATCGGGTATAAGAAAGAGTAAATCTTCCCGGGTTGTCAACCAAGTGCTTAAATTAACCACACCAAAGACAAAATATATTGTTGTGTTTATATTTCTCCTTGTCCACATTAGGTGGTTTTTAACATTGTGTTGTACCATATTGCTTTGTGTTTTAATTGAATTTCATGATTTACTTATGCTTTTTTACTAAAAATAAACATGTATATTTTTATAACAAAAATGGTTTTCTTGTATTGAGCACTTCCCTAATCAGTAAGGTGTACATGCACACTTGAATAAGAACGTTTGACTGAATGTGGTGACCATTTGAACCTCCCAAAAGGAATAAATTCTTTTTACTTGTCATTTATTGACTACATCTTAATTTCCTCTTCGATGCAATTTTCTTTTCATGGTTTTAATATTGTGGAGAGTGAGTTTTAATGACCATAATCCATTAACTGTCTATATGACGGGCCCACTAAAAGATAAGATTGAGGCTGCTGCTGCTCCAAATAGGGGTGTATTGAGACCAACGGACGGTAAGCGCAGATTAAATTAGTCTCAGGTGCCCCAGATACATTTTATAAGGAAGTAAAAATATCTTATGCACATGAATTAACAATTTGCTCAACTGAGGGTTTCCCCCTAATGAGATTCTTGGGGCATAGGAGTCAATAGCGCAAAAAGTGGGTAACATTTTATGTATTCCAGCCAGTAGAAATTCCACACAGGGTCCCAGATGGTTTGATTGCCACTGTTCTAAAACAGCAAAGAGGTTGAGGGAGGCTCTGGCAGCCAAACCAAGAATTCAATCTGAGGTATGTGTTTGCCGAAAGGAATATAAGCTAGCCCTGGCCAAACGGAAGGGTGTCTTGAAGGAGGAAGCTTGGAGGGAGCTGATTGATTCAAGCACTCTTAGGAACAGTGCAAGGTTTTGGAGTGTCGTGAATCGACCCCTCTCTGATCAGGAAGGAGGGGGGGCTTTAGACTCACATATTACCGAGGAGGAGTGGGTAAGTCACTTTAAATCTATGTTGAATGCCCTCTAGAGCCTAACCCCCAAGAATGCCGGGATACAAAGGCCCTGTAATAACTTTTGAAAGGGGGAGATCCTGAAAGGTATCACATGACTATCCATTAACAAAGCACCTGGTTCAGATGAGATTCCCCCAGATCCATTTAAGTCAGACCCCCAGTTCTGGTCCCCGATACTGGAGTTATTTTTTGATGCAGCAGCAAGGAGGGGTTGCCCCTAGTCTTGGGCATCTTCCACTATAGTCCCTGTTTTTAAGAAAGGTAATAGAAATAGTACCCACTGTTACAGACCGATCTCGCTTAGTGATTCGGTGGTCAAAGTAGTAGGACGGATTCTTTTAGAGAGGTTATCAACATGGGCAGAGGAACATAAGATCATGTTGGATGTCCAATATAGATTCCGGCAGGGACGCTCTACAGTTGCTCAGTGTCTTAACTTATCTATGATACTGAGCAAATATACTGTTGCCCGCCCCGGAACCATCCATCTTGCCTTTATGAACTTGTCATCTGCATTTGACTGTGTGAACAGGGTCAAGCTGTGGCAGTCTATGAGGGCAATGGGGGTGGAGAAAAGTATAGTTAATTTTCTCGAGGACCTGCACTTATCAACCAAAGCTAATTTCAGGTTTTCGCAGGACTTGCAGGTCACCAGAGACTTTGAGATCAAGAGGGGAGTCCAGCAAGGATGCATTCTGGCGCCTTTTTCATTTAATTTTTATATAAATGAACTGGATAGTGCATTAAGGGTAACTGGATTGGATTACCCCTATGTAGGACGGCGTGGTATCCCCGTCCTGCTTTATGCGGACGATGCCATCCTCATATCCAGGACAGAAATGGGTTTGCAATCCCTTTTAACCACATTCTCCAGATTTATGTCTGACTAGGACTTGGCAATCAACAATTCCAAGTCCTACGTCATGAAAGTGGGGCAACAATCGAAAAAGAGCTTTTATGTTAGTGTTGGCCCCGCCAAGATCCCTCGTACGAATGTATTTTCCTATTTAGGGGTCCTATTTGACGACCAACTTAAATGGGGTCCCCTAATTTTGAGGAAAAAAGGGGATTTGGCTCGTGTAAACGCTGCAATTTTTAACTTTGCCTCTAAAATAGGGAAGAAACCTACAGGAGCTATGTTGCAAGTTTATCAAGCTAAAAGCCTGGCCATAGCCACCTATGGTAGTAAAATTTGTGGATACACTGACGTAGATTCCCTGCAGGTAGTGGAAAATGACTTCCTGAAACGCTTACTATGTGTTCCGCATGGAACCTCGAACTTAGCGGTCCATAAGGAACTAGGGGTCCCCTACCTAAGTGATGCTCTTGCCCTGCGACCCCTGATCTTTTGGCTTAAGTGTTGGCTTAATAAAGATTTAACCCTCAACCATTTAATACTAAGAGAGTGTATGTCTCTTGATAACTCGCCCCTTATTCCCTGGCTTATGTATATCAATAGAAGGTTTGAAGGGATAGGACGGGGTGATTTATTCCCCAACCCTGACGCTATCGTAAAGAAGGATGTGGAATTAATGAAGATAGCCTTTCTGACTTTAAAGAAATTGGACAGGGAAGCTAAGGAGGTGCTGAAACCTAGTGTCCGGATGTATTTAACGTTTAAAACAACCCCGATGACTGAACCTTATCTTTTGGGGTTTCTGTCAACACATGAGAAGTTTCTGCTAACCAGGTTCCGGATGAACCTCTTCCACTTACTGTTAGCCAGACCTAAGGGCTTTAGCAGAGGTCAAGTGCTAGCTCCCTGCGGCTGCGACGCTCAGTCTCCGCAGGATTTGCTGCACTTTTTGTTCTTATGCAAACTGTATGAAATTCCCCGTAAGCACTTTCTGGTTCCTATTTTAAAAAGAATGATTTTTAGACAGGCTCGCCCGGCCCTTCTGTATCTTCAACTCCTTTTTTTTTTTTGTTATTGAGAGTTCATAGGAAACAGATAGACATTACAAGACACATTTGTAGTAGAATTAATACAGTACGATATATATGAATACAAAGAAAAAAAAAAAAGTCTTCAAAATTCATCATTTCAGAGCTTGATAATAAAGTGCAATGTACATGGTTAAATTATAAAGTGCAATGTACATAGTTAAAAACAGACTAGCAGACTAATATTGATAATGCAAAGATGTGGTTAGGGTTAGATGACAACAAAGTATCTTTAACTCCTGAAAGAAGACTGTATATTTTTTACAGTAGGGTTTTTAAAAGCATCTGTGAAATCCAGGACTTGTATGGATGTGTAAAGTCGGTGTAACCTGGCATGTTTATTAATCCAGTTGATTCACTAGCGGTACAGAATAATTGTTTTAAATCATGTATTAACTTTTTTAACTGTTTTTAATGTATCTGTATCTGTGTAACTTTTATGGTTTTACAAACAAAAACCGAATAAAGTTTATTTGATGTTGATGTTGTGGATGGAATATGAGCATTCAAAAGATTAGTTGGTGAAGACTGAACCCTAACATTCACTACAAAGAGGACAGATGAAAGTAAATTAACCTTTAGTCTATGGTAAGGATTCTTAAACATGTTGTTCCTACAAACATAGATGACATCTTATCGATAAAAACAAAACATGCCGGGAAGTCCAAAGTCTAACTTGAGTTTGTAGCAAAATAGCAAGCTACACAGCAAAATATTTAAAATACAATTCTCACTTAAATTGACCAGAGCGCTCGCTACTAAAGGGTCAGTTAGAGCATATAGCTAAAATGCATAACATGTAGGACAGTTTATACAGGTTTTCTCTCAGTACAAGTCTATAGAACCTAATTATGTGTTAAAAAGGTGTTAATTTCAGATAAAACTTATCTAATGAGCAGGTGGTAGGTTCTTCTCCCTGAGGAAGCACAAGACTTCCTGGAAGAATTAAAGATGCATTTGATGATGATGATGATTGGCATGACTATAAAGAGATAGATGAAGTGTTAGCATCCACCATAAAGAAAATGAATGAAGCTGTCCTTCACTTTTAAAAAACCTTTAGAGTCAAAGATCATTGATGTTTACCTCACATCTGGCATCAGTGCTGCAGTGATACGGAAAAGACTTCGGAGAGCGGAGGTGAACTTTCATTGCAGACCAGACTGCATCACCATAGATGCCATCATATTTCGGAGGGCAGACCATGCAACCTGCCAGTCGCTTTCTTGCTTTCATTACACATAGTTACAAAAGGAATCCTTTGGTTTACCATGGACTAATGAGATCCAGCTGCAGTAGCAAGCTTGGCTGAAGGTGGCTGAAGGAGTTAGAAGTGTTTGGATGTATATCTTGAAGTAGACGATGATGCGCTTCAACAACATAAGTGCAGTTTCTTCTCATGACAAGCATTACCTCCATGCTGGAGTTTAACAATCTCAGGCTGTTTCCAACTGATAATGAATACTCTGTTTCTTTCGGCTTTTTTCCCTTTGTGATTGACTGTTGACATCTCTGTACACTGGGGCAGACTGAGATAACACCTGGATGTGCCGTAAGGCCAGTTTGGCAGCTCTTACCAAATTCTCCGACACATACTTCAGTCTTTATCATGCTTGATCATTACCTTGTCTTTTGTGATGGAGCTGTGATGGGCAAGGATGATATGGGGGATGCCGATAGACTGCAGCGCTGCAGGCCAAGAGGCTTTCAAGCAGCCGATTGACCGGCATTTGCCTGAGAGTGTGAATAACCAATCCACCTGGCACTACAGTTTGGGAACAGTGTTCAATTATTTCCTCTCGCAGTTGCCATGACAACAACCCCCCCCCCCCCCCCCCCCCAAAAAAAAGAAATTCTGGTGGTACGGTATGTGTTTAAGGTCCAATAAATGTACATATATTTTGTGGCTTACACTTTAATTTTCTAAACTGTAGTTTCATTAAATGACATCTTTTGAAAAAAAAAGACTTCCCGGTAAAGGAGATATCATTCATAAATGCAATACTGAGCTCATTCTTCTCCCAAAATTCTGCACCCAGTTGCCATGATAGAACGCGAGATTATGGTTTCTAAAATGTGCAACTGTTCAACCTAGAATAACATGGGCTTCTACGTTTACTAGAGTCATGAAATTTAGTAAGTATATTAGAGGCCAATGGATAATTCAAACTAATAACAAACGACATTCATATCTGTTTACAAGGTACCTCACTCCATTCTGTGTCATAAAAATATTAAAAGAATTATAATGTAATATATATGGGAATACAAGGTGATGTTTTCACAATGTATTCATTATGTGGGTTGGTTGCCACTCCAAGGCCATGCATGATATGGTAGAAACAGAGCAATAAATAATGATTTTGCATATTACTCAAATAATTTTATGCCAATGCGACCAGTCTATTTGTGGGGTCGTCTAGACCAACAGAGTAATAATGGGTGAAAAATATCCCACTGCAAATTATATTTTTTAGAATATAAAATGGATTTTACACTTACTAGCAGTATGAACAAAAACAAGGAATAAACAGTAGTTGCACCCATTTTACAAGTCCTAAAGTGCATTAGTTTATAGGAGAAAATACTACCAGTCAAGCAATAGTGGTAATGTCCCACGAAAACAGAGAAGAGAGCAAATTTTTCACTTAACCCCTAATTGGTGTTAATGCTAAAACAGGCCAAAATTGTGTTTGTGTCTATTTTACCACAAGCAAGCAGGTTTTAACGAGTAGGTGAATGTTAAACAATTGTGTGGATTGCAAAAGAGGGGACCACGGCCCAAATTTGCCTACGGTGTGAAATATGACTATAAAAACACCCACATTCTCTCTGCAGGTTAACTGGAGAAATGGGTGCAATTTGGGCATTTCCTGGAGTTTGTATGCTTCTACTTGGCAAAATTCAAACAAACTAAACACCGGGCCGATTCCGATCCGGTAAAAAGCGCTCCGAATTGCAGTTCGGAGCGTTTTTCCCCGTACGAATCGCACCCGTAGGTGTCAACGGACGATTCAGCAAGTACGATCACAAATTAATGCGTGACTCCGTACGACTCGTAAAAAACACCGTACAAATCGAAAATCCATACGAATTGCAGTCGGCTGACGCACCACGCAGCGTCCGTACGTAAATAGACCGCGCCTTCCGACCCAGGAAGTACGATCCGTGTCGAACACACACCGTACGGCTCTTTTGCTACGAGAGCTCTAAACTACCGTAAACCCACACTCCGGCAAACCCGGCACCCGGTACACGACAAGCAAGACATGAACGCCATCGTCCGTGTCATCACTATCCTGTACGCCCACCACCTCGTATATAGAAACCGACGACGGCGCAGAAGGTGAGTGCAACGAACTCCAACATACCTGTACGTGTTGCCACTCGGGCACATCTCCATTGCACGACTGTCATGTCTGGGTACGTTGCACCACACACTCCCGCACATCACTAGTGTAATACGGATAGAGGCCGCACCAACGTCATTGACCACGGGGTACGTTACGTCACCGCACATCACTAGTGTAATACGGAGACGTACCGCACCTACGTCATCCAGCCCGGGGTACGGTACGTCACCGCACAACACCAGTGTAATACGGAGACGTACCGCACCTACGTCATCGACTTCGGGGTACGGTACGTCACCGCACTCCACCAGTGTTATACATGCCGCATGTACGTCATCCAGCCCGTGGTACGGTACGTCACCGCACAACACCAGTGTAATACGGAGACGTACCGCACCTACGTCATCGACTTCGGGGTACGGTACGTCACCGCACTCCACCAGTTTTATACGTGCCGCATGTACGTCATCCAGCCCGGGGTACGGTACGTCACCGCACAACACCAGTGTAATACGGAGACGTACCGCACCTACGTCATCGACTTCGGGGTACGGTACGTCACCGCACTCCACCAGTGTTATACGTGCCGCATGTACGTCATCCAGCCCGGGGTACGGTATGTCACCGCACAACACCAGTGTAATACGGAGACGTACCGCACCTACGTCATCGACTTCGGGGTACGGTACGTCACCGCACTCCACCAGTGTCATACGTGCCGCATGTACGTCATCCAGCTCGATGTATGTCATCCAGCTCACCGCACAACACCAGTGCAATAGACGTGTGGGACATACGTCTGCTAAGTAATTGTATGTGTAAGTATGAGAGTGTGTGTCTGAGACCCCCCCCCCTGGCCACCTGTGCCCAGCATCAGAGTGTGTGTATGGCTAAACCCCCCCCCACTGCCCACCACTGCCCAGCATCAGAGTCCCCACCACTGCCCAGCATCAGAGTGCCCACCACTGCCCAGCATCAGAGTGCCCACCACTGCCCAGCATCAGAGTGCCCACCACTGCCCAGCATCAGAGTGCCCACCACTGCCCACCACTGCCCAGCATCAGAGTGCCCCGCATCAGAGTGCCCACCACTGCCCAGCATCAGAGTGCCCAGCATCAGAGTGCCCACCACTGCCCAGCATCAGAGTGCCCACCACTGCCCACCACTGCCCAGCATCAGAGTGCCCACCACTGCCCAGCATCAGAGTGCCCACCACTGCCCACCACTGCCCAGCATCAGAGTGCCCACCACTGCCCAGCATCAGAGTGCCCAGCATCAGAGTGCCCACCACTGCCCAGCATCAGAGTGCCCAGCATCAGAGTGCCCACCACTGCCCAGCATCAGAGTGCCCAGCATCAGAGTGCCCACCACTGCCCAGCATCAGAGTGCCCACCACTGCCCAGCATCAGAGTGCCCACCACTGCCCACCACTGCCCAGCATCAGAGTGCCCACCACTGCCCAGCATCAGAGTGCCCCGCATCAGAGTGCCCACCACTGCCCAGCATCAGAGTGCCCAGCATCAGAGTTCCCACCACTGCCCAGCATCAGAGTGCCCAGCATCAGAGTGCCCACCACTGCCCAGCATCAGAGTGCCCACCACTGCCCAGCATCAGAGTGCCCACCACTGCCCAGCATCAGAGTGCCCACCACTGCCCACCACTGCCCAGCATCAGAGTGCCCACCACTGCCCAGCATCAGAGTGCCCAGCATCAGAGTGCCCACCACTACCCAGCATCAGAGTGCCCCGCATCAGAGTGCCCACCACTGCCCAGCATCAGAGTGCCCAGCATCAGAGTGCCCACCACTGCCCAGCATCAGGGTGCCCAGCATCAGAGTGCCCACCACTGCCCAGCATCAGAGTGCCCACCACTGCCCACCACTGCCCAGCATCAGAGTGCCCACCACTGCCCAGCATCAGAGTGCCCACCACTGCCCACCACTGCCCAGCATCAGAGTGCCCACCACTGCCCAGCATCAGAGTGCCCAGCATCAGAGTGCCCACCACTGCCCAGCATCAGAGTGCCCACCACTGCCCACCACTGCCCAGCATCAGAGTGCCCACCACTGCCCACCACTGCCCAGCATCAGAGTGCCCCGCATCAGAGTGCCCACCACTGCCCAGCATCAGAGTGCCCAGCATCAGAGTGCCCACCACTGCCCAGCATCAGAGTGCCCAGCATCAGAGTGCCCACCACTGCCCAGCATCAGAGTGCCCACCACTGCCCACCACGGCCCAGCATCAGAGTGCCCACCACTGCCCAGCATCAGAGTGCCCACCACTGCCCACCACTGCCCAGCATCAGAGTGCCCACCACTGCCCAGCATCAGAGTGCCCAGCATCAGAGTGCCCACCACTGCCCAGCATCAGAGTGCCCAGCATCAGAGTGCCCACCACTGCCCAGCATCAGAGTGCCCACCACTGCCCAGCATCAGAGTGCCCACCACTGCCCACCACTGCCCAGCATCAGAGTGCCCACCACTGCCCAGCATCAGAGTGCCCCGCATCAGAGTGCCCACCACTGCCCACCACTGCCCAGCATCAGAGTGCCCACCACTGCCCAGCATCAGAGTGCCCAGCATCAGAGTGCCCACCACTGCCCAGCATCAGAGTGCCCACCACTGCCCACCACTGCCCAGCATCAGAGTGCCCACCACTGCCCAGCATCAGAGTGCCCCGCATCAGAGTGCCCACCACTGCCCAGCATCAGAGTGCCCCGCATCAGAGTGCCCACCACTGCCCAGCATCAGAGTGCCCAGCATCAGAGTGCCCACCACTGCCCAGCATCAGAGTGCCCAGCATCAGAGTGCCCACCACTGCCCACCACTGCCCAGCATCAGAGTGCCCACCACTGCCCAGCTCGTACATCAAAAACATACCATTGTCAACCTCATTACCCTCAGGAGATAGACACATTTTAGTATACCTAAATGTGAACATCACACCAGCTCCCAGGCACCCAGCAGTCACAGACATCATCACACAAACTACAAATCTGAAAAGCAAAAATTAGCTTTATTCAGCGGAATCACAAAATAAAAGCAAATGAGAGTCCTCGCTCATTAAAGGCCAATGGCCAGTCCAATAGAGTCCCAGCAATAGTTTGTGCCTCCATGGGTGTCATCTCACCCAAACCTGCCTGCACATGGCGTTTAATCAGCTGTGCTGACTACGGGGGCACCATCTGTGGAATCCTCCGGCACCGCATGGACAGGAGAGGGAAGGACAGGTGGAGTGGGTGCAGGTGTAGTGGATTCATCCACACTGGTTGGGGCATCGCAGAAAGTAGATTCAAAAACCTGGCTGCACACCTCAGCCAGGGCGGAAAAACTACCACCTGAACCCGGGGACACATTGGGGGTGGAGGTACAGGGCTGTGAGTCAGTCCTACTGGGTGTGTGGATGCATGTGTGAGGTGTCTCCCCTCTCCCTGTGGGTGTGCCTACTTGCCCTTGAGACTGTGTGCGTGGAGCTTTGAGCTTCTTATGCTGTGTGTGTGCGCTGGGTGTGTCTGACCTGTGGCGTGTGCGTGTATGCTGTGTAGGTATGTGAGAGGCAGAGGTGGATGGCTCTGAAGGATGGGGGGGGACAGATGCTGCTGGGTGTACATAGCTGCCGTCAGTGTTGATTCAATGGCAGCCACACTCCGACATGACATGCCCTCCATGAACGACACCACCTGTGTAATCAGTTGTGTATGTCCATGAAGGACAGACAGCATGGATGCCTGACCTACTGCAATCTGCCGGAGTAGGTCCACTGTCTCAGCACTGAGGGCAGCAGGGGACACAGGGGCAGGGGCTGCGGTGCCGGGAACAAAGGAGACACGAGGGCTAGCACGGACCCTAGGCACACCAAGGAGTGGGAGGTTGGAGATGGGACTGGAGGAGGGGAGGGCAGCCAAAGATGTATGAGTGACCATTGCTGCATATTCCCCCCCCTCCTGAGAGTCTGTCTCGGATTCGTCGGCATGGTACGATATGTCAGTCACATGTCGTGCGGCCTGTAGACTCTCCTCCCACTCTGTGCCACTGCCTCCCTCTGACACCTCCCAGCAGGTGGCACTGTCGGTGTGTCCCTCCGCCTGGTCCGCGCCTCTGTCTCCTCCAGATTCAGATGATGATGCTGTGAGCAAGGAGAAGAATGAAAACATATCAGTCACCTGTACACATCAGACATATCAGCTGCAAATCATATGGCCTCTTTCGTCAACATGGCATGCATCATGAGTCACATGACACATAACTCTTCATAATGACAATTCTACTTGTGGAGAAATGTCAGAGACACAAAGCTCAATGTAAGGTAGGAGACAAGGTATAGGCAAGGAAAATACTTGTATGAGAGACACAATCATGATCCACTGCCTGACAACAGGATAGCTGATGATGCATAACAGTTCATTAGCCAACCCTGCCACCCAAATGAAGACCTGTCCATGTTTGATTCGCTTTGACTCTGTGCCACATTAGAAAAGTCCTGGGCAAACTGCCATGTGATGCCATCCTGGGACCTGAAACAAGTCTTCCATCACCTCACACTGTCATCACCGCTTTGTACATCCAAAGTCACATTGTGTGGCAAACCATCAATACTATGTACAAAGAACATGCCACAGATGTTGAGAATATGCACACACGCACTGCCCAGTGTGTGTATGCAGAAGTCCAAAAAATAGCACATGCACATTGTGCACCTGCAGCTAACACAAGATAATTAGAAAGTGTACCATGGACAAAGGCCACTGAGGCTGACTTGTGCACAAAACACTTGTTGAGACTTAAGAACAGTGCCACAATATGAAGAAGGGCAGACATAGTGCACATGTGGTGCTACATCTAAGGTACGAACAGGTGTCACATACCCCCCTACAACATGAAGATGTGCAAAGGAAGATGCAACTTGAGACACTGCACCATAGGAGTACATGTCAAAAACAAGCATTAGCCAAAGCAAACCTCTACTGTGGAGTAGGGCAAGGCATGTAAAGAAGCAGCTGCTGACAGAGGGACAATCGAATTCCAATGCATGAACTGCCTGTCTGACCACACCACTCAAACTATGGGAGTGTGACCATGCCTTAGAGCTCTTCAGGTACCATTTCTCACACACATGACTACAAACAGACATGTACCTACCCCCTTCGTGCTGCTGTCCCTCCTGCAACTGCCTATGGAGGTCTGGGAACACCACTTCCAGGACCCGGAGCATGTTGGGGGTGAGTTGGCGGCTGCCGCCATGCCGGCGTGGAGCTTCCAGCTTCAGCTGGACTCGGGCGATGCGGCGGCTCCAGCACCGGATGTCCTGCCACCTCTTCTTTATGTTTCGAAGCCTCCTGCGAGGCCCCCCCTCTCTCCGGACAGCCCTGGCGATGTCCACCCAGATTTCACCCTTCTCATAGGCAGATACCTGTCACAAATATAAAGTTACAGAACATCAGTATACCTGGTGCATGTTCCCAAGACACCCATATGTCCACAAAATACATGATGACAATAGGGCAACGTATGGCACACACATTAGCATCATTGTCCAGGAGTATGTGGCCTGTGTGCTAACACAACTGCTTAGCATGACATTGAAAATCTACAGATTACATGAGGGCTGTAAAACACTCTTTGAGCATGACACTCACTGAACAAGATATGCTATGTCTGGGTGCAATGCAGCACGTGACATGCTGTCACACACCACACTACAACAAATAACTCTCTTCTAACAACACTGTGCACCCTGGCACTCACTCACAACAACATTGCATCTATCCACTATTACTACACAGTGGCTATGATGTCACACACACAACAGGTGCACACTCCAAGGTATTGCACACATCACTCACCTGATCCTCTGGTCTCCCATACAGCTTGCTAAAGTTTGGCAGGAGGGCATCCAGAAGGGCCTTGTTCTCACCATCAGTGAATGCAGATGCCCTCTCCATGTTCAGCTAATCAGGGCCAGAGGATTCAGAGACAGCAGCTGTGGTTAGAACACCAATGTTGTGCAGGCAAGTGCCCTCCCACAGCCACATGCTGCCTTATATCTGTGCTGCAGAGGGTCTGTGAGTCCAAGGAGTAGTGTGTGATAGGCCACCATAATTTGCATCCTATGTTCCATCCAATCACATCACACCTAAGCCCATGACACACATATGCATGGTTTGAAAATAGAGCCAGAGCTGAACAACAACTTTCGCAACATTGTATACTTTTTCCTAACTGATTCTTCCAGGACACCTGTAGGAGTGTAAAAAAACTCCGTATCCATGACAACCTGGTTGCATTTTGAACAGTACACTGTTCCCCTAGTTGTTCCCTATGCATATTTTAAAATCCACACACAAGTACGGTGACATTGCCATTGCCAATGCTACACATTGAATGGTGTAACGATGCGTACACAGGCACGTACCATTGGGGTACGCTCAGCTCGCGCAGAGCCTAAAGGCGATAGGGAAACGATGCGTACACACGCCCGTACCATTGGGGTACGCTCAGCTCGCGTAGAGCCTAAAGGCGATAGGGAAACGATGCGTACACACGCACGTACCATTGGGGTATGCTCAGCTCGCGCAGAGCCTAAAGGCGATAGGGAAACGATGCGTACACACGCCCGTACCATTGGGGTACGCTTAGCTCGCGTACAGCCGAAATGCGATAGGGAAACGAGGCCGACACACGCACGTACCATTGGGGTACGCTTAGCTCGCGTACAGCCGAAATGCGATAGGGAAACGAGGCCGACACACGCACGTACCATTGGGGTACGCTTAGCTCGCGTACAGCCGAAATGCGATAGGGAAACGAGGCCGACACACGCACGTACCATTGGGGTACGCTTAGCTCGCGCAGAGCCTAAAGGCTATAGGGAAACGATGCGTACACACGCCCGTACCATTGGGGTACACTTAGCTCGCGTACAGCCGAAATGCGATAGGGAAACGAGGCCGACACACGCACGTACCATTGGGGTACGCTTAGCTCGCGTACAGCCGAAATGCGATAGGGAAACGAGGCCGACACACGCACGTACCATTGGGGTACGCTTAGCTCGCGTACAGCCGAAATGCGATAGGGAAACGAGGCCGACACACGCACGTACCATTGGGGTACGCTTAGCTCGCGCAGAGCCTAAAGGCGATAGGGAAACGATGCGTACACAGGCACGTACCATTGGGGTACATTGTGTCAGACATGGTCAAGTGAACGATTGTGTAGGCTGCGTCCCTGTCCACCTTCATGTCACCATTGGCAGAGTCACACTAGGAAATCACACAGCAGGGATGTAGTCTACACTCATGTCGACCATGTGGATGCATACATCAGCATGGCACACATACATCAGTATGTGCCAGGTTTGGCAGACATTGAAGAAGCACAGGGATTGTGACCCTGTGCCTCAGTTGATGTGTGAATAGCTTGCACAACATGTCATCATTCATGATGCACATGTGCATCACATGCATTCAACAATTTCAACACGATTAACGTCTGCAACATGTAGCGAGGCACATGAACACTCGAATGGGCCACAATTCAGTACAGGGAACTGGCACATGATGACAGGAACATGCCCACTGTCACAGAGGTGTCACAGCCGCACAGCATGACCCTGTGTGACCACGTCATGTGTGTGCCATGTGCTACATTGTGCATGCTGTTAGCATATGCCATGAACAGGTCAGTAAAGTATTACTCACCTCAGAAAATCCCCACATGTCATCCTGGACATGGCAATTTCCGTAATACCGTACACTTGTGTGTTGGTGTGTAAATCCTCTGGCTCTGCAAGTATCCTTGGCGTTGTGTCTGCCCTGATGACGTTATCTGAGTAGTCATATGTCACCTCTGCGTCCACACGTCAGGTCCTCTGTTTGTTTCTCAACACCAACGCAGGTCCGGTCTAAGTTAAAGCTTACACATTTTGTACCCTAAATCATTGTACTAACACTTCAGAACATTTACCTTTTATTGTCATACTCAAGACCGTGCCAATAGGGATGTCACTTACAAAGCCTGTGAGGAATGAAAAGGCCTCATGTTGGTGAGTGACCCTCACCGTCTGTGTCTCCACGGTTTTCACGTCAGGCACAACAACAAGAGCTGCTCCAATTGCGGGGACCTGACATATGAATCCAGGTGTGATATGTCCCACAAGCCACTTAGACTCCAGCAGTTGGCACAGCACCACAATAGCTCATGGTTGGGATGTAGGACCAGTGCATGTGTGTGGGTGTGGAGACATGTGAGCCCCTCATTAGTACATCATTCCCCAGGGCAAACTCGTCAGGTAAACAACAAAAGTCAGAAATGTGTAATTGCATTGACAAATAACCACGAAGCAAGTGCAATGCTGCATGGGATTAGGGTGACGGCGACCACACGGCTCCATCAGAATAGCAGCCATCGTAGCCAGCACCACGACCTACGGTCCCAGCCCTGCATGTGACACAGGAGGAGTAAGTGCACTTCCTCATGTCCATGATGTCCCTCACCCCGCCCACTGACTCCGCATCAGCTTCTGGCCCACCGTACCCGTCAGGGGGCAGTTGCGCCTCTGTTAATATGCCCCTGACGCCATCATTCGCTGAGTGACGGACGCAGGCGGTGCATACGTCCCAGAACCGCTGTGACAGACATGATCGGAATGTTCATCCTGGTCCCCGCTGGTTCAACTCACAACCTCACTGCCAGATCTCCCCCAGGTGTCAGCCGTGGCGCCATTCTGGGGTGGTGCTGGCCCCGATACCACACACTGTACGGCTCCGCCGTGGTAACTGTGTGGCAGAACACCGCTCTTAATGCTGCATGGGAATGTAAACATCAATGAGCTGGCCACACCTCATTACAATAGGCGCTAATGAGTATTGGGAGGGTCAAGAAGACCCACTGGCACGTGAGTGTCAGTCCCAACACCACAGGACAGGTGGACTGGGGGATGCGAGTGTTGTGGACACCTAGCTAGACACAGGTGATGTCTCAACTCAAAAGATGTATTTGGATGATTGGGCAACGTTCAGTGTAGTGTTTATGTGGGCGGTTGGAACCATGGCCCTTCATCTCCCTGTTGCTGCGGTGAGGACCAACTTGTCACTCAGGTCCTTCAACTACACTAACGCTACGCTGAGCCTCTGCAGGCCTATCTTGATGAGAGTACTGTATGTATATTTGCAAGCATGTACAGCCACGCAGCATGTTTGTCTGTACATAGGCACGTTGTCAGACCCCCACTGCCCTACCCGGACTGACCATGTTCCCTGTCCTACCACCCCATCCCAGGAAGCATCTGCATGCAGCCCTCAAAACCACAGAACACATTCCCGTTACCTACGCTGTAGAGGGTATCCAAGAGGTACAGGCACTACGCAAAGATGTCATCATCCTCCCTGACTCTGGGAGTGATGTTTAGCTACTTGACATGCATCTTTGCCTGCTACCCACACTCTCTGTGGGATATGTTTGTGTAACAGCTGCCAGTGTATGCGTTGTAGGTACGGCCAAAACGTGGCCACGCCCTTGTCGGATGCCAATCAACAACACTAGTTTTGTTCCAGTGTGGCCTGGATAGCCACCACTCACTGGTCAGATCGATGACACCCAGGGAGGCTAATTAGTCCAAAGCTATGTATGTATTGAAACGTGACACTTTGCTACTGCCTACTGTTCCTTACAGATATTGGTTTACAAAAGGTAAGTAACTAGTCCTTGAAAGTACTGTGCATCTGCTGTAGGAGCATCTATGTTGTGTCCTTGCTGTGATGGCAGGGTGACTAATGTACACACACCATGCCACGTGTGTTAATGACCCGTTCACATGTGTGATGGCATCACAGACCGTCAGTGACAAATGTAATTATCATGCTGTATGATGATGGTCATGTAATTGTCACTGAAAGTACACACCGCGACATGACTAAGGCTGAACAGTGCAAATGATTGCACATGTGGTGTGTGTGTGTATTGCAGTCTGCCCTCTGGGTGTGCAGACAACCTCCTACTGACATTGACATGACGTGTCTCACTGACATGATACATTGTCATGGTCACTAAGACCTTTACATCTGAAGGCTTGTATGCATGTCACATCCATTCCACACACTGCAGGTATTTTCCTTCGCCACGGAGGAGTGTGTGGGAGCTGGCATCTGTGTGTATCCCACACCACACTCCAAATTGTCTACATTATTTGAAGAAGTGTTGCTTGTGCCATGTACATTGTTATAGTCTTAGTCAGACAGTTGTAGACATATCCTTAAAATTGTGTCTTGCAGGGCACCCCCTCTGGAAAGGCCGTTGCCTGACTTGGAAGCCATGAGGGAGCGCAACTGCATCCGTCGATATCGCTTCGGCCGACAGTTGATCAAGGACCTGACGGGCAGGCTTGAGGCTCACCTACAACCACGCCACAGGTATCCAGGTGCACTGACACCCAAGGTAAAGTTGATGGCAGCCCTCCATTTCTTTGCCACAGGTACCTTCCAATTTACCATAGCTGATGTGGGAGGGATGTCTCAGACCATGTTTAGCCGGGTATTGGGTGATGTTTTGGGAGCAATGTTGCTCCACCTTGATGAATTCATTACATTCCCTACTCCAGAAGAGTTGACAGATGTCAAGGGGGAATTCTATGCCCTGGGCCGTATGCCACATGTAATTGGTGCAATTGATGGTACACATGTTACTCTTGTCCCACCACAGGCTCAGGAGCAAGCGTATCGCAACAGGAAACACTACCACTCGATAAATGCCCTGGTGGTGTGTCTTGCCAACATGATTATCTCACATGTTTGTGCACGTTATCCAGGATCATGCCACGATGCTTTCATCATGAGGCGTAGCAGGGTACCACAGATGATGCTGCAGCTTCACAACCACCGGGCATGTCTAGTTGGTGAGTATACACTGTGAGCTCTGTATGTCAGTATGTCACAACTTCATGATCTGCATCATATGATTCACTCTTGTACATGATGTCAAATTGCAGGAGACGCTGGATATCCAAACATGCCGTGGCTAA
Organism: Lissotriton helveticus; assembly: GCF_964261635.1. NCBI lineage: Eukaryota > Metazoa > Chordata > Amphibia > Caudata > Salamandridae > Lissotriton > Lissotriton helveticus. Next base: position 449,197,234 of record NC_136065.1, read on the forward strand.
TGACTCCGCTACGCAACCCCAGGACAGCTGCAGACCAGCGTTACAACAATGCACATGTGAAGACCAGGCAGGTGATCGAACGGACCTTTGGACTCCTGAAGAGCCGCTTCAGGTGCCTGGACAAGACAGGCGGAGCCCTCCAATACAGCCCACGCAAGGTGTGTGACATCTTCACCGGGTGCTGCATGCTACACAACATGGCAGTGGAGAAGGCTGTGCCACTCTACCTGGATCCTGATGAGCTGGAACATCTGCCCGTTGAGGATGAAGGCCTTGGCCAGGATGCCAGTGATGAGGAGGGTGAAGATGATATCCGCGGTCACCTCATCCGCAACTTCTTTTCATGATGGTGAGTCCTTTCATCTTTTAAGTAAAAGATGGACTATAGAGTAGCATGGGTAGCATGCTGTGTATGCAACAGACTGTAAGCAAGATCACTTGGATGTGTGTTGTGCTGTGTCACATGTTCAGTTGTAATGCTACACATATACGTGCTATGAGTGCACTCGGAATGTACAGGTGTCATACTACATCTGGCTATTCAACAGACATTGACAAAATGACATTATACCGAACGTGACCCCTTGTGTGCCACTCTCATCCACAGCTCGCCCTGCCTGTTGTCCGTTGGGGTACATCGTGGTCATCCTGCTACTGCTCATTATGATTGCAACGTCAGCCACATCAACGGAGCATGCTTGAACATGTGGAGAAGTCAATTTGGGTAAGGACTCATATGAGGCTGTTTAGCGTTGGTATGTGTAGAAATGTGTGGTACATGTTCATGTGCATGTGGTGTCATCTTGCATACATGCTACTCCATTATGTACCTCATGACATGTATGGCCACTCCCATGACAGGATAGTCACCCCTTCTGTCATCTGTTGTACTTTGATACTCTGGTGAATGCATCAATGTGTGTAGACATTGCCACAGCAACATTGCACATACCATGGCATGACATTGTGTCAGAGGTCACAACCACAGACTCTGTGGGGGATTGCAGCCTCACTGTGTGCATTAGAATGTGACTGGATCCTCACCTCCAGCTTGTGGGCCAGTCCAGTGTGATTACCATGAAACCATGTGGTGTTGGTGTTGGTGTTGCCCAGTGTATGTTCCACATCTTAAGACAACTGTCCTGTGAATCAGTTAACATGGATGCATTGCCCCTTGCAGCAGTATATCATGTCACTGTCATGTCGTTACCTCAGTGCAGGTTGAGAATACTGCTACGCCAGCCTTCACAGTGAGTAGCCGTGATGTTTAGATGCACATGATGCCATGTATGTTTAGCATGACAAAGTAAAAAGTGTGAAAGATGCATATGTGAATTTCTGTGTAGCACCAGTGGAGTGCGGTCATTCACATGAATCTCTGGTCGCCGGCACCATGACTGTGCTATGGTAGGGTCTGATTATGTAGCTTGGATGGACATCACTTGCACGTAATATTTTTTGTACATGCATATCATGTTTAGCATTGTGATGCATACTTGACACGCCAGAAGACTGGCTACAGAGTGCCTTCATTGCATGTCGATCATTAGCTTCCTCATCATATGTGATACTAACAGCTGTAGTGGATTTGCTCAAGTTAGCCTACAGGGCCCTTATGGCTAACCAATATCACATACAGACTTTAGAGTTAGCGGTAGTTGGATTTCCATATGTTTCCATTTGTTACTGAGGTCTACCTCATCTGTGCCTGGGAATGTGTTTATACTACATAGATCTTTTTGCATGGGTGCTCACTTGTGAGCGTTACACATGACTCTAATGGATGACAGACTGTCCCAGTTTTTATGTGTCTGTGTCACAGCATCGAATCTGATGTGATGGCATGATTAATCATCATTATTTGTCACCAGACAGTACACTTCACAGGTGTGACTGGTACAGTGTAGCTAATGAGGTTTTTGAAGTGTCTGTGACATGAGAATGTTGTCCTAATGCTTAATTGCCTCTGTTTCAGGTCTCCCTCCCAGCAGTTCCCATCCTCTCCTTCCCTCGCCTGATCACCCTTTTGTGTCTGTTGTTTGTACTCAGACCAATGGGCTATTTGGAGGTGGAACCCTTAGAGCATCACACCAGTCTGATGAAGAAAGGTACGGCCAGTCGTTGACAGCCTTGTAGGTATTCGTAAAGCGGCATTACAGGTGACATCATGATTAGTGTAAATTGGACTTATTGACAATGCACATGTATGATTGTGAAAGCTCCATGGGCTCACAATGTAGATTATCATGTTGTGCATGACGTCTGACTCCTACAGAATATAGTGCCTGCTTGTGGCTCTACACACATGTCCGTCTTACGTGCACATATACTATTTTGAACGTAGTTACCTCATGCTTGTTAGGTGTGTAACTGTATATTGACCACACGCATGGGGTGGGTGAAGGCTAGAATACTATGTTGTGTGTGATGTACATGTCTTTGTTGGTGCAGTTTTCCTTTGAACATACTAGCTCTTGTATACACCTGCAGACGCTGTGTGTCTTGTGCCCCACTTGACCGTAAGGGCCCTGATCCACTGACTGTGATGTGTGGTGATTACTGTGCCATTTAGTTGTCAGTGATCCTGAGTGAGGCAGACACTCCTGCCTTTACATCCACATGTCACTTTGTGCATTGCGGCTGCCCTTGTGTTATGTGTTTGTTTAGCAATTAGTCACACCCCTCCTGCCGTCATGTATTCACTCATTGCTGCAGCTGCATACACAGCCAACATGCAGCGCACACTATCCAGGAACACAGACACCTACAGGATGACCCTCCTTCCATCCATTAATAGAGCATGCTCCGGCCACCCTACACACAGACAACACCAGACATTCACCCTTGTGCTATGAAAATGCTGTGTACTCAGCCATAGCTGCTGCTATGCGTGTGTGTGCAACACATACTGGCACAACTATGCAGATTCACATGACATTGGGTCTACGTACCACCAGGTCATGTGGCGTGTCCAACACACACACACCTTACATAGGCACAATATTGTACAGTGTTAGCTTGTCAACACTACTAGATCCGAAAACTGTTAGCTTACAGTCACGTGCCAGAACACAACATGCTCACACCACTTCAACATTGCTGTCACAGTCAGTCAAGTTGGCACATGGGACACACACCATGACCCTGTCTCTTGGGTGTGGTGTGATTTGGCCGTTCCGGGGTTGGTATTTGTCTGATGTGTGTCGTTTTTCTGTATGCGTTGCTCCCATTACAGTAGTATAGTACTTGTAGCTCCATAGGGGTAGGTCACCTAATCAGGTGTGCTTGTGTAGAGTGCTCCAGCCCATTGCCCACAGTCTGTCCTGCCACCGTAATCCTGTGCGGCATTAATCACATACACAGTAATGCATCATGCTGATGGTAGCTCACATACCTGAGGACACAGTTGTAGGTACTCCCTACATGGACTACTACTTTTGTGACACTGACATGTACTCCTCAAAGTGACTCTCCTGGGCCTGCCTGTGCTAGCAATATTGGGATTCAATCCCCCCTCCAGCATTGACTGTCCCACACAGGTGTGTCTTACCATCCATGTATGTAGTTTGTGGAAATTTCTGACCAATGTGTGTCCTCACTCAGATTCTGATCCAAGTGTGTGGATGACTGCTGTTTGTTGTATACCTTGCATTTATGACATTTGCTGACACATATACATGTACGCTGTTTCAAAGATTACTCACCAAATGCGTATGATGTATAAATTATTTATTGGGTGCTCTAGTGCAGTGGTTCCCAAACTTTTGACTCCTGAAGACCCCATTGAGTCACCACTGGAAGCCGGGGACCCCCAAGCTTTGTAGGATTTAAATTTCAAACGTTAAAACAGTACTTCGGAAAAAAATGAACACACATGTGCACATAAAACAAATACTCAAATTATTAATGATTTTAGGGGCATATTGACAAGCCCCTATCACCATGGGAACATCACTTTTTGAGACGTTCCCTTGGCGATAGGGGCTTTGCCTTATTTACAAGGCAATGTTAAGCCACTTAACGTGGCTTAACGGTTCCTTGTAAATAAGACCCCCTTTCACACAATGCTTAGCGTGAAAGGGGTGGGCAGTGGGTATTGCGGTGAGCGTTTCCCCTGCAACACCCATTGATTTTGACGCTGCCCCCTATTTACAAGAGCAGCGTAAATGGGAAGCAGCGCCAAAATTAAAGACCAGGGAAAACCTGGTCTTAACTTGGCAAAACAAGGAAAAATGCTTAATTTCTCCTCATTTTTGTAAAACGCCTTGGATTGTTTATGTTCAGGAAGGCGACCCTTCCTGCACATCAACAATCTTTTTAAAAAAATGACATTTTGTAAATTCCATGTGTGATGCATTAAGCAGCACACATAGAAGTGACAAAATGACATTTCCAAACTTTTTTATGTGCAGGAAGGCGGACCTTCCTGTACATAAACAATCTTCCCTTGTTAAGTGTAGCTCCAGCGCAGGGCAAACCCAGGGCTGCACCATATTCTTGTAAATATGGTGCAGCCCTGCGTTTCTGAAGTAGTGGAGTGTGTTGTTAAGCCAAGGAGGGTGGTCTGGAGAAGCACAAACTCAGGGAGTGCTGGTCTGGAGAAGCACAAACTCAGGATTCAGAACATAACACAGTTGTTAGCATTGGCTTTAACAATAAAAATGTATTTCCACCCAAAGAAACCTTTTTAGAAGCATCAAGATACTGAAAGACTGAAAAAAAAAACATGTCACTAACTTGTACCTTGCAGTTTGCAAGCAGCTGTTTGATGACATTTTTTGGTCACTGTGCTAGATTACGATTGTCACTTATGAACTGCCCTGTAACAAAAGAATCTCTCTGACCAAAGCAGTAACTCACTGACCGATGCATATCAAATACTGCTTTTTAAAATGCATGGTACACCTTCTTCGCAGTAGGCATATTAACCCTCTGGGCTACATTAGTTCAGTCACAGCTGCCACTGGACAAAACTCTCATGTCTCTCCAGCAGGGAAATTAATCACTGTTGTTATCTTGACACTTTTATTGTTCTTTGAAAACTGCTAATTAAACAAGATACTTTGCAGGGCTTTTAAAACTGCTGCCTGCGGACCCCCTGGGAATGTGTCACGGACCCCTGGGGGTCCGCGGACCACAGTTTGGGAAACACTGCTCTAGTGCATGAAACGTGAATAGGTGCTGTACAGAAAGGGGGGGAATCCAAAATTCACTGCTGGAGATGAGATGCCTTACTGTTTCAGTCAACAGAGTCCAGCCCACAGTGCCTGACATCATTGGGCAGACTGGGACCAGCAAGTCCATGTGGGAGAGTCTCATAGGGGATGCTGTTGCACCCAGGGGCTATATGCCAGGTCCAGTGTCCTGGGAGAAGTCCATGGGCCACAGGCCCTCAACGTCTTCGGCGTGGACGACCCACCTTCCTTGGGGGACCCTCATGTGCAGGCATGGACGATGCATGGGACGCTACGTCAGAGGGTTCATCCTCCTCCCTCTCCTCCCTCCCTGTGGCTGGTGTTGCACTTTGCCGTGATGTTGCTGGCCTTGTGACACAGGGAGGGGGCTGCATGTTGGCAGCCATCTGACGTAGCACATGGACAATGTCCCTATGCACCATCAAGAGCTGAGCCTGGTGTGCCTCCACCCGTCCATAATGCAGGTCTTGCCTGGCTATTTGCTCTGCCTGCTGTTCTTTGAGCTGGTTGAGGGTCTCCGCAAGCTGGCTTACCTCACTGGTGTCCCGCCGGTATGCCTCAAGGATGTTACCGAGTTCAGCCATACCGGTCCCTGCAGCTGACTGCCCAGATTCTCGCCTCCGCCTTGCGCCACTCCCACCACCCTGACCCACATGAGCACGGCCTGCGCTTGTGGGCACATCCGATCGACGGGCCCCCCGAGTGCTGGGAGGGTGGAGGTTGTCACCAACCTCAGGGGCGCCCGACAAAGGGTGTCCCTCATTTTCAGACTGGCTCGATTGTGAATCATGGGCAGGGCTCTGACCTGTCTGCTGGGATGCGGTGGGAATAGGTCCGGTGGTTGGCAGAGATGTAGCTGGTATAGTTGCTGCAGGGGTTTGGGATCCAGAGGAGCCAGGTTGGCTGGGGTCATCCACAGTGCGTTGAGGGACGGCGCTGGCGGTGGGGTCTGGGTCCTGCTGAGCCTGGGACTGGGATCCTTGGCCCCCCTGGCTGGGGGGAGATCCGCACGTTGCCCTGTGTGTGGGAGAGAGAGAGACACTGATAGGGGTATATCAAGTGACATGTGGTTTGGTTATCCATTATCAGCATCACTGTTCCACAAGCTATACATAGTTGACATTGTACAGTTGTGTATTTAGTGGTAGAAAAAACAATAGTACGATGGGGTATATACATTCTTCCAATCTCTTGACAATGACTGACACAGCCATTGCTGTGTCTTGTGTTGCCGGCACCACACGTGTGAAGCCTGGATGTGGTGAAAATTCTTATGTGTGCGTCAAGCATGCACAGAGTTTAGATGCAGCATGTTGATGTAAGAGACAGAGCATCATTATTTAGCATGTCAGCGACTACTTTGGATGTCTTTTGCTGTTCCATGCTGGCCAAACAATGCCAACACCGCTGGACCTGTACACCCACTTGGAGATCATGGCTTTAGAACTTGGCACTTCTCTGAGACGCATCACCTTGTCAATACCCATGTCCATGTTGGTACTTATGTACATCCACAAAAGGTAATGAGATGGGGCACTAGCTTTTTTAGAGGGGCACAATGGACTGGAGCTTCTGTTATGTGCATGTAAGAGTTGTATGCATATTCATATGAGTACGTGTTTTGTTGTGGTACATGGCAATTGGGACAGTGTTGCAATACAACGCCTGCCCCCCGGGGATGAGTTTCTGTAAGGGGTGTGTACAACAGCCCATGCTATTACTTTGTTTGCGAATTGCAAGCGTCCATTGTTCATGTTTTGGCTGTCCCCTCATGTGGTATGCTGCCATTATGTTGGATTTGTGTTGGTGCACAGGATGTGTGACCTTGTCCTGATGTTTGTGTTGGCAATGAGCACAGGAGGGACTTGTGCTGCCTACACCTGTGCCCATTGTGTACTATAGAGCTTTCTGAGATGTGTGTCCTGACACAGTACAGTGTTGACAGCAAATGGTGGGTGACTTACAGGCACATAGCAGATGCTTGCTGGTACTTGTGAGACATCCCTTAACATTCAGCTCTATGGAGTTTGTGAGGCCTGTGCAGTGCTTGTGTGCAACTGTGTGTGTGCCCCAGGGATGTGCGTTGAGGTGACCGAGGGACTGACTGATGGAGACAGAGGGAGAGGGAGACAGAGGGAGAGGGCGACAGAGGGAGACAGAGGGAGACAGAGGGAGAGGGAGACAGAGGGAGAGGGAGAGGGCGACAGAGGGCGACAGAGACAGAGGGCGAGACAGGGATGGAGACAGGTAGATTGTGCTTGCTCTCTTGCTACACTGCCTTACTTTGTCACAAAATGATGCATCTCTGAAAGGTGTGTCAGCAAAATGTTAATATTTAGCAGCTGTGGTCTAGTATCTTGTGTGATCTTTACCTATCCCTGTGCATTGGGCATTATGCTTGTGTGTGTCCCTGGGACATATGGCATGAGAGCAGCCTCTTACCCTACACATTGCACCCTATGTGCCTCCCCCTTGCAACTACCACCATTTGGTTGTGTACTGCTTGGAGTCATGGCCACCCACCCCATGCTGCTGGGCACTGTTGTTAGTCTACCCATGTAAGTTGTGTTTTTTGTACACTCACCAGACTCAATGGCTCCTTCTATTCCATGTACTCCCACCGCTGGCAGTAGGACCATGACCTTCTCCTCCCAGGGCTGGTATACAGGAGGTCTGCGGGGACCACCGCCTCCAGTGTGGTGTGCATTGGCGTAATCCTGTGCCATCTTTTTCTTCACCATCCTCCGCAGATCGTACCACCTGGACTGGCAATCATCCCTGGTGCGTCTGATGGGTGCAACAGCATTGACCCGGTCTACAATCCTCTCCCACAGGCGTGTTCTTTCTGCCAGGCTGGTCTGTCTGACCAATGCGCCAAACAGCTGCGGCTCGACTCTGATGACTTCATCAGTAAGTATCTCCATCTCCGGGTTGGTGAATTTTGGATTCTTGGGTGTGGTCATGGTGTGAGGTGTATGTGATTGAGGGTGTGATGGTGTGTATGGATGAGGGTGTGTGTTTGTGATAGTGAAGGAGGTGGTGTTGGTGTAGATGTGATAGGGTGTATGTGTGAAGGTATGTGGCTGCAATTGTTGGTGTGCTCTCTGTTTCCTCGCAAGCATGGGTATGTTGCAAAGGATGATGGGTTGTATGTGTGGTCCCTTTTATTGGTCAAATGGTGGGTGTGGCTTAATTAGAATTGTAGGTGTGGGTGTTATATGGGGTGGGTGTTGGTGTTGTCCTCTGTTTGGCTGCTTGGCTGTGACCAGGACATTGATTGTCAAAGGTGTGTACACAGGAGACATGTTCAGTGTGGTAGTGCGACTCGTTAGCAAGGTCCTTGTGGTCATTTTGGTGTTGGCGTTATGTGTGCTTGCGGTACTTGTGCGTGCGAGTGAGTAGTACGGACCGTTGGCGGGTGGGGGTGTTCGCGTAGGCTTGTTGGGGGGGTGTGCGTGTCGTACTTGTGCGTGCGAGTGAGTAGTACGGACCGTTGGCGGGTGGGGGTGTTCGCGTAGGCTTGTTGGGGGGGGGGTGCGTGTCGTACTTGTGCGTGCGAGTGAGTAGTACGGACCGTTGGCGGGTGGGGGTGTTCGCGTAGGCTTGGCCGAGGGGTGTGCGTGTCGTACTTGTGCGTGCGAGTGAGCAGTACGGACCGTTGGCGGGTGGGGGTGTTCGCGTAGGCTTGTTGGGGGGGTGCGTGTCGTACTTGTGCGTGCGAGTGAGTAGTACGGACCGTTGGCGGGTGGGGGTGTTCGCGTAGGCATGTTGGGGGGGGTGCGTGTCGTACTTGTGCGTGCGAGTGAGCAGTACGGACCGTTGGCGGGTGGGGGTGTTCGCGTAGGCTTGTTGGGGGGGGTGCGTGTCGTACTTGTGCGTGCGAGTGAGTAGTACGGACCGTTGGCGGGTGGGGGTGTTCGCGTAGGCTTGGCCGAGGGGTGTGCGTGTCGTACTTGTGCGTGCGAGTGAGTAGTACGGACCGTTGGCGGGTGGGGGTGTTCGCGTAGGCTTGTTGGGGGGGGTGTGCGTGTCGTACTTGTGCGTGCGAGTGAGTAGTACGGACCGTTGGCGGGTGGGGGTGTTCGCGTAGGCTTGGCCGAGGGGTGTGCGTGTCGTACTTGTGCGTGCGAGTGAGTAGTACGGACCGTTGGCGGACGGGGGTGTTCGCGTAGGCTTGTTGGGGGGGTGCGTGTCGTACTTGTGCGTGCGAGTGAGTAGTACGGACCGTTGGCGGGTGGGGGTGTTCGCGTAGGCTTGGCCGAGGGGTGTGCGTGTCGTACTTGTGCGTGCGAGTGAGTAGTACGGACCGTTGGCGGGTGGGGGTGTTCGCGTAGGCTTGGCCGAGGGGTGTGCGTGTCGTACTTGTGCGTGCGAGTGAGTAGTACGGACCGTTGGCGGGTGGGGGTGTTCGCGTAGGCTTGTTGGGGGGGGGTGCGTGTCGTACTTGTGCGTGCGAGTGAGTAGTACGGACCGTTGGCGGGTGGGGGTGTTCGCGTAGGCTTGGCCGAGGGGTGTGCGTGTCGTACTTGTGCGTGCGAGTGAGTAGTACGGACCGTTGGCGGGTGGGGGTGTTCGCGTAGGCTTGGCCGAGGGGTGTGCGTGTCGTACTTGTGCGTGCGAGTGAGTAGTACGGACCGTTGGCGGGTGGGGGTGTTCGCGTAGGCTTGTTGGGGGGGGGGTGCGTGTCGTACTTGTGCGTGCGAGTGAGTAGTACGGACCGTTGGCGGGTGGGGGTGTTCGCGTAGGCTTGGCCGAGGGGTGTGCGTGTCGTACTTGTGCGTGCGAGTGAGTAGTACGGACCGTTGGCGGGTGGGGGTGTTCGCGTAGGCTTGTTGGGGGGGTGCGTGTCGTACTTGTGCGTGCGAGTGAGTAGTACGGACCGTTGGCGGGTGGGGGTGTTCGCGTAGGCTTGGCCGAGGGGTGTGCGTGTCGTACTTGTGCGTGCGAGTGAGTAGTACGGACCGTTGGCGGGTGAGGGTGTTCGCGTAGGCTTGGCCGAGGGGTGTGCGTGTCGTACTTGTGCGTGCGAGTGAGTAGTACGGACCGTTGGCGGGTGGGGGTGTTCGCGTGGGCTTGTTGGGGGGGTGTGCGTGTCGTACTTGTGCGTGCGAGTGAGTAGTACGGACCGTTGGCGGGTGGGGGTGTTCGCGTAGGCTTGTTGGGTGGGGGTGTGCGTGTCGTACTTGTGCGTGCGAGTGAGTAGTACGGACCTTTGGTGGGTGGGGGTGTTCGCGTAGGCTTGGCCGAGGGGTGTGCATGTAGTATGTATTGGTGGAGCTTGCAGTGAGGCGAATGTCCCATACGAATCAATGTTGAAGCGTGAATACTTTGGCCCGTACGTATCTCGCTCAGGCATTTCGTTCCGAATCGGAATAGTGAGTTTGTACGGACTGATTACGAATCGTACGGTGGTCTGCCCGAGGCTTATTCGTACGGGTATACGAATATCAATCGTACGGATCGTAGCAAATCGTACGGAAATCAACGGTAACGGATCGGAATTCGCTGGTCGGACGGTAGTTTCCCAATCGTACGGAATCGGCTACGAATACGAATCGTACGCCGGATTTTTTTACCGGATCGGAATCGACACTTGTGTGCGATTCTCTCTTGACATTTTTGTACCAGGAAGAACCACAACAATTTATCTCAAATCGGACGGTTCGCAGTTTGTGGAAGGATGACCAGCTGCCATTCATCTGTTTTTTTTTTTGGTCAGACATAATTCAAGACCTTTGATTTCACCAAAATTATAGATCTACTTACAGATAGGGGTTTTCAGCCAGGCCTCTTCATCTACTGGTCTGTTGTTGTGTCACTCACATCATACATCGTGGGGTTAGACAACTTCAGCCATTTGCCTAATTCTCTGTGAGTGACGGTATTGTGCTCTTTCACAAGGAGCACTTCTGCCCACAAAGAAGTTTCACTCGGTGCAACTGACTGCTATAGCAGTGTATGTTTTTGTGACCAAAAACGTTTTTTTTCCTTTTAGCAATTGTCTCTATTCTATGCATTGAACAGGGCCCAGCAGCTATTCCAGCAATAAAGTTTTACGAAAAACGTGACAAAATTAAAACAAGCACTGACAAAGCCAAAAAGGCAGGATGCCTATGCCAGCTCAATCGGCTTTACCAATGCTTGTTTCTTCCACAGTAGGTGGAAACAAATCGAGGACATTGCATGGATTTATGTGGTACCTCGCTTGTGCATACCCTGCAATACAAAAAAATAAAATAGACACTTAGCCCTACTAAAGACAATTGATGACACGTTCTTCAATCAGTGGTGTTAAAACATTCAGTAACCATAAGTCGATGTTTAACCAACGCTCCATAAGGCAAAGGCCTGTCAAATTCTCAAGCATGGCTGGTCACTTTCTGTGGCCCATCAGGGGAAGTTTAGTCTTCAATTTAAAATCTGAAATTAACTCACAGAATTCCTTAGAAATGAACAACAGTTTTCTAGGAAGGTTATACATGTTCTTTCTTTTAAAGGCTCCCCGCGGTTTTCCGCCATCCCCGGAAGGTCATAACCTACTTTCCATATAATGTATTTGGTTAAGTGACTCACGGAAAGGAAGCAGCAAACAGAAGGCCAGATGAAACATATTAATTGCTTTCGCCCTTGAAATGATCCCTGCGAGCAAAACTAGACCTGTTTGAACTGCTGCTGCACTACAGACGTGCAGTGGAGACACAGACGCTGCTTCTCGGTCTCTCACCTCCTACTCGCCTGGCAGACTGGGGCCTAAATGAGATTGCTAACACATCATACATGGAGCCCATGATGGTGATAGATGACGCGCGAGTCTTACTTCAAGCTTGAGAGACCAAACCGCTGATAAAATCTTAGCGAGCGTGAAAATGGAAGCCAGTTTTCAGTTTTTTTGACTCGTATAAAGCATTGGTAATTTAAGGGAAGAGTTTTTATTTTGAAGAAGATTAATACCCCAAGTCGACAGTTCAGCCAAAGGATACTGAACAAGTCCATTACATTCAGTAAACAATCAAATGCGTGAAGTCTTCGAGGCACACATCACAACAATAAAACATAGACGGTTAGCTCAGAAGCCTGAATTTAGTACGAGTTTAGGGGTGAGTGCAATCTTGCATGGATTAATAGTAACCTACTGTAGCTGACAGAGTTTTCTGCTTTCCATACGTTTACACACGCAGTCAAATATTTGCTCATGCATGCTAGAATGCACTGAAAATGCGAGCGTTTTCTCACGGGTTATTTGATTTGATATTAAACATTTGTTATTTAGTTTAAACAAACATCTTACATAACATAGAGAAAAAACGAAAATAACTGAACATTAGATATGCATCACATTGCACACTACATCGAACAGGACATCATTTGGCGGGTTAGTATACCCTTAACGTAGGTTACATTCCTCCGTTCATGACATGTTTGTTACCATAACCCTCTCCTCCACAAATGTCCCCTCACACTCCCCGACTCAATACATTATCATTTCTCTTTATTCTATTAAGAGTCCCATAATTGTATTATCAGCATGCACTATTGTCATACAAAGTTCCTCTGCTAACAGCCTTTCATTGAGACAGCTGACACACTCACATTTAAAAGCCAATGAATAACTATATGTGTTTCTACTGAAAGGACAGACAATGCTCTTATTTTCTTCTTCACTATCCCTTTATTAGGTTTGGGGTGCAACTGTTGCTTATTGGTTACTGTAGTTTTAGATCATTGGCTCTACCTAAGGCATCACACAGGGGAGAAGCAATTCTGTACCGATGACTACATATTGCCATATCATATAAATAAATTCTGCCTTCTTTTCAGAGCACTAGAAATGTTGCCCTTTCCTCGGGAAAGGGTCTCTCCCCGTAGACTCTCACAAAGCGAAAGAAACGCTTTTCCACAATTGTTTCAATTGAATTTTAATAAGTTCAAAATTAATTTATTTCTCAAAAGTATTCTTTTGTCGAAAATTCAATAACTTCACGATGAAGGGCCGGTCCTGAAATGCATAGGGGTAATATGCAACCCTGTGAAGAATTATAAGGATGTTTGAATTCAAAGAATGTATGAAACTTTTAAATATGGAATATAAATACAATAATGATTGTTGAAGAATAAGTTATCGCACTTTCGACAAAAGAATACTTCTGAGAAATAAATTAATTTTGAACTCATTAAAATTCAACTGAAACAATTGTTGAAAAAGTGTTTCTTTCGCTTTGTGAGAGTCTACGGGGAGAGACCCTTTCCCGAGGGAAGGGCATCATTTCTAGTTTTCGAATATTTTCACCCAAAGGACAAGAGGCGACAACCTGTAGACCCAAACCCTGGGATCAACTTCCATATCAAGGATCTACCATTTTCTAAAAAATACTTGAGTTTAACACGAGTGCGACGGAGCTACCTATTATATTCAGATTAACCTTTCTTTTCAGAGCACACAGTGCAGTCCCCCATGCGGCTTGTGTAGATCTGATCAAAAATCTTCGGGCCTGTGGAATTTGTATGGTGAATCTACTATTACTCACTCTATGTTGGCTGTAGGTAAACGTTTGTGACATAAATTCCAGTATCCGTTCTCCCAAGTCTCCCTCTCATCTGGCCTTAATTCCTACTGTGGCCCATGGGCAATATCTTCAGAATAATCTATAAGGCCTTGCGATGGATCTGCCTTCTTTCAACAATATACATAGCTGGGGTGGTTTATCAGTTTTCGGCAGCCTCCTTGGGATCTGTAGTAACTGATGTGTGTGTAAGCATGGGCCGAATGGACATGAGGTAAAATGTGGAGAGTGGATGGTGACAGAATGGGATGATGAATGAAATGTATTTATGTATTTATTTATGTTATTTTAAGGGTTTTATATAGCGCTGGGCAGACCCAGAGGTATGGGAGCGCTTTACAACCTTTTGTCCTGTAGCAATCGAGTCCAAAGTAAAATATTATAAACACAATAGTAACCACATTGATTCGTGAACAAGTCCTGATCAGGGTGGGGGGACAAAGGTAGCAGACGAATACAGAGGTAGAACAATAGCATACAAATTGCTTCGTGCCGGATCATGTTCCGGGAGTGGGAACAAAGGTGCGAGTCAAGAGGTAGCTGGTGTAAAAGTCTTCATATGAACATGACTATATTCTCCAATGAGCAAGATTCTGCATGGGCAGCAGCTATCCCTTCGAAAAAGATTGGTTGAGGTAGAGGTCTTTGAGCTGGCTTTGACATTTTTTAAAGGAGGGCTTGGTCCTGATATAGACTGGGATGGCGTTCCAGATTTTGGGTGCATTACCTGAGAAGGAGCGTGATAAAGTTTTTTGTTTTTGACTTTTCGAAGGGATGAGAAGTAGAGTGTTAGTACTCCTGAGATTCCTTGTCTTACCAGCCTTGTTGAGTTTGGATGCCAGGTAGGCAGGTTTGCCCGTGTGCAGAGCTTTATGTGTGAGACAAGCAGTTCAATTGGGAGCCATTTTAGCTCCCTGAGAGCGGGGGAGGTGTGTTCGTATTTCTTTACTCCCGTGATCATCCTGGCTGATGCATTTAGAGTTGACCGGAGGGGAGCTATGTGAGATTTTGCCGTGCCTGTGAGGGTTGCATTCCCATAGTCCAATCTGGACAGAACAAGGGATTGTGTGGCTTGTTTGAGGGCAGTGGGAAGGAAGAAGGGTTTTATTTTGTTGAGTAGTTTTAGGTTGAGTAAAACGCTCTTTGCAGTGTTCTTGATATGTTTGAACATGTCTAAGTTTGGGTCCAGAGTGATTACCAGTGACTTTACGGAGTCGGCAGGGATGAGATTGCAGTTGAGAGCATCAATGGTTTTTAGCCATTCTGTGATTTGGGGGTCTGCTCTTTGATGGATATGAGTAGGATTTCTGTCATGTCTTGGTTTCGTTTCAGGTGGTTAAGGGATAGCCAGTGTTGGACTTCTTTTAGAGTGTCGTTTAGCCTCAGAATGTCACCAATAGAAGAGGTTTCTAGGTAGATCTGTGTATCATCTGCATAGAGGTGGAAGGGGATGTTGGCTTTCTTGCGTATGGTGGTGAGGGGCTCCATGTAGATGTTGAATAGTGATGGGGAGAGGACTGATCCTTAGGGGACGCCCATACTTATGGGTAGTATGTCAGACGTGAAGTTTTTAATTTTTATTCTTTGGGAGCGGTTGACAGAAAAGAGGTAAACCACGGTAAGACCACCTCTTCCGCTCCAACCCTTTCTGTTGGGGTCTGTCTGCTGGGTGAAGGCGCTTCCCAATCACAGCTGATGGGAGGATGACGTCCTAGCAGTAGATATCAGGCTGGCGGAATAACCTAACATGAAATAAAGGACGTACCTCCTGAATGGCTTCAGACTCTAAAGTAAAGGTCCTGCCATCCAACTACATCATTTTGGGGATTAGAATGGAATTTAAACCCACTAACAAAATTCTGTTGCTTAGTTTGTGAGCTTTTACTGCACCATGATTTATTGTACTTTCAAGAGATACGTCTTCACCTTCTTCCTTAGTAGGAGCAGGGTTGTGTCAGGCCTGATGGATACAGGGATGTGGTTCCAAATCATGGGTGCATAGATGTAAAAGGCCTAATCTCTTGTTTTTCCTTTTTTACACTACTTAATGTCTGGTCTGATGATGTACTGGCCGCGGATCTATTAAGAACCACCAAGGATGGTGAACTTGCCAGTCGGATGGGCAGGGGTTCAGATTGCCATGGCTTTGAAAATAACGCAGCAGGTTTTGAAGAAGATTTGGATTGGCAATGGGGGCCAGTGGAGTTCTATCAGGATGGTGGAGATATAATGTTATTTCCTCATGACCTGGATGACTCACTCATACTGCAGTGTTTAGGATGCTCTTTAAGGCAGAGGCGATGACAGGTGGAGTCTGCAAGGCCATAGAGCAGGGTGTTTCTACCAATTAGATGCATGAGTATGAGATCTTGAAAAGCAGTTTGGAAGTTGTTTTCTGGTTTTTTACCACAGGCTGCTATATATGTTAGAAAAGGGGGTCTCTAGTTGGCAGAGGTATGTACCTTTGTTCAAATAGGGACCCTTGCTTCTTGTCAGGGTAGGGGGGATAAACACTTTAGATAACCCCTGCTCACCCCCTCGGTAGCTTGCCACAAGCAGACAAACTTATCCCAAAGGCAATGAGTAAAGTATTTGTACTCAAAACACAGTAATATAGTGATAACACCACAAATGCACACCACACCATTTTAGAAAAAAAGTATCTTTATCTTAACTCAACAAGACCAAAACAACATACATGTAATACGAATATGAGTTTAAAAAGGTTTCAAACAACTTGGGCATAGAAAACTATGGATGCGTTATTTTTCACAAAGTACCTGTAGATGCGTCAAAATTCACAAGGGCAAACAACTGCAGAGATGGGAAGTTTTGAGAAACAAAGAGATGCGTCAATTTCTGAAACCTTGGGGAGGCAATGCAACAGTCCTGCTGCACGCAGGAGAAGTGATGCATTGCATCTGGTCTGTAGTGGGAAGTGATGCGTCAACTCCAAGACCATTCTGGTCCACGGGTGATGTTTTGGGAAAATTTGCCACACAGGTGCGATGCGTGGAAATCCAGGATGCATTGTCGATTGATGCGGCGGCTTTAAGCAGCGATGCTTCGGTTTCTTTAGCCGCAATACCTCCATGCCTCAGTTCTTGCAGCGGCACAAGGCGCTGCATCGATTCAGCAGTGGTGCAGCGATGCGTGGAGATTTCTTCTCGCACAGCGGTGCTGTGTTGGAAAAACAGCTGCAAGAAGAGCGATGAGTCAATTTCTTTAGTTCTTTAGGCCCAGAACTGGAACATGCACTTCCTGGCAGGTCAAACTCTCAGCAGCAGAGTTCAGCAGAGGTGGGGGTGAAGTATTTGTGTCCCTGAGACTTCAGAACAGGAGGCCAGCACACACAGGCCCTTGGAGATCTTCTTCAAGTAGGTTCAAAACAATGTTCCATTCTTTGTCCTCTCCTTGGCAGAAACAGCAACTACAGGCCAACTCCACACAGCACACAGCAAAGGGGCAGTATTCCTCCTTACAACTTTTCTCCTTGGCAAAGGTTCCTCTTGAGTCCAGAAGTGATCTAAAGTTCTGGGGTTTCAGGTGTAATTCTTATACCCCAAAATGCCTTTGTTCTCTTTGTGCAAGAGTCCCTGAGCCCAGTCCAAACAAGTTCTGTCCTGACTGGTGCAGAATGACCACAGGTGGTAGAGACAGCATTGTGTAAGTGAGACAGGCCCTATTCAGGTGCAAGGGAATTTCCTCCCACTACTCCAAATGCAGCCAATCCCCAATCAGCTCAGCTCTGAGTCATCCAGGAAGGGCACACCTCAACCCCCCGAGTGGCTGTCTACAGTGAATGCACATCCCAAGCCCCTGTCACTCCAAAACCAGACAGTTAATACACAAACAGGAAGAGGCACACAGAATGGTTAAACAAGAAACTTTACTGTCTAAAAGTGGCATTTTCAAACACACAATTTAAAAACCATCTCTATTGAAATATGTTATTAAATTCTGAGTTCAGAGAGCCTAAACGTTATTTCTCTATCTTGTCCCAATGGGAAGTTATACTTGTAAGATGTTACAAAGGACCCCTCCTCCTCCATTTACTCCTATAGGACAGATAGCTTTTCAATAGTGAAAAACAAAATTGGCAGTATTTCACTATCAGGACATGTCACACACACCAGTACATGTCCTACCTTTCACATACACTGCACCGTGCCCAGGGGGTACCTTGGGCCTACCACTGGGGTGCCTTACATGTATGAAAAGGGAAGGTTAGGGCCTGGCAAGTGGGTGCACTTGCCAGCTCGAAATGGCAGTTAACAAACTGCACACAGACACTGCAGTGGCAGGTCTGAGCTACCTTTTCAGGGCTACTCATGTGTATGGCACAATCAGTGCTGCAGGCCCACTAGTAGCATTTGAAGTTACATGCCCTGGCCCAGTTAGTCCAATTTACTAGGGGCTTACCAGTAAATCAAATATGCCAATCATGGAAACACCAATCCATAATAACAATTTACACAGAGAGCCTAGGCACTTTGGCACTGATAAGCAGAAGTAAAGTGCCCAGAAACCTATAGCCAACAACAACAGGTCAGGAAATAATAGGAGGAAGAAGCAAATCGTTTAGGGGTTACCCTACGAAAAAGGGCCAAGTCCAACAATATACAATTAGCACCCTTCAGTAATGATCAGTGTGGATAAATCACTCCACTTGCGGCTGCTTGGCTAAAACTAGACTTTCTCCAGTACTGACTGGCACCAATTGAAATATTTTGGTACTACAAATTAGGCAATGCATTTCAATTGAATAGTATCACAATAGGCCTCATGGCTATTTACAAAATTCCACCCAAAAAATAATATGACCAGACAGATTCAAAACAGATAAAAACATTTACCAAGCATATGTTTTCAGCTGCCAGCCTTACCCTCAGGACAACTCAATACCAGATGTTATGGAGAGATAGTCATGTGCCGTGTGGAGCAGGGTGACAGACATCTTGCCAGCCAGCTGTCCGAGAATTGCCATACCTACAACATTTCATCCAATATGGCCAGGGATACAGGAAAATGGTCCATAGGGTACGCCCTGGACACTACCGACTATCTAGGTAGGGCAGTCAGGACCAGTGAGGTGCTTCGGCACCTTGCAGGGATTTGCTCCACAGGTTTCTCTAATGATGTCTAGCAATCTTTAATGGATATGTCCTTTGACAAATGTAGACTTTTTGGTGAGAAGACAAACCCATTCCTCTAACGATTTAAGAAGAGTAAGACCATTGCACAGTCTCTGGGCCTATCAGTTATCTGTCCGGCCGCACCCCAAACAATTTTCCACCTTTGAGGCTTCAGTAGGGGATACCAACAAAGGCAAGGCCAGACTGTATACCTCAGTAACAGCAGACCTCTCTCTTTGAGGTAGAGGCAGAGGAGCCAGCAGCTAGCGTCTAGACCCCCAGGGGCAAAGATCTACTGAAACCCCAGGCCCTCCTCCTACAGCAGTCATAAAAGTGCTTGAAGTCACCATCAGCAGCATATGATTGCCCGGTGGGAGACCGCATCACCTGCTATATCTCAGGGTGGAAGAGCATTACATCTGACCAATTGGTACTCCGAATTGTGGATCAGGGTGAATCCCTTACCTCCCTGTCTCACCCCTGGAAATGCCACCACCCCACAACACCTCTGATACCCAGAGGAGATGTTCAAGTTATTTTGAGCACAAAGAGGGTGTTGACATCAGAGATCAGGACTGGCTTTTACTCCCAATATTTCCTGGAGCCTTTATCCCAGTATCGATCTCTGCCCTGTGAACTTCTTCCTCTGAAAAGATGCATTCAAAATGCTCATCCTGGCCAAGTTCTGTCTGACCTAGATGATGGTGATTAGATGATGGTGTTGGATTCGCAGGATACCTTTTTTCATGCCACCGTTCTGATATCCCACAGAAGCATCCTGTGGTTTCAGGTAGGCTCAGAGCACTTTCAGTTCTCCATACTCCTCCTTGGCCTTACCAATGCACTTTAGTTGTTCACAAAGGTGGTGGTGGTCCAAGCCCACCTGCAGAGGCTAAAATATCAGTATTCCCATACCTCGATTACTGGATACTGAAAGTAGTCTCTCCTCAAATGTTGTAAACCACCTCCAGACAATGGTCTACAAGCTAGACTTTGTTGGGCTTTTACATCAATGTGCCGAAGTCCCACTGGACTCCTTTGGAATGGCTCCTCTTTATCAGAGCCATTCTGGATACGGTGCTCTTCCAAACATTCTCTCTTCCTCAAGCAAGTCCAGGACAATCAGGCTATGATCCTGATGTTTCAAACCTTGACCTGGGCCTCAGTAAGATCAGCTTTGAGGCTTCTTGGCCACTTGGCCTCCTGCTTGAGGACCACGCTAGCTGGAACATGTGGGCTCTGCAGTGAGGTCTGAAGTCTCAGTGGGCTCAAGACGAAAGGAACTTGTCAGATTCCATTGAGCTGTCAGTGGAAAATGTGAAAGCCCTGCAGTGGCAGCTTCTCAACCACAATTGGACCAGCTGCAGACCCCTCTATCTACCCCACCTAGAGGTAACGGGTGTGACAGATGCATTTTTGCTGGGTTATGGAGGTCATCTAGGAGAGGTGGAGATTAGTGGGTTCTGTTCTCCAGTTGAGGCTTGCCTCCACATACACTTACTGGAGTTATGAGTGATTCACTTGGCATTGAAGGGATTTCTCCCATCCAAGAAGGGGAAACAGGTACACAACAACAGGGCTGTGTGTGGTTGTTGGTGCTGTGCTAGGATGCTCTGCAACTCAGAAAGTGGCTGAACACTCAGGGGATTTCCCTGATCGCTAGCACCTGGCAGGGTCTTTAAACGTCAAAGCGGCCAAACTCATCTGATGTGAACTGGTGGATCATGAACGGCAGTTACACTTGGTGGTGGAACAGTAGTTAATTACTGGTCTAGTCATTGTTATCGTTCTTATTCCTAAAGTTAAACATTATCTTTTGTTCCTTATCTGCGGTTTTTATCTTTTATTCTTTGTTGTAAGGCGCATGGCAGAATTTTCCTCTATGTACACACAAAAAACGGCTTCATGTCTTTAGGAATAAGAACAATAACAATGACTAGACCAGCAATTAACTACTGTTTAATATGATTAAATTGTGAATGTTTTTTATAAAAATTGTTTATTTTATTATAGATTATAAATTTGATGGTACTTTCCTGATGAAGACACCTAGTGTCAAAACGCGTTGAAGAAATCGTCTCTACCTCAACTTTATGAAATCTTTTTAATGTACTTTATGTATCTTGATTGTACTGTAATTTGTGCTCAAAATATACATATGTTTTTTATATAATTGTTATCAATGTACATTTGAAATTTATTACAAATCTTGTTTGTTTTTATACCATACATTCACTTTAGTTCAGTGTTGTTACTGGTTTGCTGGTTTTCATTGAATTGTTCAACTTTGGTTTTGCCTGGGTTGTTATTTGTGAATATATCATTTTTGCCTTGACCCAGGAAACAGATCCTATCTCAGGGGGTCCTTGTTGTTTACAATTGTTATGTGGGGTCTGTCCACAAGTTCATAAAAACACTACTGACTGGATAGCCAGGTCTGGCTGGACGGGCATTTTGCCTTATCAGTCCTGCAAGATTTCCTGGTCAAAACTATTCCACAGACCCACCAGCTGGAGTGGTACTGCTTTGGAATCCATTCCTAAGGTGAGGAATCCGGCGTTAGACGTCTCCATAAGAAGAACAAGTTACTTAACTTCTGTAAAGCCTTTTTTTGGGTAGAGAACCTGTCTAACCCCAGATTCCTTACTTGCCACCCTCCTCCCCGTTTTGCCATTCTCTGGAATGGAATCATATGGTCCATTGATAAGATCCCAATCTGCACAATGGCATATTCTGATTTCCATGGGCTCCTTGTCCAACTGTCTGGACAGAGATCAGAAAGAAACTGACATCACTGTGTGGAAGTGATGCAGATATAGCGGCCTCCACGTCACATCAAGGATGGTTCTGACACCACCGACCAGCATGCAAGGCAGTGGCGGCTCCTCCACCAAAGTGGAGGAGTGTCGCCCCACTGCTTTAGGAGCAGTGCAGTGGAAAACTAAAATGATAATAACCTGGTTGTTATCATTTTATTATTCACTATGGACTGGGATAGGGCGGGGCTAGGCTTATGGGGAGGAGTTGTTTGCCCACTCCAAGTGCGTATGACTGCTTGGCCGGTCCTCTCGGGTCGGCCAAACAGTCCTGTTGACTTTGCATCTTCCTCACCAGACTTGTTTTACACAGCCTGGTGAGGAACATGCAAAGCCTCTCAGTCCCTATCTGAGTGCTGAACCACGGCACTCAGACCAATCACAACGCTGCATTGCAGCACTATGATTCGCTCAGGGGGATGAGCCAGTGTGCTTCCTGCTTTCTTCTGCTATGGCAACAAAGGAGAAGGCGGTTGAAGGGAATGAAGGGGAGAGGAGGCAAGCCGGCAAAAGGCAAGTGGATTTTTAAAAACATTTTTTTATCTCCCCTCTCCACCCCTGCCCCACCATCCCCGTCCCCTTCCAGCCACCAATGATGCAAGGGAATTGCTATAGAAAATTCTCCCTTTCCATTCTGGTGCCTAAAGGTTATTTACAAGGTGAGGAATCTACAGTTAGTTACAGTCTCTACCAAAAAAGGCATACTGAAGGTAAGCAGCTTGATCATTTCGTTAATATTGTTATGGTTTGCAATGTGATAATCAAGCTTACATGAATATATTGGCAGTATTTACTCTTAGTGTGGACTGCTTAATTTTTACATTGGTTTCTTATCGACTTCTAAGAGTTTCTAGAAGGTTGACAACTGTGTGTCTCATTTATTGTTATTCAAGAGAATGCAGTCTAGCAAAATGGAAATAAATTCAAGCGTTTCAGACCACTTTCTGTTAATTGGTTATGCTAAGAATTTTTAACAGCAATGAAATAAAGTTATAAGAAATGAAAAATGTAATTGAAGGGTACAGGGGAATCTTCATGCCAGGCGACAATGGGACAAGCCTCGCAGAAACATATTTCCGGTTCCAACTGAAGGCTACCATGATGGGAGACTCTTAGCCTTCACTCTCTGACTTACAAGTGCAGCTGCCTTTGTGAGACACGATTAGCAGGCCTTGCTATTTCACTAAACATGAACCTTATTGTTCAAACAAGTATACAGGTGTGTACCATTTATGAAACTCAAAATAAGTTTTATTTTCCATTGCACTAGAATTAGATTAGTGTTTAGAAGTCATAGAATAGGATTACTATAAATGTATAACAACAATAGTGTTGGAGTGGTTCTTTCTATTCACAATTTAGTAAATGTTGTTGCTGCCAGTTTGTCTTCAATCTGGTTACAATCATAATCCTACACGGAAGACTAGGGTTTTAGTTTTAAAATAAATCTTTCGCATGTATCCCGTGTTTTAGTTTTCTCGAACGAGCAATTCTTTAATAAAAGAGGGTTTGAGGTTCCACTAACACTTCTTGTAATGTCTCATGGGATAGATCCTTGCCTGAAACGCATCTTTTACAAATATTTTTCAGTGGGTTTGTAGTGTAGTTCCTATCATCCCAATAGGCTCTGCGCATTGGAATAATATCTTCAATAGTATAGACGTAGGACAGAGGTTAACTAGGTCTTCTACTGACGATATTAGACTTAAAGTTTAATGTTTGTGCCAGCTAGCTCAGAGTTCACTAGAAACTTTCTCGAATAGACAAGGAGGAGTTTAACTTCCCTGGATAGACAAGAAGGGATTTAATTTCTGACAACCATAGAACATGACAACTTTGCTCTCCCCTAATCAAGAGTGTATCTCTAGAGTCATGTGAAAACAAAAGACAACTTATTTTACTCAGTCAGTTCAGTGCATTCTTAGTTTCACCAGATTGTAGAGAAAAGGAAGAGACGGGCGTGTTCAATAAAAATATGTTATTTATTGATCAGTCTCTTTTATCATACAAGAGAAATGAATCGCTATTATTGTAATACTTAGAGTTAAGTAAAGTGCATACAGTAATAACAGAATTATAAAATAATACTGTAAAAGCATTGATATGGTTTCTTAGCCATATGATACTTAAAATGGATAAAATAGATACATACATATATACATTGACTAATCGTACTCAACTGGTGCTTCTAACTACGCCTACCCCAATGTACCTGACCTAAGCCTAATACGTGGCGGGAGTAGATAAGTAGCAGTTTAAGTTAAGTTTGCTTTGCCAAGCGTCTGCTTCAAGAATTCTCTACAAAGGATGATTCAGTTCAGTACCTGGGATTTAGAAGGCTGGAGGGCTGGTATCTCTATCTCAGGTCTTGATATTCCAGCTGCCTGCGAGGGCGGCTTGGAAGCGCCGGAGCTGGATTTCTCGGCAGGAGAAAAGGCAGCGTCTCTCTCTTAGCGCGTCAGAAAGGAGGGGCAGCGTCTGTGGGCTTCGCTGTCAGCTGGGCTCCTCGGCAAGTCTCGCTGCTCCAATCTTGTCACCACCTCGTGTGTTTGCTTAAGGCAATGTCGGTATTATTTATACCTGAAAGGTGCCGAGATTGATGTAAGGATGGACATAAATACGTCAATAAGGATGTCATACGAACTGGTTGTTCGCACATTCTTTACTGAAGTTCTCGGCTAAATCAAAACAATGGCTGTGGGGATTTCCCAGGTCGTGGTAGGTTTGATTTGTTTTGAGAACACCGTATGCCTATTAGGGGGCTGGAGAAATAGTGCTTGCCTAATGAGATGGCATGCGCTATGACCTAATCAGATAACGGGCTTCTGTGCCGTTGTATGGCTAATCAGATAACGGGTTTCTGTGCAGTTGAATGGCTGCTAGTTAATTATTAACCAGACAAGGGTCAGAAATAGGGGGATCGATACAGTACCCATAGTAAATACATCACACCCGCTCCACGTAATCTATGTCCATATTTACAAATCTAGGCATAGTAAATAAAACTAGTAGTGCATGTGTATACCGAACCACCCCAAAATACAATCAAATGCATTCTGAAAATTGGAAATGCGAAATACACAAAAAGATGAGTATAGTTATTATATGCACTTCAAGCAGTATAATAATGCTAAATGTAATACGCATATTTTGAAATCAGCATGAACGAAATGCGGAAATTACACATGAAATGGCTCTTAATACAGAAGAAAAGGTCGAGACCATCTCATCACAAAAATCATAAATACTTGTGAACATGCTAGAGGGTAGCTAATGTCTCTAGAGTAGCTAAAAATAGAAATTTTGTTCTCTAGGAATAGTTTTACTTTAAGCAGAAGATAAGTGTCTCAAAAAATCGTAAATATTTTTGGAAATGGAAGGGGAAAAAATGACTCGCTCTCCGTAAAAACTGGTGAGAAAATTTCTTATTGCTTTATTTTCAAAGTTGAAGGCCAAATTCAGGGTGTAGGGAACGCCGTGTGCTAGTTTGTTCAAAGTCATTCTTTCTGTTCTGGTGAAAACATCATATTGTTGAGACTTTCGAAAAAACTGTCAACTGCTTCCTGCGAGAGTGCCACTAACTCGTAAAATTTTTGTAACATGCATTCATGAGCATGATTGCCTTCATTGATGTTTCGATCAGCATAGCTGACAGAAGGTCGTACCTGATCGATGCTGCTTTCATCTTGTACTTCACTACTCTTCAATCGTAGTGGTGAAGTCTCCATGAATGCCGTCATCAGGATTGGTAGCCGCTGGGGACAGCACAATGCATGAGCCGTTACCGGACCCAACAAAGTCTCTGCGTCCATTGGCATATCCGATTGTAGTGTCAGACAGGTGTCCAACACGCATTCTTCGCCGCATAGCAAGCACCTTAATACAGGCATAACACAACTTTGCCACATTGGTCTGAATTAAAGAAACCAAGTCATGTTCAAATCTCGTAGCCGTGCTAGTCCAAGGACTTTAGTTATGCGGTCCCGGTAGCCAATAGCTCGGATTGTTTCTTCCATTATCGCTGGTGTCTTGTCTGTGACGTGGTTTGCCATAGCGAAGTAACAGGATCAAAAATAGGATGCCTGCCACTAGTCCAAAAAGGAGAGGAAGTCCGCCAAAGATGGAATGGACAAAATCAGGAAAAATACCCAGGATGGCTTTGAATGGGGTTAAAGCTCCCGAAAACACTGTCTTAAATACACTCGCGATTCCGCTTGTATCAGAAATATTTAAGATTTCGCTCAGTATTTCTGCGAAATGTATGGGGAATTGGTTGATAACAGTGAATGAATCTCAGCAGTTGTCCTTGCAACTTGGAGATCATACGTTTCTTTTGATGACGTTAACATGGTTGGCGTCTGTAGGAGCACTGTCTTCATTCTGCTTAAAGTATCAATTCGAATAGAAGAAATTTTCAAACTGGGCCACAACCTTGCCTCCCTGTCTCGGGCATCGTTCGGGTACAATACTCGTTCACAGCACATGACCTTCGTAGTCACGGTTATGAGATAAGGTTTTCCGGGCAGCAGACTGCAACATCTGCGATCTACAATTAGAATGTAACTCCCGTTCGAGAGTCTCTTAAAGAATGGTTCTATTTGTGTTGCAGGTGTGCCTAGCTGGTGACATGAAAGGTTATTTGAGTTCCCTTCACAAGCTCCATGCAAACTAATACCCTGACACAGAAGTGTACCGCTTAGTGATCTTTCACAATTATTGCCACTAAGGAACACACTTTGTCCTTTATTACTAACACATGCGTGTGTATAGGGCAAGTTCCATGTTGACTTAATGTATCCTTTACCCAACCTTTCATACTGGCCTGCCTGTATATATTTTTGGCAGTATTGAAACTGGAAAGTTGTTATCGGAATATTTATTATCCCGTGCATTATCCATTCAATGACAGGTCGTTCTGACATTGTCAATGGTAATCTCTCAAGTTTTTCAATGCTCAGAATTGTATAGTCAGCGCCCTTCTGTGCCAAACTGATTTGTTTATCAGTAAGGTTAAAGATATTAAATAGTGACGTTGTGTTGATTAAACGCCAAGGCACATAGCCTGAACGCAGATTTTGTAACGTCCAGCCAAGTTGTACAATAGAACGCAATTGGGACTGACCGTGTTGTAACATCAGTAAGTCTTGCGATATTATATCGATTGCTGAAGATACAATACTGTCCAGTGAATATATTCTGGAGGACAGAGTCATTAACCCATTGTCCACAACAGAAAGTGATTTTTCCAAATTAATACGGTCAATTTCCCGTATTTTTTCTGCTGTCTCAATTTGAGTTACTTTCCAAACTTCATTGTAAGCTGCATATATAGAGGCCGCTATGAAACGTTTTTGACGCTGTTTGCGTGGTCCCATAATGAAATCACGCAAGTCAGCACCTTCTTGAAGTAAAGTTAGGTGTTGCTTAATTTCTGCCAGTGTGGATGTTTGTAGCCATTGAAGGCAGAGCTTGCCCACACTGTAAGTAGTTACTATCCCTGGATGTTGTCTTTGGGAATATCTAGGGTCTGGCCTGGTCAATTTGAACCCCTGTATTTTGTTCAGGAATCTGTCTTGACGGTTATTTGTGTCTGTGGGCCAGATCAACCATTGTTTCCAATCAGGATGTGTTCTGTTTTGGTTTAAAATATGGTTCACGTCTATCTCAACATCTATAGAGCTATTACTGTTCGTTGTTGGCTTTGGAATAGACGGTTTGTTTAAATCTTTGATTTTGGCTAAGCCAAGACAGGTAGTTTGTTGAATATTGTCATTCGAAAATATAATTTGTTCTGGGATCATGCAGGCTCTGAACAATGATTCTATACCTTGTACTTGCCAATCTTTTGTACCCCAAACAGTTTTTGTTTCAATGTTACTGTTCCAGAAATCAAAACCAAATGTATTCATTTGCTCAAAAAATGAATCTGAATATATCAATTTTGTGTTTGTAAGCATGGTCTTCATACCTGTATTATTTGACAATTTGAAATAAAATGTTTCTGCATTACTTGTATTAAACCCTGAAAAGTATGAATATTTATCAAAAAATGTTTTGGAACTACCCTTTGGTGGAGTAGCACAATGTTCCCATTGGTTATAATTTAAAACATTCCTAGGTTGTGCAGATTTATGGAGATAATGGTTACCATAGTGGTTATAGCAGAACATTTGATCATAATTAGACGAACCCTGCAAATAATCATGTTCTGTAAACTTAGCAGACATTACTAGGTCAGACATCATATCATTAATACTTTCAAAGTCCCAATCATCAGCAAATGTGCTTGGTTTTACAAAGTCACTTAACGAGATCTTAAATTGGTGTGGATACTTCAGGATTTCACCCGGGCCATAGATTTCATAATCAGTATTGTCCCATGCTACACCGCCTGGTATAGGATTGGCTGTGAAGTTCACTGAAGAAAGTTCTCTTTTCTTGACATGTGAAGATGTGTGTGGTTTAAGGACCAAGTTGATTTTCTGGCTTGCTGTGTCCATTTTAGCACATTTTCCCTCAATGAAATGTCCCAAGCATAGTACCATGATAAGCCAAAGTATGAGGACAAATGCACCTAATGTCACCCAAATTTCAATCCATGGAGAAGTCAGATAGGTTCCCTTTAGTTGATGAAAAAGTTCCTTTGCTTTGTCTTTAAAAGTTTTTGTTGATGGCTGTACTTCTGGTTCGCTTTGTTCTTCTGAAGAATCATCGAAGTTGATGAAGTAGCCGGATGCCGTTCTGTCAATTGTTCCAATTGCTTCTGGATTACTTCTTGTTTTTGGCTTTTGCTTTGTTTCATTAGAAGAATCTCTAGTTACATCATCGTAGGTTGTTGTTTCTTGATGAAAAGCTTTGATTTGGGTTTTAAGAGGTTCAAGTTCCATTGCTTTGTTGCATAGTCCTTGTTGTTTCACTGTAGATTTTCCAAATGTGATCAGTCTTTCAGATTGAACCTCTGTGGATGTAGCAAACTTTGGTGTTCTGCTACTTCTTGGGAGTCCACTTGGCCTACTATTTGTTATCGGCCACATGATTGTGGTTTAACCAGGTCGATGGATATGACTCGGTTCTCCTTTTTACCAGCAAGGGGCGGTAGTACTACTGATCTTGTCCCGTTGATAGACAAGACAGGAACTGCTTTTCTGTAAGAAGGCCCAAATTCCTTCTTTACCGCGATCTTTTCTCTGACTAGATCCCCGACTTTTGGAATCCAGACAGGCCTTGCTGGGACAGGTGGTTTTTCTTCAGTGGTTGCTGGCTGCTGTTTCAACTTTATGTTGCTCAGGTCTTTTCTTGTTTCATTTAAGTCCTGTAAAATAGCCAAGCGATCTTTGATATCAAAGCATTTTTCTTTAACCACTGAAGTCTGACTATCTAAGTCCTGGATTAACATTCTAGTCCCAAACAATAGTTTGTACGGACTGAGTCCTTTCAGAGAATTTCTTGGCAGGTTATTTAGACTACGTTGGACACTTATTAAATGTTTGACCCACCCAGCTCCTGAACCTAATACCTTTGCTGTTATAGATTGCTTTATGTCACGGTTTTTTCTTTCTACGATTCCGTTTCCCTCGGGATGAAATGGACAAGAGTACCGCAATGCAATGCCCATGCTGGTCATGGCCTCCTTATAAGCCCGAGAGCTAAAAGCAGGACCCTGGTCAGAATGTAGCATGCCAATTGCGTATGTGCCGATAAAGACTCGCAAATCTTTGTATAACAGTTCCGACGTCAGCCGAAAGTTGGGGCCTACATTATAAGTGAAAATAGTCTCTTCATGTTAATACGACGCATTATTCATACTGTTTTTTTTTTTTTTTTGTTGATTTG
The DNA here is from genome assembly GCF_964261635.1 of Lissotriton helveticus. Taxonomy (NCBI): domain Eukaryota; kingdom Metazoa; phylum Chordata; class Amphibia; order Caudata; family Salamandridae; genus Lissotriton; species Lissotriton helveticus. The sequence goes on from NC_136065.1 coordinate 449,226,774, forward strand.
ATACTTTCTGGAGTGAAACGCCATGATATTAAACCGTTTCTCTCGCCACTGCGATCTCTATTGCAGTCTGGGCAGTTTTTTACAAAAATGTGATGATGCAGGCTCATGCCTGGCCACCAGTACACTGATTGTAATTCTTCCAGAGAATCTTTTAGCTTAAGGTGTCTGAGACCCTCACCCATGTGTGCGTCTGCTATTAACAAGCCTCTCCTGTCCATGTTTGGAATTACTCTATCCCCCACTCCAGGGATTCGAGCAAAAGGGACTGAGTTTGCATCGATTATGTATGTATAATTGAGTGGGTAATTGATCGGTAGCGCTGAGCAGTCGTCTTTTGATGACGTTTTTACTGCCAGCACAGTTTCACCGTCAATGTATTTTACTGCATGCTTTTTTGTAGCTACGGAAGCCGATTTAGTTGCTACCGCTGTGGCTGTCTCAGCCAATGAATTCCCTGCAACGTGAACGCCATCACGCTGATGACTCAGTGAATGTATCACGTGAGTTTTTGGTAGTTCTTTCTGTAAATGAACTACTTGTTCCCAAAGCACTTTTTGCTTTATTGTTGCACCTGTGTCATCTTTGTAACCGTTTTGAATCCATTTCTGTAAATCGTTATTGTATGATTTGACGCAGTAATACGAATCGCACACTATAAGTGTCGAGAATTCGCGATCGGCATTATCTAGCACCATTTTTAACGCTATTATTTCAGTTTGTTGTTCTGAATTATTTTCTACTGAGTGTGTTTTTGTAAGTAGAGGTCTTAATTTACCTCCGCGCCACACTTCTTTTACAATTTCGCATGTGGCATTGTAAGCCAGCTCTCCCCAAACTGAGGGTTGAGCATGTCCGTCTGTATATATTATACAGGCGTACTGTCGTAAAGGCAGAATGTCGATTGGCAGAGGGTATTCTCTTTCATATTCTAGATATTTTAATTCTTTCATTTCCGGGTCAAAATAGTATTTTACTTTGTCTGTAGCAACAGAATTTACCCATTGTATCCATTCTGGATTCAGTGCCGTTGTCGGTAAATTACATGGTGTTGTTAATGCCTCAAAAGCTGATTCTGCTGTTCTGACTGTAATCTGTCTACCGTCGGCTTGGAATTTTTCCTTTGCTACAGCTGTTTGAACCGCATGAACAATGTTTTCCTTAATGCTGAACCTTTTTTCAGCTTCTGTGTACAAATGTGATTTGTATGCTATTGGTACCTTCTCTCCCTCATTAGAGGTCAGGTATGTGAATCTGCATCTTCCTGGGATGACTCGAATCACAAGGTTGCGTGTGTTGTCACGTGTTTGTAATTTTGTTTTGACTAACATATCTGTTTGTAAAGATCTCAAAATTTCTGTGTGTTTTTGAGTCCAATTGATTCTTTTAAAATCTGGTTTTATAAGGTCATAGAGAGGTTTAACTCTCTCTGCATAATTTATAATGTAAGTTCTTCTGAAATTTAGGAAGCCTAGAATTGATTGTAAGTTTTTTAGTGTTCTAGGTGCTTGGATTACAGCACATTTCTCTAGGAAATTGTCAGCCAGGCTTTTGCCTTCACTTGATAGTTCATATCCTAAAAACAGGACAGTTAGATGGGCAATTCTTGACTTTTTAAAGTTGAATTTGTAACCCTCCGCTGCGAACCCAAGTATTATGGTGTTCACTCTCTTCAAGTGAGTATCCAAGTCATCATCTGTTAGATAGATGTCATCGACATAAGATAATGCCTCATCATCATATATTTGTAGTAACTCTGTTACTCTTGCTGAGAATAATCCTGGGCTGTTCTTGAACCCCTGGGGCAAACGACAGAAATTTTTTTGCGCGCCATTTATTGAGAACGCGGTCAAATATCTGCTTTCTGGTGCTATATTTTGACAGAAGAATCCATTAGAGATGTCTAATGTTGTTTTGTACTGCAAAAGTTTTGCAACATGAGTTAAGGTGTCTGTAGTCCAAAACAAGACGATATGAATTGTCTGGTTTGGAGACAGGAAACAAAGGATTATTCATTTGTGAGGTGCAAGTTTCAATCACCCCCTGGTATTCAAGTTGATCTAGGATCTCTTTTACCCGTTTTTTAGCTTCTTGCTTAATTGGATACTGCCTCTGAGCAGTAGGTTGTGATTTTAACTGGATTTTGTGAGGAGGAGAGTCCTCATCCCATCCCACATGGTTTTTATATAATGCAGGAGCTTGGGCTACTGCCCACTTTCTTGCAAGTGTATATTTTTTATGAATTGGAATATGATTTGAGAAGGCAGGCATAATTATTTCTTCGCCATGAGGGCACTCCCTGACAAACTCTGGTGGCCAGTCTCTTTCAGCTAGAAGGATATCATAGCCTTTGGAGAGATTATCCCAAAAGAGACACAATGTTATTTCATATATTTTATGAGGTTTGCTAACTCTGGTATCTGCAGTTTCCACCTGAATGTATTCATTCGTGTCCACTGTCTCCAGATGATTCATAAGGATCTTGCGAGCTATGCTCACTTCTGCTGCGCTGTCTAGCATTGTCTGAGCCCATTCTCTGTTTTTCAGCTGTGTCCTCAGTATTCTCGGCATGGTTGATTACTTTAATACTGGCTACCTTCTTTTTTGGAAACTGTAATTTTTTATTTTGATGAGCAGGTTCCTTGTCTTTGGACTTGACGTGCTCTTCCCTGTGTTCTGACCGTCCTCTTCTTTCCGATTTCTGCGAGGAAGTCTGAAAAGATTGAGAGGGACGTGTATCAATATCTTGATATCTATCAGGTTTCTTCAGATTATCCCTATTTCTAAGGTTGTATTTTTTCTCAGAGGGCTCCCTTTGGGGAGACTTGTGTCCTTGGTCCGGAGATCTTTCTCTCCGCCGAGGAGACCTTCCTCTGGACTGGAATCTTTTTTCTTTAGGAGTGGATTGTTTATTTCCATCCCAGCTCTTTTTTTGAGTGTTTAGATTATTTTTAATAAATATTTTTTCAGGTTTTTCAATGAGTTGGGGTTTCACCGGTTTTCCACCCAAACTATCTCTTCCTAGTTCTTCATAGGATTTTTCTATGATTCTGGCAATTTCAAATGGTTGGTCTGCTATATCTGTCTCTTTTAACCTCTGGCGGATCGCCACATTTGCTGCTTCTCCCTTTATATTGGCTAGTAATATTGCCGAGACCTGCTTGAAGTCTTTTAGTAATTTCATACCAAGAGTTAAAGCAGGTTCTGGACCGTATTCATCTTGAATTTGTTTTAGCACATCTGGTATTACTGACATGGATGGAACACCATGTGTTTTTGTGTAAATGGAAGCAAATACTGTACCCCAAGTGTCACAGTCCTCCACATGTGGTGCGATTCCCATTGGAAGACAGATAGTCAGAATCCTGTGTTTCTCAACCGGGGTGGTATCTGGAAATACCGCCTCTATTTGAGTGATTTTTTGTGCTAACCAGAATGGAATTTGTTCCCGTTTTGCGGGTACTTTACCTAGACAGGACTGTATGTTCTGTGGTGTAATTTTATTTGTGTTCCCCTGGTGAGGGATCAGCTGTGGAATTTTAATAGCTGGTAGGACTGTTGAAGTCCGCATTACATATTGGACTAATTGTCTGTGTATTTTAATTAGTTGTTTTAGCTGTGCTAAAAGATCTGGTGCAGACATTTCTTCAATGTCTGGATGTGGTGTGTATCCGGATAGGACCGGCCTCGTTGCTCCTGGTCTACCTAGTGGACCGAGCCTGGTGATGTGATTATTATGTTTTAGGGCGCCATTAAACCAGAGCAGGTGCTCTTGGTATTTGAGTGGTATTTCCACCTCCTCGAAAGGAGTGTACTCATTTGGAGGTTCCTCTATTTTGTAATAGTGGAAGTCCTTTGTTACAGCGTTTGCTGCTGGAAAGTTTATCCATGAATAGAATACCTCTCTCTGCCGATATTCGTGTGCCTCAATTACGAATATGACTGTACCACCTCTCGGTGTCAGCCCATTTTCTATAAGTTTTAAAGTTATAGATTTCCTTATGTTGACCGGGATGAGTATTGCCTCCGGGTCTTGCTGTAGGAGACTATTGTCAGCCGCTAGCAGTTGAGCTGCTATTCTAGCTGTCTCCCTTTCTTCTTCAGTTTCTGACATTCTAATGTCAAGAAAATTATTTTATTTATTTGCAGATCAGGTTTCTATGGAAACAAAGATTAGATGCACAATTTTTTGGAACAGTGTATCCTTCAACGTTGAATAAACCAAGAACCATACATAGGAGTCTCCTCCTACTAAGTTTGGCGGATTTAACCTTTCACCCACTCCAGACGTCTTTGGAGTATTATGGGGAAAAGGGGTCTGTGTGAAAAAGCACGACTGAGTTACTCTAATGTCTTACGTTAGATTTATCGCCTATCCAAACAGTTGGGCGCCATGTAGTGTAGTTCCTATCATCCCAATAGGCTCTGCGCATTGGAATAATATCTTCAATAGTATAGACGTAGGACAGAGGTTAACTAGGTCTTCTACTGACGATATTAGACTTAAAGTTTAATGTTTGTGCCAGCTAGCTCAGAGTTCACTAGAAACTTTCTCGAATAGACAAGGAGGAGTTTAACTTCCCTGGATAGACAAGAAGGGATTTAGTTTCTGACAACCATAGAACATGACAACTTTGCTCTCCCCTAATCAAGAGTGTATCTCTAGAGTCGTGTGAAAACAAAAGACAACTTATTTTACTCAGTCAGTTCAGTGCATTCTTAGTTTCACCAGATTGTAGAGAAAAGGAAGAGATGGGCGTGTTCAATAAAAAGATGTTATTTATTGATCAGTCTCTTTTCTCATACAAGAGAAATGAATCGCTATTATTGTAATACTTAGAGTTAAGTAAAGTGCATACAGTAATAACAGAATTATAAAATAATACTGTAAAAGCATTGATATGGTTTCTTAGCCATATGATACTTAAAATGGATAAAATAGATACATACATATATACATTGACTAATCGTACTCAACTGGTGCTTCTAACTACGCCTACCCCAATGTACCTGACCTAAGCCTAATACGTGGCGGGAGTAGATAAGTAGCAGTTTAAGTTAAGTTTGCTTTGCCAAGGGTCTGCTTCAAGAATTCTCTACAAAGGATGATTCAGTTCAGTACCTGGGATTTAGAAGGCTGGAGGGCTGGTATCTCTATCTCAGGTCTTGATATTCCAGCTGCCTGCGAGGGCGGCTTGGAAGCGCCGGAGCTGGATTTCTCGGCAGGAGAAAAGGCAGCGTCTCTCTCTCAGTGCGTCAGAAAGGAGGGGCAGCGTCTGTGGGCTTCGCTGTCAGCTGGGCTCCTCGGCAAGTCTCGCTGCTCCAATCTTGTCACCACCTCGTGTGTTTGCTTAAGGCAATGTCGGTATTATTTATACCTGAAAGGTGCCGAGATTGACGTAAGGATGGACATAAATACGTCAATAAGGATGTCATACGAACTGGTTGTTCGCACATTCTTTACTGAAGTTCTCGGCTAAATCAAAACAATGGCTGTGGGGATTTCCCAGGTCGTGGTAGGTTTGATTTGTTTTGAGAACACCGTATGCCTATTAGGGGGCTGGAGAAATAGTGCTTGCCTAATGAGATGGCATGCGCTATGACCTAATCAGATAACGGGCTTCTGTGCCGTTGTATGGCTAATCAGATAACGGGTTTCTGTGCAGTTGAATGGCTGCTTGTTAATTATTAACCAGACAAGGGTCAGAAATAGGGGGATCGATACAGTACCCATAGTAAATACATCACAGGTTGTGGGGTGGCTGTAGTATGAATGTTTTTCTGCTTCGGGATGGCACATTGACTCCGTGAAGCCTTCCAGAAAGCTGACCCCTATTCCTGTGTTTTTAGAAAATGTATCCATTCCTCACCCGGGATGGCTGAGTGTGGTGATTTAATCATCATCATTTATTGATACTTAGAAACATCGGTCTCATCATCAAAACTACACAGTAAAATTAAATATGTTAAAAATATTTAAACAATTAAACATTGATAAATAGTTATAAAATCACATACAAACTACAGAAAACAATGGAAATCACCTACAAAATCAGAGCCATGTAGTGATCCTTTAGGGCATGCCTGTTTAGGTTGGGCCTAATGCTTTGGCTCTGGATGTATGACGTTACAACGCATGCTTTTACAACGCATGCCATTACCACGCAGGTTTTACAACGCAAGTCGTTACAACGACTTGCGTTGGGGGGCGCTGGATAGTGAATAGTTTAATTTACTATTCCAACTCCAGTCCCCGTGGATAGTAGGGAAGATGTTGGATAGTAATTAAACTATTCCCTATCCTAGAGCGCCCTCCAGCGCAATTCGTTGTAATGACTTGCGTTGTAAAAGTTGCATCGTAATGGTAGTGCGTTGTAAAAGTTGCGTTGTAAAGGATGTTTCCCTTTGGCTGTTATTGCCCAAGCTATGTACAGGAGTTTGGAAACATCCACAACAACAATTGAGGAGGCATCACTTTTAAATATCCTGTAGGCTTCAGCTCGAATTTATAAACTGAGGGATCTGTTCAAAGGAACAATCCATTAATTTCTAGGATTGACATAGAGAGGGAAAAAGAACAGGAAGAGCTTGTCACTTTCTTGCACAGTTTTGCAATGTAAACAGCGATTAGAACCCTGTTTCGGCTTCCCCCAGTTAATATTGTAAGCTGCTACTGGGAGAGTCCCATACCTAAATTGGAGAAACAGGTACCGGGCATCTGCCGTGCGGATAAAGTCCAAGAAAGTCACAGCCTTGGTTACAGATTTGTGGAGAAGAAAGCCACTTGTTACAATACCTAGCATGTATGAGCACTTGCTGCTACTGGTTACTTTCCCCTGGGCTAGTTTCTTGACTTTAAGAGCATCTCCTTGAGAGATGGGCTAAGGCTTGCTTCACAATTTTCCTATACCCAGCTCAAGCCAGGCATTTTAAAGTTGCCCCAACCGTCTAACTTTGCCTTCCCCATTGGCCCTAATACATTCCTGCTAGCCCTCCCCAAGGTGACACAGTTGATGGGTGCTCCAGATACGAACACCGAATAATAATGGTCTGAAAGCTCTCTGTGCTGATATTTCATTAATATTTCATTAATCCATACGTCTAGGCTCTTATGGACCAGGGGCGTACCCTTCCCTAAGTCCAATAAAACCATAAGAATATTATTTTCTGCTGTGCTCACGGCACTGGTGTTGCAATTGGCCCATTGTTCCGCCCTGTATAATGCTGCCCCCCTGGCTTGGGCCTTACAAATTTCAATTGATAGACGGACAAGGGATACAGCTGTTTTCTTTAGCAAATTTATATACAACTGCATCTCGATGCTTTACAATCAAAGTACTCTTGATGGTCTGCTGGTCGCAGGATCCGGTGTCCTCCAGCCTGGTACCCAGATAGTCGAACATCAAGACTCTTTCCAAGATTTCAGGACCCACCTTAATAACCCCTCTTGCTCTGCTTCTCTTGAAATAAATCATATATTTGGCTTTGGACGTACTGATTTGGAAACCACAATATTAAAGTAATTTATTTATTTTATTTATTTATTTATTCAAAGTTTTGTATAGCGCGAACAAGATCCTTACAGATATCAGAGCGCTTCACAAAGACAGGTTAGGGGCAGTAGGAATGAACAGAGAAAATGGGAGCAGTATAATAGTCACTAACATGGTAGGATAATAATAACATACATAAAACATATCAGTATACAATCAGGTAAACAAGTAATATCAGACGGCACAAGTCATTGATCCCACTACAGAGGTGTTCAGGAACACCTTGGGTGTGTGGATGGCTTATACCAATGTTTTAGTATAGAGAGAACACTGAGTGGGCATCGTAATAAATATTTAATACATCGATATTATAGTTAAAAAAAATTGAAAGATGATATACTTATCACAGCTATTTGAAACTTTGATTTCATGGTAACCACGATATTATGCCTTTAAATACCCACTCTGTTTTAAATATATTTAGATACTTTTCTTCAATGTCTTCTACCAAGAATCCCATATCTAGTTCATAATTCACAGCAGCTCTATTTTCAATGTGCCCCTTACAAGTTTATCTCCATTAGAGACCTTGAATAAGAGAACTATGCAAAGAATGTTCACTCCACAAACGCATGTTTTATTATTTGTACTAAGTTGTGTTACGTTCTACTATGTTATGTCATTTTAGTATGACTCAAGCAGTTTTAATCTATGTTACTTTATGTATACGTGAGCCTTTCATGTTGTAAAGTCACACATAAAAAGTGCTGTAAAAGGAATTGCTTCAGGTTAAGAGACACGAGGCCCGACTTAGACGTAGGAATTTATATGAGTTGCATAAAAAATGGCAAAAGTCCCATCTATTCACTTGAACAATCCTCTGCCCAAAAACAAGGGTGCGGATGGCAGTCTTTGGATGGCTGGGCCACTGCTGGTTGTGCCACTGAGAACACTAGGTTTGTTCTAGCACCCCAACATTACACAGTATTGTGTTGCACAGTATCACTTGAATATATTTAACCCTGACTTGGGAGATGGTTGTTGTTAGGGGGTGTGAAAATAAAGGCAAGATGTAAATAAAGTTGAAGGCATTATTCAGGATTCCCTTGGAGATATTAACTTAAAACAAGTACTGCTAATATTTACTTGCCAGCTATTGAAGATGAGCAGAAACTACTTGAAGGTTTCCATCTAGCACATGAGTTTGACGTTGCAGTATCACATGGTTGATGGTTGTTATCTGCTTAAAGGGATTTGCCACATGTGAATGTGGTATTGAGTGTAAGGTAACACAGGCTGCATAATTACTAAATGTCAAAAGCAGAGGGCCAAACTAGTGCGTGGTTTGCACTTGCTGAAGAGTTAAATGTGTGAAAAGCAATGCAAGCTAAGAAATCATATATTGCAGCTAAACTAGGCCAAGAGCTACGCTTGTGGTGAGGATTGGGGCTGTAGTATGCCCCCCATGCTTTGGTGGAGTTACAGGGTGATCCTAAGTCACGAAGTACAAATAGCCTAAAGAATGGAAGATGATTCCTCAAACTTGATGTTCTCAGGCCATAGAGGCCCCTGAGAAGAAAGCAACAGCGACCCTTTCTCAGATAAAGCACTGCTGGTGTCTTGACAAACGATGATTGTCTTTTAATCGCAGTGTGTCTCAAGGATGCAGCAACTAAAGAATTCCAGTTGGCCACAATCCAACTTTTAAAACAGCAAGCACCAGATGTTGATGAAATATTGTCATTCGTGGTGGCTCTAGCTTGGTGTCCGTTTCTCTTATGTTGGCTGAATCTTGTAGGCCTGAATTGGATATCCCTGGAAGCTCTTGCCTTACAAATAACAGTTTGAATATCATGTGTGCTGTGGAATTAGTTATTTCTCTTGTTTGTGTTGCAGGTGGAAGAAGCACCCTTGTTAGTTAGAATAATGTCTTTGTTTTAGTAGTCTGGCAAGGAGAGAAGAGGATACATCGTGAGCAAAGCCTGATAAGGAGAACTATTGTATTTTCACACAGGCGAGGGCCTGGGAAGCAAGGTCAGCATGTTACTGTCCAGGACCATTGGGACATTTCAAGTAGGGAAAGCAGCCCAATTCTTCTCATCCTTGAGAGAGAGAGTATCTCAGAACAAACTCTGTCTCAATAGCTTTATACTATTTGACCCATCGATGATGGAGAGATTTCTTAGGCAGGCTGTACATGCTGACACCTTTCAAATTCTTTCCCTGAAGAATGCTTAAGTATGGATGTCACTTTAGTACAAGTGTAGGGATACATTGATGCTCTACATTTATCAAACCTCGATTCAGGGATTTTTTAACTCATGCTTTTTGATCCTCTGCCTTCTATTTCTTGAGTTAATTGTCTTGTACATGTTGCACTGACAACATTTTAGTCACAGATTTGGCTTCATGTTGATTACAATGTATTTTTACACTCTCATCTTGAGGTGTCTTATGTCCAGTTATTTTTTGATTTGTAATAAATGAACTAACTTTACGTAGGGGTCTGTGGTTACTATGAGGCTGATTACGATGCGCCATTGTAGCGGGTAAGGGACCACCCGCCTGTAAGGTGGCGGTCCCACACTCCAAATCACAATGCGACTGCCCCCGTGTTGGTCGCCTCCAGTAATTTTATATTGTGGACAGTGCTGATGGCTGCAGCACCACAGGTGGTGTTGGAAATCGCATGTTGTGCATTTCCGTGCACAACGTGGCAGGCACCATGCAGAGCCTGCCACCTTGTGCATAGAAATTTAGGGGGGGTACCATGGGCATCCCCAGTGCACAGACACCCTCCCCTCACACAGAGGGAGTCCACAACGGGCCACGGACCCTGCCTCCGCCAGACTTTCCATGGCGGTTCCACCGCCATGGAAAGGCTGGCTGACGGCAGCATTGTAATCTGGTGGGCGGTGCCTGCTAGGCACCGCCACCATTTTACCCATGCTAACCGCTCCACCAGGCAATCATGACGATTGCCTGTGGCGGAATCATGGAGGGCAGTCTTTGCGAACGCCGCAGCCACAAATCGATTCCCCCACCATCCTAATGTGGCGGGGGAAATGGGAGTCAGATGGAGGAGGAACCGCCAGTGGTGGCAGTCCTTTCACCATCATAAGGAGCTCCTTTGTGTCAAGAGAAATTCACATTGAATTGATTGGCATTGTTAACAATTTTCTCCTCTCTACTCTTACATGCTGCTGAATAGGACCATCAGACTGAAGCTCCAGAATCGATCTAGAACTTATGGGCCCAGCCCTTTCTGTTGGTATCAGTGTTGGATGGTTAACACATGAAGCGAGGGGAGAATCCAGAATTAGTCTAATAAAAGAGACCTAGAACCCCAGAGCCCCAAATCAGAGCCCAATGACTGTGAACAGAGAGCGACGAAATTTGGCAGAGTCTGACGGAGTTTGAAGGTGCGGTAATATCAACAGTGAACGGAGGAGTGAGTATCAATAGGGATGTGTTGTGTGTTAGATTGCAGGAATGAATTAATTGTGTGATATCTGGCGCCGTTGGTTTGAGAGTCGAGGGAATGTGGTTTCGGGCCAGATGTGGTCCAAGGATGGAGATTTGAGTTTCAGGTTCTGAAGTGGCCTAAGATCCTGGGATATATTTAATAGTGTAGGAGACACTGAGTTATTGTGATTGTCTGACCAAAGAATTGAGGAGTTGTCGTGAGACATCATCAACAGTTCCACCTAAGACAGGGAACTTTGTGTGGATGGGACATTTGGGAATCGTTTGTTAACCTTGTGCACAGAAGTGAACTATACTGATTCAGGTGACCTGCGCTGGTCGAAGGTTGTTGTGTGTGAATGTTCTTGGATGTCTGAATTCTATCGATCCTTCTAGATGGAAGACAATTATGTAGTTTAAGACAAATGTGTGAGTGAATGTGTATGGAGAAATTGGGAAGGAGAATAAGCTGCTGAGAGGAGTGAAGGTGACATCAAGGTGCCACACTGCGATAGGTCGGTTGGTGTAACACCATGCTGGGATTGGTTGGTAGTCATCAGGAAGTTGTGGTTGGGAAAAATATTATTTGTTGTAAAAATTGGATAACCTGTAATTGAATCATGTGATGTTTTAGGGTGTTGCGGGATCATTTCAGGGGTGATCATGGAATTGTTACTCGAGTCGGTGAAGAAGCACCACCCGAGGATACTACAGCACACTATATGGCGAGAAAAGTAGGACTCCATAATATAATTTGGCTTCAGAATTGGCACACAATCAAAGATAAAGAGAAAGAGGGGAACTGTAATTTCCATGTTTTGGTTCATTTCGGTTGGACGTGTTGCAACAGTTGAGAGGAGTTATGGTTGCGCTTCGACTTCTACCTAGACCAACACAGTTTGAGGCATTACATGCATGGATATGGGAAGCATATACGAAGGTTAGGGAAAGATATCAAGGGAAGATGAGGAAAGCTTTGACGGCATGTCAGGAAGCACAATGGGATGCACAGCTTAAGAAATGGAGAGTGTGCACCATTGAAGGAGAAAGTTTGTACCCAATGCTGGTATGAGAGGGAGATTCACAGAATTGAGATGGAGGCGAAAATGGAAATGATGGGAGTGATACGGACAACAGCGTGTTAGATAGGTTGTTATCGAAGTGTCCGCCACCTAACAATCCACACTCAGCGAAGGGAAGACAAGAGTTGGTGAATACAGGGAACACGGTGAGTGTGTCAGCATCCTCAGACAGGACCTAGTACGGAAGTTTTGGGAAGGATATATCCAGGAGTAGGGGGGACAGGAGTGTCAGCCTTAGGAGAGTTGGAACAAAACTGAGTCAACGATACTTCACGGTTACCAGAAGCTCTTAAAGTACCGGTCACAATTGGTCCTGTTGTCCCTGTGTATGACCAAGCTCAGGGGGAAATATTAATCAGCGACAATCTGTTCAAGCAGATGGATCTGGATTGGGAAGATCAGGGATCACGAGCGGGGTGGTCCATCTCTAGTTCCTATGGAATCTAGTACCCTTTTAGCAGCCACTGCTGATCATTCAGGAATACACATTGGTTCCAGTACCATACGATCTATACCCATGGAGAGCTCAAGCTCAGACTTCAGGATGTGGGAAACACCAGTGAGGGAACCAATGGTGTGACTTCAGAAACAAGTGCAAGTCAGGGAGCTACTGGAAATCAACATGTCTTAGATGCTACCGATCTAGAGACTTGGTTGAGAAATCATAATAACAGCAGGAAAGGTCAGAACAGTACATTGAGTCAGGGTGAGGTTCTGTGAATTACGAATTCGTTCGTGCTCAGCCTCCATTTTGTAGTCGCCGCCATTTTGTTGCCCTCACTCAGGCAGCGCGGCAAACGCGATGTTTTTGTTGTTTCTGTATTTACATGTCAGGTGGCTTCTTTGCCTGTGTTTACTAACTAGTGTCAGGGTCTGGCCGAGTACACTAATTCCTGTCTGAGCTGATTAATCCCCGTCCGGACTATTTGTTGGTTCACACCATTCTTTCCTCTGAGTTATCTTATCTGCTATCCTTCGCAACATGTCTCTTGCATTCTCCCGTTTCACGATTGTCCTTCCACAACATGCAGCTGTGTTTTCTCTACTCGTAAAGTGGATTGTGTGGATTCACTTGTAATTTACTCAAAGAGTTGAGTGACAAACATAACCGGGAAACTTGAGTTGTATTAGACTTAAAGTATTGTCTATAACATTTGCCCATGTCTCATTCTCTTGTGTGATTGCATTTTGTATTGTATTGTACCATATATAAACCTGTGCGCCACGGAGTTAAGTGGCAGTCTCTTTTGAACCTCGTTTTTATCAACGACTTCTAAGACCACTGTACGAGCTGCAGCTAATAAATGCTATCTTCTTCGCCAGACGAAGAGTCCGTGTCTCTGTTTCTGACAAGGCAGGTGAATCCAGGGGATTTCAGGCGTACCCTGCGCCGCTGAGCCTTAAGGCTACGGTTCTCCAACTGGCGCCCAACGTAGGGCAACTTCAACGGTAGCAGTTGAGTCCAAGGGTCGTGCGGAGCCCCGCAAGAAAATTCCGGAGGAAGCGCACCACGTGATCGACCCCTGTATGTTGAAAGTGGACCGAAGGTCTTTGACAGCGCGGCTACTCCTCTCCGACGGCTGCTGACGACTGCTGCCCTGACTGTCGCCCTGCCTTGGACCCTTCTGATGATGTTTGGTATAGCGAGACGATAGCGGACCCTCGCTGGTGTAGGACGATCCTTAGTTAAGTATTTGGTGGGTCGCTCCCACAAACTTTGTTTTGTTTTGGTTTTTGGGGTTTTTATTCAGGTATTGCAATACCCGAAGCCAAGGGGTAAGTACGTTTGTACTGTTTTATTGATTTACACCCCTTGTTGTTTGTGAACAGCTAGAGAAGTAACGATGCTGGACTGAGTAAGTTCAAAAGAATTTGTTGTTTAGGTTGTACGAGGGATTCCCAGTTGGAGGAATCATGTCCGATTCCTCCAGTTGGAACTCCCACTTATGAGCTCTATTCGAAACATGGTATTGGTCTCATTACCTTTAACGAGACATGGGTCCGATACACTAAAAATAGTGGAGTTTTTGAAATGGCCCCAAAATGGGTGTTTTGATCCCGCCATACTAGATAATTTGGAAACGATTCTGTTTAAAAGAAAAGCCCGGCCGGCAATGTTGGACTCTTTTCGCCTTTGGCGTAAGGAAGCCAAACAGAAGGAAATTAAACAAGCAAAAAAGGATAAGAAAGCGCAAAATATGTCAATTATAGAGGCTGCTCAGCAGTTCAAAAATGATGAAGTAGATGGTGCGAATGAGATACAAGAGAGACAACATCGCATGGCAATAGATAAATGCTATCCGATGCTGCCTACTTCATCGTCAAATAAAAGTAAGGAATTGGAAGAAGATTCCCTAATGTCTTGTTTATTGAATTCACCTCCGCCCTATGCTCAAAATACTAATGCACCTCTGTTACCCCCTCCTATGGCTCAACCAATGGTTGCTCCATTACCAATTGTTCAGCAACCGGCTCAGCCTATTAATGCTTCCCTGCCTGCCTCTGCTCCGTCTTTGCCGCCTGTAATTCAGCCCCCACCCCCTCTCCAATTCCCCGATCTTGTTACTCAGTCGTCTACGTTCCATTCCCCATTGCCTTCTATGTCTGTAAGGACTCCTGTTCTCTCAAGGGATTTCCCTACCTCACAGAGGAGACTAGCAGACGCTGTGTCGAATTTCTTTTCTCCTCTTCTTGGGTCTTTGAACTTGTCTCCAGCTTTCTCTAGACGACAATCTCGTCAACTTCCTCTTATGGATGAGAAAGTAGTTTTGGGTTCCCTAGCTCGTAAATGGATTAAAAATGGACTAGAATACAGTACAGGAGACATTATGAGTTCCTTTCATCAATGGGCAGAGCCCACACAAAGATATGTTTTTAATGTTATGTGTCAGACTCTTATCAGTGGTTGGGAAGATATGGAGTTGGATACTGTTCCTTCGGATTTATTGAAATTACAAGCTGATTTTGATAAAGGTTTTATTGTAGGGCCACAACTTGAGGAGGCGGTGAATAAACTCGTTGCATTCCGAACAATGTTTTTGTCCTTGTCCGTTTCCGAGATTGATGCTTCCAAAGGCAAGGACATTAAGAGTTATCCGATGCGTGAAGTTTCCCCAGTATGGAGGGACACGGTGATTGGTCCGCCTGCTGTCCCTGCTTACTTTCAGCGTATATGGGTTCAGGAACCCTGGTAAAGGTCTGAAGTATTGGCGCTTAAACAAACTCTTCCGGATCCTCGTAAAAATCCAGCTGGATATTACAAGGAGTTGTCTCAAACAGTTGAAGCTTGTATTATGAATTTAGCCGATATTGATATGTTATTTGGAAATGTTGTCCCGCAAGCATTATGGGCACGGATTCGTAGGGAGAATCATGTTGGTGAATTAGGTGGTGATTGGGCTGCTATTAGAGCCGCTGACGCTAATCAAGTGGGTGGCGCGAAGCCTGAGGATCTGATTACGGCCCTACCAGACAAAATAATTGAATTGATGAAAACTATGATGCCCGCGGTGCGAGTTAATTGGGATAAGCTGGCTGCATGCAAGCAAAAGAAAGACGAAAGCGTCTCTGATTTCTTCACTCGTTTTGAAGAGACGTTCATTGATCATAGTGGTCAGGATCTGAGTGTAGAGGGGGGGTCAGCGATTGTTTGTAGATACGTTTGTGTACAATTCGCTTCCTGAATTGTCAAATAAATTGAAGCGCTCTGAAAGTGCATGGGCTGTCTCTTCCCCTGCTAAAATACTGGCTACCGCACAGTATTATGAGAATAGGGATAAGGAGGAGAAAGAGAAACAGGAGAAGAAAAATAAAGATTTGAAAACGAAGGTTCTGTTACAGCAAGCTTATCCTCCGCGTTCTGCACAGCCTCAGTTTTCTCAACCCCCACAGTTTCAGAAAGTGCTCCAGAAACCTGAGTACTTCACACCACGTCCTTCGTTGAGTCCTAATCAATGTGCGTATTGTAGGGAAGAGGGACATTATAAGTATAGTTGTCCGGTTGTATTACAGCGTAATAATGGGATGTCTGCTCCACGGGGTCGTGGTATTGCCCAGACTGGAGATAGAGGTAGAGGACGAGGTGTGTCCTCTCAGGAGCAGCGTTCTTTTCCTACAACTACTACGAATTACTTTGATCAGCAGAGAGTTCAGTCCACGCAGTATTATAATGACGATTATTGTGAAGAAAGGGCTGATGATTTTCAGATCGAATAGGACAGCCATGGACGAAGTGAGGGAGTTGTGTCGATTCCAGTAGATCAAAATGGGCCATATGTCACTATCAACACGATGGGTGTTTCAGAACCATTTCTTTTGGATACTGGTGCGATGAGAAGTTCTATTATGCGTACTAAACTCCCTGGGGCACCTTTGTCTGGCTTGATAAATACTTCAGTAGGATTTTCTGGCGCCCCAGTTCGTAATCCGGTTTCTTGTACTTTGCCCGTTTCGATTGGCCCATATGATTTGAATGCTCCATATTCTCACAACTGGTTGCGGCGAGAACTTGCTGGATCTGGATTTATTGAAAAGACTACATGCAAGATTGTATTGTCCCCCATCTGGTGTACATCTAACGTTGGGGAAGAAATTGACGTCTTCCATGTATCTATCCCGAGACCAGTTCCCACCTGAGTTGCTTTCTCTTCCTGAAAGTCTTTGGGCCACAGTCCCGAATGACGTGGGTTGTCTTGCAATTCCACCATATGTTGTCACTATTAAAGAGAATGTGAGAATGCCGCGCATTCCCCAATACCGTATCTCTGCTGATGGGGAGAGAGCACTTTTGGCTATTGTTGATGATTTTATTCAGAAGGGTGTGGTTGAAGAAACGAGAGGAAATGTGTGTAACAGCCCTGTTCTTCCGATCCTCAAAAGGACGCATCCTTCACAGCCTCCTGTGTATCGATTTGTTATTGACCTTAGAGAGGTTAACAAACTAGTTGTACCACAGTTTCCTGTTGTACCAGACATTACAGCTTTGTTGACGATGATTCCTGCTTCGGCAGCTTGGTTTTCGGTCATAGATCTTAAGAATGCTTTCTTCAGCATTCCTATTGCTGAAGAAAGTAGGGACATCTTTGGTTTCTCTTTAGGTGGCCGAAGTTTTAGATTTAAGAGAGCACCCCAAGGCTATTGCGAAAGTCCCTCTATCTATAGCAAGGCTCTTAAGTCACAACTTGATGCTTTCTCTTTGCCCCCAGGTGCCACGCTCATTCAGTATGTGGATGATTTGCTGGTGGCTGCTGATACGGAAGATGTGTGTAAGAATGTGACTGTTGCATTGTTGCATCATTTGTCTGCTTTACATCATAAGGTGTCTCCCTCTAAACTGCAAATGCCCGCCAAGAAGTGACATATTTAGGTCATCTCTTGTCGAAGGAGGGAAGGCGATTGACCCCAGAACGTATTCATGCTATTTCACAGATGTCTGTACCCACCACGCAGAGAGAAGTGTGTGCCTTCTTGGGTATCACTTTCTACTGTAGACAGTGGATTCCCAATTTTTCACTTTTAGCTAAACCACTGTTGGTGTTAACGCTGAAAGATACGCCACATCCGCTCCATTGGACGGATGAATGTCAGAAAAGCTTTGATGACCTACGTACTGCTCTATGTTCTGCTCCAGTGTTGGGTACCCCAGATTATAGCAAGTCCTTTACATTGTATGTTCACGAAAGAGAGGGTTGCGCATTGTCAGTTTTGACACAGAAATTTGGAGATAAGCAGAGGCCATGTGCCTATTTCTCCGCTACACTAGACCCAGTAGCTAAAGCTTTGCCCAGTTGTCTCAGAGCCACGGCAGCTGCGGCGATCTCTATTAGACAGTCTGCCGGATTAGTGTTGGATAACACGCTCGTTGTTATGGTTCCACATGCAGTGGATACCCTGTTGAATAGGACAAGAACGCAGCACCTTACAAGTGCTCGTTTGTCTGGATATGAGCTGACACTTCTAGCGAGTCATGTACATATTAAAAGATGTAATACGTTAAATCCAGCCACATTGTTGCCACTCCCAGAAGAAAAAGACGCTCAGGAAAAGCATGATTGTTTTCTCCGAACGGAAGAAGAAACAAAGGGTAGGATTGATTTAAAGGACACTCCGCTCAAGGACCCGGATGGGACCCTGTGGGTGGACGGTTCTTGTTTCAAGCTTCCAAATGGGGAGACTACTTCTGCTTATGCTGTTACCACCTTATGCACAATTGTTGAGACAGCACGTATTGGACATAATTCAGCCCAAGCAGCCGAATTGATAGCCTTGACTAGAGCGTGTGTGTTGTCAAAGGGAAAGAGAGTGAATGTGTATACAGATAGCCAGTATGCTTTTTGTGTTGCACACAGTTTTGGTAGGTTATGGAGGGAGAGAGGATTTTTTACCTCTCATGGAACAAAGATTCAGCATGGTGAGTTAGTGACTGATCTTCTTAAGGCACTTATCTTACCTGTACAGATAGCGATCATAAAGTGCAGTGCACATAAGAAAGTCACAGACGAGGTGGGTCGTGGAAATGCATTTGCAGATAAGGTAGCAAGAACTACAGCCACAGATACTGCTAGTCGAATGTATGTGGCAGGTCCTGCAAACTGGGTTAGGGAAATTGGAATGTGTGAAGATACGATTGAGAGTGTGAAAACGATTCAAGGAGAGGTTACGGAGAAGGAATTGAAAACGTGGAAGGAAATGACGGAAATGTTAGACTCGTCGGGTTGTTGGACGGAATTGTCGGAACATCAGCGATGGTTATTACCAGATGCTTATGTGATGCCGGTTGTTACTATGGCTCATGGCCCAGCTCACATTAGTGCGAAAGGCATTTGTAAGCTGTTGGCCCCTGTCTGGCAAAATGAAGGAATTCCGAAATGTGCAGAGAATGTGGTTAAGCATTGTATTGTTTGTTTAATGCATAACCCAGGAACGGGTACCCCAACTCCGGCAGGTCATTTTGCTCCCCCGTCATATCCTTTTGAGGTGTTGCAAACCGATTACATTCATATGGATCGATGTAACAACCTTAAGTATGTTCTGGTGGTGGTATGTGCCTTTTCCCGCTGGATAGAGGCCTACCCCTTGAAAGATAACACTGCTATGTCAACTGCTAAAGTGTTGCTTAAGGAGTTCTTCCCCAGGTTTGGTTTGCCGCGAATTGTCTGGAGTGACAATGGAAATGAATTTGTGGGTCAAATCATGCAGAAAGTCTGTTCTGGTCTTGGTATTAGACAGAAGTTCCATGCGGCAAACCATCCACAGTCAGCAGGTTTGGTTGAGTGTTATAATGGTACACTCAAACTTAAACTAGCTAAGATTCCAGCCAGCACAGGTCTTGCTTGGCCAGGCGCCTTGCCCTTAGCTCTCTTGTCAACCAGAACTACTGTATACTCTCGTATGGGACTTAGCCCATATGAAGTGGTATTCGGACGCCCAGCCAATATTTGGGGTGTCCCTCGTCCCAAGAAATACTCTGACATACCATATCCTTTGTTAATTGATTATTTGCATGACTTGACTACTAAATTAAGTATTATTCGTCAACAGGTACAAAGTGCTTTGCCAGAGGCCTCCACAGACCCGGGTCACACCATCTTGCCCGGTGACTGGGTCTGCGTCAAAAACTTTCAACGTACCAAGAATCTGGAGCCCCGTTGGTCCACACCAACGCAAGTCCTGCTTGTCACCCGCACAGCTGTGAAGGTGGTCGGCAAACGAAACTGGGTACATGGTGTGCACTGCAAGAAAGTGCCATTGCCATTACCCTTCGATCAGTGGATTCGCAGTGGTGTAAGGGAATCGTATACTGCAGCGGTTCCTTGTTTTGTGCCTTTCAGTGATACTCAAATTTATGGGACTCAGTCTGAGAAAGCAGATGACGATATTCTTCAAGCCGCTGTGCCTGCACATCTTCGAATAGACACTACAAATCCAAAAACACTGTTCAAAGACCAGACGGTGCCAAGAAAAACTCGCTACAACCTGAGGTCGGGAGCTGGCCAAAGGAACTGAACATTTTGAACACTTTTTTCTTATTGATCAGAGACTTTTTTTTTGTAGGATATTTAAAAAAGATTAGGCCCTCTACCATGGCGCAATGCCCGCTCTCCTTCCTCCCAGTCGAACTTCCAATCCAATGCCCTGGCTGCAAACACTCCTTTGACACCATTGAGACGCCTGCCACGTCCCAGGAATACCAGATGTACCTGTTAAACTGTCGATCCCTTCCTCGGCACAGCACACAAATATGTCTTTTACTAGAAAATTACAACCCAGACGTTATCTTTCTGACCGAGACATGGCTCATGTCTCATTCAGAGCCAGACATAGTCTCAGCCCTACCCCCCGGGTTCCAAATCCACAGACTAGACCGGACCAAGGGAAGAGGCGGAGGCCTGGCTATCATCCTAAAAGATAAGTTTGGTTGCCGCACTACTACTGAAGCTATTCCTGAGTGCGAGAGCCTAGCATTCAGCATAGACTTCACAGCGAACAGCTCCTTCTCTGGCACCCTGATATATCGCCCCCCAGACCCAGGAAAGCTGTTCCACAGATCTCTCCCAGATATCATCGCTAATCGACTTCTAACCTCGGCCAACTATACGGTTCTAGGAGACCTCAACTTACATTTTAACTCCCCTACAGACCTTGCTGCCAGGGAACT
The DNA here is from genome assembly GCF_964261635.1 of Lissotriton helveticus. NCBI lineage: Eukaryota > Metazoa > Chordata > Amphibia > Caudata > Salamandridae > Lissotriton > Lissotriton helveticus. The sequence goes on from NC_136065.1 coordinate 449,247,467, forward strand.
AACAGAGGACCTAGCAGCCTTACAACTGATCCAGTTGGTGAGATCCCCCACCCATGAAAAAGGGAACTTACTTGACCCAATTTTTAGCAACTGCTCCAAGTTAATGGTCGGACAACCTATCTGCCTCCCATGGTCAGACCACTTTCTTGTCCCACTCACCTGGTCTACCACCAAGCCTCCTTCACTGACCCCCCATCCCATTACCAAGAGAAACTGGAAAAAACTTCTCATAGAGCCATGGACAACTAACCTTGAATGCTCTCGCCCACCTCCCTGCACAAACCCCAACCAAGCAAATAACAACTATGAGGGTTGGATCAGGGAATCACTGGACACGATCCTTCCTCTACGGAAATCCATTCCCAAGAGGTCACACAAATCTGCTCCTTGGTTCTCAGATTCCCTGAGAGACCTAAAACGCCTCTGCAGGAAAAAAGAGAGAGCCTGGCGACTAGACTTTCTCCCAGAAAAAAAAACCCAATACAAAGAGGCTATTAAGGCCTACAGAAATGGGGTTAGGGCGGCCCAGGCCTCCTACTTCGCAGACCAAATAATGGCAGCAAAATCAAAACCCAAGGAAATTTTCCACCTGGTCAAAAAATGCATTACCGTCAACACTGCCCCCCCAGCCCCGAAAACGCTAGAACAATGCAATGAACTTGCAGACTTCTTCCATAACAAAGTCACTCAGATCTATTCCGCCTTCCCTACAGCTGCCAACAACTCAATAACACCCAATCAGACCTCTCCGACTAATTCCCCCTCCCCAGGACAGCCAACGCTGGACCACTTCCCCCCACTAAACCTGGAGACATTGCAACAACTGGCACGCCAAGTTAAATCTGGCTCTCCCCTTGACCCTGCCCCACCAGAAATATTGCTCCAAGCAAGCCAAGCCATTCTTCCCGTGGTGCTAGAGCTCCTCAACTCATCCATATCCTCCTGCACAGTACCCAATGGATGGAAGAGAGCTATGGTACGGGCTCTGCTGAAAAAGCCCACCCTCAACCCAGAAGATCACTCCAGCTACCGCCCAATCTCACTACTTCCCTGGGTAAGCAAGGTACTGGAGAAGTACATAAATACCCAACTGACACAGTTTCTGGAAAGCCATGCACTCCTTGACCCATCCCAGACAGGATTCAGACCCAAACACGGTACTGAAACCGCCTTGCTGACAGTCACCGAAGAGTCCCGAAGGATACTAGACCAGGGAGGATCAGTGGCAGTGATCCTCCTTGATCTAAGCGCAGCCTTCGACACGGTCAGCCATGCCACCTTGCTGAACCGTCTGCGCAACATCGGTGTCGGAGGCGATGCTCTAAGATGGCTTGATTCATTCTTGCACAATAGATCCTTCCAGATCTTTGACGGGGACACAATATCAGCCAGAAAACCCCTGAACTGTGGAGTACCGCAGGGCTCTTCACTAAGCCCCGCGCTCTTCAATGTCTATATGCAACCACTGGCTGGACTCGTCGAACCCTCGGGTATAAAAATCGTATCATATGCTGACGATACCCAGCTAGTGGTTTCAATGACTCAGGAAGGCGCCGGTCACACCTCAGGAAGTCTGACGAACTGTCTAGAGGACATTAAAAAGTGGATGACATGCTCCTCTTTGAAACTTAATGGAGACAAAACCGAGCTCATGCTCTTAGGTCCCGCATCACCCACGTCACTTCCCTCCATGTGGCCTGGGTGTCTGGGCACCCCTCCCACTCCCAAAGAAAGTGTAAAAAGCTTAGGAGTATGGCTGGACAAAAACCTCTCCTTCTCCACCCAGGCTACAAAACTATCCGCCATCTGTTTTAGCTTACTCAGAACTCTAAGGAAAGTCCTCCCCCTCCTCCCAATGGAAGCCAAACAAGTGGCAGTTCAGGGCCTGATTCAGTCCCGGCTGGATTCAAACAACGCCCTGTATGTGGGTGCCCCTGAGACGTCCATGCGAAAGCTACAGGTGGTCCAGAACTGCGCAGCCCGCGCCCTGCTACAGATTCCAAGGACACAGTCTGCTAAACCCGCACTGAGCAGCCTACACTGGCTCCCAGTGAGACAGAGAGTGGCTTTCAAGGCACTATGTATTGCCCACCGAGCTTTCTGGAAGTCAGGTCCAGCGATCATTAACAAACTGGTCACTCAATACCACCCTAATAGACCCCTTCGGTCCACGGAGGCCTTTCTGGCCGTAGTCCCAAGAGTACGGAGAGCCAGGACCGGAGGAAGGATGTTTTCCTTAAAGGCCGCTAAAATGTGGAACTCACTCCCACTACAAATCCGGTCCAACCCTAACCTACTCTCATTCCGCAAACAATTGAAAACCTTTCTGTTTGCCAGGCCCACTTAAATCTCAGTCTCCGCCACCCTCAGCTCGGCTATCCATGCTCCAGCGCTTGGACGCCCATTTGGGCAGCAATCGCGCTTTACAAATCACAATACAATACAATACAATACAAGTATTAGATGTGCCATCAGTCTCCGTCGCAGGGTCACGGTAGGAGTCTCAGACTGTAACCTGTTTTTTGTTCTCTTTACTAGGTGGCTAGTGCCTCAGGATATACAGAAGTACGTAGCTGAGTGATTGAGGAAGATTGCCGTGAGCGACATTTTTTTTTAATAAAGATGGATGGTACTACAACAATAGGTAGGGAAAATAGGAAGCAGGAAATGAGATTGAAATATTGTAAATTATTGCGTAGTCGATTTGGCGTAACTTTGTGTATTTTCATGTTTTTGTGTATTCTACTAGCTTGCATAGGTTGGTTAGTACATGTTTTACACCCGACAAATGTGGCTAACTCTACAACTTCTTTGCTCTCTCGCCTTTCTGTCTTTTCACATAAAATGCATACTCTACCCCCTCATGAACAGATACGGAGAGCTGAATATATAAATAATACGTTTATTCAATTGTTACACCAACACCAGTTGGCTATTAATATGACTGATTGCTGGGTGTGCGGTTTTATGCCACACAATGCACGAAAGGGGATGCCATATTTGGTTCTTCCCTTCTCATATGAAGGTTCAGCTTGGGCTTACCTGACTATGTTTTCGGCCGCATACCACAACAGACTTCGAAGCCCTGTAAAAACATCTGGAAATGGATTGGATTTCAGCCATAGCTCTCTGATAAAAGGAATAGTGATGATGGCTAAGATTGTAGAGAAGAGTAAGATTCCGTTAGATGAGAAGGAAGCTTATGAAGGATGGAATGTTACCCACTATGTTTCTATTCTTGGTGACAAAACTAGAAAGGGTGAGTCTTCTCCTATATGGACTGTACCCTATCAAGGTAATATTTGTTTCCAAATCAACAGTAAGAAAACTGACGTTAAGCAGAATTGTTTACACACCTATATTTTCTCGTCCCTTGATTTCCCTTCGTTGGTTCCATCTCAAGGAACATATTTTGTCTGTAAAGACAGAGCTTACACATGGCTCCCTTCCAACTTTTCTGGAACCTGTTATGTAGCCTTCCTTCTGCCCCCTACCTATACGGCTCCGTCAGACCACCATAGAGTTAGATATAGCCGAGGTATATTTGATGTCAAGGACACAGCAGAACAAGAGGGAGGAGACTTCCTTAAAGGATTCCTTCCCTTTTGGGGCCCAATGGCCAACAGCAGAAACATCAGGCAATTGGTGCGAGTGGTTGAGACCACTATTAATGTTACTGCAGGTGCAATAGGTAACATTACAGCAGAGCTTCAGGCTGACCGTCTTATGACGTTACAAAATCAAATTGCTCTAGATGTGATCCTAGCAGACCGAGGAGGCGTCTGTAAATTGATCGGATCTAGTTGCTGCATTTATATTCCAGACGATGCTCCGGCAGTATACCAAGCCATTTCCAAATTGCATACCATCTCCGAGTCGATTCATCAAGACGAAGGGGATTGGTCCTTTATGGGATGGTTTTGGGGACGATTGTCAACTTGGGGATGGAAGATCCTAACATTCCTTGGAGCAATTTTGGCCGTCATATTCTCTTGTTGTCTGTGTGTTCAGTGTGGTCCTGCAGTATGTGGCCTTCTGGCTACTTTATGCGTTCCACGTGCTGCAACTCAGAGGACAGAGAATATTAGGATGACGGTACAGCAGCAGCTTGAGGATTTTATGAACATCGATGCTGATTCCGACTCAGATTAACATGAGTTGATTTGTTTTTTTCGTGCTTAGCCTCCATTTTGTAGTCGCCGCCATTTTGTTGCCCTCGCTCAGGCAGCGCGGCGAACGCAATGTTTTTGTCGTTTCTGTATTTACGTGTCAGGTGGCTTCTTTGCCTGTGTTTACTAACTAGTGTCAGGGTCTGGCCGAGTACACTAATTCCTGTCTGAGCTGATTAATCCCCGTCCGGACTATTTGTTGGTTCACACCATTCTTTCCTCTGAGTTATCTTATCTGCTATCCTTCGCAACATGTCTCTTGCATTCTCCCGTTTCACGATTGTCCTTCCACAACATGCAGCTATGTTTTCTCTACTCGTAAAGTGGATTGTGTGGATTCACTTGTAATTTATTCAAGGGGTCGAGTGACAAACATAACCGGGAAACTTGAGTTGTATTACACTCAAAGTATTGTCTATAACATTTGCCCATGTCTCATTCTCTTGTGTGATTGCATTTTGCATTGTATTGTACCATATATAAACCTGTGCGCCACGGAGTTAAGTGGCAGTCTCTTTTGAACCTCGTTTTTATCAACGACTTCTAAGACCACTGTACTAGCTGCAGCTAATAAATACTATCTTCTACGCCAGACGAAGAGTCCGTGTCTCTGTTTCTGACAAGTCAGGTGAATCCAGGGGATTTCAGGCGTACCCTGCGCCACCGAGCCTTAAGGCTATGGTTCTCCAAGGGAAAGATCAAGGCTGCAGTAAAGGTGAAACTATTGGATGTGGTGAGGTTGACGAGATTATCAGTGGGAATTTACCTTTGGAGAGAATAGAGACCTATGATCCAGATGACCTGTTGTTTATAGCAAAGGATGTCACCCGTAAGGCGAGACGAGCACACAAGAAGTTGTCAGAACTAGCTCAGAGATATGAAGTAGGCTTGTCTTAGATGAAAATGCTACTGGGAAATTATGCAAAAAGAAATCATAGGCTTAATTATAGTGACCAGGAGCTGCAGGAAAAGAGAGTAACAGGATTGACAACACGCATCCGAGAGTTGGTCATACGTATATGGACTTGGAGTATGCTTGATAAGTGGGAGGAAAGGTGGCATAAGAAGAAAAGTGCTAGGAAAATGACAGGGGAAACGCCACCTCCAGGAGGGGGAACACTGGGGGCTGAGGCATAACCACTACGAGAGGTACCTAGTGGAGAGTATGCGCATGTTCCTTGGAGCAGAGGAGAGCTAGCTGCATTCACCAATGAATTTCCTAGGTTAAGGGAGAAACCTGCTGAATGGTAAAAGCAAGTCGATCACTTTGTTAAAATCTTGAAAGTGCTGTGGATTGACATAAATACTCTTTTTAGAATGGTGGTCACTAGTGATATATGGTCTGCATTTAGAATCGCTTTTGATTGGCCTGCTGCTGAGCCAGAGAGAGATCCTGTAACTCATGGTTCTTCACCCTTAGTTATGAAAAAGTATGACCAAGTGATCATATGGTTGCAGGCCAAAATAGCCCCACAATACATCGATTGGGTAAAGATAGATCGAACGGCCCAGGAGCCTAAAGAGTCAGTGAATGCCTATTAAGAGAGCTCTTGCAAGCCTTCAAGCAGTACGGTGGGTTAGATACTCTCGACCCTAAAGATGTGGGACAATTTGTCTAAAAATTTGTGACAGGATTGAGGCTGGAAATCAGCCTCATGATCCAGGAGCATTTGATCTGCTAAGTCCATGGACAAAATTCTAGGGTATGCCAGATATTGCATTGATGAGGTGGATTCCAAGCATAGGAGGATAATGGAATGCGAAACGCACAGAAGGGAGAGCAGGTGCAGGCAACCGGAGGGACAGTAGGCTATAATCAGGGGAATGTCCAAGGAAGTGTTATGGGCACACCATGTGCAGCTGGACAAGGAAGAGGTGTCCCTATAGATCCCAAAACAGGGATAGATATTGCCACACTGAAAAATACAACTGCCTGTCATTTTTGTCACAAGATCAGGTATTGGAAGCGCGAGTGTCGCTTAAATCCAGCGAATCAGGTGCTGGAGGGAGAACTTGTGCAAGTGACAGAAGCGTTAAATCAGTAATCAATGGTGACAAGGCCAAAGTCCCATAATGTGGGAGGGAATCAGAATCAGTAAGTACAAGTGCTTCAACCTCCGAGAATCTCACAGAACAATCAAACATACCATCAGATGCCCTTTATGGAAGTGTTAGATGGGTTTGATCAGGACCCGTCCCAATGACGGTGCCTGAGGGGAGAGAAAGACTATATTCATAGAGCAGTCTTAGAGGTAGACCAGAAAGGACCATTTGTAGAGGCAGACGTAGAGGATCATCCCATTACATTCTTGATTGATACTGGTGCTACCCGTTCTACTATGAGATCTGCAGTACCCCCAAACCTACCGCTCTCAGTGAAATTGATCCAGGTGGTAGGAGTTGCCAACAAAAGAATGACAAACCCTTTGGCGGAAGAGATGCCAGTTAAGATCAGAACCTTCCAGGATCATAAACAGTTTGTGGTTTGTGATTCAAGTCCAGTCTGTTTATTAGGGCGTGATCTCTTGTATAAATTAAATTGCACAATCTGTTCTACGCCAAAGTGAATTGAGTTGTAGACTAATGATGATGACATTGCTTTCAAGCTAGCAAATCAAAATCATTGCATAGACATATTTCCTTTAATGAGAGTGGAGGACATGCCGCTGGACTTGAGAGACAATGTCTCTCCAGTGGTAAGGGACTTCAAGGGAGAGGAAATTGGACTGATTCGATGGTCCAGCCAGTCAGCATACAGATCAAGCCTAATGAAGTATTTCTAAGAACACCCCAGTACAACCTGACCACGGAAATGGTGGCAGGGATTACACCTGTGATTGAGTCCATAATTGCACAGGGCATTCTGAAGGAGATCATAGGACGGCCATGCAATATGCCTATCATTGGTTTGCAGAAACTAAGCGAAAAATATTGCATTGTTCAGGACCTTAGAAAGGTGAATACCATTGTGATTCTATGTTGTCTCGTGGTACTGAATCCATCTGTCATCCTGTTTCAGATTCCTTGTGACGCTGCATGGTTCACAGTAATGGACCTCTGGCATTTTTCTCTATCCCATTACATGAGGAAATCCAATTTATGTTTGCTTTCAGTCTGGAGAATCGTCTCTTAACATGGTGTCATATCCCTAAAGGGTATACTGAAAGTCCATGCATACTCATACAGGTCTCAAGGGTATACTGAAAGTCCATCCATACTCATTCAGGTCTTGAAAAAGAACCTTGAAAACTTGATTCTGACACAAACCTCAGTGCTAGTTCAGTACATAGATGACCTCCTCATTGCATCTCAAGCATGGGGGGCTTCTAAGGAAGATACTATTGCTTTACGGAACCATCGTGCTGACAATGGGCATAAGGTGACTCAGAGCACACTTCAATAGTGTCTGACCGAAGTGCAGCCCTTGGGTCATTGAGTCAAAAGAGGCAAGAGGAAGGTGTCACCAGAACAAGTGGAGGCGATCACGAAAATGAATCCGCCTACCACACAGAAGGAGATCAGGATGTATTTGGAAATTGATGGCTATTGCCAACAATGGATTCATAATTTCTCCTTGATGACAAAGCCTTTGCAGATGCTGATCAACAAGGATGTTTATGATCTGGTACCTTGGGATAACAAATGCTTGCTTGCTTTCCTGGATTTGAGAGAGTGCCTACGTCGTGTTCCAGCTTTAGGAATGCCAGATTACAACAAAGCATTCTCATTATTCTGTCATGAGCGGGAGGGTTGTGCTCTTTCTGTACTCTCCCAGAAACATGGAGGTGCCCATAGACCAGTGGCCTATTTCTCAGCTACATTTGATCCTGTAGCTTCAGCGTTGCCCCGATGTCTCAAATACATTGTTGCAACATGTGTTAGTATTGAACGATATGAGAGAATTGTGATCGGTCATCCACTTACTGTATACATACCACATTCGGTTGCACTCCTGATGACAATGACCAAAACACAGCATTTGATCTATAACAGACTAACAAGGCATGAACAAATTCTGTTCGCAGCATAAAATGTGACATTAAAGCACTGTTCTCTGTTAAACCCAGCTACCTTGCTGCCTATTCCAAATGCTGATGGGGAAGAGGTGAAGACCATGACTGTCTGGATGTACTGAGCTTTGTACCAAACCGAGACCTGGCATTGTCGATGAACCATTGTGTGATCCTGATCCAAGTCCTATTTGCTGATGGTTCATGTGTAAGTGGCAATGAAGGTAATCTGAGAGCAGCATTTGCTGTCTGAACTATCTCTGGAGTTGTAGAAGCTGCATGCTTACAGGGAGTACACTCCTCACAAGTGGCCAAGATCATTGCCTTAACCCGTGCATGTCTTGTCTCTGAACAGATCCGAGTCACCATCTATACTGATAGCCAATACAGTTTCAATGTAGTTCATGACTTCAGACTGCTATAGTCGCAGAGAGGGTTCCTAACATCATCAGGATCTCCCATTAGGAACGGGGAATATGTGAGACAGTTGTTGGAAGCATTGCATTTCCTAAAGAAAGTGGCAGTCGTAAAGTGCACTGCCAAAGGGAAGGGAGATGATTTTGTCACCATAGGAAACTGATACGCTGATGAAGTTGCTCATTTTTGTGCCATACACACATGCATTTTCAATGGGGAATATGTTGGTGAGAGTACAGAGAAGACTGAACTCAGCATGATGCTGGCTGTTGCAGACACATGGGATAAAGAAAAGAGGTTGAAATTGGAAGCAACAGATCAGGAACAAGCCGGTTGGATCAGAGCAGGTTGTGAGAAGGGAAAAGATTACATTTGGGTTTCAACTGATGGTAGGGCAGTGTTACCGGATTGTTTGCTGAATCCAATATCAAGGCAGATTCATGGAGCAACTCATATAGGAGAGACTTCCAGGTGAGATTGTTCAAGCAGGCTTGGTTTAATCCAAGATTCTATGTGATTGCAGAAGCAATGTGTCATTGGTGTCTTACTTGCCAGCAGATGAATGCTGGAAAGAAAACCGTTGTTGCCATGAGCCACATAGGGACATCAGGGGGTCCTTTCAATTGGATCCAGTTAGACTCTGTTGAAAGGCCTGTATGCAATGGATTGAGAGACATTCTGGTTGTTGTGTGCATCTTTTCACAGTGGGTGTAAGCTTATCCAACTAGAAGGTGTGACATCCTCACAGATACAAAGTTATTATTGCGGGAGCTTATACCACACTTTGGATTTCCAACTACATTGAAGTCAGATAGAGGAGCACATTTTCACAGCAAGATCATGAAACTGTTGAGTACTGCCTTAAGTGTGGATCAGAGACTGCATTGTAGTTACAGGCCAGAGGCATCAGGCATTGTGGAACAGACCAATGGGACGCTCAAGGCAAGCCAGGTGGAAGCATGTACTTCACCATCCCTGACATGGCCTGATGCATTGCCCTTGGTTCTAATGAGCTTGTCTTGTGCAGCATCCCTGATAGGAGAACTGCGCTATCTCCGCTCGAGATCCTCATAGGAAGGGTGATGCTCTTACCTGCAGTGCCGTCTACAGCTTTAATAAACATCACAGATGACTTGATCCTTGACTACTGCAAAGGATTGACTGATGTGGTTCGTACTGTGTTTCACCAGGTTGGAGCCGCGACTGCATCGAAACATCTCTGTCACGATCTGAGGCCTGGAGATTGGCTGCTGGTCTGAAAGCATGTAAGAAAGAACTGTCTTGACTCACAGTGACATGGACACTACCAGGTGATATTGGTGACACAGACTGCAGTGAAGTGTAGAGGAATGCCGAACTGGATACACATTTCCCATATCCGACGAGCCTCAGAGCTCTCTGAGGTAACAGCTCCTCCCCAAGAAGTGATTCCTGCCGTGATCCCTAGGCCACTGGAGAGGAGAAGCCAAGCTGTGGGGGTTCCTGAAGAGGCTGGATACCCACCAGCTCAAGCTGAGGGGGGTCAAGCTACACAAAACCCAGGTGTAGACTCTGAGGGAGGCGGTAACGTTGCGAGTGGCATAGAGTCTGACTCAGCAGAAGAGACTAGAGTGGAAATTGGTTGTGTACAGTCAAGGTAGAAAGAGGTTGCAAATGAGTTGTGGCCTGTGAGACAGAAAATAAGAAACCTGAGACTTGCATCCGATAAATAATTTGCTCCAATAATAGAATCATTTGAATCTGATCTGAGTGAGTCTGAACAAACTCAAGGGAGTGTGAGGAGGTCAAGGAGAACAAGAGTGCCATGTCAGTGATACTCCTCTCCCGAGTGGATTTATGTAGCTATAAATACCAGGGAGAATGAGGTCCAAGACTTCGATACTGATTGTCGAGATCCTGTTGAGAGTTCCTGGAATAGAGGCTAATGCAATCGTATTATTGGCTGTGCCCTAGCCACCAAGATTGAGTGATTTACGGACTCTGATCTTGGACGACATCAAATTCTCAAGCTTTGGAAATCGCCACCTCCTCAGGAGAATGCAGCGTTCAACGCTGAACTGCTACAGTGAGTCATTGACGAGATTGGCTCTGATCTCATAAGGGATGTAAACGAACCTAGAACTGTAAATAAAAAGGTGCTTGAAAGAAGATAACCTAGGCCTGAGTGGAGAAGGGTAAAATTAGGGATTTTTCCCTTAGAAGAAGAAAGAGGGTTAAGGGGGTCTTACAAGCTTTGTAAATACTGTGCCAAAGACTGTTATAAAATGTTAATAGATCCAAAAAGAAGTTGTTCAAAAGCTTTGTTACCAGTATATCAGAGATGGAGAAAAGACACTTTGTGTGTCGATCCTCTTATGGATACACTCCGAGTCACTCTGAAAATGGAGTCTGGAAATTCGAATCATAGGCACAAATGTATTATAGGTACACTCATTGTAGGAGTAATCATAGTGACAGCTGTAGGCCAATACTGAGTCCATTTTAAGCACACACAAAGCTGAGGTACAGGGAGTGGGGGTATATGGGGCATCCACACCAACCACTGCTGCCTCAAAGGAGGGTGCATTAGGATCTGATACCGGATTAATGGAGCAAACTAGGCTCTTATTTCATGTAGAAGGTGACTACACGCTGAATGCTTATGCAAAATTGCTGTATGAATACGTAAATACTATGGACTTGAGAGATTGTTACATGTGTATGAATTGTCTGCTTTGCTCGAGGAGGGTATCACGTATCATCACGTCCCTTGACGTACGGTATTAGCTGTAGTTTTCTCCATACCATGTTTAATGGAAAGGCTCATTACGAGTACTACTTCTCAAATTATGATTTGGCACTTTCAGAAGTTTTAGTCTACAAACATCTGAACAAATATGATTATTACAAGTAAGAAGAGAAACAACAACAAGCATGATGATGCGTCCTTCGTTAGTTATGGCCACATATGCGTCGACGTAAATAGATTGTTTTGACGCTCATTTTGAAAAGTATTTTGTCCTGATGATGACCGTGTAATTATACAAAGGTCGAAACGCTGTCGACGCATATGTGGCCATAACTAACGAAGGACGCATCGTCATGCCTGTTGTTGTTTCAGTTCTGTCCTGAACTCCCCTTGCTATGTAATTCCTTCTGTTTGCCACTTGTCTGGTTGTGTACTGTATATTAATTTCTTTACGTACGAATGTATGTTTCTGAGCGCATTATCTCAGATTGTTTTTTTAACTGTGTATTCAATAAAATGTATATATCTTTCTAATATTTCTTATAGGGCTTTTCCTTTCTCCTTTTTTTTCTCTTTCTTTCTCTTTTTGAACGTTTGTGAAAATTGATATTGATAACTTGAACCATTGTTAGGACCAATTATTTATTGCCCCTGGTTCAGGTGTACAGGGCTGCCCCTGTTATTGTTAATGAGCATTTACATTCCTGACAATAGTAAAGATCTGAGTAAATATATAAGTAACATCACTGAGATACACCATGAGATACACAACTTGGGAACTGAGGTAATTTGGGATAAGATTGGAAAAGGATTTGGAAAATCTGGAAGCTGGTTTGCTAACTTAGGAAAAGGAATCCTTGGATATATCTAGCGGCCAATAATAATTGTTGTGGTCTTTGTTATCATCTTGTTAGGTATGGTAAGGGCCTAACAATGGCATAGGTTGAAGCAATTGGAGAATTCCATTAGGGAGAGAGAAAGAAGAGTGGAAAAAATGTAGGATAGTAACTTGGAGAATTTCAAGCGGTTGGAGGAATTCAGACAGAGGAGACTAGCTAATCTGTTTAGATTGGTGTACTCTACAGGGAATTAACCCCTTCCATGCTGATGACGGCCCCCAGCCGTCATGCATCACGGTGGGCGTGTGCTGATGACGGCTGGGGGCCGTCATGAAACCGCCCACTCATTAAAACGGCCGCACAGGTGCAGAATCGCGGCCGCGCCCAAGGGGTTAAAAGGGCTGTGATGAAACAGATTATCAGAGGGGTGGACTGATGTAGTGTAATTTTCATTTCCTTTGTAGAGGTGCATTATATGCACACATGTAGAGTGCACCTGCATATAATCCTTGTGATGCATTTTTATGTTTAAATGTATTAGTTGCTTATAAAAGTATGATTGGATGGCAGTTGGAGCAGTTGGGGATACTTGCCTCAGTTGTATGCCACGTTGATGTCGACTCCTTACTGTAAAAAAGAAAAAAAATTCTAGTGTTCCACTGCTGATGTAAGACACTCTACACCCACCCACCACAGGCGACACCAGTTAGGTGACCCTGTTAATAAAAGGGGTCGGGCGCACGTGCCCTGGGCCAGTTACTGCACGATACCAGCTTGTGTCTGTGTCCGTATTTCCACACCCTGTGGGCCTGAGGCCAAAACACTACACTGGCAACAAGGCTGTTTGCAAACCCTGCATGCCTGCTGCTCTGCTTCATCGTTCCTTTTGGGGGAGGAAATAAGCCCAGCAAGCGGCACCCCGGTGCGCTGTCTACGACCACCCGTGACTGCAGAAGGGACAAAGCCCTTGTGTCAGCCAGTCACCGCCTCCGTGACCTGAGGGACGTAGCAGTGCCTGCACGGTGGGTCACGCATACCCGCTGTCAGCCTGAGAGCTGTGGCCGTACTAAGGGAGAAAAGGTAGTGGCCGCCCAGTGCCCGAATTGGTGCCACGAAGGGGGTCTCGGCAGATGCTCGCAGATACCCACCTCATGCCATTGCTACAACCCTGATGCCAACGGAAGGTCAGTGGTTCAGAAGTAGAGAAACGAGGAAAGGACCGCTTTTGCCAGCACTGCGCTAGAAGCGCCTAAGCCTCCGACCCTGGGAGCAACCCCGACTGTGTCCCGAAGCGTCCACAGGCTGCCCCACACGCCGGCTCTGCACTAGACACACATCAAAGGGACACAGCGCGACGTCACTGCCCCAACATCCACCCAATTTCAGGGAGGGCGCCTACCCCTCCCCACACTGCAATGCCTGTACTGTGCCCGCTGCTGTGCCCATGCGACTGCCTCCGCAAGCAACAGGTCCGGTAACCTGCAACGTGCGGCGGCAAGGAGACACGAAAGCTCCGCCCCGCTTTGGCTACCGCACAACTAGAGGCACCGCAAACCCTTGAATAATGCTTCCCCTGCCGGCGGGTGATGAGAGCGAAGGCATGCCCATAGAGCTTTTGGTCCCTTTCCGCGGCTACCCCCTGTGTGGCTTATAGGGTCCGGGCACCCGCGGCATCTGAGTAGCCACCGAAATTCCAAGGGAGAGGGCCCAGCAAATGCCCGTGACATCAGGAACGCAGCGGAGGCCCACGAGACAGCGCCACCTCGCACCTGTCCACTCAGCACTCCCGGCAGCGAGGGAATGCTGGTGATCCCCGGAGGAAGGACTGTACTTACGTTGCGAGGAAACCCCCCCTGCCAAGCAAGGCTGCAGCGCGAGGGTGACTGCCAGGGCGCCTACATGAAAAGCGACCGCACTGGCTTACCGGGAGTCGTTGGGTGAGCCCAGGACCGCCTTGAAAGACGGATAGGTTGTCCTCTACCCACTGAAGAAAACTAACATCCTGTTACCACCTCCCAGGTGCATCATCACCAAGGAGCATCGCACCAGCCGAGTGAATCCACACACCCCGAACAACCAGAGCTCAAGGAGGCGAATCACCCAGGAGCAGTCTGTGCGTCCCAGTCAACCTACAGCCTGCCGAAGTCGAGTATACCCAGCCATTGGATGATCCACCCTTGGGGACTACACAAGATTTGGCTGTGGCCCTGTTGGGAGTTCTGCAGTGACCCCTAAGTGTGGCCTACGAGACGGCCTGCACAGCCCACCCGGTCACGTGGCAGTCCAGGGGACAAGGGCCTCGACGGAGTTCCCGTGCGAAGAGAGTCCGAGTAGGAGAGATGTGTTGGCCGCAGCTCCACGCCAGGTGCAGGAAACACGAAGGTCACAGCGGAAGACTGATCACCCACAATAGGGCCAGAGGAAGGCGCAGAACCTGAGTCCAGACGGCGACGACACCCAGACAACGACACCACCCTCAGAGGCTACATGAGCGACTTGGCTGTGAATCCGTTGGCAGTTCCTCAGCGACGACTTTGCGCAGCTCACGCGAAGCGCCGCGCAGTCCACATGGTCCCATGACAGCCAGCAAAGAAAGCCATCCAAGAGGCTCCAGTGGCAGAGGAGTCCAGATGAGAGAGGCAACTCAAACATCGCTCAGCAGTCAGGAGTAAGGAAAGTCACTGAGCACGTCACCCCCACAGGAAGGCTTCCCTCACAGAGATCGTCTCCGAATCCAACGTGGATTTCACAGCAGCCTTGGATGCATCGACACTGAACTTTTATATATTCTTTCTACACCGCGAGACCAGGCCGGTCTAAGGAACATCGCAAAGGCGACTGAAGGCATCCCGACCATGCGGTCCGAGGCTGCAGAGCTGCCTGGCTGACGGCCTGTATAGACTCGTTTGGTGCTATGTGTTATGTGTTTTATTACAGGTTGGACTCTCGTTTTTTTCATTAAAGTTTGGGAGGGATGTAGTATCCGGCCGGATACTATCTAGTGTTCCACTGCTGATGTAAGACACTCTACACCCACCCACCACAGGCGTCACCAGTCAGGTGACCCTGTTAATAAAAGGGGCTGGGCGCACGTGCCCTGGGCCAGTTACTGCACAATACCAGCTTGTGTCCGTGTCCATATTTCCACACCATGTGGGCCTGAGGCCCAAACACTACACTTACTACGATGTATGTTGTTGTGGTGACGCTCTAGTTGTTCATTAGAGCGCATGCAGCGCATGCCGGGAAATGGAAGGCGGCCATCTTAGGATGCCGCAGTAACGAGTGGTGGTACACGCTTTCCCGGCGCTCGGGAAATAAAGCAAAATTTATACAACTACGAAAGTGTTGGCGCAATTATTTATGGCGGCACTTACACTGCTACAAATGGCAACGAGGATGTGGGACGCCGCAGCTGCCCATTAAGCAGCCCGAGGACCCGACGACCAACACAGCCTGAGCGCGGCAGTGGGAGCAAGGGCCCCGCGAGGAAGGGGTGCAATTCTCATGCCGGCAAGCGCTTCTCGAGAGCGCTGGATCCTCAAATCGGCAGAAGCCACCGCAGCTCCTGGCCACAGCAGGCACGTGCCTGCTACAACACTCCACTACTGGCACTGCGAGCATACCCAGCACAAAGGGAACCACAGAGAGTCCGGTGTGCAGCAGGTCACAAGCTCACGGCCACAGGGGGAGCACAGGTTGGGGACCCGCCGGACACAGCAAACAGGAGGCAGTGAGCAGCAAGACCCCTACGCAGTGAGTACAGTAGATGCAGTCTGCCTCAGGGAGCCACCAAAGCACACCTTGGTATGGACAGGAGGGGGTGCCCCCAAGGTCAGCCATACCACTCTAGAGTACAGCGCTGGATCTCCCAGGCGCTTCCCGAGGAGGGGAAGGAAGCCCTGCCCCCGCACAAGCCAGCAGGCCGGAAGAAAGGCAAGCCCCGGTGAGTCCACCAGGCGTGGCCGCACAGCAGATCCCTGCCCAACGTAACGCAGAGAAAATGTGCGCGCAATCCTCCTCCCTCACCAATTTAGTCCCATTCCTACCTGAGAGGGGAGAACCAGCAATGCCGTGGGAAGACTGGAAGAGGTAGTTCCTGAACTACCTATCCGCCCTAGAAGAAGAAAGCGAGGGGGCCAACTCAAGTTCGAGGAGAAAGAAAATACTTTTCCACAACCTAGGCCCAGAAGGCATCAGGGTATACGACAACCTAGTGAAGAAAACCAGGCTTCCAACAGACACAGATGAGTTCCAACATGTGTTGGATGATCTAGACTCACACTACCGCCCTCTAATATGCACAGCCATAGACAGATGCAATTTTTCCAGAGGAAACAAAGCAGTGGGGAATCGATCGACGAGTATGTAGCAGTACTGCAGAAGCTGGCAATGATGTGCAAGTTTGGAACGCTGCATGACGAACTCATCAGGGATCATATCATAATGCATACCTCCAACACAGCCATCCAAGTGAAGTTGTGGGTCAATGGAGATGCTCCCCTCAAAGAAGTAGTGGCACTGGTAAAGAAGGCGGAAATGTCTAAGAGGTTAGCGGAAGCGGTGAGAAAGGAGACAGTCAGCAAAACTGCAGTATGCAAAATGTCAGACAGAAACAGACAAGCAACAACCCAGCAGGTGACACCGCCCAACGCAACAAATATCAGAAGAAATACCCTCAGAGAACCACGGGAACACAAAGACCACAAGGGGACAACAAGAATAATTGTTACAGGTGTGGAAGCCAAGCCCATGGCAGCAGCGACAAAGTTTGCCCAGCCTTCAGGGCCAAGTGCTCCTTCTGTGGAATAATGGGACACTAAGAGAAGGTGTGCAGGTGCAAGCTCAGGAGGACAGAGGTGAAGTATGTAACCCAAGAATGCGAAGAGGAAGAAAAAACACCTGGAGGAGAAGAGGAAGAAGGAGTCTTGTGCACAGACTACCAAGTCCTCGGAACAAACTGCATGAGGTCCAAGAAGCCAGTACTACAAATGACGATCGGCGGCATACAAATCAATATAGTGGTAGATTCGGGTTTCCCGTATACTATAATTCAGCGAACTGTAAGGGAAAATGACTTTGAACCAAAGACGAGCGCAAGCTTAATTCCCACAGACATACACCCAGTCACGTACACAGGCGAACCCATTCCATGGTAGGGTATTGTCCCCTCACGTGTAAGTTCAAGGGTCGAACAGCGGACGGTAAGCTGTACGTTGCGGAGAAAGGACCCTCGGTTCTGTGATGGATAGATCAAGGCACCTTAGGAATCCAACTTAACCCAGGAGGAGTCACCCAAGTCTCAATGACAGACACAGTACAAGAGTACGAAGAAGATATGTGGAAGAGAGAATACCCAGAGGTCTTCAAGGGGGCGATAGGTCGGATGACCAAATTCACACACAAAATATGCTTAAAGGATGGGGCACAACCGGTAAGCCACAAGGTCCGCAACATTCCCTTCAGAAGCAGGGAGACGGTGCAGGAAGAAATATTATGCCTGGAAAGGAATGGAATCATAGAAGCAATCGAAAGTGCCGAGTGGATCGCACCCCTCGTCGTCGCTCAAAAACCCAACGGGAAGGTACGTCTGTGTGTAGACCTGAGGGAACTGAACAAGAACATCTGGGTGGACAAGTTCCGCTACCTCGGATAAACAAAATGCTATCATAGACGAAGGCGATAAAGTGGTTCTCCTCCGTGGATCTCTCATCTGCGTACAATCAAATCTCCTTACATCCTTCATACAATCACCTAACTTAATTCATAACACCGTTCGGATGTTACAAGTTCCTTAGGATGCCATTTGGATTAGCGTCCCCTGCAGCGGTGTTTCAAAGGCTCATGCATAGACTGTTTCAAAGAGTGGAAGGTGTGCAATACTTCCAAGACGATATCCTCATAATGGGAAAGTCAAAAAGCGACCATGACACAAAGCTACAGTCTGTATTGACCATTCTGGCGCAAAATGGACTCACCGCGGAATGGGGAAAATGCAAGTTTGGTGTAAGATCTGTGACGTACCTGGGTCATGAGATCAGTGAAAAGGGGATAGAACCGAAGAGAGCCAATGTGTCAGCCATCAAAGACGCACCCACACCCACTAAGAGGGAGGATATCTGCTCATTCTTAGGTATAGCGGAGTTTTACAGTAAATTCGTCCCACACTTTGTGTCCAAGACTCATCACCTGAGATAACTCTTGAAGGAAAATAACACGTTCAAATGGTCCAGCAAAGAGCAAACGGAGTTTGACACGTTGAAACAAGACATTTGCGCCGCCGTCCCTCTCAAAGGATTTGACCAAGCTGCTTTGTCCATACTGACCACCGATGCCAGCGACAAGGGATTGGGGGCAGTGTTAATGCAGAGGTCACAGGAGGGAGAAGTCACCACTGTCAGCTTTGCCTCAAGGTCACTAGCGCCCAATGAAGAGAAGGTCAGCATGATAGAAAAGGAAATGCTGGCAGCAGCATGGGCCATGGAGCGATTGAGACAGTTTTTATGGGGCTCCAGCTTCCTGCTCTGCACGGACCACAAATAACTAGTGAAAGTCCTAACCTCTAGTGGACATGCACACGCGACTCCCCACATAGCAAAAATGACCCTAAGGTTATTGGATTACGTATATGAGGAGGAATACATTCCTGGAAACAGAAACAAGGTTGCTGATTTTTTTAGCAGAGCGGCAGCTATGGAGCCGGCGGCAGATCAAGAGCCCTCAGGATGGGAGGGCTACATGGCGGCATCCACACAAGACCATGAAACAGTAATCAGTGCAAGGGAATGGGAGGAAGCGTACACACATGATGAGACCTTGAAGGTGGTGAAGAGCTACGTGACACAGGGGTGGCCGGACAAGAAACACCTCGATAGCCAGCTGAACAAATTCTGGGAAGTTCGGGAGGAACTGTTGATTGGAGACAATCCAGTGTTCTTACTGAGAGGAGACAAAGTGGTACCCCCACAGACCTTAGTGGAACACCTCCTAACCATTTTACATGAAGGACACCTCGGAATAATGAAAACCAAAGCCAGAGCAAAGCAGGCATATTGGTGGCCTGCCATGGACAGTCAAGTGGAAAGGCATGTCTGAATGTGTGAACCGTGCAACAGAGAAGACAAAGCACAGGTCCTACTACGGCCACCGCTGGGAAGGTTCGCCTGTCCCACAAGTCTGTGGGAGATGCTATCTGTGGATAACTTGGGCCCCATACTGGATACCAACGGAGTGCCCAAATATGCCATAGTGCTACTGGACAGGTAATTCTAATAGCCGGAAGTGGAAGTATGTGAGACCGCGGACACAGAAGCTGTACTTTCCTTCCTCACAACCACATTCTTGAGGGAAGGAATCCCTAAGGTGATCACCTGCGACAATGGACTGCAGTTCGTTTCCGCAAAATGGGATGCCTTCATGGACCGCAACGGAATAGAGGTAAAACCCACCCCTGTGTACCACCCAGCGGGGAATGGACTAGCCGAGAGGTTCAATAGAGTGATAATGGGGTCTGTGCAAGCAGCGATAAGTGCGGGGCAAGATTAGGAGAAGGAGCTCCAAAGGATGTTATGGGCGTACTGCATCACACCAGCCATCACAGGGTACAGCCCTTTCAAAATACTGCTTGGGCGAGACCCCTTCACGAAGGACAATCTGGCGTGGAAACATCTGATAGTCCAAAGAAAGTGGTCCCCGGCAGTCGTACGCCGAAATATTGATAAGGCACAGGCCTTGTACACAGAACACTACAACAAACGACGAAATGTCAAGGAAGTGACCCTAGAAAAGGGAGAGAGGGTAAGAGTGAAACAGGCGGTGTTGAAGAAAAAGGGAGACAGCAAGTTCACCCCTCCTTTTCAAGTGGTAGAGCCATATGCCAGGTCGGCTTTACTGAGCGACGGGAAGGTGTGGTCACAGGACAGGATGGCGAAGTGTAATAAAATCATGACGTGGGAAGTTCCAGACGAGTGGAGTTCGCTCACTCCTGAGGGAAATGAAGAAACCGGACTGGCGGAGGTAACAGAGACCAATAGGCATGGGATCAGTCCCCTGCGTTGGAGCAATGAAGACCAGTACACTCAGGAGGAAGGTGAAGAAGTGGAAAGAACCAACCAGACCGCATCACGGAGCCCAGGTGGGGAAGGACACGGTAGAGAACTGCGAACAAGAGCAAAAGTGGGAGCTGCCCAGACAGACAGTGGTCAAGGCGCAAGCTTCAACCCAGAGCGAGTAAGAACGAAGTCGGGCAGAGTGATTAAAGCGCCAAAGAAATTTGAGGACTTTATCATGGAGACCAAGTAAGATTGTTCTATTCATTAGTCTTGTCTATTTTATGAACCACCCGGACTGTTGGTATTATGTATAATGTTCTTACTTTCTGTTATTAATGTTAAAGGGGGTAGATATGTGGTGACGCTCTAATTGTTTAGTAAAGCGCACGCGGAGCATGCCAGGAAATGGAAGGCGGCCATCTTAGGATGCCGCAGTAACGAGTGGCGGTACACGCTTTCCCGGCGCTCTGGAAATAAAGCAAAATTTAAACAACTGCGAAAGTGTTGGTGCAATTATTTATGGGGGCACTTACACTGCTTGTTCAGTTTATCAACAAGGTCTACCTCACATTGAGTTAGTGTGTATCTTGATGTTCGTGGAATACACAATGTGTGTTAAAATACCCCTCACACACCAAAAGGGCCCTTGGTGTCATGCTTCATCATTGGCGTCTTCCCGCCCCGCAGCGCGACGGGGCAGTGCTGCGACAAGCGACTACGCTGGAGCACCTTTTTATGTGGGTGCTATGTGAGTGTATTGGAGGGAGTGTCAGTAGGGTCAGGGGTGATATACAAGGTGATGTTTAAAAAAATACCTGGCCTGGTGATAGAAAAAACTTTTTAATAGACACTGGCTGGTATTGTTTAAAAAGTGGTTCGGAGAGACAAAGCAAGTTAATGGGCTTACTCTCCTGTGCGGGTCAACATGTTTCGGGGCACCATGCCCCTTCGTCAGGACCGGGGTCAGATCCCCCTGTCACTCACTAATGTTTTACCACAGAAAAATATTAAGGTGTATGTACAAAGGTGTGCGATAATATTCTCATTATCAATGTATATAGATATATAGTTTATATCATACGTTTCCCTAGCTCTATCAGAAGTCCTGATGTAGTAAGCCTGAAAAACAATCGCACGTGATTACTAATGCACGAGTCCCATTGCGCTTGACTTATGTCACCTGTAAGGGATGAAGAAAAGCGAACACACATATAGACAGTGGTACTCTGAGTCCTAGCCAAATTGGAAAATGCCCATTTGTCGGACAGTTGAGTACTGTACAAAGTACAGTAGAACACACAAACATTAAAACACATATACAGTAAGTTAGCTTAAAAAGGCATGTACTCTGTTTCCAAATACATACTTAGGGAGGATGGAGTCAGTGCCCCATGAGCCAAGTCTGGACAAAGGGTATATTAGGGTCCAACTGCAGAAGGGGAAAAAAGAATGGAAAAAAAAGAAAAGAAATATATTCAAATTCCCTGGTTTTTAGTGGCAGCCCTGGCGACCAAGCTCTAGTAGGTTCAGAAGTAAATTCACATTGGTTCGTCCCAGTCGGCTATGCCGTACTTACTCAACCCCCAGCACGTCAGTGCTTCCTCCTTCGTCCGTGGCTTCCGTGTTTGTGAAATGCCATGATCGGGCGGGCTTTTATATAGTTAGATTGATTGGATAATGACCTCGGACTTGGGACAGGTGTGCCATAGAGAACAATCCCAATTACTGGTTACTAGGGCGGCCATTGTTAAGTGGGTACTACTTTATGTTATCGAATCCCTCTGATATTGTAGATGTCAGCTTTTACAAAACGCTAACAAATTGGTATGTTTAGATATTATATTTGAGGAGAAATGGGGGAGGAGCCAAGCTCGCGATCGTAATGGTCGCTCTGTAGCTCGGCTCCGTCAGCCTTCCGGCCTGACTCGCAAATCCTGCCATATATCCTGCCCCGGGACGATGCACTCGAGCAGAGATTGAAACGCAACGTGTTGCTCTTACTCACCGTCTGACCTGGAGGCTCCTACGTGCCGCGACTCCGAAGTTGTGCCCCCTGAGGGACCAGGGCCTCCGCGGTGATGAAGCCGGGGCCTCGCCTATTGGACCCAGCCTGGCATTGTTGTACGTGTCGGCCCTGGCCGAGAGCGTGAGCCGCTGGCGGGAGACCGTTGTGCGAACATTCCGGTGGTCCTGATCCGGACTTGCCTTGGCGGCCGTGGAGCTGGTGTGGGGCACGGTGCACCGAGGGCTGCTCGTGTGAAGGGGGCCCCCCTGCCGCGGCTCCGTCCATCCATCCTGGAGCCTCGCGCCCGGGATCTGCTCTTCGACCACGCCAAAGGTATTGCAGGCTGCACCCCGACTTTGGCGGCTCTCCTTTCTGCACCAAGGCTGCTTTAGCGGGACCCCCTTGGTTTCTGTGGAGGTCCGCATCTGAGGCCCTGATCCGGGAGTCGTGGGAGGTGGTGACGAGCCTGAATCCACAAAATGGCGGCCATTGAGATAGGCCGTGGATATCCTCCAGACGGCGGACCTGGACTACTGGACTGCACGGGGGCCTGGACATGTGTGCGCGAGCCTACAATCGGCGACG
Source organism: Lissotriton helveticus (assembly GCF_964261635.1). Classification (NCBI taxonomy): domain Eukaryota; kingdom Metazoa; phylum Chordata; class Amphibia; order Caudata; family Salamandridae; genus Lissotriton; species Lissotriton helveticus. The sequence goes on from NC_136065.1 coordinate 449,270,271, forward strand.
TTCTGGAAGCACTGCGGTCCTTGCATGCGGCCTTGACCCCCATTGCCCCTGGGGTATCGGTGCGGTCCGCCGCCATCTTAGAGGGCCGGTCTTTCACAGTCCCCTCTCGTCTCGGTGATGCTTCTGCCTCACCCCCCTCGGCCGCCCTGAGAGCTACTGCCACTGGCCGTCGACAGGTATGCGAACGATTGGCTTCTGAACCTCCTGCGCTTCACTGTTTGGAGTTTGGGGGCCCGGATGTCGTTCTGGGATCGGATCCTACTCGAGTGTCCGAGAAACATGATGGCTTGCTACATCTATTTGCCTTGATGAGGTCGTGTTTCTGCTCTGCAGGGGAACCCCCGCTTTTCCGAGCGGCGAGACTGAACTCCTGTCTTTTCCTGCCCCTGTTAACATTGTTGGGACACTTGCACTGTATACCCGGACTTTTGATCTTTTGCTTATGGATTGCCCTCCCTGGCCTACGTCTTCATCGGACTATTTTTTGTTCGTGTGATTGCCTTGCACCGAGTTGTTCGCTTCTCGCTGTCGTATGGTGGGAGTTGCTTGTAGCTAAGGAAGGCCTGGGGTGAGATACATTGCTTCCGGTGGATTGCTGGTATACATATCCGTGGCGAGCTTTCCCGTGTGCATAGTGCGGTGGGTGACCCCCTTGTACGTTTTATGATGCTCGAGTTGTATCGCTTTCGTCTACACGTATTACGATTGACTGGTTGGGCGGAGGGCTGAGGCCGACCATTTTGTTTTTACTTCTTCACTCCTCCCTCACATCTTTTTTGTCTTCTAATTCTTCTTTTTGTCTCCTTATTCTTTTTCTCTTTCGTGTTTCCTACATTTCGGGTTCGGGATTAGGGCGACAGGCACGCTGCTGGGGGGGTAGGCCGTAGCCTTCTGCAGGGGTGCTGGGTTGGATGGGTGGGATGGGTTTTCTTTCCCGGTTTATTTTCCTTTGTTCTATGGCCCTTTTGTATCCCTTTATGGGAGCGCCGCGGCTGTCCCTGCCTCCAGTGGTATTATAGGGATTGGGGCGGGATTGCTGCTTCTCTCCTTTTGTGGCTATGCTGCGTATCAGTGCCGACTCCCATCCCTTCCTTGTTGCTAATACTCCTGCTCTTTCTGTGTCCTTACTACGGGATGCTTGTCTCGACGCGGCGCTCTTCTCTTTCAGTCTGTATTTTTCTTTTTCCCCCTTTTCTTTCCCCTCCCCTTCTCTTTCTCTTTCTCCCTAGGGTTAGTATGACGGGTTGGCTTTAGTGATTTTAGTGTTCCGGTTCCATCGTCCTATCTCTGCTGTGCAATTGGGTGGTAGAGGTGCACACGATGAGTCTACTTGTATGTTGATTTGAACTAATCGTATCTGCTTTCGTACTGATGTAGACTGTAGTGATAATTTCCCGCATTGCTGCCCCTTTAGTTTTCTTATAGCCAATAGTTTGCTCTGGGAACCAGGATTCATTTATACTGTATCCGAGCCTGTTATACTCCTTATTGTAATATTATAAAAATTAACCTTCCTTCTTCCTGTTTGTGGGCCGTCCAGATTCTCCCCCCCCCTTCCTTTTTCGAACTGTATTGACTGCATATTATCCTGATTGTATCTGTATATTCTTCGTCTGTATTTTTTGGATTGCTCTATTGTATTGTGGCCGGCCGGTCTGGTTGTAGGCCCAGATTTGTATTTCCTTTTGTACAAATAAAGGTTTACAAAAAAGAAAAAAAAAAGAAAAAAAAATATTTGAGGAGAAATGCTCCGAAATAACATCCTTCTCCGATGGTAGTGAATCAGCAGGCAAAGTAGATGCGCATGCGCGGTAATGAGAAAGAATCGCAACTACGCGCATGCGCGCACTATAACGCTGCTCTCCATGTGCAGCGCGAGTGAAGGGAATGTTAGACCCGAGCCATATGGAAGGCCTACAATAAACTATCACAATAGTTTCCTGAATCGAGCGTGTGACATGTGATGCACACAGTTCCAAATATGCCCTTGAGTTTGTTAAAGCTTGAGTTGGGACCAGGGTATTTCATTATTTAGGCCTGTCTGGTGAGTACCTAGACGGTACACACAACGTTGCTCCTTTGCTAAAAGGACTGTTGGTATTATGTATAAAGTTCTTACTTTCTGTTATTAATGTTAAAGGGGGTAGATATGTGGTGACGCTCTAATTGTTTAGTAGAGCGCACGCGGAGCATGCCAGGAAACGGAAGGCGGCCATCTTAGGATGCCGCAGTAACGAGTGGCGGTACACGCTTTCCCGGCGCTCTGGAAATAAAGCAAAATTTAAACAACTGCGAAAGTGTTGGCGCAATTATTTATGGGGGCACTTACACTGCTACAGTTGTTTAAAATAAACGCCGAACCAACGTGTAACGTAACTGGTGCTCATGTAAAGCGCTCCAATACCTTCGGGTCGAGGTTACGCTGTATAAATGTGACAAAAATAAAACTTTCCAAATTTGTATGTCTATTCCTTATGTGCGGATTACTTCCTTTATGAAAGTCCCACGCACCAGCTGGGGCCCTCAACACAACAGCCGTATCGTTAAAAAAAAAATAGTGAGTTTACAAAAACTGTTTTTAAGAACCAGCTCCTGGTCCAAGGTGTCGGTAATTTTGTAGGAGAAGGATGATAATCCTATTTGTGAATAAAAGTATAATTTGAGCCATAACAAAACTTCAGGGTGTCAATCTGAAAAACTGGAGAAAAATAGAAACCCTGCGGGCAAAGCAGAACGAAGAGCCTTAGTGACGTCTGTGGTTTTCCATCCCTTGACCACGCAGGATGCGGGCGCACAAGCTGCGCATTGCAACATGGGATTGTTAGTTGTCATCACCCCGCTACGGAGATCGAGGCAGGGCTGACTCATACTGTACAAAAACAAGTTTTAGTTCTTAGGTAATAAGTTTAGAAAAAATGTCATGCGCAGTAGATGGCTGGTAAAAGTCAGTGGCGAGAACGAATGTTCTGCCAACGGTCAAACATTTTCAAAGAACTACATGGCCCATGATGCTCGTGCCTGCGATGCTTGTGCGCCTGCGCGAAGAGGCGCGCGCTGGCGACGTGAGTTTGCTATTAACATGAATGGATCCGGTAAGGACTGAAGGGTGCGGGGTTATGGCTGTGCCTGCAATGTGTTAGCCTGACCAAGGCTACCAGCTCTCGAGGCCAGGGAAGTTCAGGCCTGCACCAATTCATAGGGAGTCGAGGAAGATGCCACGGGATAACATGGTCTCTCTCATCCAGAAGATCGCCCGTCAGGCCCGGCTCACCTTCCCTGGCGCCACAGCCACGGCCCCCACAGGGAGTAGCAAGACCTTCTCCGACAACCTGAGCCAGCTCAAGAACCTGGTGAACCAGTTGCGGGTCGAGGACCTGCAGATCACGCCGCGGAGCTGCAACGGCAGCCCACAGCCGGCCCCTCCGCACAGCCCGCCCGTCACCTACATGCACATCTGCGAGACGGAGCACTTCAGCATGGGCGTCTTCCTGCTGCAGAACGGTCAGTCGTGCATCCCGCTGCACGACCACCCGGGCATGCACGGCATGATCAAGGTGCTCTACGGCACGCTCAGCATCCGCGGCTTCGATCGGCTGCAGGAGGTGCCCGGGGCCGCGTCGCCCCCGCCATTCAGCCCGCCCCTGCAGCCCTACCAGAGAGACGCGCTGCGCCGAGCCCTGCGCCGATCATTCGGCCACTTCGGCCCCAGCAGCCCTCCCTGCCTGCTCAGCCCGCACAGGGACAACCTGCACCAGATCAGCGCCCTGGACGGGCCTGCCGCTTTCCTCGACATTCTGGCGCCACCTTACGACCCCGAGGACGGGCGCGACTGCCACTACTACCAGCTGCTGCAGCCATCCTCCGCTGAGACCAACGCCCAGGGCGGCAAGGAGGAGGAGGGGGAGAGCCGCGAGGTGTGGCTCCTGGAGGTCCCCCAGCCGGCCGACTTCTGGTGTGGAGGAGAACCTTACCCGGGGCCGAGCGTGACCCTCTGAGAGCATCGGTGACCCGTGAGCACCTTAGTCAGAACCGTGCCAGCCACCCAGGAAAGTGAGAGGGCACAACCCTACATGACTGGGGTATCTTGTACATTGACAGATCTGTGCCCCTCAAACCTCTGCGCAAGCACACTGAACCCTCCGAGGGCCCCATCCGCCCTCCATAGTCAAATTTATATTTTTAAAGTTGCGAGGCAGGATGTAGTTCCTCATTACTCTTCGAAGCCGGATGTGTGACCCAGAGCTGACTTGTTTATGAATGATCTCTTAAAAGTAAGCTACCGGTTAATGTAGTATCAGGGCCTGTTCCATGACTTGGATGTGACCAGAATAGTAGTTTTAAGTCTGCAGCTGCCTCAGATGTGATCGTTTATTTGCTTCTTAATGCACTTAGTTTTTGACAGCTGTGCGTCCTTGACACACTTTTCTGTTCCATTTTTTCTTAGCTGCGGTTAAAGATGCCGCATAATAAAGCATTCACACTACAGATTCCCTCAAATCCTAGAATCTACACCTTAAAAAATAAAATATATTTGGAGTTTTATTTTAATGCGTTTGTAGCTCATCACCCGTAATTGAGAGTCCTGTATTATCAGGAACCTAACCACATGTACTAGTTATCTATTTCCATGACAGCGATTTCCTTCATGGGTTGACCTGCCTGAGGCCCCCAGTCGACACTAACCACTTACACAGGTGTTTTCCTTTGCATTGGGCTATTTTTATGTTCATGTTCTCAAGTACAGACTAGTAAAAACATAATTTGACATTTACTGATTTGTATTTTGACAGTGAAGATCTGAAAGGTTGGGTTTTCTAACGTTCTCAAATGTATTCATCTGGAGCCAGGTAATTATCTGATGAGTACGTTTTAAAATTTAATGTAGAAATGTTTCTTTCCAATATTGAAATCTGGATTGCTTCTCATAAATTAAACGAACATGTACTTCGAATGTCTTTTCTAAGGAAAGAGTGGCAGACAAAGCTTGAGTCATTGGCACAGCACGTATAACTTAATAGGAAAGGATTTTCTTTTAAAACCAGCAATCCCAGTTGTAAACTCATTTGTGTGGTGAATACTTAAAATTCACCTCTATTTGGCCGTGGCTGTTCTGTGTGCTTTTGGGGTGGAGCTGTCACTGCGGTTTTATGCTCTAACTTGCTTCGAGCTGCCTAACAGTCTCTAAACCGCTCTGGACTTGTTGCAAACTTAAAGCAGTCTTTAAATAGGGATATGTTTGAGGGCATTGTGCAGTTCAGTACAAAAAAGTAGCCGAGTTGGTTGTCGCATCCCAGGCAAAGCAGCTGCCAATATGCGGATTCTGTGATTGGAAAAGTGTTTTGACTGTTGCAGCGAGGAATGCATTTGCAGTATTTTTACATGCTGGATATGAGATAGTTAGCATATATTTATTGTATATACCGTTATAAGTGAGTGAATATGCCCATTAGTACCTGGTACTGCAAGATAGTAAAACAAATGAGTAGTCTGCCCCTAAGTAACTGAAGACCTACACAGTCTTTTACTTTACCTAGAATTAACAGTTCCTCTTATTTCCTTCAAAATAAATATGTATTCAACGGAAGAAAACAATATGCAGAATCCAGTAATGGTTTCACTGTGACCTAGTACTTCGCAATGCAGCTAGTTAAGATTTTACAGGACCATCTGTTTCTAAGGTATTCTCAGTCATACACTACTCTGGGATTGGGACGTTACATTGAGGTTTTAATTTAAGTAACATCCGTTTTTTCTAACCAATTGCACCTATTAATCACACGATATATAAATTGTTCAAAACAAGAACATTAAACTGGAAGGATGGAAATAAGGCCATATTGCACTTCAACTTGCCCCACACGATACACTGTGTTGCCAGGAATAGACTTGTGTGCCTATTTGCAAGTGAAGTACGCATCTTCTCTTAAAACCCAAAGTGGTGGAGCTTTGGAGGATGCGTAGCAAAATTGTGGGCATTCATCATAATTAGGACAACCACAACATTTTTTTTTTTTGTGTGCATCTGAACCCAATTCCATCAATTATTGGCCACCTTCATTATAATCTCCCTCAAACCACCCACTTGATTCAGATTTCCAGATGCCACAAATCTTGCAGTAGTTCAGCTTTCACCCACCTGTTAACTAAATGTTGAGTAAGGGGGTGCCCACTGTTTAATGGTGTAGGTGATCCCTTGTTCCCATTTTTCTACAAATTTATTTCATTTATGTATTTCAAAGCTTTTATATAGCGCTGCGGACCCAAGAGTATCAGAGCGCTTTACAAGGGAGGTAAACATGTTATGATGGAGTGACAAAATGCAGAAAATTCACAAGGGAATACAATATTGCATTCAGAGTAATTTACAAGTTGAGAAGACAAAATAGAATAAAATTAACAGTATGCGAACATTTCTACAAGGGATATAGTATTGCATTCAAATGAGCTAGGAAAAGAGAAAAGAGTGGACATGGTCAGAGTTGGTAATATTAGACACCCCAGTATTTGCTGAGAAGAAGTACTCTGAGTTCTTTTTTGAAAAGAGAGTAGGAGGGGTTGCAGCGAAGGTCCTCGGGGAGAGTGTTCCAGATGGTAGGAGCATTACCAGAGAATACACGGGATTGAGTCTTTTGACATTTTAGTCTGGGTGGGATTAAAAGAAGGGAGTTACTGCTCCTCAGGCACTTGGAGCAACCTGCTAGTTTTAGTTTGGTTGCAAGGGGGTGTTTTGGTGAAGAGCTTTGTGAGTGATGCAAGCAATCTTGTAAGTGGATCTTCCTTCAACTGGGAGCCAATTGAGATTTTTGAGGACGGGGGATATGTGGTCAAATCTTTTACAGTCCGAGATAAGAGATTGAGAACAGATTTAATCGGTGCAAGGTGGGTTTTAGGGGTGCCGGAAAGTGTGGCGTTACCATAGTCAATCCTGGAAAGGACAAGTGATTGGACAACGGTTTTGAAATCATCAGCTGGAATGAAAGGTTTAATTTTCTTGTGGTGTTGAAGGGTGAAAAGAGCACCTTTGGCTGCATTTAAATGTGGGGGATGAGATTGAGATTCTGGTCGATGCTGATCCCAAGGGATTTAACAGAATTAAAAATTGAGAGGGAGCAATTAAGAGCTTTAATATCCTCGACCCAGAGTTGGATGGGAAGGGTATTGTTTTTGGGGGTGAAAAGGATGATTTAGGTTTTTTTTGATGGTTGAGATGGAACCAGGCTTGAACGCTAGTCAAGGTGTCGTTGAGGTGAAGAATGTCTTTGTGGGATTTGATCTTGTAGTATAATTGGGTGTCATCGGCATAGTGGTGGTAACTTATTTTAGCTTGTTTAAGAATGAGGCAAAGTGAAATGTGTCCTCCGCCATAGATAGTTAGTCTCTACTGTACATTACTCTATATCCTCACTGGACACACCAAACAGAAATATGCCACTTACGTGGCACATTTACCATAAGTGCATACACTCAAGATCTCACAGGCATGGTGGGCACCAAAGCAGATATATAGCACTTGGCCACTGCTATACATAACCTTTACAGGGGGCCGAAGAGTTACATGAAAGTGTGCTTGTTGGCACTCAACTAGTTTTTCAAAATCCCTGTGCCTGTTTCAATCATTCACCACATTTCTCGATTCTGTAATAACAAACAGTGGTACTTTACTGAAACAATAGTTGGGTCTCTAAAGAGTTGGGGGTGCATGGTTATAAACAATTTTTCCTGGTACCAAGATGTCACTTTCGATTTAATATCTGTGGAATTTGCTGTGGGATAGAGCCCTGTTGAATGGCTCATGCCTTTAACACCTTGAACGCTATGGGGATTTTTCCCCTGTGCTGGAAATCTGCAGATGCCCTTTATCATGACGAGCTGGGCTCGTCATGAGCGTAGCAGGAGGCTACTGCATGACGAGCCCAGCTCGTCATGAGCGTCGAAGGGGTTAAGATGAGCAGCATGTATGGACGTTTCCATTGTGCCCAGAGAAAAAGACACGCATTCTGTTTCAAAGAGATGTATAGGTTGGCTCTAGTGGCCCAAATAGAGCAAAGCCCAAAATCTCTGGCACATAAAACTCATGTCATTGCATCTCTGCTAGCTTGTGTCCAAACATTCTCTCCACAGATTGTGATACAATAAGAATGTGAAGATATAGAGGTTAAATAGACTGGGGAGAGGGCACAACTAAAATGAGTTTCTGCACAGCACCTTGTGTTGGCCTCTAAAAGTCCTCGTCTTACCGGTTGCAACAAATTTAGAGTCCCAGTTTTTTGTGGGAGAGAGGCATTTTTGGGGTCATAAACATGCAGGAATACAAAAAAAAGTATGGGTAATTCATGGAAAAGAAGTTTCTTCTATTGTGTCACCACCAAAGTCCTGCACACACCCAATGAAGTGACCCACAGAGGAAAGGAAACGTCATCATGCAGCAAAGTAGGCCATCTCACTGCCGAGGACCTACACATGCCTTATGGAGATACACTTGGGAGGAAGAGTAACCTAATAACCACAGACATTAGCTGCTGCAACCCAGTAAGGAGCTATGAGGCATATTTACAAGTGCATTGTGCCACCACAGCGTTACCTTTTCACACACTACGATGGTTCAGTGCCCTTCTCCATTGTTGCAAGGTGGGTCTAAGCCATTTTGCGTGGCTTAACTCCGCCTTGTAAATATGTCCCTCCTTGCTGCAGTTTTCTGCGGCAATGGGTGTTGATGTGGGCATTTCCACATAACGCCCATTTATTTTTCCACTGCCCCAGATTTACAAGGATCTGTAAATCTGCGGCAGCGAAAAAACTAACTTCTTTCAAAAGGAGGCGTTGGTGATGCAATGAGGAGAAATTCTTTTATTTCTCCTCAATTTTTTATTTTTTTTGCTCTTTCTATGTGCGCTGGATACTGCAGCACACAGAAGGAGCAAAACACCAATAGTGATTGTTTTTGTGCAGGAAGGTATCCCTGCCTGCACAAGCGCAATCATCCCTGCAACACAGGCACCCTTGCACCATGGTGCAAAAGTGCCAGCGCTGGGCCTCCTTTCTAAGAAAAAAAAAATTATTACCACTGTAAGGGAAAACATAGGGGGGAGTACAGCGCATTTCTGCATGTTTTTTTCTTATGACTCCGTGCAGCACAGCTAAATTGTTAGCAGCGCTGCACCATTTCATTGTAAATATGCCCCTATGTTTGACTGCTGGTGTGGTCAGAAGAAGGCACTATGCTTGTCTGCCGCTTTATGCTGTTGGTTATTTTGCTGGTTTTCCTAATGGAACATTAGGTTATTACTCAGTAGGTCTGGCGGATCCTACAGGGAGTCGGAACTCTAAATGGCTTGGAATCCACACAAGTCACGATAGCTGACTTCATAGAAGTGATGGTAGCCAATGGCGTCAGCCTACATATGGCCTGATTATGGTGGGTCGGTTAAATCAGATTCGTTCTTAAACACCTGTTTAGTCACAGGTCGGAATTACAAGTTAAAAGGTGTTTAACCTATCTAAAAAAATTCAGATGCATTAAGTGCTTCATGCTTTTTTAAATTTCAACATTTCAAACATTCTGAAATGTAACAGGGTAAATGGGTACATTATTTAACATATGTACATTTTGGTGTGTTAAACACCAATATCCCCAAGTTGCTTCCTACAAACTCGTAATAGGTGCTATTCATCATACCTGATAACGTATCCTGTGGTATTGTTATATATAAGGTGCGTTAAATAGCACCAACATTCTTAATCAGGCCCATAGTGTATCCTGGCCTGTTCTTTGACACCTGGGTGGTACTTGAGGTGACGGGGAAGTAAAGCTAACGATCCCTTCTAGGACAGGGGTCTCCAACCAGTAGCTTGCGAGCTACTGTAGCTCTCCAGCTACCTCTGAGTAGCTCACCTGTGTGCTGGTCAGCTTATTAAATGAGAACGCTTTTGCTTGGTTGAATTAATATACATATCACCAAATTGAAATTATACAACACTAATAAGCACCTTTTCAATGAAGACTTGGTCTTTTAGCTACATAATTGTTTGTCATAGATGGCGATGTGCAGAATTTAATGTCCTTTATTACTATTATCGAGTGTGTAGAATGGCCATTACTTGTGAATAAAAAGTTATCAGAAGTTGTGGTGCCTCCCTTGCTCAAACAAACATATTGTTAGTAATGGGCTAGTGACCTGCTCTGGACTGGTGCTATTGCCCGCGTGGAATCTGACAGTGTCCGTATTCCATGCATGGGGTAGGGAGGTGGAGATTTGACGGTTTGTCAGTTGCTGCTGACCAAGGAGGGATGGCCCATTGAGTCCTGTTGTTGCTGGGAATAAACCTATCTCGGCAACATACTTGTGGGTGCACGGCGTCTCCTTTACAGCAGTTAGCTTATTCTGTGTGTCTACATAAATGGCATACACTGCTGTTCTTTCATGTGATCTAGTTTTAAAGAGGTTCGTAAGCAGATCCACTGTGAACTCCTTGCATAGCCCCGTAGCTTGAAACCTAAAGTTTATAAACGATGATGATTCATCTTTTCAGTGATATTGTGATTTGAACTTTGAAGTCTGAATCTGGTTTTATCAGTACAATTGCTCCAACTGTGTTTTGGACACAGTTATTTTAACTGTCATGGAGTAAGTTTATACTTACGACTGGTGCTAGCTCAGTCATTGTAGTATTATAGTTGGTTCAAACTTTTATTGGGAAATGTTTTGTTTTAAAAAAAAAAAAAGTCTTTAATAACTTTGGTACAGATTTGCGAATCTGCACAAAACTTTAAAAAACAAGCATTAGAAATGCAATCGGGCTCGGATTTATTTGAGTTTGAGCTAATGGCATTATAAATGCCAATGTATTGTTGCTATGTGTTGTGGAGTGTGTTCATGTGGTGTGTACTGCCAGTGATCTCCTTGTGAGTGTGAGAATATTACACCGTTACTGCCTGTGATGTCCTTCTTGTGAGTGTGAGAAGCTTGCACCTCTGCTGGCATGTCTCCTTGTGAGTGTAAGAACTTTGCACTGGTGCTGCCTGTGATGTCCTTCTTGTGAGTGTAAGAAGCTTGCACTGCTGCTGCCTGTGATGTCGTTCTTGTGAGTGTGAGAAGCTTGCACCGCTGCTGCCTGTGATGTCGTTCTTGTGAGTAGGAGAAGATTGCACCTCAGCTGCCTGTGGTCTCCTTGTGAGTGTAAGAAGCTTGCACAGCTGCTGCCTGTGATGGCCCACTCACTACTCTACTCTGCACTCACTACTCTACTCGCTACTCTACTCACTACTCTACTCCGCACTCACTACTCACTACTCTACTCACTTCTCTACTCACTACTCTGCACTCTCTATTCACTACTCACTACTCTACTCACTACTCTACTCACTACTCAGCACTCACTAGTCTGCACTCACTAGTCTGCACTCACTAGTCTGCACTCACTACTCACTACTCACTACTCTACTCACTACTCTACTCCTCTACTCACTACTCTACTCACTACTCTACTCACTACTCACTATTCACTACAGTCTGCTGATGGAATAAAGATCTGTCGCCGCCTTCATTTCTCCTTCTCTCTCCCCTCGACTCTTTCTCTGCTCTCCTCTTTCCCTCCTTTCACACTTCCTCTTTTTTTCTGTAAATGTTATTTTTTGTAAAGAGGCATTTTCGGTGAATTGCTACCCCTTTCGTTATCTGGAGCGTGTTCGACCCCCTTCCCCTACGGTTTGTCGCACTATATAAAAGAAATACTTCAGTGCATAAATAAGTAATGAGTTAGCTGTGTGTCTGTGTATGTCTCTGTCTATGGCACAGTGTCTTCAGGTGTTTGGAAGCGAAGGAAGGCAGAATATTCTGCATAAATAGCAAATATCTTAAATGCACTATTATTACTCTGGCACCCATGGGGGGGCTCTATTCTAATTAGCCAAACACATGGAGGTCTCAGACTGGCCACTCGCCCTTTAAAGGTGAACAGCTACACACATGTTGCCCTTCGCCGCATAGCTATCATACTTGTATAGCGCAGTCTGCCATTAGTCAGACTCTCGGCGCTGTACATTTCTTCGTCTGTCCCTTTAAGATCCTTCTGTGATACTGGCTATTCAAACCCTGCTACGGGGGCTTGGCATTCTTTTCCCTGGCTCTTCTAGCGAACTGCATTGTTAAGTAAAGATTTAATTTTCTACTTTGCTAAATTGCTTTACACTGTCTAACCACAGGCTTCTGGATAAAAGGCGCAATAAATAAGCGAATTTTGGCCGCGGCCCTGGAGCGGAAGACATGGCCAGCATTCGTAATCCTTCGGGAGCGGCGAGAAATGCTCCCTCCTTCATGTGAAAATAAGTATTTTAGGCAGACAGCTAAAAGCTCAATGGAGGAAGCGGAGCTTGCGGGCAGAGCCGCCAGCCCTCCTCGTTCTGAAATGTGAATTGCGGCGTGCTCGACTGCAAACCCCGCTCCGCTGGTGACGGGGCGCGCGCAGTCCAGTGTCTGTCAGGAGCGGCTCTGGGAAACGAACATACACGGGAACTTAAAAGTTAAATGCGCGCATGAAATATGCAATGCAATGGTGAACGCGCTCGCACCATCTGGATTGCATTACACGGGCACTCTGACCGCTCCTAATTAAGATTAATCACTCTGCCGTGCTCGTTCTCGCACAGAATATGCCACATCGGGCACGCGTAAATTACTTATAGCCTATCACGTCAACGCTACTAAATACACAGCACAGCGAAGACGAATCACTAGGCAGATGCCATTAAAAACTAAGGAATGTGCCAGCCGGACGCCTTTGGACCCCTTTCTGCATTTCTCATTTTCAACGCATAAGAGCTCGCAAGCTCCGCCTCCACTTCGTGGTGGCTTAGGCCCGAGCCCTAAAAATAGGTCTTCCACTTTGGCTCCTTAATGGAAAGTTTTGTACTGATCCAGCAAGTGGGGAACAAAAAAAAGGGGTGTCCCAAAAGTGATTTGCCAAAAGACAGTTTTCTCTCTGAGATAGGAAAAAACAGCTGAATGGATTTACTCCAATATTAGCTCAGTTAGATCATACTTAGAAAAGGTACTTTTTATTTGTCGGCTGAGACAGCGCAAGCGCTGTCGCTTGCAAGACATTTTGTTTAGCATACAGTGGGCTTTGAGCCAGCCCACTTCTTACCAGTGGTTAGCCTCATCGTCTCTTTCATTTTGTTGCTTTTCTTTGTTCAACGCTCTCTGGGTTCACGTCCTCTTCGCATGTATGTCCCTCCCCTATAGCAAAGCCCAAATACTTCTGTACTACCACTGCTCGCATGTTTGGAGTTACTTTATTATTTTAGTTGAAGCATTCCTTAGGAGTGCATGTGTTTGCAGGTTGTCTCCTTCGTGTGCTACTCCAACTCCCACTGCATCATTTGCTTAACAGTGTGCCTTCGACCCCCTCTGTAATGTTTCTTGTCCCCTCCTGTCCTCACTGTTGTTGCTTGGCCCCACTCACCCTCTGTTGTGCTCAGTGTTCATGCTTGTCCCCAGACGCAACCTCAACTGTGTAGCTTGCCCCTCTCCTGCTCTATCATTGCTTGCTTTTCATCCTGCTATGTGTTGCTTTCACCTACCTATCCCCCCAGTCCATCTGTTGTTGCTTTTCATCCTATTGCATTGTTTGTTCCTTTTCAAGTCCTTTATTACTTGCTTCTTGCCCGTCATATGGTAGCTTGTTGTATTATGCTCTATGGTGTTGGTTGACACCCCCCTCACATCCTGCTCTGTATTTTCCTTAATTCACCCGCCCCCATGTTGTTACTTGACCCACCCTGACTTGATCTGTTGTTGTTTCTTGACCTCTTGCCCCACTTCTGCTGTACTGTTGTTGCTTGACCCAACACTACATTTTTCTGGAAACTACTTTCAGGTGATGTTTTGTTTACTTTAATGGATGTTCTTCAATCTGCTCAGGTTCTGCTCAAATCACGTGGTTGTAAACGCCCAATCGTCAGGAAAACAACCTTGTGAGTCAGTGTACCTATTACAGATATTTGTATGTAACCTGTTGTTGCAGAAAACATGAGCATAAAACCCTTTTGACTTTAAAGAAAGCACTGCAGAGTCGGAGGCTATTTGCACCACGTTTTGCACTCGGGAAGCTGGAATATGTCTTGAGTTGATAGTTATATTTAAGCTCTTAAAACCGGTTTTACGGACTTTAACTGCTTTGGCAGTACCAGCCAAACCAGTCACCAAACTTGTTGGAGAAATCGCCTAAGTGCACACTTCCCACAGAAGGGTCACAAGTACAAATAATGTTCTCCAAACTCTAGTTTAACTTCACAGCAGTGTTACCTTGGTTTACACATTTTGACTCGCTAAATATATTGTTTCGTTGTTATGTATTCAATGGCTCCTACTTTATATGGTTTCCTTGGTGCTACTTGCATTTTTATATTGGGGGCAGGATGGTAAGAAAACTGGTGATTTAACAACTGTCATTGACAGCGGTTAGAAATGACAAATATGCTGTATTAAGCACCATGTACAAAACAATTGTGATGTATTTATGTGCACATTATGTTAATGGTAATATGTGTCTCAAATCAGAAAGATGTGAAGCAGGGCCAGACTTCTCCTGTTTACAGCTGAATGCTGTGCACAGTGAGAAGTTGGACACCTGTCTTGTGCATGGGAGGGATTTTGGTGGTGAGTGCAAGGCCTTGCCGGAGGCCATATGGCACCGTACGGGAGGGGGTCTTGTTGAAGTTTGCTAAACTAAAAATATGATTGTAAAATTACTGCAATTCACTGACAAAACTAAAGGTCGAAGTGATGTTCTAGTTGTTGAAATGAGATAAAAACCACACATTTGAAGAAAAGAAAAAAAGCACTTAATTGTCAGTTGTAGTTAGTAAACTAACTGTCCTCCATCACGTACTGCTTATGACCTTACTTATTACATTATTCTTGACAGGTTAATTAACATAATTGATGACATTATCCAGTAATTGTGACAGTGTCCTATAGGATTTGAATTAACTTAACATGCTACATCTGTGCCCATAGCATATGTGAGTTCACCCATGTTTGGTGGATGTTACCCTCTTTTTTTAGGTCTCGCATAGTGATGCAGCGCAAAAGCGCTGCCATCGCTTTGCGAGGCATGCAGTATACACTATAGCTGGGGGAAGCTCCACCCACTTTCCACCTATAAGTTTCATTGGCTTCCATTATAAATTGAGCATTCTGATTGTTTTTTAGCTTCTTGGTCCCGCCTCCTGACGGCCATGTCGTCGCTATTCTTCCGAGGCTATCGGCCCCTTTACTGAAAAATCTGTTTTGTTCCTCTGCCTCTAACCCTTCCCTCACGCAGTCCGTACATTTTTTTCACTGCAACCGCCCCCCCCCCCCACCCCCTCCCATTCGTGCCTTCTTTAATGCCTGCACTTCTGTTTCAAATGCAACAGGGCTTGCGTAAATTGGCGTCCTGTTGCATTTTCAGTGCTTGTTTGTTTTCTGATTGGTGGCCCAAATTGCACTCTTTGTTTCACATGTGCGCGATGCCTTACATCGCAGGCTTGCGTGACAAATCGGTGCCGTTTTATCCAATTGACTGTGATAGGCAGAGACCGCACAGGCAGCGGCCGGGAAAATGCTGGGAGAAGATAATTAGAATTTTCCTGGCCATTGCTTGTTTCATGTGGCATCAAGAAATGCTGGCTTTTTACTAGTGCATTTCTCTGCCTAGTTCTCTTTCCGGCGGTTTCACTTGGAGAATATCTTGTTTAGCCATCACACTGTTCAGCGTGTGATGGCCCCTCTTCCCTCCCTCCTTCCTTCTTATGTATGAGCATTGCATTTTCTTTTTTCCGGTGATGTTGGTGAGAACTTTCTGATGGCCATAACATTGTTATAGTGAATTATGGCCTCTCCATTCTAAAATACACCTATAGGCAGCTGGAGGGACAGAGCAGAGGGAATGCAGAGGATGGAGTGAGGGCAGCGGGCTGGATAGAGCTCGCCGACAGTTGGGGAGGAAGTGCAGGGACAGAGTGCAGCCGGCAGAGCCTTGTTTCCGGTCCATGGAAGACATGGCTTGGCAGTTCGGGCTGGACTGTTCCCATGAGGCACAGGGTCAGACTGATTTGCATATAGCCATGTCTGAAATGGGGTGGCTGAGTGGGCTAAAGAATGGTGATGGATTAAACCCAGATCAGTTGACTGGGGGTGAGTGTTTGATTTGCTCAAACGCTCTGCCCATCATCTCCTTTTTGTATCGCTTTGTTCGCCCTAAGTGTGGCAGGGTATGCTCAGACGTGAGTCCCTTGCTCACTTGGCCACTGGATTCAAGATAGCCTGGCTGATGAGGATTATGAATCCGAAACCGGTCCCAGGATGCTTGTTTCCGGTCCATGGAAGACATGGCTTGGCAGTTCGGGCTGGACTGTTCCCATGAGGCACAGGGTCAGACTGATTTGCATATAGCCATGTCTGAAATGGGGTTGCTGAGTGGGCTAAAGAATGGTGATGGATTAAACCCAGATCAGTTGACTGGGGGTGAGTGTTTGATTTGCTCAAACGCTCCGTCCATCATCCCCTTTTGTATCGCTTTGCCAGAAGCGGCGGCGGCACACACAGGCTCCGTCCGCCTCTCCAAGAGTTACTATTCACTTTCAGGTTTGTTTGAACCCAGAGTCTGCATTCCAGTGCAGTAGCAGGAGGTGAGTCTCATGTTGCGCTGGACATTGTCAAAGGTGGAAGGTGAGGATGCGCCGCTCTGGTCTCCGAGACAAGGGGGCCCTTTTTGACCCGGCACGTGAGTAGCGGAGAGGGATGGCTGTGCTGTCACAGGAAGTTGTGTACACTGGCATGTTTGGAGGACGCTCTGACCATTCATTAATTTGAAAGCCAGAGAATTCCCGCTACCCAGCGGCACTGCAATATCTATAATTCGAGAGTACCAGCAGTTCTCAGCAGCAAACTCGTAGTCAGAAATCTTGTATACCAACACTTACTTCACTTATATTAACGTGATCCGGTGTTGACAGAACACACACCCTCTGATGTAGAGACATGTCTGGGAGATGATGTACACACTTGTTCTTAGGGGAAGTCATCTTATGGGAAGTAATGCACCAACAGCCAATGTTCTTGTAGGAATTCGAAGGTCTGATGAGGCTAAGGGGTACTCACTGCTTTTGACATAGCCTCATCGTTGGTAAGGGGCACCAATGCTGAAACTGCCAGGCTCTCGTATGGCTATGGGATGCACACTGGTACTTCCGGCATAATGGGGGAATGCTAGTTCTACTCTTTTGAAGGGTCCTGGGGATAGGTCATGGGTGGGGCTCCTCACTATTTGTAAGCAGTAAGTATTCGGAGCAGACAAGCGACCCCCAACATCCTCCGTCGACCCGTGCACACCTTCCGGCATAGACCCCTGTCTCAGGAACCAGGGACTGCTCGGATGTCAGCTGTCAGCTGCCCTCGCCCTCCCTCCAGCTCCTGTCTGTTGACTGTGGGGGCGGCTGATAAAACAGCTTAGTAACCCATTCTTCTAAGTGTATATCCTTTTCCCGGGTGGGAACGCAGGGAGGAGCGCCTCCCTGAACCCTCCCAGAGATCGGCAATGAGCTGCAGCTCTGTTGAGGTTAAATTAAAGAAGCTTGCCTTTATGTACTGCTTTCTACTGCAGTTTTTACTACATCGTAACTTTAGAAATAGCACATGCTACGCCTGCCCAAGTTATGTTAATCACATATCCTCCTTGGAAGGATGAAAAGCGGAGTCTCGTGTCCCAGCAGCGAGCGCTTAACTCGCTGTAATCTCTAATGCCTCTTTTGCTTCCTACTTTCAATTTTTTATTGAAGGGAATTCTTTTGGGGGGCACTATTTACTACGGAGATTATGTTGTGTATGTAGAAGTATTATCCTTTGGTGACGCCGACCTCCTCATTTTCTCTATCATACTAACGCTGCATGCACATTGTTTTTCTTTAGAAGCTACTAGCGCTGAGCTCCCAGTGGTAGGGCGTGACACCACTACCAGCTCTCGCCGATTGCTTCCTTCTCCGTATTGTTCTGTCACACATTTTTCCCTTCTATACCAAGCTTGGCGAGATCTGTTGCTAAATCATTGACCAACAGAGCAGTGAGCCGATGACACCAGATTTAGTTTGTCTGCTGCACTTCTGCCAGGGTCCAGGCAACTCGTCACCGAGAAGCAAGGCTCTGAACTCTTACCACGAAAGGGATATAGAGTCCATGTTTAACCAAAGCAAGGCTCTTTAACCATTGCCTGCTGCAATACATATGCTAAAACGGAGTTCTGTGACCTATCACCTGATGATCATGAACCCACAAAACCAGTGTGAGTAGCCCTTTGTGACCCCACCCATGCAGGAATTAAGGATAAAACCAGGGACCTGTGCCATCCTAGGGTTTCTGAAATCATTGACCTGAGTGAAGTAAGGTTCTGTTAACGCTCACTCCGGGGGTCATGAAGTCACAAACAGTAGTGAGAAGGACTTTGTGTCCTCTTACCCCTACCCTCATGAACAATGGTGCCAATGTAAAGTAGGGCTCTGTTACCTGTTCTCTGGGGTCCATGAACTCGTTGACCAGTGTAGAGTGGGGCACTGCCACTTCATGCCCATGGAAATTAACTCATTGACCCGAATAACACCCCTCCCTGTCCTCTTAACTCGGGTCATTAATTCACGAACCAGGTTGAAGCATGGTTGTTGTACCACTGGCCCTAAGGTCCATCAACTCTCTGCCAGAGTGAAGTAGTGTTCTGTGACTCTCGCCATTTATCTTTAAAACCATGAACGATTCAACCACAGTGAAGTAGGGCTCTGTGATCTCTGTCAAGGGTCCACAAACTGGGTCACCACTGTGAAGTACAGTGCTGACACCTCTCAACTCAATGTAACAAAATCATTGACCTGAATGTAGCACAGCTGTGTCCTCTCAACTCAGTCATGAATTCACAAACCAGGTTGAAGAAGGGTCCTCATTTATCTGTATCAGAGCCAATGGGCTTACTGGCCAGACCACAATAGGGCTCTGTGATCTCTCAGCCCAAGGTCAAGTCCTGATTGACCAACATTAAGGCCCCTAGAGAAGTGCTGCTTTATGATCCTGGGGGGGGGAGGGGATTGGGGTCAGGTGTTCTCCTGGCACTCTGCACGAGACTAATTTGGTAACCGGCAACTTACAGGACTACATGGTAGGATTTGATATTGAGTTAATCTGTTCACTGGCAGGGATCTTTGTCGGACAGAGCATCCTTTGGTACTCTAGGGCAAAACACTGGGCATGTTGCTGTTTCCATTGCCTCCCCTAACCACTTACCCATTCGAACTGTTGATTGATGTTTCAGCTATGCAGATGGACTTTGTCAAACCTGACCAGGAACACCTCACTGACGGGTTCTGGCAAGAAACCCATCAATTCTTCCTCTGCTGCCGTCTGCCTAGCCAAATTAGCCTGTCTCCATCTTTTGATTCGGTCAGCTGTCCATCTCTGGCTTTCACTTGTTTGCATCACTTTGTATCAAACACACAAAACTTGATGAGAGGAATGCTTGCTATATGTCTGACCACTATTAATCCCTCCCATCACTGTTTTGCCCACTATGCCACCTTAGATTGGGCCCAGTCATATGCAAATCCGTTCTTGACCCTGCTCCAATAGGAGCCCTTCAGCTTGACGTGCCAGGCCAGATATGCATCCTATCCTATACTCACTGTGCCACTGGACCCAAGATACACCCAACTGAAGAGCCTCCGTCGGGGTGAAAGCGGTCTTGGGCTGCTTGTGTTCCCGTACAGGGAGGGCCTGGCCTGGCAGGTGAATGCGGTTCGAAATTCGTTCCATCAGTGCACAAAATCAACAAATTTGTATACTTTCTGCTCCATGGCTAAATACTTATAAGGTCCCAAAGTGAGACCCATTGCATTGCAAATGCTTGTTTATACTGGTAGTCACCCACCTAACAAACAAAATGCCTCCATGGACTTTAGTGGGTCACCCACTTTTTAAACCCTGAACATCCTCCTAAAATGAGTTTGTTCTCCATTCATCTTAATGTGAGCACCCTCTTCGAAACTTCATGTGATCTTTAGTTTTAAGTCGAGAGGCTGAAATGTATGCATTAGCTACTGATAAGACCCGTGCTGCCAGGCACTATGGTCAGTTCTCTGTATTTTAGTAAAATGCAGTACTATTCCTGAGTTGAGCACAATGGCATGGAACCTACGAGCCATGCTCGCAACCACAAAAAGTTAAACGATCTCTAAGTGGGTCGCACCTTCGGTCTATATTATTATGAATCTGCAATACCTTAAACTATTCAGTGCAGTTCTCAAAATGCACATCCACACCTTTATAAACCACATCTTTTATGTAGATTTGTCCTTAGCACTTTTGTAACAACTATTTAACAAGGGCACATGTCCAGACATCTCCTACAAAATCTTTGGCTCTTCTCACAGGTTTTTATTTGTAGCAGACTTTTGCATTAACTCACAGCCTACTTTGATACAAGCCTCTGCAACCCATATCCAGTGCGCATAGCCATTCCCTTGTTCAACATGGAGTATAATTGCACCCAGAAGTTTACTCGTCAAACAGAGCACCATATAAAGTTCACCATGCTCGCCAACACTTGACTTCTTATGCTTCTGCCATTCTATGCACACATACATATACACACACACACACACATGTACAAACTTTTTCAATTCTCTTTATAACTATAGGGCTTTTACCTCTGGATTTGTTACTTAAAATATTTCAATGGCTTATAAATGTATGTGAATAATAGTATCATGGATGATGTCACCATTCATTTGAGGTTTCATGAGTGATGTAATTTGACGTCATGAGTAATGTGCAAGGTCATAAGCAGTGCATGACGGGGTGCAATTTATATTTCACTAAGCGCTAACTGGTGAATTTCAGTAATTACATTTTAAAATTCGTTTTTTAAAATCTCATTTCAACGCCTAACTACAAAATCAGTTTAACCTTTTTTGTATACCCTTTTACCACAGTACAATAACTGCAGTTGCGTGCTAGTATGGTCTGTCCTGTCCCATTAAGTGTCCAAACCCATTTAACTTTTTTTTTGTTGCTAGTTGGAGGAAAACATTCCTGCAGTGAATAACAACTGGTAGCTTTCCTTCCTGCTCTGGGGATTGAAAAGGGAACTGGTAGTTGATTGCCTTTCTGCTTTTATTGTCTACTGTGCCTCCCAAAAAAGGGTATCTAGTTCATAAATGTTATTTGGAATACGTGTTCTAATAAGTATAGTTTGCAAATGTATTAGTGTGAAGTGGTTTGTATTGTTTTAAAAAGTTGAGTAACAACTCTGCAAAGAAAAACGTATAAACCTACAAAGTACATCGGGCAGAACTTGAAAGAAGATAAGTCCCGCAGAATTACAAAATAATGTGTTTCTGTTAAGTAATGCTTCCAGGAAGCACATTTAGGGCAAATGAATATTAAATAAACTCCATTGTAGAAGGTTGCTGTAAGGATTTCTACTCTTGCAGAAAAATAAAACCACTCGACACCATGGAGACAGCAGGCACAACAGTGCAGCAAGGAAGTAAGCGGGACAGTTGAGAGCAAAAACTGAGGGTTGGAAGAATTCAGGGGTGAGGAACTGCTAGTAATGGTGCTGTGGGTGCTCACATCTCACTTCCACTCACTTGCCTGCATGATAAGGGGCCAATAGGCACAATAGGAGCAAGGCATGAACAAGGATAGGGGGTTAAAATGGTGGGTGCAGGATTATCCCCCCGTATTCCTCTCCACCCATTTTTAGAAGCTGTATGGTTCTAAAATATGATTAAGTAAATGGTAGATAGACCTGAGTTTTTAAAAACATCTTTTACCATGATATGGTTTTACTTACGAACAGGTAAAGTGATTATGCACACAACTGAATAATCTTGACCGATTTGTCTCACATTATTTGGTACATAATTTTTATTTTATGGACGTTTTACATACAATCTAAATTGGCCAGACCATGCCCACTGATCCTGCTGCATACTGGTTGTACTGGGGTGAATGTATGACATTGTTCTACATTCTGTCCATCAACTGTGTTTTTTGCAATTTCACCCTGAGTGTGCTGGGGATGCTCAGACGTGAGTCCCAGGCTCTCCACACCACTGGAGTCAAGCTATCCAGGCTGATGAAGGCTGATAGCCAGAAACCGGTCCTTGGATGCTTGATTCCGGTCTGGGAAAGACATGGCTTAGTAGTTCGGACTGGACTGTTCCCATGAGGCACAGGGTCAGAGCTGATTTGCATATAGCCAGTGTCTAACCCAGGGTGGTGTGGAGTGCAAAAAAACGATGGATTTAGGCCCAGATCCTTGTACTGGGGTGAATGTATGACATTGTTCTACATTCTGTCCATCAACTGTGTTTTTTGCAATTTCACCCTGAGTGTGCTGGGGATGCTCAGACGTGAGTCCCAGGCTCTCCACACCACTGGAGTCAAGCTATCCAGGCTGATGAAGGCTGATAGCCAGAAACCGGTCCTTGGATGCTTGATTCCGGTCTGGGAAAGACATGGCTTAGTAGTTCGGACTGGACTGTTCCCATGAGGCACAGGGTCAGAGCTGATTTGCATATAGCCAGTGTCTAACCCAGGGTGGTGTGGAGTGCAAAAAAACGATGGATTTAGGCCCAGATCCTTGTACTGGGGTGAATGTATGACATTGTTCTACATTCAGTCCATCAACTGTGTTTTTTGCAATTTCACCCTGAGTGTGCTGGGGATGCTCAGACGTGAGTCCCAGGCTCTCCACACCACTGGAGTCAAGCTATCCAGGCTGATGAAGGCTGATAGCCAGAAACTGGTCCTTGGATGCTTGATTCCGGTCTGGGAAAGACATGGCTTAGTAGTTCGGACTGGACTGTTCCCATGAGGCACAGGGTCAGAGCTGATTTGCATATAGCCAGTGTCTAACCCAGGGTGGTGTGGAGTGCAAACAAACGATGGATTTAGGCCCAGATCCTTGTACTGGGGTGAATGTATGAGATTGTTCTACATTCTGTCCATCAACTGTGTTTTTTGCATACTGGTAATGGGACATATTGAGCGTAGATTATAGGTATGTGATTCGTTCATGCATCTGTAAAATAGTATTTTGTTACTTTAGAAAAGGGGTAATCTAGATCATTACACAATTGCAAACCTACACTGAGAAAGCATTGATAAACGCACGGTATGGTCTGGTACTCTGAAGGCAAATGTTTGTATAGAAAATGCAGTACTAAAAATAAAACTTCTATTAAAGGAATATTATGATTATCGTACAAAACCTGTACAACACTGATATTAGTTGAGACAAAATGAGGTCCTGTGTTCATAATTACCAAATTTTACTGCACTGCTTTGTCATCTTGTAGAGTGGTCAGTTTTTCTATGGTAGTAGGGTGTAGGAAATTCTATCTGGATAAGAATGGCCCCTATATTTAGGTTTTGCCTGTGCTTGTAAAAGCTATTGTGAAGAAGAAAAGAATCTTAAAAGGGCTTCTGAGCCCTTTTACTTACCATTGGTTGGCTCCCACATCACTCTCATTTACTTGCTTCCTATTGGTTGATGCCTCCGACTTCCTCCTGGGCTTCAGTCTTGTCCTTTCTCTCACTTTCTTGCTGTGGAGCATGGACCATCTACTGCTTCCTGTGGCCTGTGTCATTCCACTGGTGGCAGGCTCCTTCAGGTACTTTAATTTATTATACTTTTGAGCACCCTTGGCCCTTTTTCTCTTTAGCCCACTCACCCCCAACCTTTATTTCCAACCCTTCTCCCTCTTGTTGCTTTTATCCAGGTCTATACAGTGCTACCTTGACCCAAAAGTATTAGAGCACTTTACATGAGGACCAGTTAAATTACACAAGGGGACATTCTATTTTTTGTTTTGTTATCCATGGGGTGGGCAGATTAAGTGATTAGCCCAGAATCACTGGATGTTGCACTGATGCCAAGGATCCAACCCGGGTCCTTAGTCGGCATCTCCGGCCATTAACGTCACATCCTCTCCCCATAGGAGGGGATTGCTTGCCACCTCAAACACCCCTTGTGCTACGTTAAGGCATATTGCACAGCAGTACAGGCTGCTGTGCAACATGTTTCAATTTAAATAGAAACAAAGCGCTATGATGAAGTCAACACCGTCTTTGAAAACAGTAACAATGCTACATATCATTGCACAAGGTATTTGGCTTTTTTAATGTTTTTTTAAAGTTGTTGCACAGCAGCACGGGCAGCTGTGCAGCATCTTTCAAAAGCATTGACAAAGCCAATAGGTCTTGCATAGGGAAAACCTGTTGGCTGTGTCAATATTGTTTTTCCTTTAGGACTTCGGGAAATTTGACCTTCATGTGGACTGCCGCCTTTGCTACTTGTGCTCTGCTAAAATAACGTACAATGACTTTACTTAGCTGCTTGTGTGGGCTCCAGGCTGACGCTGGAGGACACTACACAATAATAACTAGAATACTGTTAGACTATAGGCCTTGCTGCATCTGTCAGTTACAGAGTGGGGGAGAGCAATATAATTAACCAAAATTCAATGTGGCTAATAAAGCTACAATTACTTCAGGTTTCTTTTGGTCCTCATCCTTATAAACACTTAATTCTTAAGGGTATTCTTAATAATTGTTAGGATGAACAATTTTCTCAGAACCCAAATTATTTGACTGGCCATGGACCTATTATGTAATTTGACATGAAAAGATCAAACCATTCTGTTACCTACTTTACTTTTGTTACTTATTCAATATGGATTGTTGTGCGCATAAGCCAGTTTAAATGAATCTACAAGGCCTAGACTTGTGATATGAAGTATTTCGTTCTTTTTCACAGCATTTAATAACCATACCCGAGGCAGGTGCCAGCCAGAGTTTCAACGGTAACACACCCAACAGAAAGAGAGGAGATGGGATTGCCCAGCCGTGCTGTCTGGCCATCTGTTAGCTAATAATCCTGTTATCACCTAGTTGCTTCCATAAAGGGGTTCTTTTTCAGCCACTATTTTAATTGTTCTTCAGGTGTATCCTGGGTTTGTACGAACAGAACAAAATGGAATGTCCCTAAAGGGACTTGGACTAATCGAGTTGGTGGTGGACAGAGTTGGAGGGGGTAGATAGATCTCCTTAGCCACAGGCTGTCATCACCGGAGTTGCATTTTTGCACACAAAGCATGGAGGGACTGTTTTGCACTACATGCACTTTAGGCAAAGTAACTGCATCACACACTGGTAAGAGTGTAGATTGTTGGAATGTTTGGAGGGCTACTGCCTACGAATGGCATGCTAAAATCTCAAGATTAATTCACTGTTATTTCAGACTGGAAAAACAACTGGGAAGACTTTCCTAATGCCTTTGCAAGAAATGTCTGACAGTGTTATTGAGTAGCTGTACAAAGTCCTACCTGAATCGTTGCCCTCCAGGAATTGGCTGCTGGATCTGGAAGTGCTGATTTCTTAAACTGCTCCGTAGAACTGCATGGGCCACCCCTGCCTAAAAGGTCTGCCTGCCTGCTATATAGACTGGGCTCATGAGTCTGAAGTCTAGAAGGTCTGGGACCTGAAAAAAGTGTTGGGCCTTCACAGGAACTCAGTGAAATTGTATGCTATTGGGAAGATGAAGGAGAACATGCACCATGTATGGGCAGGTAAGGAAGCAAGATTCCAGAGGCCAGCTTTGTAACTAATTGTACATTTGTTTTTTGGATACATGCCTGATTTGCAAGGAAATGATACCTTATTTGCTGGCTCTAGAACACTGGGGTGCGGCATAAGCATCCACACCCTTGTTGGATAGTCCAAATTGGAGCCTAGTGACTTTCAGTTAAGTTTTTGCACTTGTTTTCAATAGGACAGTTTTCTTCTTTTTCTCATATTTATTTTTTGTTGACATGCACTTTTCTCCCCCGTCGACCTCTGTTCTTTTATTTTACCTTATTTTTTGTTTAGCTTAGAGTGGGCTTTGAGCTAGCCCGCTGCTTACCAGTGGTTGGTCTCATCGTCACTTTCATTTAGTTGCTTATCTTTGTTCAATGCTTTCAGGGTTCACTTCCTCTTGGCATGTATGTCCTTCCCCTTTAGTGTAGCCCAAATACGTGTCCTACCACTGCTCGCATGTTTAGAGTTACTTTATTATTTTAGTTGAAGTATTCCTTAGGAGTGCATGTGTTTGCAGGTTGTCTCCCTTGTGTATTTCTCCAACTCCCACTGCATCACTTGCCAAACAGTGTGCTTTTGACCCCCTCTGTATTGTTGCTTGTCCCCACCTGTTCTCCCTGTTGTTGCTTGACCCCACTCACACTCTTGTTGTCCTCCGAGTTCGTGCTTGTCCACATATGCACCCTCGATTGTGCTCTGTTTCTTGCCCCTCTCCTGCTGTCATTGCTTGCTTTTCTTCCTGCTGTATTGTTGCTGCCCCCCACCCACCCACCCAGATAAAATCTCAATTGTTGCTTTTCATCCTATTGCATTGTTTGTTCATTTCCAAGTCCTGCATTGTTGGTTACTTGCCCCTTGTTTTGTAGCTTGTTGTATTATGCTCAGTGGTGCCCCCCGCCACCCCCCATCCCGCTCAGTGTTTTGCTTGATTCACCAGCCACCATATTGTTGCTTGACCCCTCCTGTCTTGATCTGTTATTGGGGCTTCTTGACGTCTTGCCCCACCCCTGCTGTGCTGTTGTTGCTTGACCCACCACTACAGTTTTCTGGAAATTCTACTTTCAGATGATGTGATGTTTTGTTTTCTTTAATGGATGTTCTCTCAATCTGCTCAGGTTCTGCTCAAATCACCTGGTTGTCAATGTCGGGCCCCAGTCATCAGGAAAACAACCTTGAGAGTCACCGTGTCCACTACAGAGATATGTATGTGACCTGTTGATGCAGAAAACAGGAGCATGAAACCCTTTTGACTTCAAAGAAAGCTCTGCAGAGTCAGAGGGCATCTGGAACCGGGAATGTCTTGAATGGATATTTATATTTAAGCTCCTAAAACCAGGCTTTACGGACTTTAACTGCTTGGGCGGCACCAGTGAAACCAGTCAGTGACCTTGTTAGAGAAATCACCACAGTGCACACTTCCCACACGGGGGTCACCAGTACAAATAATTTTGTCCAAACACTAGTTTTACTTCACAGCAGTGTCACCTGGGTTTACAAGTTTTGACTCACTAAATATATTGTTTCGTTGTTATATATTCAATGGCTCCTACTTTATATGGTTTCCTTTGTGCTACTTGCATTTTTATATTGGGGGCAGGACGGTAAAAGAGTTGGTGATTTTACAACTGTCATTTACAGTGCTTAGAAATGACACATATTCTGTGTGAAGCACAATGTACAAAACAATTGTGATGTATTCATATGCACATTATGTTAATGGTAATGTGTGTCTCAAACCAGAAAGATGTGTAGCAGGGTCAAACTTCTCCTGTGCACAGCTGAATGCTGTGCGCAATAAGGAGTTGGACACCTGTCTGGGGGGTGGGAGGGATTTGGAGGGGAGTGCAGGGCCTTGCCGGGGGCCAGTTAGGCACCCTATGGGAGGGGGTCGGGTTGGCGTTTGCTGAACTTAAAATATGACTGTAAAATCACAGAAATTCACTGACAAAACTAAAGGTCGAAGTGACGTTATAGTTGTTAAAATGAGATAAAAACGAACATTTGAAAAAAAGCACTTGTTTGTCAGATGTAGTTTAGTGAACTGACTAACTTGTGTCCCGCATCGTGTACTGCTTATGACCTTACTTATTACATTTTTCATGACATGTTAATTAACATAATTTATGACATTATCCAATAAGTGTGACGGTGTGCTATAGGATTTGAATTAATTTAACATGATACATCTGTGCCCATTGCATATGTTAATTCATCCATATTTGATGGATGGATGTTACTCCCATTTTTTTACTAGTATTCACCCGCCTAACAAACAAAATACCTCCATGGACTGTAGTGGGTCCCACACTTTTTAAACCTTGAACATCCTCCCAAAAAGAGTTTATTCTCCAGTCATCTTAATGTGAGCACCCTCTTAGAAACTTCGCATTATCTCTAGTTTTAAGTCGAGAGGCTGAAATGTATGCATTAGCCACTGATGAGACCCCTTCTGCCAGCCTTCTGTATTTTCATAAAATGCACTACAGTTCCTGAGTTGAGCACAACTGGCATGGAACCTACGAGCATTGCTTGCAACCCCACAATGTGAAACCATCTCTAAGTGGGTCGCACCGTCGTTCTATATTATTAAGCAATCTGCAATACTGTAAACTATTCAATGAAGTTCTGTACATCAACATCCACATCTTATAAACCACATCTTCATGTGTGTTTGTCCTTAGCACTGCGTAACAACCATTTAACATGGGCATGTGTCCAGACATCTTCTGGAGGACAATTTGTGAACAAAATCTTTGGCTTTTCTCACAGGTGTTTTTTTTTTGCAGCATACTTTTGCATTAAGACACAGCTTACTTTGATAAGAGCCTCTACAACCCATACCCAGTGTGCTTAGTCTTTCCCTTGTTCAACATGGAATATGATTGAACCCAAAACTTTACTAGTCGTCAACACTGTACCATATAACGTTCACCATGCTCGCCCACACTTCTTAAGCTTCTGCCATTCTTTGCACGCATGCATACACACCCACGTACAAACTCTAATTCAATCCTCTTTATAACTATAGGACTTTTACCTCTGGCTTTATTTTTTAAAATGTTTTAAGAACTCAACAGGAACTCAGTGAAATTGTATGCTATTGGGTAGACAAAGGACCATGCACCATGTATGGGCAGGCAAGGGAGCAAGATTCCAGAAGCCAGCTTTGTAACTTCATGGGACTAACTGTGCTTTTATTTTTTGGGGATACTTGCCTGATTTGCAAGGAAAGAATACCGTATTTGCTGGTTCTAGAACACTGGGGTATGGCATAAGCATCCACACCCTTTTTTGGATAGTGGCACCTTGCCCTTTCTGCAGTTTTGTTTCATACTGGAGCTGCAAATTGGAACATTTTGCCAAGCCAACATCCTGGACCATTCCCAGATGCAGCTCCACAGAATCCTTGACTAGTAAAGCCACTTCCTTGATCTGGCATTGCGTGTTTGCTGACAACATAAAAGGGGCTCCATTGTCCACCTCTCTTTTTTTTTTCTCTCTCTCGATGATTTGTGCCAATCAAGGGTTCTTTTTTTTTTTTGTTGCATGTGTCTTCTTGCAACAGCGGTGCATGTGGTTTTTTTTTTTGTTTGTTTAATTTAAATTAGTGGAGCTGGGACAGGAGATAAAGTAGTTTGCCATTACCAAGAGGTTTTTTCCTTTAATTAAAAAGTGCTTTACAATATGCTAATTTAAAACACACCTCCCTCTGTCTGTCACAACCCCCTCACCCCTCCCACAACACTTGCGTCCAGCTCCTCCCTCATCCTAAGTGAATGTGACCAGCTGCCTTGTGTCAACAGCTTGTGTTTTTTTAGATCCCTGGAGTAAATGGTTCTCGGGGAGCAAACTGCTCCACGTGGCATGAAATGCTTTTCTCCTCCCTGGCTCCCCCGCAACGTTTAAACATTTTTTTATTTAGCCTGCACAGCAGATACCACTCGGCACGCCGCAGTCAGATTAAAGGTTGCTTAATAAGTCTCACATTTGCGGCAGTTGAAGCTATTGGCATTGTAAATAATGCCTTTAATATATTAGTTTTAAAAAACCAACACATAAATAAAAGGCATTGTCATTCCCAATGCCAACAGCTGAAACCCTCACAAATGCGAGACCTATTACATCGCAAATGCTTGTTTCAGTTATTAACTGTACACCATTGTCTGTAAGAAGCTCCAGTGGTGCACCCTCAACCGCAAACATTTTAGTCGCTAAAAGAGTAGTCATGCTGTCAACAAAATCATAATAAACCCATTTAGTAAAATAGTCTATCAAAACAATCAAATACTTTTGATGATTTGGTAGAGTATCCATAGATACAGCAAAATCTTCTGTCAAGGTACATCAGGTGATGATACAGGAACCATTGGTGTATCACACAATGTCCATTGTTTATTAGAAAATAAATACTGATCACATCTGTAAACAAATTCCTCCACACAAGTATCAATGCCTGGTCACCAAAATTTACTGCTTAGTGGAAGTTGACCCCAAATGACCAGAATGAGCCAAGGAAATAATGATATTGCGCAACTTACGTGGCGGAACAAAATTGTCCCCCACTTAAGTAAAATATTTTGTTCCACTGTTGGTTCCTGAGCAACTTGGAAAAAACACTTCAAATCCCCTTGCAAACCTTTCATACCAGGCCAACCTTTCTAAACAAATTCACATACTTTCTTCAATACAACATCCTCTTTTAATACTTTGTATCGCTCTGTTTCATCAATTCTGCCCTGACATTGTTCAGAGATATTTACACCAGCTGCAACACCCTCCTCATTAAATAAATCACACTCATCCTCTTCCATTCCGACAGGCAAGCGTGACAGACAATCTGCTCCACAATTAGCAGATCCAGCAATGTCCCAAACATCAAAATAGAATTCTTGCAATTTCAACAAAATCCTTGAGTCTAGACGATGCCCCAGACATACCCTTATCACCCAATAAGAAAGTTAAAGGCCTATGATCTGTACACAAAATTAAATATGGCCCCCACATGTACGTCTAGAATTTTTCAATGACCCATTTGCACACCAACGCCTCCCTCTCTATGGTGGTATATCTCCTCTCAGCATCCTTGAGTGCTCTTAATGCAAACACAATTGTTTGCTTCATCCCATTGACGTTCTACATAATTCAGCACCAATGCCGACTGCAGTAGCATCAACAGTAACAGTACATTCCACACTAGATGCATACGTTTTCAAGGCAGGCACATTCATCAACAATTTTTGTAATAACTTGAAATCCGTTTTCCTCAATTTTACCCCCACAAAATGTTCTCTTTACGTAACCTACTTTTGAGGGGTTCCATGATGACTGCATACCCCTCCACAAAACTAGAATAGTAATCGGACAAGCCCACTAAAGGCTTCAACTCCTCTTTGTTTTGTGGAGTAGGTACATCCGTTAAAGCCCTCAATAGATCATTTTTGGCGTAATCCCTTCAGAAGTTATCATGTGACCCCAAATAATCAATAGATTTAGTGAGAAATTGACATGCATCTTTAGCCACTGTCATATCTCTGCCTGTCAAGATCCTTAAAACATTGCCAAAAACTTCATTATGTTCTTCAAATGTTTTAGCATAGATCAGGAAATTGTTCTGGAATGCCATTTACATCCTTAAATAAACAATTTTATACGTGTTTGAAAAATACTGGCAGCTGAGGCTAGCCCAAGCGACATTCTCAAAAACGTATACGCACCAAACGGTGATAAAGGTGATCAGTATTTAAAAAAAATATCCAAGGCAATGTGATGATGTGCTTCTTTCACATTTATATTGCTAAAATATTTGGCTCCACCTATCATCTTCAATAATTCCTGAATATTAGGTAAACGATGTAATTCCACAAGAATGTTCTTATTTAAAGAACAAAAGTCTGCCCACACTCTGATCTGCCCCCCTTTCTTCTTTACTAAAACAATAGCACTGACCTATTCAGCAGCATTAACTGATTTTATTATTTTGTTCTCGCACATCTCATCCAAATGTTTTCTTAAGCCCTCCCTAAGAAATAATGGTACACTTTGAACTTTATGTGCAATAGGCACAGAACCCTCTTATAAAATAATTTGGTGTTCAAATTGTGTGTGTGTGTGTGTGTGTGATCCATCCATCCCATAATATTCATTACTTTTACAGCCACACAAATCTTTGTACACACTTCCCTTCTGTAATATATCTTCAAAGAACCCCAACCTTTCAATGTCATAGTCCCCATAAGCAACTGCCCTCATGTTTGCTTGCTCAAGCCTTTTATTACCCCAATACATTTTAAAAGTATTCTTTGATAACCTAGTAACTGGGGATCCAGAATCTGCCATTATACTGATTTGTTTGTCACCTTTTATGACTGAAGAAAACGGACCTTTCATACAACACCACCTCTGTATGCATGTGCAACATTATCTCTCGAGTCATCCACACCCACAGTCGGAACAACTTTTGTGAATTCCTCAACTACTTAATGTGAATCAGATTGATGTACACACTTTATTTTCACACGATTGCCACCCTTACTAAGTTTCATAAAGTGCCCAATCTTCCTGCATTTATTTCACATTTTAGCTTGTGTTGGACAGTTAGGACTATTCCCCTTATGAGTTATAGATCCACATCTATAACAGATTGTTGTCTATGTTTTATTAAATTTACTCCTCCCTTCCTGTTTATTCCCTTTACTCGCCACATTCACACTAGTGCTTTCGTTGCTTTTACCTGCAATCAACTTAACTGACTCATGTGATCTCTCAATGCCCTTAGCAATGTTGATGGTTTCTTCCCAAGTGGGATTTGTACAACAAAGTAAATGTTCCTTAACTTTTTTCAAATAAAAGTTTAACACCACTTGAGCTCTAATATATGGCTCAACTGAATTCTCGAATCCGCAAGTGCTAGCTAAAATGTTTAAAGCTTTTACGTACTGATCCACACATTCATTAGCACTCTGTTTCCTGGAATAACATTTTTATTTGCTACTAAAACACAGGGTCATTTAATAGCTTCCACATAGACATTCCATCTTTGTGCCTCTCCAGACTCTGCAGCAGTAGGTCTCACTTCTGGTAAATTGTGAAAACATTTCTGTGCTTCAATTCCAAGACAAATAATTGTAGGCGCAAAGTCAACAACATCTATTGCAACGATATAGGGTCTGATTACAATGGCGGTGGGACGGCCACCATCAGGCGGTCGTTGGCGGTCTCACCATCTGATCCGACCGCTGTGTTATGATGCAGGCGGTTGGATCATGACTGGTGGGGGAAAGACCGCCTTGTCGGACAGGATCAAGAATCCCGTCAGTGCAGCAGTCGGACACCTCTTCCTTACCATGGGGGTGGGGGGTGGGAGGGGGTCCTACTTGCACATCACAGTAGGGATTAGGATGTCCCTTTCTACTGGTCCTTTCATGGCGGTTAAGCTGCTGTGAAAAGGCCGGCGGAAAGTGACTTTGGGGCCCCTAGCAGGGCCCCAGCCATAGGCCCTGAGGAGCACCTATGGTGCCCCTTACATATCCCTGCACCATAGTGCACGGATATGTAAGATGTGTATTTTTTGTACTGCGGCGTGTATTGCAGCCCACAGCACATGCCGCAATACAAAGTATACACATTGCAACAACCTTGGCATTGTAATGCGGGCAGTGGGACTGCTGACTACTAATCAGGCGATCCTGCTTCCTCCCCAGTGCCGGTCGGACGTCAGTCAGACCAGCATCGTAATCAGGCCCATAGTTCTGAAACACTTTGTACCAATGTTTCTTATTCTTAACTGGCTATCCCATATTTTGTAAAAAAAAACTACTGGTTGTTGTCTACTATTGCTAGAAGTCATATCAATGAGCGTGACTGGTAAATAAACTAATGTGGTATCACATTAAAAAAGCAAAGAAAATAATTTTTGCCAGGTGGAACCCAAACAAGATGAAAATGAGTTATAATTAACACATTTACCTCTTGTGCATTCAATTCACAAGCTACTCCATTTCAAAATTCCATGCAGAAATTAAAATAAAGCGCTGCACCACTGGAGCGGTATCTTAAATAGTTTAGGACAATATACACTAAACAAAGTGCCACACAGTCCATAAGTTGGCTGCCCGATGTTTTGACCGCACAGCGCTGCATTGCAGATTGCCATCAAAGTCACTTAAGATGGCCGCCTCCTGTATGGTATGCACACCATGCATGTCGGTGTGAGTCTGAACAGAGTCAGCATGATGCACGCATCATCACTCCTTTCCTGTATACCTGCGCTGATCTAGAGACGATTCTTCCAGCCAAAATAATGCCACAGCTCTCTTCAATTGCTCTTCTCCAACTTGATCCCCCTCGTCGCCATATATTTTTGACGTAAAAAAGTTCTCCATTCGTCTTTGCCATTCCTGTGAAGGTTTAGTCCATATACAAGTACATATAAACAGAGCCCATCAATCCTTAACCAACACCATCCCCAGTCTGCTGCCAGTTCCCTTAACTGCCGGCATCCAAACCCTATCAACATTCCACTTCACTTTACCTTGTGATACTTGCAAGCCACGTAACCAAATAAGCACGCTAAAATGAACTGCATTACCAACATATACATACCCTATACCAGTAAGCCTGGGAAACTGACCATGCCTTCTACAAAGTACGGAGTAATAAGACTTGGTTGCATGTTTGAGCTGCGAGGAATAAATTCTGCGCCTGGCCCACATTCATGCTTCTTCTCCACTTTGCTGCAGATTTAACCAGTTACGGTCATCAGGCTGGAAAAGAGTACAGCGTGAAGGGGAGTGTGTACTGCCCACAGGGGAATTGTGGCATGAGGTGTTACCCTGTGTATTTAAGTTGAATTTCATTTCAAGACTGGATAAGTGTTAGACGTTTTACTGTGATATGATTGGTTGTTGTTCATGTTATGTTCTGTCTCCCATTGGCTACTGTTTTTTAAGCCTCATGGGATTTGTAGTCTTCAAGTTCTTGACTGCTGCTATTTAAAAAAAAATGCAAGTTTAGAGAAGCATAATACTTACCTCTGTGTCTTTAATAAAATTTAGACTTTCCTTCATGGATTACTAGGAAAATCTACATTGCGTAGTAGAATTGCAGTGTGATTACATGTACTTTCTTACCAAAAAACAAACACTAAGCAGGACAGTTATTTATTGGTTGTGGTTTTGTTCATTGCTTTGATCTGAGTTTGTGCCACCCCGCGTATCCCCACCACCTACCTGACTCCGCTCACCCCTGCTAGCCTGGAAATCAAGTGCATAAAGGACTGTATCTCACCCAGTTTGCAGAACACCAGAGGAATTAGCCGCAGTTGCAAATGACCCCCTTCACCAGATTCAGAGCTCAGTAGCCCTTGTCTGAAACGTGCGCTCCAAATGGTGTCTGACAACTATAGCATTGAGTCTTGAATCAAATATTGCTTCACCAGAAGTACACTCTTCCCTCAATCTGGCCCAAGTAGAAGTCTAACCAACGAGAAATTGAATCACTCTTAGTCTCTTTTTGGTTAAAGACTATATAGTGTTGGCAACAAAGGAATCCTCATCCACCTATCCACTGCATTTGATGCAGTGAACTAGGAATCAGTAACACACTTGCTATGCATATGTTCTGCCTTACTTGAGGAACGCAGAAGATTCCTTTGACATCCTTTGATTAAAGAAGGGACACAAAAAATAAATTATGCTCATCTGCAAGTCCTTTCCAGACTCTTAAAATTTCTGGACATGGCGGATACATTACTAAATACAAAACCCGTTTCATATGCCCCAGAGTCATAGGCCCAGTCTCTAAAGCAAATAACGGGGTCATGTAGGTGGCCATTGACTGCCACCAATACTTATACCACTCTACAGAATTTCAGAGATAACAGAAACTACTGTCCACTTAGAGGTTTTCAACTATCCAAGGCTTTTTACATTTATAGGTTCATAGAAAGAGGGAGGTACCCTACTATTGGGAATAGGGACTGGGTAGACTCAGAAAACAAGACAGAGGTGTCCCAGAATTGTAGGCACAAATGTACGGATGTGTTACACAACAAGAACTAATTATATTGCACCCATTATTCACATATGTCCAAGAGGATCAAGTATGTCAGCAAATACTAAATAATACAAATCAAAAACAATATATATGATGTATAAATAACAGATGATCAATTTATTAAATCCACAGTTTAAAAACAATTCATCCATAAAAACATTTCATAATGACACTACAATATTACACTTCAGAAAACAAAGTCGACGCTGCGTTTTGGTGATTCAAAGGATGTTCACCTTCTTCAGGACAGTTTTCTTTGTTTTGCCAAGAGGCTATGCCTGTTGCCAGGTTGAATATTAGGACAATGTAAATATATTATGGAGGAGAAATCGTTTCAATGCTATTTCACCCAAGGAATACACCGATGGGGAAACGACTCAACATATAGGGACTTTTATTGGAGCCACCGTATTGATTTAAAAATGCGAATAGCATGGACTAAAAAAAGCCTGTCAAGGAGCCTGTAAGGGTCTGCTTGCAAGTCACAACTGGATATCGACTGAGCTTGAGATACCACCATAGGTATGTTCATCAAGATTTAAAGATCTGTAAATGAGAACTGGTCCTGTTATCTAGCGACCAACACTGTGCAGGTATTTTTTTCTTTTTATGTTATCTGTTTTTTACTCTACAGGAATTGATAGAAACTTCATGGCTGAGATGCTGCTGTCTGTCTTCAATTTTTATTTCAATTTGTTTAAATCTATCAAATGTGATGCTGCTTTTAGTCACACTTTGCACTTTAATGAACTTGATTGTCTAAATAACGTATTTTTGATTGATTGAATAGTGACTCACTATATTCTGTACACCAGATAGAATCATTTGGGAAAATAGTGTTCTGCATAATCCCGGATCATCTGGGGAAAATAGTGTTCTGCATAATCTGGAACACCTTGCTCCTAACGGAACTCGAGCCATCCACATGATACCTACTTACTTAAAGAGCAGCCCGATGATTTGTGTCGACTCACAAAGCTTAACCTTATAATTTCATCTATTTAACATCTGGCACACACCCAATGTTATTAATCAGCAACACGAAACGGCCAATTTTATGAATCCGATTATTTGCTATGACACATTGTAGCTACGTTGATGACACTTAATTTATATAGCCCTTGACCCACCATGCCAGTACACCAATAACCTACTGCACTGTTTAACCAAGAGGTGTATATATGGGAAATAAAATACCATCTCCCAAAAAGAACATGAATAAATAGACACCCGCAGCTGAAGAAGCTGGGCTAATACCTTTCTACCTTGTCCTCCCTGATACAAGGGATCCTGCTATTTCCTCGTCCAAGACAGTAAAATTCTTTGGTGTGATCATAAACTCTTTTCAGAGCCAAAAGCATCATTCTGCACATACTTGTATCCCAGACCCTCCCGAACTATAGGACATCATTTCTCTCATTCCCTTTAGATCACTCCACTGCCTTTTTCACAGGTCTCTTGACATACCTTACAGGAAGACTCAAATGAGTTTAAAATGTTGAATCCAGACATTCTACTCATTAACCCTCTGGCTGTCAGTCACACAAAAATCTAATTTGAATCGGAATTGCACACACAGGCCTAACTTTGCAGGTTGAGAGTGGCAGAGAGCATAACCTGAATCAAGAAGTATGGCTGTGTCTGGAGCAGTGGCGGAGTCTAACAAGAAAATAAAATCCCCAATGATAAGGTAGTAGAAGTTTCCTAAGGGTAAGGAAGTCAAACACATCAGAGGTAAAACATGTCGCTGAACCTGGTGAACGATATACTGATAGGCTAAAAGGTGAACTAGAAAGAGACCAAGTAAACCAGAGTCCAAAGTCTCAGCATACTTAAATGGGTTAACAGGTATAGAAGACACGGCTATGGAATGCTCTGGAAAAACAGAAAGAACGACAAAGATGAAGAGAGAAGTACAAAGAGGGGCAGCATAAGCATGGTTCTGGGTGGAGGGCAGAAGCCACATGTATCCAGGATTCAGAAATAAATAAATAAAATATCAAGTTTATGTTGCAGAATGAAATCATGTAGCACATTTTTCGCAAGAGAATGAGCATTGAGAACACAGTTAAGATAATGTGGGAGCCAAACCCCAGTAGGCACCTGAACCTTAATCTTTCGAACACCCCACATTTTGCCTAAAAATTCTGCTTTAGAATCTGTAATAGATCTTGCTGTCAGATACAACACTAATGAAAAATATAAATTTCAACAGACTAAAATAGAAAAAAATTAGGAAGCGCTAATAACTGAGTTCTAGATCAAAATTAGGGCAAAAATGTATTTATTGCAGAATTTTAGAAAATAAGGCACAGAGAAAAATGCCACGAAGGCCCAGTTACAGAAATACTGAATCATAAAACGTGGCCCTAATATACACGTTTAAGCAAAGTTGAACTCATAAAGAGTACTGACAACATTCCCATGAGAACATCTAAGTCAAATAGACACAGGAAAATGAAAAGAAATATATATCCCAGCAGCAGCA
This sequence comes from Lissotriton helveticus, assembly GCF_964261635.1. NCBI lineage: Eukaryota > Metazoa > Chordata > Amphibia > Caudata > Salamandridae > Lissotriton > Lissotriton helveticus. The sequence goes on from NC_136065.1 coordinate 449,308,479, forward strand.
CGAGACCACTGTAATGATGAAGCCCCCAAATCTAAAGCCCAAGAGTTTTTATAGCAAAATCAGACATTATGTTAATAGATTCTGCAAATTCAACATATTATGATCATCTTTAGGGTCACATTTAATAATTAGAAACGGTAACGGAAGTTTTAATTTTTTATCACCCATTTCCTAAGATATGAGAAATCTACCATCTACTCTCTCACCAACTGGACTCCGGAAATGATCAGCACAAAATGAAACTTTTCACAAACAATGGCTCATAGAATTATCACGCTTTCTGCTGAACTTCCAACAGAATTCCTTGAATATGATACTTTGGGTACACAATGGAAGCTTCATTCACAATACACACTTCCCAATACAATAGTTCACTTTTGAATCCTTTCTGTCATTCACTTGAGAGATGGTTTGCAGTGGAAGACTGATTGGGGGGAGGGAGCAGGAGTGAGATGAACAGAACACCAGAATCTGCATCCATATTAAATAATGGCATCTCACATGAAAATTTGGTGTAACGTCTTTACAATATTAATTTCATTTTGACTTACTACTCTCCTTTCAAGAGTACCATCATTAATTCATCAATTAAAACTCTATGCATCAGTAATACCATACCAATTCAGAAAAAAGTTTTACCCAGTATTTTCACATTTGCACATTTTGAAAAAGCTACTAAAAATCCTCCAGATTATTTTTAAATAATTAAACCCATAAATAACTTTACTAATCAGCTATCAGTCTTTTGAAGTCTTCATCTTTTTAGTTAATTGAACATTATACAGCAACTGCTTCATCTGTAGGAATGATGATCTTTTTCTTGAATTATCTGTATTACCTCTATTCATATTATTTCTGTTCTACTTTCTAATCATAACTCCCATTAGTTTTAATAAGCAAAATAGGTAAATTGCACAAATCAATATTATTATGGTTTTTCAAACGGCTTGTAAAACTTCACTACCATAACTACTTAGCCACTCGCCAACCTTTACAAAACCCACTCTCTGTTCTCTTAATTCAAGATCCTATAGATTCCCACAAACCTAGTTATTCTAACGACCTAATCTCATGAGTTAAATGAGGTGTGTTTGTAATGTAAGAGTCAACCGATTGACTGTAATCTAGCATGTATGTACAGCACTTCTTTGCCTTAATTACTTTACAGACACCACCCTTCACCAAGAGGATATCTAAGGCAAGACAGTTCCACGTCACTGTTGCACTAATTGCTAACATCTCTAAATTATCTAATTCATAGGATCTCACAGTATCCACAGCAAGTCTATCTACAACTTAATATAATTTGCTAGTCTTCACATCGTTAATGGCTATTCACATTGGCGGAATAATAATAACTCAACAAATTTCCATCACTACTTGACAACCATTTCTTTTCATTCTCCTCAAACCATGTTCCTCTTCCATTCAAGGGTAAACTAAAGCTAGATAACATAAACCCACCTATTTCTTTGTTAGATTAAATAAAGTAAACTTTCCACAAACATAATAAACACTCCTAATAATTGGTTGTTTCTTTCAACCAGCTCAACAACACTGGCCCTGATCTGGCCAGGTGCCTTGAAAAAGTTTCGCCATGGATGGAGGGTTCATAATTGAAACTCAATGGGTCCAAAATGGAGCTGATGTTTTTAGGTAAACCTCCTTCGCCTAATGTAAGTGTACTGTGGCCTAATTACTTTGGCTCCCCCTTCCCCCAAAGAACAGCTCTAGAGTTTGGGGGTCTGGCTGGATCGTAACTTGGATTTTGGGGAGCATGCACGGAAGGTTGCAGGTAGTTGCTTTGGGTGCTGAGGATGACACGGGAAATTCTTCCCCGGCTTCCTTTCTCTGCCAGGAAAACAGTGGTTCAGGCCCTCATACTTTCCAGGCTCGACTATGCCAATGCCCTTTATTCAGGAGCACCCAGCACTACTTTTAGGAAACTGCAAACTGTACAGAACTGTGCAGCTCGTCAGCTTCTGAACACCCACAACCGACAGTCAGCAAGGACTGCTCTGCCCATTCTACACTGGCTGCCTATTCAGCAGAGAGTGCAGTTCAAGGCGCTTTGCATTGCACTTAAGGCAATGCTAGGTCACGGTCCACCTATTATTCGCTCCATTATCTCCCCTTATTACCCTAAAAGAGCTTTGCGGTCAGGCAATAAACAGATGGCGACTGTTCCTAAAATAAGGAAAGCACATGCATGGGGTCGCCTCTTTTCGTATGTTGCAGCAAGGTTGTGGAATTTTCTTGCCCTTGACATTCAATGTGAGACCAATCATTTGGTCTTCTGGAAAAGCATAAAAACATTTCTGTTCCCATAAACCTGCACCTAGTTCATGAGCGGTGGCCTCTAGCGCTGGGATGCCTTTGGGTAACCATGCGTTCTACAAATGTTTTACAATTACAATTCTTCACTAACTTCATAAGTTTTTTTTATCACATATACTCTCACAAGCAAACTACTCTGCCTTCTGTGGAAATGTGTCTAACCATACACATCTTATTTTCCTTTCCTACTCCATCTTCAACCTCTGATGTGACCTGAAAACCTAAATTATTCTTCCTCGTTAATTATATCGAAGGCAATCTTTTGCTCTTTCAAATTTTTTAACCACTTTTATTATTTTAATTAGTAAAGTCACGCTCCTTTCTTCTACTACTGAAGACAAATCAACTTTGTCCATGTTAATATCAGCTATGGTTTGTGCAATCACTCTCAAATTGTTACCATACTTAATTTCCTTATTTCATTCAATAATGAATACATTTTTTCAGAGTTACATTAAAATCAATGTAATATGGGGAAAGAAATTCCTCATAATTTAACGATGGCAACAAAAGTCCTGAAAAAAGTGAGCAAGAAAGCTCTACTTGGACATAGGTTGGTGCCATCACCAGCAAATGGAGGAAGGGCAGTGCATGCATTGCAACTACTAACTTTAATTAGTTCAATATGTACTTTAGTCATTTTAGTATGCCCAATATCTCTAAAACCACTACCAAATGCTTTTCATGAAGAGATATTCTTTGCTTAGTTTCTTTATCATTAGACCTAATAGCAGTCTTACTATTTATATGATGTGAAACATTTCCTGTAGACTTCAGTAAGCACACCAACAAGCCAACTAATAATAATATCAATCTTAATAGCACCATTCCTACAATTTTACATTATTTCAGTTTCCCAATTGCCTGTCTGAGACCAAAAACAAAAATATTGCGGCAGAAATGAATCTTCTTTCAGCCTATAATATAAATTAATATTCACTTCTCAGCTGTTGTAAAAAGAAATCAATTCAAAATCAGCTTCATCTAAATTTATCAGTCTTTGTATGCATTTAGTTTTTCTCGTCAGTTTTCAGTTATTTCATTCTCTGAGCAAAACTCTTCTGTCTTGATATTTTGGCTTTCATCAAAATTCAGTATGTCAAAGCCTCTTTTTCACACTTGGCGTGGCTTCTTTTCAGAATCAGTCTCTAGATCTAATCCTTTATAAAAAGCATTATGTCACTCATTCATTTGAACATATTCATCTTCATCAGTTTCTGCCTCTGACACTATAGCTAGTTAGACCCACTCTGGTGAAGCATATTTCAGATTGGGAATTCTTTTTTTAACTGGTATTTTGGGTGCTGGCGATTCACTCATCAGATTCCCAACTCAAATATCTCTGTAGACGTTTCTCACGTTCACAGCTTTTTCTTTTGTAAGTTCATTTTCCGGGTAATTCTTCATAGGAACAGTATTTTGATCTCTCTTTATCACAACTGTAATTCAAACTTGAATTTAACTCAGGTACTCTTTTGTTAGCTTTTTCCACAGTAAATTATTTTCTTCCACAGTAAAATATTTTCTTCCACAGTAAATTATTTTCTTCCACAAGGGGTCTTTCCAACTCGGATTTTCAACTGCAACTTGTCACTGTTTCAATCAGAGACTCCCTCTTCTTGCTGCCAATTATGCTTTGTGCTTTTGCATTTTAACAGCTATTCACTCTGATCACTTTGTAACTGGACTTGAGAAGATTCAGGCTTTTCATCTGAAGATTCGCTCACCTGAATCTGATCTCTTCAGCTTTTTTTTGGATCTTTGCCAGTTACAGGAAAAATCTTTTCCCTCCTCTGATGACATGCTGCGATCCTGACCTTGCTCAACAGTGCACTTGAATCATCTGTTTGTACCTCATCCACTGATTCAGCTATTCTCACTCTCTTTGTGTGAGTAGTATGGATCCATTCCGGGACACTTAGTAGTCAGGATCACTCCATCTGGCATCTAAGCAGACTCTCCGTACATGTTTGTGAATAAACACACAATACCCCGCGGTCAAACCATGTCAAGTTGTATTCTTGTAGCCTTCTGTGGCTGCATTCACCTGGTAAGAGACTGATCTCACCACACCCGCCAGACATTTGCAATAATCTGGTACAATCTCATAATTTAAAGAAAACTAATGCATCCGAAGGTACATTTGCAAGTCTCATTGCTCTGCTCGTGATCATTTCATGGGGCGATAGGACTTTCCTTCTGTTTGGAGTACTACTCATATCCATTAGCACAAGAGGAAGTGCTATTGGCCAATTTAATCCTGTTGAAGAACAAAGTTATGCCATTTTATTATTTAGATTGCCATTAGTCCACTCCACTACACCTGAGAATCATGGTCGATAGCTATGGGGAATCTTTTCTTGATTTTAAAAGCTATACTAATAATCTATACCACTTCATTTTTCACAAGTGGGCCACGATCAGTCTCAATAGAAGTTGGGAGGCCAAACCTTGGTATCAATTCCATCAACAAACGATTTGTAACTGTAAGGCTATCTGCTTCCCTAGGGGAACATGCTTTAACCCATTTTCAGAACAGGCAAGCTACTACCAGCATGCAAAGTGGCATTTGAATAAAGTCTGCCTCTTATCTCGGAAATGGGCCTTTTACTTTGCCAAAGTGATTCTTGATGGTAAGATTTGATTGTTTAAATGCCAAACCAAATAACAATTACATAAAGTTTCAGAAACCTGGCAAAATCCTCTATACTCCTAGTATTTAAAAAAAATATCCTAACCAAACTATCTCTTTCTGTATGAGCTTGATAATGCAAATATTTTCACATAGTCCGGCGGAATATAGTTTTGCTCTACATTTACATACAAATCTTGATCATTCTTTTTATAGCCTAATTTGTCTCATTTCATTTGGTTGGAGCATATATTTCTGCAAATCACTTAACTCGCTCAAAAGAGTCTGCTTTGAGTCCAGATAAAAACAGGTAGACTATTTATGCCCTGTACACCTGTAAAGTTGTAATTTCGTTTTCTTGAATAACTGATTCATTGCACAGTACCTCACCTTCTAGTGTAACTAAATCCTTGCGAGCCTTATGGTTTTGACACTTTACATCTGCCGCTTCTTTTGGTGTATGAATTTCATTTAACATATCCAATCTATGCTACCTGGTTTTATTGGAACACCTGAGGACGTCATAAATCCTCTATGACGATAATTGCCCATAATCGTGAACACCACCAAATCTATACTGTCTGTCAGTATCAATCATTATGTTCAATTTCTCTGACAAGCAGTAAGTTCTTGTTAAAGCAATATTCTACTTGTGCTGATGTCACATCTTGTAAGGAAGATACCTCCGATGTAGCGGAAAAATCATTTTCATTTGTAGGGGTGTATTATAATCACATATGTCGAACACACATGCATATAATCCTTTGTCGTGTTAACATAAATGTTAGGACCTTGTAATGTAATCAAATAAAACGTGATGTATTTAGGCCGTTAATTAGAAAACGTGAAGAGTTGATGTTCAAACCAAATGTAACTAGCAGAAAACACTAATGTGAAGAATCTGTGTTGTGCAAATGACAGTTATTCATTATTAATTGTTTATTAATCATGTCATTTTATATGTAGGTAGGAATATTAACCAAATGTGCCTTATTTTCAATGCAATTTCATAAATCTCATGCTCCATTTCTCTTATGTTAGCTGAATCTTGTAGGCCTGAAATGCATTTCCGAGGAAGCTCTCGCTTTAGAACGAACAGTTTGAATTTCATATGTGCTGCGGATTTCGTTCTTTCTCACATTTGTGTTGTTGCAGGAGGAAGAAGCGCCCTTGTTAGTTAGAATAATGTCTTTGTTTTAGGAGTTAGGCAAGGAGAGAAGAGGACACATTGAGAGTTAAGGCCGATAAGGAGAGCTGTTGTACTTTCTCACCGGAGAAGGCCTGGGAATCAAGGTAATCACGTTGATGTTAAAATAGCTATGAGAATGTGGTCAGAGTGGATGGCATGACCCGAAAGGAATCTTGGGAAGATATCTGTAATATTGGAACATTGCAAGTAGGGAAAGGGGGCCCACTTCTTCTCTGCCTTTGGTGAGAGAGCATCTCAGAATGAGCTCTGTCTTGACGGCTGTATGCTATTCGACCCATCGATGTTAGAGAGACTTCTCAGGAAGACTTCACATGCTGACGCCTTTCTATCTGTCTCCTGAAGAATGCTTAAGTAGGGATGTCACCTTAGGGTCATTGTAGGAATAGATTGATGCTTTATATTCATCAACCCTTGATGCACAGAAATTTGGACTCATGCTTTTTAATCCTCTGCATCCTATTCCTTCAATTAATTGTCTTGTGCATGTTGCACCGACTCAACCTAATTCATCGACTTGGCTTTGTGTTGATTCCAATGTATTTCTGCTCTCTCATCTTGAGGTGTCTTTATGTCCAGTTATTTTTGGCTTTGTAATAAATTAACTAACCTTACCTAGTAGTCTGTGGTTACTCAGAGAAATTCCTTATTGAATTGATTCATTTATTAATATCTCCCCTCTATGCTCACATGCTGTGAAAAAAAACCATCGAATTGTGACTCTAGAACAGATCTAGAACATTTGGGCCCGGCCCTTTCACCTCTAATGTCTCTGTAATAGAGAACACCACATGAGCGGCTCTCAATCCTCCATATTGGTTCCGTGGACAAGAACCATCAACAGGCAATATCAAATCTGAGCATTCTAATGGGACTTCTTTTGTGTCTGGTCTTGGTTTTGTGCATAATTCAGTCACATCAATGGAATCGTGCTCCAATTTGGCATTACCAGTGTTGCTGGATTCTAAACATAGCAAGATAATGGGCAACCCAAACGACCCTTGTGGGCTTGGGTAATAAAGTATAAAGGTAAAGTTTCAAACAAGGGATTTATTCAAAAATAATTATTCAAAATTACTGTTCTTAATCGTCATGACATCTAATGACACTCAATAGGATAACTCAAATCAATTCAAGAAAGAGAATTTTATTTTTATATAAAAGCAAAACACATTCATTCAGAGGGTTTATCAAAAAATAGAAGTTAATTTTATATAAAAAGAATTAGAAATGGGGGACAGAAAAAACAACAATCAGAGCAACAAACATTTTAACCTATATTTGGAATCAGCAGATACCCCAACTGCAAAATATTTTGGAGAGATTATAGAATCTCTAGGACTTAATCAGCAGATAGCTGGTCCCACACATGGTGCAGGGCATACCCTGGATGGAATATGTACCAATTCCACCAGCCTTACTGTAGACCCACAGTCACTATAACTTGGTCTGACCACAAGTTCAGCCCTTGCAGGATTAGCTGTACCATTGCACAACCGGTAAAAGACTCAGGTGAAACCTGTAATATAACCAGACGAAAATGGAATAAAATGTGAACGAACCCTGACCTGCATGCAATGGCAGAATTAGGCAAACCCACTCTAACAGGGCACCCCTCGCTAGATACTGACCTCTTCAATGATGTCAGTATCTAGCGATGTTAGCAAGTGGATGGCCTCACTTGCTAACATTTTAGTACCTTCGGCCCTACCTAGTAGAAATTTCTCTGGCAAAACCTCTGCTCCCTGGTACACCTCTCAGCTAAAAGAATTACAAGGCCAATGTTGACAACTTGAACGTAAATGGAGGATAAGCTGTAAATCTGAAGAGCTCACTACCTTTAGAGCAGCTCACAAAAACTATCATCAGCAAATCAAATCAGAAAAGAAGGCCCATTACACTAATCTCATCAACCAGGCAGATTCTGATCAGAAAACGATCTTTAAAATTGTAAAACTTTTTCCCACCCCAAGATGCTCGATCACGAAATTCCTCCGTCACAAAAACTATGTGACCAGATCGCTGATTACTTTGATAAAAAAAGGTCAAAAACCTAAAAAAAGACTTTGGGTCAACCAACACCTTGCCTGCAGAAAGAGCTGATCTGGATAACAGACGGTGGCTTAGCTGTTTCAAGGAGATTAACCTTGAACAGTCCAGACAAGCTATCCCCTTATGTAAATCAGGTTCCCCTTTTGATCCCTGTCCCCTAAAAATTCTACATGCACTCATCGACACCATAAATCCAATTATCAATCAAAAAATAAACTCCTCTCTTAGGCAAGCAACAGTACCCGAAAATTGGAAAATCGCTTTAGTCAAACCCCTTAAAAAAAAAAAACACTACCAGACCCAATAACCCTCTGATCTCAGACACATCTCTCTGCTACCATGTCAAAGTAAAATTCGAGAGAAGTTAGTAAATACGCAACTCAATGACTTTCTGCTAGAAGCCAACATTCTACACCCCAGGCAATCAGGATTTAGGTCTGGACACTCAACAGAGTCAGCACTGCTACATACTACAGAAGCACAAAAATTTGCCCTAGATCAAGGTAAAAATGCAGTGCTGAATCTGTTGGATCCATCAGCCGCCTTCGACACTGTCTCTCGACATCTTGGGAGAACAGTTAAATAAAAGCGGCATCTCACACAAAGAGTTGGCTGGCTAATATCCTTTCTGGAGAACAGGAGACAAATAGTAACCCTTTGGCAATTAGCAATCGACAGAGACACAGTTGCTCTCTGGTGTTCCCCAGGGCTTCGCCCTGAGCCCAACACTTTTTAATATAACATTTTCAGTGCTGCCTCTCTGCTGTCTTTGACTGGATGAAATCTATCCCTCTCAAGTGCAATAGCCAAAAAAACAGATATCATGCTGCTTGGGAAATCTAACATCTTCAAGCCCAAACAGTGGTGGCCGACTGACGCGGCACCTCTTCCTAATACAGTGGATACTGTGAAGAACCTGGGGATTAGATTTTATACTACGCTGTCCTTCCACCAGCAAGCACTCTCTGTGGCAGGCACCTGCTTCCACATGATAAAAACTGTCAAAAATGTTTCTGATCTACTTCCCGGTACAGCTTGTAAGACAGTCGCAGTGGCCTTAATCCTGTCTCGGCTGGACTACTGTCACAGCCTATACACAGGAGCAAAGAAAATAGCTCTGAAAAAACTACAGATAATCCAAAATGCAGCTGCCCGACTGGTATTGAATCTGCTAAGGGGGTCCTCAGCCTCAGAAGCACTCAAAACCCGCTGTTGGCTGTCCATACACAAAAGGATCCTCTTCAAGATCCTAGTAATCACCTTTAGAACGGTCAGGTCAACTGGACCCAAATACCTCAGGACGAGAATCAAACCGTATATTACTCAACGTTCTCTGAGATCCTCCTCTGAAAATTTCCTAACACCTCCCTGCTTTCACCTGACATCTAGAGGGGGAAAGTCCATGGCAGTCATGGGAACGAAAGCTTATAATAGCCTGCCCACCCAATTGAGACTTACGCAGTCAGAACCCATGTTCAAGAAACTCTTGAAAACCTGGATTTTTGCAGCCCCAGATAATCTGGTACTATCACTTATTTGAGTTTTCTCCTTCATACCTCAATCCACCCGCTTTCTAGCACCATGATGCTCCTTGGAGTGAAAGTTGCGCTCTATAAATGACTTCATTCATTCATTCATTCATTGACAACAGAGAAAATACATATTAAACATACAGGAATATCTTGGTTCTCAATGTATAAAATCCATCTTCAGTGGTTCTCAGACTAGGAGTCTGTCCAATGCATAGAGCTCAGAACTCAAATCAAAACAAATGACAGTAACTACAACAAGAAGAATGGATTAGGCATCAACGTTTTGGTCTACGTCAGTGGTTCCCACACTTTTGACTCCTGAGGACCCCCATTGAGTCACCACTGGAAGCCGGGGACCCCCAAGCAATTTGTATGAGTTAAATTTCAAAATTAAAACAAAACAAATACTCAAGGTACTAAGGATTTTGGGGCCAGATGTACGATCATTTCATTTAGCGCCTCGCAATTGGCGACACATTGCCAGTGGGAAATTGCGAGTCGCTAAATAAAATGTACAACAGTGGGTTTAACACTGTTTGGGATTCCCAATGGGGTCGCAAATTGCGAGGTTCATTAATAATAATGAGCCTCCCGCAATCTGCGAGCCCATTGGGAATGCCAGCCCTCCCAGGGATGGTGGCCTGCTGGGCTCTGCAGGCCACCATGTCTCGGACTGCTTTTAAATAAAGCAGTTTAAAAAACAAATGCAGCCTGTTTACCATGCATTTAAAATAAAAAATAAAATGAAACGTTTTCGTTTCATTTTCTAAGGGCAGGCAGAGGTCCCTGGGACCACTGCCTGCCCTTAAAAAATTATTTTGCATGCATTTGCAAAGGGGGAGGGGTCCCCTGGGGACCCCTTCCCATTTGCGAATGCATTACCATCTACTTGAAGTAGGTGGTAATTGCGACTGTTTTGCGACCGCAAAACATTTGTACATGGTTTTGAGACTCCCTATTTGGAAGGGAATGCCCCTTCCAAACAGCAAGTTGCAAACTCTATTTAGCGAGTCGCAAACAAATTGCGACTCGCGAAATAGGCTATGTACATGGCTCAATAGGTTTTTGCATGCATAAACGGGTTCGCGAACCCGTTCGCGCATATAAAAACAGATCGTACATCTGGCACTTAGTATTTTATATTGAAGTAATAGCCCCTCTGTCCCATGTATTTCATTTTTTTTATAGCATCTCTCATACCATTGTAGGATTACAGAGCACTTTACATCACACACATATAGAGACATTGAATCATACATGTAAATCATTGTGTATATAAAATGTTTAAGGAGTGCTTAGTCTGGAAAAGCACAAACTCAGGATTCAGAACTTAACACAGTGGCTAGCACTGACTTTAACATTAAAAATGCATTTCCACCCAAATAAATCTTTTAGCAGCATCAGGATAATGAATAACTGGGAAAAAATATAAGTCAATAACTGGTACCATGCAGTTTGCAAGCAGCTCTTTGATGACAGTTTATAGGTCCCTATGCTAGATTATGATTGTCACTTATGAATTGCACAGTAACAAAAGAATTTCTGTGACAAAAGCAGTAACCACGAACCTATGCGCATAAAATACTGCTTTTTAAGATGCATGATACACGTTCTTTGCAGTAGGCACATTAACCCTTTGTGCTACATTAGTTCAATCAAAGCTGCCACTGAACAAAACTCTCCTCAGCTCCAGCAGGTACATTAATCACTGGCATTCTGTTGACATTTTTATTGTTGCTGGAAGGCTGCTAATTATACAAGAAAAGTTTCTGTGCTTTTAAAACTGTTGCCTACGGACCCCCTGGGAATGTGTCACGGACCCCTGGGGGTCCGCGGACCACAGTTTGGGAAACACTGGTCTACGTCATATCCAATCAGTGTAATTTAGAACAAGATTCACATTCTCGGTAGAGGCACATTCGATTAGTTCATAGGATTGAGCAATAGATGTAAATCAATTGGCCTCTCGACGCAGAGAGGAAGAATAAGTATCTTGTTTTAAAAGTGCCGTGGCATCCATGATACAGTAATAATGGGAGAGCTAAGCAAATTAGAAAGCCATGGCAAACATAGCATCTTTGAATGGAAATATTCTCTGTCCCGAGAATTAGCTGATCATATTGTGTCAACCTGCTGTTTGTTAGGTGTTGTATTTTTCCTCTTGTTAAAGGAATTTCAACTGAATGTGGGACATAGACAATTAAAGTAGGGCCCATCATAATACTTCTCTCGGTTCAATTGGCAAACAAACTGCTGCAACCAATTTTATACACCCGGGAAGACTTTCGGCAACTGGATCTAACAATCCTGAAAAATAGGGCACTGGTCACGATTCCCCCATGTTTATGTGTAAGGACTGAAAGTGCACATTTATCTATTTCATGGCAGAACAAGTAGAACATCATATTGTAATCAGGTATACCAAGGGCAGGCGCATGATACAAATCTTACAATTTCTTAAATGCATCAAAGCACTAATCATCAATTGATATTAGATCTTGTACATCATTACAAGTTAATCTTAATAAAAGCTTTGCAATCAGGGAAAAGATTGGGATCCATTCTTGACAAGAATTCCAAGAAGCACCTGAACTTCCCTTTGGGTGGTCTGGGGATTCAATTTCAAAGGTGCCGAAACATGTTCTTTTAGGACTTTTCACACACCTTTTTCGATATGCTTTCTGAGATAAATATCCTTTTTTGTCACAATACTACATCTTTGCTGCGGAGACTTTGTCCATTTCCAGCTAAACGATTCAACAATGGAATAGATTAAAGTTTACATTCCTCTTTGTCTTGGGATCTAGTAGATCATCCATTTATTTTACATTTTCCCAATGTTTCTTATAAATTTGTGAGAAAATTGATGAACTCTATATACTCTTGTGGGATCCTGTACTACCCAAGAACGTTATTCTAAAACTAAAAGGCAAAAAGGAACTTACAATCCTCATTCAACGGAATATAAAAGAATGCATGGCACAAGTAAATGACTGTGTACCATTCTTCCTCGGTTGGAATCTGAAACAAAATAACGGTTAGATTCAGTACCACTGGACAACTAGGAACCACAATTGTATTTATTTTTCTGAGGTCGTGTACAATACTTCATTTGCAATTCAACTTTTTAATCCCATCACAAGAGAAATAGAAGGACTTCCTAGCACTTTTCAAAGCATTCACTGCTCTTTCATTTTCTCAAATACTGGTTTCATTCCTTTCCCTTCCCCTTTAGTTAGTCTGTATTGTCTAATTCCGGAAAAATCACATCTTGTTTAACCTTACACTTTACTGGCTCTGCTGTTTTAATCAATCCAACCTCTTTCTCGGTAAAATTCCATACCTCTTCTCTAACTTTATGTTTTAAATTTAGTGGTAGGCCCTCTTTTGTGAAAAATAGGTATATTTCTACTCTGCTGTCATCTAAGCTTACTATAAAAACTGAATCTTAATCCTGCATCTTTTCTGCAACACCATCCAGTGTGCAATAAATAACTCCGTTAAGCTTGCAAAGAAGATCCCTTCTAACCAAGTTGACTGGGCTTGAATCACACAATATAAACTGATGTTTATTCTGCAACTCTCCTTTTTAACAGGAACATTTGCTGATTAACAATTTGCTTATTACTGATCCCTGCAGCTTAGACTTCTCTTCCTGAGAGGGGTAGGTTTGGGACTTCCACAGAACAAACTGTTGAAGGGGTATCTCCTGTATCAATCACGAATGAAAAGGGAAGGCCATTGACTTATCTGTCAATATATGGGCCACTTTGGTCTACCGCCAGAACTGCTCCAAGTAAGCAGTCCTCCTCCCCTCTCAGGCACTGTCAATGTAGCCAGTCTCCTGCTATCTCATCAGTGATAATCATAGCATTCTGTTGATAGCCTGCAACATGTCCTTAAAACACTTTCATCCTTCCTGGAGGGCCACCAACTTCTCCATGGTCGCCAAGCAAGCTTTAGGTCACACCACAGTACTGAACTGGTCATGCTGTCAGTACTTGACGAGCTCAGAACCAGGGCTGACAGTAAAAGACACAGTGCCCTGATCTTATTGGATTTAGCAGCGGCATTGGATACTGTCAGCCATGCGCAATTACTGGCCAGACTCACAACCTTGGGCATCCGTGGTCAAGCTCACCAATGGCTCGAATCCTTTCTATCAGGTCGGTCCCAAAGAATTCAGTTGGGTGAGCAGGTATCAGATATGGAGATGCTTAGTTGTGGAGTCCCACAGGGCTCTGCCCTGTCCCCACTCATTTTCAATGTCAATCTGCAACCACTGATAGCAGCCCTAGTCAACATGGACTGTATAATACTCAACTACGCGGATGACACACAACTCCTCAGCATCGATAAAATCTCCTATGCCCAGGTCCATGTACAAAATGTCCTCAGACTCACAGTGAGTTGGATGACAGCAAACTCACTGAAAATCAATCCGGACAAGACAGAGGTCCTGGTCATCCCCACAATAAACTCTCCCTGGAATGACCACTTCTGGCCTCAAGAGCTAGGCCCACACCTATGCCGGTTGTGAAGAGTCTCGGATTAAAAATTGACTCCGAGCTCACCATGGCCAATCAAATTTCTTTGGTGGTCGGTACCTGCACCGGCCTGATCAGGCAGTTGCGGAAACTTGCCCCCTTTCTGTCTACCACCGCACTTCAAATGATAGTGTCGGCCACTATCGTCTCAAGGCTAGACTACGGCAACGCCTTATACATTGGCCTCCCACAGAAACTGGCTAACAGACTACAGGTGGTCTTGAATGACGCAGCGAGGCTGGTTTTCAGGCTCCCTAGAAGGTCTCATGCCACCCCCTTGTTGCGCAAACTACATTGGCTCCCTATTAGGCAATGAGTGAAATTCAAGGGCCTCTGTATTGCCCATAAATCAATCTACGGCCTAGCCCCAACTTACAAAAAGGAACGCCTTGAAGCCTATGTTCCTGGCCACACATTGCGGTCTTCCGAGGCCTGTCGTCTATCCTGCCCGCGGTATAAGACTGCATCAAAAGGAGGTAGAGCCTTCTCTGTCCTAGCCCCCCAGCTCTGGAACTACCTACCTGAGCTTCTCCGAAGGGAATCCTCCCTGCTTCGGTTCAGGAAACAGCTCAAAACTATCCTGTTCAGGGAAACGCTAAGCACAGTTTAACTCACTCTCGACCCCGGGTGGTCGTCTAGCAGCCTCGCCCACTCCCTCCCTAGCTCTAAGAGACCTGACGGTGATTTAGCGCTATATAATTTACAATAACAATATGTCATTTTATTTCTCAAGTTTTGGTGCATTAATGGGGCTGTTGGCAGACGCTGCATTTTCTGTCCGAAATTCTGTATATTCAACATCATGTTATTTGTCTGCACCATTTATTTTCCACCTGAATTGTCTTATAACCTTTCTGGATTCTGCCTACATTCCTTCTTCCAGTGTTTGTTTTACCCCAATGATGGTAAGCCATTTTCTTTTTCAACACCTCAACATTTACATTAACTTGCCGGTCCGCATGATGACCTGCTACATTCTACCCCAGAATTCTGCGATTATTTCCTTTCATATTACAAAACGTTATATACTTCCAGAATCACTGGGGATCTGCGTGAACAGGGGGAATACTTGTCCGAAATCGCACTGGTATATTTAGAACGATATATGCAGGACTTTTGATCTGTTCCCATTTCCCAGGACAGCATAATTGAAGCCATCGATGCACTGCGGGGCTCTTCTGCGCCTGGCCTAGACGGCTTTTCTGACGATTTCTATAAGGCATACAAAGACATCTTACTTCCGAGACTGGTTGAGGTTTATGTAGAGTCGCTTGAGGTAGGCACACTTCCTCCGATGTTCAGAGAAGCGGTTATTATTCTCCTCCCTAAACCCGGAAGGGACCCCAAATTATGTGGCTCCTATAGGCCATTATTATTATTAAACCTCGATTATAAAATACTGGCCAAGGTTATTGCAATACTATTGTCTTTACTAATGGAGTCCATCATTTCACCGGCACAGTCTGGCTTCGTTCCTCATAGGTCAACTTCCCTGAATCTCCGTACCTTATTCACGGTATTACATAGGAACGAAAAAGCATTTCATTCACTCGAGTGGCCTTTTTTTCTGTCTGTCATGAGGCGCATGGGTATGCCTGAATGTTTTGTTTCTACGGTGATGCTTCTGTACACTGAACCCACTGACAGATTATGCCTCAACAGTACCCTCTCCGATGCCTTCACCCTGTCCCGTGGTAGGAGACAGGGATGCCCCTTGTCTTCACTGCTATTTATTTTAGCCATGGACCCTTTAGTGCGCCATTTTCAGGAAAAACATTCACACCGCGGCCTCCAGTTCCGCACTGGCCCCCTTTTAGTCTCGCTTTATGCGGATGATGCTATTTCATATATTAGGATGCCCCATCTGTATCTGGAGCCCTTGATATTGGAAATTGATTGGTTCGGAAAATTCTCTGGGCTCAGCACAAACTGGCATAAGTCGGTTATCTTTCCACTAACTGCTGGCACCACTGCCTGGTCTTGTGAGTTTCCACTTGAATGGTGCAATGACGCGGTTAAATATTTTGGGGTCTATTTCCATGTAGATACCACCACTATGATCAGACTTAACTACGGCAGGGCTGTTGGCTCCCTGGAGTCACAAATCGCGAAGTGGCTGCAGCTGCCGTTATCAATGGCAGGTAGAGTTGCCATAATTAAAATGGTAGTTCTCCCCCGGTTTTTATACCTTTTTAACAATATCCCCATACCTCTTACTAAGACCTTTTTTACACAGTTGCGTACGTTGTTATTGCGCTTCATCTGGGGAGACAGGACACCACGGGTTTGCTGGCAGACCTTGACCCTACCATATGAGAGGGGGGGTTTGGGGTTCCTGATTTCTATTTATATTACCTCATAGGACAATGTTGTTACACACATGTCTGGTTTCACCCAGACGCACGCGTCCCATATTCTAAACCGGAGGCAGATCTGGTGCTACCTCGCCTCCTTTCTAATATCCTACCTAAGGGATTCCCTCGAGACCCCCAAGACATTCAAACTGTCTCTACCACATGTTGGGCGTGGGACAAGCTGCGCAGATTGCTTGGACTCGAGTTGCTCTACTCTCCTGAACTGCCCCTACCTAACCCTTCTTTGCTTCCAATTACTGGCAAAGTCTTGGTCGAGCGTACATTGGAGAAATTTTGCATTCGTACAATGGGCGACCTATTCCCTGATGACCACATCTTCTCGGTGTCTGAGGAGGCCCGATTCGCAGAGCATTCCTTTATGAACACTTTTGTCATGAAATGTATGCACTCCATGCTTCTTGCCACTTTCCCTTCATTGCCCTCGGCCCCCGGACCAACTTCGCCACTGACTCTGCTGATACAAAGCCCTACTGGCGCAGACTTGGTCTCGAAATTATATAAGCAATGTGGGGCATCCAGACCCATATCCGACGCTAGGATGCGGACGGCCTGGGAGGTAGATTTGGGTAGGCCCATTACTGACGACCAATGGGAACAGTGCTGTAGAGCGACCAAGGAGGTCTCGCTGAATTGTAGGCACAAGTTACTTCATTTTAAATTCCTTCGTAGAATGTATCACACCCACGCTCGTTCCCATAGAATAGACCACAACAGGCCTCATCCTTGTTTGAAATGTCTGGCTCCATTTGCCGATTTTTCACACCTCGCCTGGACATGTCCCAAAATACACCAGTATTGGTCCCTCGTTCGCTCCACACTGAGAGACATGTTTTCCATGCAGCTATTACCCACCTTGAGATCGCGCTGTTGGGCTATGTGGCCAACTTCCCTGAGAAATCAGGAAGCTAGCGGCTCTGGGCTTCCTGTTGGCCAAGCGGGAGATTACTTTATTGTGTGGCAGTAAGAAAACCCCTTCCCTGAAGGCATGGCTCCGGAGTTTGGCTTTTTGCAATGTGAACAGCGAAGAATACTCCACCCTGATTCCTAGTTCCTCATGTCCTCTAGATATCTGGGGTCCATACAGGGACATAGTTTAAACAACAAAAGAGTATAATTACTGTGATCACAACTTAGAGAGCATGGGGAAAGGGATACAAATCCAATTAGGTTTGTATATAAGGCCCTCACTCACCACTAGTTGGTGACATGTTTCATCATAGGGCCGAATGCCTCCCCGGTGTGCTTCAACGCCAGATTTACTGCGGAGCTGGGGTTTTTTGTGAGGTGAGGTGATGGTAGTGTTCTTAAGGTTTAAAAATGTCTAAATTGTGTTACAAAAAGAATTTTAATTAGGTAATCAATCAGACATATTAAAAACAATGTGTCGGAAGGGGGCCAAATAGAATGTTTGTCTACTTCCTCTTGGGTGAGGTCAGATCAACATGTTTCTGCCAATTACGGTGTAAATTTACCTGGCATTCGTCAGGACCAAATGAACTAAACCTCGGCGGTATGGGCGCGCTAAGGCCCACCCTGACCTGAGGGCGTGTGCGTGAAAAAGCAAAGAGTGTTAAAAAGTGCAAGGAAAAAATACTCCTTTTCAAGTTTACCTCAAATTTAAAGGAACGAGTAGCACTTGTAGGGTGAGAAGGTCTCACATCACGGGTGACGGGAGGGGGGTGTTGGCGAAATCGGCACACCGCCTAGTCGCCAGGCACCCACTCGGTACCTGCTTCAACCCTCTGTAACAGGACACCGTAATTGGCAGAAACATGTTGACCTGACCTCACCCAAGAGGAAGTAGCCAAACAATCTATGATGAAGCATGTCACCAACTAGTGGTGAGTGAGGGCCTTATATACAAACCTAATTGGATTTGTATCTCTTTTCCCATGCTCTCTAAGTTATGATCACAGTAATTACACTCTTTTGTTGTTTAAACAATATTGCTGGAGATTAAGAGTGTAGTCATTACATTTTTTCCTCCCTCTCCCATTGATGATTGGTCCATACAGGGATTACATAACCAAGAAGCAATCTGAACGAGAGTCGCAAGCAGCGAGTGGCATTACTTCCGAAGGAACTGGCTAGACGTCAGTTCTGAGAGGGGTGTTGGAATGATCTAATTATTTGCCTACTGCTGATATCAATGTGTTCCTATTTGTAATACTTGATCGCTGTTGTGATTATTGTCTCTTTATATTGCGAACCAACTTATTGCTTTCATTGGCTGTATAGCCTCCACATCTTACCATACTGCACCATCTATTTTCATTGTGACATGTGTTTATTTTACATCATACTTGCTATGCATGTGCTTTATTAACACCAATGCTGTACTCTGCAATGTAATGATCAATCTTTTTTCATATGCAAAAACTGGAAAATAAAGTTTAAAAGTGTAAAAAAAACAAAAAAAAAATTACATTAACTTTACACCTTGCACTAGTGGGTGGATTCATCCCATTTATTACATTGTGTACAAAGTTCATATTTGAACCCCTTTGACTTACTAATCCCTCTTTAAATTGCTTTGTTTTAGCAATCATCAGTTTTTCCTTCAATTACTTTTGTTTGTATTCGAGGTAATAACTACTGTTCTTTGCTCATTTCAAAAACGTTTGTTGACCGACACAACTCCCTCTGTTAAAGATGATTACTTGGGCTGATCTGACATTAGTCCATTCACAAAAGCAGACAAAAAAACCCCAACAGCATCGTTCTCTGGATTTTCGAAATACCTACATCAATCTCTCATAATAAGAATGGACTGACGTTTTAGGCTCTTTAGGCTCCTATGTCATTCTCATGATCTTTTCCCAATTTATATTCCTCTCTGTTATTTGTTTTTTGTAATGCTCAATCACTGGATTGTATTTCTCATCTATATCTGCAGATGGGACATTATTAGGACCCAAGGCTAGCTGATTCCTGTGCTGGCTATCCAGCAGCATCTTTACACCCCATCCACAACTCTCCGGGAACAAAAATTTCAAACAACCTATTTAAATCAGTCCACAACATCGCAGATATGTGTGTTTATTTACATTTCTCTGTACAATTTTTCTGTATCTTCCCTCAACTTTAGAAAATTATGTGTAAAAACATACAGGTCAGCCCTTGTCCAAGGGTATGCACAAGACTCCCACCATGTTCCTCCCTTAAAGGAAACTTTGCTCCGAGACCTGTTCCTGCTTCTAAATCATTTCCTATATTTCTTGGCCATCTTCCAGTTTACTAATGTGGACATCTAGTTCATCTGCCAATTATTTCGATTTATTATGAGATTCACTTACACATTTGGCTGCTTGTTCAAATAGCTCATTTCATCTGCCTTATAGGTCAATAATCTGTTTAAATAAACATTTCTCTACAACATCTCTCCAAATTCTTTAGAATCCCAATACAAATTTCTTTAGGTGGCAGTTGTACCACCACCACCACCACCGTCTTTTTGTGTACAAACTATGCCTGTTCTTCTGTGTGTGAATACCACTCATACCAGGCATTGGGATTGTGACTGACACTTCTGAAGGTGCATTCGGAATAGCTCTAGTAAGAGCTTGCACTGCTGCAGTATCTCCCCCACCATTCTGCCAACACCAACAGTGGGCTAGGCCAGTTGTCTGTCTGTATTCAGAGGATGTCTTGAAATTAACAGTTTATTTATGAATTTGTCATCATCATCTGATTCTTCATTCTCTCCTTTCTCTTTGGTTTTGTCCTGTTCTTTTCCCATAACTATAGCTGGAAAGGTTTTACTACATTCCATCATATCTCCCCTCAGCATATTTCTTGGATATCTAATTTGCCTTCTAACTAGCTTCTAAAGGATTTCTTTATGGCTCTATCTTTCTTGTCCCTCTCTTTCTCTGTTGCCAGGTGGTCCCATTGATTAAGAACCTCAAATTGTGTAGTTCTCTTCATTGGTTCTATATCATACGGTGTTTGTCAAGTAATCTGTTTTTTTAAATATTAAAGGTACCTTCCAATGAAAACTGTAAAACTTGATTATGCTTTATATATGTATCCAGACACACGTATTATACCGGACCTCTTCCATTGTTTCATATGCTGACGTGCCCTCACTTAACTTCCGTGCCTCCTTGGGTATTCCCTTGGTCTTAGGTTTAGGTTTTGTAAATATTCTACCCATTTTTAAACTTGCTCAAATCATAAGTGAAAGTCAAAATACTGTAAATAAAGAACTTAGCGAACATCTATCAATAGCAACACAGTTCTGGCAAAGGTCAATCTATAACATTTCGAATATGCCAGCAGACAACCAATCACAGCACAGCTCTCTGGCTCAGCAACCAATTACAGAACAATTTCTTTATGAACAGAGAATCTATTTCAGAACCACATTAAATCACATTAAACCAATAAAAGTTTATCTGTTTACCCTAGAAAGGAAACACAACAAAATCTTCAGTTAAAGTAACTCAATAACAAATCCTAAAGGTTTTGAATTCGATCAGTAAGAGAAAGATCCACAACAAACTAAAAACTCTTGCCAGGCAATTTCTGGCTAGCAGAAATTCACCTCAGAGTCATTGTACTTCATACCATTCACTCAGGGTAGGCATCACAACCCAAGTTCAACTCTCAAATCTGGAAAAGAAAACTCATGAATCCAGAATTCCTAAAGATGTGTAAGTGGTGCCTTGCTCACACACCACAATACAGGTAAATAATATCTTGAGATCTTGAATATTTGACAAATCTGATAAACTCAATTCTGTTTAATTGACAAATGACTTCAAATGGGTTTACAAATATGAATAATACATCATCACCACAGTAATCAAACCACCAATTGAACCCACAATTAGCATCATCACTTATCAAAACAATTCAGCATAGAAGCAGAGATCTATCATCACAGTTCAACTCGGCTCCCATTCACAAACTCAGTTCCTCCCTATTCAGACTTACACTCCAAGATCATTCAGGACTACACAGTAATTCAGCTTGTCACCCTCTGGAGGATCAGCACTGAAAAATATGGCAAATTTCCCAGAACTTCTTACTTCCTTTGATCAGGGCAAAAATGACCCTAAACTATACATCTTAAACAGGGAATCTCTTAAAAACGAGGTGCTCTAACGCGTCGCTAACCATATTCTGTTTAAAACAATTGTGGGAACCAAACACAAATAATTACTCGACCTCCAATATTTCGAAGATCCCAAATTCGACCTACTTAATTCGGCTCCAGAATCTCCAAATGGTCTTGCGGTTAGAGACTAAAGTCCTCATGAAATATACATTTCAGCAGAGTAAAGCAAAATACATGAAGTGCTCTAATAACTGAGTTCTAGATAAAAAATAGGGCAAAAATAGATTCATTAAAGAATTTTAGAAAATGCGGTACTGAGAAATATGTGTGAAATGCTGAAGGCCCAATAATAGAACTACAAAATTATGAAACGTAGACCTAACTAAACACGTTTAAGCAAAACCTAAGTCAAACTCATAAAGAGTACCGACAAATGGACAAAAAAAAGAAAAAGAATCTCCCAGCAGCAGAAACCCCAGAAACTACTGTAAAATTAAGCTCCTGCTTCTAAACTCCAAGAGTGTTTATACCCAAATTGAGCATTCTGTTATGGACTCTGCAAATTCAGCATAGTATGACTATGGTTAAGGGCGGATTGCCAAATCAGAAACAGCAACGTAATTTTTAATTCTTTAGCACTAACATATTTATTAAGGTAAGTGAAATCTTTCACCTATTCTCTTAGCAACTGCATTCTGGAGATGATCAGCACAAAATGAAACATTTCTCAAACAATGGCTTATAGAATTATCACGCCTTCACCGGAGGTCCTTGAATATAATTCTTTGGGTACACGATAGAAGCTTCATTCACACTACTCACTTCCTAAAACACAGTGGCAGCTGGTGACATTTGAAAGTGGCGGTGCGTAAAAATTGGTTATGATTTTTATGTAGCAAGCAAGTTTAATTGACAAAAGTGGTGTAGAGGGTAGAGCCTGCACCAAATAAAAGGAAAAAAGTTTGGCAAATGGTGCATTTTAAAGCAAATGAATTGCGATTCTCCTATTAACATGACCAGAGAATCTGGATTTCATTAAAGACACGGAGGCTAACATTATGCATTAATCCTTTAATGCCAACTCACAACAGCCACTTACATCACAAAGGAATAACAAAGAACTAGATGACATCACGCCAACAATATAAGCCATGAGCAGGAGTAGAGCTGCCTCTTTTAAATGTGAACGAACGATGAGAAGTCTAATCAAACTGTAACTTGGTACAAGGATGGTGAAGAGGTTGAAATCCATGGAAGGAAGTGAAGTAGAAACCGTAGTAGTCCCTTAATTTGAATTATCTGAAAACAAAATGAAGAACATCAAAATTTGAACCGTTAACAAACAAGGAGAATTCAGAAACTTAGTAATAACATTTGATGTATGCAAACTTAAACTTTAAAAATTGAATAAAACATTAAGAGTTATTAATGTATCCAAAATACTCCATCCAAGGGAGGGAAGGGGGGGATAATGTTAGCCTCCGTGTCTTTAATGAAATCCAGATTCTCTGGTCATGTTAATAGGAGAATCGCAATTTCATTACAAGACAAGGAGGCTACATTATGCATGTTGGTAGCCCTGAATAACAGCATCAGAAACATGTTCAATAGGTTTGCAGTAACGATGCACAAAGGTAGAAGCATTAGACCAGTCTGCAGACTTAAGGATAACATCCAACTTACCACCAGACCAAAATGATTTGCTGGCAATAGCACTTCTTAGAGAGTGAGCTTGAAATTTAGAAAGATCAATACCAGCAAATTTCATAGCTAACTTAACCCACCTAGCAATAGAGCAGGATGAGATGGGTTTAAAGGGTTTAACATAGGAAACAAGAAGTTGATTTGCATCAGGAGGATGAAGGTCTTTCATTCTAGAATCGTATTCCTTCATGCATTCAACTACACAAAGTTTTTTGCAAAGATCAAAACGAGGATAAAAAATGAAATCAGACATGGTTTTAGTTCTTCTATAGATTTCAAATTTAACACCAAACATGTCGTAACATCTGTTAGAGATATCACGAGCCTTTACGTCGGATACCCTGCGACAAGAAATGAGACAAAAGAGAGAAGCAAGTTTAATTGAAAGAAATTTTCTGTTAAGAAGGGAGTTATCAGGCCAGGAGCAAAAGAGGTCAAGCAATAGTTTAACATCCCAAACAGATTGATATTTAGGCCTAGGGGGTCTTTTAAGCCTGATACTTTTAAGAACTCTACAAATTATAACGTTCTTACCTACCGTCTTACCGTTGAGAAGAGAATGTCCTGCGGAAATAGCAGATCTAAAACAGTTAATGGATCTATAGGAAAGACCACTGTCGAATAGTTCTACCAGGAAATTGACTATGTTGACGATAGGAGCCTCCACGGGATCCAAGTCCCTTTCCAAGCACCAACTAGACCATTTTTTCCAGATATTATTATATCTGTAGTGTGTTCCAGGTGCCCAAGATTCTCCAAGGAGAGTGAGAGCAGATGACGAAAGCCCAGACAATTGGTTAGATCGCCTGACACTTTCCAGGCAAGAAGGTTCAGATTCCCTGAGAGAACCAGGTGGTGATCTTCTCCGTTTGCGTTTAGTAGGAGTCCTTGAAAAGCCGGAATCAGGAAGGGAACGTCGCAAGAAAGTTCCAGAGCTGTGGGGAACCGAGCTTGAGACGGCCAGAAAGGGGTTATCAGGACCAGGGAGCACTGTTCCTGTCTCACTTTCTGCAGAACCCTTTGGATCATCGCAAAGGGGGGAAAGGCGTAGGGGTGGAGAGGAGCCCAAGGTTGAAGGAAAGTGTTCACAGCTAGAGCACCCGGGTCTGGCATCCAGCTGAAGTACTGAGGGAGTTGGAAGGTTAAACGGCTTGCGAAAAGGTCCACATCGAAGGGACCCCAGAAGTGAACCAGGGAATTGAAAACGGAGGTATCGAGTTTCCAATCGCTAAAGTCTAGAAGGAATCTCGAGTTCCAATCCGCTGAGAGATTGGATTTCCCTGGGAGGTATTCTGCCCTCAGAGAGATCTTGTGTTCCAAACAGAACATCCAGAGTTTCTTGGCCAGGTCTGATAGGTCGGCAGACCTCGTACCACCGAGACGGTTGATATATGAGACTGCAGAAACGTTGCCCATCTTCAGTAGAATGGATCTGCCCTGGAGAGAGTGCTTGAAACTCATCAAAGCATAGAGTCCGGCCGTCAATTCTATGAAATTTATATGGTGAGAAGACTCTGAGGGGGACCAGACACCACCGGTGTCCTGGTCGAGGAGACGTGCTCCCCAACTGTGAAGGCTGGCGTCTGACTCTAAAACGAAGTCCGGAGTCGAACCGAAGATAGCCCTTCCATTCCAAGCATCAAAATTGTCCAGCCACCAAGAAAGTTCCAATCTGGATTGTTCGTCTAGAGCAACGTGGTCTCCGTACCAAAGTCCGGATCTGAGAGCTTTGGCTTTCACTCTCTGAAGAGCATGGTAGTTCAGCGGACCAGGGAAGATAGCTTGGATCGAGGAAGAAAGGAGACCGAGAAGTCTGGCTAATTCCCGGAGGGAGAGAGACTGTTGCCTCAGAGCAAACCTGATCTCTTTGCGAATTTTGGCAATCTTCTTTTTTGGGAGTAAGAGGAGACAGCTGGAGGTGTCCACAGTGAAGCCTAGGAACTCCATAGATTTGGAGGATAAAAGTATGGATTTTTCCCTGTTTATAATGAATCCGAGATCCTCTATGAGGTTCATGGAGGTTTGCAGATCTTCTCAAATGTGTGCATGAGATTGGGACATGATAAGGATATCGTCTAAGTAGATGATGAGACGAATACCTCTGACTATCAGGATGGATACGATCGTTCTCATGACCTTGGTGAAACACCAAGGGGCGGATGAAAGGCCGAAAGGAAGGACCTGAAACTGAAAAAGGCGATTGTCCCAAATAAATTGGAGAAAGGGTTGATGTTCTATAGCCATGGGAATGGTGAAATAGGCATCCTTTAAGTCCAATTTGACCAACCAGTCTCCTTGAAGGAGAAGGTCTCTGAGCAGATGGATGCCCTCCATCTTGAAATGTCGATAAACAAGGTATTTGTTTACCTCCCGAAGGTTTATTACCGGACGCCAACCCTTGTCCTTCTTCGCGACTAAGAAGAGGGTGCTTACAAAGTTTTTTTGAGACCAAGTTACCTCGATTATAGCGCCCTTCTTCAACATAGAAGAAACCTCTTCTTTGACGATTTCCAGGTGTTCTAAAGGAAAAACCAGAGGATTTGGAGTAACAGATTGATATGGGATCTCTATGAAATCTATTTTGAAACCTTGGACTGTCTCAAGAACCCAGGGGTCTTGTGTCAAGGACTCCCAAACGTGAAAGAAATGTTTGAGCCTGCCCCCGACCTTTGGAGGGGAAGAAGAAAGAGAAGCACTTACTTTGAGTAGTGTTGTTGGAAGCACCACGGGGGGGGGAGCCTCTTCCGCGTGAGCCTCTTCCTCTCTGCGGGTAGTATTGTCTGTTGTTGGAGGGGTAGAAGCCTCTACCGGTAGAACCTCTTCCTCTTCCTGATGAGAAGGGCCGGAAATTTCCGCGGCCAGAAGAGCGGCCCCTTCTTCCGGCCTGACCAAAAAGGTTTGTAGGAAAAACTCTTTTCATGTTATTTTGAGCTCTGTCCAAAGCGGTAAAGGTTGCGACATATTTACCAAGCGTTTTAATCATGTCTTCTCCAAAGAGGAGGCCATTGGGCTTAGAAGAAGGTTCTTTTTCGGCAAGATCACCGAGTTTTGGATTTATTCTATTAAGGACAGTTCTCCTTCTCTAAATGTTAAGCGAGGAATTTGCGTTACCAAGGAGCACTATTGCTCTTTGGCTCCATCCCCTTATTAGATTGGTATCAAAGGGAGAGTTGGAAATGTGGGATTCCTCAGCTAAGTCGAGGATTCTAGTAAGGGGGCCTAAAAGGTCAAGAAGGTGATCCTGACAGGCTTTAAGAGCCCTTTCGAGGCCCTTCCTGGGATCCCTGCCTAATTTGAATAAGAACTTTATAAGGTCGGGGTCTAGGTTAGGAGTTTGGCATACTTTATCTTCTATGTATGGTCTAGGACACTCAGACCTCATAGTGTTGCGAGATTGTATCTCGAGGGAGTTCCTCAGCCATTTAGTCACAAACTTTGTGACGTGGTCATGTGGATACCACCTTGAGCTGTTAGGGTGGGATATATTGGTCGGGGAGAACATTTCTCCACCTAGAGGGTCAAGGATCGCGTCTTTTGAAGAGGGTGAGGAATCTGCCTCTGAAAAGGTGTTAAGATCCAAGTCGTCTAAGTCTCCCTCATCGAGGTCGAGGACGAATTCATCGTCTGGATTATTGAAGAACTCGTCTTCATCAGAGCTAAGATCAACACAAGCACTGTCGATACATGTGCCGCTTAGGGCACACGCCAAATTTGTGCCGCTAGGAACACCCAACCTGAGTGTGCCGCGAGGGGCAACCTTACCTTTTGAGGCGCTAGGGCCTCCCATACCTTGTGAGGTGCTTGGACCTCCTATGTCGTATGAGGTAGCGCGACCTCCTTCAGTGCTTAGGCAGTGTTTTGTTTTTTTATTGACCTTTGAATATTCGGTTTCGTGGTCACAAGGGGTGTCATCAAGGAGAAGGGATCTTTTATTGGACATGACCTCTCTCAATGTATCTAACATACAGGATCTCATTTCCTTAGGTCGGAAAGATTTGAATGCGTCGCTATTATGGTTAGGCAAGCTAGCCACTGCATCGTCTGATTCGATGTCAGACATGGCTGGTAAGTAGGTAGATATAAAACGCTAATATGTTAAAATGAGGTCTTCTTTTTTTAATTTTAATTTTAATTTTGATAAACTAATTATCTAAGAAGAGGATTAAAAGGGGGGATGACTAAAATAGAAGTGTTTACAAATTAACCTATATCCCCGGATTAAGTAAAATTCCCCTTCTTTTTTTAATTTTTTTTTTAAGGTCGATGTATAACCTATGTATCTAAGTACAAACTATGTAACTATGTATCTCTGTATAAGGGCGGGGACTCGATGCAGGTTTAAGAGGCTGAAAATGCTGAAAATGCCACCAAAAGCCTTCTAACGCAGAAACAGCTGATCGGAGCGCAGTCGGCAAAAGCAACCGATGCGCTCGAGCAGCCGATGCATGTTGAGGGAGGAATGGACCCTAGGAGGCATATGACGTCGCACAGCCGTTGACAAGGTCCATTCCTCAGCCTTAATTCACGAGCTCGCGCTGGAGGGGTTTTTCTGACGGAGCCCGGAGCCAGGAAAGGCTTCAAAAATCGGCTTACTTTGAAAAAGCTTCAAAGGGGGTTTCAAGCAGAACGACGATAATATGAGGACGTCAGGGCGATTAAGGACAAAGGTAAAAATAAGCGCGGGGATTACATAATCCCGAAATTATGCCGAAAATAACCCTAATAACCCTACCAAGCTCCTAACGGAATGAAAGGGGGGGGGGTCATGAGGGATCGACAACCATAAATTGGAAGTCGAGGGTTAGGTTGAGCTTGAGGAAAGAGCGATTATAGTCAAAAGGTGATATATATCATTAATGTATAATACAATAAATCCAATAAAGCATCAGTAAGGCATAATAAGATATTGCAAGAAGATAATTAACAATAATGGTAGATAAGAAGTCAGAGAGTACTTATCTGTTGTGAGCCGCATTTAAAAGAGGCAGCTCTTTGTTATTCCTTTGTGATGTAAGCGGCTGTTGTGAGTTGGCATTAAAGGATTAATGCATAATGTAGCCTCCTTGTCTTGTAATGAAATTTAGTCAAAAAGCAAGGTTTCTAAACAAAGGGAACGTATAGTCTTGAAATATTAAACACATTGAAAACTGCCCCATATCGTACTGCTTAATATGTGCAGGGGTTACTGTGATGTGCAATTTTTACAGCACAACAACTTCAGGCCCTATAAAGTGTGTGCTTGCCCAGTGTCTCGCACAGCATGCAGCATTGACTTTGGATGAAAATGCTCTAACCAGGCATCAAGAAGCACTCGCAGCTGCTGGCTGCAATCAGTCATATAGAAGTGCAAACAGGCCTTTAATTGGGATGAAAAAAGATGGGGCTCTCTAAAAGGAACATGTAAAATACATTTCTGTAATTCCCATAGTGTGCCACCCGACCAGTATTTTGGTTTCTCTCTGAGATGTTATTGCATTAGGATATATAACACAACAACTGACATACACCTATAACCTGACAGTACTATTTGTTTTGTCAATGGTTGTTAGCTGCTTAGGGTATATGAGTAACAACAATGATTTGTTACAAATAAATAGCATTGGAAATGTTTCAACTCTGAAAATGTGAGACTGTCAATTAAATTATTGAGGCATGTGGAAGGAGTATTGCCTTTCGGTTATGTACACTTTATGTTAAATGTGTATGCCCATTTTCAACCTCTTCTCTTACCTCTACAGCACCCTGTTTTCACTCTCTCCCAAAGGCACTTCCTCGCATCTCCCTCACTTCACCACCCTTAACATATACTGTGCTCACTCACATTTAAGCACTTGAAAATATTTTGACCCCTTACACACACATTTACACAGAATTTCAATTGCAACTGGAATTCATGACCATTGTTCTGTGTGCTCTGCGTAGAGACCAACCCACCGACAGGCACCTTGATTTACCTTCAGCCTCAGCTCCAGAGCTCTCAATTAAACCCCACGTAAAGCCCTGGCATGACTCAAAGTATGCACTATACTATCATAATAAGATGCACGAATAAAATACAGAAATGCAGCATCATGAAATAGTTAACACTCTTGGGGAATGCAAGATTAAGTAAAACATGAAATAAAAGTACTAAGGCCCAGATGTAGGTAAAATAGATTTACCGATTTTTAATTACCGAATTTTACCGATTCGGTAATTAAAAATCGGTAAATCTAAGGGGTGGATATGTAGGTATTCCAGATGTGCTGGAATACCGATTCTGAAGAATTCGGTATTTAAGCCCATAGGAATGAATGGGCATTACCGATTCGGTATTTACCGAATCGGTAAATACCGATTTGCACAAGGGTGCAGGGGGTGTCACTTTGACACCCTCTGGCACCCCCAAAACAGGCTCGGGTGCCATGTGGCAGGCATACATGCCCTAAGGGCAGGTCTGCCTGTCACATGGCATAGGTGTGCATGCACACATGTGCATGCACACCGGAATCGGTATTTTACCATCAAATTGGATTTGATGGTAAAATACCGATTCTGTAAGGCCTCTGGGACTCTGAAGAGTCCCACTTACATCTCGGTGCCTCAGAATCGGTACATTTACCGATTTTTTATTTTACCGAATCGGTAATTTTACCGATTCGTTAAAATAATGCCCCTACATACCTGTCACCCATATACCGGTCGGTAACGACCGAAAATACCGATTTTCGGGCGTTACCGACCGACCTACATCTGGCCCTAGATTGCTGACATGCATTACCTTAACGTTTTTAACATTCATCATTTGTGAATCAATCCACTTTTTTGGCATTGATAAGAGCATTTAGATAGGGCTAGTTTTAACAATATAGCTGTCTTTACTGTGAGCACATATTTCTCCCTTTGCTTTTGACTCGGATATTTGGATCAACTTCGCAAGGGAACAAAAACCATGCTCGTCTTTTGGATCAATTTTGCTGGGATAAAAAAAAAATGCACCTCCCCTTCTAAAGTCGCCAGCGACCTACAGACCCAGCCTGAGGTGTCACAGTGGGGAGGGTACAGTAGCCATGGGTCTCAACACAATATACATAAGGCAACATTAGCATTATAACATTTTCCATTACTGAGGAGCAGGCTCTAAATCACACATTCTTCCATCCAGTCCTACCATGTGACGAATGGGAAAGGGTGAGATCCATGCAAGTGAATTCCTGACGTCGGGCCTGATGCCGGCATGCAGACTCTGGCGCCCGAAACTGTGACGCTGACAGTGTCACTGGCCTACAGTGGATACCATCATAGACTATAATGGCAATGAAGGGCTTTGGAAAGGTAAGCTCAGCATCGTGCATCACGCTGCAGAATTTGATTTACTTCATGGCTTCTGTCTCTGGCTTCAAAGCGAGGCAGGGCAGACAGCCAGCCCAGACTTCAATACATTGATTTGTTTAGATCTATTTAATATTTTTCATGGTAAATGTGTGAAAATTTCTGAGGTGCGCTGCCCAAGAACCCTAATGGAGAAGCCCCCTTGGTAACACAATAGTTAATTTTTTAATCCTTTGTCATCCACTTTGCCGAAAGAAAAGGAGAGATGGTTTGCAGTGCGACACTGATTGGGAGGGGGAATGAACAAGAGCGAGATGAACAGAATTCCAGAAGCTGTATCCATTGTAAAATAAATGGTGTCTCACATGAAAATGTGGCATAACTACTTTACAATATTAATTACAAGTGACTCAATACTCTCCTTTCAAGTGCAGCATCATTAATTTGTCAATTATGACTCTATGCATCACTTAAACCATCACATTTCAAAAATATTCTTTTACCCAACATTTTCATCTTTGCACATTTTGAAAAAGCTTGTACAGTAATGATGGCAACAGACAGTGAGTCCTGAGGTTTGGATGGGTTAGAGGAAGGAACCGGAGAAGTGAACTCTCTGAGTGGGTGAGCTGAGCATTAAGGACAGATACATGGTCAGTTAAAATAGCATCTGAGGTAGAGAAAGAGAAGAATAGTGCACAGGGAACAAAGGAAGGAGTGATCCCTTGGCCTATAAAGAATGGACAGAGGATGTGTCGTAATGGCCCGAGCTGCTGACTTTGGAACAGAATAAGCAGTTTCGAGTCTGTTGGCATCCTGTGATTCCGGGAAATCACTTAACCTTCCCGTATCTAACAAAAAAATAAATCTGATCTTGTCTAATGTAACTAGTTCTCATGTAATGCACTCCCATACTTTCGGGTCAACTGCGTATTATATAAAACTGGAGAAAAAAAGTCAAAGTTAGGTTGTGCTATGAAACCAGCAGAATTGCTGGCCATGGACGACAGTAGATGCAGGCAAGCCTGCTACAGGCTACTACTGTGCAAATGCGCTGAATTTAGGTTTAAATAGTGTGGGGGTGGTGGTAAAGCACATCACATTGTCACATAAAACAGCAAATCCCAACCCAACCAAGATATGGAGTTCCACCCAAGATATGAGTTGGAAGATAGAAGAAATCAAAAAAAGAGTGTGTAAAGTAAAATGGTGTGCATGGGCTCGAGCCTAAAGCCACCTGGCTAAGCGCTACTTAAAGCCAATGAAAAATGGGGAAATTATCATTTATTAAAAGCAGCAAGCTTTAAAAAAATAAGTAAATGAAAAATAAAAACTACATTGTAACGTTTGCCAAAGACTAAACTAAATACCTAAACAGCAGTAAAACGTGTTAACCAGAATATTGGTTGAGTTAAAATTTGAATGTTGTGCTGTTATCTGTGGGAACACAATAAAGCTGCTTTAAATAGTGTGGAGGAGGTAATGTACTTGACTTTGACACACTAGCCTGCAAACCCTAATCCTTCCAAGATGGAGGAGAGCATACAAAAGAAATCAAGCAAAAGACAGTATAATGCAGGGTGAAGAGCATGAAGTTCTACCTTACTACATACACACAACATTATATCCTTTTTATACGTTTTCTCTTAGTTGCCTACAGAAAATAAATATTCACAAAACAACACAACAGACCATACACTAAACCCTTGGCACCTCAAGCCACCACACCCTTATTATAATGAACTTCATTCAACACAGCCCAAAAAAACAATAGGACCAATACCCTGTCTTCACCGCTCTGTTGCCATCCACCCAGTGAAAAACGCAGGACAAACTACTTGGGGCCATTTGTACTAAAGCATTTTCCAATAGACACAGAATAAGTAAAACCCTTTGATACATCTGGGCCTTGGTCCCTAAAAACCTCTTGACAACACATAACCAGATTACTCCATCTTGGTCAGCTTGACACTGTGCTTGTCAACAATGGGGCTCAATTTAAATCTTATCCTCAGCAACTTCCAATATATTTGTATTTTTTTAATCTAGATCTTTAATCCATACATCACAATGTAAATGCATAACTAAAGATTACTTTTTTTTAAATACTAACAACCTATCCCACAGTGCGGGTATCAGATCACCCTAGAAACTGAGCTTAGGTAAAGTTATGGAAATCTTGAGAAATTATAAGAACATTGTTATCATTGGTTAGAAGAAACACTGAAATAAACTTAATTTGTTTGCGTAAAATGACATTTTTATCTTTAACACCAAATGATTGTTCCATTCGTTAGGTACAGAAAACAAGACATCAGTGTTACAAAGCGCAAGAAAACAGGCAAAGCAAAACATAATCAGGGCCAATAAGGCTGAAAAAAAGCAAGCAATGTAGTAGGAATGCCAGCATTTACAGGATGACACAATACAACAGGGCTGCAGTTCATCGGGTTGTGTGTACAAGGGGACACTGGGTCTAGGGGATCAAGTGCCTCCTTGATCATTGGGGCGGGTGACCGGCTGAATGAATGTGGTGTCATACACATGGGAGATCCCTCTTGTACATGACGGTTGGGCTGGCGATATTACAATACCACTTGAGTCTGTGTGGGAGACGAAGGCGTGTGCAGATATCCACTGGACTGAACACCCTGGGGTACCAATTTCCAAAATGCAGTAAGTTCATGGCTGCACACCACATTGCATATACAGCTGTCCCTTTGGGGTGCAAGCTGATGCCCCCAGGGTATTGCAATTCTGCACTTAAACTTAAGTAGCAACATCGTAGTCAAGCCCCAGACTCCATTAGGAACGTCCTTAACATATCCCGAGATGGCACTCATTGGGTACCTCTGAGGATGATGATCAGTTTTTGTGGCAATTGCTATGT
Organism: Lissotriton helveticus; assembly: GCF_964261635.1. NCBI lineage: Eukaryota > Metazoa > Chordata > Amphibia > Caudata > Salamandridae > Lissotriton > Lissotriton helveticus. The sequence goes on from NC_136065.1 coordinate 449,342,128, forward strand.
AAATGAAGGTCCAGAAATAGGCCACAGCAGGATACTCCCACATCAGGTGGAGAAACAAGGCGTTCTCTCATCCGCATCGGGGGCAAAGTGAATCAGCCGAGAGCCCCATGCGATGCATCTAGACAGGGGTGTGATACGTTTTGTGAAGGAAATTAATGTGCAACAGATGCAAATTATAGTTGTGGTAGAGTGATTTAGTCAACCCACAGCAATATTCCCATTATGCTGCAGTAAGAGGAGGATTGTGCTCGGCCTCCCAGCTGAAATAGGTACTATGGGTACAAATGGGTTACTTGTCCTGATTGATCACATGTAAATGTGTGATCAGTTTTCAAGAAGATTAACTGGTCAGGAACATGTCTGGCACATGCAATGTGGGGGGTCAGTCGGGAATGTATCATATACAGGATGGAGTGCAGCCCAGGACCTGAAATATGTGAAAACATCAAGTGGGTTATGCTGTGGAAATTGAGGAATATGTTGCACTGATACAAAGTGCTCCACTTATATAAGTCACCTAGCGTGAGGAGACGCAGTTGGGCTAATTGGTGGCATACATTTTTTGGTTTACAACACCTTAAATTTTAATTGTTATTTGTAAAGTAATGTTTTTTTTTTATGAAACGTCTCCTCCTATATGTTCACTTTTATGGCATTGATTTGTCGAATAATGTATCTTTGACTTGACTTGGTGGCATACTCCATTGTCAGAGGCCACTGAAAGTAGCCGCTCAGGGGAATATTAAGGGAGTCTAAGTAATTCAACGCCTCCTAGATCCACTCCTCAACTCCCCCTGCTACCCAAACCTACTCTCCCTGGCTCTACCCCCGAACTTTCTTCTTTTGCTTTGCTTACTAAGGATCTGCTATCCCCTCTCCTCAACTCAATTAAAAGTGTCTCCCCCCTTGATCCTAATAAACAAAACAAAGGCCAGTACTGGATACCCTTAAAAAGGTATTATTATGGTCACCTTATGAACAAAACATAACGGTCCAGATTACGTCATAAGTCCAAATTTTTATTATTTTCATCAGTTGAACTTTCTATTAGTAAATTATTTCACAAATTAATTGTGCATGTATAAACATTTCAAACGTTAGACATAACAACACAAAAATCTTATTACATATTTACAATTTTACAATTTACACACATCCTTTCAAGCATTCATTCTACATTCATCCAACGATACAAACATACAATAAAACACCTTTTGTCAAAAAGAGCAATTGAAAAAAACAGTGAATGGTAATCCTTATTTGTATTTAGTAAATGTTTTCAGATCAATGTATAGAACATTAAATTCTTTTTGTGGAAAATCAAAACCTTATTGTAAACAATTTAGTCATATGACAAAAGAGTTCAGTCACTCCTAATGAAGGTCAAAAGGTCGACGCGTTTCAAACCCCCAATTCTGGGGTTCTCATCAGGACCAATCTTTTTCTTATGAAGTCAAACAATGACCATGCGTGCTTCTGCAGGACATTCGACAGGTACACAATGACGCTTTTTACAGTGGCGCAGGGTCTCCCGGTTTACGATGCCTCTTGTCACATGTCCGTTCTGTGTTGAAATTATGCTTCGTGTGTTTCAATTGGCAGATTTAATCTCCCTTTCGAAAGCCGGTAGCTTCTCACAATGCTGCTCTCGGGACTTCCCGAGAGCAGCATTGTGAGAAGCTACCGGCTTTCGAAAGGGAGATTAAATCTGCCAATTGAAACACACGAAGCATAATTTCAACACAGAACGGACATGTGACAAGAGGCATCGTAAACCGGGAGACCCTGCGCCACTGTAAAAAGCGTCATTGTGTACCTGTCGAATGTCCTGCAGAAGCACGCATGGTCATTGTTTGACTTCATAAGAAAAAGATTGGTCCTGATGAGAACCCCAGAATTGGGGGTTTGAAACGCGTCGACCTTTTGACCTTCATTAGGAGTGACTGAACTCTTTTGTCATATGACTAAATTGTTTACAATAAGGTTTTGATTTTCCACAAAAAGAATTTAATGTTCTATACATTGATCTGAAAACATTTACTAAATACAAATAAGGATTACCATTCACTGTTTTTTTCAATTGCTCTTTTTGACAAAAGGTGTTTTATTGTATGTTTGTATCGTTGGATGAATGTAGAATGAATGCTTGAAAGGATGTGTGTAAATTGTAAAATTGTAAATATGTAATAAGATTTTTGTGTTGTTATGTCTAACGTTTGAAATGTTTATACATGCACAATTAATTTGTGAAATAATTTACTAATAGAAAGTTCAACTGATGAAAATAATAAAAATTTGGACTTATGACGTAATCTGGACCGTTATGTTTTGTTCATAAGGTGACCATAATAATACCTTTTTAAGGGTATCCAGTACTGGCCTTTGTTTTGTTTATTAGTGTCTTTGGCTTAGCCTTGCTGGAAACAGCCAGAACCCTGTGTTGGTTTTTCCCCCCTTGATCCTGTCCCTATCAACACCCTCAAGCTAGCCATGCCTATCATGGAGTCTCCCATCATCAATTTGATTAACACCTCGATCGAAACAGGCACAGTCCCCGGGGACTGGAAACTGGCCATGGTTAAACCGTTGTTGAAGAAATCCAATCTTGACCCAGAGGACTTATCCAACTACCGGCCCATCTCCCTTCTCCCGGCCATCAGTAAACTGGCAGAAAAATTCATAAACCAGCAACTGTCCTCATTTTTGGAAGCCTCTGATTTGCTCCATCCTTCCCAAACGGGCTTCCGCCCAGGTCAAGGGACCGAGACGGCACTCCTCAAAGTGGTGGAAGAGTCTAGGAGGATTTTGGACACAGGTGGCAATGTGGCCATTATCCTCCTAGATCTCAGTGCCGCTTTTGATACGGTTAGCCACCGTATTCTTTTAGCCCGCCTCAACGAAATTGGAATCTCGGGTAAGGCCCTTTCTTGGCTCGAATCCTTCCTCTGCGACAGATATTTTAAAGTATTTAAAGGTGACTGTCACTCCTCGCCCCTTCCCCTGCAGTGTGGGGTGCCACAGGGCTCCCCCCTGAGCCCCACACTTTTTAACGTGTACATGTCCCCTCTAGCCAAGATAGTGGCTCCTTACGGAATCGAACTGGTCAGCTATGCTGACGATACTCAGCTCGTGGTCTCTCTTAATCAGACTGATTTGTCTCACCCGAGTTTGAGTAACTGTCTCGAAGAGGTATCACAATGGATGGGCTTATCCCAGTTAAAGCTTAATAATCAAAAAACTGAACTGATGTTACTGGGCAGGAAGGCATCTTTTAACTCCCCCACGCTATGGCCCCTCTCTATGGGTGCTAGCCCGACCCCTAAGAACGTTATTAAGAGCCTTGGATTCTGGCTTGATGACGATCTTACATTTAAGGTTCAAGCCAGAAAAACCGCGGCAATCTGTTTTGGCTTACTTAAATCTCTGCGAAAAATTATCCCTCTACTCCCGGATGGAGCCAAAAAAATCTTGGTACAAGCCATGATCCTACCGAGGCTGGATTACGGTAACGCGCTCTACCTGGGAGCTCCGGTCTCAGTAATCCAGAAACTGCAGGTAGTGCAGAATTCTGCCGCTAGACTACTGACAAGCACCAGCTGCCGCTCCTCAGCGAAGCCAGCGCTGAGATCACTCCACTGGTTGCCCATTAAAGAACGGGTTCATTTCAAAGCCCTCTGTATAGCCCATAAAAACCTCCAGGGCAAGGGCCCTCCCATCCTGGCAAACCTGAATAAATCTTATAAAGCCCCCAGAAACCTTCGCTCGAATGATCAGAACTTGGCACAAGTCAACAGAATCTACAAGGCCCGCTCAGGGGGTCGTCTATTTTCTCACAACACCTCAAAGCTGTGGAATTCTCTGCCCCCTTCCCTCAGGCAAGAGCCCAACCATCTCTCTTTCCGCAAGAAATTAAAAACCTGGCTTTATCCATTAAACTAATCTCCTTTCCCCCTTTCTGTCCGTAGCTGCAAGCGCTGGGATGCCTTCGGGTAGCCATGCGCTATATAAGAATCATTTTCATTTCATTTCAGTGGTAGTAAAGAATATATTATTCCAATTGCAATTACAATTTATTGTGAGGGTCCCACAGATATAGATGAATATCGTCTGCGTACATAGAGACTAGAATCCTTCTGTTGTGGAAGGCAAGTCCCCTAACTGAGTGATGTTGGTGTAGGCAGACCGCAAAGGATTCCATTACAATTGCAAAAAGGATGAGTGATAGTGGGCATCCTTGCCTAGTTCGCCTAGATATTGATAAGAGAGGAATAGCCTTACCATTGATACGCAACCTAGTAAATGGCAATATGTAGAGGAGTTTTATCCATCTGATAAAGTGGGGCCTAATGCCCAGTCTTCAAAGCACCTGGAATAAGAAGGGTCACTCCAAGGAGTCAAACGCCATAATGACGTCAAGCAAAAGTGCAGCTGCCTTAAGTTGAGGATTGATGGGGTGCATAAGTGCAAACATTGTGTTTAGATTGTGGGACGTGTTACGGCTGGGCACAAATTGATCTGATCGATTGATCCGGGCGTACTAAATCAGGTATTAGTGGCGTCAATAATGACACAGGTAATTAGGCAAGGATTTTATTGTCCATGTTAATCACTGACAGTTGGCGATAGGAGTTGTACAGTTTAAGGGGCTTTCCTGGTGTCAATATAATTATGATGATTGCCTCTCACATCGTAGGAGGAAGGTTTCCCACCTTGAGAGCCTCGCCATAAAGAGGCAACAGATGAGGGGCAAGTATCTGGGCGTTGTAAAAGGTGATGGCCACGCCGTCTAGCCCAGAAGCCCTCTCTCCTCGCATATTTTTAATCGTCTGGACTATATCTTCAACAGTGAATGCGATGTTCAGATACAGTCGATGGGAATTCTTGAGCCAAAGGAGCTGGACTGAATCCCGATATTATCCCAATTGTGCTGAATCATGAGCTGTCATGGAGATGTAGAGGTCTGAGTGAGCAGTTTGTTGGTCATCAAGTAGTTCCATAATGTAGTTGCTGGTCCAGAGCCAGTTGAGCAGTTAGGCTAGCAACTGTCAGATATCGCAATCCCTGAACAGAGAGTGACTAATTTGTGATAACTAGCCCAGCAGGAGTGATGGGCGGTGCTTGTCCTTCCACACCCTCTGATGCTCAAACAAATGAGTTGTACATAGCACTCATTCCGGAGGAACACGAAGGGGAATAGGGGAACGGAACAAATTAAGAAAATAGCCAACCGCTGACTGTACGACAGCTTCCTTGTAACACCCTTGAGGCTCGTCTGTCATCTGCCTCACAGTATAATGGGTGCCTGACAAAACAAAAACAAATGTTTCATTTTTTCTAAAAACAACCCATTTACAGCTTTTGATTTATGGTTTCAATCATTTACATTGTCTCAATCCAGACTCAATATACCTGTTAATTTGCATGAGAATCCTTTAAAACTTTGGTTCTTTCTTTTCTAGTTGTTTCTTCACTGGAATCAAACTAGTCTATGGATTTGGCACCCACAGCACGGTTTTCCTAATCTTTCTCTCTGGTTAGCACAGATTGAGTGATTCACTGAATATTAATTAAGTATTTTGTAAATAATCAAGCATCTTGCATTTTTGTCCAATGAGTTCTTTTACTGATGCTAAATCATGATTCCTTTGTCGCAAATTCCTGACTTGCATGCACGCGTGAAGGACGTAAACATTAAGGAACTGATTACTATGTCTGTCGGAAGTGCCTCTGTGACCCTGTTGGGGGCAGTCGAACAGACCGATCTCACATCGGAGGTGGTCGCACTGACTGAAGTATTATGATGCACAAAAACCCATTGCTTACCAACCAACGCGTTTCCTCCAAGTGGAAATTCTAACCACGACGCTCTCGGAAAGACCGAATGGAGCAGATCGGGGCAAGTTCTGACCCCAGAACCACCCGCTCTATTACGGTGTGTATTTCCTACGTCTCTGTGGGTCCAACAACCTCATCAGAGCAGGCAGAAGGGGAGGTTTTTAAGTCTGAATTTTGTCACACCACGCTTCCTACGAAATTGGCAGAGTAGCTATGGAGCCCATTGTGCATGTCATCCCTCGCCTATACATCATCGAGGAATATGAGAATCTGAACAGACGCGGACGTTGCAGCCGGTTAGTAATACACCTACCCATACACATTTACATAACTATCAAGCAAAAGTCAATAGAGTTTAAAGTTTCCCGCAGCATGTTGAGCATGGCAAATTAGGGAATGTCATCATGAGGTATCTACAGTCTGACCGGGAAATACAGGAGGAAACACAAATTTAAGATTTGAACAGAAATGTATATAGCTATATATATGTATGTATACCTAAATGTATAGATGAGTAGACCATAGAGCAAAACACAACAATTCATGGCAACAGAACATCAATGCACACACTAAAGTATGTCCACAGAATCTCATGCACTGCCATCAGCTCCACTCCTAGATTCATTAGTTCCTCATGCAGAACCAGAATATATGAACCATATATAAATATCATAAGAGGATATGTCATAGGAAGTCAAATTGCAGGAAGTGACCTCAAGTTACCATAATTACCCTGCCATTGTTGAACCTGCTTTGCAAGAAGCACTTTATCTAGTGTGGATATCTGTAAACTGGCCAACAGCATGTTTAAACACTACATTAAAATGATGTCAAAAGATAGGGCAGATCTGTCAAGTGTCAATACAATACATCCACCCAATTGGATGGTAAAGCTAGGCCTAGGTCATTCCCAATCTCACATCTTACTTAACCTGATGCACTAATTATTGACAGATCAATCATGATTCAAAACACTAAACTGACTAAAATAGTCCAGCCTGGCCTGCCACTTTCACATCAGCTAAATTGCGCAATCCCACACCCTGTGTCCTGATGAGTTCAGCAGTGTCGGAGCAGGCATCCACCAGAGCCTCTGCTCTTCACGATCTCAGCCTCACCGCAGGGCAGGTAGCCAGGTCACTACAGTGAGTCACAACCAGCATGAGATGTTGTATGTGACAGTAATAAAAAAATTGAAGGTTCCAGCACATATCCAAAGTAGGACTCAGACATATGAATCCCTTCCATACAATCCTTAGCATGCACTCAGGTCTGCTTGCATGCACACCTCACTCCAATACATTGGGCCACAACTATCTTGGGGCCCAGTATGCTTTGTTAGGCCCGGATTACATGTCCCCGGTGGACCTGTGGCATTTCCCCACCACTGTCTACTGAGGCCAGACAGCAAGGCATAAGCTAGGATGTCTTCCTGTAAAGTCAGGACATAGTCTCAAGATGTTCTACTCGGAGTTACAATTCTCAAAAAGATCCAGAGTAAGAGTTACAATTCTCAAAAAGATCCAGAGTAAAAAGAGTCCACACTGAGCAGACTTGAATTCTGCAGGCACATAAAGGAGGGTTTATGATCCAAAACCTTTGGAAAGGAAGACACACATCTCGAAACTAAGACAATTTCTCACCTGCAAAACCAAGGGACAGGGAATTGTATTTGGTGGCATTTGTGTCAATGTGTGTAGCTGCACACGAGTTACAAGACATTTAGGCTTCAAACAAATCTCTTACTTTCATCTCAAGATTGTGTCTTGGGATCCATCAATCAATTAATCACTTCACTTATAGAGCGCACTCCATACCCGCGAGGGTCTCAAGGCACAGGGGGGGGGGTGTTGCTACTGATCGAAGAGCCAGGTCTTGAGGATTCTTCTGAAGGCCAGTAGGTCTTGGGTCTGCCGTAGGTTGGTGGGGAGGGTGTTCCAGGTCTTGGCGGCGAGGTGGGAGAAGGATCTGCCACTGTAGGTCATTCTTCGGATGCGAGGGATTGTGGCGAGGGCAAGGTCGGCGGAGCGGAGCTGGCGGGTGGGGGTGTAGAAGCAGAGTTGTCTGTAAAGGTAGGCTGGTCCGGTGTTATGGAGAGCTTTGTGTGCGTGGGTGAGGAGCTTGAAGGTTATCCTCTTGTTAACGGGGAGCCAGTGAAGGTCTCTCAGGTGGGGTGTGATGTGGCTTCGGCGGGGGATGTCGAGGATCAGAGGTGCAGAGGCGTTCTGGATGCGTTGTAGCCGTCTCAGGAGCTTGGCCGAGGTTCCAGCGTAGAGGGCGTTGCCGTAGTCCAATCTGCTGGTGACGAGGGCCTGTGTGACCACTCTTCTCGTTTCGGTGGGGATCCACTTGAAGATCCTGCGGAGCATTCGGAGGGTGTTGAAGCATGATGAGGAGACCGTGTTGACCTGCTTAGTCATGGAGGGGGTGGAGTCGAGGATGACCCCTAGGTTGCGTGCGTGGTCAGTGGGTGTCGGGGCTGTTCCCAGTGTGGTCGGCCACCAGGAGTCTTTCCAGGCTGATGGGGTGGAGCCCAGGATGAGGACCTCCGTCCTGTCCCAGTTCAGTTTCAGACAGCTGTTCTTCATCCATTCGGCAACGGCCTTCATTCCTTTGTAGAGGTTGGTTTTGGTGGTGTGAGGGTCATTGGTGAGGGAGAGAATCATCTGTGTGTCGTCGGCATAGGAGATAATGTTGAGGTCGTGCTGTCAGGCGACGTGGGCGAGGGGTGCCATGTAGATGTTGAACAGCGTCGGGCTGAGGGATGAGCCCTGGGGTACACCGCAGATGATCTTGGTGGCCTTGGATCAGAAGGGTGGGAGGCAGACACTTTGAGATCTGCCGGAGAGGAAGGATGTGGTCCAATCCAGGGCCTTCTCTTGGATTCCGGTGTCGTGAAGGCGTGTTCGTAGAGTGCGGTGGCAGACCGTGTCGAAGGCGGCTGACAGGTCTAGAAGGATGAGGACCGCTGTTTCTCTGTTGTCCAGCAAGGTCCTGATGTTGTCGGTGGCGGCGTTGAGGGCGTTTTCGGTGCTGTGGTTGCTGCGAAACCCGGACTGGGATGGGTCCAGGATGTTGTTCTCCTCGAGGTAGCGGGTCAGTTGTTTGTTGACGATTTTCTCTGTGACTTTCGCTGGAAACGGGAGCAGGGAGATGGGTCGGAAGTTCTCGAGGTCTTTGGGGTCCGCCTTGGGTTTCTTGAGTAAGGTGTTGATCTCTGCAGGATTAAAGCTTTCCGGGAAGATTGCTGTCTCGAATGAGATGCTGATTACTTTCCAGAGATGGGATGCGATGGTTGTGCTGGCTCTGTTAAAGATGTGTTGAGGACATGGGTCTAACGGTGATCCGGAGTGGATGGTGTTCATGGTCCCGCAGGTGTCCTCGTCGTTGGTTCTGGTAGAGGAGAGCAGGTGGTTGGTGCAGGTGGTGTCCGCGGGGGCGGTGGTTGTCGGGGTGGTCGTGGGGTTGAAGATGTCGTGGATGTTGATGATCTTGCGGTGGAAGAAGATGGCCAGTGAGTCGCACATGTCTTGCGAGGGTGGGATGTCGTTGGTGTTGGAGCTGGGGTTGGAGAGTTCCTTCACGATGTTGAAGAGCTCTTTGCTGTTGTGTGCGTTGTTGTCTAGTCGGTCCTTGAAAGAGGCCCTTTTGTCGGCTCTGATGAGTTGATGGTATTTGTGGGTGGCGTTCTTGTGGGCTGTGTAGCTGTCTAGTGATCGTTCGCTGAGCCAGTTCTTCTCCAGTTTCCGGCATGTTCTTTTGGAGGGCTGGAGGTCTTTGGTGAACCAGTTGGCTTTTTTGCTGGTGTGGTTGTTAGAGGGTGTCTTGAGCTGGGCGAGGGTGTTGGTGCAGTCGTCGATCCACTGTCTGAGATTGAGGGCAGCGGTGTCGGGGTCGGTGGGGTCGACGGGTGGGCTCTGTGCGAGGGTGGTGGTTAGCTGGTCTTCGGGACTTTGCCACAGCAGCAGTGGGGCATCAGTTGGGTGCATTGGTACATGGTGGGCTTTCTGAAGGTGAAGTGGATGCAGCGATGGTCGGTCCAGTGGATTTCGGTGGTGTGGTTGAAGGAGACGTGGGGGCTTGCGGAGAAGATGGGATCAAATTGGTATGATGTAAATCATTTTTCATTAAGCAAGCAATGCAGATCCAGTCACCTGTATATAACAAACATTCATCACTGAGTCAAGTATACGGCAACAGGAGGATATGGTACATTATTGAACAACTTCAAAAACACAATAACCATACAAAGATAGATGGGCACAGAGGGATCCTCAGCATTTAGAAGGTCAGCATCTCAGATACCTTACTGTCCAGACATGGGTGGTGAGACCGTGGCCTCTACTACAATAGCCATTGTTAACAGTTGACATTTTATCATATGTTATAATATAATCCACATTTGTAAAGCGCATAATCACCCTAAGGGTCTCTAGGCGCTGGGGCCATCGGAAAGATTAAGCAAGCTATTGCCCAGAGTCACATGGTGCTGGGCTAATCTGACGCCGGTGCCGGGGATCGAACCGTGATCCCCAGATTCCAGAGTCAGTCGCCCTAGCCGCGGAGCCACACCTCTTCCCCCGCGGAGCCACACCTCTTCCCAGATTCCAAGAGACCCCCTCCCCATGATTGAAAGAGGAGATGTCAGGCACCGATTCTGCCTCACAGATGACTTCATTGTGCCATGTCAGTACCACCTCTGATAGGTCCATGACCACGTGTACGTGAGCCTGGCCTTTCAAAGTCCTTCACCCGTCCAGTGGCTCTTCCTGTGGATCCTGTAAGTCCTGTAACAAGATGTCCTACAGGTTAGCTATTGCAATCTTGTGGAGGCACACGACTAACTCCATGCACAGCCGAGTTGCTTCAGCCCTACCCCATTAGAGAGTCGCTGCACCAAAGTGTTGCAGTTTGGGAGTGCAGTGGCCTAACAATGCATGCAAATGGCCAGGCATGCTATGAGCATTTACAAATATATCCTTTTATTGGATACCTTTTAAGACCTCATCTGCATGAATATCCCTAGCAGTATACCCTCAAATGGAAAGACGTTGACCCAACCCATCACTGTGTCAAGTACATATGTGGCTCTGGACCACAGGTTCGCAGCATCCAGCCATGCCCAGAACATATGTATCAAATCCAAATTAGGTGCATAACATTGTAGGCACAGAGGGAAGGACACAAACGTTCGAGTAAGACAGAGGCGGTGCGACATGCCCAGTGCTGGATGTTGAGTTGAATGTACGGGAGTTTGGCATTACAAGATACTGTACATCTGTTGTGCCTAGTGCATTCCCCCTCCTTGGCTAAGAGGGCTTGTCCTATATCAGTGTCCGTTAGCCAACGGACGGGTTACAGTGGGTCAGTCTTCGTGTGTTCAACAAATCCACTAACAAACAAGGTCACCAGTCTCCGACCTCCACCTATGACGTGCAGGGTTTGAGTTGGGGGAGATGCTCCTGTTCAGTGTCTGTGACCCTCCACAGGCCTCCTATCTCAGCTATCAGTGTGCCATGTGCCAAGAAATGGCCCACAGGAATGTCATGATCTACCTTCAACTGCCCAGAGGTAATGTGCTCCCAGACCCTGAATAGGTCCCCACTGAGGTCAGCCCCATGTCTCTCCATGTCGTCACCCCTTCCCTAACAATCCTTGTATGGCACAGTGGTAGGAAGTTCAGACTAACAGATGGAGAGTATGGGATCATGTCCGACAGTAGCCTGAGGCTCTTAGCATAGCTCCAATAGGCCACTTTCACCAGCCTGTCGGCTCCGTAGAGGAGCTCGCTACAGGGAGCAACATCGATCCGGCCATTTCCTGTGCCATGCATGTTGGGAACCTGCCCACTACATACAACTGCCTCCCAGCCAAACATCACACCGGCCATTGCAGTTGTGCTGCCACATAACATTTCCTAAAAGTGGCACACCGTGGACACCCTTTCCTACCGGCAGCTGCAGCCTATTCAGAGCCACACTTATCCAACCCCTATTCCAGATTAACCCTCGCAGCATGTTGTCCAACTCCCTGGAGGTGGCACGATGCACATCTACCACTAGGTGACGGAAAAAAATACACGACGTGGGGGAGCATTACCATTTTGAAAAGTCATATACATCCTTGGGCTGTAACTGGGAGCGTGTTCCAAGAAGGCATCTGTAGACATAAGGAGGATATGTCCCTGGTCATATATCCACAATGATATCATTTGCATCATGACAGTTACAGATCCCTAAGTTTCAAAACACCAGAAGCTCCTGAATCACCCTTTGCTCACCCACCATTACCTCTTGTGGAGGATAGTCCACACAGAGGGGAAATACACAAGACTTGTTCCAGTGAACACCCACAATCAACACAGTCTGGAAATCTGATAGTCACAAAGAATTATCTGGAATTTCTCTGAAGATATACTGAATATAGAGCAGCATGTTGTCTGCATCAATGGATACTACATGTACCTCATCCCCTAGTGGAACTCCCCAGGCTTACCACCCCTAAGGAAGCTGCTTTGCTAGCGGCTACATTCCAGGGAAAAGAGCAGTGGGGAAAGGGTACAGCCATGATGAGTCCCCCTGCCCAATCTAAAAGAGGATGACATGTCTTTTCAAACCTGACTTGGGCAGTTGGCTCAGTAAGAAAAACACATATTTGTTTTTACAGCCGCCACGCAATGGCCAGTTTTGACAGAGTGTTAAACAGGTATTCCCAAAAATTATATGGAATGCCTCCACTGAGTCCAGCACTAGGCAGGCTACGAAGGGCCACCTGCCCTGAACCAACTACAGCACCCTATTTAGCCTCCAAATATAAAGCGTTGTGGATCTATCAGGGATAAAAACCTTTTGGACCCTATGCACTAGATGCGGCATGTGTACCAGCAGGCAAGGCGCCACTGCCGTACTAGGGTTTTTGATAATCCATAGCTAACATGGACAATGGATGGTAGGCCGTCAGTTGTGTCAGTACACTGTTGGGTTGTATCAGTGATCCCAACAAGGATTTCCGCATAAATTGCGGTTGTCTCTAATCACTCAAGGTGGCCAGATATAGCTACAGTCACCTGGGGCAAGAAAAAGCTTATAGCTTATAGGTCTGGGGTTGTACGGGACGCCGTCCAACCCCAGAGTTGTCAACATGGCAGCACGCGTAATCAGTCTGTGTATCTCCGGTACCAGCCAAGAGGTTATTGATCACCGTACGTGCTGCAGGGTCAAGTACAGGCAGATTCAATACCATCAGGAATCAGGAAATATCTACCTGGCGCTCAGACTATGGGATAGGCCACGACAATACACCGTGAAGGATTAATGAAAGGCTGCCTCTGGTGCAGGTGATCCCTAATCATCATCATGTGCTGGGTTGGTGTCATGCCGCCTGGAAGGGGGGAACAACACTGGGTGTGGGCTTCCCACAGTAAGGCCAAGCCTCATCAAAGCAACAAAACAACAAGAAAGCCAATACTGAGACTTCTATTTACCTCAAATTGCCTGGCAATTTGAGGTAAATAGAAGTCTCAGTATTGGCTTTCTTGTTGTTTTGTTGCCTGGAAGGGGGGGGCAGGCCAGGAGTTGCACAGACTAATCTCCCTTCCCGTGCATCTCAGCTTGTCATGTTTCAAAGGAAAATCAACGCAGTTGCTCAATGAGATGGGTGCGGTGTGTTTGAGCATCTGTCAGCATGGGTAACATACCAGGCTGACACTGGGCGGCAGTCTCCTACTGACCTAGTGGTGCCTTCTTTTGCATTAAAGCCCTGTGGATATGGGCTCTCGCCCTCACCAAAAGCCGCTATGCACCTGCCATTTAGTACTGCTTTCAGTGCTTGCCACTCCAACAACTTAGAAGTGGCTGTGTCCTAGTTGTCAGTGAATTAATTGGAGATGGATTCCCAAAGTAATGCTCAAAATTGCATGGGGCAATAACAACATCGTTAGCTGTTACCATGAGTGGACTGGAGGTCGTTGCTCACCCCACCCATAATGTATGTGCATAGGTTTATGTTCTGAGAATGTTCTTTACAGGTATTCAGCATCTAGGACCTCAGGCTGTAGTGTGTGCTGAGAATAAATATCCCCAATCCAAATGTGCAGATTGTGTACTGCCGAGTAGTAGGAGTACTCCGGTTTCTCTGGATGTAGGATCCACAAACAGTGTTTGAGGGACCAGTGTGCAGGGCATTGTGAAATGCACACTGCCAACACCGGAGAGAATGGCATGGGGTTGAGAACGGTCAAGCTGCGGCTCTTGGACACAATGGAAACAGCCCTCCTCAACCCATTCTTGTGAGGATGAAGGATAGGGGCAGAATGAAGTTTGGTTTGGCCACATTTGGCACATAAACACTGCCCAATAATATTGGCAAACATATGGCCCTTCAGGCTCCATGGCAGTGTCTATTGGGCTAAATTAGACCCCTGTACGGACCCACACAAGGGCTCCCCTTACCAAACAAGTGTAGATGTTGCAGAAAGAATGACTCTGCAAGCACTTCTGACACTGTGTCCCCTGTTCGTATGTCACATGGGTCTCTTGTAACAGTACAATATGTTTTTGCCAGATATATAATCACAATGCTTGTCTCTTCCTTGTCATCACCATACCGCTGACATTCAAAGTCATAATGCCATAAGAGCCCAATGTGTGTGTAGTGTACTGGGAAGTGTGGGGGCGGGGGGGCATTTCAAGAGTAGTCTGTCACAAGGTGGGCAACCAACACACATCCTGGAGATTTTCCTTGGGGGTCTATGGGCCCTAATCAATGGGTTGCTACTCAAAGCAGCTGAATCAGGAAACAAAACATTAGCCGGCATTACCTCCATCCCAGGGCAGTATCCAAGGGGAAGACTGAGCAATTTGTGACAACATCAACCTACAAAGGGAAACGTAGCAGTTATGCCACACACAACTCACCAGGGCATGCAGGGTGGAGGGAACGTGTCCTGTGATGCCAATAGGTTTTGCATATGCTAGCGGTCTCCTAGTGCTCATTTTGACAATCTGTAATGAACAATCAATGGCAGACAGCAAGCAGCAATGAACCATAACTGCACCACAAATTTTCATCTGGCAACTTTTTTTGCCTACTTACATCTACCTATCCTCACCGTGTGTACCTTTCCACATTACCTCTTGGCCTGCTTATGCCCTACTTGTGCTGGCGTGAACCCTCTCACATCCACCTCAAAGTACATGCTCATCTCTCAACCTATGGTTTATCCACAAGCTCCTTACAATCACCCTCTGGTACTGCCATTCTTAAAACAATCTCTTGCCTATAAGCTATACCCTTGAGCTCTTACTATTCCACCCAGACTCTCACATTCTTATTCTGGTGCTGCACCTCTTACATCCACACCTACATTCCTTGTACCACTCTTCACCTCTATGTACGCAACACTTCTCCCATTCATGCTGTGCACACAATGTACTGTACTCTTCACCTCTTCAGCAGACGATAACTGTATCATGTCAAATGTATCACTCTCATCCCCATCTCTACCCTTTCCATGGGCTTTGGGACACTTTTTGGCCAAGGTGCACGATTGTATCCAACTCTTTTGTAGTAGGGGATCTCTGTGTATAGTCATAATCTAGTGAATAGTCCCGCCCATGTGCGTGGACCCCGGAGCAATCAAAAATAATCTCTTATAGTGTCGAAAAATGCAGAAATGCACACACACTTAAGAGAGAATTTAAAGACAGATAATGCAGCCTAAAAAAGGCTACACTGTCCAGTACTTCAACTAGAAATTCCACCAATAAAATCCACAAAACAGCAAAGCCTGTACAGATTTCCCTTGCTTAAACAGCAAAAACCCTCTGGGATGATAGAGAGGAGGACCTGGACAGACAAGCCCCATAGGCTGCCATTATGTGGCTCAGAACAGGATACTGTGCCTTTAAGAGAACTTTCCAGAACTTCACAGTATCCCAGAATGCACTGCAGGTCCCAGTTACTTTCAGTTCTTTTTGAAGGCGTAACACGCCAGACCTGTAGCATTCCGTACATGAATATCTCTCTCCACCGGGGAGGAGGGCGGGCGCTTATGACTATAACAGAGATACCCCTACTACAGAACTGGAGTTACAGGACAGAAACTACTCCTTCTGTAGTAGGGGATCTCTGTGTATAGTCATAATCTAGTGAATAGAATGGCAAGCCCATCCCCACACCAAAGCGGCGGTGGAGAAACGAGAAATAACACCACTATTGTGCGAACAGATTTCGCAGCGAAGCCTGCCCAGCCTGAGCGTCTGCCCTGGCATCAGAGTCCAGGCAGTAATGCTTAGCAAAGGTATGGACCGAATTCCAAGTGGCTGCCTTGCAGATTTCATCAATAGGCACCAGGACATAGGCAAGCAGGACCCTGGAGCATTGAGCTCTCCCTTTTCAAGGGTTTATTGGTGTTTTTTCACTGTAAATTCGATTTGAGTACTTTCTAAGTACTTTTAGGCTTTTCTTCTTGGTGTTTTGCACTCTTTTGTTGTCAAATATGCCTGCATTATTTGACAAATGCCCGGAGTGCTCCAGGAAGAAGGCAAAGTCAGACCCTCATGAGGTGTGTATCCTCTGCCTGCCCTCTTCCCTTATTCCCATATTCCAGAGGAGTGTGAGATCTGTCAAGGCTTCTCTGGCAGGACCCTGAAGGACAGAAGGAAGATCAGACTTCAGGGCCTTGAGGAAAGGAGGCTGAAGGCTCAAGGTGGGTCTGGAGGGGATTCATCTGCCCATGCTGAGGCCTCTGGGGGGCTCCCCAGGGGCAGGAAGCCCAGCAAACGTCCACATTCTCCGTCTGGGTCGGTGGCACTGACCACAATGTCGAGAGGGAGGTCCACGGCAAGTTCCCGGTCTCCCCAGGGCTCTGGGCTGAGAAAACGTCGCCCGTAGATGTCGAGGGACTTACACAGGCCGCCGTCGAACCCGGTGACGATTTCTTCGTCGTCGACTTCGGCGTCGACGTCGAGTGATCGGCGTCGACGGGCCCGGCGTCGGCGCTCGCCTTCGAGGCGACACCGCCGATCGCCGTCTACGAGCAGGACATCGTCGTCGTCGAGGGGATCCTCGTCGTCGAGACCGCCGTCGAAACGGAAGAGGTCGCCGTCAAGGCAGAAGAGATCTCCGGCGAGGAAGAAGTCGCCTTCGAGGCGGTCGAGGTCGCCGTCGAGGCGGACAAGGTCGCCGTCACGGCGTTTGAAGAGGTCGCCGTCGAAGCGATCGAGGTCGCCGTCGAGGCACAAGAGATTTCCGTCGAGACATAAGGGATCGTCGTCGAGATGGTCGGGCTCGACGTCGAGGCATGGAGGCCGTTCGACGCCGAAGCATAGAAGACGGTCGACGCCGAGGGGGCGCTCGACGTCGAGGGACCTACGTTCGACGCCTGGGCACCGTTCTTCGGCGTCGAAGGGTCGTGAGGACAGGCCTAGGACTGTGGGGGGCTCCCCTCAGTCCGGGAAGGATGGCGGTTCACCGGGATCGGTGAGCTCGAAGGTGTATGCCCCGAAGAAGGCTGTTCCACCTGCTCCTCCGTTGCCAGGAGGTTTACCTCCGAGGGCTCCAACCCCTCCTCCGTTGCCGTCTCTGCCTCCGCTTCCAACAGGACCTAGGACCCCTGTACCAAGGTCGGTCTCGTTGCCCAGACTTCCGACCCCTCCCAAGAAGACTCCTAAGTCTAAGGACCCACTCATACCCAAGACGTCCGCCCCGGGGAAACCGGCAGAACGTCCCAGACCTAGGAGGTCGAGGTCGCGCTCCAGGCGGAGAGACAGGTCGAGGAGCAGACACAGGTCCTCCACCAGATCTAGACATCGCCACAGGAGGCATAAGTCCAGATCCCGTACAGCATCATCTAGGACCCGTTCCTATTTGCCTACTCTATCGGACTCTCCGGAGACTAGGGTGTCCCCGGTCGACGAAATTGGCACTTTCCAGGAGGTGCTCCTGAGGGGGGCTGCGAAGTTGGGTATCACGGTGACGCCTCCTACACCTACGACGTCCGTGATATTCGAGACGCTTCACAAGAAGCACCTGTCTCGCCTTCTTCTGCTGTTGGTCCCAGGATTGGTCGAACCGGCGGAAGTGCTGTTCCTTACACCGGCGGTGGTGAAGGCTGCTCCTTCAAGACTCCTGAAAAAGTACCGGGCTCCTGACTCGGACCCGGCCTTTCTCCGTGTGGACCCGGTGCCCGACTCGGTGATAGTGACGGCGGCCAGGAAGTTGTATTCTACCTCCCCGTCCTCCACAGTGCCACCGGATAAGGAGAGCCGCTGGATTGATTCGGCTGGAAGGAAAGCCTGTGGGACTTCTTCTACCACTATGAAAGCCTCCAGCGATTCGGCTTTGCTAGGGCGGTACAACCGTGCGCTGTGGGATTCCCTGGAACAGTTCGCGGACCTGATACCACGCGACAGGAGGGAGGACTACATGGAAATTGTCTCGGAGGGGATGCTGGTTTCCAACCAGGCCATCAGTGCCGCTGCGGACATAGCGCTGTTAGCCGCACATGGCTACTGCCACGGAGTCAACCAGCGCCGCCATGCGTGGCTCAGGCTTACGTCGCTCAAGCCTGAGGCGCAACAGCGGGTGGCCAATCTGCCGTTTTCCGGTGAAACACTCTTCGGGAAACATGCCGACGACGAAATGGCTGTGGGTCTGGAGAAACCCAAGGACAAAAAGCCTTACCGCCAGTTCCAACGGCGATTCGGCTCGCAGGGGAAAGGAAGAGGACAGTCTTCTGGACAACACCAGCAGCAACAACAGCAGCAGTTCCGAAGACCCTTCCAAAAACGCCAGAGGGGTAGAGGTGGACAGCAGTCCTCTACCGGGACCAAAGGCCCGGCAGGGTCTCGCCCCTGAGCGGTTACTTCCCCTTCATCCGTTACCCGCTCCGGTGGGGGGAAGCGTTCAATTTTTTCTGGAAGAGTGGAGAAAAATTACTCAGGACAAGTGGGTGCTGAATATTGTTTGCAATGGATACAGTCTTCGGTTCATCAGCCCTCCTCCATCGATCCCTCCGGTCAGCTCGCAGTATCAGCTGCGCGAGCTCCAGGCGGAGGCCGATATCCTGTTAAGGAAAAGGGCGATAGAAGATGTACCTCTGTCTCAAAGAGGAAGAGGTCTGTACTCCCGGTTCTTTCTGGTCCGCAAGAAGGACAAGAACGAGTTCAGGCCCATTCTGAACTTGCGGCAGGCAAACAAGTGGATTCGCAGAGAAAAGTTTCCCATGCTGTCGTTGCATCAGATTTATCCTCAGCTGCAACAGGGGGACTGGCTTTGCGCCATCGACCTACGGGATGCATACTTCCATGTGCCCATTGCACACAAACACAGGAAGTTCCTGTGATTTCAAGTCGGCACCAATCACTATCAGTACACGGTACTTCCGTTCGGGCTGAAGTCTGCGCCCAGGACGTTCTCGAAGTGCATGGCAGTGGTAGCGGCACACCTACGGAAGAACAAGGTGTTTGTCTACCGTACCTGGACGATTGGTTGATCAAGGCCTCCTCCTTCTCGGAAGCTCAAGCACACTTCCAGAAGACGTGCGTTCTCTTGAACAAGCTGGGGTTGCACATCAACATGTCCAAGTCTGTCCCGACTCCGATCCAGTGCATCCAGTACTTGGGAGCCTCCATCAATACGCTGTCAGCAAGCGTGTCTCCTTCGGAGGAGCGACGATTATCACTCCTTCGGAAGGCTCAGGCTCTCATGTCCACTCCATCTACGACAGTGAGGACGGTGTCTTCTCTACTGGGATCGATGGCCTCTTGTATCTTCCTGACGCCACATGCGCGGCTGCACATGAGACCGCTGCAGGAGTGCTTGGAAGATCAGTGGGACCAGAGGAGAGGATCTTGGGACGACAAAATACGACTGTCTCTACATGCTCTTCATTCTCTGGAGTGGTGGTGTTCAGCGGAGAATCTCCTCAGAGGGGTTCCCTTCCACAAGGACATTCCCACACAGACTATCGTGACGGATGCTTCTCTCCAGGGATGGGGAGCGCACTTCGGAGACCTACAGATTCAAGGGACGTGGTCCCTGTCGGAGTCCACGTACCACATCAATTTCCTGGAACTCAGAGCTGTTCACTTGGCACTGAAGGCTTTTCACCCGTCCTTCCAGACCAACTCTCTGCTTGTACAGACGGACAATACGACCACGATGTATTACCTCAACAAGCAGGGGGGCTCGAGATCGCGCACTCTGTCGCAGGAGGCGCAGGCGATCTGGCACTGGCTTCTGGCCCGAGGGCTTTCGATAACGGCCACTCATTTGCCAGGTGTGCAGAATGTTCAGGCAGACGAGCTGAGCAGACTGATTCAGGAAAACCACGAATGGGTCATAAGCGACGAAGTACTAGGAGAAGTCTTCGCAAGGTGGGGAACTCCAGACGTAGATCTGTTCGCCACCGCCGAAAACAGCAAATGCCGAGACTTCGCCTCCGGGTACTACCAGCCAGGGACGCTGGGGAACGCGTTATGGATCAACTGGTCGAAAAGCTTTCTGTACGCTTTTCCACCCATTCCCCTGATCCCGACAGTTCTCATCAAGCTGTCCCAATCCAGGGCGAAGATGATTCTGATTGCCCCGAATGGCCCAGACAGTGGTGGTTCACGGACCTGCTTCACCGGTCTCTCCTTCCTCACATGAAGCTGCCGTGCAGGCCGGACCTTCTCACGAAGTTCGGGGGGCGAATGGTGCACCCCAACCTCCCGTCTTTGAGTTTGGCGGCATGGCTCCTGAAATAGTGCAATATGGCCATCTGAATCTCCCAGAGGATTGTATGGACATACTGAAGGAGGCTCAGCGACCTTCCACTAGGACTTCTTATGCTTACAAGTGGAAGAGGTTTTGCATCTGGTGCAAGTCTAAGAACTATGACCCTACGACATGCAAGGAGGATGTCATCCTTCCATATCTGCTACATCTGGCGCAGTCTGGCCTTAATGTCCATTCCATTAAGGTTCATCTGGCTGCTTTGACTGCCTACAGGAAATGCCCTTCACAGACTTCCTTCTTCCAGATCCCTGTGATCAAAGATTTTCTGGAAGGCTTGAAGAAAGTATTCCCTCCTGTCAAGCTTCCTTCGCCTTCATGGGACTTGAATGTGGTGCTGTCCAGGTTGATGAAGGAGCCTTTTGAACCCATTCATAAGGCTTCGTTGCAGCACCTGTCCTGGAAGGCGGCGTTCCTCGTGGCCATTACATTGGCCCGCAGGGTGAGTGAAGTTCAGGCGTTGTGTTGCCAAGAACCTTATACTGTATTTCATGCTGCTAAGGTTGTTATGCGTACTCACCCTACGTTTCTTCCCAAGGTTATTTCTGATTTTCATATCAACCAGACTATAACTTTACCTACGTTCTTTCAGAATCCTTCATCTCCAGCGGAAAGGTCTTTGCATTCCCTGGATGTTAGGAGGGTGCTGAAATTTTATCTGGATAAAACCAAAGATATTCGTAGGTCAGACCACTTGTTCATCAATTATGGATTAGTCAGGACGGGTCTTGCTACCTCTAAACAGTCCATCTCAAGATGGATTGTGTCCTGCATATAATTGTGTTATCAAAAAGCTAATAAGACCTTAGGGGGCAAACCTAAGGCTCATTCCACCAGCGGCAAAGCTGCCACGACAGCTTTGCTTCGTAACGTGCCTGTTGCTGAAATCTGCAAGGCAGCCACTTGGAAGTCGGTCCATACCTTTGCTAAGCATTACTGCCTGGACTCTGATGCCAGGGCAGACGCTCAGGTTGGGCAGGCTTCGCTGCGAAATCTGTTCGCACAATAGTGGTGTTATTTCTCGTTTCTCCACCGCCGCTTTGGTGTGGGGATGGGCTTGCCATTCTATTCACTAGATTATGACTATACACAGAGATCCCCTACTACAGAAGGAGTAGTTTCTGTCCTGTAACTCCAGTTCTGTAGTAGGGGTATCTCTGTTATAGTCATAAGCGCCCGCCCTCCTCCCCGGTGGAGAGAGATATTCATGTATGGAATGCTACAGGTCTGGCGTGTTACGCCTTCAAAAAGAACTGAAAGTAACTGGGACCTGCAGTGCATTCTGGGATACTGTGAAGTTCTGGAAAGTTCTCTTAAAGGCACAGTATCCTGTTCTGAGCCACATAATGGCAGCCTAAGGGGCTTGTCTGTCCAGGTCCTCCTCTCTATCATTCCAGAGGGTTTTTGCTGTTTAAGCAAGGGAAATCTGTACAGGCTTTGCTGTTTTGTGGATTTTATTGGTGGAATTTCTAGTTGAAGTACTGGACAGTGTAGCCTTTTTTAGGCTGCATTATCTGTCTTTAAATTCTCTCTTAAGTGTCTGTGCATTTCTGCATTTTTCGACACTATAAGAGATTATTTTTGATTGCTCCGGGGTCCACGCACATGGGCGGGACTATTCACTAGATTATGACTATAACAGAGATACCCCTACTACAGAACTGGAGTTACAGGACAGAAACTACTCCTTACATTCACTCTTAACACCTCACCACATCTCTCACCCTGAAACTTACATTGCTCAATGAGTCTGGCCTTATTTTTAGCCTCACGCCATTCACTCACTCTACTCTGCTTTACGCCTACTAATAGTCATTTGACAAATGAGAGCATACACATATTCAAACTTACTGTCCATCTACTGGCCAACACCTCGCATCTCTCCATCCAGCATCATAACTTACACAACTGGTGTATCCCCTTGACATCCACATATTGGTTCCTAACAAACTCTCAGTGAATCTGCCTCTATCACAGCCGCCTTCACCTTAGTGCCACATCATCCGCTAGCCTCTAACCTTGTCTATCTGGTTCTACCTCTTTCACATCTAGCTAGTCCTAGCATACCTCGCCCATACGTTAACCTATTTTTCAAGGTGAAAACTCTGGTATTCATATCCCAGCATTTCCACCAATTCCCATTGTAATAATGAGGATACCCTACATAACCTATCCAAGCACTGCCTTTGACCTTAACTCCTTCCTTCCACACTTATCTAATTTTTTCACTTGTCTACCCCTTTTACATCTGAGTCTCCCCTTCTTGCACAAAATGTCATCCCAACTCACTCTCACCTCTACCCTTGTTTAGCTAACTCAGCCCCTTCAACATTAACCTCTCCAACAACATGTGCAGCTATGCTCCACATTTCAACACCCACATCCTCCCTTGTCTCTCAATGTAGTGCATGGGTGTAACACAGGTTCCTGTAGCACGTGCACAGCAGACGGGCCCACAAAACCTCTGGGGACTCACAATCCCTCGGCTGACCACATCTAGCATAGGGTAATCCACTAGCCTTAACAACCTGCAAAGTTCATCTCTGTTTAGCCTGGGCCAGCATCCAGCATTTCTAAAAACGTCTTCATTATTTTCAATACACAAATAACTACATACACACCTATCATATGCTCAACTCAAAATGATGTGTGGGTAAAATAGTATAGTCATAGCTTTTACAGACAAAATATTTGTCAGTGGAAAAGTATGAACAAAACACAAATCTCATCCATTCTCCTCTCTCTTCGCCCTCTGTGAGCATTGCCCATTGTGATACAATGGCATAATGGCTGTCAGACTTAAGTTTGGTGGGCATCCCATAGGATTCCCTGATGTTCATTCAGGCAGGGGCTGGTGCCGGTTAAATCCATAGCACCCTCAAGTAATGTGGCTATTTGCTGTCATGATGCCGATGCATTGTCCAGGCGGAGTGAGGGGTGACAGCAAGGCAAGTCTGGCAGGAAAAGAAACTCAAATTGAACATTCTCATTACAGTTTGTATACTGAAAGGCTGTTTGTGCTAAACATTGTGACATCTTAGCCGTTCCTAAGGGGCCCCCGTGAGGAGTGTTGTGTGTTTATTGTGCATCACCCTTCTGCACCATTTCTGAAAAGCCCAATGGGGGAGGCTGACCACCTGTAGCTTTTAGTCCTCATCTGCATGAATATCCCTAGCAGTATCCCCTCAAATGGAAGGACGTTGACCCAACCCATCACTGTGTCAAGTACATATGTGACTCTGGACCACAGGTTCGCAGCATCCAGCCATGCCCAGAACATATGTATCAAATCCAAATTAGGTGCATAACATTGTACGCACAGAGGGAAGGACACAAACATTCGAGTAAGACAGAGGCGGTGCGACATTCCCTGTGCTGGATGTTGAGTTGAATGTACTGCAGTTTGGCATTTTAAAATACTGTACATCGGTTGTGCCTAGTGCATTCCCCCTCCTTGGCTATGAGGGCTTGCCCTATATCAGTGTCCGTTAGCCAACGGACGGGTGACAGTGGGTCAGTCGTCGTGTGTGCAACAAATCCACTAACAAACAAGGTCACCAGTCTCCGACCTCCACCTATGACATGCAGGGTTTGAGTTGGGGGAGATGCTCCGGTTCGGTGTCTGTGAACCTCCATAGGCCTCCTATCTCAGCTATCAGTGTGCCATGTGCCAAGAAATGGCCCACAGGAATGTCATGATCTACCTTCAACTGCCCAGAGGTAATGTGGTCCCAGACCCTGAATAGGTCCCCACTGAGGTCAGCCCCATGTCTCTCCATGTCGTCAGTCCTTCTCTAACAATCCTTGTATGGCAAAGTGGTAGGACGTTCAGACTAACAAATGGAGAGTATGGGATCATGTCCGTCAGTAGCCTGAGGCTCTTAGCATAGCTCCAATAGGCCACTTTCACCAGCCTGTCGGCTCCTTAGAGGAGCTCGCTACAGGGAGCAACATCGATCCGGCCATTTCCTGTGCCGTGCATGTTGGGAACCTGCCCACTTCATACAACTACCTCCCAGCCAAACATCACACCAGCAATTGCAGTTGTGCTGCCACATAACATTTCCTAAAAGTGGCACACCGTGGACACCCTTTCCTACCGACAGATGCAGCCTATTCAGAGCCACACTTATCCAACCCCTATTCCAGATTAACCCTCGCAGCATGTTGTCCAACTCCCTGGAGGTGGCACGATGCACAACTACCACTAAGTGACGGAAAAAAATACAAGACGTGGGGGAGCATTACCATTTTGGAAAGTCATATACATCATTGGGCTGTAACTGGGAGAGTGTTCCAAGAAGCCATCTGTAGACATAAGGAGGATATGTCCCTGGTCATATATCCACAATGATATCATTTGCATCATGACACTTACAGATCCCTAAGTACCAAAACACCGAAGCTCCTGAATCACCCTTTGCTCACCCACCATTACCTCCTGTGGAGGATAGTCCACACAGAGGGGAAAAACACAAGACTTGTTCTACATACACACCTATCATATGCTCAACTCAAAATGATGTGTGGGTAAAATAGTATAGTCATAGCTTTTACAGACAAAATATTTGTCAGTGGAAAAGTATGAACAAAACACAAATCTCATCCATTCTCCTCTCTTCGCCCTCTGTGAGCATTGCCCATTGTGATACAATGGCATAATGGCTGTCAGACTTAAGTTTGGTGGGCATCCCATAGGATTCCCTGATGTTCATTCAGGCAGGGGCTGGTGCCGGTTAAATCCATAGCACCCTCAAGTGATGTGGCTATTTGCTGTCATGATGCCGATGCATTGTCCAGGCGGAGTGAGGGGTGACAGCAAGGCAAGTCTGGCAGGAAAAGAAACTCAAATTGAACATTCTCATTACAGTTTGTATACTGAAAGGCTGTTTGTGCTAAACATTGTGACATCTTAGCCGTTCCTAAGGGGCCCCCGTGAGGAGTGTTGTGTATTTATTGTGCATCACCCTTCTGCACCATTTCTGAAAAGCCCAATGGGGGAAGCTGACCACCTGTAGCTTGTAGACCTCATCTGCATGAATATCCCGAGCAGTATCCCCTCAAATGGAAGGACGTTGACCCAACCCATCACTGTGTCAAGTACATATGTGACTCTGGACCACAGGTTCGCAGCACCCAGCCATGCCCAGAACATATGTATCAAATCCAAATTAGGTGCATAACATTGTACGCACAGAGGGAAGGACACAAACTTTCGAGTAAGACAGAGGCGGTGCGACATGCCCTGTGCTGGATGTTGAGTTGAATGTACTGCAGTTTGGCATTTTAAGATACTGTACATCGGTTGTGCCTAGTGCATTCCCCCTCCTTGGCTATGAGGGCTTGCCCTATATCAGTGTCCGTTAGCCAACGGACGGGTGACAGTGGGTCAGTCGTCGTGTGTGCAACAAATCCACTAACAAACAAGGTCACCAGTCTCCGACCTCCACCTATGACGTGCAGGGTTTGAGTTGGGGGAGATGCTCCGGTTCGGTGTCTGTGAACCTCCACAGGCCTCCTATCTCAGCTATCAGTGTGCCATGTGCCAAGAAATAGACCACAGGAATGTCATGATCTTCCTTCAACTGCCCAGAGGTAATGTGCTCCCAGACCCTGAATAGGTCCCCACTGAGGTCAGCCCCATGTCTCTCCATGTCGTCAGTCCTTCTCTAACAATCCTTGTATGGCACAGTGGTAGGAAGTTCAGACTAACAAATGGAGAGTATGGGATCATGTCCGTCAGTAGCCTGATGCTCTTAGCATAGCTCCAATAGGCCACTTTCACCAGCCTGTCGGCTCCTTAGAGGAGCTCGCTACAGGGAGCAATATCAATCCGGCCATTTCCTGTGCCGGGCATGTTGGGAACCTGCCCACTTCATACAACTACCTCCCAGCCAAACATCACACCAGCCATTGCAGTTGTGCTGCCACATAACATTTCCTAAAAGTGGCACACCGTGGACACCCTTTCCTACCGACAGATGCAGCCTATTCAGAGCCACACTTATCCAACCCCTATTACAGATTAACCCTCGCAGCATGTTGTCCAACTCCCTGGAGGTGGCACGATGCACAACTACCACTAGGTGACGGAAAAAAATACAAGACGTGGGGGAGCATTACCATTTTGGAAAGTCATATACATCATTGGGCTGTAACTGGGAGAGTGTTCCAATAAGCCATCTGTAGACATAAGGAGGATATGTCCCTGGTCATATATCCACAATGATATCATTTGCATCATGACAGTTACAGATCCCTAAGTACCAAAACACCGAAGCTCCTGAATCACCCTTTGCTCACCCACCATTACCTCCTGTGGAGGATAGTCCACACAGAGGGGAAAAACACAAGACTTGTTCTACATACACACCTATCATATGCTCAACTCAAAATGATGTGTGGGTAAAATAGTATAGTCATAGCTTTTACAGACAAAATATTTGTCAGTGGAAAAGTATGAACAAAACACAAATCTCATCCATTCTCCTCTCTTCGCCCTCTGTGAGCATTGCCCATTGTGATACAATGGCATAATGGCTGTCAGACTTAAGTTTGGTGGGCACCCCATAGGATTCCCTGATGTTCATTCAGGCAGGGGCTGGTGCCGGTTAAATCCATAGCACCCTCAAGTGATGTGGCTATTTGCTGTCATGATGCCGATGCATTGTCCAGGCGGAGTGAGGGGTGACAGCAAGGCAAGTCTGGCAGGAAAAGAAACTCAAATTGAACATTCTCATTACAGTATGTATACTGAAAGGCTGTTTGTGCTAAACATTGTGACATCTTAGCCGTTCCTAAGGGGCCCCCGTGAGGAGTGTTGTGTGTTTATTGTGCATCACCCTTCTGCACCATTTCTGAAAAGCCCAATGGGGGAAGCTGACCACCTGTAGCTTGTAGACCTCATCTGCATGAATATCCCTAGCAGTATCCCCTCAAATGGAAGGACGTTGACCCAACCCATCACTGTGTCAAGTACATATGTGACTCTGGACCACAGGTTCGCAGCATCCAGCCATGCCCAGAACATATGTATCAAATCCAAATTAGGTGCATAACATTGTACACACAGAGGGAAGGACACAAACTTTCGAATAAGACAGAGGCGGTGCGACATGCCCTGTGCTGGATGTTAAGTTGAATGTACTGCAGTTTGGCATTTTAAGATACTGTACATCGGTTGTGCCTAGTGCATTCCCCCTCCTTGGCTATGAGGGCTTGCCCTATATCAGTGTCCGTTAGCCAACGGACGGGTGACAGTGGGTCAGTCGTCGTGTGTGCAACAAATCCACTAACAAACAAGGTCACCAGTCTCCGACCTCCACCTATGACGTGCAGGGTTTGAGTTGGGGGAGATGCTCCGGTTCGGTGTCTGTGAACCTCCACAGGCCTCCTATCTCAGCTATCAGTGTGCCATGTGCCAAGAAATGGCCCACAGGAATGTCATGATCTTCCTTCAACTGCCCAGAGGTAATGTGCTCCCAGACCCTGAATAGGTCCCCACTGAGGTCAGCCCCATGTCTCTCCATGTCATCAGTCCTTCTCTAACAATCCTTGTATGGCACAGTGGTAGGAAGTTCAGACTAACAAATGGAGAGTATGGGATCATGTCCGTCAGTAGCCTGAGGCTCTTAGCATAGCTCCAATAGGCCACTTTCACCAGCCTGTCGGCTCCTTAGAGGAGCTCGCTACAGGGAGCAACATCGATCCGGCCATTTCCTGTGCCGTGCATGTTGGGAACCTGCCCACTTCATACAACTACCTCCCAGCCAAACATCACACCAGCCATTGCAGTTGTGCTGCCACATAACATTTCCTAAAAGTGGCACACCGTGGACACCCTTTCCTACCGACAGATGCAGCCTATTCAGAGCCACACTTATCCAACCCCTATTACAGATTAACCCTCGCAGCATGTTGTCCAACTCCCTGGAGGTGGCACGATGCACAATTACCACTAGGTGACGGAAAAAAATACAAGACGTGGGGGAGCATTACCATTTTGGAAAGTCATATACATCATTGGGCTGTAACTGGGAGAGTGTTCCAATAAGCCATCTGTAGACATAAGGAGATTATGTCCCTGGTCATATATCCACAATGATATCATTTGCATCATGACAGTTACAGATCCCTAAGTACCAAAACACCGAAGCTCCTGAATCACCCTTTGCTCACCCACCATTACCTCCTGTGGAGGATAGTCCACACAGAGGGGAAAAACACAAGACTTGTTCTACATACACACCTATCATATGCTCAACTCAAAATGATGTGTGGGTAAAATAGTATAGTCATAGCTTTTACAGACAAAATATTTGTCAGTGGAAAAGTATGAACAAAACACAAATCTCATCCATTCTCCTCTCTTCGCCCTCTGTGAGCATTGCCCATTGTGATACAATGGCATAATGGCTGTCAGACTTAAGTTTGGTGGGCACCCCATAGGATTCCCTGATGTTCATTCAGGCAGGGGCTGGTGCCGGTTAAATCCATAGCACCCTCAAGTGATGTGGCTATTTGCTGTCATGATGCCGATGCATTGTCCAGGCGGAGTGAGGGGTGACAGCAAGGCAAGTCTGGCAGGAAAAGAAACTCAAATTGAACATTCTCATTACAGTTTGTATACTGAAAGGCTGTTTGTGCTAAACATTGTGACATCTTAGCCGTTCCTAAGGGGCCCCCGTGAGGAGTGTTGTGTGTTTATTGTGCATCACCCTTCTGCACCATTTCTGAAAAGCCCAATGGGGGAGGCTGACTACCTGTAGCTTGTAGACCTCATCTGCATGAATATCCCTAGCAGTATCCCCTCAAATGGAAGGACGTTGACCCAACCCATCACTGTGTCAAGTACATATGTGACTCTGGACCACAGGTTCGCAGCATCCAGCCATGCCCAGAACATATGTATCAAATCCAAATTAGGTGCATAACATTGTACGCACAGAGGGAAGGACACAAACTTTCGAGTAAGACAGAGGCGGTGCGACATGCCCTGTGCTGGATGTTGAGTTGAATGTAGTGCAGTTTGGCATTTTAAGATACTGTACATCGGTTGTGCCTAGTGCATTCCCCCTCCTTGGCTATGAGGGCTTGCCCTATATCAGTGTCCGTTAGCCAACGGACGGGTGACAGTGGGTCAGTCGTCGTGTGTGCAACAAATCCACTAACAAACAAGGTCACCAGTCTCCGACCTCCACCTATGACGTGCAGGGTTTGAGTTGGGGGAGATGCTCCGGTTCGGTGTCTGTGAACCTCCACAGGCCTCCTATCTCAGCTATCAGTGTGCCATGTGCCAAGAAATGGCCCACAGGAATGTCATGATCTTCCTTCAACTGCCCAGAGGTAATGTGCTCCCAGACCCTGAATAGGTCCCCACTGAGGTCAGCCCCATGTCTCTCCATGTCATCAGTCCTTCTCTAACAATCCTTGTATGGCACAGTGGTAGGAAGTTCAGACTAACAAATGGAGAGTATGGGATCATGTCCGTCAGTAGCCTGAGGCTCTTAGCATAGCTCCAATAGGCCACTTTCACCAGCCTGTCGGCTCCTTAGAGGAGCTCGCTACAGGGAGCAACATCGATCCGGCCATTTCCTGTGCCGTGCATGTTGGGAACCTGCCCACTTCATACAACTACCTCCCAGCCAAACATCACACCAGCCATTGCAGTTGTGCTGCCACATAACATTTCCTAAAAGTGGCACACCGTGGACACCCTTTCCTACCGACAGATGCAGCCTATTCAGAGCCACACTTATCCAACCCCTATTACAATTAACCCTCGCAGCATGTTGTCCAACTCCCTGGAGGTGGCACGATGCACAACTACCACTAGGTGACGGAAAAAAATACAAGACGTGGGGGAGCATTACCATTTTGGAAAGTCATATACATCATTGGGCTGTAACTGGGAGAGTGTTCCAATAAGCCATCTGTAGACATAAGGAGGATATGTCCCTGGTCATATATCCACAATGATATCATTTGCATCATGACAGTTACAGATCCCTAAGTACCAAAACACCGAAGCTCCTGAATCACCCTTTGCTCACCCACCATTACCTCCTGTGGAGGATAGTCCACACAGAGGGGAAAAACACAAGACTTGTTCTACATACACACCTATCATATGCTCAACTCAAAATGATGTGTGGGTAAAATAGTATAGTCATAGCTTTTACAGACAAAATATTTGTCAGTGGAAAAGTATGAACAAAACACAAATCTCATCCATTCTCCTCTCTTCGCGCTCTGTGAGCATTGCCCATTGTGATACAATGGCATAATGGCTGTCAGACTTAAGTTTGGTGGGCACCCCATAGGATTCCCTGATGTTCATTCAGGCAGGGGCTGGTGCCGGTTAAATCCATAGCACCCTCAAGTGATGTGGCTATTTGCTGTCATGATGCCGATGCATTGTCCAGGCGGAGTGAGGGGTGACAGCAAGGCAAGTCTGGCAGGAAAAGAAACTCAAATTGAACATTCTCATTACAGTTTGTATACTGAAAGGCTGTTTGTGCTAAACATTGTGACATCTTAGCCGTTCCTAAGGGGCCCCCGTGAGGAGTGTTGTGTGTTTATTGTGCATCACCCTTCTGCACCATTTCTGAAAAGCCCAATGGGGGAGGCTAACCACCTGTAGCTTGTAGACCTCATCTGCATGAATATCCCTAGCAGTATCCCCTCAAATGGAAGGACGTTGACCCAACCCATCACTGTGTCAAGTACATATGTGACTCTGGACCACAGGTTCGCAGCATCCAGCCATGCCCAGAACATATGTATCAAATCCAAATTAGGTGCATTACATTGTACGCACAGAGGGAAGGACACAAACTTTCGAGTAAGACAGAGGCGGTGCGACATGCCCTGTGCTGGATGTTGAGTTGAATGTACTGCAGTTTGGCATTTTAAGATACTGTACATCGGTTGTGCCTAGTGCATTCCCCCTCCTTGGCTATGAGGGCTTGCCCTATATCAGTGTCCGTTAGCCAACGGACGGGTGACAGTGGGTCAGTCGTCGTGTGTGCAACAAATCCACTAACAAACAAGGTCACCAGTCTCCGACCTCCACCTATGACGTGCAGGGTTTGAGTTGGGGGAGATGCTCCGGTTCGGTGTCTGTGAACCTCCACAGGCCTCCTATCTCAGCTATCAGTGTGCCATGTGCCAAGAAATGGCCCACAGGAATGTCATGATCTACCTTCAACTGCCCAGAGGTAATGTGCTCCCAGACCCTGAATAGGTCCCCACTGAGGTCAGCCCCATGTCTCTCCATGTCATCAGTCCTTCTCTAACAATCCTTGTATGGCACAGTGGTAGGAAGTTCAGACTAACAAATGGAGAGTATGGGATCATGTCCGTCAGTAGCCTGAGGCTCTTAGCATAGCTCCAATAGGCCACTTTCACCAGCCTGTCTTCTCCTTAGAGGAGCTCGCTACAGGGAGCAACATCGATCCGGCCATTTCCTGTGCCGTGCATGTTGGGAACCTGCCCACTTCATACAACTACCTCCCAGCCAAACATCACACCAGCCATTGCAGTTGTGATGCCACATAACATTTCCTAAAAGTGGCACACCGTGGACACCCTTTCCTACCGACAGATGCAGCCTATTCAGAGCCACACTTATCCAACCCCTATTCCAGATTAACCCTCGCAGCATGTTGTCCAACTCCCTGGAGGTGGCACGATGCACAACTACCACTAGGTGACGGAAAAAAATACTAGACGTGGGGGAGCATTACCATTTTGGAAAGTCATATACATCATTGGGCCGTAACTGGGAGAGTGTTCCAAGAAGCCATCTGTAGACATAAGGAGGATATGTCCCTGGTCATATATCCACAATGATATCATTTGCATCATGACAGTTACAGATCCCTAAGTACCAAAACACCGAAGCTCCTGAATCACCCTTTGCTCACCCACCATTACCTCCTGTGGAGGATAGTCCACACAGAGTGGAAAAACACAAGACTTGTTCCAGTGAACACCCACACTCAACACAGTCTGGAAATCTGATAGTCACACAGAATTATCTGGAATTTCCCTGAAGATATACTGAATATAGAGCAGCTTGTTGTCTGCATCAATGGATACTACATGTACCTCATCCCCTAGTGGAACTCCCCAGGCTTTCCACCCCTAAGAAAGCTGCTTTGCTAGCGGCTACATTCCAGGGAAAAGAGCAGTGGGGATAGGGTACAGCCATGATGAGTCCCCCTGCCCAATCTAAAAGAGGATGACATGTCTTTTCAAAACCTGACTTGGGCAGTTGGCTCAGTAAGAAAAAAACATATTTGTTTTTACAGCCGCCACGCAATGGCCAGTTTTAACAGAGTGTTAAATAGGTATTCCCAAAAACGGTAAGGAATGCCTCCACTGAGTCCAGCACTAGGCAGGCTATGTAGGGCCACCTGCCCTGGACCAACTACAGCACCCTATTTAGCCTCCAAATATAAAGCGTTGTGGATCTATCAGGGATAAAAACCTTTTGGGCCCTATGCACTAGATGCAGCATGTGTACCAGCAGGCAAGGCGCCACTGCCGTACTAGGGTTTTGATAATCCATAGCTAACATGGACAATGGATGGTAGGACGTCAGTTGTGTCAGTACACTGTTGGGTTTTACCAGTGATCCCAACAACGATTTCCGCATAAATTGCGGTCGTCTCTAATCACTCAAGGTTGCCAGCTGTAGCTATAGTCACCTGGGGGCAAGGAAAAGCTTATAGCTTATAGGTCTGGGGTTGTATGGGAGGCCGTCCAACGCCAGAGTTGTCAACATGGCAGCACGCGTAATCAGTCTGTATATCTCCGGTACCAGCCAAGAGGTTATTGATCACCGTACATGCTGCAGGGTCAAGTACAGGCAGATTCAATACCGTCAGGAATCAGGAAATATCTACCTGGCGCTCAGACTATGGGCTATTGTATAGGCCACGACAATACACCGTGAAGGATTCATGAAAGGCTGCCTCTGGTGCAGGTGATCCCTAATCATCATCATGTGCTGGGTTGGTGTCATGCCGCTGGGAGGGGGGGGGCAGGCCAGGAGGTGCACAGACTTATCTCCCTCCGCGTGCATCTCAGCTTGTCATGTTTCAAAGGAAAATCAACGCAGTTGCTAAATGAGATGGGTGCGGTGTGTTTGAGCATCTGTCAGCATGGGTAATATACCAGGCTGACACTGGGCGGCAGTCTCCTGCTGACCTAGTGGTGCCTTCTTTTGCATTAAAGCCCTGTGGATATGGGCTCAAGCCCTCACCAAAGCCACTATGCACCTGCCATTTAGTACTGCTTTCCGTGCTTCCCACTCCAACAACTTAGAGGTGGCTGTGTCCTAGTTGTCAGTTAAATAATTGGAGATGGATTCCCTAAGTAATGCTCAAAATTGCATGGGGCAATAACAACATTGTTAGCAGTTACCATGGGTGGACTGGATGTCATAGGTTTATGTTCTGAAAATGTTCTTTACAGGTATTCAGCAACTAGCACCTCAGGCTGTAGTGTGTGCTGAGAATAAATATTCCCAATCCAAATGTGCAGATTGTGTACTGCAGAGTAGTAGGAGTACTCCGGTTTCTCTGGATGTAGGATCCACAAACAGTGTTGGAGGGACCAGTGTGCAGGGCATTGTGAAAGGCACACTGCCAACACCGGAGAGAATGGCATGGGGTTGAGAACGGTCAAGCTGCGGCTCTTGGCCACAATGGAAACAGCCCTCCTCAACCCATCCTTGTGAGGATGAAGGATAGGGGCAGAATGAAGTTTGGTTTGGCCACATTCGGCACATAAACATTGCCCAATAATATTGGCAAACATATGGCCCTTCAGGCTCCATGGCAGTGTCTATTGGGCTAAATTGGACCCCTGTACGGACCCACACAAGGGATCCCCTTACCAAACAAGAGTAGATGTTGCAGAAAGAATGACTCTGCAAGCACTTCTGACACTGTGTCCCCTGTTCCCATGTTACATGAGTCTCTTGTAACAGTACAATTTTTTTTGCCAGATATATAATCACAATGCTTGTCTCTTCCTTGTCATCACCATACCGCTGACATTCAAAGTCATAATGCCATAAGAGCCCAATGTGTGTGTAGTGTACTGGGAAGTGTGTGTGTGTGGGGGGGGCATTTCAAGAGTAGTCTGTCACAAGGTGGGCAACCAACACACATCCTGGAGTTTTTCCTTGGGGGTCTATGGGCCCCAATCGATGGGTTGATACTCAAAGCAGCTGAATCAGGAAACAAAACATGAGCCCGCAATACCTCCATCCCAAGGCAGTATCCAAGGGGAAGACTGAGCAATTTGTGACAACATCAACCTACAAAGGGAAACTTAGCAGTTATGCCACACACAACTCACCAAGGCATGGAGGGTGGAGGGAATGTGTCCTGTGATGCCAATAGGTTTTGCATATGCTAGTGGTCTCCTAGCAGCCATTTCGACAATCTGTAATGAACAATCAGTGGCAGACAGCAAACAGAAATGACCATAACTGCACCCCAAACTTTCATCTGGCAACTTTTTTTGCCTACTTACATCTACCTATCCTCTCCGTGTGTACCTTTTCACATTACCTCTTGGCCTGCTTATGCCCTACTTGTGCTGGTGTGAACCCTCTCACATCCACCACAAAGTACATGCTCATCTCTCAACCTATCGTTCATCCACAAGTTCCTTACAATCACCCTCTGGTTCTGCCATTCTTAAGACCATCTCTTGCCTATAAGCTATACCCTTGAACTCTTACTATTCCACCCATACTCTCACATTCTCATTCTGGTGCTGCACCTCTTACATCCACACCTACATTCCCTGTACCACTCTTCACCTCTATATACGCAACACCTCTCCCATTCACGCTGTACACACAATGTACTGTACTCTTCACCTCTTCAGCAGACGATAACTGTATCATGTCAAATGTATCACTCTCATCCCCATCTCTACCCTTTCCATGGGCTTTGGGACACTTTTTGGCCAAGGTGCACGATTGTATCCAACTCTTACATTCACTCTTAACACCTCACCACAACCCTCACCCTGACACTTACATTGCTCAATGAGTCTGGCCTCACACCATTCACTCATTCTACTCTGCTTAACGCCTACTAATAGTCATTTGACAAATGAGAGCATACACATATTTAAACTTACTATCCATCTACTGGCCAACACCTCGCATCTCTCCATCCAGCATCATAACTTACACAACTGGTGTATCTTCTTGACATCCACATATTGGTTCCTAACAAACTCTCAGTGAATTTGCCTCTATCACAGCCGCCTTCACCTTAGTGCCACATCATCTGCTAGCCTCTAACCTTGTCTATCTGGTTCTACCTCTTTCACATCTAGCTAGTCCTAGCATACCTCACCCATACTTTAACCAGTTTTTCAAGGTCCTACACTCTGGTATTCACATCCCAGCATTTCCACCAATTCCCATTGTTATGATGAGGATACCCTACGTAACCTATCCCAGCACTGCCTTTGACCTTAACTCCTTCCTTCCACACTTATCTAATTTTCTCACTTGTTCTACCCCTTTTACATCTGAGTCTCCCCTTCTTGCACAAAATGTCATCCCAACTTACTCTCACCTCTACCCTTGTTTAGCTAACTCAGCCCCATCAACATTAACCTCTCCAACAACATGTGCAGCTATGCTCCACATTTCAACACCCACATCCTCCCTTGTCTGTCAATGTAGTGCATGGGTGTAACACAGGTTCCTGTAGCACCTGCACAGCAGATGGGCCCACAAAACCTCTGGGGACTCACAATCCCTCGGCTGACCACATGTAGCATAGGGTAATCGACTAGCCTTAACAACCTGCAAAGTTCATCTCTGTTTAGTCTGGGCCAGCATCAAGAATTTCTAAAAACGTCTTCATTATTTTCAATACACAAATAACTACATACACACCTATCATATGCTCAACTCAAAATGATGTGTGGGTAAAAAAGTATAGTCATAGCTTGTACAAACAAAAAATTTGTCAGTGGAAAAGTATGAACAAAACACAAATCTCATCCATTCTCCTCTCTTCTCCCTCTGTGAGCATTGCCCATTGTGATACAATGGCATAAGGGCTGTCAGACGTAAGTTTGGTGGGCATCCCATAGGATTCCCTGATGTTCATTCAGGCAGGGGCTGGTGCCGGTTAAATCCGTAGCACCCTCAAGTAATGTGGCTATTTGCTATCATGATGCCGATGCATTGTCTAGGCGGAGTGAGGGGTGACAGCAAGGCAAGTCTGGCAGGAAAAGAAACTCAAATTGAACATTCTCATTCCAGTTTGTATACTGAAAGGCTGTTTGTGCTAAACATTTTGACATCTTAGCCCATTCCTAAGGGACCCCCGTGAGGGGTGTTGTGTGTTTATTGCGCATCACCCTACTGCACCATTTCTGAAAAGCCCAATGGAGGAGGCTGACCACCTGTAGCTTGTAGACCTCATCTGCATGAATATCCCTAGCAGTATCCCCTCAAATGGAAGGACGTTGACCCAACCCATCACTGTGTCAAGTACATATGTGACTCTGGACCACAGGTTCGCAGCATCCAGCCATGCCCTGAACATATGTATTAAATCCAAATTAGGTGCATAACATTGTAGGCACAGAGGAAAGGACACAAACTTTTGAGTAAGACAGAGGCGGTGCGACATGCCCTGTGCTGGATGTTGAGTTGAATGTACTGGAGTTTGGCATTACAAGATACTGTA
Source organism: Lissotriton helveticus (assembly GCF_964261635.1). Taxonomy (NCBI): domain Eukaryota; kingdom Metazoa; phylum Chordata; class Amphibia; order Caudata; family Salamandridae; genus Lissotriton; species Lissotriton helveticus. Next base: position 449,379,483 of record NC_136065.1, read on the forward strand.
CATCGGTTGTGCCTAGTGCATTCCCCATCCTTGGCTATGAGGGCTTGCCCTATATCATTGTCCGTTAGCCAACGGACGGGTGACAGTGGGTCAGTCGTCGTGTGTGCAACAAATCCACTAACAAACAAGGTCACCAGTCTCCGACCTCCACCTATGACGTTCAGGGTTTGAGTTGGGGGAGATGCTCCGGTTTAGTGTCTGTGACCCTCCACATGCCTCCTATCTCAGCTATCAGTGTGCCATGTGCCAAGAAATGGCCCACAGGAATGTCATGATCTACCTTCAACTGCCCAGAGGTAATGTGGTCCCAGACCCTGAATAGGTCCCCACTGAGGTCAGCCCCATGTCTCTCCATGTCGTCAGTCCTTCCCAAAAAATTCTTGTATGGCACAGTGGTAGGAAGTTCAGACTAACAGATGGAGAGTATTGGATCATGTCCGTCAGTAGCCTGAGGCTCTTAGCATAGCTCCAATAGGCTACTTTCACCAGCCTGTCGGCTCCGTAGAGGAGCTCGCTACAGGGAGAAACATCGATCCGGCCATTTCCTGTGCCGTGCATGTTGGGAACCTGCCCACTTCATACAACTCCCTCCCAGCCAAACATCACACTGGCCTTTGCAGTTGTGCTGCCACATAACATTTCCTAAAAGTGGCACACCGTGGACACCCTTTCCTACCGGCAGATGCAGCCTATTCAGAGTCACACTTATCCAACCCCTATTCCAGATTAACCCTCGCAGCATGTTGTCCAACTCCCTGGAGGTGGCACGATGCACATCTACCACTAGGTGACGGAAAAAAAATACAAGACGTGGGGGAGCATTACCATTTTGGAAAGTCATATACATCATTGGGCTGTAACTGGGAGAGTGTTCCAAGAAGACATCTGTAGACATAAGGAGGATATGTCCCATGTCATATATCCACAATGATATCATTTGCATCATGACAGTTACTTATCCCTAAGTACCAAAACACCGAAGCTCCTGAATCACCCTTTGCTCACCCACCATTACCTCTTGTGGAGGATAGTCCACACAGAGGGGAAAAACACAAGACTTGTTCCAGTGAACACCCACACTCAACACAGTCTGGAAATCTGATAGTCACACAGAATTATCTGGAATTTCCCTGAAGATATACTGAATATAGAGCAGCTTGTTGTCTGCATCAATGGATACTACATGTACCTCATCCCCTAGTGGAACTCCCCAGGCTTTCGACCCCTAAGAAAGCTGCTTTGCTAGCGGCGAAATTCCAGGGAAAAGAGCAGTGGGGAAAGGGTACAGCCATGATGAGTCCCCCTGCCCAATCTAAAAGAGGATGACATGTCTTTTCAAAACCTGACTTGAGCAGTTGGCTCAGTAAGAAAAATACATATTTGTTTTTACAGCCGCCACGCAATGGCCAGTTTTGACAGAGTGTTAAACAGGTATTCCCAAAAACGGTATGGAATGCCTCCACTGAGTCCAGCACTAGGCAGGCTATGTAGGACCACCTGCCCTGGACCAACTACAGCACCCTATTTAGCCTCCAAATATAAAGCGTTGTAGACTTATCAGGGATAAAAAACTTTTGGACCCTATGCACTAGATGCAGCATGTGTACCAGCAGGCAAGGCGCCACTGCCGTACTAGGGTTTTGATAATCCATAGCTAACATGGACAATGGATGGTAGGACGTCAGTTGTGTCAGTACACTGTTGGGTTTTACCAGTGATCCCAACAAGGATTTCCGCATAAATTGCGGTTGTCTCTAATCACTCAAGGTGGCCAGATGTAGCTACAGTCACCTGGGGGCAAGGAAAAGCTTATAGCTTATAGGTCTGGGGTTGTATGGGAGGCCGTCCAACCCCAGAGTTGTCAACATGGCAGAACGCGTAATCAGTCTGTGTATCTCCGGTACCAGCCAAGAGGTTATTGATCACCATACGCGCTGCAGGGTCAAGTACAGGCAGATTCAATACCGTCAGGAATCAGGAAATATCTACCTGGCGCTCAGACTATGAGCTATTGTATAGGCCACGACAATACACTGTGAAGGATTCATGAAAGGCTGCCTCTGGTGCAGGTGATCCCTAATCATCATCATGTGCTGGGTTGGTGTCGCCGCCAGGAGGGGGGGGGGGGGGGCAGGCCAGGAGTTGCACAGACTAATCTCCCTCCGCGTGCATCTCAGCTTGTCATGTTTCAAAGGAAAATTAACGCAGGTGCTCAATGAGATGGGTGCGGTGTGTTTGAGCATCTGTCAGCATGGGTAACATACCAGGCTGACACTGGGCGGCAGTATCCTGCTGACCTAGTGGTGCCTTCTTTTGCATTAAAGCCCTGTGGATATGGGCTCTAGCCCTCACCAAAGCCCCAATGCACCTGCCATTTAGTACTGGTCTCAGTGCTTCCCACTCCAACAACTTAGACTTAGAAGTGGCTGTGTCCTAGTTGTCAGTGAAATAATTGGAGATGGATTCCCTAAGTAATGCTTAAAATTGCATGGGGCAATATCAACATTGTTAGTAGTTACCATGAGTGGACTGGAGGTCGTTGCTCACCCCACCCATAATGTATGTGCATAGGTTTATGTTCTGAGAATGTTCTTTACAGGTATTCAGCATCTAGCACCTCAGGCTGTAGTGTGTGCTGAGAATAAATATTCCCAATCCAAATGTGCAGATTGTGTACTGCAGAGTAGTAGGAGTACTCCGGTTTCTCTGGATGTAGGATCCACAAACAGTGTTGGAGGGACCAGTGTGCAGGGCATTGTGAAATGCACACTGCCAACACCAGAGAGGATGGCATGGGGTTGAGAACGGTCAAGCTGCGGCTCTTGGACACAATGGAAACAGCCCTCCTCAACCCATCCTTGTAAGGATGAAGGATAGGGGCAGAATGAAGTTTGATTTGGCCACGTTCGGCACATAAACACTGCCCAATAATATTGGCAAACATATTGCCCTTCAGGCTCCATGGCAGTGTCTAATGGGCTAAATTGGACCCCTGTACGGACCCACACAAGGGCTCCCCTTACCAAACAAGAGTAGATGTTGCAGAAAGAATGACTCTGCAAGCACTTCTGACACTGTGTCCCCTGTTCCCATGTCACATGGGTCTCTTGTAACAGTACAATTTTTTTTGCCAGATATATAATCACAATGCTTGTCTCTTCCTTGTCATCACCATACCGCTGACATTCAAAGTCATAATGCCATAAGAGCCCAATGTGTGTGTAGTGTACTGGGAAGTGTGTGTGTGGGGGGGGGGGGGCATTTCAAGAGTAGTCTGTCACAAGGTGGGCAACCAACACACATCTGGAGTTTTTCCTTGGGGGTCTCTGGGCCCTAATCGATGGGTTGATACTCAAAGCAGCTGAATCAGGAAACAAAACATGAGCCCGCAATACCTCCATCCCAAGGCAGTATCCAAGGGGAAGACTGAGCAATTTGTGACAACATCAACCTACAAAGGGAAACTTAGCAGTTATGCCACACACAACTCACCAAGGCATGCAGGGTGGAGGGAACGTGTCCTGTGATGCCAATAGGTTTTGCATATGCTAGTGGTCTCCTAGCAGCCATTTCGACAATCTGTAATGAACAATCAGTGGCAGACAGCAAGCAGCAATGAACCATAACTGCACCCCAAACTTTCATCTGGCAACTTTTTTTGCCTACTTACATCTACCTATCCTCTCCGTGTGTACCTTTTCACATTACCTCTTGGCCTGCTTATGCCCTACTTGTGCTGGTGTGAACCCTCTCACATCCACCACAAAGTACATGCTCATCTCTCAACCTATCGTTTATCCACAAGCTCCTTACAATCACCCTCTGGTACTGCCATTCTTAAGACCATCTCTTGCCTATAAGCTATACCCTTGAACTCTTACTATTCCACCAATACTCTCACATTCTCATTCTGGTGCTGCACCTCTTACATCCACACCTACATTCCCTGTACCACTCTTCACCTCTATGTACGCAACACCTCTCCCATTCACGCTGTACACACAATGTACTGTACTCTTCACCTCTTCAGCAGACGATAACTGTATCATGTCAAATGTATCACTCTCATCCCCATCTCTACCCTTTCCATGGGCTTTGGGACACTTTTTTGCCAAGGTGCACGATTGTATCCAACTCTTACATTCACTCTTAACACCTCACCACAACTCTCACCCTGACACTCACATTGCTCAATGAGTCTGGCCTTATTAGCCTCACAAATAATCATTAAGGTCCACCTCACGTAGAGTTGGTGTGTATCCTGTTGTTAGTGGAATACACCATGCATGTTAAAATACCCCTCACACCATTCACTCATTCTACTCTGCTTAACGCCTACTAATAGTCATTTGACAAATGAGAGCATACACATATTCAAACTTACTATCCATCTACTGGCCAACACCTCGCATCTCACCATCCAGCATCATAACTTACACAACTGGTGTATCCTCTTGACATCCACATATTGGTTCCTAACAAACTCTCAGTGAATCTGCCTCTATCACAGCCGCCTTCACCTTAGTGCCACATCATCTGCTAGCCTCTAACCTTGTCTATCTGGTTCTACCTCTTTCACATCTAGCTAGTCCTAGCATACCTCGCCCATACTTTAACCAGTTTTTCAAGGTCACATCCCAGCATTTCCACCAATTCCCATTGTTATAATGAGGATACCCTACGTAACCTATCCAAGCACTGCCTTTGACCTTAACTCCTTCCTTCCACACTTATCTAATTTTTCACTTGTTCTACCCCTTCAACATCTGAGTCTCCCCTTCTTGCACAAAATGCCATCCCAACTCACTCTCACCTCTACCCTTGTTTAGCTAACTCAGCCCCTTCAACATTACCCTCTCTAACAACATGTTCAGCTATGCTCCACATTTCAACACCCACATCCTCCCTTGTCTGTCAATGTAGTGCATGGGTGTAACACAGGTTTCTGTAGCACCTGCACAGCAGACGGGCCCACAAAACCTCTGGGGACTCACAATCCCTCGGCTGACCACATGTAGCATAGGGTAATCCACTAGCCTTAACAACCTGCAAAGTTCATCTCTGTTTAGTCTGGGCCAGCATAAAGCATTTCTAAAAACACCTTCATTATTTTCAATACACAAATAACTACATACACACCTATCATATGCTGAACTCAAAATGATGTGTGGGTAAAATAGTATAGTCATAGCTTGTACAAACAAAATATGTGTCAGTGGAAAAGTTTGAACAAAACACAAATCTCATCCATTCTCCTCTCTTCTCCCTCTGTGAGCATTGCCCATTGTGATACAATGGCATAATGGCTGTCAGACTTAAGTTTGGTGGGCATCCCATAGGGTTCCCTGATGTTCATTCAGGCAGGGGCTGGTGCCGGTCAAGTCCATAGCACCCTCAAGTGATGTGGCTATTTGCTGTCATGATGCCGATGCATTGTCTAGGCGGAGGGAAGGGGTGACAGCAAGGCAAGTCTGGCAGGAAAAGAAACCCAAATTGAACATTCTCATTCCAGTTTGTATACTGAAAGGCTGTTTGTGCTAAACATTTTGACATCTTAGCTCATTCCTAAGGGACCCCCGTGAGGGGTGTTTTATGTTTATTGTGCATCACCCTTCTGCACCATTTCTGAAAAGCCCAATGGAGGAGGCTGACCACCTGTAGCTTGTAACACTGACAGCCCACTAAAGGCAGTCAGTGTTACCAAGCCCTGTAGTCATTAGCATTTGTGAGTCCCTGGGCAGCTGCCCACGGGCAGCGCTAGCCTGGACTGGCACACAGCATCCACCCTGAAATAAATATATTCTACACAACTCCCGTTACCAACAATTGAGGTTCAGACTGCTTGCAGAAACTGAGCCAAGAAGGAGATTGTTGCCATGCATTGTCATGCTGAAAAGGTATACCTTTAGCTGTATCACATGAGGGGGCTAGAAGATTCATTAGATGACCAAGCACAGACAAATGTTGTTCACTCATTATATACTAACATAATGTACTAACAGGACTTGACATAGTCTTGCCTTTTCAACATGTCAATTTGATGTACACATAAAATACCCTTTGAAAAGGATAGAGTTTGGCTAAATGTCTGAAAGATAAATAGCCCATGCAGCACCCACCAGTGTCCCAGAACAAGTAGATGAAATATCTTGGACACAACAAGCACAATCCAATCCTGTCAGTATCTTGACAACTCCAAATCCCTATGGAGCAAAATCACATGTGTGTCACATAACCGATATGACTATCACAGCCTTTGCCCAATACAAACTGTCTGACATCTTAGGTACAATGTTAGGTGTGTAATATCCAATCTCAGAATCATCATATGCCTGAAAGTACAAACTTTAGAACGTGTGCATGTATGTGATATGCTCTAGTAAGTTGCTCAGTTGGGTAGAAAAGGTAGCCACATACTCATGATACACATCCCTATGGCTCTACACAACGAAACCAAAAAAAAACCGTTGTCAAACCTAAATACCCAATATGTTGTATCTAAGAAACAACCTAAAGCATGTCACAATGCCAAAAACAAAATAGACGAAACTGCAACCCAGAAGTCCTACGCATTGTGTCTTGGTCGCAGTTAGCGTGTCACACATCCTCTCTGACATACTCAACTTCACTTATCTCACAAATACTCATTGAAAAGCTTGGACAACAAACTGCAACTAACATTACCATTGGATAGTCCATATATCCCCTATCCTGCTGCTTACTGGTATGGTGCATCATATTTCTGGGTATATGAGCAATTGCACCGTTATGTGCGCACCAATACAGAATCCAAAGGAGTGGAAAACATTGTTTACAACACACGCGTTACAACGCCGGTCATTACAACACGTTTTCAGAACGCGAAATTCCTTACAATGCATGTCATTACATTGCATAATCCCTTACAATGCATTCCCCAAAGTAACGCTCCAGCTGAGTTAGAATAGTAATTGCATTGTAATGGATTATGCATTGTAATGACATGTGTTGTAATGACATGCATTGTAATGGATTTCGCATTGTAGAAAAAATTGTTGTGATGACACACGGTGTAACGCGTGGGTTGTAACGTGTCCTATTCCAAAAGAGCATCACATAAGCATGATGTGGCCTATATAAAGGTTCACAGAATAGGGAAATGCCCAGACTCTCACACTCTAACTGTGGCATAAGCCCAGAATGATAGATACATGACAACGCTAGGTATTGTACAACTCTACAATCGCACAATCATATACAGTCATCACTAACATTCCAATTGTGTGACAGTCATTCATGTACCATATGCTGGGTCCACATGCAACTAACACATACAACAATTGTGTCTCTGTAAGGACAGAAAAACACTGTAACTTACTGAGACATGTCCTGAACACACACACACACCATCGACATGATGTCACAAATATATAAGGCTGTAATGACTAACATCTCATTTTAATTGCATTGGAGGATAAAGACCATAGACACCTTGCCTAACAGGAATATCTGAAAAAAGGGGAGTCAAGGAAGGCAACAGGGCCGGGACACTGTCAGAATCATACCTACCTCACACTCACCATAGGCACAGGACATGTATAACATTGGGCATCTGCCTTGAAAGGGTATTGGCCTACACTGACAGCTGATCAAAATAAGAGGCGTGACTTTTTCACCCCAAAACCAGTCGCACAGCTAAATGCGCAGCGCTTTAAATGAATCCATATATCCTTATGTATACAATGCTTTAATCCTCGTTTGATTCAGTTTTTGACTCAGCCATGCTCAATCCACATGTGGGATATTATGCTGTTTTGCAAGCTCCTATTGTTCATAATGTGACCATTCGGATTTCTATCACAAACATGACCAACGCATAATTCATCCAAGGCATGTTCTTTATTTAAACCCAAAGCATTTCGGACTGCACAAGTCTTTCCTCAGGGGTAACTACAAGTGAAACATTACATCATTACTATTTACTTATACATATCCCAAGATACATGTTATCATGTTTACAAAACTGCTGGAACAAACTGTCTTGTAATCTTAATACATTTGTGCATTTACGTTAAAGAACCCCTTGCAAGTCTACTGCAACCGCATTGTTACCCTTTCTACCACGTGGAGCTGAAGAACTCATTACCTAACCCACTTTCAACCTTTATTATTTAAATTACGCCTAAACCAAGTATTCCTTTAAGCGGCGTGTCCAGTATTTCAGCCTTCGCTCACATAACGTCACCTAACATTCGCTTACATCTCATCACCACACATTACCTAATGCTCTTTAACATTCATGAGCCTTTCCAGCTAGCATACCAGTCGCATGTATTCCACGCCAATCATACTTCTCACTATCTACAGTTCCCCCTTGATATGCCACATAATCGGCTAACCTCCTGTTGTTAACCCTCCCGTTTATACAGCTCTTTGCTCCCCTCATTTAACCTCTCATTTCTACCTACCTAATCCTCCCACTGTACTCAATTAAAGTTTTCTACATTTTCCGCGTCTGTCAACAATCACATATACCTGGCAGCTACCTGTGGCAATTTTGTCATTGCAACTAGTTAACTAGATCAATTGAATGGCACAGACATTGCTCCACCACTATCAAGTCAAATTCATTAATTGTACCATTACTCTGTCTACATATGTGTGTCCAAAGTCACTACCATGTAGGCAGAGTACATATGTATCCAGGAGTATTGCTAAGACAGCTGTCTTTCAGCCCATTGCATACATTTGCAGCATGGTTCTCCAAAACGGTTGTACTGTGCCTTTCTGGCACTATGTGGACATCTGTAAGAAATTTCAATTTCAATTTCTTTTTATTGTTTGATTAATTAAAATCTTACACTATAGTAACTAATTCCTATTATAATAAAAAAAGAATATAATTAATACAAATTTGATTTAAAACTGTTAATAAAGCATGCATTTAATAAAATTATCAATTTCATCATTAGGGTTAAATATAACAGTGCTTAGTAGCTTAGATTTCATAGTACAACTTTTCCTTTTATATACATCCTATATTACCTCTCGCTTTCATCTCAAAATAGTCTAGTTATTTTACTTGCCTCCTTACTATTATTACATTTCCAAAAGCTGAGGTCCATAATGAGATATCTCAAATTAATCATATTGACCTAATGCCCTTTTTACAATTAATAAAAACTTTACAAAAGCTGAATCAGTGCTATGTTCTCTGCATGAAGGCATCTTATTAATGCTTGTCTACAGGTCTGTATTCCTTGGGAGTTGAAATGCCACTTAAGTATAGCTTTTCTTTCAACTTTAAGTTTTGAGCATATACACAGCAAATTACTAATGTTCTCTTCTCCCGTTTCACATAGGCGACAGGGCATCATCTCCGTTGATCGAAGCCAAGGCATTACATGGCATGAGCCTGGGAAAACGCCTGTAAGCAGAAACTATGAGGAAGTCTAATTTCAAAAGCAATGGTTTGTGACTTCATGTCACACTCCTAGACAAAACAGATGTTGACATTGACATCCATTCAATGTAGGCACAAGAATGTATGCTACATCCTAAATGAGTGCTCATACACAGTGGACCATATGCAATCCCTAACATACTGACATACTTGTATACTTACATCACTAATTACACATTAATGACAATTAACAACAAATCCATTTTGGGGACACATAAATCTGAAAAGGAAATTATAACATGCTTTATTCAGGAAAAAAAGGTGTTTTTTAAAGAGAAAAATGCCAGTGGCCAGTCCGAGAGAGTTCCTCATATGGGCCACAAAGTTCCTGACCTTCATCGCTTGCCTGCACTTGTCCTGCAAAGGCACAACTACCCTGGAGTGGCATCTAGGGGGCAGGCCAGGCACCAAAGGGACAAGATTAGGGAGGACTGGGACGGTCTTTGAGAGGGCTGGTATCAGGATGAAGGGTGGGAAAACTGCAGTGGGAGAGCTAGATGGAGGGGGGTGGGACAACTGCAGTGGGAGGCCTAGATGGAGGGGGTGGGACAACTGCAGTGGGAGGGCTAGAAGGAGGGGGATGGGCTAGGCTTTAGGAGTTTGGAAATTCTGTAGTGTTGAAAAGTTTGCAAGGGAATAGGGAGGGCTGGTGTTTTTTTGGGACAGGATTTTAGTGGAGTAGTGTGGCTCACTGGTTAGAGGCGGCAGACCCGAGAGCAGAGGACGGCCCGGGACCAGGGTTCGATTCCCGACGCGGCAGGTTTCTGGACCAGGGTCAGCGGACTCGATAATTCTCTCGCCTCGGTGCCCACTCTGATCAGCGATCACACTCGGCAACTCTGGGCACTAGCTTGCCTCATCTTCACTAACGGCCCCACCAGACCGCCGGGGATGCCTGGTCTCACCCTGGAGATACCCATTAAGGGACCATCTCTCAGGGAAGCCAGGAAGGGTTTCGCAGCGGTCGAAGCGCGGAGGTACCCCTTCGGGAGTGATTCCAGCGCTATATAAGCACATAATTAATTAATTAATTAATTAATGGGTGTTGAGGTACTGGAGTGGGATGTGAATGGGGAAGTTTGGGTTTCAGGAGGGGATGGGGACTTTTTTGAACTGAGAGATTTCCTTTTGCAGGAACCTTGGGAGTGGGTACACTTTTTTGGTGGGCTGGGTTGGGGCGGGTCTGATGTTTATGGCAGGGGCGTCAGGGTCCTTTTCTTTTTTTTAGGAGGGGGTTGGTGGGTTTTGGTAGGAAAGATGTCAAGGGCAATGAGGTGGTGTTTCTGGGCAGAGTGGGTAGGAGGAGAGACAAGGGTAGGGGCTATGGAGGCAGAGGGTTGTGAGGTCTGTGGCATGTCTGTGGATGCTGGTGTGGTGTCTGTTGTATCTGGGTGTGATGGTGTGCTGGCTGCCTGTTTTGCTGAATTTGTGACATGTGGTGCAGTGAGTGTTGTGTCTGTTGGCATGTCTGTGGTAGTGTGTGTGACGTCTGTCTTGTGAGTGTGTGTGTGTGTTTCCCCTTATATCTGTGTGTTTGTGTGCTGCGTGTGGATGTTGAGGTGGATGCATGTTTATGTTTGCATGCGCCTTGGTCAGAGAGGGTAATTGGGACTGTGGATGGGGAAGAGGCAGGAGGGGGGTGGGACAGATGAATTTAGGATAATGCTGCCATCAGTGTGGAGGCTAGAGCCTGATTGGATTTCTTTAGGGAAGACATGTCAGAATGAATTCCCTCCAGGAAAGATACTATCTGCATAATGTGATTGGAATGAACCTGGAGGACATTGAGAGCACTTCTGTCTGTGCCACAGAGATATGCCTCAGGAGGTCAATGGCCTCCACACTTAAGGCAGCAGGGGAAACAGACGCAGGGGGTGAGGTGCCTGGCCTGGACATCCACCACCACCTGGGATTCATCACTGGAGCTGGAGCCTGATATTGATGAGACTGATGTTATGTCACCTGTGCCCTCAGTGATGCTCCCATCACCCTCCATGCCACTGGTTATCTCTCGATCAGTGTCAGCACAGGAGCCATTCTGGCTAGCTGCTTCCCCAATATCTGCGGTGCTGTCTCTTTTGCTGGCCGGTAAAACAAATCACATAATGTTGTCCATATGGAGTTGCCACAGAAGTCTCAGCACAACTCTTCCAAGACCCCACAACTAAATTATTAGTACTTGTGGTTAACATACTTGATCCTGTTCCGTAAATCCCACATGTTTGAAAGCTAGAAAACCTGTGTGCCCTCACACACGATAATGTCAGCAAAATTGTGTGCTGCAACTTCGACTTCCTCATTCACAATATCTTCAACATAACTTGTTACCAGCTGATGTATTGTCTTTAGCTACTGAGGGCCTTGTGTCATATCATACGTGTCTCATCTAATGAAAGGTAGTTTGGACCTCATAATGAGAACAGGAGTCACACAATTGATTTCACACATGGTATCCATTCTGCTATCCCTATTCATCAACTTAGGGACTTGCAGGTCTAGTGTTACCGATTGCATATCTTGATTCTTATATAGTAAGCTGGTGTAGCCATTAAATGGGCCATATCACACAGATGATATTGAAGTTGCTCATATGTCTAGTAGCAGATGTAGTTGTTTGTTAGGTCATATGTGTTTCTCTTATCGTGGACAAACATAGGAAGTAGGCATAGGTAGGGTGAAAGGCATTTGGTCCATAGTCATGTGTCATTATGCACAGTGTTAGAAAGATTAATCTGATCTTCGTCCACATTGGAAACACTATACCTGTTTGCCATGTAAACACTGGTCAGCACACTGCCAAGTCCAACAACTGCAACTTCCTCATGATTCATGTGGATCACTATACCATTGGGCCATCTGGATGTATTGTCTGTACAAACTATTAGTCCTGAACATATTACTTGAAAATGTGTATTCAACACTTCTTAGCATTGTATCAAAGCTACAGATGTTCACATTTGTAAAGGCCAAGTCTGAATGTCTCTCACGTATTTCTTGCATTGTGTACACAATGTACAGCTTAAATGCTATTGCTTTTCATGTCAAGATTTTTCAAGTACTTCAGAATGATGCTCATGTGATATCTTTGAATCTACCATTAAGGCAACTAAAGCATGGTTTACAAAGCATCATGTATAACCGGTTAAGAGCCTTTACACACATAAGAACCATTGTGAATGTGTTTTTTACATCATCCCTTTCAATTAAAACGCTGTTTCCACCAGAGACCTACTTTGTTAGCCACTCAATGGCATGTGTTGTCACTATTACAGGTTGAGAAATATATTCTCAACTTTGGAATAGAGAGGATGGAATCTTACACCCAGTCATGTAAATGGCCAGTGTGACAGGTGACACGAGTTACCAAATCTGTAATTTGCCCATTAGATACATTAGAGTACACTGGGCATCAGTGCTGAGACCTAACAGGCACACTGACCAATCACTACTCACCAAGCCCTCAACATAGACATTACCTGCTACATGCACGTATAGCATGGTATTTCACAGTTAAGTGATCCAACAACAATATAGTTTACAGAATTGTTGTAGCCACACACAGAACAGTCCAGACATTTGTCAATGTGCTGACACATGTTGAGCAGTTACAATAGTTCAGAAGGTTATCTCCTTGCACATGCTGTTCTCATTCATTAAGATTACAATAGCATGGCACTACTGTTAATAACCTGACTATTGTATCCTAAAATGTCCCAGATGTAAGGGGCATAATCATGCATATACTAGTTCTGGTGCATATGCAACCTCTAGCACTTTTCATAGGTCTGTTACGTCTCCCAGCCTAAAAAGGGAAAACCAGGCTCAAATAATTGCACATGCATGGGTTATTATGTTGTGCAACAAGGCACATACTCACCCCCTCATTGCTGTCTGGCTTTCAACTGCCCATCCAGGTCAGGAAAGACCACTGCAAGGATGCATTACATTAGGGAGTCAGAGTGCGGCACAACCCCTCTTGCCTGCAGGTGAGGGGCCCAGCTGGATTCCTGCGATCTTCTTGGTCCAGTCTCTCAAGTCCTGCCCCGCACGGAACACACCATCTTGGCGATGGTCCTCCATAGGTATACCTTCTGACAGAAGTTGACCTGTAAGGATGACATGGTGACTGGCCCTCCGATCACATGCATTAAGTACACATATAAAGACTTGTACACATAAGTCATGAACAGCTTGCCCAAACTGTCTAAAAGTTTGCAAACTTCTATTCTGTGCACTTCACCAGTGTTCAATGATGACTCTTTCCCATGACAACAGTGATATGATGCTTACACCAGTACATGCAAATCTACAGCCGTGTATTTGCCCAGAACAGTTACATACATACTTTGCAAGTTTTAAAATCAGCTTTAAATGGTTGTTTCTAGGATTCCTAATATCCGAAGGGCATGGTTATTGCACATGTATACTAACAATGCTGTCTGATCATCACTCACCTGCTCCTCTGGTGTGCCAAAAAACTGCCTGTACTGCGGCAGGAGCGTGTCCACCAGCTTCTTGATTTCCTCAGCTGTGAAGGCTGGGGCCCTGCACCCTGTTCAACAAGATGATGTCAGCGATATGTAGGAGCCGTTTAGTATTGTCCCCACATTGCCTCGTGGGGATGAAGCCAAATTGGTTGGGATGGACCAAACCCGGCATAATAAGGTTCAATTGAGCGGCTAGGATACCGGTGAAGAGTTTGGCATCTATGTTGAAAAGGGAAATGGGTCTATACGAGCCAAAGTACACGGGCCTTTTCCACGCTTGAGTAGATGCCTCTAACATTGAGTCCGTCAGGGTGCCTGAGTCAAAAAAGGAGTTATAAAGTCCGGTTAAAAAGGGGGCTAGTTCTTGACAAAATGTTTTACAAAATTGGGCGGTTAAGCCATCCGGTCCTGGCGCTTTTGAGGGTATTGAGGGTATGAGGCGAGCTATAGCTGCAACAGCCTCCTCTATACATATTGGCTAGTTAAGTTGAGATGGAGCTCCGGTGGCAAACGTGTCAGCGGAACACCCTGTAGATAAGTCTTCTGATCTCCTTAGGAATGCCTGAGTCGAAGTATAAAGCTGCAGAGTAAAAGGTGTAATCCCTCAAAGAGGGATGGAAGTGACGCCAGATATCACAAAGTGCTCCGTCAGCCAACCATCAAAGGCCTTAAGACGTAAAGGCTCCTGTTTGAGAGGAGCGTTGTTTGGTGCGATATATATTAGGGTCCATCACCAGATTGAAATTAAGCCTGGGCAGAGGTCACAGAGTTCTGCTATGCGAAACTCCACGAAGTGATAAAAAAACTCTGCCGGCCTTCAGAGAATTCCGCGATGGGAGTGTGTTAGGGTCATGCTGTTCACGATGATTTTGAGCGCTAAGTGTTTTTCCCGCGCTGTAAAGCAATCGCCGAATGGCACCAGGTGCACCGTAAGAGGGTGCAGCTTCCTTTCTGCTGCTCGTGTAGATTTTCTAGTCGAGTGGCAGCTTTCTCAACGCAATCGGAAGGTTGCTCAACATGAGTTGTCGGGACCTGCCGGGACTACTCACATTGAGAAATACGACCACCCGCATTGAGGAATCTCACCAGGAGGTTGATTTTCCTTGCTCGCGCTTGCCAACTAGAACTTGCTGAGCACAAGCAAGGAAAAATCATGCCAGGAGGTGGATTTCCCTCAGTCACGCTCGCCAACTTGATGTTGACGAGCACAAGTGAGGAAAAAACTGAACATCGTTTGCTCCACGAAGCGCGGAGTGTGGAAAACTTTGCAAACTCCATGAACGGAGCGGAGTTCACCACCAAGTGTTAATTCAAGTCTCCCCAATCAGGATGGCCGTATAGATTTTCTACTCGAGCAGCAGCTTTCTCAATGCAAACAGAAGGTCTCGCAACATGAGTGGTCGTGACCTACCGGTACCACTCGCATTGAGAAATACAACCACCCGCGTTGAGACATCTCACCAGGAGGCTGATTTTCCTTGCTAACCAACTAGACCTTGGTGAGTGCAAGCGAGGAAAAATCTCGCCCGGAGATGGTTTTTCCTCACTCACGCTCGCCAACTTGACGTTGACGAGCGTGAGCGAGGAAAAAAACTGAACTCTGTGTGCTCAGCGAAGCGCGGAGTGTGGAAAACTCTGCAAACTCCATGAATGAAGCGGAATTCACCGCCCAGTGTCAATTGAAGTCTCCCCCAATCAGGATGGCCATGTCTGGGGTAGTAAGGGCTTCTGCAAGTGCGTTAAGAATAATATTTTCTCGCCACTAATTTGGGGCATAAATATTGGCCAGAGTAAGACTAAAGGCACACGAGTATAACCTCACCACAAGCAGTAGCCCTTTAATTTCTGCAAATGTGGATATTAGTTTGTCATTAAATTTCTGGCCAAAAATAATAGCTATTCCATTCTTTTTGGAGGGGCCAGAGGACCAATACTGGTGGGAGACCAGTGTGATTGCATGTGTGGGGTATTTTTGGGTAGCGGTGGGTCTCCTGGAGCAAGCATATATCTGCGCTGGATTGCTCCAATAGAGACTACACTGCAGCGTGCTTCACTGGGCTGTTTAAGCCCCAGATATTATGGCTGATCAAACATAGTTCTCAGGCCATAGGACAGGGAGTGTATGAGATGTGGAGAGCTAGGTTAAATGTTATTTATTTTTAATTTGGAATACAGTCTCTACTCTCTCAAAGGGTCACGTAGATGGAAATTGGGTTTACAGATATGGGGCCCCATGATTGAAAACATGAAAGACTAGTATAAATGTTTTGGGTAATTATGTATTAATATATTCCCCTCATTCTCTGTATTTTATCCTGTTTTTACCCTGCTGATAAATTGCTCTTTTTATACGACCTCAGTGTATCTCGATATATGTGTCCAATGATTTGACTCATTTTATTCATGTTATGGATTGCAATAATAAAAAAGTTTTAAAAAAAAAATCTTGCCCCACCGGTGCAGTGTGGAAGACCAGTACCACTAGTCACTGATTTCAGGCCACCACTCCTCCGACAAAATGGCATGGGAGCCAGCCCCTGCACAGTCACCAATCGGGGCTAAGTGAAATCACTATAGAAATATCAATAGAATATTTGGTATTGAAAATCTTCTGTGTTAAAGTCTTGATCTGGTGCTAGAGAAGAGTGGCGCATTTGCAGCATAGGTGCATTTGAAGTAAGTCACCTGTTTCTGTTTTGCAGTCCCAGCAATACTGAGTCAGAAAGCCCTAGTTGTGGAGCTTGCTAGGAGTCCAGTAAATGTTGTGAAGGGTCCAAAATCTGGTCTGTTCTGGTTCCAAATTAGCTTTAAAAAAAATTAGGCATATCACAAATCTATGCAAGGCTCACGTTTAACAGGTGTATTGAAGTTCTGAAAATGCCCACCAAGAGCTTGTGTGTTAATGAGGTAGAGATCCACCAGAATTCTGTTCCTCTTAATTGTTTCAGAAATTAGATAGCCAGTTCCTTATCAGAGAAACAGAACTTCACAGTGTAACTCCAGTCAGATGGCGTTCTGATCAGTGATTTTGGAGTGTACAATGCAGGATGCATTCTGTTCTGGAGCTCCAGGGTTTGTTATTCTAACCGAAGTCAAGAAAGGGAGGGATGGGCGAGCTAAGAGAGCGAGAGAGAAGCAGAGAGGGGGGAGGGATTGAAAAAGAGGTGAAAGAAGTGACAAAGGGCAAAAGGAGAGAGACAGAGACTGGTGCCAAAAACGATTGTTCACTGGTGCCATTCTCTATAATAATAATAATAATAAAAAGTGCCTTCCACTGGGGAACGTCTAGATGGGTAATAGATAGGATTGAACCTACACATGCGGAAAAACCCTTCTTTCTTTTTCATCTCCTGTGGACTTACAATTGTTTGCCAACACTTGGAGAGCTGGTTGAGTCACCGGAGCTAGTGTGCTTTTTGTGCTGCCCTGGGTCCCTTGCTGATTTGTGCTCCAGTGTATGAAATCCATGTGAATGGCTGCAACCACAGAGGATAGAAGGACAAGTAAATCAAAAGCAGATACAATCTTGGGAAAAAGAGTTGGTCCCTAACATTTATGGCTCAGAAAGATACCTCTTACACCTTAGGAAGACTAGAAGAAAAACTACTCCACTCACAGAGAAGATAACTCAAATATGTATGCTCAAGACACAGAAGGAGCAGGACTTTTGTGTCACATTCTTACTTCCTAGACAAGTACTGTACTGCAACTATGATCATCTGGCACCGAATTGAAAATAAGCAATGTGAATGAGAGAACACAATGCAGAAAGCCCTGCTGAGAAAATAAAATGTTTGCTAAATAGTCTAGATTTCTACTCAAGAACTGTAAATACCCAAAATAGAAAAGGCGGAGAAAACCTGCCTGAATAAGAAAACCTTGCCTCCTGTCAGGCCTGTGGCAGTATCCAAATCCTGATGAAGATCATTGTCCTCATTGGAAGAACCCTTCATCATGTGCTCCCATGAAGTCAGTCCGTTATCCCTCATCAGACTACTTCCCCAACCTGCTCCAGCTAGACTAACATTTTCTCTGCACTGTTTACCGTTTGAGAGTCTATTAGGAGAAACCAATTCTGTGGATTCAGTGAACACCTATTACACTTTGACCTCCACCTCTACATCACCTTAGCTGTTTTTTCATTACAAGCTAAATTCATCGAGGTCTGCTATTCAGCCAGTTCAAGCTTTTGAAATCACCCCTGAGACCACCTGCGACCGCAATCTCGTATGTGTTTTGAGCTCCATCTTCACTCCACGTGCCACAGTAACTTTTGTTGCCATGCCAATTTCCCGCATCCTCAGACCCACCCTGTGTGAGCAGCTCTGCAGTCCATAATGCCAGGCTTGCAAAAAAAGACCCAAAAGATCACTCAGATTTCCTGACTTTATTTATCCTTAAACAGACTTGCTTTAGCTGCCGTTGGCAGACTTTGCAGAAAAGATCCCACTGCGTTTAACTGGTGGTATTTAACCGCATGATCTGCAGTCTGTGCTCTTACTTCATCTTTGGCGTGCAGTGGACTGAGGAAGGAGGCATTTCAGAGCAATCTCATGTGTTGAAAAGAATACTCACTTTACATAATATCGAAGGAAACGTTAAAAAAATGTGCAACGTGTCACATTTATAAGGCGAAGGGTTGAGGTTACTATGCACTTCTTACAAACCCACTTTAATGAGCGCTCCAACTAAACATCATGCTGAAGGGGAAATATCTTTCAATAGTCCTTCAAAGGCCTGGATTTTTGTTTATGTTTTTTGAGCAGCCATTTTGCATCAAAAAGAGTCTGGTAGTCTAAACTTCATTCTGTTAAGAGCTTACTCTAAAACGGTGTCAAGGAAGCAGTATCCGGATTGACGCGTGAACCGGCACGTCCTCAGGTTTTCCTACTCAAAGTATAAAAAATATAAAAGTGAAACTAAACCGCATATTATTTTTCTCCGAATATAAATATTTGCAAAGTTTTTTGGGTGCTGTATTTAGCTTACCGATTTTTTTTAAAAACAAAGTCTTGTTTCACTATAATCTCCTCATTAGCTTTCAGAGACATTATCAATCAGAGTGGCCCCAGCATTCCTATTGTAATCTTAGTTCCTTTTGCAGGAACGGTAAACATGTCTACTCCTTTATCAGAAACTCTCCCCACAGGTGGGAAAGTATGCCACAGCACATAAGAAATATAAGCCGAATGCAAGCAGGAAATGTTTTTTTTAATTATAGCAATGTTTATTTTTGGACGGGGTTTCCCCTCAAACCACTCCGGTGCAGCATGGCATATGACACTGTGTGGCAACTAATTCCGGACTTTCATATTCACAAAAGGTGCATGTAGAGATTTAGAAGAAAGCTCTTTATATAGCATATATTTCGAACATTCTAGGGTTTTGTTTTTTTAACACAGTTAACACAAGTGTATAGTCGTTTATTTGATTTGTAGTGTTTACCTTTTGAAGGATCTTCATCTGTTTGCGGCTTCTTGGCAAGGAGCTGATCTGCAGTATTGTTCCTATTATGATCTATGAGGCCTTTCTGAAATTAGAATTTAATATTTTGATTCTGTTGATTTTCCTTGATTTGGTCCACTAAATATTGTTGTGTTGCAATGCAGTGGGCTTTGGTGGGGATGCTAATGAAGTGGACTATAAGGATGTGATGAGGCAGAAATCACATTTTATTCGTAAGGGGGCATTATAATTACACGTGCACTGCCGCATAAAATCTTTTGTTGTAATAACATGACGTTTTAGTATTGTGAAATGTATTAACTTGAAACGTGTTGTGTCTTAGCCCATGTGGAAGTAATATGGAAAATTAGCGTAGAAAGTGAATGTAACTAGCAGAAAACATTAGCATAAAAAAATTAATGTTGTGAAACTGACAATTTTTCATGTACTAAAAGTGTTTATTAATCATGTCATTTGACATGCAGGTAAAAGTATTAATTGAATTTGCCTTATTTTCCTTCGCAAATTTGTAAAGTTCATATGTTGGGTTCTTATGTTAGCTGAACTTTGTAGGCCTGAAATGCAAATCCCTGGAAACATTCCCTTTATAATTCATGGCTGAATTTCATGTATGCTGTGGAACTTGTTCTTTCTCACATTTTGTGTTGCGGGTGAAAGAAGCGCTCTTGTTAGCTAGAATAATGTCTTTGTTTTAATAGTCAGGCAAGGAAAGAAGAAGTTACTTTGTAAACTTGAGTGGATGAAGTAAGGCCCGTTTGTTTCACACAGGAGAAGGCCTGGGAACAAAGATCAACTTGTTGCAACCCGAGAACACTGTCATCCCATAGAAAACTACCTTTAAGATCGTACTCAGAGGAGATGCAAAGACTCTTGGGAAGGATACCTGAGATATTAGGATGTTGAAAGTAGGGAAAGTGTGCTGCTTCTTCTCTGCCTTCGGAGAGAGAGCATCTTAGAACAAACTCTGTCTCGGTAGCTTCATGCTACATGACCCATTGGTTGTGGAGACATCATAGGGAGACTCCACAGACTGACACCTTTTAACTTTCCTTTCTGATGTAGGGATGTCACTTAGCGTTAGAGTAGGGATAGATGAATTCTTTTTACTCACTAAACCTCGATGCAGGGGAACTTTGACTCATGAGTTCTTATCCTCTGTATCTGTTTCTTGAGCTAATTATCTTGTTTATGCTACATTGCTTCAATTGGATATGCCAATTTGGTTTCATGCAGATTCCTATGCATTTCTACACTCTCATCTTGAGGTGTTTTTATGTCCAGTTGTTTTTGCAATTGCAATAAATTAACTAACCTTATGGCTTTGTTTGTGGTTTTTAGGTGTCCAAGGGATTTCTCAATGATTTGATTGACAATAATGACAATTTTCTTCCCTATACACTTTCATGCTGCTACAAAGAACCATCGGATTGTGACTCTAGAATAGGTCTGAAACCCTTTCACAGTTGGTAGCAGGGTAGGATGGTTAGCACATGAGGCGACGGGAGAATCTAGAACTAGTCTAGAAAGGTGGAACCTAGAACCCCAAAGTTCCAAAATAGAAACTAATGACCAAGAACCGAAGCTGATGGAATCTGGCAGAGACTAATGGAGTTTGATGGTGTGGCGAGATCAGCGATGAACAGAGGAGTAAGTATCGATAGGGTGTATTTTGTGTGTTAGATTGGGGGAATTTAATGGTTGTGTGATGTCTTGCGGGGTTGGTGTGAGAGTTGAGTGAATGCGGTTTCAGGCCAGACATGGTACAAGGATTGAGACTTGAGTTTCAGGTCCCGAAGTGGCCTAAGAGACCAGGATATATTAAATGGTGAAGAAGTCACTGAGATTGATTGTGATTGTCTAGCTGAAGAATTGAGGAGTTGTCGTGAGACGTCATCGGAAGTGCCACCTAAGACAGGGAACTTTGTATTACTGGGATGTATGGTAATCGTTAAGTGGACCTAGTGTACAGGGGTGAGCTATACCGATACGTGTGGCCAGCACAGGTCGAAGGTCATCGTGTGTGATTATTCTTGGATGATTGAACTCAATTGATCTTTTAGATGGCAGACAATTATGGAATTTAAGACGATTGTGTGAGTGAATGTGTATGGAGAAATTGTAAAATAGGGTGAGCCGCTGCGAGGAGTGAAGATGACGTCAGAGTGTGCCGCGCTGCGATAGGATGTTTGGTGTAACGTCATGCTGGGATTGGTTGATTGTCATCAGGAAGTTGTGGTTGACATCGTAATATTTTGAACATATTGCAATTCAATCATGTGTTGTTTTTAGCGTGTTGTAGGTTCTTTCCAAGGGTTATCAAGGGGTTGTTACTTGAGTGGCTGAAGAGGCGCCATCCGAGGATACTCCAGCACATTATATGGCGACAAAAGTAGAGCTCCATACTATAATTAGGCTTAAAAATTGGCATAAAATTACTGAAAAAGAGGGTGAATTGTCATTCCCACGGTTTGGTTAATTTCCGTTGGAGGTATTGCACCAGTTGAGTGGAATAATGTTTAAATTGCGACCTTCGCCTAGACCAACACAGTTTGAGGCTTTCGACACATGGATGCATGCAGCACATGCTAAAAATAGCGCAAGATGTCGAAAGCTTTGGGGGCATGCCAGGATGCACAATGGGATGCACAGCTCAAGAGATGGAGAGTGGACACTATTGATGGAGAAAGATTGTACCCAATGTTGGTAGGAGAGGGAGATTCTCAGGAACAGAACAGAAGGGTAAATGGGAACGACAGTAGTGAAAATGACGACAGCTTGTTGGATGGGTTGTTACCTGAGCATCCTCCACCTTATAGTCCACAGTCAGGTGATGGGGGCAAGATTCCGGAATTGCAGAAATTGTGGGAAGCACACCAGTTCAAGTGGGTCCTGGTACAGGAGTTGTGGGGACAGGGGCGCAGCTAGAGTTTCTGGCGCCCGGGGCTATCCCTCAGATTGCCGCCCCTGGCCGATAGCGGGAGGGGAGAGGGCTGCAGAAAAAAAGGACGTATTTGCTCCGGAGCCCCCAATGAAGTCAACCATGTAGCTTGGCTTTGTCGCGCCAAAAACCTCCAGGTTGTTATTGATATATAGAAGTTCATTTCACACAAGGCCTAGTGACAGAGAAATCGCACACTGCTTTTGTGTTCTGACATTCTTGGCATGCTTTAAATCATAACGTTATACATACTACATTATTCCAACCCATTATCATGTATTTTTAACCTTATTCCTCATCACCACATTCAGTACCTTCCAGCCTGGGTTGTGACCACCTAGCTATGTGCGTGCCTGTCCATTTCTGGTGCTTTCCAGATGTTTTAAGATCTTCTTATAGTTTCTCGTTGTTCAAATGGGTGTAATTTGTAATATTTATATGTTTCCCTCCTCTTCATTGCTTGATTTTGCTCACGCGGAAGTGTCACTCATAGTTGTTGGAGTCTGGACCTAACACTACATCCTCTCACTGGGACACCATGTTCGGCCTCTGCTTTTTATGTCACAATTTATTGAATGCTGGGAGTCGCAGTCGTGATTCACTTCAATTGAGCCTACTGGACTCCAGTCAAAAATGGCAAAGATTTCTAAAAGGAAAGCTCAGGACTTGAACGAGATGTTTCTGGTGGCACGTGCTCCTCTGATAAACCACAGACTTCTCAGGTTCTCCATTTCCAAGCTTGAGTAGCTCATCCCGTCCATATGTTTTCATTGCACTCAGGGGTTTCCAGTCCTGTTCATCCCATCATAAACCCAACTCTACAAGTTCCAGAATGCAAAGGAAAAAAAATGCACTGAATGAGCTCCTCACGCTTGGATCTGAAAACTCGAGAGAAACCTAAATCTACAACAGTGCAAGGAATCGTTTTCCAGCAGCTGCCCTCCCAACCCCGTCACATACATACTACTCTGACAGGATTATGGATCAAGACACTTAAAGAGAAGAAGACATTAAATCAATGTTTTAAGTGACCTCGAAGCAGGCTGAACTGCCTGCGATTGGCACACTGTTTGCAACTGAAATACAAAAAATATTAGTTCGAACAAAACATAGGTTTTAAATATAAAAAGAGGCCCAATGACTTCCTCTTGTCCAACTCCACATATCCACCACTATTCCTTTTCAGTCCAAATCATATTCTAACATTTCCACACTAAAAATTACTTTCAATTTCATTATACAAAATCAACTAATAGTGTTTAAGTTCCAGAATAGCATGCTACTCACCGAAAAGCGCTTTGACGCCTCTTCAGGGGGAATAAGCGCTATATAAATGCAATTACAATACAATACTTGCCATTAAGCAAATTGAGACATGTTCACAGGCCGCCTGTATCAAAGAGTGCCAGTGGGTCCCACCTGCAACCACCGGCTCAAATTAAGCCCTGTACATAGGCACCACTAGTGGGTACTAGGGAGCTTGGCTGTTAGGGCAGCGTCTCCTCTCTACTCTCCAACCTGTAGTCTGCTTTATCAATAAACATCGAATGTATTTGGAAGTTGAGTGGGCGAATCAACCCAGTACATCAGTAAGCACACTATAACCTTGTGTCCTTTCAGAGAAAGCTGCTAAAGAATTTTTGGAAACACTCACTGTTTCATGCGATGTTCCCCTTACCCTCTGAATTGTGAGGTCAAGTCTTTTTCTGACAATAGTTCCTCTACCATTACCGTTTCTCCTGAGTTTAACCTAGAGCATGTTATTTTTCATAAATCAAATCATTTTGTATGAAATCGTGGCTAACCCTCATTCCCTTCGGAACCTGCATACTGCACATATCAGCATGTGCCTGCATACTTGGAACGTACTGACTGGGAAAACAAATGGTGGTCGACCCTAAATCACCCACATTGATAGAAGGTTGTTAGTTACACAGTTTCTTCAGATCTGGACAAGGAATGTTATTTCAATGTTGTAAGTTATTTCAATTTCTCTATCTCTCTTTCACACTTTCACTCTTCCTCTCTTCTTTTCCCTCTCTTTATCACTTCAACAAGGTAATGCATTCAACATTTGCAACTTGAAAATGATAAATATGGAAGGTGGGCAATCACAGAGTTACAGGTGGGACAATCTCAACCAATGACTATGGGAGTAATTGTGACGACCCCTCCGTAATTAGTCAGATCACCAGTGAACTCTCCCACTGGCCACTGCCCTTACTTATTTGTGGGGACTTTAATATAAACCTCCCTCCTGACTGGTCAGTGGGAGACGACTGGCAGTATCATGGGCGGAAGCCTAAAGTCTTTAGGGCGATAAAGCAGCTATGCATTACACATGGGTTAGTTGATGGATGGCAAAAGTCGAACCCTAATGAACCAGGTTATAGGTTTTATTCGAATCCACACCAGACACACGTTAGGTTGGATTACTTTTTGATGTCCAATTCATTAAGAACCATATCAGAAGTAAAAAAACGACCACATGTTCTTTCAGATCACAATCCCCTGGTGTGTACAATTAATTTGGCTCATATGAATCAGACACCAAGAATATGGACATTTGAGAGATTCTTACTTCTTGAGGGTGAATACTGCAGTCATATGAGAGGCTGGATCACCAACTTTATAAAAGATAATTATGGGAATACTTCAGTAAACTTTGTATGGGATGCTCTAAAGGCAGGGATCAGGGGAGAAACAATGCAATATTCATTAAGAACTAATAAACTGACAAGGGAGTCTCTCGCTGAACTACAGGACGCTTTGAAGGAGGCTGAGGAAAATCTTATAAGGGCAACGCGAGACTCCCTTACCACAGAAGATATTACGAATAGACAATATCAGGTGGGAATTGCCAAAGCGGCTATCACCAACATTTTCACTGACAAAGCGATTAAAAAAGCTGCCACTCACAGTGAAAAAGTTTATGAGGTTGGTGAACTAGTTGGTCATCAGTTGGCCGTTCGTATGAGACAGCTAGCTTCACAGAATAATATATGTGAGATTCAAGACCCAACCGAAGGCCTGATATCTGATCCAGCGAAAATAAGAGAGGCATTCTGGCGCTTCTATAGCACGCTATATACTGAGGATAGCGAACCAGATCCAGAAAAAATAAAACAATACCTTGATAAAGATACATTTGATAAACTTAATGAAGAAGATCAGGGAGATTTAGAGAGGATTCCGAACATTGAGGAAACAGGAAAAGTAATAAAAGATCTTCGCCGTGGCAAAGCGACTGGATTGGACTCTATTCCTTTGTACTTTTATGTAGTTTTTATGAACCAACTTAAGGATTTAGTATTAGACCTCTTTGTGCATATATTTATAGGGGGGCAGCCCCCAACCTCTTGGTCCATGACCAAAATAGTGATCTTACCAAAAAAAACGCAAACCCCTGGATCAGATGGGGTCTTTTCGACCTATCACTTTGATCAATGTTGATTCAAAAATATATTCTAAATTAATAGCTAACCGCATCTCAGCAATCATCCATAAAATCATTGCAAAGGTTCAACACGGCTTTGTTCCCGGAAGGGAAACTACCAATCATATTCGGCGAGTGATTAGTTTATTTGATAACACCGAGGTGGCAGGAGACCCTATGGCGCTAGTACTTCTCGATGCAGAGAAGGCTTTCGATAGGGTCTCCTGGCCATTCCTGTGGCTCGCAATGTCCCGGGTAGGTTTCAAGCAAGGGTTCATACAGGCTGTCCAGAAATTATATATCAACCCTCGAGCTATGGTTATGGTCCATGGTAGCCTTTCTAAAGAACTGATAATATCAAGAGGAACGCGACAGGGGTGTCCGTGCTTACCGTTGCTGTTCGCAATCTACATCGACCCCTTCATCCGTCGATTGGAAAGCAACGGTGGCTTAGTACCTATCTCGACACAAGGATACCTGACAAAAACCCTTGCCTATGCCGACGATATCGCCATAGTGACCGCTGACCCAAACCTGGCTATGCCTATCATTGAAGCAGAAGCAGAAGACTTTGCAAAAGTTGCAGGGTACGCACTGAACCAAGGGAAGACGCAAATAATCCTAAACAACAAATGTGATATAACAGACACCCATGTAAAGGAAAAGGACACATATTTAGGTATCTGTATCACCTCTAAATTAGGGAATGTAGTTGATATAAATATGAAACCTACGTTAGATACAATGCAGAAAGATCTTCGCCGTATTGATAATTTACATCTGTCCCTGATAGGTCGGGTGAATGCTTTAAAAATGGTGTATTTTCCAAAACTTCTCTACATCTTCAGATCAATTAATTTAGAAATATCAGACCAATGGTTTAAAGTAATGGAGCGCACTTTTTCGAATTTTATATGGGCATACTCCCAAACCCGCCGAGCATATAAATTATTGACGCTCCCTAAAGAGAAAGGAGGATTAGCCCTTCCAAATTTAAGGGCTTATCACTGGGCTTCGGTTTTGTTATAAAGTCATGAGCTCTTTCTGCTTAAAGAGATAGGGATAATCCCGGTAAGTGACGGTCCCTCCATTTACCAGCTAATTCTGGGTAATAAAACTAATGGCTATCTCTGGAGATATCTCTATGACAGCTATCACAAAAAAGTAAGACTTAAAACATTAATGGGTAGCTTTAAAGTATGGAAGAATGTGAGAAAATTGTTGGGAATAGGGCGTTTGTCATTCTACTCACCTCTTTTAAAAAATCCAGCCCTCCCTGAAATATTTAGTGATATGTGTATAAACAGGTGGAATGCCGCTGGAATCACCCACATTGGTTGTTTTTCTCAACAGAAGGGCTACTCTCCTTTGAGGAATTAAGAGAACAATATCACCTAGAATGGAGAGATTTCTTCAAGTATCTCCAAATTAGAGATTTTTTATTACAACATACCAGCGGAAATATAACATTTGATAAAATAGACATAGCTGAGATACTCTGTACCCCCAAGAAAAGATTCAGGATTGGAGAGATGTACTCTCTCTTGCTAAAACAATTTCCGGATAACCTAGAGAAAACAGTACAAAAATGGCAGAATAAAATAACTATTACAATGGAAGAATTTGAACATGTCTATGCCCTGTCACAATCTGTGCTTATGTCGACTAAATTACAGACGCAGTTTTACAAAATGTGTTTTTTATGTATTATACTCCGGATAGAATTGCTAAATGGGGGAGTGGGAAGGGCACTTGCTGTTTTAGATGTATGCTACCTAACGCCGACTGTATTCACATTTTCTCCTCATGTGTAGGATTAACATCTCTAAAAACTAGTATCCAAAATTTTCTGACCTTAGTGTTAAAAACAGAGATAACATTATCAAATGAAATGATAGTTTTGGGGGTATCGAATTCCATAGACCCGATAATTGGACATGAAATAATTTTTATTGCAATGGCAGTATTGAGGATCTGTGTAGCTTCAGCTTGGCTAGATCCCATCGCTCCTTCATACCAACAATGGTTCTCCAGACTGTTAGCAATTTTTAATTTAGAAATGGCTATATACAAAACAAAAGGCAACAGGCGCTGGATACAGGGTCATAAGATATGGTCCTCCCTAATTGAATGGATTGATAAATAGTGTATGTTTTCAATGATTTATGCATATGTTTGTATATATATATATATATATATATTGTTTCTTCGTCAGGGAGTATTGGTATATATCTGTCCTCTTATGTTTTCTCCTTTCTCATATTCATCTTCCCTTTTCTGTCTTTTTATTTTATTTTTTTCTCCTTGTCTGACCTGGGGGGGGGGGGGGGGGGGGGGATAATAACTGCTGTAAAATTCAAATAAAGATACTTAAATAAAAAAAAAACGACATTTGCAACTTGTTTTAACAAAATTCCACTACTCCTAAAACGTTTGCGCAATTTTAACTTCGCAACACATGACTCATTTGAGATTGCTGGAACTCAGTGCAGGAATACTTGGTATTCCAGTCATTGCAAATTTTACTGATATTATTAAAATCTGGCCCAGCCAGTGGCGTAACAAAGCCCTCGTAACACCATCAAACACAAATGTTTTTCAATAAAACCGGCTGCCCGTCATTTGGGACATGTTCATTACCACCACAAAGCGTTTAAACTTTATCATATTGTAAATAAACTCACTCAGTGTCAACTGTGCCTCGTAGCTTGATTACACATTCCGCCCTCTGCCGCCGTGACCTCCCTGACATCATGGAGCAGGCCTCGAGGTGTTCAGCAGGAACAAAACATGCACTGGCTCCAAAGTGCTTCAAACACGCTTTTGCCGACTTTATTTCGGTTCTTTACTACAAGTTCAGCAAGCCGCTGCAACTCTCCCTGCGCTCCCCAGACTCGAGAGCGCAACGCATGGTGGTGACGCACGTCACTGCAGCGGCGGTTGGGGGGGCTGGTCAAAAATGATTCCCAGAGCCATGATTGGTAGCGCTTTCGCGCGCTACCACTGATGGCTCTGGGACCCAAATACGCGGCAGCCCCCGCCTGCGCAGCACTGATGACCCATGGCGGCGGCCTTTATAATTTATTTGAGGACACTGTCAGTGTCTGCAAATAAATTATAAAGGCTGCCACCATGGGCCATCAGTGACGCGCGCCGCCCCGGAAATAGTGCCGCCTGGGACGGACCGCAACCCCCCGCCCTTCCCTAGCTACGCCAGTGCGTGGGGAGGATATCAGCATGAATAGCGGGGACCTGAGTGTCCAGCTTAGGAGGTATGGAACAGAATGGAGTCAATGCTGCTTCATGGTTACCGGAAGCCCTTGCAGTACCAGTCACTATTGGTCCTGTTGTTCCTGTGTATTATCCGAGCTCAGTGAGACACCCTAGTCAACGACAGTCTGTTCAGGTTGAATGGACTGAATTGGGAAGATCAAGGAGCATGACTGGGAATGGTCCAATTATAGTCCAGTCTGTCTACTAGGGCATAACCTCATGTTCAAATTGAATTTTACCAACTATTGTACTCCAAAGGGAATTGAATTGCAGACTAATGATGAAGACATTGCCTTCAAGTTAGGGAATCAAAATCATTATGTAGCCATGTTTCTTTTACAGACAGTGGCAGACATGCCAACGGGACTTGAGAGACACAGTCTCTCCAGTGGTATGGGACTTCACAGGAGAGGAAATCAGACTGATTTGAGGAGTTGAGCCAGTCCGCTTACAGATTAAGCCTAATGCTGAATTCCTGAGAACACCTCAGTACAGACTAATACACAGCTCCCTCCGCTTGGAGAGAGACTCTCCGGTGCTCAGCATGCATATGGCGATGAAGTCTAAAGGTTTAAACCAGTTCACGCAAAAGTTAAATCCACAAATTGGAAAGGTTGCTCCAGTTTATTGATCCATACTCATTAGTTTTATGAGCAGTTAAAGATAGCTAGAAACGCAGATGCTGAATACACAATCCATGCAAGGTATCATCCAACGTTAACACTCCCAATCCCAATGCATTTCGGGCTAATACGTAGCCCTTCCTCAGGGGAATGCTCTACAAACATAAAGAAAACATCATGCTGTCACTGATGGGTCCATAACCATCAATAGAACTAATAAACAATCTCTAACAATATGCCTTGCACTCATATAGATAAAAAGCATAATGATATTAAATAGCGTTGCCCCATACAAAAAACCAAAGCGTGATATCTGATTACTACCGAGTGAAGGTAAGACAGTGGCATGCAGGACCGTGCTCAAGCAAAAAGCGCTACTACGAGAAAGCAGAAACCCGCTAAAACCAAAGTGCTCTAACGACGCGTGACTAAGCTTGTGAGAAAAATGTCCACACCCTAAGTGAGCAAACGACGGTAACTCGCAATGTTAAAAGCGATGTGTACATTACAGTGCCGAGATTCCGAGTTTAAGCAAGGATGTGAGCCAAAATGAGCGACCCGCTGGGTCAAAAGTGAAAACACAAGCGCGTTAACATCCGTCCTCTGTAGAGGTACTTACATAAAGAAGTGCTCGGATACTCTCGATCAACGACCTGTACACAGCCAGTACCAACGGAGGTCTGAGACTGTTAATGGAACGCGCGGCTAGGGGAGTGAAAATAAACGAGGGACTACGAAATGTGAGGAAAGTGAGCGCCATGTTGAAAGAGTAAAAAGAAAACAAAAAGAAAACAAAACAAATGAACACAACAAAGCTCCCAAGACTGTCACAACTAGTTAACAATCTATGAGTACGAAAACAATAGATGATGGCAAAAATCATTCAACACAAAAAATTGGAAAATGTATACATAAGCAAGATGTTACAGTTCATGAAAATAATACGAGATATGAATTGCACGACAAAGTCTATAAATAACATAGGAATTCCATCCTGTCATTTAATCCGTGTGGCTGCATCGTCGCCATATAGCGGATCCAAAAGTTCTCTCTCTTCAATAACGTGTTTTTATTGTCATGTGTAGGTGTCACCTGCTCCAATATAAGATATTTTAATTGAGCTACTGTGTGTTTTTGTTCCAGAAAATGGGCTGCCACAGTGGATTTTGTATTACCAGTTCTTATGTTACTTTTATGTTCCAACAGTCTCACTCTGATTTTTCTTTCAGTATGACCAATGTAACACTTCCCACAGGGACATTTCAGCATGTAAATTACATTAGCAGAATTGCACGTGGCGTTGACTCTCAATTTGATGGGTTGACCCTTCATGGGATGGTTGGTGACATTACCTAATATGCAATTATTACAATTGCTGCAATTGTAACAGGGTCGAAGTCCTTTAAATGTTTCTGGTTGATGTTGTTCCTTGGGTTTAGACAATATTTCTTTCAAATTGCGTCCCCTCGTGTATGCAAACAATGGTGGTTCTGCAAAGGCTCCCCGAAAATCAGGTTCCAAACTAAGTAAAGACCAATGTTTTAAGATAATGGTTCTGAATAGATTACTCATCGCGGTGTACTTGGACACCACCACCATCCTAGAATTTTCCATTTTTGGTCTAACTTGCAGAAGTTCTTCACGTTTCATACTCCCACATCGGTTGACAGCCTTATCCAACGTTTCTTGGGGATATCCTCGTTTCCTGAATCTTTCCACCATGTGAGATATTTCTTCTTGACACACGTTGTCAGATGAGACGATGCGTTTCACACGCATCAGTTGTGATAGAGGTAAGTTCTGTTTCAACCCAGGTCGGTGGAAACTTTGGTAATGCAAGATAGAATTACGATCGGTGGGTTTGCGGAATATGGTGGTTGTTATTTTTCCGGCTTGTCGTTGGATCTTCACATCTAAAAAGTGAATACACTCTCTATCAAGAGTCCATGTGAACTGTACCCGATCATTAACTCCATTCCATGATCTTAAAAAATCCAAAAGAGCATTCTCTGTTCCAGCCCATGAAATGAAAATATCATCAATAAATCTAAAATAAAGTTTACCAAGATTTAGCCATGAGGGTTGACTCAAAATGTGAGATTCTTCGAAAGATTTCATAAATGTATTAGCGTACGACGGAGCCGCACAATTTCCCATGGCGGTCCCGCACAACTGATGAAACCATTTGTCAAACACAGTAAAGTAACTGTGGTATAGGGTGAATACCATCAGTTCCATGAGTAGTACCTGCAAGTCAGCGTCTAAATCCGAATTGGATAGTTCATTTTCCACAGCTGTGATCCCAAGGTCATGTGGTATAGAGGTGTACAGTGAACAAACGTCCACTGTGCACATTATCAATTCCTGATCTTCCAACAAATCTGAGACTTGTTTCAATTTAATCAAAAAGTCGGTGGTGTCCCGGACATGTGACCTGGTATTCAAAACGAATGGTTGAAGATACCTATCCAAAAACTTGCCAATCGTTTCATGGATACTACCTTTCGTCGAGACAATGGGTCTTAGTGGTGGTCTTGTTGGGTGCTTGTGCACTTTAGGCAACATATACAACACAGGTGGTTTGGGATTGGTGGGTGTTAGGTAACGTCTCACTCGATCAGTAATCGTTCCATTCTCAAAGGCCTGTGTGATGATTTTGAGCAGGATGGTGGTGAATTCATTAGTGGGATCAGAAGATAATGAGGCGTAAGTGTTAGAATCTGAAGTGTGTGCTAGGACTTGTTCTTCATAATAAGTGAAATCCATAATGACAAGGGCGCCCCCTTTGTCGGCTGTTTGACACACTATGGATGGATTATTCGCGATTTTTTGCAGGATGTTCTTCTCCTTTTTGGTCAGGTTATCATGTTTACTCTTGGATTGAAAAGGCAGAGTAGCAATGTCATGTTTTACCAAGTTCTCAAACGTATCTACAATCTTGTGGCTCACAGGAGCCATGAAGGTACTGTGGGGCCGTAGACCCCGTAGCATGTCATCTTCTTCAAAAGGTGTGGATGCAACATTTTGAAAATAGTGTTGTAATCGAATATTGCTGACGAGTTTGAAAGAACTGACTTCTAATTCAAGAGTGTTAGTCTAGTGGTTGGTACAAAAGACTGACCTTTTTGCAAAATGCGGATTTCTTCATTACTCAATTCGGTCTTGGACATGTTGATTACCAAATTGTCCTGACCAGCTATCTCCGTCGATTGCCCTTTTTGGCTTTGGGTTGTTCTTTTTCTACTTCTGCGGGTTTTTCCCCGCCTGGATCCGAAGGTTGTTCTTGGCCCTGCTCTAAAAAATGAACCGCAGTGTTGGAGGTACTGGGTTGTTGTTGTTCTGTGTGAGAGGCCGATCTGGTCGAGGTTTGCACTCTGGTGTCACCATCCGATGAAGACGTTTCGTTTTCAGAGTAGGGATTGTAGGGGCGATTTGGGCGTCGGCGGGCGTACACTTCTGCCCAAGTGTACACCTCGCCGAGCTTGTAATCGATAGTGTCCCTTTTGTATTTCCGGAACTTATGTTCCTGTGTTTCCTGAGTATGTTTTTCTAATTGTACATTTACATCTTCCAACATCTTCGCCAGATCTGCAGCCTCCATGGCATTGTCAAGCTCAGAACGTACGCTTTTAATTTCCTGGGCTAAATCTTCAAGTGTTTTAGCAAGTTCCTCACCTCAGTACAACCTGACCCCAAAACGGTGGCAGGGATTACACCTGCAATTGAGTCCATGATTCGCAGGTCATTCTGAAGGAGATCATATGAAGTCCATGCAATTCGCCCATTATGGAACTGAGGAAACTGAACAAACA
Organism: Lissotriton helveticus; assembly: GCF_964261635.1. Classification (NCBI taxonomy): domain Eukaryota; kingdom Metazoa; phylum Chordata; class Amphibia; order Caudata; family Salamandridae; genus Lissotriton; species Lissotriton helveticus. The sequence goes on from NC_136065.1 coordinate 449,412,960, forward strand.
ATATCACATTGTTTAGGACCTTAGAAAGGTGAATAAAATTGTGATTCCATGTTGTCCTATGGTACCAAATCCACCTGTGATCCTATTTATGATTCCTTATGAGGCTGCATGGTTCACAGTGATTCCCCTCTGTAAAGCATTTTTCTCCATTCCATTGCATGAGGAAAGCCGATTTTTATTTGCTTTCCGTCTGGAGAATCATGTCTTAACGTGATGTTGTTTCCCTCAAGGGTATACTGAAAGCCCATCTATATTTAATCAGGTCTTGAAAAAGAACCATGAGAGATTGATTTGCCCCAAAACTCAGTGCTAGTTCAGTGCATTGATGACCTCCTCATTGCATCTGAAGCACAGGAGGCCTGTAGGGATGATACTATCGCTCTACTGAACCATCTGGCTGACAATGGGCAAAAGGTGTCTCTGAGTCAACTTCAATACTTTCTGACTGAAGTTCGGTACTTGATTCATCGAATTGAGAGAGGCATGAGGAAGGTGTCTCCAGAGCGAGTGGAGGCGATCATGAAAATGAATCCGCCTACTACCCAGAAAGAGTTAAGGATGTTTTGGGAATGGTTGGCTTCTGCCGACAATGGATCCCAAATTTCTCCTTGATGGCAAAGCCTTTGTAGATGTTGACCTACAAGGATGTGTGTGATCCAGTACCTTGGGATAACAATTGTTTGCTTGCTTTCCTGGAGTTGAGAGAGTTCCTGTGTGATGCTCCAGCTTTAGGAATGCTGATTACAACTGATTACTGTTCTGCCACGAAAGGAAGGGTTGTGCTCTTTCTGTACTCACCCAGACATATTGAGGGACCCGTAGACCAGGGGCCTATTTCTCAGCTACATTATATCCTGTAGCTTAAGTGTTACCTGGATGTCTCAACTCTGTTGCTGCAGCAGGTGTCAGTATTGAATGCTGTGAAAGCATTGTGATGGGTCATCCACTTACTGTATACATACCACACTCCGTCGAGCTTCTGATGACGAGGACCAAAACACAGCATTTGACTAAAAACTGGTTGCCAAGATATGAACAGGTGTTGCTCGCTGCAGAGAATGTGATCTAAAGCGCTGTTCTGTGCTAAATTCTGCTACCTTGTTACCTGCTGATGGGGAAGATTGTGAAGACCATGACTGTCTAGATGTCACTGAGCTTTGTACCAAGCCGAGACCTGACATTGTCAATGAACCATTGCCAGATACCGCTCAGGTCCTTTTTGTTGATGGTTAATGTCTGAGACACAATGAAGGTAATCTGAGAGAAGCGTTTGCTGTCTACACCATTTCTAGAGAGGTGGAAGCTGCTTATTCACAGGGAGTACACTATGCACAAGTATCCAAAATCATTGACTTAACACGTGCATGTCTTGTGTTAGAGCAGATCTGAGTCACCGTCAATTTTCCAGTTTGATAGGTGCAGCCGCCCCATCCGTGTCACTGTCAAGTCAAGTCAAGTCAAGAAAGCTTTATTCGATTGTAGACAAACAATCATAAAAGCGCAATAGCAGCATTTCATACATGTTAAAAATATATATAATACACACTTAGACAATTTTATAAAACATTATTAAACTATACATGCTTTCCTGAAATTCATGAAAAAGGAAGATTAAGATAAAAAAAAAACTATTTCCTTAAACGCAGGACTTGTTTCAAATAAGTGGCCATACTGAAAACAATGTGGACATTATCTAGTTGTTTTAGTGCCAAAAGAGCAGATCGACATTGACGAAGTCCAAACCGTTTTAACACAGGGACAATGCTCATTCTTCTGGCTTCCAAGTAATATTTACAGAAGAGATTAACATGGATTGATGTCTGCTTTGAGCTGTTATCACAAGGGCACAACTGTAAAGTTTGGGACCAGCCATCCGCTTTAAGCAGGTAACTAATCTATAGAATATTCCCAAACGAAAGTGAGTTAAAAGGAACATATCAAAATCACTGAGGACCACGGTGAGGTAGGGTTGAATATTAAAAGTAGTTAAAATCAATTGATTATTCAGGACTGTAGGTTTTACAATTTCATTTGACAGCCTAGCAGAGTCAAGTAGAGACAGGCCCATTAGTTTTAATTCCTTCCTGGTTGACTCCTTTATGGTACTGGGGTTGGTAAAATACTCAGAGTGATCGAGATCTTGGAAAAACTTTTGCACATAGCTCATCCAAGGAATTCTCGAGGCCCTATCCAATTTTAAAACGTCCAAAATGATATCTCTATTTAATTTTGTCTCATCCTTTGACCAGAGTCTGTGCCATAATAGCACTGGCTCGAGTTTTATTAAATCTGAAACAAAGGAGAGCCCCAGCTCTGCATGACATATAGTCGCAGAGGTACCATTAGGGACAGATAAAATATACCTTAAAAAGAGTTTTCTACTCTTTGAATGGGGAGCAAATCAACGGGTCCCCAAACCCCAGTCCCATAGATTGCCGCAGAGACCCACTTAGCTCTATAAATTTTAATGAGTGCCTTTGGCGGTCTTTTCCCGAGCTTAATCGTAAAGGCTCTAAGTGCGGACGTGGTGCGCAGTAATGCCAATTTTTTGGCTGCCACCGCCTGTGACCAGGAGTCAATATGGGCAAAAAGGATGCCCAAATATGAAAATTTCTTAGTGACCCCTATCTTTTGTCCAGACACAAACATACTTTTGGTTTTTTTAGTACTCGAGCCGCAGCCCATAGAGAAGGTCTTAGAGGAATTAATTCTTAGGCCGATCTCATGCATAAATTTGGAGAAGCTATCCAACAGCCTCTGCAGTCCAATACTGGTGCGGGACATCAGTACCGCGTTTTCTGCATTTAAAAGGGCTGGGATAGGTTGTCCTGCCACTTGGGGAAAATCATGGTTATCTTTTAGGAGAGCCTCTCCCAGGCCATTTATATACAGGTTAAAAAGAAATGAAGCAAGGACACAACCTTGCCTGACACCGCTATTAATTGGAAAGGGAGCTGTGCGTTCACCCTGCAGCCCGCAACGCACACGAGCGTTAGCCTCGCTATAAAAACATTTAAGAAAATAAATAACCTGTGAATCAATCCCCATCGTGTCCAAAATTGACGAAAGTTTATCGTGGACCACGCAGTCAAATGTGGCTGTGAGGTCCACGAAAGCTAAAAATAACCCCCCCCCCCCCTTGGCCCTAGTATATTTTCAGACTAAAAGGGACAGGTTCAGGCCCTGCTCAACTGAACCTACACCGGCTTGGAAGCCGTGTTGTAAGTCCGATAGAACGAAGTTTTCCTCCGCCCATGCTTGGAGGCGTTCTAATATTATTGTGCCTACTACTTTTGTTGTAGCATCTAATAATGAAATGGGCCTATAACATGCCGGGTCCTGTCTGTCCCCCTTTTTAAAAATGGGGACAATAGTTGATTCTACCCATGTAGGAGGGAAATCTGCTTCGCAGCTAGCATTTAAAACTTGCGTTAGGATGGGTCCCCAGAGGGTAGTATTAGATTTAAACAAACCAATGGGTACCCCATCAGGCCCAGGTGCCTTGCCGCCCTTACTTACGGACAGGGCCCGTTCTACTTCATCCAAGGTGAACATGAGAGCATTTGCTTGGGCGGGGGGGTTCAAATTGCGAACATCCTGGTTAAAACAGTTTGTCAAAATAGAGTTACCCATCCCCTGGTAGACCTTGGTAAAATGGTTAATCCATTGCTCCTCGGTTATAGCTATTTCGAGTGATGGACTATCCTCTCTAGACAGGAAAGGGGCCCTAACCACTTTCTAGAAGGCCGCACTGTCATTAAACGTTGACGCAGAGATTATTGCTTCCCACAACTTCTTTTTGATAGTGGCCTTCCTAGCCCTTCTCACTGAACTCTGGTAGGTCTCCTGCTGCTGGCTTACTTTCTTGCCATCACAACTTGACTTTTCTCACCCTGAAGAAGCCCTTGCTGGGGCGAAACGCATTGGCTATATCTGCTTATAACACTGTCCTTATTGAGAGAAAAAATAAGAAATAAAAAATAACATTCAAACAATATTGGACTTAATAAACATTTTTGGAAGAGACCGTTGTCAATTGACCTGATGCCTATATAACTGTGTTTATGTATTGCCTCTCATCGCTTGTGTGCTGTACAGTGTGGAGGATTACCAAACTGGATCCAGGATTTCCATACCCAAAGAGTCACAGGACCCTCCTGTGAAACATCTCCTCTCCCAGAAGTAATTCAAGTCATGAGTTAGGGGGTCACAGGAGAGGGCAAGACAAGCTGTGGGGGTTCCTGACGACGTTGGATAACCACCAGGTCAAGCTGAGAAGGGTCAAGCTACACAAAACCCAGGAATAGACTCTGAGGGAGACAGTAACATTGTGAGTGGAATAGAATCTGACTCAGCAGAAGAGACTGGTGTGAAAATCAGTTGTATGCAGTCAAGGAAAAAGGATGCCACAAATGAAATGTGGCCTGTGAGACAGAGTAGAAGGAATCTGAGACTTATTTATTTATTTATTTATTCGATTTATATAGCGCGTTATAACCCAGGGGTCTCTAAGCGCTTTATCTGAAAGAGATCTTGCACCAATAAGTGAATCTTCCGAGTCTGATCTGAGTGGGTCAAATCAAGACACAGGAAGTGTAAGGAGGCCCAGAATGGCAGAATGCCATGTTGGAGATATTCCTCTCCCGAGTGGACTTATCGAGCTACCAATGCCGGGGAGAGCAAGGTCCCAGACTTCAATACTGATTGTCAAGATTCTGCTGAGAGTTCCTGGAATAGAGGCTAATGCAATTTTGTCATTGACTGTGCTTTATCCACCAAGGTACAGTGGTTTACGGACTCAAATTCTGGAAGACATTGAATTTCCAAGCTTTGGAGCTCAACTGCCTCCTCAGGAGATTGCAGCATGCAGAGCAGAACTGTTACAGCGAGTTGTTGAGGAGATTGGCTCTGTTCTCATAAGGGATGTAAATTGACCTTTTGAACTGTAAATAAAAGTTGCTTGAAGGAAGATAACCTAGGCCCGAGTGGAAGAAGAATAATAATAGGGACTTTTCATTAGAAGAAAGAGGGATAAGGAAGTCTTCCAAGCTGTGTAAATATTGTGTCAAAGACGGTTCTAAAATGTTTTCTAAGATCCAAAAAGAAGTTACTCAAAGACTTTGTTGCCGGTGCATAAGATACGGAAAAAAGACTCTGTGTGTAATCCTCTTACAGCTACAATCTGAGCCACTTTGGGAAATGGACTCTGGAAATTCGAACCGTACACACAAATGTATTATAGGTGCACTAATTGTAGGAGTCATCACAGTGATAGCTGTAGTCATTACTGAGTCCATTTGTGAGCGCACGCAAAGCTGAGGGACAGGGAGTGGGGGTAAACAGGACATCCACACCCACCACACCTACAACTGCTGCCTCAAAAGAAGGTTCACATTAAAGGCTTAATTGAGCAAACTAGTAGCTTTCTGCCTGTATCTTTGTCTATAGGTGATTACACATTGAATCCGTATTCTAAGCTGCTGTATGAATACGTGAATACTATGGATATGAGAGACTGTTATGTGTATATGCAACTGCCTGCTTCAGTTGAGGAAGGGATTAGGTATCATCACCTACACTTGATGTATGGCATTAGTTGTAGTTTGTTCCTTATCATGTTTTATGGAAAGGGTCATTACGAGTACTATTTATCAATTTATAATTTGGTACTCTCAGAAGTTCCAGTTTACAAACACCTGAGCAAATATGATTGTTACAAGCAAGAAGAAAGAATGGGAAAGTATTTTGTACCCATGTTAACATTAGATACTGCTTACGCACATAGACACAACTTAACCTGCACATAAACAGACATAGAAAAGAAATTTGTAGATCAAGTAGAGGATAAACATAGAGGTTTAACTGTTAAGTTTGATAATAGAGGAGGAAAGGTTGAATTGGCCAAAGAGGAGTGAGCTCACAAGGCTAACAGAAGCTGAAGTCCTATAGCTCTAGATTGGGAACAACGAGGCAAGCTTTGCATTCGTCAAGTTCAGAGTCGTTATGAGACTGTTTATTTGGGACAAAGTGTGTGTGACTATATCTTTCTAATTGATGGTTCCTCGAAGAAGTTTCTTCAAGAAGCTGTGCTAGTAGTGTCAGGAGTATATTTTGTGTGTGGGAAGAATGCATATGTTCGGCTTTCGTACAATTGGTATAGTACTTGTTATGTGGCAGTTGTATTTCCAAAGATGTATCATGTGGAATATTTGGAAGGTTTGAAGGGAACATTGAACCATAGAGAGAAATGTGGGATGAGTGCTGGTGAAAGTGTGGGAGACATTTTTGGAGGGACGATACCTAGTTTGGGTGTGGTGCTGAATGGCATCAAGATCGGAAGGCTGTATACCATTGTAGATAAGTTGTCGGTTAATACAGCTCAGTTATTGCTACTTATAGATGGAGAAATGGTTTCAAATCGATAAGAGTGATTGTGATGCAAAACTGTCTTGCTTTAGATGTGTTATTAGCAAAAGAGGGCGGAGTCTGTCAGATGCTGAAGGTCCAACAGTATTGACCTTACATTCCTGATAAAAGTAAAGATCTGAGGCGGATATATAAATAACATTACTGAGAAACATCATGAGCTACATGATCTGGCAACTGAAGGAGTTTGGGACAAGATTGGAAAGGGATTTGGAGCAGATGGAAGTTGGTTTGCTAACCTAGGAATTCTTGGATATATCTTGAAGCTAGTCATAATTGTTGCAGTCTGGGTTGTCATCTTGCTAGGTATGATAAAAGCATACAAATGGCACAATGGTGGATTACTTTAGGGCGAGGGAGAGAAAGAAGGAAAGACTGCAGGACAGTCATTATGAGAACCTTAAATGGTTGGAGGCGTTCAGACAGAGGAGACTAGCTATGACATCTATTTAGATCGGTCTACTCTACAAGGATTTAAAGTTTTTTTTTTCGAGTTTCATATTGCGCAAACTTGACCCGAAGGTATCAGATATCAGAGCGCTTAACTTGAGCACCAGTTTTGCTACGGACAGATACATTCATTTTTGTTAGGCGTAGGAAGATTAAGTGATTTGCCCAGAATCACAGGATGTTGATCATCGTTGCCGAGACTCCCAGTTCCCCAGATTTGAGGTCGACCGCCCTAGCCGTTAGACTACATCCTCTCCCTTTTTGTGGTGTCTCAACATCATCAGTGGGAGTAAATAATGAGCAGATTTCGCAATTTATTTGTAGAGGTGCATTATAATCATACGTGTAGAGCGCACCTGCCTATACACTTTTGTTGTAATAACATGAAGTCGTAGCAGGGGGGGCGTGGCTTGGACTCCATCGGGCATGGACGCGTGAGCTGAGAGCTCCGTGTCGGCCTCGGCAGATATCCTGATTTCAAAAGTCTCCTGGTGGCGTTTGCAGCTCCGATGGGGGGCACCCAGGGCTGAAGAGTGCCCACACGTCGATCGAGCAGCATTGGGAGGTCCCGGGGGCCGAGTATGCGGCGATCCCTGCTGTCCCCCTGGTGGCGTGTGGCCATTTTGCCTGCGGCCTGTGGTGGGCCTAACATCCCCGGCCTTGCGTGCACGGAGGGCCGTTGGAGGAGCGCAACATCCCGGACTGTGGTGGGGCACAGGAGCTGACCTCGTGCTGTCTGGACTCTCCATCGGGATCGGACCGTGCGGCGTGCCCAGCGTTGATCTGGGAGACGCCCGGAGGACCACGGTGGCACTGCGGAGCCCTGGGGCAGCGAGACGCTCAGAGCGGAGCGGACGTCGTCATTGTCGGTAGCGACCGCCCTGGTGGTGAGGAGAGGGCGACATCGGATTACAGATCCTGCCATGGCCCCGGTGCTCGAATTGAGGGGACTGGGCATGTGAGGTCGCTGGGTCCTTCCTGGGAGCAGTAAGCTGCGGAGCGTGAACTGGCCAGCGGAGGGACCCGACAGGGAGGTCTCGTAGTTGCATTGCCGGGAGAGGACATCGCGGGAGCCCCGCTCCGCATAAAACCCCTCTTGCGCCTGTACCCCCTCCACATTAAAGAGGTTGGGGGGCTTTGCACACAGTGGGGTGAAGACGAGTGGTGACCCTCCTTCCCCCCCCCCTCCGGTGTGGTGTGCTGATGAGGGGCGGACCGGCCCCTGGAGGTCGGTTACGGAGGGACTTACTGGAGTGCGCAAGAAGAATGCGCAACTGCTCTGGAGGTGGCGTGACGGTGGCCGCTCCCCGCCTTCCCCCGGTGGGTCTTCTCCTCGGGGCCCGGCCTAATCTGGAGGCTGGCATTACGGACTGAGTGGATACAGTGGTGCTTGGGGACGGATTGCGCTGGATGGGTGGAGAGCGATCGTAGTGCCCAGGGATCCGGCGCGCCTGAGGAACATCATCACTTGGTGGATCTGGCGACGGTGCCTGGAATCGCCTTCCCAGATAGCGACAGTTGCTGCTCTCGGCTCTCCATCTGCACACGAGGGTTGGAGGAGTGGTCCTGCTGAGTTGAAGTTCGGCTGGGAGCACTGGAGCGGTGTAGAATTTCGGGTGGACTTACCCTACTCCCCGAGGACCGCGACTGAAGGCACGCAGCCTCGTGTCCTGGATTGGAAGCCTGACTTCGGGACTGGCCATGGGGAAGCCGCGGCGATCAGCTGGAGCGGCGCAATCTGACCATGTTGAAGACACACTTGAGACCCAGGAGGTGGGCTCGACTGGAAGCCAGGCTGCAGGACTACAGCAGCAGCAGATGGAACAGATTCTCAAAGCTATATCAGACTCAAAAGAGGCGCTACGCCAAGATATAGCGCAGGTGTCGACGAGCCTCGGATTATTGCGGTCGGACCACGGGAAGCTGGCTGACCGTGTCAAAAACACAGAACTTGTATTGGAAACGCTGGAGCCGGCCCAAAAGCCGACGGATGCAGCAGTGAGTGACTTGTTGCGCAGAGTACAGCAGCTGGAGAAGAGGGCCGAAGATGCAGAAGGGCGCAACAGGCGCAATAACATACGGGTGGTAGGCCTTCCCGAAAAAGTTGAAGGGGACAATATGGTTGCATACCTGGAAACGTGGCTGAGAGAAGTGGTCGTCCCTGAGGGATTATCGCAGTTTTACATGCTGGAAAGGGCACATCGTGTGCCAGCTTGCCCGCCAGCTCTGGGCCGCCCACCCCGGCGGTGGTAGCACGCCTGCTGCACTTTAAAGACCTAGACATTATATTGCAGAATGCCCGAACATCCAGCCCATACCGAGTAGACAACGCCTCGGTCTCCCTCTACCTTGATTATTCCCAGGAAGTACAACGGAACCGTTTCTCTTTTTTGGCGGTTAAGAGGGCTCTTCGGGAGGAGGGTTTGCAATATGCCCTGTTGTTTCCGGCACGATTGAAGGTGATGGTGGATGGGACTACGACCTTCTTTGACACGCCGGAGGAAGTGTGCCACTGGCTTGAAAAGTATCGAGCGGGGACAGATGGCGCTGGGCGATGGGAGAAGACGGCCGAGACTCCTTCGAGATCTCGTAGGGGACGTTGCATCAGGAAACGTGTGAGGAAAGAACAGTTGCCATCAACTTCTCAGATGGAGCTGGAGAGGCAGGCGGCTTTGCAGGCGGTATCTGCAATTTCCGGAGCTGCAGCCGCGGCTTCACTGGCGGACTCGGGGTCCCAGCATGGCTCGGAGGAAGTGGTGTCGGAGGGCTCCGAGAGGGACTCTGGAAAACTACCGCAGGTCACCCCAGGGACTGCCGATGGCCTGTTGGACGAGTGACTATGATTGACTTCAATCCATATAAAGTAAGAGGGAGTGTGCCTAGTGGTGTCCTCTATTAACGAGCAGTGTGAATGGGGTCCTGCGGGGGGTGGCGGGAGGCTTGGCTGTTGGCTGGGTGGGGAGGTGGCACATGGGAGGGAGGGGGAGATCCCAAAGAGGGGGGGCTCGCCTGGGGCGGGACGTCGCTCGGAGGAGGGGAAATCTGTATAAGAGGCTTGACCAACACGCAGAGCTGGTTAGGTCGCGGTCCGGCTTGGTGTGGTGTAGAGTCACCCCCTCTACCTCACACTTATTGTGAGACTCTGGTAGCTACCAGGGTAGTTTCCTTTGCAGGGACTACGTTTGGATGGGTAACTATGGTTTAGCGCCTGTTCTGGGGAAGGGTGGGTGGGGGATTTGTTGGGGATGTTCTACAAGTTGGGGATATGTCAGTGTGCCCATTAGGCTGTTTTGGATTGTGCTCTGTTGTATGCTTCCCTATGGCGACCCGACTTGAGCTTAGATGTATCACCTGGAATGTGAGGGGGTTGAACTCCATGAGGAAACGTTAATAAGTACATGCATACCTAGTCCGAAGGGGGATCCAGGTGGCCCTTTTACAGGAAACACATATTGATCAGACGGAGGGGAGGGCACTGCAGAGAAGATGGAGAGGGCAATTATTTTATACCACCTATTCTGCGTTTGCCAGGGGGAACTTAATTTGGGTGCGATCAGGGGTTCCCTTTCAACCCATGAACAGGGTAGTAGACTCAGAAGGGAGGTTTGTGGCGGTCCTGGGTCGCCTGGGTCGCCTGGACGGCAGATACGTAACATTTTGCAGCGTATACGCCCCAAACTCAGAAGAAGCCGCATTTTTTTCGCGGCTTTCCGGGAGGCTGGCACCGTACTTAGCGGGCTCGGTATATATGGGAGGGGATTTTAATTCCGTCACTGACGTGGAGCTGGACCGTTTCCACCCTCCCTGGCCCAATCAGCGGTACATAGAGTTGCTAAGGCGAGGAGGGAATGGCAGGAAGCATGGAGCCTCATAGATGCTTGGCGGGTGCATCACCCCACAGACAGGGACAATTCGTTTTATTCGGTTTCGCATGACTTACATGTACGACTTGATGGCTTCTTGTGCATCCAGGGGGCCCAGGAACTCACGTGTCATAGCGAGTATCTGGCGACGACACTTTCGGACCACAACCCCTGTCTGATAACAGTGCTTTGGTCGCGGCAACGGCAAGTGATCCCGACGTGGCGTTTGAACCCGGTGACTTTAGAAGACCCGGTGTTTAATGCAGAGGTCAGGGAAGGCATTGAACATTATTTTTTGGAAAACTCGGAGACGGTGTCGAGTAGAGCGCATGAGTGGGATGCCTTCAAAGTGGTGGTGAGGGGGGTATGCATTTCAACTGTCACGGGAATGCGCAAGACGCTATTGCACGACATAGATCGGGAGGAGGCTCATCTGCGACAAGCAGAAAGAGACAGTCATGCGGACAGGGGCGGTCAAGCGGGGGTGATGGCTGCGCGGGAGAAGGTGGCCGCGCAGGTTGAGTGGCTTCGCTGCTATGATTATAAAGAATACATGGTGCGCGCACACGCCAAAAGGGACAAAGTAGGGTCGTTATTGGCCTGGCTGGCCAATCCGGCTCTCAGGGGATCCCCCATAGTATCGCTTTCTACGGCAGATGGGGGCCTAGTCTACTTGCAGAAGGAGGTCAAGGACCAATTTCTGGAATACTACTCGCTGCTTTATCAGTGTAGGATGAGGGAGCCACCTGAGGGGCTGGACGATTTTTTGGTCGCCGCACGGTTGCCGTGCCTGGACCCGGAGCAAGCTACCAAGCTAGGGGGCGCTATTTCACTGGGTGAGATCAGAGCGGCGGTTAAAGGTATGGCCAGGAGGAAGACGCCGGGGGCTGATGGCCTCCCGGTGGAGTTTTATGCAACATATATAGACCTTCTGGTGCCGCACTTGCAATCTGTATACGGAGAGAAAAAAACCAAGAAAAAATCAAAAAGAAAAACCATGAAGTCTTAGGATTGCGAAATGTATTAACCTGAAACGTGTTGTGCCTTAGTCCATGTGGAAGTAATATGGAGAATTAGGAGAACAGCCATTATAACGCGGGGATTACACCGCACTACCATTACAAAGCGGGGATTACAACAAAAGTCGTTACAGCGACTTTCGCTGGAGGGCGCTGTTGGATAGGGAATAGTTTAATTTTCTATCCAACACCTTCCCTACTGTCAACGTGGGCTGGAGTTGGAATAGAAAATTAAACTATTCCACTATCCTGCGCCCTCCCGTGAAAGTCGTTGTAACGACTTTCGTTGTAATCCCCGCATTATAATGGCATGCGGGGTAAAAGCCCGCGTTGTAATGACATACAACCGGAGAATTAACGTGGAAAGTGAATGTAACTAGCAGAAAACATTAACGTGAAGAATTCATGTTGTGATGTCATATAGTTACTGCTTGCCCATATACCGTGTTAAGTTAGCATGAGCTTATTAAATGTTTAAACGCCATTTTACCTTTGGCTGCTTCTGCACACGGCACATAATTGTTGTTTTAGCTTTCAGCCTAGAAGAGCGTTGTGATTTGCACGAGAATAATATGTTATTGCTCTGATATCAGCTTTTCTTAGTAAACTGTGTCTGTACAGTGAGTGCTGAAGCCTTCAAGGATAACTCAACACAGTGTTGTTGTGAGGTCTGATCTTCGCACCTTCCTAGACATAACATAAATGCAGCTGCTGCCAAAATCTGGCTTTAGGCGCGTTTTATATTGCTTTGCATAGATCACACTACACACACTTGATGGTGCTTCGCAAACAGAGAGCTGGTGGAAGATGATGTGATCCCTTTACACTAGGACCTTGAGGTATGGGGCCGCCCTGCTAAAACCCAATGAGACCTTCCTAGATATAATATAATATGCTAGTTAGGGAGGGTGAGAATTAGGTGTTGAAAACCCCTATTCATTACAGCATTTTAGCATGTTGTCACCTTTTGCATTCTATGGACTAGTAAATATGCTGATAACTTTGCTTCTTATAATATGTTTGCTTGTATTATCTAAGATACTGCGTTTGAGAACACGGCATTAGTAAATAAATATTTCAAATGTGCACGCGTCCTCATTTACTCCACGTTCTGGTTTGAAATGATTGTATAACGAAAGAGTGTTCATGTATTCCACGTGACCTGAGGTATTCTAAGTTCATGTTCTGGTTTGTCTAAACATTGGGAGTTTGTAATAACCAATGAGACACTGTAGCTAGCTCGGTAAGGGGAATTTGGGTACTGAGGTGAGTTTTGGCACACCCTAATTCACTGAGGGTTCCAAGTCTCTATGCACAGTTCTGTAGGAGAACGGAATCCCTGCTACAGTGAAACTGACAATTATTCATGTACTAAAAGTGTGCCTTATTATTCTATGCAAATTCATACAATTCATATGTTGGCTTCCTATGTTAGCTGAATTTTGTAGGCCTGAAATGCTTTTCCCTGGAGACTCTTACTTAATAATTAATGGCTGAATTTCATGTATGCTGTGGAGTTTGGTCTTTCTCACGTGTTGTGTTGCAGTAGAAAGAGGCACTCTTGATAGCTAGAATAATGTATTTCTTTTATTAGTCAGGCAAGGAGACAAGAAGTAATATTGTAAACTTGAGTCTATAAAGGAAGGCTGATGTGTTTCACACAGGAGAAGGCCTGGGAACCAAGGTCAACTTGGTGAAACCCGAGAATGCTGTTATCCCATGGAAAACTACCTTTAAGATCTTACTCCGAGCAGATGGCGTGACCCACAAAGACTCTTGGGAAGGGTACCTGAGATATTGGGATGTTGAAAGTAGGGAAAGTGTGTCACTTCATCTCTGCCTTTGGAAAGAGAGCATTTTAGAACAAGCTCTGTCTCTGTAGCTTCATGCTACATTACCCATTGGTTATGGAGATACTTCTTAGCGAGACTCCACAGACTGACTCCTTTTAACTCTCCTTTCTGAAGATGCTGAAGTAGGGATGTCACTTCGGGTTAGAGTAGGAATAGATTAATGCTGTTTACCCATCAACCCTCGCAACAGGGGAATTTGGACTTGTGCTTTCTGATCCTCTGTATCCTGTTTTTTTAGTTAATTGTCTTGTTTCTGCTACATCGCCTCAATTAGATAAGCCAATTTGGTTTCATGATGATTCTGAAGTATTTCTACACTCCCATCCTGAGGTGTCTTTATGTTCAGTTGTTTTTGGCATTGTAATAAATTAACTAACCTAATGGAGTTGTTTGTGGTCATTATGTGTCCAAGGGATTTCTCGATGATTTGATTGACAATAATAACAAATGTTCTCCCCTTTACGCTTTCATGCTGCTAAAAAGATCCATTGGACTGTGACTCTAGAAATGGTCAGAATCTTATGGGCCTGGCCCTTTCACATGTATGCGCTATATGTATATAATGCAAATTGAAAGATAATTGCAAATAAATTGAGATTTAAATTTTTTGTAATTCAGTTGCAGTCTGAAAATTAGAATACTTGGTTAAAATAAGAAAACAAAACTTTTTGGGGGGATAGCGGTAGTGTTTTGGGGTGTGACAGATAGAAGTCTCTTGCGTTTGTATGCAGTAAAAAATTAAAAAAAGATTGAAATGATAATCCTGCAATCCCCCTCCATGTAAGCCTACCTATTAAAGTAGGGAATTTGATCTGAGCTCCATTTTACACGGCAGTGCTTAATTTAAGCCGGTTGTTTCCAGTGCAGCACCAGCCCTTAATTATTAACACCGGCGCTATAGTTTCATGAGCAATGGTTAAGGACACACTCACTTTTGGTAGGCATGGGGAAATTACATGATTTGCCCTGAATCACTTGGTGTTGAGCCGATGCTGAGACGCGGGCCTTGTTCCCCAGGCTCCGAAGTCGGCCACATCCTCTGCCCACTTCATGGTTAGTAGGTGGCTCTGATTTAGGCAGCCTTGCAGCCAAATTGGGCTGGTGCTAGCTGCCTCCTGACGAGAGCCCCAGCACTTTTTTTGTTTTACAAATTAACCACTGTTACAGGGGCACCAGCATTGTTGTGTGAAGGAATCAGTGTCCGTGTGATGTATGCCTGAAAGCATCCCTGTCTCAGTACCTCCAAAGCAGTCACTGAGGGTATCTGAGAAGTAGACCTGTATATTTGTCACCCTGTGGGGAGATCAGGTTCCTGGGAGGACAAAAATCACAGTCTTAGGGGCCGATTAGGATGGAGGATTTTCCGCCTCCTCCGGGCCGGTGGAAGCCACCTCCGGCCCGGAGGAGGCGGAAAATCCTCTGCGGAGTCACCAAAGACCCACCGCCGCATTACGATGGCTGGTGGGTCTTGGTTTCTGTCCGCTGCTTTTCCGCCGCGGTCGGATTACAACCGCGGCGGAAAAGCTCTCATTTGGCTGGCAGTGTCTATCAGACACCGCCAGCCAAATTAGGATGCATTTGTAAACATGCTTTTCCGCGGCGGTTTTTCAGCCGTGGAAAAGCATGTGTACTTTTGAATTTGGGGGCCCGTTGCGGGCCCCCAGGGTGTAGGCGGGTGGGGGGTGCACATGGGGGGTACCTATGGTACCCCCCAGTATTTACATGCACAAAGCGGCAGGCACCGCGCGGTGCCTGCCGCTTTGTGCATGTAAATGTTAAACATGCACTTTTAACATTGCGGCGGGTGCTGCTTGAAGCAGCACCCGCCGCAATGTTAAATATCCAGGATGTGACCGCCAGGGTGGCGGTCACATCCTAGTTTGCACGGAGGGACCGCCGCAGCCCATGCGGACGGTCCCTCCACCTCTGGGATGGCGGACGGACATCCTAATCGGCCCCTTAGTGTCTCCAGTCTAGAGCAGCACCCTTGCTTGGGTCACTAACTCATTACCCTTTCCCCTTTCCTATAATCTCACGCCGTGAAGGGAGAGTAATCAGTTTTTATTCCCTTTAGAAATGGTGGTCTGAAGTTACATGCTATCTGCACAGGAGGTAGTGTCTGACACAGTTGCCTTCTGCTGAGGGTAGTAAAGGTTATAATTCTGTGCCTGTTAACTCCCTTCCTTAGTACAAATAGTTGTTTGGTGCCTCTGCTCAAGCTTCTTGGGTATGAGGCGTAAATCCTAGGTCAGGAGTAGCACATGAGCTTTCACACAATAAAACATGCACATGTGATGTTGGTGATCATGCATTATACGTATTGGTGTTTCTCAGTAGTAACCTAGTTAAGAGCAGTTTCTCCATGGGATCTACAGTATTCTTAGGGGTCTGTCTTAGTGAGACTGCAGGAATGGGAATCTGTGATTTCCCATTTGGTAATGCGGGATCTAGGCTTCGTAGGGGTGGCAGTTAGGGGGAGGATTATGGTCTGAAAAATTAACAACAATTTTGTAGCCCTTCAAATATATGGAAACATTGAGCACCGGAAACAACTTGAGTAAATCTGGCATTACATTTGTAAGTTGAGCACACACCTTAATGGTTTCAGGCTCCAATCCCAATGAGATAAGGGTTTGGAGGTTACGTGTCAGCTAAGGTTCCAGTGTCATGTAACTTTGGGGCTTAACATAAGTGTGTCAGCAAAGCTGGTGTGCTGAGAATGGACTTCAGGGAGCATTGGAGAGAGTAATTTCTAATGTATGGAGGAACATCTCAACTATGAGGTGCTTAACATAGGCAATATTTTTATCTTTGTTGCAAACTCCAGAAGGTGAGGAGGGTGGACTTAAACGGATGTTATTGGGAAATATCTTGAATTGCATGGTAGGGCTTAGGAGCATGTTGGCTATTTCCGTGTTCTACTAATCCACTACACTACAATTGAAGAAGGTGCCTTTCAACAATCCAAATGCAGATTTTTAAGACGAAAAAGAGAAGTAAAACAAATACACACTTTTGAATATAGATTTGAATCTGTGGATCATGTTGCTAATGGAGGGGTGCTAGGAAGTATGTAGTTTCCAGAGATCTTACTCCAAATGTCACATTGTCCTGCAGCCGGCGACCTCCAGAACACTGGGGGGACTGGCTGCCTTCAACAAAGACCAGATCTCCTGTGAACAGCAGCTCTGTTCAAAAGAAACTCCCAAAACAGACTCTGAGCCTGCTGAGGACAAAGAAACCCAATGCCTGGAACCATCACTGCACCTGTCGCCTACGGCCCGAGTGCGAGTGGCCCACCGGTCCCAACGAGGTTCCCCAGTGCTCCAGAGTCCGAGTCCACCATGGGTTGACCCCTCCAAGACTCCCCGATGTCACCTGCAGCCTCTGCACGGAGACCCCCACAACCCCGAGTGGCCAGGTAAGGTGAAATTCAACCTCAAAAGGCATCAATACATTCAGCCGCCCTGTGCCCTGGAGAAGAGAACCAGAGGTGCACCTACGTCCTCGAGCCCTCCAACTTACCTGCCCAGCTGTTGGTTCTTCCCGGCAATCTTTATTGACTGGGCCTGCAGCTAAAAGCCAATACCTTAAAGACGGAGCCTGCAGCTAAAAGCCAAAACCTTACAATCCCTGTTGAAAACAACAGTGCACCCAACGCCAAAAGAGCACACTGCACCCAGCCGCCCCTGTGCTGCTGCGGGTTTTCCCATGTGCTCTAACTCAGATCCCCCTTTGATCTGAGCCTAACTCCAGGAGCTTTGCTCCCACAACCCTGTGGCCTGCTCGTGAGCAGCCATCAACCGGAGGCTCCCTTTCCCCCATTGGATACCATTGGGCCTCAGCTCTCGGCACCCGGCTGCCCTAGTGCAGTAGAGGGTGCTTTGGGAGTGCATCCATGACCCTGGCGGAATCCTGGTTCTAACCCCGGAAAACCAACTCCCAAACCTAAGTACTTACCTTGAAACCGATAACCACATTTCTTCCCATAGGACTGTATTAACTGCTTTTTTGTGAAAATTGTTCTGTGTGGAGTTGGTTTTACATGAGAACTTGAAAAACTGCAAATAACTTGAAAAACTGCAAATAACTAAAAACTGCTTTACTTAACTTTTCTCTAGGAAATGTCCCAGTGTGATATTTAGGCATATCAACTGAGTAGAAAAAGTAATCCATAAAGTAATCTGTAAAGTAATCAAAAGTAATCTAACAGCAATTTCCACGGGTTACAAACCTATAACATAGTAATTTTCATTCAACTTGCTTGTATTGTTCAACATGCCTTGAAAAGTACCATTTACACCGACCTGTACCAGGCTTGCTTGGTTCTATAAAATAAATATTACTAAATGATATTTTTATGCAAGTCAAATTGGTCTGAGTTCAGTCTCTGAGTGTGTGACATCATTTGCTGATTGAGTGGGTACAAAAAATGCTTAACACTACCCTCTGATAAAGCCCTACTGATCGCTCACACTGCCACAAATAGAAAGTAAGGTGCTATCTACTTTTACCTCTGACTACCTTTGGGATTCCACTGGACTCTGTGCCCACTATACCTCATTTTGGTATAGTATATACAGAGTCAGCTTCCTATATTGGTGGATCAGCAGTTGGATATACAACTTTGCATTTGTTGGACTGACTTGGTCACCACCTGATCACACTACAGAACTCTTAAATTGTATTTAGAATTCTGATTTTTGAATTTGACAACATTTTCCAAATGACTAAAAGTCTTGTTAGCCCCTTGGTTAAGTCCCTTTAGAATTTTAGAAAAATAGAAACTCACCATAGTTAGGGGTAAGAGGGGTTCGAATTTTTAGGATGTCTCTTAACAAGAACCCAACTGGTAGTGAAAATATAACTGATGACATAGAGAATATGGTTAAGGAGCTCAATCTCACCCCTTATCTCCACTTAGAATTTAGGGAGCTAAGGTCTCTTTAGTAACCATGGTGTCCCATTCCTCCAAACAAAATCTCCAGGCGCTGTTGGCAGGGTATGCTAAGGACCACCTCTCTAAGCAAGGTGAAGACCTTTCAGATGGTGAAGATAATGGAGGGGATGAGGATAACTTCCAACTCCCCCCCCCCACTTCTTAGGGACAAGAGGGCCCCAGTGGCCCTGATCCAAGAATACACCTCTCAACACCTAGAGCCCACACAGGTGGCTCAGGTGATTCTGAGGACATTGATGACAGCCTCAATGAAGAAGACCAATTTTTAGAAAAGTTGGATAAAAGATTAGACCTAGAGACCAGACTTCTAGCTCTAGAAAAAGAAAGAGCAGAGATGGGCCTAGCACCCATCAATTGTGACAGCAACTTAATAATTAGGATCAGAAAGCAATCTTATGATCCCAAAATCCCCAAAGGTATAGTCCCTAAATTTGAGGATGGTGATGATATCACCAGGTGGTTCACAGCCTTTGGAGAGGGCTTGTGAAGCCAGGAAAGTGAAGAAAACTTACTGGGGTGGCACTCCTTTGGGAACTGTTCTCTGGTAAGTGAAGAGACAGACTTCTGACCCTTAGTGCTGCCGAAGCTGAGTCCAATGAACTCATGGAGGGCACCCTGATTGAGGGATTTGGACTCACTAATGAGGAGTATGGAATTAGATTCAGGGAGGCTCAGAAAACCTAGAGTCAGCACTGGGTGGAATTTGTAGACTACTCAATGAAAACACTAGGGGCCTGGTTGACTGGAAGTAAAGCGCAAGATTATGATGGTCTTTATAATTTGTTTATGAAACAGCACATATTAAGTAATTGCATTGATGAAAAGTTGCATCAGTATCTGATAGACCTAGGTCCAATTTGTTTCCAAGAATTGGGAAAGAAGGCGGACCACTGGGTCAAGACGAGGGTGACCAGGACATCCACTGGGGGCTGACTAAAAGAAACCTCCCCAGGGAAAAGACAGTGAGCCTCTTAAATATAAAAGTAAGGAGTCCCAGTTAGCCACCCAAAAAGCTGTCCAGGAGGGTGGGCCCAAAAACACCTCACAAACTAAAACTGGGTACTATGATAAGAGTTGGAATCCCAACAAGGTACGGTGTCACAACTGTCAAAAGACAGGACACTACACCAAGGACCCTAGCTGTCCTAAAAACAATCCCATAGTGTAGCTCCAGAGATTGCCAGTGTAGCTCTGTGCGGTGGTTCCTCAGGTGAGGAAGTCCTCTTAGCCTTCAACTGGAAGAATTCCAGAGGGGAGTGGACACTTCCACCACCTACTTGTGAATAGAATCCCAGCCACTGCCCTGAGAGATACATGTGCCAGTCATGCTGTGGTGCATAGCGGGTTGGTTCTCTCAAGCCAGTATGTCCCAGGAGAAACAAAAAGAGTAAGGTCTATTCCAGGTGAGGTCACTGTTAGGCCTGTTGCTGTATTGGCCATAGTAACAGCTGGGTCCCTTAGTTGGAGAAAGGTGGTAGTCAATAAAGACCTCCCCCTTGATTGTCTCCTTGGGAATGACCACCACCCAGACATTGGTCTGAGCCAAAGAGAGGTACTGGAACAGTGCCAGACCTCATCCAAGGAACCTGGGAGGGCTGAACCTGCAGTTAGTGCAGATAACCCTCAAAAGAAAAAGAAGAGACAGAGTAGGAAAGGTGGACAACTGTCAGCCACTGTTCCAGTGTGCAAGGGAAATTCTATCCCAGTAAGGGAGAACTACAAAATTGTCACTGGTGAAGTCCTCTCTAGCCATCAAAAAGACCTGACTTGTCAGCCAACTGCCCAGCCTGAGTTGGTGGCTCCTCGGCTGACAGAACAGAGGGTGGAAGAAGGGTGTTCACTACAAAGTGTTGTGGTCCCCTACCCTAAAACAGCAGACAGGCCACCAGAACCCAAATAAGCCTGTAAGGTAGCCACTTCACCTACCACTGAAGAGCTAAAGGTGTGGTTCTAGGCACTGACAGCTGTCAGTAGCCTCTACTGGGTGTTAGTCTGCATGGCAGCACTGTACTTGGCATGGTGGCCTGACTCCCTGCCAATTAGCAAGTTAGGACCCCTGACCCTATTGGTCATGGTGGGGTTACTCAGACTGCGGGTAACCTCTGTGGGTAAGCTGGGTTTTGCCCTAGCTAAGTTAGAATTTGCAGTGGTAGGCACCTCAGAACCCAAACTAAAAAGATGGGGTAAAGACACTAAAGAGCTAGGAAAAGGGCATTGGGAATTAGGTCCTGAAACTGTTGAGGTAGGCCAGTTACCCAAAGGGACTGACATGGGCAGAAGAATGTAAGGCTCTGCAACTTTCAAACCACTTCCTCTACTCTTCCTAGCTTGAAAGACTAGGAATACTCTCACAGGTTTGGCTGAGTCTCCTGGCCTTTGGGCTGGGGGGGGGGGGGGCTTGTGTTGGAAGCTGGGCTTCGGTTGCAGTTACCCAACCCCCACACTTTTTGCCAGATTTCTGATGCACTTTGATTTGATGTGCCCTGGCTCCCTGCCAATCAGATTCCCAGGGCCTGTTTTCTTTCCCAAAACTGTACCTTGCACCCCCAGTTGGCACCTCTCTGGCCACATGTCAGTGCCTTGTAAAAGGTACCATGGGTACCAAGGGCAATGTGGCCAGGGAATGCCTCTGAGGGCTGCAGCAATTATTAGAGGCACTGTACCTGTACACACACACACTGCAATTGAAGTCTGCGTGTTTTGGTGCAGAACAAACATGAAGACTCGACATAGAACACATCCCTGTGTGCCATGCCTACAATTCACTGCCCTGGCATTGGTCAGCCACCCCTCTAGCTGGATGCACTCTACCAGTGGCGAGAGTACAGGTGCATGAGCCCTGTACCCCTACAGTGTCTAGAACAATTCTTAGACATTGTAATTGAAGTAATGCCATTAAGAGAATATGGTGCTGGAAGTTTGTCATTACGAACTCCACAGCGCCATATTGGATTTAATGAAAACTGGGAAGTTTGGTATCAAACTTCTCAGCACATTAAACTCACACTGTGCCAGTGTGGGATTTAATGTAAAATGCACTCTGAGGGCATCTTAGAGATGCCCACTGAAAAACAACCAGGCTCTGGTGGGTTTCCCTGACTGTTACACACCAGCCTGCCACCACGAGACATGTTTTTGGACCCTTGGGGTTGGAGCCTTTGCTCCCTGAGCCCAGAAACAAAACCTTTCCTGGTCAGAGGTGTTCACACCTCCCCCAGGCCAAGAAGAGCCATCTGTGGAAGGGGAGCTTCAAAAGCGTTACCGCCTGTATAATGCAACCTCCAGCCTCTCCTGCTGCCAAAAGTTGGATTTTTGATGGAAAAAAACTCAGTGCTTTGCAAACTGCTGTATTGCACGCAGCATATTCCCAGTGGAAGCTGTTTATGTACCTGTGTGTGTGTGTGTGTGTTAGCACCATTTTAAATATTTTAATATAAAAATACATGAAAATCTGTTTTAAATATCTAATGTTAACACTAATGAAATGTTACAGCACATAAATACATCTAAGTATGAGTATTAAATAATTGATTTAAATGTATTAATTTAATTTAAAAATGTTTAAACAATAATATGTCAAATCCAACTTCCACTTACAATTGTACTTTTAGTTAATTTGTAGTATATTTTGTTAAAAACTGTTTCATTAATTTAGATTATTTCTCCATTTGTAATTAAATGTTTATTATCTTATAATATTTTTATAATAAAATTAGTACATATTAAATGTGGAAATAATTTCATTATTTTAACATTCATTGTTATGGGATTCTAGTTTATATTTAAAAGATGTAGTTTGTGAATAGAAAGGGTCTTAAACTGTTGTGGGGATGTGCTTGCATTAGCTAATCTGCCCTTAAACTCTTTCCTTACATTTTCCAAAACTCCTCTCATTTAGGAGTAAGTACTTTCATATTTTCTGACCACTCGCCCCATTCCCATCCTACATGGACTAGTGAAAAGTATACCTAGGTGTGCAGGGATTTCTGTCACTATGGAAGAGATCTCCACAAAGAAAGGATAGGAAAGACAGCAGTGCAGGTCTTCACCCTATGGTGTGTGAATTGTATTTTGTAGTACGAGAGTATCATTACCGCAGGTTGTAACTAGCCCCTTTGCAATTATATGAAGTGACTTGTGGGGAGATTTCCAGGATCTGGGACAGGGGGCTTTTTTTTAAGTGCATAGCTCAAAAGCACATCATATGTAAAGCCCACTGAAAAAATGGATGTTTGGACTGTGGAAAAAAATCATCAAATAGAAATGCCATTCTACCCTACCCTTCTTGGGAAGAAAAACTGAAAAAGAACAAACAGATTCCAGTTTGTTGTTAGAGGAAAATACCCTTTGAGAACTATATTGATATAGCAGTTGCCACTAGACAAAGGAGAGATCACTCAGATTCAGGAACAGATAGTTAGCAGTCCACCTTTGAAGTCTTCAGCTGTGGGCAGTGCGCTGACGGTCAGTCACTCCACAGCACCAAGATTGTACGTCTGCAGAGTATCTCTTTAACAAAACCATTTAAAGATATATAAGGTTTTATCGGCGGCATGCTGGTGGGTGAAAAACCTGTGTCCCTAAACCAGAATGGTCCAACATCGGCCAGGAGGGCTGGATCCATGCCAGATTTTAGTCACTAACATTGACTATGTCAATTAGTCTCAGATAAATTCAATGTATATGAACTTATCTTATGTGGTATCATGAAATATTGGCACTGTCCCAATCATCCCTGGCCTGTGTTGGATGCCCCTTCAGAATGCAGATCTCGTAGCATTTCTGTGCAATAAGTAAATACAAAGGGAGAAAGGTAGGCCACATATCGTAGGAAGGAGGTTATATATTAAACTCATCATCTAAACAGAGCCTTGTTAACCAGAATTGATCTCAACCAATTAATAATAAATAACACACTACTACCCATCAGAGACATTCCTTTACCTATAGCTAATCATTGACATTTCAGTGGTTTACCATATTGTAAAAATTAATACAATATAAGCAACGTTACAGAGGAAAACTCTCACCCAGATTAACTCAACTAGTGATCTCCTTCTGTTACAACCCTGAATATTTTGAACATATCAGATAAAAAAAGAGAATATTTTGTTTTATATAGCTCTTTTTACTGGATATCTTTTGCTTCAAAGCACTACTAAAAGCAGGTGTTATTGTTAACCAATTTAATTGTGTGTTATCCCCTCGATATTTAAATCTCTGACACGCAGATCGCAGCGATCTCAGTAGAGCCCTCACCCCCTCGACTACCTCTTTCATATATTTAATGTGATAAAGGAGTATGTATACATCAGGTGCTACAAGCATTAAAAGCAGTTCGATTAGGAATCAAGAGAGCCATTCCTTGCTTTAATCCATACTGAACGTTATTGTTTACAGGAATAAGAGCCGCCACCTGCGTGATTGGTACTGTAACTAGCCAATTTATCAGTAAATGGAGGCTGCTTTACTGCACTCAGCGCTACAACGGATAGTACTAATGCAGCTGTATTTGCTCATCAACATCGCAACATTAACCGGCTTCGGCTCAGTCCCCTGCCTGGTAATCAGCACTTTAACAGCGGCGTCGTTGCTAGCTTGAAATGGAGACTGTGTGAGCCCTGGACTCCAAAATGGCCGCCCAACGTGCCGCGCTGTCATCTTGGTGTTTTCTAGTAGGGCAATTGGCTTTCTGCATTACAAACTTCCACGGTCGTTACACGTCCATTTCGAAGTCAACATTTTCTTTGTATCTTCTCAAGTTGTTGCTAGAGAAATATATTTATGCACAAACAAAACATGAAGAATTAACAGGAGAAGATGTATGTTAAAGGTTAAGATTCCTAAAACAAATGACTTTTCTGTTTGGAGAACAAGCAGATCATACATACCACAACTATAATCTATGCATAGGTTACATAGTCTAAATATCATCATCCGAGAATTCCTTTGTGCAGCAGCAGTTGAAAAACAGAATATCTTTTCATTCCTTTATTCAGAATTCTTGTCAAACTTTGTGAATGGGGACATTATACCTCCCACATGACAGCATTCAAAATATAATTTAGTTTAGACTGGTAGGCATGTGGTTATTAAAGCAAGTGAATTTGGACAGGGCTTTAAGTGAGGTGAAAAAAGTGGGTGGGAGGCTATAAAACGGGTGTAGACTAAGAAACACACATAGGCGTCCTTTCCAAGGGTTGTGGCCTATATATTGAAGGGCGTGGTTTAGAACATGTAAACTAAAATCCTGTGCTTACCATAGAGTACCACCCGACCAGTATTTTGGTGCCTCTCTGTGAGCTTTCGGCTATTTCAGCCATACATATCAGGCAGTAACAGACAAGCACCTAAAACATGCCAAAACTATTAGGGTTGCCAATGCTTGATAGTAGATAAATGAGTAACAACAGTGATTTTCTGTAGTGAATAATTAAGATTGAAAATGTTTCTATTCTGAATATACGGAACTGTGAATTAAATATTACTTATGTCTGTGGTAGGGCTAGTTGTCTTCAAAGTATCTTAATCACTCCCATTATTACCTTTACACCGCTTGTTCTTCAGACTATTTGTTAGACACTTATGCCATTTTTCCCCCCACATCTTTATGTAATCCTCCATTTGCATATGTCACACATCTCTTTCCTCAGCAGCACCCTCCTTTCATAATCGCCTGCATGTACTTCCTTGTATCTCCTTCACTTTCCCTACCCACATTCACTGCATTTTCTTATATTTTTGCCCTGTCAGTATGTTGACCTCTGTGTACTTCCTTCATTAACTTTTGCAGACAATCACTTAGAATTACAATTGGCACATGTGACAATTGCTCTGGGCAATCTGCAGAGAGGCCAAGGATTGGATGAGCATATATTCTGAACAACTTTATGACCCACTGGCAGGCACTGTGAGAAATCTGCACTGGCTGCAGCCTTAGCTTAAGAGCTCAAAATTGTGGTGTATTGTAAGTACCCACCCATAACCTGAACTCAGTAAGGGCTATACAAGAAATATATGTTATATGAAGAAAAACTACAGAAATACAACAACCTTGAAAAAGGAAACCAGCTTAGGTAAATCAAGATTAAGTAAAACGTTTGAAATGTAAACTGTAAGAGGGGTAGCATGGATGGCCGACATGGCGTAAGCATAAGATAAGAGTTCTGCACCGGCCCACAGGTATACTGTCCTAATCCATCCCGAATCTGGGGCCATCATACCAGTTTAAGCTCACGGTGGTGGAGAGCGGTCGCCGGACACCTGCTCGTGGGCCAGCACCCCTTCTGGGGTTGACTGGTCATGAACTGGGGCTTAAAAATAAGCCGGAGCCACAGCAACCAGCCAAAGAAATCCAGAGCCCTGGCCTTACGGTGAGCGGGCCTGACCGGACAGGCTGGCCCTGAAGAGATGGCGATTTCCCCACCCCTTGTAGAGCTAAGCGGGCCTGCTGACTGGGTCGGGGGATGGCCTGTGGGGGCCCGTGCCTGCAGGACCCTCTCCTGCAATGTGCACATCGAGCCAGCGTGGAGGACCATGCGGCCCCAAACGGGGCCGGAGGACTGAGTACTCTGAAAAGCCACGCAGTCTACCCTCCCTCAGCAGCTGAAGAGGTCACGCTGCCAAGGTTGGGCCGGCCCCCCTCAAAGACAACAGTTGGTGCCACTTGCCTAGTAGGTGCGGGCGGTGGTGGGGGAAAATTCCCAGGGCCTGGGTAAGGTCCTGTGTGAGAGGCAGGAGCATCCCGGGCCTCCACCAGATCCGTGCCAGCAACACAGACCTGCAGAAGGAGTATACCATTGTGGTAAATTAAATTTACATATTACCTCATTTCTGAATTTCTATGTTTAATAAATCATAATTTCTTGTCAATGCAAAGCGAGGAGTACGTGGTGCTCAAATGAAGGAGAAGAAGACCAATAACTCGAGTTAAGGGGAGCGCTTCCAGCACCAAGCGGGCACAGGAGCAATCTCTCAAGTCCCTCTCTTGAAGTGGGTGTCTTTATTTTCAACAGCAGAATATTTATACAGTCTTGGTCACGAGGCAAAATAGAGGAACAAACAGGTCGTGGCAGATAGAGGAACAAAGATCAGCAAGAGGAGCAGAGTGTGAAGAAATGGGGGCATGTCTTAGGCTTCGTGAGGGGACTTGCGATGTGAAATAGTCTGACAGTTGGAAGGGGGAGGCTTCCTCATTTGGGGGTTTGTGCTCGTGCTTCATGTCAGAAACATGAACCATCTCTGCGGGGGAGCAGGAACTCATGTACTGGTTTCCCGGACTTGGCAGAAACCACAGAGACAGATGGTGAAAATGAGGAAGGCCAGGTGCAGGGGTGTCGTGCTCGGGGTCTTGGGACACCAAAGGGTGAATTAAAAACAAAATGGTGCCGGCTTTTAATGTGGGCAATTATTATTCGCGCAAAGGGGATCGCGCAAAGGGGCATAATTAGATCGCGCAGAGGGCAGCGAAGGGGCATAATTATAGATTTTATTTCCACATTCCCTCCTTGCCCCAGAGTGTACCTACATTATATCTCAATTTGCATGAGATCATTTATACATTCTTGTAACATGATTCTTTCCCTTTCTCTCTGCTGGACAAGTGGTTTAGCAATGTATTTTGCAGCGCATAGACCGCATAGGACAGGACCACATTGGATGCAAAGGCAGCATCCAGTTATTATCAGGAATATTATACCTGCTGCTGACAGCAGTTGCCATCCCCAGGACGATATTATCTTCCAGAACCAGTCAGACCACGTCCAAGTGCCAGGTTCTTGATGTAAACTTACGGCTATCTTGTGTAATTTTGTTATGGCCGTGTATACAGATGGGGAATTATCAGGAATAAATATACAGCAGCTAGAGCCTATAATTTTACAGGCTCCGCCTCTGTCAGCCAAGATGATGTCAAGGACAAGGCGATTTTGGAGAGTAACCAATCGTATGGCAGAATGCTCCTGGGTTAAGCTCCCCAGGGCAGACGCCGTCTGGTTTACAACAGCCTCTAAGGTCCTTGTCAACCTGCGTATAAGCTTGCTGTTCTGTACAGGGCCTACAAAGAAGAAGAACCCTTTGTTAAAAGCTGTATACTGTTCCCATGAGGTTTCCGTTTGGTCAATCAAGGAGGTATCGATCGTTATTTTATGTCTGACATGGGGCACTAGGAGGTCTCGGTGGTAAGTGGATGGGGCCACAAAGACAGGGGGTAACAGGAATGCTATATAGCAAGTTCCCCCCCAGTTCAAGGGCAGCTGCACATAGGCTGTTTGACCACAGATGAAATAAGTATGGCGAGATGCTAGAAATGAGGACTTTCCTCTGTCTTCAAAACTTATAGTGGTATGACAGTCACTGTGTCCTAATGGAACAGAGCCATTTTTCTGGATGCACAGGTGTCCTTTTACTGGTGAGACCGAGATGGAAGGGGGACCAGCATTCTTTTTAGGTTTGGTATTTAACATCTTGTAGGACATGGTCATGTTCCCTTGCTTGTATTCTTCAATTTCTAGGACTGTACCGGTCGCCTGAGGATCTCCCTCCTTATTAGGGTAACAGGCAGCATTGAGTACCTTGTTTAAATCCCCCCAAGGCCACCCATTCTTGCATGAATTATTTCCGTCAGGGCAGGAGGTGGGGTAGTATCGTCAGCTGTTATTAGGGCGAACCAGGCTTCACAAGTTCCATTATAAGAGAATGGGAAAGGAAAAAGAGGCATCCCTCCCTTTTTCTGATGAGGTGGGATGCGGCCACATATCCAACAATTGGTGCTATTACTGGCCTGCTGAGTGTGGTGTAGCATCTGTATGAAGGTATTGTTTCGCAAGGCTAGTCTATGGGCTTGTTCATGAGGGGGTAGGTCATGATAGGTGTGTTCCTGAGTGCTGTTGGGTGTATGAGAGGTGTGTTGTGTTGGAGGAAAAACAGTGTGGAGAATCCAACCAAGACACGTCATAACTGCCATGAGGAAAAATAATACTGTCAAACATATAATAGGACCATTATGTCTTTTTCTAGAGTTCATTTTTTTTTTCTCCCACATAGTCAAGGTGTTAAAATCCATTCCCATGCTCCAACCGCTTCACCACTGGACCGACGCCCAATGGACTTAATTAGCCAGAGTCCGAATGGCAGACCTTAACTTTGATTTGTAATCCTGTTGTGGGGTTAGTTCCAAAGGCAATAAAGATTGTTCAGTCACAATGTCAGTGGGATTGGCAGGGCCATCAACAACAGTGTCTTTTTGTCCAAAATGTTTCCGGCAGTGGCTTGCGTGGAGCCAGCCCTTCCTGCCCTCGACCTTCACTGCTGTCCGTGTTGTTAGTAGTACGAGTCTTGGCTTCTTCCACCTGGGCTGGAGGGGACTGGTCCGGTCGAAGTTCCTCACGAGGACCCAGTCTCCGGGTCGGATGGCGTGTTCTTCCGGGTTGGTTTTGTCAGGGAAGGTGGCAGCAACCTGAGAACGACAAGATTGGAGTGCAGACATCAAGGAAGCCAGGTAGTCAGTCAGCATAGTACTGTCAACATCAGTTATTCTTTTAGGCCTTGGCGTACCCCACATATTTGGTGGTCTGCCAAAGACCACTTCATATGGAGATAAGCCAGTTCTGGAATGGGCTACCATACGCATGTAGAAGAGGGCAACCGGTAAGGCTACCATCCAGTCCACGCCTTTGTCAGTGCATATCTTGGCCAATTTTGTCTTCAAAGTTTGGTTGTGCCTTTCTACTAGACCTGCTGCCTGAGGATGTCTTACACAGTGAAACTTCCAAGTGTACCCTAACAGAAGAGACACTTGCTTCATGAGTTCAGGGGAAAAAGGTTGGCCGTTATCTAATTCTCCTGTGGGGAGTCTCATACATGAACCATCAACAAAGAGTGTCATTTCTGCCTTAGCAAGGGGAGTTTCTTGTAAATCTGGTCTTGGTTTGGTCACTAAATCAATTATGTCAATACAATTGTGAATTTCTTCAGTAGGAGAGGTCAGTGGCAACAGTGTTGCTGGGTTTAAAATGTTGCAGCGTCTAATCTCAATGTGTGGCTGAAAAAGTGTCATCTCATATCCGGTGAGTCTGGCTATTGTCAGATGCTGTGTTTGTGTTCTGTTTAACAGAAGTTCTACAGCGTGTGGGACCTGAACTATCAGATGATGTCCCAATACAATAGAATCGCTTTGTCTAATAGCTTGTGCAGTAGCTGCTACTGATTTTAGACATGCAGACAATGCTTGTGCTACTGGATCTAATGTGCTTGAAAAATAACCACATGGTTTATGTTTGTCTGCTTGAAGTTGGGTCAGAACTGATAGTGCTGTACCTGAGTTTTCTGTTATAAATAATGTAAAATCTTTGGTGTAATTAGGTGTTGCCAGCACTGGGGCTTGACACATAGCTTTTTTAAGAGACTGAAAGGCTTGCGTGTGTTCATCTGTCCAGGGTAATTGTGGAGTAGCGCCAGCTTCGAGTGTTGTCAGCTGCACTAACGGTTTGGAAATGAGTGCAAATTGTGGGATCCACTGTCTACAATATGAGGTGAGACCAACAAAAGCTCGAACTTGTTTCTGTGTTGTTGGTTGTGGTATTTGTTGTATGAGTTGGATGCGTTCCTGTGTAAGCTGCCTACCCTCCTTTGACAGCAAGTGCCCTAAGTATGCCACTTGCTGTAAACAAAATTGGAGCTTACCAGGGGAAACTTTATGGCCATTTGCAGCTAGGAATTCTAGTACTAGTAGTGATGCTTCAGCACATGCTGCGTCAGATCTGGCCGTAATGAGGATATCATCAACATATTGTAGTATGGCTGTATCCGTGGGCATTTGAACAGTATCTAGTTGTCTTTTTAATGCTTGGCTATATACGCTTGGACTCTCTGTGAAACCTTGAGGAGCTCTTGTGAATTGAAACTTCGTCCTTGTAAGGAGAAGCCAAAAAGGTATTGACTGTCTGGGTGAATAGGTATGCTAAAGAATGCGTTTTTCAAGTCAATGACTGAAAAATGCGTTGCTTCCGCATCTATGGCTGTGAGTAGGGTGGAGATGTCTGGAACCACAGGGTGTTGTGGAACGACACATTTATTGAGCTCTCTCAAATCCACCACTAGTCTGTAGACAGGTGGTGTTCCTGGTTCCACTTTTTTATGAACTGGTAAAACAGGGGAATTGCAAATGTTAGAAGTTGTTTCCTTAATCACACCTGACTGTATTAGGTCCTGAATAATTAACATTAATGCTTGTTCAGCCTGAGGTGGAATTTTGTATTGCCTTATGCGTGGTAGTTGGGCTCCCTCTTTCAGTTTAACCTTGTGAGGTGTTATTTCCATACATCCTACAGTGGTGGAATCAGTGGCCCACAGGGTGTGTGGCAAATCTTTCAAACGCTCATCTAATTCTCTACTTGTGTAGTGGCCCTTGAAATCTCGCAGACATAGTCTGACATCTGTAGGTGAGCAAACAATGACAGCTCCTAATTCTTTCAATGTTTTTATACCAAGCAAGTTTTCTGGACATGATTTTGTCAATATAAGATCTGTAGTTGTCATGAGGTGACCAACCTGCAAGGGAAGTGGCTTTGACGTGACGTTTGTCCCAAGAAACCCAGAGAAATACTTTTTGAACCCGAGAGAGGAGCCTCTGGGACCTCTTGATGGCTTATTGTTGTTTTACTGGCCCCAGTGTCTAGTAGAAACTTCCTATCCTCCCCAAGAAGTCAGACCTCTATAAATGGACCTGTCTGATCTACTGGAATGGGGATTAGGGGCAGTTTGTCATCTTCTCTCTCTGGGCAACATCATGAGAAATCTGGGTAATATTCAGTGTAGGCGCTGTCTATAATATTCATTATAGGCCATTTGTGTTGTCAGTGGAACTGAAGGTGTTGAACTGTCTAGGGAACCATTCTGTTTTGGCTGATATGGGCCTGGCTGGGTCTTAACAATAGCCAAATTGTGCTTTAAGACAGGGCAATCTTTAACGAAGTGTCCCATCTTTTTGCAATCATTACAAGTGCTTTTTATATTTGTCTGGCTACTTGGTGTCTGTTGACGCTGGGGTGCAGTTTGGGTTACTAATGCTTTCATCTTTGTGTCTTTCATGCGTTTCTTATCATTTTCTTCTTCATCCCTAATGCGATTCTGGTGATATTGTAGCATTTGTAACACCTGTGAAGGTGTATGTGCTTGCCAGGTACTTTCTACTTTTAGTACTCTGTCCTTAATGGCTGGCAAGGCGTTATCTACTAATTTGGAAACAAACAGATGCGGGTAAGCTTCACTTGTCGACATAAGGCCGCTATTTACCGCAAAACACTTTTCAAGTCTAGTGTAATAATCTCCTATGTCTTCACCATGTTTATGTTTGCAGGAGGAAATGGCATCCCAGTCCTCCTTTTTCACTGTTAGTAACTGTGGTAGCACCTTTAAAATAGTGCCAGGAAGTGCTTTTAGTCTGTCTCCTATACCTTGACATGCTACTCTAGTATTTTCGTCATTCTGAAGTTCAGTCCATCTAATGTGTTCACCTGCTACTTCCCAATCTTTTTCTCTTAGTTTGTCATATATACCTGATGGCAACAATAATTTCAGAATTGCTGTGATATCAGAAAGAGTATATGTTCCCATCATTAATACATCTCCTAATTCCTTAAAGAATCCAGCAGGATACTTTGAGTTGGAGGGAACCATCTCTTTCATCCTTAGTAACTCAAGTTTTGTCAAGGGTACATAAATGAAGACGCGTTGTAGCGCTCCATTTGTGTCAGCTCTGGGGTGGACCTCTCTCATGGGGAACTGGCGTGTTTAAGGAAGTCTATTAGTTGATCCACACGTATTATGGGGAGATCTATATCCAGTCACTTTCTGGTATTTCTGTCTAAAATCTATAAATGTGTTGAGAAAAACTGAACTATTGTGGAGGAACATGTTATCAGCGCAGTCAGACAGAAAATCTTCGAGTCTTGGATCATGTTTAAAATGAGTGTCATTGAGTGTGATGAGATGTTGTACCATGTAGAGACTTGCTAATCTTTGATGTGAGCGTGGTAATGCTAGAAAAAGCTGGGCTATGAGATCATTGTCATATATCTTATATTGAGAGACCCATAGGGTCGCAGTTCTGGCTATTTCCTCGTCCTCCGGTGTAAGCGGAGGTTCCTGGTCTAACCAGTAGTCTAATGCATTGGATGTATTTTCAAATAACTCATCTGGAGATGACCGTTCAGAGTGACCTTCGCGGAATGTAGGCGGGGGTGTTCGTGAATTAGGGGCGGAAGAACAAACAGGTAGGACTTTTTCAGTAGGTTCAGTAATTTCCTCCTCAAGTTTCTTATTCTTTTCATTTTTTTGCAAGTTTTGCAGAATACGGGTCACATTACGGGTGAACCTGTCTAGTGCATCATTTATAAGTTCTAGACTAGTGTGGTCGGATGCGGAATCTAATAAGTCAAAAAGTGAAACTGGTACATTTCTTTCCTCTGCTTGTATGTGTTTTATGAAACAGCAAAGGAGGAACCTATACATGTGCATTTTTACAGGGTGTGATCTTCTTGTAGTCATAGCGTTAATGGCTCGTGAGTTCTCTCCAGTACGAAGAAACTCAGAGGCCGCTTGAAGAAACGTGTCAATTGCTGGTAGATGTCTTATTTCTTCCCAGGAGTCATGAAGTATTTTACTTATTCGGCCCGCCTCCCCTGTGTTGCTCGGAGTCGGGTCATAGGGGCAGTTGGGAATTGTTTTACCTGGGTCTGGACCTACGGCACCCCCTTCTGGAGTGAGAGGTGGTGCGTTATGTTGTGAAAGGGGTGGCGGAGGCAGAGGGTGTTGAATGGCTGGAACTTCATAGGGTGGTGGAGTATCTAAGAGAAAATTAGTAAAAGTATCCTCTGGTAGTGGGGCTGTAGGCTGTGCTGATGCAATGTTAAGGTTTTCAGGTGCAGATGGCAATACAGGATAAAAACCAGTAGAAATGGCTGATTGTTCCCTTTTATTCCTTTCACTAACTACTTCTTTCCCTATTTCTTGTAACTGTTCTTTCTTGGCCTGCTCTGACATTCTCTTACCCTTTTCAACTTTATGCAATTCCTTCTGTTGCCTCCTATGGGCTTCTTTTCTCCATAATTCTACTGAATCACTCTGTGACTGGCGGACTCTCTTTTTCTTCCATAACTGTTCCCCTAATTTCATAATACACTCCGTATCAAAACTACCATTTTCAGGCCATCTATATCTGAGTTCTAGGTCTTTAGTATATTCTACCCATAGATCATAATAAATAAGGGCACCGACACCATGTTTTGCATACATGAAGTGTCCTGGAGTATCCCGAGGAGGAAGGGGAATTTCCTTCTCAAAAATACTCCTTTTGGTTGCCATCTTACGTATTTTCGAGAAAATAGGCATGATGGCAAGACTTTCAAAGATTTTAGAAGTGAGAAAAACACAAACAGAACAAATATCTTTACCGTACCCACGAAAGAGGTGAGTCCGTCTTTTATACTAGTTTAGTAGTCCTCACAAAATAAGTGAGAAACCCACAAAAAACATGTATCTTTACCGTGCCCACAAGGTAGTGAGTCCGTCTTTTATACTAGTTTTAGTAGTCCTCACCAAAGATAGGTGAGAAAACAACAAAACGCGTATCTTTACCGCCCCCACAAAAGCTGTGGGTTCGTTTATATACTTTTCAGCAGTACTCACCGAAAAATAACTGGAAGGCCTCTTGAAGATTTTGGGAAAACGCGGCGCGCAGTTTCAAGGTGGGATTTGTAGAACCTCGGACTCGTCTGCTTCGCAGGTTGGGCTTTGGTTCAGGACGTTCCGCTATTTCCTCACCGCCTCGTGTGGATGCTGGGCCGCAGTCGGTCCCCCTCTTCGCCTTGAGGGAGTTAGCGGGAATTCCCCGCGTTGTGCACTTTTGAAGTCCGTCAACGGTCAGGAGGGGACAGTACCGGGTCCAATATCACCGGCGCGTGGGGGAAAGGGAATGTCCCTGTTCCGGGCACCAAATAATGTGGTAAATTAAATTTACTTATTACCTCATTTCTGAATTTCTATGCTTAATAAATCATAATTTCTTGTCAATGCAAAGCGAGGAGTCCGTGGTGCTCAAATGAAGGAGGAGAAGACCAATAACTCGAGTTAAGGAGAGCGCTTCCAGCACCAAGCGGGCACAGGAGCAATCTCTCAAGTCCCTCTCTTGAAGTGGGGTGTCTTTATTTTCAACAGCAGAATATTTATACAGTCTTGGTCACGAGGCAAAATAGAGGAACAAACAGGTCGTGGCAGATAGAGGAACAAAGATCAGCAAGAGGAGCAGAGTGTGAAGAAATGGGGGCGTGTCTTAGGCTTCGTGAGGGGACTTGCGATGTGAAATAGTCTGACAGTTGGAAGGGGGAGGCTTCCTCATTTGGGGGTTTGTGCTCGTGCTTCATGTCAGAAACATGAACCATCTCTGCGGGGGAGCAGGAACTCATGTACTGGTTTCCCGGACTTGGCAGAAACCACAGAGACAGATGGTAAAAATGAGGAAGGCCAGGTGCAGGGGTGTCGTGCTCGTGCTCGGGGTCTTGGGACACCAAAGGGTGAATTAAAAACAAAATGGTGCCGGCTTTTAATGTGGGCAATTATTAATCGCGCAAAGGGGCATAATTAGATCGCGCAGAGGGCAGCGAAGGGGCATAATTATAGATTTTATTTCCACACCATGGAGGCCCACACCAGCACCTGTGGAGACCATTGGCCAGAGTGAGGTTGACGAGACATGGACCGACAGGGGGCATCGTGAAGTAACCCCCTCATGCCCTCAGATAAGTGAAAACTCCAGAACGACCTGGGAGGAGATGCAGCCCCCCTCATGTGACTGTGCAGGTGCTTCCCTGGAGGCACCGGAGAGGAAAAGCAAGCTGAGGCCCATGTAGAGACCAGCACCCCAGTGGAAGAAGTCAATGCAGTGCTGACCACTGGGGCGCAAGACTGCAGAAGGGACACGGCGGAAAAAAACACCCCGCGCCTCCAAGTCAAGTAAAAGACCCTTGCGACTTGAAGGAGGACACAGGCCACCCCCACACCCCCTTTTCGTTTTATTTACCCCACAAGACAATAAGGAATTTTCAGGCTCAGTCAACACTTTCCACCCTCCATTGGGACTTGCCTGGACCCCAGGGGTGCAGGAACATGCCGAAAGCCGGTGCAGTGACCAACAGCCCGCGAAGCACTGAACACTGAGATGCGGAACGGCTGTGATTGCTCACCACTTGGTGCCCAAACCGTAATGGAAACAAGGTAGCAGGGACACCCAGAGATAAGACGACACTGGAAAGTGGTGCAGAAGTCGAAGTGCACTGCTGGGGGGTCAGGTGGATGAGCCAGACTCAGGGGGTGCAGCAGACAGCTGGAGGCCACCAATGGGAAGGTCATAAAAGATGGTGAGGGGCAGAGGAACCCAGAGCAGTGACCTCCATAGAGCGAGGTGGGAGTGTCAGCCACCAGAAGGGACACCAGGAATCGTGATGGGTAAACTGAAGATCAGGGCACAGGGATCACAGCAGGGGACACCGGTCATGCAGATAGACCTGTCAGAAGCAGATAAGACCCTGGACCCACTCCCCTGGATGCTGTGACTCACACTGAATAAAATACTGAAGGCCATAGAGGACACAAAGGCCACCCTCCAGAGAGAGGGAAATCAAACGGTATAGTTTGAGCAGGGCCTGCTTCACGCTGACCAACATAAACTGGCTGACAGAGTCAAAGACACTGAGAGGGCAATAGCCCACTTGCAGATGACATAACGAGCAATGAAAACACAGCTAACCCACCTGACAGACTGAGTTTGCAATCTAGAACACCGAACAGAGGATGTGGAAGGGCGCAATTGGTGCAATAATGTGTGTGTAGTGCGCCTCCCTGAGGGCTCGGAGGGATCTGACATTGTGGCTTTTCTGGAGACATGGATGTGCACAGAGGTAACCTGACCCAGCTAACACCATTTTTTGCTCTTGAGAGAGTACATAGGGCCCGGCTGGCCAGGAATTGCCAGATTGAAGCACTACAAAGATAGAGACTCATTGCCCTGGCAGGCAAGAGAGGAAGTCCCGTTCAGGGCTTGGAATGTAAAGGTATCCATGTTTCCTTACTTTACTGCAGCAGTTCAGGCCAAGCGTGCCTCCTTCCTGGAAGTGAAGAGGGCGCTGCTCGAGGAGGGGCTCCGTTACTCACTCATCTTCCCCACCAGACAGAGGGTTATGATGGACGGCAGCTCCCATTTTTGCTAATACCCAGACGAGGCCTGGTCCTTGTTGGAGGCCCTACGGGAGTGGGCATATAGTACTGGAATTGTGGTGAAGCATGCCACTTTCAAACAATACTGTTTGGGTGATCAGCTGTTGCTGGGATGCCATGGAGTCGGGGAATCGAGACTTATGTTTTATGTTGTAGCATGCTGTCTTGGGGGGCCTATGCACTGCTTGGGAGGGGGTATTTAGGAGGGGACTGAGGCTGTTGTGAAATGAAGTGAAAATAAAACTTCAAAAGCGCGACAATTACCAGGGGGTATCTAGGCGCTAAGCCAACACAGACAAGCTAGAAAAAGATCTCGAAGATGCCAACATTATGTGCTAAAAAGCAAAGTTTTTAGATTCTTCCCGAATTCCAATAGATCTGCCTTAAGTTTTAGTTCTGTTGGGAGTGAGTTCCACAGCCTCGATGTGCAAGAAATAAATCCTCTCCCACCCCAGTTAGCTTTCTTAAATCTGGAGAGTACAAGATTTTCACTGGTGGAGGAGCGCAGGGAGCATGCTCAGATATAGCGGTGGAAACGGTGTATCAGATAGTCAGGGCCAACACCTTGTTGTGCCCTAAAGGCAATGCAGAGTGCCTTAAACTGAATGCGTTTACCTACGGGGAGCCAGTGTAATTGGATCAGTGCTTGAGATGTACAGTTATATTTCGGAATGCCTAGCAGTAACCGTGCTGCAGCATTCTGTAGCATTTGTAACTCATCTAAAAAACACTTTTGAATATTAATAAAAAGTGCGTTACAATAAACTACTTTGGAAGAGATAGGAGTTATAACAACCATCTTCTACAGGCTCAGTGGAATGAAAGGCAGCACTTTCCTTAGAGTTTTCAAAATAAAAAAAAACACAAGGAAGTGATGTGATTTATTTGTCCTTCAAAATATAACCTAATGTCAATAATTACTCCAAGGATTTTTGCTTTACCACTTGGGGTAGGCAGAATCCCCAGTTCCTGGGGGCACCAGTTATTCAACCAGAAAAAGGGATTGTTACCAAATAACATGACCTCAAGCTTTGAAGAGTTTAATTTCAAGCAGTTGGGGCTATTCCACTTCCTGATGTGAAGTATACAGTCGTGAAACTGGGCTGCTGTGGCTCCGGGGTTATCAGTGACAGATACAACAATCTACGTGTCGACCGCATACGAAACCAGAGAGAAGCCAAATGATCTGATTAAAGCTGCAAGTGAGGTAACATAGAGATTGAATTGAGTGGGGCTCAAGAATGAGCCCTGAGGGACCCCACAGGCCAATGAGAAGGCCGGTGAGGTAAAGTCAGAGAGAGAGACCGCCTGGATGCGGTCAGCCAGAAAAGAGGTGATAAACTTAAGTGCATTGTCTTTGATCCCAATTGATTCAAGACAATCAATTAAAAGAGCATGGCTAACCATATCAAACGTAGAAGAAAGATCCAAGAGGATCAGGGCTGCATTTCCCCTACTATCTATCGTCTGCCTGATTTCTTTCGTAACTGTGATCAATGCCCGCTCAGTACTATAGTGACTGCGAAATCTGAACTGTGTAGACTCAAGACTCTTGGTTTTGTCTAGAAAGGTGGTCAGTTCCTTGATAGTTAGTGATACGTCCATCCATTGATGGTAATTACCAGCAGCTGTGTCCAAATCAGGGCAGACCAATGGAGTGGATTGAATAAGGGATGCACTAAACTCACCAGCATCAATAGTGCTCCACAGGCGTTGAGTAGTACTTCCAATTTGTGGGCAGGGTTTTTCTGCCTCGGATAACCCGTTTATCTCAAACATGATCGCCTTATGGCCAGACCATGTCAAGGGGAGAGAGGATATCTAGTTGAGCTGTAGATTGTCTGTAAAAATGCCATCAAGAAGATGACCAGCTTTGTGTGAAGAGCCCTGGACCATTTGTGTTAGACCTGCACCAGCCATATGATCCAGTAAATTCATAGAATCTGGATCAAGCGAGTTTTCCATATGGAAATTAAAATCACCTAACATAGTAAAATCTATAGCGTCAACTTTTAGTTCTATAAGACTACCAATTAATTGGGTAAAAGCTGTTCTAGATCCGGGCAGTCGATACATGAGAAGTCCATTAAAAGAATAATGACTGTTAAGTTAAGTTTTAAAATGTATGGATTCACAGAGTGGCACATTAGGAAGAATGTTAAAAATAGTTTTAAAATGATTGTCTGTAAAAATGCCATCAAGAAGATGACCAGCTTTGTGTGAAGAGCCCTGGACCATTTGTGTTAGACCTGCACCAGCCATATGATCCAGTAAATTCAAAGAATCTGGATCAAGCGAGTTTTCCATATGGAAATTAAAATCACCTAGCACAGTAAAATCTATAGCGTCAACTTTTAGTTCTATAAGACTACCAATGAATTGGGTAAAAGCTGTTCTAGATCCGGGCAGTCAATACATGAGAAGTCCATTAAAAGAATAATGACTGTTAAGTTAAGTTTTAAAATGTAAGGATTCACAGAGTGGCACATTAGGAAGAATGTTAAAAATAGTTTTAAAATGATCTCTAAATATGATTGCAAGGCCTACGCCCATTGTTAGTGGACGGTCATGTCTAAATATCCTGAAACCTCTGGGTAATGCTTATAGTAGATCTGGGTCAGATGTTAAATCTGCCCAGGTTTCAGTGATAAAGGCCAGGTCAATATTCGGGCTCTCCTTAAAGACCGCAAAATCTAGTGCATACTTAATATGCGATCTGGCATTAATAAGTGTACAGCTACATCTAGTTTTGGATTGTTTTGTGGGTACTTCTAGTAATTTAGTAGCAATGAAAGATTTACAGTAAAAAATAGTGAGAGAGAAATCACAAGCCGGGCACTTTGAG
The DNA here is from genome assembly GCF_964261635.1 of Lissotriton helveticus. Lineage (NCBI taxonomy): Eukaryota > Metazoa > Chordata > Amphibia > Caudata > Salamandridae > Lissotriton > Lissotriton helveticus. The sequence continues at coordinate 449,452,646 of NC_136065.1, forward strand.
CCATCATTGCAGCAGAGAGGGTCTAACTAAGGACCCATAGAGAGCTTACATGAGGAGTTGATTATTAACAGGGTATCCCATGAGTAGATAACAGGAAGCTTAGTTTCTAAAGCCAAACTAGCAGGGGGGCTGGTGCTGAGCGCAGTCCGAACGCGGACGGGTGCACCTGGCCTGCCTTTGGTGTAACTATGGCGTGCCCGCTGCGCGCGTCCGCTACACGCCCGGACTCGCACCCACTTTTGAAGCCGCCAAATACTGGAAGTAGAAAAAAGCTGGACAGTCACCCACACAAATGGCGGCCAGAAAAACACCAAAGAGAACAGAAAGAGGAACTCTCTCCGGGAAAACAGGAGAACCCTTGGCAGACCAGAGAGTCAGGCAGAAATGCTGAAGGGTAAGATGCTCTCTGGCTGTGTTGGGAGTGAAGTGTCAGGAATAGTAATGAAATCAGCCCCCAGGTGAAAAAATGTAATGTTAGAACGTACACAGGAGTAATATTTACTTTAACATGTAAGCGTGTCTTACTAGTGTCTGTGTCCGCACGGCCTTGATTGCACTGCTTGTTTTTTTATTTTTAGATTTTATCTAGCACGGACATGAGCGCTTTACAAATAATCAAGAACAAATGAGAGTGAAACAAGTAGGAAATAACAACATCATGATCTTGAGAGATACAAAACGTCACAACTCCTAGCTGGTGGTGAAGGACTAATGTATAGCAAAGCTGATAAGGCTATATACTAGAGCATAGATAGGAGGTAAGAAAAATATGGGTGGGGAATACAACCAAATGTTTGGGCATGATACAGACTGTTGCAACACCAAGCTGGGGGAGGAAGACCCGTACAGAGCCAGGCTGATAATTCAATATACAAGGGTGTAGATAGGAGGTAAAAAAACAACTGTGAAAAGGAAGCATCATAACATGGGCCTAAGGGCAGAGTTGGTGAATTTCTGGCTCAGAAAAGTATTCATCAGTAGTACTTCCATTTCTTTTTTTAAAGAAGTTATTGAGGGATTCAGTCTGGTTTCAGAATGCAAGAAGTTCCAAATTCCTCTGCACCCACCATGACCACCACACATAATGCTTACAAAGTGATGACATGGAACATATGTGGAATGGGGGTCAGAGACCAAGAGCCATAAGATCCTAATGTATCTCAAGCAACGAAGGGTACACATTGCCATGACCCAGGAGACACATTTCATGGGGTCGGAGGTGGAGCACCTTCGGCGTTGCTATCGGGGACAGGTACACACCAGGGCATTCTCAGCCTTCACGCTGATTTGGGTGAGGGCAGGAGTCCCCTTTGAGGTTATGATGGTTGACATAGACAGGGAGAGCAGATGGTGGAGGGTCAACTGTGTGGCCGTCAGGTAGTACTGGATAGCATATGACTCATATTAACCTCTAGATGCAAGCAAACTTTTCGCAGCTCAATGCTAGTAAGAACAAGATCATCTTATTTGGCAAGGCTCGTGATAACTGGTCCAATGACTGGTGGCCCCAAAGTCTTGGCCCCTGTCCTTCTCCTAAACCCAAGGTACACAACCTTGGATTAAAAATCAATGACAAACTATCTATGAAAGACCAGGTAAACCAAATAGTGAGCACCTGTTATGGCTAATGAAGAGCCTATGCAATATCTTCCAATGGATCCCATTAGAGTTAAGAAAACCGCTTGTCCAAGTGTTAATCATCAGTTGTCTTAACTATGGAAATGCTCTGATGGCCTCAATTAATGAAGAGCTTGTCACCAGACTTCAAGTCTTACAGAACATAGCTGCCAGGCTGGTACTAAACCTTCCACCTCGATCCCCGTCAGCGCCCAGTCTGAAAACTCTCCCCTGGCTTCCAATTAGGAAACTGAGCTGTATTAAGATCAGCTGTCTGGTACACAAGACCTTGTTTGGAAATGGGCCGAGCTACCTGGCCAAAAAACTAAGCTGGTATCTTCCTCACAGAAACCTTAGGTCTGGAACTAAACATCTTCTCACTCCACTCAGGATTTCGTACTGCCAGGCATGGTGGCTGACCATTTTCCCATCGGTCCCCCTGCTTCTGCAACAAACTCCCATTGCAGCTTCGCACAATTTCGGATCATAAACAGTTACGAAAAAAGCTTAAAACTTTGCTGTTCTGACTGCCCACTCTCCCCCCTATTTTCAGCTGTCCTATCTTCACCTTCACCAGCATCCACTACAGCGCTCTGAGATCCCTCTGGGTGAAATGTGCGCTCAATAAAACCCTATGATTATTTATGCCCTGAACCAGGAACACATGCCTTTTGTGAGCTCCCTCTCGGCACTACTGAGCAGATGGATGGGGTGAACACTGCTCCTCAGAGGTGACTTTAATTGGTGCACAGACATAATATCGACTCCAAAATATCGTCTGGACAGAATATCGAGTTTTAAATATCGTTTGGAGAAAATATCGACTAGACAGAATATCGACAGCCAAAATATCGTTTTTAAGGTAAGTGAAGTAATATCGACTGTAAATAATATAGACAGTGAAAATATCCAAGTATATAATCTAGATAGTAAAAAATATAGTTTTTTAAATAATATTTAATTATTTATAGTGTGTTTATGTTATAATATGTGTGAAAAGTGTCAAATTTTTTTTTTTTTTTTTTTTATTAATTATTTTTTTAATTATTGTGTAATTTAATTCTGTAGCGGGTTGTGGGTTTATAGGGGAATAGGGTGGGAAGTAATTTATTTATAATTAATTAAATATGTAAATTTATTAATTGGTAGTAATAATTAATTAATTGGTAATTAAATAATATATGTTAATTATTTAAAATTTAATTGGTAATTAATTTTATTTAATTGATTAATTGCTAATTATGTCAATTAAAATAATTTATTTTCTCTAGCGGGTTGTGGGTTTATAGGGGAATAGGGTGGGAAGTAATTTAATTATAATTAATTAAATATGTAAATTTATTAATTGGTAGTAATAATTAATTAATTGGTAATTAAAAAATATATGTTAATTATTTAAAATTTAATTGGTAATTAATTTTATTTAATTGATTAATTGCTAATTATGTCAATTAAAATAATTTATTTTCTCTAGCGGGTTGTGGGTTTATAGGGGAATAGGGTGGGAAGTAATTTAATTATAATTTATTAAATATGTTAATTTAATAATTGGTAGTAATATTTAATTAATTGTTAATTAAAAAATGTTTGTTAATTAATTAAAATGTAATTGGTAATTAATTTTATTTAATTGATTAATTGCTAATTATGTTAAATGAAAGGGGTATTTTTAGGGTTCAGGGTCAGTTTTTAGTTTTTGGGTAAAGGGGTATTTTTAGGGTTCAGGGTCAGTTTTCAGTTTTTGGGTAAAGGGGTATTTTTAGGGTTCAGGGTCAGTTTTCAGTTTTTGGGTAAAGGGGTATTTTTTGGGTTCAGGGTCAGTTTTTAGTTTTTGGGTAAAGGGGTATTTTTAGGGTTCAGGGTCAGTTTTCAGTTTTTGGGTAAAGGGGTATTTTTAGGGTTCAGGGTCAGTTTTCAGTTTTTGGGTAAAGGGGTATTTTTAGGGTTCAGGGTCAGTTTTTAGTTTTTGGGTAAAGGGGTATTTTTAGGGTTCAGGGTCAGTTTTCAGTTTTTGGGTAAAGGGGTATTTTTAGGGTTCAGGGTCAGTTTTCAGTTTTTGGGTAAAGGGGTATTTTTAGGGTTCAGGGTCAGTTTTCAGTTTTTGGGTCAAGGGGTATTTTTAGGGTTCAGGGTCAGTTTTCAGTTTTTGGGTAAAGGGGTATTTTTAGGGTTCAGGGTCAGTTTTCAGTTTTTGGGTAAAGGGTTATTTTTAGGGTTCAGGGTCAGTTTTTAGTTTTTGGGTAAAGGGGTATTTTTAGGGTTCAGGGTCAGTTTTGGGTTTTTGGGGTACATATACAATATTGCCTATTATTTAATTAAATGTTGTTACTATATATATATGTTTTAAGAAATATGATTAAAAATATATATTTTTTTTACTTTCATTAAATATTTAATTATTAAAAGTTATTTTAAGTATTGTTAATTATATTTTAGTAATTAATTTTTTATATTAATGTAATTAAACATTGTTTTTAGTAAAGTCGATATTTTTTACAACGATATTTTTGTAAACGATATTTTGTAGTCGATATTTTTGTACTTACCTGTTTGTACATACAAACTCGATATTTTTGTAGTAGATATTTTCACCTCGATATTTTGGGTACTCGATATTGTGGTAGTCGATATTCTTTCAGTGATCCACTTTAATTATATGCTTTATACCACATTGTATCGCTCCACCGCCCTACTGCCTGGTGAACAGTCTCACAGGGTGGCTGAGACCTAGAGAGGCTGGATGTCGCACCGGAACATGGAAGATGCAAGCGGATAGATCCTACTCTTTTTTACTCCGGCATATAGAAGGTCCATATTAGACTGGACCGCTTTGTATGCTCCAGAGCATTGAGCGGTTACGTTACACACACAGGTTATCTGGGTTGCACCCTCTCAGACCACAGCCCGCTCCTACTGACTTTCTAACTGATGGAGGAGCTCCCCACAATACCAACCTGGACGCTGCACACAGAGGCTCTCATGGATGCCCCCTTTCAGACCTCCTTATTGGAGCAGGTGGAACAATACTTCACCACAAACCAATCGGCCTTGGGTCGGTGGGTGGAATGAGAGGCCTTTAAGGTAGTGGTACGAGGGCATTGCTTGACCCAAACAGTGGGGATCTGCCGGAAGCTTGATCAAGAGCTCACAAGGCTGGTAGATGCATTACATGAGTGGGCACAATGAGAAAAGCCCCAACCCAAATGCCCTCTGAGGTTACCAAAAACCAGAGAGCAGTACAATATAGCCCTAGAGCACCTCAGATGCCACAATTATAAAGATGTGTGAGCTGTGAGGAAAAGGGGAGGTTGGGAAGACTTCTAGCCTGGCTCGTCCACCCAGAAGGCAGCCCCCATCACCCACCTGCTCTCCCTAAGGGGAAGATGCTTTTCTCCCCCAGTGCCATCAACATGGCATTCTGTAACTATTACATCTCCCATTACCGGCCGCTTGAAAGTTCACTTCCGGTAACAATGGGCACCATCTTGGGCCGACTGGCCCTTAGGCTTGCAGACAAGAGGGAGGTCATATACCCAGGAAATAAGAATCGCGATCAAGGCTAAGGCGACTAGAAAGTCCCAAAGCCCAGACGGGCTCCCCTCGGAGGTTTACATGGCGTTTGTGTCACTGGGGGATATTCTCAAGAACGTGTGATAATCATTGCAAAATTAACTTAACGCAACTTAGCATATCGCAGTCTATCGCAGGAAAATAACACAGTGTTAACGTTGTATTCACAACCCGGCGGCACCATGCAATAGTCCCTCGATAACTCGCCAAATGACCGCGATAAAATCAACGTGACACCGCAAAAATGTAAAACACGAAAGCAAATTAAGTTGTGATGAGGCCAATCGTGAAAGAAAGATTAGCGACAACCAGCGACATACCTGCAATTCCGTCAATGCGGGAAAATACACTTTAAAAAAAAGAAAAACACCCCCCCCCCCAAAAAATCAACTGCGCAGCAACATGGATGCACCTGAACCGAGTGCCCAGGTCAACGCGAACCCCACAAGCCCCACAGACCACCAGCAAGAAATCTCGGGGTCATGGAAGGCCAAGGAGAAGAGGAAGATGCTGTTCAGTCCGCATGATAACCCGATTGTAGTCACGGAGATGACAGAACACCAACAACTGTCGTCCCCTCCACCTTGTCATTGGCAACACAGACGGAAAAATGGCATTCTGTCTTGAAAGCAGTCGGAGTGTCGAGGAGGCCAAGATGGGCTGGCATGATGTGGAAAGCCAAACCAAGCAGAGACCCGCCAACAGGAAGGCAGTAACAGCAAATGGAGTTGGGAGTCCTGCTCCATAGGAGGAGCTGGAGCACATGGTGGCCACAGTCATCAGTGTGGAGACGGTGCAAGGAGTCGGGAGTCCAGACACTGCTCGACCTGACACAACATCAACAGGGTGAGTAACGAACAGGGACTGGGGTGACGGGGGGTGACGTGCACAATGGCACATATGCACAGTGACGTGTAGCACTCCGCACACACACAATGACCCTGGGTCATATCCCTGATCTCCGTGGCACACTGAAACACACATAAAAACATCAAGTAGGCCCCCGTCCACCATGTGCCCAAAGGGGTCCCACCCCACACATCACCAATTCCACAACACACACATGCACCCGTGCCAAACACAGCAAAGATGCGTATTTGTGAGCCACACTGACAATGCAAGTGACACTACATGACGAGCAGCATGACTGGAGTACAATCACCAACACATCGTGCATGCCACGACACTCAGGTAGTGAGTGTGGACCGCATCCGTAAAGGAGCAGGTCACACTCTGACACATCCATGTGCACAAACAACCACTGACGTCAAAAATACATCTGCAGACACACAATGCACAAGAATACAAAAACTGTCCCAGAGCACAAATGACCCACGTCTCCAACATCACTGCACCTTAAAAGCACAAAAGTCAAAGGCACACCGCCTCCAAGGGATAAGGGGCAGCAAAATCACAGCTACAGGGGTGACTCTCCCACAATGCAGCACACACACATAGCAATGAGAGCACATCCACATGGACGACAATGTGGTACACAGTGCAACACTCACACTGCAGAACAGAGGACACAACTGGGTCCACTTGTGCGTAGAAAATGGCTAATCACATCTGACATAGCAGGAAACAGTGAGATGAAAATGTACATGTACAACCCCACCTAAGTCATGTAGTCCAAATGTCCACTGTCCTGCATCAAATAGTCCGCTCCACCCACTCAGGTACAATGTACATTGTCATGCAGTCTGTATGTAAACTTGAACAATGCGTCAACATACATGCCAACACAATGTCAACAAGCATCTCCCATTCCAATTGCAGAGGGACAAACAACACCTCCAGCAGACCAGACCAGACAACACGAAAGTGATGCTGAAGAGGACCTCCACACTTTCGACATCGACGCCCTACAACAGTACGTGGACATCTTAGGCAATCGACCTCCAGGAGCAGGGCAGCCCAGCTGCATCGAGGATGCCCCACCCCCTTCACAGACCACACAGCTGGACGCAACCCACCACCATGACTGGCTCCCAGCAGCCCACCGAAGCACAGATCACATCTCAAGGCCTGGTGGCAGACTGTCAGAAGGGGGTTGCCGAACAGGCGCGGTTGGGGTTCGACCTCATGGAAGCCAAACTAGAACACATACGTGGGTGTCCAAGTCCCATCTGGGGCCACCTACGCTCCCCAACAGAGGCCACACTGCGACAGAGACACATGCCTTCGCACATCTCCAGTACTGAACCACACTCAGAGCTACAGGATAATCATACACACCCCCATGCTGGACTGGCGTACGCCAGCCCAGTTCACTCCTCTTACGTATTGAGTGGGGGATGACAAAGTTACATGTGCAATGTCTCACCCTCTGCCTGTGGTGACATGGCTGCGTCGCTGTACATGGCACAAGGTAATGTTGTTAGGCACACGGACACACTCAGATAGTTTGTTGAACTGGCTACGGGCATGTGCGCTCGACACCTTTATTGCCAGGGTCACATGTACAGTGACGTTTGTGCTGGATGTGTGTGGGGTGAGTGTAAGCCAGCCCTCATGGAGTCATTGGTGCTGGTAACCACTTGAACAGTGATCACAATTAAAGCAGAAACAGAAAACACCAGCAAAACAACTGTGATGCATCATGGTGGTAGCCGGAGAAAGTACAGTGTTCACCCAATATGCAACCAGAATGGTCCATGAGTTGTGGCACCTGAAGAGCTGAGCAGGGTATCAAGCTGATGATGGCACCCAAGACAGGTGTGAGCAAATCTAGCAGTAAGACACCTCCAACTCTGGCACCTGTTGTTTGGATTTGGTCCAGGTGGTGGTGGCATAGGCATCCTGTGGTGATGCGACGTCCGGGCAGGTCAGGACTCTAATTGATGTGTGAGCCCAAGTGGCCCACAGTTGAGGCCGGAGGCAGCGGACAGTGCAGGGCCCAGACACATGGCGTGGATGAGCCCCAGTCCATCGACATAGGGGTCATCCAACATTCATTTAGATAGGGTCCATGACTTGAGCTGCACAGAGTTAGTGGCCCCGGATGTACTCCGGCCGGCACAGGAACACCGCCACAGGACGGTGACTTGCGGTGCAGTGAGATAGGGCCACATGAGCTGAGCGTATCCTCATTGATGTCCAGGGTGAATGTGGCAGAGGGTTGCGGGGGACAGTGAAAGGTGTCCTCCAGGGCATGATGCAGAGGGTAGAAGCCGTCCAGAAGCGGCAAATGGAGGAGTGGAATGCCACTGCCTCGTTTTTGCCACCAAGTCAGTATGACCGACATGATGATGAAAACAACTCCCCATGCATAGACTCATTCGCCACCAAAGTTCAACCAGAAAGTGTCCATGGATGTCGGGGAACAGATTTAGTGGCACCGGAGCTGAAAGGGGATGCCGTCTGCGATGAGGCCTGGACAATGATATAAAATCTGCCATAAATAAATCAAGATGAGTTCTGAAAGTGTGACCTACTCGACCGCAGTGTAGGCCCGAGGCAGTGGTCAGTAAGGGCCAACCGCTGTTCAGCGAGCTCCTCCTGGAACTCTTACACACAACATTGAAATGGCATGTGGGGTGAATTGTGGTTGACGGAGGTAGACGCACCAGAGCCGAGCGGTTGTTCAGTCAGAAATGATGACGTGTCCTGCCTGGTACGGACTGGATTGGATTGGTGTGAGGCCTGCTGGACCGCAGTGTGGGTCGAGGGCAGTAGTCCGCGAGGGCCCACAGACACTTGTGGTTGGAATGCTATACACAGACTTGGTGGCACCACATCAAAGTGAGAATAGTGACATAAAATCAGCCATAAATATGTACTCTGCTATTGTGTAATCAAGACTCAGTTCCAAATGTGTGACTTACTAGTCAGCTGTGTATGCCGGTGGAGTATGTCAACGAGAAAGGAGTACTGCTGGCCTGTGTTGCGGAGGCCATGATGGTCTGAGCAGGCTGCCAGGGTTGTAGGCCTTGGGCTTGGAGCGGGCACCAGCACATGGTGGGCCCTCCGTGACACACGCCAATGTCAGCAGGTGAGCAGTGAGGCCTGGGTGCGCAGGGGTGGCAAGATGGGTTCAGGGACCAGCAGCCCGGGATGCAGCAGGCGCACATGATTGCAGGCAACACTGCTCACGGCGACAGCATCAGAATAGTGGCGGGTGAGAGTTGGGGTGGACGGAATTTGCGTAGTCGCGCTACGCAAAGCTCCGCGAAATGGTACAAAATCTCTGCGAGCATGCAAAAGTTCCGCGTACACACGGAATTGCTTGTTCCGCGTGCTTTCGATGCTTTTTTGCTGTTTGCGTGCTCGGGGAGAAATATCTTGCGAACACACATTTTGATAGCGTGAACAAGCAAATATTCTGCAAAGCCGCGGATCGCAATTTTTTTTGCAATTACGCGTTCTCTGCGGAATGCAAAACTACCCAAATTCCGCAAATTCCGCGAGCGGAGCGGAATTTACCGCTCAGGCCTAGGTGACAGGCGCCGCCCTGTCAGAGACATTGGGCATTCCGGAAGAGAACCACGCCCAGAGTTATGTGCTTTTTATTCACAGCCCTACGCTGGCCTGGCGAACGCCGTGCCAGCCGACTACGCTTGCGCTTACAGGGGGGGACGTAACAAACTACATTTCAGCAATCTTCCCCACTGGCTGGGGTGACATGGTTGCGTCCACTGTCCACTACACTACATCAGGGTTGTGGAATTCCTATAACCCGACACCCCAGACATATTGTTTGGGGTTAAGGGAAAGAAGTTTTCATCTTTATTTTGTCCTTGGGATAAATAGGCCCAACCCATTGCAGCACAAACCCTTTGGCTGCCAGATTGCACTACCACATTATGGATCAGGGAAGAGCATTGTCTGCAGTAAAGGGAATAATTGTGCATATAGCTCTATGATGTTTGAACTTGTATTTAAGGTTAATTAATACAAACCCTTTATTATTAGGGTGAGTGCTCTAAGGAAATGTATGTTCAGACTGCACTACTGACAGTGGTTCCGGTATAAAAATGTGTACACGTTTGCAAAGTTTACCAGTATAAGGCTGTGTATAATGCTTCCACGCTACCCACTGATTTGATGCAAATATATGCAAAAGCTTGAAAGCAAGATTGATGATTCTTTGCTTTCAAAATAAAATAGTCATAAAAAAATGCCACTAGGAAAAAAGACATTTTGCTAAACTACTGTGAAATTTTAGGTACCATTTCTTTGAAGCATCGTTTAGCAAAATGTGTTGATGCATGCTAGTATTTCCCAAAAATATTCATAATGGAAAATCATTGTAATTAGTTACAACAAAATCGTAGGGAACATGAAAATAAACAAGCGTTGGCAAAGCCAATAGGAATGACTTTGGTGGTCAGCCTTTTGGTTATGTCAATGCGGGCCTTGTTTTGTCGTGGGTTTTGTAAAAGTTTGTTAGGGGAGCTGCCGGACCCTCATGATTATAACAAAGACTGGCCTAAGCAAAAATATTTTTGTTCTCAAAAACCAAACATTGTCACAGTAGTTCTGATCACTGAGCAAAGCTACTTTGCGTGCCTGTATGCTCCTTGTGAAAGGGAAGAATTCTGTCACTCACATTCAAGCCAGCCGGTAGATAGAGAGATAAAATTTAAATAAAAACTAAACACCAGACATAAATAGGGGCCCAAATCTTAAAATCACAAAAGTGCACCCATGATTTATGTCCTTGGAGTAGTGCAGAGTAACGACTTTCATGAATTCACAAGAATTTACAGAGGTAGGTCTGGAAATTGTACTCCTAGAAAATATTTGTGAACTGCATTTTAGCACTGGCAAATAATTATGTGTAGCTATTCACTTTCCCACTGACCACTTTTTTCCCAACCCTGGAAGAAGTTTTACCTCTGTCCTTGTCAGGAGTACATTTCCAACCTTTATCTATATGGGAAAGCTGATGAGACCCCCAAAAAATGCAAGTTAGTAGATCTGCACAGACTCAAAAGTGGATTCCAACCATGGGGAACTATTGCTTACTGCTACCTCCAGCCCAAGTATGTAAATTTGCGGAAAGGTGGCAAAACAAGGGAATTGCTAGTGTTTCCAACCCTTCTATGGTGGGAGCACGTGCATAATCAGAGAGGTTATTATCAGAGCTCTTATACTATGAGATTGCTGCCATAATTTGTCGCTGCACTGCTTGGGGACCCGTGGATTTTGTTACAGGACGAGCAGTTTTTTGAAGCAACCTGTCCCTTGGAAAAGTAGACATTTTAATAAATTCCACATCTCTGCTACACACACCAGCGGTGTATGTCGACATGGTTATGTGTGTGGTCTGCATACTGCAGTCGGGCCAGCACATTCACGCCACACTTGGCATTGTGTACATTCTCATTCATGGGTCACTTGACTCCTTTGCACGTGCCTGGTCCCCACATCTCCCCATAATCTGCTATTGTGTGGCTGAAGTACCATGCCGTTGATGGCTTATGTAAATGGCTGGCCCAGATTCCCACAGTTAGTTGTGCTGTCGTGTCTGGTAAGTGGGCATGTTGTTTGGCATGTTGTATGTGAGTTTGTAACATGTGCATTGCCTGTGAGTTACATGATTGTGGAGTTGAGGTGTGTGGTGTGTTCATTTGGTACTTACCAACGAGCAGTGTATTTCCATGGGTGCCATCCTGGTAGCGCTGGTTGATGATGGACTGTCGGTAGAGGTAGGAATCATGCACACTGCCTGGGTAGTTGGCGGCAATATTGGTGAAGAGTCCCCGGTGGTCCACTATTGCCTGCACATTGATGGAATCCGTGTGCTTTCTGTTGCGGTTATTGTGTGCAGTGTTGCCAGGGGCCACAAGTGAGGCATGTGTGCAGTCGATTGGCCCCAACACGTGCTGGAAGCCAGCTATGGCGTAGACGCCTTGCTTGGTTTCCAGCTGTTCCTGCGCAGTTTGGGGGAGGTATAGGTAGTGTGGTACCAAGCTGATGATGTCATCCAGGACCGTTGTGGTGAACTTTGATAGGGCTGGCTGTGAGACTCCTCCGACTCTGGCGGTTGTGGGTTAGAAGGTACCAGAGGCCAACAGGTGTAGCACGGCCAGCAGCTTTGTCTGAGGTGGGACGTTGGTTGTCCGCTGTGTTGGTACTGTCGCCCCGTGGGCATGATGTTCAGGATGCAGAGGATGGTTGTCCTCTTGCGCCTGTAGTGGGCAATGACATTCTCTGGTGTTGGATCTGTGAGGTTGGTGTGTTTTCTAAGGGTCCACTGTCTCTGTCTGCGCAGCCTCTGAGGTGGGTGGGGAGGCGGCGGGGGAGTCCGGAGGGGAGGATGGCGGACCTGGGGGTGGTGGCAGTGGGTGTTGTTGCTCTATTGGGGCTCCGGGCTGCATGATCAGTAGCTCCATGGCATCTGTTGTTCTTCAGGTGTGGCTCTGGGCTGTGCTCCCTTGTCTGGTGCCAGTAGTTATCTGACTTTACACCAAGTAAGAACAGTTGTTAATTTCCTGCAGCTAACACGCCTTATCGCATTTTTTGTGTTCTTATCGCCGATCTGGCTGGTCGTTGAGAATGTTGCGGAGTGGTGTTGTCACGGGTTTTGGCACAGGAACGCCTACTCTGCATCTCATTAGCGTTAGTTCCCGGTGTCATCTGTGGCAATGTTTTTTGTGACTGCTATTGCAGGTAAACTGGTGATATGGGCTGTTAGCACCAGCTTGTGAATGAGGCGACACATTTATTGCGAGTTTGGCTGCGATAAAGTGCCGATAACTCGGCGATAGATCCTTGAGAATAATCCCCAGTATTGCCTCAGAGACTGGAGGAAATGTATTCAGAGGTGCAATAAGCAGGATTACTGCTCGACACAACTAGGGTGGTGCTTGTAGTACCTTTGCCCAAGTCCAACTCCCTGGAGGTGGCGGTATCAGATTTCAGGCTGCTCTCCATGCCTAACACCATCCAGGTTGCTGCCCCATATCCAGGAACTGATTCACATGGATCAGAATGGGTTTATCCCCACCTGCAATACGTACCTCTATCTCGGCTGTCTATACACCATCATCTACAGCCTGGAGCTGGCCGATAACCCAGAAGCTATGATCATGCTGGTGGACCTGTAAAAGGCCTTTGATACAGTGAGATTGAACTTCCTGGAGGCAGCCATGCTGCACATGGGATTGGATGAATGATGGGCGCAGTGGGTATGGCTCTTGTATGCAAACCCCATTGTAGTGGACAAGATGGGGCTCACAATCTCTGAGACATATGAGGTATTTTAGGGCATGAGGCACAGATGCCTGCTGTCACCCTTCCTTTTTGCTATTGAGCCGCTGGCAGGGTGGTTTTGTGTGGAGAGTGCAGGCAGGGGAATATTGGTGTAGAGAGGGTGCACGCCATCTCCCTTTATGCAGATGATTTATTGATTTACCTGCAGAATGGCTTAAGGGACATCCTCCATGCATTGTGACTCCTTGAGGAGTTCGGCTCATATTCAGAAATATGAAAGAACCAGGGAAAGATGTGTCTTCCTGGTGGTCAGTGACACCCCCGCCCTATCAGATGCCCACTCGATATACTGTGGGTACCATGCACCTTTAAATGTAAAGATGACCAGGAGTCGTAGGTAAGTAAGATGTAGATTTATTGAGGTAAATACACTGGCACAATAGGTACGTCTTCACCCGGTCAGCTCCACGCCGCAACTGCCGGTAAACTGTCACCCACTGCCCAAAGTTCTATAGTGGAACATCATAGAACCCTGGGCAATGCGCGTGGCAGAGGCAGCAGCGCGAGGCAGGGAAAATGAGTGGCAATAGGGAAACATGTAAAACACAACACATCTCCTTTTCAATAATAAAAAAGAAACCAAACTGTGGTATAATAGCGAATGAGACAGAGGAGGAGGAGGAAGGGACCAACCTCTAATCACACTCAAAATCGTGTAACTTAGCTGGTGGTTTTATCACCCTCCCACATCTGCTCACTGTAGGCTCATCACGAACACTGATGTCATGAGACCTTACATCCTCTACAACGGAACCATCTGATTCAACATTTGTATTGCTTGTGCTCTGATCATCTTTGTCCTCTTCAGATAATTCCTCACTCAAATTACCACCACCGTAATGCTGAACAGGTGAGTCACCAGGAGCACTCTCACCCCCAGGAGACACAACAATGGTACCCTGCGGGTAAGAACCCCTATCGGCATCACCATCCAGAATCCAATCGTAATCTTGAGAAGAGGAACCCTCTTGGTCATCAGGAATGCCATGGGAATGTGAGGTAAACTCACCATCTTTACACAATGACAATGATGAAAAATGCCATGTTTTGCCAACGCTCAATAAAGCAGAATTACAAAAAACTTTCTTAACCTCCATAGGTTGTAAGTAGTGACTCTGCCCTTTCCTTGTGAACATAGATTTCTTCACTCTGACAATGTCACCCACTTGAATGAAAACGTTCTTCCATGAATGTTTAGAGTCGTAGTATTTCTTGCGGACCATTTGTGAATGCTGCAAACTTCTTTTAACTTTACAAGGGGACCAACATTCTCTTTTGGGGGTTGCCCAACCCACGTTATCTTTAGTGATGGGAGTTCTCCCCCTCAATAGCACAAAAGGACTAGTACCTGTGGATTCACAAGGAGTCACCCGAAAAGCCCAAAGATTGTGGATTAGTTGTTTTCTCCATGAAAGGTCATTTTGGTTAGCTAATTGAACCACACCCTTAAACATGTAAAACACAACATCAGGTATTCAGATTTTTCATGAGACAGGAGACTTACGGGAGGAAAACCTGGGTAGGTCGATGAGATCGCTCAAGTCATGTGTCTCTTTCTGGACATCACTCAAGCTGCCCATCATGGCGCGCATGGTGCTTTCCAAAATGGTCATGTCCCCGCGGCTGCTCTACTACTTTTAAAACCTCCCTGTGCAGGTCCTGGCCCTCTAGTTCCAACAACTGGATGCAATCCTGTGGGAGCTGATCTGAGACAGGGGTCGTCACAGGGTTGCACTTGACACCCTATGCCACCCCCCACTCAAGGGCAGACTGGGAGTCCTGGACTTTGAGTTGTAATTTACAGCGGCTCAGCTTCAGTGGATAACCAGATGGCTAGATGGTGTCTGGCTGGCGGAAATAGACCTAATGAGTTCCGAACCAGGGGATATTGCGAGCTAAACTGTTTAGTTCTTCTCTACCGCTGGGTCTTCTCCTGTCCACGGCATTGAGCTGTTGGCTGTGATGGGTGAAGCGGTTGGGCTGGCAGCGGTTTATGCCCCCGAACTCGCACTGGTGGGGTTACTCCAGGCGATCCTATTACCTTTTCATGGCGAGACAGATGTACCCTTCATCATGCAAGCACACTTATCTCCCTGTGGAATTTGTCAGAGCAGGCTGTACTGCCACTGGGCCAGTTCCTCACTTATGAGGTACTCACACACACATTTTGTGCCCTGGGGTGACCCAGAGAAGAGGAGCCACAAACTGACCCGCATCCTCCAACTGCTGATGATGATGGGCTCCAGGCGCCATCTAATTACGTGGTTCTTCAAAGCGCTAAATTACTTGGCCAGGAAACCCCTACATGCCCTTAGGGCATTCTGGACCACAAAGTTGGGGTGGGGTTGACTGTCGGATGCAGAATGGGGTATAGTACTGGCATACCTCCAGAAGGTGTCCCGCAACATGCACCTACATACAATACAACTATTCACACAGGAAATACATAACACCACACAGGATCAGGGCAATCTACCGGGGCAGATGCCACCGCTGTGTGACACTAGACATTGACTTTGATAATATGACATGGGCCTGCCCCAGGCTTCAGGCATTTATTGAGGAGGTTGTACCAAATCTTCATGGAACCCTATATTGGACACTTGACAATACTCTCGAAACATGTCTCTTTGGAGTCTTCCCTCGACTCTAGAAGGCCAGTAACATTGTTCATTGACCTAGCACAAATACGGGCAAAGAGATGCATAGCGAAGGTCTGGAAGTCCACCATAGGGTCCAATGCGGAGACCTGGGTCAGAGGTAACCATTTGGGCCTGCGCCGAAGAGCGGGTGCTGCTGGGAGAGGAAGCATGCGGTATCTGTAGGAGACTGATAGCTGACCTGTGGTCGGAGGTGGTGGATAAATGGGAGTTGCATATGGCCACAGATGAGCAGCCTGATAACCGGGCAGAGAGCTAAGGGTCGATGGCCTAACTCTGGCAGACAAAACAGTATTTCACACAGGAACGCCCTGGCAGAACAAGAGTTTTGGGCGGCTAGTCGCTGGTGGCACATGCAGTGGCATGCATGGCCTAGACCACTCCCTCCTGCCCACTGTGACCGTTCCCAGGTAGACCCCCCCAATGTGCTCCTACAAGCTCCACACCACCCCAGTGACAGTAGCTAGAGTTAGACTAAGGTTTGGTAAAAATTCTGGGTTTGTGTTTTCTTTTACATCATTATATACTGCCATATGCCGACCCACACGAGGGGACACTGTGCTTGGATATATCACACCCAGAGAACCTGGCCACATTTAACGGTCATTGCACCTCAATAACCCCAGAGCAAATTCCTAGGTCGCGCTAGCCCGGTCTTGACTTTTCCTTTGTGTACATACAAACTGGAGAGACCTGGGTTACAGCCAAGGACACTGCAACAGTCAATTGGGTATGAGGGCACGGGAGAGGAGACATAACGGGACATGGAGAAAAAGAAATACGTTAACAATGTATTACCATTCGCTCCATAAAAGATCCATCAATGTTTATTATGTCTTTCATATCTGAAAACTGCCAATAAAAAACATAAGTGTTAAAAAAAATGTAAACGGGGCCTACATCAATGACATGAACTACCATGATCGTTTTTACAGTCATTCTTCAGAAATTGATCAGTCAGTGCTTTTAAATATGCGTCCTAAGAGGTGCCCATTTCGATGCCAGCTTTAAATTAATGCTGCCTGCAGGGCCGGCGCTAGGAATGGGCAGTATGGGCAGCTGCCCAGGACCCCCCGCCCAGCCGACCATCATGGGCCCCACACCTCCAAGGACCCCTGCCTTGGGCCTCACAACTGTGATGTAGCGCTGCGAGGCCCATGCCTCCCAATCAAGTGCAGCTCTGGAACTAATAAGGGAAGGGAAGCACTTCCCTGGGCCTCGCCACACTGTGCCATGACTACGAATTACAGGGAAGGGGCGCCTTATCCCCTATGCCTAGCAGCTCTACATGATGAGTGCGATGCTCAGGGAACAAAGGGCCTCTCCCAGGCTAATCATGGGCTGTAATTGGGGAGCCAGTCTGGTGCTGCTCACACAAAGGCACTGCAGGACACCCCATACCCCACCCTTTTAACCCTTCAAATGACAAGCAACTCTCTTTTAGCCCTTGTTGAGCTGTGAAAGAGATGCTTGTGGACGGCAGAAAGGGAGGTGTTGCAGCACACCAGGGGTCCTGTACAAAGCAGCTTCAGTAAAGCCTTTACCACTGTATTGCATTTAGGTTAATATATCAAGTGACTGGTGAATGGGCACTTCCATTCTCCCAGGTAATATTTGGGGCCTGATAATGACTTTGGTAGTCCTCATGTGGACGCAGTGCTCCTCGGGAGGAACGCCAAAGCCGTCCCCACACCAACTGCTGGATTACAACTGTAATCCCTGTTGGGCGGATGTGCTGCGGCGGCCCCATGGAGGTGCCTCTCTAAGATTCATACGAGAGCCTTAGAAAGGCACTGCCATGGGACAGTACATTCCTGCACAGTAAGGAATGCGCCATGTCATGCATTCCTTCCCATGCTGGAACTGGGGAGGGCAAAAATAAAGGAGGGCACAACATGTGCCCCCCCTGCGTGCACCCCTATGCATAGAGCCACAAGGGGGCCCAGTTAGGGCTCCCTTTGTTGCCTCACTGCCATCCTTTTCATGGCAGTCTCATTGCCATGAAAAGGATGGAGGTGAGGCAACTCATAATATGCTTGGCAGTACTGCAGCGACATCACCAGCATATTGCAGCCTCTGACTGCTGTGCAACTGCCGCAGGGTCACGTATCCCCGGCGGTTTAGCTGTCCTGTGGTGTCCAACCACCAAAGTCGTAATACAGCAGGTGGACCGCCACCATGACTACAGTGTTCCAATGGACTTCAGCAGTTGTAATCAGGCCCTTAGTCCATGTTTTAATCATACACTTTCTAGCAGTTTTTAAGTGGAATGAAAATTCTCCCAATCTTGCAAAAAAGGGAGCACAGCAATAAGTTCAGAAAAGTGATTTCCCAAGAGCACAAAATTTGTCCAGGTAGGAGGTCAGGATTAAAAAAGTGGCTCCTCGTTCCACATTCCCAGCTAGTTCGCTGGACCACCTCTGGAGTGTCCGTGATTCTTATGGCAAAGCCAAAAGGGATCCCTTCCCAGCGAAATGTTATTCTAGTTATACTGTTTATTTCCATCATATTTAGTGAAATGGTAAACCTGAAATTATATATATTAAATATCACAGTTCCCTGGCTAAAACATACCCACTGGACAAGGTCCTAAGGCACTGGTTACTTACTGGGCAGTATGCCTGCTATAAACTGATATTTACTACTGGTGTTTAAAAGCTTAAGCAATTCATGCCATTTGAAGAACAGTTCATTTTCTAAACTTGTCACTCACAAGTTGCAATAGTGAGTGCTAAAGGCCTACTTCTAGATATGGTAACAGGATCCGAAATCATATATAGTATTAACAGCAATCACAATCAATAAACTCAGTCTCCAGCCAAATTATTTAAGATGGTCTGTGTCAGAGGCAGAGATTTAAAATAAAGTTCCAAAAATCTTCTATGTGACTTGCAGTTCATCTGCTCCACAAGAAACGTCTTCTGATGTCTCTGCAAACACAATGTGCCTCAAAAGGCACTAAATCGGCCACCCTACTATGGCCTCACAGTGCTACACCATGCCTGTGGGCTCCAGGGGATGGGGGACGCTTCTCCTGGGACTCACCGTGATGAGTCATATCTACGTGGCCCAGGAATGGAGACTTGCAGCACTAGACAATGGGGCCTCCTCTCATGGGCTTTGCCACACCTGCCAGTAGATTTGAGAACCAGGGGATGGGACCACGCTCCCCTTGGCCTAGTAGTGCTAGAACCTTGCTGAGGACTTAGTGGAATGGGACCACCCCCTCTGGGCCTCACAGCACTAGACCATAGATGTGAAGCCCAGAGGAAAGCTCCTATCCACTCCCCTGGCCCTCGCAGCTCTGGATCATGGGGGCAACGTACAGGGGAGGAAGCCCCATTAACTGGACTTGCAGCACCAGACCATTGTTGTGAGACCCAGGGAAGAGGGCTCCATTACACTGGGCTCCGCTCTCCTAGGTTAGTAGCTCTAGACCACGGGTACTCATAGTACGGCCCACAGGCCGCCAGCGGCCAGGCAAGCCTTCCCTGGCGGCCTGCGGACCTTGAGACATCCTACCCCGGGTTTAAAAAAAATAAAATTAAACAGTGTCTGAAAACACTGCGCGCAACTCTGACAGACTCTGCTGCTCTGTGGGGGCCCGGCATTCCAGTGATAGTCAGAGTGGGGCTGCAGGGGCGCTAAGAGGTGAAATACAAAAGCCTAATTAACATAAAAATGGTCTATTAAAGACCCGTGAAGTGCTCGGGTGCGGCTGTGTGTGTGTATGTGCCTGGGAAGCTGTCTCAGCCCTGGCACACACAGGCAGGGTGAGATGACAGAGGGAGGCAGAGGGAGGGAGGGAAAGGGAGGCAGACAGAGGGAGGAAAAGGGAGGGGAAGGGAGAGGGAGGGAGAGGGAGGGAGGGAAAGGGAGGCAGACAGAGGAAGAGCGAGGGAGGAAAGGAAAGGAGGTAGGGAAAGGGAGGCAGACAGAGGGAGAGCGAGGGAGGGAAGGAAATGGAGGGAAAGGCAGGGAAGGAAAGGGAGGGAGAGTGAGGGAGGGAAAGGGAGGCAGACAGAGGAGAGCGAGGGAGGGAGGTAGAGGGAGGGAGGGAGACAGGGAGGGAGGGAAAGGGAGGGAGAGGGAGGGAGAGGGAGGGAGGGAAAGGGAGGCAGACAGAGGGAGAGTGAGGGAGGGAGGTAGAGGGAGGGAGACAGGGAGGGAGAGAAAGGGAGGGAGAGCAAAGGAGGGAAAGGGAGGGAGAGCGAGGGAGAGCGAGGGAGGGAAAGGGAGGCAGGCAGAGGGAGAGTGAGGGAGGGAGGAAAAGGGAGGGAGAGGGAGGGAGAGCGAGGGAGGGAGAGAAAGGGAGGGAAAGGGAGGGAGAGTGAGGGAGGGAAAGGGAGGCAGACAGAGGAGAGCGAGGGAGGGAGGTAGAGGGAGGGAGACAGGGAGGGAGGGAAAGGGAGGGAGAGCAAGGGGGGGAAAGGGAGGGAGAGGGAGGGAGAGCGAGGGAGGGAAAGGGAGGCAGACAGAGGGAGAGTGAGGGAGGGAGGGAAAGGGAGGGAGAGGGAGGGAGAGCAAGGGAGGGGGGAGAGGGAAAACGAGGGAGGGAGGGAATGGGATACAGAGAGAGGGAGACAGAGAAAGGGAGAGGAATGGAAACAGATGGAGACAGACAGAGGGAGGGAGACAGACAGAGGGAGGGAGACAGACAGACAGACAGAGGGAGGGAGACAGAGGGAGACAAACAGAGGGAGGGAGAGGGTGACAGAGGGAGACGGAGGGAGGAGGGAGATAGAGGAAGGGAGACAAAGAGAGGGAGACAGACAGAGTGAGACAAAGAGGGAGAGGGAGGGAGACAGGGGGAGACAGACAGAGGGAGACAAAGAGAGGGAGAGGGAGGGAGACAAAGAGAGGGAGAGGGAGGGAGACAGAGAAAAGGAGAGGGAGGGAGACAGAGGGTGGCAGACAGAGGGAGGGAGGAGGGAGGGAGGAGGGAGACAGAGGGTGACAGACCGAGGGAGGGAGGAGGGAGACAGAGGGTGACAGACCGAGGGAGGGAGGAGGGTAACAGACAGAGGGAGGAGGGAGGAAGGGAGGAGGGTGACAGATAGAGGGAGGGAGGAGGGTGACAGACAGAGGGAGGGAGGGAGAAGGGAGATAGACAGAGGGAGGAGGGTGACAGACAGAGGGAGGGAGGAGGGTGACAGACAGAGGGAGGAAGGAGGGTGACAGACAGAGGGAGGGAGGAGGGCAACAGAGGGAGGAGGGCGACAGAGGGAGGAGGGCGACAGAGTGAGGGAGACAGGGAGAGGGAAGGAGAGAGAGGGAGACGGATAGGGAGCGGGAAGGGGAGAGAGGGAGACAGAGAGAGAGAGAGGGAGACAGAGAGAGAGAGAGAGGGAGACAGAGAGAGAGAGAGACAGAGAGAGGGAGACAGAGAGGGAGAGAGGGAGAGAGAGATACAGAGAGAGAGAGGGGAGTGAGACAGTCAGAGTGAGTGAGACAGAGGCAGTCAGGGAGAGAGAGAATGATGGAGGGAGAGATGGAGGGAGAAATGGAGGGAGAAAGGGAGGGAGAGATGGGGGAGAGAAAGAGAGAGAGGAGAGAGAGGTTGAGAGAGGGAGAGAGAGGGAGAGAAAGGGAGAGAAAGAGAGAGAGAGAGAGAGAGAGAGAGAGAGAGAGAGAGAGAGAGAGAGAGAGAGAGAGAGAGAGAGAGAGAGAGAGAGAGAGAGAGAGAGAGAGAGAGAGAGAGAGAGAGAGAGAGAGAGAGAGAGAGAGAGAGAGAGAGAGAGAGAGAGAGAGAGAGAGAGAGAGAGAGAGAGAGAGAGAGAGAGAGAGAGAGAGAGAGAGAGAGAGAGAGAGAGAGAGAGAGAGAGAGAGAGAGAGACGTGTGTATGCCGGGTCTGGTGGCTCAGTGGATGAAGGCGTCCGCTGCAGGGACCTGTGTTCAACCTCATGGTCACTGGTTTTTTTTGGTTGCTCTAGCCACGCTCCCTACCCCACTGACCCCGCCCCCACCGGTGCGGCCCTCGGACACAAACCACAGTGTAAATTTGGCCCCCGAGAAAAAGTTTGTGAGTGCCCATGCTCTAGACCATAGTTGAGAGGCCCAGGTCATTGGCGGGGGGAACTCTAGGGTGCAAAGCCATGGCCCAGTGGTACAAGGTCCATGGGTGTTAGAATCCCTCACCTAGTACCAAGCCCAGGGGTATTAGGTATTTTACTGTGCAGGCAGTGGACAAGGTTGAGGAGATGATTTTCATTTGCATCAGGGCCATGGCACCATTGTTATGTAACTTGCCTCTCTTTCATAGGCCTCACAGCCACGTTTCAGCACTGTGAGGCTGAAGGCAGATTCTCCCCAGGCCCTCTCACCCATGGTTGATTGCCTAGGGTAGGGAGTGCCAGCCCATAAGCTTTGAAGCACTGTTCCATTGGTATGAGGCCATGGAGGGGGGGCTCTCTCACGGGTGTAGCTTTCAGCAGTGCAGCACGTGATGTGTCACCAGGGTTCATGCTTGGCAAGGAGCCAGTGCACCAAACGTATTGTTGTGTTTTACTGTCCAGCATCATTTACTTGCATCAGAGCCCATACTATGCCACTGGTCCCTTCTCCTATGCTCCTCAGAACCATGAGTTAGAACTGCGTGGTCCAGGAAAAGCCTATCCTCTCCTAGGCTTTAATGCCTTGGTCCAGTGCTGAGAGACCCAAGAAAGGGAGCCTTCTGCCCTAGGCCTTCCAGTATTGGCCATGGCTCTGAGGGTCATAGCTATAGATAGCATAGCAAGTGCCGTGTCACTGTTGCCTTGTGGGGTTTTGAGGACAATGCACTTAAATTATGGCTGTATTTTACTGTCCATTGAGTGGCCACAGTACCAATTTACCTTGTTTGCCACATGGCTCAATGCACTACTGAAACTGCTTGGGTTCCCCTCCCCTCTCAACCATGTTTCTCCGCTGCAAGGCCTTGCATTACAGGCCATGACTGTGAGACCTCTTATATTGGTGTAGCTAATTATAGTGCAGCAGGTGCAGTGAAAGTGGAACTCTGGGGTGTTAGGTCCTCAGTGTATCTAAATTATGGCTGTCTTTTCCATGACTATGGCTGGGATGCCCATTGGAAAGTCGCTCCTCCCAGGGTCTTAGGTACTATTTGTGCAGAAGGTACAATGGCACTGGAGCCCAGGGTGTTTTAGACCATATTTACCAAAATAATGGATGTATTTTACATCCATCTTTGGGACTGCGTGGGGGAAGGAGAGTGGTCCATTTACCTTGCCTTAACCATGACCTATGCACCATTGCTACACCGCTAGCCCACTCACCTGCGCCTCACGGCCATTATCTAGCACTGCGTGTCAGGAGAGGCCTTCACTCCCCTGGACATCCCAACCGTGGTCCAGTTTAGTGAGGCCCACCAAAGTAGGAACGCAGTGTGTTGGAATGCTGTACTCTTCCTTTTAGATGTTTGCACAACTTACTGTTGTGAGCTCTGACAGGATGTCAAACGTCAAAATGTTTTTGCTTGGTGAGGAACTGATTCAGACAAGCAGTCTAATCAATTAGGTGTATAAAACAACTAGTTTAGCTGGAAAGTCTGGAGCAGCACAGCCCAATGGCATTTACTAACATGGTAACAGGGATATAGGACTTGTACCAAAGGAAGTTACGTACACCGCCACTTTATTAAAATGTTCACCTTTAGAGTTGCTAAAAGTGAGGAATGTAAACAGTGAGACGAACTCATCCTAGAACGGGCAGCACTCGCCCTAATATATTTAAGATAATGGAGAGTCAGACCATGAGTTAATGGCAGGTTAGGAGTTAAAGGTACAGGAAGAACATAGTTAGCCCAAGATCAAACAATTTGGTCAAGTAGGAGAACCAAGATTGCTTGTTTGAAGACACATAACTTTCCCAGTATGCTCTTTATGTTAAAGACAATAGGAACCTGATTTAGGAGAGGGTGTAATGGAATGAAAACCTCAAAACTGACTTAGTGATTTTTGGTAACCTCCATATATACATCTTCTTGGTGAAACCACAAGTACGCTAAGTGTCCTGAAAAGTACTAAGGGAAAGTTGACTTCTATTGCGGGTGGATGCCTAGGGATAGGGTAGGTCGAGCATGTCCTTCACATTTTGAAGTTAGGGATTGATTATTTTCATCAGGGAATCCCAGCCCTTACCTGATGCTGCAAGGTTTAGGGGTAGGAAGGGCCTACCCAGGTGCTTCGCAGTAGTGACCATGGTGGAAAATGCTCAGGGACAGGCCGTCCCTTTCGTGGACCTCACAGATATTGTCAAGCGCTGCATGACTTGAGGGGGTCATTCCCTCTCCCATATAAATACTAGATGCACATATACGTATTTAATGCACTTATCGGGAAACAAATTGTTAACATGTGATTGAATTCACAAGTTTTGGAGAGACCTAGGCCAAACCTTTCCATCCAGTGTGACTTTTACGATGTATTACCAGTTAATTGAAATGTTATATTTATGCGCTTATTCTAATAGTGTTAATATTTATGTTACTGTTCTACTGATATCTGCACTTGCAAAGTCACTCAACAATAGACAAGAGATGGCACTTCCTATGATGTCATTTTATGTGATTTCACGCTGCCTTCAAATTAGGGGGCCTCACACATTTCCATTCGGCCTGCGCCCCAAAAGTCCTAGGACCAGCCCTGACTGCCGGGTCTGACACCTAGAGGGATCAGTGCAAATTAAAGCCCTGAATTTAGTATTTATTAAGTACATGTTTTGAACATTTACAGATGGTTACCTACTGTTGATGTTTTGTGGGATTTGTTGGCTACTTTTTAAGCCATAGATGTGCAACTCAGGCCTGGGAAGGTCGGATCTAAGTCAGATTCTCAAGCTAACACTGATCTTTTAAATATGTCCCTTTTAGATTTATTGTAAATAGATATATTTTTAGTGGATGTGGTGAAAATATGGTGAGGATACAGCCATTCTCTCCAGCAGCGACAACTCTTGTTTACGTGAATACATGGTGTGATGTAAGTGATTTCTTTTTCATTTAATCAATTCTTTATTGGCTTACTGAGTTCATCTAAAGCTTGGGAAAGGTTATGTGCCTAGTGCACCCTCTGCCACCTGTAATCATCGCATGCACTTTGCCTGCTTTTCAACATTAACGCATATTATGTATCCTATTGTTTTATTTTCTGTGACACTGAATCTCAGTAAATACAACACAGAAATGAATGGAAATCCTAGATTTCCAGGAAAACATATTGTCCAATTAGTTGGCTAATCATCCACATGGCTACTTTTAGTTAGTATGGGGAAATGTGCAAAACCACGCTATATTTTACTTTTTTTCTGCAGGGAAAACAATTTGTGTTACTCAAAAACACCGTGCCCTACACCTCCTTGAAATGTTAGAGTTTATTTTTATCTTTTTAATCAAGATAAGGTACTTACCGATGACAGATCAGGTTTTGCTCCAATAAGTTACACTTATTTGTGAAAAATCTTATTGATCTGGCCTTGTGAGTGCACTCTGACACTTCTTTTTCCATGGTATTTTTTTTATCTGAAATCGTTTGATAATACCGTCTTTTTCTTTCTTAGTAGCATCTTAATATGGTATCCCGAATCACTGAATCTAAGCGCAATTATTGTTGCGTATCTTACAAATGAATTTCATTCCTAAATGCATCAGGAACAGGTCTTTAAAGAACATCAGGGTGAAAGGGAACTTAAAGTTACTGTGCTTCAGCAGCCTTTGGACCAATTGATATGGGGTGGGCGATGAATTCTGCTCCACTGTCGGAGTTCGCAGAGTTTTGCCCACCCTGCATCCGGCAAAACTCCGCTAACAGCCGTGTGGCATTTTATTCATACACGGCTTGCCAGCGTTAAGTTGGTGAGCGAGATTTGGCATCCTGTAGCACAATATTCGGGCACTAGATTTTCTCTACGCAGGCAGTTAAAGGCAGTTGCGACAGTTCGCGATGAGAAAGCTACAGCTCAAGTAGAAAATCTACTGGAGAGGCAGCACAGGGGCAGCAACCTCTGGCGTACCGGGTGATGCCATTTGCAATGATTTTGCAGCATGCAACAAGTTCCCTGCATTAAAAACTCAGCGCTACATGCCACTTTCACCTACTCATGGAATTCTGTGGAATCTCGCAACGCTTTCATGTAACTCCGTGAAATCTCGCGGAGTGAAACTCAGAGAGTTCGGCCCACCCCTACGATTGATAATAGTATTTCACGACACACATTTCACAAAGTAATGGGGAAAAAGTGGAAATTGTCAATTGAGATTGGACTATCATTATCACCTGGTGCCTCCGTTTAATATGGAATGTTTGTTCATCGCCACTGTTCTTCAACAACTATGCCCAATTATTGCATGCATTATTGCATGATTCTAATATATTGTTACACACTTATCTGGATAATAAGCTGATCATATTCCCCCTATCTAGAGATTATGTTGATGGCCTAACTTCTGTAAGCAGAACATCATCCATAAGAAGATGTTTTGAGCTTGAAAAAACTGAAGTTTTCCAGCGAGAACTAACCATGCCTTAAAGTAAAACAAATGTGTTAAAGCATTCTAAAAAGATGACACTGGTATCCAGATCAAGGATAAAGTGGAAACCTTTGGTGCCCACCTTGACTCTGTGAGGTCAGTGAGCAGCTAGATGAATGCAGTAGTGGCAGATTTCAACCACCACCTGAAGCTGCAATGCCAAGCAAGTCCATTTTTGATGAGTTAGATAGAGCTAATGTGGCATGGACCTTAACAGGTGCACTGTTAGATTACTCCAAACCTTTATATCGGTAACAAAAAACAAATCTCAGGTGTGTATAACTCAGACAAGCACAAGGTCATGTAGAATTCAGCCATAAAAGCAGTTGCCAGCATTCTGTAGAAGGACTAAAGGACACCAGCTTTGACCCTTGCATTGACTGTCACTTCAGGACAGAGTCAATTTCAAGGTTGTTACATTCACTCAAAAAATGTTCTAAAAAACACTTATGACTACTTAAAAACTACTTTAATGTTCACCATCCTACCAGAAGAAAGTGTTCTAGTGGTAAGCAATTCTGTCATCCCCGAAGTATCAACCATATTTTAGATTGCGTGGGCTTTTCTAACTCAAGTGGACATCACATGGAAGAACCCGCTGGAACAGTTGCACAAATCTGAGCAGCTGCTCCTGAAGACATTACTCGTCTTCATCACCAAGGAGATGGTGTTACCACTGTTTATTGTAGAAGGCCCTTGAATTCCTCTAGATAATAAGCACATTATAAACTGAAGAACGATGATGACGAACCAAGCAGTAAAAACAATTACTAAGACATGCTGCCATTTGCTTATAACACGTGCGCTCTGCCAGCTTCCTTTGCTTATGGTAAAGTGAAGAATTAGCCTTTCAGGCTTTCTGTTTGACCCATTGGGCAAGATAGGGCAATGCTTGCTTTGCATTTGGTTAAGATGCAAGCAATCTAAGCCTTCTAGGCTGCATACTTCACAGGATACAGCTTTTTTAAGGTCCTAAACATTACAAATTGGAGTAAGAAGCTTCTATGTGAATGTAGCCTGGTTTGGACATGAGTTCATCAGGGTATTCGACTGACTATTAACTATGTGAGTGCAGAAAGTATTTAAAAGCTAACTAAATGGAGCATCCTAAGTTATTTCTTTTTGGTGTGCTTACTTGGCGATAGCTGCAATGATTATTCGGAATATGATTATCCTGGATAATCATCTGAAATATACCAACCCCTCTTGTAAATGTAATACGAATACATTGGCTAACTACTCTCTAACACAAAGGGTGGCTCTTGACTGTCTAAAATTGGTTAGGCCCCACCTTTGTGAGAAACCCAGATGCAGATCCAGAAAACCTCAGCAATTTCTGTCCACATGTTAACCTTTCCTTTCAAACTAGAGCAGTGAAAACCAGGAAGGAGACTTGGCTAAACCAATGTGTTGCCTAAAATGAACTTCTCATTGTCTTCGAACCATGCTTTAGGTTTGAGTCCACCACAGAGACGGCACAATGGATGCTGGAATGAGAATACCATTGGAGTTGCTACATTATCAGAAGGCACAAATGTTGTGTTGTCTCAAAGTAATATACCACAGCTTACAAATCAGTTAGAATGTTGCTGTTTTGTCAAACATCCAGCAAAGAGACACATAGCGAGGGTCACACAGTGAAATGTTATGGTTCTGCAGATGCATGTAGTGTTTGAGGAAATATAAATAGATTAGCTATGGATCCAAATAAATTGTCTAACTAAAAGTGAAAAAGAGATAAACCTGAGCCATAGTGAGGCAGGGGTTGTTGCATACTAATGCTGCACCAGGTTAAACTAGGTGCAGGACTGAATTCATTTGTCAATTGCCCTAAATCAGCTGAGGGGAAAACTGGTTGCTAGGTCTGGATTTGCTTCAAATCTACTTGTACTGTAAAATCCACTTGTCTCTTTTGGTAGCAAGTAGTGAGGTGACACATTAAGGCAGTGTTGTCATGCTCTGATAACAGCCCCTCTGACATTGTGGTAAATTCAAAGGGAATTTGCTACAAGTCGGTGCACACCCACTGACTTGCACGGTGAAGGGTATTCACCAACTCCTATCCAATCTCCTCCCACATTAGAAAAGGTTGTAAATTTACTTATAATGAAAGCAGAATTAAAAGGTTTTCCTGGGTGGGAAATAAAGGGGTGGCGAAAGGGTGATTCTTTATTAGCCCAGCAGATTTCCACATTAGCAAATATAGCATAACACAACATTTGTATATGTACCCGAAGGTCTCTTGGCGCTGCAATAGAAGATGTTTTTTGTTACCGACTCAATGGTACTCGTGTTATCAATTTTGGAAGAAAGAAAGGCTGGTGTGACTCAATGCTATTTGAACCGATGACCATTTATATTTCCTCATTGGAAAATGCAACCCATAAACGTAAGCTAGGTGTATGGTTTCCAGGCATACTTCAATAAAATTTTGGGAATTTCACGATTACAAGAAAAAATATCTACAGGTGCACTTTTTGGTGTTTCTTTAAGATTTAGGCTACTATCTTATTTTCATGCCGCCCTTAATGGCTTTAGACTAAAAAACATTTTTTCAAAAATATTGGCATGCATCAAACACGTTTTAGTATCTCAGAGATACCGTATCTAAAGTTTCACACAGTTTAGCAAAATGCTTTTCCAAGTTCCAATTTTTTGTGTACTTTTCAATTGTAAGACAAACAATCTTGTCAGGCCGCTGAAATCGGAGAATTCTGTGAGCATTATAAGTATCCTCAAATTGTTACATTTTGCTAACACATGTACATTTTGTTTTTAATGGGAGCCAGTTAGTAATGCATTTGGAAGCTCACTCCATTTCCTTACAGAGCTGACTGTAATAGCAAAGGCGTTACTTTAATGCATCATAAATACGAGTTTAGAACATATAGACATTTTACTTTAGCGGCAGACAATCATTTCACAGATCTGTTCCTTAAATTGGCAGCCAGAGGGTTTAGGCTTCAAGAGGCGAGGCCTGTATATTAAATGGACAAAGTAAACACGGAAACGTAATGCCCTTGACCCCAAACAAACAATAGGACCTGGCCGTGGGGTGATAAGAAATCCACACCCCAAAATTCTCCTGATGTCTGCATAAAGAGCAGCTACTGAACTCCCTTAGTGGGATCATTTTGCCAAAGCCGTTTTTATTGAGGTACCACTCGGATAGCATGGGGGTAGGAGGGGTTAGTTCCAGACTTTTTGAACAAATAATGTATTTTGAAATAATCTTTAAGAATATACTACTAAATTCTGGTACGTGCACCAGTACAATAAAGTGTGCCCACAGCTAATGAGCATTCTTGCAGAAATGACCACCACTGTAAAGACAGGAGATTCATGTCATGATCACTTTGACACAGCCCATAGTTTCAACATGCTCACTACTCACTTCCATTCTTTGGACAGTGGTACCAACATTTAAAAAACAGCCATGTGTAGTAGTTCAACTGAATATCGAGTTACAGGGTACTTTACAGGGCTAAACACTAGAAATGTTCCACTATATGTGTCCCCCTTATTTTGACAGATATGCAACTTAAGGCAGCATTGGGTAATCATTTGCCCAACGTTGGTGCTCGCCTGCACTGCGTGCTTAGTGTTCAGGAGAACTAGTTCTGGTCTGGGTCGGGCTTGGCTTGGCTGCTCTGGGCTGCGATTCAGTGATTAAAGCTGCACTCTGGTCTGGGACATGCCAGACTGTGAAGTGGTGTTTTATGCTGCACTTTAGGTTGGGGTCTGGGTTGTACTAGGCTGAGTTTTGGACAAGGATAATCTTTGTTCTCAGAGGATCATAGGCTATGGTTGGATATATATGGGGTGGTCTCTGTTTTTGGCTCATCTCTGTGCTTGGATGTGGGGTTAGCCACATTGACCCCCTAACTGGATGTCTTTGGGTTGTGCTGTAGTTGGTCTACGAACAAGGCTGGATTGTGCTAAAGGCAATTAAAAAAGATGTTGTGTCATCACCGCGAAACCAGTAAATGGATGGCATTTTTTCAATTACATTCAAAATTGAAAGGATGGTAACACCTAATGGTTGTAGGAACACTCACCAATAGACCTACGGGTCACAGGTTTCAATGCTGGGCTGCCAATTCAGTTTTTTATCATTCCATGGTCAATAAAACGTGGGCTATTGAGTTGGGTGATAATAACATATTATTTAACTCCTAGAAAAAAAATACTTTGGTGTGTGCACTTAAATGTCACTATAGGAATATAATGACAATAATAATACTATTGTAACAACAAAATAAAATAAAAGAAACAATCATACTAGAAAAACTACTTCTAATAATAGTTGTAATTAATACCAATATAATTTCTATATTATTATTAGTCAATAAAGTCAATCTATATAGGCGAGTTATTTATACTAGCTAGAAAACGCTAGACAGTGCTTGTCAACAGGAAGTCTCTCCCTAAATCCCCTAGAGGTACAAAACTGCTTATGGGGTAAGAGGCAGTCTTTAAGTCTGACACCAGTTAGCTCATATCCCAACTTTCCAGGGGTACAGGCCTGTTGGGCATTCTTCTGAATTTCCTACAAGCTGCCTCTCTCTAGCTTGGAATGTTCTCAAAGTCCTGAACCCCATTAAGCAAATAAATGTTAGGACTGTTCCTTCATTTTACCAGGCCATTTTGGTTTTACTCACATTTCTGTCCTGAACCAGAATCATCTTAATAAACATATGCACATCTCTCATATACTACATAGATTTATGGTACACAACAGGGCTGTCCCTTATCATCACTGTTATTTGCTGCAGCCCAGGAACCAGCAGAGGCAACCACATACTCAACATGCTCTGACCTTTAGAGACAGCCCGCTATTGATATCTCTGTATTGAGATGACATAACACTATATGTGAATGTTTTGCAAAACAGTCTTAAACCCATACTTAGGGAGTTCACAAGATTTCCTGTCCTAACAGGAGTAGCAGTAAACTGGAGCAAGTTGATTGTATTTCCTCATGCACCTGAAATGCCAAGAACTGACCTTGACTTTCTCCTTGAATAGTACAAGACCCTAAATACCTTGGGGTCTGGATGTGTACAGATGTAGAGGACATTATTAAACTCAATGATGGTGGGGCAGTTAGCCAACTAGAAGACCAAATAAGAGATGGCTGAAGCTGCCGCTCACAATGGCTGGGAGGATGGGCTTAATAAAAATGGTTGTACTTCCAAGTTCATAACCTACCCTCCACATTGCATAACAGATTTTCTCTAGACACTCAAGATGCTCTGCAACAGACTGACTGTGAGTGGGTGTAGAGGGTGGAGAGGAAGAAACCCAGACTGCCCTGAGATATGCTTGCCCAACTGTATGAATGCGGTAGATGCTCAGCTCCCCCACATTGAACTCTTTTACCCTCAGTTGCCCACCTATCGATGGAGCGGGACATGGCGCCTCCGTCCCCCTTTGGAGACTGCAGTGCTTTTGTGGTACTCAGTGCACTGCAATAGTTTGGCCTGGGACAGACTCATGAAAATGGTCAACGCTCCC
This sequence comes from Lissotriton helveticus, assembly GCF_964261635.1. Classification (NCBI taxonomy): domain Eukaryota; kingdom Metazoa; phylum Chordata; class Amphibia; order Caudata; family Salamandridae; genus Lissotriton; species Lissotriton helveticus. Next base: position 449,484,755 of record NC_136065.1, read on the forward strand.
CTACCATAATCCCTTATATCCTTCTGATGCTCATCCACATTTACCTTTGACAACATCCCAACTTCTTTAACTTGGAATCTAAAGCAGGGATATCTATTTGAGAAAGTTAACTATGTTATGCTAGGTACGTTTGAAGCACATACTACGATCGCTCCATTAGATACATTTTTCTACCATATGATAAAACCCATTAACATGCCACACTTTCTACTCAAGCCAGCTCACTTTAAGCCATTGCAACTCATTGTAGATACCCAATCCCTCAGACAACTCATTACTAAGCTCCACAGGGAGATGCAGGAGGTGAGGCCTGTTTGTGCGGTCCCTGCCATAGAGGAGTGGACGGAGGACCTCAATGGCCCTATTTTGGATAAAGTACAGGAGTACTGCTGCATCCAAACAGGGGAACTTATACCCAGTAGCCAACTCCGACTGACACACTTCCAATATATACACAGAGTATACTGCACTCTGGCAACGTTGTGCTGGTGGGGTCTGTAGGGGGATAACAAATATTATAGATGTGTGGCACCCGGGATGGGATTTCTGCACCTAGAAAAGATATGTAGGGGTGTGCAACAATTTTGAAGTACCGTGGAGCTCACCTTATAATGCATAATTGAGGTGAATCCGCAAATGGCACTCATGGGCTGGGAATAGGACATCAACTACACCAGCTGGAAACTTGCCACCCTAGTGCTGCTGTTGGCGAAACGTCTTGTTGTGAAGTACTGGGGCAGACTTCAAACCTATGCAGAACTGCTACCAGCAGCATCTCGCCCAATGGATATATGGTCGTCTTTCCAAGGATTCCTGCTTACAGAAAGAGTTCCTTGACATATTCTTAGGCACATTACCTGCACCAGGGCGTGTTCTGGGCATGCAAATGATCACTATTATCTGCAGTGTGAGTGATATATGTCAACTGAAATGGTACAATGTTTATGACAGTTTCCAGTATGCTCACTAATAAATAAATGTAAACAAACAAAGCCTCCTCATAACCTGGGGCATGCCTCAAAAGTCCTATATGATTTGGTTCTTAAATGGGTAGGTTTCTTTCTTACTGGTGGTTCTCAGACTATCCTCCTGCCGCCATTGAAATCGCACACCTCATTTTCCATTTGTGCTCTTCCTCGGGGAACTATGCACACTCCTCTATTATTAAACATATTTATGCTTCCTTTGGTCTGCTCTCTAGACTCAGAGGTCTGCTTTTACATATGTGTGGGTGATACAAGGTTGATTTTAAACTCTTCACTACGAGCTCTCCCAAGCTCTGCAGGTGCCTTAGATTGTTCCTAAAATGCATTAATTTTAGTTGGAAATAAATTGCATTTTTTTAATTTAACCCTGCAAAAATAGGGCTATTGGTCACAATGAATGCCTTTGACAAATGGTCCATTGCAGCGAGCCAGAGATCTACAGCCGTCAAAGTTGTATGCAACCTAGGGATTTAAATAGATTCATACCTTTCTTTATGTCTGAAAACCTCCAATGTAGCCACCACTAGTTTTGGGCAAATCAAGCTGTTTTTTTTTACCCGATATTGCTTCAAACATCCCATATCAGTGGTAATGGCCATGATATACAATGCTGCCAAGAGAACAGAGACTTCATATACTTGGGAATTCCAGGTAAGCTCTTAAGAGGGCTAAAACTGTTTCAAAATGCTCCGCCTGCTTTGCTACTAGTTCTAGGCATCTTATCACATCCTTGCCATCCTGCGGCACCTTCATGTCAAGTCATGTCAAAGGTTCTTATATAGCGCCTTATCACCGCAAGGTCTCAAGGCGCTTGCTTTGGGAACCCGTCCTGGCTTTTCCCTGTGAGATAACCCCTACTGGGCATCCCCAAGGTGAAAGCCAGGCATCCCGCCACGGGGGGGCCGTAGTGGAGATTAAGCAAGCTATTGCCCAGAGTTGCAGAGTGTGAACACGTGATTCAAGTAGGCACCGAAGCGAGAATTATCGAGTCCGTGGACATTTGGGCTCAAGACCCTGCCGCAGTGGATGGATATCAGAAAAACACAACTATGTAAATCCTTGATAAAAGTGAATCGTTCCATTCACTTCTATTCTATTTTCTTGCTTTGCTTTTTTGAGCAATCAAGTTTTACATTTATGTTCCACAATGAACTCAATGTAGATCCATTCAGTTTCAACTTGATGTCTCTGTGGCCAGAATCGCATCATTTGGAACAGGGTTTTTCCTGTTGCCGCTGCGGGAGAATGTATCATGCTTCCCTAAGGACTCATTCACTTCTCACCCTACTTTTTGTAAAAGTCGGAAGACTTCGTTTTTAGATCGAGCATGTGCTGCTCTGTGAGGCATGCTGTGTTGAGGTATGGCATTGAAGCTTCGCCCATTTCCCGCCCATCTTTTCAACTGGCTCCTGTTCCTGTCCTTGGGAAGTCGTTGCTTTTCATTTGTGAATAGTCCTAATAGTCCCTCCTTGGTACTGCCTTGTCTGCATATGTAACCTCCCATAACTACTGGACTTTTTACTTGTATTGTTATACTGTCTCCTTTATAAGTCAGTGTACACTATTTTGTTTAATGATCTTCACCTATTCCATCCACGACATTACAGCACGCCGCTCGCTTTTATATTATTAGTAATGTATTTATTTAAATTACAGCGTGATCCGCTTTAATAATAGCAGACAAGCTTTTTTAGTTATTTGATTTACGACATGGTCCGCTTTCACTTTAGCGGCCCACTTTTTTAATTATTTAATTTGCAGGCACAGGCCGCTTTCACTTTAACGACAGCCCTTGTTTATTTATTTAATTGCCAGCACGGGCCGCTTTCACTTTAGTGCCATGCTACAGAACCTTTCGAAATTGATAATTTTTTTTACTTTGGGTGAAAGCGCCCCATATGCACTTTCACTTTAATGATGGCTGCTGCCCTTTCTGTAGGCGCTGTTCAATGTACCCTGAATACGGGAACAGTGTCTGTAAAAAGGGGCGCGGGCCACCTTTAAAGTGGTCTTACATTCGTGAGAGTTGACGCTCTTGACGTTAAAAATAGCAATGCCTTTTATATATGTGTTGCTTTTAAAACACATTAATAAAAGGAATTGTCATTTATAATGCCAATAGCTTAAACACTCGCAGATGCGAGACCTATTGCATTGAAAATGCTTGTTTAATCAGTAATGTAAAAAAAAATGTTATAGTCTACTGGCTGTCTAACACCTGTTGTGAACATAATTCAAACCCAACAGTATTTAGAGTGGTGCAGAAAATCTTAGCCAGTCCCCAGGGGTACTAAAGCCAAATGCTAAGATGGAAAAACCCAATAATATAGTTCTAAGTATTGACTGAATTATAAAGGTAGTATATTCGATCAGAGTGTTTAGCAGTTGATGTTATAGTAAAATTTACTGTATGGTTTCAAGATTCCAGTGCCGGGAACACAATTGGCCATTACAGATGCTGGCAAGTGGTTTGGGTACAAGGAGAGAGGGATTTTGAGGCCAGAGTAATAGACAATGGTGACTCCACTTCCAGGGCGTCCTCCTCTATCAGTTCTGATTATTTGTTTGAGGAGGGAACCTGAAGAGAGCCAGGTTTCTGTAAGAAACGCGAGCCCGGCTAAAATGCAATTGTGGATTTCCATTGAGTGTTTAACAGCTGACCACACACTAAGTAAAAATGCTAGTAGCTTGTTAGTATTTACTTCCAAAGAGGTCCAGGGCCAGATGTAGGTAGGCATTTACCGGTCGGTAACGGCCGAAAATCGGTAAAATCGGCCGTTACCGACCGGTAACCATGAAATGAGATGTAGGAGCCCAATATTTACCGAATCGGAAAATACGAGTCGGAATAATACCGACTCGGTAAATATGAGTCGGAATAATACCGACTCGGTAAATATGAGTCGGAATAATACCGACTCGGTAAATATGAATCGGTAAATAACCGAGGCGGAATCTACCGAATTCTAATATACCGAATTCTTATTTTCCGAATCGGTAAATAAGAAACGGTAAAAACAGGCCATGGAGATGTAGGAAAGGCCAAAAATACCGAATTTGCTGAAATTCGGTATTTAAGAGTCGGTATTTACCATGGATTGAATGCAGGTGGTACCCAGGGGAGGGGCATAAAAATAGACCCAAAATGCACCTCTGGAACCATAATGGCGGCTTTTTACATCATAGCAAGACGGCAAAGACTACAGGCAGCAGGAGAGAGAGAATGGCAAAGGGAGGAACAAGTGTACAGGCAGAGGATAACACTGTTCCAACTGACAGAGCCTGAAATACTCCAGAGGTACAGGCTACATCCCCAAACCATCAAGGACTTGATCAGGGACCTACAACCACTCCTGGAGCACCCAACACCCAGGGCCCACGCCATCCCACCCCATGTCCAGGTGCTATGTAGCCTACACCTGCTGGCCTCTGGGAGCTACCAGAGTGTGATAGCTGTAGTCGGTGGTGTGTCCCAGGGCTGCCTGTCCCGCTTCTTCAGGAGGTTTCTCGACGCAATGATGCAGAGGATGGGGCATTACATTTCATTCCCTGCAACACCAGCAGATTTAGCCAAAACCAAGACAGACTTCTATCACCTGGCACACTTCCCCCACGTGATAGGGTGCATCGATGGTACCCACGTCCCACTCTGTCCACCTGCAGCCACAGAGCACATATACAGAAACCGCAAGTCGACGCACTTCATCAACGTCCAGGTCATATGTAACGCAGGGAATCTCATCACAGACATCGTTGCCAAGTTCCCCGGAAGTACCCATGATTCATATATATTCCAGAATAGTGGAATATACACACGCCTACTTGCCGGAGAATTTGGAAATGGATACCTGCTAGATAATTCACATTGACACACCATGACACTCACAGCAGATCTACGTCTCATGTACATGCAATTAATGTCATTCTTTCTCCCCCCTAGGCGACAGTGCATATGCCCTGCGGTCCTTTGTGCTCACTCCCTACCTCAACCCATCCACCAGGAGTGAAAGGCGCTACAATGTGGCTCACAGATCTACACGAAACGTAGTGGAGCGCACATTTGGACTCCTTAAGAGCAGGTTTCGCTGCCTCCACAAGAGTGGAGGGGCACGGCAGTACACCCCTTTAATCTGCTGCAAGATCATAGCGACATGTGCCATGTTACATAATCTCGCTACAAAGGAAGGCACAGAGGTGGAGATCACATTTCATGAGGACATAGATGACGACACAGAGGAGGCAGAGCCCCATGCTACGGTGGCAGCAGCAGCTACAGATGGGAGACTGAGACGGAAAGAGATTACACAGCTATATTTCTGAGTGAGTAATGATACACAGGCAGGCAAAGTAATTTGTGTAAGTAGTTTAATTTGCACTACGCTACTGCATTGATAGCACACATTGTGCCCACAATGTCAAACAGTCCATGACTGTGTTGTCACGGTTAACACCACCGTGACTTCTTCCTTGGGTGGAGGGCAAAGTCATTGTTTGTGGCCACGGACCACAGGGCGGGACTGCTGTGGCTGTGAGTCAATGTTCTCAGTGTGGCCTGGCTCACTTCCCCGACGCCTGCCGCTCCGACGTAAGTCTTGCACAGGAGTGCTTGCACCACTCCTGCTGGTGGACCCCTCCCTTTCCAACACATAAGTGTCGCCTCCAGTGCCAGTCTGTTGAGCGAGCACGAGCTCCATTGCTGAGGTCATCCTGGCCATTCCTTCTGATAAATTGTTGCAGCACTGCACTATGGCATCCTGCATCGTCACTGACCGTCTGCACAGCACGGTGGTAGCAGTGGCAAACCTGTTCAGGGCCTTTGTCTGTTGCCGCACATCCACACAGGCCTTGCGTCTCTCTAAATGGTCCCTGTCCAACTTGTCACACAGGACAGTCATGCACTGTGTAATGTCAGATATGCCAGACGCCATAGACTGCATGCTCTCTGCCATTTCCCCTATGCCCTTGCCTACTGCATCTAGCTTTTTGTTTGTTATGCGTGCCTGCCTCTGTACCCCCATCATCGCTTTTGCCTGCAGGCGCTGAACTTTGACCATGGTGGCCTCCAGTCCGCAGAAGACACCCTGCACCTGACGCACATCCTCTGCCTCCCGTGGCCTTCGCCCTCGGACACTGGCCCGCGTAACTCTGGGAGTGGGCAGCTCTTCGGTGTTGCCTGTTTCCTGTGTGTCACCCTCCACCTCCTCCTCCTCCGATGTTTCTAGTATTCTGCGAGGGGGCACATCACGGCACCTTGCCCTTCCCAGCACTGGGGATGGTGTTTTGGGGGTGGGTGAATGTCCAGCCGCTCCTGTCTCCTGACTCTCGAATAAGAGAGGGGACTGTGGATGTGGTGATGTAGCCTCCTCTGGTGACACGGCTGCCTGCTCTTGGTCCTTCCCTCCGTGTGATGTGCTTGGTCCTGCTCCTTCCCTCCTCTTCTCTCTATCTTCTGTGGTGCTGCGCATTGACTCTCCTGTGGACAGACATGGACATTGTGTCAGTGGAGTTTTTCACCTGTGTCTCATGATAAAACACACTTCTATTGCACCTTTGCCTGTCTCTCATTTGCCTATGCTAGTTGTCTGTTGGTCCCCTTGCTGCAATGCATGCTGACTGCTCTGAGGTATCTACACATGACTACATTTCCCAGGATGCATTGCAGGACATTAGTTAAACCTGTTCTGGAGTCTGATTAGGGCACACAGAGTGTGTGAGGGGAATAGGTAAATGGGTAAATGACAATGTACTTGCATCTTACCTTGTTTTTTTGCGCCTCTTGCTGAGCTGTCTGCGTCCCCGATGCCGTGGATGCATTCCTGCTCAAGGGTGGATGCCACCATCTCCTCGATGTCGCTGAGTCTTGGGGCTCGGTTTCTTCCTCCCCCTGTTGCATCACTTTCCTTGCGGTGGGCAGCAAGTTTTTTCTTTGTAATTATGCGGATATCATACCACCGTTTTTTCAGGTCTTCAAGGTCACGGTGGGTGACACCAATGGCATTTACCTTGCCTTGTATTTCCATCCAGGTGCTGCGTTTGATGGATTCTGCTACATGCAGGGATAGCTTTCCAAAAATGTTGCTGTAATTGCTTGTCACCTCTGATACAAGCACATGAAGTTCTTCCTGGCTGAACTTCTGCTTCCTCTTGCGCTCTGCAGCATCCCTCTGTGCCTCCTGACTCTCCATGGCGCTGTGTTGGTTAGCTCAGGGAAGCCTGCTCCACACTCTGTCCTCCTGCTCTCCTGACTGTTGGTTTCTGCACCTGCATGGGCGTGGCCAGTCCCAGGTACTGGGGAGGGGTGCTTGGATCTGATTGGTTAGTTCCCCAGTGGATTTGGATTTGGGTGTGGTTGGAGTTCCTGATGGGTTCACAGGCTCACATGTTTGTCACTTTCAAATTACCAAATCGGATTTTACCGATTCGGTATTTACCGAGTCGGTATCTACCGACTCGGTATTTTCCGAATCGGTATTACCCATTCATTCCTATGGGCCATGGACCCGTTGGTGTGATTGGGTTTTACCGATTCGGATTTTACCGAGTAGGCAAATTCCGATTCGGTAAATACCGATATCGGATACCGACTGGTTCCGAATCGGTAATTTTTACCGATTTTTTATCTACATCTCATTTTCCGATTCTGAAATACCGATTCGGTATGACTCGGTATTTTAGAATCGGTAAATGAGATTTACCTACATCTGGCCCATAGTGCCTACCCATTGCTGGACGAGGATGACTGGAGTGGATGTAAACATTTTGCTCTATGTTCGTATGAGCTTGAGGAAGAGAAGCTGTGGGGCAAGCGACTCAGTGAAATATATAGAAAAGTAAGGTACTAAAAGTGGCGGCTCCTCTGCTAAGGCAGAAGAGGGTCCCCCTACTGCCTGCAGCACTACAAAAAAAGGAAAAATGAGGTGACAATAACACAATGTTATTATCATTTTATTTTTCAGTGGACAGGCAGATTTTTGGGCGGGGCAGGGGAGGAGTGGTTTGCCCATTCCAAGTGAGCATGAATGTTTGGCTGGCCCTTTTGGGCCGGCCAAATACTCCCGCTCACTTGGCATTTTCTTGATCCAGGCTGCTTTACAGCCTCGGTGGAGAACATGCCCCAGGCTCCCATTCCCTGGCTGAGCGTCAAAAAACAGCGCTCAGACCAATCACAATGCTGCATTGCAGCATTGCGATCGGTCAAGGGTGCCTGTGTGGGTGCTTCCTGATCCTGCCTCCTGTTAAGCAGAAGGTAGGAAGAGAGGACGCAGAGGACCAAGGAGAAACGGTGACCGGCCAGCAGGCCAGCCGGTGTGTTTTTTCTTTTTTTGTAACTCTCCTCTCCGCCTCACTAATGCCATCAGGAAACAGCCAACACTGGGGACTAATGACAGCTTACCTAATCACAGAGTTTCAGAAGGCGGAGAGTGGTTGGTAGGCATGGATGAGTGCTGACAGGCTTGCCTTTGGTATGTTCCTTGGTGTGCAACTTGCACATTCAAGCAACTGGTTGCATTAAAAATGTCGAGGGACCTCAGCACAGGCTCATGCAGTCTAAAGAGCTAGACTGCTGAGTGAGCTGTGGTGCTACCCTCAAGATGGAAGTTTAATGTGACGTGCTAAAGCTTGACAGTTTCAGTGAAAATTAGAAGTAAATCCATGACAAACTTGAGTAAAACTGCACAGTAATGCAAAAAAGACATTAAAACATCCGAGGCACAATTCTTCAGAAAAAAATACTCTATTGAATTTTACTCCATAAAACAATGGATCAACTAATTCTAGTAGATTGAAATGTATATTTTTAAATACAGCAATTTCCATCCTTTAGCAGAGCGGTGTTAAAGGTTGGGAACATTTTCGGATAAAGTGTTATAACAGAGTTTCTGGTACTTTAAAAAGGATTGGTCAAGTTTCGAGGAAGGCCTGCAAGTAGAGACTTGCAAAAGGTTGGTAAGAAGGTTGTAGAATAGGAATACTTATGAAGTTAGACTTGACATGTATTTAATTATTGCCCATTTTAAGAAGATCGATGAACTGCTATGCAAAACATACCATTACCACAGGGTTTTCCAAACATCACGTACAAAACACCTTTCTATGATATATAAAGCTCTCAGCAACTTTAGTAAATATTGTTGTCAACCCTATCTGCTTTGACAGCATGGGAGCCAGTGACTGTAAACCAACGTTTTAATCATTTTAAGATCATAATGTTAGTTAAACAACCCTAAAAGGCATTTATCAACAGCATTAGCGTCCATTAATCCGTGCAAACACATTTAAACGTTAGCATATAATGGCCAACAGTGATGTTAGTGAAGCCTGTTTCTGATTGGCGCCTATTTTCTAATCATGGGAAGTCCACCAACTACGTATCAATACGTTTTTTTTACACCTTTGAACCTATTCTGTCCAATGCTCATATTTCTAAAGAACCGTTTTGAAAAAATGCAGGCTTTTAACTTCATTTAGATTTTAGTTAGCCTTTTCTTGAAAACAGCATCAAAAGGTATCATATGAATGCATCGCTGCCATTATTGTAATACATTACGTATGTACATAATAACCTCTAATTATGTTATGGTCATGTTTCCTTCACATGGTGTTTGATCAGCATGCTTGTTCGTGCATTATACTCCCAAAATAAGCTAATAAGGCATTGTAGAGGGCTTGTGTTAAATGTGTTTTCGTACTTATTGGTGTTGTCAGGAGAGCCAACTTATATGGAAACTTTGAGATGAAAAACAAATTGGAACTAGGAAGACACCTCCCTCGGGTAACCAGAAGAGTGATCCCAGCACTGTGGTCCAGACAGTAGGCTAGCAAAACCTGACTGAAAGAGAAAAAAGACTAGAGGTAATATTTCTAGGTGGCAGTCTATGAAGAAAGCAGGTGTTTAGTTTGGTAGATAAGGAAAAACTTGTGGGAAGATTGAGAAATGTTTCACTGCAATCCTTTGTAAAACTAGGGTCCAAAGACGCCATGATGACTTTGAAGTCACAAAAACAGTACAAACTTGGGCTGTGAAGCAAATAACGTACTGACAGAAAGTCAAAAGCACTGCTGGCAGTGCATGGCACAATATTCGCCTGGGTAGATAGCTCTTTGAAGGTAGACTATCCATAGCAACAGAGTATTTGTAGGAAAGTCATACTTTTTGGCCTGACCACTCCCATTTTGTTGACTGTTACTGGTGGTTACTGACGCTGAAAGTGCCATGGGGTCTTCAAATCAGGTCCAGGGAAAGTGCTCTGTCCTTAAAAGGTATATGGTAGTTTTTATAATTCTAAGTGGCCAAGACAACCTACCAGAAAGTCTCTATATCTGGTAGAACATGTAGGTTTAGAGACCGCAGTGGACTTAATGCACTTATGTGTGCACTGTTGTGGTGTCTGGTGTAATGTTTTTAAAGTCATATCTGCCTTGCACTCTGGGTTTATAATAAAATTACGTCCGGATTCAACTTTGAAAGTAAAAGTACTAGAAAAGTCCAAAGCAACCTTTTTTTTACATGTAAGTCACACCTAAGGTCTGCCCTAGGAGCCCCAAGGGTAAGGTGCTGTGTTATAAAAAGCAGGGACAGTATAAAAGATGTTTTATATGCCCTCGTAGGAAAAAAAGCAAACATCACTTTTCCCTATTGTAATGCTACTAGCCCCAAAGGCTAACATGGGAAGACTTTATTAAACTGTAATAAAGTCTAACTTTAATGAGAACTAGCTAGCAATATGATTCAAATATATCAAAATAATGGTTACAATAAATCCAACAACTCGCCACAGCTGAATTTATCATAGCTACTACAGGAAAATAGTTTTAGAAATGACTATACTGAAGTTACTCTGTAGCAGTCTCTTCTGATCGGTCAGCCTTTCTCAGCTTGAGCCAAGCTGCCATCTGAGTATGTGTAAAGAGGCCTGGGGCTGCAACAATACAGTCATTTGGTGGTAGGAGATCTTCTGCCTGGAGAAGCCAGAGAGAAGAAGCAGGTCCCCTTTGTGTCCCTGTTGGGCTCCCAAACAGCTACTACCCTCAGCCGCCCATTGCTTTCCGCTAGCTGCTGTTTCCCACTCTCCCTGCCTTTCCCGCTCCTCTCATCTATTGCTGTTTGCCTTGCCTTTCTCTGTCCTCTACTCTCCATCCTCTGTGTGCCTCTTTAATATATCTGTTTGCCTCCTTGCTTTGTTTGCCTCTTTGTTTTATCAGTTTGCCTCTTTATTTTATCTGTTTGCGTATTTGGTTTGCATGTTTGCCTCTTTGGTGTGTCTGTTTGCACATTTATTTAATCTATTTGTTTCTTTGTTTATCTGTTTGCCTCTTTGTTTTGGTTTTGCCTGTTTGCCTCTTTGGTCTATCTATTTGCCTCTTTATTTGGTTGGTTAGCCTCTTTAGTAGTTGTCCTCTTTGTCCTTTATGTTCCTCTGCCTTTCCTGCTCTTTCCCACACTCGTGCTCCCCTGCTGCCACTCCTGCCTTGCTTCACGCCTCCTGCTATCTTTACCCAGCGCCCCCCCCCCACCTTCCAGTACCTGCTTAATGGAGGCTACAGCATAGGCACACTGCGGGTATGCCGCAGGCTTACAAATGGAAAGTTAATCTGCGCCTGACCACGTCCAGTGCCAGGACCCCTGTCTCCTGGCCCACCCGCAGGTATGCCGCTGCCATCCTCTATGCCCTGAACACTGGACATTCCAAGGAATAATTCTGCCAAGCAGGACCACAGACAACCACCGTCATGTCGCAAAGCAGCACACTGGCCTCTGGCCACAACACACCAGAATCAACCCACTGTCTCCACTGCATACTGCTCAACAGGCTTTTTATTTGCAAGCACTCCACAGAGTTATGGGACCTTGTTACCACACTCACACTTGACATCATCTTCCTCACCGATACCTGGCTCAATCCTACATTCACTCCTGACATCGCCACAATGATTCCCAATGGTTATAAAATCACTCACCAGGACTGCACCCACAAGCCAGAAGGAGGAATAGCCATCATCCACAAAGATACCATACAGTGCCCCACCACCCGGCATGGAACACCTCAACTTCAAGTTCCAGATGGATGACAAAACCACCATCAGAGGCACTTCCACATAGGACCCCCAGACCTGTGCTTCCACTTCTGCAACAACATTTCAGATGTCATTGAGCCCTTGTCCTGGACACTAAGAACTGCATCTTCCTTTGTGACCTTAACTTCCACCTCGACAACCCAACAATAACAACATTGCTCACATTCATGATAGAATAAGCAGCCTCGGACTAACCCAAATTGTCTGTAACCCCATGTGCACTGCAGGGCACACACTGGACCCCATCTTCACGTCCAGCAACCGTGCCATACACAGCCACGTCACAGAACTCACGTGGACCGACCACTCCATCGTCCACTTCAGTATCTCCAGCCACCAAACTGCCAATGCCAAAATGGCCGGTGCCCCACACTGCAGATGGAGCAATATTTCAGAGACCCACTGGATGGACACCCTCAACACCTCCAACCCAGCTGCTGCCACAAACCTGGAACAGGGAATTAAAAACTTCAATGCCTGGATCTCCAACTGCACAGACAGCATCACCCCCAACAAGAGCAGAAACCACAGAAGATCCTCCAAAATGGCCAGCTGGTACACCCAAGAAGTCAGAACAGAAAAATGTGACAGCAAACATCTGGAGAGGAGATGGCGTGCCAGCAAGGACACCCCTGACAGGGCAGCCTTCAAGACCTCACTCAACCTCTCCTAACACCACCTGCTGAGGGCAAAAAGAAGACAGCCCTTGCTGCACGCATTGAGACCGGCGCCAAAATCAACAAGGACGTTTTCAACATCTTTAAGGCGTTCTGCAACCCAGCTGCCAGCTTAAACATCACATCCTCAGAAGAGCTGTGTCACACACTCGTAGACTTCTTTCATGACAAGATCGAAACCATATAAAAAAACTTCAAACCCCAACCTACACCTGTAGACTTCCTTGACTGATACGCCCTCATTGCAACTGACGTGAACCACAGACTGAGCATCTGAAACCAGTTCTCCGCTAAGGACTCCACCTCCATCATGAATTCTATCTAGTCGAGTTCTCCCACAGACCTATACACGCACCACATCTTCAACCACAGAAACCAAAGGATCGACAAGGAACTCACCACCCTGCTCAACACCTCAATCACCAAAGCAACATTTCCCGATGCCTGGAAACAGGCCGAAGTCAGACCACTACTCAAAAAACAATACTCTTGTCCCAGAAAACTCAAAAATTACTAGTCAATCTCCCTGCTCCCCTTCCCAGCCAAGGTACTGGAAAAGAATATCAACAGGCAACTCACAACATACCTGAAGCAGATAAGCTACTCAACGCCTCCCAATCCAGGTTCCGCAGCAATTACAGCACCAAGACTTGTCAGATCACAGCCACTAAAGACATATGAACCCTCCTCAACTGTAGAGAAACATCAGCTTTGATCCCCCTAGACCGCTCAGCAGCCTTCAACACCATATCCCCCCTCATGCTGATCAAAAGACTACACAAGATCGGCATCCAAAGGGAAACCCTCACATGGATCACCTCCTTCCTCACCCCGGAAGGACACAGAGGGGCTGCCCACCACCTTTCACCTCCAAACCCAGGATATCATCTACGGGGTCCCCCAAATCTCATCCCTCAGCCCTACGCTCTTTGACGCATACACAACCCCATTGGCCAACATCGGCAGGTCCCATGGTCTCAACATAATATCCTCTGCAGATGACGCCAAACTCAACCTCTCCCTAACTGATGACCCTACCACCAGCAGGATCAACTTCCACAGATGCATGACAAGTGTTGCCAACTGGATGAAGAACAACTAAACTTCAGCAACAACAGCAACCCATGGAATGACTTCTGGTGGCCCTCAGATGTGGGACCTGCACCGATGTTTGCTGAACAAGCATGAAACCACAGAATCATCATTGATAACAAGCTCACCATGAAATCACAGATCAACTCTGTCTCTTCCACCTGCTTCCTCACACATATTACGGCAGATCTTCAAATGGCTACCCCTGCACACGAAACACACCGTGACACAGGCCCTCATCACCATCCGACTGGAATATGGTAATGCTCTCTATGTAGGAATCGCCGCACACCTCATACAGAGACTTCAAAGCATACAGAATGCTTTGTCACAACACACCCCACAAACCCACAACACACCCCACCTCAGGCAACTCAACTGGCTCCCAGTATAGAAGAAATGCAAATTCAAGCTGCTGACCCATGAACACAATGCTCTACACAATCAAGGACCCACTTACATTAACCTCTGCCTGAACTTCCACCAACATCAAGAAGATTAAGCTCCTCCTCCCTATCACTTGCCCACACTCTCTGCATCCACCGAAGCAGAAGTGAAGGGCACTCCTTCTCCTATATCGCCACAAAGACCTGGAACTGTCTCTCCATGCAACTCCAGACCATCACCTCACTTCCGGAATTCTGATGAGCCCCGAAGACCTGGCTGTTTAGATCACCCGTCGCGGGCCTGTAACCTCCTAAATACCCTGTCGGTGATTAGCGGAACTTTATAAATCTTGACTGATTGATTGATTGAAAGGGGCTGGGGAGATAAGCAGGACTTTAAAGGCAGGAGAACGGATGTCACAGGACTCAGGTCAGCTCCCGCTTCCTTGTTCCCCAGCTTGATGGGAGCCCCCCTAATTAGATTAGGAGAGGGGCTGAAGGGGTATGTAGTGAATTGTTAGCCACACGTGTGGGTTGAGTTAGCAAGACACAAACTCCAAGGAGAGAATTTCTCCATTTTTATTTTTTGAGGACAGTACATCATGGGTCAAAAATATGCCACACTTTGCAGGAAGTGGTCATAGCAGAGGGAGGCAATTTTGCCTCTATTGGTTGGATTGTCCCCCCCTCTTGCCAGCCTAGAATGGAAAATAAATATGAGAGATCTGCAGGAACACCTCAGATCCCTGCCTGAAACCTCTGAAGAAGGACTTCCCTGGTGGACCCTTGGACTCCAACAAGAAGGCATGTACTCAGAAGGAATGCACCTGCAGCACTCTCAAGGCTCCACCAAAGAAGGACTGTGCCTGATTGAAGGAAAAGGAGTGGACTCCCTGCGCAGCAACAGGTAGAAAAATGCTGGAAGAATGCACATGCAACATTCAAAGAAAGGACTACTCCAGCTGACCAGCTACAGCTGGATTTTCCTGGACTTACCAGAAGCATTGTGGAAGATGGAGTCCGAGACCCCAAGAGGAAATCTAGGGGCATATTATCAAGAAAGAGTGTTACATTATTGCCGCTTTTATCGGCAGGAAACTGCCGATAAAGCGGCGATAATGGGCTTGATAATATGCTCTATGAATTCCAATCGTAGCCCATGTTAGATGTGAAGACAGCGGCGATAATGTAACGCCCTTACTTGATAATATGCCCCCTAGATCTTCTGAACTATTGGCTTGTGCTGCTGGATGCTTTTCGACATAAAGGAAATTACTCAGAAAAAGTGAGAAAAAAAGAGTGTTTGGTAACTTTTTTCAAGGTTTTGGTAAAGTTTTGGTAAAAAAGCTCTAGAAGAAGACCAGCTTGATGTCAAGAGTCAAGCTGCCGCCGTCAACTTTAGAACCTGCCTGACCGCGCTGGAGTGTGCCGCTGAAGTCTCTGGAGCTCCTCACCATCGATGCCAAGGTCAAAGACTTCCAGAGACTCACTGAGGCATCACGCTGTTGCAGACTGCTGTAGTTGAAGCCAACTCCGGATCCGAGAAACCTGAGAGTACGTCATCAAGAGAAAAGCACCGAAAAAATGACTAAGTGCAGAGGTAAAATCTTCATCTGGACCAAGGGCTCAACCTATTCTACCCGTGCTCTATCGCGGTCAGCCAAAAAGGGTTACTTTGTCCCGGTTCAGCACAACCAGATAGCTGCGAGTAGCTCTTTTGCGCTAGAATGCACATTTTTTTAATTTAAACTTTAAAAATTCATATTTCTGGTTCCTTACATTGGATTTGTGTTGTTTTGGTGTCATTATAAAAGTAAAAAATATTCTTTATTTTTATAAATTGGTGTTAGATTTTATTGTGTCGTGTCTTTTACTAACTAACTGTTTTGGTGATATTAAATCCTTTACCCCCCTGTCTCCTCAGTTACGCCTGAATTCTCATCTGCCAACCTACCCATGGTTGAGCAAGGATTAATTTATTGAGACTTGACCGGACCTTAATAGTGATTGTGGTATTATTCTATCTGAAGGTACCTACCTCCACCTACTTTTAACCCACTTTTCTACAGTGCTTATTTAAGCAAACATCACAAAGATTCCACCAACCCGCTAGACACCTAAGCTCCCCTTCATGTGCCCATGCACCCCCCCCCCCACGCATCCATTGCAGCCGCAGCGGTGGCCGTTCCTTCTCCTTCATCGCTGCCAAGACATGGATCGACCTTCCCCTCCAGCTCCGCACAGCCCTTTGCTGGCAGACTCAAGACCTGGGTCTTTGAAAGCGACACAACACCCAGATAACCCTAGGGGTGACAGTGTGGGCTTTACAGATGCTGTTTGATTGATTGATTGGTGAAAGGACAACTATTTTATCACTATGTTGGAAGAATATACCATGCCACTTAACCCGACTGATAGAGCACAGGCAGACTACGCGTCTGATTTATAGCCTGTGTCCAGCCTCGCCCATCCAGTGAATGTTTCTTCTTAGCCGACATAAGGAAGGACCATCTACTCTACTGAAAGAAATCGACAGGAGAGATGGCAGTTTGTCAGTAGAGGTTGCTCAATTCACTTTTGGAAGAGCTCATTGGTGGGGATAATGTCAGAAATCCGCTAATGGGCGGTGGAGGGTGGCGGAGGGTGCACTTAGGTATTCGGCAGTCCCACCTCCAGATAACTAATACGTTACAAACAGAGGAGATACCCCCTCCCGCCCTCCAATGAACTAAACACTGGAATCAGAGTTCTTTTTTACTGGCTCACCCATCGTGGTTAGAGTCCCTATACCATTTAGCGATTTTTGCTAACTTGGTTACAGTGAACTAGGATTGGGTGTGCCTTTTAGGGGGCACATACCGTCCAGCTCCCTGTTATAGTGGTCCTGATGAAAACCTGGTATATCTCTTTCACGGTTGAAACATGTAGACCAGTATACACATAAGAGATACTTTTGGCCTTAATACACCCTCATAGTGTCTCGCCTCACATTTTTTAATATTGTCCAGTTGCTTGTCATTAAAATGTATTCTCCCACTAAGTTAAACCAGGACAAGTGGGGGTATATTTTTATTTTATGCACATCCTGTCTTTCTAATATTCTGGTTGGGTGTGATGTTACGAGCCTGCTAAGAATATGATTATGATTGTTTGTGGAAGTCTGCCATTCTTCCGAAGGTCGCCTTGTATGGACGTTTCTCCACCAGATATGACAGTGATTCAGCCAATCTAGATTGAGTAGTTAAACCACATCCTGTTTGGCAGTGCTAGCTCGGCATCTTGGTAGAGCAGAAGATGGCGTTGTCGGGCTACCATGGCAGGGCGTCTGCTGGCTAGCTGCCTCTAAATAAGAAGGATATGACAGATTCATTTTACTGCTGTCCTCGAAATCAGACCCTAAGAATGAGGCTGAGGGTACCTTTTCCATCACCTGTTCTATCCAGAAAACACAACAAATGCCAAGAAACCGTTTGTAATAAAAAGCCACCCAAAAACACAGCCTGGGAATCAAAAAATATTTTCCACAAATGTGAACAAGGAAAAAAACTGATTCTAAATCTTCTAACAAAAAGTTAAACAGATTTATTTATTTAAACACTTATTAAGCGCAACGAAGGCCCGTGGGCATCTCGGCGCTAAGTATTTGCTGAAATCTGCCTTAGAGGAGGATGTAATTATTGGTCAAATAGCCACGTTGAACTTAAGCAGCGGTGGAACATAAACTGAAACTTGGTTTGTTAGCCATTAAGACTTCTGCTGAACAGAATAGGCACAAACTGAGAGGTAAATTAGTTTTGGTCATTTGTAGAATGGGGGAGGTAATGTATTGACAATGTCTGAACCTGCGTAGATACAAACTCAATGTGGGTACACTACTGCTTGTTACTAAATGTATGTGCATACTAAGGGGAGTGATGTACTTGTATCACTGAATTTAACTGACACAGCTAAAAAGCATTGTAAGAAAATCCTTCAGTCATTTTGAACATAACTTCAGGAAACACAACAGGCATAATGATAAGACACATGTCCACCCTTTGAGGGCCCCTGGAAATTCGTCTCTGCAGCATTTCATCATGTGCATTTTGGCTTGAACTCTTTAGCCATACAACAGTTTCTGCCACAGAGATACACTTTAGATAAACTGGGACTGTTTGACATGTCACCTCTTTGATTATCTGGCTGAAAGGGTGCATTTAACCAATCATCAGTAAGTCTGGCGTATTGAAAAGCATTTTACCACCTACAAGAATAATAGCAACATGACCGCTGTCTAATGCGGAGTGCATTTGCTGCCAAAGGAGATCCTTAATAATCAGGAATATTGGGCTCATGTAAGCCTGGCTGTTGATTAGGATAATCCAGCAAAACATCTGAGCATTTTCTAATGTGATTTGAGAGTTTATTGCTATGGACACGGCTCACATGTGTTTTAAATTTTTTTTTGTTTAGTGCAGTTTTTCTTGATTTCTGTCTCTACCCAACATATGTATTTCCATCTCATTCCATTAAAGAACACCCCACCAATCTTTTTCTGTTAGGTATTTGTAATTAGAAATTCCGTTTTTATTTTTCAAAATTGTCATTCTTGTAAATGTTGCCTTTTTAATTGTATTGTATTTAACTTATCCTATGTAGAGCTAAATCTCAGAAGAAAGTATTACTCTCAGAATATCTATCACAATATATGAGCAATTTATTGACATTAAACAGTTCTTTTTCTTTCTCTAAAGTCAATCAAAGAGGCCTGTCAGTTCGGGAAGGACCTGTTTGTGGGTGAAGTTATAGTGACATGCAAAAACAGGAGGTATTTACTTTTCTCTCTCAAATGTGTTATTGGGGTGGACTTCACTATGCAATGGTGTGTATGGTCTGAAGGATATCTACACCAGAGAAAATGTTTGACAGTGCCCTGTGCATGTTTTATTTTCTTGAGGAAATTTCCCTTGCTCGTAATATATAGTAAACACTAATATTCACTAGTTCCTTTGGATGATTCTGACCACAACCACATGGATGTTGGTGTTGTGTGGCAATTAATTGATCTTAGGTAAAACCAAATCATGGATCCTGAAAATATACAGGTTGAATCACAAACAACGTACTGATTCTCCGCTTGTAGATTTACATTGACCTCCGTGTGTAGATTTGCTACTTCATGGAATTCACAAATCCCACATGGAAAGCTGTGTCAGGTGCAGGTTTCCATTCAAATTCCTCATTAAATTTACTTGATTTCCAAATTGAATTCCCCTTCGCTCTGTGTGAAGAACTTCTTGGCAGAAAATACTACACATGGAAATTGCATCTCCTAAGTATATGGCCATTTTGTTTAAAAAGCAGCTTTCACTACAGGGAAACTATTTTTCCTGATGGAGAAACCCATTTCCCTACATCACCAAACTTAGGGTGATCTATCTTCCTTCACATCCTGGAAAGGGATTTGCACTTGCACTTGAGTGGAGTAAAAATACATCCCTTTCCAGGCTAGAAAGCCCTAAGAATCACCGCTTGAGTGGAATTTCCAGGTGCAGAGATTTCCACATTTAAGGTGGAGATCTCTGTACCTGTGAAAGGGCTTATGCCTGTCAGGATTCTTTTTGTGAATTCCTGGCAAGGGTAGGCAAGGTAAATTTGGCTGTACAATTAAATGTACAACCATATTTATCGTTGAAAATAGGATCTATAGTATGAGGCACCATGTGAATATTATATATATTGAATACGTAATGAGCTTGTGTACCCTATTGAGGGTGATGCATGTTTTATGATGAGGAAAACACGTTAAAATCGTGTCCATTGACCCTATAAAAGACCAGACAAGACCCAGATCTCTGAAGAATGTAATCATACCTCTGATTCTAAGGTGAAAATGTTAGGGGGGGTGGAAAGGGCATCCAATATTTTTTTTAAAGTCATTGTATTGCCTAACATGCATGCTAGTTTGTGTGCCATTAGTGCCGACCTTTTCATGCCATAGCAGAACAGGGTTCACATGTCCCCATCCAGTGTCAGGGGAGGTTGTGTGTGTATACAAAGGTTTTCTCCCAGGTGATACCAAACGTCATATTCAACATTATCGTTCATTAACCTAGGCCTTCCCATTCATTAATTTATTATATATGTGGAATAAATACACCAAATTGGTTAACGGTGTGCAATAATCAGTCAGTATTATAAGCCCCAACCCTGCAAGCATCAAACATCTTGCTGACTAGAATGACATTAAATACTTGCATCAACACAACTACAGCAATGTGGACAAAAGGATCCTTCACTTAGGGCACTATTTATATAAACACAAGCAGTACTCGGCCTAGCAGTCCTCTGAATCTATAAAAAATCATTTTTAGCAAGAGGATTGGATCATCTGCCAGCTACGTACGAGTTCTAAGGACGCCTTTCTTCTTCCAAGCGAGCAATATGAAAAGTAAAAAAAATCATAGGCAATATTTTGTGAGCCAGTCTCGGGACTACCTCCTTTCTTCCCTAGAGGTCAACTGAGATGTGGATAGGTACACACACTGTCTGCAACTGCTGAAGCCTGGTCGTAGCTCTCTGCAAGGTGTGGGGTGGCTCCATTCTCTGCACAATGCAGTATAATCCTATATATACCTGTTCTCACCCACTCAGATTCATAGTCCTATATTACGCAATTGCCATGTGCCATTCACTTACATGTTGGTACCAGTCTCTAAAAACGAAGGGCCTGATTATGATCTTGGCGGATGGGATACTCTATCACAAATGTGATGGATATCCCGTCCTCTGATTAACAATTTCATAGGATATAATGGAATTGTAATTTGGCAGATGAGACGATTGTGACGGTGGAACCTTGTCCGCCAAGATCGTAAGTAACCCCAGAGTCTCACTGGCACCTCCTCATCTCCAGGCAGCAACTTGTCTGTAGGAACTGGGACTGCTGTAATATCTGGAAATTTGGTTGCCAAGAGCCCTTTACCATCACCTGGTGAGATCGCTACTATAGTAAGACCCTGCAACTTCCAGTAAATCCCCCTTGATGGTGACAAGGCACAGGGTTAATGTCTAGCACATCAGTCGAACCTGCTCAGTGGCTCTTCAGAACCAGTAAGCAGCAGACCATGACATCCTCCCACATTCCCAGCAACCAAGCTCACACACAAACAGTCACCAGTATGCACCCTCTGTGTCATGAGGCTATAGCCATTTGTACCACTATCCTCCAAGTCACTCAGCACTAGTAATGCCAATGCCTTCTTAAGGGTTTTCTAAAGCATCACAATGCTACAAGTGCATACAAACATGAAAGTTGCCCCTAAGTCATACTCTAACTCCCTGCACATTGAGGGAAGAGAAAAAAATGTTGGTTACAAAACGTAATATTTGTGAATGTAACAAAGATTTTCATAAATGTTCTTGCTCCCCCACAAGTGGAGGATATTTGGAATTATCAACAACATCTGGGTTGGACTAGCCTGTAGGCAGTGCCAGAGGAGTTTTTCGACCAGGACAGTTTATGGGCCAGGTTTAGGGCCGTATGTGGGCCGGTTTTGTGGTGTAGTGGGCTAATTTGTGCCTAGGTCCAGGTCGGTGATGTAAATATATTTAAATAATGACTGGTTGGCAGTAGCAAGTAATACTGTGCAGGGTGCGGATGCTGTTCTCTCCTTGCATGCAACATGGCCTAATCAATCACAGTTTATGAGTAGGAGAGCGGGGATGGGCCAGTGTTTTCATCTTATTGATAAGGGAGGAACATAGTAAATTTCGCTGCTGCATTTCCCTAATTTTACCACACATATTGAATGCAGCAAGAACAAATACATGTGGTTCCCCACCCTTCAGAGACCACCCAGACAACAAAGGTGGGCCTCATTTTTTGTACTACCCATTTCAAAAATGTGAGCCACTTTTATGTTGGTGCCCGGGCCTATTTCCTACCACCAGTCTGACCCTGAACAGCAGTTGTTGGTGTTTTTTTTAGCCATTCCATTCAGAGCAGGATATCTCCTGGTAGTTCCTTGATATACATTTAAATCTGACGGGACAGGAGATTCTCATGATTGGACCCTAACCATGTAAACCATCTTCCTCTCTAGCTTTGGAAGAGCCCTCCTCTGGTCTCCTCCTCATTAGTCAGAGGGCCCGATTCACAGACCTAACTTAAGACACAATCCTAAACTTACTACCATTTTAAAGGCACTTACTCAATTTTGTATTCACAGAAGGCACTTACTCATCCATGAGTAAGTGTCTTCTGTGTATACCAAAATGAGTAAGTTACTCAAAATGAGTAAGTTACTCAAAATGAGTAAGTTACTCATTTTGGTATTCACAGAAGACGGGCGTGCCACCCGGGCGGTGACGTGGGGAGGAGGATGGGCAGGGTGGGGGGTTGTAAAATGGAGGAAAGGGATGATTTCAGGTATGTACCGAAAAAAAGAAATAAAACGAATTTCATTGCGCGCGCTGCATCACATTTGACGATGCAGCACGCGCAACGAAATTATTTATTTTTTCGGTACTTACCTGAAATCATCCCTTTCCCGCATTTTACAACCCCCCACCCTGCCCCTCCCCCTCCCCACGTCACCGCCCGGTGGCACGCCCGTCACGGGCCATGCCTGCCTTCTGTGAATACCAAAATGAGTAAGTGCCTTCTGTGAATACCAAAATGAGTAAGTGCCTTCTGTGAATACCAAAATGGTAGTAAGTTTAGGCTTTTATCTTAAGTTAGTTCTGTAAATCAGGCCCTTAAAGAGCTGGCTTTTCTGCTGATTGCCTTATTCTCTAAGGCTCTTTCACAGTCTTGGCGCGACTGTACTGTGCTGTCTCTGTTCTATCAATAAATAAATACATTAAATAAGACATAAATACATCCGTGAGGATTAACTTCAATGTAAGAATGTGTGTTAAGAGTTACAAGGCTTGACGGTAATTATTTTTGCTGTGATTGCATAAACAACTTGTCTTTGTTCACATTGGTCAGGTTCCTGAATACACATTAACATGAGCACTTCGATCCAACAGTACATTCTTTTATTTTGATCTTGCCTTATTAATATCACTCGATTTTCACTGAAATCCATCAGTGTTTGTATGTCTACTTTGTCTGGTGATTCATTCACAGCTCCCATAATAACATATATTCTTGTACGCCCTCTGTCGAACTCAAAAGGCTCTCATTAGTCACCAATGAATGTTTGTAGTCAGCTGATTGTTGTCTTGCAGTTTTATGGAGCGCGAGATCTTTGCACACATTCTACAAACATCAGTCCAAACAACGTACTACCACAGTAAATCAAAGAATAAACTTTCAAAATGCAGCGTGGGTGTTTTAAATACGTTGACATTATGTGTGGGGTGGAATCTACAGGCTTCTAATTATATGAAGAAAAGAAACACTGTCTAAATCATTGCTTTCCCTTTCAACAACGCATTGTTCTTGTGCATTTGTATTTATCTGATCATATCTGGATTAATAAACAGCATGCTCCCAGTTTTAGTAGTCTTCTTTTGATTCCCAGGCGTGGATTTCGTGTTCAAGTTGTATTTTGTATCAAATGTGTTTTTCCATAAGTTTAGAGATAATATAAGTTTGTCACTTAGCTACATTTACTTTATCTTGAAGAATATGGAACATTTAGATGAATGATTGTATGCAGAGCAATAGGTTAAGTCTCTTTGAATGTTGTCACCAAATTATCGACTGGTTAAAGATAACAAACCGGGTTTAGTTGAAAGCCTTACTGAAGATTTGGACTTAAACAACAACATAAATACTGCGTTTCCTACTTTGGTACGGTTTCTCTAATTTATGCATTTCCCTGCCAATGCCACAAGGGGCAGTGGTGGTCTTTCTCCATTATTCTCCATCCATTTCCCCAGCAAAGAACCGCCAGCACATTAATTTTCCTTAAGTTGGTTACACAGTGAACTGGATATAAGTGGGCTTCTGTGCATTGGCTAGTTTCCTCAATGTTGTTGGTGCCCAGTGCTTAATTTGTGCCAGATGTTTCCGGTGCTCTGTACCGGCACTTAATGGTCATCACCCTTGGTGGCACTGTTGCCTAATTTAGGTATGAGCACAGCATCTGTTTGTTAATTTAATATACATTAACAATGACTGACACCTGCCACCCAAGCCATTGTTATAGCTTTGGGGCCTGGAATAATATGAATTGTCACACTTGTTAGAGTGTGACGTGAGTAGTTGTGCTGGTACTGTCACTGTCAGGGGCAATGGCTTGTGCAACCTGCAGTGTCCGCCCGACTAGGGCCTTGGCACTTAATATTTTACAAATTAAGCACTGTTGGGCCATTCAGTTTACGCACACATTTACCGTCCTCACATTCACGCACACACACACGTACCCCCCACACACGCACACTCACTGTTATATGGGTTTTCCTCAGTCAACCCACGATTCCTAGATTATGCAGCATAGCAGCATTCCAATTGCAATAAAAGGTGACCAGAATCAGCAAAACAAACACTTTGTTATTGAGTCTTATGACAAGAGGGTGCAGTGTCTAAATCAAAGTAGGAATTCATGCAATTCATGTTGAATTGTACCACAATTGACTATTGACTATTGCCATGTTGCTTAACCCACAGCCAGTTTGCATGCCGATGTGAAACTAGGGTGTTTCAGTTCTCTCGCTTCTAGTGTGTACATGCCTCAATTTCATGCAAGAATTCTCAATCAAGCTATCTAAGCACCTGAGATTTTCTTTATTGTATCTTTTCTCCATGTCTTGTCCACTCTTCTCATGAGGAAGCTCTGCACCTGTTAGAGTGGCACCATGTAAAGATTCAGTTTTGATAACGTTTGAGAAATTAGGGGAGGAGCTGGCATTAGATGGCCAGCTGCTTGGGGAGGCACAGCTCTTTCTGTGCTACAATTACTACTTTTATTGCTTGTTTTGCTTAACCCCTTGGCTGCGGCGGTAATTCCGCCGCAGTGCTAGGAGAAAGGGGTGCCGCGTGGCGCCACCATGCTCGTGTTGGAACCTCTTCGTCACGAGCCTTGAGCGCGCTGTGCTTGTGACGGAGTGGTTCTGTCACAGCCCCGCCCGCTCAATGGAACGCTCAGCGCAGGCGCGAAATCGTTGCTGCGCAGGCGTGGCGGCCGGGCCGTGACAGAACCACTCCGTCATTAGCACTGCCTGTCCGAGGCTGGTGGCGGAGTGGTTCCGTCACCAGCACCCAATGGTTTAATAAACACTTTGCTTGAAGGGGGGAGAGAGCTGGACCATACCGGACTCTACATGACGACACCAAGTGCCACAGGTAAAGGCAGGGCTTTAATTGGGCCGGGTCCTGCCGGTGCTTAGCAATGGCAGTTCTAAAAAGCAGGTGCCAAGATGGGTCCCTATTTGGCTCTCCATTTTTGCCCTCATCAATCAATCAATCATAGCATTTGTATAGCGCGCCACTCACCCGGAAGGGTCTCAAGGCACTGGGGGGAGAGGGGTCCGTTACTGCTCGAACAGCCAGGTCTTGAGTTGCTTCCTGAAGGAGAGATGGTCCTGGGTCAGCCGAAGGTGGATGGGGAGGGGGTTCCAAGTCTTGGCTGCCAGGTAGGAGAAGGATCTTCCTCCGGCAGTGGCTCTGCGGATGCATGGTACGGCGGCGAGGGCGAGGCTGGACGATCGTAGCTGGCGGGTGGGTGTGTAGAAGGTCAGGCGATCGTTGAGGTACTTGGGGCCCAGGTCGTGGAGAGCCTTGTGTGCGTGGGTGAGGAGCCTGAACGTGATCCTCTTGCTGACGGGGAGCCAGTGCAGGTTTCTCAGGTGGCCTGAGATGTGGCTGTGTCGGGGGATGTTCAGGACGAGTCGTGCGGAGGCGTTCTGGATGCTTTGGAGTCTTTTCTGCAGTTTGGATTTGGTTCCGGCGTAGAGGGTGTTCCCGTAGTCCAGTCGGCTGGTGACGAGTGCCTGGGTGACGGTCTTCCTGGTCTCGGTGGGGATCCATCGGAAGATCTTACGGAGCATGCGCAGGGTGTTGAAGCATGATGAGGAGACGGCGTTGACTTGTCTGGTCATCGAGAGGGAGGAGTCCAGGATGAAGCCCAGGTTGCGTGCGTGGTCCGTTGGCTTGGGAGTGGTGCCCAGGGCAGGGGGCCAACAGGAGTCGTCCCAGGCGGAGGGCAATGATCCCAGGATGAGGACTTCCGTCTTGTCTGAGTTCAGTTTCAGGCGGCTGTTCTTCATCCACGTGGTGACGTCTGACATCCCTTCGTGTAGGCTGGTTCTGGCGGTGGCGGGGTCGTTGGTGAGGGAGAGGATCAGCTGAGTGTCATCGGCATAGGAGATGATGTTGAGGTTGTGTTGGCGTGCGACGGCTGCGAGGGGGCTCATGTAGATGTTGAAGAGGGTTGGGCTGAGTGATGATCCTTGTGGTACGCCGCAGATGACTTCGGTGGCCTCGGATCTGAACGGGGGAGGCGGACTCTCTGGGTTCTTCCAGCGAGGAACGAGATGATCCACTCCAGTGCCTTTTCTTGGATTCCGATGTTGCTGAGGCGCAGTACTAGGGTGCGGTGGCAGACAGTGTCGAACGCTGCGGAGAGGTCCAGGAGGATGAGGGCCGCTGTTTCCCCGTTGTCGAGCAGGGATCGGATGTCATCGGTGGCTGCGATCAGGGCGGTCTCGTGCTGTGGTTGGCTCGTAAACCAGACTGCGAGGGGTCGAGGGATCCATTCGTCTTGAGGAAGGCGGCGAGCTGTCTGTTGATGGTCTTCTCGATGACTTTGGCGGGAAAAGGGTGGAGCGAGATGGGGCGGAAGTTCCTGAGGTCGGTGGGGTCCGCTGTTGGTTTCTTCAGGAGGGCGCTGAGCTCGGCGTGCTTCCAGCTTTCCGGGAAGGTGGCGGTGTGGAAGGAGGTGTTGATGATGTCCCGGAGACGGGGTGCGATGATGGAGTCGGCCTTGTTGAAGACGTGGTGGGGGCAGGGGTCGGTTGGTGATCCGGAGTGGATGGTGTTCATCGTGCGGGTGGTGTCTTCGGTGCTGACCGGGGTCCAGTTGCAGAGGGTGGCGGTGGGAGCGTTGGTTCCGCGGTTGGGTGAGTGGTTGGTGCGCCGAAGCTGTTGTTTATGTCGGCGATCTTGCGGTGGAAGAACGAGGTGAGTGAGTCACAGAGGTCTTGCGAAGGAGTGATGTAGTCGTTTCCGACGCTGGGGTTGGAGAGCTCATTGACGATGCTGAAGAGTTCCTTGCTGTCGTGGGCGTTGTTGTCCAGTCGTTCTTTCAATGCTGTCTTCTTGGTGGTGCGGATCAGCTCGTGGTGCTTACGGGTGGCGTGCTTTAGGGCGGTCATGTTGTCTGTGGTCTGGTCGTGGCGCCAGGCTTTCTCGAGGGTGCGGCAGTTCTTCTTGGAGTCCTTGAGTTCGACGGTGAACCAGGGGGCTTTCTTGCTGCCGGGCCTGTTGGGAGGGTTCCTCAGTGTGAAAAAAAAACATCTGAACTCTGCAGCAGTTCAACCCTTCACTGCCTTTGATGTAACTTCAAAGAGACTCGTTATAGCTCTTTCACAGTCTCATCATTTCAGCACTGAAGCATTTTCATTATTATATACAACAAAGCCATAGTTGTTGCTTATTTATCTTATGCAACTAAAACCATTGACAGCGCCATTAGTCCTGGCTTGCTGTAGGTGTAATATTACTTGTTGTATTATATATCTGGATGCAATGACAGAAGCAGCAAAATACCAGTCGAGCAGCACACAAATATTTAGCTTACAAGTTTTTAAGCTAGGCCCTTAATTACACCAGCCACACCAAGCAAAAGCTCCCCAGAAAAATTGGCTCCGGCCGTGCTATGTACCACCAGTATGGCAAAAGAATGGGCAGTTATCTTACACAGTGTAAATATGGAAAGAAGAAGTCCTTTATGGAGGAATGCACATTTGATCTCGAATACTTAATCAATTTGAATAAAAAGGAGAGAGCGACCCCACTTGCCAAGAGACAGGGTACCAGAGGTAGGAAAAAGAGAACTCTCTTGGAACTACTACAAATCTGTCTTTGGCTACATCTATTTCTATATCTTCGGCACACATTCAAACATTCATAAAATGCACATAAACATTCCTATATGAACCCAACAAACAACTATCATACACACAAGGAAAAGGAACTCAAATCAATACAATAGAACATTTATTTATTGATACATCATATTTCAGTTAAAAAAAGCTTTTTAATATAAAAACATAATACATGTACAATACATCAAAATTAGAATCATAAATAAAAAAACATGAGAGACAAATGAGGTGTAAGGAAATCAATACATCAAAATAGGGTTACTCCAAAGAGAATCACTCAAGACAATTTCATCAGTCCATCAATGTATAATACTATTGGATATAAAGAGGTTCCCTGGATATAACCATATATCAAATGGGGAGCATCGACACGTTTCGGTGGTGATGAATTATTGAAA
Source organism: Lissotriton helveticus (assembly GCF_964261635.1). Classification (NCBI taxonomy): domain Eukaryota; kingdom Metazoa; phylum Chordata; class Amphibia; order Caudata; family Salamandridae; genus Lissotriton; species Lissotriton helveticus. The sequence goes on from NC_136065.1 coordinate 449,513,410, forward strand.
GACCACCTTCATCAGAAAATAAACAATACTTGTTTCTCCTGTAGCTGACATGTAATTCATAAACCCTAATTCAAATATAAATGCATAAAGTCAAAACCTAAATTGAATCAATTCAATATACTATATACAAAAATAACATTTTTTTTTTAGTTAAAACTAGAGCCCTCATCCTTAATATAGGAAAGTTCATTCTCATTGTGTCCACACAATTGTTTACAGGGTCCACACCACAATGCCCCTCATATCACTCTAACTTCCACACACCAAATCAATATAATTTCCATTGTTTACACATATTTACAAGTCCCACATTCATGATACAATGGGGTACCTAGATAAAAAATCTTTTACTAATATAAACGGCCAGATTTGTAGATCACCTCTAAGGTCCCTATTCTACATTGCTAGATATCAACTTATAAAAAGATTTTTAAAGGAAATGTATTTAAACAAAAAGGAACCCAACTAGTCATTATCAAAATGATGGTGTGTCACTTATTGAGCTAAATGGCTCAGCAGTAAAAAATCCTTGTAGACACAATAATGGTGCCTATAATACAAAACAGATATCTAAATGAATTCAGTCCTATAGTACTATATTTATTTGTTTAAGGAAAAGTTCTCAAATTGAATACATACCGCTTGTTCTATGTATATATGTGAACACATTCATCTACGTCCTTCCACATACTCGGGGATCCAACCAAAATCGTTCAATTCAAGTTTACTGCATATTATGTGCTAGTAACGTCCTAGTCACGGAATAAAAAAAATAATTAGGATCCGTACGTTTTGCCCCCATTAAATCTTATACCACTATAATTCCCCTACTGCTAACAAGTAAAGGTAAGCCGGATTTCATAATCACTCACCTCACTCGGTGTGCGTTAAGGTATCTCTATGGGTGGCGAAGGATGAGACTTGGATCGAGACCTAATTTGTCCCAGTGATCCTAAATTCCGGAGGTACTATGCAGGTATTGACAATTATAAAACCTTAAGGAACAACATAACATCGTTCTGTAAACCACTCAAGGTGGGATAGTGTCTAACAGATCATAGTCATATTGAAATTGCAAAAATGTGCGCACTTATATTGTTAATAAACACACACCTGAGCCAATCCTATCACAACTTTATGGACCCCTTTTCAATCTTCTGAAATGACGTGATGTTCATATCCTCATTAGTGCTAATGCACCATTGCAGGACCCTTATAATTAAATGAGACCCATTCCTCTAAACCCTCATCACTTATGGGAAAGGTACTCAATTCATTGTCAACCCCCAATATGTGGGGTATACTTTAGAGTTGGTAATGATCAGAACCTATGAAAAACGATAGTCTGGTCTCGCATATTGTAGTGCTTTTTTAAGATATTTAAAAGCATTTTATCGTAAATTGTCCAATGGGAACCCTATTCTCATCCCCCTGTGATACATAACTTGGTGCTCTTTATTGAGTATTGAGTAGCACACACTATCTCCTGTACCGATAATGCCAAATAATCACAACAATCTATTTATTATTAATTAACAAAACTACTCCTGCTAACTCGTTGTTAAATCCCTTCCCTACCTTTGTTGCGCTATCAGTATGATGCTATTAATGCTGTGTCGATCTAGTCGTGGGGATTTTACCTTATTCTGTGGTGTATGGATATCACCGCACGTCCGGTACTGCAGGCACCACCCGTCTTGTCTTTAAAATAAAAATAAACAGCAAACGTTCTCTGCTGATCCCTTCCTGTTAAGTACCACACGGGATTGTGTGCACCTGGCCCGAAACACGTCATATCGGAGTGGAGTACCCCGCCGAGTGAGCTAAAATTCTTTTTTTTCCAAATTATAAAAGAGGTCTATTACCTATTTGACACTAAATACTAAGGGGCATATTATCAAGAGCGGCGTTAAAATTATCACCGGTTTAGCGGCAGAAAACTGCAGCTAAAGCTGCGATAATGGGCATGATAATATACCCTGGAGAATTCCAATAGAAGCCCATGTTCACACCAGAACATGGACTTCTATTGGAATTCTCAAGGGCATATTATCAAGCCCATTATCGCCGCTTTAGCAGCGGTTTTCTGCCGCTAAAACGGCGATAATTTTTAATGCCTTTCTTGATAATATGCCCCCTAGTGACTAAAACAATGTTATTATTAAGAATCTATTTAAGCGGGAATGTTGTCCGCATGGAAAGCAGGAGTATATGGCTGGTTCATAACCCACTGCTTCCCAAGGGGCCACACAGGGGTCAATAGCCCCCCCTAAAGTAACTCCAAAGCGACTATACAGTTGCTGTAGTTCATCTAAATCACAATTTTGTTAATCAGTTTCATCCAATCCTCTTTAGTGTTGAGGCCTGTCCTAATGGTATCCAAAATCGAAATATGCCACTGTTTGCAGTTTTCCATTTGAGTGTCAAATCACCTTCTCTTTTATTGCCCTCTATTCTTTCAATGATGAACCACTTAAAGTCATAAAATGTGTGACCTTCTTCCTTAAAATGACTTACTAGTGACACATTTTCCTTGTTGTTTTTAATAGCTTATTTATGTTCCAGCAACCGGGTACGAAGTTCTCTAGACGTCTCACCGACGTAACCCAGGTTGCATGGGCATAAAAGCAAATACATCACATTTTTACTCCAACAGTTATTCAAAACCTTGGAGGTCAGGGCGTGGTTGTTATAAATCACACCTTTCCCCACTATGTACTGTCCACACATGCTACAGTGACTACATTTGTAGTTTAACAAAAAAAGAGAGGTCTGTGGTATACTGATGACCACAAAAATGGAGCAAAAAAGAAAAGGAGATAACTGGCATGACTTAGGTCAGTTAAGAAAGCCCTCACTCACCGAAATAGTCGGTGACATGCTTCATCATAGGGCCCCACTGAAGAGGCCGAGTGCCTCTCCAGTGTGCTTCAACGCCAGGTCTACTGCAGAGCGGCTTTTTGTGTGTAGACGTGCAATGAAGATGAGATAAAAGTGTCTTAAGTGTATCAAAAATTATTTATTTGTAGATCACTTGGACACAGTTTAAAAATATGTGTTTAGGAATTTATCCAAAAGTTAGGTGTTTGGTTAAATCCAAACAGTCAAAACGTCAGTCAACATGTTTCTGCCTATGAAACGGTGTAAGTTTACCAGGCATTCATCAGGACTATGAAATGTGCTAAACCCTGGCGGTATGAGCACGCTAAGGCTCACCCTTGAGGTTCTTTAATTTTGACTCCACCTTACATTTGTCGTCGTTTTGCGTTGCCTTTACACAGGCTGCTCTATTCATGAAGTGTCTCTGCCCTTTGGACTACAACTGTTGAAAACCCCCTCTGTCCTTGTTTTGAAAACCAATTTCAGACACCAGCTGGCCTAACTGCATACGACATGTCCTGCCATTACTGATTGACCTATAGGTGCTGTAATTGATTTACTTATGGGTTGGGCAGAAACACGACGTAAGGGGGACGTTCTGGTTATATGATGCCTTGTTTTGAATGTTTTCCTATTGGCTAATATTTTGCAAATCTTGTATGTCCATATTAGGTACTTTGCATGCTTGCAAAAGCTAGGACTGCCCCTTACTTTTGTGCTGAGTTTGTAACCCTAAGCATATAAAAGGCCTCTGTGTTCTGTACTCTTTAGACTGCCTCATTCAGTTGCTAAGGCTCCTGTGTGACGTAGTCTCACTTAATTAAGTTTAATAAAGATGTCTTTTCATATTTCAGCTTCTGTGCCAAGTTCTTGGTATTAGTGAGACCCCTGAGATTGAAGATTACAGTTCTTCAAATGGCGCCCAACGTTGGGCTTCATCAGAGAAGTGACTTTCTGAAGGAGTGATCTTGTCAGGAGACTGAAATCTACTGAGGAGGACATGACAGGATTCTACTACGAAAGTACTCTGTGCACAGGGATTCTGGGGATTCTCTGTCTCTGCAGCCCAGTATATTTCTGATCTTCCTGATTTTGATCCTCCACATGATGTCACTCCTGACTGAGAACCTTTTTGGCGTGAGTATTCTAAAAAAGGACCGTTAGGTCATTTAGAACTTGGCAGTTAGAATTTGGACAACCTTTTGATTGGTAAGAGTAAGGTAGTTTAGTAACGCTTACTGTAGCTTTGGAATTTTGGAATTTGTGTTGGCCAACTTTTGATTTTTATGGATTTGATATGCAAATTGCAATTTGTGTAGACAGGTAATGAGGAGATTTTTCTCTATTTGGTTTTGTTGAACGGTGCACGTACGAAAAGTACATTATGCACTACTTTGATTATAATACTTGTATATTCTGCAGTATTTTTGGCATGCCTGTTTTCAAAGCTCACATAGAAGAATGTGTTGCTTTTTCTTGGCGGTACCATAGTGTGATGTGAAATTAATTAGCCGGCTCTCCTAGAAGGAATACCTAAATAGGTTTAGGTATACAAACATATTTCTTCCTTGGTGATTCTGTATCCCCAGGGAATTAAAATATGGACATAATACATACAAGGATCCTTTGTTCTGTGCAATTTTATGAATGAAGATATGCAGAGCGATTTTTGGTGTTCTGCTAGCCAAAGCTAGTGAATTGAGTGTATTTTCGCTTCTTGGACACACATCAGTCTGTTGGGCTGTTTTTGCAGTCTTTTGGAACACAATTGAGAAACGTTTCTTGTAAATATGACTTACAACTAGTATTTACAAATGGTTTTGTTTAAGTACAGTCTGTGGGCTGTCCTTTGTTTCTGTCCTAAGTATTGGTCTGTGGGTTAAATATGTGTTTAAATGTCTATGTGGTTTTCCCATTGTTACAATTTCTGTAAGTGAATAGCGATTGCGCTATTCACGAAATAAATGGCTAAAGCGCACCGTATTGTGTGTCCTGAGTGTTTGACCCCTTTCTGTTTATGTCTGAAATTAACTCAATGTCTGTTCGTGGTTTTTCTTGATGTTTTCAGTCTATTAAGCAAAATGTCTAAATGCTTAAAAACTAAAATTTAAATTCACATTCACAAGGAATAAAAAAGCCCCCAAAAACGAAATTGGGTGTTTTGCAAAAAATAAATAAACTTACAGCATTTTCCTTAGATACAGTGTATTAGATATTAACAGGCAAACACTTCAGCTGAAGTAATTTTTTGCTGAATGTTTTCAGTCTATTAAGCAAAATGTCTAAATGCTTAAAAACTAAAATTTAAATTCACATTCACAAGGAATAAAAAAGCCCCCAAAAACGAAATTGGGTGTTTTGCAAAAAATAAATAAACTTACAACATTTTCCTTAGATACATTGTATTAGATATTAACAGGCAAACACTTCAGCTGAAGTAAATTGTTGCTGAACTCAAACCATATTATAGAACACGCATTGATATGTTTTAGTTTGAAAAAGACTGCAACCTCAGTGCTCATGTTACAAACACTGAGAGACAAGCTAAATAAACAGAAATATTTATTCAGCCAGGACATTGCCCTCAGTTGCACGGGTGAAATTTTGCATTTCAGAATGTTGTTTTAAAAAGGTTCCAAAACTAAGGTTCATTATTTTGTATTATAGGAAGACATTTCAATTAAGGGTTTTCCTCTCTTTAAGCATTCCTGTAAGCATATTCTTGGTTCTGTTGCTAAATAAAAATTAACACATGTAATGAAGAAACATTTAAAAAAAAAAAAAAAAGACCGGTTTTCCAACTTGTGCTAACACAACCCTCTCCTCCCAGGTAAATGTAAATGTAAATGTCCAGTATTTGTAAAGCGTGTAACAGTGACAGATGCTGAAAAGATAAGGCATGTGCAAGGAAACTAAAACGTTAACGATGTCCTGAACATTGATTGGCAATCTTAGATAAAGATCAATCGGGGAAATTGGCTTTGCGAGGTCAGTTTCAGGTGAAGAGGTCAGTTTCTTACAGTTCATTTCAGAGTAAACCTGGTTAATGTGTACATGAACTGGGGAGGCCGGGCCACCTTGTTCGCCAGGCTACCTTTGCAGGCCTACGTGGCACAGAGCAAAAAAAAAAGAAAATGAAGTCAGATTCGAGCAATTACAGAACCTTAATATGTGGAATTATCAAAAATGATTGAGTTTATTAAAAATAATTATTAATTAAGCAAAATAATTTTTAAAAATAAGTGCTACAAAATTCGTGTTTTACTATTCATGAAGCTTAATACTTATACTGTGACCTCCTAGCATTATAATTTAATTTAAGTTATGTTATACTGCATAATGAGGACATTAGCATATAGAATTTCACTTGCCGCAGGCGTGAAAAACTCATTTTTCTAAGGATTTGCATGAGATATGTCTAATGTCCAATCTCTGCAATCTGTAAAGAACATACTGAGGATGATTAATAAGTAATGCAATTGTAGGATCTTTATTTTTAAGTGCCCCAAATATCAAAGTCGAATTTCCGTAAAATGTGGGCATTCTTGCCAATTACAATAGCTTTAATGTGCTTTAGACTTTAGTAAATGCATACATTTAGGTATAATACAAATTGGAGGTTGTTCCCATCTGGGTTTGCTTTTAAATGGCTCAGTGAGCCAATGTGCCCGGTGCAGTGGTTTGAGTTTAATATCAGGGTGGAAGGTTTTAACTTTAGCTGGACCTACTGAGACCTTTATCTATTTAAGGTTGATGAAATAAGTACCATTGCAACAAGCATTTGTTCTCAATACATTAAAGAAATTAATTCCAAGGGGAAAATATGAAAAAAGGGTTTCTTTGAAAGTCCCAACATCATGCTAAATGCTCTGCAGAAATGATACATTTGTATCTCTGCTCTGAAAAAAATAATGTCCGCTAGTTGCTTTTATTTGACAAAAAAATGAGGTATTGCATTAAGTCTTAGACAGAAAATAAGACGAAGCTCTTTATTAAAATTCAAAGCTAACATGGAGTGTCAGTAAAACAATTTTACTTTTAGAAAGTTAAAATGGCTTAATGTTGCAAGCTGACTGACAAGATGGTAACAGTTAAGTAATGGAAATTTATTTTTGTGTTTATTAATGTGTATCATGTTTTGTCTTCTGATTAAAAGTTATAAAGGATATTTGTTTGTTATGAGAAATGTCTCTCTTTTGTGTGTTGTGTATTATTTTTTTTGCTTCTGCCCACAGATCATTCATGGATTGTTCTGGGTGATTTTAAGGCTGACAAGCCACGTGAGTTTGGTTGGTTGAAAAGAGATGTGTTTTTGCGTAACTCCTTTGGCAAGGAATGTTCATGTGATTTTCATGTTTGTGTATTTGGTCCTATCATGAATTGTTCTTGCTGGTCCTGTATGTCAGAAGTGACACAGTAGAGTGTATTGACAGCCGATCACAACTGACTAGTGACCAGCTGTCAAAAGGAGGGTAAGGAAAGTAAAAGAAAGTGTGAGGAAAGTAAAAGAAAGTGCGTAAAAGAAAGTGTAATTTTGATTTTAAGCCTGACAAAATAAGCAAGCCTGAATATTGGGTTTTGGGCTGCAGGTTCACAGTGCATAAAGTGCATGCAATGGTGTTGTGTGTCACCGCTTATTTACATATGCTATTGTACTTTGTCTATGCTTTTTGTGCTTGATATACAGCGCGTATATCTGATGGCTTGGCATGTGTGTGTTTTTTTTTATTTTATGCATGTTTTTGTTTTATGTTGCTGCTTTAGATACTATTACAAGTTCCCCTATGTTGTGAAGGGATTTGCATGATGAAGCGTATCGCTGCACAAGAGTTGGGTGAATTTGCGCTGATACTAAATTTCACAGATATGATTTTTCATGCTGTGAACAAGACAGACAACACTCCACCAGTGTATGTCAAATTTGGCTATATAGTATTGAAGTAAAATAAAAGAGATATACAGGATCAAAGTGTGTCACCTGCAGTTTGTCACGTTACTGCCCCCTTCCCTTAAGGAACAGGCAGCCCTCGATTTATGTTCCCTTGATTGGACCTAAGGATGAAATTATAGATTTGTGGCTCTTGCTAAAGGTGACCTAAACTTTTCATTTTTTCCCTGAAAAAGGAACTGGAACATTAGCTGAGATTACTGTATATGGTGTAGAGGCCAGCGGTAGAGTTAAAATTTGTGTACTATTTTGATTTTGTGCATCACCCATACTCTTGGTATTATGTCGCAAACTTGGCTATCACCCGAGTAATTTCTTGTTCTTCCTATAGATTTTTCTTTTGCCGCTTCTCCCCTGACCAATGTCGCATCGTGCCTAGTTATTGGGGATTTTAGCTGTGTCCTAGTTCCATTTCCCTTTTCCATATTCCTTTCACCAGTTAGCCCTTTTTATTATTGTTGTATTGTTCAGGTTCACACTTCCAGATTGCAGTAATGTACCAGAGACACCCATATTATGTATAATTCCCTTTTGTATGACCAGACTGGTTTTCAAGAATTTTCTTTAGGCCTACTTCAATATTTTCCAGTCTGACCGTCATGGTAGTGATGGACTGGTTAACTGACTCAATTCAGATAGAATTCCCATGTAACTATCTACCTTTAGACGGCAGAGGATAATGAAGGATACCCAATTGAAGAGATTAGAAGTATTGCCTTTGAGAATGGCAGTGTGTTCTAGACCAGAATTGTCCCATGGCGTATGGCCACTCCCTCGCAGATTGCAGGCCACCTGCTTGCAATCCACTTGTTAAAAACAATAAACTGTTTTTGTACTAAATTGAAGGAAAACTAACAACTGTGTCACATTTCCTACGTCACTAGGTTCTGCGGGATTAAGTCATAATAACCTGCGGAACTCACCCACAATCCCATCAGTGACAGCTATAGATGAAAAGTCCCAGCACCCAGAAAAGTAGCAAGACTGGACAGCGATCGCCAGCGTGCCATCAGTGGTATCTCCAAAGTATTGTGCTTGCTTCATCAGAAGGCGTTGAACATCAGAAAAGAAGGAGGAGCTGGTTTTGCCACAGAACCAGTTTCAGTGCAAAAGAGCAAAAGAGAAGGATCCCTGTTGTTTTGAGGCTTCAGTTTTCCACCTGTCATGTGCTGGTAACCTCTGACAGTGTGCAGTCCCTTGAGCCCCTTGGCCTGAGTTTTGGCCACACACATCCTTTTCTTTGCTCCAACAGAAAGGCAGTGCACTGGAGGATCCAAGATTGGCAAAAGGCACTACATTGTGGTACCTATGATTAAATGAAAGAGCAGCCCGAGCATCCTCTGACACTGAAATGAGAGTGTTGGAGCCTGAAAGTGTTGCTGAGTGTGAAAGTCTGTTTCTCTTTCCCGATTAATAGTACTTGGGTCTGCATGAGATGATCTGTGCCCATGACTAACGAAGCCATTAAATCAATGGGGTAGACCCAATTAATCACAGGACCTGGGTAACAGTATATATATAAAAACAAAATGGTCCCGGATACAACTCAAGACACAATTCATGTAACTCTTGTTGTTAATAGAAACAAATTCCAATTGAACAGAATGAATCTGTACCTGGGGAGATATATATGATTTGTAAATAACAAAATTAATTTGCCGTGAACCCAACACACATGACTAACGAAAAGCACAATATCTGTAGTGCCTGCAGCACAGGAAATATATTGGTGCACTGCATTTCGACATTGAGACGTTCAAGTGAGCTGTGAGTGTTTGCCAGGAAGGCACTCCAACGGATACTGAGAAGCACCATTTTCATGAAAGGCCTGAATGAAGAGGCCCATGCGGAAGAAAACAACAGAAGCAGATTTGATGGACAATAGAAGCCTGCCAGAGAGGCTTGGACGGACTCTGGGTATTTCCCGTGCGATTGCATAGAATGGGTGTTTGGAGACTGATTCTTATTGTTTTACTGGCATTGTCAATAGTCGCTGAAATAACTACGAGCCCTGAAAATGTTTGCAAAATAATTTTAGGATTTGCCTGTGTAATGGCAAATGGAGGGTCTGAGGTTCTTTAATTTTGACTCCATCTTACATTTGTCGTCGTTTTGCGTTGCCTTTACACAGGCTGCTCTATTCATGAAGTGTCTCTGCCCTTTGGACTGCAACTGTTGAAAACCCCCTCTGTCCTTGTTTTGAAAACCAATCTCAAGCACCAGCTGGCCTAACTGCATACAGACATGTCCTGCCATTACTGATTGACCTATAGGTGCTGTAATTGATTTACTTATGGGTTGGGCAGAAACACGACGTAAGGGGGACGTTCTGGTTATATGATGCCTTGTTTTGAATGTTTTCCTATTGTCTAATATTTTTCAGATCTTGTATGTCCATATTAGGTATTTTGCATGCCTGCAAAAGCTAGGACTGCCCCTTACTTTTGTGCTGAGTTTGTAACCCTAAGCATATAAAAGGCCTCTGTGTTCTGTACTCTTTAGACTGCCTCATTCAGTTGCTAAGGCTCCTGTGTGACGTAGTCTCACTTAATTAAGTTTAATAAAGATGTCTTTTCATATTTCAGCTTCTGTGCCAAGTTCTTGGTATTAGTGAGACCCCTGAGATTGAAGATTACAGTTCTTCACCCTAACCTAGGGACGTGAAAGTGAAAAAAAAAAGTTTTAAGTGAAAAAAGTGCATAAAGGGAGGAGCGATTGCTCACTCCCAAATACTCCTGGTTTAGGAGGCTTACCGATTTCAGGTTTCTGCACTTATAAAAGGGGATGCGAGCTGCACCATGGGTCACGGGAGGGGGGTGGAGGCATAGTTGGCACACCGCCCTAGACGCCAGACACCCTCTTTGGACCTACAACGCCCTCGTACCGGACCCCCGGGGACTAAGAGTGGTTCTGACTCTCCCTACCTCTCCCTTTGTTGATAGATACATTTGTAGTTTCCCATAGCTTGTGTACCCATCAGGGTTCATTGATTCATGGATGGTCCTTCACGGTAAGTATGGACAAGTGATCTTCATAGGTTATTATTACGTTTAAACACAAATAAAGGTCTCTCTAGGGCTGTTAGTTCGTTGTCATTGAGAATACTCTAATTAGAATTTATTATATTCTTAATTCTATTACTTAAGTGGGAGAATTGACTCACAAATACTAACCTTTGTTTGTCATGTTTCTCCTGTTTACTCTCAAGGCTACTGGTTACCATACTTTCATGATTATAAAACCTGGCACGTATAAAAGAGTGTGTAATGAGTATTTTAAGATATACTCTCTCTTTGAATTTATTTTTTAAAATTTCGGAGTGCCTATAAAAATCATTCAGAGAGGAACAGTTCCTTCGCAATCGAAGGAACTGTCCAAAGGGATGCTCCCGTTTGGTATATGGTTATATTCAAGGAACCTCTTTATGTCCAATAGTATTATAAATTGATGGACTGATAAATTTGTCTTGAGTGACATTACCCCAACCTAACATCAGGAATTCCTCATCAACCCGAACCTTTCAGGTTTGCCCAGATCACAAAAAAACAGTATCCCATACTACTAGGAGAACCCAAAAGGTGTTGACTGTGCTGTGTATACCCTAATCCCAGTTGATCAAGAGTGTCCTTATATGAACTTTATGATTCACTGTAAACTCAAGTCTTGTTTTATTGACACTGGTACACGCTGTCCCCTGAAAACCTCAGAATGTTCGTCTCTGTCACTCTCTGCTTATTCATTGATGCAGTGGGTATTTCAAATGTGAGACTCCCTCGTGGTAGTACTGATCCTGTCTCTTTTAGCTTGGTCAAATGGCTGATAAATGTGCGTTTTTGCTGAGCCCTATAGCAATACCCTTTGCATCATAAAGGCGGAAGCTTGGATTTACCCTGCCACTATCAATTTAATTAAGCAAGGATTCCTACTGCCAATTGTAAGTACCAACGCTCTAACGCTCTTAGTCCTTCTTAGTCACTCTTAATTGTGTTTTGCTTTGTTCAGGGTGATCAATACCATAGTTATTATCAGTTTTTCAGTGGTGTCCCGCCCCACCACCAATCTTTTGTGTATCCCAGCTGTGGCCTGATGTTCCATTGTTATAGACCAATGCTTCGCCTTATTCTCCATTCCTGTAAACAAGGAAAGCCAGTGCCTCTTTGCTTTTCAATTCAACGGAAGACAATTAACATGGCAGAGACTCACATAGGGGTTTACCAGATCCCTCTTCATCCTTCCCCAATTTTGAAATGCGATAATGTCACCATGATCTTTCCAGATCATATGATTTACTGCTGTGGTAGGACTGCTCTAAAGCCATGTCAAAAAGGTCACTCCAGAACCCTTTTATTCGACTAAGGAGCAGAGCAAGCGTACATGCAGGTGGAATAAGCCTGCAGTGGGGCTTCCTGATTGCTGTCAAATTTTTCAATATTGTTCTGTAATGAGGTTAAGGTGTACCCCCTTAGATTATTGGTGCAGACCATCAGGATCTGAAGGAGGCCATTGCCTATTATTCTTCTGCTCTTGACTCGATAGCAGCAGGGCTCCCAAGCGGCCTGCGCTCAGTAGGCTACAGCATTCCATCTTATAGAAAAAAGAGTCTTGGGCTCCAATATTCTTGCAGTCATTCCCCATTCCCATAGCTGCCTTTTGGCTTACTATGAAAACACATAATCTCCCTACTTCCCCAGTGGCCCGACATTAGATCTTGCCATGTCAGCCTTGCATTTCTCCGCGATTCATTACCCTGCAATGAACCCACATCTTTGATGGCCATCTAGGAGGGTGAGCCACATGATTGACTGTAAGTCACTGAACACAAACCTCACATTGATCTGCCTGACGTACAAATGGTTTCTAATGAATTGGTTTATTCTGTGGACGTTTCATGTCTCAGAAAGAATGTTGGAAACCTTTTAGCTGGACTTCCTTTGTGTACACTATATGTAGATGTGGAAAATCGACATTTACCGCTAGTTCACACTACTCAAATGACAGAGCGTGTCACCCTTACCTGTGCTGTGTACTGTTCATAAAAAAGATTGTTACTGTCTTTACCAACTCCAAATACACTTTTGAACTGGCTCATGATTTCAGGCTACTGTTGATGCAGAGATGGTTCCTCACTTCTGCAGGAATCCCCATTAAAAACAGAATGTACATCTAAAACCTGTTGGATGCATTAATGTTGCCATTTAAAGTTGCTGTTGTCAAATTTGTGTCAGTCTTCGCAAGATGAAGTGACTCAAGGAAATGCACTTACCGATCAAGCTACTAAGAATGGTGCCTTGTTTTCTAATTTTGTAACAACAACATATGTTATGGAACCAGGTGGTTTTCCTGTACCTACTCTTACTCAGGAGAAGGCAGCTAATGGTGAAAAAGAAATCTGGATTTAGCAGAATTGTATAAAGGACCCTCAGGGAGTATGAAGGGAGGACTAGCACCAGAAGAGTTCTGATAGCACCAAAATGTTTGACGCTGACCCTGGCCTACCTCTGTCATGGTACTGACCATTTCAGAGTGGATGGTATGATTTATGCCACGGTGACCCATGGGTATGCACTCTTATTTTATTCTGTTACCCAGAATTATTGCTAATTCTGTGCAAAGTTGCAAGCCCACAATATCTGAAAGAGAATTAAGACCGCAACTGCTGCCCACCCACCGCTTTGGAATGCCTTTGTCCATTCACAGATGAACTTCATTCAAATGCCCAAATGTTGCTCCTACTCATACGTGCTAATGATTGCATGTAAATTCTCTCTTTTTTTTTTTTTTTCCTCATTGTGCAACATTGTTAGTAAGGAGTTGTCGGGGTCCCTTTTTTCTTTGTCCTTTACCTTCGTTGCCAACATGCTGGGTCTGGGCAGTTCCCCTACGGAGCTTTAAAGATAGAGTGGTCCCCTTATTTCCATTACTCTAAAGAAGGTTTTTCCGACTGGGGTTGAGCTAACCATTCTGGCTACTCTTTCAGGCCTTCACCTGATTTTACCAACCATTTCCGTTTCAACATTTCCAATAGGATTTCTGTAATTATCTCAAATGGTAGTTTGCCCATATCTCCCAAAATGTGTACTTCTTACTAGGTGGTTTCCTTTTATCCAATTTGTAAATTTTCAATACTGAGGCCAGCCATTCTCTATGGAGCGGAGGGGCTGGACTTACCCATTTCACACATATTTCTCTCCTGGCCAATAATATCAATAGGAATAATAGATTTTCCTGTGATTTAGATAAATTTTCCAAGACATTGGAACCCATTACCCCAAAAATAACTAGGTCAATACTTACATTCAGATGTCTTCCCAATACCCCATCTAGTGTCTTACCCACATCATTCCAGAAGCCATCGAGATGGGGGCACTGCGGAAACATGTGTAGGTCATCAGCCTTTTCCAAGCCGCATTTCGGGCAATTCTTCACTGTGGCCCTGTTAAATTTGAAAAGCCTTTTCGGGGTCCAATATGCTCTATGGGTAGTAAATAGATGGTTCCTCTTTAAGGCGGCAGATGTTACAATTGACCAGCATTTGTTCATTGATACTTGCCATAGGTTATTTTTATCCAGCGTCGGCAGTTCATTACCCCATGTTCTCTCTGGAATCAGGAATTCTTCCTCCCCTGCTGAAATTAGGGCCCAATACCAATTGGAGATTTCTTTGTGGAAAGGTTCCTTTTTCAGCATCTCAGTTTCTAAAGTTAGGTTTCCTTCTCTGGCTTCTTTTAATGATTTTGCCCAACCTGAGAGCTGATAATATTTGAATTTTGCTAAGGAAGCATTTGTTGTTAAAGATAATATCTCCCAACCCATTATTTTGTTCTGAGACAGGAGTTGTCCCCACTCTACTATTCCTGCTGTTTTTAGAGGGAGTGCAAGTTTGTCTTTGAGGCACTCCGGAGTACCCGAAGACTCCCATATTGGGGCCAGGTCGCTGAAGTAAGGAATGTCCAGAGTACACCTTATGCAAAACCATAGTTTAGCGGCTGACTAACATCTTTAGCTTCACTTTTTAAAGTATTTCGGATGACCGAATTTGTATAGAAAATGGCTAGTTTTTTTGGTCATTGCTTGGAGATATGGTGGGTAATTATTATATGTGCTTAGCAACGTCCTACTCAATTTAAATTGGAAGGCTCTGCATTATTCCAGGAGATCAGGGCTGGCAATTCCCCCCTGTTCTTTTTTTCTTATTATTTGCTCCATGCGATTCTGGGTCTTTTCGAAGACCAAATAAAACTTGTTAGTTCTCCCTGAATTTTCTTTATTGTATTCCTCTTGAATTCCAGTGGGATGGTGCCAAAAGCAAAGGTGAATTTCGGGATAATTGACATTTTTACTATGTTGGATTTACCCAGCATTGTCAACGGTAAGCCACCCCACACCTTCAGCAGCTTTTTTATTTCCCCTTCAATTCTGTGGATGTTGATTTGTGCTACTTTATCCAGGTCTTTAACAAGATCTATACCTAAGCAGCTGATTGTATCCTTGTTATAACGGCTGATTGTGTGATCATTCCAGCTGATGGTTTCTGTTTTGGCTTGATTGATTTGGTAGCCAGAGATTTTCTCGAAGTTGAACAGAGTCTCTTCTATTGTATTTAGGGACCCGTTCAGGTTGCTGATGAAGATCATTAGATCGTCTGCATAGAGGGCCACCTTCTTGACCCAGCCTTGATAGGAAAACGGGGATATTAACGGTTGATTCCTAAGACTCTCTTCCACTGGTTCAATATAGAAGTTGAAAAGTAGTGGGGAAAGAGGGCACCCCTGTCTTGTTCCTCTTTTTATCTGGATGTTCTCAGTAAGGTTGCCATTATTTAAGATGTTTGCCCTAGGAGAGCTATAGATCTTTTCCACCATGTTCTGGATATTTACCCCCAGCTTGAATTTCTTTAAAACTTCGTTCAGATAGATCCACTTGACTCTATCGAACGCTTTAGCTGCGTCGATGGTAATTATTGATAGGGGGAGTTTCTCATTGATAGCTATGTCAATTGCCCCGATTAGTTCTTGCATTAAATCTTGTAGGTGCCTTCCTGCCACAAAGCCCTTTTGATTGATATTTATCAGTGACCCTGCTATTTTGCCCAATCTTTTTGCCATAATTTGCGTAAAGATCTTATAATCGCAATTCAAGATAGAGATTGGGCGGTATGATTCGCATTTTCTAGGATTTTTGACTGGTTTTAGGAGGATCGTAATTGTGGCATCATTCCAAGACTCTGGGAGATCACCTTTTTCCAAGAAGATTTTAGTAAGCAAAACTGTTAATGGAGGAACCAGTAAGTCTCTTAGTTTTATATAAAACTCATTCGGAATGGAGTCAGGGCCTGCTGCTTTACCTCTCTTAAGATTTTTTATGACTTCTTCTACTTCTTTGGTTGTTATCTCTGCATTTAATTTTTCTCTCACCGCAGGCGGTAGAGTAGGGAGGTTCTGGGCATCTAGAAAATGTGTTATTTCCTCAATTTCGGGGTTACAATCCTCCGTATAGAGATCTGAGAAAAAGGCAGAGAACTCTTGTTTTATAACGGCCTCCTCTGAGCCGTTGTGTAGGGCATTACGGGGATCAATGCTAGCAATTTTATTTCTGGATTGATCGGTCTTGGTTTTCCATGCTAGTAATTTACCACAACCTTCCCCATACTCGTAGTGGGCGAGTTTGCTCGCTTCCCATTTCTCTCTGACTCTGTCTTCCAATATTTCTGTTAGATTTTCTTTTTGTTTCAATCTATCAGCCTCCAAGCATTCTCTGCTAGAGGGTGATGTTTCCGCAAATTGCATGTAAATTCTCGGGGTGAATCTTACTCACACAGATACTTTTACTGTAACCAGAGAGATGTTGAGAGATTTCCTACCCCATTTGGGATTCTTCTAAAGCTTCCCAGTCATAGGGGCTCTCATTTCGTTTCCTCCATGGTCAAAGAAGTGTGTGTGACTCCAGAAATAAGAATGTCTCTGTGCTTACCACCCAGACTCCTCTGGAAAAGTAGAAAGGTAAGGCTCAAATCTAAAGAAACAGATAGGTAAAATATGCAGTTGGGTGGCACATTAAATTAGATAAATAATATTCTTACCTGAAGGAGCGTCCTCTTCGCTCTGGTCTGGATTTCTTCTTCATGCAGGACTCTCAACAACTCCCCTAATCAATCCTGGAGCTGCTCTCATGCGGGAAGCAGCACCAGGATTGGAGGGAGCGGCATCTCTCGCTGCTCCAGTGGGCACCGGAGGCATGGGCTTGGGGTTAGAGGTTTCAAAGTGTGCATGTCTGATGGCCGGCCAAAGGGACATGCACACTTTGAAATGTAAAGCCCTGTGCCCAAGCAGCCCTCCCTCCTTCCTGCTGCTGTCATTCAGCAGACACCGTCCCGCCCCATCCTGATGCTCAGTTCTGAATGGACGGACGAAAAGTAAAATGGTAATAAATTAACTTTATTACCATTTTATTTTTTATCTCTCGGGCACGGCGACCATTTTTATTAGTGGGACGATGCTCCTCCGCTCAAATGGAGAAGCCACCCCTGAAAATATGTTTAGAAACTCAATCGACATGGCTTAATGTTTTGCTCTTTGGTCAATTGGAGTTATTCACTGGTAAAAGATTAGACTACGCCCTTCAGAAATAAAATTGAGCCACTCCATAATGTTTCTCTGATTTCACCCGCTACTCTTGATTTTCAACTGAATGATGGTGTAGTCTCACAATAATGAAGACAACTGATTCGCTGCCTCTGCAGTTTCCGTTCCCAGGTTTGATCTGTCCTGCCTGCCAATCCTACAGAAGAAGCCTACCACATCCCACAACCTGCTTTTTTTATGTACATAGATTTTTTACAAAAAAACATATTGTAATTTAAAGATACAATTCTGTGGTCGTACTCCTGAAATCAAATGCTATAGCATTTATCTTTAAAGTACAATATGTTTTTTCGTTAAAAATCTCTGTATATTAAAAACGCTTTTGTTGCCATACGGCAATATATTGTTAAACCAATGAAAAGAGAATTGATTTACTAAGCCTGGAGTACAGTTTTTAATTTGGTTTAAATTGAAAAAAGTTAAAAATATTTGCAGAAACCTTAGGGACCGCAGCTGTGCGCTGTCAAATGGACAGATCATTTCTGTCCCCCAAGTTTATATTTCTCATAGGTAGGATCTGTGGCAGGCCCTCATCACAGCAGCATGCATTGTTAAATTGAGTACTTGACCATAGTTTTGGAATATACACATAAGTTAAGTGTGCAGTTTGATAACCCATTTGCAGTAGTTCGATTTAAATTAAACCATGTTGAAAGGGTAGAAGACAGCTTACCTCATTCAATGTACCCAGATTTCTGTGAAGATAGGAATAGCTTTCTTCTGATACATGCGGCGTTCAGAGGTGATTAGAGTTCTATTTGGACTCCGCTACGGAGCGCCTTTCTACTCTCGACAAACGACTTAGGTGATTGGACCTCTAGTTTGACTCCGCAACAGCAGGGGGGTGACTGGAATTGCACTTGTGTTGCTGAATTTGGACACCTTTGCCTCAACCTTAAGTGGGGATTGGCACATGTTCTGATAGTTGGGCAGCTTCCACCTCGAACCATAGGAGGAAGTCACTTGTCCAGGCAGAGACATAAAAAAAGTACAGAGGTCTGTAATAAAAATTAAACAGAGAATGTAAAAGCAAATTAATGGTTTATACAGATACATTTGGGTAAAGTATGTAAAACGTAGGGTGTAAGGAGCATTTTTATTCTGTGAAGGATTTCTGTTGCATACAAGTGTTCATTTAACCATTTGTGTACTATATAGGCTTAAGCACAAGTACCTTTATCTATTGTTAGCCTTATTGCTTGGTGATTTCGCACATCACAATGGCAGCTGCCAGCATGAATCAGCCCTCTCCATTCCTAAATGATGCTGGTGAACCTGATATACTGTGGGATAGGTGGCTGAAGATTTTAAAATCTTTTTTAATAGCAGTAGGGGATGGAAATTATTCATCAGTGCATAAGCAACACATATTACTACATAATCTAGGATTGCAAGGTAGAAAAGTTTATGAAGACATTACAGAAAGAGAATCCAAGAAGCTAGTGGAGAGGAAGACATGGAGTAAGATGTTTATCAATGCAAATTAAGAAAGTTAGAAACTCCTTTCAAAGAGAGAATCAATATTGTTGTTGAGATACCCAGATTCTTTAACCGAGTACAAACAAAAAAGGTGGCAGAGGTGTCCACATATGTTGCAGTACTCTGACAGATTAGTTGATCAAGGATCAACTGAACCTTTGTACTAATGACCTAAAAATTCAAGAGAAACTTCTTACACAAAATCCAGATCTATCAGAGGGCATTAGCTTAGCAAAGAGGATAAAACAGACAGCTGTAATGTATTAAGGAAATTAGATTATCCAATGATTCACATTCAGAGTATGAAGAGGTACACACTCTTACTGATAAGGAAATATTGTGTAAGATTATTGACAAAACAAGTGTAAATCTGAACCTAAGAATGAGATGATAAGGTGTTTTGGATGTGGCAATCACAATCATTTAGCCAATGACTCAAAGTGTCCTGCATGGGGGTTACATGTAGAACATGCAATAAAAGAAGGCGTTTTGCTAAGGTTTTTAAATCCCTTGGTGAAAATGTTCATGTTGTGACTGATGCAGAAAGCAAAACATAAGGGAAGAGGCGTTGCACTCTGAAGACGTAATAATGAACTTTAAGTATTTCTGCCTACATTCATCTTTTCAATAATATTTACTAATTATTTAAGTATATATGAATAAAGATGCAAAACATAAAATTGAAATTTTAAACATTCCGTTAATGTAAAGGAATCTGAAATTGGAGGATAAAAAATGTAGTTGGTGTCCTCAGATTGCTTTTAGGAGCAGTGCAAATGCATCAAACAGAAAATAGTATGTAAGATTGGTGGTCACAGCTGAATTTAGAAGAATTCACAACCTTCCTGTTAAAATTTAAAAAAAATGTTTTTGATATTCACAAATTAAATAAGATATTTCATCATTTGTGTATTTGTTTAATGAAAGCCTGTTTCTGTATATTTGTGTATAGATAGGATGAAATTAGCAAAACAACCTCTATTCATATGTTTTATTGATTACTCGTCAGCATTTGACAAAATTGACAGGAGCATACTTTGGCACAAGCTAATGGGAAAAAAATACCATTTGCTCTCCTAAACAAGTTAATACCCCTCCACACAAAAACGTGGGTGCAAGTCAAATTAGGAGACGGCAGGTTCGTTTTCCGGAAAATTCCAACGACCGTGGGCTCAAACAGGGGTGCGTACTGGTGCTTATACTTTTTAACTTGTACATGTCCGATATATCGTCGGAATTAGACACATGTAATTGGCATGCGCCAAAAATAGGAGGGCTGCCACTTTCCAATCTCCTATACGTAGAAGACCTAGTGATGCTGAGTTGAACTCCCATTGCCTTCAACATCTACTAGATACAACCAGCAGCTATTCAGCAAACAAAGGTCTATCTATCAACTACGGTAAAACAAAGGTAATAAGGATCCATCCAAGAAAGGATACCTCCAAGTTCCGCTGGCTTCTGGCCCACTCGACAATCGCAGAGGTAAATCAATACAAATATTTAGGAGTGATTTTAGACAATAAAGGCACATTTAATGCACAAAAAGATGTCATCAAAAGAAGAGGCAACTCTATCGCTGCAGCAATGAAATTCATTAAGCATACAATCACCGGCCCAAATCTTACTCCACTATTACAAGTCTGGCGAGCAAAGCTCATTCCGGCAATCACTTACGGGAGCGAGTGCGTGAGGGGAAGAGACGCAGCCACATTTGACAGTACTGTCTCAAGCGCGGCCAGAATGATTTTCAGTCTACCAAAGTACGTTTCGCCGGAACAAATAAGGCTGGAATTTGGCCTGCAAAGCCAAGAATTAGCTTGAAAAGGAGCCTACGCCAAGAGTTGGTACAGAATCAAAAGAGCGGAAGCAGGAACACTGAACTCTTACCAATGGACCGAAATACAACAAAAGAGGGACTGTGCAGCCATGAGCTACCTGACTGCATCAAAAAACTGTTTAGGACTGGAGGAACTTTGGGCAGCATCAGAGCCCTACCAGTGTTTCAAACAAATTGTAACTAATACAGTGAAAAAACTATCATTACTAGAAGACAAGGCGGCCCTCACAGAAAGAACCCATGGGTGGTTCGTTCTGCAAAGCTACGTCAAGCCCTCCCTGCAATCCTACCTAGGTGCAGGCTTCAACCAGAGGAAGAAAGAAAAATATCTCCATCTCCGAATGGGCATTTAACCATCAGTGCAGTACCATCCCCTTTGGAAAAGATTGCCAGGCCAGACAACATGTTGTTTATGCAAGGAAGCTACCGAAAGCATATTACACCTTTTGTGCATCTTCAGAGAGTTACAAACAGAACAACGCCAATTACTGAAGCCACACTTCATAAGCAAGGGGATAAGAACTTGTAGGCAAGCAGTAATGTCATGCCTCGGAGGAGGGAATGCCCAGTTGGTGTGTTGCTTCATACAATTCATAGACGCAGCTGGGCTGAAACTCGGCTGATAAACCACTAGAATCATCCACCACTGCACCATTCTTCAGTTTTTGCTTTCTCAGCAAACAAGATACACTCAGATTGCCCCACTTCTGACCCCAGCATGACCGTTAACTGCAACCTACTTCTATCGCAGTTAGAAAGCAACTGGTCTATCCTATAATCACACCTCTAAATGAACTGTGCAAGTGTTTTAGTAAAAAATGTTATCTTTTAGAATCTTATTTCCCTTCAAAAAATGCTCAGGATCAATAAATCGGTGAAGATATAGAATGATAAAACCTCTATCAATGAACTGTAATAGACACAATTACGGACATTTGCACTAAAGATGTAAATACAATGCATGGATATTTTATGAAATGATATTATTGAGAAGTTTTAAATTATGAACTTTGCTGCTGTCATTTTTGCCTTTTGTTTTTTAAAGAGAAATTGTAAAGGTTTTAATTGACCGGGCAATAAACTATTAGTTACTTACTTACTTACGTGTATTTGTGTATTGTTTAAAGCTTCAAATCATCAACATTGATTATTCCGAGGTCCCTGGCTTTCAGTAATGACTCAGTGGGGTTTCCCAGATTCCAATAATGATTTATTGGGGACCCACAGAAGTCAAAAGGTTAAGAACAACTGGTGTAGAATATTACTTTGCAAACACAAGGAGATGATGGACGGAGCACTGAAACCTTTCAGACATTCATCACAGTCATAGATCTGGGTTGAATCCATCATCATTCTTTAGCTCACTTCTCCACCTCAGTTCAGACTCAGCTATATGCAAATCAGTCTTGACCCTGTGCGTCCTGGGAACAGTTCAGCCTGAACTGCCAAGCCAGGTTTTCCAAGAACCGTAAACAAGCACCCTGAGATCGGTTTCGGCGTAACAACCCTCATCAGCCAGCCTAGGTTCAATCCAGTGGTAAAGTGAGCAAGGGACCCACCTCTGGTCATGCCGTGCCAACTTAGGGCAAACAAAGCAAACACAAGGAGATGATGGACAGAGCACTGAAACTTCAGACACTCACCCCCTGTCACTGATCTGGGTTGAATCCATAACTGTTCTTTTGCTCACTTCACCACCTCAGTTCAGACCCAGCTATATGCAAATCAGTCTTGACCCAGGGCCTCATGGGAACAGTTCAACCCGAACTGCCAAGCCTTGAACCAGAAACAAGCATCCTCAGACCGGTTTCGGGGTAAAACCCCTCATCAGCTAGGCTAACTTAAATCCAGTGGTAAAGTGAGCAAGGGACCCACCTCTGGACATGCCGAGCCAACTTAGGGCAAACAAAGCAAACACAAGGAGATGATGGATGGAGAGCTGAAACTTTTAATACACTCACCCCCAGTCACGTTCTTTAGCTCACTTCGTCACCTCAGTTCAGACCCAGCTAAATGCAAATCAGTCTTGACCCTGTGGCTCATGGGAACAGTTCAGCCCGAACTGCTAAGCCAGGTCTTCCCTGAAACGGAAACAAGCATCCTTAGACTGGTTCGGGGAAACACCCTCATCAGCCAGGCTAGCTTGAATCCAGTGGCAAAGTGAGCAAGTGACCCACTTCTGGGCATACCCTGTCAACTTAGGGCAAACAAAGCAAACACAAGGAGATGATGGACGGAGCACTGAAACATTTCAGACACTCACCCCCAGTCACAGATCTGGGTTGAATCCATCATCATTTTTTAGCTCAATTCCCCACCTCAGTTCAGACCCAGCTGTAAGCAAATCAGTCTTAACCCTGTGGCTCATGGGAACAGTTCAGTTTCATTCACTCACCCACCCCCAGTCACAAATCTGGGTTGAATCCATCATCGTTCCCTAGCCTGGCTGATGAGGGGTGTTATCCTGAAACCAGTCTCTGGATGCTTGTTTCTGGTTCATGGAAGACCTGGCTTGGCAGTTCGGGCTGAACTGGTCCCATGAGGCACAGGGTCAAGACTGATTTGCATATAGCTGGGTCTGAACTGGGGTGGCGAAGTGAACTAAAGAACGATGATGGATTCAACCCAGATCTGTGACTGGGGGGAGTGTCTTAAAAGTTTCAGCGTTCAATCCATCATCTCCTTGTGTTTGCTTTGTTTTCCCTAAGTTGGCAGGGAATGCCAAGACGTGGGTCCTTTGCTCACTTTGCCACTGGTTTCAAGTTAGCTTGGCTGATGAGGGGTATTACTCCAAAACTGGTCACAGGATGCTTGTTTACAGTCCAGGGAAGGCCTGGCTTGGCAGTTCGGGCTGGACTGTTCCATGAGACACAGGGTCAAGACTGATTTGCATATAGCTGGGTCTGAACTGGGGTGGCGAAGTGATCTAAAGAACGATGATGGATTCAACTCAGATCTGTGACTGGGGGTGAGTGTCTGAAAAGTTTCAGCTCTCCGTCTATCATCTCCTTGGGTTTGCTTTGTTCACCCTAAGTTGGCAGGGTATGCCCAGACGTGGTTCCCTTGCTCACTTTTCCACTGGAATTCAACCTAGCCTGGCTGATTAGGGCTGATATCCGGAAACCGGTCCCAGGATGCTTGTTTTCGGTCCAGGGAAGGCCTGGCTTGGCAGTTCGGGCTGGACTGTTCCATGAGGCACAGGGTCAAGACTGATTTGCATATAGCTGCGTCTTAACTGGGGTGGCGAAGTGAGCCAAAGAACGATGATGGATTCAATCCAGATCTGCGACTGGGGGTGAGTGTCTGAAAAGTTTCAGTGTTCTGTCCATCACCTCCTTGTATATGTTGAATATTACTTTTCCATAATGCATGCTTTCAACTGAGTCACTCCTGGTTTTTATAATGTGTTACTATTAAGAGCTCTGGAGTTGAGGCTGAAGATGGTGCCTGTCAGTTGGTCAAAAAGGTGTTGCATGCCCATCCTAATCTTGATATCTCTGTAGAGTGCACAGAGCAAAGGTCACGTATTTCAGTTGCAATTGTGGTTCTGCACCAATGTTGTGTAGGAGGTACACATTGATTAAACTATTGATAGGGAGAAAGTGAAACAAAATCCAGTGCTTACAGGGGAGCGAGAGCGTTGTGTGTTTGTGGGGTGATGAAGTGGAGGAGATGCGAGGAAGTGCATTTAGTAGAGAGTGAGAAGAGCGTGCTGAAGAGGAAAGAGCTGAGTTGCAAGATATGCAGATGTACTGGATGTGGAGAGAAAAAGGACATACATGTCGTACATAAAGTGAACATAATGGGAGTGACTGAAACACTCTGAAGAGCACTACACATTTCACAGGTCTCTGTATATTTTAATTCATAGTTTGACAATTTAATAACTGAAACATTTTCAATATTATTTACAACAAATTCCTTGTTACTCATTTATTCTAAACAGCTAACAACCATCGACAGAGCCAATTGTCCTGGCTGGTTTTAGGTTTATGTCAGTTGGTGTGTAATATATCTAGATGCAATAACAGAAAGCTCAGAATGGAGTTAAACATGGGTATAGTGACACACTATGGAAATCAGAGAAATGTAGTTTACATATTTAAACCACACACTTAATTATATATGGCACACCATTTTTAAAGCCCACCCGCTTTTTTTATCCCACTTAAACTCCGGACTCTCATTCTCACAAATGCAAAGGCTAACACCAAAAATGGCAGCAGAAGGTCCAAAGAGAAGCACCTTCATCTCAACAATGTTTTCCAATCACCCTCCAAGCTCCTATGTATACATTTGACAACAGGTCAAAAGACTGAACTGAGGATATTGCAGATGTGCATTAAGGAGGCCGCTTACACTTTTTACTTTAGAAATACATTACCTGGATTGAGGGGGACAATTATAAGATGCCTACAGTGGGCACTTGAATGGAGCCTACAGTCTTACAGTTTAATACGGGGAATCCTAATGTGGCCACAGGAGTTCCTACATGTTGTTTATATGATGTCATTAGAATTCACTTCTACCACATTTTAAGGCATGTTATATTATTATTATTACATTATTGTTTAGTTTTTCATAAGTAGAACTGCATATACCCTCGGCTAGGTGCGTGTGATGCAGTGGTGGCTTGTGAAGTTTGAAAGTGGTGACCCATGAAAAGTTTGGTATGTCTTTTATGTAGCGAGTGAGGCGAACATGCTTAATAGACATACTTGGGGTCAAGGATGGGTCCTCCTCCAGGGGAAAAAATTTGAAAAAGATTGACAAATGACACAATTGAAAGCAAATGAATTTAGTGAGAAAGCAATGTTGATAAAGCAGTGGCAACATATAGTCTTAAAATGTTAAACACATTAAAAACTGCCCCATATCTTATTGCATTAATATGTTCAACAGTTATGTTAATGTGCAAATTGTACAGCACAACAACTTCAAGCCATTTAAAGTGTGTGCATGCCCAGTTCCTTGCACTGCATGAACATTCATTTTGACACCATATACCTGTTATTGTGTAGGTGGTGAATCAAAGGTCACTTTTATGTGGTGGGAATTTGGGGGGTTTGCACATTATTTATTGTATTAAGTGACAGTTTTGGTGAGTTCTGTGTTGTCTAGGCTCAACACAACTGACTTGACCCTTCGTTCCAGAGCCCCTGGGAGACGAAGAGGAAGGGAAGACATAGCATAATGTAACTTATGCACTGTAATGTTCTACCTGGCTTTGCTAGTTCCAAGCGAGCCTCATTTAAGGGAGGACTAAACTGGCCAACACAGAAGCTCACCCCCTTATCTTGAAACAGGCATATGGGTTACTTTTGTCTTGTGTTTAGCTGAAGGTTTGATAAAGGATGACTCAGAATTTGGATTGGCATCAGTTACAAAGCAACATTGCCTTCTATCACTGTCAAACCGGATATTATACGATGACATAGATGGAAGTGGGGAGACAACGGATGAAACATTACCAAAAATGTAAAGTTTTGTTTTTTTGAAATATTTTTATTCGCATTAATACCACTTAGAGAACACATCAAAAAATTCAACACAAGATCAGTTACAGTCCTGCAGTGACATACATATATCGGTTGTGCGTCATACAATCCCGCATCCTAACCCCTTAGGGCGTCTATCAATGTAAAGTTGTCTTCCTTCGAGCTTTATTTCCTTTATGATTACCAGTGACGGCTCCTCGAGGGAGTGCTGCGGGGCGGGGGAGGGGCGGGGCGTGCAAGGAAATTGACAATAGTATTGCCCTTGGCATGAGCTTACACGCAGTCAGTGGCTCTGTATTTACCCATCTGAAAAGCAAAGTTGACTTTGTTGTGAGGGCGAAAAGGGGCAGGACCAGCCCGGCCTCATCCAGGGTTAGACATGCACAGAGTACTGGCAAAGATGGGCATGGATGGGCCCGTCTCACATGCATCCTGCACTTCAGGTTTCAAAAAGAGATTATAAGCACTTGCACAGCTCTAATCAAACGGGATCCAAAGTCCCTGCCCTCCAACTGTCAGCAAGCAGCATCTTGCTGAGTCCTTATTCGCTAATCTTTTTCTGTGCATAGTTTAATGCTGTAAGGTAATGCTTACTCACAGAACCAGGAGCATTGAGTCACACCTAACACTCAGCAGTGTACTTCAATCTGTGGGGCATGCCCCCCTGGGGGGCGCAACATCATCTCAAGGGGGAAGCACGCGCCTCCTTAAAATCGCACCGTCCCATGTCGCAAGATCGTTTGCGACGTGCCATACTTTTGTAATTTAAAGAAAAACGTTTTCCTACTGTCTTCAGCTCTCTTCACGACTCTGACAATGGGATGGGGTTTGGCCCAAACCTGCCTCTCAGACACTGACGTGCAAGGCAAGCGTGCAACGCCCATTGGGCTCAAAGGGCTTCAGCTTCCCCCCACGTCGAGTGTGGCAGCCTGGCCTGAGACAGCTTCCCGGGAACACACACATCCGCACCTGAGTACTTCACAGGTCTTTTGAAGACCATTTGCTTGTTAATGAGGCTTTGTTGTTTTTTCACTACTTCTTAGAGCCCCTGCATCTCCACTCTGCCCATTGCTGGAAGAATTAGCCCCCCCTCCCCTGATATTTTTTCTTAGCCCCCAACCCCGACACTCGAAATTTGGCCCTAGTTGTGCCTCTGCGTGCAGGGCACATTGGCTGCCCTTGTGTTGTTAAGACATCACAGCAATTCCGAACAGTAAGAAAAGGTGGCCTCTTCCACACAAAAACAGCACACGTGCATACACACAGTGAGCCTGCCTGTTTTCTATTTAAGTAAAAGTAAAAAGTAAAATGGGTTATTCTGTGCCTCACCTCTCACAATCAAATGGCTGAGATATAGAAATCTGTAAATACAGATCAGAGCCCAGCGGATGAAAACACTCAGGTGCTCACTAGATTTTTAACCACCGCCATAGAACAAGTTTGTGTATTCTTTTGCTACTTATCCACCGTCCGAGTTTTTCAGAACTGTGACTAAAAGGTGCAGCTGTCCTAGCGCAGTTACGTGATGAAAATGTACTTCTGTGTATTTTTCTGACTGGTGTGCCAGCCCCATTCTTTATCTCAGAAATGTCTTTGATCCCATGGTCACAAGTTCGATTCCCTGTAGGTCCACTGAGCCATACATTTTTCTGAGGTCGATAAAATGATAGCCGTTCAGTTGAGTAGCAAACACGTGATGTCACTTTGTCAAAGGCCATGTGATGTCTCTTCCTGCGTTGCCACTGGGGTCAAAGTTCTGGTGGTCTGGCGTTTGCCCTCCAAGCAGATCTAAGAGGTATGCCCAACAGCTGCGCAACATGCACACCCAAGTAATTTTAGCAGAGGACAATGGTAACTGCCAACCCATATTTTCAATGAGGTATTTAAAATTGTGTACAACCTTTCATTCACTAAAGCACCTATGCCTGCTGGATTTTTGTACCCCAGATGCAGGTAGTAAAGCTGGAGGCCTGACAGGGCTAAACTGATTGTAGCCCTCGTAGTAACTGCCCTTCATGGCCCCATTGGAAGCAGCAGAAGCCACTATATGAAGGTAGCAGTGTAAGACCTGGAAATGGAGTAGCCAGAGGCGACTATCGAGGCCTTCTGGGGGAGAGGGGGTCCACTACAAGTTGGTCACAAACGTTGAGCACTTGGATGTATGTAGAATCAGTCAGGAGTGGAGTGCACCTTTACTTCAACGTGCATTATCTGTGGTAGTAATTAAGAAAGACTGGTCAGCGAGGAACTCCACAAGCAATACATTTAAGACATTTAAGTAGTGGCATCTTGCTTCCTGCCATGAGATAAGACATCTCCTTTTTTGTAATAGGCTAGTTTGAGGTTCACTCACAAAGTAAGTCTTCTTGCAATGGGAACAGTGCTAATCCCTGTTTGTTCAACAACTCTTCTGTGTTTAGATAAAGGTAAAGAGAATACAAAAATACCTGGTAGCGCTGCTGTATTATTTGTTCTTTCCAGAGGAATGTGCAAATGGAGGCATAGCTTTTCAATAATGTTAGGAGTGTGTGAGTCTGAGATTTCCTAACAAGCATCAAGGTGTACCCAACTAAAAGGTTAGGGCAAGCTGGTGTTCCTGGACAGTGGTAACAGGCAGGGTTAGGAGCATGCATTTTCAGGTATTTAGAAAAGTACGTCCAATCAGCATTGCAGCTCAGTGAGTCTTGACTATGTTGTCCACTGTAGTCCAGTTCCTCTTCACAGCAATGTAGGGCAGAAAGGCCACGGAGAGCAAGCTAGCATAACCCTAACTTAACATCAACAGACTAGGCTTAGGGTGAGCAGCGACAGCAGAGTTTTTAGTAGCCCAGGCCCAGCAGCAGAACGTGTGGAAAAATTGAGGAATCAGGGAAAGCAGGCTAGATAAAAGCATCAATTTGTAGAAATAGCTGCAGAAAACCGAACAACATGCAATAATAAGGCACCTAAACCTTCAGGAAGGGAAAGTTTGGAACTTCCTGAACCTAAAACCAGTGTACTCCATGGTGATCTACACAGCAAGAAACGAAGGATCTCTCTTTCCTTCTCCTTTTTAATAAAATATATAGAAATGGTTTCACAAATCTAACGATATAAACTATATGTGCAAGGATCAATGTGCTGAACGACATTGTAATTTGTTTTGTTCTACTGAGATGTACAATGCCCATTGTTAAGCTTCAAGCAGTAAAGTTTTGAGCTAATGTTTCTAAGTGGCTGTGGATGTAGTAGGTTCAATCGCTTATTTGCCAGATATGGCATGGGATATGTGGATGGCGGTCGATTATGTAGTGTACCAGATTCCAGAAATTTTTGACAGGTTTTGGGGGGGCCCGACATCTAAAAGAAATTCAGCTGAGTGGCTCAATCTAAAAAAGTTTGAAGACCTCTGCACTAGAGTAAGGCTCGGCTCCTCCCAAAAAAATCTTTGCGGTATTATTTCTCTCAAAAATCTTTACATCCCAGCTTCGCCTTAAAGATAGGCCCCTCCAAACCACACGGACCCTTTCTATCGCTGGTACAATTAAGTGGCAGCTGGCATCTATGGGGGAGGGCGTGTGCGCAAACAAAATACAAATTTAAATGAACACGTACCTAACATGTCCTCATCGCTCCGGATCTCGGACCTCCTCTTTCGTCGACTGAGCAAACTCCCTTGACCAGTCGAGGCACTGCTCACATGCTGTTAACCAGCATGAGAGCAGCGCCCTGATTGTAGGGAGCTGCCTCTTTCAGTGCTCCACAGCGCACTGTAAACCTGCACTTGCTCTCAACCCAGCTATGTTAAGACAGCTGGGTTGAGAGGCTTAAAGTGCTCATGTCTGGCCATCGCAACATGGCCAGCCAAAGAGACATGCACACTTTAAACAGTGCACAGGCAGCCCTCTGCCCACCACTCCTCCCTGATGCCACTCAGCAGGCCCCATACCCTCCTGACTCTCAGTTCAGGACGGGATGAGGGGAAAAAAAAGGTAATTAAACTACCAATATGTTTGATGGACTGTATATTATAATTGCACGTTTTTGTATTAATGAATTAGTACAAAATGTGGAAAATTGTATAGTATGTTGAAAGAACATATACTAAAAACAAAAGAAAAATGAATTCATTGCAAAGTAAAAATGACTTTCTAAAAAATGTTTGAGTATGTATTGAGTACTTTTACAAATAGATGAATTTGTTATTTGTTTGTTGTCCCACAAAACACTACGGTCACAAGAAATGTAGGTCATTAGCTGCACTACAGAGTAGGGAAGAAGTTCCCTCTCATTCTGAAAGAAGATCATGAATTTATGGTACTAGAGGTAACCCTTTATAGTCAATTTGTATTAGATTCCAGCCTCTAGGGTCCTTAACAGAATCAATCCCCGTGACTTGGAATTCTCATCTTTAAGCAAGCAAAAAGCTGAGCACTGTAACTTTGTAATTCCCAGTTTTCAATCACTCTTTGCAATAAACATTAGCAAAGCCAAGAGGCCTGGCGTTGGTTGGCAAGTCAAACAATGTAGTTATGCAAACGTATGCTATAAGAAAATTGAAAAGATATACAAATATATATTTAAAAAGGAGTGTCTCATCGGCACGGCTGGACTGGGAACGGAAACCAGCCCAGCCAATCAGCTAGACGGCCCCCAAGGGGCGTGGGGCGGTCCGAGTGGGAGGTACCACTTCCACTGTCGCTTTTGTTACTGGGGGCTGATATTGCGCCACTGTTGCAAATCCGGCCACCTGTAAAAAGAAAGACCAGAGGGATCCAAAACCGGCCCCCACCCTTCCGGCCCACCGGGGAAAACCCCAGTGCCCGCTACGGCCAGTTCTGCCCTGCCTATCAGCCCGGGCACATCATCTCCAAGACTGAAGTGCACTTTAAATTAGGATCAGACAAAATAATTTTACTCACTGTGCAAGCAGCCAATGACTTACATGAGGAGACCCATTGTTTATGCTGTATGCTGTGATAGGAGGATGCAAAATGTGAATGTCACTTGAACAAAACAATGGCTGAAAGGCGTCCATCAAAAAGCCCCTTTATATCTGTATATATTTATTTTTCATTTTTATGTTTTTAATTGCATCTGGCTATCGAAACAGTTACAAATGTCACTAGGCCAGGCCTAAAAACTATGTGTTTTATTGCATGTTGAGTTATCATTGATATTTCTAATTAGGCCTTGTTCTATATTATATTTGTTGCATGGTGTATATATACTCTTCATTTACTAAAGGTACTTATGTAGCGTGGACCAGGCCACGAGAGCCTTAGTGCTAGGGTTTTGCCTGTTATTTTGCGTTAATAAATGTTTATGGAAGTTTATCTGGCAAAAATCTTTTAGCATTGAGCAAACCTTCCCCAGTGAGGACTGAGACTGCCGATAGCCTTCGCAGTTTGGGTCTTTGCGGATGGTTATAAGGAAATGTTGCCCACACAAAACTTTCTCTGGATGGGCCAAGGAAACATGTCTGTAATGACTAAAGTTTACAGGCAACTGCGTGGCAAAAGTAAGGATTTTAGGAGGCCTCTCGTGCAATGGACATCAGCGTTTTTTTTTTTAAGTTTAAATGCTTTATTTGAAGAATAACAGAATTACAGCGAAACGGTAATACAGAGAACAAAAAATTATAACAATAAAATGACTGGTGCTCAAAAAACAGAAGAGAACGCTATTTTAAAATTTTAACGGGGAAATAAGGGGAGGGGAAGTGAGAGGGGGATCAGCACTTGTTTTGAACTGGTGGTTGCTGATGGTGGATACTGGCACTCATTTTTGGGGACTGGCACTTACTTTTCATGATTAGACTTTCCCAAAAGCAATAGAGGGAACAGCAAGCAAAGTGGAAAAAAGGAGAAAGAGAAAGACCAAAAAACTGCCACAAAGCGAGAAAGCATGAACCTGTAAGAGTGAGATGAAGGAGAAGGGCGATGTCTGGTAGTGGATTAAAGAGGCCTGAGGTGGATTGAAGACTACCCTTGGCATTCGGTGCACTGACGTTTAATAGTGCTGGCTTCAGGTTACTAAGCACAGCTTTGGGCACCAGCACGTATTCTTTTACAAATTAGGCACTTGTGGACCTGAGAACAAGGTTTGGGAGGAGTACACTAGCCTAGCAGCCTTGAGAACTAGATGATGTTTAAAACTTGCCCATGCAAACTGAAAATAAGTGGCAATGATCTAAATAATCTGTAATTCAAGTTTCAGCATCGTGGGGTGGGGAGCTTTATTTGTTTGTTATTGTGTTATTTAAATGGGTATTCATGTTTCTGCCCTCACTCACAATCTCACCTCAAGGTGAAATACTGTAGTACTTTGAGTGCAGATTTACCCTTGTTGTAAATGTGACTAGTTTTCTATATCCTCTGCAATTGTCACATATAGACTATTACAGCAATGTTAAATTTTCTTTGTATTGAAGAAGAAAGAAATCAGGAATCAGGGGCAATGCATTTCTCAGGTTTGTTCTTGCACAGGAGTCTCCCTAAGCATGCAATGAGTGAAGTAAGTGAATAGAGAGGAACCTGATGTGAACAAACACACACACAAACACACACACACATATGCACACACTGAATAAATAGGTGGCTCTGCAGTAGGAATCTGCGTTATTGTGCAAAAGTGAAAAACAAAAAACTTAATGAGTAGAATGCTTCTGTTAAATTGAGTCACTGGTAATTACTCTGGGCCACAATCCAGTCCATTATTTGCTTTTTTTTAGGGTGTCATGCCCGACGGACCAACCTGGCACAAATCGCCCTTGATTCTGCCCCAATACGAATAGCCCAACCCAACTGCCAGACAGTGTTAAGGTCTCATCAGTAAGGTGCAACTAGAGTCTTACAGCACAGTGAGCAGAGAGCACCGAGCAGGGAGGACCCCACCGGCGCATAGCTGCTGAAAATAAGCTGCCTTACTAAGAAAAACAAAAAGTATTTCTAGCTTATTGTTCCACGCCAGGCTGTGACAGCCATAAGCAAATCAGCCTTGTCTTGCTCCAATAGAAATGACCCAGCCCAACGTGGCAGGCCATGTCCTGTCTCATCAGGAATAACCCCAACCCCTTGTTGGAATGTTGGGGTATATGTGTGGTGTCAGTGTATTGCACTCTATGGTGCATACTAAATCTAACTTATGTTTCATATTCCATTTTATTTTCAGAGTGCAAGGTGCGGTGCAAGACAATCAAGGGGAGTGGGATGTAGTCTATGAGTAGTTTTGTTTGCAGCAGCTGGGTAAAAGAGTTGGGTGTAGGCTGCAGGGGAGTGTGAAGGGATCTGAAGCTAGGTCTGTGTGTAGGTTAGGGATGATCAAATCACAAAAAAAACATGGAAAGTATTCATGGTGGGGAACTAGAGGCTGTAGGGCATAAAGGGTGAGCTGCCTCCAAACAGAACCTGTTCCAGAAAAAATGTACCTGAGTGATTTAATTATTAATTTAAAATGTACCACATTTTGTAAATTGTTATACTTTCCAACCTACTCCTAGACAGACACAGAAGTGAAGGGATGTTCTCACACTCCACCAGGTCTCATACTTCATCATAGGACATCCCCATGCTCTCCAATGACCTGATTTGATGGAGAGCGGATCTACGCCCTGAAATAAGGGAGACACTTACTAATAACTCAGGATCCATGAAGGATGCAATTAAATCCAATGTA
This sequence comes from Lissotriton helveticus, assembly GCF_964261635.1. NCBI lineage: Eukaryota > Metazoa > Chordata > Amphibia > Caudata > Salamandridae > Lissotriton > Lissotriton helveticus. Next base: position 449,547,352 of record NC_136065.1, read on the forward strand.
GTGACCCAGTCTGGATTTGTACTATATAGGGTACCACTTGGTATAAAAAAAACTAGGTGTAGGGAAAAGGGGAGCTAGTACATCAGCCCCACTAAATCATCTACTGGTTTCTGCCTAGTGTTTTTTTTTTGCAGAGTTTTTTATATAGCGCGAACTAAACCCAAACCGAATCGGGTATCAGAGCACTTTATAAAGCACCAGTTACGTTACATGAGGACAGACACACATTCATTTTAGGCACGGGGAGATTAAGTGATTTGCCCAGAATCACAGGAGGTTTTGGCGTTGTTACCGAGACTCAAACCCAGATCCCCAAGTCCGAGGTCGAGCGCCCTAGCCGTTAAGCCAACTCCTCTCCCTCAACCGAGTCCATGGCATTTGTCAGGACGGACATCGAACTCACTGGGAGCATATACTCAATGTATATGCCAATATGTTGGGGGCGTAACCCTTCGCCACCCTAAGTACCTAAGTCCCTTAGGTACCTGAAAAACATTAATAACATAGGTATGTTATTAAAAGACTTTACTGGCTGTTGATTCACAAACAGGTGTCCATCAATTCTATGTAGGCATAAATGATATGCAGTGTAAGTGTGACACTGTACTCATGTATCACACACATACACAGAGTTCCATGCTTTGAGTTTAGCTCACACATTCTTACCCTAATTAAGGGTCATCTGGGCCCCATGGAGGAAGGGCTGAGGAACCCCTGTGGTCACACATTACAAGGAAGAGGAAAGGATTGTCAACCCTGCTAGTTAAAAAATTGTTAAATTACATTGTAGAAAGCATTACTTCCCACAATGGCCTACTTCCTACACCAAGGTACATCCCTCGCCATCCACCTAGTAGTACTGGCTCCTTCCTCCCAATGATTGTTAGAGTTTCTGTGAGTTTGTTTTAAATACTCTTACGTTATCATATATGAGACTGGTTAAATGTATCCTCATCATCTCGGTGGTGTCTGTTTAATTCGCCTTTAGTTGTGCTTTCTATTACCTTATCAGTGCTCAATTATATTCGGTTGTGGTGAATTATAAATTGACAATGCAATCACTAGGGTCACTTTTGTGTGTCAAATGGGTTGGGAGTGATGCAGACTTTTCTGAAGAAAGTGGTCAGTGTGCTTTGCCTGAAAGTGAATTCATTGTGCCCTGACGGCTGTGGGCTGTGACATGCCACAGAGATTTCATGTAACACAGCCTAAGTGCAGGACAGAACCATTCCCTATTACATGTGAGATGGTTGATAGAGGTGGAGAGCGGGAATAAAGCTTGGCAGGGAGTGATAAGTGGGTGGAGGGGTCAGTTGTGGGTGCATGTTTGTGTGTAATGGTAATACCGCAGACTGTCATGTCAGAAGCTTGCTTTAAGAATAGAATTCTGATGGATGTAAGTGTATTTATACCGCCACTCTGTAGTCATAGTTAGAGTCACCAGAAATAGGGATTTTTTTTGGATGTTTGTTCCATAATAATTTTGCATACGTTTGCTGAATGTCCATGAAACTTTGCAGACTTACTGCACCCGTTTCATTGTTGAAGGACTGAATGTATGGTGGCGTTTGGGGAAATGGGTGCAAAGAAAAATGGAGGGTCCCAAAACTGACTTACAATTTAACGCATTTTACACATACTTTTGTATTTCATGTAACTTGAAAACAGCATGTCAAATGTTGCTGAAATTTGGCAGCGTAGATGATTAGTTGGGGACTGTAGATAGGTAAATATTTTTTAAGTTATAGGGTTTTTAACTCGGTGATATCACAATACTACTAAAAGAAGAAAAGAAGCCCCAAAAATAAACTAGACTACATATGTAAAGTTTCAGGTTTGCTATAACCCTGGGCGTGTTATGCGTAGTGGGGCTACGCTAAGCTACATGAAGTGGGCATGATGCTACGCCCGCTCACGCGCTTCGCGTAGCCCCACTACGCGCCTTCAGCCCCCCTCCTGCCCTCTTCTACATACATAATTTTAGGTAACTAGTAAAGTAAAAGTACTTAAAAGCACTTACCTGGTCCGCAGTGTCCCGGGGGACCCTCTTCTATTTTGCGCCGACTTCTCCAATCGAAATGCGCGTGCGCGGCCGCCCGCCCATGTGCATTTTCTTGCATGAAATGCACATGGGCGGGCGGCCGTGCATGCGCATTTCGATGGGAGAAGTCGGTGCAAAATAGAAGAGGGAGCCCCGAGATGCCGCGGAATAGGTAAGTGCTTTTAAGTACTTTTAATTTACTAGTTACTTAAAATTATGTATGTAAAGAGGGCGGGAGGGAGGCGGGTGGCGGGCAACTTCGCTCCGTCCACAGAGCGTGCATAGTGTTGCCTACTACGCCTACTTTGCAAAATGCAAAGTAGGCAACACTACGTACACTCCGTGGGCGGAGCGTAGTCTTGCACCCAGGGTTAGTTTGCTACATGAACAACTGAAAGACCCATTGACGGCCACATGGTAATGGAAACTGTTATAAATTGGGCACCACAATTCTAGTCAGAGTGAACCACAATTGTTGTAAACTAAACCTTGTGCTTAACTCTTTGGTAAGTCACACAAGCAGTCCGACTTAACTTAGGAGCAATGTGTAAAGTGTTAATGTAAAACACAAACATAAAACAAAATGAAAATAGCAACACAACAAATGGTCCCAAAGAGATGTATAACAATAGAGTACATTTTAATAAATAAAATGACACCAAAACAACAAAAATCGAATCAGTAGATTTTGAGATATGCAATTTCAAAGTATTAAAGAAAAATAGTGCTTAGAAACAGAACAGAATGCGCCGGAGCTCTCGGAGTCAGGCTGGAGCTGTTCAGTGCAAAACGGGCACACACGGGTCATGCCGGCTTCAAGGACCAAGGTAGGCCCAGTGAAAGAGTTACCTTCAGTTGGGTGTCAAAAATACAAAACTTCACAGAGTTGGGAGCTCCACCAGGCAGTGGCCACTTGCTGTTGGAGTCACAGTGATCAATGATGGTAGCAGCTTGTTGGAGTCGAGAAGAGGTGCAGCTGTGGTGCTGGAACTGAAGCAGGCGTCAGACCGGGGTCGCTATGGTTGATGTCAGACAGGAGCCGCTGGGCGTCGGACTTGTTGATGCCATGGATTGGGGTCCACTTTGAAACGTGAGTCAAGGAGCTGTTGATGGTCACTGCTGTCATCGGACAGTCTGTACCTGAACTTCGGAACTACAGGTAGCCTTCGATCAGAGTCGGGCTGTAGGGACCTTTGGAAGTCATCGATCAGAACCACTCCGAAGTTGGAGATCTAGGTGCCGCTCGGTGTCATTCGGAGTCAATGAGCAAAATCTTGCACGAGGAGCACCCTCTGACACCACCCAAGAGACCTGAACATTTAAGACAGACAATGGTTTAAGGATTCACTCCTTTAGAGGCAGAAAAGCAGCAAGCAAGGACCAGGCCAGGTTCTGGGCAGGGTAAAGCCAGAGAGTCCTCTGGAACTTGTTTTAGTCCTGAAAGTTCAAGCAGGGAACAAGCAAACAATTTTTTTAGTCACTCAGGAGTCTTGAAAGAGAGAGCAGGTCCTGTCTCTCATGCAGAATGGCAAACAGCTGTGCGGTCTTGTCTTCCGGGTTTCCTGTCCAAAGATGATCTGAGGCAGTCTCTAAGATGGGCCTTTTTATCCAGGTGCAAACCTTTGAAGTAGAGACAGAGTATTGACACCAAACCCTGTCCTGAGCAGTTCCTCTCCCTTTCCCTCAGAGATGCCAAGATGTCTGGCCCCTGGTGTGTTAGGCATTGTGTGAGTGTGAATGCAGGCCATTGAAATATAAGTGGTTTCAGTTCCACTCCCTCATCTTGTCCCAACTGTTCACCACTCAGCACCCCCAGACCCTATTTTCCAGTGCAGGGCTCTCCAAAGCCGGTCCTGCAGGGCCTGATAAATGCCAAATTTCTAAGATAACTACATTTATCTAAATGGGCAAATGCCAAAAATCTGTCATGTATCCGGCCCTCCAGGACCGACTTTGGAAAACCCTGGTCTAGTGTCTGGTTCCAATTCACAACCCAGAGAGACAGTTATTAGCACGTCAGACAGAGACAGTGCTCGAGTTGGGGTACCACGCAGGTGGACGGCGTCCCCCCACTTATTTTACCGGATGGACGCCGTCCCCTCAGCTGAACAGCTGGACTTCACTCTTTGGCCTGTCTGGGACGAGGAGCTCGGCACCTTTCGTGGCGTCACTTCCTGTCATGACGCCACTTCCGGTGACAGCATCCCCCCACTTCTTTTTTTATGACTTGTGCCCTGGACAGGGAGACTACACCCAGGAAAGCCCCCAAAGACTTGAGGAAGAAAAATACCAACTACCTAAAAGTGGTATTTTTAACATTAGGTGCTAAAATCCAACTTTACCATTAAAAAGGATTTTAAATTCTAACGCAAGTAGGAGTAAGAAATATTTTGGAGCTGCTCCCATTCTGATTCCAACCTTTAGTGGTTTGTACAAAGGCGAATCAGTGTAAGTCTATGAAAAGGCCATGTCTTGTAATTGTTGAATTTGGGTGATTTTCACTGTTCGGACATTTAAAACTTAAATTATATATGTCCTACTTTTTAACTACAAAGCACCCTGCCCTCTGAGCCGAATGGGTTTACACTAGGGGTGCCTTACATGTAATAAAAAGGAAGGTTTGAGGCTTGTTAGGGGTTTGTCCAACTAAGTCAAAATGGTAGTTTTAAAACTACTTTGCAAGCTGTATGAGGGCAGGTCTGAGACATAGGTCTAGGACTACTGTAGTGGGTGGCACAATAAGTGCTGCACTAGTAGTATTTAATTTACCCTGGGTATTACAGTATCATTTACTAGGGACTTACCAGTAACTTAAATGTGCCAAACAGGTATACCAACTGCATCATGTTGAGGGGAGAGAGAATAAACACGTTAGCATTGTTTAGCAGTGAAAAGGTGCGCAGAACTCTAAAGCCAACAAGAATTCAGCAACAAAAAGACCAGAGGGCAAAAGGTCTGGGGAGTGAGCCCTCAAATGATTTCCGGTCCAACCGAAACTTATAAATAAATACATAACAAGTAAAATACACCTTAATCAACATCAGTTTTCTTTGCATGCTCTCTGGCACACATAATAAAATTGTCACAAGCCAAACAAAAACCATCTTTCTTATGCACACCTGAGCAACCAAATAAAAATATGGACCTAGTAGTGAGCTATACAAACTATTATGTGGAGGATCTGATAATTGGATTATAAGAAAAAACAATAATCTATGGGGCATATTATCAAAGGCTGTATCGCTGCTTTAGTGGCACTTTTTGCTAATAACGTGCTATCTCGGCGATTAAATCCAGCGATAGACTGCGATAAAAAAAATGCCGCAAACCTGGGTTAGCGATAATTATCGTCTCTTCTTGCTAATATGCCCCTATATTTTTATAACAATAACAATGATTGCCTTTATTCATTTTTGCCTTCACATGTGACACAATCCTACTAAAAGGAGCAAGCGTAGCCCAAAAAATAAACGAGAATGTATATGTAAAGTTTCAGATTTACTACATGAACAACTGACAGACACATTTACAGTCACATGCTAATGGAAACCTGTAAACAAATGCATAACAAATAGACTACATCTTAATCTACATACGTTTTCTTTGCATGCTCTTTGACTCACAAAATAAAACTGGCCACACAAGCCAAACAAAAAACATCTTGCTGATGCACCCCTGTGCAACAAAATGAAAAAATTACCTAGCAGGGGGCCACACAAACTCTTATTTGGAGAACATGTTACCTGGCCACTAGGACAAAAACAAAGAATCTCAATTTTTATAACAATGATTGCCTTTTAATCACTTTGGCCTTCATGTGTAGCAAATGCTACTAAAAGTAGCATGGAAGCCAAAAGAAAAAACTAGACTGCATATGTAAAGTTTCAGATTTACTACATGAACAACTAAAAGACCCATTTATGGTCACATTGCAATGCAAACCTGTAAACAAATACATAACAAATAGAATACATCTTAATCTACATACATTTTCTTTGCATGTTCTCTGGCTCACAAAATAAACCTGTACCCAACAAGTCAAACAAAAACATCTTCCTTATGTACTCCTGTGCAACAAAATGGAAAAGTGCCCTAGCAATGACCTACACAAACTATTATATGGAGGTTGTGATAATTGGTTGTTAGTACAAAAAATCTTAATTTTTGCAAAAAGGCTTGGCTTTCATTCACTTTGGGCTATATATATATATATTCACTGTAAAAAAACCATAGGTTTCAGGCCGTATCTAGTTAGGAATTAGCATTTAAAAAACCTTTAAAATTCACTCAAAAAACTATAAGTTTTAGGGGTGTTATAGTTAGCTGGACATTTCACTCATACAAAACCATTGAAATTGCTCCTATATAGTTAGTTGTACTAACTATATGATGATGTCACATATTACATCATTCATGACATGGTCAGTGACATCACTGATGACATCTCAAATGACATCACTGATGACATCACTGATGACATCATCCAGTGAATGTGGTTTGCTTCGTTATTTCAATATGCATTATATGTATAGCAATTTGCATTGAAGAATGAGTGGATATATAAAAATAAATATTTGGATTGAGGATTTAGTAGCAGTGTAATTGACTGTTTACTTGACCAATTTATAGTGTCTCACTAAATATAGTGGATAGTGACTAAACTGTTTGAATATCTGTATCACTTTGTCAGTTGTTGTGTAAACTGGTTCTCCAGTTGGTTACTAGCTGTGTGAAAGTCTATATTAGTTATTGATTAGTTAACTGAGTATTTGTATGGGACAGTGAATGTGTGTGTGGTTCGGTGGGGGGTGTGACTGCCCAAAGACGTGTGAATAGTTGATTCACTAGATATATGAAGTTAAAACTACATGTTCTAACAGTTGTTTGGGTGAGTGAATATCTTTACGGGTGTGGTAATGAGCAAATATATTTCTCAATGGTACATGTCCAACAAACTAGAAAAATAAAAGGCAGTGTATGTGTCAGTTGTTGTATATAAATAAGTATACATAAGAGTCAATGATTGTGTGAGTGACTGTATGGATAACTTTATACTTGTAATAATGATTTTATAATTCACTAAGTATGACTTACTATCTAAATGAATAGATGAAGGTTTGTTTGTATAAGTGTGTAGCTAAGTAAATATGTAAGTATGATCCATTGTTTGCATAATTGAGTAGGATGACTTCATATGTGAATAGGATGTGTGCTGGTGTGTAATGTCGATTTAGGAGTATAAGTATTTTTGATAGTGTTCTATTGTTCATTGGCAACATGTATGAGTGAATCTACAGGTAAGTGATTAGGTGTGTATACATCTATGAATCACTGAGTGGGTTTTTAGATACTTGTATTGCTGTAACTATGGATTCAAATATGATACTCTGTATTTTACAAAGAGTGATGAAAGATTTTACTAGTGTGTGAAAAGGTGTATGTGATTGTCACGTGGATGATGTCATCAGTGATGTCATCAGTGATGTCATTTGAGATGTCATCAGTGATGTCACTGACCATGTCATGAATGATGTAATATGTGGCATCATCAGCAGTGGATTGCGGGTGCGCGAAAATAGTTAGTACAACTAACTATATAGAAGCAATTTCAATGGTTTTGTATGAGTGAAATGTCCAGCTAACTATAACACCCCTAAAACTTATAGTTTTTGGAGTGAATTTTAACTATATAAGGCCTGAAACCTATGGTTTTTCAGTGAATTTCAAAGGTTTTTTAAATGCTAATTCCTAACTATATAAGGCCTGAAACCTATGTTTTTTTCAGTGAATTTGCAAGGTTTTTAAAATGCTAATTCCTAACTATATAAGGCCTGAAACCTATGTTTTTTTCAGTGAATTTCAAAGTTTTTTTTAATGCTAATTCCTAACTATATAAGACCTGAAAGCCCACCAGGAATCTCCAGTATGCGCCAGGGGACTGCGTTGCAGAGAGGTGTAATGAAGACACGCCCCTTTTTACACCTCTCTGCAACGCAGCCACAGTGCATGTTTGAAGAGGGGGAACTAATTCCCCTTGCATACTGGGGGTCCCTGGTGGCCAAGTAGCCCACCTGGAACCTCCAGTATGCGCCAGGGGGCTGCATTGCAGAGGTGTAATGAGGCTATGCCCCTTGTTACACCTCTCTGCAACGCAGCCCCCTGGCGCATTTGCAGAGGGGGAACTAATTCCCCTTGCATACTGGGGGTCCCTGGGGGCTAACTAGCCCACCTGGAACCTCCAGTATGCGCCAGGGCGCTGCATTGCACAGATGTGTAATGAGGCTATGCCCCTTTTTACACCTCTCTGCAACGCAGGCCACTGGCGCGTTTGCAGAGGGGGGATTAATTCCCCTTGCATACTGGGGATCTCTGGGTCATATCTGCCCAAACGCCAATATTCCGAACGATTGAAAATGACTTTTCTTGAGAAACATTTGGATTTGGATTTCATGTCCTATACTTTGGAATTTTTGAAAGACTGACTTTGAGGATGCTATAAATTACTCAAGTCTGCCCGAATTGTGTGGGTAAAATTGATACCTAGTCACTTTGAATAAGAATGTACTTACGTCTCGTCTAACATTTGGAAGAAATATCTAGTTATATGACAACAGGATACCGACATAACTTGAAGGAAATAAGAACGCCCTGAAGAAGTTTTGTTGTACAGAACGAAATGCGTCGGCTGGCTGTGGTACATAAACTTAAGGAAAATAAAAGCACTTGAATATACACCAAGATTCAGCGCTTCAATAAGGACTCTAAGTGATATGATTTGATTGGACTTATTGTGCAAGTGGTGCTGTGCCAAACTTTGGAATATTCTCCACTATTCTCTACTACTTACTCTCTACTACTCCACTACTCTTTCATACTCACTCTCTACTACTCATTCTCTACTACTCTACTAATCTCTACTACTCTCTCTCTACTACTCTCTACTCTCTACTACTCACTCTTTACTACTCTCTCTCTACTACTCACTCTTTACTACTCACTCTCTACTACTGTCTACTACTCACTCTCTACTACTCACTCTCTACTTCTCACTCTCTACTACTCTCTACTACTCACTCTCTACTACTCTCTCTCTACTACTCTCTACTACTCACTCTCTACTACTCACTCTACTACTCACTCTCTACTACTCACTCTCTACTACTCTACTACTCACTCTCTACTACTCTCTACTATTCTCTCTCTCTCTGCTACTCACTCTCTACTACTCTCTCCTACTCACTCTCTACTACTCTCTACTCTCTACTACTCACTCTTTACTACTCTCTCTACTACTCACTCTTTACTACTCACTCTCTACTACTGTCTACTACTCACTCTCTACTACTCACTCTCTACTTCTCACTCTCTACTACTCTCTACTACTCACTCTCTACTACTCTCTCTCTACTACTCTCTACTACTCACTCTCTACTACTCTCTCTACTACTCTCTCTACTACTCACTCTCTACTACTCTCTACTACTCACTCTCTACTACTCTCTACTACTCACTCTACTACTCACTCTCTACTACTCTCTACTACTCACTCTCTACTACTCACTCTCTACTACTCTCTACTACTCACTCTTTACTACTCTCTACTACTCACTCTCTACTGCTCTCTACTACTCACTCTACTACTTACTCTCTACTACTCTCTACTACTCACTCTCTACTACTCACTCTCTACTACTCTCTACTACTCACTCTACTATTCACTCTACTACTCTCTACTACTCACTCTCTACTACTCTCTCTACTGCTTTCTACTACTCTCTACTACTCACTCTCCACTCTCTATTACTCACTCTCTACTCTCTACCTCTCTACCTCTCTCTACTTCTTTCTCTACTAGTCTCTACCTCTCTACCTCTACCTCTCTACCTCTACACCTCTACCTCTCTACCTCTCTCTACACGCACACATATGCACATATATATGCATATATATATATATATATATATATATATGCATATGCATTTATATATATGTATGTGTATATATATATATATATATATATATATATATATACATACATATATAAACATATATAATCTGCATATCTATATAAATACAAATATAAATGCATGCATACATATACATATATGCATACATATGCATGTTTTTTACATGCAAGTTTTAAAAACACTAATAAAAGCAAAGCTAAAAAGCCACCTCATTACAAACAGAATGGCTTTAACTTAAACGAGGGCGCGATCTATTGCATTTTCAATGCTTGTTTACTTTGGTTCCATCAAGAAGTCATTCAGATGTGTCACACATTTGCCATACATTCTGAATGTTAGCACTCTAGTTGCTCAATATATCACTGTAGTAAAGCTACTGCTCACCAGGGAAGTCTGCTGCTGGTATTCAAAGTGCATGTTTCAGTCTGCATGTCAGAATTTGTTTAATGAAATAGAAGAGGATTTGAGAAGTCACTCAAAATGTGCCCTCATTTTTCTATCTGAGGCACTAATCATACTTTCTATGGCAAAATGAACCCCTCATTTTGTTCCTTTTTAAATTAAATGTTTTCAGACTTACCACTTCATTCCAATCAAGATGGCTTCTGGTGTGCCATACTTTTGTCATAAGTAAGACTGTTAGCGCTCTAGTTGTTCGTTAGAACACTCTGGGACATTCTGTCATTGGGCTATACTTGGGCTACATATGGGTGATATTCGGGCTACATTTGGGCTCTTTTGTTTCTGGTGGCCATCTTGGGAGACTGCATGTCAGAATTTTTTTAATGAAATAGAAGAGGATTTGAGAAGTCACTCAAAATGTGCCCTAATTTTTCTTTCTGCAGCACTAATCATACTTTCTATGGCAAAATATACCCCCTCATTTTGTTCCTTTTTAAATTAAATGTTTTAAGAGTTACCACTTTATTCCAATCAAGATGGCTTCAGGTGTGCCATACCTTTGTAATAAGTAGGACTGTTAGCGCTCTAGTTGTTCTCTAGCACACTCTAGGAGGCTGCAGTAGAACACAAAGGAATCAACTGACAGTCTCTGTCCTTGTTGGATGTACATGTTTTACTGAGAATGTCAGACTTCATTCTCACATGACTGAGAAGGATAATGTGAATTTACAGAAAATATGCTTTCAGTTTAGCTTATAGATCCCCTTCCAAACCACTGTGGGAAAAGCATGAGATAATAGTTTTCTTTCAAACATGATTCATGATATCCCAGCAGAAGGCTTTTTCACATGGTAAAATAACCTTAGAACACACCACAATTCCTAAAATGAGTATGGTACCATCAACAAATGATTTATAATGTAACTAAAGTCCTAAAACCCTCTTTTAACTACAATGCTTTTTAATGAGGTGCTATCATGTATATTGGTCCCAAGATGGCTGCCAACACTTCTTGGATGAAGTGCTGACAGCCAATCAGATCTCACGATGAGATGTGTGGTTAGGCTCCGCCCAGATATATAAAAAAAATTGAAGTTAATTTTCGTAAAATCCAGTGGAGCAATTTTCACCAAATATAGAAAAGGCACTTCTGCGTACCAGTCCCTACAATTTTGCAAAGTTTGGTGTAATTCCATTCAGCGGTTCGGGCTGTAGCCTTGTCTATTCGTCCTATGGAAACTAACATGGGGAAAACACGTTTTGGGACCCCCTTTTTTCTCGGCCCCCGCATGACGAATCCCCCGGAAGCTGCCAGGGAAGAAGCGGAGCGGAGCTGGCCTAAATTTAGGAAAATTACACGCAAATTCCTCAACCGGCGCCAAAGTTATTCCCAATAGAATGTTGCGGATTTCCTATGGTAGCTAGGTCCTAACTATATATACCTACTGGCTATCGCCAGTAGGTAATATATATATATATATATATATATATATATATATATATATATATATCACAATCCGACTAAAAGTAGCAATGAAGCCCAAAATGATTAACTAGATTGCATATGTAAAGTTTCAGAATTACTACATGAACAACTAAAAGACACATTTATGGTCACATGATTATGTAAACCAATACTCAAATATATAACAAATGCAATAGATTAAAAGAAAAAGAAAGAAATCACAATAAATCTGATTGTTACTATGTAGTTATAGTTAGTATTTCCAAAGATAGGAATTCCTTGGATATTAGCTTCCTAGCAACTTTCCATCCATTTGATGATTCACCACAAACCTTTCCAAACCCATAGTATTTTCTACATTTTGAGATTATATACATTTTTGTGGTAGATCGTTAAGGGAGTGTTGAATAGTAACGAGAGTCACTCCAGACGTTTCCTCTTGAAGACGCAAACTCCCAGCTCCCTCAAGGATCAACCAACACAATCAGGAAAGAAACTCTGACTATGTTAACTAGTCCCCAAGGGAAAGGGGAAGTGGAGAGAGAAACAAACAACAAAAACAACACTGCTTCCTGCCGTTGTCTCTCTCAAAAGTGTTCCAGGCCGTTGTTTATTCTTGCGCAAAGCTGGACTCACGTTATCCTGTTGTACAATATATTTCATTAACAATTCTACTTTTTCAAGCAATCCTTTTACTATATGTTTTTTAACACCTTAAGAAATACTGACCATTTGAATTTACGGCCCTTGTTCACACTTTTCTGGGTCTTGAGTCAAACGTTGCTGATTAACTTAACTGACTCCTTTAGATAAAGTTTAAATTATTCAATACAACACTTAAGTAACTTGAAGGTTAGTAGGTTAATTAGATTAGATTAATTCAACTCTGAACCCACGCATTTATTCATACCTGAAGATCCCAGTCTTCATCTGCTCAATGGGGGTCTGTAGTTTCAAGAAAGCAGAAAGAAACAGACAGCAACCTATTCCATAAATTACTTGCCCATTAAAAATATTGATTTCAACCACCAAGTTAAATCACCTTGCTTCTAAACCTTTAAAACATTTGAGTCAAATAACCCTCCTTAAGTATTAACTTAGTTGCATGAGCAGATTAAATCTTTTGCTTTTGCCAAGTCTTGTTTAATTTCTGCCAACTATCTTTTGACCTTAGATTTTGATCTTACTTGCGATTCCAAAACAACTCGATCGCTTAATAACTCCTGCGCAGTCTCAGAAAGATAATTACATCGATTTTAGAGTTCTAAAAGTCTTACTGTCCTTTTCTCATCGTGGACTCGGGTCGGGTGAAAAGGAAAGTTCCGATCAGATGAAGCGTCGCAAAAGAAATGCAGCCTCTGTCTTCAGCACTCGTTTCTCTTCAAAGAAGTCCTCGAGCACTTCTTCTTGTCGAACCAAGTTAGGGAATTTCTAAACGGGCATTGAATTTGGGCAGGGTGACAGGATTAAGTTGAGGGACTGCTTAATAGTCTCGCTCGATCAAAGGGAAGATAAGGGTTTTCAACGGTTTCAAAATCTCGGGCGGCACAGCGAGTCTGAAGCGCTCTTCGTCACGTCAACAACAGACGAAGCGCTGAGCCGTTAACAAAGATTCCTTATATAGCCTTCGCCCGCGTGAAGCTGCGCGTGTCTCAATCTCTACTCACTCACGCGCTGAATTACTTTCGTCACCAAGCAGTTGACAAACAAGCATTGGCTGAGGCAAATCAACAATAATTCAATACAGAGATCATTGGCTGAGGCAAATCAACAATTACATAGCACAGAGAACTGAATTGGCTCTTGTTTCCAGTAAAGAACAAATTACAGAGAATTACAGTGTTGTTAACAATTTCACAATAGCCAATTAGAAACTTACCAAGCCAATGCACCTCAGGATTACGTGGGCAGGCCAGTTGCGATGGAAACACCCCTAACAGGGAGTTTAAAGATAAAAGAGGGTCCTAAAATGTGTTTTTCCACTAGTGAATTTTCCATAGACTATTGTATTTGAAATAGCGTGAAAACAGCATTGAATAGATTTACATGAAATTTGAAAGGATTATATATTAAGGTGCAGAGATTATGCCTTTAGAGTTCTGCAATCAAGTAGGGTACGTATTTATTAAATTATAAGGCATTCGAAGTTAGTGATACCTGTCACTACAGTACTTTTCTTAAAAATAACAAAAAACCTTTGCAATTCAATGAAAACTGTAAATTGTAACTTCAATTTATATAATGTATGCACCACCTTCTAATTACTATGTGACGTACCTCTGAACACAATCCTGTCACCTCACTCGCCACTCTACTCATGCCTTTTCCATGCTCTTTTATAGCCTTGCATACTACATAACATAAAGTATGTGAAATCATAGCATTCATAAAAACACCTATAACTTCTCAAATGTCATTATTTCTCACAACACAGTGCATGGTAGAGTGGTGAGTTATAGTTAGTGTTGTATGGTTAACAAGCGTAAAAAGAGTGTGTAATGAGGTTTGATTTGATTTGTTACTTGTAAAGCGTGCGAATGCCCTGGCATCTTGGCACTAATTGAGGTACATGGGAATGGAGAGCTATGAATGAGACTATTAGATCGCAGAAAACAACCATGTTTTCAGCTCCTTCCTAAACATCAGAAGGTTAGGTTGGAGTCGTAGGGTGGACGGCATCTGATTCCATCGGTTAGCTGCACAAAATGACAGTGTACGGCCCCCCTGTCAGGTTTTACGTCACTGCCCGTTACACTGCAGGAACGACGTATGGCCCAATCCACTACCCTTGCCCCTTAGCGACTCACTGGAGGTTAACACAGCGAGTAGCTAGTGAGCACAGGGAGGGGGTGGGAAAGGGTAAAACAAGAAAAACAAGGGAACTGCTGTGTCGACTGGATAACCCACCGAGGAGCCTATAACGCCAACGTGTGACAACACCTACAAAACAAGACACATGATTACTAGGGACACTGCAAAATAACTAACCCTTCTCCCCTTTATCTCTTTGACCATGCCGCACCCATCATTCTTAAATGATAAAAAACCTCCTTACCAATAACATGGCTCATGACGCTCGAGGTGGAGTCCTTTGCTGTCTTTATTGTGGAACAGATAGACAGCAATCCAGTAAACAATACAGCAAGAGGAATAGTCTTTGTTCGTTTCTAGCAATGGGGGAAAAAGTCCTTTATTGACAGAAAAAACCCCGTAAATCTTTGGGATGTTCACAAAAAAAGTAAATAATATAACATGGGAATGACAAAAAACACTCGAGTGTGGGCGTAGCAGCCGCTAACGCCGTATCGGGGATTGACTGTAAAAACAAACCGAAAACCTTCCCATAACGATGATAACCGCATATAACAACTGCGGAAGTAGATCACCTAGCTTCAACACGCATCCGCGTGTAAAGAAATAAACTGTAGACGCGGTAATCACCACGCGTTTTCACAGAGTCCAACAAAGGCGGCTGAAGTGTAAAGAGGATACTGGGGCCCCAGTAACCTCCGTAGTTCTCGACAGGAGCACGAAGAAAATCGCGACCAGAAGCCAGGAACAAACAATGAAAAAGCCGCCAAACACTAATGCCCTAGAGCCCGTGAGCACAAGGTTGCAGCCAGGGAGCAAAGAATCCAAAATACGACACGTCAGGACCTGGACCCGGAGCAAAAACCCAACAAGGATAAGAAACCAAGCGTGGAGAGGAGGGCGTGGACTACCTTTAACCAAATCAGGTAAGTCAGGTGATGTATGCAACATGGTCACAGAGAGAGGACTAGACCAGATCCTAACACCCCCCACCTTACCTTGCAGATTTTTGGAATGCAAATGATGCCCATCATTGTGGATCTGAGTGTTCTGATGGGAGAGTACCTAGAGAACAACTTCTGTATCTCCCCAGAGATTCCTCCATAGAGGGTCTTATGCACCAGGCAGAGTGACTTAAAATCAGCTTGTTGCTGGACTGGGACACGGTGCAGAGTCCTTATGGCTGCCGAGGTGGAGAAACCCTTAGGGATGTTCATAAATAGTCTGGCTGCAAAATTTTGCAGGGATTGCAGCTTCCTCCTCTGCGCCTTATCAATTCCCACAAAGAGCGCGTTGCAGTAATCTAACTTAGAAAGAAAGAGTGCCACTTCAACGGTCTTTTGAAGTTCATGTGGAATGAATGGAAAGATTTTCCTTAAATTTTTCAGAAGGAAAAAGCAGGAGGAGGTCAGATGGTTAACTTTGGCCGAGAAATTGAGTTGATCATCAAAGTTCACACCCAAATTCCTAACTTACTATTGACGGAGCGCGGGCAGTCTCCCGCCTCTGTTGCCCACCAGGTGTGATCTGGTGAGGAGGGTCCCTTGCCAAACTCTAGGACCTCTGTTTTGTCAGTATTTATCTTCAGAAGGTTTTGGCTCATCCAGATCATGATGTCTTTCAGACAGGCATGAAAACTGCTGGCAACAATCTCTGGTTGTTTAGATACCGATATCGTGAGCTGTGAGTCATCAGCATATATGATCAAGGAAAAGCTGTGTTTCCTGGTAAGATAAGGTCCGATACTTATAATAATTTGAAGGTGGTGGATAAACTGTAAATTATAACTATAACTTTAGCATTTTTGAGGTTTATGTAGTTTACACTTGGTTTGTATAGAGAAAATAGGTTTTCCTAACAATAAGTAAGCTTTAATCTTTGGTTTTCACTGGAAAAACACAAAGATTAAAGTAACATTATAGTTAGGTAAAAGTTTAAGTGATAACATAACGTTTTAAATTGTGAAAAACATTAAATTGACCAGTATAATTATCTTAAATAGCTAAAACTCTTGCCCTAAGGTAACTATAACTTGTGCCCTTGCAATACATTGCTAATTATCTCACATATTAAATCACTTATGACATCTTCTATGACATCATTGATAATATCACAGCAACACTTGCAATGAAATTGTTGATGAGAAAATTGTACCTTGTAAGGGCGTGAGTTATAGTTACAATAGGGCTCGAGTTATAGTTAATTAAGATAACTATAACTAGTGAATTTCTGTTTTTTTTGTTTAAGATGCTGCTTTGTCACTGAAATGTTCACCTAACTATAACGTTACTTTAACCTTTGTTTTTTCATTGAATTTCTGGGGTGTTTTAATGTGAAGTAATATTTTATTAGCATAATTAAAGCCAACCCCTGTGAAGCAGTGGGTTGGCTGCAGGGCCGGACCTGTGGCCAGGCCTTGCCAGGCCTTGCATCCAACCCACCGTAGACAGCTGATCCCGTGCCACTCACAGCCTTCTGGTATGTGTAGAGTGGATTTTTGTGGCCAGGCCCTGCGCCCAACAACCCCTATAGGCAGCCAACCTCATGTGATGCATGGCCTTTGGCCATGCTCAGCGTGTGGTTGTCTGCAGGGCCCACTTTGCAGCCTGGTCCTTCTTCCAGCCTAGTGGTGCAGTGCCATCCCCCCCCCCCTCCGCCCCCCCAGCCAACTCGAGCCTCAGGACCCCATCACCCAAATTCAGTCTTTAGAAGGATAGGGGTCATGCAGTTCCTCTCCTGAGCCATTATGGGCCACAGGGACCCCAGCAGCCTTATTTTCTAATTAAGTGGAGTGTCGCACCCCTCCCCGAGCCAATAGTTCCCATACGTGCCCATCCCCTGCGTCAAAAGACATTTGCAAAGTGGAGAGAGGCACAAAAGCGGCCACTATGTGCTCCGGGGCCTTTAATGGGAGAACGGTGCATGGCCTTCCTCCCTGAGCTAATAGTGGCCCTTGGAACATCTTCCCTTGGGGCCAAAACATATATGTTAACGGGGAAGCACACAGCTCCCCTCGCAACCCCAATAGTGGCCCTGGGATCCCATCCCCAGGACCAAAATGTATATGTTAAGGGGAGTGGAGTCCTATGGAAACTGATGCTAACTATAACTACCCAGAGGCGAGCCCCACTGGCCCACTGGATAGCTCTCTCTCTCTCACTGTCTCTCTCTCTCTATGTATATATTGCACAATCGGAAGTAAAGGCTGACAACAATTGTAAACCTATCAAAATATGAATTATCAGAAGAGGAAACATCACTATTGAACAAAGGCTTAACCTTTTGCCCTGAAAGCCATTTCAATTACACACAGGTCAGGATTGACCTCTACAAATATGTAAGAAAACTTAAACTAGCAAAGATGCAAGCCTCCAAACAAGTGGTAGATCCAAAAGAAAAATAGAAAGAAAACACAACTGAACAAATGCCCCTAGACCCTGCAATCTTGATTGACCAAATGAACGATTTAAAAACAATGTTTGATTTGCTATATGATCTAGATGAGGAAAATATGACAGGAGAACAAATATGGACACATCTTGACATGGAAACAGACAAAAGACCAGAAAGTGGGTTAAAAAGAAAATCTAAATACTACCCAGTTTTATGTCCCAGTAACACATTTGATCTGTTTTCAGATGCAATCATTGAGGAATTGGAAAAAATGCCAAAAATAATAAATAAACACAGAGAGAATCTAACTAAAAAAGAAAGAGGAGCAATACAAAAATTATATGAAAATGAAGAGGTCACAATAAACCCGGCTGATAAGGGGGGAACATTTTTCTCATGGATACATCAGATTATATACAAGAGGCTATGAGACGGCTAAATGACACTACTAATTACTGCAGGTTGAAGACTAATCTTATCAATAAAATGACCATTGAACTAAACTCACATTTGCAGCAGTGGCATAATGAGGGCCTCATAAGTAATGATGAACTACATAAAGGATACAGGGGATTTTGTAAGACCTTTGGATGGGATAGTTTGGAACAGTCAGTATCTCTTAGTCACAATAGATGTGGTGTCATATACCTCCATCAGACATGACGTAGGAATGGAAGCGTGCAGCTACTTCCTGAGACAAAGAAGCATCAAGCATTTAAAACATACACAAATGCTATTACAGATGATAGAGATATGTCTCACCAATAATATCTTCCTGTTTAACAAAGAACTTTTCAGGCAACAGTGTGGCACTGCCATGGGCATCTCTTTTTCGTCGAATTATGCGAATACTGTTATGGGATGGTGGGAGAAGACAATCGCATGGTGTCCGGATCTTCAGGAGGAATTGGAGCAAACTGTGCTATGGATCCGGTACATCGACAACTTGTTTTTAATCTGGAATGGTACGGAGGATGATTTTAAAAAATATTTTGAAAACCTGTCCAAAAATAATGTTGGATTATCATTCACGTACACGGTCAATAAGAAAGAGATCGCATTTTCGGACACAAAAGTCTTCATTGAGGATGACCAAATACACACAACTTTATTTAGATAAGAAACAGCGACCAACAGTGTCCTTCATGGGAAAAGCTTCCACCCGATCCCATTGAAAAACAGTATCCCATATGGCGAATTCACATGGATGAAACGCAACTGCTCCAGAGAGGAAGATGCAGGAAAAGAAATACAAAAAACGATGGCCAGATTAAAAGTGCTTGGATATAGTGAACGGACTCTGAGAAAATGTAAGAAAAAAATTGATGAAAAACAAAGGAGTGAAACTTTAATTCCTAAAATTGAAAAGAAGGAAAAGAAATAACAGGCACCACGATTTATGACCACCTATAGCAAAGAAAGTGGTGTAATTCTGAATAAGATAAGGACATACTGGCACCTCATTTCTGGGGATAAAGACATTTGAAAAATCTTAGGCCAGAAACCAGAAGTAACTAACAGAAAAACAAAGTCTCTGAAAGATATGATAATTTCGAGCCATTTCCAACAAAAACCAAAGACTAACTGGCTATTGGACCAACAGAAAGGATTCAAGAAATGTAATGCATGCAAGGCGTGCAAGATTGGAAAGAACACAAACAGTTTCAGTGAAGCAAATGGGAATCCAACGAACATTGATCAAAGCATCACCTGCACCTCCTGCTTCGTAATCTATATCATTGAGTGCGATTGCGGGATGAAATATATTGGGAGCACAACGTGTATGCTCAAAAAACGGATACTGGAGCATATACGCGCAGTCAAGAACAAAGAGATGACATATGCAACTGCCAAACACATGCAAAAATGCCAAAATGCAGATTGGAAAAAGATGTGCTATTATGGCATGCAAATGATACCAGTCCGAGAACGTGGAGGAGAGAGAACTAAATTACTGCGACAAACAGAATCACAATACATCGTGAGGCTCAGAACAAAGGCCCCCAGAGGCATTAACAATGACGAGGAACTCAATGTACATCTTTAAAGAAAGAGCCTAGCCCCAAATGAGGTTGAAAAAGAATATTGTAATATGAACAGTAAATAACATGTACTATACCAATTACTGAAAAGGGCCTTAGGAAATGTTTGCCTTGTAACTAGAAGGTCCAATGTGAGATACTATATTTCAGAATTGGATGTGAAGAACAACAGAATCAGAACTCACTATATAACTGATATTGTGTGTCATTACGGTACTATACCGAATTAGATAGAATAACAATGTGCTATATAAGTGATACATAAGTGCCTCAAAAACTGCCCAATCATGCTGACAATACAAAGGATAATTGAATATATGAAAAATGCGGTAATGGCAACAGTACCCTGAAGAAATTGTAATGTAAAAACCTGACAGAATTTGCAGTTCTTTCCATTTTTTATTTAAATTTGAATTGTCAATAAAGTTTTTGTAAAATACACTACATATCCCATAATGCAGCATAATGGCTAGGAGTGGGTATAAATATGTGTAATAGAGAAGGGACTCATTGATCGTGAGAAAAGCCGTGGAAGGCTGAAACGCGTTGGTTAGAGGAGGTTGCTAATAATGAATTGAGCCAAAACCAGTTCCAGAGTGCCGCGTCATTTGTCCTGTTTGAAATTAATTGGGTCAGGATCCGACCCCTACGTGGAGCACCAGCTGGGAGCGCACTAAGTCTTGGGTCACATTGGAGGATATATATATATATATATATATATATATATATATATATATTCCAAATGCTGTGCAGCGGGACGCTGCACTCCGCTTTGACCCTTCCGCTTGCAACAGTGGTTTGTGCCGGGCAGCGAGCCCATCCATTCAGTCAATCATACACGTGTCCACTCGATCCTGGGACAGTATGAGGCACAGACTCGAATTGCGTGTAAAAATTATTTAATCAGCCACGATAGCAAAAACATACACACTCTCGACGCGTTTCGGGGTTCCTCCCCCTTGGTCACGAGTAGTGAACAGAGTTGTAGGATAGCAATACATATACACAAGGTCACGTAGTCTGCGTGAAATGGACATAAACAAAATACTTCTCGCTTTAAGTCAGCGCTGTATAAACAAATAATATTTTTCTTTCAAAATAACATAAATTAACCTGAACTCAGGGTCTGTTATTAAGTGCATAAATTTGGCTGTTAATTGTCCTCTACCCAAACGGAACAATCCTATGTTGGTACAATCATCAATTTCTGTAATTAATTAGACAATCTCCATCTTCATGGGACTAAATATCCATTGCCCCAGTGGGCTTGCAAATTATTCCTATTAACTCTAAACTGGCCATATACTATGGGAAATGACAAACAATCTACAGTATACTGTTGAGCCCCTGTGGGCAATGCCAGATAGGTTGTAATAACGAATAAATGTAAAGTAGTCCAAAATAATATCAAGAGAAAAATGCCCATATTGGCAGGATCAAGTTATGTAGGATTCATGTGAGAATTTTACTAGGTTTCAATTATTTGTATCACTGGTCCCCCGTTTTTTTCAGTTTTACTGATCACTTTTTATTTCTTTTTTAGGGATTCTGTTGTGTTTAAGGTATTGAATGGTAATATCGACCCTTTAAGAAACTAACCATGAAACGACATTGGAACTGAGATATCATCAAGCAAAATTGATCCTGCCAATATGGGCATTTTTCTCTTGATATTATTTTGGACTACTTTACATTTATTCGTTATTACAACCTATCTGGCATTGCCCACAGGGGCTCAACAGTATACTGTAGATTGTTTGTCATTTCCCATAGTATATGGCCAGTTTAGAGTTAATAGGAATAATTTGCAAGCCCACTGGGGCAATGGATATTTAGTCCCATGAAGATGGAGATTGTCTAATTAATTACAGAAATTGATGATTGTACCAACATAGGATTGTTCCGTTTGGGTAGAGGACAATTAACAGCCAAATTTATGCACTTAATAACAGACCCTGAGTTCAGGTTAATTTATGTTATTTTGAAAGAAAAATATTATTTGTTTATACAGCGCTGACTTAAAGCGAGAAGTATTTTGTTTATGTCCATTTCACGCAGACCACGTGACCTTGTGTATATGTATTGCTATCCTACAACTCTGTTCACTACTCGTGACCAAGGGGGAGGAGCCCCGAAACGCGTCGAGAGTGTGTATGTTTTTGCTATCGTGGCTGATTAAATAATTTTTACACGCAATTCGAGTCTGTGCCTCATACTGTCCCAGGATCGAGTGGACACGTGTATGATTGACTGAATATATATATATATATATATATATATATATATATATATATATATATATATATATATATCTTCGCTCTCTGCCCCAAAATGCGCGGCACTTCTGGTGGGCGGGTGCGGTCCAAGCGCGTCGGAGCCTCGCGCTTTGTAAATCAAAGCTCAATCCCTCCCCGGTCCCGGGTCGGAAAATAAGGACTGCACACACGGGAATATTAGATTTCCAACAGCAACTTTACTTGCACAGACGCGTCTCGGAAGCTGCGCTTCCTTCCTCAATGTAGTTACATCGCACCGCGCTTGTAGGCGCCATTTTATTACCCAAAAACACACAGGTCAAATTATGGGACATAGAGAGAGGACTAACGTATAAGCGCCATGTTGTTAGTACAAAAAGATCATCAGTACTAAAACGTTATACAAATAGTTTTAACAAAATAGCAGATCTCGAATAGAACATGCATATTAATGAAAACAATGAGGAACCTCATCCGCAATTTACGCCGTGGATCGGCAAATGTCCTCTCATATTATTGCATTTGGACAGGTGACAAAAAATCTTGCCGTGGATCGGCCTGTGGCAACCAATTTGGTTGCCTAATTGTAAAGTCCCAATGCCCATTTATACAATACTGTCCCCCTCAATGTGTCCTATACAGAACGAACCTGCAATTGGGCTCCCTCCGACACGGGTGGTTGGTTTGGACGAGGGAATTAAGAATTATTCCTGATTACAGCAATACTAAGGGCAACCCGGGAGCGGGTGTCCTCGAAGCTTAAACGAAAAAATGTTTAACATTTCGCAACGTCGCGACTTGGCAACTGGGATGTTTAAAAATAAAAATCCTGATGTCACCACTCCAGCGGTAAAAAAACCAACTGCGGTCTCGAGTCCCCTAGCCATACAATATGGGAAACTTGAAAAATTATATGAACGTGAGCTGCGGAAGTGGTGGGAAGGCACATCACTCCAAGGGTACATAGAAGTCAACAGAGTACCAAGAGGATTGCGGATATTTACAATCCCCGCCTATGAGAACCCGGATCCTCTGTTATTGGATACATGGGCAGCTCACATTGCGAAATCCTGTGAAGGTATGCTAGAAATTTTGGTTCAATTTGCTTGGAGCGACAGAGATAAGGTCCTCAAGGAAATAGAAATTATGGAAACTGAACTAGCAACCAATGATGATAAAGAACAGCAGGATCAACTAAGGGCTCAGATGAAAAAAAAAAAAAAAAGATTGGAGAAATACGAGGTGAAAATACGTACCAGAAAGCAAGAAAAATTTGACAGGGACGAAAGGGACTATGCCATGGGGCGAGTCCTTACGTTCTCGAAAAAATATGATCAAACACGGAAGGATTTGATCAGCAAAAATAAGGTGGCTGGTGCGGCTGCACCAGTGCAGGTAGAAACTTCTGAGTCGGAAGTAACAGGGGATGAACAATCTGATGAGGACACGAGAGATACCACCAAAAAGATCAGTGGTAACCCTTTTCAACAGGAATTTCAAGTAATCAGAATGAATTGGTTACGCGGGGGGAAGAACAAACCCCCGGAAGACGGAGGAAACCAAGGAGGGGTGGCCGGAAGAGGAAGAGGAAGGGGCAGAGCGGCAACAGCGGAGGCCCCGGCTCGCAAGGCAAGGGGCAAAAGAGGAGCGAAATGGTAAGATCCATGGAACATACAGATCACCTCACGATTATCAACCTATCTGCAAGAAACCTCTCACCCGAGGAAGAATCTGTTCTCAAACTGGGATTGACCTTCTGCCCGGACAATAACTTAGAGTACACTCAGACTAGAATCGACCTGTTTCAATTTATCAGAAGGCTTTGCTTACATAAATATTTTAAAACTAAACCTACCACAGAGGAGGCGAAATTGATCCGATCACGTTTTAAGGACACAGACCTCTTAAAAGTCAATGACTTAACATCCTTGGAACTACTGGAAGAGTTACGACATGAAAGTGCCGCAGTGGTAACACCAACACCCATGGAGACTCTATCTCAAAGACTAAGGGTAGTGGATGTGGAACAAGAGGCTCCGAATAGTGGTCTGAAATTGAAATCTAAATTTGTACCACCAACACAAACCGATATGATTGATACCTTTTCGGAATTAGTGATCAAGGATTTGAGACAAACACGCATGAAAAACAAAAAATGTGGTAGAGACAGAAATTTAACTGAAAAACAACTCGCAGCATTGAAAGCATTGGCTGCAGATACTTCCATCATCCTGAAACCCTCAGACAAGGGTGGGAATGTTGTAATACTGTCTCGTGAGGATTATGTAGAAGAAGCCATGCGCCAATTGCAAGATAAGACCTGTTATGAACCAACCACCAAACAACGATATCAATCTAGCATTGATGAACTACATGAACTACTTAAGAAATGGCGTGATAAACACATGTTGGAGACTGATGAATATCTTTTTTTGAAGACATTACATCCAGTTACCCCCACCTTTTATTACTTACCCAAAGTACATAAGAGGATGGACAAGCCACCAGGACGCCCAATTATTTCATCTATGGGCAGCCTCACTGAAAATCTCTCCAAATTTCTGGATCATTTTCTCTTTGAAATGGTGTTGAGTTTGAAATCATATATCCGCGATACTGCAGATTTTATTGAGAAAATTGAATCCATTGACTGGCACTCGAGTTACTGCATATTGACACTTGATATTACAAGTCTATATACGAGCATCGAACATGCACAAGGGCTGAGGGCAATTGATTATTTTCTAGGAAAAAGACCTTTGAAATATGCCCTACATAATGACATGCTAATGGAGCTAATTGCATTTTGTTTACACAATAACATCTTTTTGTTTCAGGATGCTTTATTTAGACAGCTCTCGGGCACGGCCATGGGTTCCTGCTTCGCCCCCAGCTACGCGAATTTATTCGTGGGCTGGTGGGAGGAGCAGGAGGCATGGGCACCAGAGAAGGCACAATGGTCCAAAAACATCGTCACGTGGTATCGTTATATAGACGATTTGTGCATTGTATGGAATGGCTCAATTGAAACAGCTCAACAGTATATTGCAGTGCTGAATGATAACACTCATAATTTGATTTTTACTGGCCAGGTCAGTACTAGTGCTGTTGTATATTTAGATCTGAAAGTAGAAGTGATAAACAACAAGATCACAACTTCTTTATACAGGAAGCCGACAGCGGGAAACAGTACGCTTCATGCGTCTAGTAATCATCCCCGTAAACTCATTCAGTCAATACCTTATGGTGAACTTTTGCGGTTAAAACGCAACTGTTCTACGAATGAGGACTTTGAATTAGCGGCCAAGGACAGCTTTGAGAGATTTGAAGCCAGGGGGTATAACAGGACACTGCTGCAAAACACCCTTGATAGGGTTAGGATACCACCGAGGAGCACCCTGTTTTCTAAAAAACATAGACCCAAGAATGACAAAGAGAAATTCAGGATGGTCACTCCCTATTCGCAGGATAGCCAACAACTCAGAATTATTCTGAAGAGGCATTGGCATATCCTGAGACTTGATAATATCATAGGAAGAGATATACCTGACAATCCACTCATTACTTTCAAACAAGCTCGCTCTTTGAGAGATATTTTGGTACAGAGCCATTTGTCACCGATTCCAACTAAGACAGGACAACTCAAAGATGCTAAAGGGTTTTTTCCTTGTGGACGGTGCAAGGCGTGTGCCAATAGCAAAAGGGTTTATGCATATGAAATTACAGGGCGCAGGCAAAAGAAGATTAATAAGTTCTTAACATGTAGCACGCCACTTGCGGTTTACTGTTTAAAGTGCCCTTGCGGGCTCAGATACATAGGGAGCACTATCAATCCCGTCAAATTGCGCATCTTGGAGCATATGAGGGCCATATCTAATAGGGACTTCTCATATCCAGTCGCAAGACATTTCTCCATCAAACACAATAGTGATAGGAATCTCCTACAATATTATTGTGTGGATGCAATCCCCGATAATATCAGGGGAGGAGACAAATTGCAGAAATTACGTAGATTGGAGTCACGACATATCATAGATTGCCAGACAAAAACCCCGGGAGGATTAAACTGTGGGGAGGAGTTGGCGGTACATTTGGGCAGTTAATCAGCATGAATTTGTGACTTACGTAAATTGGTAGTCTGTTATCTCTCTTTTTGGTAGATGGTGTAGAAATGTACAAGAATAATCACGATCTCCTTTCATGAAATGGACATAATGCTTAAAGTATGTATATTTGAGGATTTTATAAGAGTTTGTCAGTGATACTGAAAAGATTCTATTATGTGTATTATTCCAATGATTAACTCAGGACACATTGAGGGGGACAGTATTGTATAAATGGGCATTGGGACTTTACAATTAGGCAACCAAATTGGTTGCCACAGGCTGATCCACGGCAAGATTTTTTGTCACCTGTCCAAATGCAATAATATGAGAGGACATTTGCCGATCCACGGCGTAAATTGCGGATGAGGTTCCTCATTGTTTTCCTTAATATGCATGTTCTATTCGAGATCTGCTATTTTGTTAAAACTATTTGTATAACCTTTTAGTACTGATGATCTTTTTGTACTAACAACATGGCGCTTATACGTTAGTCCTCTCTCTATGTCCCATAATTTGACCTGTGTGTTTTTGGGTAATAAAATGGCGCCTACAAGCGCGGTGCGATGTAACTACATTGAGGAAGGAAGCGCAGCTTCCGAAACGCGTCTGTGCAAGTAAAGTTGCTGTTGGAAATCTAATATTCCCGTGTGTGCAGTCCTTATTTTCCGACCCGGGACCGGGGAGGGATTGAGCTTTGATATATATATATATATATATATATATATATATATATATATATATATGTATATATATATATATATATATATATATATATATATATATATATATATATATATTTATATGTGTGTGTATATATATATATATATATATATATCGCAGCAGCAAAAATCTTCGGGATGAAGACACCGCACACCTCTTGGAATTTCAGTTTTAATTATTGACCTGTTTAGCTTCTTCCACCTACGCATTTCGAACACTATGGTTCCTGATCACGGTAGTAAACATAAGTCCATTATGAGTTTCTCTTATTTATACAGAGTCACCATGTTTGCAATTGATGATGCATTATGGGCTATGTAGTGAATTACATAGATCTTGCTATTTCATAGCTTTATCCATGTCACAATAAATTAAAACTGCAATTCCAAGAGGTGTGCGGAGCTCCATCCCGAAGATTTTTGCTGCTGCAAAATATTGCGAGGAGGTCCTGACCTCGCCACCGGCACCAGCTGACAGCCCCCCCCCGCTAAGGACATTTTGCTTCAAACATATATATATATATATACATATATATATATATATTCACTGAAAAAACCATAGGTTATAGACCATATATAGTTAGGAATTAGCATTTACAAAACCTTGAAAATTCACTGAAAAAACCATAGGTTATAGACCATATATAGTTAGGAATTAGCATTTAAAAAACCTTATTTTACTCACACAAAACCATTGAAATTCCATATATAGTTAGTTGCACTAACTATATATTGCGCACCCGCAATCCACTGCTGATGATGTCACATATTACATCATTCATGACATGGTCAGTGACATCACTGATGACAACATCCAGTGACTATGTTTCTGTAAAGTTAAAATATGTCTTACATATTGAAGAATGAGTGGATGTATAAGTGTCTGGACGAAGGATTTAGTAGGTGCATGACTGAATGTATGAGTGAGTGATTAAATGTGTCTCACTGAGTGCATGGGTTAGTGACTAAACTGTCTTAATTTGTGCATCATTATGTCTGTTGTTCTGTAAACTGCTGCATGTGTTGATCAGTAGCTATATGAGTAACTATATGGGTTATTGATTGATTGCCCAAGTATTTGCATGGGAGACTGAGTGTGTGTGTGGCTGGATGGGAGGTGTGTGACTCTGTACAGATCAATGTGTACTTGTATCAATGATTGTATAAGAGAGTAAGTATGTGTTAGTATATGGTTGAAAACGTAAGGTGCTCTATGTTTAACTGTATAGAGTAGAAAATGGAAGTGTGATTGATTCTTTACAGGACTGACTAGGTGTGTGAGTAACTCCATGGATGAGTGGCAGAGTGTGAGTGTCTGTATAGGTGTATGAGTGCATATGATTGTGTTGTAAACATGAGTGATTGTATGTATGAATGATTGTATGGGTGAATGAGTGAATGTGTGTGTAGACGTAGGAATCAGTGAGTACGTATGTAGTAACTAGTATTGGTGTGTCAATGGTTTCAAAAATTATACTCTGTTTTTAACACTGGGTGAAACAGAGGTTATATTAAAATGTGAGGAGATGCATTGTATTGTCACATGAATGATATCATCAGTGATGTGGTCATTGATGTCAAATGAGATGTCATCAGTGATGTCATTTGAGATGTCATCAGTGATGTCATCAGTGATGTCACTGACCATGTCATGAATGATGTAATATGTGACATCATCAGCAGTGGATTGCGGGTGCGCAATATATAGTTAGTGCAACTAACTATATATGGAATTTCAATGGTTTTGTGTGAGTAAAATAAGGTTTTTTAAATGCTAATTCCTAACTATATATGGTCTATAACCTATGGTTTTTTCAGTGAATTTTCAAGGTTTTGTAAATGCTAATTCCTAACTATATATGGTCTATAACCTATGGTTTTTTCAGTGAATTTCAATGGTTTTTTAATAGCAAATATCATAAGCTGTCGAATGTCAAGTACGTGGTAAGAATTTTTTTTTTCGTGTTTATGCACACTGATCTGCTTTGATTGCTGCCCCCCACCCCTCATTTCTATTAGGAGTACTCTCTCTTTGCAGATAGTGAAGGGTAGTTAACGCAGCCCTTTCCCCCTTTGTAATCCGTCGTGCCTGCTTCTCTCTCCATTTGATTGATTGTTCTCTTTGGTTCATTCTCTATTTACAAACAAGCACAGAGTCGCAATACTCTGTTTAGTCTTTGCAGATAGCGAAAAATCGTGTAAAAAAACAAAAGGAATCGAGCAAAATCAGTAGGCCACTAATGTGATCTCTTTTTGACCTCGCTAAAATAGAAACATTAGGAACAACCTGTTGAAAATAGCAATGCGTATGTACATAAGCGGCGTTCATTTGTGTTCACAGTACCCCTTGTTGATTGTTTCAATCGAGCATTGAATTGTTCGATGTTAATTCTCTTAAGGATCTTCTCTACCTGCAAACGAGGAAGAATAGGAATATTCTCTCTCCCTTTGCAGATAGTGAAGGGTAGGTAACGCAAGCCTTTAACACGTCGTACCTATTTCATTCCTCATTGATTGATTGATTGTCCGAACATTGACTGTTTGGGAATTAGTTCTTTTTGGAGGTATTCCCTGTTTGCAAATAAACGTAGGAAAATCTTTGCAAGTAGTGAAAGGGTACATAATGCGGACCTTTCTCCCCCGTTGTAATCTATCATGCCTATCCCCACTGATTGATGCACCTGTTTCACCCGGACCATTTACTAGACATACGTCATCTGGCCCGACCAGAGAGCACCCCTAGTGAAAAGGACATATGCAATAATAACGAAGTGATCACTGTATCCTGTTAACAGAAACTTTAGCATGAAACAACCTGGAAAGAAAAGAATAGGAAAACGAAAATCAGTAGGCCACTGATGAACATGAACTTTTATTAAACAACGAACAAAGAAACGATAACATAACGTAATGATAAAACCTATTAATGTCCTAGAAACAAGAAAACGTTAAAATATGCCAGTGGTGAGAGACCAGAAAAACAGTAAGAGAAACCAAATCACCCCTCGCTGTCCCACCGCCTGCCACGCCAAAAAAATCGATAGACTAGGGAAAATGCAAGTCAGTAGAACATCCGCCCCCACTCTGGAAACTTCCAAGGTGGGGCAGGGTTCCGGCTACGCCCAGCCGGGAGCAGCCCATATAAGGCAGGTCCTGCTGCCACGCCTCGGCCAGGAGATCCTAACGTAGGGTGTAGCCGGAGGAGAGGCCGAGACCAACGGGACCCGGCCAGGGGATTGCCTTTACAACGCTGAACAGTTGCAGGGGGGGGGGAATGTCTCCTCGACCCTCCCCTCTCTCTCCCAGTCCGGCCGCGGTGGCCCTTGAGAGTTGCAGGTAGTCCCGCCACATGCTCTTCCGGTCCGGCCACCAACGGTCGGGGGGCCGAGGCCGACGGAATCCGGCTGCAGCCGATAAACCAAGAAACCCGTTCATGGGGCCAGAGCCAGGGGCGTCCGGCCGACATCCACCGGAAGCCCGGCCCGAAGACGGACGGGACACTTCTTTCTTTTATAATGGCTGCGACAACACTGGGGGGGGATGTCTTGCACATGCCTCCGACCCCCCCCTCGTCCTCATCGCCTGGTCCGGCCATAACAAATCTCAAGCGAGACGCCGTGGGGTGCACTGGGAGGGAGAGACGGTGCGAACAGGCCTCTCCCGCCTCCCCAGTGTAGGCTTCCCAGCTGCACCCTCAGCGGTCCAGGCGCCCGGAAAAGAGTTCTTCCACTGTGGCCATGCTGCAACGTCTCGCCCGGCAGGGTGGAGCCCGTCCGTTCATTTGACCCCGCGATCGCCAGTAGCTACCGAACTCTCAAAATGGCGGTCGACCTGGCAAGAGCGGGCCCAGCATAAAGAAATGGCCCGGTCACTGGTTGACTCCACCACCGTAGTCCTCCACGACCTTGAAGATTCTAGAGGAGCCGCGGGAGTCTCCCACCCCCGATGGGGAATGACTGCCATGATCACCCGTGGAGTGACGAAACTGTATCCGCGGGACGTCGGCGCCAGCCTCACTTTGAATTACTAGAATCCTGCAGACCTCACTTCCGGTGAAAGCACAGTGTGACCCGGTAGGAAAAATTGTTGCACCCCCTCCCCTTTTTGACTGATAGTTCAAACCACCGATCCTTTCCTTTGCCCTTTTAACGGAACTTTGGACTGCCTCCCCCTCTTTTACATTTTCTAGAGAAAACAAAACATTAACCACTACATTAGCATAGCAGTTGACACCAGAACTGTTTTCAAATTGAAAACCAACAACATCTTCAACAGAATCCTTTTTGTTTCTGCTGTGACCCTGCTCCAGCACAGGCATTGTCCCCAGCAGTAATTCTGCAATGCCGGTAAGAATAGCTGTGGTGCCTACTGGACTCACTCACCCCCGCGGCGCCCCACGCCGTTATTTGCTGGGCGGCAACTTGCTAGACATCACCTTCGTGACATCCAGATTTCAGCGCGTTCTGCTGCCTTGGAACTATTCGCACAACAGACCGCTACTGACAAGAATATTTCATTATTGGTGCTGTCAATTTCAATAAATCTATTGGATAATTCAAAATAAATTGCCACGGTCTCTTCGTTGTTTAAATGTTTTTACTGTTTTTGTTTTGTTGTATATATTTATATGTTATTAAAGTTTTATATTCCTACTACTTTGTTGGAGTGCTATATATTTTTTATGTGACACATAATTGTAAAAACTTTGATGTACAAAGAGTCATTCCTGGAATCTTCCGCTTCAGGCTCGGTCCCCTCCCCAATCACAATACAGGATAGTTTTCAGATAGTAGGAACACGTGTGGTGTGACGGATCTCATCGGGTGTGGGCCTTGATCTACTATAACTCCTTTGAAGAGGGGTGATTCTTTACAGCTGGGGCCATAAACTACATCTGCAGGGCTAGCTGATAGCCTGGACAATCGGACACAGAGGAAGAGGAGTGTCACAGGGTGCGGTAGTGAATAGGGCGAAAGGGAGGTGTCGGGCGGGCACAGTGTGATTCTCAGGGAAGAGCAGCGCAGATGGGGGGAGGTTTATTGCCCATGCATAAGACAGAGAGCGGGGGTGACCAGTGCCTGGGGAAGATGCTTGCGAGGGTGAGGAGCCATGCTACGAATCGACAGCGTGCAGAGAGTGGGTCTGGTCAAGACATCTAAAATGGCTGCCGTGCACGACAAAAGTGTGGCATTTCAAAAAAGGCAAGATGGCGCAGACAATGTTTTTCAACACTTCCTCATTTCCTTCGAATCGAACGTTAACAGACGTTGGGGCATATTACCAAAGTTAAGCGATATTTATCGCTAACGATGCTTACCAACCAATTTTTTACCACTAAGCATCGTCAGAAATTATCGAAGATAAACCTTACTATTATCAAGGTTTATCGCAAATGCGATAATAAACGGCCGCAATGCATGAATATCGCTAAAAACTCAGCGATATTCATGCATTACCGAGCTAATACTCTTAGCCATGTTATCCACCTCCCATTGGATAACATGGCTAAGAACTGCTCAGGGCAGGTGTTACTTTTTGGAGATATTCGCGCTTAGCGCGAATATCTCCAAAAGTTGGTAATAGGAGATAGATATCTTGCATGTTGTAATGCAAGTTATTGTGGTATATGGAACTCATACCATAATCTCTCAGGAAAGCAGAAACTGATCCTTTTGGGACCGCCTAAAAAGGCCTAGGGGGTGAGGAGTACTCTACTTTGCCCCCTTTTCACGTTCCGAACTATTTTATTTTACTCTCTTCTGTAATTACACAAAATACCAGCGATAAGATGCATCGGAGACACACAGTGAGAGAAAGGAGGCCGGAGATGAAGAAGACATGTCAAATACACATTGGAGATAATATAGTGGCAGAAGGGAAGTAAATATGAGTAAACTTACCATGTAACATAAAAATGTTGCACTCTATACTATAAGTCTCATTTTATACTACAATCACTTCGCTACAACCTCATAAATTAAAAATAAAAATAAATAATGTCTCAAACAATTTTTGATTTCTAAATATAAATTTATTCTTCAAAATTTTCTAAATTTGAAACAACTAGTAACATGTCCTCATCAGTAATTTCCTCTTCAATCATCTCATCTGGAATCTCCTCATTAAAAGTCTGCAATGATGATTCTTGTAACTCTATGGTCTCCAAACACTCGATAAATTCGCCATCAAGAGATTGATCAAAAAAATCATTCAAGTCATCTCCTCCTTCTGACAATATTTCATTATTGGTGCTGTCCATTTCAATCAATGTAGTGGAATCATTCAAGTCATCTCCTCGTGACAATATTTCATTATTGGTGCTCTCAATTTCAATCAATGTAGTGGAATCATTCAAGTCATCTCCTCCTTGTGACAATATTTCATTATTGGTCCTGTCCATTTCAATCAATCTAATGGAATCATACAAGCCATCTCCTCCTTGTGACAATATTTCATTATTGGTGCTCTCAATTTCAATCAATGTAGTGGAATCATTCAAGTCATCTCCTTGTGACAATATTTCATTCTTGGTGCTGTCCATTTCAATCAATCTAATGGAATCATACAAGTCATGTCCTCCTTGTGACAATATTTCATTATTGGTGCTCTCAATTTCAATCAATGTAGTGGACAATTCAAAAGAAATTGCCACGGTCTCTTCATTGTGAGCCATTTTATTTTGAAATTGCTTGCTGTAAATTGCAGAAAAAAATAATCACTTTCATTTATCGTTTTTAGTAATACATAATATAAAACTAACTTCATCAAGTATTTAGTATAACAGAAGGACTGCAAATAAATAACAGAAAACATTTTTCAAATTATCTTCAAGTGTACAACATAGTTCCCCTTACAAATTAACAACTCACCTTTTTAAAAGTAGCAGAAGTGTTAGTACTGTGTAAATCAAACACCAGAAATTCACCACCAAAAATTCCTCACAAATGTACCTCAGACAGTAGTATCACAAAATGGCTGTGGTTTCCTCTCATTTGACATATATACATAACCAATTAACTTTCATCACACACAAATACAAAACCAAAGTAACATTTTAATTGGTTCTAAATTTCAACACTTTCAAATGTGTTTTCCCCATGCAATTTTCCATAGGACATTTACATACGTCTACAGCCTGAATGGCTGAACGGAATTACACCAAACTTGGCAAAATGGTACATCAAACCTAAGAGGTCAGGAAGGATCTACTATGCCCCCTTATGGTCATTTCCCCCTTCGCTTTGGCCTCCTCTTGTCTCTCAATCCTACCGAGAGACAAGATGGCGGCCGCTACGGACTGTTTGGAATGTTGACAGACGCCGGAGAACCAATCAGCTTCGCAAAGCTCCGTAACGCGAAAAGTACGCGAAGCGGAGCGCTGTTACAGATATATATCTTTTTTTGAACGTTAATTTCTCAAAATCCACTGGAGCACATATATTGAGACCTAGCAAAGGCACATCGGGCTACCAGTCCCTAATATTTTGCCAAGTTTCGTGCAAATCCATTCAGGTGTTCGATTATTATTATTATTATTTTTTTTTGCCCCGCGGGGCCCTTTTAAAACCTCCACATCAAACCTAGGGGGTCAGCGAGGATCTACTATTCCCCCTTATGGTCATTTGCCCCTTCGCTTTGGCCTCCTCTTGTCTCTCGATCCTACCGAGAGACAAGATGGCGGCCGCTACGGACTGTTTGGAATGTTGACAGACGCCGGAGAACCAATCAGCTTCGCTTCACAAAGCTCCGTTGCGCGAAAAGTACGCGTCCTAGGACGCTGCCCGGTCCGCTGTTACAGATATATATCTTTTTTTAAACGTTAATTTCTCAA